>NC_081405.1:543331677-548131677 GCF_030272615.1 Cryptomeria japonica
GAAGCCTAAAACAAATAAGAATAGAGCTCTTTCATCTTTGCTGCATTCTCCTAAGTTGCCGAGGTCTCATCATTTGGGTCCCATAGGACCCTTACCTGGTCGATGGTACGACCCTTGAGGGTCATATCCTGATGCTGAAGAATGTGCACAGGCTCCATGGAAAGCTGCCGGTCCTCGACCTGCAAAGCATTCCAATCAAGAACATGTGTCACATCAGGGTGATAAGGTTGAATAAATGAAACATGAAAGACATCGTGGATGTGGGATAGACTTGGTGGCAAGGCAAGATGGTAGGCAACAAGTCCTATCCTCTCAAGGATCTCAAAAGGGCCAACAAAATGAGGCGCCAACTTAGAACCCTTTCCATAACGGATCAGACTCTTTCGCGGATGCACTTTCAAGAACACACAGTCATCAACAGAAAACTGACGATCTACCCTATGAGCATCTGCATACTTTTTTTGCCTATCCTGTGCAGCTACCAAATGCTCACAAATCCTCTCAACCTGCTGCTCCATCTCTCAAAGAATATCCGGTTCTATACGCACCCTGTCTCTAACTGATCCCAACTCAAAGGAGTATGGAAAGGACGACCATACAATGACTGGAAAGGAGACATACCTATGGAGCTATGATATCCATTGTTATAAGAAAACTCCTCTAGATAAATATAATCCTCCCAGCGCGACTGCTGGTCCATAATATACATGCAAAGCATGTCTTGCAAAACCTAATTCACTCACTCGGTCTGACCATTTGTCTTTGGATGATAAGCTGAACTATAGTTCAACTGGGTCCCCAAAGCATGATGAAGTGAGGTCATCAAGGCTGACGTAAAGATAGGATCTCTATCAGAAATGATTCACCTTGGAATCCCATGCAACCTCACCACCCCTTCCAAGAAAACTCGTGCCACGATTGGTGCTGTATAGGAAGCTCGAATAGAAACAAAATGAGCAACCTTGGTCAATCTGTCAACAATGACCATGATGGCATCATAACAACGCGAAGAAACAGGCAACCCAACAATGAAATCCATGGAAATGATGTCCCATTTCCAATCCGGTACCAAATTAGGCTATAAAAGCCCTGCCGGGTGCTAATGCTCTGCCTTCACCCGCTGGCATTCCAAACACTTCGACACAAAATCAGAAATGTCACGTTTCATACCAGCCCAATGATAAATCTTTCTAAGATCTACGTACATCTTCTTGACACCTGGATGTGCCAAATAAGGTGGACGATGGGCCTCAGTCATGATCAAAACTCGAAGACCCTCCAAAGGAGGTACATAGATCCATCCAAGATGAGGAAGAAGACCATTTGCCTCAAGGTTATAACCAAAAAACCTACCCTCTAATGGCCTTCTAGACTCCATCACGGCTCTAACATCCTGATACCAGGTATCCTGAGGGAGAACTCTAAGAATTCTCTCTCTCAAGTCCACCCCAAGGAATAAAGCTGAAATCTCATGCCGCCTACGACTCAAAGCATCTACCACTATGTTCTCTTTCCCCTGAATATATCGAACCTCAAAATAATACTCGCAGAGGAATGCCATCCATCTTCACTGTCGAGCATTCAATTTTGGCTGCGTGAAGATATACTACAAACTACGATGATCACTATGCAGCTCAAACTGATGCCCCAACATAAAATGTTGCCTTCTAACTAACGCATGCACTACAACTGCTAACTCCGAATCATGAACTTGATAGTTCAACTCATGGTCCTTGAGTTTACGAGACTCATAGGCAACCACACATCCATCTTGCATAAGCACTGCACCTATACCTTCTAAGGAGGCATCTGTGCATACCATAAAATCTCTGGATGGACCAGGGACTGCCAAAATCGAAGCACTGACAAGGAGTTCCTTCAAGGTACACAAAGATGACTCACACTACTCTGACCAAACAAACTTCTTCCCTTTCCTTTGAAGAGAAGTAATCGGGTGACCTATTTAGGAAAACCCCTGAACAAAGCGATGGTAATATCTGACCAAACCTATAAAACTCTGAACTTCTGAAACATTGGTCGGTGCTG
Organism: Cryptomeria japonica; assembly: GCF_030272615.1. Lineage (NCBI taxonomy): Eukaryota > Viridiplantae > Streptophyta > Pinopsida > Cupressales > Cupressaceae > Cryptomeria > Cryptomeria japonica. The sequence goes on from NC_081405.1 coordinate 543,333,724, forward strand.
TCCAATCCACCATGGCTTGGATCTTTGAAGGATCAATAGATACACCTTCTCTCGAAACTACATGACCAAGATAGTTCACCTCTGACTGGAAGAAATCACACTTCGCCAAATTGGCATAAAGTTGATTCTCCCTCAAGCACTACAATACCTGTCACAAGTGACCCTCATGCTCTTCCATAGATCTAGAATAAATCAATATGCCATCCAAGAGCACAAGGACAAAATGATCAAGGTTGGTGTGGAAAACCCCATTCATGAGGCTCATGAAAACTAAAGGCACGTTTGTCAACCCAAATGGCACCACTGTGAACTCATAGTGACCATAACGAGTACGAAACGTTGTCCGATGAATGTATGCATCATGAATGCATAATTGGTGATACCTAGATTTTAGGTCAATCTTAGAGAACACCTTGGCTCCCTTAACTTGATCAAAAAGATCATCTATACGAGGCAATGTATATTGATTCCAGATGGTTACCTTATTCAGCTATCGGTAATCAATGCATAACCGAAGAGAACCATCCTTCTTCTTAACAGAGATAATAGGCGCACCCCAAGGGGAAACACTAGGATGAATGAACTCCTTGGCCAACAATTCCTCCATTTGCAACTTTGACTCACTCAAATCCTGAGTAGTCATCTGATATGGAGCTCTCGAAATAGGTTTTGCACCAGGAACCAAGTCAATGTGAAAGTCTATGTCTCACTTCGGAGGCATACCAGGAATATTCAATGGAAACACATCAACATACTCTCGAAGAATAGGGTGACCATCAAGAGCGATTTATCGGCTCTCTTCCTCATCCACATCCTCAAGAGTAACTGCAAAAAGATGACACCCTTGATGCATACACCGCTTAAGTTGCATAGCGGAAATCATACGCAAGGATATCGATCTCTCAACTCCAACGATCCCGACTTTCTTGCCATGGTCATCTAAACACTCCACTGTCTTCTGACGACAGTCTACATGAGCATTGTGAGATGATAGCCAATCCATCCCCAACACTACTCCATAAGACTTTAAAGGAATGACCCGAAGGTCAACAAAAATCACAAGGGGTCCTAGGTCCAATTCACAACTGGGAACAAGGGCATCTACAGACACACGCACCCTGGTAGCCAACTCTACTTGCCACCTATCTGCCTTCTTAGCAGATGCAAGCCTGCACCACTCCACAATGGATGAAGAAGTCAAAGAATCTGAAGCACCAGAGTCAAAAAGCACAGAGATAGGAATAACACATAACACACCTGCAGCCTCAATAACTGTACTCTGATTCTTAGCTTGGCGGTCATCAACCACTACGAATACTCAATGGGATCTACCTGCATCCCCTACTGTCAGCTCTGATGCTGTTGGACTTTGACTCCCCGTCTGGTGAGAACGCTGAGGGCACTGAGTGGCTATATGACCAAACTATCTAGAAGAGAAACAAGCTCCCCTACCTAGTCCTCTACCTCCAGTCAGCCCACTGGACTGCTGGAAGCTTCCCCTGCTAGGGGCCTGAGATGCACCCTGAGAGGACTGCCCTAGAAGACCCTGTCTGCTCCTCTGCCACTTCCTATTCCTCCTATGCTAAGAGTTGCCACCCTGTTGGCCCTGAAACTTTTTCACTACTTTTGTTGTCCACCCTTAGCGGGTGCTTGAGGACTCCTAAATGGTGCAACTGGTTGGGACTGGTTCTCATGAACTCTAGGCCCACTGAAAGGTATACTCCCTATTTGCACTCCTGACTAACCACCATATGCACGACTAAGGTTCTACTCTACCAAGCTGGCTTTCACCACGACTACCTCAACTGAAGCTGGCTAAAACATTCTCACTCCTCCACTGATGCGGTCATTTAGACCCCTCAAGAAGTGCTGAACAAGCATCGCCTCATCGTTTCCAATCCTGACATACTGTTTAAGCTCATAGAACCTGTGCTCAAACTGATCTCATGACAAACCATATTGATGCAAAGTGTAGAACTCATCTACTCGAGACTGCCTCCACTGGGGGTGAGAGATATCGTACCCTGAATCTCTCCAGAAAGATCTCCCATGATACGGTGTTAATGCTAACACCAATCCTCTCCTCCTCTAATTGCCACCATATAGAAGCAAATCTCTTGAGACGCATGATAGCGCATCTCACCTTGGTGTTGCTACCATATGGGTACATGGTGAAAGACTGATCTAAGCTGATAAGCCAAGTCTCTACCTCGAGATCGGTACCTCTACCGTCAAAGAAGGGAGGATTGGACCTCATCAAGTCCCTTATGTGACCCACGGGAGCTGGGTCCTGGTCAGCTGGGCCCTCTCTCCTTCTAGGAGACCTCTCTCTCTCTCTCTCTCTCTCTCCTCTAGAACCTGCTGATGCGACTCCCCAACCTGAGCATGGATGGGCTGATCAGCCTCAGGTTTGGGGCCTAGCCTGGCTAGAACCTCCTGAAACATCTGTCTTAGCTCTTCCCTTTTAGGAACTTTCTCTCCTGCATGTTGTTCGTCCTGATGAACATAATGTTCGGTCTCCACACTCACATGGGTGGGTGGTGGGGAAGGACTATGGCGGTCTGAACCTCGACTCTGTCCCCCACCTCTGCCTCTATTGCAGACACCAACACGACCACCTCCCTTGGCTTTCCTAGCCATGACCTAACACTCCAAAAGAGAAAATGGTTTAGATTCACGGCAAGGATAAAACAAGGGAAACACAAACACTAAGACCTACACAAAAGGTCAAGCTGAATGGGCTCACTGCACTCCTAGAGTACCCAATGTTGAAACATGGGCTCTGCCAGGAACCCTAAAGGAATACAACACTAGTAGGCAACAAAAGGGTGATTTTTTTTTTTTTTAAAAGATTAAGTGCATAAATTATCACATTGCACGTTTAATAACACAAGCGGAAGTCTAACACATGAATTCCTAAAGGTTACCAAAGAAGATTAATTTATAACTAAAACAACATCACAAGGTTAATCTAATTATCCATCTAATTAGGGAACTCAATTACATTAATTAAATATTATTCATAAAACTGAATTCCACATTGGAAGATTTAAGGTGATACAATAAATTTACTTGCAAAGAAGCATTTATACATAAGAATAAAGATAACTGAACTAACATACATTCAACTGAATTAAGATTATAATATTCAATAATTACATGGCTTTCAATAGTACAAATGAAATACATAAATGTAATGCCAAGGTTACACATTTACTGATACAATGACCACATGGGTCTCAAATGTACAATAATCACGAACATGAGTTGATACATGAATCATGAACCAAAGGTACACCAGCGAAGCCATTCCTCGTATTAAGGTATGAACAAGAATATCCGATGGGAAGTGGCACTACCACCCGACCATGTGATCCCAAAATGGAACCACCCCACCATGCTAGGAGATAGCAGAAGACCCTCAAGAAAGCATAAACAAGACAAGAATGATAGTACAACATGACTCCACAATACTCATGTGGCTCGACTCACAAAATACTAGTGACCCTAAGAGAGAGTGTCATCACATGGCTTAAGATGGTTACCCTAGGTAGGCCTCCATAGGTCCCGACCCCCATCCTGGGTTATCCTGGTAACCTTTCCTGAACCCTTGGCTCTATCTAAGCATCATGTAGACCCTACCAACCTTTCATGAAGACAAGGTGGTAGGTTTTCCATTCCAGGCCTTCCCACTACACCTTGAGCCCATACAAGCACTCAACCGTGTGTGGGGTGCAATATCTTAGTAAACATTATAATTGCCCACCCCCTAATCAATTATTAGATTATCACTTATTAAATGACTTTCAAGGGGTTATCCTGCCAACCACTTTAGGTGCGGCCCCCGCTCAAAATCCACTCTCTCATAGGACACTAATAGGTACGGTCTCTCTATGAGAACCCTATGGCGAAACTGGCAGCGATATCTAATCCTGACAAAATATAGGTGAAGGATACACAAATCAATAACCTAGGATTGTCCATTTGGAACAAAACACACAACGGTTCACATCAACAGGGTTATACTACAACACCTGATCAATAGGGTACATCAACTATTACGACTTGAAGACAACTCAAAAACATAATTGCAACATAAATAAGCTTTTACCAAAAATACCATTTACACTAAAGATCCTAATATAGGCAATCTTTTTAAAACAATCAAAAGCATTAAATATTCGCAAATATCGATATTCAAGAAATATAGAAAATACAACAAGGTTGGTAAAAGAGATTGATAGTCGTCATTTGTCCAGTAAAGCTAAAATTAACCATATTTAAGTAAATAAAAATAAACCCCCCAACATATATTCATGATTAATTATAAAGAAACCCAAATATATGCTTTTATTAAAATAAAATAAATTCTGAATTAAATACATATATAATAATATAATATATGTATATGAGTATATATTCATCAAATATATACCATATAAATATATCACATTAAAATATATATATTAAAATGTAAAACTAATTTCCACAATATACTCTAATTCCCAAATAAAAAAATATCATAACTTAAAAAAAAACCACACACACACACACACACACACACACACACACACACACACACACACACACACATAAACATATTCTAAAAAAAAAACCAAATGTCATGGTATTCTGCGCTGCACACACGGGGAAGGCAAATGAAAAGTTTGCTTGGTAGCTTTGCTACCATACGGTAGCCAGCTACCGCCCCCCCTCCAAAATATTATTGATTATTTTTTATTTTTTATTTTTTTAAAACTTTCTTTTAAAGATTAAAACCATCATGACCTCTGCCCAACACTCTGAGAACAGAGTATAATAAACTCTTAGACACATTTTTTTTTTTAAAACTATAAACCAACAAACAAATTACTAGTAAAGAATATACCAGAAAACTCAATCTCTGAGACAAAACAGAGATTGGGGAAAACACCCAATTCCCTTAAAATTTCCTACACAAAGCCAAATTGGCTGAAAATTAAAAAGATTGGCAAACCCCAATTAAATTTTTTGGGCCAAAACAAGAATGAAGGAAGAGGAATTTTAACTTAGAATTCCTCTAAATTTTGAAACTACCAGAAAGAAAATAATTAATTGGACACACAAGAGGGCAATTTTGGCAAAATTTTGCCAGCATAACTCCCCCAATTTCACAAATTCAAAACTACAACATACACAAAATGTCAATTCCATCCATAAACAAAAATGGAGGAGTTGATTTCAAACATAAATATAACATGAATTAACCATAGAAAGAGATTGGAGGCACTTTTTAGATCAATAATTAACTGAGATTTCCATTAAATCTCATAACAATTACTCCAGAACAACTACATTCATTTTACCAATATTTCACACAACATACAGGAAGAAGGGAAAGAAATATAATTTTTTTGTAAACAAAACAAAGTAGAGGCTATCCAACCTGTGAAGCTTTCCAAGAAGCAATTTGTGGAAGAGCTTCAACCCTGCAACCAGATTCCCAAACCAAATCCTTCTTCCAAACAATTTTCAAACTTTGCCTTCCAAAAATATGCATCCCTCTTCCCGTGAACTCATAGGCATAAATAGAAAAATATTTCAACCTAAACTTTTAGGTTGAAAATGTTTTCTCATCTAATCACAATTTTCAATTGAAAAACTTACTTTTTTAGTTTCTTTCAAAAAGGTAAATGGAAATTTCTTTTTAAAAAAAATAAAATTTCTTTCTCAATAGAATTTAATCAACTTTTCCTAAAAAGTGATAAAGGCAATAATTTAACTCCATTTAAAAAAAAAAAAAATCTAAAAAGCAATAGCATGCAATTAACTTCATTTATTTTTCCACTTGATTTAAATATGATCACTTTTCCAATAAATGCAATTATCAATTTAAATTTAATAACTTCATTCAATTAACTAAGTCCATAACACAAAGGCATAATAATACATAAATTAAATACACCAACTATGAAATGATGCCATAAATTCAAATAAATAATCTAACCCACTAGGGCACACAAACCAAGAAAAACCACACGAAGACTCTGAAAAAGTCAAACAAACAAGACTTGAAGGCCGAACAAACAGAAAGGACGACCGAATGACGACACTCACATGAGTGCAATTGAGGGTAAGAATTAGGGTCAACAACTATCTCCTCCACTCCCATCGAACAAATAAGGCACGCCTAGACCTGTGAAGCCAGGTGGAGACGATACCATGTACCTACCTGATACTTGTACCTGCAATGTCCTGCATCATCTAACCACACATGTATATAGACAAATATATATAATCAGACACGACATGCACATTGATGGAGGATAATAGTGACGTTCCCTGTCTCACTGAAGTGAGTGAAGTAAAATCATCCCCTCGCATCCCATACACTGACAAACACACAACATATAAATAACACATCACATATGTAAGGTAAAAGTGTCAATCCATGACAATAATCCATAAAAATCACATTAATCATAAGTACTGAAATACTGGAAGAAAGCATACATCGCATATCCAGTTAAAGCATGAAATAACATCGAATAAGTCTGAATAAAGTATAGCAGTAATGTATCAACTGAAAGGTCAACTGTAGTAAAATATAAGTCTATCAAGTTTGATCGAGAAGGGGTACTACACGATGCTCAACACAAGCTCATTTACTTTTTGCATAATGGAGGTAATGTTCTCATCTTCACCCATCTTTAGAATTTCATACTTTCCCTTCAAACTCTGCAACTTAGCAACTTTCACATGGCTATCACATTCATACAAAGTCTCCAGGTTCTTCCATATCTCATGAGCAGTCTATAAATCCATCACATTAGTCATCTCACAATCAGACAAGGCACTCAACAATACTTCCTTAGCTTGAATATTGAATTCAAATTCCTTTATCTCATCAGGAGTAGTAAGACCATTTTGAGGAGCATTATACACATTGTTAGTAATCTTCCAATAGTCTTCATCGATACATCTCAAATGCCATTTCATCCAGTTCTTCCAAAGAGTGTAATTCATTCCATAAAATATTGGACTGTCCTTCTTAAAAGAAAAGGTTGCCATCCCAGATTTCCTCAAGCGGTCAAGTTTCTTCTAAAGGATCTAGCTCTGATACCAATTGTTGGCAACAATGCAAAAAACTGAGAGAGGGGGGGGGGGGGGGTGAATCAGTTTGCTCACAAACTTATCACAGCTTAAACTTAAATCCAGATCTAATTATTAGCAATGAAAACATAAAACATCACCACATCAATGACACACATAACACCAAGAGTTTTTGCATGGAAAACCCGATTAAGGGAAAAACCACAGTGGGAAGCTGATGCAGAGAATTCACACACACAACCAATTGGGGGAGATCTTTCTCCCAACTCACCTATTCAAACGGGTGACAATCCTCCACTAACTCCAGGAACCCTCATAAGATTATAAGGTACTCACAAGAATAGACTCATGCCCCCAAACCTTCTCCAATCAATGAAACACATCAAACTAGAACCATTCAACTTGCCCAAGGCCACTTTGAGTCTTCCCAACAATTAGGTTTACACCAAACCCTCAAATCTTACTCACACAAACTCACCTTCAACTAGGACTTCTAATTGCCAATATACACAACCCCCAATGTTAACTAGGCATACACCATCCCAAGGTACTGAATGAAAAATTTAAGGAGACTCTTTTTTTATATCCCAAACACCATTCTTTACCCTCCCATCCACCCTAGAGGACAAAAGGAAACCTACTGGTATAACAATGTCTTTTTATGACAATCATGAATTCTTAGGACAATCACCCTTTCATGAACCATTCTTTCCTCAAAACACTCTCAAAAATTACTACTGATGATAATGAACCTATCTACAACTCACTCTGACATCAAAATCAATACCGAACTCATTCCCGAATCTTTCCAATGCATTAATTCTCAGTGCTCATTCTCTGAGACAGTCATAAACCGTTGAAGTTAGTTTGGTTCTTATGGTCATTAACTACTTGGTATATGATGGTGACACATCCACATACCCTTATAGACCTCTACCACCCTTACAAGGCTCCTCCTTGCATTCACACTCTTGCCAAACCATCAACTTGCTGTCTTTACCAGATTGAGGCACAAAAATTAGTCTTTGTGTCCTCTAGCACATGCCAACCATATCATGGATCCCTAAAAAGCATAAGATATAAAAAATGCACATATACAAAGATTTTCCACCCATTTCAGTTGTTTATTTAATTTGGAAACAAAGCAAAATCATTATTGTACATTCTCGGGTTACCCTAGGTTAGGGTATTGATAATCTTCACAAAACAATGGTATATCTTTATCAAAACAACATGAAATTGAATGAAACAAAAGGAAAATAATTTTAGACTCATTAAAATATCATATCCAATTTATTTTACAAGCAATTGAATAAGTTTTAACAATGAAAATTTCTTGTGAGCAGACTGATACGTCTGGCAAACCCAGAAAATTGCAGGAAACACAGTGATATTTTATTAATTTTGATTTTTATCATACACCAAATTGTATCCAACCCCTTCATAGTCCAATAATAGGCTTATTTAAAGGTTAATAAATCCTCCCCAATGGTTATAACTACAATTTGAACTTGTCTCACCAAACTAACACCTAATCACCCCATATAATGCAAAAATTGCTTTGTCAACTTTTGACAACATTGGCAATTTTGTCTAAATTTTATCCTAGACTTAACCTAAGACCATAATGTATTAAAAATTATATAAATAGGTTCCAATAGGTCTTTAATATCTTTACACATAATTGAACACCATGTTGAACCCATTGATACACATTTTCCACACAATGACAATTTTGACAATATTTGTCAACATGACTCCTAATAGGACTCAACACACCACCTAATGATCTTAATGACATTTATTACATCAAAGATGGTCTTCTAATAACTAATTCATGAAAATAACTTAAAAACTTAACCTATTACCAAATTGGCATCATGGTGGCCATCTTGTGCTAGGTGCTCCTACACCATACACCTGACCTAGAAAAGAACTCATGCCCCATGAGTGAATGCAATAGCTAGCTCCACACTTCATCTCAGGTCCACCATTTCTTCCACAAGCTCTCTAGTCTGGAACATCCCTCCTTGAAATAAAAAAATCATGCCTAGCATTGTAGACCTGGTGCACACCTTGCCATGATGGGGTACTTGCAATCAGACCTACACCTTGTTTGATGTCCTTCCTTACTATCCTCCAAACTTGAAAACCTGCATACAAATCCTTATTTGATGCTCCTTGAATTGTGGCTATAGTGGATAATTATTTCCCATCAACTCTTTTTGGTTCTAGAGGACAAATAATAGTCCCCACTAGGATTGCATCTTCCCTCTTCCAACCACCTTGTGGATGCTTGTAGACTTGATCTTTGGCCTTCTCTTGATCCAACTTAGGCACCACCACCTGATTTCTATCATTCAAAACTGAAACCACCTTCAAACTCTGGTCTTTGGAAACCTCACTCCTTGAGGTATCTTCAACCTTTCTTGTCTCTTCTTCATTGATCTTCACAAACTCTTTATTACACACCAAGATGATCTTGGCTGCCTTCTTTGTTTCAACATCCTCCTACAATGGTGTCAACACAAAATTTCTCCCATCCTTCTTGATGGTGTATGTGTAAGCATATCCATCATATAATGATTTCCTATCAAATTGCCATGGCCTTCCTAAAAGTAGGTGACAACAATCCATGGGAAAAATATCACTTAAGACCCTCTCCTTATACTCCCCAATCTAAAAATCAACATATGCGTGTTCATCTACCAAAAGTGATTGAGTATCACTTACCCAAGATGCTTTGTAAGGGGTTTGATGAGGAATTCTTTCTAGGTTCAATTTATCCACCATTTCCCTAGAAACCATATTATCTTTTGAACCAGAATATATTACAACCTTACATACCTTACCTCTGCACTTACATGTGGTCTTGAATAAACTCCTCCTTTGGATGATGTATTTCTCCTTAGATGACTTAAACAAAGTTCTTCTCACCATCAAAGATTCCCCTGATTCAAGATCAACATATCTAGCTGGAGAGTTGACACTCTCACCCTTTTCTTCTTATACCAATTGAATTCTCTTTTAACTTCTCCTTTCTCCACCACTTGAAGTGGAACCTTGTTTTTTAGAGAACTTTAATGCTGGATGACCAATCTCATTGCAATTGTAGCATCTTCTCGTGAATGTGTTGGAACTTTTACCTCCTCCAAATTTGCCCCTAGAACCCTTGAGTCCACCTCTTTGATCAACAACTTTGTCCTTTCCTTTGCTCCCATCTTCTTGGTCTTCATGAGACTATTTGGAAGTAGTGAAGGATCCTCTACCTCTCTGATTGTTTCCTTTTCTTCTCATAGACTTATGTTGCTTCCTCTAAAACTTGTCCTCAACCTTGATTGCTAACTTATAACACTCCTCCACATCCTAGGTGTAACGAGACTCAACTCATCTTGGATGTTGTATCTCAGGCCATTGAGATACCTTGCCACCGTCTCCTCTTCATCTTCTTCATGCTTTGTCCTTATACTTAGTTTGTAGAACTCTTCAGTGTAGGCTTGCACATCTAGGTCCTTTTTCTTAAAGTTTTGCAGCCTCTTGAACAACTGAATACTATATTCACTAGGGAGGAATTTCCCTTTCAGGTTTACCATAATTCTATCCCAAGAAGTTATCTTGGTTTTCCCCCTCTTTCTCCTCTCAGTTTGTACAAACTCCCACCAAAGCAATGCATGCCCCTTCAGTTTTGAATTTTCTATCTTCACCTTTTAGTCCTCTTGTACATCCTCACAATCAAAATTATTGTCCATAGCCCCTATCCAATCCAAGAGCTCTTCTCCATCTAACTTCCCTCCATACATGGGTAATTCTACCTTAATCTTATGAATTTCACTCTTGACTGCCTTCAAAAGAATAGCCATCCTCTCTTCTTCAAGGTCCACTTGCTCCTCTTTCTCCCCCCAGGCTTCTCCTTCTTCCTCTTGGTCACTCACATCCCCGTGACCTCATCCCTCCTTTGTTTGGCTTCCAAGGCTTCAATTCTAGTAGCCATTCTTTCTTCAAATTCTCTCAACTCCCAAGCATGCTTTTCTTTGAGTTCAGTAACCTCTCTTGCAATGACACTCTTTGGAGGCATCTTGTCTTCACACTTCTCTCAACCTTCAACTTCCACCTTCAAGGAATCTACACCCTTTTCTATGATACCACTTTGATCCAAATCATCCACACACACAACCAACTAGGGGAGATCTTTCTCCCAACTCACCTATTCAAATGGGTGACAATCCTCCACTAACTCTAGGAACCCTCACAAGGTTATTAGGTAATCATAAGGCTAAAAACACCCCAATAATAGACTCATGATGCCAAACCTTCTCCAATCACTGAAACACATCAGACTAGACCCATTCAACTTGCCCAAGGCCACTTTGAGTCTTCCCAACAATTAGGTTTACACCAAACCCTCAAATCTTATTCACACAAACTCACCTTCAACTAGGACTTCTAATTGACCATAGACACAAACCCCAAGGATAAGTAGGCATACACCATCCCAAGGTACTGCATGAAAAATTTAAGGAGACTCTTTTTCATAGCCCAAACACCATGCTTTACCCTCCCATCCACCCTAGATGACAAAAGAAAACCTATCACTGTAACATTGTCTTTTTATGACATCCATGAATGCTTAGGACAGTCACCCTTTCATGAACCATTATTTCCTCACAAAACTCTCAGACATTAATACTAATGATATTGGACCTCTCTACACCTCCATCTGACACCAAACTCAATACCAAACTCATTCCCCAATCTTGCCAATTCATTAATTCAACTCATTGTCAAATTGTGATAGTCAGTGATCATTCTCTGAGACAGACATAAACCATTGAAGCTAGTTTGGTTCTTGTGGTCATTAACCACTTTGGATATGTTTGTGATACCTCCAAACACCCTTATATACCTCCACCACCCTTCCAAGGCTCCTCTTTTCACACTCTTGCCACACCATCAACTTGTTGTCTTTACCAAACTGAGATACAAAAATAAGTCTTTGTGTCCTCTCTAGCATGTGCCAACCATATCATGGATCACTGCAGAGAATAAGACATAAAAATTACACATATACAAATCTTTTCCACCAATTGGAGTGGTTCATTTAACATGGAAACAAAACAAAATCATTATTGTACAGTCTCGGGTTACCCTAGGTTAGGGTATTGACAATCTTCACAAAAAATGGTATATCTTTATCAAAACAACATGAAATTAAATGAAACGAAAGGAAAATAATAGTAGAATCATTCCCATATCATTTCCAATTTATTTTCCAAGAAATTTAATAATTTTTAATAATGAAAAGTTCTTTTGAACAGACTGATACGTCTGGTGAACTCTAAAAATTGCAGGAAACATAGTGATATTTTATTGATTTTATTTTTTCTCATACACCAACTTGTATCCAACCCCCTCATGACATAATAATAGGATTATTTAAAGGTTACTCAAGCCTCCTCAATGGTTATAACTAGAATTTGAACTTATTTCACCAAACTAACACCTAATCACCCCATATAATGCAAAAATTGCTTTGTCAACTTTTGACAACATTGGTATTTTTTTTCTAAATCTGATCCTAGACTTAACCTAAGACCATAATGTCTCAAAACTGATATAAATAGGTTTAAATAGGTCTATACGACCTTTACACATCATTCTTGAACCCATTGATACACATTTTCCACACAATGACAATTTTGACAATATTTGTCAGCATGACTCCTAATAGGACTCAACACAACTCCTAATGATCTTAATGACCTTTATTACATCAAATATGGTCTTCTAAGACCTTATTTATGACAAGAACTTAAAAAAATTAACCTATTACCAAATTGGCATCATGGTGGCCATCTTGTGCTAGGTGCTCCTACATCATAACCTACCCACAATGAGATAATACCCTAGGAGTAAATGTAAATATTACAATGGGGAATGCACATGCATTCAGGCACACTGCCTAGAGGTCACTGCTCAAATACAAGAAGGGATACAACCCTGAGGAAGATTCACTTTCTTACAAAGATCAAACAACAATCTGGATTACATGAATTGATGAAATAACATCTCCCAATGCTTGGTTACAGTTCCAGTTAAGCATATATACTCAAACTCTGCTCGTTCCACTTCTTCACACTATTTCACACTTCTCCTTTGCTTTTGAAAGATCAATTCAATGTTCACACACATAGATACATCTCTCAAATGAATATTACATATATTTATACAAATCATCAACCTATATTTCAAGGTCGGCTAAACCCTCAACACAAATTACAAAATAATAACCTCACACGCTAAAACAACACATGCAGACCAAAACATTATCGTCTAAGACATAGTCTGGACCCAAATCAATATTGCAACTAAGAAACACTACCAAGAATCATGCCTTGATCATTCGCAACACACTACAATCACCAATAATGTCGCATAACATGAAGAACATCATCAGACCAAGAAAATGATCAATAACACACACACTGATCAATGCGGACCATCAACACAGATATGACTCAATCTAGAAACATCCACAAGCAACATGAATCACACCAGAAACAACCACAACATCACTGCTTACTAGAATTTCCATCATCAATATACCAAACCTCAAGAACACATGTTGAACTGACTGTCAAATTGAAAGATTCACTTGCAGACTTCCAAATCATGAACCATCTGAATTTAAGAAACATATGAACGTCCCAAACACTCTGCCAAATCCACAAACCAAGATAATGCAATTATGGAGAAATGCGAAGCACAAACCAGAATACCGAATAACACGAACAACTAAATATGAACCATGATACCAGACCTCATAACTCGATCAAATCAACATGCAGATCATTGAAACTTTTGCTGAATCTACTGGAGATAAATATCTCTAAACCCATTAAACTGCAACACACTAACCAAACCAACTCATTTAATTTGACTGCAACATTGGAACACACTGAAGAATATGTTGACATCAATGACAACACATCATTCCAACAAATTTATCAGCAATATCCAACAAGTTAAACTTAGAGTAAGTGGCATTTGAGAGGAGAAAATAAATAATTTTTTGATTTTTCATGCATTTAAGTGTCACAGGGTGGCTGCAAGAAGTTGAGTCCCACTTTTGGGCAAAAAGTGGAAGTGTTTTCTCTGTTTTTCAAATTTTATGTCGATTGATGTCAAAATTTGATGCACTTAGAGATTGAATCTCAAAAAACTTCAGTAATAGAAAATGTAGTGCTCAGAGTCTACTTTTCAAATATGTAATTTATTTTAATACCCACATGGTAGAAATCCCTTTTTAGTAGGCATGTTTAAAAATCAGTTTTTCAAAATGTCTGTTTCAGGACCATACCACGCATGTGTACAACCACCCTTTTTTGATGCAAATAAATGAATTTTTGCAAATCCTTATGGGAAATGGTACCTAAGACACCAAATATTGATGAGAATATTTTTGATTATTTTTTTATTGAATATATATATTTTTTATTAATTTTTAACTGACAATAAAGTATATTTTCAAAACATCGGGTGTACGACCACCATAATTTGATGAAAATTTCATATTTTTCCATTTTTTTTTTAATATTCAAAAGAATTGTATGTAGATTGATGCCATATAATTTATTTTTCTAAAATCCTAAAAACCAAAAAGTTACTAAAGTTTTAGCGAACCTTGGTATTTTATGTTTAGGTTCCACTTTTGATTAATAAATAATACAAAAATAGTAAAAGTAATCTTATCACTAGAAAATTTACATTTCTGAAATCAGGACGCTAAAAACTCTAATGGGTTTTTGTTTTGTCAAAAAATTCAATCAGAAAGGCCCTTCAAAAAATTAGGCCAAGGTAGAAATCTGATGCCAATTTACCTTAGTCATTTTTTTGGAGGTCCAAGCATAGGCTTGGTGAGACCAAGCCTATAAAAGACAAAGCTAAGGAATGTTTCCCGCCCCTAATTTTAAAAAATGAGCACCCATTTTTTAAATTCAAAAAATGGGCGCCCGTTTCGCTCTGTACCGTTGAAAGCGTAACGAGCGCCCGTTTATGAAAAGATCCGTTGGGCCAGAATCTAGCCCACAAGCACAAATCCCAATGATTGAATGATTTTTCAATCATTGGCTGATAGGTATGATCTACAAAGAGAATGTTTTGATTAATCATTCTCTTTGTTTGTCTTATTGTCGATTTGGTAAGGAGATTGATTTGAATTCAAATTTTGGTTTAGCCATGGGATCAAATCAATGTAGGAAGAGGCAAAGGAAGGTTCTGACAACTGAGGAGATTGCAGCAAATAGGGAGAAGGAGGCAATGCATCAACGAGAGAGAAGATCAAGAATGAGACAAGGAGCTTCAAGTTCCACAATCATTTTAGAAGAGGAGAACATCAATGAGACCATAAATGCTGACGAAGGAAACACAATAGAACCATTTAATTTAGGTGCATCTTCTAATCCATTATTGGATACATGTATGTCTTCACAGCCCTATGTTTTTTCTCATGAATAAATTGGTGATTTAGTAGAAGCAGGTTACTTATTAAATGAAATTCTAATTGAAAATCAAACCCCAAATGAAATTAGAAGTCAAGTTGAAAGTGAAATTGAAATCCAAATTGAAACCCCAACTGAAACTAGATCTCAACTTGAAACTGAAATTGAAACCAAATTTGAAACTCCAAATGAAATTGAAAATCCACCTGCAACTAAAACCAATAATGTGTATGTAGACATGGAAACACCAATTGAAAATGAAACATGTTTGAATGATAATCAAATGAATGAAAATTTTGAAATTAAAAGTGATGTACTAGACAACCTTCCTGGCTTGGTTTCATGGAGACAGATTAGGACACATGCAAATAGATTGTTTAGAAATTTTTTTTATAATAAGAAATTTGGGTTTCAATGTCAATTAATGGTACAACTAATTAAAATGACTAAAATGCAAAAAGTGATGAAGAAGTTAGGCTTTTATGTCAAACCCAAGAAGAAGGAGTCGTCTTTAAAACAAGTTGTATCGACTATTGCTAGCACCTTTGATACAATTGGAAAGAAAAGTCATTCTAAAGATAAAAATGCGGCACGACGGGCAATAACAACAGCTTTAGTAATCCAAACAACTTCTAATAAAAGAATGATGAGTAACATAAGTGGATATCTTAATATTCATTGCAAAACTTTGTCAAGAGCTGTAAAAAGAAGAGTTAATTTTGAAAGTGATCCGACAAACAAATTGTGGACTTTTAGTGGTAGACTACCAAGGTTTGATATGAAACTTACTGGTAAAGTCAAAAATTTAATCGAAAAATTCTGACATGATAATACGAGAGTATCACCTAATGTTAGAGATGTTCTTAAATTAAGAGTTGGGTCAAAAATTCGTGATCCACATCCAAAACACCTATTGGACATGACTCAAACTGAATTGTATAAAATTTTTTTGGATGATAAAGTGTTGACTATTAGCATTTGTCAAAGGTCTTTTGAAAAGTGTAAACCTTGGTATGTTCAAATTAACAAGGAAAGAGTCACATGTTGTTGCAAAACTCATGTTCAATTTCGCTACCATTATGATGTATTTCGATATATACGTGTTACCATGCATAGTAATGGAATGTTCCAAGAATGTGGTATAAATATACCACCTGAACCTATAAAGGACTTTATTTCAAGTTTGTTTTGCAACCCACTAAATGAACAAAATTTCCTTTTCAATGCATGTGTTTCTGGTGTATGTGGTATATGTGGCAATCTTGCATTGTTGGATGAATGTTTGCATGAAAATATTTCAAATGATTTTGGACAACAATTAATTGATGTTAAAAGATTTAAAACTATTGAGTATCCACTGAAGGATGGAAAGGTTGGAAAACGATGCGATCTAATCACTGAAAAAGTTAGTGTTCATGCATTTATGAATGAATTCAAGAGTAACATCATACCTAAATATGTTAAACACACTCAAAATGCTAGATGGCTCGATGGTCAGTTTCGAATATGTAAGGATACATTTCCTGTTGGTAGTATACTTTCGGTTGTTGACTTTGTAGAGAACTACACACTTGCACCACAATATGAGGTACAATCACAATACTACAATTCAGTGCAGGTATCAATTTTTGCCCATATTGTCTATAGGCATGCACTAGATAGTACACAAGAGGATCACAAAATTTTGAGAGAGTACCATTTCTATATGAGTGATAATAAATTACACTCATCTGAGTTTGTCTAGTTTTGCTTCAAGACCTTTTTTCAGAATTTGAGGGAGAGAGAAATTTAGATGACACAACATCTAATATGGTCTGATAATTACACAGGGCAATTCAAGAATGCTAGAATGTTTTATTGGTTGAGTAGGATTCATAAGAAAACTAATATCGAACACATTTGGAGTTTTTTTGAGGCTGGACATGGGAAAGGGGAACATGACGGTGCCGGTGCATGTGTTAAGAGAGCCCTTTGTAGAGAGCAACTCAAATTCGAGGAAAAGGCTAAATTTAAAAATGCAAGTGCAATTGTGGATTGGTGTAGTGCAAATTTATCCACTGGATCAAGTCAAAACTCTACAATTAGACGTTTCTTCTGGCTAGTTAAAGAGGAGAATATCCTTCCAAGATATGATTGTGATACAATAAATGGGTTAGCTAGATGGCATTCATTTAAGAGTTCTAATTCTAACACTTGAACTATATGGACTAGAGAGCTTGCATGTTTTTGTCAATTTTGTGTTGCAGGTGAATGGGAAGAATGCGAGAATACGGAATGGGTCAAAGAATGGCAACACAAATCCTTAACACCTACTGAGACACAATATGAAGATGTTAGAAGAAATGAAGACCCCGATCATGCATTTGCATCAGAAGATTATGATCATGTTTCAGACCTCATACAACCTGGTAATTTAATTCAATTTATTGTTTATAATTTTAAATTATATATTTTTATGTATTGTCATATAATTTATGATTACATATTTGAATTATAAATTCTAACAAGTTTTATTTCTACACATTGTACTTAAATTTGTTTTATAGGACATGTGTATGCTGTTGTTGCACCTGAGGATAATGATGAGCATGTGAGTATTGGCTAGCTAGATGTGTAGAACCTAAGAAAAAGTTGATATGTGATCAAGTAGATGATGATGGTTTTCAGTATCCAGTTGGGTCTATTGTGGTGGTTGGTACATGGCTATGCAAATACTTAACAAGAAGGAATGGCTTACCAGCTTATGAAGACTACCAATCAGAAAAGAAGATTATACACTATTCTCATTTGGTGGTGGCAACAAACATCAAATTAGAAAGATACAAAGGTAGACCTGCTAATAAGGTATTGTGGACACTTTTAGTAGAAGAGCATGAGGCAATCATAGACGCATTGCAGAAGAGAGAGGATGCAGATGGTACATTGGGTTGAATCAAATTTATATGCATGTAAGTTTGCGTTACTTGTGTGAACTCTTTTATATTTAATCATGATAATTGTTTTTCTTTGTCCCTTTAACATTGTATTTGTCTACATTTGATACAATTTTGGTTTCATAAACAACATTGTATTAGTTATCTTCTTCTTAATGTTATTTTGTGCACATTGTAATTGTGTTACAATTGAATTCTAATTTTTTATGATATATTTATTTTATTGTAATCTCTTCATAGATTAATTGTAAGTTCAAATATAGAATTATGTCTTAAATATGACCTGACTCTATATTTATCATTGTATGACAAATCTATATTTATAGTGTACTTTTTTATTTTAGTACCATGAAGTCCATGCTTTTCATACCACTACTATCCGCATTAATAAACCATCAATACACTAGTAAAGTAGTGTGGTCAACTTAAGAGGAAAGTTGATACTATGTTTGTAGCTTCCTAATAATTTGGTTAGCCTTAGTTCCATCAATCTATTGGATTCCTCTATGAGATTCATTTATAATTAATAATCCTTTTATATAATCATGAAAATCATGATTCCTCTATGAGATTCATTTATAATTAATAAGTCGATACTTGTGTGAACTCTTTTAAATATTTAATCATGATAATTGTTTTTCTTTGTCCCTTTAACATTGTATTTGTCTACATTTGATACAATTTTGGTTTCATAAACAATATTGTATTAGTTATCTTATTCTTAATGTTATTTTGTGCACATTGAATTATAAATTGTTGCACTATAACAACAAGTCTTGAAATAATAATTTAATAAGGAAATGACATTAAAACAAGTCCAAATAACATAATAACAAAACAATGTATCACATATATAATCACTAGAGTGCGCCAAATCACATAACATGACCTGATATCATAATAGCAAGGAAATGACATAATAAAAAGTCCTATATATAATCATGTAGCGTCCTAAAATTGTGACACTTGCAATTTCGACTGCATTTCGGTCTTCACGATGGCGACGCAACACGCAACCTGAATGGAGACCCTGAAACTTGCTCACGACACTGAAAACTGCATTTTCTTGCACCCTGGCCTGAACCTCCTTTGCACCCTGCTGTCCCGGGAGGTGGGACCAGAGTGCCCAGCGCCCTGGTCCCCCAGGACCATGGCGCCCAGTGCCCTGGTCCCTGGGCCTATTTTGGGCCCGGTCTCCTAAGGGGTCTCGGGTCTTTTTGTTTGCAATTTGGAAATTAACTTTCCTGGTCGGCCTAAGGTCGGGAAAATCAGTCTATCAGCCCTAAATGACAAGTATATAAACTACATTTTCCTCTCTCATTTGGGGAGAGACACACATGAGGGAAAAGGCGTGGAAACTATACTCAAGCATTCAAGCATTCAAGCATTCTTTCAAGCAATTGATCATTCTAAGTCTCCATTCAAGGCTAAGTGTTGCATTCAAGACAAGGATTCAACCATTGAAGAGGAGATCACATACTACAACAACATACAACATCTATACCTTCGCACATAAGGATACAAACATCCTTAGAACAAGGTATTAGTACTTGTTTTACATACATTTACATTTACAACACTTGCTCATTTCTTGGTTAATTCCAAAACCGGGGTTTGACCTAAAGGCAAACCCCTAATCCCTAACCCCCCAATCGTCTTCGATTTTTTGTGTGTAGGTTGCAGGTACACGGCTGAAATTGAAGATTTGGAATCCTTGTGCAGAGACGAACAGATCCCCCTTCATTTCGCGGATTTTTTGGAGGACCGTGGCGCTCGGGCGCCATCGTCCCGACAACTTTTGCTCAAATTTGCAGGACAGCGCCGTATCGACATTTCACTGCTAATTCCAGGTCTGCAGCTTCATCCTATATCCCTATCTCAGCTTATAAGCAAATCTTTATCACTTTCTATGCATTCCTAGCTTAATCATTCTATCTACATTCTTTACAAAAGAGGGTAGCTTTGCTTTCTTAACCCTTGAAACACATTTAGAATCCAATCTTGCATTGTGTGGGATTGGATCTTGTGGGTTTCAACCCCTCTTTTGAATGTAAAGTCTCTCCCCTAAGTGAAAACCATCAACCCTAGTGAATCTCCCTTCTCTCTCCTCGGAGTTGGAAGAGGGGAGAGCAACTAGGGTTCGATCGCGATTTTCCACTTTACATTTTGGTGAACCTGACGTGAACATCCTTTCTGATTATTCATAGTTAGATCTGAAAATTGGATTCCTTGATTACATTTCCATGTTTGATCTTTTGCAAAATTTTAGAGGTTAATTGCATAAAAACCCTAAAATTTCTTTTTGAAAATTAAGCTTGCAAAATGTTTAATTATTAATGCTTGTTTTAGATCTGCCCTTCTATTACAAATTATCAGTTCATATCTGTGCTTTAATTTTGAAAATTAAGTGGTTAAGTGTCAAAACCCTAATTTTTGAAACCCTCTTGATTCAACCTTTGTCCGACAATTTCACTGATCAAAACATATCCAAATCAGCTGTAACTTTGGATTCCGGCATAAAATTAAAATATCTTTCATCCCTGAAAATTTGGAAAAAAGTTGCGAGGACCGTGTGCACTCCGAGCGCCATCGTCCCCGACATTTTTTCCAAAATTTCGGGAGCGAGATCTTACTGTATTTTCCTGCTAAAATCCAGAATTTTGGCTGCCTTTATCAAATCTAACACTTTCAAAATTAAAGTCAAAGTTGGTCTTGTGATTGCTTGGATTAAGGCTTCTAAACATTCAAAAATCATCGAAATTGAAATTTTGTGTCAAAATTGTGTTCTTACTATCCTAAATCTGAAAAGTGTGTTTGCATTCATTCGAAATTTCAGTGCTTTATTCAAATTCTTGCAATTTGTGACTTTTGAAGTTAAGTGCTTAATTACAACAACTTTAATTTCCGCTTTCAAAATTGAATTTTGCGTGAAATTGAGTCAATTTTTAAATTTCAAAATTTGCATTACTTTTGACATTCCCTCTAAAATCATAAAATTCAAAATTTCAGTTTCCCTCTCTTTTTCAAAAATTCAAATTTTGCATTTTTCGACAATCTTGGTAGGGTTCAATTTTGAATTTGCAACTTTAATTTGGCCTATCTACAGATCGTAAAATCACTCAATTTTTTTCAGATTAGCTTTAAAATCATCATACCTTTCATCCCTGCAAATTTTGAAAAAAGTTGCAAGGACCGTGTTGTACTCCGAGCGCCACGGTCCCGGACATTTTTTCCGAAATTTCAGGAGACTGTCGTGATTGCATTTAACAGCTTAAATCCAGAAGATTGGCTGATTTTACTGAAAATTGCTACCTCTAAATTCAAAATCTTCTCTCTCTTTCTAGTGCATGAGTTTTACAACAATAAGCCCTACTTACACTATTCCCGTTAGACGAAGCCGTAGAATTAAGTCTTTCCGAGGTTTAATTACCGAGGAGATGGAACCTAATTTGAATAGCCTTTTTAACGAGGACATGGGTAATTCCTCTAATCCTCCTAATGATGAAGAAGCTCTCCATGAGGTTTCTGAAGAACAACTTTCAAAATTGGATAACCAATTTGACGATTTTCGACAATGGATGTCTCAAGAATACCCCGATAGTCAAGCTCTTCCTTTAATTGAGGGTCTAAAACGTATGCTTCAAAGTGATAAGAATGGAATTGATATTTTGTGTGGTATTGCACACATTGTGGATTCGAATGTGATGCCTATGAAAAGTTGTGCCGAAACCTTAGGTTATACACAACCTCCTACTCAAGACAATCGTTCTATTCCTTTGATGACTTCTATTGCTAGCATACCTACCTTTACATCAAACATAATGGCTACTTCTACACAAGACATTCCTCCTGTGATCACCAGTCATGGGGGCAACCCTTCTTCTTCAATTAACCCTCTTCCTTCATTTAATCCAACTTCTTCATTCATTCCTTCAATGAGTGTCCCTATTATATCTCCACAAATGAACATGATGCAAGGGGGCAGTTTGTTTAATCATTCCATTCCTCCTTGTAGTATTCCTTCTGTCCAATCATCTCCTATGACTAATTATCATAGAGTCCCACCGCCTTACTCTCTACCTTCTTTCAATAACATAACACCTCCATCTCAATCTAACACATCTAATATGAATTCTTCGACTGAAGCAACCATTAACAATCTTGCACAAATTGTCTCTTCTTTACAGCAACAAATTGCCTCTATGAATCAATCTAAGTTTAGTGTGCCCACATTTGATATTGCGAGCCCACTTTCTCTTGACATTGTTCGAGCTATCCCTCCTAAACATGTTGAAATCCTGCATTTGGAGCTTTATAATGGTAAAGGTGATCCTCTAACACATGTTAAGCCTTTTCAAACAATATGTACTGATTTTGCTTATGACCAAAGGTTGCTTGCAAAACTGTTCACTAGAACATTAAGAGATAAAGCCCTACAATGGTATTGCTCGTTGCCTTCCTATTCTATTACTTCTTTCGAACAACTTGCAAATGCTTTCATTCAACAATTTCAAAACAATATAAGTCCTAAAGTTACTTTGATTGATTTAATGCATTGTAAACAAG
Organism: Cryptomeria japonica; assembly: GCF_030272615.1. Taxonomy (NCBI): domain Eukaryota; kingdom Viridiplantae; phylum Streptophyta; class Pinopsida; order Cupressales; family Cupressaceae; genus Cryptomeria; species Cryptomeria japonica. The sequence goes on from NC_081405.1 coordinate 543,356,813, forward strand.
GTGTTAAAGAAAAAGTGACTGATTTCATTGGTAGATATAAGCATTTGTATGCTCAAATTTCTTTTCCAGTGCCTGACAATGATATTCAAAGAATCTTTATCTCTAATTTACAAAAAGATATTCGAGACAAACTTCTGTTTTCTGAGTTTACTTCTTTCCAACAGTTGTGTGCAACTCTTCACAATTATCAACTGACTGTGAGTCAAATGGAACAATCACATCCTATGGCTCTGAGTGATAAGGGTGATAGCAGTCAAAAACCATTTGGGAAGTTTAAACCGAACAGAGATTCCATCAAATTCAATGAAAACATCATCAACAACAATGTGAATGCAGCATCAGGTGTGCCTCCTATTTCTAAATTTTTCAAGAAAGAAAGAAAGTATACTCCTTTGAATGCATCATTGCATAGTATTATGAATAAGTTATTGGAACAAAATGTGCTTACTCTTCCTCCTATAAGACAAATTGATCCTGCAAAGATTACTTCACCTTATTTTGATAACAAAGCTTTTTGTCAATTTCATCGTCAGCCTGGGCATGATACTGAAAAATGTTTTTCTTTAAAGGGTAAAATTCAAGATTTGATTGATAATAATACTATTTCTGTTTCTGGAGTGAATGATAAAGGCAATACATCTGTAGCTCCTCCTAATCAAAATCTTCAGATTTTCACTGATCCATTACCTTCTCATACTTCTAATGCGATTGAGGCTAATGATTCCTCTCTCTCATCTGCTGGTCTTGTGTCTATGGCTCCGAATGTGATTAACTTTGTAGAGTAGCAAGAAAATCCTAAAGAACCTTCCATCACATTTGATTCCAGTGAAACCATTAGGGCACCTGATGGTCCTTTATACATAGTTGCAAAAGTCAAGAATACACCTTGCCGTGGAGTGCTTATTGATCCTTCATGCATGATTAATGTTATTACTGAAGAATTTCTTTTTACTTTGCAATTGAATCAAGTGATTTATGACAAAACAGATGTGATTGTGAAACTATTTGATGCATTTTCTTCTCCTGCAATTGGTTCTATTACATTGCCTATTGAGGTCCATAACAAATCCCTTGATGTGAACTTTGCTATTATTCCTTCGTCCGAACAATTTCGTGTGAAGCTTGGCTATCCTTGGCTATCTTCCATGAAAGCTATTGCTTCTCCTATTCATAAGTGTTTGAAATTTCCCCATAATGGTGAAGTTGTTACTGTCAATCATAGTCTCTTTAAACCAGCTGAAAGAACTTCTAGCGTTCCTATTGATTACTTTTGGCCTAAACAATTCCAATCTCTTCCTTCGCGAAGTGATCATCTTTTCAAATCTTATCAAAAGTGGAAAACAGATATGATCCTATCTCTAAGTGAACCTAGAACACCTAAACTTGATATTCCTATCATTCTTGAGAAGGAAGTTCTTCCTTTGAAAGATAAAACTAATGTCTTTCGTCAAGAAGATTCCCAACCCGTTCCCATGGATGTGATTATGTCTATGCCTAATAAACCTTCTAAAAGTAGACCTATACCTCCTCGTCATGATGGACTTGGTCTTCTTCCTAAACCAAAAATTCCTCCTTTATATGGAGCAGTTCCTCCTCCTTCTTTTTATAGAGAGAAGAGACCTTCTTCTTCTCCTATTATCCAGCCTAAGAGACCACAACCTAAACACCCAAGTGATAAGGATGAGAACATTCCTCCTCCTCAATCTTCTCCACTTCCTACTAAGACTAGACGTAATCGTTCTGCACGTGAACGCCGACGAAAGCGTCGTCTTAGGGCTCAAGCAGCTGCTTCTCAAACTTTGCAATCTCCAAAAACACCTTCAACAAGCATTATTCCATTTTCTCCTCAGCCGGACATTGAGCCTAAATCTCCTAAACATAAGATGCATGATGGTCTTGATCCTGTGCGAGTTAAAGATCCTATTTTTATAAATCTTGATGATGATATAGATGAAAATGTTATTCATGATGAAAATGTTACTCCTCTTGCTTCTGATAGTGAATATGAACTTGTTGATATTGATAACCATTTATCTAGTGAATTTTCTAAAGCACTTATCCTAGCTCCTAGACAAGAATAGCGTGGCTTGGAACATGAACATAGCCCTTGTTTGGATCTTGTGATAGCTCCATCTGCTGTGTTGAATGTTCCTCCTCTAGCGTGTTCCCTGCCTTCCTGAAACATTGATCAGCAAGATCGGGGGGTAGATGACGTGCTAGACTAGTTACATTAGCATAGCAGATTCTCTCCTCCTCTCTTGTGTTACTTCTTCTATATGTTATTCTCATTCTTCTATTTGTTGTCCTTAGTGTTGTCTACTTGAGGACGATGCAAAGCATTGAGATCTCTCGATCTCTCTTATGTTGACTCAAAAGACACATGTGTTCCCTTCTTCTAGGTGACCTTCCTTGATTGGGGAATGAAGAACAATTATGCATACATACATATGATATACATGAATTATCATACAGCATACTGACCCCGAGGAAAGCGAAGTCACCTTGTGCTTTGTGTTTTGTGGCTATTATCCTTGGGCTTATCTCACACTTGGGGGCTAAATCCTTGCGATAATGTGCTCCTTTCCTTTCTCATTCTTATATGTATCACTACCTTAAAGCAATCAACCTCGGTGAGGCATGTGCGATCGCTTTAACGTAGGGGGGCATACATCCCATTCATATCTTTTCAAGATACTTGAAAATTTCTTGGTAAATTTAGCCTTGCCTTGAAAATTTTTGATATCTTTCTTGCATGACTCATAGTGAGGGAACCTTACTACTAACAGTCATGGTTCTCCCTCGTGATCTTCCCTTTTACTTGGTCAATCGAAGTCGTAAGATCCTTAGTCCACTGGGGGCTTGGTGTATCTTGCCTCCTTGACGTGGTGAAAGTCTTTCAATGTTGTTTCCTTGTACTTTACCGGAAGTATGAGCATACATACTCCAGCTAAAGTGGGGGCTAAATGTAGCGTCCTAAAATTGCGACACTTGCAATTTCGACTGCATTTCGGTCTTCACGATGGCGACGCACCACGCAACCTGAATGGAGACCCTAAAACTTGCTCACGACACTGAAAACTGCATTTTCTTGCACCCTGGCCTGAACCTCCTTCGCACCCTGCTGTCCTGGGAGGTGGGACCAGGGCGCTGCCCTGGTCCTTTAGGACCAGGGCGCCCAGCGCCCTGGTCCCCCAGGACCATGGCGCCCAGCGCCCTGGTCCCTGGGCCTATTTTGGGCCCGGTCTCCTAAGGGGTCTCGGGTCTTTTTGTTTGCAATTTGGAAATTAACTTTCCTGGTCGGCCTAAGGTCGGGAAAATCAGTCTATCAGCCCTAAATGACAAGTATATAAACTACATTTTTCTCTCTCATTTGGGGAGAGACACACATGAGGGAAAAGTCGTGGAAACTATACTCAAGCATTCAAGCATTCTTTCAAGCAATTGATCATTCTAAGTCTCCATTCAAGGCTAAGTGTTGCATTCAAGACAAGCATTCAACCATTGAAGAGGAGATCACATACTACATACAACATACTACAACAACATACAACATCTATACCTTCGCACATAAGGATACAAACATCCTTAGAACAAGGTATTAGTACTTGTTTTACATACATTTACATTTACAACACTTGCTCATTTCTTGGTTAATTCCAAAACCGGGGTTTGACCTAAAGGCAAACCCCTAATCCCTAACCCCCCAATCGTCTTCGCTTTTCTGTGTGTAGGTTGCAGGTACGCGGCTGAAATTGAAGATCTGGAATCCTTGTGCAGAGACGAACAGATCCCCCTTCGTTTCGCGGATTTTTTGGAGGACCGTGGCGCTCGGGTGCCATCGTCCTGACAACTTTTGCTCAAATTTGCAGGACAGCACCGTATCGACATTTCACTGCTAATTCTAGGTCCGCAGCTTCATCCTATATCCCTATCTCAGCTTATAAGCGAATCTTTATCACTTTCTATGCATTCCTAGCTTAATCATTCTATCTACATTCTTTACAAAAGAGGGTAGCTTTGCTTTCTTAACCCTTGAAACACATTTAGCATCCAATCTTGCATTGTGTGGGATTGGATCTTGTGGGTTTCAACCCCTCTTTTGAATGTAAAGTCTCTCCCCTAAGTGAAAACCATCAACCCTAGTGAATCTCCCTTCTCTCTCCTCAGAGTTGGAAGAGGGGAGAGCAACTAGGGTTCGATCGCGATTTTCCGCTTTACAAATCACATAACACATAACAACAAGTCCCGGGATAACATAACAAGTGTCATCATAAAAAGTCCACAATACAATAACATGACATGATCTAAAATATACAATCTAAGAACTCGCGTGCATCTCATCTGTAGTCCTCTTCACTCCATGTGAAGGTGGCTGAGATGAATCATCCTGCTGCACGTGGTCCTGAGATGCACCATCCTGTGTTTGTGCAATATCAGTGTTTGCACCCTCCTGTGCATTATTAAAAGATTTTACATGAGAAGAAGTTACTTGCATAATTCACTTATAAAGTAATTAAATACTAAATTTTTTAAAATAAATTACCATACGACTGTGCTGGACAATGCCCTCACTGATATGTGGAGGTCCACTATCATGAACAAGAAAAGTGGTCATAGCCAAGTCCTACAAAAAAAAACATTGTATATCAATTTTGATAATCCATATAAAAGACAGGTACACAGTATAAAGAAATTAGAAATTATTTTTGTAATCATCGTGCCTCAAATGATAATGTCGATGGTTGCATCTGGCTAAACCCCATAGCCGTACCAATATTGGTAGTGGTGTGGACCTGAACAACATATATAAAGCATGAATCAAACTTGTATATATACATAAATTATAAAGTATATATATATATATATATATATATACTACAAGATTATCACAGAAAAGGATACATGTGATGCAGGGAAAGTAACTAATGGTCGAAGGCGTACATGTGATGCGCCATCAAACGATCCAGAAGCCTACAATTGCAAAAAATAACGAACATGATCAAAGTTGTACTTAAATTAGTAAGCATGCAAACACTTCAAATTAATGGATGAAAAATATACTAGTGGTATATGAGGCTGAGCCTCAGTGGTCCATGGGTCACGTGAAGAACTACCCACCTCAGTGCTACATGAAGCACCCTACAAAATTGAAAAAAACATATCATATGTAAATCATTACATTAAAAAATTTATTGTTTATTTTAAATGTTCATATCAATACAATCTATCTAGATGAAAGTACATACCGTAAATGGGGCACCAACATCTCTAGGTATTGAGGTAACATGCTGTCGGTTCCTCAATGATGTGGTGTGATCCATCCTCTATTCAGAAAAAATTGACTCATGTTATGGTTCATATGTGTATATATAAAGAATTTAATATTGCACTGTAAATTATACAAATAAATTTGTACCTCTCTAGGCTGATCATCGTCTGCCCATAGGAGATCAACATACGAAGAGATGACATTAGCATGTGCAGCCTCCTCGGCATCATCGTAACCACCATGGGCGGCATCAGCATCATCAAAATCACCATCTCCTCCAGGGGCAGCCTCACTATGTGGACCCCTATATACATCCCCACAACTCGTGCAAACATGTGCTAAGCAGGGGGTAACCCTCACCTCCCGCAACTGCTGTACCAAACTGCCCGACATGGCACTCAATGAACCTAGAGCAGAATCCATTGCTTGATGATGGGAAGGTGCTGGAACAACTGGTGATGGAAGAGGAACCAATGGATCATCGCGCACACGGTTTCTAACCTTGTCGCTCAATTTTGCTCTTGGCCTATCTTGGGGCATGCCTCTCCCAACCCCTTGAAAAGATCTAATATCAAAGTAATTGGGCTTTTTGCCCAATTCAAATTCTACCCATAATTTCTTCAAAAAATACATTGCGACCTCATGATTGGAGTGGTAGATGGTCAAAGACCATCCACCACCTCTCCCAAAAGTGGCTAGCAATGCCCGGGTGCCTACACCATCGAATAGAGATCCGTGGTTTCTTTGGATCTATCTCTTCACCCATCTTAGGGTTCACAAAATATTTTTTCAAATCTATTTTTGTTATTTTTAAATCATTAACTTGTTTGTATGTGAGGCCATTTGCGTAAAATGCACGCAATCCCTCACGCCAGCTACGATAGCTATCTAGCTCTCTATCTAATGCCTGCACAGACTGTACAATGCCTTGCATACTATCCGCAAGGCGTAACAACTAAGGGGGTGGATGAGGCTCACGCCTAATAGTGTGAATATCTCTAATCAAAGCATCAATATTTGTCCTAATTGTTTGTCGCAACTGCTCTGGTGGAGGTGGAGGTGGAGGTGGAGGTGGAGGTGGAGGCGGTGGAGGTGGAGGTGGTACTATACCTAATAGCTCATCTATCTCAAACTCATCCATCATGTGAAAATAATCTGCATATATATACAAACATGAAAATTTACAATTACAATTACAAACATGAAAATTTACAAACTTGAAAATTTACAATTACAATTACAAACTATTTAATTTACATTTCACCTTCCAAAAAAACTTATAATTAAATACAATTTAGCAACTTAAATATAAAAAAGGAAACTCACATAGATCTATAATATTATTAATAGGTGGGTAATAATAAGCATCATTTAAGAAATATTATCCTCTTAAATCAAAGTATAAGAAAAATTCTACAAAATAAAACATCATAATGCCCATGCAACTCAAACAATACTTTTTAACATCTAAAGTTGAATTAGTATAAGTTCCATCAAAATCATAAAAATAATCATAAGCTAAAGTCATAAGTTATATCTATGAACTTGTCAATACATGTACTACTAGTAGTACTACACTAAGTTGAAGCTTGAATAAATGACCATTTTTTGTGATTTCACATTCTAGTCATTTACTTGGACATCTTGGCACTTGAAAATGACCGTCTTACATGAGATGAATTTGTTTGATATGTTTGATATGTATTGATTTTATTGATTTTTTAAGGTTTTATTTGAGGAGGCATCATAGGTTTCTCTATTCATCCTTTTGTGGTAAAATTAGAAAGGGATAACTATGATTCTTTTGTAAAATAGTATCTTCATAAGTTTTAGGTGGTTTAATCATTTTCCTTTTATGTATGGAGTCATACCTAAACTAGAAACACTAGAAAATATATAATCTTGGTGTAACATCATTGACCATGTAGGAGTGATTTGATCTAGTATCAAGATCATGATTCTATGTGTATTGCATTGGATATTGATTTCCCCCACACGCTTTGGAATAGACTTTAGGAGATCCATGGAGACCCTCATATCTCTCCATTCCTAGAGGATCCTATTGTAGATTGTTTCATTCCCTTTGTAGATGAAGATCACATACCCTTCGATGGTGATACTTAAGAGGAAATTCATTATATCATATTAAATAATTTATTTACTTAAGATCAACTTTTATTTACATATTAAATAATTTTTAAAATATATTTTAATTATGTACATCAATTATATCAATTAGAATAAACATTTGGTAATGAAATACAAGCAATTATCATAAAAAATTTAGAATCAATTCATTCTAAATGTAAAATGATACATACATATATAAACATATAATCAGTTTTTTAATTTAATATATACTTGGCAAAATAAATTTATATAGACGTGTAAATTTTTAAGTAATTTAGTGGGGTTTATAATGAAACCTATCCAAGAAAATTTGTCATATATTAGAATACGTAACTCATCTACCCTATATAGACACCACCCTCAACTCTCCCTTCTTGTTGGTTCTTATTTTACTATTTCAATTAATGCTTTCACATAATATAATACATTAACTTCCAACACACACTCTACTATTTTCATGTGCATTTTGCAAACCAACCAACACTTTACTAATATTGCTACAATAAGATTGCAATACCTCAAACTCTTGATGTACACCTTCTATTTATACTTTCTTGCTTTCCATTTGAGGCAAGTAGGTCACTAAGTCCAATCCTTTCGAGAAATCAACAAACATTTATTAGACAACCCTACCTTGATTCTCCCTTAACAATTTTCATGTCCATAATTAAAAGGAGTCTTAAGATCCATTTTCATAAGCCTACATTAATAATGAACATAATTAGGTTGAAGAAAAACCCCTCTTAGATAAATTTTTTTGTGATGTTACCTACCTCCATACTTGTCTCAAGCATCATAGGTAGTTGGGAGCTTATTCATAATTCTTAGTAACATGTGATGGATTATAAATATGATACTTCGCAATTGATAATACTTCTATTTCATCTAAAATAATTACATATTCCCACCATTGTGCAAACTATGTACTAAAGAATTACAAGATGATTATTGCCTAGTGATAGATATTGGTATAACAAATTACATTTTATTACAAATTGGTATAAGATAAACCAAATAATTATAACATACACTTTCATGGCCTACCCTTATATTGACATGTATGAAAACATAATGATGTAGTGATTGTATTAGTTGATATCCACTTGTAGCCTAGACAATTCCTACACTATCTACAATGACCCATTTCTAATCATAGCCAATCCTCTTGATCATGCAAAAAAATGGGCCACCATGCCTTATACATGAAGTCTTAATTATTAGTTGTTATCATTAAGACCAACACTAACACTACCCTCAATGGTCTTCCACCATACTTGTATAGGCCTTAGTTCAATACTCTAACCAATATATTTTTGACACATTATGACACAATGATAGTGCATAATCTTGAGAGGTCACCTAAACACAATGACATGGATAAAATTTAGGGGCTCCTCAACATTTCCCTCACTATATTCTATGCCCCTCTAATGCCAGTCCCTTTTACTCATTTGCATTCTTCATTCTTGATGTGGATTTGGCCATGTGCGTATGATTGTGCCATTTACATTTTGAATGTAAATCTTTCATTTTTACTTTGATCTTATTCTAGATGCTTCATTTGTTGCATTGTATGCCCCTGAGTGTTTATTGTTTTCTTAGTTTGATATATGTTTTGTGATTACTTTGGACCCATGATGTGTTGGATCACCTTATGGTGATTTGTAATTTTGTAGTTATGTTGAGATGCATGATGATCTATTATACCTTTGCTGATTATGGTAGACTGAAAACCAAAAAAAACTAAATTTAACTCTAAAAGCTCCAATCAAAAACTAAATATATGTTCCATTTGATACAACACTGCTAGGAAAAACACTGATCACTAAGCACCATTTAATTTAGGGTTTAGGGTTAATTTAGGGTTTAGGGTTAATCAACCAAGATAGTCAAATTTAGGGTTAATCAACCAAGATAGTCAAATTTCTCCTGGGACTTGTTCATTTTTTTCTATTTAGGGTTTAGTGTTCATTTTTCTATTTAGGGTTTATTGTTTGTTTTTTGCGTCTAATGTTTATTGTTCATTTTTCTATGCAGGGTTTATTGTCTGTTTTTTGCGTCTAATGTTTATTCATTTTTCTATTCAGGGTTTATTGTCTATTTTTTGCGTCTAATGTTTACTGTTCATTTACATTTTTGTTTTTTTCCTATGGTTTAAATACTATTCATGTTTTTTGTTTTTTTCCTACGGTTTTTACTATTCATGTTTTTTGCAATATTTGAAAACTGAAAACTATTTTAAACATGAAATAAAAGACGATTTTCAAACTTTAAAACATAAAAATTAAAAAATAACAATACATTAACATTTTTTTATGAAAAACAATAAAAATAAATAAAATAGAATATAAAAAATAAAGCTAAATACTTGGAAGGAGGTAAAAATGGTCTAGGGGGTCAGCTGAGGTGAAAAAAATGGGTACCCGTGCTCCTCAGAAACGCTTGCCCATTTTCCAAACAGTAAAAATGATGGGAAAATGGTTAAAAAAATAAAAAAATACATTTCAAAAACGGACGCTCGTTTAGCTTCGGGCACCCGTTGCTAAACGAACGCCCGTTTTTTGATGGCTCGGGCACCCGAAACTAAACGGGTGCCCGATTTGTAAAAATCGGGCACTCGTTTCTAGCGGGCTCATTTCCCAACTTGCGGACTTCTGCGGGATTGGGACCCAACTCTATACGTTTACCCCACAAACATGTCAAATTTAATGCTTCTAGTTTTTATTAACACCATAAATTTTAAGCTAATTAAAATTTAATAATTATTTAAAAATTAAAAAATAAATTAAATAACTGAATTAAAATATTTTGAGTGTCAATGAAATTAATATAAATAACTAAAATGAAATTAAATCGAATAATTAAAAGTAAGTACTCTTGATTTAAACTCGATTTTCATGTAATAAATTAAATAAATTAAATTAAGTGCTCATCATTCAACTTGTATTCTTTGTTCAAGCTAAAAGAAACAAGTTTCAAATTTGAAAAAGAAAATATGCAAAAATAATTTTGATTTTTCAAGGTCTCTCACAAGTGAATCTATAATTAAGAAGTGTTAGTAGTTTTATGGTTAGTTTTATGGTTTGTTTTAGACATATGATATAATCTTACACCAATTTTTTTTAGAAAATTAGACACAATAATCAAAATTAAATTAAATAGAGCTTAAATTTAATTTCTTTCAATATTATTGTAATCTTCTACTTCCTTTTTTTCTCTAATACAAAAGATGATACATTAAGACAATTAAATATACTAAAATCAATAGAAATATCACACAATTTTAAGAATGTAATTTTTGGGCTTTATTTATGCCAATTTTATGTCATGATATTGCAACTATTAGACAAATTTATTTCCTTTCAACATTTGAAAAACATATATGAAAAAAATGGTTTGATTGGATTTATTGTTTGCTCATGCAATAATGTAACATCTATAAGCGCAAAGCAACTTGTATTGTTTGCAAGTAATTTTAGTTTAGAGATGTCATGATTATTTGTTAAGAGATTATGAACATGATTTAAATTGGTTTGTAGTTAATTTATTTTTGATTCACAAATGTCTAAGATATTGAAATTGGGCATATATGTTATAGATGATTTATTGTGGTCATAAATTCTCTAAAATTCAACTTCAAAATTTCTTATTTGTTGTTCAAGTATTTTATTATTGAATTATGACTAATTTTATGATCAATTCTTTTTTATTTTTCCAATGGTTGCTTCGTATTCTTTCTCCACTTTCTAATACAAAGCATTCTCTTAGACATGTGATGTTGAAATATGTAGTGTAAGTCATTAAAAGTTGGATTTAACTTGTGGACTATATCATCACATTGTTTTTCGCTTTTCGCTGCAATCTCCTTTTAACTCCAAAAGCATTCAGGTTTGCCTTTGATATATTTATTTCTCCTTCAATATTTGAGCGATTTGTCTCCTTTCACTTTCATTCATTCTCTGCATTTTGATTCGAGTCAGTTCTCTCCCTTGTGTGTCAATACAAAGATATTCAGAGATATCTATTTATAGAAAATAGAAAATATGAATATTTTTTCTATACAGTGTTTGCATATGTCTTGTTTTATGCCCTTTTATACAGACAAAATTTGGAACTTAAAGAGGTGCTTTTTAATTAATTGGAAGCTTTTCTATTTGAGATTGGTAAAGTTTAACTAATACAAATTTGAAAGATTATAATTTTAGTAAAAAATAAACTTATAAAAGATAAACTAAATTTTGTTTAAAGGACATGGATGAGAATGACATAAGCGGTTTTCTTTTTCATCATTGGAAGCTTTTCATATAAAAATGTGAGAAATAATTTTGTTATTATATACAAAATAAATTAAAAAATGTATATTATTTTGAAAAATATTTAAAAACATATTTCAAATTTCTTATTATTTATTAATCTTAATTTTTTATGGATTATTTATTTTCTAACAAAAATAAATACATAGAAATATTGATATTGTCAAATCTAAAATCTAAAATAAAATAATAAGTATTATATTATAAATTAAAAGATAACGTAGATCTCAAACAACACCAAGGGTTCTTGATGGCCCCCACCTATCGGGTGGGATTGTTAATACTGCTCCACCACCAAACAAGGAAATGGTAAGGAATTCAAAGAGATAAAAAAAATTGTCCCTAAATGGTGAAGTAAATACCATCAAGGAATTGGTTGAGGATAATAGTGTTACAAACTCAGAAGGAAATTGGATAGTAGTGCAAAGTAAAAGGAGAAAAAATGAGGTTACTTTTAACATTTAGCTTTGTTGGTGTAAATAAATATTCATTTGGATATTATTACACTTACTTAAGTTAACTTAGGATAATGCATCTCTTCGTAGTTTGGATTTGAGACACTTAGGGAAGTGTGCACATAGGGATAGAGCTTGTAGGAGAAATTCCACCTTTTGTGGTCTTATTTTGCTGTTACACTCCACATTTGGTGGGTCATCCACCTCTTGTGGAATATTATATTATTTCTCCTACCTACCCCTAGTATTTCTTACCTACCCTTGTTTCTCATTGAGCCACATGTCATATTTGTGTGCTCATACATCCATATGGCCTTGCCTATATAAGAAGGCCTATATTCATTGTATTGGTTAATCCAGTTGATCATTTTGCATATTGATGAGAATATAGTTTGTTCTTGTCATTCTATTGTCTCTTTTTATGCTTTTCATTGTGCCCTTGATCTTGGCAAAATCCTACATGGTATCAAAGCTATTGGGGCTTCATTGATTGGTTTTTGGAGACATCGTGGAAGACTTCTATTTTCGGATTTGGGGATCTTCATTTTTTGAGGGTGTCATACAGCGATTTGGACATCACCGTTGAATCCGGGAGGCCGTTTCCATAAATTTTGACTATAAAGTCGACCTATTTTGGTGAGAAATTTTTTTCCCCATTTTGGCTATTATCGTACAGATTTCGAAATTTTTTTTTCAAAAAAAAATCGGAAAAATAGCGATCAAAAAATATAATTTTTTTTTTTTTTTTGTTGTTGTTAGGGGTCCGCAGACCCCCCCATACTCGCCCGTATCCTGCGTGTGTTGCAGGTAGTACCTGCACTATCGGACCTGCCGTGTACCGTGCCGCCGGGACCTGCGCCGACTAGTCTCACCCGCCGCCGCCGCAGAACTCCCGCTGGCCGCTCGGCACGCCGCCGACTGCTTAGCACCTCCTGCCGATCGCCTCGCTCTCCCTTCGGCCGCCTCAGCTCCTGGCCACTGCGGACCCCCTCGGCTCTAGGCCCGCTGGGATATTCTTCTCCGGCAGCGCCTCTTTCCGCCGACAGTTTTTAAACCGGCGACCCACGTTCGCCATGTGGCAGGAGGCCACTGGCCCGTGGCCACCTCTGTCTGCCACGACAGAATCTGTACGTAGTCTAGTCTGTACGCCACGTCACCCGCGCCACGCAGTCCAGCCGTACGCCACGTCTATAGTACAGACGCCACGCAGGGGCTGACATTTTTGTGATGGCCAGACGGACGTCAAATTTAATCCTGTGAATGGCTGACGTCAGCACCACATCAGCAGTTTTTTGACTCCATTGAGCTTTTTAGTTTTGCAGTCCAACTTTGAAAGGCCATATCTTGCTCATTTTTGCTCCTTTTTTGGTGCAATTTTTTTTGAAATGGGCTACAATTTTGTGATCTTCGCATTGGTGTAGTTATTTTCTGATTTTGATGGACAAGTTTTTCAGAATTTGTGGTTTCTCTCAGCTGTACCTGTCCAATCCTCAATTATGCAACTTCAAAGGCCTCGTTTGAGCTCATACGACCTCCTTTTCAGGTGCCGTTTTTTTTGAAAGTGCATGTTTTTTCATCTACTTTCATAATATATGATCAAATTTTAGAGATTTTGAGTGAAAATTGTACTTTCATATATTGGTCTTATTTGGCCTATTAGGTACTTGTAAATTGCTTGGATCTTAGTTAGATCTCTTGCATTATCAGTTTGAGTCTCTTTTGGCCTTATTGAGGTAGTTGTAAAATTGTAATCAGAAGTCCACTTTGCCATTTTTTGCAAGTGGCCCATTGTATACGCACTAATTATAAAGTGCCAAATCATCACTTGTGGGGGGAGTTCTTTGATTGAGTGAATTTGGGGGGGTGTCTTGTGTGATTGTGCCTCTCTTTGTGCTCTTTCCATTTTTGTTGCAATGAGTCCTAATAAATTTCCACCTTTAACTCCACATAATTATGCATCATGGAAAATTAAAGTATGGAGTAAATTAATGGAAAAGGGTCTCACACATTACATAGATGGAACAATAACAACACCACCTGATCCTAAGGCTGATCCAAATGCTCAATTAGAATGGCTCACAAAGAATTGCATGGCTCTTGGAACCTTGCGCAAGTATGTATCAGATGACCTCATTTTTCACATTGAGAAGCATAAAACAATCAAAGAGGCTTGGGATATGTTTCAGAAATTGTATGGTCAAGTTGATGAAATCAGAGGCTATCAGATTGACAATGAGCTCACCAACTTGGATCCCAAGAGTTTTGATACAATCCAAGATTATGTCACCAAAGAAAATGAGCTAAGAGCAAAGCTTAAGGATTGTGGAATTGACAAAAAGGATGCTCAGTTGATATTCAACTTGTTGGACAAGCTTGCACTAGAATATGCAGCATTTGTGTCTAGCTTCCAAACTCATCATTTGACAGTGGGGAGTTCTTATGTTATGCCTTCATTTGATGCTTTCACAAAAATGTTAATATTGGAACAATCTAAGTTGTTGAACATGGGGTTTCTCAAGTCTTCAAAGTCCAAGGCTTTGGTGGCTAATCAAGGGAATCAAGGAAGTCAAGGCAAAGATTCCAACAAGAAGAAGAAGCACTCTAAGTTTAAGCCACACTAGGAAAAAGGACAATCATCCTCTCCATCACAAGGCGATTTTTCATCCTCTTCCATGAAGGGGACACCACCTAAGAAGGATAAACCAACTTGTGCATATTGCAAGAAGTATGGTCATGATGAGCATCGATGCCACACAAAGCAAGTTGATGAGTTAACCAATCTTCTTAAGAAAAACAACATCAACTTGCCATCCGCCTACACAAAGAAGGATTCATCTCCTTCCTCTTCCTCACAGTCTAAGGGAAAAGGGCAAGCATTTGTGGCTACAACAGGTTCTTCATAACAATGGATACTTGACTCGGGTGCCTCATATCACATGGGTTCTACAAAGGAGCAGTTTTCTTCATTGGAGCCATCTAAGGTACCTCACATTTACATAGGTGATGATACACAAGTAGAGGTTGAAGGGAAAGGTTCAGTTGACATGGATGATGGAACATTTGAGAATGTTCTCTATGTTCCTAACTTGTCTACCAACCTTCTCTCCATCTACCAAATCACTCACTATGGGAATGGGAAAAAGGTTGAGTTTACACCAGATTCAGTTGTGGTAAAGGAACTTGATGATGATGCCTTGGTAGCAGTGGGACAAGTCAATGACAACTCAAGGCTTTATTCATTTTCCCACTTTGTGCCAAGTTCACCTTCTAGGGCCTTGCTTACTCATTCAAATTCAGAAAGTAAGCTATGGCATGAGTGGTTTGGTCACCTCAACTACCACTATCTTCAGCAGCTAAGCACTAAAGACATGGTCACAGGTCTACCTCGAATTAGTTTTTCAGAGGGTGTATGTTCAGGTTGTTCCATGGGCAAGCATCCCGAAGAGAAGTTTGATAAAGGGAAAGCATGGAGAGCTTTGGAAGTTCTTCAACTTGTTCACAACGATATAGTAGGTCCATTTCCAGCACCTTCATTTAGTAAGGCCCGCTATGTTCTCACCTTCATTGATGACTACTCCCGCTTCACTTGGGTCTACTTTCTCATTCATAAGAGTGAAGTATTTGACAGATTTCAGGACTTCAAGACTCATGTGGAGAAGCAATCAGGGAAAGTGGTCAAGATTCTTTGCACAGATAATGGAAGGGAATATGTGAACAAAAGACTTGAGGATTTTTGTACATTTGAGGGGATTGATCTTCAGCATTCTGTCGCATACACTCCACAACAGAACGGGGTTGCAGAACGCAAGAATAGAACTCTCAAAGAAATGGCTAGCTGTATGATACATGCACATTCTCTTGATCCCGCCTTTTGGGCAGAGGCTATCAGTTGTGCCACACACATCCAGAATCGGGTTCCTCACAAAGCTTTGCAAGGTATTACTCCTTTTGACGCTTGGGCTGGTAGGAAACCGATTGTGAGACATTTCAGAGTCTTTGGGTGTCCAGCATGGGCTCGCATACCTCCGCAGAAACGCAAGGCATTGGAACCTCAGAGTCGGCCTTGCATATTTGTTGGATATCCTGAGGGTGTTAAGGCATACAGATTGATGGATCTAGAGACACATGAGGTATTCATTGAGAGGAGTATTCACTTTGAGGAAAGCTCTCCTAGTTTAGCCTCTCTACCTCCTCCACCTTCCTCCATTGTGGATAGTGATGTTAGTGATTCAGATGATGAGACTCCAACTCTGACTCATAGGGTAACACCTCCGCAGGGTCCACTTGCAGTTGAGGAGCCTCATTTTCCACCTCCACCTAGACCTCGTTGGGCTCGATAGACACTTGAGTCTGTGGGTTCTCTTGTTGGGGATCCTTTAGATACACGGAGAACTCGATCACAACATCAGGATCTTCCACATGCATTCATTGCTACTGCTTCCGATCCACAGACATTTAGGGAAGCATCAGGGGTTCCTGAGTGGGACCAAGCTATGGAGGAAGAGTATAGTTCCTTGATGAGGAACAACACATGGGATCTAGTCCATCTCCCTAAGGGGAGAAAGATGGTTCGATGTAAGTGGATCTATCAGACCAAGTTTGCAGTGGATGGTAGTGTGGATAAGTATAAGGCTCGACTTGTTGTGAAAGGTTTCTCGCAGGTTGCAGGTGTTGATTATACTGAGACCTTGGCACCCATAGCCAAGATGAACTCCATTCGTTTGACACTTGCTATTGCTGCAGCTCATGGTTGGGCTATACATCAGATGGATGTGAAGAGTGTTTTTCTTCATGGTGATCTTGATGAGGAGATTTATATGGAGCAGCCACAGGGTTTCATCCAGGATACTTCCTTGGTTTGCAGACTAAGGAAATCTCTCTATGGCCTTAAGTAGGCCCCCAAGGCTTGGTACGCCAAGATGGATTCCTTTCTTCTCTCCGCAGGATTCACCAGGTGTCATTCCGATCCGAATGTCTACATTTTGCGATAGGATGACTCTCACTTGATACTTGTGCTCTATGTTGATGACTTGATCATTACAGGGAGTACTTCATCCATCATTAGCAGGGTCAAATCTGCTTTGCATGACATATTTGCTATGACTGACTTGGGTCTTTTGCACTACTTTCTCGAGATAGAGATTTCACAGTCACCTTCCGGGATTACACTATCACAACCCAAGTATGCTCTTGATCTACTTGCACACTTTCATATGGCTGATTGTAAGCCTGCCCCGACTCCCTTTCTTTCAGGAGTCAAGCTTGAGGCTCAGTGTTCTTCTCCACCAATTGATGCCACTTTGTATCGTCAGCTTGTGGGTAGTCTCATCTACTTGACTCATACAGGCCTTGATATTTCATTTGCAGTTGGCATGGTTTCCCACTTCATGCAGGAACCACATGAGCTTCATTGGAAAGCTGCCAAACACATCCTTCATTACATCCAGGGTACACATCACTATGGGATTCACTATGCAACAGGCACAGGACTTCGCTTGGTTGGTTACACAGACTCCGATTGGGATGGTGATCTTGATGATCGTAAGTCTACTTTTGGTTATAGTTTTCACCTTGGTTCGGGCCCCATTTGTTGGCAGAGAAAGAAGCAACATGCTATTGCTCTCTCTTCGACTAAGGCTGAGTATCGAGGTGCTGTTAACGCAACGACTGAGACCATTTGGCTCCAGCAAATTCTCACAGAGTTTGGATTCACCACTCCATGGCCGACAGTTCTACATTGCGACAATCAAAGTGCTATTGCAATCTTGAAGAACTCGGTCTAGCACCAGCGGACCAAACACATCAAGATTCATATGCACTATATCCGAGAGCTCATCCAGGAGCAGGTCATTGATTTGCAGTATTGTCCTACAGCAGGGCAGGTTGCTGACATATTCACCAAACCTTTCACCGAGAGTAAGTTCTAGCAGTTGCGAGCTCTCTTGGGGGTGCGGGATGTGTCATTAGGGGGGGTCAGCTGACTTCTCCTTCCTCTCTTATGGGGGGGACTTTTTCCTCTTTGAGGTTTTGTCCTTCTTCTTTGAGAGTCTTTTGTACATTCATCTCTCTTTTGGGGGGGAGTTTTTTTCCCACTGGGTTTTCTCCCTTTCTCCGTTTGTGAGAGATTGCATTGCATAGTCTTGCTTGCATTTGCATGTTGTACATGGGTACCTATCATGGCCTAGTAGCTGGGACTCATCTTGCATTGTTGACTTGAGTCTTCATTCCCCTAAGTTGCACTTAAGGGGGGGTGTTGGTGTAAATAAATATTCATTTTGGATATTATTACACTTACTTAAGTTAACTTAGGATAATGCATCTCTTCGTAGTTTGGATTTGAGACACTTAGGGAAGTGTGCACATAGGGATAGAGCTTGTAGGAGAAATTCCACCTTTTGTGGTCTTATTTTGTTGTTACACTCCACATTCGGTGGGTCATCCACCTCTTGTGGAATATTATATTATTTCTCCTACCTACCCCTAGTATTTCTTACCTACCCTTGTTTCTCATTGAGCCACATGTCATATTTGTGTGCTCATACATCCATATGGCCTTGCCTATATAAGCAGGCCTATATTCATTGTATTGGTTAATCCAGTTGATCATTTTGCATATTGATGAGAATATAGTTTGTTCTTGTCATTCTATTGTCTCTTTTTATGCTTTTCATTGTGCCCTTGATCTTGGAAAAATCCTACAAGCTTCACTCCCATGACAAATGTGGAGCTAAATCCTAAGCTGGTTCAAGGAAATGGTAAGGAATTTAGAGAGATAAAAAAAATTGTCCCTAAATGGTGAAGTAAATACCATCAGGGAATTGGTTGAGGATAATGGTGTTACAAACTCAGAAGGAAACTGGATAGTAGTGCAAAGTAAAAGGAGAAAAAAATGAGGTTACTTTTAACATTTAGCTTCACTCCCATGATAAATGTGGAGCTTAGGATATTTAGCTTCACTCCCATGACAAATGTGGAGCTAAATCCTAAGCTGACAACTAGCTGTTTTATTGTCTTACTAGTTAATGGGCTTGGTGGATCTCTTTTGGTAGTAATGTAGTAATATCTTTGCTTATCTCTAATTAGGAATTATGGGTCTATGGTGCTACCTATTACAAAGTATGAGGGTGGTAGGTTTATGGTATGAGCTTGAGTTGATCTAAGACCCTTTAATATCTAGGTTTGTCTCTAATTTGGACCTAGAGACTCTTTCTCATTCACTTGATTATAAGTGAAGTCTTCTTTGGTGAGCATAAGGCTTTTGGCTTAGTGTGCTGGGAGGTAACATGTTAGATAGGTTATTTGTTTTTGTGTAATGTCTGTTAATAGGCTCTGGTGGTTCCCTACCATGATTAGAAGTAAACACTCTTTCATTAATATTAATGGGTGTAGCCCCTCTACTATAATTTATCTATCAAAAAAAAAAAAACTAAATTAAATAAAATAAATTAAATGAATTAAATTAAATAACTAAAATTAAGTGCTCTTGATTTTAACTCGACTTTCATGTAATAAATTAAATAACTTAAATTAAATAGAATAAAATTAAATAAATTAAATAATTTATTTTAAGCTAATTAAAATAGCTTAAAATTTAATAATTGTTTAAGAATTTAACATTTAAAATAAATTACTGTGAGTGTCAATGAAATTAAAATAAACCAGTAAAATGAAATGAAATTACTAAAATTAAGTGCTCTTGATTTAAACTCGACTTTCATGTAATAAATTAAATGACTTAAATTAAATTAACTTAAATTAAATGGAATAAAATAAATTATTTAAATTAAATTAAATTATTATTATTTTTTGATTGGTAATCACTTTTGACTGGAGCTTTAAACCAATGGAGATACAATGGGGGACCCATCCCAAGTACATCATATATAATTTTGAGGCATTGACACCTCTTTCCTCTCCCTCTGACACCTTGTATATTCTCCTTTCTATCCTCCTCCACTCTCTTCAACCTCTTCTCCTTCTTCTTTATCTCTCATTTCCTCCTTTTTCTTTCCTTCCTTATTTCTCCTCTCTCCTTATCTCCCTTTCCTCCTCATCTCTCCCCTCTTACTCCAACAACCTTCCTCCACCTACCTCCCACCATGTATTTGTCACATTGTGTCTATCGATCTCCATATTTTGATCAAAGTCCTCCAACCTTCGTGCTATGTGTGTAGATCGCTAGCTTGGTCTCTGTTGACCATCATTTGCAAAAACCAAATCATCATTTATTTTCTCGTCGATCAAGGTACCAACGTTCAACTTAGCGCATACAACTTGAGTTGGCCTAATGGTGAAGAATTTGTGCTCTTGAAATAGAGGTCACAAGTTCAAATCCCACAAAGGGGGTAGGGTATGTACACCTTATTGGCTTCAGCCCATTAACTATCAAAAAAACAAAAAACATTCAACTTAGCGCATCAAAGTGTTGGGATTCAAACTCGAGAAGTGGCATTAACATCGCATTGCAACTTATTGTTGTACTGTGGGGTCATCCCCACCAAATTAGATTAAATTAAATAAATTATTTTAAGCTAATTAAAATTTCATAATTGGTTTCTTCATTCTTGATGCTTGCTTGCTTTGCCTTCTCTTGAGTTCTTTGGCAGACGATTTTGTAATTGGCACACAAATTTTGGATGGGTTGGGTTATCATTTTGTTATCGGTATTGGCTTATAAGTCTTTTTGGGATGGGTTGGACTAGTTTGGAGGTCTCATATCTCATTTTTGATGTAATTGTACATGTTATCTTCCCAATGGGGTTTTTATGAGCAAGACCATAGGTTTTCTTTGCCTGGTTCTTTCCTACAGATGCTCTTTGAACCAGGTTTGTAAAAAAATATAATTAATGAAATTAGTGATTCTCCACTTTTATTGAAAAAATAAATAAAAACATTTCATAATTATTTAAGAATTAAAAATTAAATTAAATTAATTAAATTAAATTAAATTAAACTAAATAAATTAAATTGAATTAAATATCTTAAATAAATTAAATTAAATTAAATAACTTAAATTAATTAAATTAAATTGAATAGCCAAATTATTGTTGATAACTAATGCTTAGTTTGAGTTTTACCACAAGTGAAACCCATGCTTCTACCATGTGAATTTCTCTTCAACAATGCATAAATTTTTCATAGTTAGATCTATAGTTTTAAAGAGTTTACAAGTAGTTTTTTTTTGACGAAAGAATTATTTATATTCATTTAACCTTGTATTTTTTGTTCAAGCTAAAATAAGCAAATTTCATATTTGAATCTACAATTATTTAGCTAAAGCATGTATGTTAAAATAAATCAATTATGTTTTGTATTTTTATCTTTTAATACTTTATTTGCATTCCAATATATTAGTTGAGCAAGCTTCCCTCACAAATACTATCACTTCTATGCAAACCTACAGTTTGACAACTGTAATAGTACTCTTTTAGCAACATCCAAAGCATCATGTTAGATTGCTTATATCATAGACAAATTATTCAGCTAGATATGCTAAATAATCAATTTTGTTTGTAATTTTATTTTTTTAATACTTTATTTTTGTGGGTAAATGGCTATCATGAAAGAAAAAATTAGTTGTGAAATCAACATGGATGTTTAGATAGTTTGTTTTTGAGGAATCAATTGTTCACTGTGTAATATTTTTGTTTGAAAAAAATAGAAAAGAAATTTAGAACTCTACATATAAAGATGAGTAATCCAAAGAAAAGGCATATAGCTAGATAAAACCAAAGAAGACTACATGAAAATTTTATTTTCAACTCATTGCTAATAGGTTACATTGATATTTGTCATCTTATATGGTTAAAGCTTTGAGATTTCAAAAAATATATAGCTACACTAGAGTGGACATGATGGTGAACATGTGTTCTTGTGCTCTATAGAGTAGAGCATTACTTGTGTCCATCTTAGGTATCATGTTTGTTTCCATGTATTGCTTATTACAACCTTTTGGATATTTCAATTCATTTATTGTTCAAATGTTAATTGAGGCAATTTGAAGTCGTTGATGCTTATTTGATCAACATGTCATATAATATCTTATAATTTCATTGCCCTTCCTTGTACTCGTGCTAGATGTTCACAACATTATTACACTTGTTAGACAAAATTTTGAGCAGCCACATTTAGATTATGGGTGATTTACAGTAGATAAATAATTTCAATATTGGAGAAATAAGATTCTCTTTATGGATATTTTGTTATTGCAACATCCTGAAATCAAAATAATATTTAGTTTGTTTGCTTTAGGACAGTCATGGAGTAGCAACATATATAAGTGACAATGATAACATTTATTTTTTATCTTCCTATCTAACATCAATTTATAACATTAATTCTTGTTAGAAGTGCTAACAGTTAAATGTAGAATGTAGTGTTTGGTACAGATAGTGTTTTTTTGAATAATACATCAAAAAATATTTAATACTTAAATTATTATGCTGAAGGCATACTCTATAGAAGGATGCAAGACGATTGAATTGATCTCAATTGTATATTTACATTAATATTGATTTTTGCAAAAATGAATAAAAACTTAAAAAACATATATAATTTCTTAGTATTTGCCATTATATTTACTCTTGTGGTAAATACTACATAATTTCAAACAATATTCTTCAAATTTTTAACAGATTTGTAATAATTTACAAATATTTGTTGAAATGACATGGAGAATTTGTAAATTTTAAACAATTTTCATCTAATCCTTCGCTTAAATTGAAAACCTTTACATAAATCTCAAATTGAATTTAAATTTTGTTATTTGTAAATTTTAACAAATATGTAAAAAATTTGAACAATTTGATTTGGAACATCCTCTTAATTTCTTAGTATTTGCCATAATATTTAATGTTGTGGTAAATACTACCGAATTTCAAACAAAATTCTTCAAATTTTAACATATTTGTAAAAATTTACAAATATTTGTTGAATGAAAGAGAATTTGTAAATTTTAAACAATTTTCACTTAATCCTTCATTTGAATTGAAAAACTTTGCATAAATCTTAAATTGAATTTAAATTATGTTATTTGTAAATTTTTACAAATATATTAAAAATTTAAACAATTTTGTTTGAAACAGCCTCAGATTTGTATAATTTCTTAGTATTTGCCATAATATTTACTATTGTGGTAAATACTATAGAATTTCAAACAAAATTCTTTAAATTTTTAATATATTTGTAAAAGTTTACGAATATTTGTGGAAATGACTTGGAGAATTTATTATTTTTTTTTCAATTTTCACCTAATTCTTCACTTGAATTGAATTTAAATTCTGTTAATTGTTGTTCATTTCAGATTATTTAGTGTCAATTATAACTAAGAATTAATTTAGCATGGTAGCTTATAATTGAAAAGGGTAGATAAGTTTTAAAATTATAAAATGTAGGTTTAAAAGAGGATCGATCATCAATTAGTACCAGGTTTTTAAATTTTTTTTAAAAATTAATTATGATATGTTATTCAAATGTTAGCTCACTGACATTGTTCTTGGTTTCTTAACAACTTAAAATATGATTGTGAAGGGAGGCTCATGCTCTATATCTGATTACATTTTGTTCAAAATTTTAAACTCTGAAACATCAATTATGTGTGAGATTGTATTATAAGTTGATAATGGGGAACTTCTGAAAGATATCGGTGTGAACTATTAAGGAAAGATTTTAATTGCCACATTTTACCTGAATTTAAATCTAATTTACATATGTTAAAATGGTTTTTTGAGAATCTGAATTTTGAGCTTTATTTCCTTCTTTACCATGTTATGTATAAGAAAAATTATAATATTGTAATATAGAATATCATAAAATTAACTTGCACATCATAATGGCAATTAAATTTATAAAAGTTTTGGAAAATTGACAAACAAACCACCTCAAAGTCAAAATAAAAAATTTAAAAGATAAAATCAGAAATAAATTCTCCTTTACTTTTATTATCATCAATTTTTACAAAATGATCTCAAAGGAAAAATTAGATCTCATAATATTTCAAGGGACTTTTGATCTTTTATTTTGCTAGACATCTAGGGGGTTTCTATTTACTTTTGAAAACATTTAATTCTTTTTTATAAAATTGGATCTTCTTTTTGTATTACGTAAATAATTACTTATAAAATGTCATTAAAGCAAGGTAGACTGAAGCGAATTTTGTTTTCCTTCTTTAAAAGAAGAGTCCTCCAGTAATATACCTATCCCTTTCTACTTGATACCTACACTAATTTTGGTAGGTATGTGAGTTTGTTCATCCTCAAATATAAATCAAATATAAACACTTTTTTTTAATGATCATTTAGAATTTTTAATTGTCTATCCAAAATTTCACCTTTTTTTTCAAAATAAAGGTAGTTGCTAAACTTTTCTCTATATAAACACTTTTTTTTTTCTAATGATCATTTAGAATTTTTAATTGTCTATCCAAAATTTCACCTTTTTTTTTTCAAAATAAAGGCAGTTGCTAAACTTTTCTCTAGTTACATTGTGAGATTCATATTACCATATGACATGAACAAAATATAGAGTTCGAGCTCTCTCATTAGGAAGCAAGAGGAATCGTGGGGTTGTTTTTATCAATGATGGTTATTGTACTATATTTTATGGTTGTTTCAAATCTCAATCACAAATAGGAGTGATGTTGTTACATATATATTTTTTCTTTAGGTAATTTGTATATTAAATTTGGGGTTTTATGGATTGGGGTTTTATGAAAAATAGTGGATGTTACTGAGATTTCTTATGATTATTTCTAAGTTGGTGATTTCATAAATTTAGAAGTGTAATTCATTTTAAAAGTTTAGACTTCCAAATTTATGTTCAGAGATTGAAATAAATAAAGTCATTCTCTCTTTAATTTTGTTCTAAAATCTAAAACTTTGAATCAGTTATTTATATTTTTATATTATGTTAAATATTATTTGATCTAAATTTTTTTAATACAAGAATGTAAACCTTTAATATTTTCTTCATTTTTTACTTTATCTTAAGATGATTTCTTCTTCTTCTTTTGGATTGATCGATTGGTTTATTTAGCATTTTGTATTGTATGGATAAGCATGATTCTAATTTATATTTAATTTTAGTTGTATGAAATGATTATCCATAGCAATCTAGAAGAATGAGAGAGGCCCAACCTAACTTGGCTTAAGATCTACATTATTTTATAGATAGCTTACATTTAAAATTGGATGTGAAATATTAATTAATTTTTCTCAATTTTTTATGTACTTGAAAATTTAATTTTTTAAAAACTGTCATTACTTTAATACTTGACCTCTTCTTAATTGAAGATAGGATAAATGAATTATATTTTCTATATGGTTAGGTAAAGTCATGATATAAGCATCCCATTTACTATATAGGAACTTAGTTAAATGAACATCTTGAACTGTGTTTTCAATTTAATTTTAACACATGAAACTAGTATGTAATAATTTTGTATGAAATTTTGATTTAATTGATTATTGTGAAGGAAGATTGCAAAAAAAACAAGAATGATGATCTTAAGATAATCAACATAATATAAAATGTCTTCAAAATGTTAGCCTTATTATTTGAGAGATGAGATTTATATTTATAAAGAAAAAAATTTAAAATGGACGAGAAATTAATTTCTTCTAACATAAGATATTTTTTAGATTTGAGTGAGTTTTTTATTGATGTTTTAGATCAAAATTCATGATCCATCATCAAGAAATAGAGTTAAGAGAATAAAATTCAAGAGAAGAGAAATCAAAATGTTTAATAATAGACCAATTTAACTAAAAAAATAAAAGAGAGGAATGACAAACTCAATGTCTTAGCTTTATACACTCCCACCATCAACTCCTTGTCAAGAGCCTTTTGAAGAAGAGGCACAACAAACCCCTCCTTCAATTCATAGACACCCCTGGACACACGAGAAAACATATTAGGGAAAATTGAGAATAACAAAAAACACCTTGAAGAGTTGATCAATAGGCTTAGAGATCCTATTTCCACAACCTCTCATAGGACAAGCCTTGTTGAATTGTTGCAATCTATGATAGACCATTAATATATGGTCCAATAAAAGAGAAGAAAAAAAGAAATTTTATGCAAACAAGTTATCATATGCCGAATTAAAGAAAAAAAAAATTAACAAATTTGACTTGTGTGCACTTTTCATGAACCCTCATACCAATCAACCCTTACAACTTGGATTCAAGAGGTTCAAGCTATCCATTGGTCACCATAAAGGGATAAGGAATAAATTTTGGGATAGGTGGTGAATGTTTTTCAATCAACCTCCATGTTCTTATCATGAGGTGCCTCAATACTTTATGAGGAAACTATATTGTGAGTTTGTGTAATGCCCCTCCAGGGATCATTCTTATGATGGATGCTAATGAATCTCATGTGTGCTTTTGACTTCCTTGTAGATGATTGAATTCCTCTCGATTGAGATTTTGTATGATGTTATTATAATGTTATATTTAAGACATGATCATGATGTTTGGATTTTATGTTGATTCCTTCATGATTACATGTTATTTAGTAGGCGTGATTTACTATCTTGGAATATGATGATGTGCATTGTGCTAACCTTTACTTTATGATTGTGTTAAATGAATATGATGTTTGATAATATCTATATGTTATATCTATTCTATGATTATATGGGGGTGATGTCACGTCAGTCACTTATGAGTGAGATGTGATGTTGTGATTCTCTTTCACTTGTTTGAGTGTTTTAATATGTATATGTATTTGCAAATGTCTAGTGTTATGTAGGTTGCAGGTACAAGGCATCAACTCCACCTGGTTTCTCAGGTCTAAGCATGCCTACATAATCCCAATGGAAGTTGTGGGAGATAGCATAAGGTCCGTTCATTTCTCTAACTCTAGTCTTTGCTCAACACTAGAGCAATGTTATTGTTTTGTGTCTTTCTGATCGGAACACCACTTAGACGAGATTTGATAACCCTAGGTATGTTGCGTGTGTGTGAGTATGTTGTTGTGTTGTATTTTGGGTTTTTATTTGTTATAGTGTTTTGTTGGATTTTAATTATAAGTATTTATTATAAAGTTTAATTTAATTTAATTATGTATGTTGATGTGTATACAAATTAAATAAGATGTATATATGTGTATATGGATGGTTTTGCCATATTAATTAACTAACAAATCTATTTTAATGTTTGATTAGTTAAATTAATATGTAAACATGAATTATGAATAAATTAAGTTTTTATTTAAAAGATAAAAAAAGATTAAGTTATTAATAAATATATGTATGTTTGCATAATAGTGCCTTGTTAATTAACAAATTAATATTAATGTTGTAAAATAATTTAATTAAATTATAAGCTTGAACATTTAATAGAGTAAGTTACTAATTAAAAGATGAATTGATTAAATATTATTAAATAAACTTAATGAGTATTAATAGATAAATAAATTTAATGTTGGAAATATATTAATTAAATATGATGGAAATTAATAATAGAAGTTATTAAATTAAGGTAATTAAGGGAAAAGCAAGTTTCCATTTTTCGAATGGAAGGGAAAATTTTCCAGGAAACCTTTATTATGCTTTTTCATGCTTTTTGGGGGGCTGGGGAAAATTGACAGAAGAAACGAGAATTGGATTTGGAGAGGAATTTGATTGTGGGATTTTGAAGGTGGATTTGTATTCAAAGGGCTGCTGAATTTTGGGCGGATTCAACACACGTGGCTTGCGTCATCAAATGGATTTTGTACTTCTTTGATCTTCATTTCTTTTTTGGTTGCAAATTTGAGGTAGGGTTTCATTTGCCATTGTTCTTGTTTTCCATATGAGTCATCTTTGCTTTATGGATTTGGATTGCAAGTGATTTAGTTATAAATCTATTTGTAATCAGATTATTGAATGAATTCATCATGCAGATTCACATGCATGAATCCATTCAATAACTTGAATGAATTTCTATGGTTTTCAATCAAAACTATTTTCGTAGTGTGTGAATCGATTTTGGGTGTTTGTCATTTCATTGGACTATGCCTTTTGTCGATCTGTAAATGTTTTTAATTATCTTTTTTACTGCTCCTAAGATTTATTTAAATCTCCTCATAATATATCTGTTGTGATTGGTTTCTTGTTTTAATTTAGTTGTAATTATTTAATGTATCTACATATTATTCTACAGTTATTTATTTTTCCTTTTTTTTTTAATGTTATTTGGGCATTGTGTGTTTGGAGGGCTTTCCCCCTCCACCACGTAGCGTGGGGAGACAAGCCTCTACCCACGACTGTGTGGGGAGGAGGCAAGCCTCCACCCACAATAGTGTGGGGAGGAGGTAGCCTCCACCCACGCTGTATGGGGTGGGGGATCTACTCCACCACCCATGCCCCTCTATATTATGAAATTTTCCCCATGTTAATGAAATCCGCCGTGTCACTCAGTTTTTATTTATTTGTAGTGTTTTAATTTACCTTTGTAAAATATTTTAATCGCCCTGCAAATCATTTATTTTTTGTACCTTGCAATATATATATTATGTTCAGTGATTAATATAATGTGTCCAACACTTATAAATACAATTTGTCAATGATAAAAAGTTATTATTAAACTATTATTAAATTTATTTGCCAGCGATCAAAATGATTAATAAATTATTATTAAAATTATTAAATTAACTCGCTCTGTTATTATTAAATTGACTATTTAATATATATAAGTTATTTTGCTCAACATTTGATTATTTTATTTTATGATTTAGGTCTTATTTATAATTGCATGATCATATAGTTAAAGGTAATTAATTGGGTTTAAAATAAACATTGGATAACATAATTAATTATATTTAATATGATTAGTTGAAATCTTTATATGAGCATATTCTTTTAAAATGTATTAATATCATTTGATTTACGTAATGAAGTTTAATGGTTGCTTATCAAATGTTTTGTTATGTTTATTAACCTTATAGTGACCTAAACCAACAGATGTCAGGATTCTGTGTCTTTTATGTTGTTTTGGCTTGAATGTCTTTTAGGGGCTCCAGAGGTTGGTCTTTGAGTTTAGTTCCTTTTGTCAGTATTGTTTTATTCACATTTTTGCGTGGGCTTTTCTTAAGGATGGCTATGGTGTCTTGTCAGTCTCTTGGTATTTTTTACATTAATCTCTTTATGGGATTGAGCCTTGTTGTGCTCTTGTTGGAAGCTTTTGTAGTTGACATTTATGTGGTTGAGATGCGATGTTATTCCAGACTTGGTTGAAACTCATTATATGGTCTATGGTGCTTTCGATCTTTTTATGAGACTTATGAGATTATTTTATGTTGACTTAATTGATGATGGATTGGTTATTAGTAGGCATAGTGTCATATGGGGGAGTGGCTTCCAAGTGGGGGTTGAGGCCCAAAGTGGCTGCCAGGATAACCCATTGGAAGTTTCCTTAACAAGTGATAACCTAATTAGTGAACTGGGGGGGCAGGGGGGGGGGGGGTTGGGTTTTAAAGACATTAAAAAAGATAATGGATGTCCCGCATGAAAGGTATGTTGGTTTTGCATGAGACTTGTATGGGGGTTGGGGTGAGGAGAGGCTGCCAAGATAACCTAGGATGGGGGTCGGGGCCTATGGAGACCTTTCAAGATAACCCATATCAAGCTATGCGATGACACTTTCCCCTTGTGAGAAATAGTGTCCTGCCTCGATGTTTGCAGCCTTTGGAGTATCCCCATTTGGAGTCTTATCTATGTGTACCTTGTTTGTGAATCAATCTGGTGGAAGTGTGTTCAGACCATGTTTGTTTATCCTTTGCATGTGTGCTTGAGGGCCTTATGTCTATCTCCTAGCACGGGGGCTGGTCCTTTGGGCTCCACATGGTTAGGTGGTAGTTGCCTTCTTCCATTAGGGATTTTGGATCTTTTTTTGCATGGTTTGTCTTCGTGCAACTTCTAGTTGCTACACTTGGATATGGTCAACTTAGTGGATTGGGTGTAGATATCTTTCATCTATCATTTTGTGCATATGTGTATATCGGATGTAATTGCATATGTACATGCCCTTGAGCCCAGTGATGTAAATATGATGTAATCATGATGAACTATGTTGTAATTCTGATGTAATTTTAATGTTAGTGTAATGAGGTTTAGGTGATGAGCTCTATGTTAGTAAATGGAATGATGATCTTATGTAATTAAATTCCCTTCTGCTTGTGCAATTTAGTTTAATCTTATCCTTTATTATTGTAGAATACTTAATGTTAAAAAAAAAAATCACTCTTATTTGAGTATTTTAGTTAGATCCTCTAGGGTTTCTTGGCAGGGTATTACAGTTTGTCCTCAATGAGATCCCTAACTATCTGGACTATCTAAATTTCCAAGGTAGTAGTGGGGGCTCCTCACATGATAGAGAAGGGGCATAGCATGACCTAGTCCTAGCACCAAGACCATGGTGGAGCATGTGTCCATTCCTTCCATTATGAAGGAGAGTGTTGAGGTGGATACCTTAGAGTCCATTAGCTTATTGACTCAGACTCTCATACAATATGTCGAACCTCTAGTACATGGTGATGGGGGTGAATCTTGTAGGTCTCAAGTTCCATCTCACTATTATCAGTCATGTGGATCTCTTTGCACTTTTGACCCCGATAACAGTTAGCATGTACCTACATAGTAGTCATCTACTACAAAAATATTGTCATGACAAAATTTGTGTTGAATGAGACATTTGACATTGATACCCAAGTAAATTTTTGCAAGTTCATTTAATTTTTTTATTAAATTTTATTTTGAAATGTTAGAATAATTATTTTATTAGAATGACTATGATGAAAATCCAAGGTCAGAGTATTTAAATACTACTTGTGGTGCTCACCCAACCATGTTTTCCTTGACACCATCAAGTCAACGGGTATGTATCTAGTAAAAAAATAAATTATTACATGTCAATAGTTAACATTATATGAATGGTTCTCATAAGTCACTTTCGATGTCAAATGGTTTTGTGATGGACCTTCAACATTGACACCTCACAATGAAGTTCATTGAGGAACTTACATTGAGGTAACCTTTATTCATTAATGGTGTTGTAAAATAATTTAGGTAGTTTTGGCAATTGAACAATAGGCGTTGTTTCACTTTCAATTGTTGACATTTAATACTCCTAATGTTCACTCTACATTGGATATTCAAGCGATGGCATTGCATGTGCTAGGAGAAAAATCTATTTTATTGATTGCCAAATGGTGGGACATCAAGACACTCTTCATGACCACACCAACAGGTAGTCTTCCTTGAGGTATTTTATCAAGGACTCCATTGATTTCATCTATGGGAATGTTAAATCTCTCTACTAGAATTGCATACTGACTTCAAATGCAGAGAGCTGAGGAGTCATTGTAGCATCCCAAAGCTTGCCAAACAAGACAATGAGATTCTTGTTTGTGAAATGTAAAGTGAGAGGTTTAGGAAATGTGTATTTGGGATGATAATGGAGTAATTATTCTACAATTATCTATTCCAATTGCCAATTCAAAAATATTATAAATCCCGTAGGATGGGATGACATGAATTACACATCTAGAAGAAGTACAATAATATTTGTGGAGTATAATTGTGGTGGCCCAGGCACATACAAGACATGGAGAGTGCCATGGGCAATCAACCTTTCATCTGAGCAAGTCTTGCCATATCACAACAACCAATTTATTGACGGTCAAGATTGGCTTAACATTTAGAACCCACATTCTTCACTTCCTACTACTCACAATTGGACCCAATAAGTTAAATGGCCATGCTCATTAAAGCTCCCATCTAACTTGGAATGAAGTTTTGATTATAAATTATGAAAGTAGACAAGAATGGTATGGTAATTTCTAGATTTATAGGTGAAGGAATTTTTTTGTTTTCATTGTGTGTGTGTGAGAGAAAATACATAATCTAAATTAAACAAACTAAATTCTATTAAATAACTTAAATTAAATTAAATTAAACTAGATAAATTAAAATTAAATAACTTAAAATAAATTAAATTAAAATAGATAAATTAAATTAAATAACTTAAATAAATTAAATAAAATAATTAAAATACAATTACAATTAAATTAAATAGCTAAAATAAATTAAATTGAATAGTCTTTGTTGATAATTAATGTTCAATTTGAGTTTGACCACAAGTGAAACCCATGCTCCTACCATGTAAATCTTTAAATAGTTTTAGAATATTTCAATCTTATATTAATTTTTTAATCTGTTGTCATAGTTTTTGAATAATACATACAAAATTACATGAATAGTTATCTTCAAAATAAACTCTTACTTCAAAAATCATAACACCATTAATTTTAAGTTAATTAAAATTTAATAATTAAGAATTAAAAAATTAAATTAAATAATTAAATAAAAATATTGCGAGTGCCAATGAAATTAAAATAAATAACTAAAATGAAATAAAATTAAATAATTAAAATTAAATGCTCTTGCTTTAAACTCGATTTCCATGTATAAAATTAAATAGCTTAAATTATGTGCTCATTATTTAAACTTGTTTTCCACAATACTAAAATAAACTAAATAAATAAATTTCTATATTAAGCTTATTGGTTACTTTTTTAGTTTACTCTTTGAGTATTGTACTTACTTTCTATACTTGTAAAGCTCATGTCTAATCTTTTTTTTTGATCTGTAAAAGCTCATGTCTAATCTTGTTTATTTGCTTTTTAATAATATTTTAGTTGATTTTTCTTTTCTAAAAAATAGATATAGATCTTCAAGTTTATATCATTATTTTTATTTATCAAATTATTTTAGTAGTAGCAAATGAAGTTTTTAAAATATAATATTAATTTTTTTAATTATAGTCAAAAATTTATTTTATTTGAAGTATTTTTATTTATTTATTTCAACAATTTATTTTATTTACAATATATTTATTTATTTATCATTTGTCTATACATATTTGAGAAGCATTTTAAAATAAATATTACATTACAATATGAAATAATTTCTATAATGTACAATTTGTAAGAAAAAGATTTAAGTTAAAAATTAATTACAATATTTAATGTTTTAAAGAATTAACAAAGAAAAAATAGTTTATAATATTAAATATTTCAATCAATATAACATTTCAAGAAGAAAATAAATGACTTACCTTCTTGATTTGTTCTCTTTCGTTATTTATTTTCACACTTTTATTTTGTACAATAATTTTTTGTACTTTTATTCTCGTAATAATTATTTTCAAATCTACACAATTACATTGTTTTTCACTTGCTATTTTTATTAGTTTTAAATGTTATGATTATTTACTTTGTTGGTTCGAAATGGTATGATAATCAATAAAAAACTTCATCTTGTTGGCTTTTAAATTTATTTAAAGTTAACATAGTCACACTATTACACTCCACCCCATGCTGCCACTATAGGTTACACCTCTCAGTGTAATAAAATAAATATCTAAATTAAATTAAATAATTAAAATAAATTAAATTAAATAACTTTTTTAAGTTATTTAAAATTTTATAATTGTTTAAGAATTAAAAAATAAAATAAAATAGATTAAATAACTTAAACTAAATTAAGCAAATCTTAATTCATTTGGATAGCATGGGGAAGGCTATAGCATGGGACCTATTTATCACCCTCCTCATTCAAATATACCCAACTACAACTACCCCAAATTACATGATTTCAAAGGATGACGTGAGTGAAAGGAAATACTTGTCTTACCATGACTGTTACTCTGACCCTCTCTATGACTATGATGATGATGCCAACTATATAGACGTGGACGATGATTGCACTGCTATTGACACCATAGTTTAGAATGCCATTGAATCTAGTCCAGAGGAAAATAGTCTATGGGTAAATATTTTCATACAGGCCAGAAAGTACACGAGGGAGAAGGTGAAGGTGTCGTGGAATAAGCCATTTGTTTCCTTCATCGATGATGGGATCGAAAAACAATTCTAAGTTGGAATGACAATGCTTTATCAAAAGACCTCGACGAGAATCCACTAGGCATCTCTGGTTTTACTTCAACTACCATCAAATCTTAGTATTTATGTGCCAAAGGCATTACTTTTGAGAACATTTCTTTGAAACCATCGCTAGGGATGAAGGATATGCAAGCGACAGTGCTACATGTGCTAGGAGAAAAAGCTATTTTTATTGATTGCCAAATGGTGGGACATCAAGACACTCTTCATGACCACACTGACAAGTAGTTTTTCTTGAGGTGTTTCATCAAGGGCTCCATTGATTTCATCTATGGGAATGCTAGATCTCTTTACCCGAATTGCATACTAACTTCAAATGCGAAGAGCTACGGAGCCGTTGTAGCGTCCCAAAGGTTTCCAAACAAGACAACGAGATTCTTGTTTGTGAAATGTAAAGTGAGGGGATCGGGAAATGTGTATTTGGGAAGAGCACTGAGTAAATATTCTACAATTATCTATTCTAATTATCGATTCAAAAATATTATAAATCTTGTGGGATGAGATGACATGAATTACACATCTAGAAGAAGTACAATAATGTTTGTGGTGTAATAACCCACCACCATAATTCATCCAACAAAAATTGAGTATATTTTTTTTTTTTCCTTTATTATGTTTTATTCAATTGCATACTCTGGGCATCCATCCAAATAGGATTGGGCATTCATCCATTCGGGATGAGCTTCTAACCATACGGGTTAGGCAATTGTCCATACGGGACGTAAACTCCATCTATCCAATACGGGATAGGCATCTACCCATACGGGGTAGGCATCCATCCAAACGGGATAGGAGATGCTCTGGCCAGAGACTTAGACTCATCGGGACCATTCGGGTCCTGAGCCACTCACTAAGTACTACATTCTTCTAACAAGAATGCACCGAGGTCGCCGTCCTTAGGAGTAATAAGAAAATAATACAAGCTTG
Organism: Cryptomeria japonica; assembly: GCF_030272615.1. Classification (NCBI taxonomy): domain Eukaryota; kingdom Viridiplantae; phylum Streptophyta; class Pinopsida; order Cupressales; family Cupressaceae; genus Cryptomeria; species Cryptomeria japonica. The sequence continues at coordinate 543,391,852 of NC_081405.1, forward strand.
AATTCTGCCTCGGAATTTGGCTTAAAGCCTCGGGAAGTCGAGCGAATCCATATGGGATTCCTTCCGATTATGCATTGAATTAAGTTTGATTATCTTATCTTTCAATTAGGATTCTTACTCAACCAAGCCTAGACCCCACCCACAAACGCCTAAGTATGAGGGACAACTCCATCCCAAGACTGCCTACATACCCGCTTCGGGGCGGGATCAAGGCGTAAAGTATGTAGTTCTATTTTCTAAACTATGGTTTGATGTAAACTGATTTGTGGGTACGCAACCCTTTCTAGGGTCAGTGTCCCAGACAGTTTCTCTGCGGTTGCTACCCACGAAGGTAGCACTTAAGCGAAGGCTCAAGATGGCCTATTGCTTGTGGCCCTAACAAAATAACTAGATCCTAATACTTAACATGAGCATCACCCAACTGCAAATCACCAATATCCCTTCGAGGTGAATAGATAAATAAATAAATAAAGTCAATTTCACGAGAGCTCTTAACTAGACCATCCCTAAGAGGGGTTTACTATGGTCTATCTCAACGGATGTGAAATTCAATTAAAAGTTATCTTATTAAATTATCGATCCAAGAGGGATTACCCGCCCCTTGGATTTTTAACTTCCAAATGTCCCTTATTACTCCCCGACGATTTATAGGGACGATGCCACAGACGTCGTTAATGCAGCTTTATTAGGCGTTAAGTGCAGTAGTTCAACACGACGGCATTACCCGTAAGCGTGACCCAGAGGCACCGTATATACCGAACGCTGCTAGTTTTGGTTTTCCAACTCCATTTGTTTAGTTTTCTAAACTAGCATCATGCTTGTATACAATTTAAACTTTAAATACTTTTCAAAATAAAAGAGAGATATCGTCATTCTACAATTGACATGATAATTGAGGACTTATGAGAAATTGCGGAAATAAAGTGAGGTAAAATAATATCATTGCAGAAAAGGAGGAGTGTTTACTCTTATTGTAAGAACAATTAAATATAGAGTTACTAGAATTTTGTTTACACTTTTGGAATTAATCATAAGACTTAAAGATTTAAGCAAGCTCAAGTTTATCACCCAAAAATCAATTAGACCCTCAATGGTTTGGGAAATCCATTTTTTTTTCCAATAATACACCATGTGATATTTTCATTTGATCATTAAAACTATTATCAATGAATATCAATGTTAATATCTATTACCAATTACATTAATAATAATTATTGACAAGTTATTAATCATTGTTAAAACTTAAAATAAATAAAACGAAACAAATCAAAATTTTACCAATTATTAACATCTAACTTTAATTACCATCAATTAGCAGTCACATTCCACGAAAAAGAGTTTTAAAAATAATGCAAAGGCATGGTATCGCGTGCCCAGCGCGCTTAGTGGGAGGAGGGGCCCCACGGTTCCCCCCCACTACCCTGCGGCCACTGCCGTAGCAGTGACCGCAGGTTAGTGGAGGGTACCGTAACGGTACCGCTCCCCTACCTGCAGACTATTATTCCGCCTGCGGCCGTTGTCCATGCAATGTACCGCATGGTACAGACAATTACTCACATGCGATGGTCTTATTTGAAGCGTTTCATATATATATATATATATATATATACACACACACACGTACGGTTTCATTCATTCGATTTATCATATTATTAGTTTTTTTTTTTCCAGGTTAATTTAGATAGTTAGAGAGTAGATTTAACAATAATAAATTAAAATGTTAAGTAGTAATGGGGGTTCATTCTCAGGCATAATTAACCCAGAGGGATTAACAACCCAGGGAGAATAAGTTGATCCCAGCATAGTGCAAAGGATTGAAACTCAGATGAGCAACTAAGGGTAAGTTTTTTTGTTTCCACACAGAGATTAAAATATCCCAGAGAGTAAATCATTTCCAGCCATGAAAGGCAGATGGATTTATGCAGGCTTATGACTGAATTTTGTTGGTATGATTTCAATCTAAAATTTACAGAGATGAGTTTAATCCTACAGGAGAATTTTATTTATTCAAAATAAGATTTGTTCATAGAAATGAATATTTAATTCCACAACAAAACAACATTTGATTATTCAAACTGAAAATCCAAACTACAGCAAGCAAATGATAGATAATAATTTTTTTTTTTAACAGTACCAATCTACAGCAAGAAATTGAAAGATATTGTTTTAAATTTGCAAGCTAACAGTATCCAATCTACAGCAAGAGTTTGAAGGATAATAATATTATTCAACAGTATCCAAATCAGAGATTGAAAAAAAAACAATAATTTAATTCTCACAAACAGGTTTAACAATATATATTAACCCTTGATCTAAAAATTTTTCTTCCTTTTTTTTTTTTTACGCATGAGTCTAAAAGAAATCTGAAACTAAATTTCTTATCAAGACTCCAAAAAAACAATTAATCTAGTTCTCATCAAATGATTTCAACTAATTCTTTCAAAAATCTGAAACAAAGAATCTTATTCTCTACAAATCTAAAACTACTTTCTTATCAAGAAATTAAACATTGAATCTCATTCTCTACAAAATTTGAAACTAATTTCATATCAAGAATTTAAACAATAAATCTCATTTAAACAATGAATCTCATTTAAACAATGAATCTCATTTAAAATCTAAAAACTAATTCTTAACAAAACACAAATGAATTTCATTCTCATAAATAATTTAATCAACCTAATCTACCACAAAAATAAGATGCATAAACTAAGTAGAAGGAACCTGGAGGCTTGAAGATGGTGTAGAGTCTTCCTTGATCCTCCAAATCGAAGAGAAATCCTCACCACAAAAATCTTAGCTGCCAATGAAAGTGGACTACAAAGGAGAATTCAACTTGCAGAAATTTCTTATGGAATAGCTAGCTTTTCTTTTGAAACTTGTACCTATTTTATAAAAGAAATTTCAAATTCCCACTACCTAATTATTAATTGGAAAAAAAGAGATTCTCTCCCAATTTGGCCTCCATGCAAATTAATTGGGCTTAGTGGGAGGAGTTACATGCAAGGAGGTGGAGAAGCCTCTAGAAGCTTCTTATTCCTCCTACAACATGTGCCTTAATTTGGGTGAGGGAAATTAAATAACTAATTTAAAATATATATGCATTTTCCATGTGTGTGGGGTTTATTTTTTTTTTTTTTATTCCCTTACAATATTCATTCAATAATTCATCCAAAGAATATAAGTAGAGTTTTGTAATTTAAATCAAAAAAAGTGATAAAGGAGGGTTGTGACATCCTCCCCCCCTAAATCTGTGCATCGTCCCGATGCACTTATTAAATGCATTCAAAAAGTTCATAGTTCATGTTCAAAACAAAAAGGGAAATAGCTGCTGCATCTCCTTAGTATCCTCCCACGTGGCATTCTTCTCGTCATACTGGTCCCATTGCACTTTGCACTGATCAACCTCTCTGTTGCGCAACTGGCACTGGCGCCTCTCCAAGATTCTGAATGGCTCTATCATTATTCCCCCCATTTCTTGGACCTGCAAGGCATCCCAATTCAAAATGTGTTTCTCATCAGGCACATACTTCTTAAGAAGAGATACATGGAAGACATCATGGATTCGGCTCAATTGGGGAGGTAAGGCCAACCGATAAGCAACTGGATTAATTCTTCCCAATATTTCAAAGGGTCCGACATAACGAGGTGCAAGCTTAGTCTTTTTCCCAAACCTTATGGAACTCTTGTGTGGCCTAACCCTTAGGAAGACTTTCTCTCCTACTTCAAACTCCCTTGGTGTTCGGTTTTTATCTGCATAACTTTTCTGCCTATCCGAGGCTTCCTTCAACCTTTGCCTAATTTCCTTAGTTTTCCTTTCCATTTCTTTCAACATATCTGGCCCAATAATCACTCTATCCTCAAGACTATCCCAACTCAAAGGTGTTCGACATGGTCTACCATACAAAGCTTCAAAAGGTGCCATTCCCAAAGATGTTTGATATGTATTATTGTAGGCGAACTCTACCAAAGGTAGGTACTCTTCCCATTTTCTCTGTTGGTCCATGCAATACATACGAAGCAGGTCTTCCATAATCTGATTTGTCCTTTCTGTCTGACTGTCGGTTTCCGGATGGTATGCGGTGCTAAAATTTAGTTGAGTTCCTAGAGCTGATTGAAGAGTGGTCCAAAACCTGGAAGTGAATCTTGCATCTCTGTCTGATATGATTTTCTCTGGTATTCCGTGCAACCTAACTATCTCCTTAACAAAGCATCTAGCCAAGGTGGGTGCATCATCCGTCAGATTCCCTGGTATAAAGTGTGCCACCTTAGTGAGTTTGTCAATTACCACCATTATTGCATCATGCCTAGAAGGTGACATGGGTAACCCTTGTACAAAATCCATACTAATAACTTGCCACTTATGTTGAGGTACATCGTGCAATTGTAACAATCCAGCTGGGTGCCTATGTTCTGCCTTTACTCTTTGACACTCCAAACATTTAGCTACATACTTGACAATATCGCTTTTCAACCCTTGCCAAAAGTATAGCTTCTTTAGATCTGCATAAAGTTTGTTAACTCCTGGGTGGCCTGAATAAGGGGCATCGTGAGCCTCTAAAAGGACTACTTCCCTTAAGTTCCCTGAATTAGGAATATAGATTCTATTATTATATCTGAGTAGCCCATCTTCATCAAATGTATACCCTTCGACCTTAGGGTCGGTCGGGTTGTGTCTTATAGTTAATTTGACTTGCTCATACCATGGGTCATGTCCTTGTTCATCCATTACTTGCCTTTTGAAAGAGGTTTTGAAGGTTGCTATAGTCATCAAGTGTCTCCTCCTACTTAAGGCATCTGCCACCCTATTTTCTTTTCCCTTAATATATTCAATCTCAAAGTCATATTCACTTAGAAACTCTAACCACCTTCTTTGTCTGGCATTTAAGTGAGGTTGGGTAAAGATGTATTTTAGTCCTTGGTTGTCCGACTTAAGCTCAAAGGGCTTCCCTAGTAAGAAGTGTCTCCACTTTTGCAGGGCATGCACAATTGCTGCCAACTCTAAGTCGTGGGGTGCATAATTGACTTCATGAGTCTTTAGCTTCCTAGATTCGTAAGCCACTACCCCTTCATCTTGGACAAGTACTCCTCCTAACCCTTCAATAGAAGCATCTGTTACAACTGTGAAGTGTCCATTTGGGTCTGGTACCTTTAGAATGGGTGCTGAAGTTAGTTTTCCCTTCAAGATTTGAAATGCCTTATCACTTTGCTCGGTCCATACAAACCTTTTGCCCTTCCTTTGCAACGAGGTGATGGGATTTGCTATCTTAGAAAATCCTTCCACAAACCTCCTATAGTAACCTGCTAGCCCCATAAAGCTTCTTACCTCTGAAACATTCTTAGGGATTGGCCATTCTACTATCGCCTTTATTTTATCTGGGTCGACTGCTATTCCTTCCTTTGATATTATATGCCCAAGATAGTGAATCTTTTCCTCAAAGAAGGCACATTTGGACAATTTTCCATATAACTTATGTTCTCTCAATCTTTGCAAAACAATTTGTAGGTGCGCTAAATGTTCCTCTTCATTTCTAGAATAAATCAATATGTCATCCAAAAATACCAAAACAAACTTATCCAAGTAGTCATGGAATACACTATTCATCAGGTTCATGAATGCAGCTGGGGCATTAGTTACTCCAAAAGGAACTACTGTGAATTCATAATGTCCATATCTCATCCTGAAAGCTGTCTTCAGAATGTCTTCTTCCTTAATTCTGAGTTGACGGTACCCTGACCGAAGATCTATCTTCGAGAAAACTGCCGCTCCTTTCATTTGGTCAAAAAGGTCCTCTATGCGAGGTAAGGGATACCTATTCTTTATGGTGACTTTGTTCAACATCCTATAGTCGATGCATAGCCTTAAGGTTCCATCCTTCTTCTTAACAAATAATATTGGCGCTCCCCATGGTGATACACTTGGCCTTATTAATCCCTTAGCTAAGAGTTCCTCTAATTGCATCTTGAGCTCTTGTAATTTAGATGTGTTCATCCGGTAAGGTGCCTTTGATACTGGTTCAGCTCCTGGGAGTACTTCGATAGAAAAGTCAAACTTTCTCTTAGGGGGTAAACCGGGTAGTTCTTCTGGAAAAACATCCCTAAACTCCTTTAAGAAGGGGGTATTTTCAAATGTTGGGGTATTTTCCTCCTTTCCTTCATCAATTTCAACCATAAGGATTTGTCCTCCTCTTCTCCTTTCCTTCTTTAATTGCATTGCTGAGATAGTTTCTATATTAATGGGTTTAAACTTTCCTTGGATTTTGACCCTTTTCCCCCCATCATCCAAACATTCAACAATTTTGCTATAACAATCTACATTAGCTTGATGGTCTGCTAACCAACTCATTCCCATAATTACATCATATAATCCTAAGGGTGCCACATAGAGATCTACCCTTGTTTCGAACTCAGGGAATTGTACCCTTGCCCTCGGTAAACACTTAGTTACTTCTCTAGTTGCCTTATCCCCATATTGAACCGTCCATGATGACTCCATTTGATTAACTTTTAATGCATATTTGTTCACTAATTCAGGTGAGATGAAACATTCAGATGATCCAGTGTCTATTAGAATTGATATTGGTTGCTCAAATAGTGTACCTGTAGTTTCCACGGGAACATTCTGGTATCTTCTTCTTTGGTTCCTAACTGCTGCATGAATCCTCTGTTGGGGCCCTTGTTGGGGTTGATTGGCTCTAATTTGTCCTTGCATCCTGGGGCAATCTCTAGCAAAATGATTTTCCCCGCACATAAAGCATCCGCCTGGAGGACCTCTCCTACCTTGATTTCTAGGGGGATCATTCCTTGTTTCATTTCCCCTGGGTGGATAAGTTATCCTGTTCTGCTGGTCATTCCTGTTATAGTTGCCCCTGTTATCATTGCCCCTGTTATTATTGCCCCTGTTATTATCATTTCCATTCCTCTGATATTGATTAGGCGGTGGTCTCCTTTCGGAAGAGTTATTCCTTTGACCCTTGTTGAAATTAGTGTTTCCATTGAATTCTTGCTTCCTTTTAAATGAGTGATTCCCATTATAGTTCCGTCCTGCTAGTGTCTGAATCTTCCTCTCTTGCCTTAGGGACTTTTCAAGTACTTCATTCATATTTCTGGGTCCATGCATATCAACCTCTGCCCCTATGTTGGTATTCAGCCCCAAAATGAACTTCCTTGCTTGGCCTTCTTCATCCCTTTGGTACATAGGCACATACTTAAGCAACTTGGCGAACTTATCCCAATATTGTTGAATGGATAGGGACCCTTGCCGTAGATTATGGAATTCTGTCACTTTCTCATCAAAGAACAATTGGGGGAGCCACCTATCTCGAAAATGGTGAACAAATTGATCCCATGTGATTGTATCCCTGTTATACCCATTTTGTTCCTTGGTGTTGGTCCACCAACTAGCCGCCTCCCCTGTGAGTTGATAGGAGCCCCATAAAGCCTTGGTTGTTTCGCTAAAATCTCTTAACTCAAAATATTTTTCCATTTCATTTAGCCAATTCTCAGCCCCTTCACCAATTTGCCTCCCATCGAACTTAGGAGGGGTGCTTTTCTTCAAATCCTTGGAGAGTTCCAATATGTTATTTTCCTTTCCATTACCCATCACATTTCCTTGATTGCTACCAGGGTTTCCATTCTCGGTACCACTTCTGTTCTCATAGTCATTCTGCCTTTCCCTAAGGTCCTGCAGTGATTGTTCCAGGAAGTTCATTTTATCTCTTTGTTCGGTTAGAAGGTCGATTATAGCTTGGACCCCATCTCCGTTATTCCCTAGGTTGTGTCGACCCTCTTCATGATCTTCCTCATGGTTCCCTTCATGGTTTTCCTCATGGTTTTCCTCATGGTTTTCCTCCCTTTGACTCCTGGTACGTCTCCCATTACCCCTTCCTCTTCCTCTTCCTCTTCCTCTTCCTCTTCCTCTTCCTCTTGCCATTCTAGGTTTTACCTGAAAGTTAAATTATGTAGTTAGTTTTCTTTTTGTAGAATAAAATTTAATTTCTATTATTGTAAAACATACCCTTAGTTGAATAAATTGAAGTGAGCACAAGGCCTAGATTTGAACCTTTGCTCTGATACCACATGTAATAACCCACCACCATAATTCATCCAACAAAAATTGAGTATATTTTTTTTTTTCCTTTATTATGTTTTATTCAATTGCATACTTTGGGCATCCATCCAAATAGGATTGGGCATTCATCCATTCGGGATGAGCTTCTAACCATACGGGTTAGGCAATTGTCCATACGGGACGTAAACTCCATCTATCCAATACGGGATAGGCATCTACCCATACGGGGTAGGCATCCATCCAAACGGGATAGGAGATGCTCTGGCTAGAGACTTAGACTCATCGGGACCATTCGGGTCCTGAGCCACTCACTAAGTACTACATTCTTCTAACAAGAATGCACCGAGGTCGCCGTCCTTAGGAGTAATAAGAAAATAATACAAGCTTGAATTCCGCCTCGGAATTTGGCTTAAAGCCTCGGGAAGTCAAGCGAATCCATACGGGATTCCTTCCGAGTATGCATTGAATTAAGTTTGATTATCTTATCTTTCAATTAGGATTCTTACTCAACCAAGCCTAGACCCCACCCACGAATGCCTGAGTACGAGGGACAACTCCGTCCCAAGACTGCCTACATACCCGCTTCGGCGCGAGATCAAGGCGTAAAGTATGTAGTTCTATTTTCTAAACTATGGTTTGATGTAAACTGATTTGTGGGTACGCAACCCTTTCTAGGGTCAGTGTCCCAGACAGTTTCTCTGCGGTTGCTACCCACGAAGGTAGCACTTAAGCGAAGGCTCAAGATGGCCTATTGCTTGTGGCCCTAACAAAATAACTAGATCCTAATACTTAATATGAGCGTCACCCAACTGCAAATCACCAATATCCCTTCGAGGTGAATAAATAAATAAATAAATAAAGTCAATTTCACGAGAGCTCTTAACTAGACCATCCCTAAGAGGGGTTTACTATGGTCTATCTCAACGGATGTGAAATTCAATTAAAAGTTATCTTATTAAATTATCGATCCAAGAGGGATTACCCGCCCCTTGGATTTTTAACTTCCAAATGTCCCTTATTACTCCCCGACGATTTATAGGGACGATGCCACAGACGTCGTTAATGCAGCTTTATTAGGCGTTAAGTGCAGTAGTTCAACACGATGACATTACCCGTAAGCGTGACCCAGAGGCACCGTATATACCGAACGCTGCTAGTTTTGGTTTTCCAACTCCATTTGTTTAGTTTTCTAAACTAGCATCATGCTTGTATACAATTTAAACTTTAAATACTTTTCAAAATAAAAGAGAGATATCGTCATTCTACAATTGACATGATAATTGAGGACTTATGAGAAATTGCGGAAATAAAGCGAGGTAAAATAATATCATTGCAGAAAAGGAGGAGTGTTTACTCTTATTGTAAGAACAATTAAATATAGAGTTACTAGAATTTTGTTTACACTTTTGGAATTAATCATAAGACTTAAAGATTTAAGCAAGCTCAAGTTTATCACCCAAAAATCAATTAGACCCTTAATGGTTTGGGAAATCCATTTTTTTTTCCAATAATACACCATGTGATATTTTCATTTGATCATTAAAACTATTATCAATGAATATCAATGTTAATATCTATTACCAATTACATTAATAATAATTATTGACAAGTTATTAATCATTGTTAAAACTTAAAATAAATAAAACGAAACAAATCAAAATTTTACCAATTATTAACATCTAACTTTAATTACCATCTATTAGCAGTCACATTCCACGAAAAAGAGTTTTAAAAATAATGCAAAGGCATGGTATCGCGTGCCCAGCGCGCTTAGTGGGAGGAGGGGCCCCACGGTTCCCCCCCACTACCCTGCGGCCACTGCCGTAGCAGTGACCGCAGGTTAGTGGAGGGTACCGTAACGGTACCGCTCCCCTACCTGCAGACTATTATTCCGCCTGCGGCCGTTGTCCATGCAACGTACCGCGTGGTACAGAAAATTACTCACATGCGATGGTCTTATTTGAAGCGTTTCATATATATATATATATATACGTACGGTTTCATTCATTCGATTTATCATATTATTAGTTTATTTTTTTTCCAGGTTAATTTAGATAGTTAGAGAGTAGATTTAACAATAATAAATTAAAATGTTAAGTAGTAATGGGGGTTCATTCTCAGGCATAATTAACCCAGAGGGATTAACAACCCAGGGAGAATAAGTTGATCCCAGCATAGTGCAAAGGATTGAAACTCAGATGAGCAACTAAGGGTAAGTTTTTTTGTTTCCACACAGAGATTAAAATATCCCAGAGAGTAAATCATTTCCAGCCATGAAAGGCAGATGGATTTATGTAGGCTTATGACTGAATTTTGTTGGTATGATTTCAATCTAAAATTTACAGAGATGAGTTTAATCCTACAGGAGAATTTTATTTATTCAAAATAAGATTTGTTCATAGAAATGAATATTTAATTCCACAGCAAAACAACATTTGATTATTCAAACTGAAAATCCAAACTACAGCAAGCAAATGATAGATAATAAATTTTTTTTTTAACAGTACCAATCTACAGCAAGAAATTGAAAGATATTGTTTTAAATTTGCAAGCTAACAGTATCCAATCTACAGCAAGAGTTTGAAGGATAATAATATTATAAAACAGTATCCAAATCAGAGATTGAAAAAAAAACAATAATTTAATTCTCACAAACAGGTTTAACAATCTATATTAACCCTTGATCTAAAAATTCTTCTTCCTTTTTTTTTTTTTACGCATGAGTCTAAAAGAAATCTGAAACTAAATTTCTTATCAAGACTCAAAAAAAACAATTAATCTAGTTCTCATCAAATGATTTCAACTAATTCTTTCAAAAATCTGAAACAAAGAATCTTATTCTCTACAAATCTAAAACTACTTTCTTATCAAGAAATTAAACATTGAATCTCATTCTCTACAAAATTTGAAACTAATTTCATATCAAGAATTTAAACAATAAATCTCATTTAAACAATGAATCTCATTTAAACAATGAATCTCATTTAAAATCTAAAAACTAATTCTTAACAAAACACAAATGAATTTCATTCTCATAAATAATTTAATCAACCTAATCTACCACAAAAATAAGATGCATAAACTAAGTAGAAGGAACCTGGAGGCTTGAAGATGGTGTAGAGTCTTCCTTGATCCTCCAAATCGAAGAGAAATCCTCACCACAAAAATCTTAGCTGCCAATGAAAGTGGACTACAAAGGAGAATTCAACTTGCAGAAATTTCTTATGGAATAGCTAGCTTTTCTTTTGAAACTTGTACCTATTTTATAAAAGAAATTTCAAATTCCCACTACCTAATTATTAATTGGAAAAAAAGAGATTCTCTCCCAATTTGGCCTCCATGCAAATTAATTGGGCTTAGTGGGAGGAGTTACATGCAAGGAGGTGGAGAAGCCTCTAGAAGCTTCTTATTCCTTCTACAACATGTGCCTTAATTTGGGTGAGGGAAATTAAATAACTAATTTAAAATATATATGCATTTTCCATGTGTGTGGGGTTTATTATTATTTTTTTATTCCCTTACAATATTCATTCAATAATTCATCCAAAGAATATAAGTAGAGTTTTGTAATTTAAATCAAAAAAAGTGATAAAGGAGGGTTGTGACATGTGGAGTATAATTGTAGTGGCTTGGGCATTGACAAGACATGGAGAGTGCCATGGGCAACCAACCTTTCATTTGAGCAAGTCTTGCTATATTGTAGCCAACAATTTATCGACGGTCAAGATTGGCTTAACATTTAGAACCCACATTCTTCACTTTCTACAAGTGGCAATTGGACCCAATAAGTTAAATGGCCATGCTCATTAAATCTCCCATGTGACTTGGAATGAAGTTTTGATTAAATAAAATAAATAAAATAATTAAAATAAAATTTAAATCAAATTAAACTAAATAACTTAAATAATTAAATTAAATAACTAAAATAAATATAATTGAATAGTCATTGTTGATAATTAATGCCCAGTTTGAGTTTGACCACAAGTGAAATCCATGCTCCTGCCATGCAAATCTCTCTTCTACATAAATTTTCCATTGTTAGATCTGTAGTTTTAAATAGTTTTAAAATATTTGAGTCTTATATTAATTTTTTGATTTGTTGTCATAGTTTTTTGAATAATACATGAAAAAGTGCATGACTAGTTATCTTCAAAATAAACTCTTACTTCAAAAATCATAACACCATTAATTTTAAGCTAACTAAAATTTAATAATTGTTTAAGAATTTCACAAATTTATCCCAACCATGATGAAATTCTAATTTATGGCACCACCCTTTACACCACAATTTAGGATGCCATTGATTCCATTCTAGAGGAAATTAGCCGGTGGGTAAATATTTTCATACAAGTTGGAAAGTACAAGGAGAAGGTGAAGGTGTTGTAGAATAAGCCATGTGTTTCCTTCATCAATGATGGGATCGAAAAAATAATTTTGAGTTGGAATGATAATGCATCATCAAAAGACCTTGATGGGAATCCGCTAGGCACCTTTGGTTTTGCTTCAACTACCATCGAATTTGAGTATTTTTGTGCCAAAGGCATTACTTTTGAGAACATTTCTCTGATTATATTTCTAAGGGTGAAGGATATGCAAGTGTCGGTGCTATGCATGGTGGGAGAAAAAGGTTATTTTTTATTGATAATTGCCAAATGGTGAGACATCAAGACACTCTTCATTACCACACTGACATGTAGTTTTTCTTGAGATGTTTCATCGAGAGATCCATTGATTTCATCTGTGGGAATGCTAGATCCCTCTACTAGAATTACATATTGACTTCAAATATGGATAGCCAAGGAGTCGTTGTAGTGTCCCAAAGCTTGCCAAATAAGACAATAAGATTCTTGTTTGTGAAATATAAAGTGAGGGGATCGGGAAATATGTATTTAGGATAAACATGGAGTAATTATTCTACAATCATCTATTCCAATTGCTAGTTTAAAAACATCATAAATCTTATGGGATGGGATGACATGAATTACAATCTAGTAGAAGTACAATAATGTTTGTGGAGTAGAATTGTGCTAGCCCGAGCATAGATAAGACATGGAGAGTGCCATGGGAAACCGACCTTTCATTTGAGCAAATCTTACTATATCGCAACCACTAATTTATCAATAGTCAAGATTGTCTTAACATTTAGAACCCACATTCTTCACTTCCTACTACTTAGAATTGGACCCAATAAGTTAAATGGCCAACTTCAAAATTTCTTATTTGTTGTTCAAGTATTTTATTATTGAGTTATGACTAATTTTAAGATCAATTCTTTTTTATTTTTCCAACATCCTCTTATAAACAATCCTATTAGTTCCAAAAATTCTTAACTCCAATATTATATAGAAAGATAAAACAAATAAGCACTCATTATACTGAAACAAAAAATTTAAACATATTGAACAATCTTATTATAGGAAAAAAAAGAAGAGAGCAAATATTTGTATGAAGATTACAAACTAATAATAAATTGCTATTAAACTTGTGGATAGTAACTTTCGCAATAAAATGCTCTTTAAAATGTAGCTTTCAAATTTTTGTATTTTTCAATTTTTACTTTGGTATTGTTCTATTCTTTTGTAAAGAGATTGGTAATTGTTTTTATATATGTAATTTTTTAATTTTAGGATTATTTGTCACTAAAAGGGATTTTGAACTTAAAACATTACAATCTTGTCACCACCTTTGTAGATTAAAATTCTCAAAAACATTATAATTTTTTTCAATCTGTTTGGTAATAAGCAAGTATGCAACCAAAACCATGTACAATAAGAAATGAAATATCGGTACTAACAAAGTGTTTCCATAATCCTCTTAATCATCATAAAGATCCAAATAAACTTCCCAAGCTGATATTTTCTTATCATCATTCTCTCTTTCTTCTTCATTCATAAATTGTGGTACCCCATTAATCAAACCATTCTCCAACTTTGCACTCTGGACTTTTTTCTTTTCCCACATAAGTCCAGTCCCTTCACCACCAAAAAAAAGTTGTTGAGTGACTTATTCTCAACATACTATTTGGAAATATATGGTTGTTTTTCTTTTGGACAACTTATCAGCTTGGTACATTTAACTCTTGTAATAAGTGATCAAGACCAATGCTCAAAGATGTTACATCAAGGTTCAATTTGGGCATTCTGGTTGCTCAGTATGCTTTCTCCACTTTCTAATAGAAATCATTCTCTCAGACATGTGAAGTTGAAATATGTAGTGTGGGTCAATAGGAGTTGGATTTAACTTGTTGACTATATCATCACATTGTTCTTTGAGCTTTAATCTCCTCTTAACTCCAAAAGCATTCAGGCTTACCTTTGATATATTTCTTTCTCCTTCAAAGTCCGAGTCATCTGTTTCCTTTCACTTTCATTCATTCTCTACATTTTTATTCGACTCTCTTCCTTGTGTGTTAATACAAAGATATTCAGTTATCTGGTTATAGAAAATATTAATATTTTCCATATACAATGTTTGCATATGTCTCGTTTAATGCCCTTTTATAAAGAAAAAATCAAATTGAACTTAAAGATGCACTTTTTAATTAATTGGAAGCTTTTCTAATATTTGAGATAAGTACAGTTTAATTAATATAAATATGAAAAATTAAAATAATAAGAAATAAACTTATAAAAAGTAAACTAAATTTAGTTTAAAGGATGTAGATGGGAATAATAGAAGTTATATTTTGTCATCATTGGAAGCTTTTCATATAACAAAGAGAGAAATAATTTTATTATTATATATAACATAAGTTAAAAAATGCATATATTATTTTGAGAAATATTTTAAAACATATTTCAAATTTATTATTATTTATTAATCTTATTTTTTTATAGATTATTTATTTTCTAACAAAATAAATGCATAAAAAAATTGATATTGTGAAATTTAAAATATAAAAAATAAAAATAACAAGTATTATATTATACTTAAAAGATAAAGTAGATCTCAAACAACACCGAAAATTCCAAGATCATTAAGACTGCTCCACCACTAAACAAGGAAATGGTAAGGAATTTAGAGATATAAAAAAAAATTGTCCTTGGATGCTGAAGTAAATGCCATAAGGGAACTGGTTGAGGATAATGGTGTTATAGACTCAAAAGGAAACTAGACAATAGTGCAAAGTAAAAGGAGAAAAAATAAGGTTAATTTTAACATGCAACTTTACTCCCATGACAAACGTGGAGCTGGTCCCTAAGTTGACAACTAGCTCTTCTATTGTCTTACTAGTTAATGGGCTTGGTGGATCTATTTTGGCAGTAATGTACTAATATATTTGTTTTATCTTTAATTAGGAATTATGAGTATATGGTGCTACCTATTAATAGGATTTTTACAAAGTATGAGGGTGGTAGGTTTATAGAATGAGTTGGAGTTGATCTAGGACCCTTTGATATCTAGGTTTGTCTCTAATTTGGACCTAGAGACTCTTTCTCATTCACTTGATTATAAGTGAAGTCTTCTCTAGTGAGCATATGGCTTTTGGCTTAGTGTGCTACGAGGTATCATGTTAGGTAGATTACTTGTTTTTGTGTAATTCTCGTTAATGGGATTTGGTGGTTCCCTACCATGATTAGATGTAAAAACTATTTCATTAATATTAATGGGTATAGCCCCTCTACTACTATTTATCTACCAAAAAAAATAAAAAATTTAAATTAAATTAAATAACTTAAATGAATTAAATAAAATAACTAAACTTAAATGCTCTTGATCTAAATTCAACTTTCATGTAATAAATTTAATAACTTAAATTAAAAGAAATAAAATTAATTAAATTAAATTAGTTAAATTAAATCAAACAAATTAAAATTAAATTAAATAACTTATTTTAAGCTAATTTAAATGACTTAAAATTTACTAATTGTTTAAGAATTTAAAAGTTAAATTAAATAATTATTAAATTATATTATTGTAAGTGTCAATGAAATTAAAATAAATTAGTAAAATGAAATGAAATGAAATTACTAAAATTAAGAGCTCTTTATTTGAACTTAATTTCCATGTAAGAAATCAAATTAACTTAAATTAAATTGAATAAAATAAATTATTTAAATCAAATTAAACAACTTAAAAATTAAATTAAATTGTTATTATTTTTTGATTGGTAATCTCTTTTGATTGGAGCTTTGAACCAATGGAGACACAATGGAGGACTCCATCCCCAAGTACATCATATATAATTTTGAGGCATTAACACCTCTTTCCTCTTCCTCTCCTCTGTGACATCTTCTGCATTCTCCTTTCTATCCTCCTCCACTCCAACCTCCTCTCGTTCTTCCTTATCTCTCATTTCCTCCTTTTTCTTTCCTTCCTTATTTCTCATCTCTCCCTATCTCTCCTCTCTTCCTCTAACAACCTTCCTTTGCCTACTCCCACCATGTATTTATCACATTGTCTCTATTGACCTCCATCCTTTGATCAATGTTCTCCAACCTTTGTGCTACATGTGAAGACTGCTAGCGTATCCGCTATTGACCATCATTTGCGGAAACCAAATCACCATCTATTTTCTCATTGATCAAGGTACCAACATTTGACCTAACACATCAATGAGTTGGGATTTGAACTTGAGAAGTGACATTAATGTCACCTTGTAACTTATCGTTGTGGTGTGAGGTCTTGGCCACCATATTTTTTTTTTTGATCGATAACATATAGTAATATATTGCTTTGGAAGAAAAGTATTACAATCAAGGGGCAGAATGACAATCTGCAATAGCAAGGGGTCACGCCCCTACTACAAAAAAGAACCCAAGCATCAACCTACTAAGACCCATAGTCACAAAAGGGGTCGCTTACATATACAAAAAGGACCACACCACAAACCCCAACTAGCCCAACCTAGCTATGAAACCATCCCAAAGATTCATCTCTTGAGAAATTGGGAATGCCCCTGCTGGAACCAGCCACCTGCTACTCACTCCCACCACCTGGCACCGTTCCAGGCCTTCCTCCACACAATGACCCATGCTCCACCACCTTCTCTAGTTTCTTTGGGAGTTGATGCCAAACCATAGGCCTCCCATTCTCATCCAGGGGGGCCTCGGACCGAATGGGAGTCACCTTCCCATGGATATTGAAACGTTCAGTCGGCCCCAACTGACGAAAAAAGTTCACGATCTCTGCCTAGCCATTTCTTGCGTCCTCCACCTACGAAGCGACTGGCCGAGAAGCTGACTAGACTACAAAAGGCTGCAACTCCCCAACATCCACTCCAATCCTCCTGCTTGGGCCCTCCGCCATCCTCAGCCCCACACCAATGACAGAATGGGCCACCACATCCTGCAAGCCTCTTGCCCATTTGGGTCATAAAACCAGGGAAGAGATCCGTTGCACTTTCTCATTTGACTTCCCCACCTGCAGGGCCAAAGCAGTAAACAGAGACAAGATGTCAAGATTTGTTCTAGGTCGCCAATCCTGAGAAAGAAATTCCTCTCCCAACAGAAGCCTAACTGCCCTCCAGAAGGCATCTCCATCCACTCTGAAAATGTTCGAAAGCCTGATACTCGAGACCGGCCCTTGAAAAGCAGGCAATTGTCCATCCGACTCCAACGAAAAATTTGCCTCCATCCTAACTCTCCGCTGCACAAAAAACAACCTTGAGCACTCCGTCAAAACACCAAGCTTTCCCCACAAAGTGCCAGGAATCAACACACAAGGGACTTAAAAGCCGCCTCCATCTCTTGTCATGAAAGCTTCACACGCTTCGCATTATTCCCAACATCATCGCCAGTCACTAACTCCGCACACCTCCATCATCAACCAACACCTCAAGGCCACTTGCAACAAATTTGAAGGACACACACCACTAGGGACTTAAATTCCCACAGAGCCAAGGTTGCGAGTGGACACAACAATTCGAACTTGGGTTTACTTTTCCAAAAAGCCATCAACTCAAGACTTACTCAAGAAGACTACAATCTCTAAAGTCCTCAAACATACTAAACAAATTTTCCAAGGAACCATTTGCTCCCACATTAGAAATTTTGTCAACTTCCAAATTAGCTTCCTGCAGGACATGAGTTATTTTAAAATCTTCAAAATTGTTCAGCAGCAATTGCATCCTACGCACCTGCTTATCTAGAAACCACGCTTCCATTCGCCCTTGCACAATCCCATTCACCACAACCTAAGAATCACCTTCTAAATGAAGTTTCTTGACTCCCAATTTCCTAGCCATAAGGATTGCATCCAACGCAGCTTGACATTTAGCAACATTGTTCGACCCATCCACCAATCTCTTGGCCACAATGGCCAGAATGTTTCCCCGATCATCTCGAGCAATCACCCCAGCACCCGAGGGCCCTGGATTTCCCCTCGATGCTCCATCAAAATTAATCTTAGTCCACCCCTTCTCAGGTGGAGTCCACTCTGGGGTTGGATTGCCCTTACTTTGAAGATTAGCCCTCAACAGCCCATTAACAGGCCATCGTGGCCACCATATTAAATTAAATTAAATAACTTATTTTAAGCTAATTAAAATTTCATAACTGTTTAAGAATTAAAAAATAAAATAAAATAAAATAAATTAAAAAATAAAATAAAATAAATTAAATTAAATTAAATACCTTAAATTAAATTAAATTGATCTAAATAAATTAAATTGAATTAAATTAAATAACTTAAATAAAATAAAATTAAATGACTAAAATAAATTAAATTGAATAGCTAAATTATTGTTGATAATTAACTCTTAGTTTGAGTTTGACCACAAGTGAAACCCATGCTTCTGCCATGCAAACCTCTCATCAACAACATTTTTGTTTTGTTTTGTTAGATCTATAGTTTTAAAGAGTTTGGAATATTTTAGTTTTACATTACTCTTTTGATCCGTTGTTATAGTTTTTCGAATAATACATTGAAAATTGCATGAATAGTTATCTTCAAAATAAATTCTTAAATTTATTTTCTCAACTTCACCAATTTATTTGTTCCTTGAAAGCTACAAATAGTTTTTTTTAGGAAAGAATTATATATATTCATTAAGCCTTGTGTTTTTTTTAAGCTAAAATAAACAAGTTTTAGATTTGAATCTACAATTATTTAGCTAAAGTAGGTATGTTAAAATAAATCAATTATGTTTTGTATTTTTAATCTTTTAATGCTTTATTTCCATTCCAATAGATTAGTTCAAAAAAATTCCCTCACAAATACTATGCTTCTATGCAAACCTACAATTGAAAACTATTATATTTCTCTTTCAGTAGCATTCAAAACATCTTGTTAGATTGCCTATATCATAGCCGAATTATTCAGCTAAAGCAGGTATGTTAAAACAATCAATTTTGTTCTGTAATTTATTTTTTAATACTTTATTTATGGGAGTAAATATGTAGTACCCCTGCCCTAATCAGACTTTTTAATCCCGGATTGACCTTGGTTGACTTTTTAAGTGGCTTACTTGAATGGTTGATATACCATGTTGTGATGTTATAGTCAGGTATTATGCTTGATGTGTGTACTAGTAAATATTGATTACGCATTGATTCTTATATATGATTAGTTGTTCTTTTGATTCATGTTATTAACCCAGGGCTAACACTTTCATTGAATATATATATGTTTGCATGTGTGGTTCATTGTTGCAAAAGATTGTAGGTACTAGTACCATGTAGGTACAGGGTGTCGTCTCCACCTGGCTTCGCAAGTCTGAGTGTGTCGTATTGGTTCGATGGAAGTGGATTAGGTAGTCGTAAGAGCCTATGTTTTACCCTAGTTGTGTTCAAGTGAGTGTCGTCAGTCGTTCGTCAGTTTCCCCTTTGGTTGGGTATGCAGGCCGTGTATTTGTTTGGTTTCCTTGAGTTGCGTGTTGTGCATTTGGTATAATTGATTATTAAATCTTAAGTATTTAATTAGATTAATTGTGTTTTTATGCATTCGTAAATCAAAGGGACTAAATTAAATAGGACCCCTTTGTGTGATTAATCAATAAATCAAATTGTTTAATGCATATTACTAGCAAATTTGATTTATTGTATTTTCAAATTGTGAATAAAATGATTTATATGCATAGTTGCAAGAAAGGTTGAATAGAATTGGAAAATTAATATCTTACCCTCATTTGGTATTTTGAAATAGAAATGTTAGTTTTTAATTAAAAGGGAGAAAATAAAAGTTTGGAGAGAAAAACAATTTTTGAATATTAATTTAATTGGAAATGATTTTTATTTGGTTAAAAATAATTTTGACCAAAAAAATAGATTACCTAGGTTTTCAAAAAAAAAATGGGGAGTTGTTTTGGGATGGAAAAATTTTGGGGCATTTTTGGTTGGAAGAAATTCTTGAGCTTGTAGATTGGGCTATTCATCAAATCACTTCCAAGATTGCATATGGAGGTAGGATTCTTGTTAATTTCCTTTATTTTAAAGAAATTACTGATTTATTTTGGAAGAAATCTGTGTTTGTTTTGTTGAAAAATCTCTTAGATTTGTAAAGTAAGGAAGAGTAGCAATGAGATTTCAAATTTATCCCTCCTTGAATTCATTTCCCATTTCCAAATTAGGTTTGCTCAGATTGATTTCAAGATTGAAATTGGGTATGGGTTTTAAACTAAGAAATTTGTTTGTGCTTGGTTCAATGGGAGTGGAGAATGCTTGAAATTTTGCCAATTTGGGTATTTTGGCATACTGGTAGTTTTCAAAACAAAATAAAAAATGCATTCCCTGGCTTTTTCTGAGTTTTAACGTGTTGAAGTTTTTTTTTTGATCGATAAAAGGCCGAAGCCAAAATTTTATTATTATTTTTTATAAAAAATTTTACATCTCCATTCAGTGTGGGCACCGGTAGGAAAGAATGGAGACAAGAAAACCTCCGGTCTAGCCCAGATCCCTTTTGGGATCAGATATTATAACCAACTGTACATTTTTACAAATCCTCATCAGAGGTTGGAGGCTGACATATTAAGACATTTTAGATTCTTTCTGTACATTAAATCTTTCAGCACTTTCCGGTTGAATCCATCTTCCACACATTGGCTAATCCACAAATGCATCGAGTAATAACTTCTGACCAGATTCCCGAATCTGCAAAACCTTATTGCAACTTACTTGCCAGACTGTTAGAAGCATAGTAAACATAATAATTTGCTGCAATCATCCAATAAATAGTTACATCTTTCTATTTAAGTAAGAGGATTATAGCCTGGATATCCCTTAGCTTGAAACCATCTTAACCTTTTGGGTTTCAATTTAAGAGATTATCCAGGCTACAATTCTGCCTACTAATGGTAAGGATCAATTTCTTACAGATTCATAATTACTTTTAACTCTGCAGAAATCAGATGCTCCCAAACATAAATATTTTCATATGCATATGTATGTGTATTTATATGCCAATATGCAAAAAGACTATCAATGAGTCTGCTAGGATCATAAGAATATACAGATGTACACAGAAATCAATATGCCAGGAGAAAGGAGTGAAACAACATAAGGACAGAGGGTCTTTCCAGATGTTTGCATCAATAGAACTTACTAATTAACTGAAACCATGAAAAAGTCAGAGTTAACCTCTACCACCCACCACAAAACTTCAACAGGTAACCTGCCATCCATTCATCAATCGATTGAAAGAAATCGAATGAACCCAACCCTGTATAGACAGGGTATCTCAAATCGAGATAAATCGAATGCTAAGCTGTTCTATAAGATCCTCTACTGTCCAGCAAACTACGATACAGAAACCAGAAATAACTATCCCAGTTTAACAAGAAGGCTTGAATCAAAGATAGAATTATTAGCAACTATAACCGATGAGCAGAATCTTGAAGACCGAATATCAAAAAACCAGAAACCATAACTCAAAGACACAAAGCCTGGCAGACCCAGTTTGCCTTTGAAAGAAATGATTTACTCCTTATTTAAGACTATACCTTCGCAGCCCAGAACCATCATAATTCATATTACATTCATTGGAGGGATGACCTGCAAGAACCAAAACAGAGAGACCAGACTACTACCAATCACCCCTCTACACGACTGAAACACCCCTGGCACTCACACACAGATTTGGTAGTCAATGAAACGGTCAGGAAAAAGAAAATCATATATGAAGGTTCAGATATGTATATATATAAATATATATATATTTATATATATATATACTCATATATATATAGATTCTGTATATATATATGTATATATGCGTGTATGCAATTGTGTAAGATTCTATTCATACCCACACATATACATATATATATGAGAATATGGATATATGTATATATATATGATTGTATATATATACACATATCTATATATATGAATATATATATATATGTATATATTTATATATGTGAATACATCATATAACATGAATCAATCCGTTGAATATGGGATAGACTATAAATATATACATATCTATATATGTGAGTACATATATATATATATGTATCTATATATATATCTGAATCTTAGAATGCCAAAATACTGAAAAAAGGCGGCTGTGGCCTCCCATCTTAGAACTTATATATGTGAAAATAGGAGAGGACTAGGCGAGGAGTGATATGAAGGGGTGACACGGCCATCACCTAAACTTAATCCGTGAGGCTATCCTTCCTAAAAACACACGAATTACCATCTGCCCCTAAATTGGCTAACTTGTCAGCTATAGAATTGCCTTCCCTATAAATATGTTTAACCGAAGTTTCCTCAAAGTATTTGATCAGATCCAGAATGCTTTTTAATTCTGCCTTCAATTTCCAGTTTGACACTTCCCTAGTCCTGACTGCATTTATAGTTAACGACGAATCCCCCTCTATTTCTAAATATTTAATCTTGAGTGATTTGGCTATAATCAATCCCTCCCGCAATGCAAACATATAAGATAGTTTTAACGTGTTGAAGTTGTTGCTTTAAAATAAAATTTAATTATTTTGGGATTCTGGAAAAATTAGTTTTTCTCAGAGATCCTTGTGACTGTGTGCTCATAAAGTTTTGGGTTTGTTTTAATTTAAAAAAAAATTAAATAAAAAAATGTATATATTGTTGGGCGTGGGGAGCCACGGCTCAACCCACTGTCCACTGTGGATACCACAACCTATGGCTCCACGACTATGGAAACCACAGTCCGTGGTAACCATAGATTGTGGGGACCACCTTCTTTTCAAAGTTTTTTTTTTATATAAATTTAATTATAATTTATAATATATTTAAATTTATATAAAGTTTGTATATTTTTTGAAATATATGCTTGTAGGATGAAATAATATATGTTATGTGGAAAATTTTAGAAAAGGAAATAATATATGTTATTTGGTAGATTTTAAAAAAGGAATTTATATATGTTATTTGGTAAATTTTAGAAAACGAAATAATATAAGTTATTTGGGAAATTTTAGAAAATGAAATATATGATATTTGGAAATGAAATAGTATATTATTTGAGAAATTGGAAAATGAAATATTATATTTTTTATTAACTTTTGGAAAATTAATTAATATATTATTTAGAAAATTTTGAAATTTGATAATATATTATTTGGGAAAATTTGAAGTGGATAGATATAGTTAGAAATTTAATGACTTTTTTTTTTTTAAACAAAAGTGGCAAGCCACTAATATATATATTAATAAGATACTTGATTCAAGAGCTCAATAGGGAAAGAATCAGGAAGAAAACCCTATATCCTTGCTCAGATACAATGAACAAAGAGGAAAAGAGGCTATGAGAAGGAGCCCCCCAAAGATTCGAAGAGAATGACTTTTTCTCTTAATGAAATATGGATATTAGATGAGAAAATACATTTATTAATTTTTTTTTTTTTTTTATGTATTAGAAAATAGGCAAGATCATATAATTGTAATTTTGGTATTGAAATTATTATGTAAGGGTGATTTTGTTCAAATATTGTATTTAGAAATTTAGATCAATTAGAAAACTATGGTCAATTTGTATTTTTAGCGATATGAAAAAATGATTGTCATTATAGATTAATGTTAATGCATGTTTAATTTTTTGTATTTGCATTTGATTTCAAAAAATGACAAGTCCTTGATTGTGACTGTTGGATATTGTCATGTGGTTAATTTGTAATTGGTCATGTCCTTGACCTCGAGTATTGGTTGTTTTCATGTGAATGATTTGTAACTGGTCATGTCCTAAAATACGAGTGTTGGATGTTGTCATGTGGTTGATCGTAGCTGGTAACGTCTCTAGTCAGAGAATCGTCAGTTAGTACACCTCGTGTGAGGACTTGTTTGGCCAAGTGGGTTTTCCTACTCTATTGAACTCCGTATACTAGTCCTTGTGTATACCTTGGTTTTAGAAGTTCGTTTGATTGTGGTTTAGTGTCATACGAGAGAGTGGCTTTCGAGTGGTGGCCACGTCCAAAGTGGTAGCATGGTAACCCATCTGAAGTGTATCTAAATAAGTGATAACTTAATAGATTATTAAGGGTTTTAGTAGATGATAACAATAAGTAAGATAATTATACCTCATGCATGGGATGAGTGCTAGTACAAACTCATAATACATTGAGAAGGCTTGAAATGGCAAACTAACAACCTTGTCTTCACGAAAGGATGTGTTGGGTCCACATGAGACTTGGATGGGGCCGGAGGTTTGGCAGAGGTTTCCAAGGTAACCTAGTGGATGGGGCCAGGACCTATGGAGGGCTGCTGGGGTAACCATACCAAGCTATGTGATGACACTTGTCCTTTATGTTCACTAGTGTGCAGTTTGTGTTCGATGTAATGCATAGTTAAATTGCAATGTATGGCATATGAGAAAATACATTTATTAATGTTTTTTTTTTTATATATTGGAAAATAGGCAAGATCATATAATTATAATTTTGGTATTGAAATTATTATGTAAGGGTGATTTTGTTCAAATATTGTATTTTGAAATTTAGATCAACTAGAAAACTATGGTCGATTTGTATTTTTAGAGATATGGAAAAATGATTGTCATTATAGATTAATGTTAATGCATGTTTAATTGTCTGTATTCACATTTTGTAATAACCCACCATACTTAAGCCAACAAATTTGACCATTCCTTTTTTTGTTGTTTAATTTAATCATTGTGTTTGATTCAATCGCATACTCTGGGCATCCATCCAAGATGAGCATCTAGCCGTACGGGTTAGGCATCTGTCCATACGGGACATAAGATTTCATCTATCCAATATGGGATAGGCATCTATCCAATCGGGATAGGAGGTGCTCTGGCCAGAGACTTAGACTCATCGGGACCATTCGGGTCCTGAGCCACTCACTAAGTACTACACTCTTCTAACAGAAGTGCACCGAGGTCGCTGTCCTTAGGAGTAATTAAATAACATAATACAAGCTTGAATTCCGCCTCAGAATTTGGCTTAAAGCCTCGGGAAGTCAAGCGAATCCATACGAGATTCCTTTCGAGTATGCAATAAATTACTTTTTCCTTTATATTATACTTATCTTTCAAATTAGGATTCTACTCAATCCTTCTTTACCAAGCCTAGACCCCACCCATGAACGCCTGAGTACTAGGGACAACTCCGTCCCAAGACTGCCTACATACCCATTTTGACATGGGATCAAGGCGTAAAGTATGTAGTTCTATTTTTGACTCTATAGTTTGATGTAAACTAATTAGTGGGTACACAACCCTTTCTAGGGTCAATGTCCTAGACAGTTTCTCTGTGGTTGCTACCCACGGTGGTAGCACTTAAACAAAGGCTTAAGATGGCCTATTCTTTATGGCCTAAAATGACTACATCCTAACACCTATCATAAGCGTCACCCTTGACCAAATTGTCAATCACCAAGATCTCTTCGAGATTAAATCAATTTCATAAAAGCATTTTACTTAATCAACCCTAAAGGGGGTTTACTATGGTTTAACTCAACGGATGTAAAATCATTTAAAGATTATCTTATTAGATTATCGATCCAAGGGGGATTACCCGCCCCTTGGAATTTAACTTCCAAGTGTCCCTTATTACTCCCCGATGATTTATAGGGACGATGCCATAGATGTCGTTGATGTAGCTTTATTAGGCATTAAGTGCAGTAGTTCAACACGATGACATTACCCGTAAGCGTGACCCAAAGGCACTGTATATACCAAATGCTACTAGGTTTAGGTTTCCATCTTCCTTTATTTAGTTTTCTAACTAAGAGCTATGAAAACATCATACTTGAAAGTAATTATGAATTGAACGTGTACAATTAGATATTGCAAAGCTTAATTAATTGAAATAACTACTTGACAAACCATGTGGAATGAAAACCATAACTAAGTTGTTTAATATTCAAAACTTGAAAATATAACTTGCATAGTAATGACAATTATGAAACTTGCATATTAATAATTACACGTGTAACTTGCATGGAGATGAAAATGTCAATAAATATAACTAAGGTATAAGTAATTTGCATGATATAAGAGTAGTGTAACTTGCGTGCATGATTAAGCAATGCATGATTCCTATGGTCATAGGTTCCAAAAATAGCGATTAATTTAGACATTAGATTCAAATCATGATAATGTGCAATAATTGCTTTCAATGAATCGAAATACCAACTAAGTAACGCAACGAATTTTAAGTAGTTTTCCAATTATTAAATTTAATACAATTTTAATTTACAAATTTGAAAATTGCAAAAGGGAATTTAATTATTATTATAAATTTTCCTAAGGTCAATTATACAATTTAATTTACAACTGAAAAAAATCTACAAATAAATACTTTTCGAAAATTATCTAAAATCTTTTTATTAAACAAAAAAAGGTATAACAATGGCCGAATATATAGTGGTATATTTTTTTTGAAAAAAATAAAGAAAGGGGAGTACGTGGGAGTGGGACCCATGGGTCCCATCACCACTGCGGGTCTGCGGAAGCAGGCCCACAGCGGTGAGGGGACCCCGTGGTCCCCTCCACTACCCTGCGGCCACTGCCGTGACAATGACCATAGGGGAAGTGGAGGGTACCACTTCCCCCGATGGTTACAATAACCACCGCCACTACCACGCACGCCAACCGATACCCAAAATAATTTTCGAGAATATCTTGCTAATATATATATATATATATATATATATATATATATATATATATATATATATATATATATATATATATATATATATATATATATACTGGAAAAAAACAATCCTCCTATGAATACTGGAAAAAAAAAACAATCTTCCTGTGAATACTGGAAATAAACAATCTTCCTGTGAATACTGGAAATAAACTATCTCCCAGTGAATACTGGAAATAAACTCTCTATCCCCCTATGAATACCGGAAATATTAACCTCCTGTTTATTGTAAAATCAATCTAAAATAATTGTTTGATTTTCTATTTTATTCATGTTCTTATTTTCATAAATAAATAATCTTTGTGTTTACATATATATATCATTAAATAATTACTTAATGATATATATATGTAAACACAAAGATTATTTATTTATGAAAATAAGAACATGAATAAAATAGAAAATCAAACAATTATTTTAGATTGATTTTACAATAAACAGGAGGTTAATATTTCCGGTATTCATAGGGGGATAGAGAGTTTATTTCCAGTATTCACTGGGAGATAGTTTATTTCCAGTATTCACAGGAAGATTGTTTATTTCCAGTATTCACAGGAAGATTGTTTTTTTTTTTCCAGTATTCATAGGAGGATTGTTTTTTTCCAGTATTCACAAGAAGATTGTTTTTTTTTCCAGTATTCATAGAAAGATTGTTTTTTTCCAGTATTCACAAGAAGATCGTATTCAACTAATATTCATAGGGAGATTTATTTAACTGATAATCACAAAGAGATTTATCTAAAGAATGAGATTTAGATTTCCATTCGAAGAACTAGAGAAATGAATTAGAGGGAAGAAATAAAGATTAAGATTCAAATCACACAGGGAAGAGTTTTAATCTCAGAAAAAGAGATTTAAAAATAAAGGAAATATGATTTTTTTAAATTTTTTTTTGCACAGATCTACAATCTTTGGAAAAACAAAAAGCAAGATTATATGCATATTTCCTAAATAAAATAAATAATAGAGCTGCATTTTATTCCTAAATAAGAAGAAGAGATTTATTTACTCATTCACAGAGAGAGAGAGAGATTTATTTATTTTTTATATTCAATATCATCTCTAGTTTTCAAGAGAAAACAAAAAAGCAAAAATCTGATTTTCTACCTTTTAAATAGATTAAATAAAATATGCAAGAGAAGTCTGCATTTGTATTTAAAAAGAGAAAGACTTATATCACTGCATTTCTTTAAAGAAAACAAAATAAATTTTCTTCCTATCTAGCAATTAAAAAAATGATTTCTTTCAGAAAACTATATTCAACTAAAGAATCTAGAAACTATATATATTTTTTGATAAATACAAATTCCTCATATGACAAAAGGAGAGAACCTGGTTTACTGAAGCTTGATGTTGAATCCTCTAGCTATCCTTTGATCCTTCCTTGCAACTTGAGAGAGATCCTTCAAACAACAACTTAAAAATCCTGCAACTAAAATGAGA
The DNA here is from genome assembly GCF_030272615.1 of Cryptomeria japonica. Lineage (NCBI taxonomy): Eukaryota > Viridiplantae > Streptophyta > Pinopsida > Cupressales > Cupressaceae > Cryptomeria > Cryptomeria japonica. Next base: position 543,420,402 of record NC_081405.1, read on the forward strand.
CTACCAAAGAAAAACTTGGGAAATTTCCTTCAAAACATAATCAACTCCCTTCTTTGAAACTTGCATATCATTTTATAAGAAAAATCCCTCCCTTCCACTATCTAGAAAATTTAATTAAAAAGGAGATTCTTTTCCAATATTGGACTCATGCAAATTGATTAAACTTAGTGGGGGAGTTACATGCAAAGTGGTGGAGATTCCTCTAGAAGCTTCTTATTCTTCCTACAACATGTGCCATAATTGAGAGTTTAAAATAAATAAATAAATAAAAATAATTACATTCTCCAAGTGTGTGTGTGTATTCATTTTTATTCTTTTATATTATTTATCCAATCATTTTAAATAGCTTAACCAAAATATAATAGAATTGTACTTAAATCAAAAAGTGATAAAGGAGGGTTGTGACATCCTCCCCCCCTTAATTTGTGCATTGTCCCGATGCACTTATTGAATGAATCCAAAAGAGTCTATAGTTCATGATTAGTTTAAAACAAAGGAAACAAATGTTGCATCTCCCTAGTATCTTCCCATGTGGCATTCTTTTCATCATACTGGTTCCATTGCACTTTGCATTGATCAACCTCTTTGTTGCGCAATTGGCACGGGTGCCTCTCCAAATTTTGAATGGCTCTATCATTATTCCTCCCATTTCCTGGACCTGTAAAGCATCCCAATTCAAAATGTGTTTCTCATCAAGTACATACTTTTTAAGAAGAGATACATGGAAGACATCATGGATCCGGCTCAACTGGGGAGGTAAGGCCAACCTGTATGCAACTGGATTAATCCTTCCCAATATTTCAAAGGGTCCAACATAACAAGGTGCAAGCTTGGTCTTTTTCCCAAACCTTATGGAACTCTTGTGTGGCCTAACTCTTAGGAATACTTTCTCTCCCACCTCAAACTCCCTTGGAGTCCTGTTCTTGTCTGCATAACTTTTCTGCCTATCTGAGGCTTCCTTCAATCTCTGCCTAATTTCCTTAGTTTTCCTTTCCATCTCTTTCAACATATCTGGTCCAACAATTATTCTATCTTCAAGACTATCCTAGCTCAAAGGTGTTCGACATGGTCTACCTTACAATGCTTCGAAAGGTGCCATTCCTAAAGATGTTTGATATGAATTATTGTAAGAAAATTCTACCAGAGGTAGGTACTCTTCCCATTTCTTCTGTTGGTCCATGCAGTACATGCGGAGTAGGTCTTCCAAAATCTGATTTGTCCTTTCTGTTTGACCATCGGTTTCAGGATGGTATGCAGTGCTAAAATTTAGTTGAGTTCCCAGAGCTGATTGAAGAGTTGTCCAAAACCTTGAAGTGAATCTAGCATCTCTATTTGATATGATTTTCTCTGGCATTCCATGCAACCTAAATATTTCCTTAACAAAGCACCTAGCCAAGGTAGGTGCATCATCTGTCAGGTTCCCTAGTATAAAGTGTGCCACCTTAGTGATTTTGTTAATTACCACCATTATTGTATCGTGCCTAGAAGGTGATGTGGGCAATCCTTGCACAAAATCCATACTAATAACTTGCCACTTGTGTTGAGGTACATCATTTAACTGTAACAATCTAGTTGGATGTCTATGTTCTACCTTTACTCATTGACACTCCAAACATTTAGCCACATATTTGACTATGTCATTCTTCATCCCTTGCTAAAAGTATAACTTCTTTAGGTTTGCATAAAGTTTGTTAACTCCCGGGTACCCTGAGTAAGGGGCATTGTGAGCCTCCAACAAGACTACTTCCCTTAAGTCTCCTGAATTAGGAATATAGATTCTATTATTGTATCTAAGCAACCCATCCTCATCCAATGTATACCCTTCAACCTTAGGATTGGTTGGATCGTATTCTAAAGTCAATTTGACTTGCTCATACCATGGGTCATGTTCTTGCTCATCCATTACTTGTCTTTTGAAAGAAGTTTTGAATGTTGCTATAGTCATCAAGTGTCTCCTCCTACTTAAAGTATCTGCCACCCTATTTTCCTTCCCCTTAATATATTCAATTTCAAAATCATATTCACTTAGAAACTCTAACCACCTTCTTTGTCTAGCATTTAAGTGGGGTTGGGTAAAGATGTACTTTAGTCCTTGGTTATTTGACTTTAACTCAAAGGGCTTCCCTAGTAAGAAGTGTCTCCATTTCTATAGGGCATGCACAATCGCTGCCAACTCTAAGTTGTGGGGTGCATAATTAACTTCACGAGTCTTCAACTTCCTGGATTCGTAATCTACTACCCCTTCATTTTGGACAAGTACTCCTCGTAAACCTTCAATAGAAGCATCAGTTACGACTGTGAAGTTTCTATTTGGATCTGGTACTTTTAGAATGGGTGCTGAAGTTAGTTTTCCCTTCAAGATTTGGAATGCCTTATCACTTTGTTCTGTCCACACAAATATTTTACCCTTCCTTTGTAATGAGGTGATGGGGTTTGCGATCTTAGAGAATCCTTCCACAACCTCCTATAGTAACCTGCTAGCCCCATAAAGCTTCTTACTTCTGAAACGTTTTTAGGGATCGACCATTATACTATTGCTTTTATCTTATCTGGATCAACTGCTATTCCTTCCTTTGATATTATATGCCCAAGGTAGTGAGCCTTTTCCTCGAAGAAGGCACATTTTGACAATTTCCCATATAACTTGTGTTCTCTCAACCTTTGCAAATCAATTTGTAGGTGTACTAAATGTTCCTCCTCATTCCTAGAGTAAATCAATATGTCATCCAGAAATACCAAAATAAATTTGTCCAAGTAATCATGGAATACACTATTCATTAGGTTCATAAATGCGGCTAGGGCATTGGTTACACCAAAAGGAACCACTGTGAATTCATAATGCCCATACCTAGTCCTGAAAGCTATCCTTGGAATGTCCTCCTCCTTAATTCTAAGTTGATGGTATCCTGATTGGAGGTCTATCTTTGAGAAAACTACTGCTCCTTTCATTTGGTCAAAAAGATCCTCTATTCGAGGTAAGGGATACCTATTCTTTATTGTGACCTTGTTCAACATCCTATAGTCGATGCATAGCCTTAAGGTTCCATCCTTCTTCTTAACAAACAAGACTGACGCTCCCCATGGTGATACACTTGGCCTTATTAATCCTTTAGCTAAGAGTTCCTCTAATTGCATCTTGAGCTCCTGCAATTCAATTGTGTTCATTCGGTAAGGTGCCCTTGATACTGGTTCAGCTCCCGGTAGTATGTCAATAGAAAATTCAAACTTCCTTTTGGGGGGTAAACCGGGTAATTCTTTTGGAAATACATCCTTGAATTTTTTTAAGAAAGGGGTATTTTCAAAGGTTGGGGTATTTTCCTCTTTTCCTTCATCAATTTCAACAATATAGATTAGGCCTCCTCTTCTTCTTTCCTTTTTTAATTGCATGGCTGATATGGTTTCTATATTAATGGGGTTAAACTTTCCTTGGATTTTGACCCTTTTCCCCCCATCATCCAAACATTCAACAACCTTATTATAGCAATCTACATTAGCTTGATGGTCTGTTAACCAACTCATTCCAATAATTACATCATATAATCCTAGGGGTGCCACATAGAGATCTACCCTTGTTTCAAACTCAAGAAATTGTACCCTTGCCCTTGGCAAACACTTACTTAGTTCTTGATTTAAGATTTTTAAAATTTAATTTCTACCATTGCAAAACATTCCCTTAGTTGTCTAAATTGAAGTGAGCACAAGACCTAGAGTTGAACCTTTGCTCTGATACCACATGTAATAACCCACCATACTTAACCCAACAAATTTGACCATTCTTTTTTTTTTGTTTAATTTAATCATTGTGCTTGATTCAATCGCAAACTTTGGGCATCCATCCATTAGGATTAGGCATTCATCCATCCAGGATGAGCATCTAACCATAAGGGTTAGGCATCTGTCCATACGGGACATAAGATTTCATCTATCCAATATGGGATAGGCATCTACCCATATGGGGTAGGCATCTATCCAATCGGGATAGGAGGTGCTCTGGCCAGAGACTTAGACTCATCGGGACCATTCGGGTCCTGAGCCACTCACTAAGTACTACACTCTTCTAACAGAAGTGCACCAAGGTCACCGTCCTTAGGAGTAATTAAATAACATAATACAAGCTTGAATTCCGCCTCAGAATTTGGCTTAAAGCCTCGGGAAGTCAAGCGAATCCATACGAGATTCCTTTCGAGTATGCAATAAATTACTTTTTCCTTTATATTATACTTATCTTTCAAATTAGGATTCTACTCAATCCTTCTTTACCAAGCCTAGACCCCACCCATGAACGACTGAGTACTAGGGACAACTCCGTTCCAAGACTGCCTACATACCCGTTTTGACATGGGATCAAGGCGTAAAGTATGTAGTTCTATTTTCTACTCTATAGTTTGATGTAAACTAATTAGTGGGTACACAACCCTTTCTAGGGTCAATGTCCCAGACAGTTTCTTTGTGGTTGCTACCCACGGTGGTAGCACTTAAACAAAGGCTTAAGATGGCCTATTCTTTGTGGCCTAAAATGATTACATCCTAACATGTATCATAAGCGTCACCCTTGACCAAATTGTCAATCACCAAGATCTCTTCGAGATTAAATCAATTTCATAAAAGCATTTTACTTAATCAACCCTAAAGGGGGTTTACTATGGTTTAACTCAACGGATGTAAAATCATTTAAAGATTATCTTATTAGATTATCGATCCAAGGGGGATTACCCACCCCTTGGATATTAACTTCCAAGTGTCCCTTATTACTCCCTGATGATTTATAGGGACGATGCCACAAACGTCGTTGATGTAGCTTTATTAGGCATTAAGTGCAGTAGTTCAACACGACGACATTTCCCGTAAGCGTGACCCAAAGGCACTATATATACCAAATGCTACTAGGTTTAGGTTTCCATCTTCCTTTATTTAGTTTTCTAACTAAGAGCTATGAAAACATCATACTTGAAAGTAATTATGAATTGAACGTGTACAATTAGATATTGCAAAGCTTAATTAATTGAAATAACTACTTGACGAACCATGTGGAATGAAAACCATAACTAAATTGTTTAATATTCAAAACTTGAAAATATAACTTGCATAGTAATGACAATTATGAAACTTGCATATTAATAATTACACGTGTAACTTGCATGGAGATGAAAACGTCAATAAATATAACTAAGGTATAAGTAATTTGCATGATATAAGAGTAGTGTAACTTGCATGCATGATTAAGCAATGCATGATTCCTATGGTCATAGGTTCCAAAAAAAGCTATTAATTTAGACATTAGATTCAAATCATGATAATGTGCAATAATTGCTTTCAATGAGTCCAAATACCAACTAAGTAACCCAACGAATTTTAAGTAGTTTTCCAATTATAAAATTTAATACAATTTTAATTTACAAATTTGAAAATTGCAAAAGGGAATTTAATTATTATTATAAATTTTCCTAAGGTCAATTATACAATTTAATTTACAATTGAAAAAATCTACAAATAAATACTTTTCGAAAATTACCTAAAATCTTTTTATTAAACAAAAAAAGGTATAACAATGGCCGAATATATAGTGGTATATTTTTTTTGAAAAAAATAAAGAAAGGGGAGTACGTGGGAGTGGGACCCATGGGTCCCATCACCACTGCGAGTCTGCGGAAGCAGGCCCACAGTGGTGAGGGGATGTAACCAACGGGGGAAGTGTTACCCTCCACTTCCCCTGCAATCATTGTCACGGTAGTGGTCGTAGGGTAGTGGAGGGGACCACGGGGTCCCATCACCACTGCGGGTCTGCCTCCACTTCCCCTGCGATCACTGTCATGGCAATGGTCACAAGGTAGTGGAGGGGACCACGGGGTCCCATCACCACTGCAGGTCCGCAGACCTGCAGTGGTGATGGGACCCCGTGGTCCCCTCCACTACCCTACGACCATTGCCGTGACAATGATCGCAAGGGAAGTGGAGGGTACCACTTCCCCCGTTGGTTACAATAACCGTCGCCACTACCCCGCACGCCGCCCAATACCCAAAATAATTTTTTAGAATATCTTGCTAAAATATAATCCCTTTGCAACATTTAATACATTTTATCATTTGAAATAAATTATATATATACATATATATAGATATATATACATACACACACACACACACACGCACACACACACACACACATATGTATGTATGGTTTAAATTTCTAATTATTTAATGATATATATATGTAAACAAAAAGAGTATTTATTTATGAAAACAAGAACATGAATAAAATAGAAAATCAAACAATTGTTTTAGATTGATTTTACAGTAAACATGAGGTTAATATTTCCAGTATTCACAGGGGGATAGAGAGTTTATTTCCAGTATTCACAGGGAGATAGTTTATTTCCAGTATTCACAGGAAGACTGTTTTTTTTTTTTTTTTTCTAGTATTTACAGGAAGATTGTTTTTTTCTAGTATTCACAGGAAGATTGTTTTTTTTTTTTCCAGTATTCACAGGAAGATTGTTTTTTTCCAGTATTCACAGGAAGATTGTATTCAACTAATATTCACAGGGAGATTTATTTAACTGATAATCACAGAGAGATTTATCTAAAGAATGAGATTCAGATTTCCATTCGAAGAACCAGAGAAATGAATTAGAGGGAAGAAATAAAGATTAAGATTCAAATCACACAGGGAAGAGTTTTAATCTCAGAAAAAGAGATTTAAAAATAAAGGAAATATGATTTTTTTTGTTTTTTTGCATAGATCTACAATCTTAAAAATAAAAAGCAAGATTATACGCATATTTCCTAAATAAAATAAATAATAGAGTTGCATTTTATTCCTAAATAAGAAGAAGAGATTTATTTATTCACTCACAGAGAGAGATTTATTTATTTTTTATATTCAATATCATCTCTAGTTTTCAAGAGAAAACAGAAAAGCAAAAATCTGATTTTCTACCTTTTAAATAGATTAAATAAAATATGCAAGAGAAGTCTGCATTTGTATTTAAAAAGAGAAAGAATTATATCACTGCATTTCTTTAAAGAAAACAAAATAGATTTTCTTCCTATCTAGCAATTAAAAAAATGATTTCTTTCAGAAAACTATATTCAACTAAAGAATCTAGAAACTATATATATTTTTTTGATAAATACAAATTCCTCATATGACAAAAGGAGAGAACCTAGTTTATTGAAGCTTGATGTTGAATCCTCTAGCTATCCTTTGATCCTTCCTTGCAACTTGAGAGAGATCCTTCAAACAACAACTTAAAAATCCTGCAACTAAAATGAGACTACCAAAAAAAAACTTGGGAAATTTCCTTCAAAACATAATCAACTCCCTTCTTTGAAACTTGCATATCATTTTATAAGAAAAATCCCCCCCTTCCACTATCTAGAAAAAAAAATTAAAAACGAGATTCTTTTCCAATATTGGACTCATGCAAATTGATTAAACTTAGTGGGGGAGTTACATGCAAGGTGGTGGAGATTCCTCTAGAAGCTTCTTATTCTTCCTACAACATGTGCCATAATTGGGAGTGGAAAATAAATAAATAAATAAAAATAATTATATTCTCCAAGTGTGTTTGTGTATTCATTTTTATTCTTTTATATTATTTATCCAATCATTTTAAATAGCTTAACCAAAATATAATAGAATTGTACTTAAATCAAAAAGTGATAAAGGAGGGTTGTGACACATTTGATTTCAAAAAATGGAAAGTCCTTGATTGCGAGTGTTGGATATTTTCATGTGGTTAATTTGTAATTGGTCATGTCCTTAACCTCGAGTATTGGCTATTTTCATGTGAATGATTTGTAACTGGTCATGTCCTTAAATGGGAGTGTTGGATGTTGTAATGTGGTTGATTGTAACTAGTCACGTCTCTAGTCACAAAATCGTCAGTTAGTACACCTCGTGTGAGGACTTGGTTTAGTGTCATATGGGAAAGTGGATTTCGAGTGGGGGCCGCGCCTAAAGTGGTAGCAGGTAACCCATCTAAAGTGTGTCTAAATAAGTGATAACTTAATAGATTATTAGGGAGTTTAGTAGATGATAACACTAAGTAAGATAATTGTGCCTCACACATGGGATGAGTGCTAGTACAGACTCAGAACGAAGTGAGAAGGCCTGAAATGGCAAACCAACAACCTTGTCTTCATGAAAGGATCTGTTGGGTCCACATGAGACTTGGATGGGGCCAAAGGTTCAGGAGAGGTTTCCAAGGTAACCTAGTGGATGGGACTGAGACATATGGAGGCCTGCTAGGATAACCATACCAAACTATGTGATGACACTCGTCCCTTATGTTCACTAGTGTGCAATTTGTGTTGTCTTCTCTTAGAACACTATTGTGGAGTCATATCTGACAATTTATGCCTTTGAGAGTACCCAATATTCATGTTAGACCATGGGATTCTTATGATGGGTTGCAAGGATTTAGTTTCGCCGGTGCTCCAGTTGTTCTTTTGTATTTGCTCCATATCATGTTTCAGATGGATCCTCTTTCTCCTTCTTGGATCATTCATGTATCATTTGGACCGATGTGGTCATATGTATTATTTGTTTATGTACCCCCTATTGGCCGGATGTAATTTATGTGAACCTTATGTATTCTTCACCCTATTAATTATTAGAGGGGTCTTGCAGTTGAGTAGACTTGGAGATGTAGCCCATTAGGGGTGAACTCCAATATCAATTTGGTGTTATGTGGTGTTTGTGTTCATCTGATTCCTTTTTATTTTGGATGTATGAATGTCATTATGGTTAAAATGTATATTATAGATTAGATGACATTAATATTAAATGCATGTTTGAAGTTATCTAATTAAATACAGTAATATGGATCATGATGAACGTAGGTTTAGTGAAATGCGATGTATTTATTATCTTATTATGCAAACAAAGTATGTATGGAAATTAAATGTATGGCATATGTTTTAATATAAGGTTGGAAGTAATGCATAGTTAAATTGCAATGAATTAAATTTATCATGTTACCCATATTTTAACCTATCGAATGAATTTAACCATTGATTAAGTATAATTATGTTATTAAGTTAATCAACTTAATTGGATTAGTTAGCATGAGTTGAGTTAGTGATGAACAAAGTAATCATGTTGGGAAACCCTTTAGGTGTTAGTTACGTCTTTCATTGTGTAATATGAACTTAATGTTAACTCAATGTATCATTATACTATTTTAACTTTTAAAAAAAAATATTTGCACTCTATTCTTGTGTTTTAGTTTAATCCCTTCGGGGTTTCTTGGCGCAACATTACATTTGGTATCGGATCCAATGTTGCAAACATTGGGATCTCTGGTGTAGCTTGTTCCCTTAGTTGGTGTGAGGTGTATATACCTTACATTGTATGATTGTCCTCCTATTGTATGCATGTGATTAAGGCATAGGATCTTGAAGATCTTGAGGACCATATTCTTTCTGGAAAACCTTAAACGTGTGTAACATGGGTATTCGCACCTTGCTTTCACCTTCTTGATGTTGGTGCTTTTGAGTGATTATATGTGCTTTGATTACTTATTAGATATCTTGGTCTATGATTACTCTTATTTCAGAGAGAGTCATATGTACCTCCCTTATTGATTGTTGTACTCTTTAGACTAACCCATTGGGTTGGACGGTACTTGTCTCGAATATGGTAGTATGAAATGTGATTGTATTATTATTATTATGATCTAGCTTAGTGTTGTGAACTTGAAGGACTTGTATGGTAGATGTTGAGTGCTTATGATGTAGTGAATTGAATGTATATCATCCTTCCTCCTCTTTTTCTCTAGAAATTAAAAAGTTTGATAAATGTGTATTTATAACTTGTGTAAGTTTTCTAATTGCGAGAGAATAGTTGTGAATTCTTGAACCCTTGTGAGAGCCTAATGATTCTAATGTGCATTTAGATAATAAGAGGGCTATGGGTTAAAAAGATCATGATGGATATTGGGAGGAAATTATACATTTTTCATAAATGAATTCACCATGTGTGTTGTAGGAGTAACATAATGAATTTCTATCTTAGGTAATGTGTGATAATGTACGAATGGTTGATACGTGAAACTGTCTTGTTTGTAATAAGAAGGGATCATGTTGTAGTGGCTAGGAGTGTGTAGATGAGTGTTCATGAAAAACTTCCTTATGTGTTTCATAATATTGACTCAATTGAGGACCTATATTGAACTTGCTTTTAGATATATATAATTGACTTAGTATGAATAGAAGGTACAACTAAAAATCATGTTTGATGTGCATGCATAAATATGTATTATTTAGTTGATAGCTCCTCTTTCACCTTCTTATCGTATATTGATTTCAATGAAAGGTTGTAGATAACGATGTATTTCATATTAATTAAGAGTAGTTAGTGTTTGCAAAAGGTCTTGCATGAACGAAAAGATTGTCTATCTTGATTCCACTTTTGGAAAATTAGGACATTCAGTTGCAACCATAGTATTTGGAAATGTCATGTTAGGCCAATTGGCATTCTTCTAAATGGTAGTGAAATGAAAACCGTACAATAAAGATGATAGGCATATAGTGAGAAATTTAAGCATGTTTGTGTGATCTTGTTGATTTTGTGCATATGTATGAAATGGGTTGACTATCAAACTCTCTTCCCCTTCCTCCCACCTAGTTATAAGATTTTTAGAAATGCTACTAAAGAATGCATTGATTTAAATAGAATGTATATAAAGCATATGAAATTATATTTTTGCATTTTGGCTTCATGTTGAAAGCTGGAAGTCTTAAGATTCAGAAAGAAAATTTGCATGGTTAGTAATGTGAATATGAATGCTGAATGGAATTAGTGAAAGATATAGGAATGACGTTACTTCCTTATTTAATTTGAGTTTTAAAGAATTAGAGTACTTGTGTCTAGAAATAAATTCTATTCAGTTATTCATGTGGGAAACATAATTAAGACCTTCCTTGAGTAGATGACAGTGTTACTGAAAGTACTCCCTGTAAATGTGAATAAACCAGTACTGGTGCTTTCGTTGTGTATTGTGAGAAACCAGTGCTTGCTATGTGTGCCCATGGGATAGTGAAGTAATCAACCATGGAGGATATGTTTACTTATGAGTATGGGGAAGCCTTACTATTTCTGTGATGTTGCATATATGTTACCCTACTGAGCGCGAACCCACGGGTTGTTGACAATTCAGTATGTGAAGGGGTAGTATCTGAAGTCACCATTCCTCGAATACTATGGATCGGCGTATGAGTAATGGCGATGCGAAGCAACTTTAGCTTCTCTAATTTGAGGAAAAATATAGTTATATAACAAAACTATATTAAATGTGTACTCAATACTTTCCCTTTTTGATGAGACAACTTATATGGTTTATGTGTGCCAGCCTATTCCCCTCTTTTATTGAGCATATTGATGGCAGTTCTTGAGCATAGTGATGGTGTATCTTAGAGGATCTTTTACCTTGTCTTCATGAACAGTATGTTAGTTCCACATGAGTTTCCAGTTAGGTGGCGTTGGTAGACATGTGGGTGGACCCTAGGCATGTATACCATTGGCTTACGATGAGTATCTTGAGAGGTACGTCGCTATGCAGGGTGTGATCTGTGTGTGCTACTTTTTGTGAGGTATATTGCCATGTGGGATACGTCCATTGCATGCCTTCTCCACTTGGAGTATTGCCATGCCGTGCTGAGACATGATGTGGGATGTTGTAGACATTACCATGCGGCCTATCGGCTTGTTTAGGGTAGAGCCATGCCACGTGATGATGTTATGTGGGGTGATGTCGAGGTGAACACTGTCATACCATGTGGATGTGTGACTAGGCCACACCACATGATGAGCTATTACGATACCTAGACGATTGGTCTCTCCTTCTTCGTTGGTGGCTAGATTCTAGTCACATAGTGATGTTATGTGCAATTATGATATTCTTATTTTTTTTCATATGTGGACCAGCAATTTATTCTATTTTGACTTTGAAGGTTTATCCATGATCTTGTGATCTTTTTCTTACTTGATTTAGTGTTGCAATTCCAGATATTTCTTGCCTTACTGTTGGAATTAGCAATTTATTATCTTTATTCATTTCTATCTTGGTGGCTAGACTGGTTTATCTTTATTGTTTTTGTATACTGCTCTTGTGTTGTAATGTGAATTACTCTCCAAGGATGTATGAGACGGTCTTGGTTGAGTGTATACGAGGAAGTAGACTTAGGGAACCTTGAGGATGGGGGCATGTGAGGCTGTGATGCAGCTAAGATCCACTACCTACGTATGTGTGGTGACTATCTCTTGGAGGCTAACCACCTTACTCAACAAGAGATGGTCACAAGGGTCTTGTATGGAAGGTATCACCGCTATGTGTGTGCCCTAGCACCATCAAGCCCTTGAGTGAGATGTTTAATGTTTATGATCATGTTATTTTTGTTCTGAGATAAGGCATAGAGATGTTGATCGTGCATGTTATCTATGGCCAAGCATTAGAGATGCTCACATGTGGCCTTATGAGTTGTACGTTCTAGTAATGTGGATGGTTATTTATGTGTTATACATGGAGTAAAATGTGTTATTTTATCACTATGTTATGGGACATAGACATTGGAAAGGTTTTTATATGCCTGGCAAGTATAAAGCAATTGTGTTATATATGTTTTACTTATTGCATGAAAGTTAACTTGGTTATAGAATTTGGAATTTGAAGCTATTTCTGTGCGATAATATATTAGGAAGAGGATGGAACAGTAAAAGAAATTGATTATGATGGTATGTTTTTCTTGTTGTAGTTAGTAGATGAGTGCTATAATTGGTTGTTCACTTCTATGATTATAGATAGTTCCTAGAATGTTATAAAATGTATGCATTTGGATGTATCTTACCAATGGATAGTTGCATTCATAAAGGATTTAGCAATAATGTTTTAATTATCTGTGAAAAGATGCATATATGCAATTTGATATTTGTTAAATAAGTTTTAGGGCTAATGTGTGCTGCATGTTTTCCTTCTAGCCTTACGACTTCCAGGAGTAAGTCAAAACCTGGGGGGGAGGATGTAGTACCCTTGCCCTAATCAGACTTTTTAAGTGGCTTACATGAATGGTTGATATACCATGTTGTGATGTTATTGTTAGGTATTATGCTTGATGTGTGTACCAATAAATGTTGATTACACATTGATTCTTATATATGATTAGTTATTCTTTTGATTTGTGTTATTAACCCCGGGCTATCACTTTCATTGAATATAAATATGTATGCCTGTGTGGTTCGTTGTTGCAGGAGAATGCAGGTACTAGTACCGTGTAGGTACGAGGTATTGTCTCCACCTAGCTTCACATGTATGAGCATGCCGTATTGGTCCCATGGAAGTGGATTAGGTAGTCATAAGACCCTATGTTTTACCCTAGTCGTGCTCAAGTGAGCGTCATTAGTTATTCATCAGTTTCCCCTTTGGTTGGGTATGCGTGTCGTGTATTTGTTTGGTTTCCTTGAGTTGCGTGTTGTGCATTTGATCAAATTGATTATTAAATCCTAAGTATTTAATTAGATTAATTGTGTTTTTACGCATTCGTAAATCAAAGGGACTAAATTAAATAGGACCCCTTTGTGTGATTAATCAATAAATCAAATTGATTAATGCATATTACTAGCAAATTTGATTTATTGTATTTTCAAATTGTGAATTAAATGATTTATATGCATTGTTGCAAGAAAGGTTAAATAGAATTGCAAAATTAATATCTTACCCTCATTTAGCATTTTGAAATAGAAATGTTAGTTTTTAATTAAAAGGGAGAAAATCAAAGTTTGGAAAGAAAAGCAATTTTTGAATATTAATTTAATTGGAAATGATTTTTATTTGGCTAAAAATAATTTTGACCTAAAAATAGATTTTTGGTCAAAATTTCCTTTTAACTTAGGTTTTCAAAAAAAAATTGGGGAGTTGTTTTGGGATGAAAACATTTTGGGGCATTTTCGGTTGGAAGAAATTATTGAGCTTGCATGTTGGGCTCTTCATCAAATCACTTCTAGGATTGCATATGGAGGTAGGATTCTTGTTAATTTCCTTTGTTTTAAAGAAATTACGGATTTGTTTTGGAAGAAATCTGTGTTTGTTTTGTTGCAAAAACTCTTAGATTTGTAAAATAAGGAAGAGTAGCAATGAGATTTTGAATTTAGCCCTCCTTGAATTCATTTCCCATTTCGAAATCAGTTTATGGTTTTCTCAGATTGATTTCAAGTTTGAAATTGGGTATGAGTTTTAAAATAAGAAATTTGTTTGTTCTTGGTTCAATGGGAGTGGAGAATGCTTGAAATTTTGCCAATTTGGGTATTTTGGCATACTGGTAGTTTTCAAAACAAAAAAAAATGCATTCCCTAGCTTTTTCTGAGTTTTATGGTGTTGAAGTTGTTGCTTTAAAATAAAATTTATTTATTTTGGGATTCTGGAAAAATTGATTTTTCTTAGAGATCCCTGTGACTGTGTGCTTAGAAAGTTTTGGGTTTGTTTTAATTTAAAAAAAAAATTAAATAAAAAAAATGTATATATTGTTGGGTGTGGGGAGCCATGGTTCAACCCATGACCCACTGTGGATACCACAGCCTATGGCTCCACGACTGTGGAACCCACAGACTGCGGTTCTCCACGACTATGGAAGCCATAACCCGTGGAAACCACGGCTATGGAAACCACAGTCCGTGGTAACCACGGATTGTGGGGACCACCTTCTTTTCAAAGTTTTTTTATTTATATAAATTTAATTATAATTTATAATATATTTAAATTTATATAAAGTTTAATTTTTTTTTTAAATATATGCTCACAGAATGAAATAATATATGTTATGTGGAAAAATTTAGAAAAGGAAATAATATATGTTATTTGGGATATTTTAGAAAATGAAATAATATATGATATTTGAAAATTTTGGAAATGAAATAATATATTATTTTGAGAAATTGGAAAATGAAATATTATATTATTTATTAATTTTTTTTTTTAAAAAGGTGGGAGTGCTACTTAATATGTTTTATTTATATAAAGCTGATTCAAAGAGCTCCTGGAGAAAAGAACCAGTAAGATAAAATCCGATCCTTGCTCTACAATACATAGAAAGGTTGTGAGACTTAAATCTCAAATATGCCAAAAAATACAATATCTTATAAAGTCCAGAATACCGAGTGCCACAAAACATCCCCCAGTATTGAATGCTTCATGGAATATATTGAACAAGGTGCAGTCCGAACCAAAACATCACGAGAGTTGTACACATTTACATAGCAGTCCACAATCTGTCTCACTTATGCATTTATCCAACTTACAATGCAACACGGTTCTCAAATCGACATCCATTCACAACATACAGATACAACAGAACCTAGGACCCTGCACTTATAATACCACACATATCAATTTATATCATTATGAAAAAGACCACTGCATAGCTATATGTAATATTATCCTATACCCATATCCTCCAAAATTTTCCCCTTGAGAATTGGATAAGAATCGAAATCACAATTCAGACCCATCATATTAAGTTCCTCCTTGGAACTTCTCATATTTTCCAAATGATCTGCAACACGATTCCCTTCTCTATACACATGTGAAATGGTAAAGTTTGCAAATGTATCAATTAGTGTCCATGCTTGTTCAAGTAAATATCTTATCTGCCAATTATCAATATTTCTCTTTATGCAAGCATTGATAATAATAGTTGAATCGCCTTCAATGTGAATATAAGAGATGTCTAGTTTTTTTACTAGTCGAATGCCTTCAAGTAAAGCATATGCCTATGCAAAGTTGTTAGTACCCGATGGAATAAAAGAAGATTTCAAAGCAAAAACACATCCTGTGTGATCCCTTATGCATACTCCTATCCCTACATCACCTGGGTTCCCTTTAGAGGAGCCATCAAAATTTAGTTTGAAATGCATTGAATCCGGAGGACACCATTTCACTTTATTTCTATCAATTTTACTAGTTCTCACTCTCGGATGACAAGGTGATACAGGAATAGAGATGCCTTTCCAGCAATTAATAACTTGACCATCCCAAGAAGTAAATTCCCTATTTGAATTGAACTAATTTGAAACATGAGCATTAACCAGTTCCGATACTGATTTTTGAATATAATTGAAAACATCAGAAAGAGGAGATGTTTGCTTTCTAAAAATACGCTTATTTCTTTCCCACCAAAGTGACCATACTACTATGGATGGGATCACTTTCCAAATACATGCAAATAGAGAGGATGAATATAAGACTGGCCATGACTGGAAAAAATCCCATACATTATTTGGAAGAGGGGTGCTAAAGGAAAGCTTATCAAGCACAAACATCCAACAATAGTGAGCAAAATCACATTGGATGAGGAGATGATCTAACGTTTCACTGTGTTCACCACAAAGTACACAAGCAAATGGATGTGCAATATTAAATTTAACAAGTCTCTCATTGGTGAGTATTCTCTTATGTAGAGAAAGCCAAGAAAACATCCCTACCTTGGGAAGAACACTTTTGTTCCAACAGAAATTGTAGGCTCTTTGTGAATAGGATTGAACAAACATCTGATGAATTGCCTTATACCCTTCCTTGATAGAGTACTTTCCATTCTTCGCAGGGCACCATATCAATTTGTCCAAACCATTAGAGATAAAGATAATGTGGTTTTTGAGAATCAAAGAAAATTTTACCTTTTGACCTGGGGAGATTGGGAGTAGAGCTGGCTTCTTCCAAATGACATGATTTGAAGGCTTCTCAAGATTATCTATGTAATCATAAAGGTGAGAACCCCAATGAGCAGTAAATATAGGGATCACATCTACTAGGGATTCCTCAAGATTAATAGGGGGGAGACCACTCCATGAATCATGCCAAAAGTTGACTTCTTTGCCGCTATGTACTTGCCACGATAAGTATCTAGTAATCACATTCCTAGAGTCCATCATGAAGTTCCAAACTGCAGACCCTGATGGACGATCAAGGATAATAAATATACATGAAGGGGTAGGAGTATCTAAATACTTTGCTTGCATAATTTGACACCACAAACAATGTGGTTTTTCATATACATTCCAAACTAGCTTTCCCCCAAAGGCCTTATTCCTTTTTGAAAGATCGTGCAGACCCACCCCACCCATAGATTTGCTTGGAGTCATTTTGTTGAGAGACACAAGCGGGATCTTTTTTATCTTCTGAAAGATTACCTTTCCAAATAAAATTCTGAATAATTTTCTCGATATGAGAAACAATAGATTTCGGGGCTTGAAGGACTAAAATGTAGTAGTTTGGAATTGTAGCCAAAACAGTTTTGACAAGAAGCATTTTGCCTGACAGAGATAACCATCTAGCTTTCCACACAAATTTTTTTCTTTTTAATCTGTCAATCACAAAATTCCAAAAATAAGGTTCCCCTACTCCCATAAAGAAAGGGATACCCAAGTACGATGATGGAAGAGAATCCACTGGAAAGCCCAATGTCTGGATAATACTGTTAGACACCATTTCATAAGTATTGAATATGAATAGTTTAGATTTCTGCGCACTGATTTTTTGTCCAGATCTAGAAGTATATATGTCCAATATTTTCTTAATATTCCTTGCTTCTTGTATATTGGAACAACCAAATAAAAGTGTATCATCTGCAAATAAAGTGTGGGTGATAGAAATTGAGGTATTAGGGATGCATACCCCCTTCCAAAGACCCAGCCTCAACTGCTTATTGACCAATCTGCTAAAAGCTTCTGCCATGATAATGAAGAGAAAAGGTGATAGTGGGTCACCTTGTCGAACTCCTTGGGTGGCTCGAAAAAAACCAGAAGGATAACCATTAACAATGACTGAAAAATATGCCCCAGAGGGGCAATTTTTGATCCATTTGCACCACTTATCCGAAAAGCCAAACTTTTTAAGCACTCTCAAAAGAAAGGACCAACATACTTTATCACATGCTTTCAACATGTCTAATTTAGCTATGAAAGTAGGGGACTATGAAGAGTTAATTGAGTGCAAAACTTCATGGGCCACAAGCGCACCTTCTGATGTTTCCATACCTGGAACAAAACCTCCTTGTTGAAGAGATATTACTTTAGGTATCAAGGATTTTAACCAGAGATAGATAGCTTTTGTGAAAATCTTGTACACTGAATTACACAAGGAGATAGGCCTAAAATCTGCAAAAGATTGAGGGTTATTGGATTTGGGGATAAGAGCAAGATGAGTTAAATTGAAGTTCTTGAGAATAAAAGCTTTTTGTCTTGACTCCTCCAAAACCATTAAAATATCAAAACCTAAAACATCCCAACACTTTTGAAAGAATAGTATGGTGAAACCATCAAGGCTTAGAGACTTGTCAGGAGCCATCGAAACTACCACCTCTTGTAATTCAACAAGAGAGAAAGGTTGCATCAGATAATCGTTATCATATTGTGAAATTAGACAAGGGATGGAGTCTAGAAATATGTCGACACTGGACTCCTTAGGAACAAAAGGAGGGGAGGGAGCAAGAAGATTTTTATAGAAGAGTTCACCCTCTTCCCTAATTTCTTGTTCATTAGTTAATTTTACCCTCAAAGAAGAGGCATTTATAGAAAAGATAGTAGATGTAGCTTGCTTAATCTTTGCAGATGCCTGGAAGAATTTAGTATTTTTATCCCCTTCTTTTAGCCATAGCTCCCTTGATTTTTGTCTCCAATACTCCTCCTCTCTAGAGCACAATTCTTCCTAGTAGCTTTGTAAATGCTTTTTCTTTGAGAAAGTTTCTGGATTAATCCCAGTAGAAAAGATAAGTTCATTGACATCCTTTAATTCCTTCTCTACATTTGTTTTTTCTGCAAAGATATTTTTGAATACTTCCCTATTCCAGACTTTGATATTTGTTTTTACAAACTGTGTTTTCATATAAAGTTGAAATATTTTGTTCCCCTTGTAGAAGGGGGCACTCACCCACCATTGACGAAGTAGAGCATGAAAGTGTGGGTGTCTAAACCACATTCTTTCAAACTTAAAGAAGATCTATGATGAGAAACTTCATGTTTATCTAGGAATAATGAGATAGGAAAATGGTCAGATCCAGAGAATGATGGAATTTTAGAGCTGAAAGTATATTTTTGAAGGATCCATTCATATGAAGTGAAAAACCTGTCCAATCTACTTGCAATCTGAAGGGAATTTATCTGGTTTGTCCATGTAAATTGACCATTAGAAGGTGAAATGTCAAAAAGGGCGTTATCAGACACAAAAGATCTAAAGTCTTCAATCACCTTAGACGCAGTAGGATTGCCTCCATGTTTCTCATCCTGAGACAAGATGGCATTAAAATCACCTCCTAAGATGATTTTACGGACTCCCTGCTATTGGATATGACAAGTTATAGTATTCCAAAGAGCATGTTTCTCTTGAGGAGCTATTGGGCCATAGATATTAAAGAGAACAAAGGATAAATCAAAATTTTCAATAAGAATAAGATGCCAATTTGTCCCTTGGCTCAAAGTTTTTTCTTTGATTGTCCTGGTATTCCACAAGGTCAAAATACCACTGGAAGCCCCTACTGCAGGAATATCTATGAAATCCCATAAATTTAGTTTTTTAAAAATCTTTTGAGAGGCTTCATCTGAAAGCTTTGTTTCTTGTAATAAAATGATGTATGCTTGGGAGGAATCCAGTTGTTGCTTGATCTGCCCCCTCTTGTCAGAGGCATTCAAACCTCTGATATTCCAAGATATGATCCTCATTTCTTCTAAGAACAACACGTTCTTCTCGATCTTGTGTTGGGTGAAAACTTATCTAAAATTGTAGTCTGGATACCTGCTGCAATCTCTTCTTGGGTTTTAAGAATCTTTGGCTTCCGACCTCTTTTTTTAGGTGTTTTATATAACAGAGGAGATGAAGAAACTGTTTGAGCAAGAGAGAGATGTTGAGCAAAATCAAATTCAAGCTGTATGGGAGGCTGAAAGGGCTGATATGAATTATCTTCAACCACAAGGTGTTCAACATGACTAGATTCTAATAAGGGTGAGGAAATGGGTGGTGAAGTATTGAGAGCAAGAGGCATAGCATCAACAACATGGACACCTTGAATTTCCAAAAATTCCTCAAGAGCAATTTCATCTATCGAGTTCGATGCAACAGAGATAAGGATGTCATGTGCCATTAATTCAATATTTGGAGTGTTTGAAGAGGATCCAACCATGGGAGGACTGTGATGAATCACATGGAAAGGTTGGCAATTAAACATCAAGCTATGAATCAGATTAACCTTTTCATTTTGTGATATATAGATTTCCTGGAATTGAGTATTTGAGGTTCCCACAGAAGTTAGACTCAAAAAGGAAGAAGTGGGCTGCCTAAAGAGAGAGGAAGCAAATATTTTCTTATACAACCAATCAACAAGGATTGAAGAGCAGTGGATCTTAAAAGATACTTTCTTGTATCTACCCCCAAATTTTTGTAGAGAACTTAAACCAGAAATAACAACCTGATTGTGAGGAGATTTCTTCAAATTGGAGGGCTTTGTTCTTTTTTCTGCTGGAAGTAAAGCATCGGTCATAGAGCCCAAAAAGGATTGAGAAGGAATTAGAGAGAGAGGAGGAACATCTTAAAACTGAACACCCTGGAAAGGTCTTGAAATATTATCAATATTGTTCAGAGGTACGGAGCTCTCTATTGAGTCAACTACACTTGCTGTCCCATTTGTTGTAGAAGGAGGAGATGGAGCAGATTGATAAAAGGAGCATTTATGGTAATCAGTCACAAAGTCCTTGCACAACCTAACAACATCAATGCTTGATCCTTGACACTGCGAATTAAAATGACCCAATTTATCTATTCAGTCATCAATATCTCTAGTACCCTATACACAAATGTCTTGAATCCATTTCCCTATGCAGGAAGTCATTATAATGGACTTGGGAAGTGGCTTTGTGAGGTTTAGCCATAAGCATACCCTGACGGTTAAATGGGAAAGTTCATATGGGATAAGATCATGCTTGATAAAAATACCCATTTGGTTAGCCAAAATTTCCACAATATCTGGATCACGATATTCAAGCGGGAGCCCCGGGAGAGTAATCCAAAAAGGCATGAAAAGAGGGGGAATTGACTCTAGGCTAAAATTTGGAACCCATGCCAAAGTGAGAGCCTAATGATTCTACTGTGCATTTAGATAAAAAGAGGTCTATGGGTTAAAAAGATCATGATGGATATTGGGAGGAAAATATATATTTTTCATAAATGAATTCACCATGTGTGTTGTAGGAGTAACATAATGAATGTTTATCTTAGGTAATGTGTGATAATTTATGAATAGATAATACGTGAAACTATCTTGTTTGTAATAAGATGTGTAAAAAGGTATCATGTTGTAGTGGCTAGGAGTGTGTAGATGAGTGTTCATGAAAGACTTCCTTATGTGTTTCATAATACCAATTCAATTGAGGACATATATTGAAGTTGATTTTGGATATATATAATTGACTTAGTATGAATAGAAGGTTCAACTAAAAACCATGTTTGATGTGCATGCATAAATATTTATTATTTAGTTGATAGCTCCTCTTTCACCTTCTTATCGCATTTTGATTTCAATGAAAGGTTGCAGATAACGATGTATTTCATATTAATTAAGAGTAGTGAGTGTTCGCAAGAGGTCTTGCATGAATGAAAAGATTGTATATCTTGAATTCACTTTTGGAAAATTAGGATATTTAGTTGGAACCATAGTATTTGGAAATGTCATGTTAGGCCAATTGGCATTCTTCTAAACGGTAGTGAAATGAAAACCGTACATAAAGATGATAGGCATATAGTGAGAAATTTAAGCATGTTTGTATGATCTTGTTGATTTTGTGCATATGTATGAAATAGGTTGACTATCAAACTCTCTTCCCCTTCCCCCTACCTAGTTATAAGATTTTTAGAAATGCTACTAAAGAATGCATTGATTTAAATAGAATGTATATAAAGCATATGAAATTGTATTTTTGTATTTTGGCTTCATGTTGAAAGATGGAAGTCTTAAGCTTCAGAAAGAAAATTTGCATGGTTAGTAATGTGAATATGAATGTTGAATGGAATTAGTGAAAGATATAGGAATGACAATACTTCCCTATTTAATTTGAATTGTAAAGAATTAGAGTACTTGTATCTAGAAATAGATTCTATTCAGTTATTCATGTGGGAAACATAATTAAGACCTTCCTTGAGTAGATGATAGTGTTACTAAAAGTGCTCCAAGTACTCCACATAAATGTGAATAAACCAGTACTGGTGCTTTCATTGTGTATTGTGAGAAAATAGTGCTTGCTATGTGTGCCCATGGGATTGTGAAGTAATCAACCATGGAGTATATGTTTACTTATGAGTATGGGGAAACCATACTGTTTTTGTGATGTTGCATATGTGTTACCCTACTGAGTGCCAACCCACGGGTTGTTGACAATTCAATGTGTGAAGGGGTAGTATTTGAAGTCACCGTTCCTCGAATAGTATGGATCGACGTATGAGTAATGGTGGCGCGAAGTGAATTTAGCTTCTCTAATTCGAGGAAAAATATAGTTATATAACGAAACTATATTAAATGTGTACTCAATACTTTGCCTTTTTGATGAACCAACTTATATGGTTTATGTGTGCCAGCCTATTCCCCTCTTTTATTGATCATATTGATGGCAGTTCTTGAGCATAGTGATGGTGTATCTTATAGGATCTTTTACCTTGTCTTCATGAAAGGTATGTTAGCTCGACATGAGTTTCCAGTTGGCAGGCATTGGTAGACATGTGGGTGGACCCTAGCCATGTATACCACTGGCTTACAATGAGTATCATGAGAGGTATGTCACTATGTGGGGTGTGATATGTGTGTGCCACTTTCCGTGAGGTACACTACCATGCGGGATACATCCATTGCATGCCTTCTCCGCTTGGAGTATTGCCATGCCATGCTGAGACACGATGTGGGATGTTGTAGACATTACCATGCAGCCTATCGACTTGTTTAGGGTAGAGCCATGTCGCGTGATTTCAAGTTGCACATTGTCATGCCATGTGGATGTGTGACTAGGCCACACCACATGATGAGCTATTGCAATAGCTAGACGATTGTTCTCTCCTTCCTTGTCAGTGGCTAGATTCTAGTCACATAGTGATGTTATGTGAAACTATGATATTCTTTTTTTTTTCATATGTGGACCAGCAATTTATTCTATTTTGACTTTGAAGGTTTATCCACGATCTTGTGATCTTTTGCTTACTTGATTTAGTGTTACAATTTCAGATATTTATTGCCTTACTATTGGAATTGGTGATTTATTATCTTTATTCATTTGTATCTTTATGGCTAAACTGGTTTATCTTTTTTGTTTTCGTATGCTGGTCTTGTGCTGTAATGTGAATTCCTCTCCAAGGACGTATGAGATGGTCTTCGTTGAGTGTATACGAGGAAGTAGATGTAGGGAACCTTGAGGATGGGGGTATGTGAGGTTGTGATGCAGTTAGGATCCACTACCTACCTATGTGTGGTGACTATCTCTTGGAGGCTAACCACCTTACTCAACAAGAGATCGACACGAGGGTCTTGTATGGAAGGTATCACCACTATGTGTGTGCCCTAGCACCATCAACCCCTTGAGTGAGATGTTGGATATTTATGATCATGTTATTTTTGTTTTGAGATCAGGCATAGAGATGCTGATCGTGCATGTTATCTATGACCGAGAATTAGACATGTTCACATGTGGCCTTATGAGTTGTACGTTCCTAAACATGGAGTAAAATGTGTTATTTTGTCACTATGTTATGGGACATAAACATTGGAAAGGTTTTTATATGCCTGGAAAGTATAAAGTAATTGTGTTATATATGTTTTTCTTATTTCATGAAAGTTAACTTGGTTATAGAATTTGGAATTTGAATCTATTTCTGTATAATATATTAGGAAGAGGATGGAATAGTAAAAGAAATTGATCATGATGGCATGTTTTTCTTGTCGTAGTTAGTAGATGAGTGCTATAATTGGTTGTTTACCTCTATTAATGCATTAATTTGGTGTGATTAAGGAAGAAAATTCTTGTTTCACTTCTATGATTATAGATAGTTCCTAGAATGTTATAAAATGTATGAATTTGGATGTATCTTACCAATGGATAGTTGCATTCGTAAAGAATTTAACAATAATGTTTCAATTATTTGTGAAAAGATGCATATATGCAATTTGATATTTGTTAAATAATTTTCAGGGCTAATGTGTGCTGCATGTTTTCCATCTAGCCTTACAACTTCCAGGAGTAAGTTGGAACCTACGGGGGGAGGATGTAGTACCCCTTCCCTAATTAGACTTTTAAAACCCGAATTGACCTTTGTTGACTTTTTAAGTGGCTTACTCAAATGGTTGATATACCATGTTGTGATGTTATAGTTAGGTATTATGCTTGATGTGTGTACCAGTAAATGTTTATTATGCATTGATTCTTATATATGATTAGTTGTTCTTTTGATTCGTGTTATTAACCCTGGGCTAACACTTTCATCGAATATATATGTATGCATGTGTGGTTCATTGTTGCAGGAGATTGCAGGTACTAGTATTGTGTAGGTACGGGGTATCATCTCCACCTGGCTTCGCAGGTTTGAGCGTGCCATATTGGTCTGATGGAAGTGGATTAGGTAGTTGTAAGACCCTACGTTTTACCCTAGTCGTGCTCAAGTGAGCGTCGTTAGTCGTTCGTCAGTTTCCCCTTTGGTTGGGTATGCGGGTCGTGTATTTGTTTGGTTTCCTTGAGTTGCGTGTTGTACTCTTAGTAAAATTGATTATTAAATCATAAGTATTTAATTAGATTAATTGTGTTTTTACACATTCTTAAATGAAAGGGACTAAATTAAATAGGACTCCTTTGTGTGATTAATCAATAAATCAAATTGATTAATGCATATTACTAGCAAATTTGATTTATTGTATTTTCAAATTGTGAATTCAATGATTTATATGCATGGTTGCAAGAAAGGTTAAATAGAATTGGAAAATTAATATCTTACCCTCGTTTTGCATTTATAAATAGAAATGCTAGTTTTTAATTTAAAGGGAGAAAATCAAAGTTTGGAAAGAAAAGCAATTTTTGAATATTAATTTAATTGGAAATGATTTTTATTTGGTTAAAAATAATTTTGACCTAAAAATATATTTTTGTTCAAAATTTCCTTTTATCCTAGGTTTTCATAAAAAAATTGGGGAGTTTTTTTGGGTTGGATAAATTTTGGGGCATTTTTGGTTGGAAGAAATTCTTGAGCTTGCAGGTTGGGCTCTTCATCAAATCACTTCCAAGATTGCATATGGAGGTAGGATTCTCGTTAATTTCCTTTGTTTTAAAGAAAGTACTGATTCGTTTTGGAAGAAATCTATGTTTGTTTTGTTGAAAAATCTCTTAGATTTGTAAAATAAGGAAGAGTGGAAATGAGTTTTCGAATTTAGCCCTCCTTGAATTCATTTCCCATTTTCAAATCACTTTTTGGTCTGCTCAGATTGTTTTCAAGATTGAAATTGGGTATGGGTTTTAAACTAATAAATTTGTTTGTGCTTGGTTCACTAGGAGTGGAGAATGCTTGAAATTTTTCCAATTTGGGTATTTTGGCATACTAGTAGTTTTCAAAACAAACAAAAATGCATTCCCTGACTTTTTTCTGAGTTTTATGGTGTTGAAGTTGTTGCTTTAAATTAAAATCTAATTATTTTGGAATTCTGGAAAAAATAATTTTTCTCAGAGATCCCTGTGACTGTGTGCTTAGAAAGTTTTGGGTTTGTTTTAATTTTAAAAAAAAAAATTAAATAAAAAAAATGTATATATTGTTGGGCATGGGGAGCCATGGCCCAACCCACGACCCACTGTGGATACCTCAGTCTGTGGCTCCACGGGTGTGGAAACCACAAACCATGGTTCTCCACGATTGTGGAAGCCACAGTTTGTGGAAACCATGACTGTGGAAACCACGGATTGTGGGGACCGCCTTCTTTTCAAAGTTATTTTTTTATATAAATTTAATTATAATTTATAATATATTTAAATTCATATAAAGTTTGTATATTTTTTTAAATATATGCTCGCAGAATGAAATAATATATGTTATGTGGAAAAGTTTAGAAAATGAAATAATATATGTTTTTTGGTAATTTTAAAAAAAGGAAATTATATATGTTATTTGGTAAATTTTAGGAAAGGAAATAATATATGTTATTTGGTAAATTTTAGAAAATGAAATAATATATGATATTTGGAAATTTTGGAAATGAAATAATATATTATTTGAGAAATTAGAAAATGAAATATATTTTTTTTTAGCAAGGTGGCAATGCCACTTGATATATTTTATTAATAATATATAATTTTTACAATATATTTAAAAATTGGTTCAAACTGAGCTCCCAGAGAAAAGAACCAGCAAGAAAAACTCTGGTCATTGCTCATCAACATGACTATAGAAGAGAAGTAGTGAACAATCCTCTAGCCGGAGCTAGTTACAAAATAGAGATCAACAAAGGAGCATGTAGGCTCATTTACAAATAGGAGCATGCAAGCTCATTTTATAGAATAGGAGCATGCAAGCTAATTTACAAAATAAGGACATGAAAAAGAAATAACATAGGCTGCCCAGTGAATGAAGAAGAGAGCTCCAAAAAGCAAGAGGACTAAACTAGCATTGAAGGACAGATCCATCTTCATGGGATATCTTGAAGGCCCTGCAACAAAGAACTCCTGCAACCAAAATTGGCATGCCCCTGCACCAAAAAACACCTACAACCAATATATATATATATATATACTATAGAACACAAAGAATTTACAAGAAACACAAGGGTCCAAAACATAACTGACACCAACGACATGAGATCTGCGGTCCCCCATTATAGACAAATGCCAAAGCAGAAGATGTGAATGCGGAAATGCTAGAGAGAAATGAAGCCCAAAATTTTTATGCCGTAAATGAAAAGAAAGAGGAGATATATCATAAAAAATCTGACAAACCAAAAGAAGTGGCGTACAAAGATAATCATGAAAACAATGCCATGCCAAACTTTAAATGGCATATGAAGGACAAATTCCCAATGTGAAAATAAATTTCTCTAGATTTCACACTAGGAGAGAGTACCAAACACACGAACAACATCAATAACAACCAACTACCATTAATGAATGCCAAGTGATGATCGAGTAAAGCAAAGTACCTCAAATCAAAACCAAATGGAATTATGAAAAGGAATACCTCACCAAGAGGAGAGAATATCAACTCATATAAACAAGAAATCATATAATAAGAAAGATTAAATACTTGACTCTCTATAGGCTATACTTAATAGGTTGGGAAGCTCATCAAATCACACCCCAATCGAGAGGAATCAATAACAATTTTGTCACAACCCATATTAGCGAGGCAATCAGCCAATGCATTACCTTCACGATAAACATTTGAGATGATGAGGTGCTCAAACGTATCAAGAAAAGTCCATATTTGTTCAAGAATATACCGGAAATGCCAATTATCATCTTTTTTTGCCTTGCAAGCATTAATGAAAATAGCCAAATCACCTTCAATATGAAGGTATTTGAAATTCAAATCCTTAGCCATAAAAATACCTTCTAAAAGAGCACAAGCCTCGACCATATTATTTGTGCCAGAAGAAATTGGCATAGCTTTTAATGCTAATAAAGAACCCAAATGATCACTGAAAACTATCCCTATTCCCGAATCACCAGGATTTCCACGGGAGGATCCATCAAAATTCAATTTACAAAAAGGGGCATTAGGAGGATGCCATTTTATAGAATTTCTGTCTACAGGTGTTTTCCAAATCCTTGGAAAGGCGGGTGATATGGGAATAATGATACTTTTCTAAGAAGAAATCATAAAATTGTCCCAGGAAGAGAACTCTGAATTCATATTAAAATATTTTTGAACATGAGCATTAACTTGCTCAATAATACTTCTTTCCAAAATCCCAAGAACAACAGATAAATCTGATGAGTCACATCTAAAAATGCGCTTGTTTCTTTCCCACCAAATGGCCCATATGACTGAAGAGGGAATTATAAACCACAAACAAGCAAATAGAGAAGATGAATACAAAATTGGCCAAGACTGAAACATGTCCCATAAAGATAAAGGCAAAGGGAATGAAAGAGATAAATTTTGGAGGACAAAATGCCAACAACTACTTGTAAACTCACAACGAAGAAAAAGATGATTGACATCTTCAAGAGCTTTACCACATAAGACACAAGAAAAGGAGGCTGCAATATTAAATTTGACTAAACGATCACTAGTCAAAATTCTATTTTGCAGCTCGAGCAAGGAAAAAACACCAGCTTTAGGTAATACTGAATTATTCAACAGAACAAAAAGGCATGATGAGGAGCATTTTGATTGGCCATTTGTTGAACAGCAAAATATCCTTCTTTAACAGAGTAGTTTCTCGATTTAGAAGGGCACCAAATAAGTTGATCTTTGATGTTATAAAGGAAAGCCACTCGGTATTGCAAAATAGATTTAAAATTTTGAATTTCCTGCAAGGACAATGGAAGAGTACAGGGATCCTTCCATGAGACCTTGTGAGAAAATAGATCAACATTATCTACATAATCAACCAATCTAACTCCCCATGATTGAGAAAGAACAACTGAAATAGAAGCAAGAGAATCATGCTGTGAAAGAGGGGGAAAGCCATTCCAGGAGTCTTTCCAAAAAAGAATATCCTCCCCCGAATGGACCTGCCAGGAGAGAAAATTAGAGACCACTTCCCTACATGAGATCATAAAGTTCCAAATAGGAGACCCCTGTGGAGGATTAGAAATTGTGAAGATCCTAGTAGGATTCCGGGAATCCAAATACTTAGCCTGCATAATTTGGCACCACAAAGATTGGGGCTTAATATACATAGACCAAACTAGTTTGCCCCCAAAAGCCCTATTTCTTTTAGATAAGTCTTGAATCCTTGCACCACCAACTTGCTTGGAAAGAGACATCTTGGTCAAAGAAATCAGTGGAATCTTTTTATCTTCTGTCATGTTATTTTTCCAAAGAAAAGATCGAATAATCTTATCAATTTGGGAGATGACTGATCTGGGAGCTTGAAGAACTGAGATAAAGTAATTAGGAATGACAGATAGGACCATTTTAATGAGAAGTATCCTACCTGAAAGAGATAACCACCTAGCCTTCCAAGAAGAAATACGAGATTTAAGTCTCTCAATAACCGAATTCCAAAAAGAAGACTTAGCAGATCCCATAAAGAAAGGAATCCCCAAATAGGTAGAAGGAAGAGAGTCTACTGGGAAACCTAAGATATTCACAAGTCTATCAGCCACCAATTGAGGAGTATTAAAAATGAAGATCTTGGATTTATGGGGGCTAATCTGTTGGCTAGATCTAGTAGTATAAGTATCCAGAATAAATTTAATATGAGTAGCCTCTTGAATAGAAGAGGGTGAACTCACAATAATGGTTCCCACTTTTTTGCCACTTTTGACACTGAGATGTACATTTTTAAAATAATCTTCAACTTCCGAGAACTATAACTTTTAAACTATTAAAAATTTGAAGATGATGTAAATTAGTGATTTAGACTAGCATTTTGTTTGTAGATTCTATATACATTTTTTTCAAATTTTTTTGAAGGATTTTAAATTTTTTTTTCCATCTCCCTCGAAAAGTAGTTTTTTACAACAAACTACATTTTTTAAGAGTGATGTGCCTCCCGAAATGCATAACTTTTTTTCTATAATTGATAAAAACTCAATTCTTTCGAATTTTGGTTTGTAACATCAATATCCAGGGCTTGCATTTCATTTTATAGTGATATGTTCAATATTTTTCATTTTATAAAGTTTTGAAGTCCGACTAGTCATAATTCAAACATAGGTTTACGTTTGAACACATAACTTGTTCTATATAAATCGAAATTCAATTTTTATTTTTTTTGTTAGAAAGAAGACATCAATACCAGGGGCATAGATATTTTTCAGAATTTTTTTGAATTAGTTTCTTATTTTTCCCAATGCGTTGAACAAAGAAGTTCATGTTCGGTGAAAAACCAATTTTCCATAAAATTAAAAAAACAAGAACATAATAAATTCAAAATATAACAAAATTATACTCGTTGGAAAGCTTGCTTCGAGTACTACCATCTAATATTTTTGGGTTATCAAGATTATTTCATTCGTGCTTTGATCCAGAGCTCCGAAGTCATTAATTCTTCAGAACTCTGAATTTTTTTGGGAGAAACCTTTAATTTGAGGGTTCGAATGAACACCAGCTCGAACCAATGAGCTCGATTTTGGCTCGCACATTTTTGTAACTGTCATGTTCGAGTGAACCCAACAATTTTTAACTGTCGGCTTTCGTTCGAACTCTGGCCGACGCATTTTTTTTTTTTTTTTCATTTGTGGAGTCGTATAAATGTCCATAATTTTTTTTCATTTTTTATCACCCAAATGATTAAAATAATTCGCATTTTTGGATGAGAGAAGACATTTGAAAATTATTTTGAAGGCAATAATTTGAAGGTTTTTTGTAAAAGCATGGGGAACAAGAAGAGAAGGCAAAATAAGACTTCAAGGAATTATTCTCCCGAAACGGAAGAAAGATATCGAGAACAAAGAAGACAAAGATATCATGATGCAAGTATGTATTTTTAATTTTATTTCTATTTAATTTAATATGTATTACGTATCAATTAATTAGAATTCAATATTTTTTATCTAATATTTTTAATGAAAATTAATTTAAAAAATCTTAATTAAATTAATTGGAAATAATAGGATTAAAAATAATTTTGTTTTAATTGGAAAACATAATTAATTTGAGATAATACATGTGTATTTGCAAATTTCAAATTCCATCAACTTGCTTGTTGTGTAATTGCATTTTTCTCCTATATAATTAAGTTCATTTATAATAGATAAGACCTATTAAGTCATAAAATTAATAAGACCTATTATGTCATAATTTCTAGGTTTTAAATTATATATATTGAATATTTAATCTACATGTACAAGTAATTTCATGCGATAGGTCCTTTAATATCACATAATATATCTGTCTTAAGGGTAGTTAAGTATATTAATTGTGAAATGTTTTTTCAAATGTGGTCATATTGATTTTAATAATAAGGCCTATTAGGACTATTACATTGATTATAGGTCTTAAATGTGACATAAAATTTATAACCTATTAAACATGTTGAATAATTTAGGTGAACTATTTATATTCAACTTCACGTACATGCAAAAACATTTCAGATTAGGAGGTCTATTATGCAATAATAGGTCTTAAATATACACACATGTGACAAATTATAGTCCACTTACATTATGGTCCATAACAAATTAATATGAGGTCACCTAAGTTATCGTATGCATGCATCAAAATATTTGTACTTTTAATTTTCAAAATTGGATTTCTAATTTATCAAAATTTTATTTTATGTGTTAAATTAGTGCTCAAAATTAGAGATTGAACTTTAATCCTAACCTGAGAACAAATTGAACTTTAAACCTAAACAGGTAATTTAATTAGAGTTATAACAATAAGGTCCTGAAAGTAATTAAATTTAATAAACCAAATTGAATGGGCTAATTTTAACATATAAAGCTTTAAGCCAAATTCACCCCTATTCTTAATCCTAATTGAATAATCTCTGATTAATTCAAGAACCTTACACAAACTCTTAAATTATGTGCAGAACGGGCAAACGACCCTGTTGAAGAACACAATATAGTTGATGAACATAGGGAGGAGATTGTCCAAGTTGAACTAATGGAGACCTTTGAAGGAGAGGGGTCAGGATCCTTACCTCCTACCACTAATATGGATGAGCATATTGTGGATCTAGCTAAACAGGTGAAGAGAAATATTTCTTATAAAAATTTAGATCATTTACTTGAAATGGATGTGGATGAGTTGAAACGTCTCAATGAAGAACCTAGACATACTAAAAGGAGGTCAATGAATAAAAGTGGAAAAGAAATAATGTCGCATTTCAACAATCTCGATACTACACTAGAAAAAGCTCAATTGTTATGAATTGTACTTACTCATAAAGACTTAATAGATCCAATGAAATTGTTGGGTATAGATACAACAAGTCAAAAGAGGAAATCTTCTCAGCTACAAAAATCTATTGTTGATAATGTTAAGAAAGGTTTGGTGAACATTGGTAAAAAATCTTGAAAACTAGATAAGACCATTTCAAGAAGAGTGATGTTGACATCTTTAGTAAATGAAAGATTGCCTCAAAAAAGACAAATCTCTTCACTGTCATCTGAGTTTGGTTTTAGTAGAAGGACAATATCTAAATATGTTAAAAGGAGAAAGATTTTGGATGATACTACCTCAGAAGGGAATTGGGCAATTATGTGTAGAGCTCCTCGTTCTGATAGAATTGAAGATGTTGTTAGGAACTTTGTGACAAGTTTTTGAAATGATAATACTCACCCTTCATCAAATAGTAGAGATGTTATCAAGCAAAGGATTGGTCTTGATCGTTATGATCTCCATGTAAAACATTGGATAGACACAACAAAACATGAATTGTATGTATTGTTTACTAAAACAAACCCTCATATAAAGATTGGACAAACCATGTTTGAACGGTTAAGGCCATATTATGTGAAGTTAAACAAAGTTTTTGAAACTTGTTGTTGTCGTTATCACATCAAATTTGACTTGTACTATCAGGTGTTTCGAAAGATTAGAGAAGATAATGATGGTTATGAAAATGCTCCTCCTAAACGAACAAGTCAATTCATAGCATCCATCTTATGTGATAAATCAGATGATAATGCAACTGGTCAAATAAATTGCATAAGAGGAATTTGTGGAACATGCGGGGACTTGGCTAAATTGCCTTTGAGAGATGAAGATAATGACATGAGGAAGATGGTAAATTGCAAGAGTTACAAGTACAAAAAATTTGAAACAAAATTTGGAAAGGAATCTACAAGACTAGATTATGTAGAAGAGGAAATACCTATTGGAACATTTATGGAAAATTTTCGTAAGTTGATAAAACCATACATATGCCATGGTTTTTTTGCCAAGTGGCAAGCAAAACAATTTAAAAGATTAAGAGACACTTTCCCACTTGGAACTATTCTATCTATAGTTGACTTCGTAGAGAATTACTCTTTTGCACATCAAAAAGAGATTCAATCGGAGTATTACTTTTCAAAGCAAATCACTATTTTCATACATGTGTGTTATCGACATGCATAGATGAATTTGGATGGTGTTGATAGTACATTTGAAAATCATGTCATTAAGAAAGAGTACCACTTCTATATTAGTGATGATAAGGAGCATGACACACTTTTTATACAACATTGCTTTAAGAAGTTTTTTGAATATTTGAAAGATAGAGGCATAACAATAGTTAAACATTTTGTTTGGTCTGATGGATGTGCAGCACAATTCAAATCTTTGAGGCCATTTTATGCACTATGTAGATATCATCGAAATGACAAAATACCACATGTTTGGAGTTTTTTTGAGAGTGGTCATGGAAAGGGTGAACATGATGGTGCAGGAGCTTGTATCAAACGTGCTCTAAGAATGCATCAAATAAAGTACACAGGAGAACGTATAGAAAATTCACATGATGTTGTTGAATGGTGTAAGAAACACTTTGAGCAACCTAATTATCCTGGGGAATCATCATCGAGAACATACAAGCCCATTCCATATAGAGTGTTTTGGGAGATAACCGGTACGTGTTCTCTTTTAGTATTTTATTTAATTTAACAACTTGATCTACATGTACATTCTTGTACACATGTACATTTTGCAGATGTGGATAGAAAATCAATGCATGGATGCAAGAGTGTGGAGAGGACAAGATCTTTGCATTGTGTCATGAGTACAGATAATCGCCCATGGACATTATACACTAGGGATTATTCATGTTTTTGTTCTGAATGCATTTTCGAAAACTATGTTGATTGCAAGAACCAAGAGCTTGGATATGTTAGTGAATGGAAAATGGTGCCACTAGATGTTTCTGACACATACGAGGATTCAAATGAGGACGAAAACTTTGAAGACATTCCTTTGATTTCTGGTGATTATGATCATATTTCAGGATTGATTAAAAAAGGTACATACATGACGTACACATGTAAACATTTCCTTAAAAATGACATATAACTTAGAATTTATTTAACTTGTGTCAAATTGCAGGAGATATTTTTGCAGTCATAGCAGAAGATGGAAATATAGAAGGTGTTAGTTATTATTTATTGCGTTGCACAGAAGAGAGAAAGAAGTTATCAAAATCTGAGATGAGTGATGGAATGTCATTTCCCACAGGTTTGAGTTTTGATTTGAATATGTACATGTACAAATTGCTTATGTGATTTTTTTTAATTTCTCACATTTCTTATATACATGTACATGCAGGATCAGTTGTAGTGCAAGGGACATATTTCAAACAAGTTAAAATTGTTCAACATGGGATTCATTTCATTGAATACCAAATTGACAACAAGGTATATCAGTATAGTCACTTGGTCATTGCTGTTGGCCTAATTCTTCAAACAGTTCCACGTCGAGGGCGGTCTCAAAAGTGGAGACTAGATAGTGAAGATCATGACAAAATATTAAGTGTTATTGAAGAGCGTTGTGAACCACTTGATGTGGTATTAACTATATATACATTTAGTAATCCACATGAATTGAACCACTTGATGTGGTATGAACTATATATACATCAAGATAAATTCTAGATCTCAAGTAACTTGAACATTTGAAACTAAAGGATAAATATTTTTTAAGTTTATTTATACATTATATCAAATTAGGATGTATTTAAATGTACATGTTTAATTGTATGTAATTGTATTATTTGTATTTAATTAAAAAATGCATATTTAAATTAGAATGTAATATGTACATTTGTAAAATTGATATTTAATATGGAATTAGGACATGTACATGAACTGTGAACTAGTTAACTACAATATACATACCTAGAAGCTCACATACCTACAATATACATACCTATGTAATATACATACCATGTGAACTATTCAATACATGACCTATTAAGTTTAGTTTGTTCATTTCATACATACTCTTTTGTTTGAAAATCAAACATGTATAATCATACATACTCTTTTGTTTGAAAATCAAACATGTATTTAAATCTAATCTAATCAAACATGTATAAATCTAATATAATCAAACATGTATAATCTGATCAAACACAAACTAGGTATAAAGTATAATCTAGAGTCTAAACTTCGTTGTACATGCATGAAATATACAATCTAATCAAACATGTATTTAAATCTAATTTAACATGTATTTAAATCTAATTTAATCAAACATCATGTATAAATCTAGAATATAGTCAAACATGTATAAGTCTAATATAATCAAACATGTATAAAACTTATAAAGTATAATCTAGAGTCTAAACTCCATGGATAAAGTATAAAGTATAATCTAGAGTCAAACACAAACCAGGTATAAAGTATAATCTAGAGTCAAACACAAACCAGGTATAAAGTATAATCTAGAGTCTAAACTCCATGTACGTGCATGATTATATATAATATGAAAGTATATAAAAAGATAAATGTAAATGAGCTATAAAGTCTGGAGCAAATCAACAGGGATCATGTCGGCTACGAACTGAGTGACCATATGAGGGGGAGTCCTGCAAAAGTAGAATTTATTTAAATATTAAATATAATATATCTATCTCTCTAGACGTGCATGTACATCAAATATATGTACCAAAAACCATAACTAACCTGTACACTAACAACATCTAAAGAATCTCTCCTACGCACATGCTCAGAGCTCAAGGAAGGAGTGACATGAGCTAACTGTCAATTTAAGGATTAGTCCACAATCAATTTAAATGATCTACAAATTAAAACTTAGAACTCTATAGATTATTTATTAAACATGATCTATATATATAGATTTATCAGGTACAAATTTGCAATGTATGTATACATATCTTCTAAAAATTTAAACACACATGTACATGTACATACTTGTGTATCACCCGAAGTACGCCATATAGTTTGATCTAGTCTTGTGATCATATCAACAACATCACTCGTGCCTGCATATCTCTCTCTAGCTGTACGTATCACTGAGGAGTGCAAGGCATTAAGTAGATGAGTGGGCATCGTGGATGAAGTGCCTGACTGTAGTAGCATGTCCATAAATCCAGTATGGCTCAAATCTCTCAGCTGATCCTCAAATGAGTCCAAACCCTCATCTGTGATATGTACCTGATCAGCTCGTATCTCCTCCTCAAATGAATCCAACCGATCCTCATCTGTGATATGGAGCTAATCAGCTCATAGCTCCTCCTCTGCAGCAATAGAGTGATCTATAGGTGGGTCAGTTCCTGGATCATGCGTAGAGTGATGAGAATGCTATGACTACCTCGGGGTATGCGTAGATGCCGTTGTAGCCTGACCATCTCTGAGTATCTCCTCTCTAACATCACCCAATGGTATCCCAAGTCGAGATGAAATAAAACTATAAGCATGTAGTAGGTCCTCGGAAAAATACTGTGACATCTGTACATGTCTACTACCTCTGACTATAGCTGCTACTGCATCTGGGGAGGGGATGCCAGCAGAAATATACCGATCATGTGAATCTGAAGCCCCCCCATGACTAGAAGATGCATGATCTATGGATGATCGTGAACGTGGTCGACTCATCATATATTTGCCCACCCTGTCAGAAGATATGGTGGCTGCTGCTGATGCAATCTGTCCAATCCTATCAATTGCTTCTCTCTGAGAAGCAATCACAACGTGATCCGCTATGGGTGCCATGGCTGGGACTACTGCAGGAAATCTTTTGCCAACAAGGTCCCTGTGTCTAGGCGGAGCTCTATCACGCCTACGATATGCATCTCTATTAGCAATCCTGCCCCTCCCCTATCCATAATATCCCAGAATATCAAGGTAGTTTGGTTTCATCTGACAATGAACCTCAGCAAATACCTGCTGTGCAAAGTATAATGGAATCTGGTCGTTATTAGGATAACGACCATGGGCTGCTAAGAATTGTGGGTAAATTAGTGAGGCAACTTGTGGGTCGATACATCTGGTAACCTGATATCCCCTCACCTTACTCTTCTCCTGATATTGTGGGAAGCATCTCTCCTTGATGGTCTCCTTCGAGACCACCCCCACCACATCATCAAAAGAATGAGGACCCCTCACCTCACTCCTCAACTGTCTATATATATCCTCTATAACCTCAGGTGAGAATGAGGTATGAGATACTAAGAGGTCCCTCAATGTCCGCAAACTGTCAAAAATGGACGTGCACGTACTCTTGTACACGCCATCAGTACAAGGGTCATCTAGTATGGCCCTCAACCTATGCAACTCCCCATCACTGTAATGAAAAATAGTAGCAATGTCGGGCAAGGGGGGATCCTGCTGTGGTGGCTCCTGATGTGGAGCCTGCACAAGTGGATCTTGATGTGGAGCCTGCGTAGGTGGATCCTGATCAGGAGCCTGCGAAGGTGGATCCTGCTTAGGAGCCTACGAAGGTATATCCTGGGATGCCATCTATCTAGTTACATGTCATAAAGTTAAAATAAATACGTAAGAAGAGAGAGAGAGATCATTTTCATGAGAGAGAGAGAGAGATTATATACATATAAATCTTCATGAGAGAGAGAGGTCATTTTCATTTTCAAAAAATACATGTAAAAATTTCAAATATTTCAATGTGAGAGAGAGAGAACATATATTTTAGATCTAGAGATAACATATATTTCAGAGAGATAGAGAGATCTGACACGTGTACATATTTAAATCTTTGACATACATAAAAAAATCAAGAATAGAGAGATCTAACACGTCATATGTTAGGACACTATATTATCCTAAGGGGAATGTCATATGTACAGTAGGATGTTATAAGGGGTCATTTGTCACCTACTAAGGGGTCACGGATGTGTCAATGCATGCGTGATCCCTTAGGACCACATATGACCCCTTAAGACACTATGTGATGAACTAAGGGGTATGCCGTTCACACTAGGATTTTATAAGGGGTCATATGTGGTTCTAACCACATATGACCCCTTAGGACACTATATGATCTTAAGGGGAATGTCATATGTATAGTAGGATGTTATAAGGGGTCAAATGTGACCTACTAAGGGGTCACGTATGTGTCAATGCATGCGTGACCCCTTAGGACCACATACGACCCCTTAAGACACTATGTGATGAACTAAGGGGTATGTCGTTCACACTAGGATTTTATAAGGGGTCATATGTGGTTCTAACCACATATGACCCCTTAGGACACTATATGATCCTAAGGGGAATGTCATATGTACAGTAGGATGTTATAAGGGGTCACACATGTGTTAATGCATGATGACCCCTTAGGACCACATATGACCCCTTAAGATACTATGTGATGGACTAAGGGGTATGTCGTTCACACTAGGATTTTATAAGGGGTCATATGTGGTTCTAACCACATATGACCCCTTAGGACACTATATGATCCTAAGGGGAATGTCATATGTACAGTAGGATGTTATAAGGGGTCATATGTGACCTACTAAGGGGTCACACATGTGTTAATGCATGTGTGACCCCTTAGCACAACATACGACCCCTTAAGACACTATGTGATAGACTAAGGGGTATGTCATTCACACTAGGATTCTATAAGGGGTCATATGTGGTTCTAACCACATATGACCCCTTAGGACACTATATGATCCTAAGGGGAATGTCATATGTACAGTAGGATGTTATAAGGGGTCATATGTGACCTACTAAGGGGTCACGCATGTGTTAATGCATGCGTGACCCCTTAGGACAACATATGACCCCTTAAGACACTATGTGATGGACTAAGGGGTATGTCGTTCACACTAGGATTTTATAAGGGGTCATATGCGGTTCTAAGGGGTCATGCATATGTTATAAAACATGCATGACCCCCCAGGACCACATATGACCCCTTATTACACTATGTGATCCTAAGGGAATGTCATATGTATAGTAGGATGTTATAAGGGGTCCTATGTGACCTAATAAGGGGTCAGGCATGTGTTAATGCATGTGTGACCCCTTAGGACCACATACGACCCCTTAAGACACTATGTGATGGACTAAGGGGTATGTCGTTCACACTAGGATTTTATAAAGGGTCATATGCGGTTGTAATGGGTCACGCATGTGTTAAGACACTATTTGATGGACTAAGGGGTATGTCGTTCACACTATAATTTTATAAGGGGTCATATGCGGTTCTAAGGGGTCATGCATGTGTTATAACACATGTGTGACCCCTTAGAACCACGTATGACCCCTTAGGACACTAGATGTGATCCTAAAGGGAATGTCATACATGTACACTACTATGTTATATGTGATCCTCTATGACCTCCTAAGGGAATGTATAGTGTCATATGTGGTCTTAAGGGGTCATGTTGTGCATGTAATAGGATGTGAAAATGGGTCACATTGTAGAGGAAATTTATTTTATCTAGTTTGTTTAAATTTGTTATCTAAATTTTCTAATGTTTATTTAAATTAAATTTGCTAACATTTTTCTTTTTTTGTTAATGTTTTTCTAAGTTCTGATTTACTACAGGTTAGTTTTCTATGTTTTTCTAAGTTCTGATTTACTACAGGTTAGTTTTCTATGTTTTTCATAACAATTTTTTAAAATGTTGAAAAAAATATACATCTATACAATTATGTAATTTTAAAAACAAATTGACACATTTCAGTCAAAACATTAAATTATCAAACATTTTTCTAAAATAATGAAAAAAAATAAATTATCAAACATTTTTCTAAAATGTTGAAAAACAATAACTATATACAATTATTTGATTAAAAAAATAAATTAACAAACAAATTATTTACAAATTTAATAAAAAAAGACATTATTAAACCAAACAAAGGGTTATTTTGTGCACCTGATATAATAAAGGTCGAAAACTGAAATAGGAAAGATGCTAACTACTGCAGACAAAGCTCGGTGACATGATGCTGACGATTGGTTTAATCCAACCCCCACCAGACAGAAAAACTCAAATTTGATAATGACCTTTTAACTGTCATTTTCGATATTTATAAATTTAAAAAAAAAACCCTAACCGCAAAGGGTTCGAGCGAATGGGGGGTTCGAGCAAACCCAAAACTCACCCGATGTTCGAGCGAACCGAAGTCAAAAGTTGGGTTCACTCGGACTCCCAGGGGTAGTCTGAGCGAACATTGCCATTTCGCTCAAACACGGGGAAAATCAAAATTCCCACTTTTGCCAAATTCCTTCGTTGGCAAAAGTGGGAACCAACTTTGTGAATTCACCCAAGAAGAGCCAAGTAAAAGTGTATCATCAACAAAAAGGTTATGAGAGACTGAAATATCATAATTAGGAATTAACACACCTTGCCAAAAGCCCAGATCCCTTTGCTTAATAACCAATTGACTAAAAGCTTCTGCCATAATGATAAATAAGAAAGGAGATAAAGGATCTCCTTGTCTAACACCCTGGGTTGAAGAAAAGTATCCAGAGGGAGCTCCATTAATGATGACATAAAATGAAGCAGTAGAAATACAACTCTTGATCCATTTACACCAGCTTTCAGAGAAACCAAATTTTCTCAAAACTTTGAGCAAAAAAGCCCAGAAAACTTTATTATAAGCCTTCATCATATCAAGTTTTACCACAAAAGTTGGGATATTGGACGAATTTATGGAATGAAAAGTTTCATGAGCAACAATTTCTCCCTCATGAGTTTCCCGACCTAGAACAAAACCTCCTTGTTGAGGAGAGATGATACGAGGAAGGAGAATTTTAAGTCTTAAATAAATAGCCTTGGTGAAGATTTTGTAAATAGAGTTGCACAAAGAAATGGGTCTAAATTTAGCAAAAGTTTGGGGATTCTTAGATTTTGGGATAAGGGCAATATAAGTGATGTTAATTTTTTTAAGGATATACTGACCCTTCCTAGACTCTTCCAAAGCCATTAATAAGTCAAAACCAATAAAATCCCAACATTTCTGAAAGAACAAGATAGTAAACCCATCAAGACCCAGAGCTTTGTCAGGGGCCATGGAAAAAATAAGAGAATGAAGCTCATCTAAAGAAAAAGGCCTCATAAGAAAGTCATTATCCTCATGAGAAACAAGGGAGGGGATAGAATCTAAAAGAAAATCCACATGATGATCCATAGAGGAAGAAGAAAAAGAAGGAGATAACAATTCCTTAAAAAAAGACACCCCCTCCTCTCTAATCTATTGATCTAAATTAAGGACATAACCAGACTTAGAATCCTTAATACTAAAATTGTAGAAGCAACTTGTTTAAGCTTGGTTGCAGCTTGAAAGAAGGCAATATTCTTGTCACCTTATTTAAGCCAAATCTCATGAGACTTTTGCTGCCAATAGATTTCACCCTGGGAGCAAAGGATCTCCCAGTAAGCTTACAATTTCTTTTGAGAATCATTAGTGGAGGAATTAGTGCCATGTCTAATAATCTCCTCATTAACAACCTTCAAATCATTGGCAACTACCGCTTTTTCATGAAAAATATTCTTAAAGACCAATTTATTCCAAGCCATAATTTGAGATTTCACAAATTTTAGTTTGGAATAAAATTGAAACATCTTAGTACCTTTGCAAAACAGAGCACTTATCCACCATTTCTTTAATAAAGAAAGAAAATGAGGATGAGTGAACCACATTTTCTCAAACTTAAAAGAAGGTCTAATAGAGGAAACATGACCCAATTTATCAAATTGAGCAAAATTGGGAAATGGTCAGAATCTGAGGAGGTAAGAATCTCAGAAGAAAAGGAAAAGTTGCTCAAACGTAGGTTTAGGGAAATAAGAAATCTGTCAAGGTGAGAGGCAATCTGGCATTTAAATCTCCTATTAGTCCAAGTGAAAGAACCATTAGAAGGGAAAATATTGAATAACACACTATCTTGTACAAAGGAAGAAAAGTCATCTATAACCTTCTGAGCTATAGGATTACCCCCTCTTTTTTCATCCGGGGAAAGAAGAGCATTAAAATCACCCCCAAGCACAATTAAAAAAATCATCATATCATAAAAACAATTCAGATAAGGAATCCCATAAGTCAGTTTTATCTGAAGGAGAAGTTGGACCATAAATATTAAACATAACAAAAGAGACTTCAAACTTGTCAACCTTTAACAACTGCAAATGAGAAGCAAAAGATAACATCTCAACTTTGACTGATTTAGGATTCCATAAAGTTATAAGACCACCAGAAGCACCCAAAGAAGGAACATGAACAACTTTCCAAAGGGACCATTTGGAAATTATGTTATCAAAAGAATCCCGAGAAAGTTTAGACTCTTGCAATAAGATGATATCCACTTTTGAAGAATCAAGAAATTTCTTGATCCTTCCCCTTTTGTTAGGGGCATTTAAGCCCCTGACATTCCAAGATAAAATCCTCATTTATCACAAGGAGAGCAACATGCCCTCCTTGTTTTGACTTGGGAAGAAAATTTCTCTACAATAGTGGATTGAATACCGGCCGCAATCTCCTCCTTGATTTTAGCCAATTTTGGTTTCCGACCCCTCTTCTTAGGAGTTTAACAAATAGGGGGGGAACAGAAGGAGATTGCTCCAAGGCTAACTTATGAGAGAAATCAAAACCATACAAATTAGAAATAGTTGAAGAAGGACTATCAATAAGATCTGTATCCACACCTTCAACTGAATTTGGCTGAGAAGAGGAAACATGACAACCATCATGGACATGCCCCGAAGAGGCAGATGCAGAAGAAAAAGAAAATTCGGGAAATTCCTTTGCAACAATCTCATCAAATAGATCAAAAGAAACTGAAAATAAAATATCTGAAGCAACAAGCTGAATCTTCTCTTCAAAAATGGAAAGAGAAGAAGGAGACCTTGGAATGGGCAAAAAAGAATCACTATAAAAAATCAAACTATGAATAATTTTGGTATCATCCGCCAGACCCACAAAAGAAGAATGAGGAGAAGAATTAACAGAGCAATGATCTGTGCAACCATTAGAAGGTAACAACAATTTTGGAAACGAAACCGAAGGACAAGAAATTTGAAAAAAACTTGCAGAGGAGAATAGAAAAGGTTCAAAATGAAATTCAGAAGACCAAGAATCCTTGAAAGGACTAGGAAGAAACTTAACCGAGTTTGAAGAAACAGAACAAAACTGATGAATGGCAGACAAAACAAAGAAGAACATGGCCAGAGAGTAGAGAAAAGTAAAATCCATCAGAGGCACATCACATACGGTATATCCAAAAAATGGAACAAGAGATGTAATAGAAAGAGGTAAAGGAGCAGAATCCTTAACATTATGATCCTTCAAAGATTGACAATCCTTACTTTTAAAAAAAGAACATTGGCGAAAATCAGATGAAAAATCTGAACAAAATTGTAAAGGTGCATCAAAATCACCACAACATTGAGAGGTGAAATGGCCAAGTAATGAAGCACAATAATGAATAGTGATCGAATCTTGAATTACCACAAGTTGAATCCACACACCATATTTAGAGAAAATAGTAATATGAGAGGGAACGAGTTTAGACAGATTTAATAACAAACAAACCCTAACTAGAAGATGAGGTCGTTCGAAAGGAACTAAATCATGCTTAATAAAGATGCCCAATTTGTTTGCCAGGATTTCAACCATATACACATCATGATACTCCAAAGGAAGACTTGGGAAAGTTACCTAGAAGGGCATAAACTATGGCTTCGTTGATTGAATATAAAAATGAGGAGACCAAACATAGCTAAAAATTCCTATCCCAAAACAAAACCACCCTTTAAATCTATGCACACAATCCCTATACTTTTTAGAATTGAAAATCACAGTGAAATATAGAGAATCTTTATCAAACATAAATAAATCCTTCATACAATCCCAATTAGACTTTGCCCATGTTAACAATTTACCAAAAGAAACTGGAGAAAGAAGCTTACCAATGAGGGCAGTAGAATGCAATAACTTCATAGAGTCCTGAATCATGTAATTGGGGAATATAACCTTATATTGCACAGAAGAATGTGGATTACCCCTTATCGAATTAGAAAATGCAGAGGGAGAGTTATGGGGAAGTGGATTTGGATGGAAGGGAGCTCGTTTAGCAACACGAATATCATTCGGGGAAGAAAGGAAGTGAGGGTTAGAAACCAAAGTGTTATTTGGCTAGGTGACATAAGATGGGAGGGAAGGATTAAAATCCTAGGAGGGAGATCCAGAAGGAGCTAATGGGGAAAAACCATCAGAATGTGGGGAGCCATCACAAATGTTGAATGGCGGTTGAGGCAAAACAGATCTACGCTTCCTAGGTTTTTTAGAACCAAAAAAGGAATGAAAACTCTTAAAAGGAGTCTTTGGGTGATCAACAGGAGGAGGACCTAGAATGCCCTGAAATATTAATGCCTTGGGAACAGAAGATTTATAATAAGAACGCAAAGGTTTTGGAACATAATTACTTGTAAATTTGAGAAAATATGACGAAGCCGACATAAATTTGTCATAAGCCAAGTCACGCTAGCGACCATCCTTGACAACCCATTGAGGAGAATGATTAGAAGTTTGTAAATGAGCCAAATCATGGTTGTCAAACGACACATCTACCCATCGCATCTGCCTGTGAGGAAGAACTAGTGCCGTCGTTTCCCGAAAATAATCAATCCTAGCACCATGCACTTGTTGTTCAGAAAAATCGTCATCTGCCAACCGTGATACACCTGCATTGTTTAAGAGTGTTTGTGTTGTGTGGTCATGGACACACAGGCCACGGCCTTGCCGGCCCAACCAAATTCATCGTCCCTGGTTGCCATCACTGTCCACCATTTTGGATCTCTGTGATTGAAGACTGAAAAGAGAAGTTGCAGGCTCGAAATCCCTCTCAATGCAGCTCAAAACCTCTGTCAATAGCTCCAAAATCTCTGCTCATGGTAGCACCCTTGGTCGCTGTCGGCTGGTGTAT
This sequence comes from Cryptomeria japonica, assembly GCF_030272615.1. Classification (NCBI taxonomy): domain Eukaryota; kingdom Viridiplantae; phylum Streptophyta; class Pinopsida; order Cupressales; family Cupressaceae; genus Cryptomeria; species Cryptomeria japonica. The sequence continues at coordinate 543,465,398 of NC_081405.1, forward strand.
TCTCCTTCCAAATCCTTGTACGATTCAAGAGTAGAGTTGCAGACCTTTTGCTGGTCTTTATAATCTTAGAAAATGAAATATTATATTATTTATTAATTTTTAAAAAATTGATTAATATATTATTTAATTTTTTTTGATATTTGATAAATATATTATTTGGGGAAATTTGAAGATGGATAGATATAGTTAGAAATTTAATGACTTTTTCTCTTAATGAAATATGGATATTAGATGAGAAAATACATTTTTTTTTTTGTATTGTATTGTATTGGAAAATGGGTAAAGATCATATAATTACAATTTTAGTATTGAAATTATTATGTAAGGGTGATTTTGTTCAAATATTGTATTTTGAAATTTAGATCAATTAGAAAACTATGGTAGATTTGTATTTTTAGCGATATGGAAAAATGATTGTCATTATAGATTAATGTTAATGCGTGTTTAATTTTTTGTATTCGCATTTGATTTCCAAAAATGACAAGTCCTTGATTGCGAGTGTTGGATATTGTCATGTGGTTAATTTTTAACTGGTCATGTCCTTGACCTCGAATATTGGTTGTCTTCATGTGAATGATTTGTAACTGGTCATGTCCTTAAATGTGAGTGTTGGATGTTGTCATGTGGTTGATTGTAGTTGGTCACGTCTCTAGTCAGAGAATCGTTAGTTAGTACACCTCGTGTGAGGACTTGTTTGGCCAAGTGGGTTTTCCTACCGTATTGAACTCTGTATACCAGTCCTTGTGTATACCTTGGTTTTAAGAGTTCCTTTGATTGTGGTTTAGTGTCATATGAGAGAGTGGCTTTCGAGTGGGGGCCACGCCCAAAGTGGTAGCAAGGTAACCCATCGGAAGTGTGTCTAAATAAGTGATAAATTAATAGATTATTAGGGAGTTTAGTAGATGATAACACTAAGTAAGATAATTGAACCTCACGCATGGGATGAGTTCTAGTACAGACTTAGAATGTAGTGAGAAGGCCTGAAATGGCAAACCAACAACCTTGTCTTCACGAAAGGATGTGTTGGGTCCACATGAGACTTGGATGGGGCCAAAGGTTCAGGAGAGGTTGCTAGGGTAACCCAGTGGATGGGGCTGGGACCTATGGAGGCTTGCCAGGGTAACCATACCAAGCTATGTTATGACACTCGTCCCTTATGTTCTCTAGTGTGCAATTTGTGTTGTCTTCGCTTAGAACACTATTGTGGAGTCATATCTGACTGTTTATGCCTTTGAGAGTACTTGATATTCATGTTAGACCATGCGATGCTTATGATGGGTTAAGAGGATTTAGTTTCGTTGGTGCTCCAGTTGTTCTTTTGTATTTGCTCCATATCATGTTTCAGATGGATCCTCTTTCTCCTTCTTGGATCATTCATGTATCTTTTGGACCGAAGTGGTCATATGTATTATTTGTTTATGTACGCCTTATAGGCCAGATGTAATTGATGTGAACATTATATATTCTTCACCCTATTAATTATTAGAGGGGTCTTGCAGTTGAGTAGACCCGGAGATGTAGCCCATTAGGGGTGAACTCCGATATCAATTTGGTGTTATGTGGTGTTTGTGTTCATCTGCTTCCTTTTTATTTTGGATGTATGAATGTCATTATGGTTAAAATGTATAATGTAGATTAGATGATATTAATCTTAAATGCATGTTTGAAGTTATCTAATTAAATGCAGTAATATGGATCATGATGAACGTAGGTTTAGTGAAACGCGATGTATTTTTTATCTTATTATGCAAACAAAGTATGTATGGAAATTAAATGTATGGCATATGTTTTAATAGAAGGTTGGATGTAATGTATAGTTAAATTGCAATGAATGAACTTAATCATGTTACCCATATTTTAACCTATCGAATGAATTTAACCATTGATTAATTATAATTATGTTATTAAGTTAATCAACTTAATTGGATTAATTAGCATGAGTTGAGTTAGTGATGAACCAAATAATCATGTTGGGAAACACTTTAGGTGTTAGTTAAGTATTCCGTTGTGTAATTTGAACTTAATGTTAACTCAATGTATCATTATACTATTTTAACTTTTAAAAAAATTATATTTACACTCTAGTCTTGTGTTTTAGTTTAATCCATTTGGGGTTTCCTGGCAGGGCATTACAAAATGGCCATCATGAAAGCAAAATTTAGCTATGAAATCAACATGGATGTTTAGATAGTTTGTTTTTGAGGAATCAATTGTTCATTGTGTAATATTTTTGTTTGAAAAAATAAATCAAATTTAGAACTCTAGATATAAAGATGAGTAATCCAAAGAAAATCTATATAGCTAGATAAAAACAAAGTAACCAATATAATTGAGAATACAGAGAAAACTACATGAAAATTTTCTTTTCGACTCATTGTTAATGGGTTGCATTGATATTTGCCATCTTGTATGATTAAAGCTTGAGATTTCAAAAAAAAAAAAAAAATCTAGACTAGAGTTGGCATGCTGGTGAACATGTGTGTGCTTGTTCTCTGTAGAGTAGAGTAGTATCTATGTCCATCTTAGTTATCATTTATGTAACTTCCATGTATTACTTATGACAACCTAGATTGGATATTTCAATGCATTTATTGTTCAAATGTTAATTGGGGCAATTTGAAGTTGTTGATGCTTATTTGATCAGCATGTCACATAATATCTTATAACTTCATTGCCCTACCTTGTACTTGTTCTAGATATCCATGACATTATTACACTTGTTAGACAAAATTTTGAGCAACCACATTTAGATTATGGGTGATTTATGTAATACCCCTCCAAGAATCATTCTTGTGATAGTTGTGTTAGATGCTAATGAATCTCATGTGTGCTTATGACTTCCTTGTTGATGATTGAATTCCTCTTGATTGGGATACTTTATGATGTTATTATGATGATATATTTAGGACATGATCATGATGTTAGGATTTTATGTTGATTCATTCATGTTTACAAGTTATTTAGTAGGTGTGATTTACTATCTTTGAATATGATGATGTGTGTTGTGTTAAACTTTACTTCATGATCGTGTAAAATGAATATGATGTTTGATAATATCTCTGTGTTATATCTCTTCTATGATTGTATGGGGGTGAATGGGACAATGTCATGTCACTTGTGAGCGAGATGTGATGTTGTGATTTTCTTTCACCCTTTTGTGTGTTTTTATATGTATATATATTTGCAAATGTTTGGTGTTATGCAAGATACAGGTACAAGGCATTGACTCCACCTGATTTCACAGGTTTGAGCATGCCTACATAATCCTGATGGAAGTTGTGGGAGATAGCATAAAGCTCATTTCTCAAACCCTAGCGCTTGCTCAACACTAGAGCAATGTTTCTTGTCTCGTGTCCACGTGATCAGAGTGCCACATAGGCAATAGTCTGATGCCATTGGTATGTTGTATGTGTCACATATGGGTTTATTGTCTTTTTGTTTTGGTAGATTTTAGTTATTAATTTATCATAAGGTTTTATTAAAATTTTAGTTAAGGTGTATATATATATATATATATATATATATATATATATATATATATATATATATATATATGTTTGTGTAATAGTGCTTTGTTAATTAATTAACAAATAATATATATGCTCTTATTAATTTAATTAAAATAAAAGCATAATTAATTAAAGAATTGAGTTATTATTTAAAAGATAAAATGATTAAGTTATTAAATAAATATAATGATGGAAATTAATAAATAAATAAATATAATATTGGAAAGTTATTAATTAAAAGATGAATTGATTTAATATTGTTAAATAAACTCAATGAATTTAGAAATGAGGTTAAAAACTAATGTGGAGTAATAAATGGAAAAGCAAGTTTCCTTTTTTTTTTTCTCGGTTGGAGGAAATTTTGGAGGAAACCTTTTATTCTTTTTTAGGGGTTTCTGGATTTTGGATAGCAATTTGGTTGTGGGATTCGAATGTGGATTTGCATACCAAGGTGCTGTCGGATTAGGGGCTGATTCGACATGCGTGGCTCGCGTTTTCGATTGAATTTTGTGCTTCTTCGATCTTCAATTTTTTGTTGTGATTTTGTGGTAGGGTTTTCATTTTCCATTGTTCTGATTTCAAAATGAATCATCTTGTGTCATGGATTTAGAATTTAAAATGAATTAGTCTTAGATCCATTTGTATTCAGATTATAGAACGAATCCATCATGCGGTTTCGCATGCATGAATCCATTCAATATTCTAGATGAATTTTTGGTGATTCTCGATCAATTATGTTTGCAATATGAGCAATTGTTTAGGGATGATTGTAATTTCAATGGATTATATTATTTTGACTTATCTCTTGTGAATATTAGGTATCCGTGAATTTGGTTGGTTTAGTTTTCAACAATTAAAATTTATTTATTTCTTTTTATTTATGCCTGCTGTTAGAATTTATTTATTTATGAAAATCTGCATTTATACTTTTCCAATCTTAACTGATTTCATTTCACAAGTTCACCCACAGTGGGTAGAATGATCTCATCAATTTTGATAGTGAATGGCAGTATTCAGCATCATCACCACGCATGCAATTTATTTAACATTGAGTTAGGGTCTACTAGGTAAAAACATAGAATGTCAAAGAAATAGTCAAGAGTATCAAATCACGTCCTCACCTCATGATGAAAACATCGTATAAATCCCAAGTTAGAAATAAGACAACGATTACTTTCTATCTTTTAAGAAATCTTTAAATATATTACCTTGTCATTTTATATGGTTCTTATCAATCCTGAATTTGATGTTAAGGAGGGAGCCATAAGACCCAGACGTATATTTTTAAATATATATTATACGAAGTCTGTGTCGAATATATATTTCTTTGTCAATAGAAATTGACTATTCTTAAAAAATTAAAGTTGGTATGTTATTTATAATTTTATTTATTATTTGTTCAAACCAAATATATGGCATAGTGGGGCTGCAGCTATTCTGGTTCCAAAACGGACCTTTTGTACAATGTGATAGCGACGTGTTAGTCAATCACAGTAATTTATTGCAAAATTGACGGTGTAAAACATGTGACTAACATGCGTGTTAGTCAATTCGTACTATCGTTTTGGAGCCAGAATAGATGCGTCTGCATAGTGGCAAGGGCACTTGGATGGGGGGTCCCATGGTTTGTGAGTTCAAGAGCCACTTGATGCCCAATAACCCATTTGTTGAATTGTTTTTATTATAATGCTATTACCTTTTTGCTCTTTTCAATAATGATATAGCAGAAAGGAATATTTAAAACATGTTTTAGAGAATTTTATTATTAAGATTAATAAATGGGAGAGAATTAAGGATAAGACAATTAATGTGAATATTGAATGGTAATGGTGTGTATTATTATTTAAATTATTATGTTATCTTTTATAATTTATAGTTCTTGCTCGTGTATTAGTAGTGGATTTTTACTTTATTCCATTGGTCCAACTGTGGTTTTGTTATGTGGATTGGCTTATGTTTTGTCATCTATGTTCCATAATGTGTCCTTTTTGTGATGGGTTTATTTGTGGCAAATTGAATGAGATTGGTTTTGATAATTGTGGATCACATGTTGATACATTTCTGGATGGTGTTTACTTTGGAATTATTTTGATATTTATTTAAATCAAGCCCTTGACCTTTAATGTTATAGTAGCCTAAACCAATAGGGGTCAGGGTTTTGTGCCTTTTATGTTGTTTTGGCCCAAATGTCTTTTGGGGACTCCAAAGGCTGGTCTTTGAGCTTAGTCTCTTTTGCCTGTGATATTATGTTCTTATTTTTTGCATGGGCTTTCCTTATGAGTGTCTAAGGTAATTTATCGACCTCTTGGTATTATATCATTACTCTCTTTATGGGATTGAGCCATGTTGCACTCTTTGTTGGAAGCTATTGTATTTGTTGTTTATGAGGTTGAGATTTTTTTATGATGATTCATTTGATGATGGTTGGATTTGGGTAGGCCTGGTGTCATTAGGGGGAGTGGCTTCCAAGTGGGGGCAAAGGCCCAAAGTGGCTGCTAGGATAACCCATTGGAAGTTTTGCTTAATAAGTGATAATGGATGCCCCACTCATGGCTTGAGTGCTCGTTTAGGCTCAAGATGAGGTGTGGAAGGTCTGGAATGGCAATATCAACTACTTTATCCTCATGAAAGGTATGTTGGTTCCACAAGAGACTTGTATGTGGGTCGGGGGTCGGGGGAGGCTGCTGAGATAACTCAGGATGGGGGTCAGGGCCTATGGAGACCTGCTAGGATAACCCATATCAAGCTATGTGATGACACTTTCTCCTTGTGAGAACTAGTGTCTTGCTCCAGTATTTGCAGCCTCTAGAGTATTCCTGTTTTGAGTTTTTTCTTCTTGTGTATTTTGTTTATGACTTAACCTGGTGGGAGTGTGTTCAGACCATTTTTTGTTTATCCTTTGTTTGTGTGCTTGAGTGCCTTATGTATATCTCCTAGCACAGGGGGTGGTCCTTCGGGTTCCACAAGGTCGAGTGGTAGTTGCCTTCTTCCATCAGGGATTTTGGATTTTTTTTTGCATGGTTTGGCTTCGTGCATCTTCTAGTTGCTACACTTGGACATGGTCTACTAAGTGATTTAGGTGAAGATATCATTCTTCTATCATATTGTGCATATGTGTAAATCAGATGTAATTGTATTATGTACACACCCTTGTGGCCAGTGATGTAACTATGATGTAATTATGTTGAATCTGTTACAAGTGTGGATTCCGTTGCACCAAAAGATCAACCTGTTAATGCTTGTTACAACCACTAGACTTATAGAATCCATAGGAGGCGGTTAATCCATGTCACAAACTCAAATGTTGTGCTGCACAACACAAGGAGACCAGGGGCACACACCTTGCAACAATCCCCCCCAGTGCAAGTGAGGGGTTTGAACCTATGACCAAGCTCTAATACCACTTGTTACAAGTGTGGTTGCCATTGCACCAAAAGATCGACCTATTAATGCCCAATACAACCAATAGACTTATAGAATTCACAGGAGGTGGTTAAGTCATGTCACAAATCCAAGCGTTGTGTTGCACAACACAAGGAGACCAAGTGTGCACATCTTGCAACAAAACTATGTTGTAATTCTAAAGAAGTTTGATGTTAGTGAAATGAGGTTTAGGTGATGATTTTTATATTAGTAATGGGAATAATGATTTTATGCAATTGGATATGTTAATGTTCATCATTCATTCCCTTTCATGTTGTAACTGACTATTATTATTGGTTATTGTTGTCACAAAGGATTGTGTCGTGATGCTAAGTATGAAACCCAGCAATCCTGTGAAACATGGAAATACCTTCGAGCCTGTGGGTTGCTCAAAGTGAAGGTGAATCTCCGGATTATAGGCTGACTTCCTTTCTGATGAATCTCCTCTAAATAACTCTCTGTCGAGAAAAAAGATAGAAGGAATGCTGAAATTAAATCTATCCTACGAGGTGATGCACCAAATATTCTTTCTGAGACTTACAACCTGCTTACCTCACAAAATCCTTCAACTAGTAGCTTTGAAATGTTTCACAACTTAATTGAACAATAAGATGCATAAATATTTCCTAGAAAGGGTTGAATTTAACGCTTGCTTGGAGGAAAGCAATGGGTTTTCAAAGCTACAAGCTATCAAATTCAATTAACACAATCTAAAACCTGCATCTAGCATGTATCTCCCTACACCAAATACTGACTGGATGAGACAAATTAGAGGACATAAATCACATAAAATTATCAGATCATTCATTCATCAAATGACACAAGAAGTATCAAGAAGGAATATGCTGCTATTTTATTGAAAAATAAAGGCACTGTTGTTGTTACAATACTCAGAAAAGCGAGCTACAATGCTATTCTTGAGCATGAAAGGGCCTAAAACAGTCCACAATCATGCTGAGGAAAGAAAAGAACTGCCGAATAATGAAGAGAAGAGGAGAATATGTAGAAGATAACTCCTAAATCTGCATGAGGAAACCCTTGGGAGAATTTTCCCAAAATAGCGTGCAAAGCACATGTAAAAATCTGCCAAAAATGGTGTCTGAAGACAAAAATAGCCTCTTGACTCAATGTGTATGGAAGTAGAGCTCTCTGCCTGAAATAGGACTGTTGTAACTACTAAAAATAGATTCCCTAAAAAAGAAACGTCCCTCTGTAAAAACTGCATGATGGTTGGACTGCTAAAAATAGCTTTTCCAAAAAGTATTATCCCTTTTGTAAAATTTTGCATGCTGTGAAAAAGAAAACTATCTCCCCTTATCTTTTAAAATAATCATATTTTAACACTTATAATAAGCATTATAAATATAATATTTTTTCACTTTCTTTTTTCAAGTAATCTTATTTTAATATTTTTTTAAAACAACTTATAGTTTTAATAAATATTAAAATAAATTTATTTATCTTTTACTTAATATATTGCTTTTATATTTTAATATAAACCTATTAAGATTTTATGAATAAAAGGAATATTAATAGGATTTTATTAAAATATAAAATAGAAAAAGAGAGATATTATTTAAAAGCTTCTTTTAAGCTTTTAAGCCCTTTATGCATGAGGGACTTTTACAAAACCTATAGGTCAAAGACTTAAAAAAAATCACGACCATGGCTAACAATATTTGCACCACTTTGTTTCTTCAAAACAAAAAATAAAAAAAGAAGAGACATCGATACATGATTTTAGAGTAACATCGAACCCTAAAACATATTATTCTTTTGTCTTTTTGGAGAAGATTGCCCTCTGGACACCATGCATCTCTTTGGTATTCTTGAACTGGAACTTGAGATAGGAACTTCTCTGTGGCTCCTTGCATGATTATGAGCACGATATATGGTAACTTCCTCTCGATTTTTCTGTTATCCTTCCTAGAAGAAGAAAATCTACTTCTTATTTTTCTTTTCCCATGTATTAGGGTTTTAGCAGCGTATTTCCTATTCATGACCTTTTTGCTTCTTTTTCTCTGCAAAAGAGCTATTTTAGTAACATTGCTTCAAATCATGCGCGTACCTTAGGGTTTCTAGATGAAAACCCTAAGATGCACGCATGAATTGAATCTATAGGGTCATAATCTCTTTTCTTAGATCCGAGAATCTCCATGACAATCAAAAATGTTGATATCATGCTTATTGTTTTATGCTTTACAAAAGGCTGCTCTTGGTAAATACTGTTTATTGGCTTCATACTGTAGGTGATGATTGCTTTTCTTGACTTCCATATTACTTTTATTTATTGTCATAGAGGCTACCTAGAGACATAACTTGTCCCTATGGGACTTCTTTTGAAGTCTTTCATCATAGATATCATTGTTATTCTAATGCAGTTTAGACCTTTTACAAAACCTTTTGTATGCTTATCATATCTTACAGTGGTTGTCATTTCTTTGTAGAAGGTTGCTATAAGGGTTTGTATTGGTAGTGATGACTATGACTTTTAATTGACTGAGGCTTACAATGAGCTGCCCATTGTATCCTTTTCATATCATTTTAGTAGTGTTGTGGAAGTGTGTCCTTTACGTATGACTGTGTTCTGAGTCCTTATTGGTTCATCACAGGCTCTCTGTTCTTGGACTGAGATTATTGTAACAACTTATTTTTGGACTGCTCATATTAATGTATCTGAGTCTTCTTCTCGGGGACTGCTACAAGGTTTTGATAGTGTTATATGATCACTGTTCTTTTATGGAGGGCCGCTCTAATTCTGATAATTCCTTCTCAACCTACTGAAGACTGCTCTTTGACTTGTGCCTTAATACATTAATGGTTTGAAAACATTAATTTGGATGCTCTATCACTGTATTGCTTCTATATTGCAACAACATTCTCATGAATTGGACTACAAACTTTATCATCTATTGTTATCTTCAAACTCTTGCAAAAATGGATTTGACATAAACCTACAATGGTCACTTTAAATCTTATAGGATAGTCATGATAACAATCATTTTGATGTATTATTGATAGCAATGAAAATATTGAAAAGATCCCTTGATCGACTTTTGAAAAGAGCTCTTTAAGAATAGGGAAAAATACTTTATAACAACAAATAAATTTTATCGTCTTAAAGTCTGTGTGTCATTGTAATGAAGTATTTTGCTTCATGAAGTTGCTATGTCTTAGTCTTCATGGCAACTTAATGACTAAGTGTATTGATATTGATGACCGTCATTATATTGCTACTACACTGTTTTGACCCATGATCTATCTATCCTTTCATGATGATGCTGCAACCTACCGTCCATACTATCCTTTTGGTTATCTAGAGGGCTTGTGCATGTATCTTTGATCAAATCCTCATTTATTAAATAGTTGCAGCCTTTGAGAGCCTCAATCACAATTTTGAAACTTATCTCACTGCTTCTATACCAATTGTGATATTTGATTCTTTGTTTCTAATTGTAGGATTGAGTACATGCTTTAGAGGTTGATAAATAAAAGTTTTTCATGCCTTCATGACTGCCTTTTAATGTTTAACATTCACTATCATTCTTGACTGCTTTCTTGTGACTGTGTGTTGATGTTTAGAAGCATCAACTATTCCATTTTATATACCATGCATCATTTAAGAGCATTGTCTCTGCTCTTTATATGCCTTTATGTAGTGTCCACCCTTGACTTGACTTGTTTTGACTAGAGTTGACTTTTAATTCATGCGTGATAGACATTATTGGGCATAGGCTATTTCAGATGATTTATATGACGTTGATACTATCATTATTGATCGTGTAATTTATTAGTCACTATATACTTATTATGTGATTGATTATCAAAAGATTATATTGATCATGTGATTTGATGAGCATATGTGTTGATGAATTTTACATGCCTTACTATAATCATGAATTATACTAATCATGCACTTGATGATGTTTTTATGTACTAACCATATTTAATGATTATCTATGATGAGTTGATCGCATGGTGTGTTTTATTGTTGCTTGACTGTCTTCGAGATAGAGACAATGCCACATCACTCATTGCGAGTGGGATGTGTCGTTGCAATTCTCTAACCCTTGTTTGTTATAATATATATGCATATGTTGTATCGTTGCTTTGTGGATGCAGGATTTGCAGGTACCAGACATCGACTCCACCTGGATCCATAGGTCTGAGTGTTTCTTTAAATCCCAATGGCACGTGGTTCGGAGTTGGCACAAGTTCCCCTCACGTACTCTAGGTCTAAGATGTTCAACTTGTCAGGTTATCTTGATGTTAGCTACTTTGTTGATGTCTTATGTTATTTTGATTTTCTTTTTTGTTGGTCAAGTAAGTGTTGTGGTGTATTGGTTAAGTCTCTTCGTCATGAGTTGGAGGTCTGGAGATCAAATCCCTCTAGCTTCTTTTGTGTGAGTTTTGAGGTATGGGTTTCTCATTGTGGAATTGGATTTCTCCTTATAAGGAATTTATTTAAGTGAATAATGTATTCAATTTAATTAACTTGATCTTTTATTTATTTATTTAATAAAGATTTATTTATTATTTGATATATTTAATTTATTAGCTTTTATTTATTGGGTTCAAATGAGTTATTATTTATTTAATTTTATTTATTGATTTCCTATTATTATTAATATTTATTTATAAATGTCTATGGTGGAAAATTATTTATTTAATGCTGAAGTGAATTTTATTTATTTAGTAATATTATTTTACCCATTAAGTAATTAAAAGGGGGTAATTTGTATTCTTTTATTTAAAAGTCATTTTCACCCCAGGTCAATGGTTTAATTTATTTTACCTACCCTTGGATTTGATTGGCCGAAAGTTTATGGTAGGTAGAAAATATATTTTATTTTCTTGAACTTTGGGAGGGTAGGTATGAAATATAATATTTTTGGAATATTTTGATTTGAGGATGGTTTTGCTTGGTTTTGTTTTTAATTTTTTTTAATTTTTGATAAATAGGCCTTCTTGTGCATTCAGGGGTTGGCATCTTTGGTGAATGAATTTTGAGATTGATTTGGAGATTGCTGGTGGTTGGATTCGAATTGGTTTAAAGGTTTGGATTGTTTTTTTTGGATTCTACATCAGATTTTCTTCCGATTTCTGCATTTTCCAGGTTGGTGGTTTTACGGGCACTTCACATTGTTTTTTTTTAAAGATTGTTTGCAAGGTGTCTGAAAGATTGTTTGGGGATTTAGAAAAGAATTTTAAATTGATTCTTATTTTTCAGAAATCAGATTTGGAAGGGATTATTTTATTCTTCTTGTTTTTTAGAAATCAAGTTAGAATGTGAGAAATGACTTCCTGTAGTTTTTCCTGTAGGTTAATTTGCTAGTTGCTTGCTTGTGTGGTACTTTTCGGATTAATTCTTGTACCAAAGGCATTTTTGAGGGTTTTGGTGAGTTTTCTAGTTTTATATCTGATTTTATTTGATGTATTTTCTTGGTTTCAAGCATATTTACCCTCATATGTTATTGGGGAAAGAATTGTGTTTTCATCCATATTGATGTGCTATAGTTAGTGAGTTGGAAGTGTTGTTGTTTTGGGGTAGCAAGTGAGTTGGCCTTGCTGTAGTTTTACTTTCATTAATGACAACAAATTTTATGGCTTGATATGCCTATGTTTATTGTTGGCTAAGAGGCTCATTTTTTTTATGTTGTTGTAGTTTTGACTGTGTGTCAAGTTTCCTTGTCCTCATGGCTTTATGAATATGAGTTTGGTTGCTATTTTGTTTTTAAGTTTTGTCTTAGATTTAAATCAGATTTGAATTAAAAGGCTTTTATGATATTTATGATGTTTTTCATTGATGGTTAATTATAGCTTTTGATGTGGTATTGCCAAGAGGTTCATTGTGTTTTTGGCTACTTGAATATTCTTGTTTTGGGGAGTAAGCCATTGGATGCATATGAGTGTTATGTTGCAGATTTGTATTTTGTTTTAGAGCCTCTTGTGATTTATTGTTAGGCCATGTTAGGAGGAGTGGGCTTCCTTGTGATGACCGGGGTTACGAGAGATAGGCTGGCATGAGGTTCCTTGTAAGGATGCATGAAGTCTAGACCACCAGGGTATATTGGAGTTTTCCATGATTTGTAAACAAGTGATAACATTGATAATGAATTAATTGGGATGGGTAATTATAACTCATTTAAATAAGATAATGAATAGTTTTGAGCCTCGTGACTTAGTCCTAGGGAGGATGTTTTAGGATAAGCATGAGAAGGTCGTGAAGACGATAAGCTAATCTCCCTTGGTCTGCCATAGGTTGAGATGGCTCCACATGTCCATCAGGCTAGTGCCTTGTGTTATTAGGTTATTATGTTATTATGTTATGAGGATGGCATGTGATGACACTCCACTCCTACATGTGTTCCCCCTTTATGATTTATGATTATGCTTATTGGATGCATTTATGTCCTAATGAGTTTTACACCTCTGGGAGTTCATTCTTGTTGTTTTGTGTGATTTCTTGCTTGAGAGTCCTTGTGTGGTTTGTCTCCTTGGTTATAGGTGCTAGCTTAGGTGTAGAGTGTGTGTTGGGACCTTGTGTCATCTCCTAGCACGGGGGGTGGTTCCTTTGGTTCCACATGGTCGGGTGGTTGGTGCTTTTAAACCAATGGGATGTTCCTATCTTTGGATTCTTCTTGCATGGATGAGGATGCTTCTTCAAATAGTTCATGGATAATAATTGCAGCAAGAATGTAAATGATGGTGTGATTTATGTAATGAAATTCTTATGTAATGGTTGTAAAAGAAATCATGCTTATGAGAGATGATTATGTTGTTCTAGTTATAGTGATAGATTTTGCTTATGGTATATGATTGTAATGATGAACCCTTGAGTTGTACTGTAACACATTTATATTAAATGAAATGGATGTATGAGATGTGGATAAGTAATGTGGTTTGGAATTAAATGATGCATTTTGTATTCTTGATGATCCATGTTAAAAGGAAATGGTGTGAGTGTTATGATAATATAAATATCCTAGAAATGATGTCTTTAACTAATTCTTTAAGTAGAATAAATGTTAAGCCTTGATAGGATGTAAGAGTATGAGTAATATTGGAAGATATCTTAGGACATGTTTATGTTTGGTGATTAAAGAATTAGAAATTATAGTATCATACTTCATAGTTAGTGATCTAATGGTAGGATTGAAAATCTTATAATGCTTGGGATGTAGTTGAATGTTCCTTATGAAAATATTGTATGGATGTTCTTAATGAATGAATTACTAATCTTATTAATGGAAATTACTAGTAAGTGTATGGATAGACGGTAAGATGAGTGCTTGTCTTTTAGGAAAGGATTAGAATGTATCATGTGTTATAGTTTAAGAATTATATCTCCATTTGGTGGATGCTATTAGTTGTTATAGAATTAGGATATTGTACCTTAATTTGTGTTCAGATGAATTCGTGTAGTTACTTAATTTGTAATAAGATGATTGTTGGTTAATTGATATAATGTAAGAGATTTTAGGAGTATTAAATGAGCTATGGGTTAAATGCTTAGGAAGACTGTGATTATTGCTTTATGTACTTTAGGAATCATGATGAAGTAATAAGCATGCTAGGAGCGTAGAATCATAAATGATTATGTGGAAGATAATCGTAAATAGAAATGGTGCTAATGCAATATAAGGGTTAATATTGGTATGTGAATGATGATGTTAATAGTTGAAGGTTGGTTAATGGTAATAGGAACATTTGGACTTGGTGTATAAAATGAACCTAAGAGAAAAAGGGAAATAGCTATGCATTGAAAGATAGAATCTCATATTTAATGGAAGATTAAGTAGGTTGCATATCACGAGTGTTAGGTATTGCTATGATGCACCTATATGTGTATAATGATTAATATTATAAGGTATTGATCTAGAAGGAAGTAAATGTTTATTTCTTATGTAGGTAGAATAAGTAATGGCGTTAAGATAACCTAGGGAGTTAGTAGTAATGATTTATTGTATCCAGCTTGCGTAATTATTTGAATAGCTTGAGTGAACTATTCTATGTTCATAACACTTAAATGTTGTTGTGTGCATTGCTTAAGTGATGTTATGTGTTGTATTGTTTAAAAAAAAAATTAAATTAGTGTTTTTTTAGCTATATTTCTCTAGGGTATTTTGGTGGGCATTACACTTTATCACTGTTGATAATATCATTACTATTTTAGAGTCTTGTGCAATGAAGGTGTATGGTATGTTCCTCCTTCATTTCTCTTGCGATTGCTTAATGATCATTTTGATCACTGCTTTGAAAATATTTTCATGTATTTCCATAACTATCCTTCAATGTTCTCCTAACCTGCCCACTGATTTGAGACTGTACAGGTTCACCTAGTGACCCTATTTTATGACTTGTACCAAGTCCTCTGAAATACCATGGTGTTGGCTCTTTAATCCTTAAATGTCTGTACAAACTTTGGCCTGTTGTTACTGAATATAGCTTGACTGTTAATTAAACTTGCAGAAATAGTGATTGACTGATAATTCTATATTGTCTATTTCTCTTGAGATATGGACTGCTCATTCATATTGATGTTGGGTTCATTATACTTGTGTTCAGATCTTCTTGTAATTATCACTTTTCTTTGATATAGAAAAATCCGAGAATACATATCTCTCTATAATCTACCATGTATATTTAATGAGGCTATTTAAATCTTCTATTTTGATAAAAGCTTTGATATTCTTCATAGCCCCTAGACTGTTGTCAATTAAGAGAACATCTAGGACTGAAAAATGGCTAGCTAATCTGTCATGCATAAAGTAATCTCTACATCTTTGTTTATGATTGCACTATTGAATGGCTTTAAAAACCTCTTAAAGTTTACAATCAATTCCCTTACGCTAATGATGACTTGCTTCTAGGATTGTTACTATGACTGTGATGCTCTTTTTAGCAGTCTTTGTCCTATGATATTATCAATGTATTGTGATGTTAGCTCTCACTACACTTCTCTGAGATCCAATTAAGGTTGTCTGGCCTTCTACCCTGTTAACCTGTCTTCACTTGGACCATGACGTATCATTTACAACAATGAACTTAAAGGTTCACTGTTATGAATAATGGCCCCTTGTTTGATGAAGACATGCTAACATGTTAGCATGCTGTGCTCAACCCTTGTGGGAGCCTTATTTTACACCACATTCTTTAAATGATAAAACCTGTATCTGCACAAGAAACAAACAAGTTAGATAAAACATGATACTTGCTGCTATCTCATGGCATCTTCTCTACGTTGATTCCTTTGCTTATAAATTTGATATCTTGACAGTTGTAGACATATATTTTGATATTCCTATGCATATAGATTATGTATTCTGATGAGTTTGAGTGTGAAAGTATGGTTATCCTCATTGCTTTAACATAATTTTTTCAAATCTCTTACATGTACTGATGGAATAAGAGCAGGAGAAGCTGAAGATGGATGAGTAGATGAAGATCCTACCACTCCTTCAAGCTCAGGATCGTCATTCCAGGCAATGATGGGTCACCCTACTATTACACTCATCCTTTCATTTGTTTATATAGTTTATCTGTATAACTATATGAGAGTGTATGTCTGTAGCTAGTCAACTATTCCCACAACTTGAGTGGGATACCTTACACATTTCATGTATAATATAAAAGCTATTTATATGCAATATTTTGCTATTATTTCTTGGAAAACACTTGCATACATGAAATAAACTTAAACTTTTAGAACATGATGTGCTCAACAAAGAAACTTGTAAAACATTTTGTGTACCCTTCTTCAAATGCAATGTGTAAGGCCTGCAACAGATCACCAAATTTAGCTGGAGCGAAATTTACTTATTTAAGTGTTTTAGTTAAGTTCCTTAATATGTCTTGAATGGAAGTTAATGAAGTTTATTATCACTTAATCAATAACCTTGTGCATTTTGGTATTATAGGTTGATTAATATAACTTTAACAATATTGGGAAAAAAAAGAGGATTAAATATATATATATATATATATATATATATTTACGTAATTTTTAATTGTAATCTTTTGTAGGTTGAAAGTGTTTGATATTATTCTCTGTTGTTCCTTATCATTTCTTTGAAACCATCCATTGAGGTGTTAAGGTGGATGTGAGTGTTATTATGATTGTGTTTTTATTAGTATTAACCTAATTGAGAATCAAACCATGATGATGGTGGTAAGTCAGGGTTTTTTTTATTTGAGTGACCCTCTGAGCGTTTTTGGTTTGACTATAGATGTTATGTGGTCAAGTTGTAATGTTGTTGCAAGATTAGTCTGAACTCCCAAGTGTCAGGATTTGCTCTGTTCATGTTGTTTTGGCCTGAGTGTCTTTTGGGGCTCCAAAGGTTGGGCTATGGTTTTAGGCCCTATTTGTCATTGATATTACATTCCGATTTTCTCTTTGGGCTTTAATTATGGAAGTCTATGTTGGCTTATCTGTCTCTTGGTATTTTATCATTACTCTCCTTATAGGATTGAGCCATGTTGAGCTCTTTGATGGAAGCTATTGTATCCGATGTTTATGTGGATAATTGGTAGTTTTTCATCTGTTGCCTTGGGTTGAATTTGAGTAGGCTTAGTGTCATAAGGGGGAGTGGCTCTCCATGGGGCTTGATATCCTAAAGTGATCGCCAGGATAACCCATTGGGGAAGTTGCATAATAAGTGATAACCTTGATAGTGAATTAAGGGGGTTGGGTACAAATAAACACATTAATCAATATAATGTATGCCCTGCTCATGGCTTGAATGCTTGTTTAGGCTCAAGATGAGGTGGGAAGACCTAGAATGGAATGATCAACTACATTTTTATCTTGAAAGGTATATTGGTTCTGCATGAGACTTGAATGCAGGCTAGGAATTGAGAGAGGTTGCCAGGATAACTCAGGATGGGGGCTAGGGCCTATGGAGACCTGCGAGGATAACCCATATCAAGCTATGCGATGACACTCTCCTCTTGTGAGCACTAGTGTCCTACCTCTATGTTTGTAGCCTCTGGCGTATTCCTGTTTAGAGTTTTATCTATGTGTATCTTAATTGTGGCTTAACCTAGTGGAAGTGTGTTCAGACCATGTTTTGTTTATCCTTGTTTGTGTGCTTAAGGGCCTTATGTCTAATATCTATCTCCTAGCATGGGGGTTGGTCCTTCGAGATCCACATGGCTGGGTGGTAGTTGCCTTCTTCCATTAGGTATTTTGAACTAGTTTATGCATGGTTCGGTTTCGTGCATTCTCTAGTTGCTTCTCTTGGATCTAGATAGCTTAGTGAGTTAGGTGGAGATTCCATTTATCTATCATATTGTACTTATGTTTAAATTGGATGTAATTGTATTATGTACATGTCCATGTGGCTAGGGATGTAACTATGATGTTGTATTGATGTAAGTGAAATGTCGATTTAGGTGATATGCTTTATATTAGTAAATGGAAATGTTGATCTTATGTAATTAAATTCATACATGTTCTTTATTCATAGCTTTGGATGTCGTAAGAACCGTTGATGTTGGTTATACAATTAAATTAGCTTTGAAGTTATTTGAACGCAATGTAGTTTCATGATTTAGTAATATGTATGGATGGACTATTTTAACAACTATCTTGTTTATACTCATTTATGTATCAATGTTAGCTAAGATTAGATCTAATTTCTTAAATGTTGTATGGGTAGTATATTACAAACAGATGGCTATAAAAAGTATCCCAAGGCTAAGGAAGATGATATATTAGTCAAACTTCACAACATTATTTCTAGGAAGGAAATCTATTGGAGACAGAGATCTAGGGCTATTTGGCTGGAAGCTAGGGACAGAAATACTAAATTTTTTCACATGACTTGTATGAAACATAAAGATGCGAATACAATTTCTAGATTAATTGCTGAGGACAAAATTCTTCTTAAGGAGGATGATATTAGGGATGAAGCTGTTAGTTTCTTTTCTCAGCTCCTCACCGGTAGCAAGGAGATTGATTATGCTAAGCAACAGGATCTGGTTGACACCATCCCCAAGATTATTGATCCTAACCAGAATAAGGCCCTTTGTGCTATCCCCTCTGCTGAGGAAATTAAAAAAAGCAGTCTTGTCCTTTCAGGGGGATAAGGCTCCGGGACCTGATGGCTTCCCCATGTTCTTCTTCTAGGAATTTTGGCATATTGTGGGAAAAGACACGGTCATTGCGGTCAAAGAAGTTTTTGGTTCAAGAAGAATCCTTAAGGAAATCAACTCCACTTTTATTGCCTTAATTCCTAAGGTGGCTGGGGTGGATTCAATGGGAAAATTTAGGCCAATAAGTCTATGTAACTCCTTTTATAAGATCATATCTAAAGTTTTGACTTCTAGACTTTTGGCTGTCCTCCCCTTTATCATCTCTGAGGAGAAAAAAGGATTTGTCCCTGGTACGCAAATTTTGGATTCTATCATTCTTGTGCATGAGAATATTCATTCTCTCAATGCTGCCAATTAAGAAGGATTTCTGATAAAGTTGGATCTAACAAAAGCTTATGATAGAGTGGAATGACAAGCTCTTTTGAGAATTATGGAGGCTTTTGGATTTGATGAGAAGATAATCAAAATTATCAAAGAGTTGGTCTCCACCCCAATGTTTTCAATTCTCATTAATGGGTCTCCTTCTAGATTCTTTAAATCGTCTAGGGGGCTCAGACAAGGAGATCCCATATCTCCTATCCTATTCACCATCTTGGCAAAGAACATGAGAAGACTGATCCAAAAAATGAAAGTGAACAAAATTATCAAAGGTCTTCAACCTTCCTCTGCTAATGTGTTTTGTTCTCACCAACAGTTTGTTGATGATACTATCTTAATGGGATACTCTTCTGTTGGGGAGGCAATTGCCTTTAAAGGTGCTCTTAATTCTTATTCATTGGCTACAGGTCAGCAAGTCAATTGGGACAACTCTGCTATATACTTCATGAATACTCCTATCATAAGACAACAGAGAATTGCTAATATCATTGGGTGCAAGGTGGAAATGCTCCCCTCCACTTATTTGGGTCTCCCATTGGGATTAGTTCCCCCAAACTCCTTCTGGAATATGTTAATTGACAAACTCAACAAAAAATTATCTGGCTGGAAAGGATCCATGTTATCTCAAGCCAGAAAGTTGCAGCTCCTTCAAGCTACTCTCCAGAATCTCCCTGTCTATGCTCTCAGTCTATTTGGCATTCCGACTAAATTTGCAGAAGCCTTAGAAAGGATTCAGAAAAGATTCTTTGGTCAGGGGTTGAAGAAAAAAAGAGAATATCCTTGGTTTCCTGGGACAAAGTGTGTAAGCCAAAGAGCAAAGGAGGTCTTGGTATTAAAGCTCTCAAAACTTTTAATAAAGCTCTTCTTGCTAAACAAATATGGAGGGCTTATGACATTAAGAAAGATTGGAACCGGATTTGGTTTGATAAATATATTCATGATCAACCTCTCTAGTCTCTCCTCTACTTTGAAGACATCCCTGTTGGGTCTTTCATTTGGAATAGTATTGTCAAATCCATACAAGTGGCCAAAGCTGGAGCTGGATGGGTTCTTGGAAAATGTGATAAAATTAGGTTCTGGGAGGATCCTTGGATTAAAAATGAACCTCTCTTTAATCAAGACTGCAATCAATTCATTGATGAATGTAAAAGGAGGTTTGGGTCTATGGTGTGTAACTACTAGAAGGAGAATAGATGGGTTAGGCTTGATGCTATTTATGCTGGGTTTTCACTGCTTCAACAGGAGTTGCTGTCCTTTTCTAGTAACAAAGATTTTGATGATGTGTTCCTCTGGAAGAGTAATCCTAGGGGTGACTTCACAGTTGCCTCAACCTATAAAAACACATTTACCCAGATCAACAACCATATATGGGGTAATGTTTGGAATAGAATTCTTATCCCTAAAGTCAACATGTCATTTTGGCTTGCTACTCATAATAGGATTCTTACTATTGATAACTTGGCCCGAAGAGGTTTTATGTTCCCTAACAGGTGTGAGCTATGTCAGAAAGAGGAAGAATCAATTGATCATCTATTCATCCATTTCTCCTTCACTTGGGAAATCTGGAGTAAGTTTTGGGTGAATTGGAAAGTTGATTGGGTTATGCATAAGAGTCTCAAGGAAATTATTTGGCAATGGTCCTTTCCCACCAAATTTCCTCTTATCAAGAACCTTTGGTCCTTAATCCTTCCCATGACTTGCTGGGGCATCTGGAAAGAGAGAAATAACATAATATTTAGGGAAGCTAAGTGCACTTCTCAGGTGGTCTTTGAAAAAGTTTGCAGGGCTATAAAAGAAAACATAAATATTCCTCACAAGAACACCAAACAATGGTTTTTTGGTGATATGAATGATATTGAAAAAGGCATCCTTACTGAATGGAATTTAATCCACAAAGTCTGCAGATCTGACAATAAGACAAGGAGAGAAAATATTGTTTGGATATTTCTTGATCATGAATGGGTCAAGGTGAAATTTGATGGGGTTGCTAAAGGCAACCCTGGGAAGTCCGGTAGGGGAGGAGTCATCAGAAATGCCCAAGGTGTCTGCATTGCTACTATTGCTTCTCCTTTTAGAGTCCAAAATAATCATGTGGCTGAAGCTCAGGTTATGCTGAAAAGCCTCCAACTTGCTCAGGGATTCAAATTTTTAAAAAATTGGTTGGAAGGGGACTCCCTCGATATCATTCAGGCTCTTAAAGGTACTAGTTCTTCCTCTTGGAATATTACTAATACGATTGAAAGTGCTAAAAAGTTATTAAATGAATATGTTAGTATTCTCATAACTCATACTCTAAGGGAAGGCAATAAGGTTGTAGACCTTTTAGCTAATGAAGGGGTCAATTTAGAGGTGGAGGCTAAATATATCAGAGAGGCCCAATGTAAAAGGGATGTTAGGGAGCAATTATTATTTGATCACATCAATGGGTCAAGTTAAAATCATGATCACCTTTTGGGGTCCGGATACCAAAGACAGAGATTGGGGGCAAGAGAACTGTCAGTTAATGATTGTTATTAGGCATCATTTTTATGATCATTCGTGTGATGGGGATTATACTAATAAGTGTTGGATCTCTACGGCCATTATTATTTACTTCTTTAAAATCATGGATGGTACTCTGTTCTGTGATCCCAGTATTTTGCTCAAGAGCCTGTGTTTAAGTTTTGGCCTGCAATTTATGAGATATACTATTGGAGACTTCAACCTGCTATTCAACATGGGAGGTAACCTAAACCAAAATGAGCCCTCTGGTTGCGAGAATTGGAAAAGTGAGCGGAAAGTGTGGAGGAGGCTCCATAGACATGGATTCACCGACTATATGGAAAAGCTACATGGTAGCAGAAAATCAGTGTCTCAAGGCTTTGCTGAGGGTTGGAACAGCAACAGAGTCACTTTGTTTGGGGAGACGTGGAAGATTGATGAGGATTTGGTTGTGGAGGTCACGAGACTTCAGAAGGAGGGCACAAAATTCTATAGAGACCAAAAGTTTGCTACTAAAGCGATTAAAAACTTCCCAAAAACTGGGGATGAGAAGGCTCGGCTTGCCAAGAAAGACAACGTTTCTTACTACCTCCCCCAGCAGGTAAAGTCTTTTTGGCAGAAAATGCTAAGGGTTTTGATGGAATTCTTGATTGTTGATGGTAGATTTACTAAAGTCTACAATTATCATTTTGTAATTCTCAATCATTTCCGCCATGGGGTTAAGATTTCTTTGCCCTTTTATTTAGCATCATCCCTGAATGAGAGCTTGGTTGACAATGCCAAAAAGCCCAAATCTTACCCCATAGCCCATCAGGGGCTTATTTTGCTCATTTATGAACACCTGAAGAAAAAAGCTAGGGTTAGCAAGGATGATAACCTGGTAACAAATGCACATATTTCTGAGAGTTGTAATGACTTTGAGTCTGATGATGATCTGTCTAAAGCCCCTACCCATAAAAAAGGGAGAGATGACATTGATAATGTGGACACAGAGGTGAATGATGGTATGGAGGAGGAACAGGGGAAGGAGACTAAGATTGAAGTGGAGAGTGAGAAAGAAGAGTATGCTGGAGAAGAGGAGGAAGGGAAAAAAGATGCCAATACTGAAAACCCTGATTCTAACCCTATGGGTTCGGATAGCAGGAATGATGCCTAGAACTCCATGGAGGAAGCCAACCCTAAATCCGTGAGCTCTGAGCAGAGAAGGGATACGATGAACACTATCTTGAATACCGCTTGAAATTGCACGCTGGAGTCTTTCAATTTCCAAAAGTGGGTTATTGAAAATATACTCAGCATTCAGAGCAAACAGAGAGACCTGGAGAATAAGATTCACAATTTGATCAAGGATACTAATTCGGGGAAAAAGAGTGCGGAGGTGGAAACCAGTGAAGTAGAGGATGAAATTGAAATGTAGGACTGGTCGAAAAAAGACCTTATGAAAGGGGATTTGAAACATCTAGAGGATGCGATTAGAATTGTAAAAGAAAAGACTGAGGTGGATAACGAGACCATCATCAGTCGGGTTGCTAAAACTGAGAAGGCATTGAAAAGCTTCATGAACCACAGTCTTGAGGCCTTGAGAATCTCGTCTCAAAACATGAATGCCTTGGTGGATCACTTAGAGAGGAAAACTCAAAATAAGGATTTGGTAATCATTAATGATATACTGACCTCCACCTCTACTCATCAAATCTCCAGGCGAAGGACCAGGCAGACAACTAGTGATATGGAGACAAAGATGAAAGACATTCATTCGAAACAGGAGAACAATGATCTGAGAGAAGCCGCTAAGGCCATGATGTTGTTGGTTCAGAATGCTGAGGAGTCTATAAATTTTTTTATTTGATATGTAATGCTGGATTTTGGATGCCAGTTTCTCGCTGGCTCTGTGCTATCCTTTTGTCCTAGCTGCTAGTTTTTATGCTGGTTTTTTTTGTAGCTTTTTTGTCTAGGTCTTGTCTTCTCTTGTTTCTTTCATGCTCATCTTTTGTAAATGTAAGCGGGTTTCGGGTCCCTTAAAACCTGATTTTCCTTAATAAAAAACATCATTGAGGAACCTTAGAGAATAGGATAGTAGTTTTCTTCTACTTGTGTAATAAAGTTTAATCTTATCTTATTACTATTTTGGATGTGCACTTAATGTTTTTTTAAAAAAATATTTCACTCTTATTTGAGTCTGTTTAGTTAGATCCTCTAGGGTTTCTTGGCAAGGAATTAGAATCACTACCATTTCTTTTTTATAGTCATCTTTAAGATACTGTCAAAATATAGGTAGAACCTGAGGCCATGATGACAAGCAAAAAATGGCGAGATCAACTCTATTTAAGCATACTGTAATCCAACATATCTATAAAACATAGAAATTTCTGTTTATGCAACTTTCTACTAGGATTTAGGAGCACAAATTATAAATATTACCAATATCTTGGTATCTTTTTAATTTATATCAAACCAATCTATCAATTGGGACAATCTCCTGGTGATAACCATGATTGGAATTTACTAAGTGATTATGATTGGTAAAATTATGGTTGACTGTGAAAATCTAAAATGAATGGAATTTTGATGAGGTACAAAAACTTTCCTCCCATCAAATTCCAAAATTTCAATAGCTAATAAATTAGACACCTTTTACACTTTGATTATGATTCAATTTTTGTCTAGTTTATATTTTTTATTTATGCTATCAATTTAAACCCCCAAACCGCTACCAAAACTTGGTCATTTAGAAAGAATCCATAAGCCATTCATGAAAGATATTAAGAAAGACTTCGAATTAGTTTAGTAGTTGAACCTATAATTAAATATAATTTTGAAAGATAACGTTTTATGTATATTGAGTATTGTAATTATATTGTATTAGTTTAGTAAAATGAGATCGACCTTGTAAGAACTAAGGGCAAGTTTAGAAAATCTCCAAAATTGTTTGTCTCTATATTCTTCTCCTATTGATAGGTTGTAGAAATATCTTCTTTTAGGTAGCTATTTGAACATTTTTGGGTCCCATGTATTTTTTGAATGTACGAGCTGTAGCATTAGAACATAAGCTTGATGTTACAAATGTTATTTATTTTGCCTTGGATGTGTTTTTCAAATTTTTATTTCTCTAATGAAGAGATAGAATTCTTCTGAGATTACCTTAAAGTAATATGTGAAGTATTTATACTCATAGTTGTCTGAGAATGGTATTAAACTTTGTCAATCATAGTAGGATTAAAAATTCTTATCAAACCCATCTCCCGTTTTGTTTTTTTCGAACCCAACTTCACTAAATAGATGTAATATTGATATTGTACATAAATAAATAAATAATTATTTATAAATATTATGACATAAATCATTGTTAATAAATATATGATTTTCTACCATGATAATAATTACTAACTGTAAGGAAGTTAAGTAGCGGAAACAACTTCCTACACTAACCTTGAGAGGAGGGTAATGCAAAACTTTTTCAGATTGTTACAACAGTTACAGAAAATAGAAATAGATATAATAGAATTCATACCACAACACAGTGATTTACGTGGGGAAAACCCTTTCGGGAGAAAAACCCCACCCTCCAAAAGTAGCTCAATATTTTATTCAGCAATCAAAAACAGATTACAACATACTTGCAGAGCAAGCTCTTCGCAGGAGTAGCACTAATCAGAGATTCAGAGGCAACTCAATAGCCATAGGACTCTTACACACAACCTTTATCTCACACACCTCATAAATAGGAGATACAATACAAAAAACCGTCAAACGGTATTACAAAACCATGGGCTAAAACCACCCAATAAGGTGTAGCCGACCTTATCTCCCTTCTAGATGCCCTATGACATGTTAAAGCACACATCAACATGTGTCACTCCCCTTTACAGCTCATTTATGTATCTGATACAAATTATTTTTCCTATTTCAGGAGTACAAACTTCCGGAGGCCATAACTTGAGAACCGGGTGTCCGATTGACGAACCGTTTGAAGCGCCGGAAAGCTCGCGAAGTGCTCTATCACCTTGTAACTCGCTTCGCCGGTTACGGCCACTTTTTAGGGCATTTCGGAGCCTCTAAAGTCCCCAAAATTAAATTTAAACATTTTATTGCACCCCTCCAAGACGAAAACTTTAATATCTTCAAAACTAGCTGTGACCTTGCGACGCAACTTTACCGGAATGCTTATCTAGCCAACCAGAAGCTTCAGGGAGAGTTTCGCACCATTTCGTGCTCAAATGAAAACTTACTATAAATAGTAACCTCGCATAAATGCAAGGTTGAGACACCATTTTTCCCAACACTAACATCCTTACATTGCTTTTTTTTGGTTATAATAAAGTGAAAGAAACTCTACATAACTTAATTTTATACGTTCAATTTATATGAAGCAATTTTTTATAAATTTATCTAATCAAATTAACTTCAAAGAAAATTATTCCTACATCTATAAACTGGATTTATTATATTATGATTTACTTTCATAACATATAATTGCTTAAAGTTTAGGATCATATATAGATCTCCTTATTAGTCTATAATTTTTTTGTCTTAACCTATTTATTATTATGTAGAAGCTAATAATAATTTTCATTCAGGTCACTAAGATGTCAGACAATACATATACATGGGTGTCCACTTGGTTATCAAAATATCACTAGAAACTTCCAATCAATGTCATCCTTCGTATAGAAGAATTCAATGTTCGCTATTGGTTGAGAGAAAAGATGATCAACAAAATTAAAAAAAAAGGACCGAGAACTAGTCAAAGGAAATTTGATAATTATGCTCTATACTTTAACTTCCTCTATGGAACCAAGGTGAAAATGAACTTAGATGTAAAGTTCAATAATCTACAAATTGAGATAATAATTTTTTCTGGCTAATCAATTCCTGTATACCATGAGCTTCGAGATCTTTGACTTGCTGGATCTATCTAGAAGGTCACTATTACACCAACAATGGCCATCGTAAAACACAACCTATCTGATCAACTCAATACGAAGTTCATGAGATTCCTTAAGGAACAATCACAAATTAGTTATCACATAGGAACACTTGAGGAATGGTTGCTTGCTACTTTTAAGTTCAATTATTCAATCAACTTTACAGTGCATCAGGTCATGCCATCATCTAGGTTGTTACATTCACACTATGGAATACCTACATTGCATGTCGTGGAGTCCAATGGGTCAATTAAAATTCGATCTCTTCTTGAGGATACTGAAAATGGAGAGTTATTTCCAGTGCATAAATGATTAACTAATTCAAAAAAAGATTTAAAAATTTTTTGACAAATTTTTGAAAACTATTTACACATTGTAACTATGACTAAACTCTATGTTGACTTTATTTTATAGATGTTGCAAATAGTAAACTAAGACTATTTTTTTTTATCAGTAACTACTTTTGATTGGAGCTTGAACTAGTGGGGCCATAGAGGGGGATCCCATCCCCGAGTACATTATCTTTGTATGATGAGGTATTAACACCTCCATATTAGATCTTTGCAATCCTTCTCTCCTTATCACTCTATTCTCCTTATCACTCTAACCTCACCT
Source organism: Cryptomeria japonica (assembly GCF_030272615.1). Taxonomy (NCBI): domain Eukaryota; kingdom Viridiplantae; phylum Streptophyta; class Pinopsida; order Cupressales; family Cupressaceae; genus Cryptomeria; species Cryptomeria japonica. The sequence goes on from NC_081405.1 coordinate 543,492,825, forward strand.
TATCTCTCCACACTTATCTCCTTATATCTCCATTCCTCACCTTATCTTTCCATTCTTGTACCTCACTCCTTATCTCTTAGAACACCACTTCCTAATTTGTATCATGTAATGCCTGCCAAAATACCCTAGAGAAAATAACTAATCTAACAATAAATAGAACTAGATTTTTTCCTTAAGAATTATATTACATCTCATCTAGATAACAACTCTCATACACACACAAGATTTATAACAGCAAGTAATAAAAATTCTTTCTAACTAGGATTCCATATATACAAGGCTAACTTATGAACTCATATACTACAAGAATACATATAAACTAATCACTCATTTCTTAATCCAATATAGAGTCTCATTCCTTTTTCCTACACATAACATATCTTCAATTACAACGTAAGCCATACAATGATTATATCATCTCATATCTTACAAAGCCATAATCACATCTACTACTTCATGTCCTAATTCATATGAATACAAAGCATACAAGTATATAATCTCTTTTACATTTACAATGTCTTAATGACACAATATGCTATCTCAAATACATAGAAACCATCTCAATAAACCATCCACATAATGAACAATCATAGAATCCATATCCATGCACGCTAGCATCCAACAAAGAACATCCCAATGGAAGAAGGCATCAAACTACCCGACCATGTGGAACCAATAAGGAACTACTGTTCTAGGAGATGACATAAGGTTCCAACTAACACTCTAGATCTAGGCTGACACCTAACAACTAAGGAACCCAACATGACACCCACAAAAGACCACATCCAAATAACAATAAATCAACCACATTACAAGGCCAATCATAAATCAGTAAACTCCCAGAGGCGTAGCAGTCAATAAAGGCATAAGGATCATGGACAAATGTAGGGAAAGAGTGTCATCACATGCTATCCTCACAAAGAAGGGGCTAAACCACACCTTGATAGACATGTGGAGCCATCTCAACCTATGAGCAATCAAGGGAGTTTGGCTTACTATCACAATGATCTTCCCAATATCATCCCAAGTCTCTCCTCAAGGGCTATGAGTGGGGAAGAAAAAATAAATTCATTATCTTGATTATGTGAATCCTAATTACCCAACCTACTAATCAAGCTATTATGGTTATCACTTTCAATTAAACATAAACTCTTCATGTGGTTCCATGACAGGTCTAGACCCTAAGCATCCTCTCTAGGAATCTCTTAGAGCCTATTGCTCATGACCCTGGTCCTACACATGCAAGATCCCACTCTCCCTATCCATGGAACAAGACCTTAGGGTGAAACATAAACACAATGACATCACAAAAAATCATGAAGGCTCAACATGAAATGAATCTAAAATCACATCATCACTGATACAAAATTGAAGCACAATATGAACCATAAAGTCATCATATAAAGCAAGAGTCTTCACCGATCAAAACATAACAATAAATAGGAGTAAGGTATGCATTATTCTTACTCAAAAATAAATAAATACATCCTCAATAGTGAGGCACATTCCTCCCACTGGAGCTCACATATTTCATTCCTCAACAACAAGGCAATCCCCCTCTTGCTGGAGCTATGCAACACATATGCACAATCCTCAATGGTAAGCCACAAACCATCTTACCAGAGCTCAAATAAAACATGAAATGATAAAAATAACATCATAAACAACTCTGAGAAAATGAAAACAATCATAAAAAGCCTATGGTAAAAGCCTACAATTCAAAAAAGTTACCACTTTAGGCCTAACTGACAAATTTGACATCTTAGGCAAAGTAGCACATACAAAGACTAGTTTGGCGCATATGTGGTGCATATTAGCACATCCACCTCATTACCTGGTGCATGCACGTCAAAATTTAGCACATCTAATGTCCAAAAATAACACATCGAAGATAGAGAGCAAAAATAAAGATAAACAGAGAAAACAAGTGACGAACATGCCTAGTTTTGCACATAGGCTCACAAAATGGACAAATATCACTCCTAGAAGGTGCAAGAGGACAAAATAAGGCTATGAAAACTTGAAATAGGAATCACCAAGTATCACAAATTAAATCCAACATCAAATCCCTTCACCTCCACACAATCATGCACATAAATACACCAAACTCACACAGTAACATATGGAGATGCAGTAAAGAATAATGAGATACAAAACATCAATACAAAGGAATTTAAAAGCCCAACAATACCACAAGGAAGTGGAAACATAGATTCATAAAGGAAAATCTAGAACATACATTCTCGACAACACTCCATCTTTTAGATTTTGCTAATAACACACACATATTTTCATATATACATAAATCAATTCCCCAAACCAAAAATTCAATCTTAAAACACTAAAGTCTCCCTTACAATCAATCTTTCAACAAACACAATGAAGACAATCTTTTCAAATTGAAATGCCAAGAGAGTTGAAGCTCCAACCTAGAAAAATAGAAGTAATGTCAAAGAAATTTGAAGTAGAGCAATTCCAAATCGGCAAATCCAACCAAGAAAACTCCAAATCCAATCACCAATTCTTCAATAATCCAAGATTCAATCAAATTCAAAACTCCCAATGCAAGAAAAATTCTCTTGGAAGGTAACCCGACAACCTTCCCTGAAAACTCAATAAATAAATTTGAAATCAAAACTATAGAAGAATATCGGCCAATCAAAATATTCCTATAAACCATATATTATACCTACCATGCATAAAATCGAGGTAAATAATATAAAATAGTTTTATCTACTTACCCCCTTAAAATCAACCAATCCGATAAAAGGGTGGGTAACAATTACATTATCTCAATTAACCAAATAGTAACAAGAGAAATAATAAAACAAAACTATTAAATAAAATAACCTCATGGGCAAAATAAAATGCAAAAGCCCAATAATCAATATAAATAATTATCACAACTATATAAATAAACAAATAAATAATAAACCAAAGGCCCAATAAATATATAAAATAACCAAGGGCAATAAATAAATATTAAACCATATAAAATAATTAAATAACACAAATAAATATTAAATCCCAAAAATAAATTAGACAAATAATAATTAAATAACCAAGCCACATAATAAATTAATTTTAACATTAACGAACTATATTAATCAATTATCAATTAATTAAATAACCAAATACTCTCAATGCCCCAAGGCAAACCGACACAAGGGTCGAAAAACATACTGCAAGGCGCCACACGACAACTCCACTATGACACAAGACCGATTAGGATGTCAACTAAGACCTAGAGTCTGTAGAGGGAAATTTATGCCATCTCTAACTGTAGACGTATAAAAATGACCATATTCCTAAATGAATATTTTATGTTCATTTCTCTATTTAATTAAATCCAATATAATTGAATAACCCACATTCCTCTATTTAATTAAGTAAATTACTCAATTAAATTCACTATACCTCATTTAATTGAATAAATCAATATATTTAATTAAACCCCTTTCTAGCTACTTTTAATTAAATTTACATTTAATTAAAAGTCCATCCCAAATTGAATAAATCTAATTTATTCAATTTCCCAACTTGCAACCAAATTGAAATAAAGCAATTTATTTTAATAAATTCTATTTTCCCTCACCCACTTGCATTTTCCTACATCTCCCACTTGCATCCTAACCCTCTTTCTAACCTCTTCTAGATTCTTCTAAACCTAATTAATTAACCCAAACCCATCCATTATCCCTTTTCCCTCCATATTGAGTTCTATCGGCCCGCTTTTCCCGCATACACTAACAACTTTCCATTGGGATAGAGACACACTCAGACCTATGAAACTAGGTGGAGTCGATTTCTAGTACCTACAATCCTGCAACCACCAATAACCATGATACAATATATTATAAACAATCAAGAAAGTGACAGAGAATCACAACACCATATCATGCTTACAATGAGTGGTATGAAATCATCCCTATCATGAAGACACTAGAAACAATCACAATTTTCATAATCATGGAATAGGGTTAGCATAATCAAGATATCATCAGAGTACCATAAACAATATGATTCATTGAGAACAATGAGCACATATAAGATCATCAAGTAAATCCATCATCATAATTATCTATGATATATATCAATCATCCATAAGAGTCATCATATAACATATGTTAATATAGAATGTCTATCATCATCCATAGCATGTAATCACATAGGTAGGGTCATAATCATAAATCAAAACATCACATAAGAGCCTATATAAGTCTTTTGATGCAAAAATCAAAAGATAAGTCTAGGAGGGGCACTACATATCATGTGCCTACCACTTCAAACTATATTGGTTCGATCATTTTGTGAAGGGAAGCCAATGGGGAGCAGTCAATGTAGTTCAGAGCATCATTGGGATAAAACAACGTGGCATGAACACTACAATCACCAAAGCTTGGTCAACCACCACCGGGAATAGGGATTCACTGAAATCCACCTTGGCCAACCTCCACCGGGACTCGCCAAAATCAATGGACCACCTGCCAAACCTCTCGGGCACACAAAAAAACCACCATAATTGATGCGACCTACATGAGATTCAAATTGGGAATGACGTATCAACATGGCTTGCAACATTGTCGTTGCACTGCGGGGTGAATCCCCAACTAAGACTATTTTGTATTCACATATTGTTTGACAAATGATTATAAAAATCTAATTACAAATGTTATTGCAATAGTTCTAATGAGTATGTATTGCCTTCCTATTCAACAATTTCACTTCAAACTTATTAGTAACAAACTCTGTATTATTATTTATAAATATTGAATATTTTCATAATTTGATATCTCTTGGCATATTTTACTTAAATTATATAAGTTAGGTATGCTAGTTTAATTAATATTAGAAGGAAAAAAATTAAATAATAAAAAAATATTTAATCATGTGCATGAGAAAATAATTAATATATAAATTATTTAATTCATGTGCATATGAGAAAAAAATAAAATATGTATTTTTAATTATAGAAAAGAATAAAATAATTTATTTATTTAATTAATAAGGAGTGAGGAAAAATAGTTACACAATAAATATTATTTTATTTTTTAAAAGAAGGGGTAAAACTCATTTGACCCAAAGCTATGAATCGATGAGAGTTATTGCTAGTGCATAAATGGTTAACTAATTCAAAAAAGATTTGAAATTTTATTTGACATTTTTTTAAAAACTATTTACATATTGTAACTATGACTAAACTCTATGTTGACATTATTTTATAGATGTTGCAAATAGTTAACTAACACTAATTTTTATTCACATATTGTTTGACAAATAATTGTATTCTAATAGTTCTACTTGGCTTTCTATTCAGCCATTTCACTTCAAACTTATTAGTGAGCAACTTTATATTATTATTTATAAATATCGAATATTTTCATAATTTGATATATCTCGACTTATTTTACTTAAATTATACAATACGTTAGGTATGCTAGTTTAATTAATACGAGAAGAAAATAATAATTAAATTAAAAAAAATATTAAATCATGTGCATGAGAAAATAATTAATAAATAAATTATTTAATTCATGTGCATATGATAAGTAAACAAATTATACATTTTTAATTATAGAAAAGAATAAAATAGTTTATTTATTTAATTAACGAGGAGCAAGGAAAAATAATTACATAATAAAGATTGTTTTATTTTTTAAAAGAAGGGGTAAAACTAATTTGACCCGAAGCTATGAATTGATGAGTTTTTAAATGAAGGACATCATCCCCATTTAAACATTCAACAATATCAACCCAATGGGGTTTGAACCTTGGTGGTAAGAACAATACCACCACAACTTATCCATCACACCATGCCACTACTGCAATTTAAAATTTGAATTTAAATTAGAACACTGTTAGCTTAATTAAATAATATAATTATTTAATTAATTTAGAAGAATAATTAGTGAAAATATCACTAATAGCCATTGGACTATTTTTAGTTTCTACATTGGCAAATCATTGATTGCTTGTGGTAGTTTTTTATGATAGTTTCCAAAAATGATTATTTCCATTTCATGCAAGTTTCCTGCATCTCAAGTAGTGGGATTTGAATGTCCAATTTGATTTTAAATTTGAATTTCATATACTGAGAAATTTGGGAATTTCAGAGGGCATTTAAAATTTGGCTATTCAAATTGAGCTTCAACTTGTAGATCTTTAGTGGCTGATAAACCAATGGAGATGGTGACATGTTAAATGGGATGTTCACGGTTTTCCAATTAATCTAAGGTTAGGAGAGCGAGGGTTGCTAAGAGTTATCTCATTTATAGGATACCATTGTGTAGGAGAGTTGGAGTTTGTTTACAATTTTAATATTTTCTAGTATTTTGGTTTGCAAGTGTTGATAGAACAATTAATAGTGTATTCATAGATATTTTGTATTGCAAAGAATTATGTATGGTGTGATCACATGGTAATTCTAACTTTTTATTGTATTTTAATTAGGGGATGAGATTCTCCCCCTCCAAGATGATAAATCTTAGAAGGCAAATCTATCCATCGCTACCTCTTCGAACATGCGCTAAGATGAGCTAGGGGATAACAAGTAACTACACTAACTAAAATGCAAAATTACAATACAAAAATGATAAATATATGAAAACAAAATTCACAGAACAGTGTAATATCAAAAGCAGGTTATACCTTCCAGATGGGGAGCTCTTGAGTTCAGGATGCCAACACAGGACGTACTGTAGTCCATATGGCCCGCGGACAGAGACAGTCCCACAAACAGACCTGTGTGTATTCCTTTACGTGCATAACTTGTACGTCACATGCACACATTGAGATAGGGGAAATTGTTGGGGTTGTATAGGGGCATGCCTCAGTCAGACCCCCGTTTAGGTGTTTCTACCACCACGGACATCCAGACAGGTAGATTGGAAAGATAAATTGGAACTTGGTAGATTGGAAAATAAATGCAAATGGAAACTAAACTTCCTTTAAAAGAGGCTAACTCCTATTGCATGCAATAAATATTGGAAATAAATATTTAACAATGCAAATGACTCATTGCATGTGAAAGATATTGGTAAAAGAGAGAGAGAATGAGCACAAAGCCAAACCCCTCGATATTTGGATTCGTGAGCGTGACGAAGCCCACTTGATCACTTTGTTGGTAAGAAGCCACCACAAGATGATTGTAGCTTGATATTGGTAGAGTGTATGTCCAAGAGCATGAAGAGAGCAGTAAGATATCAAGAGCACAATGAGAGCCAAGAGCCAAGAACCCAAGATCGGGAACCCTTCAAAATGAGCTAGGGAGGGTTCTTAAATCTGAAGGGGTACAGAGAGACGTTACAATGAAACATAAGACAAAAGACACGCGTCGACCAACGTTTGACTCTCTGCCAGATTTGAGATTCGGCCATATTTTTGGGATGTTAGCATGGTGCGTGGATGTCTCTGCGTCGCGCTAACGTGCATAAAAAAGTAGGCCCAAAGGGGCTTTCAAGGCACCTTGTCTTTCGAGCCCATGATGCCAAAATAACATAATTTTGATCATGGATAATGCACTAGGCATCATGCATAAGCATCATAAATGCACTAGGCGCAATTTAGGACACTACATTTTGCCCCCACTTTAGTGGAATGATCGACTATGGGGATCAGTCACACTAAAGTAGTTTGGAAAGACATGTTCATTAAGCTCATGCAGTGCAATAAATGCAGTAGATGCAATAAATACTTAGCCAAAAAGGATAATGTAGAAGCCTCATAGGTTGAGTCAACGATCACGAGAAATGCCCCCAAGTATCCACGAGGAAATCTAGTGTTTGGTATGATGAATTCCATACAATCTCTCAAGGATTATAAAATAAAAGGTCACTTGGTCTTGTCTAAAGTAATAGGCTACATGCAAGCTCTCCAAGCCTCTCCAAATCAAGATCTTTTGAATACAAACTCTTGAGTTCATGGAACCCAACAACTTTGATCTACATCTTTTTAAATAAATTTTGCCTTCTACTCAAGGCATCTGTTGGTATTTTGATAATGTCTAAGTTGTGATTGTCATTGATGGACACACACTTATTTTATGTATGAGTTATTCTCCACCGATAATATGTGTTGTGTTGTTCACACTGGTATTATATGCCATTATATGTATAGTCTTTATTTGTAGAAGACTATCGGTGTTTTGAAGAAGAAGCTTACCAGTCATAGAGGTATGAAGACCTCAAGCAGAACGGAGACCCCTAGCGGTAGTTAATCTTTTGATCGGAACATTATGTTCTAGTTTTCCAGTCTTATTCGTTAAACCAGTATAATTGTAAAGTGTGATGAGTTATCATCAACCGACACTTTAGCGGTGTTTTTGTACCATGTTACCAAATATGTCTAGATGCACTATACCTAGGAAATTGTAGTCTAATCTTATTGGACTAGCATGAAATCAGATTCCTATATGAGGACATCATGTCTAGGGTTTTGAAGGATTGATGTGTGCAAGTATTGTAGAGAAGATTAGGTCTATGTGAAATAGGTATCTCACTGCAGAGCTTGTGAGTGCAAAGGATAGAAGACTGAAGTAATGCTATAATCCATTAACAGAGAATTGTCAAGGATCTAATCAAACATTTTGTGCTATCTTCTAGATCATTCACTTGTTGATTACTAATCTCTTCGACAAGTCTGAAACCCTTAACCGGGTAGGCCCAACCAAGCCTATTGTAAATCCTCTAACAAGGTCATTCACAGTCGTGGATCTGAAATCCTTTAATAGGGTAGTCTTTAACAAGACTTATCTCCTAACAGAGATCCGGATTCCTAACAGGATCTGTTCTAGTGAAGAACATTGTAAGACCTTAACCAGTCTGGTTACTATTCTGCAGATAGTTGACTTGTGAGTTTTACTCACTGTGGTTTTTCCCATTTGGGTTTCCATGTCAAAACATCTTGTGTTATGGTGATTGTGCTTCTATGGGTGAATGCTCTATTTTCTATTTGGCTTATTTATGTTTTAACCAATTTGTTGTTTAAACTACTACACCGGTCTGCTGGAAAATTGTTTAAGAGTTTGGTTAAGTTCTTAGGCATACTAATTCACCCCCCCCTCTTAGTATTCATCAATTGGTATCAGAGAAAACCTTTCTATAAGTCTAACCACTTGGAAGGAGATATGGGGGAATACAACATGAGAGAACTCACTCGCCATTTGACTTAGTCTGAGAGAGCCTATGACGAACTCAAAATCAAGTATAAAACCTATTTAGCCAAGAGAAGAGAACTTGCTGAGCAATTGATGGAATTGACTGAAAAAACTCTTTCGATGAAGCAGACATGGAGGCCCTAGTTGGAGAAGTGGAGAAACTAAATGAATCCAAAACTAACCTAAGGAGGGAGCTGGAAGGACTGACTATCAGGATGAGTCAGGAGCTAGAAAATAGAAGAAAAGTTGAAGATTTAGTGAAGGACAAGGAGCGTGAGATCTCTTAGTTGAAACAAGAGATTGGTACCATCACCGCTCATCTGCAAGAGGGTAATGAAGAGAATGAAGAAATACAAGAAGACCTCAATGCTGCTATCTCTCAAAATGAAACCTTGATGAAAACCAATGATGCTCTTTCCAAGGAACTTGTTGAATCAAAGGAGATACTTGCAAAGTTCAACCAGAGTGCTGCTAAGCTCGAACAAAAGCTAGAATCAGTGAAGCCATCAAAGGATACCAATGGACTTGGTTTCTCTACATATGAGGAAGGTAAAACCTCTGGAGCCAAGAGTAATGCACCAAAAGAGCAACCGATACTTAAGAACAACAAGAAGAGCAAAGGTAAGCCAAATTTGAAACCTGTATGCTTCAACTATCATAAGGAAGGACATACTACCAATGTATGTACGAGCAAGGCTTACAATAATTTTCCTTACATACAAAACAATGTGGCTAGAACTGGTAGATTTAATGGTCACTGTTATGCATGCAACAAGTTTGGGCATAGAGCTTTTGACTGCAGGTCGGTTATGAACAAATCTGGAAGTTATGCACCAAGATGTAAAGGAGTTGTCCCAGAACCTCCTATGAACTGAAACACAAATCAGGATAGAACCTATGACCACTAGTCAAATGGCTATGGAGCATAAAATAGTTGGAGAGCAACCTGTTTGATCTGTCGTGGTAGCGGTCACACTATTGCAACATGCAAAAGGAAGAATGGAAATATGAACACCAGACCATGGAGAACACCTGGTATGGAATGCTATCATTGCAACAAACTAAGACACACTGCCAAAGCATGCAGACTGAGAAAGAATCCATCGGGAGACATACCGGTTTAACCAAAAGGGAAGATCAATGTTGAAACCGTTCAGGCGGATATAGATAAAACTTGAAAAAAGAAAACTAAAGAGAAGCCACAAGATGTACTAGTATCTGCACTGAGTGTGGAGAACCCTGAACTGACAAACTGAGCTTCAAAAAGCTTAGGGGGAACATATCAGTAACAATGTCTTGAACCCTTGGAGTATATCAATAAAGTGCCTTTATCAGTATTGGTTGCCCGTCAACTGACAAAAGAAATGAAGTGGTAAAAGGAAAAGTTATGGTTTGTGCCCTAACGGTGATGCATTTATTATGGTAGGTAGGAGCATATTTAAAAGTGACTTTCATCGTCATTTTTACTTACCTATTTTCATTGAAGAATTTTTTTTTAGCTTGAGAAGAGCAACTAGAGCAATTCATCTTGCATTTTAAAGAATTCAGGAAGATATCTTGCACAAGATTTTGCAGTCATTCAGAGTGGAGTTCAGAGTGGTAAAACAAGCTTTTGGAGAAGTTTGTTGCGTTCGACATCAGTCTAACCTGTTCAAAATCGATGAACCCTAGCTTGGAACAATATGGTATTTTTCATCGAATCACTCTCATCATTTGGAATTATCTTGATATGGCTTATACATCTGAAATCCCTTCTAGTTCTATTGAACTTGAGGAATCATCTGAGTTTCTTAGGAGGAAGGTGAAGTACAATGCCCTATCTCAAATTCCCACTAGAGTTATTGTCGAAGTGGATGTTTCAGGATATATTGATTGCAAACTAGAAGACCTAGGGTCTCTAGTGATTCACTCCCAGCTGAGTCTGTTCTGTGGAAATGATAAGAACATTAAACCTGAGTACATCATAATCGAGAAGAAGAAACTTCACAATGCAATATATTTTCTTGAGGAATTTACAAAAGAACACATTAGGATTATTCTAAGAAGGGTTCATGGTGATAAGATGTATCTTGAGCGAACCCATGATATTACACCCAAGACAATTCATGTTGTGACTGGTTTCTGCAATGTTGGGGAAGTCCCCGTTCTTCGCAAGATCACCAAAACCAAAGTGACAGAGCTCACCGGTTCTGTGAGCGACCAATGGGCAATGATTGTAAACACCATAAAAGATGACTTGGTGAAATATGCGTGCATGGTAATTGGGTATAGAGTATTCTATGCTAGTAGAATGAATTTTGTTACTACAGTTGCGGTGCATGCCGCTTATAGGATGATCAAGGAGAAAGAAGAATGTGACTTATGTACCTTCATGCAGAAACAACTCATGGAGAACCTGAAGTCCATCAAAATGGACAAAATTCTGAGGTTTAAGTTTGGTCAACTACTTGTCAGTTTGTTTTTCTATTTTCAAGGATATTTTCTAGGAGTTGGTGATGTTCAATGATTGAGTGACCTACCGGTTTCTAGACAAATAAAGGAGAGTCTGCAAGTAGTGGGAACTGGGTATCCGGAGACTCTGAACATGTATTTTGATGAGTTCAGACTAAAGATGAACCAGAGAATGAGAATATCAGGTGATCTAGTTAAAAAATATGAAGATGATATCTGTTTCACAGTCAAGATAGATCATTGCATAACGCAAGTAGTCGAGCCCATAGAAGATGAAGTTGAGCCTATGGGCTATGAAGTGGTAAATGATATATTCATAGGGTATGCCTCTACCCTACTTGCTTCACCATTGGATCCAAAGAAGAAGAGGACCGATAGTTACTTCAAGAGGATCAAATCTATTGACATACCAAAGCAGAAAAAGAGTAAAGCAGTGCCATTGGCATCGACACCGGTTACATCTGCTGCCAGTCCAAGAGTGACCAAGAGGTCACCGGCCAAAAAGAAACCGGAGGCTATTCCACCAAAGGTATTTGAAAGGAAGAGAAAAAATAAGAATAATTCACTGGATTCAAAAGACACTGAACCCAAGGTAGAAATGAAGAAGACAAGGCAATCAAGCAAGAAGATGAAGTCCACTAGTAATGTACCACCAACCTCTACACCAGTAAATATACATGTTGCTTCTTACCACCCTATGAAACATTTTCAAAGAGTTATGAAGAATGTTAAAAGGAAAGTACTTGATGATCTAAAGGATTATTTTGATGATCTTAGCGATAGTGAAAAGGAAGAAGTAGAGTTAGAGGTCATTAAATATTTGTGTGATAATGATCGGTCTCCAATTGACATTAAACCTGATGCTCCTAATTCTTTGTATAAGTATTTGGATAAAAAATGGTGCATTGTCATTGAAAAGGAGAAAGAAATTAGGGAAGAACTTTTTTCCCAATATTTTCCTGATGCCTCTAATTTAGAATTGTTTGAGATTCTTAATCGGTACAAAGGCATCTTTTTCATGCGAAAAAGAAGACTTTAGCTACTCGGTGGCAAAACCTCTGAAATGGAAAAACACACCCATCTGTAGGTTAAAGCAGTTGTCAAAATGCAGAAAGTATTCGAAGCTAATCGACTAGTTGAGAAAGCACTTGACCTATCCACAGCTAAACCGAATGAAATCTTTGACAGTCTACGTGAAATAATAGCATATCAAAATGAACCCATTGATGTTGATGCACTAGATGTTGAGGACACCACTCCAGAGAAGGAGAAAGCTGAAAAGGAGAGAGTGGAGAAAGAAAAGGATGAGAAAGCGGCAAACGAGAAACAGGAAAAAGAGAAACTAGAAAAAGAAAAAGCAGAGAAAGAGAAACTTGTAAAAGAGAAAGCGGAGAAAGAAAAACAAGAGAAAGAGCATGCGGAGAAAGTGAGACAAGAGGAAGAGAGACAAAAGAAGGAAGCAGAGAAGAAGAAGGAAGAGAAGAAGAAGGAAGAGAAGAAGAAGAAAGAAGATGAGAAGAAGAGAGTGGAAGAGGAGAAGAAGAAGGAAGATGAGAAGAAGAAGGAAGAAGTGGAGAAGAGGGAAGAAGAGCGGAAGAAAGAAGAAGAGAAGAAGAGTGTGGAAGAGGAGAAAGAGAAGGCTGCCAAGGTAGCCCAGGAAAAAGAAGAAGAGGAGAAGAAAAGACAAAAGGAGATCAAGGCAAAGGAAGGAGCACAAACTCCTAAGGCAACTAGAGATCAAGCCAAGCAGGTTGATCCCATTGGTCCCACCGATTTGACTCTTGCCCATCTTACTCAATCGATTGATGAAAGTGAGCTACTAAGGAGCATTCAACTAGCTCAGGTTAGATTGAAAGAACTAAGGAAAATGAAAGAACACGATGTCATTCAATTTTCTGTTGACACTCTTTCCAATCTAATTCCCGGTACTAACCTTCCTAGTACTGATTCCTCATTGGCCAAGTTAAACTTCTTTGCATAGTGGTACATGATCAAGTACAATCTTTAGAAGATGCTGCCCAGGTTTCTATAGAGAAGAAGTATGAAAAAGATCTAAAAGCTTCATTAGTAAAGCAAATGGATGTAGACAAAGAAAAACTACTTAAGCAGAAGGATGATATAAGTTTAGCTATGGGTGAAGGCAACCTACTCTTGAGCAAAATCTACCAACCTCACCTATTTTGTGCAGATGCTCTACAACAGAAGAGTCAACTCCAATCGGAGTTAAAGAAGTATATCGGCAACTTCAAATTGCCATATGATTCATTCACAGTGTATGGACAGATTGTTCACACTCACCAACGTCAGATTGCAAAGATTGAATCAGAGATCTGCAAGCGGACTCAAGATCTACAGGAGCTCCAGTTGCTTCTATTACCAAAATTGCAGGTTCTTCAGAAGTGCTTCCTGAACTTGGAGGCTATTACTATAACATAGGAGATGAGAACTATCTATGCAATGGAAGAATTAGCTTTCTAGATGAACACCGAGAGTGAAATTTTTGCCTCACTTCTTGATTCATGGTCTTCAGACATGAAGAATTTTCTGAAAAACTTTAAATCTCTTTTTGAGAAGTTTTACTCTTTATTGTCATGAACATATCCTCTGTTTTATGCAATATAACTTTCGTAAATTTTGGTGAAATAGGGAGTGTTTGCATTACTTTGTCATTGTTGGAAAAGGGGGAGTATTATTGAAAATTTCATGCACATACTTGTGATTTTTGCAAAGGGAGTAGTGTATATGCTTAGGGGGAGTAATTTTGATTATGGCATTTTTTTTTGTTTTGTAAGCACTTAGATGTCAAAATTTTCCTAATTGTTGCCATCAATGTCAAAGGGGGAGATTGTTGGTATTTTGATAATGTCTAAGTTGTGATTGTCATTGATGGACACACACTTATTTTATGTATGAGTTATTCTCCATTGATAATATGTGTTGTGTTGTTCACATTGGTATTATATGCCATTATATGTATAGTCTTTATTTGTAGAAGACTATCGGTGTTTTGAAGAAGAAGCTTACCGGTCATAGAGGTATGAAGACCTCAAGCAGAATGGAGACCCCTAGCAGTAGTTAATCTTTTGATAGGAACATTATGTTCCAGTTTTCCAGTCTTATTCATTAAACCGATAATCGATATACTGTGCCAAACCGGTATAATTGTAAAGTGTGATGAGTTTTCATCCACCGACACTTTAGCAGTGTTTCTGTGCTGTGTTACCAAATATGTCTAGATGCACTATACCTAGGAAATTGTAGTCTAATCTTATTGGACCGACATGAAATCAGATTCCTATATGAGGACATCATGTCTAGGGTTTTGAAGGATTGATGTGTGCGAGTATTGTAGAGAAGATTAGGTCTGTGCGAAATAGGTATCTCACTGCAAAGCTTGTGAGTGCAAAGAATAGAAGACTGAAGTAATGTTGTAATGCATTAACAAAGAACTGTTAAGGATCTAATCAAGAATTTTGTGCTATCTTCTAGATCATTCACTTGTTACTAATCTCTTCCACAAGTCTGAAACCCTTAACTGGGTAGGCCCAACCAAGCCTATTTTAAATCCTCTAACAAGGTGGTTCAAAGTCATGGATTTGAAATCCTTTAATAGGGTAGTCTTTAACAAGACTTATCTCCTAACAGAGATTTGGATTCCTAACAGGATTGATTCTGGTGAAGAATATTGTAAGACCTTAACCGGCCTGGTTACTATTTTGTAGAAAGTTGACTTGTGAGTTTGACTCACCGTGGTTTTTCTCATTTGGGTTTCCACGTCAAAATATCTTGTGTTATGGTGATTGTGCTTCTGTGGGTGAATGCTCTATTTTCTATTTGGCTTATTTATGTTTTAACCAGTTTGTTGTTTAAACTACTACACCAGTCTGCTGGAAAATTGTTTAAGAGTTTGGTTAAGTTCTTAGGCATACTAATTCACCCCCCCCTCTTAGTATTCAACATATACATCCCTATTAGATTTTCTAGTCCGGTGCTTCAATAGAAAGGTTTAACTTTGCAAAAAATCAACCCATTTTAAATGCCTTTGATTTAACTTTTCTTAGCTATTCAAATATTGTAAAGCTTGATAATCAATAAATAAAACAAACTCTTTTGGAAAAAGATAATGTCTCCACTTTTTCAATGCCTTAACTATAACATAAAACTCTTGATCATAAAATAGAATACTTTATCTTGGCATCATTCAACTTTTCACTGAAATAGGCAATGGGTTCACCTTCTCAACTCTAAACAACTCCAATAGCATTACCACTAGCATTGCAATCTACCTAAAATACCTTGTTAAAACCTAGAAGTTCCAAATCAGGTTGCTTTGTAACTCTTTGCTACTTTTGTAGTCCACTTAAACTCTTTTTGATCCCCTCTTATTGTTTTAGTTAGGGGTCCACAAATACTACTGAAATTCTTGATAAACTTTCTATAAAGAATAGCTAGACCATGAAAAGACCACACTTTAGTAGCACTCCCTAGATTAGGCCATTCAAGGATAGCCTTTACTTTCTTTGGGTCCATTTTAAGACAACAAATCCTAGGTACACTAACTCCTTCACAAAATTGTACTTCTTTAGCTTAATCAATAACCTTTGTTCTCTTAACTTCTTAAAGACCCTATAAATATGCATTACATTATCCTCCAATGTTTTAATAAAAATTCAAATATAATCCACGTAAACAATAACAAACTCACACAAAAATTCTTTTAATACCTTATTCATGAGCCACATGAATGTTCTTGGTGCATTGGTTATCCCAAAAGGCATGAGTAATCACTCATACAAGCCATCCTTTGTTTTGAAGTCTATTTTCCATTCATCTCCTTATCTAATCTGAATTTGGTGATATCCACTCTGTGAAGTACTCAGCTCCACTCAAGCAATCCATAATATCATCCATCCTCGACAAGGGAAATCTATACTTGATAGTAATCTTATTGATGGCTCAAGAGTCTATACACATCCCCCATTCTCCATTTTTCTTCGGTGTTAGCACTGTAGGTACCACACATGGACTCAAACTCTTCACTCTCTTTGGAATCATTCTATGTGCTTTCTTATTCTGCAAACTGGCTCTAGGAATCAGGTTCATCTGATGACTAATCTTTCTCACTAGTGGTAAGCCATCAGGTGCATTATTAGATACAATATCCTGAAACTCATCTAAAAAAGTTGTAACTTCTATAGGTATATCTTCTAATTCTTTGTGAGCTTTAGGAATTAAAGAAAAACATATATTCTCATGGTTCATTCCATCTAGATTTTTTCTTCCATCAAGTAAACATATTCTTGCATTACTGCATACCTTTTCCTCTATCTCCTTCAATGGATTCATCTTATGTTGAACTCCATCATTTTTCAAAGAATAGGTATTTGTATATCGATCATGTACTACATGTCAATCAAATTGCCATGGTCTTCCTAATAACATATGGCAAACATCTAGATAGGCATGATATGATTTTGTTCAAGTTATGGTTGAGGATAAGAGGGTACTAATAGAAAATGTTGACAAATTAGATAATGATTTTAATTCTTTGATGAAGTTAGTGGGTACTAAAATACTCTTTTAGTATAGGAAAATTGTTCAAATTACTTCCCTTAGTTAATATATATAAAAAATGAGAGATTGTTAGGAAGGTGTGTTGTACACCTTGCGTAACAATTTAATGTTATCATAAAAAAACTCTTCCAAGAATTGGAACACTTCACTTAGATGGGAATATTTAGATTTTATTTTGTAATTATTATCTCACCACTTGGAATAGTATCCATGATAATATACAAAGAATATATATGATGGGGGTTATGAATTACATTGAAGAATACATATATGACTAATTAAAAATGTTTGAATCTTTTAAGAAACTTATACATGTTAAACACACCCCAAGACTGAGAGGGGGGGTGAATCAGTCCTAACCAAATAGATAAACTTTATTCACTATCAACTTATCCTTAATCTTATCAGTAGTAATGAAAGATAGAACAATGAATCACCATGCACAAGAGAATACTAGATTTACATGGAAAGCCCAAACTAGGAAAACCATGGTGAGAGTCAACTCATAATATATGAATAAGATTACAATATTTTTTAAGGCTCATTTCTAAGGAAGCGCATTGCTCCTTGAAGAAATTGCATGCTAAGGTGCACTACCTCAAGACAAGATACAAGGGACTTGCATGTTGAGACACACAACCTCATAGAAAGGTACAAAACTTCTAGAGAAGATACACTATCTCTAAGAAAGGTACACAGACAAATGGATAAAGATGATTAGGACTTTAAAAATACTGCTTCCAACAACCTCCAAGTACGAAGCTATCCTTGAATCTGTGTTTCAAGCAACCAACTCCAAAGGAGTTTCACCACACACTTCTTCTACCTCAACTTTACATTATTGACTCTACAAATGATGTAATCATTTAAGTGCAACACACATATTGGTCCACACACTCATCCACATAATCAAAACCTATTTGATCTTCTATCTACACCATCTTCTTTATTGTAAACACAATATAGGTTGGCCAGAGTAGAGGAAAAACATAGGTCCCACCAAGTCAGCCACCAAAACATAATTATGGTGAAAGTTATCTAATCTAAGAGATAAAGAGGACCTAAATACATCATAGCACTTCTCTTTAAGTAGTCTCATACAATTCACATGCTAGCACATATCCTCGAAAGTCAACAAAAAGGTCACGTGTAGATAATCCATGTAGCACATCACTAGTCGACCTCATACCTCAACATCTACAACAATTTTCTATCAAATCAATCATAATATCACCAGTGAGAAAACAATAATAATAACATATATTGTTAGACATTAGGTTGACATCAATGCTAGCACATATTTTCAACAATCTCCCTTTTTCATTGATGCCAACACTTACTATTGCATACATAATACTATCTTCTCTCATTCCATATCTACATTCTCTCCCATAGTGATGTCCAACATTTATTACCATTTGACAAACAATAGTATCTCTCCTACATGGAATCTATTTGTATCTCTCACCTTTTGACATCAAGGACAAAGGACACATCTCTTCACCTGATTCGACATCCATATTCCTCCTCATTATCTCTAATTTACATTCTTCCCTTTCAACAACTAACCAACTATCTTCTCCCCTTCAGAGCATCAATGAACATCAATCTAGGAGACAAAGGATATACCTTGAAATTATCCCCTCGATAGATGAACCACCATATGCATCTATTTAGAAGGAGGGGCCCCTAGCATCTATGTGAGATACTTAAAAGTATCCCTTGAAAGTTCTTTAGTGAGGATATATACAATCTAATCCTTTGTGGGCACATATCCCAATCTGATTTCTTTTTTTCTACAACTTTCTCTTAAAAAATAATACCAAATAGAAATGTGTTTGGTTCTTGAATGCATCACTGAATTTATTGAAATGTTTATGATACTTGTATTATCACACATGATAGGAATGAGATCATCATATATCACCTAAATATATTTCAATGTTTTCTTAATCCACATAACCTAAGTGCAACATGATGCTACAACAATGCATTTTGCCTTTGTAGTAGATAAGGAAACCAAGTCTTTCTTCTTATTGAACCAAGAAACCAATCTATCTCTTAAGAAAAATGCACTTCCAATGGTATTTCTCCTATCATGAGCATAGCCAACCCAATTGACATCAATATAAGCCATCAAAGATAAATAACTATCGTTATTATACCATAGGCCATAATCTAGAGTTCCTTTCAAATATCTAAATACTCAATTAACAACCTTATCATGAGACTACTTGGGATTAGCTTGATATATGGCATCCAAACATACCACATTCATAATATTAGGTCTAGAAGTAGTTAAATATAATAGCTCTCCAATTATAGACCTATAGAGAGTTTGATCAACTACCAAAAACTCATCATCCTTTCTCAAGTGACAACTAGCAGCCATGGGGGTACTTACTGGCTTAGCATTATCCATATGAAACTTTTTCAACATTAACTGAAAATAATTTGACTGAGAAATAAAGATTCCATCACCTAACTATGCAATTTAAAATCCACGAAAGAAAGACAACTCACCAATCATTGACATCTAAAATTATTTATGCATTTCCTCTACAAATATTTTGCAACACTGTCATCTCCTCCAAAGATAATTTCATCAACATATACAACAACTATCAATAGTTTGTCATCCTCAATCTTGAAATAAATATTACTATTTTCCATACCTTTCTTGCAACCTTGCTGCAATAGATACTTGTCCAAACTTACATATTGAGCCCTAGGGGCTTGCTTAAGACTATAATGCCTTTTTCAATATGCACACCATGTCCAAATCTTCTGCCAACTAAAATACATTAGGCTATTCTATATAGAATTCTTATAGATCCCCATTTAGGAAGATTGACTTGACATCCATCTGATACATCCTTGCTTTTATTAGAAAAGGTCTTGGGCTCAACCTTTGATATAAGAAAAATAATCACTTGTTCACTTGCTTTGGCAATTCTTCTTCTGGTCTGCACACCGCCATTCTTATCATCAATAATTTGAACTTTTGAATGATTCTTTTGGTTATACTTTGCTAGATTCTTAGGGGTATTTTCTAATTTCTTCTCCTTTGTTTCTTTTTCTATATTTTATTCCTCTTCTTCTCTACAAAGAAACATATACAACAACTATCAATAGTTTGTCATCATCAATCTTGAAATAAATATTACTATTTTCTATACCTTTCTTGCACCCTTGTTGTATTAGATACTTGTCCAAACTTGCATATTGAGCCCTAGGGGCTTTCTTAAGACTATAATGCCTTATTCAATATGCACACCATATCCAAATCTTCTACCAACTAAAATACATTACACTATTCTATATAGAATTCTTATAGATTCCCATTCAGGAAGATTGACTTGACATCCATCCGATACACCTTAAAGTCCTTGTGAGCTACAAATGCAGCAAACATTTTGATTGCCTCCATTTTGGCCATTGGAGAAAAACTCCCTTCAATATCAATGCATTCTACTTGAGAATATCCCTTACACACCACATTGGATTTGTTCCTTGTCACTTATCCTTCTTCATTTAGTTTATTTCAAAATACCCACTTGGTTCCAATAACATTCTTGTTTGTAGGTTTAGGAACAAGTTCCCATGTCTGATTCTTTTTAATTTGATTAAGTTTTTCTTTCATGGTTTTCATCCATCCTTAATCCTTGCTTTTAAGAGAAAAGGTCTTGGGCTCAACCTTTGGTAGAAGAAAAATATTCACTTGTTCACTTGCTTTGGAAATTCTTCTTTTGGTCTACACACCTTCATTCTTATCATCAATAATTTGAGCTTTTGAATGATTCTTTTGGTTGTACTTTGCTAGATTCTTAGGGGTATTTTCTAATTCCTTCTCCTTTGTTTCTTTTTCTGTTCTTTATTCCTCTTCTTTTGTACAAAGTAGGGAACACCTTCTATTCCACAATCCTTAGGTTCTTCTATTATCTAATTCCAATTTTCATCTTCTTTGACATTTGTGCTTTCAACTATCTTCTTGAGTCTCTTGTTGTAACATCTATAGGCCCTGCTTCTTATTGAATAACCAAGGAAGATTCCTTCATCAGTCCTTAAATTAAACTTTCCAAGATCTTCTTCATCTCGTATTATGTAGCACTTCCTTCTAACGATTTTGAAGTACCTAACAATGGTAGTTCTTCCATACCACAACTCATAAGGGGTATTTGAATTATTGACTCTTACTTTCACTCTGTTAAGAATGTAAATACTAGTATACATAACCTCTTTCCAATAAACATCAATAAAGTTATCATCTTTTAACATTGTTCTATCCATTTATTGAATTGTTCTATGATTCTTTTCTACTACCCCATTCTGTTGAGGGGTCCTAGGAGTAGACACACGTCTCATAATTCCATGATCTTCACCAAATTTATTAAACTCATTTGATGTAAATTATCCTCCTCTATTAGACCTTAAGCATTTGATCTTAGTATCCACTTCAATCTCAAGGTCATAGACTTGAAGGCTTTAAACTTATCTAATTCTTCAAAATTTTCTCTTAGAAAAGCAACCCATGTCATCCTAGAGTAATCAACAAGTATCATAAAGTACATTTCACAATTGAATCCTCTTGTATTGGTAGGTCCACATAGATCAATATATTTAGCTCCAAGGGTTTTGAAGTAGACTAATTCTTGCTCCTAAATCTTGTCTTTGTCTGCTTCACCATCTGACATTCATTGCATAGTGTGTTTGTAGGCTTTATGATCTTGGGCATATCTCTTACTGCATGTGCAAAGCTCATCTTTGCTATTTTATCAAAATTGATGTGTCCCATCCATTTGTGCCAAAGACAATTTTCACTTCTCTGGGCTATTAGACAATTTCCTCCTTTGTCTTGCTTTCGATGGTAGATATTTCCATCAGTCCTTGTACCCTATGCAATTAGTCTTCTTGAGCTTCCTTTCCTTATTTCAGATCCATTCTCATGAAATGTAAGATTGTATCTTTTGTTGTACACCTAATTAGCGCTGAGAAGATTATGTCCTAGTCCCTTAACATAGAGAACATCCTCTGTCTTGTTCTTTCTGTCAATGGTCATGGTTTCTTTATGAAATATCTGAGCGGCCACTTCACCACTAAACATACACTAATACATTTGGGGTCAAATTCCGATGGAGGTTTCCGACGGATAAGGAGCATTGTGTGAAAATTTGATTTTTTTAAAAAAAATGCCCGTGTTCGTCGGAATTACGACGACCTCGGGCATTTTATTAAAAAAGAAAAACGCAACGCATTTTCATTTTCAAAGCAAACTGAAGCAAGACCGTCTTGCCTCCCTGCCGGAGCGATCTTTGCACAAGCAAGGTAAGGTTTGTTTTGCAATCAAAGCAACTGGTTTTTTTTGCGAATTAATCCATTTTGTGCATATCCTGCGATCTTAAAACCATGAAATGACATCTCTTTGAGGTATTCCATCATACAGTTCACATACCGTGTGTATGCTACCCCATTTTGCGATTTTTTTTTTTAATGGAAATTTTTTTAGAAGCTCATTTTAGCATTTAATAATTGCCATGCATACCTCGCTTGAAGAGTTATTACACAAAGAAAAATGGCAGAGGAGATAAAATTGTCACTCCTGCCATTGAGAAGGGTGCCTCCATGAAAGTAAAATGCTCACAGCCAATACCTAGATGGGGAAGGCCTGGCCGGCTTCTGCCAAAGACTAGATAACAGGTTTGTTGTGGTTTTGGAGTCCTGACTTTCACTGTCTCAAACTACTTGATCTCTTTGTACCATTGGGCGCATCAGAAACAACATTTTCATAAATTGTCCACAGGGTTTCAGAGTCAGGATGCCCTTCTATAATCTTGATAAACCTTCCCTATGTCATCATCAATACCTTGAGAATAGAAAGACCGTGGCCAGTGGTGGACTCAATTTTCTGCCAAACTAAAAACCTGGGCCTCATAGACCGTTCTAAACTATTTTGCAACAACTTAGGATGCTTCACTACAGAATTTGCAGGGACCTCCAAATGATTAACTACAAATTTCATCTTCTCACCAATATTTTCCTTGGAGAAACTTAAGACTATAGGAGCAATCCTAAATACTCACCAGATTTCCTCGGCTGAGAGACCCCAGAATTTGAGATTCTCTATCTTGGCCTCCAACATTTCCATACGGCTAAGAGTCACTGCACTTAAAATATATCTGAACATTTTGCTTCCTTTATCAAGGCCAATGTTCTGAATGAGAACAACTTCTACAAGCGTTAGAGAACTGTGTACCAGTACTCTCAGACCCATAAGTAAGAATTTAGAGAGTTCTGCCCTGCTTAAACCAAATCCCCTTCGATTATGCTTTGATGGATGTCCATACCTTGTTCCAAAGATCCTATACGCAGGGAGGATGCTGGCAAATGTTGCATTGAGATAAACATGACTGTATTTCATGAGGATTTGAACTCAAAGCATTGGCACTATCAGTTATGGCTATATTAGCTTTTTAAGACACTTTCATAGTGCACTTCACCTGTCCTAATAATGGACTATCATGAGATTCTTAAGAATGGAAATAATCCAAAAATTCATGCCCTCTATGTTGTCAATGTGGTTTTCAATCATTGCGACTACATTCTTTTCAAGGACCAAGTAGTGTTCTTTTTTCATTGTTCTACTGTGCTTCTCAAGCTGCACCAACATAGTTTTATTTAATGGCTTTGTTTTGATAGTGATTTCTCCATGGCTTCCACTGTCTTTTTCTTGGCACATTCAATGCATTGTCATCTATCACTACTATTTATTGTCCTTTTTACCTTTATTGAGGTTGTTGTCATACATGTCATTCACTTTGTCTATGAGTATATCTCAACCAATTCACTGTTGTGAGTAGAAATAAAAGATTAGTCTCATCTCTTTTACTCTTTTAGACCTTCATAGTAATCTTTGCAATATATCATTTCCTTCCAATTATATGGAATAATGATTTTCTTTTTATGGAATGTGATGAAGGCTTGAGTGTGTCTTCTTGAACTCACTTATTATCAGCTCCTCTATGATTACCTTAGATCTTTGTGGCTAAGAATTGTTCTTGATGAACTTATGCTCTTTATTGATTTCTTTTACTACCATTATATTATCCTGAAAAAAGGCTTGTTCAATGCTCCCTTAGCATGCATGTGCTCTCTTTGTATTGATCTAGGGCTACTCATTAATGTATCTATGGATTTCCCTTATTCACTATGTTGTGACAGTCATTTGCAGATTTGGGACTATCATCTTTCATAATTTCATGTCTTTAAGATGTGGGTACATTGCTTGACAAGAAAAGCTCAAGCATTTGTGAAGTTCAAAGAGTTTAAACCCCTTGTTGAATGGTCATCCAGTTGTTCTCTAAATGCAAAATGCTCAAGTAAATGAGAAATTCACTCAAAATGGTTTATCCACAACTAAAAGAAAACAACTAACCACCACATATATGCATCAACAAAACAGTGTTGTATAGAGACCTAATCATGCCTTCATGGATATGTAGATCAAGTTCCTACATTTTGGACAAAAGCAATTCACACAATAATATATTTGTTGAACACACCCACCACAAAGATTTGGTTATGCAATAATATATTTGTTGTTAACTTTATCATTTGGTTATGCTTGTTACAATCAAGGTTTGACCAAACTAATTCTTAAATATACAAATGAAGAGTGTGGTTGGTTGGTGACTAATTACTCTTTTTAACACCATTTACAAGATCATATCTAAATCAAGTGTCTCAAGAATTAAGCTACTACTAAGAAGATAGTTTGCCTAAAGCAAATGGGTTTCTTGGGTGGCTATTTATTGTAGATAACTTAGTTTCTTCATGAGAATCAATCAATTTGGAACATGTATAACTCACATTTGTGACATGTCACTAATGCAATTCCTTAGTACTTGTTTGAGTACTATCTCCTCTATTGTTTTCTATCCACTTTTGTGTCCTTCTTAGAACAAATAATAGATTAATGAGAAGGTGGAAAAGGTGGATTCACCTAAGAGGGAGTAGATTTTCCCAATAATATGTTAGATTCTCCCAAGGACGGATGGACTATACACTTGAAAGGTAGATGATTAAGGATGATGACAAGGTGAATTTTCCTTAGAATGATAGGGTTGATTTTCCTAAGAACAAGTAGATTCATGTAAACTAGAGGATACAAATTTGGACAAAATAATGGAAGGAGACTAAAACTAGATAGATTCACCTAAATGGGAGTGTAGTCGTCTAAGGATAGGAAAAATTCACCATTTGTGTAAGAAAGATGGATAAGATAAATGATTTATGTGAAATAGATTCACCTAAGAGAAAGTAGATTCACATAAGGATAGGTGGATTTTCCTAAAGATGAAGGGATAAGACTTAACAAAAAGAGGACTTAGGATGATGACAAGGAGGATTCTTTTAAGGGTATGGCATATTCACCTAAGGGATAGTGTATTCTCCCAAGAATATGGAAAAATTATTGATTGGTGGAATGACATACTAGATCAAGGAATGATACAAGGGTAGATTCACCTAAATATAGGGTAAATTCAGCTAAAAGGGTACCCATGAGATTTTGGTACTAAGTACCTATCTATGGTTGGTGTATTTGGATACAAGTATGATGAAACCATGCTTGTGTATGATGAAACAAAGTCTAGATCTCTATTATAGGTCCAACATAATCTCTATTATTTGAGACACCATTTTATTAGCATATCCAATAGGGTAATTTATGGGTTTAATTATGGATCATGTTGTCTATTTCCATGCACTATTGAACTTATTTGGATGTATTGAGATTATTTTAATTTTGAAGTTATAAATAAATTATGTTTGTACCTTAGAAAGGGTAACTCCAATTGATGTTTGGGCAGTTTATTTGAAAACTTATGGTGATTATTGCCCTATGTTATGTAATGGAGTTATTTTTACACTAAGTAATTAACTAGAAAAATGAATTTGTATTGTTGTACAAGTATGATGAAACCATGCTTGTGTGTTTACATGTTTGTGCATCCTATTGAGAACCAACCTCGCTATTGAGGAACTCAATAAATGTGGTGTTAAGTAGAAGAATGGAAAACTCAAGAAGCTATGGTGACATATTGTGGCATTAGTAGGGATTATCTCTATTGACCACACCTTTCAAAGATAGTATCCCCTAGTTCTCCTCATAGAATGGACCATTGGATGGCTCATAGTGGTATCCTATCCTACATTTATCTTGATGGCATTGCTGATAGTTGGTATGTGGTTCTTGGTACGGGTTTCCTCTTACCTATTATCTTATTTATATCTTTGTTCCAACATGTGGAGATTGATTTTTGTCATGCTATGATGATTTTCATGTTTGCATGTGTTTTGACATTATGCAAATAGATATGATGTCACACCATACTTATGTTTTGATATAGTGTAGGTGATGGTTACATGTTGTTGATGGTAGCAATTTGGGTTCAAAGACACAATTCCACACACACACACAAATATTTGAAGATGCATTTTATATTATTCCTTCTTAGTGGCGATTAGTGTTGGAAGATTTGCACACATGTAGAGAGGAACTCATGTTAGATACAATAGGTTGTGTTTGATAACATTTGAATGTGCCTCATGATGTATACATATAGCTTTGGTGTGTGACATGCATGCACATTTTTCCATAAGACACATTGCTATGTGGCATGTGCCCTATGCATGTCATCTTTGTAAGGCACGTTGCTATGTGCAATGTGGCCCTAGGTGTGTCTTCTATATGAGGTGTATTGCCATGATATGTTAGGATTTGTAGTGTGCAGGCCACAAATGCATGCATGAGGGACTATTATTATAGTCATGTTTTTTGGGCATGTAGCCTAGGCATGTCTTCTCCATTAGGTACATGGCCATGCCATGTGGGAGTTTTTGTGTTCATGCCACAAATGCACACATGAGGGACTATTATTGGAGTCATGATGAATCTTCATTCTATTTAGCCACAATTTCTAGTCATATAGTTATGTAATGTGCACTTTTAAGGATTGTGAAGTTTCCTTCAATTATTGATGATCTCTCATCTTTGTTGCATGGGCCAAGAATTTTATTTTATCTTGTTTGTATTGGTTTAATCACTATTGTGTAGTTATTGTGGCTATGCTTGATTTGCTATTGGAATTGAACACATTTATTTGACTTATTATTGTTACTATTTTTTCTTTCTTTCAATATTTATGATCTTTGGTAGTTTAGTGAAACTCTTGCTATTTTTAAATGTTGCCTTCTTTGTTGTGATGTGATTCCTCACCAAGATCGACATAGATAACCTTGGATGAGTGTATATAAGGAATCAAACATTGGGAAAATTTGAGGATAGGGGTAAGTGTTTGTTGTATGGGTAGCTACGATCCACTTGTACATTCTTAGTGATTATTGATGACTATGTCTTGGAGCTGGCTAATCCCATTAAACAAACAAGGGGGAAGTCATACATAATCGTATGGATCCTCCCTAGTTGTGTGTGGATTCAAGATGACCATCATTTCATATGGTTCTTGGTTACTTTGTGAGACCATGGCATCCTCTTAGACCAATATGCGAGCCTTGTATTGTTATCCCTGCAATGTGGATGAATAAGTGTATGTTTAAATAAATGCTTTTCTTAGAATACTCAAAAATGTCTCTCAGAAAGTCTACAACAGGCAAACTTTTAGTAAGAATTTGCAGACACAATGCTCAGAAATTCACACAATCAGCTACATTAAATACGTTCTCTATTAAGTTCAATGGTTTTGGTTCGATTTGCAATTTTTGTGAAGCTTTTGCACTAAAGTTTCCATAGCCTGATTTTTTTGCCTGTGAAGAAAGACCATGTCAGATAATATTAGTGAAGAACAAAATAAGGAGATAGTTGCTAGATTATGATCTAACTTGAAAAGAAAAGGTGATGGGAAATGTTATTGTCCCTGCAAAATTTGTAAGGGCTTAAAGACTAGAAGACTTCTAATCAAAACAGCTAAGAAACATTGTAGGCAACATGGTCACATTGAAGGGGGACATGATTATCATCCACTGGTAAGTTGTTCATTATATCGTTTTAACAATTTATATACATAAGAAATCACTTGATAATGAGATCATGATCACGGTTTATTTATGTATATCAATTTTATATAGGTGGAGCACCCTAGAGCACATGGTATGGATCAAAAAAACCCTGAGAATATGGTTTTTGAATATCGAAGCTGAAGATAATGATCCCATGGAAGATGACGATCATGCACCAGAAAACACAATTGAAGATGATGGCACAAATACATTGATCCATGACACATTTAGTACTGGCACAGCTGATCATGATGATCAGGATGACCTTGATGTTCATGATTGATCTCTTCTTGAGAAGGCATATGAGCCCCTTTACAAAGGCTCCCAAACAACTCTTCTCTCTGCTGTATTGTTGTTGGTGAACTTGAAGGTTATGAATGGTTTATCCAACATAACAATCTCTCGTATGTTAAGGTGTGTCATACATTTCATTACAGTTAATAAATGGTGAATCATGTACCATTAATATTATTTATATTAACACCTCAAACTTTTTTTTTTGCTATAGATTGATAGGTGAGTTTTTCTTACCACCATCAAATATTCTACCTCGCTCATACCGAGAATTATCTGCCATTATGAAAGATATTGGAATGGAGTATCAAACAATAGATGCTTGTCCCAATGATCATATTATATATCATAAACAACATGAATTTAGAACAGAATGCCCTAAATGTCATATTAGTAGATATTGAACAGATCAAATAACAAAAAAGGTGCCTCGCAAGGTTCTTCGTTATATTCCCATTATTCCACGTATGTAATGATTATTCAGGTGCACTAGCTTGGCACAATTTATGGATTACCATGCACACAATAGAAGTCGAGATGACATTATTTGAATGCCTGCGGATGGTTCAACATTTATGGACATAGAGGAAAAGTGGCCACACTTTAAAGAAGAACCTCGTAATCTCAGGCTTTCATTGGCAGCGGACGATGTCAATCCATTTGGAGAGTTGAGATCTGTTTACTCGGTGTGGCCTATTTTTGTTATCAACAATAATATTCCTCCATGGATGTCAATAAAGAGGGAGCACATAATGTTGGCAATGATTGTTCCAGGTATTTTATCATTTAATAGTCATCTACATTTAATTATAAATATTGCAGTAAAATGGTCATAATAATTATGTAATGTTTTTGTTCATTCCACTGGGCAAGTACCAAGTTAAAGATATGAATGTATATATTGAGCCTCTTATCGACGAGTTGCTAGAGTTATGGAATGGTGTGACCATGTATGACATCTTTAGACCAATAGGACAAAGACAATTTCAATTCCATGCAATGCTTGTATGGACAATACATGATGCCCCAGGGCTAAGACATTTTTTTGGTATGTTATAGTGTTCAAGTTGTGCATGATAATTATAATTATAAAAATTACCAGATTTAATAGAATTATACATTATCTTGTAGGTCTTCAAACAAAGGGAAAATTTGCATGTCCAGTTTGTGGTCCAAAGATGAAATCCCGTCATTCAAAATTTTTAGGAAAGCAGGTGTTTGATGAGTATAGGCACTTCCTTCACAAAAATCATAAGTACCGGAATACTGAAAAACATCTTTTCAATGGGAAAGAAGAGACTACATCAAAGCCACGAAGAATGACTCCTCATTTATGGAAGTTGGAATATAATAGAATTAATCGTCAAGGTAATGTCATTCCATCTAATGGTTTATGTTTGGAATTTGAATTTTTCTATCGTGTTTTGTTTACTAATGATGTAATTGATGATACTGAAGGTCGTCAAGGCATGGATGGCCACCTTCCAAAAGGACTAAAAAGTTATCCCAAACAATTCAGTAGGTTGCCTTACTACGAGCAGCTACAAATTGTGCATTTGTTTGATACAATGCATATTGGAAAGAATATAACAAAGATATTGTGGAAAATATTGGATGGAAGGCATGACAAAGAAAAAATTGTCAAAATTTGTAGTGACATTGTGGAATCCAATCATGCAATGAAAAATGTCATTCAATCAAATAGCAATGGAGATCAGATTAATATAAGTGCCCTTCCTTGGTTATTAACGGAGCAGCAAAGAAATTCTATAAAAGAAGTCATACGAAAAATTTGATTTCCCACAGGATTTGCTGCGAACATAAACAATCTCATATCAAAGAAGAGTGAATTTGGGCCAGGGATGAAAACGCATGATTGGCATACCTTCATTAAGGTAATTCGCGTTCTTGTGTATTTACTATATATTTGTATACTGCGCATGTACTTTTGATTGTATTATGTTAGAAAACAATGAAAAGATCATTTTATAATTGTTGCAGTAC
This sequence comes from Cryptomeria japonica, assembly GCF_030272615.1. Taxonomy (NCBI): domain Eukaryota; kingdom Viridiplantae; phylum Streptophyta; class Pinopsida; order Cupressales; family Cupressaceae; genus Cryptomeria; species Cryptomeria japonica. The sequence continues at coordinate 543,523,378 of NC_081405.1, forward strand.
GTTCTACCTCTATCTCTCCCAGACCACTTCGACAATAATATCAAGCAAGTCATATATGATCTTGGAAAATACATGAGGTAAGTAGTGATGTTTGTTCAAATTGTTGTATATATATTATATTTGCCATTTGTTTTACTTGTTATGCAATATATTTGTATATTATTTTGTAAAGTCTCGTTTATATGTTTTTGCATCTTCAATCTCTTTAATTAGGTGGTTGTCATCTAAAGAAATCCACAAGGAAGATATAAAATATTGGAAGAGAAAAATCCCTCATCTAATGTGTGAAATGCAAAAGTGTCTACCTTCAACTTTTTTCAATGCACAAGAACACTACCTCATACATCAAGTTGAGGAGATCGAATTGTGTGGACTTGTACACACTAGGTCAATGTGGATGGTTGAGAGGCACTTGAAATTTTTGAAGGCTTTGGTTTGACAAAGAGCACATCCTGAGGGTTCTATGGTGGAGGGATATATGGTATACCAAACTATGGTGTACATTATTGAATATCTTCCTAAGTTTGCAGCAAAAATCCACGTAGATCACATTTGGGATCCCAACCCCATTAATAAATTCAAAGGGGAGCACTTGATGGGGAAAGGTAGATTGAAGAAAGTGAGAGGTAATTATAAGATGTTATTGTAGTAAATTAATTCTTCATCTTCTAAATAAATCAATTGTAAGTGGTCTATTAATTATTTGTACAGTTGGTCGGGAGTGGGATGCGCTACATTTGTATATTGCAAACAATCTTGATTGGATGACGGTGTGGATTGAACGATGTCAACATTCTGGTCGCACATTAACATGGGATGGTGTTGCTTCATTGGTTAAAGAAGCTCATCATAATGGAGATTCCAATGTTACACAAAGGGAAATTGATTTAGCATATGGTTTAAGAGATCAACAGGTACGTATAATTTTATTAATCACTCGTATGTTTATCAACTCATGATGAAATAATTTTAATATGTTAGACATATTGCAGGTCAAACACCACAAGGCTATGTGCTGCAATGGTCATAAATTTCGCATCAAACAGTTGGATGACACGAAGAAAACTTGTGATTCTGGGATAACTGTAGTCTTTGAGGTGACCAATATTTCATCTAGAAATGACATACATCCTCAAGTGTCTCAAAATCGATACTATGGCATTTTGGATGATATACTTGAGTGTGACTTTAATTCCTTCAAATTAGTTCTGTTCGTCGTCAAATGGTATAGGCTACGACTGAATATAAATGATCTTGATAGAACTGTTATCGAACATGATAATGGATTTACAATGGTTAATACAAGGTCGTTTGAACGAGTTGGGGATGAGCCCTATGTTCTTCCAAGTCAATGTGAGCAGGTATTTTACTCAGAGGTTCCACATAAACTGGGTTGGTCATTTGTTGTTAGACATGATCCAAGAGGAAGGCTGATAATGTATAATGTGATGGAAGAAGAAGATACCGAAGAAGTAGAAGATGATATAGATGATCACGATCGATAGTTACTCGATGATGTTCCTGATGGAAATGTACACGAAGAAGAAGTTGATGATGATGATGGTGTTGCTGTTGATGATGATGGTGATGGTGATGGTGATGGTGATGACGATGACGATGATGAACACAATGACAATGACGATGAGGATGACGATGACGATGACGAGGAGGAGGAGGAGGAGGAGGAGGATGATGATGATGATGATGATGATGATGATGATGATGATGATGATGATGATGATGATGATGATGATGATGATGATGATGGTCATGATGATGAGTTGGATGAAGAAGAAGATCAATGACATGAATGAAAGGTATGAGATGCGATTATTATATTATCTATTTAATATTGATATCTTGATAGAAATTGATTTGAATTAGATGGTTACATAATTAATTCATATGTTTTGAATTCTAATGCCATTACTTAATTAATTCATGATGCACCTCTAGCTATGTGATAGATGGTGATTTAAAATACATATGTGATGGATTACATGCTTATGATGATACATGTGACATTTTTTGAACTTTGTGTTTATTTATGGAATGCGGACTACTTATTAGCTATGTGATGGATGGTGATTTATGATACGTATGTGATGGATTACATGTTTATGATGATACATAAGTGATTCTTATGATGCTCAATTACATATATGATGATACATATGTGATGCTTATGATGCTTATGATGCTTATGATACTGCAGTATTTATTGTTTATCAAATTACAAATGTAATGCTTATGATGCTCAATTGTTGGTGCAGGAACCTGAACCCCTTTGACGAGGATCCTGTATAGTCTCATGGATCGATAGGTATAAGTCAATACACCTTATAGAAATAATATATTTTTTAAAAATTACAAGAAAAACAAACTTCCTCAGTTTTTCAAACATCAACATTAGCAGCAAATCTAATACAGTTATCAACACTTGAGGCCCCAGTTGGACTTACTCAAATTTTAATCTCAACATGGCCGACTTCTTCATCAATATTACCCTCATTTGCAAAATATCTCTCTCATTACCAACTAACTCTCTCATTTGATGGTGCATAGGTATCACCAATAGGTATTTGTCAGATGTGTCTTCCTTGAGTGAGGGAAATGCAGGAATAGAAGAGGAAAGTGAGACATGTAGTAGATCTCAAATAGGGAGATCAACTAGAGGTCAAAAGATTAGAAGAAAATTCAATAAATGCATGGAATTTTTTGTTGCTCAAGGGGGGTCATGTTCTTATGATGATGAGACCAAAGGCGACATTGAGGTGCCCTTGAGGTACAAACATCTATTGAAACAATGTGTACCCAAGGAACTTCCTCCAATAAACACTGATTTTTGTGTTAATGAGAGGATATATCGCATAGCACCTTCGTCGTTACATGGTTTGGGCCTATTTTCCATGGACAGCATAAAGGTCTGTTACAACAAAGTTGCTGAATTGATGGAGTTTGTTGGACCTTGTTACAATTATAATGATTGGATGCAGATTGTTCGATATTAAAAAAATATGCGTAGGTATGCACTGTCAGCCAATTATATACAACAAAAAGATAATGATCAAAGTAAACGAGTGGCTGTATACATTGATGGAAGGCCAAAAGCAACAGGGAATATTGCAGGTTTTTCAAATAGTGCACGACCTGGGTCAACTAATAAGCAACCCACTTGCATATTTGAGGCACGTGAGGAAATTGTGTGTTTGTATGTGTGATAAAATCAATAAGTGCAGGGGAAGAGCTACTAATCGATTACAATTTGAATCGTATAGATACAAACAAAGTTACTATCATGGGGGTGGTATGTACTATATATATACCATTTAAGCCAACTTCCAATTAATGAATCCAATAAACCATTGTATTATTAAGTTTTTTTGCTAAGTCTATTGGTTTCATTTCGCTAACGTTTTTATATTTTTTGTTTGTCACAAGGCCACATGGATCCACCACATAGCACAGATAGGGGTGTAGGTCCCGACACTTCTACGGAGCAGGTAAACCTCATTGTAATTGTACAAATTAGATAGAATCAAACTATTACATTATGATCTTTTCTTGAGTGTTTTGAAGTAATTTTGATAGTGTTAATTATATTCTTGTCACAGACAGATGTTCAGGATAAGGGAAAGGAACCTACAGTACCTCAGCAGCTCCATAGGGATTTGGGGCAGTCGACAGTGTTATGCGCTGATGACATCGCACTTACCGCAAACCCTATGCAATTTGTACATAAGAATATTAGAAAAATTATGCAAGAGATTCTTGATTTGGCAACCATAAGTCCTCAAACTGATGAGATAACAAAGAGGGTGCAACTATTGTTGATGGTAATGGAAAACCTGCAAGTAAGCAGTAATGAAAGCTTTAATCATAACAAAAGTTCAATAATGGTTTATATTTTTATCTCTTTTATGTCATTAACTAAAATATGTATGTGTTACTTTTACAAAAAATTATAGGGCCTCATCATCCTGGTGGCGATGATCAGGGTATTGCAAGTAGTTCAGGTGATGACCATGTTCTATATATTAAAACCACTCCTTTGGACTTGTGAACTTGCTTTTTTAATGTTTTACATATTTAATGTATTACTCTTCAGGTGCTGACATGGGTCCAAGGTCGAGCCCAACTATATTGCTGACTGCAATGTCGGCAAAATGTAGCATGCAGACATCGTCTGTTGCAACGGCTCATGTTGACCCGCCCACTAGTGGTAGATCCCTCTTTTTCTCTCTCTTTCGTTATGTGTTTATTACCCTTTAAGTGTTCTTTCTTGGAGGCATTTCATAGTGGATTCATTTACTGTGGTAGGAGATGCACATGAGGATGTGCCAGAGGCGAGTACTGCTGATAACATACCATCATTTCCTGGATCTTCCCGTATTGCTAGTACGGGAACGTTGCAGGCCACATTGGTGGTGAGCGACGAAGAAATGATTCCCTTGAAGATACAGAAGGTTCCAGGTACTTTAAAAATATTATTATATATAGTCTAATTGTAATTTACTTACTAATAACTCATTTTGGACTAATGATCCCATGTTTTTTTTGCAGGAAATGATATTTTTTATAAAAATCTTAATGACATTTCATTGCAGATATTTGGGCCCACCATACGTAAAAGGTGGAACATCATATGTGAACTAACCCTTATCCACTATTTTGATTTCATATCATTGCTAGAATAGTTTTCCTTTTATCCATTTCTTGAACTATATCAAAGGTAGCTTCAATTTCTTTCTAAATCTAACAGGTTTGTTTTTGCTTTTAAGGTGGAATGACCAAGAAAAAAAGTTAAAAGATGAACTCACAAACCGTATGGTAGGGTTGTTTGGAAATGACACATTCGACAAGACTAAGCTCCTGGAAAAAGCTGGCACATATCTGAAGTATGTGAGGGACCAATACAGGACACATTTAGAGAAGAACGTAAAGTATGAGCGTCCCCCCATGATTCCAGAGTGGAAGGACCTGATTTTGGATGCAAAGGAGAGAATTGAAAGGAAAAAAGGAAATACACCACCAGACTCCAGAAGAAGGTATGTGATACTATTAAGAATGTGAATATGTACTAATTATTCATTATATTTATATAATCTAACATATTTCAAACTTTTCATAGATTGAGTGACACGTCAAAGGCAACCAAGGCAAGACAAGAAAAGCATGGGCAACACAAACTCGGCTCTAGTGGTTATATGAAACTTGCCACACGAATTGTAAGAATCAGTAAATTAAGTATCACATCAAAATATTTATAAATTGTAAACAATTTTTTTTTGATCAAACAATACAAGCAAAATTCACAATACTAAGCAAAAATGCAGGGCTCTGAATTCAATAGAGCGCCCACGGAAGATGACAAGAGAATTGGCTACCAGAAAGGCTATATAGCCATGGCTAAATGACTACGAGAATTGAGTGGGCAAACACGAGATTCTGATGCATCTGTCACAACGGTAATTAAGCTAAATGAAAATTATTTCAAATTGAATACTTAACCAATAATCTATTTGATGTTAAGTTTCAACATAAAGTGACTATATTTTTTTTAAATAAGCAAGCAATGATAACACCGCGCGTGACATTGCAATGCAGCATGATAATCATGGAACAAAACTTGTACATGAAGGTCCCGATGTGCATCCTAGTAGTGGAGGTATTCATTTGCTATTCAATTTTTTTTATGTAATTATTAATACAATTAAACATCTTAAATTGAAAATTAGTGTAGTAATTAATGTAACCTTTATTGTTAATATTTTAGAGCATGTAGTCGGTGGTGACCAAGTGGAGCATGATCCAGGTAGACAACATCAGGAACGTGATGTTCCCCAATCAGGTAAAGAGGACCACTGTTATTCCTTTAAACAAATTTAATTGCAATTGGTGTATTGATTAATGTAACATTTCGTATTTCAACTCTAGAGGATCTAGAGGGTGCTCAGCATGTTGAGGTTGAGGCTAGACAAAATGATGTGGAAGATGATGTGGCCCTATCAAGTAAAGAGTGTAACGGTTGTGTTCTTTAAATTAATGAAATACTTGTAACAATAATAAAAAAATGTTTTTAATTTAACCCAATTCTTTGTTATTGCAGAGGACCCCCCTTTGGTTTAGCATCCTCATCCTTTGTATAGGACTAGGCATACATCAAGAGCACGAGAAGAGGGCATAACATTCGCAGATGGGGGAAATGATGAAGAAACCGATGTTCCACTTAGTCTTTTCATAGCTTCAAAAAAAAAACAAAGAAAGAAATGATTGTAATCTACCTTATTTGATAATGACTGATTTTTATGTGTAATGAATGTAATTATGTGCTAATGAATGTTCATGAATGATATGTGTTGATGATTATTGATGAATGTTGCATTTTAATGAAAGTTAATGAATTTTATGTGTTAATGAACGTTATGTGATAATGAATAAATGTTATATTTTAATAATGGATGAAAGAATGAATGAAAGAATGAATGAATGTTAGATGTTAACGGGGAATTTAGAGTGATGTTGGGGGGGGTGGAGGGCCAAATGAGCTTCCACCTTCATGTGGTTGGCCCTGTTAAGTAGAGAATATTAAACTATTCTCAAAACAAAGGGAAGCTCAATTATAAGATGTGAAATGTTTGAAAGGTGAGAGTCCACAAACAGATGTGAAATGTTTAAGTAGGCCTCCCAATGAAGTGGATCTCATAGACACGAAGAATCCTATATAGAGAATCATTGAGAGCCCTTGAAGAAGAAAATTTGAACTTCGATGAAGCAATACATGATGGAGGAATATCTTGCAAGAGGAAATCAAAGTCATTATGGTGTGTCATCTAGATCTGAAATGTGGTCTACTTTTCAAAAAAGTAAAGATGCTTGATATGAATGTGTCATTGATTTGACAATTTCTAATGTCTGGTAGATGACTTTGATGCTCTCAAATTGTTCTTGAAGCTTATACGGCTTGGTTTTGATCCTTATAAGCTTTTAGACTGATTTAGGCACTATGATCTCACTGCAAATTTATCATTTATTGGTTGTTCTTTTGTTGATAGTGAAATTTATCACTACTTTCATCTGAGGCAATCACTTCTTGACAGTCAAAATGTTGCTCGAGGTCAAGTTATATCATGGAAAAATGAACGCGGAGAAGAACTTCTATTTTTAAGTAACAAGGTATAGATCTACATTCTGCATGACACTTTTGTAAATCCATGCATATACTGCTCTTATATATAATTTACTTTGTTAAAGGAATGCTTGTTATTATTATTCCAAAGAGGTTTACCTCAGCTGGGCATGATTTGAAGGAAAATCTCTCCCCACATAGGTAAGGAAAGAAAGCATCTAGATCCTACGTGTAAAACTTATATCCTTTCATAATCATGCAAGCATAACTTTCACAATCAAAGCCAAGTCTTGTCCAAAAAACTGCAACTTCCCCATCAAATGGGGAGGTAACTCCCCCCCAAAAAGCTTGGCATCATGCCCTCTGAGGGAACTTCATTGCTGCAAACTAAATTGTATGCCTTCCATGACCATTCAAGAATCCCTTAATAGTGGCCCACACTAAGAGTGGCAATATATAACTATCTGGGTACTCTAATATTCCCTCCTCCCATCCCAGTACAACATACCAATGCACAAATGACCATAGATTTGTGGATATAGACAGTCCACATTCAAGTCATCTCACTATAGTCAATTGATGCAAGGGCATATTCAAATTCAAATCATGGGATTCTTGAAGAATCAAACTCCTCTTGATTGGTTTTCAGGTTTTGAAACACTTAAGGATAGTTTTGGTTTATTTTCATGTTGATGTAATAAGTCACCCCACCTTGTAAGCCTATGCCCTAGGTAGGTGTGTTATAAACCACCTTGGGTATATGGAAATTGGGGTTATTCATGCCTTGAAGGAATTTTTAGTGCATTTGAAGAGTTTTAAGTGTCTTAGGGGTCAATTAGTGTCTAGGTGTGTTTAGGAGGACAAAATGTCAAAAGTTGTCAAAACTTGTCAAGCGACTATGACAACTTTTAACCCAAAATTGCAACTTCCTCCAAACCGCCATGTTGGTTTCAAAAATCAATTGATAACCATTGGAAGGGTCATTAAAGGTCAAATTCCAACCTTTGGCAAGGTTGTTGAAGGAAAATGAAAGTTTTGTGAACAAAGAAACCAATAAAAATCTGTCTTTTTCCTGCATTTTCCTGCTATTTCCCATATTCCGTATAGTACAGCTTTCTCCAGGGCATAAAACCTCTTGAATATGAAAGTCACGTGTCTTACCTTTCCAATGCAACAAGTTTGAGCCTCTAACTCTTCTGGAGCCATGAGAAAAGTGGTTTTTTGTGAAGGTACCCCGGATTTGACAATCTACCTAGGGTTTGATAGCAAATATGAGTTTTTCTTGCTGATACCTCATGGGATTTGTATGGCCTTTGGGGTGAAGCAAGTGGTGACAATGTAATTTAATATTTCTAGGACCTTTTTTAGGGAAGTGATAGGTAAAGGTGAGGGTTTGAAGTTTTAGAGGTGGGCATCTCTATGTGACCACCTTGGCTGGGTATGCATCCGACCCCACAAATGATGATAGCGGTGGAACCAAGGGATATAACTTGGTAATTTATGTTGTATCCATGTCCCCCACATGTCTTAGGTCTTACTTTTCCCAGGCAGCAGGTTTTGAGTATACTTCCTTTCTTAAGGTGGCCTAATTAGGGCTATTAGGCCTAGGAGTGAAGTTGGGTTTATAACCCTTAGACATTGGATCTGACCAAACCCTTTTGGAATCCTTTGGAACTCACTTTAATGAAACAAAATCCACTCTCAGTTACAGAGGTCTTTTGAGAAATTAACAAGAAACCTTAAGTTTTTCAGACTGACAGGGCTACTAGGCGTGACAGGCCTAATTGTAGCAGCAATACTAATTTTTCTCAATACATCATGTTTGATGATTGGAATAGGTCTATTAACCCTATAGGATAGTAAATCAAAGTATTAGAGGTCCCCATTTCCATAGGAAGTGTGTGTCCACCTTTGGTTGGGTGTAGTGGCCTTTGAGTCCTGAGAGACTTTTGTGAGACACTATGGGATTGGCATTGTCCAGATGGCTTAGTATGGGGAGAGGTATGAAAACAATCAAATTGAAACCAATCCAACCCTTGATGTCTTTGTAGAAGTTGTAGGGTCCTTGTTTGGGGTTCTTGAGTGAATGATCCTATCTCAGTAACAAGGGCTCTGCATCACCAATGGGTGGATTAAATCCATACAACTGCGTAACTTGTAGATCTAAAACAATGACGCATGTAAAACTCATAATCACATCAATAACTTGCAAACTAAGATACAAAGAAATACCATATGGATCTCAAGACAAAGACACCAAATCAACTCCAAATCCGATTTGCCAAACAATTCCACTAGTCAAGGAATCCATCAAGAAAATATTGTAGAGATGATGAGGGACTAATGATTGCATACCAACATCTCCACAACAAGAAATTTGCAAACAACCTCCTTGAATCATGCATGAAAACCCACAACTATCTTTCATCTAGAACCACCTATTGATGTTTTTTTATGCACTGCGAATACAATAAAATACCAAGGTATTCTATCATCTCTTGAACAAAGAAACTTTGAATGCTAAACAAAGTGATCAATCAAAGCAACTCCAAGGTTTACAATACGAACTATGCAACTTAATTGCATGAGATAGACTTAGTGAATATCGTGTGATTTTGTTGGAATAGCAAGGGGGCTTACATTTTTCTTGAACTCTACTGGAACTTGGACTCTACACTAACTTGCTTGGAAAATAAAAGACAAAAGAGATAAAGAATGACCCAGATTGACTATCAAATCAACAGTCAAGATAATATAGTGAAACCCTAATTAGGGCTTGTTATAACAAACTCCATTCTAGCCAATTGATTAAATAATAACATTGAATAGGACACATGTCCACCTTGAATTCTAACCAATGAGGAAATAGGTTAGGTATGCTTGAACAAACTTTGTTGCATTGCAATGTGTCACTAGCTCATTCATTAGATGAATCAAGTACGATGAACTTGGACATGTCAATGTGGCTTCACTTGATTAGGTTGACGATGATTGGATGCCAACTCAGCTTGCCAAGTCGATCATCACAAAGCTTATGTGATTGAGCAATATCTCTTGATACTCAACGTATCTAGTTTTCTCAAGATGATGAAGATGGTGGGACATATTCCCAAATTGTATCATGTAGATGATCAAGTCCTTAGCTTTTGATTAATTATTTTGAAACTATCTACTTGATCATGTTTGTGTCCTTCCATCTTCCTGATAGTTCTTGATCCTTTTATGTGACCGTGTGCTTAATGAAGTATATGTTTGATGATGCTTGGTCCTCCTTTTGTTGCATCTCCATACCAATGATGCTTGCTTCAACTTCATGGTGCATATACTTGACTTGAATGGCTTGCTTTGATGAAATCCTCTTTGAGATTCAAAAATCTACCTCTTTGTGGGGTAATTCACCTTGGTGAATATGTTTGATATAGACTTTGTAATGCCTAGGCTTGATGTAGAACCCACTTATTCTTGATCTATCCAACCTTGATCACCTTTGTAACTCTAACTTGAATGCCTTGATCATTGGTGATTGATGTCTTACATATGGCCTATCGTGTTGTAGGTCCCTTCATTTTAAAGAAATCCTTATTGATTTCTCCTTATTCTACTGATTGCTATTCTTGGATTTTCGAAGGGAATGCAAGATAGTTTTCTGTTTCTTCCTTGTTGAATCCTCATAATATCTTGATCATCATTTGACATTGTCCTTGTGCCTTGAGATGCTCCTTCCTTTGTATTGCATTGTTGAAAGCTTTGAATAGGTTTAGCTCCTCATGTTGCCATCCTAAACTCGTGAATCTTGGTGTTGATATTGATGTGAAAACCCTCCATGATGCCAATGTCCTCTTTCATGCCTTGAAGCCTCCTTTCATCAAGTGTCTTCATCCTTGCATTGAAGCATGATGTTGGCATGCTCTACATGCTAGGTAAGGTGTTATTTTCCTTGTAATGAAGTCCTCATGACATCCTGAAAGCAAGAAAGAACATATTGTGAATGAAATGAAAAACAAATAATGCATCACAAATAAATTTAATCTGATTTTATACCCTAATTCACAGACCTGCTCCCTAATTCTTCTCCTCTTAATTGGTTGCAAATTGAATTTGATGAGCATTTGATCTTTGTTTTATATGCTTCCTTTTTACCTTTGCCTTCATTTCACCTCCATAGGTCGGCCAGCCCAATAATTGTTTATTAAATTCATGAATTTACCTTCCTTCTAGCTGACTTAAGGTGCTCTTCTCTTGCTGAGTGGGCTTGGACTCCTCTCATGCACAGATTTAGGCGCAAATAACAAGAAGGTTTGCATAGATTGGGGTCGGCAATGTAGAAAATTACTGATTTTATCCTTTAAACGTTTGCATTTTTCCTCAAAATAAGGCCAACTTAGGGCTATTTTACCCCAGAGTGGGTTTGAAAGGCTCATATGCACAGACTAGAGGTCAGAGAGAGAGAGAGAGGGTGAGAGGAAGAGATAATGACCTGGAGAGGGTAGAGAAAGAGAAGTAGAGAGGGAGAGAAGAAGAGAGGGATGGAGAAAGAGACCTAGAGAGGGGAGAGAAAAGAGAGATAGTAGAGAGGGATAGAGAAGAGAGATAGAATAGAGATACCAATGCCAATCTTTTTCTATAAAAATTTTTTTTCTGAAAAATCGGCCTATCGTCGGAATTCCGACATCAAAGCATAAAAATTCCAACAGAGGAGTGCCGTCGGATGCATAGCATCCTCGTCAAAGCTCTCCTGGGGACCATCGTAATTCAGACGCCAAGGAGTTCAAATTACGACGACCTCCAGGAGAGTTCCGACGAGGATTCTGTGCATCCGACGACACTCCTCTGTCGGAATTTTTCCGCTTTGATGTCAGAATTCCGACGGTAGCTTGAGATTGAGATGGTATTCTTTTTGGGTATGAGTATCAATGGTGGCCGTCGGAAAGGATGGAGCTGATGTCGGAATTGCGATGACCACAAGGATAGTTGGAACTTCCGACAAAAAGTTTTCGACGGTTTTTTTTGTCGGTAGTGCGACAAAAATGCATTGGACTACCGACGATTTGCCATCGAAATTTTGACCCGAATGTACTAGTGATAAGAGATCCACCATTCCATTTTTCAAGATTAATGAACTTTCTTCCATCTCTAGTCATGTGATTAGAGAAACCACTATCAATCACCCATGCATTTGGTTCTTTTACATGAAGTTCAGTCCATACAATCAATGATTTCTCACTATTTTCACTGTTAGACAAAGTACAAAACTCTTCAAATTTACCAACATTATCATCTTTAATAGCCATGAACAATGTTTCATCATTTGAATCATTACAAATTCTTCTTCTTCAAATGAATAGCTACTTTGTTTGGAATGGAAACTTATTTTAGGTTTGTCCCATTTATTTTTATCATTTCCTTTTCCATTGCTATCTTCTCTAAAGGTACACTTAGATGCATAGTTATCAATTCTTCCATAGTTAAATAATTTGAAGGGTAACTTACCTTTATATTTTTTGGTGCCTTTATTCAATCTTGTACAAAGATTTCTTTTGCATTGTCAAATTCATCATCAGCATCAACATTGTCTTCCACCCTCCTACTGGATTTAAATGGAGCTTCCTTCTTGGGATTATCTAGTTCAAGTTCTCCCATATCAAAAGTAGTGAGTGCACCATAGAGTTGATGTATTGTGTAAGTGTCTAGATCTATACTTTCTTCCATAGAAGACACCTTGGAAGTATAGGCTCTAGGTAGAGTCTTGAGAACCTTCTTCATTACTTCATCTTCATCCAAACTACCACCAATACCCCTATTTTCACTTACCACTTTAGTTACCCGATGTATGTAGCTATCAACATTTTCTTCCTTTGATATCCTTAGATTCTCAAATTTATTTTTGAGGTTCCACAACTTGAGTTTCTTTATCTTCTTATCTCCTTCATATATGTTGCCAAGTTTTTCCTAGAAATCTTTGGGAAACTTGCAATTCATCACTTTTAAGAGTTTTATATCAAGAAAACCACTTATGATTTCATTCCTTGTCTTTCCATTGTTCTCAAGCATTTTGATCTCACACAGAGTAGTTGGAGGAGTGTAAGGGGATTATAACAATTTATAATAGAGTTCTAGATTTTGAACCCTATAGAATTCAAGTATGATTCCATTCTTGACTTCCAAAATTAGTAGTTTGTGCCATCAAACTTGGAAATATTGTAAGATCCATCATGCCATCCCAGACCTTCCTTTGCTGCTTAATCTTCTTCTAGAGGAACTTGGCTCTGATACCAATTGTTAAACACACCCAAAGACTATGAGGGGGGGATACATCCTGACCAAATACTTGAACTTTATTCACTATCGACCTAACCTTAATCTTATTGGCACTAATGAAAGACAAAACAATGAATCACCATGCACAAGAGAACACAAGATTTAAGTAGAAAACCCAAACTAGGAAAAACCATGGTGACAGTCAACTCATAATATATGGATAGGATAATTACAATATTATTTTAGGCTCACTGCAAAAGAAGCACATTGCTACCTGAAGTAATTGCACGTTGGGGTGCACTACCTCAAGGAAATATACAAGGGAGTTGTATGTTGAGATGCCTTGCCTCAAGGCAAGATACAAAAATTGCAAAGAAGACACATTATCTATGAGCAAGGTACATGCACATATGAATCAAGATGATTAGGCCTTCAACAACACTACCTCCAATGACCTTCATGTATGAAGTTGTCCTTGAATCTCTATCTCAAGAAACCAACTTCAAAGAAAACATCACACACTTCTTCTACCTCAACTTTGCATCACTAACCCTACAAATAATGTAATCATGTAAGTGCAAGATACATATTGGTCCACACATTCATCCAAACAATCAACACTGATTTGATCTTATGAATATACCACCTTCTTCATTGTTAATAACAATTATGTTAGCTAGAGAAGAGGACAAACATAGGTCCTACCAAGTGGGCCATCAAAACTCAATTGTGGTGAACATAGTCTAATGTAGGAGATAGAGAGGACCTAAATACATCATATCACTTATCTCTAAGTAGTCTCATACAATTCACATGCTAGCACATATTATCTAAAGTGAACAACTAGGTAATGTGTACATAAACTATGTAGCACCTCACTAGTTGGCCCAAAAACATATCTTCTAGATGAAAAATCCCAATCCAGATCCTCACATGCCAAGGTAGGACCCAAGTACAATGCATCACAACCTTCAATTCAAGTGAAGACACCCAATAATACACCACAAGCAAGAGAACAACTTATGTAGACCAAACTAGATAAATTACCTTGAACCACACATGTGAACTACAATGCACCAACATATAGATCTTCTAACATCACTTATATTTAAATATAATTTATTCTATCATCTTCATTGCCCATATTTATTTTCTTCAAAAAATTTGATACTTCAATTTAAATACTTCCGTGCACACATATTTCCTCATTAAAAAATTGATACATCTAGTTTAAAAAACCAAAAACAACCTATGATACACATAGGCTAAATGTAAAAGTGATTAAAACTTGGGCTTGAGTTAACATAAATGATTGAGTAACTCTTATAGCTTTATTCAATTAAATAAATAAATAAAAAACATGAATGGCTCTCAATACAATCTATATCTAGAATTATTAGGTATTATCTTGGTATGAAGATGTCTTGATGTATTATCATTTTTTGCTTCTTGTGCTCTCAATCATCCTGAAACAATGATCTAAACATTCACACGCAATCTGTTTCCAAAAACTTGCTTACCAAGAATTCTATGGATTGTAGAAATCTTATATCATTAACTCTGAGATAAATAATTTAATTTTAAGGATTAATAGGTATTTGTCTTATCATATTTGTTCAATGTATGTTTTTCTAGTGGGTTCTTTGAGAACCATTCAACTTCATCAATAACCCCTAAAACACAAACGAAAATTTAAACTAGCTGTATAACATCCAAATCAACAAGAACGTTTAGATGACTTGGGGTTCTGAACATCTTTGAAATATTAATTAATTTTTTTATATATTATTATTACTGTTTATGCTTTGTATGCTAAGAGTCTTACTTTTACTGTATTGCTGTTAAAATGATTGGTTTGTATCTCTTATTTTATTTTTGAGTGTAAAAAATATTCTCATAATTGAATCAAATATGTAGACATTTTAGTCGTAGTTTTGTTAGAAGATATGTTGAAAGAGGATAAGAATGAAGATAAGGATGAGAAAACTGGAGAGTTCATCATCAAACTTTTTAACATCACTGTATAAATCGGAAAGTCAAAAACAAAGTCTACTGTCTATTGACCCTCTTTAATCTCATGGATGTTAAAATTCTTCTATTCTATTTTATTCTTTTGTACTTCTGCCTTGATTTGTGCTGCCATTACTATACTTGTTCTTACAGCTTCTTGTATACCCATTTTCATACTTCATTTAATCCAATATAAAAAGCCAAAAACTTTAAGAACAACAAATGCATTAGAGTACCCAGTTATTTATTCCCTCGCCCTTTGTCAAAACAATCTATTTTTTCATGTAAATCATTTAATTCATCACCTTTCTAATTGATATATCTCTTAGTAAACGTACAGACCACTCAGAAAAAGTTGAATATCAGAGAAACTGTTATGTTCCATGATTTTAGTAAGGTAGGTTTTATTTTGTATGGTCCTGGACAGGTTGATTTCCTGCTATAACAACCAAATCATACTCTGACAAGTCAAATTTAGAAGAAGATGATTGAAAAGAATGTCAGAGTTGACCATCATGATGTCTCTGGTTTTAGTTGGAAGGTCTCATCATTCTTGGAATAGAGTTGTGAGCACCACATGTGAAATACAGTACCTATTCTGATCTTTTTTTTTTTTGTTGTTGTTGGTATTCTGCATTTTCTGCATTTTCTGTCTTCTATTGTTGGTATTCTGAATCCAATGCATGTTCTCCTCTGTTTCATTTGTACATATGCTGCAAAACTTATTTACCATGCTTTTCATATGTAGATTAACTGTTTTGTCATTTAATTCCTCTGACAGTAAGTGTGTATCATATAACATACATTCCCCCTGCACACTCCTTCCATTCTCTTCTCATTGTGAAGAGAATGAACAATTATTTTATAGAAGAAACAAAGGAATTACTGTGAAAGGTGCGTGAGAATTCTTAGACAAAACAAAATATATTACATCTCCACTGTGGATTGTTGCCAGTTTGGCATGTTCAGATTGAATAATTCATGATTGGTCTGTAAAACTTATGGAAAGGAGTGAACAAGTTTTTGTAGAAGTCAAAACTATACATTGTTAAATTCATGGTTAAGAATATACTCGCTCTAATATTTATATAATTTGGTCTAACTTGGAAAGATGATCTTCTATCTTTGTTGTTATCAAAGCTAAGATTAATGAAGCTTGAATTTTTATTTTATTTTATTTTTATATTTCATCAAAATTGATAGGCATTTAAGGGATATAAAAGACACTACTACTAATAAAGTTAGATTCAAAATCTTAATTTTTAAGTTTATCTTGCCTTGTTGAAGACAAGTAGGGATTTTATTTTTTAGAGTTTTAGGTTGTATGTTGATAATAGTGAATAGCTTGTTTTTCTACTTCATTTACTATTTATTTTTTATATTGTCATAAACATAATTTTGTATTGTTTAACTTGTTTTGTTTAGCATATGAGATGACTTCACTCTTTTAGGCCACTTTACAAACTTCCTTGCATAAGGGTAAATGTTAAGTTAGGAATCTCATGGTATTAAAGATCAACTATAGACATTTTTGTACTATGAGCATAATATAAACACATTGTAAATGCATGGTTAACTCTTCATATCACACACATATCTTTCTTTATCATCTAATTCAATTTGAAAATATTACACACGATTTTAGCATAAATAGTAGTTTATATTATATACTTTCAAGAAACCATCTTACTTGCTAGGTTCTTGTCACTACTTGTGTACTATCTCCAATGGGGTATATTGAAGAATATAACAGTATAGGTTAGGCTCCATTCTATTAACATGTAAATCTAGCTACCACATCAACATTATCTCTGTATACTATGACTATTGCCTAAACCTCCTCCACATCATGATTTGGTATAGGTACAAGACCCACACGTTCCACTTAGCTCTTATTATATCTAGGTGATTCTCACTTGGATGAAGCATTAATACTTCTCACAAGGTCACCCATCCCAATACTAGTTTAACACAAGCATATATTTGATGACAGAGTTTTCCCAAAGATCAAGCCCACATAACTAACTACACCATTTTTAAAACCTTCATCAAGTGTTATGCATTACAAGCTATTTATTATATAAATCTCCTTAGATCATTCAGGCTAGTCTTAAGCCACACACACTAAGCAACATATTAAGTCTAGAGGATGTTAGTCAACTATGAGTATTTAACACTTTTAGTGCTTAGAAGTGTATTCTTAGTGTGACAACATACATTAAGCAACATATTAAGCTTAGAAAATGTCAGTCAACTCTGAGTATTTAACTCATTCATTATCAAGTAGGTGGTATTTTCATAGTAAAACTCATTGACCCTTATTTTGTTAGAAGTGACTCATAGAACCCATCTCTTACGTGTATGAATGGCCCACTAAACATTCATTGCATCCATGTGATGCTCATAAAGGTAGAGATTAAGACTTTTGAGAGGTTATGCATCCCAATTTTACTCCAACTCAAGTATAATTAACCATAAAGTTTCAAGAGAGTAAAATTCTCTTACTATCCCATTTACAAAACCTTCAATGAGTACCATACACCTTATGATCTATTTTTAACAAAACTATTTAACCCATTTATTATTAAATAGAAATCATTTTTTCAACATATCAAAACATCACATAATTTAACACACTAAGAACTAAGAACTGCACCACCTTCTTAGTATCAAAAACAATATTAATAAATTTGCCCTAATACAACTAAACCGAAATGACTGTGGTCTTCATATCTATTAACTTTGATGTTGCAAAATGATACAAGGAAGAAAACAATATGTGGAGCTGGGAGAAGCAACATATAACAACCATACGTGTCTGATAAGTAAACCAAATCCAAACTTTACGATCATTTATCCGTAACTATTAAAAATAAGACAGTCCTTTCAATCACTCAATTTCATTGCATGACAATTGATTAGATCTATCTGACAGAATATGTCTGAACAATGCACATGGCTAAGCTAATACAGGTTGATATATGGATAACTTGTACAGGTATACAAGGATAAATTTTACAAGTATTTTTTCAATAAGCCAAACGATTTTACATATATAGATTAAATGATCACATAAAACCATAAACATTTCATAACTTTTGTGGCCAGATAATTTAACTCCATTAAATACATTGATAATCTTTTTTGTGTTGCAGTTCAATCAGCTTAGCCAGTTCAAGACAAATCTCACCTTTCAAAACTTATGGATTTGTCTTTCATGCTACAAGGAGCATATTTAACTGTACTGAACAGATACAAATTGATTGATCACTCTCTGTGCTGTAGACAAATATCACCTTTCAAATGGGTGTTCTTTCTTTCAGACCAGAAGAAGCAGACATTTACAAGGTTTTCCTGTTTTTCTTTTTGAAGAAGTAAATTTGATAGAGCTAGAAAGAGCTAGAAAGAACGTTCACCTGGCCCACAGCTGCTATTGAGAGGCAAGCATGATAATTATGCTCCGTAACATAAGGCAAATCCATCTAGAAAGTATAACAATCTTAAAATTACTAAGCAAATCCATCTAGAAGGTACATTGAGCAGATCTCTGTTTTGGTTGCGGTGGAAGAGGTGGTGGAAGAGGTAGTTGATTGAATGTTCAAGACAACTTATTTCGCAATCCTAGTGTCTGGTATTGATTCTCGTGCAAGATAGAAGATCCAGTATCCGGTAATTCAGGAAGAATAGGGTTATTTTGGTGTAGTGTGTGGTGCAGAATTTTTGGGATGATTTCGGTGATTGGTCTTGAGTTTGAGGTGGTCAAGCCCACATATGTGAAACTTATTATCAACTTGTTTAGGTCTGCATATGGATTTGTAATCAGATTAAGCTGACTTATTGTTACACGTTTCATGTTGCATGCTACGCAGTTGGAATTGATTTAATTTGATGGTGGCAATTTCACGTGTGCTATCTTTGATTTATTGCTCGGGTGTATGAAGAAGTAGCAGAATGAAACAGTTTGACAAAACAGTGAAAGAAGACCTTTTGCGCTTAATCGAAATTGTAATTTGACATTTGTAGATGCTATTCTCCAGTTCAGATATTCTTGTTATCATTTGTAATCATTTGTAGGACAGTGAGTCCTTCAGGTTGTAGCCCTCTTTTGTAATTGAGCAGTGAACTCTACGCAGTGTGCCTGAATGTATTTGCATTCCCCTCTTATAATATTATTATACTCCTGATCACAGTATTATAATATTGTGGGTCTCAATCTCACCGTGGTTTTTCTCTTTTCGGATTTCCACATAAAAATTCCAGTGTTATAGTTTTGTGCTTGTTTGCATTTAGTTTCTGCACTTTGCTTTTATTCATTTGCATTTAGTGGTTCTTTGCTTTTATTCATTTGCATTTAGTGGTTCTTTGCTTTTATTCATTTGCATTTGGTGGTTTAAGAATCAGTTTAAGAAAGTTGTTAATTGCAGAACATTGATTCACCCCCCTCTCAGGTTCATTGATTCCAACACATTATACACCTTATGATCTATTTTTAACAAAACTATTTAACTCCTTATTATTAAATAAAAATTACATTTTTCAACATATCAAAACATCACATAATTTAACACACTAAAACGACACCACATTCTTAATATCAAAACAATATTAATAAATTTACCCTGATACAACTAAACCGGAACGACTATAGTCTTCATTATCTATTAACTTTGATGTTGCAAAATGATACAAGGAAGAAAATAAATATGTGGAGCTGGGAGAAGCAACAAATAACAACCATACTTGTCTGATAAGTAAACCAAATCCAAACGTTACGACCATTTATCCGTAACCATTAAAAGAATAAGTTCCATGGCTATATCACAGTCTTTTCAATCTCTCAATTTCATTGCATGACAATTCATTAGATCTCTCTGACAGAAATTTATGTCTGAGCAAAGCACATGGCTAAGCTAGCACAGATTGATATTTGTTGACTTTCAAACAAATCTTTCTCTCATCTTCTTGTTTTTAGTGGATGGATAACTTGTACAAGTATACAAAGATAACTTCTACAGGTATTTTTTCAATAAGCCAATCAATTTTACTAATAGATTAAATGATCACATAAAGCCATAAACATTTTAAAACTATTGTGGCATGATAATTTAACTCCATTAAATACAGCAATAATCTTTTTTGTGTTGCAGTTCAGTCACCTTAGCCAGTTCAAGACAAATATCACCTTTCAAAACTTATGGACAGATTTAACTGTACTGAACAGATACAAATTGATTGATCACTCTCTGTACTGTAGACAAATATCACCTTTCAAATGGGTGTTCTTTCTTTCAGACCAGAAGAAGCAGACATTTACAAGGTTTTATGTTTTTCTTTTTGAAGAAGTAAATTTGACAGAGGTAGAAAGAACGGTCACCTGGCCCACAGCTGCTATTGAGAGGCAAGCATGACAATTATGCTCTGTGGCATAAGGCAAATCCATCTAGAAAGTACAACATTAAATCTTAAAATTATTAAGCAATTTGTCTCAGTTCAAATTTAAATCTTAAAATTACTAAGCAACAAGTACAACCTTATCTCCATATTTTAGAGATATGCGATTTTAGTAAATGGATTCTTCTATGGTTGTCATTTCACCGTATAGAATAAGCTAAAAGACTTCAAAATTGACCTTGACAATTATTGCTTTATGTAAAGAACTTTTATGAGATGATTATGATACTTCTAGTAACACGAGTAATTATATATGTAAATTTATTATTTATTGATACTTATAAGTATGTTAATATCATATTGATGAGTTAATTTAGACATCTTTATGGAATAGAGCATTACATATCACTCATTTGGGGCTTTGGTGTATAATTTCATGCAATGATTTTTTCTCTATACCACATCCAAGTTTAGTTTATATTTATAGAGTTCTCCTATTAATATATATTTTGATCTACATCCATCATCCCCTATTTTACATGGTTGATAATGTTTGTAACCATATATCTAACCGTAAGTAATATTTAAAGGAATCCCTAACTTTCCTCGTAATAGTTTAGAATATCCTAAATTTTCTTTCA
The DNA here is from genome assembly GCF_030272615.1 of Cryptomeria japonica. Lineage (NCBI taxonomy): Eukaryota > Viridiplantae > Streptophyta > Pinopsida > Cupressales > Cupressaceae > Cryptomeria > Cryptomeria japonica. The sequence continues at coordinate 543,544,807 of NC_081405.1, forward strand.
CCTTTACCTTCATTTTTTCCACTGCTCATTCATAAAACTAGAATATATTTTAACCATATTCATCTAGAATTGGCTAGGGGTAAAAATGTTATATCTACTCCTAACATTCTACCTCCTCGTTGAAAACAAGGCGAAGTAAAGCTACAATGATAACTTATGCAAGTGATTGCAAATATGTAAATAAGATTACCAAATCAGATTTATTCATGTGATTGCATGTTCAACAGTAAAATGTAAATCAACAAACCATAAGAGCCATCAAATTTACATGGGGAAACCCTTTTGAGGAAGAACTCCACATGAGAAAGAGGGCAAATATATTATTAATCTTCAATGAAGACATGCACAATAATACACTTCACTACTATCCTGTGATCAGCCTAAAACACCATGTTACCTACAAGAACTCGACATAAAACTACCATCACATGGCTCAAATTTATAACAAATTGTGAGAGGTAAAACCACAGTGGTAACATAAAACAAGAGGCAAAAAAAGACTTGCAAAAACCCACACCCAGGATAATGGACAAACAATAGAAATAACAACTGGCTTATAGTCATTCATATTAAACATCTGCAAAATAATATCAACATACTTACTTTGAGTTAAAGAAAGCTTAATGTGAACTTGATCCATGCTAATCTCCATCCCAAGGATATATTTTGTATCCTCCAAGTCCTTCATATAAAATGTGCTAGAAAGATGAGCCATGAGCTTTCTAATCACTCCCTTGTTGTTACTAATAAACAACATGTCATCAACACAAAAGACAATAATTATTACCTAATCATTAATAACCTTAATGTAAACACAATGGTCCTCCTCACTCCTAACATAACTCAAATTCAATGCAAGGGAATCAAAATTCTAGTACCACATATTGGGCGATTGTTTCAAACCTTACAAAGATATTTTTCACCTACAAATCAATTGTTCTTTTCCTTTTACCACAAAACCATCAAGATATTACATATAAATTTGTTTCGAACCATACAAAAATCTCCTTGGCCTACAAACCACTTGTTATTTTCCTTTTCCTCAAAACCATCAAGATATTGCATATAAGATTTATTCCTCAAGATCCCAATGTAAGAAAGAAATTTTAACATCAATTTTCTCTATCTCAAAATCAAAAGAAGCACCAATAGATAATAGGAATCTAATAGAAGTAAATTAAGAAAGCAATGTATATGCATGAGCAAGTACACTTGATGTGTGAATGTTTTAGTGATTATAGGTACAAGGAATCATCTCCACTTGGCTCCACAAGTCTGAGTGTACCCATATCCTCAACAGTGGTTACAGAAGATAGCACACTGGTCATCAATGTTACCTAACCATAACCATGATTACTAATTTGGACGATTTACCTTGATTTCATTTATATACACCTCCAGTTACCAATTTGGTAATGTTCGGTTACCCTAATGCATATTTGTGAATGACCACTAAATATTGTTTGTGCATTGTCAATCATATGTGAATTGTCATAATTTAATATGAATACATTAATACTATTTCATTGTTACTATGTGGAATTAATATTTAATTCTGAAATATGGCTTATATGTATTCGATTTAATGTGGATTGCATGAATTTAGCTTGGGGGTCATTTTGGGGAGTTATTTGATATTTAAATTTAAATTGGTTTCAATATTATTTTATTTCTCACTCAAAAACTAAGTTTATAATTTGTTATTGGAGCTCAATTTCAACACTTAGTTTCATTTTTTTAAATCTTGGAGCTCTCAAACCCCACTATAGAATTTTGGATTGTGGATTAGGAGGGATTTGCTTGAATTGTTTTTTGGGTAGAGGCTCATTTGAATGGTGTTGGTGAATGCTTTGGGCTGCTTAGAAATATCATCCCCTCTTGGTGTATTCAGTGTGCAATTCCAGTTTGAGTCTTCTTCAAGTCTTGAGGTAGGTTTGGTTGATTTCTCTCTTGTTCCTCAATCTAGTTGATCTTAGTGTGTTGCAAATAGTTTATAGGATGGATTTAAACATCTTTTCAATTTGAATTACCTTGTTGAGAATTCTCTTCATTCTATGCTTTTGGAAATTGAAAATGTGAGTTCTCTATGGGGAGATGCTACCCAAATTTTATGGGACACATGTATTGGCTTTTTAATTTTATTTGTGTGGTTTTGAGTAGTCAAGGATGAATGGGTTTCTTCAATTTTTGGCTTGTATGATATAAATGTAAAGCGGAAAATCGCGATCGAACCCTAGTTGCTCTCCCCTCTTCCAACTCCAAGGAGAGAGAAGGGAGATTCACTAGGGTTGATGGTTTTCACTTAGGGGAGAGACTTTACATTCAAAAGAGGGGTTGAAACCCACAAGATCCAATCCCACGCAATGCAAGATTGGATGCTAAATGAGTTTCAAGGGTTATGACAGCAAGGCTACCCTCTTTTGTAAAGAATGTGCATAGAAGAATTAAGCTAGGAATGCATAGAAAGTGAGAAAGATTCGCTTAGAAACTGAGATAGGAATACAGTATGAAGATACGGACCTGGAATTAGCAGTAAAATGTCGATATGGCGCTGTCCTGCAAATTTGAGCGAAAGTTGCCAGGACGATGGCGCCCGAGCGCCACGGTCCTCCGAAAAATCCGCGAAACGAAGGGGGATCTGTTCGTCTCTGCACAAGGATTCCAAATCTTCAATTTCAACCGCGTACTTGCAACCTACACACAGAAAAGCGAAGACGATTGGGGGGTTAGGGATTAGGGGTTTGCCTTTAGGTCAAACCCCGGTTTTGGAATTAACCAAGAAATGAGCAATGCTGTAAATGTAAATGTCTGTAATGTAAAACAAGTACTAATACCTTGTTGTAAGGATGTTTGTATCCTTATGTGCGAAGGTATAGATGTTGTATGTTGTAAGTGATCTCCTCTTCAATGGTTGAATCCTTGTCTTGAATGCAACACTTAGCCTTGAATGGAGACTTGAAATGATCAATTGCTTGAAGGAATGCTTGAATGCTTGAGTATAGTTTCCACGCTTGTACACATATGACCTTCTTACCCAAATGGGAGAGGCAAATGTAGTTTATATACTTGCCAATTAGGGTTAAAAGACTGATTTTCCCGACCTTAGGCCGACCAGGAAAGATAATTTCCAATTTGCAAACTAAAAAGACCCAAAGTCCCATAGGAGACCGGGCCCAAAATAGGGCCAGGGACCAGGGCGCTGGGCGCCATGGTCCTGGGGGACCAGGGCACCCTGGTCCTGACGGACCAGGGCGCTGGGCGCTCTGGTCCCACCTCCCGGGACAGCAGGGTGCAAAGGAGGTTCAGGCCAGGGTGCTTGAAAATGCAGTTTTTGGTGTCGTGGACAAGTTTCAGGGTCTCCATTCAGGTTCCGTGTTGCGTCGCCATCGTGGAGACCGAAATGCAGTCGAAATTGCAAGTGTCGCAATTTTAGGACGCTACAATAAATTTTTAAGCAATATTAGTTTTGAGGCTGTTAGGGAAGCCTTGCACATCTAACACCCAAAAACACACATTTTATTTTGTTGTACTTTTGAAGCAAAGTGTTGTGTTTTTGAAGCAAAGTGTTGCACTTTTGATTTGCTTCTTCTAGTTTGCCATTTGGGTTGTTTGATCTGCATGATTGGTTGTCAAGTTCTCATTGGATTTGATGGAAGCGTATCTTGATTGTTTTAACCTAATTATATTGTGGTATGATGGCTTATATATGTACTGTTTGAATTGGATTGATTTGGGGCCATTTCTATGTTTATGAGGCCTTGTGGGATATTATGTATGATGATTTTAGGCTCATAATAATGATAGAACTTGATTTGGTAAATTGATATCTTGTCATTGGTTCCATGTTAAATTGTTTTCATTGAGCCTAGGATAGATAATAAAATCAATGATGGGAGTGATGTCCAATGGGGGTTGAGGCACAAAGGGGCCACTAGTTTAGCTCGTTGGGCATTTTAGTAAGCAAGTGAAAACATCAATTAAAACTTGGGTTGGGATAACACATTAAATAATATTAAGTGGATGTCCCTCTCATGTCTTGAGTTCTTGTATAGACTAACGATGAGTTTGAAAGGCTTGGTTGTTCATGGGCATTGGTTTGACATGACTGGTAGGTATCCTCATCTATATGAGAGGACTGCTCAATTTCGCATGAGTCATCCCTTTAAGCTACATGATCCCACTCCCGTCTCTTGTTCTCTATGTACCTAGCCTTGTGGATGTGAGTAGTGCCTTATGGAATTATGGTTGTCAAGAAATTCAATTATCTTTTTGTGATATATGTTGGATGGAAAGTGTGTGTTGCAAGTATGATGTTGATGGTTGTCATTGATGTCAACATATTGTTTCGGGATAGGTTACTTAAGTTGATATCCAAAAAATGTGCTATAATTGATATTCAGTGTTGATTGATCATGTTGATGGTGATCTAGCTTTCTCTATTTATCGGATATGGTATTGACTGATTGTATTCTTGAGTATCTCATTTCCATTCATATTTTTGCTAAGTTGAGTAGTGTTATTTTAGGTCTGGTTCTATCCGGAATTGGAGAATGAGTAACAATATTTGTGTAGCGTATGAGTCATGTTTCGGGTCCAATATTTGTGATGAATGTAACATGTTGATATGTCTGATGAAATGCATTGTGGTATAGTCTGCTTCAAATTCCCTTCCACCACAAGAATGTTTAGTGCTGACCTATTTCAAATCTTTGTTTGGCTGAATTAGAAGATTATGTTGTTTGAAGATCGGTATAAATAAAAGGATAATTTGAATGAATTAATGTGATGTATGTATGGAAGATGTGTGAGACTAAAAAAGAAAAATCCGATTGATGTTGATGTGTGAAATGTGTTGTTGTTGAGGGGCACCAAAAGTAGTTCTAGTATGTAGATTATGTCTTAGTGGTGGATTCTCTTTTCTTCTTTCTTCCTTTGGTAGTGAGCCCTCCTGTAGGGAGAATTCTAGCAGTTAGCTACCTTTTTGTAAAAATCACCTTAACCGATGTTATATATTGAGAACTAACATTCTTCGTGAATTTTCCCTTCTTGGCGATGAGAGTTGTTTGTCTCATTTTCTGCTACAATTTATGCCATTTTAATATATGTTCATATACATTTTTATATTCCATTCCATTTCATTTTCATATCATTCTACCATTTATGTTGAAATATAATTAAATATGATTAAATATATAAAAGTGATATTTAATATAATTTTGGATAAATATATGGAAACTAAATATTGGTTGTTTTTACTAACAAGCATCATGATTTCAAGCCTTGGAAAATTTAGCTTGCAACATACAGACCTTCCTGCAGTGTTTTGGTTAGAAACTTTTGTTCATCATAGCTATCGGAGGAGAAAACCACAAGCATTAGTTTGTGGTAAAAGACATGCTTGCTAGATGGAGAAAGCAACAAATATTCCATCTCTATTTCTGCTTGAACTGTTTTTAATTCATGAATTCTCCCAATGGTCACCTTGGCATTCAATATCATTGAAGAACACATCTTGTTGTTTCAACCACTTCATCACTGGTTTTGTTTGAAAGCTCATGGTGAAGGATGTGCTTGTTCGAGAAAACCGAAATATTACTATTTCGTATTTTTTCGTTTGCTAGAATAGTTTTTAATTTGTTGCCAATATTATAGTTTGTTTTCTACGTGCCAAAATAAACATTCTATTCATGTATGAGATTGTTAGAAGTTGTGTGTGTATGTATGTATATATACACACATATATTTATGTTTATATATATATACATATATATATATGTGTGTGTATACATATACGTATATAGATATATACATACATATGTATGTATGCATGTATGTACATATATACATACATATATATACATATACACATACATACATACATACACACACACCCACTATATATGTGTGTGTGTGTGTGTGTGTGCACGCACACACATATATACATATGTATATATATGTATGTTGTCATTGATTTCAACTAGCCTAAATCATGGGACAACCACTACGAAATTTCTCTGTTTCATAGCCCACGTCCTCCAAGGTTAGTTGACTTATCTCGTAAGTCGTGCTCGTTTGCATCTTCATTTTTTTTGTTTTTTGTTTCCATGTATTTTTTCCTTAATCATTTATTTCATCTTTTGACTGCACTTCGGGTTTTAAAACCCGAAATGCAGTGTTTCTTGTGTTTTCGTGCACGTCGGGTTTTAAATTCCAAAGTGCACTTTTGGTCTGCAAAGTAATACAGGTTGGAAAAAATTTCGCGACCTATAGGTTTGCCTATGTGAAGGTCAGGAAATTTTTCCTAACCTAAAGGTCTGCCTATATGAAGGTGCAGGTTGACTTGCAGGTCTGTCTATTGGCAGGTCTTGCAGGTCTTCCCTAGTTGTAGGTCGGAAAACCCGACTTGCGAGTCATATTCTACACATGTGCAGGTCGGGTTTTAAAACCCAACTTGCAATCTATATTTTTCCCAACTATAGATCAGGTTTTAAAACCCGACTTGCAGCCTTGACCTACCCAAGTGCAGATTGCATTTTAAAACCCGATCTGTTGTTTTTCCTGTCTTTTTGTCTAAGTGTAATTTTGATCTTGCAAACATCATTCTGGGTTTTTGAAGTCGACAATCTGATGGTGAATATTGAGTTAAATGATGAAAATGTTGCAGATACTGGCGGATGATTGATCTTTCTCCAAGTAAATCCAGAAGAAAGAAAATGAAGAATAAAGTGTCATTGACACTATGTAGTTTTCATGTAGTTGCATCTTTTCTTACTACAAATTTTCTTGTAGTTGCATTTTTATTTTATGCATTAGTTGTAGTCAAGTGGGACTGGGCAGTTGAATTAGTCAAATGTGCCCATCTTTTTCTCAACTTCTTTTCCTATATAAGGAGGACCTCATTTGTAAATATTTATCTTTTATTATGCTTAGCAAAACTCTGCCAAATTTTTGTCTCAACTAAGACTTTGTGCTTTTTTGATGGAAAAGTTGATTTAAGAAAATAAATATAGCAATCTACTAGTTTCCAAACTTTGTGTTGGGCCGAAGATTGTGATTATGATTGGAATCATTCTTATGTTTAGTTCTCATAATCATTTCTTATGCACTTGAATCTTTTTGGTGAAATTGTGAATGTTAATAGAAGAGCTTTCTAATTGTGTAAATAGACTTTGTGCTATCTACATATTTGAGAAATTTTCTAATAATTAAGTGATTACATAGGAAGCTTTGTATTGTTGTCAATTACTTATAGTTGTAGGAATCTTTGATCACATCTTGGAGACTTTGAGCTACAAGTTGTGATTCAAGTTGAAATAGTGGTGATTAAAGTAGTTGCACTCACGTAAGACTTTGAGCTTACATGATTGTCTAGATATTAAGAATCTTTGTCAAGAAGTTCTTTTAGTTGTTAAACTTTATTAAGTTTTAATAAATATCACGAAGTGAAGGGAGAATACATTAATTATTTAAAAAGAGAATTACATTCCCTAAGCTTACACCCAAATTTTGTTTTGTATAAGTTGTTGAGATACCCAAAATTCCAATAGGGAACCTCCCCTTGATGAGAGGTAAGACTTTTTCTTAGCATAGCTGTTTGTGAAATATATATTTTTCATTGGTACACTGGTGACAAAATATTCACCCAACAGTTTTTTGGCAACTCTACTGGGGAGTGATGTGCAACATATATTTTATGTTTTGGGTTGCAGTGTGTTCTTCTATTGTAATATCTCTATTGCTAATTTTGTCAAAGTACTAATCTGGCTGATCGAAGTTATACTCGTGGTTGAAGAGGACAAGGAATTTTTGATCCTGCGTTTGAGTTTTTGCAACAACATAATTTTCAATTCGTGACTCTTCCACGAACAAGATCTCCTCTACAATGAACAAGGAGTTTTCCTCCTACTGCACAACGATCTCTTATTCCAAGTGAGGCGTCAAGTTTGCAAGTTGCAATTATCCCAACTGTAAGATGTTTTGTAATTCCCCCATATAATCCACCAAGGATGGCTGCTCAAGGTCCTTGGGGTACTTTTTTTGGCCCTTTAAGCCTAACGCCACCTCTACATGAACTTCCTCGAGCTTCCAGAAAAAATTTACCCAAGTTTTTGGGTGATGGTGCTCAACATCCTGATGAACACATCGCTGCATTTTATATTGCATGTGGTGTTTTGGGAGTTGAACATGAAGATGTATCCATAAGGTTATTAATTGAAACCTTAGAAGGTGTAGCTGTTGATTGGTTTTACCATTTGCTTGATAACTCTATCACCAAATGGGACTCTCAAGACAAGGTTTGAGGCAAGACTCAAACCTATTGAAGATGAGCATGCGCTCTTGGCACTATTGACTCAAATGAAGAAGGAACCGCAAGAGCCTATGCAAGAATTTGTGGAAAAGTTTAATAAGTTGTACAATTGCATTCTAGCTACCTCACAACCTATTGCTGGAAAATTAAAATGTTTCTTTATAAATGCACAATTGTCAAAGGTGAATTTTATTTTATGAAGAAATGCTCCTGTAGATCTGGCTGCTGCACAATAGTTGGCCACATCAGTTGAAGATGATCTTATCCTTGTTGGTAAGATAAAGATAGAACTAAATGGTTTCAAAGAAAATTCTTCTTTGGGATCATGGTATACCAAGAGAATAAATCCCATTGTGCAGAGGTTGTCCAATGAGCTACTCGCCCTTAAAAAGAAAATAGCTCAAAGTGCATTCTCTTCTCCTTATGAAGACATTTCAAGGAGGCCATATCCAAATACCGCTCTTAGTTATGTAGCAAAAAATCAAGACAAGCTTCCTTCATCACCAGAAAAGCTTGTACTTGAGGCACCACCAACAAATATCGCAGTGGAGAACTCTGAATCTGAACAAAGTGATCTTGCTAATCTCTTCCATGAGGAGGAAGCATACATAGTTGGAATCTCTCATATCTAGTTTATGCAGTACCAGAAAGTTGTAGAACAAAAAGAAAAGACCATGCCAAATACCATGGACAATACACAACAAGAGGTTGAAGGCCACTTTTCCAAGGTGTTGGTAAATGAGGACAATCATATCATGAGATATGAAAAGATGGGCATGCATGAAGGTATCAGTCAAGTTGAACAAAATGAGAATACTGCATCTATATTTCAAGGTCATAAACTTGAACATATTGTTCATGAAGAAGATAACAAGGAACTTGAAGAAGACCTTTTCACAAGCATAATAAATGAGTTTTGTTCAAGTTTTGTTGATAATTCTTCCAAATTTGAACTTGTGAGCAACATGAGGAAGCAGCTATGTAGCCATGTTTTCACCTAGCTCACATGAGGAAACCCATTCTATTCAACATGAGGTTATGGTTGAAGAAGCAATTGATAAAGACGTAATCAACAAGATGAGTTTTGTTTTTGTCCTTTCAAGAGGATGTCCTATAAGACATCTAACTTGGTTGGAAGCCAATAATTCCTCAAAAGTCACACTTGAACCTGAGCATGAAGATAGAATGGAGGAAGGGATAAAGGATGCATCTATGGTTGAGCAAGGGCAGTCCAATTTCATTGATCTAATTTGGAGCAGCAGTATGTGTGATTTATTTGAGGAGGCAAGAGAATTTGTTCATATTTTTCAACGAGTAGTGCATCAAGCTATGATACAATTGTGTGTGCTTCTATTGGTTGTGGCTGCTTATGATCATGCAAGGAACTGCAAGCTGCTAAAGAAAGGCAACCACTTTGGTGAGATTGTGAATGGTTTCATTTAGGGGGGTTTCCTTGGTCAGTTAGTTTAAGTTAGGTTAGTTTTTTTTTTTTCTTTTCAATAAGTGCAATTGCACAAGTTTGCATCTTATTTTTAGTCTTTGCATCATTCTTGTTGTCTTTTTCTTTATTGCTTGACTCTATAACCCAATGGATACTAAGGCACTTAAAGTTTTGGATTCTACTCCCTTCAATCGTTCCAATAATCAAAGGAAGCTCACTAGTCAGAGCCAATTGTTGTCACCGATTTCAACTAGCTTGACAACCCCTACGAAATTTATTTGTTTCATAGCCCAAGTCCACCAAGGTCGGTTGACTTATCTCATAAGTCGTGTCAATTTGCATCTTCATTTTTATCATTTTTTGTTTTCATGTTTTTTTTCCTTAATATTTTATTTCATCTTTTGACTGCACTTCGGGTTTTAATACCCGAAATGTAGTGTTTCTTGTGTTTTCTTGCCTATCAAGTTTTAAAACCCAAAGTGCAATTTTGGTCTACAAATTAATGTAGGTCTGCCTATGTGCAAGTCGAGAATTTTTTCCTGACCTGCAGGCCTGCCTATATGTAGGTCAGGAAAATTTTCCCAACTTGTAGGCTTGCCTATATACAAGTCGGGAAATTTTTCCCGACCTACAGGTCTACTTATGTGCAGGTCGAGAAATTTTTTCAACCTGTAGGTCTGCCTATATGCAGGTGCACATCTTTCCCGACCTGCATGACTGCCTATATGCTTTTCCTGACCTACAAGTCTGTCTATTGGCAGGTTGGGAAGGTCTTCCCCAGTTGCAGGTCAAGTTTTAAAACTTGACCTGTAGGTCATTTTTTGCACATGTGCAGGTCAGGTTTTAAAACTCAACCTGCAACCTATGTTTTTCCCAACTACAAATCGAGTTTTAAAACCTAACCTGCAACCTTGACCTACCCAATTGCAGATTGAATTTTAAAACCCAATATGCTGATTTTTTGTCTAAGTGTAATTTTGATCTTGCAGACATCATTCTGAGTTTTTGAAGCTGACAATCTGATGGTGAATATTGAGTTACATGATGAAAATGTTGCAGTTATTGGTGGATGACTGATCTTTCTCCAAGTAAATCTAGAGGAAAGAAAATGAAGAATAAAGTGTCATTGACACTATGTAGTTTTTATGTAGTTGCATCTTTTCTTACTGGAAATTTTCTTGTATTGCATTTTTATTTTATGCACTAGTTGTAGTCAAGTGGGACTATGCAGTTGAATTAGTCAACTGTGCCCACCTTTTTCTCAACTTCTTTTCCTACATAAGGAGGACCTCATTTGTAAATATTTATCTTTTATTATGCTTAGCAAAACTCTGCCAAATTTTTGTCTCAACTAAGACTTTGTGCTTTTTTGATGGAAAAGTTGATTGAAGAAAATAAATATAGCAATCTACTAGTTTCCAAACTTTGTGTTGGGCCGAAGATTGTGATTATGATTGGAATCATTCTTATGTTTAGTTCTCATAATCATTTCTTATGCACTTGAATCTTTTTGGTGAAATTGTGAATGTTAATAAAAGAGCTTTCTAATTGTGTAAATAAACTTTGTGTTATCTACATATTTGGGAAATTTTCTAATAATTAAGTGATTACGTAGGAAGCTTTGTATTGTTGCCAATTACTTGTATTTTTAGGAATCATTGATCACATCTTGGAGACTTTGTGCTACAAGTTGTGATTCAAGTTGAAATAGTGGTGATTAAAGTAGCTGCATTCACATAAGACTTTTATCTTACATGATTGTCTAGATATTAAGAATATTTGTCAAGAAGTTCTTTTAATTGTTAAAGTTTATTAAGATGTAAGAAATATCACCAAGTGAAGGGAGAATACATTAATTCTTTAAAAAGAGAATTACATGCCCTAAGCTTACACCCGAATTTTGTTTTGTATAAGTTGTTGAGATACCCAAAATTCCAATAGGAAACCTCCCCTTGATGAGAGGAAAGACTTTGTCTTATCATAGCTATGTATGAAATATATATTTTGTCATTGGTACGTTAGTGACAAAATATTCACCCAACAATGTCAATGTATATATATACATATATATGTACATACACACACACACATATATATGTGTGTGTGTGTGTGTATATATACATATATATGTATATGCACACACACACAAACACACACATATTTACGCATATATATATATATAGTTACATATATATACATACATATATACATACATATGCATATATGTATATATACATATATAGATATGTATAAACACACACACACACATATACATACATACATACATACATATATGAATGAATATATGTATGTACGTACGTACGTATGTATGTATAGCATAAGGAAAGCTTTGAGAGGGGGATAAATTTTTGTGTTATCTTGAAGGAATAAAATAACATTCTTCCAATCAGACCAGTGAACAAGAACTTTCATGCCACCACCCAGCGGACTAAGGAGGGGTCCCACTTCTTGGGACATCCGGTATTTTCTTCCAACTTTCATAGTTACAGTAATGTGTGTTTTATTCTTAATTAGTGATTGAGAAATATTGAAGCATGTTTATTTATGTTATTTGTTAAATGTTATTTTTATATTATTTACATGTATGTTCTGTAATTTATTTAAATTCTAAAATCATTTCAAGTTGTTGTCATTCTAGTCATCAGGAAGTGACAGTTCCCGTCACTAGAGTTATTTTTCTTTTTTGTAGGTTTATTTCTGCAAGTTTCATTTCATCCCCACTCATCTTGCAACTTTCACCCCTTTGTGGCATACAACCCAACACCTTTCACAAGTTTATGATCCCTGGATTGACATTTAGACCAAGTTCAACATATTTTATTTTGTACCACTGTGTTGGCCTATCACTTGGGTTTTCCACGTCATATCTGGTGTTCATTGTTTGATCTGATTAGTGTGTCTTCTTTCATGTTATATCTGTTCTAATTAATTTTGTTGATAATTCCAGATCTGTGAAAGAATTAAGTAAAAGTTTTGTTGTCAACTAATTCACCCCACCTCTCAGTTGCTCGAATATTTAACAATTGGTATCAGAGCTTTGTTTCCTTGGAAAAGAGCTTAACTGCTTGAGGTAGATCTTGATCCGATGACACAAATTATCTATTCCTATCTTTGAGGGATCTAACTATAGCTTCTAGAAAGTAAATATGAGAGGTTACCATATCTCTTTGGGCTACAACACTTGGAAAGTAGTGGAAACTAGGTATGTTCATCTAGAAATTGATCTTACAACTCTGGATGAGATTCAAGCCTATGAAGAAAATGAAAAAGCAAGGTATGTTATCTTTAGTGCTTTATCAAAGGCTGAATTAACAAAGGTTTTTCATTGAAAACTACTCATGAAGTTTGGGAAAAGTTAAGGGATATCTATGAAGGAAATCACAAAGTTAAATTATCAAAGAAGCTGACAGTTAAACACAGATATGAGAACTTGAAAATAGATGGAGAAGATATAATAAGCTATTTTTCATAAGGTTGACAGTGCAGTAAATAAAATTAGAGAACTTGACAACACCCTAACAAATGAAGACATAATTGAGAAGATTATGATGTCTCTACCGGAAAGCTACAATGATAAGATCTCTTCTATTGAAGAAACTTATGATCCAAAGAAGTTTATTAGGGAACAACTACATGGTACTTTGTTTGCATTTGAGATAAGGAAGATTAGAAAAGACAAAGCTAAATCTAAGACAACCTTTAAAGCCTTTGAAAAAGACCCAGATGATGAAATCTCAAATAAGATGGAAGCAAAATTTGTAAGGAAATTGAAGAAAGGCACTAGCAAACATAAAGGTATGTTACTTTTAAATTCTTTAGATGTGGAAAGATTGGTCATAGAGCTACTAGATTTACAGAAAAAAAGGATCAAGACAAAAATTCAGAGAGAATAAAGGAAAGTTTAATAAGAAAGCCTATTATGTTAAAGATGATGCTAGTATCTCAGATGATGAATAAAACTTTGAAGGTGGTGACTGTTTGTTTTTGGTAGAAAAGAATGTACCAAATATTGATGTTTATAAGACTCTTGCTACTACCTTACATGCTAGAAAAGATAGAAATGAATGATTGCTTGATAGTGGATGTTCAAATCAAATAATTGGTAATAAGAGCAAGTTCACAAAACTTGATAAATAGGATGGAGGTTCTATTAAGTTCAGAGATGATTAGACAACACAAATTGTAGGAATTGGTTCTATTACTTTTGATGGAAAACATAACACTGACAATGTTTATTATGCGAAGGATTTTCATCATAATCTCTTGAGTGTTGGGAAAATATGCAAAAATGGTCACAATTTTGTCTTTGAGGATGGTGATTGTGAGATCCAAAATTGTTATTGTAGTAGGGAAAAAGACTAGTGAAATAATATATCTGCTAGAAGGAAATACAAGACATTGCTTGTTATCTTAGATCAATAATAGATAGCTTTGGCATAGAAGGACATGTCACATCAACTTTGATAATTTGGTAAATATTAGTTCATGAAGTGTGGTGAGAGATTTGCCAAGGCCAACCAAATGCGATAACAATATTTGCAAAGAATGTCAAGTAGGAAAGCAGACAAAAGGAATATTTAAAGGAAAGGAACAATCGTCCATCAAATTGTTGGAATTAGTGCACATAGACTTATGCGGTCCTACTAGAACAAGGAGTATACAAGGTGAAAGATATTTCATGTTTTTAATTGATGATCATTCTAGAATGCCATGGGTTGCATTTTAAAGAGAGAAATCAAAAGCATTGTAAAACTTCAAGATATTCAAAACAAGAGTTGAGAATGAAGTTGATAAATAGATTAAGTGTTTGAGGTCTGACAGAAGAGGAAAATTTATTTTTGATGAGTTTAACAAAATATATGAGAAACATTGTATTAGAAGGTAATTATCAGCCCCTAGGACACTACAACAAAATGATTTAGTGGAAAGGATGAATCAAACTATACAAAAGGCAGCTAGAACAATGATCAACGGAGTAGGTCTACCAAAAGTTTACTAGAGAGAATCAATCCACACAATAGTCTACACTCTTAATAGAATTCTATACTGAAAAATATATGGGAAGACATCATATGAACTATGGCATGGTAGAACTTTGACAGTGAAATATTTTAAGGTATTTGGAAGTAAGTGATATATCCGAAGAGATGAGGATAATATCAGGAAATTTGATAGAAAAGAAGATGGAGGCATATTCCTAGGATATTATACAAGGAGCAAGGCATAGTGGTGTTACAACAAAAAACTGAACAAGATTGTTGAAAGTGCAAATGTGAAGATTAATGAAGACATTTCTAAAGACTTTGACAAATTGGTAGGATATGAATCAGATGAGTCTGTTGAGAGAAAAAGGGAAGAGGAAACTAGAGAGGAAGAGAAAAAAAAGGAAACTCAGGATGCTCCGCCATCTACATCAAAACCCCAAGATACGCATGGAAGAATCATTTTGAGGAACAGATTATTTGAGATAAGAATAGAGGAATTAGCATAAGAAGCAAAACAGCTCAAGAACAAGTTTTGTTATGTTTACCATCCGAGTCTAAGCCAAAAATAGTAGAAGATGCTTGCAAAAATCAAAATTAGATAAAGTAATCAAAGAAGAGCTAGACCAAATTGAGAAAAATCAGACATGGGAACTAGTTCTAAGATATATTTAAAAAGTGGATATCATCAAATAAGAATCAAAGAGGGTGATGAATATAAAACAATAATTAAGAAAAATGATTGGATTTATGGATGGCTAGTAATTACATTTGGTTTGACAAATTCTCTAAGCGCCTTCATGAGGCTTGTGAATGAAGTGGTTAAAGGTTTCACAAGTAAATTTGTCATTGTTTACTTAGATGGTATTCTAGTTTGCAGTCATTCAAAGAAGGATCACCTTAGACATATCAAAATGGTTATGAATAAGCTACACAAAGATAAATTACTAATCAATATCAAGAAGTGTACTTTCATGAAGACATAATTGATCTACAAGAAGGTTTTAAGATGGACAAGGAAAAGGTTAAAACCATAATAAAGTGGCCTACCCCAAGGAATGTCTTTGAGGTAAGAAGATTTCATGTTCTATATAGCTTCTATAAAAAGTTTATAAGGAATTAAGGGAAATAATCATCTATTTCAATGGACTAAGAAAGTTGAAAGAATCTTTTGATTACTTAGGAAAAATATTGCAAAACAACCTACTCTAGCCTTACCTAATTTTGGGAAACTTTTTCAAGTGGAATGTGATACTAGGCTATAGGTGTTGTCCTAAGACAAGAAGATACACTAGTTTCTTACTATATAGTGAGAATCTTAATGATGCTATAAAGTGTTGGCAACAAGGAAACAAATTGAGAGGGGGGGAGGTGAATCAGTTTGCACAAAAACTTAACTTAAACACAACTTTAGATCTAATAATAAATAGTGAAAGCACAAATCAACACACATCAATAACACACATAACACCAAGATTTTGACGTGGAAAACCCGGTTAAGGGAAAAACCATGGTGGGAACCTACCCACAATATGATGATACCTTGTTAGAAGTATATGAAATATTACAATGGGGAATGCACATGCATTTAGGCACACTACTTAGAGATCACTGCTCAAACACAACAATAAGGGCTACAACCCCAAGGAAGACTCACTGTCTTACAAATTTTTTTGGATTACATCCAGAAGATCATGAACTGGTAAAATAACATCTCCTTATACCTACTTACACTTCTGGTTAAGCTCATGTATTGCTCTGCTACACTTCTTTACATTTCTTTGCTATCGAAGGATCAAAGCATTATTCACACATTTCACACACTTGCAGATACCGCAGATACATTTGCAATAAGATGTTACATCAATTTATACATATCATCAACCTGGGTGAACCCACAATAGTGGGTTACACATTTTTGGATGAAGAAATTGCACTTGTTTGTCCAAAACATAATTTTTATGTTCTATCGAACCCACCTACTAGATATCTCCCCCCGCCCAAACTCTCTTGGTTTCTACAAATTTTTGGCCTTTGAAGATCAAATTGGGGGCTTAAGTGGATGAATTTTGACAAACCCAAATGCTTGATAGTAGTACTCAAAGAAATATTTCTAATGATTATTATTTTAATATATTTTGAGTTTATTAAGATATTTTTTTTAGGTTAATTGAACATAGGTTTCACACAAAACATCGACTTTTGAGTTCAATGCTTATGGAAAAATATTCAACAAGTGAAAAAGAATTTTGAAAAATATCTATGCACTAGGTATTGAAGTCTTCTTTGCAACAAAATAAATAAATAACTTTGTTACATACACAACAAGTTATGGATGACCAAATGGACATATGTCAAAATTACAGTTGACTTCAAAAATTAATAAATTAATAAATATTGAACATAATATTATGAAACCAATTGCAAACATTAGATACAGATGTTACAAAACTAAATTCAAAATAATCACATTCATATCTATTTTAGAAAAAAAGTTATGCCTCAACAAGTGAGTATCACTCTTTAAAAATGTTGTTTTTTGTAAAAAAAAATAGCTTTTGAGGGAGAGAAAAATGGAAGCAAATTGATTCCAAAAAAATTCAAAAAATTATATTTAGAATCTACACACAAAATGACACAAATCACTAGTTCACATAATCTACAAATTCCTTACAGTTTAGCAGTAATAGGTGTTTGAATGTGAATTTTTTTCTTCTGAAAATGAATATTGCAATGTCAAAGTTGGCAAAAAAGTGTAACCCACTATTGTGGGTTCACCCACCTATATTTCAAGGTTGGCTCAACCCATAACACAAATTACAAAATATAGCCATACACGCCATAAAATAATATGTGGACCAAAACAATGTCGGCTAAGACATAGTCTTGACCCAAATCAACTCCTTGAATATGCAACACCACCAAGAATCACACCATGAACATCTGAAACATGCTACAATCATCCGATCACCAAGAATGTCCCAAACACTCTTCTATTTTACTTATAAACTATGGAATCGATTTCAATATTTTGGTTTGTGGATTTGGCAGAGTGTTTGAGATATTCTAGTGTGTCCTCAATTCAGATGGTTCATGATTTGGATGTCTACAAGTATATCTTTCAGTTTGGCAATCAATTGAGTTGATGTTCTTGAGGTTTGGTATAATGACGATGGAGATTCTAGTATGTGGTGATGTTGTAGTTGTTGTTGTGGTAATTCATGATGCTTGTGGTTTCTAGATCATGTCCTATTTGTGTTGTTGGTCGACATTGATTGTTCTGCTTGTTGTTGGTGATTTTTCTGGTATATTCATGACTAACCACCACTGAACAACTGAGAAACTAACCTCAATACCGGATCACACAACTCAATCAAATCACTATGTGGACCATAATAGCTTTAGTTGAATCAACTAGATATACTTATCTCAAAACTCCTTAATCCATAACAAATCAACTTCAACACACTAGCTAAACCAGCTCATTTAATTTGACTGCAACATTGAAACACATAGAGGAATATGTTGACATCAATGACAAAACATCAATGACAACACACACTCCAACAAACTTCTCAACAATATCTAACAATCTCCCCCTTTGGCATTGATGACAACATATATGTAAAAAATAATCAATGTAAAGAAAGAAAACTCTCAACAAACTCCCCCTTAGATCATGCATATGATATGATAGTTTTTCACGACTCTGTCTCCCCCTTTGACAACAATTCCAAAGACACAAACTACACAAATATCTCTTTCCACAACTGAACATCAAATCTAAACCTTTGAACCACAACACTGACTACTCCCCTTGATTAGCAGCCACCACATATCAATCCAGATCACAAAATGTCTCTATGAAATCCACTAGGCTGATGCAAATCCATACATCTTAGTTCTCAGCAGGAGGGGCAATTACCCCTAGCTTCCCTCTAAGATACTCACAATTATCTTTAGGCAAAAGCTTCATGAAGATGTCTATAATTTGTTCCTTTGTAGATACATACTCCAATCTTACTTCCTTCTCATTCATCTTCTCTCTTAAGAAATGAAACCTGATTGATATATGCTTAGTCTTGGAATGCAACACCAGATTCTTAGAAAGATTGATAACACTTGAATTATCATGGTATATAGTAGTAGGCACATCATAAATAACTCTGATAACCTTCAACATCTGCTTCATCCATATTAACTAAGTACAGTTGCTGGCATCAACAATATATTCGGCTTTTGCAGTAGATAAAGAGGTAGCACTATTCTTCTTACTTACCCATGAAACCAATTTCTTACCGAAGAAAAATGTGCCACCACTAGTACGCTTCCAGTCATCAACATCACTTGTTCAATCAGGATCTATAAAAGCACTCAAAGTAAAGTCATCATTCTTAGGATACCACAAACCAAAGTCAACTATCCCTTTCAAATATTTGAAGATCCTTTTCACAAAAAAAAAACATTAGATTCCTTAGGATTAGCTTGAAATCTAGCAACAAGACATAAAACATTCATAATATATGGTCAAGTCTGAGTCAAATACAACAATCCACCAATCATAGATCTATATCTAGTTTGATTTACTTTCAGAGAATCATCATCCTTTGTCATTTTAAATCCAGTTACCATAGGAGTACCAACTATCTTAGCATCATCCAAACCAAACTTCTTCAACAAATCCTTCACATACTTAGACCAAGATATAAAAATACCTTTATCCATTTGAGTAATTTGTAATCCCAAAACTAATTTCATCTCACCAATCATAGACATTTCAAATTCATTTTGCATATCATCAGCAAACTTATTGCACAAACTATCATCTCCACCAGAAACAATGTCATCAACAAATACCTCAACAATCAAAATGTTATCATGATCAATCTTGAAATACAAATTAATGTCAGTAGTACCTTTATTGAATTCAAGCTCCATCAAATACCTATCCAATATGGCATACCAAGCTCTAGGGGCTTGCTTGAGTCCATACAATGCTTTCTTCAATTTGCAAACCATATCTTTTTCATTTGTCAACTGAAATCCATTTGGTTTCTCAATCTAGACTTCTTCCAAATCACCATTTAGAAAAGTGGACTTGACATCCATCTGATAACTTTGAAATATTTGTAAGTAGCATAAGCAAGAAATAAAATAACAACTTCAATTCTAGCTACTCGAGCAAAAGTCTCCTCAAAATCCATTCCTTCCATCCGAGAGTATCCCTTACAAACAAGTCTAACTTTATTCCTAAAAACTTCACTTTTTTCATTCAATTTATTTCAGAAGAGCCATTTAGTTCCAATTAAGTTTTTATCCTTAGGTCTGGGAACAAGAGTCCATGAATTATTCTTTTCAATCTGGTTCAACTCTTCTTCCATTTCTTTAACCCAATTTTCATCTTAACATGCTTCATCAACATCTTTAGGTTCAACTTTAGAAATAAATAAATACTCTTCAACAATTCTTCTCCTAGTCATCACACCTTTATTCTTATCACCTATGATCTGATTCTCAGAATGATTCAACCTTACATACCTGCAAGTCTTATAATTTTGTTGATTTTCAGGCTCTTGAACTCTTTCTTCTACACTAGCATTTGCACCTTCTCCTTCATTCATAAGCTTTTCGGAATAATCTAAATTTGATTATGTGTCTGCTCTTGCTTTTCTTTATCTAAACAAACATTTTGATCATCTGAATCATATCCACAAGATCTAATCTAATTCACATTGCTTTCATCAACTTTCACATTAGCATTCTCAACTATTTTTCTCAATCTCTTGCTATAACACTAGTAGGCATTTCTATTAGTAGAATAACCAAGAAAGATTCTTTCATCACATCTAGCATCAAACTTCCCTAAATCTTTATCTCTTCTGATATAGCATTTACTTCCAAAAATTCCAAAATATCTAACTGTAGGAATATGACCAAACCATAACTCACAAGGAGTCTTATCGGTATCACCTTTGATATGCACCTGGTTAAGGGTATATACAATAGTACTCACAACTTCTCTCCAGTAGATATGCAGAACATTTCCTTCAATTATCATGGTTCTAGCAGCTTCTCAAACTATCTTGTTCTTCCTTTCTGCAACACCATTCTGCTGAGGGGTCCATGGAGCAAATAATTGTCTCTTTACTCCATGCTCTTCACAAAATCCATTAAACTAATTAGAAGTAAATTCACCACCTCTTTCAGATCTCAGACACTTTAGCTTTAGTCCAATCTTAGTCTCAACCATAGCTTTGAAAATCTTGAACTTCTCCAACACTTCAGATTTCTCCTTTAATAAAGTAACCCACATCATCCTTGAATAGTCATCAATCGACAACATGAAATAAATGTCTCCGTGCAAGTTTCTTACTCTAGAAGGACCACACAAATTAGTTAGCACAAGATCCAATAATCTATTAGAACGATACTATTTTCTTTTGAAAGTAACTCTTGTCTGCTTC
Source organism: Cryptomeria japonica (assembly GCF_030272615.1). Lineage (NCBI taxonomy): Eukaryota > Viridiplantae > Streptophyta > Pinopsida > Cupressales > Cupressaceae > Cryptomeria > Cryptomeria japonica. The sequence continues at coordinate 543,566,023 of NC_081405.1, forward strand.
CCTAATTGTCATTCCTTACATGTACCAGATTAGTAGGCTTTACTAACTTAGGCAGATCTCTTACTACTTGAGTTGAATTTATCTTAACCATGCAATCAAAATTTACATGACACATATTTCTATGCCATAACCAAATTTCATAAACCCAAGCAATCAAACAACTTTTACCAACATTCAATTGAAAGATATTACCTTTAGTCTATGTAATAGATGCAATCTCAATTCTGGAACTACTTAAAATCTTACATTTTCCATTCTTGAATTGCAAGTCATATCCATTATCAACCATCTATCCAAAACTCAAAATATTATGCTTTAGACCTTCTAGATATAAAACATCATCAATATTATGCTTACCATCAAGGAAAATAGAACCTTTGCCATAGATTATACCAACTTTTTCATCACCAAATCTTACTACTTCACCATCATACTTTTACATACTCACAAACTTACTCTTATCACCTATTGCATGATGAGATCAACCACTGTCAATAACCCATTCATATTTCACCTCAACTTTAGCAGCTAAATATTTCTCCTCATTAATCTAGCTAGTAGAATCGGTAGACATAGAATCATCTTCCTTGATAACAATAAACACCCATTCATCACCTGAATTTCCTTTATCATATTCATCATTTGTCACACCTTCATCAACAATATAATAACACTGCTTCTGATACTTAGACTTGTATGACTTAAATGGCTTCTTAGGAACTCTTTCCAGACACCTTGAGGCAAAATGTCCTATCTTATTACATGAAAAACATTTAAGAGGTAACTTTCCTTCATACTTATCGACACCTTTAGGCAATCTTCTGGCAATAAGCGCTTCAAGATCCTCAAGCTCTTTTTCTTCTTCTTCTTCAAGCTCTTTCATCTCCTTCTCTTATCTAGACACCCTTGTAGAACTTTCTCCCAAATCAAATTTTTGCTTCCTAGAAATAGTAGCTTTGAATGCAAATTCAAACTTAGGAAGAGATTCACCAAATTCACTCAACTAAAAGACAACAAGCTTTCCAATTAATATGTCTCTAGTCACATCAGTCATAGTCCAAATCTCCTCACTAGTAGCAACATTATTCTTGTAAGCAGGAGGCAAGGATCTCAACACCTTAGCTATAATCTCTAACTCTTCCAACACTTCTCCAGTACATCTGATATTCAACACAAGCTCATTAACTTTATGCATAAAAGAGGTAATATTCTCATCTTCAACCATCTTCAGCATCTCATACTTCCCTTTCAGGCTCTGCAACTTAGTAACTTTCACATGGTTGTCACCTTCATACAAAGTCTCTATCTTCTTCTAGATCTCATGAGTAGTTTGCAAATCCATCACATTAGTCATCTCATAATCAGCCAAGACACTCAAAAAGGCTTCCTTATCTCTAATATTGAATCCAACTTCCTTTATCTCATTAGAAGATGAAGGACCATTTGGAGGAACATTATACATATTCTTAGTAATCTTCCAATAGTCTTCACCAATGCATCTCAAATGACACTCCATCTGGTTCTTCCAAAGAGAGTAATTTGTTCCATCAAATCTTGAACTATCATTCTTGAAAGCATAGGTTTCCCTCCTAGATCACCTCAGGCGGTCAATCTTCTTCCAGAGGATCTAGCTCTGATACTAATTGTTGGCAACAAGGCAACAAACTGAGAGGGGGGTGAATCAGTTTTCACAAAAAAATTACTTAAACACAACTTAAGATCTGATAATAAACAGTGAAAGCACAAACCAACACCACAAGAATAACACACATAACACCAATATTTTTGATGTGGAAAACCCGATTAAGGGAATAACCATGGTGGGAACCTACCCACAATATGATGATACCTTGTTAGAAGTATATGAAATATTACAATGGGGAATGCACATGAATTCAGGCACACTACCTAGATCTCACTACTCAAACACAACAATAAGGGCTACAACCCCAAGGAAGACTCACTATCTTACAAAAAGATTTAGATTGTTGGCAACAACGAAGAAGGAAAACTGAGAGGCGGGGTGAATCAATTTTCACCAGATCAAACCAATTAAGCACATCTCAAATCTGATCAACTATGGCAAAAAGAAAGATAAAAACAATTAAAAAAACACACATAACACCAATATTTTTAATGTGGAAAACTTGGCTAAGGAAAAAACCACGGTTGGAATCTACCCACAATGAGATGATACTCTATAGTAGTATGTGTAAATATTACAATGGGGATGAACATGCATTCAGACACGCTGCCTAGAGCTCACTGCTCAAGTTACAATGACCCAGAAGGCTCCAATCCTCAGGGAAGGTTAAATTCCTTACAAAAAGATTCGGACTACAATCTGAAAAAGAATGAACTGCAAAATTAGCATTTGCTAATTCCTGATGATAGTTTCGGTTAAGCTCAAATGTCTTCCCTTCACCAATCTCTTCTCAACAGACCACACAGAAACATGAATTCACTTGATCGCACTTACACCACTCTCTGATAATACAGATTCAACCATTGATACCAAATTACATGAACATTACACCCATTTATACGAATCATCAACCTTGACTACAAGGTCAGCCAAACCCATAGCACCTAATTACAAAATTACATCATACAATACATAAATCAGCCATCGGACCAATACAATTGCATAGACAACATAGAATGGACCTAAACAAACTCCTCAAACATGCATCGCAACCAGAAATCTCACTAATATCAACTGCAACACATTACACCACCAAAATACCACATAATATGAAGAATATCACCAGACCAAGAAGATCATCAAGAACTTATACAATAATTGATATAGACCACCAAAACAAATAGGAGATGATTAGGAAACACAAAAAAGAATGTTAGAACCATCCACAATAGCTACACCAACACCACTTATGTGAATCTCCATTGATCAACACGTTAACATTCAAGAAAACTTAACAATAGTAACTCAGATAAGAAAGATAGCTTCTAGAGCACCAAATCACAAACCATTTGAAATGAAGATATACACGAACATCCCAAACACTCTCCCAAATCCGCAACACAAGATATGATCATACCGAAGCACAATGGATCAAACACTACAACATTGGACATGCAGTACCAGTCTCCATACTGGAATCCACAACTCGACCAAATCGTCACAAAGTATCATGAAATCAATAAACAATAAAATATTTCTAGTTGATTTAGAATCCCAAATAGATAAACTAACTAGATCAAATCACTGCAATCACTGGATCATCAAAAAATTTCTTTGCAACAACAAAACATAGGAATATGTTGACATCAATGACAACAACATATCCTAGCAGCAACAATATCCAAAAATCTCCTCCTTTGGCATTGCTGGCAACATATAAATGTAAAAAATAATCAATGCAAAGGAATAAATCAACACTGACAAACTCCAATAGGCTCCCCCTAAGATCATGCACACAAATCTCCAAAGATAAGGCAATTTTTCACATGCTTCTCTCCACCTTTAACAATAATGCCAAATATATAAGCTAATCAAACTTCTCTCCCAAATGACATAATCATACCTGTGAACAACTCACTAACTACTCCAGTTGAGTAGCAACATCAACTCATCAACCTGGATAAAGAGATAAGACTGTGAAGTCCACTAGATTGATGCATCTCAATGCACCTAGTTCTCATCAAGATGGGCAGAGACCCCTAACTTGTCTCTCAAATACACAAATGTATCTACAGGCAAAGGCTAAGTGAAAATATTTGCAATCTGATCTTTTGTAGAGACATACTCTAGTTTTACTTCTTCATCACTAACTTTCTCCCTCAAGAAATGATACTTCATTGATATATTCTTCATTTTAGAATGCAGTACTAGATTCTTGGAAATATTAATAGCACTTGAATTGTCATAGTAAATAATAGTAGGCTCATCATACACAACTCTAATGTGTTTCAACATCTGTTTCATCCAAACTACCTGAGTACAATTTGTAGTAGCATCAATGTATTTGACTTCAGCAGTAGATAGAGATATAGAATCATGTTTCTTGCTCGCCCATGAAACCAACTTCTTCCCCAAAAAGAAAGTTCCACCGATAGTGCTCTTTTGGTCATCTAAATCATCTTCCCAATCAGCATTAGTATAGGCACATAGCATAAAATCATCACTCTTCGGATACCACAACCCATAGTTAATAGTTCCCCTCAAGTATCTAAAAATCCTTTTAACATCAGTAACATGAGTCTCTTTAGGATCAACTTGCAATCTGGCACAAACATACACAACATGCATAATATCCTGTCTAGTCTAAGTCAAGTACAATAGTTCACCAACCATAGATCTATACAAGGTTTGATTCACTTTTTGAGATTCATCATTCTTAGGCAACTTGCATCCAGTCACCATAGGAGTTCCAAAAGGTTTAGAATCAGCTAGCCCAAATTTCTTCAGCAGTTCCTTCACATACTTAGATTGAGAAATGAAAATACCTTTACTGGTCTGAGTAATCTGCAATACTAAGAATAATTTCATCTCACCTATCATAGACATCTCAAATTCCTTTTGCATATCACCAACAAACTTCATACTCAGATCATCCTCTCCTCCAAAAATAATATCATCCACAAATACTTCAACAATCAAAATTTTATTATTGTCAACCTTAAAGTATAAGTTACTATGAGCAGTACCTTTACAAAATCCCAACTTCATCAAATAATTATCTAATCTTACATACCAAGCTCTAGGGGCTTGCTTCAATCCATACAATGCTTTCTTCAATTTGCATACCATGTCTCCTTTATCTGATAAATAAAATCCTTCCAATTGCTCAATGTAGACTTCCTTCTCAAGATCACCATTCAAAAAGGCCGACTTGACATCCATCTGATAAACCTTAAAATTCTTGTAAGCATCATATGCAAGCAACAATCTAATAGCTTTAATTCTAGCTATAGGAGCAAAAGTTTCTTCATAATCAATACCTTCCATCTGAGAGCATCCCTTACATACGAATCTCGCTTTCTTTCTTACCACTTCACCGAATTCATTCAGTTTATTCTGGAACACTCATTTAGTGCCAATCACATTTTTGTCTTTTGGTCTCGTAACAAGCTCCCAAGTGTTATTATTTTCAATCTGATTCAACTCCTCTTCCATAACTTTTATCCAACTCTCATCCTTACATTCTTCAACAACATCTTTAGGCTTAATCTTAGAAATCAGACATATCCCTTTTGTAGCAAGTCTTCTCCTAGTCATTAGAGCCTTGTTCTTATCAACAATAATCTGATTCTCAGAATGATTCAATTTCACATACATAAGAGTCTTCAGATTATTCTCATTCTCAAGCTCTTGAAGTTCTTCACCAATAGTAGCAATATCTGGATTAACTATCTCTATTAGATTAATTTGCTTCAGGATCTCAGTCTACGCAAGCTTAGAAACAATATCCTATTCATATATCTCATATACGCATGTTCTGATCTTCTTTCCAAAACATTCATCAACCTTCACATTTGCACTTTCTGCTATCTTCTTCAACCTCTTATTGTAACACCGGTAGGTCTTTCTCTTATTAGAGTATCCCAAGAAGATTCCTTCATCACATCTTGCATCAAACTTTCCTATATCCTCATCTCTTTTGATATAACATTTGCTTTCAAAAACACTAAAATATCTAGCTATAGGAACACGACCAAATCATAGCTCATAAGGAGTCTTACCAGAATCACCTTTTATATGCACTCGATTGAATGTGTAAACAACAGTGATACCAATTTCCTTCCAAAAGGTTTGCACAACATTTCATTCAATCAACATCGCTCTAGCAACATCCAAGTTTGTTCCATTCTTCCTTTCAACAACTCCATTTTGTTGAGGGGTTCTAGGAGTAGATAACTCTCTTTTATTTCCATTCCTGTAACAGAATGTATCAAACTCTCTAGACATGAATTTGATTGTTCTGATACTTAATATAAGTACAAATCCAATAGCCAACAAGATGAGAAGAGGGGGGGGCTGAATCATACAAACTTAATCTTCCATAAAAACATCAGATTCAACCCCGGTAACATAAATCATACAAATTTAATCTTCCATAAAAACATCAGATTCAACCTCGGTAACGTATACTTTAGTAATATAACCAAAACTACTAAACATGTAAACTCAAAAGCATATTAACATCATAAACCTCATAACACCAGATTTAACGTGGAAACCCAAATAGGGAAAAACCACTGTGGGATTTCGGACCCACTAAGAAATATACTCTTCTAGAGTATGTTCGGTTAAAAGCAAATCCTATTAAAGATTACAAACACATTGCTAGGTGTGACTCAGTTAAGGGATTTCCCTCAGATCTATTAGGATCTTCACCTTGTTAGAAGTGACCTTGTTAAAGGATTTCAAACACTCAATCAGAATGTCACCTTGCTAGAGGGTTTTACAAATAAGACTGTTAAGTCCACTCAGTTAAGAGATTTTTTGTCACTTTCACAAAATAACAGTAATAAAAATCTATCTGCAACTTCACATCTAAAAGCAGATTCTTATTTTCTCAATACAATCTAGACATAGAACTAATCTTGTCCATCTGCTGGGCTTCTATACTCTATTATTCAAATAGGTCTTCAAGCTTCTGTGCTCGATAATCACTATGTAGCATCCCTATGCATACACTTGCCCGCATGCATTGTTTATCAACAGTTCCCTATTTATAAACAATTAGCTAACCGCTTAATCTCCTTGATCACATTTCCCATGATCAATCATAGCCATCGGATCTTCATGCTTGACTAGGTTCAATGCATCTTTCGATTTGAAAAATGTTTTACCTCACCTTGGAACTTGCATATATTTCTTGGAACTTGTGCTAGGGTATTGCAGTTCAATCTCAGCTGTAGATCTTCCTGCCGATCTTCCATTGCCATAGATTCTTAACAAACTATATTTACGGCATACCAATCATTTAATCAGTTCCAGCTCATTAGCTTCCTTCATTAAATAATGCATGTAAATATTTAATGCATTCAGTTACAGCTTGGTAACAACTCGGTAAATACAAAACTTCACTCGGTAGACATTTCGCCTTCATTAACCGATAGCGATAACCTTAGGGTTTACCGACTAGGTTCCTTAGGGTTTACCGACTAGGTTCTTTGCTTGGTAACATAGTATAGTATTAACCTTACAATTTACAACATATGTATGATGTCAAAACAATCTAAACATCATGATCTCATCATTGTCTGACTCGGTAATAGTTGCCCATTGAATACCTTATTCATCCTCTTATTCATCATAATTTTTTTGTGTCTTTTACCGACATCTTTATACTCTTCAAATCATACTTCTCAAGATATGGAAACATCTTACTGAATTAGAAAATCAATTTCTTGACATCAATGATAAAATAATAATATCAAGACAATAAACATCCATAATTAGTTATATCCATAATCATCAACAACCTTCTCAATATCCTTGTTGAAATGCTAAATGCTAACAATCTCCCCCTTTGGCATTGATGGCAAAACCAATTGATTTGACCTTAAAAGATTCAGATTGCTGTGATTCTGAAATGTTGAAATGCTCTCCCCCATACATTAGACTTCTCCTATTTTCTTCAGTCTTTTCAATCAGTCTTCTCTCCCTTATATTAGTCTTCTCCCCCTTATATTAGTCTTCTCCCCCTTTGACAACAATGCCAAAAAGTAAAGAACTAAAACATAATTTCTCCTTGTATGAAGTGATTTCATGCTGTTGTGTATCAACTGAGTCTCAGTCAGAGCATTTTGTCTTCAATTCCTGTTCCTTGTATGGTATCCTGTATTGTTTCCTGTACACCTTTAGAAAACCTCCTAAAGTGTGTAAATCAGCATTAACTCCTAAAAGATATTCGATAGAGTCATCAGATTGATGCTTTCACCGAACTCGGTTAGTGAGTAGAAGATAGGGGTAGGACCCCTAACTTACTTTTGAGATATTCAAAAGTGTCCCTTGGTAGTGGTTTGGTGAAGATATTTGCTATTTGTTCCTTTGTGCTAAAATACTCCAACACCACTTTCTTCTCTTGAGCTTCTTCTCTAAGATAATGATATTTGATAGAGATGTGATTTGTCTTAGAGTGCATAACAAGATTCTTTGAAATGTTAATGGCACTAGTATTGTCACAGAATATAGTTACTGGCTCGGTAACTTTCTCATTTATACCTTCCAACAGTTGTTTGATCCATGCAATGTTGGTACAATTCAATGTTGCAGCAATGTATTCAACTTCTGCTGTTGACTGTGAAACACATCCTTGTTTCTTGCTAAGCCAACTCACTAGTCTTTCTCCTAAAAAGAAAGCTCCTCCACTTGTGTTTTTTTTGTCATCAATTTTGCCTTCCCAATCAGCATCAGTATAAACTTTTAAATCAAAATCATTTCCTTTCTAATATACTAAGCCATAATCCTCAGTGCCTTTCAAGTACCTAAAAATTCTTTTGATTGCTGTCATGTGTGTTTCCTTAGGATCTGCAGAGAATCTTGTAACTATACCTACTGCATGTGCTATGTCTGCTCTGCTGTGAACAACATATTGTAGCTTTCCAATCATGGATCAGTAAAGTGTCTCATCAACAGATGCAGATTCATCATTCTTTGATAATTTACAATTGGTAGTCATAGGAGTACTTAGTGGTTTTGAATCCTCCATTCCAAATTTCTTCAAGATTTCCTTTATGTACTTGGATTGAGTAATGAAAATCTCATTTTTCATTTGCAGTATCTATAAACCAATAAAATACTTTATCTCACCAATTAATGACATCTCAAATTCTTTGCTCATTTCATTTCCAAAGTTCTTACATAGAGAGTCATTTCCACAAAATATAATATCATCAACAAATATGGCTGAGATTAGTATTCCATTTTCATCATTCTTCATGTACATATTGTTGTTCTCACTTGTCCTTATAAAACCAATCTTAATCAAATAAGAGTGCAATCTTTCATACCATGCTCTAGGTGCTTGTTTCAAACCATAGAAAGCTTTGTTCAATTTACATACCTGATCTTTATTATTGTCTTCAACAAATCCTTCAGGTTGTTCAATAAAAACTTCTTCTTCTAATATTCCATTCAGAAATGCAGATTTGACATCCATTTGATATACCTTGAAGTTTTTGAAAGCAACATATGCCAACAATGTTCTTACTCCTTCAAGTCTAGCAACAGGTGCAAAAGTTTCACCATAATGAATTCCTTCTTCTTGAGTATAACCTTTGCAAACTAGTCTTGCTTTGTTTCGAATGACCTCTCCTTTTTCATTTAGCTTGTTTCTAAAAATCCACTTTGTACCAATTACATTTTTGTCCTTCGGTCTTGGGATTAGTGTCCATGTGTCATTCTTCTTGATTTGATCAATCTCTTCTATCATAGCATTTATCTAATCTTCACTGTTAAATGCCTCTTTCACTCTTCTCGGTTCAAATTCAGATATCAGACATGTGTTCTATCTCATTTTGTTCCTTGTCATCACTGGATCATCCTTATCTCCTATAATCTAACTTGGTGCATGATGTCTTCTGACATACTTGGCTAATACAGGCTCGGTAGGCTCTGTATGATCTTCTTCATCACTCAGTAACTGGATATTCTCTTCATTTTCTTCAACAGTCTTCTCGGTAAGACTTTTCGGTTGAACATAGACAAATTTATCATAGTCTTCTGGTTCCTTGGAATTTCCTTCATCATTTCTTTCTGCAAATTCATCAATTTTCACATTTGCACTTTCTACTATTTTGTTAGATGATTTGATCAGACATTTAAATGCTTTGCTTCTAGAAGAATAACCTAGAAATGTCCCTTCTTCACTTTTCTAATCAAACTTGCCATTTCTATCATCTTTGTGTACATAGCATCTACTTCCAAAGATTTTAAAATAACTTACATTAGGTTTCTTGTCATACCAGATTTCATATGGTGTCTTCAAAGTACCTTTCTTCAATTGTACTTGGTTCAGGGTGTAAACTGTTGTGCTTATTGCTTCTCTCCAAAATGTTTGTGGCACTCTCTTTTCAATCATCATTGTTCTTGCACAATCCACAATAGATCTGTTTCTTCTCTCAACTATTCCATTCTGCTGTGGAGTTCTCGGTGCAGAGACTTGTCTTTTAATACCATGATCATTGCAGAATAACTTGAATTCATCAGATGTGAACTCTCCTCCTCTATCTGATCTAAGACATTTCAGTTGTCTTCCTATTTCATTTTCAACTCTTGCCTTGTACCATTTAAACATTTGAAAAGCTTTTGATTTTTCTTTTAAAACATTACTGACATCATCCTTGAATAGTCATCCACAAATAATATGAAATATTTATCACCATAATAACTTTGAACTTTCATAGGACCACAAAGATAAGTGTGCATAAGATCTAAAATTCCCTTAGAAGTGTAAGACTTACTTGTGAAGCTTGATTTTGTCATCTTACCCATCTGGCATCCTCGACACATAGCATTCTCAGGTTTTTCAAGACTCGGTAGACCTCTTACTCGATGCTTCTTTCTTATTTTGATCAGATTATCAAAATTTACATGACAAAACCTTTTATGCCATAACTAGGTATCATCTATCTTTGCATACAAACATTTATTCCGAGTTGAGTCAAGGTGAAATGTGTTACCTTTTGTTTGTGTCCTGGTAGCAGCTAACTTTCCATTCTTGTCATGAACTTTGACAACTCCTTTCTGAAATTCTATTCGGTAACCTGTGTTGTTTAGCTGTGCTACACTCAACAAACTATATTTCAAATCTTCAACCCAATAAACATTATTGCATCTTGTATTGTCAAGAAGTGTTATAGATCCTTTACCTTTCACCAGACATGGTGCATCACTACCAAATCTTACATAGCCTCTATCATAATCTTCTAATATAACAAACTTGTGTGTATCTCCTGTCATATGATGTGAGCATCCACTATCTATGATCCAAGAATCATTAGTGTTTATGTGAGATATTAGGGCTTTTTCTTCATACTTTTCTTCATCTGATCCATCTTTGATAGCCACATAAACTACTTCCTCTATATCAGTTTCATCTGATTTATCATCATTGGATTCCTCATCAGCTATTAAGCATGTCTTTCTATCTCTTCTTTTGAAGTCTCGGTGTCCTTTGTAATGATTGTCTTTCTGTATGTCATCTCGGTAATCTCTCTTTTCAGTAGAATCTTTGTCAGGATAGTTAGAAGCCATATATCCTATCTTATCACAATTGAAACATTTCAAAGGTAGTTTTCCTTTATACTTACCTTTCCCTCTTAGTAACCTTTTGGCTAATAGTGCTTCAAACTCTTCCTGCTTTCTGATTTCCTCATATAGTTTGTGTACTTCTTCCCTGTTCTTACGAAATCTTTCACTTGCTCCATTGTGATCTCCTTCAGAGTACTTATACTTTCTTTCATTGTAATCATTAGATTCATCAAGATGAAAAGAACTAAATGCAGATTCAACTTTATTTACCGAAGATCCACTGTTATCAAAGTTACTTAACTCAAATGCATGTAGCTTACCAATAGTATCATCTAAAGAAACTGGCATATTAGGTACAGACCTCAATTCATTGATTGTAGAGACTCAGATTGCATAAGCTGTTAGAAGGGTTCTTAACAACTTACTTGTTATATCCTTTTCTTCAATAGTTCCACCTGCTCCTTTGATTTGATTGACAATCTCCTTTAGTCTTGTATTGTACTGAGTTATGTTCTCACCTTCACTCATCCTCATAGATTCAAGTTGTCCTCTTAGACTATCTACTTTTTCTCTTTGAACATGTTCATTTCCTGCATATACTGATATGAGCTTATCCCACATTGCCTTTGCATCATTGCAGCCTTCTAGGTCATTAAACTCTGAGTCGGTCAATGCAGATGTTATTTCAATCATTGCTTGGATACGTTCTTGCTTTGCCTTTATCTCTTCCATTGTCAATGGATAGGTGCTCGATGTAACAAAATCATTCTCTAGATAGTATACAACATATTTTCCAACTCCTGATAGATATAGCTTCATCCTTTTTTGCCATGTAGAGAAACTTGACTTGTTCAGCTTCAGTGCATCCCTCTTATACATCTTTGGATCTTTAACTCAAGTGTCTTTAAAGTTTTCTTTTGGAGTTCAAAGCTCTGATACCAATTGATAGTTTTTATACTTAATATAAGTACAGATCCAATAGCCAACAAGATAAGAGGGGGGGGGCGTGAATCATACAAATTTAATCTTCCATAAAAACATCAGATTCAACCTCAGTAACATAGACTTCAGTAATATAACCAAAACTACTAAACATGTAAACTCAAAAGCATATAAACATCATAAACCTCATAACACCAGATTTAACGTGGAAACCCAAATAGGGAAAAACCACTGTGGGATTTTAGACCCACTAAGAAATATACTCTTCTAGAGTATGCTCGGCTAAAAGCAAATCCTGTTAAAGATTACAAACACATTGCTAGATGTGACCCGATTAAGGGATTTCCCTCAGATCTGCTAGGATCTTCACCTTGTTAGAAGTGACCTTGTTAAAGGATTTCAAACACTCAATCAGAATGTCACCTTGCTAGAGGGTTTTACAAATAAGACTGTTAAGTCCACTCGGTTAAGAGATTTTCTGTCACTTTCACAAAATAACAGTAATAAAAATCTATCTGCAACTTCACATCTAAAATGCTAAAGCAGATTCTTATTTGCTCAATACAATCTAGAAATAGAACTAATCTTTTCCATCTGTTGGGCTTCTATACTCTGTTACTCAAACAGGTCTTCAAGTTTCTATGCTTTTTAATCACTATGTAGCATCCCTGTGCATACACTTGCCTGCATGCATTGTTTATCAACAGTTCCCTATTTATAAACAATTAGCTAACCGCTTAATCTCCTTGATCACATTTCCCATGATCAATCATAGCCATCGGATCTTCATGCTTGACCAGGTTCAATGCATCTTTTGATCTGAAAAACATTTTACCTTGCCTTGGAACTTGCATATATTTCTTGGAACTTGTGCTAGGGTATGGCAGTCCAATCTGAGCTGTAGATCTTCTTGCCGATCTTCCATTGCCATAGATTCTTAACAAACTATATTTACGACATACCAATAATTTAATCAGTTCTAGCTCATCAACTTCCTTCATTAAATAATGCATGTAAATACTAAACTTCACTCGGTAGACATTCTGCCTTCATTAACCGATAGCGATAACCTTAGGGTTTATCGACTAGGTTCTTTGCTTGGTAACATAGTATAGTATTGACCTTACAATTTACAACATATGTATGATGTCAAAACAATCTAAACATCATGATCTCATCATTGTCTGACTCGATAATAGTTGCCCATTGAATACCTTATTCATCCTCTTATTCATCATAATCTTTCTGTGTCTTTTACCGACATCTTTATACTCTTCAAATCATACTTCTCAAGATATGGCAACATTATACTGAATTAGAAAATCAATTTCTTGACATCAATGACAAAATAATAATATCAAGACAATAAACATCCTTAATTAGTTATATCTGTTGGTTAACAGATTGGATCTCTCAAAATTTATAAATAAATACTCCTGTTGCCCAATAGAAAACCAATGAAAACCAAAAGTTGGGTAAATAATTATTATTTTACCCTCTGCATAAAGGTACAACTCCCTATATGATATTCAATGAATTTTGAATAATTTTTTTTAATGTGATTCACTTTTAACCAGAAAACAAACAAAAGGCTTCAACATTCACTAGTCAACACAACGTGAATGCTTAATGATGGATAATGAAATTCATAATAAGACATTTGACCTCAAATGAAAATTAACTCACAAGATGAGAAAAAGAATATTTGAGTTCTGATTAATACTCACTCATGTCTCGCAGGACAAGGGGAATCAAAAAATTCAAATGCTTTCAGTTAGTTTTATTTACCAAATTGATTCACAGACTTCAAATGAAAAATCAGAGAAAAGAAACAGATACATGAACACATGATCATTCCAACAGAAATTTTACGCATTCAAAACACACAGGTTTCTAAAGCTGTATCATATATTTCATTCCACTCAAAGCTAGGTATTCCACTAAAATTACAAGTGAGATTAGTCTGTTCCTCCCAATTTTTACACAAAAATTCTATCCCCTGCAAAAACATCCTTACTAATATATATAGCCGCCAAGCTTAATTGTTTTTTTTTTAAAACAAAATGAAACTATGAAATTCAAGAGACAACTGCCTGTAACTGAAATTAACTAAATAGCTACAAGCCGTAAATAGAGCCATAATGAAAAGAACAAAAAACGGCCTAAATTGTCTCTGGGGTGTGCGTGGTGCCACGTATATTTCGCCACTCCATATGAGCCGCGGAGAAGTTATGAACAACTTGGTAATGTGGGAGAACAATGTATAGGATGCGTTGCTTCCAAACTTCTTTATCCATACCCACTTGTGTGACTTTAGTTTTGTACACTTCTAAGTGATCTGAATAGACAACCAACATGGATTCAATGCGAGCCACTCTGGTGAAGTCATCTCGCGTGAAAGATTTTGATTCTTTAACAGAGTTTACTTTTCCTTTGAAACTCTGCACCATATCTACTACCTGCTCAATAGTCTGTCCATCTTCCTTCAAAAGTTGTACATCGATGCACTTCAAGTCTTTATGCATCATGGCAATGAGTTCTTTCAATTCTTTTAACAATTTAATTGAATCTTCGTGACCTTGTTTTATGATTGAATTTCTCCATTCAATGTTTTCCTTGGCCACATGCAGTACCTTGTCATCCAAATCATTTACTACCTTTTCTGTAAGGAAGTTCATGACACCATACTTCTGTACATCTTTCATTTGAACCAGTACTGCAGCCCATTTTTTCCTTTCCTTTTCCCACGCTAACACCTCTGTTTCAAGCTCTTGAGTTACAGTTACAACATCCTCGTACACCTTGACCAGAGTAGCAATTTATTTTGTTCCTTGCTGAATTATGAATTCAAGCCACTCCTCGAACGTTTTTGCCAGCACATGATTTCTCTAAACCTTATCCAACAAATTCTAGTTCATGGGAGATTTAGGATCAAAATCCTGAGGAACCTGTGACAGGGGTTGTGGACTGGGATGATGAATGACATTAATGTACTCCGCCATCTGCTTAACGGTCTATTTCAACTCCCGTTTGTCCTTCTCATCCTTCCATGTTCTGGACAACATTCGTTTAGCGGAGGACTCTAGGTGCTTTGCATCAGCAGCCCTTGAAGTAGTTCCTAAATCAAGCTTTTCAACAACAAAATCCTGCTCAATTGCATTCTTTGGATCTTTGTCTGAAATCGGCCTAGCAACTTCAGCTACCCAGTGCCCTGTATTCTCATCCACCTGCAGCATAGCTTCTGCTTTTAGCTTTTTAGACTTAGGTGTTTTCTCGAGGCATTTACTCACCATATCCTCCATGGGTACACTAATAGGGACTACGTTGCATTTCTTACTTATTGATTCTCCCAACCACCTTGAAACGTTTGAGGATATCTTTGCTGGCGGCGTTTGATATTTAGATGAATCCATGGTAGCCAAAGTAGTCACTTGATTGGGGCCTTCCCTGGGTTGCTCCATTTCTTTACCTGCATCTTGAGTTGTAGGGATGTTTGCTTCCGGTTCACCCATAATCACTTGTGCATCTTCAGTATCAAGGACTATGATAGTTTCTTTTCCCATAATGTCTGCACCTTTCTTTTTACTTCTGGAATGGGTGACTCGAACCATTGAGGGGCCAAACAGTGATTCTTTAAGTCTTCTAGTTTGAACCTTCTCACCTTGAGTACCAGTGACACCTGCAATATCAACAATAATGTTAGAAGAAGAAATTGCTACAGCAGCATGAGATTGCTCAACTGATTTCTCGACTGAGGCAGCGGTCAGTCTTATTCCAGACCTACAATCTCTTAACCATTTCTCCATTCTTGTTATTACATTAAATGTTTTAGACTGAATATTTTCTTCTTCTCTCCTATCCCAATCAATTTCAGGAATAGGTTGCCCATGAACTCTTTCATTGAACTTTGAGTCCAATACATCTTCACCTTCCTCTTCTTGTATTCCTGCAATGTTCATTGGCAATTTCAAAGTAATGATTTGCCGTAAAGTGAACCTTGACCATAATCTTCTCCGGACTTCAAATTCATCCCAACAATCCTCCCAATAGTCTTCTAACTGGGGTATATGTGAAAATTTCACATCACCATTTAGGTGCTTCACTGCATATTCTTTGCTGTCGAATCCCTGCCGAGCAACATATGGTGGAAAATTCATCGTCTTGAGCTCCACTTCTAAGTTCAATGCATCAGAAATATTTTGACAACTATAATATCCGAGTTCAACTGAGAAAATTGTTTCAGACTCACTCTTCATCTCTAATTTCTTATCAACATGAGCTAACTGTCTGCAAACTTCTAAAAGTACATAACTATCAAGAGCATATCTGGGCAATTTGAAAGGTTCATCTTCAAAGCCCCCAATTATAATATAAGTAAATCTAGGAAATTGAATAAAACAACTCCCATATGTGGTGACCAACTTTAATGCCTCAGGTGACATTCTATTATTCAAATTTCCTTGCAGTTCAAAAGTTAATCTTGCCACAAAGACATCATTCCATCTCAAGAAGTTTTCTGTGTACCTCTGTATCTACAAATGTGGATAGCACTCATAGACCTTCATTCCATTAACCCAAGGTTCTTGATGTAATCCTGGCCATTCTCTGATACAGGCTAAAATATAAAACATGTATGAAGTCATATGAAAATTATCTTTTCCAAGAAAATTACTCAAACCTTCGTGCAATCTCTCAGCAATTACTTGCGCCCAGTCAAGGTATTTTTCACCAGCTAATAATACCTGAATGTAAAAATACATCCAGTCCTCCCAATAGAAGGCATGTGAATTCCCCTTAAGCTTTTTCAAAAGAATCATGATGTCCCTAACTTCTGTGATGAAATGCTCTCTTGTTAAGGGTTTAGGCAACCTAGAACCTCCCTTCTATATTTTAAGGAGCCAATTTCTAGCAATAACGCTCCAATAAACACTTCTCTTCTTAGAGAAAAATGTGTATGAGGTTCCTATTGACCAATCTTCATACGGTTGTTTGTGAGGAATTCCAATTGCAGCCATTACTGTTTCTTTGTCAATCCACACTAGCATGTCTCCATTATTGGCTCTAATACACCTATGACTAGCATCATATATGTTCATGCATGCATATACTAATTCTGGGCAAGGAGCAGCAATTGGGAATGTAGCGGCCTCAACAAGACCACTGTGAACTATCTTTTCCATCATGGAATTGGCTGTTGGGTTCCTGGCCCTCTCTAGGAAATTATCTAACTCATCCTGAATGAAGGTTGTATCATCTAACTCTGGGAGGGTACTAACCAAGCATGATGTTTGACCCAATTTGGGTAGAGTCGGTCTCATTTTTGCTTTAAATTGCATCAATCAAACATCATTCAACTCCGAAGCAAAGAATTACACTTTCCAATTTTCAGAACTAAAACAGAGCAAGGGAAAATAAGCAATTGAACTCACCTGTCTTCAACATCAAACTGTGAAACCCTCGGAAGAACTGAGCTAAATTACCTTCTGCGTCTCCACTCTTCGCCAACAGCAACAATAATTATCTTACTTGAGATGCCCCATATTTAAAGATGGAAAAGACTGAAAAGAACCAACACACGCTTCGGCCCAACTCATTCATCCGTGTAAAATCACTTGTGATTTGATATAATTATGACATTCTTATTAATTAGAAATCAACTCCACACAGTCGACATGCCTTCTCATGATTGTTTCCTTAATTGCAATTTGAAAACATGAAAACCAAGGAAAATTTTGTTTTGATTGCACCACCTTTTCTTCCAAGACACCATCGGGCTGATTTGAAAACACCGCTTTGAACCTTGAACTCATTTTAAAAGAAGTTCATTTGTTCAAAGTTCAATGACAACAATTCACATTTGCGAACAAGCAGAAAGAGACAAAAGGAACATTCAATAACACAGGAATGAACCTTGAACCTTGAACCATTTCAAAACAAAGGTTCAATGGTTCAAGTTCAAAGCGACCACAAGACTAGTACTAAAGAGACAGCTGCAAAACATAAGACAAAAGACCGATTGAACCTTGAACCAAAAAGGTTCAAAGTTCAAGTTCAATGACTATGCTAATGACGACTTAGAACTTTATGGATCACATTTCTCTTGAACTCGAATTGTGAACTTTATAAAAGGTTCGACGAATGAGTACGAAACTCGTTTGATGAAGACTTAAGTCCTATGAAAATAATGACCCCTATTTTTGATAGGCTATAAGCGAAAAATAAAAAGGGGGCAACAATTGGCTCTGACTGGGGAACAGGACTGTGAAGGACTAGGAAGGAACTTAGGATCTCTGGTTTCGCACTAAAACAAGGACGATGATGCAAAATAGGTACAGCTTGACACAACAAAACTGACACAACAAAACTGAGCTATGTACAGTGAATGCGAGGAACACTCGCTTACAATTTGTAGAGCTTGAGATCCTATCCATTATAAGACAGGGGAAGAGCAGTACCATCCATATACGCGAGCTTGAAAGAATTTGGTCCCTTCACCTCATGAATTAGAAACGGACCTTTCCACAAGGACTCAAATTTTCCATGTGCTCCTTTTGGCTCCCTTCTTTTGTCCCAGAGTAGAACTTGATTCCCCTGCATAAATTTCCTCGGCCTGGCTTTACGGTCAAAAATCTATTTAACCCGCTGCTGATGTTCCGTAATGTGGTCAACCAACTTTTCCCTTTCCTCTTCTATTCTAGCCAGATGCATAATCCTCCTTTCCAGTGCATTTTGAAAATGCGAATCTTCAATAACTGTCTGTAATTTGGAAGCTACCGATTCAAGAGGAAGTGAGAGTTGAGCCCCAACACCATACACTAGTTCAAAAGGTGACATACCAATTGCTCATTTTGGTGATGTCCTGTCTGCCCACAGGGCCTCATATAACCTTTTATGCCAATCCTTAGCATTTTCACTGACCAATTTCTTCATGATATTTATCAAATTTTTGTTACTGGATTCTGCCTGACTATTACCTTGTGGATAATAGTTAGAGGAATGCGCCAAGGAAATACCGTGATCATAACAAAACATGGATATTTCTGTATAAGAAAAACTTGCAGCATTGTCAATCACTATCTTCAATGGTACCCCAAAATGAACCAGAATATTTTCCTTTAAGAACTCACATATTACTTCTAAGGTTGTTCTCCTAATAGGCACCGCTTCTACCCACTTAGTAAAATAATCTATAGCCATGCGGATATGTTTATGTCCAGCATTGGAAGAAGGTGTCAGTGGACCAATGAAATCTAGTCCCCATTGCTTGAAAGGTTCTTCCACAACTACTGACCTGAGAGACATTTATCACACTTTGCAACCCAAACATAAGCATCTTTAAACATACCGGGCCAATAATAGCAATTTCTTAATATTTTGTATGCGGTGACTGTAGAAGAGAAATGACCGCCACAATCATCATCATGAAATGACTTCAACAAGGACTCATGCTGTGCTTTATCCACACACCTCAGGAAGGTTCCATCCAGACCTTTCTTATATAATATGTCACCAAAAATAACATATTTAGCTACTTTTAATTTCAGGTTTCTCTTTTCTCTGGGGGACAAATGTGTAGGACATTCTCCATATGTCAGGAAAAAGGCTACATTGGTAAACCATTCATCCTGCAGGCTAACAAAAAGAGCTAAAGGCAAACTTTCTTCTTCTTCTTTATTTTCTACCATTAGGCAACATAATCCCTGTCCACGAACTAATTTCATTGCCCTGATATCCAAGTCAAATTCTTGAACCTTTGAAACCCAAGTCGCTCTATTATTCATTCCCACCTCTTGCTGAGTCAAGATACTTTTAACAGCAGAATTAGGCACAAAAACAATTGAATGAGAATGCAATATGTAATACCTAAAATGTTTAACAGCTTTAACAATTGCGAAAGCCTACTTCTCGTTCAATGAATAGTTTAATTCATGCTTTTTAAGCAGAATGCTCATAAATGCAATAGGAAACTCTTCACCAAGATCATTCTTCTACAGGAGAATATCGGACATTGTGTGTTCTGAAGCATTACAATAAATATTGAAACTTTTCTTGAAATCAGGATTAATTAATGCTGGAGCATGAGTGATGGCCTTTTTAACTTCTTCAAAAGCTTTCTTTGCATCCTCTTTCCATTTAAAGATCTGTTTCTCACTCATCATTCCTACAATATGCTTAGTGATTTTAGCAAAATCTGGCACAAATCTCCTAAGAAAACTTACCTGACCAAAGAATGATTTGACACCACTCCTATCTGATGGCAAACTTAACTGTTGAATAGCTTTAACACGATCAGGATCCATCTTGATACCATCTTGCAAAACTATATGTCCTAAAAGCTTTCCTTCAGTAACACAAAAAACTGATTTCTTTGGGTTAAGGGAAATACCATGATCTCAACACCTTTGCAACACAGTTTCTAAATCCTTGAAATGATCTTCCCTTTTCTTGGAGAAAACTATCAAATCATCTAAATACACAACAATGATTTTACCAATCAGATGACCAAAAGAAAGGTTCATTGCCCTTTGGAAAGTAGCTCCAACGTTTATTAGACCGAAAGACATGCAGTTATAGGCAAAAGTTCCCCATGGTGTTGTAAAGGCGGTTTTGTGTTGATCTTTTTTTGCCACGCTTACCTGATTATATCCAGAGAAACCATTGAGCATCGACATCATTTCAAATCCGACAACAGTTTGGAGAATGTGATCCATTGTAGGTAAAGGATAATTATCTTTTAAGCTAGCCTGATTTAGATTCCGGAAATCAACACAAATTCTTATCTCTCCATTTTTCTTGTGAACCGGGACAATGTTAGCCACCCATGTTGAATGATGAATTGGATAGATTATCCTTGCCTGAAGCATTTTATCTATTTCTCTGAAAATTGCATTTGCAACTTTTGGGTTATAATTCCTTAATTTCTGCCTGAAAGGAGTCACTTTTGGTTTAAGGGGAATATGATGTTGAAATTGACCATCTCTGAAATCTTTCAAATCTTCATAGGACAAGGCAAAAACATCAAGAAACCTTCTCAATAGTTCGATGTACAAATGCCTTTCTTTCGAAGTGCAGCATTTACCCAGATTAACCATTTTTGGATTCTTTTTTTCACCAATATTAATCTTCTCATATTCACCTGATGTATAAGCATCGTGAGAATCAGTTCTTCTTATAGACTTGTTGTTACGATCAAATAGGTTCTCTAAAGTCACCAATCCTTTTGGAATTCAATTTCCTTTAAGCTAAAATACTCCCTCTCTGAAGCTTCCCTTCTCATCTGGACAAAATTCATTACATTGGTTTTCTGAACCTTCAAAATACGAAGAAGCAAACATAGCAGCATTTTGTAAGAACTTATCAATATGCTTATCATCTTCAAACACTTGCCAAAAATCTGAATTATCAGGGACGTTTGGGCAATAAACTACTTCAATTCTGTAAACATCTGTACCAAAATCTGGATGTGGAAGTAGTAATGATGTTGATACCGCTAGGGAATCTGCATGATAATTTTGACTTCTGAGAATAGCTTCTATTGAAAATGCATCAAAATACTCAATTTCATCCCAAATTCTATTTCTATAATGCTT
The DNA here is from genome assembly GCF_030272615.1 of Cryptomeria japonica. NCBI lineage: Eukaryota > Viridiplantae > Streptophyta > Pinopsida > Cupressales > Cupressaceae > Cryptomeria > Cryptomeria japonica. Next base: position 543,587,782 of record NC_081405.1, read on the forward strand.
GAGCCTCTCATTTTTCACAGAATAACGATTGCATACCTGATTAACAATCAATTCTACATCACCTTTAGCACACAACAGTTTAATCCCTTTCTTCTTGGCTTGTTCAATTCCTAGTAACAATGCCTCATATTTTGCGGTATTATTTGTATTTTTAAACTCCAACTTAAATGAAAAGGAAAATTCTCACCCTGTGGAGAAATAAGTACCACTCCAGTGCTGGATCCAGCAGATGCACAACTCCCATCAAATTCCATTGTCCACAACCCTACAGTGTGATCATCCACATCTTCTGACATATTTTTAGTGTCATCAGAGAAAAGCAAATAGTTACCAAATTCACATTCCTGATACAATATTTGTGATTTTAGATCCTCTGAAGGAAACACTGTAAATTTGGATTTTGGTTTTGGCATGAGAGTGATCTTCTTTCTTCCTATAGGAATCGTTGCCTCAGACCAATCCATTTTAATCTCACCACCTAGGTCTTTACAAAAAGTCCTACTCAACAACATTCCATAACTTGCTGGGATATTAGCAACCAATATTGTGAGCTTTACTCTTTTATTGGGATGAACTGCTAAAGCAACTTGAGCATCCTTAATCTGACCAAGTAAAGGAATTTGTTTTGAATCCATTGAGAAGCATTTGCCAAAGGTTTTAGTAAGTGTGAGACCTAATGCTTTGGCCACTGTGGAAGGCATTATATTATCTGAAGCTCCCGAATCAATAATACAGTTATTAAGTTTATAACCGTTGATAAATAGGGAGACATAGAAAGGCTCAGGTTTCTGGTCAAGCATATGTGATGGTCCTATAGGTTCATTAACTAACACTTTTGATGTAAAAGAACTGACTTGTTATGTTAACTGGGCTTCAGTATTGAATGGTAAAAACTCAAAGTTTGTCAATAAATCAGAGGGCTGCAACTGAGAGTTTTCCCTCCGCACATATTTAATCAACTTTTCTAGTTCTTTGGGATTCAGCTTGAGGTATTCAGCTGGAGAGATTTGAATTTTTGATGTTTTACAAAATTCAACAATATTAAAAGGGATATCAGACTCAGGTCGCTTCAATATTTGAACCTCTTGAACCTTTGAACTTACTTCTGAATTTTGGTTCATAGGTTCCTTACCCTTGGATGAATTTTCATAGGATGATGGAGTGCTTGTATTTTTAAATTGATGCTGGTTTCTAGTGAAAACGACATAAGAGGGATATTCAAGGGTTACCAATATATCTCCTCCTCTATCTGTTTTAGATTCATATTCAAGGAAGTGTATTCCAGAGTCGCCAGGTTGTCCATGAATTTTCTCTATTGAGCCAAGTTCATTTAGAACTTCTCCTGTACTAAGCCTTTGTGCATGTCTCATGATTTCTAGACAAGAGTTACCATCGTGGTCATTTTTTAAATGAAAGATGCACATATTTCTCCTAGGAGGGGGTGCTTCAATAGCTAGTCTTTGCTAAGTTGGGGGCAATTGTAAAGCTTTATTTCTTGTTCCGGCAGGCTGATTATTAGGCCATCTTGGAATGTCTTGATAAGGTTGAGGATATGATGTACTAGCCTTGGGGAGTTGTCTCTTGAGAGTGATCCCATCATTAACCAACCTTTGGATTATAGGATCAGAGGGAGTTGTAGAAGTTGATGGCTGTGAGTTAGCAACTTGAACTTCTCTTCTCCATTTGCCTGCATTGATCAAATCATCTTCTAATTCTACTGCAGTGGCTAAGTCCTGGACCCTTTGCCTATGAATAAAGAAACTTATTTCTGTAGGCATTGCATTAATGAAGAAACATTTCAAATTATCATCAGAAGGTCTCCGATTAACTGGAATCTTATGAACAATCTTGTCAAACCTTGCCACAAAGTCTCTCATGGATTCAAGTATTTCCTTTTTCAGTTGAGCTAATTGGGCTAAAAGAGAATGGTCATCTTCTACCACTTTAAACCTATCCTCGAACCTAGTTTTCAAATCCTGCCAGTTTGTTATTACACCATTTGGCAAATGGTAAAACCAGTCGGCTGCTATTCCAGTCAATGTCTGAATAAACAACCTTATTGCTACATCTTCATGCTGAACCGCCAACACGCCGCATGCAACATTAAAAGCATTAAAATGCTCATCAACTGTAAATTTCCCATCACCATTAAACTTAGGTAAATGTTCTCTAGAACCTTTAGGTAAGGGATTCAAATTTTCTCCAAGGGAAAGTGGTCCTACTGCTAGACCCCAGGGATTATTTGCAGCCATAGGAAGGATAATATTCAGAGGGGTAGGGTTAATCACAATGGGAAAGACAACACCATGTAAAGTCAAGGAATGGCAAATAGAAGATTGGGAAGGAACAGAAGGAGATCTTGGGGGCCTACTTCTTGCCCTTCTTTGAGGTGTAAAGGAAGGGAAGGAATTTAGATTTTGCAACTCTTCGAAAAATGAATCAAATAACCCTTCTCGCCTTTGGGATCTAGTATATCTTTTGGTCTCCAGCGTGCTCACACCCAATTTAAAATAATTATGGCTGTAAAACTAATCTTGTTATTCGACTCCCTAGCAGAGTCGCCAAAAATCTGTTGGTTAACAGATTGGATCTCTCAAAATTTATAAATAAATACTCCTGTTGCCCAATAGAAAACCAATGAGAACCAACAGTTGGGTAAATAATTATTATTTTACCCTCTGCATAAAGGTACAACTCCCTATATGATATTCAATGAATTTTGAATAATTTTTTTTTATGTGATTCACTTTTAACCAGAAAGAAAACAAAAGGATTCAACATTCACTAGTCAACACAACGTGAATGCTTAATGATGGATAATGAAATTCATAATAAGACATTTGATCTCAAATGGAAATTAACTCACAAGATGAGAAAAAGAATATTTGATTTCTGATTGATACTTGCTCATATCTCACAGGACAAGGGGAATAAGAAAATTCAAATGCTTTCAATTAGTTTCATTTACCAAATTGATTCGCATACTTCAAATGAAAAATCAGAGAAAAGAAACAGATACATGAACACATAATCATTCGAACAGAAATTTTACGCATTCAAAACACATAGGTTTCTAAAGCTGTATCATATATTTCATTCCACTCAAAGATGGGTATTCCACTAAAATTACAAGTGAGATCAGTCTGTTCCTCCCAATTTTTACACAAAAATTCTATCCCCCGCAAAAACATCCTTACTAATATATATAGCCGTCAGGCTTAATTGTTTTTTTTTTAAAACAAAATGAAACTATGAAATTCAAGAGACAACCGCCTGTAACTGAAATTAACTAAATGGCTATAAGCCGTAAATAGAGCCATAATGAAAAGAATAGAAAATGGCCTAAATTGTCTCTGGGGTGTGCATGGTGCCACGTATATTTCGCCACTCCATATGAGCCGCAGAGAAGTTATGAACAACTTGGTAATGTGGGAGCCCAATGTGCAGGATGCGTTGCTTCCAAACTTCTTTATCCATACTCACTTGCGTGACTTTAGTTTTGTGCACTTCTAAGTGATCTGAATGGACAACCAACATGGATTCAATGCGAGCCAATTTGGTGAAGTCATCTTGGGTGAAAGATTTTGATTCTTTAACAAAGTTTATTTTCCCTTTGAAACTCTGCACCATATCTACTACCTGCTCAATAGTCTGTCCATCTTCCTTCAGAAGCTGTACATCGATGCACTTCAAGTCTTTCTGCATCACAACAATGAGTTCTTTCAATTCTTTTAACAATTTAATGGACTCTTCGTGACCTTGTTTTATGATTGAATTTCTCCATTCAATGTTTTCCTTGGCCACATGCAGTACCTTGTCATCCAAATCATTTACTACCTTTTCTGTAAGGAAGTTCATGACACCATACTTCTATACATCTTTCATTTGAACTAGTACTGCAGCCCATTTTTTCCTTTCCTTTTCCCATGCCGACACCTCTATTTCAAGCTCTTGAGTTACAGTTACAGCATCCTTGTACACCTTGACTAGAGTAGCAATATACTCTGTTCCTTGCTGAATTATGAATTCAAGCCACTCCTCGAAGGTTTCTGCTAGCACATGATTTCTCTGAACCTTATCCAATAAATTCTAGTTCATGGGAGATTTAGGATCAAAACCCTGAGGAACCTATGACAGGGGCTGTGGACTGGGATGATGAATGGCATTACGTACTCCGCCAACTACTTAACGGTCTATTTTAATTCTCGTTTGTCCTTCTCATCCTTCCATGTTCTGGACAACATTCGTTTAGTGGAGGACTCTAGGTGCTTTGCATCAGCAGCCCTTGAAGCAATTACTAAATCAAGCTTTTCAACAACAAAATACTGCTCACTTGCATTCTTTGGATCTTTGTCTGAAATCAGCCTAGCCACATCAGCTACCTTGTGCCCTGTATTCTCATCCACCTCCAGCATGGCTACAACTTTTAGCTTTTTAGACTTAGGTGTTTTCCTGAGGCATTTACTCACCATATCCTCCATGGGTACACTGATAGGGACTACATTGCGTTTCTTACTTATTGATGCTCCCAACCACCTTGAAACGTTTGAGGATATCTTTGTTGGTGGCGTTTGATATTCAGATGAATCCATGGTAGCCAAAGTAGTCACTTGATTGGGGCCTTCCTTGGGTTGCTCCTTTTCTTTACCTACATCTTGAGCTGCAGGGATGTTTGCTTCCGGTTCACCCATAATTACTTGCGCCTCTTCAGTATCAAGGACTATGATAGTTTCTTTTCTTGTAATGTCTACACCTTTCTTTTTACTTCTGGAATGGGTGACTCGAACCATTGAGGGGCCAAACAGTGATTCTTTAAGTCTTCTAGTTTGAACCTTCTCACCTTGAGTACCAATGACACCTGCAATATCAACAATAATAGTAGAAGAAGAAATTGGTACAGCAGCATGAGATTCCTCAACTGATTTCTCGACTAAGGTAACGGTTAGTCTTATTCTAGACCTACGATCTCTTAACCATTTCTCCGTTCTCCTTATTACATTAAATGTTTTAGACTGAATATTTTCTTCTTCTCTCCTATCCCAATCAATTTCAGGAATAGGTTGCTCATGAACTCTTTCATTGAACTCCGAGTCCAATACATCTTCACCTTCCTCTTCTTGTATTCCTACAATGTTCATTGGAAATTTCAACGTAATGATTTGCCGTAAAGTGAACCTTGACCATAATCTTCTCCGGACTTCAAATTCATCACAACAATCCTCCCAATAGTCTTCTAACTAGGGTATATGTGAAAAGTTCACATCAACATTCAGGTGCTTCACTGCATATTCTTTGCTGTCGAACCCCTGCCGAGCAACATATGGTGGCAAATTCATCTTCTTGATCTCCAATTCTAAGTTCAATGCATCAGAAATAGTTTGGCAACTATAATATCCGATATCAACTGGGAAAATTGTTTCAGACTCACTCTTCATCCCTAATTTCTTATCAACATGAGCTAACTGTCTGCAAACTTCTAAAAGTACATAACTATCAAGAGCATATCTGGGCAATTTGAAAGGTTCATCTTCAAAGCCACCAATTCTAATATAAGTAAATCTAGGAAATTGAATAAAAAAACTCCCATATGTGGTGACCAACTTTAATGCCTCAGGTGACATTCTATTATTCAAATTTCCCTGCAGTTCAAAAGTTAATCTTCCCACAAAGACATCATTCCATCTCAAGAAGTTTTCTATGTACCTTTGTATTTGCAAATGTGGATAGCACTCATAGACCTTCATTCCATTAACCCAAGGTTCTTGATGTAATCCTGGCCATTCTCTGATACAGGCTAAATTATAAAATAGGTATGAAGTCATATGAAAATTAGTTGTTCCCACAAAATTACTCAAACCTTCGTGCAATCTCTCAGCAATTACTTGCGCCCAGTCAAGGTATTTTTAACCAGCTAATAATACCTGAATGTAAAAATACATCCAGTCCTCCCAATAGAAGGCATGTGAATTCCTCTTAAGCCTGTTCAAAAGAATCACGATGTCCCTAACTTCTGTGATGAAGTGCTCTCTTGTTAAGGGTTTACGCAACCTAGAACCTCCCTTCTGTATTTTAAGGAGCCAGTTTCTAGCAATGATGCTCCGATAAACACTTCTCTTCTCAGAGAAAAATGCGTATGAGGTTCCTATGGACCAATATTCATACCGCTCTTTGTGAGGAATTCCAATTGTAGCCATTACTGTTTCTCTGTCAATCCGCACTAGCATGTCTCCATTATTGGCTCTAATACACCTATTACTAGCATCATATCTGTTCATGCATGCATATACTAATTCTGGGCAAGGAGCAGCAATTGGGAATGCAGCGGCCTCAACAAGACCATTGTGAACTATATTTTCCATCATAGAATTGGCTGTTGGGTTCCTGGCCCTCTCTAGGAAATTATCTAACTCATCCTGAATGAAGGCTGTATCATCTAACTCTGGGAGGGTACTAACCAAGCATGATGTTTGACCCAATTTGGGTAGAGTCGGTCTCATTTTTGCTTTAAATTGCGTCAATCAGATAGCATTCAACTCCGAAGCAAAGAATTGCACTTCCCAATTTTCAGAACTAAAACAGAGCAGGGGAAAATAAGCAATTGAACTCGCCTGTCTTCAACATCAAACTGTGAAACCCTCGGAAGAATTGAGCTAAATTACCTTCTGCGTCTCCACTCTTCGCCAATGACAACAATAATTATCTTACCTGAGACGCCCCATATTTAAAGACGGAAAAGATTGAAAAGAACCAGCACACACTTCGACCCAGCTCATTCATCCGTGTAAAATCACTTGTGATTTGATATAATTCTGACATGCTTATTAATTAGAAATCAACTCCACACAGTCGACATGCCTTCTCATGATTGTTTCCATAATTGCAATTTGAAAACATGAAAACCAAGGAAAATTTTGTTTTGGTTGTGCCGCCTTTTCTTCCAAGACACCATCGGGCTGATTTGAAAAGACCACTTTGAACCTTGAACTCACTTTAAAAGAAGTTCATTGGTTCAAAGTTCAATGACAACAAGTCACATTTGCGAACAAGCAGAAAGAGACAAAAGGAACATTCAATAACACGAGAATGAACCTTGAACCTTGAACCTTGAACCATTTCAAAACAAAGGTTCAATGGTTCAAGTTCAAAGCGACCATAAGACTAGTACTAAAGAGACAGCCACAAAACACAAGACAAAATACCGATTGAACCTTGAACTGAAAAGGTTCAAAGTTCAAGTTCAACGACTATGCTAATGATGACTTAGAACTTTATGGATCGCATTTCTCTTGAACTCGAATTGTGAACTTTATAAAAGGTTCGACGAATGAGTACGAAACTCGTTTGATGAAGACTTAAGTCCTATGAAAATAATGACCCCTATTTTTGATAGGGTATAAGCGAAAAATAAAAAGGGGGCAACAATATCCATAATCATCAACAACCTTCTCAATATCCTTGTTGAAATGCTAAATGGTAATAGAATTCTCCTCCTCTATTAGATCTTAGACACTTCATTTTCAACCTTGTCCTAGTCTCCACCTTTGTTTTGAATATCTTGAATTTATCCAATGCTTTTGATTTATCCCTTAGAAATGTCACCCACATCATTCTAGAGTAGTCATCAATCAGAAACATAAAATACCTATCACCCTGCATGCTTCTCACTCTTGTAGGACCACACAAATTAGTATGCACAAGATCTAACAGTCCATTAGATGTATACAACTTGCTTTTAAATGATGTTCTCGTTTGCTTTCCCAACTGACATTCTTTACTTATCAAATTAGAGGGCTTCACAATCTTAAGAAAATCTATAACAACTTGAGTAGAACTTATCCTTATCATACAATCAAAATTAACATGACACATCCTACTATGCCACCACCAAATTTGATCTATCTGAGCAATCAAACAACTTTTCTCATTGGCATTCAAGTGAAAAATATTACCTTTAGTTTTAGTCCCTGTTGCAATCTCTACGTCGGAGGCATTTAGAATCTTGCATTTACCATTCTTGAATTACAAATCATATCCCTTGTCTAGCATCTATCCAACACTCAGAAGATTATGCTTTAAACCTTCAACATATAAGACATCATCAGTGCTATTCTTACCATCAAAAGATATATAACCTCTAGCACGAATCACACAAGATTTATCATCTCCAAATATTACTATACCACCATCATACCTTTCCATATTCACAAATTTACTTTATCACCTGTCATATGATGTGAACAACTGTTTTCAATTACCCATTCATATTTCTCTTCAATCTTAGCAGCAAAGATTTCTCCTCAACAATGCAGATTGTAGGATTCACTGGTATGGATCATCTTCTTTGATAGCAATAAATAAAAACTCATCTCTCGAATTTCCATTGTTTGATTCCTCGTCTGTCACGCCTTCATCAGTAGTATAATAGCATCTCTTCTAATTTGTGTACTTCTGGTAGGGCTTGTAGGGCTTATCATGCTTATCATGTTTCTCATATCTATCATTCTTATAAAATCTATCATGTCTTTCATGCTTATCATACCTAGACATTCTTTCAGGATGCCTAGAAGCAAAATTTCCTATCTTATTAAAAGTGAAATATTTCAAAGGTAACTTTCCATCATACTTACTGGCTCCCTTAGAAAATCTCCAAGAAATAAGTGCTTCAAGCTCATCCAACTCATTCTCCTACTATTCCATCTCTCTCATCTCTCTTTCATATCTTGAAACCCTAGATGAACTCTCTCCCAAATCATACAATTGCTTCTCAAATACAGAGGCTTTAAATGCAGTCTCAGATTTACCATGTGATTCTCCAAATTCGCTCAACTCAAATGCAACCAGCTTACCGACTAACATATCTCTTGTCACAGTAGTCACCCTCTGGATCTCATCAATAGAAAAACTTTATCTTTATAAGCAGAAGGAAAGGATCTCAATACCTTAGCAAGAATCTCATCTTCCTCAAGAGTTCCACTGGCACATCTGATATAACGAGCTCATTCAATTTGGCCATAAAGGAAGTTATGTTCTCATCTTCTCCCATCTTCAATGTGTCATATTTTCCCTTCAAGCTCTGTAATTTAGCAACTTTAACTTGTGCATCTCTTGTTACAAGTTTGATTGTCGTTGCACAAAAAGATCGAACTCTTAATGCCCGATAAAACCACTAGACTTATAGAATCCATAGGAGGTGGTTAAACCTTGTCACAAATGCGAGAGTTGCATTGCACGATACAAGGAGACCAAGGGCACACACCTTGCAATAATCCCCCTAGTGCAAGTGAGGGGTTTGAACCTGTGACCAAGCTCTGATACCACTTGTTACAAGTGTGATTGTCATTGCACCAAAATATTGACCTGTTAATGCCCGATACAACCACTAGACTTATAGAATCCACAGGAGGTGGTTAAACCTTGTCACAAACCCGAGCGCTGTGCTACATGAAATAAGGAGACCAAGGGCGCACACCTTGCAACATATCTTCATATAAGACCTCCATAGTTTTCCATATTTCATGTGCAGTCTGAAGTCCCATCACATTAGTCATCTCTGAATTGGTCAAAGCACTCAACAATGCTTCCTTAGCCCTTATATCATGTTCATCTTCCCTGATCTCATCAGCAGTAACCGGTCCATTTAGAGGAACATTGTAAACATTCTTTGTAATCTTCTAGTCTTCACTAAGACACTTCAAATGAAGTTCCATTTGGTCCTTCCAAACAGTATAATTATTTCCATCAAATCTAGAACTCTCCTTAAACACACAAGCTGCCATCTCGGATCTCCTCAAGTGGTTAGGCTTCTTCCAGAGGATCTAGCTCTAATACCAATTGTTGGCAGCAATAAAGAAGGAAAACTGAAAGCGGGGGTAGGGGGGGGGTGAATCAATTTTCACTGGATTAAACCAATTAAGAACAATCTCAGATCTGATTAATTGCAACAAAAAGAAAGATAACAACAATATTTTTGATGTGGAAAACCTAGCTAAGGGAAAAACCATGGTGGGAACCTACCCACAATGAGATGATACTCTGTTGTAGTATGTGTAAATATTACAATGGGGAATTCACATGCATTCAGGCACACTTCCTAGAGCTCACTGCTCAGTTACAATGACCCAAAAGGCTCCAACTCCTAGGGAAGGTTCACTACCTTACAAAAAGATTCAGACTACAATCTAGAAAGAATGAACTGCAAAATTAGCATCTGCTAATGCCTAATGATAGTTCCAGTTAAGCTCAAATGTCTTCCCTTCACCAATATCTGCTCAACACACCACACAAAAATATGAATTGACTTGATCAATCACATTTACACCACTCTCTGATAATGCATACTCAACCATCGACACCAAATTACATGAACATTACACCCATTTATACGAATCATCAACCTTGACTACAAGGTCAACCAAACCCATAGCACCTAATTATAAAATTACATCATACGATACATAAATCAAACACTAGACCAATACAATGCCATAGACAACATAACATGGTCCTAAATCAACTCCTCAAACACGCATCACCACCGAAAATCTTGCTAAGATCAACCGCAACACGTTACACCACTAAAATACTGCATAACACAAAGAATATCATTGGACCAAGAAGATCATCAAGAACTCACACAATAATCAATGCAGACCACCAAAACAAATAGGACATGTTTAAGAAACACCAAAAAGAATGTTAGAACTATTTGCAATAGCTGCACCAACACCACTTATGCAAATCTCCATCGATCAACATGTTAACATTCAAGAACACTTAACAACAAAACTCAGATAAGAAAGATAGATTCTGAAGCACCAAATCACAAACCATTTGAAGTGAAGATATACACGAACATCCCAAACACTCTCCCAAATCCGCAACACAAGATATGATCATACTAGAGCACAACAGATCAAACACCAGAACAATGCAACACTGAACATACATAATCAGTCTCCATACCATAATCCACAACTCGACCAAATCATCACAAAGTATCATGAAATCAATAAAGAATGAAATATTTATAGTTGATTTCAGCATCCTAAACAAATCAACCAACCAGATCAACTTATTGCAATCATTATCACCAAAACAATTCTCTGCAACAATAAAACATAGGAATATGTTGACATTAATGACAACAACATATCTTAGCAGCAACAATATCCAACATATATTACATTGAAAAGATTGTGAACTGGTAAAACAACATCTCCTTATGATTGGTTATAGTTTTAGTTACGCTCATATACTACTCTACTACACTTATTCATACTTCTTCTCTGCTACTAAAGGATCAAAGCATTATTTGCACATTACACACACTCACAGATACCACAGATACATCCACAATAAGATATTCATCAATTTATACATATCATCAACCTATATTTCAAGGTTGGCTCAACCCATAGCACAAATTACAAAATCTAACCACACATGCTACAAAATAATATGTAGACCAAAACAATGTTGGCTAAGACATATTCTGGACCCAAATCAACTCCTCGAATATGAAACACCACCAACAATCACACCAAAAACATCCACAACACACTACAATCATCTGATCACCAAGAATGTCGCATAGTGCGAACATATCAGAGAAATAACCAACAACATGAATAGGAAACGATCTAGAAACATCCACAAGCATCATGAATTACCACAACAACAACCGCAACATCACCACATACTAGAATCTCCATCATCATTATACCGAACCTCAAGAACATCAACTAAACTAACTGCAAAACTAAAAGATACACTTTCGGACCTCCAAATCACGAACCATCTAAATTGAGGACACAAGAAAATGTCCCAAACACTTTGCCAAATCTACAAACCAAAATATTGCAATTGTAGATAAATGCGAAGCAAAAACTAGAACACTAACTGACACTGAACAACTAAGAAACCAATCTCAATACCAGATCACACAACTCGATCAAATCACTATGCAGACTACAAAAACTTCAGCTGAATCAACTAGAGATACTTATCTCAAAACCCTTTAATTCACAACAACTCAACTGCAACACAATAGCCAAAGAAACTCATTTAATCTGACTACAACACTGAAACACATTGAGTAATATGTTGACATCAATGGCAACACACAATCCAAACTAGGGAAGTGGTTCCAACCTGTGGAATATGAAAGTATCCCTTTTTCTTGTTTTCACTACAAAAAATCGGGGCATACTACTAAAAAATGCTCTCTACAGGCTGTCAAAGAGAAAGAGAAGAAAGACAAGACAATGCAATGGAGAGCCAAAAATCCTGTTAAAAAAACGGTGATTGCTAAAGAAAAGAAAATGGTAGAAGAAGTCTAGAGTGTTATCATCCCTAACACTTTTGAGCAATAGGGGAACATCAATTTAGAAAACCTAGAAAACCACGTGTTTGAAGGTGTAAAAGAGGATCAAATAGGCAAAGATGAGAGAGAAAAGACAAAACACCATTAAGGATGAACAATGAAGTGATAACATGGAAGATGGAGAAATACAGGTTTTTTTTCAGACCAAGGAGGAAGCGGATTCAAACTGCACTATGGAAAAGAATAACATAGATTTCCCTAGATATGACTATGAGGACACCTAGAGGTGTTTGATTCTTGGAGAGATCTCATCATCAGAATCACAATCGGTGGATATGGTGAAATCTACCTTACAACTATCCCTCATGACTTAATTGTTTAACATAAGTGCTAAGTGGGTTGAGGATGATGCTTTCAAGCAATAGGAATCCACCCAGAACAACCAAGAGGATGATATCCAGAATAATGAAGTTGTGGAATGAAAGAAAGTTGGAAAAAAGGGGTCAAAGTCAATCCCCCTGGAAACCCCTGTCAAGACAAGAAACAAAGACTAAGGTCGATACGGGATTTATCCCCTCTCCCCCTAGAAGAAGATTAGCAAGCCAGATCAAAGACCAAGAGGCAAGAAAGAATATAGTGGATGGAACTCAAATGACCATCCTTGAGGTATTTTCCCTAAAAAGAAAAATAAAAATTGTTTCATGGAATATTCATGGATTGAATAGTCCACATAAACATGACGTTCTAAGAAATTTTGTTAGAGAGCATAAACTGGATATTGTTCTTATCCAAGAAACCAAAATGACTAAAGAGAAAGTTGAGAAGATTAATATTTTTAAGGATGGTGGAGTTTTAGGAGGTAGCTCTGATGGTGCTTCTGGGGGCATTGCCATTTTCTGGAATCTTACTGGGGTGCCTATTAAGCAGGATAGTAATATCACTTTTGTTAGGTTTCATCATTTAGGGGATGGTACCTCATAGCTCTTGACTAACATTTATGCTCCTAATGATAGACTAGGTAGATGCAAATTTTGGAAGAAGTTGGAGGCTATTAGGTCTCTTCTTAAGGATGAATGGTGGTTGGTAATGAGGGACTTCAATACCCCTCTCTGTGACAATGAGAAGTTTGGGAGCATCCCATCTCAATTAGAAAGTAGAATGGACCTATTGAACTTTATTAATAACCAGGTTCTGCATGATATCGATCTTCAAGGTGCCAATTTTACCTGGACCAACCAAAGGACGGGGGGGGTGGATATATTATTTAAGTCAGATTAGACAGGGCCCTTATCTTTAATGATTGGTTTAGCCATTATCTGAGCTCCCTATCGACTATCTCACGGATTGGTTTAGACCATGTTCCTATAGTTTTTGTGGTAGAGAATATAAGCGGAAAAATAATTTCCCATTTAGATTTGAAAGGATGTGGCTGGACCATCCTAACCTTGAGAAGGCCATTGAGGAGTGGTGGTCGATTGATGTCAAAAGTACTGCAATGTATAGAATGGCGAAAAAATTAAGGCATGTGAAAGATAATATTAAGAAATGGAACAAGGAAGTTTTTGAGGATCTTTTTGTTGTTAAGCCCAAAACCCAACTTGAGCTAAAGGAAATCTAGGATAAAAATCCAAACCAGCAAATATAATGAGGTTTCTATTAGAGAGGAAAACGAAGTGCTTTTAAAGTATCATGAGATCATTAGAAGGGAAGAAGAATTTTGGAAACAGTGGTCCAAATCTCTTTGGCTTAAAGCTGGGGACAGAAATACCAGGTTCTTCCATATGATTGCTATGAAACATAAGGCTTCTAACAGGATCTCTAAATTGAGAATTGGTCGAGTTGAAACAAGGAAGGACGATGAGATTAGGAATGAAGCGAGGAATTTTTTCAACTCTCTTCTCTCTGTGGATAGCAGGCTAGATGATCTTTCTCAGAGGGCCCTCTTGGAGACCATTCCTTCCATCATTAATAATGTTTAGAACTAGGTCTTGGTTGCCATTCCCTCTGAAGAGGAAGTTAAGAAAGTGATGTTCTCCTTTGATGGCAATAAAGCCCTGAGACTTGATGGGTTCTCGTTGTTCTTCTTTCAAACCTTTTGGAACATTCTCAAAATGGATCTAGCTAAGGGAGTGCAAGAAATTTTTGGGGCTAGGTTTATCTTAAAGGAACTCAATGCCACTTTTTTGGTTTTGATTCCCAAATGTCCAAGGCCTAACTCTATGGATCAATTCCGACCGATAAGTTTGTTCAATTTCTTCTATAAAATTATCTCGAAGGTGGTTACTAGTAGATTGCTCACTGTTCTCCCTTCTATTATCTCGCCCCAACATAGTGGCTTCGTACCTGGCAGACAAATCCTTGACTCTATCATCACTATTCATGAAAATATTCACTCACTAGTGGAATCGAAGAAATAAGGCTTCTTGATAAAATTGGATTTGTCGAAATACTATGATCGAGTGGACTGGGGGTTTTTGGACAAGGTGCTTAGATCTTTTAGTTTTTGTGAAAAGTTTATTCAGCTAGTTTGTTAACTTATTTTGACCCCTTCATTCCCTGTCGTTGTGAATGATGTACCATCCCCTTTCTTTAAAACTTCTAGGGGCATCAGGAAGGGGGATCCCATCTCCCCTATTCTCTTCATTATTTTGGCTGAATGCCTAGGTAGATATATAAGCAAGTTTGTCTCTCAGGGTCTTTTGATGGGAGTCTCTCCCTCTTCTGGATTTAAAGCCCATTCCCACCAACAATTTGTTGATGATACCATTTTAATGGGTACTTCATCGATTAAAGAAGCATCTATTATGAAGAACCTTCTCAATACTTATAGTTATGCTTCGGGTCAAGCGATTAATTGGGAGAAAAGGTCTTTATTCTTCTTCAACACCCCAGAGGACAAACATAACAAGATGGCCCAGGTCCTTGGATGCCAAATTGGATAGCCCCCTTCTATTTAATTGGGTCTTCCTCTGGGTACGAAACCTATAGAACTTTTTTGGAACAGTCTTGTTGATAGATTCAGCAGGAAGCTAGCTGGGTGGAAAGGAAGCCTTCTTAGCCAAGTAGGTAAAATATAGCTTTTAAAATATTCTCTATATAGTCTTTTAGTTTATGCCTTAAGTCTCTTCAAAATACCTGGTAAATTTGCAGATGCAATTGAGAAAATTCAAAATTTTTTCCTTTGGTCTGGGTTTGAGGAGAAAAAGAGAGTTGCCATCATTGCCTAGGATGAAGTCTATAAACCAAAAAAGGTGGGTGGGCTTGGCTTGAGAAATATTAGAACCTTGAATAAAACCCTCCCATGCAAACAAATTTGGAGAATCTATCAAGGAACTGACGAATGGAATGAAATTTGGAAGGCTAAATACTTACATGTGAACCCTACCATGGAAGATTTCCTTGCCTCTGATCAGATCCTAAGTGGCTCTACTATATGGAACAATGTTACTAATGCAAAAGGTATTGTGAGTCTGGGAAGAGTGTGGGCCATTGGTAATGGTAGAAAGGTGGATTTATGGGATGATGCCTGGATTGGAGGAGCTCCTCTCAATGATCATTGTGTTTCAAAGCTGATTATCCAAGCCTACAAGGACAAGTTTGGTGTCAAAGTTGCTGACTACTGGAGAGATCAAAAGTGGGAGGACCTTAGCTCTATTGATCCTAACTTAAAGCAGGTTAACATAATGCTCAACTAGGTTATCATTAATCCAAGAAGGGAGGACCACCTAGTGTGGGGAGGCACCCCTTCAGGGATTTATTTTGTGGCATCTGTTGTCCTTATGTTGGCTCAGTCTCAAGACTCTATCCCTTGCTGGGCCAAAGCCTAGTGTTTAGGTTTGACTCCTAAATTTAATATTTTTTTATGGATTCTTTTGCAAAATAAAATTCTAACCATAGATAACCTGAGAAAGAGGGGATTCTGCATCCCCAACAAATTCTATTTATGTCTCAATGATGAGGAATCTATGAACAATATTTTTATTCACTGTCCTTTTGTCCAACCTATCTGGTCGATGTTTTTCCACCTTTGGGGTTTAAATTGGGTGTTCCCTGAGGAGATTCAAGATTGTTTCAGGAGTTGGTCTTGCAGAACAAAAAATTCGATCATAAGGAATTTGTGGGAGTTTTCCTTTCCACATATCCTATAGGGCATCTGGAAAGAAAGGAATAATAGAATTTTCAGGAATGTCATTAACTCCTCAGAAGTGGTGTGGGCTAAGATAAAACACAATTTTGTTGAAAATGTGATGGCTATTGGATCTTATTATTGCAATAGTAATGAAGAGTATGATGTTTTAAGGAGGTGGAACATCCCAACCCACATGGACAATAACACCAATCAACTCAAAAGAAGGATGTGTTGTTGGTCTTTTCCTCCCAATGATTGCATTAAGGCTAACTTCGATGGGGCTGCTAAAGGGAACCCAGGGCCAGTTGGCTATGGTGGAGTTATCTGAAATAGTGTTGGTATTTGCATGGGGGCAGTGACCTTCCCCTTGGGAAACCAAACAAATCACTTCGTTGAACTATGGGCGCCTTCCAAGCTATTAAATTAGCGCATCATCCAGGAGCCAAATTTTTATGGCTAGAGGGGGATTCTAAAAATATTATCAATTGCCTCCTTGGTAAGAAACAACATTTGTGGATGATTAAAAATATCATTGACATGGTCAAGGAGCTACTTGAGGGATATGACCAGTATCACATTTCTCATGATTATAAAGAGTCCAACAAGAGCGTTGATTGGCCTACCAATGAGGTAGTACAGAGCGAGCAAATCAAGATTTGGTATGGAGAGGGGGAGATCCCTTGAGTGGCACATGACATTTTAAATTATGAAAGATATCATGGAAAGAAGGCATGTTTTGATATCTTTTCTCGAAATGGTAGGGATGATCATGGCATCATGAAACAATATCGTAAGCAACCGAGAGGGAGGTACATTATTAATTGCCATAACATCTCACATGCTTTGTGAGTGCTTCTTTCCATTTGGAGTGGAAGCTTAAGAAATATCTATTTGCTTCTAGAGGATTCTACCCTGCTAAAAAGAAAGTCTGCAAAGAAGAGCGGTATTTGCTAGAATTTACATTTGGGTAATATCGATAAGAAGATGGGGGGAAATGGCAAGCGCATGGAGGTTACAAAAATTGATAAATGGCGGGACCGTCCCTAGGTTTGGGTTGTGCTGCAAGCAGCAAAAATGACGGATTACATGGAAAGAATGCAAGAAAGAAGGCCAAAAATCACTAGGATTTTCAAAAAGGGGTGGAATAAGGGCACTCTGACCATTGGCAGTAGGAAGCTTAAGGTTAATGAAACCATGATCACTGAGGCTACGGGTCTGCCAATGCATGGAATCAAATTTTACAGGGACCGGAAACTGTCAGATGTTGCTGTGAAAAAATTCCCCAAAGACGAGGTGGAGAAAGCGAAGCTAGTGAAGGGAAGCCACACTTACTACTCCCCTAAGGTAATCAAGTTGATATGGCGACGGATTTTGTTTGTTGTCATGGAATTCATAACTTTAGATGGTAGATATACTAGAGTTTATAGCTACCACTTTGTTATTCTTAATCATTTTCGATACAAGGAGAAAATTTCCCTCTGCTACTTCTTGTTCTGTGCCCTAAATGCCCTGATTATGGATGCTATCTCTAATCCCAAGACCAATCCAGCTCTACATGAGGGTCTTATGGTGGTTCTTTAGAACCATATCAAGAACACCACTATTCAACTAACTATAGATGAGGTTTCCGAGTTGGAAGAGGATTTGGGTGACTCAGATGGTGATGATGTTGAGGGATACGACACAGAGGAAGATGTTGAGGTGGACCCCCATATCACTGGGTCGAGCAAGCGTAAAAGGAAAACTGGGCAAGAGGATCAGGGTAAAGGGTCGATCACTCAGAAGCAAATAGGGGAAGACGATGACAGTTGGTATGAGGAAGAAGAGGAGACTAAAGATGACATGGAGATAGACAGTGAGGAGGTTCAAATTGTCTCAATCCAGAAGAAAAAGGGGAAAATGTTGAGAGGTGAGGAGTTGGGAGCTAAGAAAATTTTGCCTCTTCCTATCGGCTCCAAGGATCACAATAAGGGCTTAGCTAGGGAGAACACCCCCATGAAGGGAATTAAGATTGCAGAGTGGAAGGAGGTGGGTCTAGAGGTGAACTTGGATCCTGTGGGAGACAAGGCCCAGGATGGCTCCCCTCTGGACATCAACCTTTGTATCAAAAATGACATGAATTGCTTCAATAAGGTCTTCCTCTGGGTTTAGAAGGAAATTAAAAGCATAAAAGCTAAACAAGTCCAAGAGGCTAGCAAACTTGAATCTTTGGAAGTATCGGCACAAGTAAATTTAGCTCACTTCCTGACTGCTTAAGCGAGCTTACTAAAGATATCAACAAAACAAAGGAAATCTTAAATTCCCAACTTAATATCTTTCAAACCCTGGAAGATAGAGTTGGGGAAACTGAAAAGAGGATGGAACGGATTGAGAAGACTCTCAAAAAGATTGGGGAGCAAAGTTACAATTTTTTAAAGGTCGCCTCTAATAGTATCAAGGTCCTTATCAGCAAGCTCGAACTTGTCCAAGGAGAAAAGGCCCCCGGGGACACTACTGAGGAGAAGGATGGTACCCCTGAAGATAAGAAGGTGGGTCCTGGAAAAAAAAACACGCGCAAGTACTAGAAAGAAGCAAAGCCAAAGTAGGGACATTGATGATATCAAGTGGACTACTGAGGCCATGAAGCAATTGGAGCTGGAAGCTGTCGAGTTGCTAAAGAACTTCACCTAGGCTTGGCTTTTCTTCTCTGTATTTTATGTTGTCTGGTGTTTTGTTTCTTTGTGTTGTGTCTTTCTGCTGTTGGATTCTTGTCTTTCAGCCAGTTGTCTTTTCTATGTATGTTGTCTTTTGGTTCTCTAGTGTTCTTTAATGTCTATCTTTTGATCTAATTATGTAAAGGGTTTCAGGGGCCCTTCAAAACCTATTTTCCCCTAATAAAAAACACACACTCTAGCAAACTTCTCAACAATATCTAACATAAAGAAGTATTCTTCATATGACAAGGAATTTTATGTAGTTGTCCAAGCTTTGGATAAGTAGAGGCATTATTTAATTCCTAATGAATTTATATTATATGCTAATAACCATGCCTTACAATTTATTAGTAGTTAAGCATAAGAATGTAAAGTAGATTGAGTTTTTGCAAAATATTACCTTTGTAATCAAGCATGTACAAGTGGGCAATCTAAAACATTTATAGATGCATTAAGAAAGAGAAATCTTGTTATGCAAGAATCTAAAGTGAATATCTTCGGATTCGATGTCTTGAAAGATATGTACAACAAGGACTCAAACTTCAGAAAGACTTATGCAGCATGTGAAGGTCCTATAAGTAAAGATTGGAGTCCATGGGTGGATTACAAGCTTCAAGAAGGAAATTGTTCAAGGGTAGAAAGCTTTGCATTCCTAAATGTTCCATGAGAGAGAACTTCCTAAAGGAGAAACATAGTGGTAGTTTGGTACGATATTTTGGCAAAACAAGACACTGCTCATTCAAGTTCATACTATTTTTGGCTAAAAATGCAAGCTAATGTGAAGAGGTTTGTTGAAAGATGCAAGATATGCCAACATGCTAAGGGAAGGAGCTAAAATAGATGATTATATCAACCCTTGCCTATTCCTAATAGACCATGGGATTTAATCAGTATGAATTTTGTACTTGGACTACAAAAGACTCAAAAAGACCTAATGATTCCATATTTGTTGTAGTTGACAGGTTCTCCAAAATGACACATTTTATAGCATGTAGTAAAACAATTGATGCAACAAACATTGCCAACACATTGAGAATTTAAAAAATATAATGGTTTAGATTGGGGTCTATTCTAGCACGATCAAGTAATGTCTTGAACGGTCATGTCTTTCTTTAAATCTAGCCACCACACCAATATTGTCTCTATGTAACATGAATATTGTCTTAATCCTCCTCATTGTCATCTTTCAATGTCTTTGTATTTCATGAGTAGCGGCTTGCAAAGACCAATATACCAATACTACTTTGACTCAAGCACACTTTATCATAAGGTTTCCCCTAAGATCAAACACACTTTATCATAACTTTTCCCCTAAGATGAAGCCCACTTAACCTGCTACCCCATTTGCAAAACCTTTTGATATGTTATGCCTTATGAACTATTCATTATTTATAAAGATCGTTAACTCATTCATTATTGACTAGGCGGTGTTTTCGTAGCACTAAATTAGGTAATGTTTATATAATTTGCTACACAATTTTTGCATAAAACTCATTAACCCATATTTTTTGAGAAGTGACTCGAAAGAACCTATCTTTCACGAGCATGAATGGTCCACTTAGCACTCATTATATCTAGATAACAGGGTGATACTTCTTGGAAGCTTATCCATCCAATTATTACTCCAACTCAAATATGCTTAACAATAAAATTTCCACAAAATTAAACCTACTTAACTTGCTATCTAATTTACAAAACCTTCAACAAATATTATACCTTATCACTGAAAAAAAAAAGTAATTCGTATCCATGCCATGTAAAGTTTTCATATCTATTAATATCGATGCTGCAAAATGATACAAGGAAGAAAACAAAATGTGGAGGTGCTGCTGTGAAACATTCTCTTGATTCTTGACTTATAGTATACTATGTTGCAATTTGAAGGGGGCCATCATATGAGTAGACTAAGCTCATATCTAACAAGCACCCCCCCCCCCCAGGTCACAACTGTTTGTCTCTGGCCATTAGAAAGGAGTTGAAGAATGTGATGGTGGAAAACAGGTTATAACTATCTGTAACAAAATCCTTTCAATCAGTCAATTCCAGAGTCTTATTTTAAATCTGACAGAAAGATACATCTGGACAAAGCACATGGCTAAGCTAGCACAAGTTGAAATTTCTTGGCTTTCAAACACATCTTTCAAGTGGATGGATAATTAAACTTTGAGCTTTTGTGGCATGGTAATTTAACTTCACTGAACACATTGATTATCATTTTTTTCTACAATTTGTTGAAGTTTCATTGCATTTTTATTTAGATCCATTCATGATATAATATTTGACTCTATTACATATATAAAAATTATTTGAACACTTTTTGTATTATGCAACCTATCAAAGTTGAAGACAAATTTCAGCTTTCCAAAGTTTCTTTCAGTGGATGGATAGATTTGTCTTTCATACCGCCAGAAAGAGATATAAGTTTAGTGGATAGATAGAGATTGATATATCACTTTCTGTGCTATACAACTTGTTAGATTGAAGTGCCTTCCAGACCACAAGATGCAGATTTTTGTTGGCTTTTTTTCTCTTTTTCTGAAAGCGTGGAGAGTGGGACAATTATGCTCCGTGATATGAGGCAAATCCATGTGGAAGGAAGTACAGCATTATTTTCATATTTACAGATTTTATGCATGATAATAGATCAAGTTATGGAGATTTCATATATAAAAATTTATTCAACATAAGAGAATTATAGAGCAAGAAAGGTTGGTAGTTCAGTAAAGAACAAAATATTAATTAAATGTTTCAACATATGAGACAATTCTAAAGATAATCGTCTGTATCCATAATATTTCAATCTTCCCTTCAATCAGAAGCCCATTTGATCGGGCAGTCGGCTACTTTATCACACTCACTAGAAAAGTAACAGATTCCAAAGAACTAAACAACCTTACACAGCTACTAAACAATTAATCTCATCATATGAACAATTTCTCTCTTTTGTTTAACTCACTGATTAAAATGAATCTTTAAGTGATTAAAATAAAATGTCTCCTTTTATAATTTGGTAAAAATTCCTTGAATTTTTTTCCTAACTTTTTATTTTCTCCTATATTTTATGAATAAGTATTTATATGATCATTTATAAAATAGTGGTACATGTATTTACCAGAAAATATGGTGAAAATAGTCACGCCCTAAAAATCTATAGGGGAAATGGTCCAAAGTATAAAAATAAACAAACCACTAAATGGTGAGAGTAGTGGCAATGTCCCGTCTATCCATACATCAATGGGGTTTACAGAGTCTCTAGAAGAGTCCCAACCACTTAGATATAATAATTAGTGAAGATGTTTATGTAAACTTTAGTAAGATAATCTAATTTGGTATTGTTTTTATCCATATTTAATTTTAAAGTCTAGATTTGGTTATTAACTTATCTATTCCTTATCTTGGATTAGATTTATATTTAATTACTATCAAAAGGTACATATGATCTCTTTTGTGAATAAATAAATAAATTTGGGACTTGTTGTTTTTCCTAAGTGAACATTACAAGCTAACATAAACACCTTTTAGAACACATCATGGAACATAAAAAAATTGTTTGACACTCACGCAATCAAATCTAGAAAATGGAGAAAATGGATCAGAGAGTGTGATCTGAAACATTGATGCAAAAAACAATCATGCAATCAAATCCAGAAGTACATACAGACAATCATTTGTGTGTTATACAATTTGTTAAAATTTCATTACATATTTATTTAGATCTTAATATTTTTATTTTTTAAAGGATAAGTTTTTGTAGATGCTAATTTATTGAATTATTGAAAACTTATCTGAAACAATGAATGCTTACATTTATGACATATAATTTGATTCTATTAGACATAAAGAGATTGTTTAAACACTTTCAGTATTATGCAACCCATTAAAGTTGAAGACAAATTTCAGCTTTTAAATGTTTCTTTCAGATTGAACTACAGATTTGTCTTTCATACCGCCAGAAAGAGATATAATGGATAGATAGAGATTGATAAATCACTTTCTGTGCTATACAACTTGTTAGATTGAATCTGCCTTCCAGACCACAAGAAGCAGATTTTTGTTGGGTTTTTTTTTCTTTTTCTGAAAGCGTGGAGAGCGGGACAATAATGCTCCGTGATATGAGGCAAATCTATGTGGACGGTGCAACAAGCAATTTAAAAAAAATCTCCATGTTACTAAGCAAATAGTACAACATCATATTCATGTTTACAGTCGTTATGCATTATAATAGATCAAGCTATGGAACAGTGCCCTTCTTAGATTTCACATCTTAGAGATATACATGTTTATAAAATAGATTAATCTCACCATATTCACCCTATTTTTTTTAATTTTATTATTTACAAAATTTATTTTAAATGGTTAAAATAAAAGGTATCAGTTTTTCTCTATATAAAACGACATATGATCAAAAATAAAAATTTACATAATACAATTGTTTTTCAGCAGATATTTTGCATTTTTAAAGTATAAAAAAGGCAGATTAAGAGGACCGAACTAGTAGAAATTGCATAAAAATCCGTTGTAATTTGCAGATTTTGTGTTTTTGATGAAGTGGTTGTTTTGTATTTGAATAGACCGCTCCAAAATAAAATTTCTCCTCTCATAATGCTAAAATTGATCTTGAGTTTTCTTTTTCTTTTTCTTTATTTTATGAATAAATGTTTAAATAACCATTTAAATAAGTGTCTCCTCATCCACACGGACCCTCCAGTTCTGCTTGCAGTAAAGATGATTCTGGGTAGTGCCCATTTGAGTAGGGAAGAGTACTCGCGAGACAACACCTGCATCTCTTCTAGGTTTGTGGCTTGTCTGTTGGACCAAAAGCTACCCAAGCAAGCTGTTTGGAGCCTTACCAAGGAGCTTTTTCTTGAGGAAATTCTTCAGGAATTCCAAGAAATTTTGAATAAGGCCCTCTACGACTCCGGGGCACCTTAGCCAAGCGACCGAATCTTTTTCAATGCTCATGGAGAGCTCATTAAATGCTACCCTTTCCTACTGGATTTGAAAGGAAAAGATTTGGACAAACACAGAGTCTTTGTTGGAGTTGGTTTGAATTATCTCAAATGGAGGTTTTTAGGAGAAAATTCGAAGGACCAGGGAAAAGAGGAGGACCTCTTCCAGTTTGCAAAGCTTAATGGAATCCTGCCTATGAAAGCTGCAGATGCAGAGCCCCAAGCTAAACAGAGTCGTAGAGGTGGTTCAAGCAGAGGCTATAGGGTTGCGGGTTGTGGCCAGGGTCGTCCAACAGGCAGAGGCCGAGGAGGAGCAAGAACTGAGCTGTACCAACCGCAACCTGATCCTCCCACTACAAGGTAGGCTTTCTTTTCGTTGTTGTGTCAATTTCCCTTCTTGATACTTAACACATAATTGTATAAAGTTTATTTTGGTTTCTTATTATTATGCTTAAACTCTCTGTTTCTAGGCAGTTGGGAATCTGCCATATAAACGTTTCTAGTCCCATTTTCTTCAGACTGCTTAATTTTGATAGCTCTGTTAAAAAATGGACAAATCATAAGTTTAATGGTTTCCTATCTATTGTGGAAACCATGTTTTGTTGGGATAGCTGAGAATAGGTTTTTAAATCTATGACTCTCAGTTAATAAATTACTGTATTTAATCCAAATTAATATAAATCTTGGCTCTGCCTTTACCGATCAATAAAAAATAGTGGTGCTCATATTTATGGGTAAAAATAGTCACACCCTTAAAGTCTATACGGGGCAATGGTCTAGAACATAAAAATGTAAACAAATCCACTAAGTAGTGAGAGTAGTGGCAATGGAGGGGGAAGCAAGATCCTGATCATCTAGTCTACAACATACATACATGGGGTTTCGAGTGTCCATAGAAGGGTCCCAATCTCTTTTGTGAAAAATTTAAATTAAATTTGGGTCTAATTGTTTTCCTTGAAGTGAGCATTTCAAGCTAAAATGAACACCTTCCAATACACATCATGGTACATAAATTTTTTTATCTAGCAATTGTAGCATCCTAAATTGTACTCCCTTACAATTTCATCCGCATTTGGGCCCTCACCTTGGCGGTTATGCTCCCAAGACTAATTGGGACCTGATTATGCTCATATTACGCAATTTTGACTCTATTTTCACTATGAACGTCACCTGGCCCCCCCATTCTTGTCTCTGATTGGGCAGGACTAGGGCACCCAGCGCCTTGGTCCTCCCAATTAGGAGCCAATTTTGGGCCCCTTAATGATCATATGATTTTAGCAAGGATTTGGACTATGTGTCGGCTCATGTTGGAAAATGAAATTTTTTTTCGACAGACAATTATAAAAGGAGGCCTACCCCTCTCATTTTGATATACAATCAATCCATGAATTCAATCAAGCAATCAAGCATTCATTCAAATTCAAATGAGGAAGTAATCAATCTTCCTTCAAGCATTGGAGCATAGATAAGGTCAAGATTCAAGCATTGGAGTTGACATTTATGTTCTATGTTGAAGAATTCATGAAACCCTAATTCCGTGTGGAGACAAATAAAACTTCACAAGAAGGTATAACATTTGTCTTTCAGTTAATATCCAACATCTCCCTCAAAAGGAGAATCTTTCCATTACTACAATTCAATCATAATTCATTTATATTTCATGGTTAATTCTAAAATAGGGGTTTGACCTAAGGCAAACCCCTATTCCCAACTTATTTCCCTTCTCAAGTTTGTGCGAGAGCAGGTACGAAGTTGAGATCTTCATAATCAACATCATTTATAGTGACGAATCAATTCCCCATTGGAGTGCAAAAAGTGTGGAGGACCAGGGTGACCACCACCATGATTCCGAAAAATTAGGAGCTCCTTTTGAGAACAGATCCGAATCCATTTGCATTGCTCATATCTAGGTTTGTGGCTTGATCCAGTGACTATAGCTTACTATTCATGCATTTTTACTTCAATTTCTAGCACTTATACCATAATTTTAGCAATTCAAATTTAAAAAGAGGTTTAATCAATTAATCTCCCCAAAGTAAATCTAATAAGAACTCCCAACCCCATCCTTGAACTTATTTGTGGCTAGATCTATTGGGTTTACACCTCTTTTAGTGTAATGGTGACTAAGTAAAAATTAGTGGTTTTCATACATATTGTGGTGGAAACCCTAATTTTTCACCACTATAGCAATATCAACACTTCTTCAATATTCTAGGGCATCCAACACAATTACTTTTTGTCCTTGCTCTTGCTCAGAAGTTGTTGTATTGGCATCCTTACCAATATTTCACCCAAAGAAGTCAACTATCACTCTCATGTCGAAACTTGTGAACACTCAAGTCAATCATTTATGAGAATATAAGCTAATAACTTCAAGGAAAGATAAAAGTGAAAATCTAAAAATTATTAGAGATCAAATCTATGCACTTGGTTTAGATTTGCAATTGTGGGATTACTTTTTTAGTAACAACATAACACTAACAATAAAATAAAAGCTTAATAAATTCTAATTAATTTAACAAGAATACATTAACTTTTATAATAATAATGAACCAACTTGATCCACATTTATTAGAATAATATTCTATGTTGAGTGAATTGTTATGTACTTCTATTCAATATTTCAAAATATGAGCAATAAATTCAACATGTTTATCATTGTCATGTCATCCAAGGATATTCAATATTGATGATGATTAATTAGTTTATTTTTTAGCTTTTTATCTAAAGAATTATTTTATTTCATTACATATTTTTGCAAACCCAATTTTCTTACATTATTTAGGGTTTCTTCCTTATGATTTAAACTTTTTCTACTAGGGTTTAAAATTTAAAAAATTCCAATTGTATATCTATTAAAAAATTAATTAGGGTTTATACATACCCTCATTATATTTGATCATTATATTATTTATTTTTAGTTTGACATCATTTCAATCCTAATTTTTAAGTTATGATCATTAATTATGGAATCTCATATACCATTAGGTCTCCTACTAGGAAGCATGTACAAATAGTTGATCTTGATATATTGTAGCTAATTTGTACATATCATAATGTAGATTAGTAGCATAAATATGAGGGAAAAATTCTCTAAGAAAATCTTATGAATGAGTGGGGTGAGTGTATGCAAAAGAAAAGGATGATTCATCACCAGCTTTTGTATAAGATTACCCATGTGATCCAAGATAATATACCCTAGATCACACAAGTAATATTTTGTAATTCTACAAACTTGGTGATGGCTCATCCTTCTCTTTTAGATATCATCACCTTACTCATGAGATTCACTTATCCACTTTTCCCCCATGATTAGTGCTGTTAATATGCATGATGATATGTAAAAATATGTCACAATTTTATCTCCCATTTTGGTTTATAAGGAAGACATACATGATGGCATTTTACCTTGACATACACTAACTTTTGTAACAATAATGAACCATCTTGAGATATCTAGTTGAATCATATTCTGAATTGAGCCAAGATTATGTACTTCTATTTATTTTTTTAAAACTTGACCATTAAAATTCAACACGCTTATCAATATCATCTTATTTGAGGACATTCAATTCTATTTATGATTAATTAGTTTATTAAAAATTAAATTATGGTTTACTCATATCTTCATTGTATCTCATTATTATATTATTTATTTTTAGTTTGACATCATTTCAATCTTAATTACCAAGGGTATATTTATGATCATTCATTATGGAATCTCATATATCATTAGACCTCTTGCTAGGATGCACATGCAACTAGTTGATTTTGAATATTCCTTCATTTTGTGTCATGTGATCCTTCTAGATCTTTGATGCACTAATATTCTTCTATTCTATGAATAGATAGGCCTATTCTATGGAGATATTATCTTGGATCACATGGGTAATCTTATACAAAAGCTGGTGATGAATCATCCTTTTCTTTTGCATACACTCACCGCACTCATTCATAAGATTTGCTTAGCGAATTTTTCCCTCATATTTATGCTACTAATCTACATTATGATATGTACAAATTAGCTACAATATTATCTCCTATTTTTGGTTTATAAGGAGGATATTCATGATGAGATTTTATCTTTCACTACACTATATGATGTGATTATTTCTTTAAATAACTTTTGGCAAGATTATTTTAATGGTTGTGCTAATGCAAGTCATAGCATGTCAAGTTATTCTTGATTAGTAAGTATAAGTACATAGATGATAATACCATATTTATAAGTGAATTTAAACATCATTTTAGGGGTAGATCATTACATTTGTTTAATTCGTCTTGCTAATTTGATCACTCATTATATCATTGGTCTATAATTTCATATAATATATTCTTTCCTTACCACATCCAAGGATAGTTTGAATTTATCTTGTACTCTTTTTGGTATATATTGTGATCCCCATCAGTCATATTGAAATGAGTAGTCATATAGTTGATAATGTTTATAATTATATAGGACCACAAGTAATAGTTAAAGGGGTCCTTGATTTCCCTTCACATTTACATTTTTTTTCATCCCTAATTCATCAAACAACAATACAATGTCACGTTCATCAAAAATTGGTTAGGGGTGAAAATTATATCTTTACTTAAAATACATTTTTCCTCCTCATCCAAAAATTCCTCCTACAACTAAAATCACTACTAAGGCTCCTAAAGAAAATAATATATGTGATCAATTACTAAAGACAACCTTAAATACTCCTTTGGGATTTTTTAGGACCAATATGCCCTAACATTTTGATATTATGATATTGGAACCCTTACATTTTAACCTTTAATATGAGCATAATAGTAACATAGTTGCTTATTTAGTTATTTACTATTTAAGAATTTTATAATAAATGAAGTATGTGGATTTATCACACATTGATTAGATCTACCTCATGTATCATTATGTGAGACCTTTAAAAATTATATTATAATAAAAGAGAAGATCATCTTCGATTGGATATTGTGTTGGAGAAAAAAAACTCTTAAGGAGGCTATCCTCTTACATGGGCTAGTTGAAAACAAGAGAAACAACTATTGGCAATGGGCCAGCGTCCCTCGCGGGGATTCACGACATGGTTTAACAGTCTCCTGTGGATTCTATAAGTCTAGTGGTTGTATCGGAAATTGACAGGTCGATCTTTTGCTACAACGGAAACCCTAGCTTGTAACAAGAGGTATCAGAGCTTGGTCAAAGGTTTGAATCACGCAGGCCATGACAAGTGATGCTGGGAGGGGGATTGTTGGCAGTGGCCCAGCGTCCCTCGCGAGGATTCACGATATGGTTTAACAACCTCCTGTGGATTATATAAGTCTAGTGGTTGTATCGGGCATTGACAAGTCGATCTTTTGGTGCAACGACAACCCTAGCTTGTAACAACAACAAGTGATAAAATACAAATATTTAAGAAATTATGGAACCTTTTACCTTGTTTAATATTTGTTCCTCTAGCTGACTGGAAGCTCTAATTCATGCGCTCTTTGTGATATATTGATTGGTGGAATGCAGTTTCTTATTAAACTAGAAATATGATGTTGGGATTACAATTTTGTATTAAGAAAATGGAAACATAAGTATATGATGAAGGTGGATGATCAAGCAAATATCATGATGATAGCATAGGATTCAATGATGAAAATGAGAGGTAGATCTCCAATTTCTATATTTTCCATGAAGAAAATCAATGGCCAAAATTCATCATTTGAAGGTATGGACTAAAAATTATCCTTGTGACAAGTGTCACAATAAGAATAGAGGCATCATATAAGGTATAAAAGTTAGGAATTCTCACACGTGTGTGAATAAAATGACATGTTTGGAAGATATTCTCACACATATGTGAGAAATAGGGTGGGGATAGGTGTAAAATGAAAAAGGACTATGAGGCTACATATGTGTGGGGAGCATGCTCACACATGTCTTGGCAAGGATTATGGTGAATAAGAATTCTCACACATGTGGGAGCGTGAAGTGGATAGGATCACTTGTTTGATGATGGTGAGTTTAGATTTTATTTATTATAAATGGAATAATGGATAGTATTAAAAGTTGATGGGTTGGAGGATATTGTAGAAATAAATATTAGAGAAAATGTTAATGAAGATTGATTGGACTAAATCAATTAATTTTTTTGGTATTATCAAAATGATTTAACTATAGGATTTAAGGGGATCAGGTTTAAGTTAATTAAATAGATATAAATTTATATAATTAAAGTGACATATAAAGGTAAATAATAATTATTTATTTAATTAATGGATATAATAGGAAAAGTAAAATGTGCGTGTGTTTGGATAAATTTAGGTTTTTGAAGATTTCCCATATTTCATATGGTATCACAACTATAACAAAAGGAATTGTATCAAATAAAAATAAAACATAGTGAGTGGAAAGGGATGAGAACTAGTGACATGGTGCATTGGTTACTATAAGGATGTGAAGGAATTCAACAAGGAGGGATTTTGGCATGCCCCCTCAAGATAATGGGCAAGTTTAAGTAAAATGGATGTGCTCTCAAAAAGATGGGAGGCTTTCAAGATGAAAAATAAAATAATAGAAGATATGGTGGATGAAAGGAGCAAGGGATGATAAAGATATGGATGGAGTGGGAAGGTGGATGATATTGTAGTGTCATAAATTGTATTGGCATACAATTTCATCCTCACCTAGACCTCACCTTGGTGATCTATCTTTCAATGCTTGATATCTACTCTGATTCTTCTCACACCTTCCAAAAATATTCATTTTCAATTCCCTTTATGACCTCTATTCAAATCTATCCTGATTAACAGGACCAGGGAACCCCCACTAACTTGTTCCTCCTAATCTAATCAGGACTCAAATTTGGTCCCATCAATGGTCACTTCAATTGGGTAGGAATTCAGGTCTCATGTCAGCTTGCCCTAGAAACTAATTATAAAAGGAATCCTACTCCTCTCATTTGAAAGAAATATGGATGGATGGATATTCTCAATTACACTCTAGAAAATTCAATACATGCAAGAAAGAAAGAAATCATTCATCAAACATTGAATGAGAGTTCAAGTAAAGTTCAAGCATTCAATATGGCATCCATGATCAACCTTCCATGAATAGATTCTACATGGCATCTTAAACTCTTGGCATCAAGATTCAAGCAAGCTTCATCAAGGTATCAATTTCAATTACAAGCAATCAAATTTATATCTAGCCTTACCCTCAAAAGGAAAGTATTTTTTTTCAATTCAATTCTATTTCTATTTCAATTATCATTTCAATTTCAAGTTTAATTCCTAAACCGGGGTTTGACCCAAGGCAAACCCCTATGCACAACCATTTTCTCTCTTTATGTGTAGGAAATTGTTTAGGTGATGGGATACAAGATTACAATAAAGTAGATGATGATAAATAGCTTCATCTTATACAAGCATTAAAAGTGAAGGAATAGGTAGCTCCCACAACCCCGATCCTAAGAATTTTTATTGATCTTCTGATGGTGGATTTTTTGCATTTTCTTAATCCAAAAAACATCATGCTTGTTGAATCAAAAGTTGCAGGTTCAAGGTGCCATGCCCTCCTAGTCCTGACAATTTGGCTCAAATTGCTAGCTATAGGTTCCAACTCATTTTCCCTTATTAGATCGTTGCCTGTAGCTTTGTTTGAGATTGGGAACACTCTATCATTGTTTTTTGCCAATTTACCATTATTTGCCCTAGATTCAACTTTACAATTCAAATACAACATCAACTCCAAAAGAGGAATCAAACACATGAATCCAATCAATATCCCACCCCTTTCTTTAATTTAATTGTGACTAGATCTATTGTTTTCTATTCCTTTTTTAAATGTAAAGGGTTAACCCCATGAAATTAGTGGTTTTACCTACATTTTGGTGAAGCCCTAAGTTTCTACGCTTCACATTTTTGGTGAACTCGATGTGCCTTATGCTTACCTTTTATTTTCCTTTTTAGATCTCATTTCTATGCATTGCATTGATTAATATTTGCAATCATTTTTTAAACATATAGCTTATGCACTCATAGTTACATTCATTTGATAGCTAGTTCACCAAACATTTTTGGTGAACCCGATGTTCCTTATGTATTACTTATGATTTTTTATTTTCAGATATAATTTGGATGTACTTAAATATTCTTATTTACACTCATGGATCATATATGCACTTGAATTGCACAAATTTAGAGTTTAAATTCATAAAAACCCAAATTTATTCTTCTAAACTTGATTTGTGGGTTGCATAATTTTCAATTGTATACTTAGATTTTATTGTTATGACATGTTATGTTCAAGTTTAATTGAATCTAGTTTTCATTATCATAATTCACATTGTTTAATTAATTGGTTAATCAATCATTTTACAAAGAAATTGCACTGCTTTACCATAGTTTATATTTCAAATTTTTGCATTCAATATTCCCTTCTTTGTGCATGAGTTTTGTAACCCTTAGTCCTACATTAAATATTCCAGTGAGAAGAAATGACTGACTTAGGTCTTCTCGAGGTTTAAATATTAAGGATATAGAGCCCCAGGTCACTAACCTCTTCCATGTGAATATTGGTGCTTCCTCTAATCCCACACATGGTATACCTCACATCATAGAAAATCATTCCCCTCATACTTATCATGATGAGGATGACTCACTAACTCAAATTATGTGTAACCAATTGGAGAAGCTTGACAATGAATTCAAAAATCTTCAACAATGGATGTGTCAAGAACATCCAAAAAGTGAGGCAATCCCCTTGATTGAATAATTTGAGAGAATGGTTCAAAGTGATAAGGTAGGTGTGGATGTGTTGTGTGGCCTTGCTCGTATTGTTGATACTAATATTATGCCAATCAAAATTTGTGCCAAAGTTCTTGGTTACTCTCAACCCACTAGCCAAGTTAACCATTCCATTCCTATGCCTACATCCTTGCCTAATGTGCCTACTTTTACATATTCTATCATGACTACTTCCACACAAAATGTTAAAGATATACATATTTGTCATGGGGGTAATCCTATTAATCAATATTCTTACATACCTCCTTTAGTGAGTCTTCCATTTGTTTCACAATCATCTCCCATACCAACATACCATAATTTTCCCCCTCCTTATTCTCAACCTCCACTTACTTACAACAGTATTACTCATCCATAAAAATACAATATATCCAATTCTAATCCATCCATTGAAGAAGATATCAATAACTTAGCTCAAATTGTCTCATCCTTACAACACCAATTGGCTTCTTTAACTCAATTCAAATTCAGTGTTCCCACATTTGATGTAGCGAGCCTACTATCTGATG
Organism: Cryptomeria japonica; assembly: GCF_030272615.1. Classification (NCBI taxonomy): domain Eukaryota; kingdom Viridiplantae; phylum Streptophyta; class Pinopsida; order Cupressales; family Cupressaceae; genus Cryptomeria; species Cryptomeria japonica. The sequence goes on from NC_081405.1 coordinate 543,621,165, forward strand.
AGATTGTCTATGTAGTTCCTCCTAAAGATGTGGAAATTCCTCAATTGGAGTTATATATTGGAAAAGGTGACCCCTTGACTCATGTAAAGACATTTCAAACCTTTTTTAGTGATTTCTCTCATGATCAAAGACCACTCAAAGACTCATGGAAATATTATTTACATGAAACTTTAGAGATAAAGCCTTGAAATGGTATTGTTATTCGTCTCCTTATTCTATTACTTATTTTCAACAATTGGCTAATGCTTTCATTCAAAAAAATTAAAACAACATTGGTCTAGAGATTACTTTGACTGATTTGATTCATTGTAAGCAAGGAGTTAAAGAAAAAGTGACTAATTTTATTGGTAGATATAAACATTTGGATTCACAAATTATTTATCCTATGCCTAATCATGGTTTTCAGAGAATTTTTATTGCTAATTTACAAAAGGATATTAGAGATAAGCTTTTATTTTTTTAGTTTACTTCTTTCAGGCAATTGTGTGTTGTAATGCCCCACCAGGAAACCCCGAAGGGATTAAGCCATAACACAAGAATAGAGTGCAATATATATATATATATATATATATATATTAAAGTTACACAACATAAGATACAACAAGATATCAAGGATTCAGATTACATAGTGGAAGACAACAACTAACACCTACAGAGTTTCCCAACGTGATTACTTAATTACACCTTTAACTTAACTCACACTAATAAATCCAATAATCTGATTATCTTAAAAATGAGATAATTCTTAAAAAAGGATAATTTCTTTCAGAAGATGAAAATATAATTCACGTGCTAATGTTTATCCATTATGATTCATTCATACCTTACATTCAAGATTTTCATTAAAATATAAGCCATGCATCTAATATTCTAACACACAAGAATTTCATCATAAACTTATGAGATCTTTCCATGCATACTTAATTTCCTTAACAACAACTGAATATATTCAATTACTCTAAGTTACATTCTTTCACGATCCAATTTACTGCATTTTAAAAGATGATTGCATACATGCATTTACAATTAATTCCATCTTATCCACTTATACATTATATCAAATGTCATTCATACATGCTCACACTAAACGTGATACATAAGAATAAAAGCATCACATAACACCAAGATGATCTCGGAGTTCACCCCTAAAGGGCTACATCTCTGGGTCTGCTCAACTGCAACACCCCTCTGATAATTAATAAAGTTAAGAATACATGAGGTTCTCATTATTTACAATCCTGCTATCAAGGTGAAATTTAATCAATATACAAAGGACCACATCGGTCAATAAATACATAAATGTTCCCTGAAAAGGAAAGGATCTAGCTGAACATAATCGAAGCTAATACAAAGGTCCATTAGAGCATCGACAAAACTGAGTCATCACCACCCAAGATCTAACATGAAACCAGGTACTCACAAGGGCATAGACAATAGGATGAATCCACAAACGTGCTCCTATCAGGACAATACAACAACACACTAGTGAACGTAGGGACAAGTGTCATCACACAACCTAGTATGGTTACCATGGCAGGTCTTCATAGGTTCCAGCCCCATACACTGGGTTACCCTGGCCACCTAGTCCAAATCTTCAGCCCATCCAAGCCTCATGTGGACCCACACATCCTCTCGTGAAGACAAGGATGATGGTTTGCCATTTTAGGCCTTCTCACAGCATGTCGAGTCTGTGTTAGGACTTGTCCCATGTGTGAGGTACAATTATCTTACTTAGAGATTAACATTCTAATCTACTGTTAGGTTATCACTTATCAGACTCACTTTCGATGGGTTACCCATCAGCCACTTTGGGCGCGGCCCCCAATCGAAAGCCACTTTCCCATACGACACTAGACTATATTCAGACGAACTCAAAATCCAAGGAACACACATTGTCAAGCAAATAGAGTTCAAAATGGAAGGAACAACCATTTGGTCAAACACGACTCAAAAGAGGTACACTTACTGACGGTACTCTAACCAGAGACCTGACCAACTATGGTCCACCACGAATCATCATTCGAAACCCACATAAAGGATATGGCCAATACAACACCACAACAAAATAATAGTCAACTCGAAATCAAACAAAGCAAGGCTTGCCATTACTCAAGCAAAAGTGAATACAGAAATTAAACTCGCATAGGCAATAACCAGCAGATATAGTCTTTTCCGAAATGATTTAAACATTAAATGTCGATCAAGTTTTCTAAATGATCTAAGTTAGATTGCAGTTATCTACCTCATCTAGGTACAAATCATTCTTGGTTTTCTAATACTCTAAGGTTCAATTGCATCGAACATACATAAATGCATCATTATGAGTCTTAAACCCAATTCACATAAATAAAATAAATAAACCGTAACCAACTAAATATGATATTTATTCTTCAAATAAAACATCATTCCCATACTGGCTCAAAAACAATCTCTCCAATTTCGTCTTTTCCAAGCCCAGTTACACTATACAGATCAAGGAAACATAAACATATAAGGAATCCAATTAAAGATAGTCCATTCCTAACTTAACAATTATTTCCTTATGCATATAGAAAAATGCTAGAATTAACTATTAATTAATATACGCATTTATTAATCCACGATTAATAAAATATAACAAATTAATAATTAATAACACTATTAACAAATCAAGTAATTAATTAGAAAAATATGCATTAATAATAAAATAGGATTTGGATATTAATTAATGTATATTTAGCATTATACAATTAATTAATAACAAATTCCATTAATTATTAATTAATGCCAAATTTAATCATAATTAAAACTTTATTAAAACTTATTTTTAAAAAATCACATTTAATAATAATAAGTTATTATTATATATATATTTTTTTATTATAAAAAAAATATATAAAAAAAAACATTTATTTTTTTTACGAACATAATTAAAAAAAAAGTATGGGGGGGATACCCACGTGGACCCCACATGGGTCCCCCTTGGTAGCCCATGCTACCTTTGGCAGCGCTGCTACCAAAAGATAGTAGTTCGCTACCATTGGTAGCGCTGCTACCTTTTGGTAGCAGTCCGCTACCATTGGTAGCGCTGCTGCCAAAAGGTAGCAGCCGCTACCTTTGGTAGCAACTGCCTCCTGCGTGGTGGGGGTTTGTGCCCTGCCACGTGGGTTTATATTATTATTTTTTTTTAAATTTTATTTTGCTGCTAAAAAAATAAAAACACATACACAACAATACACAGTCTCCCAGAGACTTAAAATAATTAATTTTTATTTTTATTTTTCAAATACCCAGATTTAGGAAGAGTAATCTCTTCAAAACAATACCATGCTGGCATAATGATAAGGATTAATCATCCATTTCCATACCCAGGCAGATTTCTCTGATAAAAACTTGAATTTGAAAACATTTATTTGAAATTTTAACAAATTTTCATTGTAAACAGCCAATTTCAAGTTTATGTTTGATTTTAAAAACAACCAGAGTAACCATAATCTAAACTTGGAATGAAATCAAAACAAGAGAGGATCGGATTGGAATTACAATTGAACTCTTTCATTTCCCCCAAATAAATGAGACTTTTTTTTTTTTTTTAATCTTCACAAACAAATTTCTTCATGAATCCAAAATGATTTCTTTAAAACAAAGAAAACAATGAAATTAACTAGAGGCCTACCTAGCTCAGCAATCCTGGCCAAAAATCTCTTGTCCTCCCAAAATCCCCAAATTTTCACCATACCAAAAATATTTTCCAAAAATATTTTTCCCAAAAAAATCAATCCCCCATATTTTTCCAAAAGTCTAGGTTAAATGGGGAAGGTTTGACCAAAATTTTATTTTTGGAATTAAAATTTTTATATAAAATAATTCACAAAAATCACTCTTTTCCAACTATATCAATAAATTAACTTGCTTTTCAATTTAAAAATCGATTTTTCCAAATAACTGAAATTAACCTTTCTATTTCAAAAAGCCAACAAGATTAAATTAATTCTATTTCAATTAGATTTAACTCTTTTTTTTCATAAGCATAAACATAACAAATTTAACATTAAAATTAATTATTTAATTGAACTTGCTCCCAATTTAAATCGACCAATTCAATTTAACGATAATTGCATAAAGAAGCCTTGCTTAATTTAGTTCATTAATCTTTAATGCACAAACACATATTTAATCAAATTAAATACTAAGGACTAATTACTTAATTTAACCATACACACCAAACACGCAACCCAAGAACGCCAAACAAACAGACAACCCGTAACCCAACCAAAAGGGAAAACCGATGACGACTCATGACGCTCACTTGAGCACGACTATGGTCAAACAAGGGTCTTACGACCACCTAATCCAAATTCTAAGGACCAAAGAGGTACACTCAAACCTGCAAATCTAGGTGGAGATGAACCTCGCACCCATGCGGTACTGTACTTGAAATCTCCTGCAACCAAGAGTCATACATGCATACATATATAAACTTAATGAAAGCGTTAGCTCAAGATAATAACACGAAATAGGAAAACTAATAAACTTGCATACAAAATGGTGCGAAAACCACATTAACAGGTATGCACTAAAATCACAACACCTAACTATAACATTATAATATGATAAACTAACTCAGGTCAAACCGAGATTAGAAATTGATTAGGGTAGGGGTACTACATGTGTAGTGCTTCATAATTACCAACTTCAAGTGATTCAATATGAATCATCTTCTTCAATGGGTCTAGTTGATAAGAATGAGAGCACTCAATAATCATTTATGAAGTAAACACAACAAATATTTTATCAAGATAAAAGATAAAATCAACACTCAAATGGAAGCCACAACACCAGGTGTGGCCCCTTTATCCAAATACTTTAAAAAATAATTAACTCCTCTTTTTGAGTCTTTGCATAGTATAATGTTGACGTTGATGAATGATAATGTGTTGCAACTTCCTCCCATCAAACCAATTGACCCTTCTAAACCATTACTAGCTTCCCATGATCCTAAAGCCTTTTTTCACTATCATTGTCAACTAGGTCATGGCACTAGGAAATGGTACTAGTTGAGGCATAAGATTCAATACTTTATTGATAATAATACTATATATGTAGCTAGTGTACATTACAAAGAGAATAAGTTTTCTACTCCAAATCTCCAGATCTTCACCATTCTATTGCCTTCTCATTATACCAATTTTGTTGAGTCTAAGCCACTTGCCTTCTTCCCCAATGACCTTGGTATAGAATCTAATAATATTGTGAACCTTATTAACAAACCTAAACCTACAAGAGACCTATGCATTACCTTCGATCCTAGTGAGACTATTGTTGCACCTGATAGTCCATTATATATTATTGTGAAGATCAAAGAAAAACTCTCATGAGGGGTACTCATTGATCTAGTATGTATGATGAATGTGATTACTGAAGAACATCTTCTTACTCAACAATAGCATCAAGTAACATATGATAAATCTGATGTTATTATAAAGGGTGAAAAATTGAGGTTTCACCCAATGATGTAGTAAAACCACTAATTTTTTCTTAGGGACCAATTAAATTAAAGAGGGGTGAATCCAATAGATCTAGCCTCAATTTAACAAAGATAGGACTAATAATTATGATTAGATTCACTAGTTAGATTTTGATTCCCTCTTTCTAAGTTGAATTATAAAAATATAGAAATTAGGGTAAATGTGTGGGTGTTGAAGGGATCAAGCATAAACAGTGAGCTACAATTGTTAGATGGAGCCATGAACCTGGATTTGAGTAATATGTGAATGTTCAAATCTATTCCCAGAAGGTCGACCTGAATTGCCATGACTAGAATGCCCATTGCTCTGGTCTTTCAAACTTTTTACCATCCAAAGGGGAACCTGTTCGTCTTTGTGAATTATGTCAATCCTAAAAGTCACAACTCTGTACCTGTTCCTACACATAATGAGGAAGGCAAAATTATCGAGAGTATGGGTTTTCCTAAGTCAAACCACAGTTTAGGAATTAATCTTGAATGAATAAATGCAAATACTGAAATAAATAATGAAAAGATATACCTCAGATCTGCAATTGTTGATGATGATGTTTTGCTTCTTGAATGTAATCAAATATGATAATATCTTGTATAAAATGGCATAGAAATAACAAAACCCTAATTACACACACATGCTAGCATATGAATGATGTAATATTGCTCCACAATACTTGAATGAAGAATATGTTGTCTTGAAGAGCTTGAAAATACTTGATTATGAATTATTCATATATGCGTAGATGCTTGATTTCTTGGAGATGATGAGATGGAATGGATAGATGAAATTAGGTTGATCAAATGTCTTTATATAGGGGTATATTGGTCATTTACCGATTAGGTTGACCTCCAATGGTCATGCAAAGGCACATAATTGTATTCCCACCTGATAGATAGGACCCCTCACCCGTTTTAAAATATGGCCCAACTAAGAGGGACCATGTTGTGGACACTTAGGTCCTTAGGACCAGGGAATGGGCACCCTAGTCCTTCTCAAAAGGGGACCACCATTAAGCTCCAAGGAGAAGGACACCCCTCCAGTAAATCCATCAGTGGGTGTTCATGGCATCAAAACTAGAGATTGAGCACAAATCAAACCAAAATAGGTGATGAGGATGGGACACATTAAAGTTGGGGCACAAACATGAGGTGTAAATTGGCTTGGTGATAATTTATGATGCTACAATTGTGGTTAAGGTGTATGATGGTTTTTATTGCCCTAATATTGGTTCTATTACTCTTCTTGATGAGATCGGTATTAAGTGATTAGATGTCACCTTTTCTATTATTCCTACATCGGGTGAGTTTTGTGTGATGTTGGACATCCTCGGCTCTCTTCCATGAAAGCTATCCCTTCTACAATTCATAAATGTTTAAAATTTCCTCATAATGACACTATTATAATAATTAATCATAGATTTTACCAACCCACAATGAAGTGTGATAATTTCACTCTTGATTACTTTTGCCTGAACAACCTGAGCCTTTAAAGCCTCAAAATGACATCCTCTTCTTATCTTACTAAAAATGGCAAAATGAGATGATATTGGCCATGAGTAAACCTAGAGACCCTACACCCATGGATATTCCTCTTCCTCATCGTGGACCTAGTCTTCTTCCTACTCCTATTCCTCCTATATATACATCCTATAAAGTAAAGTTCTTGGCATCATGTATCTCTCAACCTATTAGGTTATTTTTGTTCCTCCCCCTATAAGGGAAGAAAAGAAGCCTATGTTGATGTAGGAGCATCCGATGGTGTAAGGGAAATCTTGCATCACCCAATAAAATTTCTTTTTAGTTAGTTTTATTTTAATGTTTTTGTATTTCTAGATACCCATTTGGGCAAATAAGTGATTCCAACTTTCAGAATTGACAAGTTGCTTTTTCTAGCGAACTACCCAAAATAGCAAGCTTTTATTTGAAGGCGGATGGAGCCTAAATTTTGCATGAAGCTTGAGAATGGAAAAATAAGCACATTTGTGAAAGAATTAGAATAAAAGAATTAACAGTTTCAAAGTTATTCGAGTTTCACAAAAAAACCAAAAAAACCAAACAAAATTCTTTTGAGTCAGATTTGAGGCATTAAATGGTTTCAAACGGCCCTGAAAAATGGCAAGAATCAACAAAGAGGATTCTTAGCATATTCTTCCCTCAAATAGATTTCCGACAATTTAAACAGTGTGAAAATCCAATTCTTGGATCAAAAGTTATGGCTATTGGAAGTTAGACAATTTTTCGGAAAGTTTCAATTTTCGAATCTAGCTATATTTTCATATTTCCAGTTTCATGTTTTGGAATTTGTTCGCAAATTGGTAATTTGTAAATTGTAATTTCAGCTCCAAAATGGTGGAAGACTATTTAGGAATCATGGAAGGAAACTTGTGAGTGAGTTTTTGGGATGTGATTTTTTGGAGTTGTGTTTTTTGGAATTTAGTTTCTGGGTTGGATAATTTGCATTGTAAAAGGGTTTCCAGAAAACTCTGTAAGTTGTGTGTTGCAACTGGTGAGGGTTTATTCCTCCAAATTTAAATTGCATGTTTGCATGTTATGTAATTGCATGTTTTATAGATAATAATAATAGAATATTTTATCTTTTGGTTGCAATTTGCTATGTTTTCTGTCTCTCGGGTTATGCCCTCATCATATGTTGATTGGTCCTCAACCTTCACAAGTCTCATCTAAAACTAAAAAGAATCATTGTGCTAGAAAACATCAATGAACATGTTGTGTTGGGGCTCATGAACTTTCTTCCCAAACCCTTTCCTCCTCAAAGACACCAAATATTGACTTGGTCTCATTTGTCCAACCTTTTCCTAACCCTAGGGAGAAAGTTCAACTCAAATTGCCTATTAAAAATGCTCAAGAAAAATGATGGTTCAACTTTTTTTAATGTTAAACATCCTATTATGATTAATTCAGATGATGATAATGTTGTTCATGCTAATATTGATGATCCTAATGATTCTGATGATATGTATGAGCTTATTGAGATTTATCATGAGTTATTTTCATATTTTTAAAAAGCATTAATCCTAACTCCTAGTGCCAAACAAAGTGATTCATTATTAGAGCATGGACCTTGGTTGGAACTTGTAGTAGCTCCATCCACTATGCACACTATGGCTCCTCTTTCATCTTGTCCACCATCCATAAATGATGTTAAGAAAGATTCAGAGGTAGATGATTTGCTTGACTAGCTTCATTCATGATGTGGATTCTCTTTTGTGTGTTTTCTTGTTTGCAATGTGCTTCCCTCATGATGTGTTTCTTGATATTTTTTTTTGTTATTTTAGGTTCTCTTTTGATGACCCTTGTTACTCTATTAGTGCAAGGTAATAAAGAGGCCAAATCCATTCTGACATTCCTCTATTTGTATCTTAATTCTTCTATATGTTGTATTTATTTAATGTCAAGCATGTGATATTGTTCGTAAATGTGTCTTTATGGTGTCTACTTGGGGATGATGCAAAGCATTGAGATCTCCTTTTTGGTCTCTTCCATGTTGACTCAAAAATAAATTTTTTTGTTATCTCATGTTCTCTTCTTCCATTATGTTAATAGTTCCACTACCTTTGGGGGATGAGGTCAATTCAATATAATAATTCTTGATATACTTTATTTATCACAAGTGCATTACTGACCCCATAGTTAGTGGATTTCTTATGTGCTTTTTAATATATGTTCTTTGACCATTATCCTTTGATTTGTCCTTTCTTGGGGGCATCTTATTGTGGTAACACACTTGTCTCTTGAATGCATGCTACCTTAAATCCATTGCTCCCAATAAGGTGTACACAATCTCTTTAACGTGGAGGCATATACTCCGCTCAATGTTACACTTTATGCACATCAATGAAATTGATAGTTTTGATACATAATGTTAAGTACAGATGCCAAGGTAATAAGATGAGGGGGGGGGGGGTGAATCATACAACCTTAATCCTCCATAAAAACAACAGATTCAACCTCGGTAACATATACTTCAATAATATAACCAAAACTGCTAATCATGCAAACTCAAAAGCATATAAACATCATAAAACTCATAACACCAGATTTAATGTGGAAACCCAAATAGGGAAAAACCACTATGGGATTTTGGACCCATTAAGAAATATACTCTTCTAGAGTATGCTCGGTTAAAAGCAAATCCTATTAAATATTACAAACACATTGCTAGATGTGACCCGACTAAGGGATTTCCCTCAGATCTGTTAGGATCTTCACCTTGTTAGAGGTGACCTTGTTAAAGGATTTCAAACACTCAATTAGAATGTCATCTTGCTAGAGGGTTTTACAAATAAGACTGTTAAGTCCACTCGGTTAAGAGATTTTCTATTACTTCACAAAATAACAATAATAAAAATCTATCTACAACTTCACATATAAAATGCTAAAGAAGATTCTTATTTTCTCAATACAATCTAGGACTTATCTTGTCCATCTGCTCGACTCTATACTCTATTAATCAAACAGGTCTTCAAGCTTTTGTGCTCGATAATCACTATGTAGCATCCTTGTGCATATACTTGCACGCATACATTGTTTATCAATAGTTCCTTATTTATAAACAACTGCTAACCGCTTAATCTCCTTGATTACATTTCCCATGATCAATCATAGCCATCAGATCTTCAAACTTGACTAGGTTCAATGTATCCTTCAATCTGAAAACATTTTACCCTGCCTTGGAACTTGCATACATTTCTTGGAACTTGTGCTAGGGTATTGCGGTTCAATCTACACTCTAGATCTTCCTGTCGATTTTCCTTTGCCATAGATTCTTTAAAAAACTTCATGCATGACATACCAATCATTTAATTAGTTCCAACTCATCAACTTCCTTCATTAAATAATGCTTTTATTCATTCAATGCATTTTGTTATTACTCGGTTGCAACTCAGTAAATACTAAACTTCACTCAGTAGACATTCTGCCTTCATTAACCGATAGCGATAACCTTAGGGTTTACCGACTAGGTTCCTTAGGGTTTACCGACTAGGTTCTTTGCTCGGTAACATAGTATAGTATTGACCTTACAATTAACAACATGTGTAGGATATCAAAACAATTTAAACATCATGATCTCATCATTGTCTAACTCGGTAATAGTTGCGCATTGAAAAACTTATTCCTCTTCTTATTCATCACATTCTTTCTATGTCTTTTACCAACATCTTTATACTCACCAAATCATACTTCTTAAGATATGGCAACATCATACTGAATTAGAAAATCAATTTCTTGACATCAATGACAAAATAATAATATTAAGATAGTAAACATCCTTAATCAGTTATATCCATAATCATCAACAACCTTCTCAATATCCTTATTGAAATGCCAACAATCTCCCTTTGTCTGTTATAATGCCAACAATCTCCCCCTTTGGCATTGATGGAAAAACCAATTGATTTGACCTAATTGATTCGGATTGCTGTGATTCTAAAATGTTGAAATGCTCCCCCCCTGTCATTAGTCTTCTCCCCCATACAATAGTCTTCTCCTCTTTTCTTCAGTCTTCTCCCCCTTTGACAACAATGCCAAAAAGTAAAGAACAAAAACATAATTTCTTCCTGTATGAAGTGATTTCCTGCTGTTATGTGTCAACTTAGTCTCGGTCAGAGCATTTTGTCTTCAATTCTTGTTCCCTATTATTGTTTCCTACACACCTTTAGAAAACATCCTAAGGTGTGTAAATCAACATCAACTCCTAAAAGATATTCTGTAGAGTCATCGAATTGATGCTTTCACCGAACTCGGTCAGTGAATGGAAGATAGGGGTAGGACCCCTAACTTACTTCTGAGATACTCAAAAGTGTCCCTTGGCAGTGGCTTGGTGAAGATATCTTCTATTTGTTCCTTTGTGCTAACATACTCCAACACCACTTTCTTCTCTTGAGCTTCTTCTCTAAGATAATGATATTTGATAGAGACGTTCTTTGTCTTAGAGTGCATAATAGGATTCTTTGAAATGTTAATGGCACTAGTATTGTCATAGAATATAGCTACTGGCTTGGTAACTTTCTCATTTATACCATCCAACAATTGTTTGATCCATGCTATATTAGTACAATTCAATGCTGCAGCAACGTATTCAACTTCTGTTGTTGACTATGAAACACGTCCTTGTTTCTTGCTAAGCCAACTCAGTAGTCTTTCTCCTAAAAAGAAAGCTCCTCCACTTGTGCTTTTCTTGTCATCAATGTTGCCTGCCCAATCAGCATCAGTATAAACTTTTAAATCAAAATCATTTCCTTTCTGATATACTAAGCCATAATCCTCAGTGCCTTTCAAGTATCTGAAAATTCTCTTGATTGCTATCATGTGTGTTTCCTTGGGATTTGCAGAGAATCTTGCAACTATACCTACTACATGTGCTATGTCTAGTCTACTGTGAACAACATATTGTAGCTTTCCAATCATGGATCGGTAAAGTGTCTCATTAACAGATGCAGATTCATCATTCTTTGATAATTTACAGTTGGTAGTCATAGGAGTACTTGCAAGTTTTGAATCCTCCATTCCAAATTTCTTCAAGATTTCCTTTATGTATTTGGATTGAGTAATGAAAATCTCATCTTTCATTTGCAGTATTTGTAAACCTATAAAATACTTTATCTCACCAATTAATAAAATCTCAAATTCTTTGCTCATTTCATTTCCAAAGTTCTTGCATAGAGAGTCATTTCACAAAATATAATATCATCAACAAATATGGCTGAGATCAGTATTCCATTTTCATCATTCTTCATGTACATATTGTTATTTTCACTTGTCCTTATAAAACCAATCTTGATTAAATAAGAGTGCAATCTTTCATACCATGCTCTAGGTGCTTGTTTCAAACCATATAAAGCTTTGTTCAATTTACATACCTGATCTTTATTCTTATCTTCAACAAATCCTTCAGGTTGTTCAATAAAAACTTCTTCTTCTAATATACCATTCAGAAATGTAGATTTGACATCCATTTGATATACCTTGAATTTTTTGTAAGCATCATATGCCAACAATGTTCTTACTCCTTCAAGTCTTGCCACAGGTGCAAAAGTCTCACCACAATCAATTCCCTCTTCTTGGGCATAACCTTTGCAAACTAGTCTTGCTTTATTTCTAATGACCTCACCTTTTTCATTCAGCTTGTTTCTGAAAATCCACTTTGTATCGATTACATTTTTGTCCTTCGGTCTTGGTACTAGTGTCCATGTGTCATTCTTCTTGATTTGATCAATCTCTTCTGTCATAGCATTTATCCAATCCTCATTGTTAAATGCCTCTTTCACTATCCTTGGTTCAAATTTAGATATCAGACATGTGTTCTATCTCAGTTTGTTCCTTGTCATCATTGGATCATCCTTATTTCCTATAATCTGACTTGATGCATGACGTCTTCTGACATACTTGGCTAATACAGGCTCAGTAGGCTCTGTATGATCTTCTTCATCACTCGGTAACTAGATATTCTCTTCATTTTCTTCAACAGTTCTCTCGGTAAGACTTGTCGGTTGAACATAGACAAATTCATCATAATCTTCTGGTTCCTTGGAATTTCCTTCATCATTTCTTTCTACAAATTCATCAGTTTTCACATTTGCACTTTCTACTATTTTGTTAGATGATTTGATCAGACATTTAAATGCTTTGCTTCTAGAGGAATAACCTAGAAATGTTCCTTCTTCACTTTTCTGATCAAACTTTCCATTTCTATCATCCTTGTGTACATAGCATCTACTTCCAAATATTTTGAAGTAACTTACATTAGGTCTCTTGTCATACTAGATTTCATATGGTGTCTTCAAAGTTCCTTTCTTCAGTTGTACTTGGTTCAGGGTGTAAATTGTTGTGCTTATTGCTTCTCTCCAAAATGTTTGTGGCATTTTCTTTTCAATCATTAGGGTTCTAGCACAATCCACAATAGATCTGTTTCTTCTCTCAGGTATCCCATTTTGCTGTGGAGTTCTCAGTGCAGAGACTTGTCTTTTAATACCATGATCATTGCAGAATAAGTTGAACTCATCAGATGTGAACTCACCTCCTCTATCAAATCTAAGAAATTTCAGTTGTCTTGCTGTTTCATTTTCAACTCTTGCCTTGTACCATTTAAACATTTGAAAGGCTTCTGATTTTTCTTTAAAAAACATAACTGACATCATCCTTGAGTAATCATCCACAAATAATATGAAATATTACCACTATAATAACTGTGTACTTTCATAGGACCACAAAGATCAGTGTGCACAAGATCTCAATTTCCCTCAGAAGTGTAGGACTTACTTGTAAACCTTGATCTTGTCATCTTACACATCTGGCATCCTCGACACATAGAATTCTTAATCTTTTCCAAACTCGGTAGACCTCTTACTTGGTGCTTCTTACTTATTTTGATTAGATTATCAAAATTTACATGATAAAACCTTTTATGCCATAACCAGGTATCATCTATCTTTGCATACAAACACTTGTTCCGAGTTGAGTCAAGGTGAAATGTGTTGCCTTTTGTTTATGTCTTGGTAGTAGCTAACTTTCCATGCTTGTCATGAACTTTGACAATTCCTTTCTGAAATTCTATTCGGTAACCTGTGTTGTTTAGCTGTGCAACACTCAACAAATTGTATTTCAAACCTTCAACCCAATAAACATCATTGCATTTTGTATTGTCAAGAAGTGTTATAGATCCTTTACCTTTTACCGGATATGGTGCATCATTACCAAATCTTACATAGCCTCCATCATAATCTTCTAATATAACAAATTTGTGTTTATCACCTATCATGTGATGTGAGCATCCACTATCTATGATCCAAGAATCATTAGTATTTATATGAGACATTAGTTCTTTTTCTTCATACCTTTCTTCATCTGATCCATCTTTGATAGCAACATAAACTACTTCCTCTATATCAGTTTCATCTGATTTATCATTATTAGATTCCTCATCAGCTATTAGGCATGACTTTCTATCTCTTCTTCTGAAATCTCGGTGTCCCTTGTAATGATTATCTTTCTATTTGTCATCTTGGTAATCTCTCTTTTCAGTAGATTCTTTGTCAGGACAGTTAGAAGCCATATGTCCTATCTTATCACAATTGAAACATTTCAAAGGTAGTTTTCCTTTATACTTACCTTTGCCTCTCGGTAACCTTCTGGCTAATAGTGCTTCAAACTCTTCTTGCTTTCTGATTTCCTCATACAGTTTGTGTACTTCCTCCATGTTCTTGCGAAATCTTTCACTTGCTCCACTATGATCCCCATTAGTGTACTTATGCATTCTATCATTGTAATCATCAGATTCACCAAGATGAAAAGAACTAAATGCATATTCAACTTTATTTACCGAAGACCCACTGTTATCAAAATTGCTTAACTCAAATGTATGTAGCTTACCAATAGTAGCATCCAAAGAAACTGGCATATTGGGTACAGACCTCAATTCATTGATTGCAGAGACTCGGATTGCATAAGCTCATAGAAGGGTTCTTAACAACTTACTTGTTATATCCTTTTCTTCAATAGTTCCACCTGCTCCTTTCATTTGATTGACAATCTCTTTTAGTCTTGTACTATACTGGGTTATGTTCTCACCTTCATTCATCCTCATAGATTCAAGTTGTCCTCTTAGACTATCCACTTTTGCTCTTTGAACATGTTCATCATCGCCATACACAGATATGAGCTTGTCCCACATTGCCTTTGCATCATTGCAGCCTTCTAGATCATTAAACTCTGAGTCGGTCAATGCATATGTTATTTCAATCATTGCTTGGATATGTTCTTGCTTTGCTTTTATCTCTTCCATTGTCAATGGATAGGTGGTCGGTGTAATGAAATCATTCTCTAGATAATATACAACATATTCTCCAACTCCTGATAGGTGCAACTTCATCCTTCTCTGCCATGTAGAGAAACTTGTCTTCTTTAGCTTTGGTGCATCCCTCTTATACATCTTTGGATCTTTTCCTCAAGTACCTTTAAACTTTTCTTTCAAAGTCCAAAGCTTTGATACCAATTGATAGTTCTGATACTTAATTTTAAGTATAGATTCCAAGCTAATAAGATGAGAGGGGGGGGGTGAATCACACAACCTTAATCCTCCATAAAAACAACACATTTAACCTCGGTAACATATACTTCAGTAATATAACCAAAACTGCTAAACATGCAAACTCAAAAGCATATAAATATCATAAAACTCATAACACCAGATTTAACATGGAAACCCAAATAGGGAAAACCACTATGGGATTTCGGACCCACTAAGAAATATACTCTTCTAGAGTATGCTCAGTTAAAAGCAAATCCTGTTAAAGATAACAAACACATTGCTAGATGTGACCCAGTTAAGGGATTTCCCTTAGATCTATTAGGATCTTCACCTTGTTAGAGGTGACCTTGTTAAAGGATTTCAAACACTCAATCAGAATGTCACCTTGCTAGAAGGTTTTACAAATAAGACTGTTAAGTCCACTGGATTAAGAGATTTTTTGTTACTTCACAAAATAATAGTAATAAAAATCTATCTGCAACTTCACATCTAAAATGCTAAAGCAGATTCTTATTTGCTCAATACAATCTAGGACTTATCTTGTCCATCTGCTCGGCTCTATACTTTGTTAATCAAACAGGTCTTCAAGCTTCTGTGCTCGGTAATCACTATGTAGCATCCCTGTGCATACACTTGCCTACATACATTGTTTATCAATAGTTCCTTATTTATAAACAATTGCTAACCACTTAATCTCCTTGATCACATTTCCCATGATCAATCATAGCCATCAGATCTTCAAAATTAACTAGGTTCAATGTATCCTTCGATCTAAAAATGTTTTACCCTGTCTTAGAACTTGCATACATTTCTTGGAACTTGTGCTAGGGTATTGCAGTTCAATCTACGTTGTAGATCTTCTGGCCAATTTTCCTTTGCCATAGATTCTTTAACAAACTTCATGCACGATATACCAATCATTTAATCAGTTCCATCTCATAAGCTTCCTTCATTAAATAATGCTTTTATTCATTCAATGCATTCTGTTATTACTCAGTTGCAACTCGATAAATACTAAACTTCACTCAGTAGACATTCTACCTTCATTAACCGATAGCGATAACCTTAGGGTTTACCGACTAGGTTCCTTAGGATTTACCGACTAGGTTCTTTGCTTGGTAACATAGTATAGTATTGAACTTACAATTAACAACATATGTAGGATATCAAAACAATCTAAACATCATGATCTCATCATTGTCTAACTCGGTAATAGTTGCGCATTGAAAAACTTATTCCTCCCCTTATTCATCACATTCTTTTTGTGTCTTTTACCGACATCTTTATACTCACCAAATCATACTTCTTAAGATATGGCAACATCATACTGAATTAGAAAATCAATTTCTTGACATCAATGACAAAATAATAATATTAAGACAGTAAACATCCTTAATCAGTTATATCCATAATCATCAACAATCTTCTCAATATCCTTATTGAAATGCCATCAATCTCCCTTTGTCTGTTATAATGCCAATAGACATGTCTTCAATTTAATTCAATTAAAGTTACTTTGAAAACTAATCCTTTTCCTTTGTAATTTGGTATTTCAAAATAAATAAAAATTATGACTCATAGTAAGCGTAAAACTTACTAGGCTAGTATAATCATGCTCTTTCCCCTTCATGTGTTGTCCCTTTTATTTCAATATTATAGGAGTAAGATCTTAAATTCCTTGGGGTCTTGGTGTGTCTTTTCTCTTTGGTATGTTGGTGAAATTTTTTCCATGCGACTTTTTACTTTAGGGGCTAAATGTAGTGTCGTAAATTGTTCTCGCATATAATTTCATCCTCACCTAGACCTCACCATGGCATTTCATCTTTAGATTCTGATGTCTACTTTTATTTTTCTCACATCTTCCACAAATCTACATTTTTAACTCCCTTTCGAATCCCTATTCAATTTTGAGTCCTAATTAACAAGAATAGGGCATTGGGGGTGCTCCGGACCTGGCTAAGGACCCAAAATTGGTCCCATCAATGGTCACTTCAATTGGGTAAAAATTTAGGTCTCATGTCAACTTTCCCTAAAAATTCAAATAATTTTTGGATGGTTTAGTAGAAAAGGAGGCCTATCATTCCCATCTGAAAGATAGATGGATGGATCTCTCTCAATTACACTCTAGAAAATTCAATTTGAGTGAGCAAGCAATCAAGCATTTGTCAAACATTGAAGGAGGGGTCAAGTCAAGTCCAAGCATTCAAGATGGAATCCATGATCAACCTTCTATGAAGACATTCTACATGACATATTAAACCCTTGGCATGAGGATTCAAGGAGGCCTATTCAAATTCCGATATAGCCTTTCCCTCAAAACAAAAGTATTTTGTTGCAATTGAATTCCATTTCCATTTAAATTTCAAGGTTAATTCCTAAATCAAGGTTTGAACCAAGGCAAACCCCAATTCACAACTATTATCTCTCTCTCTCTCTCTCTCTCTCTCTCTCTCTCTCTCTCTCTCTATGCAAAAAAATTATTTAGGTGCTACAATTGAAGATTTCGTTTAGAACAAACAACGACAAACAGGTTCATTTTTACAGGCTTGAAAAGTGGAGGACTAGGTAGCTCCCACTACCTTGGTCCCAATAATTTTTCCTAATCTTCAAAGTCTTAAAATCTATGTGGTTCAATGGTCTAGAACATAAAAACATGAACAAATCCACTAAGTGGTGAGAGTATTGGCAATAGAGGGGGGAAGAAGATCCTGATAATCTAGTCTACCCCACACATTAATTGGATTTCAAGTGTCCATAAAAGGGTCCTAACCACGTAATGAACAACCTTGAGACATCTAGTAGAATCATGGGTAATGTACTTCTATTTATTATTTGAAAACCCGAGCATTAAATTCAACATGTTTATCATTTTCATATTTCATTCAAGGATATTCAATGTTGATGATGATTAACTAGTTTATTTTAGTTTTTGTGTAAAGAATTATTTAATTTCTTTACATATTTTTTGTGGGCATGACTTTCTTAGACTACTTAGAGTTTCTCCCCTAGGGTTTATACTTTGTCTATGAGGGTTTAATTATTTTTGGTAAAATTCTATATAGATTAAAAATTCAATTTGCGTTTATACATACCCTCATTTATATCAATGTTGATTTTTTTATTCTTCATTTGATGCTAATTCAATCTTAATTATTAAGGGTATATTTTATGATCATTCATTGTGGAATTTTACATACCATTAGGTCTTGTAATGTTTTAAATTGTATCCTATGCAATTTCATATCACATATGCCTTCCCCTTTAGTTACAATCAAGATAATTATGTTTTTCAACCTTAATCCTAATATAAAACATACCTTATGAGCTCACATACCTAATTTTTCAACCATTGGGTCCAATTTTCTATTGGACATATTTGTTCCACCCAAATGTTTCTACAACATGCTAGTGTCCTACAAAAGTTTGTGATTGTGTTAGTCATTGGTACATTACACTTGTCATGTTTGGCTAGTGTAATGCCTCTACATTGATGTTGGGAGTAGTTTTCCTTTTTTAAAACCTCCACTTTTGCCTCTATTTTCCATCTTTGAATGCCCTTGAAATTCATTCTTGAAATTCACAACCTCTTTGGCATTCTATAGGTTTATTCTTTGTTTTGTCTCACTCATAGTAATTTTCCTACTCCATTATTCCACCATTGCTATTACTAATACTATATTGACATCTTGTTATTGCATTTACATTACTTAGAGAAGATCACTATCACTTCAGGCTCATGCTTCTATGCAGTTGTAGGCTATTGAGATTCTATGTTTGAGCTTGTAAAACTCTTTGAAGTTATTTAACACATTGTATTAATTCTATTAAGCATATTGTTCTTTTGATTGTTTTATGCCTTTTATCCATATGTTGTCAAAGGTTCTTTGTGAAGGTGGAAACATCAAAATCAAGCTTTGATTGAGGAAAACCCCTATACAACTATCAACCCATCTCTTCAGTCTTATGTGTGTAGGTACATGTAAAAGAGCTCCTTGGAGAAGCTTTGTGAGCTTTTCTGATACATTTGGTGATATTTAAACATTCTTTCTCTTACCATTTTAATTGTTCAATTATATCTAGAACTTCATTTAGGTTATTTTAATTTGATATGTAATCATAGTTTACAATTTTTGTATTCAAAATATTGTGTAGACTTTTGGGTATTTTTTGTGATGATTCTAGGTTTTTGTTTGTCAAGGATGCCGATGCATCTCACTATCATTTGTGTATCATGCATTCATCTAGATATAAATCTTGTAGTTTTGAAAGTCTAAAGAACTTAGATAATTCCTATATGAAACCATAACACACATCTAGTTAATTAGAACATAAAATTGAAGGTTGCAGTTACTTGAGTGGAGGTTTGAAACTTTAATCCTAGAAGATTTTGATCATCCTTTGCAAAGATTCACTTTTTATTTTCTACATTTTGGTGAACCTGACATGAACTCACCTTTTGTCAATTTTTTTTTAAATAGATAGTTCCTCTAAACATAAATAGACTCTTATCTCAAATCCTCTTCTCTTGTTTTCTAGGATTTTCAAGACTACATGTTGTGATAGCCTTCTATGAGCTTTCGACCTAGTCTAAAACTTCTAGGAATATAGTTAGGAGAAGTTTGATAATCAACATTCCTAAAACTAAACATAGTCCCACTAGACCATGTCCAATATTTTTCGGAGATCCCAACTCTCATCAATCTCATCCAATATTCATTAATTCTTTAGTTTCAAAATCTTAGCCTAATTCTCAATAAAATCATCCTCCTGAGTCTCCTCCTTATGTGGGTCATGACTCTATTCTTAGGGTCCCCTTCAAGAAGGTATACTCCTTGGAGGTGAATTTAATATATTTGAGAAATATCCTCAACCATGACAATTTATTCACTCAAGTTGCCCCTATTTTTGGTAACTTGAGAGAGTTTTTCATTTTACATTGTAAGGGTCGTGATTTACTTCATGCATTGACTAAAATCATTGAGAAACATGGGCCCTCTTACACATTTATCATATCTCACCCTCAATATACTCATTATGATATCATTGATCCATAATTGAATGTCCTAATTTTTGAGGTGTCAATGCATATTTTTGATAAAAAATCCCATTACAACTCCTATATCTTATGCTAGTAATACAAATAGTATGTTTTTGAACCCTCTTACTCCTAGAATAAATGTGTCTCAAAATCCTTTGGGGTATCACATCCCTTCTCTAGTGAGATCTACTAATCCAAATTCAATAGTTAATGATTTTTATTAGAATGTCTTTTCCGCAATGTTTAATCCACCTACCCTACAATCTAATCCCATTATAAACATTTTATTGAAAAACATGGTCCAAATGCAATCTCAACTTGCCAATCTAACCAATGATATTATGTAAGCATTTCTTACACCTTACTATCATCAGGCACCTCTTTCTTTACCTATTCTAAATGCACTTATACCCCAAGGGTTCGAGATTCTAAGATTTTATAAGTACATGAGTAAGGAAAATGTGTGGGTACATGCTAATGCTTTCGTTATACTTTATAATATTTCCATCATCAAGATCATTTTTTAGATAAGATATTCCCATGCTCCCTTAAGGAGGCCATGCATTGGAATGGTTATTCTCATTGCCTGATAACTCTATCTTTCCTTTTGATCAACTCATGAATCAGTTCTTGCAATCATTTTAGGCAAACATTGGTTTCAAGGTCATCATTACTGATCTTGTCCATTGTAAGTAGAAACTTAATGAGAAGTTAACTAATTTTTTTTCTTGTTACCAATCCTTATCTTATCAAGTTCCCTTTTCCCTACCTAATCATGTAATTTAAACAATTTTCATGTAAAGTCTGTAGTGGGCATTGATGGAACATGTTTCTCTAGTGAAATATCCTTCTTCTGCAAATCTATGTATTGTATTATGAGATTACTAGCACACTTTGACTCGGTATGAGGATTTTGTATTATCTTCGTGTATAAATAATTTTGAATTCATCTCATCATTTAAACAGTCAATGTCATAATAGAGGAGACTCTTTTTATCAATTGGTTGCATAGGGCAAGATTTCATGAGTTTAGGGCCACCATTTCTACACTTCATGGTCTTTATCTTCCTCCTTTGGGATCTATTTCTTTGTTAGTCCTTGTGGGAACTAAGGTTGTATCTATGATATTTTTTGTGATTCTAGAATGAAACTTGTGTACAGTAAAGCTAGGCATTCCTTGGCTAGTTTCCACAGACATTGTTACTTCTATTGTCCACAAGTGTTTGAATTTTCCACATAATGGCACTATGTAGACTATCTAAGATACTAGATACAAATTACTAGTGTTGTGTGGGGTCTTCTCTCTAGATCATTTCTATCCTAATTTGGTTGGACCTATGCTACCTCATAGTAATATATTATATAAGACATGTAAATATTAAATTGGGGAGGTAGCATCAATGTTGGTCCAACCTTCTTCTTCTCTAGCTCTTTCTTATTCTATAGCGCCTCCTCTAGCTTCTCCTACATAGTAGCATGATTTTTTCTCTACTCCTTCTCCATCAATGACTAAGGACAATATTTCTCCCTCAAGTAGACCTCATTCTTTTAAGACTTCACAACTTCTAGTTGTGCCTCTTGTTCCTTTGATTGTGCCTAGCACAAGAAAGGGAAAGGAACCTATGTTGCTGAATTCAAAGTCGAATGTCTTTAATCTTCCTATTATTCCTAACATCCATCACCCTACTATGTATAGAAAGGGTAAGCATACTTCTTCGATTGCCCTTCACCTATAAAACCTATGTCTCAACCTTTAGGGGCTCCCCTTGTTCATTTTCTCCTAAAGAAAAATGAGGAAAGGTACCTACAGGTGAGGCTAATGTCCCTATGTTTATTATTCCTTTTGCTTCATTTTTATAGAATTCTCTCCCATTGATGATGGTTGAAAATATGGATTTTCCTATCAGATAGGAGTTGAACACACCCCAAAATTTAGAGGGGGGAGAATAAATCTTAAACAAATGTTTAAAAATTAAAGCTTAATTCAATTCCAAAAATCCTTAATCTGATCAATGGCAATGAAAGATAAAGAAATGAACATGCATGCACAACAAAACACCAGGTTTACATGGAAAACCCAAGATGGGAAAAACCATGTTGAGAGTTAACTCACACTATATGAATAATATTACAATTGGTTTTAAAGATCATTGCCCAAGGAAGCTCATTGATCACGAAAGGACTTGCAGGCTGAATTTCACTATCTCGGGGAAAGATACAAATTATTATTTAAGGAGGCATATTATCTTTGAGTAAAATACATGAAAAAATAATGAACAAGTCCTTAGCATCACTACATCTAGCAATCCCTTGAACGCGGTTGCTCTTGACTCACTTCCTCAAAAAACCATTGCGAAATTCGGCTACAATACTTCAACCATGCACTATTACTACTTCACATTCACATTATCCACATTCCACTCTAATCCACACAACTTGTAAATAAAATGATTTTCTATTTATACCATCTGCAAAACCTAAAAGCATCAAATAGGTCGACCATAATAGGGGACAAAAGTTGATCCCACTAAATCGGCCACAATACATAATTGTAGTAGAAGAGGTCCTATTTAGGTGATAGAGATGACCTAAAAAATCTTATTACATCCTCCATTATAGTCCCAAGCATCAGAAACACTGGCACATATCCTCCTAAGTTAGCAACAAGGTAACATATAGATGAATTGTGTAGCCCTTTACTAGTTGGCCCAAAAACATATCTTCTGAATGAATATATTCAATTTAGATCCCCACAAGCCATAGTAGGACCCAAGAACAACTTAACACAAACTCCAATGTACTATCACATACCCCAAAAGATATAGTGCAAGAAAAAAAACAAGCCTTGTCATCTAGACAACTATAAATTACCCTAAACTAACACTAGACAAAATGTGCCACAAAAGAAATCAGCCAACATTATGTGGGCCACATGGAGAAATTCCTATAATATCTATCAATATTTCTAGACACATATTTCATACTACTAAGCCAAGACAAGTTGGAAAAACCAAACAGATATAGAGCACTTTTTTATTGGTATATAGTCAAGAGAGACAATATTCATAAACACACCTCTAGAACACTAATCACTTGAAATCTAAACTAATACATTGCATAAATATTATAAGAAATTCATCCAAATCGTAGCAATAGAGACATCAATATGGAGAAATACAAAGCATTCTCTACGCCAGTCCTAACTAGACATCAAACTACCAACATACTACCTTAACTAGAGACATTAGTTGCAACACTAATGACCTGAAAAGATAAGAGTGAACTATCCACAAATCATACGCATTATGTCTAGAACCACAAGGCCACATCTATAGAGCATTCTTATAGACTATCTTCCACAGATTTTGCTACATTCACACTCTTCATCAACTTCTAGAGACCAAAACACCTTAAAATGCCATTTTCTCACTCAAAAGCAAAAAGGAGATACTACAACAACTTATAGTATGAATAAGACCATCTAAAAACATCACTTCATTAACATGCTTGTAATCCCTATCTTAATACTTTTAATCCTCATCTCAATGCTCCCAATCATCATCTAAATATGATATCATTATAATAACATCTCTTCTATGAATCATGAGCATTAACACCATTATTGTTCTTCATCACACAAATAGCCTCAACACAACACATTGTGTAGATATCAACACCAAAAAGGTGGACATCCACAACTAAATAATGTCTTCAACCATTAACCAACTACATTATACATTAATGATCATAAATTACAGCAGTCCCCAACATAGCACATCAACAACATGAACTTCTATCAACATATCATCAATGAAAATACACAAACAAAAGGTCGAGACCAATGGACAACACCATAACTACACTAACAAAATCTCTAATATCCTCCACTAGTACTAATGGTTGACATCAATGATAACACTTAGTCATCAATGACACAACAACCAATAATCTCCCCCTTTATCATCAATGCCAACTCTCACACAACACAACATTGCCTCTTCCCCTTTCTCATTATTTGTTTATACTTCTCTCTCTTCTATTCTTTTCTTTCACATGCACTTCTCTACCTTCTATGCTTTTTCTCTCCCCCATTGACATCAAGGACAAAAGGAAAAGGAATTCACTTGATATTATTGGTTTCATAAATTGTACACCCTTAATTGTGTTGTCCAATTCCATGCTTAGTTAGCCCTCACCTTACTTTGTCTTCAATTTTATCTAGTTCCTTCTGGGGCAACTGTTTCTCCTAGTCTGCAATATTGTCCTCACTTAATTTTGGTGCATGATACTAATTTAGATTTGCAATGTTGAATATAGGTGAAATACTCAAACTATCTAGTAACTCCACTTCATATGCATTTCTAGAATTGAACTTTCTCAAAATATTGCAAGGTCTAAACTTCCTCATCTGCAACTTGTTATAGGTTCCAATTGGGAATCTTTTTTTTCTCGGATACACCATCACTTCATTGCTAGCTTCAAATTCCTTATGTCTTCTCTTTTCATCCTCTTTCTCCTTATACTTGATGGTCATGTCCTCCAAATGCTTCTTAACTTGAATATGCAAGGCTGACATGTGGTCTGCAAAATCTTCTACTTCTGCACTTCTCTTATCTTCACTACTGATATCTCTCAATTTTGATAAACCTCTAGGGTGTGCTTTTATAACAATCTCAAATGGTGTTCTTCTGATACTCATATTCACTAAATTATTGTAGGGAAACTCTACTTGTGCAAGAATCAAATCCCAACTTCTGGTTTTGTCTCCAACTAAGCATCTTAACAAATTTCACAAGCTCTGATTAACTACCTCTATCTGTCCATCAGTCTATGGGTGAAAATCATAACTGAACTTCAAATCTGTCTTCATCTTCTTTCAAAGTGTTCTCCAAAAATAACCAACAAACTTAGTATCTCCATCTAAAACTATTCTATTAGGTAATCCATTTATTGAAAAATAGGTCAATTATATGCACTGCATCTAATGTTTTCTTACCAGGTATGAAATAAACCATCTTTGAGAATCTATCCACTACCACAAATATGGAATCATTTCCTCTCTGTGTCTTAGGTAATCCAATTATGATATCCATCCTTATATCCTCCCAAGGTCTCTTCGGTATTGTCAAAGGCTTATACAATCCCACATTCTGACTACTACCATTTGGAACTTGACAAATTCTACAACTTTGCACAAATTTCCTAACATCCTTATGAATTTGGGGCCAAAAGTAATGCTCACTCACCAATGCTACTGGCTTGCCAATACCAAAGTGTCCAGCTAATCCTCCACTATGATTCTCCTTTACCAAATTCTCCCTCATAGAACTCTTAGGTATACACAACTGAACTCTTCTGAATAACATCCCATCTTGGATGAAGTAATCTAACCACTTGCTTCTATCTACCATAATCGGTTCTCATCATGCTCTCCAAGGTTTTGCAAAATCTCGGTCATCATCACACAAGGTCTTCAACTCTTGAAATCCTAATACTGTCACTCTCATCTTTGTCAACAAATTTCTCCTTCTACTCAATGCATCAACAACTTTGTTATATTTCCCACTCCTATGCTTCAACATAAAGGTGTAACTCTGCAAAAATTCTACCCATGTCATATGTCTCTAGTTAAACTTACTTTGACTGTTCAAATACTGTAAGGCTTGATGATCAGTATATAACACAAAATCCTTAGGCAATAGGTAATGTCTCCACTTCTTCAAGGCTTGAACTATGTCATAAAATTCCTAATCATACATTGAATATCTCCTCCGGGTATCATTCAACTTTTCACTGAAATAAGCTACTGCTCTCCCTTCCCGACTCAATACAACTCCAATTGCAGTTCCACTTGCATCACAATCTACTTGAAATACTTTGTTGAAATCCGGTAAAGATAACACATGTTGCTCAGTCACTTTCTGCTTCAACAGTAAAAAAAAAAAAATTCTCTGGTTGTCCACATGAATTCCTTCCTAGCTCCCCTCATTGTCTCAGTCATAGGTTTACAAACTGAACTGAAATTTATGATGAACTTCCGGTAGAAACTAGCCAATCCATGAAATGATCTTACCTCTCCAATGCTTTCCAGTGTAGGCCATTCAACAATTGCTTTTACTTTCTCAAGGTCCATCTTCAAACCATCCGCAGATATCACAAATCCCAAATAGACTAACTCTTTCTTCATGAAAGTACACTTCTTAAGATTTATCAACAACTTTTCTTCTCTCAACCTCTGCAAAAATTGTTTTAAATGCAACAAATTCTCCTCTTTTGTCTTACTAAAAATTAGAATGCCATCCAAATATACAATAACAAACTTACCCAAGAATTTCTCCAATACCTCATTCATCAACCTCATGAAAGTACTTGGTGCATTAATTAACACAAAATGCATCACCAACCATTCATACAGTCCTTCATTTGTCTTTAATGTTGTCTTCCACTCATCTCCTTCTCTGATCTTGATCTTATGATATCCACTCTTCAAGTCTATCTTTGTGAAGTATTTGGCTCCACTCAAACAATCCATTATGTCATCCATCCTAGGCAAAGGAAACTGATATTTAACTATGATCTTATTTATTGCTCTAGAATTAGTACACATCCTCCATTCTCCATTCTTCTTAGGTAATACTACTAATGGTAATGCACAAGGACTCAAACTTTCTCTGATCAAACCTTTCTTCAACAATTCCTGCACTTATCTATTCATCTCTTCATTCTTTGTCAGTGTTAATCGGTGTGCATCTTTGTTAGACAAACTAGCTCTAGGAATAAGGTCCATGCAATGAATTATACTTCTCATAGGTGGTAATCCATGAGGCACATTATCTGACATGATGTCTTCATACTCTGCCAGTAACCCCTTTATCTCTTTCAGTTTCTCTTTTTCATGCTCTGGATTCTCAGTCTTCTTAGGAACTAAGGAAAAATACACATTCTCATGTCTCATTCCATCCAAGAATTTCCTTCCATCCACCAAATAGATTCTAGCATTTGTATAGACTTCATTCTTCAAAGGCTCCTCCAAGGGTAACAAGGTTTGTTCATCCCATTTTCTACAATAGTGTATATGTTCTTTCTCCCATCATGCATTTCCTATCTATCAAACTGCCAAGGTCTACCCAACAAAAGGTGACAAATATCCATAGGCATAATATCACACAAGACTTTGTCATGATAATTTCCAATTTTAAATTTCACCAAACAATTCTCACTTACTTACAACTTGTGATCATCCTAAATCCATGCTATCTAATAAGGCTTAGGGTGTTTCAATCTTTCCAACTTTGACTTATTCACCATCTCTTCTGAAACAAGGTTATCTGAACTACCACTATCAATAACAACTTTATAGCACTAATCGGATACCTTACATCTAGTCTTGAACAAATTCCTCCTTTGCAAGGTCTCCTCATGTTCTCTGGTATGACATAAATCTCTCCTCATCATCAATAGTTCTCCATCTTTTGGTTTGGTAGTTGATCTGGTGGGGCTTTCTTCCACCATTGTTGTTCTCCTAGTGTTCTTTGTCTTCTTATATTCAAAAGCATGATGTCCTTCTCCTCCACACTTATAGAAAGTTCCTCTAAACACTCTCTTATCTTGTCTTTTGTCATCTTTTCCAAAATTTTCACTCTAGTAGCCATCTGGTTCTCTCCTTCGGTAGAATTTTTTGTCATCCTTCCAGTGTGAATTACCTTCTTTTCTTACTTCCTTGTCATTGTTCTAATCCATATAGGCTCCTCTTCCTCTAGTATATCCTCTTCCTCCTTGAAATATTCCTCTAGAAAACCTTCCACCCCTACCTCTCTGTCTCTACTCATGTCTTTTGTTTAGCTTCTCTTCTACTTTCAAGGCATACCGGTATGCTTCTTCAACACTCTACAACTTGTTCAAACTAAGTTCATCTTGTATAGATATCCGTAGTCCATTCAAATATCTTACAACTTGTTCAACCTCATCATCAACATGACCGGATATGATATTCAACTTGTAGAATGCTTTGGTATACTCCTTTACACTAGATTCCTTCTGCTTCAAATTTTGCAACTTTCGGAACATATTCACTTGATAATAAATTTGCATAAATTTTTATTTTAACTTAGAAACCATTCGATCCCATGTTTTGATCTTCTCTTTATCTCTTCTTTTTCTCTCAATCTACAAATGATCCCACCAAAGAGATGCATGACCTTTCAACCGGGTACAGGCATATTTCACCTTTCTTTCTTCTGTGATGTTCTCAAAATCAAAATATTTCTCCATCTCCGAGATCCAATCCATCAATTCATCCGAATCCAACTTTCCATCATATTCTGGTGGATTAAAATGTGGTTTAGTATTCACCCTACCCAAAACCCTTAAGAACCTTTCTTCATCCAAATCAATTATTGGTGGGTTTACTTGTTCTGTCGAGGAGTCTTCTCCTTCATCTTCACTCACATCTTCAATATGTCGGCCTCTTCTCTGGGCTATCTCAACGACTTCCAATGGGTTGAAATTCCTCGCAACATTTCTATCACAACAAGGTATGCATTCCCATGCGCTCCACCATTCCTATTTCCTCTTCACACCATCTTCACTCTAGTCCTTTGCAGTTGTAGGTCAGATCCACAATCCACCACCCTACAACAAAATGCTTAGGACAACACAATCTCTGAAATGAAATCTACTCTGATACCACTTGGTGCAGTCGCCAGTTAGGAGGGACCTCAAAGAGATCAGTTCAGGCCGATTAGAAAGAGTAAACACAACAAAAACATAAGGATATGATGGAGGTAGTGCAAAACTAAATGTATTAAATCATGAAAACTTATTACAAGCAACTGGTAACAACCAGGATACAAGATTAGATTCACTGGCCTGCTACAAACATGCTCAATTACAAAACAGGTCACAATCGGGACCTCAATTTTTTTTATCCAACTTTTATGCTCTATATTTCCTTTGATCTACATTCTACTGCTCAATTACAATGATTTATATGATCCAAGAGGATCTAGTCGGCCCAAAAGGATCAAATGCCAAAGAACAAGGCCAAACATGTAAAATCAACAAGGTTGGCCTCTGCCAAAGATATTCTTCCAAAAAATCCAAAGGATGAAGCGTAGATCAAAGGAAGTTCATCCACATGCCAAGGAACATCGGAATCAACACTCAAGGCTCCACAAGCTACGGAAGGGATCCGATAGATTCACCAAAGCAAATAGCTCCAACCGGTTCCAGTGCCAAAAAACTATCTCGGAAACCAAAATCAATAACTTGCCGGAAAATGATCCAAATGCTCCACAGTTTAGGAATAAGGAAGATGATCAAGTCCTCAAAAAAAATCCAACTCCTCAAGATCTGATGAGCTAATGCAAGAAAATGCAGAATGAAATGTTGAAACTGCCAAAACAGAAAATAAACATAAAATAAATATTTTTGGTTGATGCAAGATTGCCAAGAACTGGGGATGTTTTTGCATCACTTTCAAAGCATGTTCTACATATCTATGCATTATGGTTTGAACCACCAATATGGAATCAACATTAGAACCCTATTATCTTGCATTCCGTGAACATAAGAAAAATATTGTTTACATGTATAGCTTCAAGAATCAACTGTGTGATTTTTTTTACTCGACATTTTGGATCAAATTCCATGATCCATCATCAAGAATAAGAAAGAAGAACAAGAGAGACAAGAATGTCAAGACCAACATGATCTACCACCCTGGTCTCCCACCTTTTTCCCCAAATTTTGGGACGATAAATTGATGGTCTTGTATAGTTAAAATTCCACTCCATGTGAAAATGTATCAATTCTAGGTTGGCTTTTAATCAAATTCAAATTTAGGGTTTCATATATATGTTGTCTTTTCCTCATTTGGAAATCTAATTTAGCATTCTAGTTGGAGATCCTTATGAAGTGAAAGTGTTGCTTTTATATGAAGTCTCAGATCTATAAATTTATCAATTATCAAGTCTTCATCAACATCTTTTCAACCATGGAGCTTAAAGAGACATTGGAGGATTATAAGAGAATCATTGGTTGTCGATTGGCTTGTACCCTCTTCCTAAGGGATTGGGTATGACTTCATGTTGTTCTTGGGTTTCTCCATCAAGCTTCAAATCTATCACGTATTAGTTTTCAAATTTGCATCCTAATTTTAATTTAAAGCATTCTCAATACAATAATTTAGGGTTTACTCTAACACATTTGAGTAGGTCTCTAGTTTGCATTTAAGACCTTTTATCTCACAACAATCTTAGGCAAATACTTAAGATTCAAGAGAACACACTTTTCCAATCAGAGTACTGGCTATTTATGGAGGTGTAAATCACCATAATAGGGGGTTGACCAAGGCAAACCTGTATATAGCCACCACCCTACCATTTTTTGTCTTGCAGTTGCAACTATAGGTACCCGACAAAGCCAAAAGACCACATAAAGAATCAAGAAGCTAGTACAAGCATGTCCCTATAATATGAACATGTCAAGTAAGGTTTCAATCTCCATTGTCTCCTATTTCCATTGATCTTGTTTGATATATTTGCTCTCAAATTTTATGTGTGCACAAGAGCTCAACAAGAACAAAAATATGGTTGATAGCTTGATCACAAGAAGGCTTGATTGATGCAATCATTAGGTGATTAGATGATTAGACCATTAGGGTTTCTAATGAAGAAGGAATCCTCTTATATAGAGAACACTGTAAGAAGTGGAGGGATAAGATTAAGAGGTGTAAAGATAAATGGTCGGCTATGATTAAAGGGTAGGTAGAGGAAATAATTAAATGATAATGGGGTTAGGTAAGAGAAGAATTAAGAGATGAGTGACATGTGTCATGGGTAGAAAAGGCTAATGAATTAATTAAATAAATAGAGATTTATTTATTTAATAGAGAATGTAGGATCAATTAAATAAATAAAATATTTATTAAATTTAGGAAAAGGACAATTTAAATAAATAAAAGTATTTATTTAAATGAGGAAAGGCTTAGAAGAGGATTAATGAATTAATTAAATAAATAAATATTTATTTAATTAATAGAATACATAGGATAAAATAATTAAATAAATAAAATATTTATTTAATTAGACATGACAATTTTAGATTTCTAAATTTTGCCCCTCTTTGAGACAATGCAGTTTGTTGTGTTGGCTCAAAGAATATAAGATAAACTGATACAAAGTTTCCCCATGATAGGAATGATATGCCCCCTTGAGAGATTGGATGAAAATGTTTGAAAAGATTGCAAACAATCTCTCGATGAGAAAGAAAGGCTAGAAAGGACTAACAAGATAGGGTGAGAAGGTCATGTAGGAAAAATAATCTCAATAGGAATCAACAGAATCGTGTCTATGTCTTAAAAGGCCAAAATTGATAGTTTTGTGATGAACATACGCTATCAATTGGATAAGCTACTGAGAGAATTCACTCAAATAGGTGCCCTAAAATAGGTAGGTTTGCTAAGCTGAATGTAGGATAATTCATTGATTTGATAAAATCTAGTAAGTTCTCTAGCAAGATAGGATATAGTGCAATGTGATAAACATATACACTAGGATGCAGTGTCATGTGATAGACATAAGCACTAGGATAGAGCCTAAAGAGAAGCACCATGTGATGGACATAGGTACCACTAGGCTAGGATAGGATAAGGTAAGTAGCAATATGTAATGAACATGAGTACCACTAGGATTGACACGATTGATTTGATTGGATGTAGGAGTACTTAACCCAAATTGAGTCTATAGATCGATTCCCTGTGACACAATGGTTATGAACAAATTTGACACCTGAGGACCACGTCATGATCAAGGTGATGGGTTGAGACACAATATGTATATGCCTAAGATTTGGGAAAACAAAGATCTGTTAACTGCTTTGGTTAAAGGATGGTCTGGCAGGGTCTACAAGAGGGGACAAATGAGATGATCTAGATGTTGGAGTTGAGAAAATACAACACCACAAGAGCCCAAATGATCTCTGCAAGCTAAAAAATGTGTTACAAGGAGAAGCAAGGAAGCAAATCACAGAAGAAAGAAATACACAAAAAATATGCTCAAAAGAGAGAGCTCAATATTCACAAAATGTGTAATATATTCATCCTTCTTCTTCTTACAATGAAAAGAAAGAACTCAACCTTTAATAGGTCAAGAAACCCTAAAAGGGAAGACCTAGGTTTGCACATAATAATTAATAAAAGAATTAACTATTATGCACCTAAAGTTAGCTTAAGTGTAAAAGAGATAAAGGGAACTTAAATAATTAAACAAATATTATTTAATTAATCAAGTAAATACCCAAATACTCTAACACCCCCCCTTAAGCTAGACTTAGGAAGAAGCTAAAACCTAGAACAGCTACTGAAAGTAGAAAAGATGGGTCCCGACAACAAGGCCTGATCAGGTACCCAAATACAATGAAATCTCTATGAACTGGAGAAATGGAGAAAACCACGTGGGAAAAAAACTCTACTCCAAAAAGAGATGGAAAAGAACACCACTGAAGCATGAAATAGATACAAAGTCTATCGAAGAATAACTGTCGATCTAAAGAACCACCACTGAAATAGAACATGACTAGGTAGAGAAGAGTGTAATCTGTATGAGTGCCCTCAAATAAAACTACTCGAATCAGAAGGCAAACAAGGCAAACAACTGAAATAGAAGATACAGATGGCATGAGAAACCAAAGCCTAAAGAGCTGATCAATCGAACCATGGAAGCATTAGAACCAATAGGACAAACCTCCCCATAATGTTGAAGAGGGAGAGGGATAGGAATACTGAAAAGAACAACTAAGAAGAACTACATGATGAAGAACCAGGAACATCAAAGGTATTGAGAAAAGTACATGGTGTCATGGAAGGAACACTCACTTGACACACATCATGAGGTAAATTTTGTGGAAGGAACACTCACTAGACAAAGGAAGATGGCAAACAATAGACAAACATCAACCCCCTCATGGCACTTTATAAGTAGTGCATGTACAATAAGGCACAAGATGTACAAGATCCCAAGTAAACAATGCATGATGAAACTTTATCTCAGTGCATTTGCATAAATACAATGCTACAATGATAATAAGATGGGAAACGAAAAGAACAGCAAAAACTGAGACATCCAACTCACAGAAGAGATCCCAGGACCTGAAACAACCAAGTATCCACTAGAGTGCTGAAAAGAAAAAAATGGAATAAAATATTCATGGAGCATAATCTAAAAATAAAACTCATATGGCTAGAAAGTACACAGCACACGCTTTCCAAAAATATAAACTTTTCAAAAAACAGAGGTCGGATGCACATTCTATGGCTCCTGGAGTGCAAAAAACAAGACCTCACTTTGACTGGAAAACCACACAATCAAACAAAAAAAATAGAAAAAATTACCAACACCATGAGGTCAGGATTGGAACCAACTTTCCGATGCATATTTTTTTTTGAACAAATGACTTCGTATGCCCAAGATATGGCCAAAAAACCAAACCCCCCTTCAAAACAAGAGGAAGGGGTAGTCTGGTGGCTGAATAGGCAGAGGTGGCCAGTGGGTGGTGCTCCGATGATGACCTAGTGGCTCCCTAGTGGCTAGGTGGTTGGGTAGTGGTGGTTGGGGTAGTTTCTAGTGGCAAGAGCTAGGCGGCGGTGGTGGGATCCGACGGGGCCAGGAGATGGTCAGAGCTGCGGGGAGCCAGGGTTGTTGGTGGAGTTTGCAGCGACGGTGGGTCGGGGGCCGTAGAGAGGCTGTGGGTACTACAATGCAAAGGAGGTTGCAGGGAGGTGGATCCAACTAGGGCCAAGCTGGTGGGAGCCAGAAGGCAGGCCGCAGGGGAGCTGCGAGGAGCCGACGGCGACGGGAAGCAGCGATGGCCAGAGGAAGCGCCAGCGGGGGCCGGGAGAAGCGCCGATGAGGACCAGTGGCGGGGGTCGGAACATGGGGCCGGAAGGCAGCGGGGCCCAAGGACCAGTGGGGTAGGAGGCCAGACTGATAGGTCTGGTCGCCATACAGCAGCCGGACTGTCAGCGTCAGTACCCTGTGCAATCCCAAAAAACCTTGGTGCAAATTTTTATTTTTATTTTTTTGGAAAAAAAACAACCATCGCCTTTTTTGATTTGTAATTTTTGGTTTTTTGTTCAAAAAATCAAATTTCGGCCTGCATGATGTAAAAAGGCATTTTTTTTGAATTTTTTTCTCGAACTACGTGCAAAGGTCGTACGGTCTGGATCTGGAGAAAAAATACTCCCAGAGGCTCAGGAACCAAAATAGGTTGAATTTTATATGACCATAGGGGTTTTCAGGCCTTCTGAGCATGATGGTGAGGTCCGTTTAGGCCCAAAGTGCTCAAAAAAAGAGGCCTATCCCTAAGCACACATAAAAACTTCCTGAAACCCCAGATCTGCTTCCAATACAAAAATTCTCAAAACAAGAATAGATAGTTGCAGATCTGAAGCTCTGATACCATGTTGGAGTTGAGAAAATACAACACCAAAGGAGCCCAAATGATCTCTGCAAGCTGAAAAACCTATTACAAGGAGAAGCAAGGAAGCAAATCACAAAAGAAAGAAATATACATAAAATATGCTCAAAAGAGAGCTCAATATTCACAAAATGTGTAATGTAATAATCCTTCTTCTTCTTATGATGAAAAGAAAGAACTCAACCTTTAATAGGTCAAGAAACCCTAAAAGGGAAGACCTAGGTTTGCACATAATAATTTATAAAAGAATTAATTATTATGCACCTAAAGTTAGCTTAAGTGTAAAAGAGATAAAGGGAACTTAAATAATTAAACAAATATTGTTTAATTAATCAATTAAATACCCAAATACTCTAACACCAAGGGCTAGTCCTTCGGGAACTCAGATTCATAGCTCTCTTTGATCCCATTTTGTATCAGTTTTTTTATGATGATGTTGTTAGATTCAATGATAGCCCCAAAGACACTGAGAGAGGGGGGGTGAATAAGTGTCTAACCGGTTAACATAATATACACTTATTAAGAAATTTGCATCTCAAAATAGTGTACCGATAAATAAGAATTAATGCAGCAAATAAGAATAATAGAGATAGTATAGAGAACACACCATAACACAAGATATTTAATGAGGAAACTCGGTGTAGGAAAAACCTCGATGGGATTTGTGACCCACAATATTCACTCGCTGGCCAATGAATAAATATTACTTACAATGAGGGGCCTACACAGGCAGGAAGGCTAGGAGCCTAGAGCTCACTGTCGACTACAAAATCATTGTCTCACTGACTTACAAAATGGAATATCAAAATCCAATAGAATGTACTTCTTCAAATCATCATCAACTATGCTAGGTTCAATACCGGTTTAAGCTCAGTCTATAACCAAAACCTTTGTTGTCAATGATAGTTCTGATACTTAAAGATAAGTACAAATGCCAAGCTAACAAGATGAGAGGGGAGGGTGAATCATACAAACTCAATTTTCCATAAACATCAGATTCAACCTCGGTAGCATATACTTCAGTAATATAACCAAAACTGCTAAACATGCAAACTCAAAAGCATATAAACATCATAATACTCATAACACCAGATTTAACGTGGAAACCCAAATAGGGAAAAACCACTATGGGATTTCAGACCCACTAAGAAATATACTCTTCTAGAGTATGCTCGGTTAAAAGCAAATCCTATTAAAGATTACAAACACATTGCTAGATGTGACCCGGTTAAGGGATTTCCCACAGATCTGTTAGGATCTTCACCTTGTTAGAAGTGACCTTGTTAAAGGATTTCAAACACTCAATCAGAATGTCACCTTGCTAGAGGGTTTTACAAATAAGACTGTTAAGTCCACTCAGTTAAGAGATTTTTTGTCACTTCTCAAAATAATAGTAATAAAAATCTATCTGCAACTTCACATCTAAAATGCTAAAGAAAATTCTTATTTTCTCAATACAATATAGACATAGAACTAATCTTGTCCATCTGCTGGGCTCTATACTCTATTATTCAAAACAAGTCTTCAAGCTTATGTGCTCGGTAATCACTATGTAGCATCCATGTGCATACACTTG
Source organism: Cryptomeria japonica (assembly GCF_030272615.1). NCBI lineage: Eukaryota > Viridiplantae > Streptophyta > Pinopsida > Cupressales > Cupressaceae > Cryptomeria > Cryptomeria japonica. The sequence continues at coordinate 543,657,802 of NC_081405.1, forward strand.
CCTGCATACATTGTTTATCAACAGTTCCCTATTTATAAACAATTCACCAACCACTTAATCTCCTTGATCACATTTCCCATGATCAATCATAGCCATCAGATCTTCAAACTTTGACCATGTTCAATGTATCTTTAGATCTGAAAATGTTTTACCCTGCCTTGGAACTTGCATACATTTCTTGGAACTTGTGCTAGGGTATTGCGTTTCAATCTGAGTTGTAGATCTTCCTGCCAATTATCCTTTGCCATAGATTCTTTAACAAACTTCATTCACAGCATACCAATCATTTAATCATAGCCATCTTATCAGCTTCCTTCATTAAATAATGCTTTTATTCATTCAATGCATTCTGTTATTACTCGGTTGCAACTCGGTAAATTCTAAACTTCACTCGGTAGACATTCTGCCTTCATTAACCGATAGCGATAACCTTAGGATTTACCGACTAGGTTCTTTGCTCGATAACATAGTATAGTATTAACCTTTCAATCAATAACATATGTAGGATATCAAAATAATCTAATCATCATGATCTCATCAATGTCTAACTCGGTAATAGTTGCCCATTGAATAACTTATTTCTCCCCTTATTCATCATATTCTTTCTGTGTCTTTTACTGACATCTTTATACTCATCAAATCATACTTCTCAAGATATGGCAACATCATACTAAATCAGAAAATCAATTTCTTGACATCAATGACAAAATAATAATATTAAGATAGTAAACATCCTTAATCAATTTTATCCATAATCATCAACAACCTTCTCAATATCCTTATTGAAATGCCAACAATCTCTCCTTGTCTGTTATAATGCCAAATGCCAACAATCTCCCCCTTTGGCATTGATGGAAAAACTAATTGATTTGACCTAATTGATTCGGATTGCTGTGAGATTCTGAAATGCTGAAATGCTCTCCCCCTATCATCAGAATTCTCCCCCATACATTAGTCTTCTCCACTTCTCTTCTTCTCTTCTATCTTCTCCCCCTTTGACAACAATGCCAAAAAGTAAAGAACTAAAACATAATTTCTTCCTGTATGAAGTTATTTCCTGCTATTATGTGTCAACTTAGTCTCGGTCAGAGCATTTTGTCTTCAATTCCTATTCCCTGTATTGTTTCTTGTACACCTTTAGAAAACATCCTAAAGTGTGTAAATCAGCATCAACTCCTAAAAGATATTCTGTAGAGTCATTGAATTGATGCTTTCACCGAACTTGGTCAGTGAGTAGAAGAAAGGGGTAGGACCCCTAACTTACTTCTGAGATACTCAATAGTGTCCCTTGGTAGTGACTTGGTGAAGATATCTACTATTTGTTCCTTTGTGCTAACATACTCCAACACCACTTTCTTCTCTTGAGCTTCTTCTCTAAGATAATGATATTTGATAGAGATGTGCTTTGTCTTAGAGTGCATAACACGATTCTTTGAAATGTTAATGGCACTAGTATTGTCATAGAATATAGTTACTAGCTTGGTAACTTTCTCATTTATACCTTCCAACAGCTGTTTGATCCATGCTATGTTGGTAGAATTCAATGTTGCAGCAACATATTTAGTTTCTGTTGTTGACTGTGAAACACATCATTGTTTCTTGCTAAGCCAACTCACTAGTCTTTCTCCTAAAAAGAAAGCTCATCCACTTTTGCTTTTTTTGTCATCAATGTTGCCTGCCCAATCAACATCAGTAAAAACTTTTAAATCAAAATCATTTCTTTTCTGATATACTAAGCCATAATCCTCAGTGCCTTTCAAGTATCTGAAAATTCTCTTGATAATTGTCATGTGTGTTTCCTTAGGATCTGCAGAGAATCTTGCAACTATACCTACTGCATGTGCTATGTCTGGCCTGCTGTGAACAACATATTGCAACTTTCCAATCATGGATCGGTAAAGTGTCTCATCAATAGATGCAGATTCATCATTCTTTGATAGTTTACAGTTGGTAGTCATAGGAGTACTTACTGGTTTTGAATCCTCCATTCCAAATTTCTTCAAGATTTCCTTTATGTACTTGGATTGAGTAATGAAAATCTCATCTTTCATTTGCAGTATTTGTAAACCTATAAAATACTTTATCTCACCAATTAATGACATCTCAAATTATTTGGTCATTTCATTTCCAAAGTTCTTACATAGAGAGTCATTCCCACAAAATATAATATCATCAACAAATATGGCTGAGATCAGTATTCCATTTTCATCATTCTTCATGTACATATTGTTATTTTCACTTGTCCTTATAAAACCAATCTTGATTAAATAAGAGTGCAATCTTTCATACCATGCTCTAGGTGCTTGTTTCAAACCATATAAAGCTTTGTTCAATTTACATACCTGATCTTTATTCTTATCTTCAACAAATCCTTCAGGTTGTTCAATAAAAACTTCTTCTTCTAATATACCATTCAGAAATGCAGATTTGACATCCATTTGATATACCTTGAATTTTTTGTAAGCATCATATGCCAACAATGTTCTTACTCCTTCAAGTCTTGCCACAGGTGCAAAAGTCTCACCACAATCAATTCCCTCTTCTTGGGCATAACCTTTGCAAACTAGTCTTGCTTTATTTCTAATGACCTCACCTTTTTCATTCAGCTTGTTTCTGAAAATCCACTTTGTACCGATTACATTTTTGTCCTTCGGTCTTGGTACCAGTGTCCATGTGTCATTCTTCTTGATTTAATCAATCTCTTTTGTCATAGCATTTATTCAATCTTCATTGTTAAATGCCTCTTTCACTATCCTCGGTTCAAATTTAGATAGCAGACATGTGTTCTGTCTCAGTTTGTTCCTTGTCATCATTGGATCATCCTTATTTCCTATAATCTGACTTGATGCATGATGTCTTCTGACATACTTGGCTAATACAGGCTCAGTAGGCTCTGTATGATCTTCTTCATCACTCGGTAACTAGATATTCTCTTCATTTTCTTCAACAGTTCTCTCGGTAAGACTTGTCGGTTGAACATAGACAAATTCATCATAATCTTCTGGTTCCTTGGAATTTCCTTCATCATTTCTTTTTGCAAATTCATCAATTTTCACATTTGCACTTTCTACTATTTTGTTAGATGATTTGAGAAGACATTTAAATGCTTTACTTCTAGAAGAATAACCAAGAAATGTTCCTTCTTCACTTTTTTGATCAAACTTGCCATTTCTATCATCCTTGTGTACATAGAATCTACTTCCAAAGATTTTAAAATAACTTACATTAGGTTTCTTGTCATACCAGATTTCATATGGTGTCTTCAAAGTACCTTTTTTCAGTTGTACTTGGTTCAGGGTGTAAACTGTTGTGCTTATTGTTTCTCTCCAAAATGTTTGTGGCACTTTCTTTTCAATCATTAGGGTTCTAGCACAATCCACAATAGATCTGTTTCTTCTCTCAGCAATTCCATTTTGTCGTGGAGTTCTCGGTGCAGAGACTTGTCTTTTTATACCATGATCATTGTAGAATAAGTTGAACTCATCAAATGTGAACTCTCCTCCTCTATCTAATCTAAGACACTTCAGTTGTCTTCCTATTTCATTTTCAACTCTTTCCTTATACCATTTAAACATTTGAAAAGCTTCTGATTTTTCTTTTAAAAACATTACTGACATCATCCTTGAGTAATCATCCACAAATAATATGAAATATTTATCACCATAACAACTTTGAACTTTCATAGGACCACAAAGATCAGTGTGCACAAGATCTAAAATTCCCTTGGAGGTGTAGGACTTACTTGTAAAGCTTGATCTTGTCATTTTACCAATCTGGCATCCTCGGCACATAGCATTCTATGGTTTTTCAAGACTCGGTAGACCTCTTACTCGGTCCTTCTTGCTTATTTTGATCAGATTATCAAAATTTACATGACAAAACCTTTTATGCCATAACCAGGTATCATCTATCTTTGCATACAGACATTTATTCTGAGTTGAGTCAAGGTGAAATGTGTTACCTTTTGTTTGTGTCCCAGTAGCAGCTACCTTTCCATGCTTGTCATGAACTTTGACAATTCCTTTCTGAAATTCTATTTGGTATCTTGTATTGTTTAGTTGTGCTACACTCAACAAATTGTATTTCAAACCTTCAACCCAATAAACATCATTGCATCTTTCATTGTCAAGAAGTGTTATGGATCCTTTACCTCTTATCGGACATGGTGCATCATTACCAAATCTTATATAGCCTCCATCATAGTCTTCTAACATAACAAACTTTTGTTTATCACCTGTCATGTGATGTGAGCATCCACTATCTATGATCCAAGAATCATTAGTATTTATGTGAGATATTAGGGCTTTTTCTTCATACCTTTCTTCATCTAATCCATCTTTGATAGCCACCTAAACTACTTCCTCTATATCAGTTTCATCTGATTTATCATCATTGGATTCCTCATCGGCTATTATGCATGACTTTCTATCTCTTCTTCTGAAGTCTCGGTGTCCTCTGTAATGATTATCTTTCTGTCTATCATCTCAGTAATCTCTCTTTTCAGTAGAATCTTTGTCAAGACAATTAGAAGCCATATGTCCTATCTTATCACAATTGAAACATTTCAAAGGTAGTTTTCCTTTATACTTACCTTTGCCTCTCGGTAACCTTCTGGCTAATAGTGATTCAAACTCTTCTTGCTTTCTGATTTCCTCATATAGTTTGTGTACTTCCTCCATGTTCTTGTGAAATCTTTCACTTGCTCCACTGTGATCCCCTTTAGTGTGCTTACTCATTCTATCATTGTAATCATCAGATTCACCAATATGAAAAGAACTAAATGCAGATTCAACTTTATTTACCGATGACCCACTATTATCAAAGTTACTTAACTCAAATGCATGTAGCTTACCAATGGTAGCATCTAAAGAAACTTGCATATTAGGTACAAATCTCAATTCATTGATTGTAGAGACTCGGATTGCATAAGACGGTAGAAGGGTTCTTAACAACTTACTTTTTATATCCTTTTCTTCAATAGTTCCACCTACTCCTTTGATTTGATTGACAATCTCCTTTAGTCTTGTACTGTACTGGGTTATGTTCTCACCTTCATTCATCCTCACAGATTCAAGTTGTCCTCTTAGGCTATCCACTTTTTCTCTTTGAACATGTTCATCTCCTCCATACACAGATATGAGCTTGTTCCACATTGCCTTTGCATCATTGCAGCATTCTAGATCATTAAACTCTGAATCGGTCAATGCAGATGTTATTTCAATCATTGCTTGGATATGTTCTTCCTTTGCCTTTATCTCTTCCATTGTCAATGGATAGGTACTCGATGTGATGAAATCATTCTCTAGATAATATACAACATATTCTCCAACTCCTGATAGGTGCAGCTTCATCCTTTTCTGCCATGTAGAGAATCTTGACTTGTTCAGCTTCGGTGCATCCCTCTTATACATCTTTGGATCTTTTCCTCAAGTACCTTTAAACTTTTCCTTCTGGAGTCCAAAGCTTTAATACCAATTGATAGTTCTGATACTTAAAGATAAGTCTAGATGCCAAGCTCATAAGATGAGAGGGGGCTGTGAATCATACAAACTTAATTTTCCATAAAAACATCAGATTCAACCTCGGTAACATATACTTCAGTAATATAACCAAAACTGCTAAACATGCAAACTCAAAAGCATATAAACATCATAATACTCATAACACCAGATTTAACGTGGAAACCCAAATAGGGAAAAACCACTGTGGGATTTCGGACCCACTAAGAAATATACTCTTCTAGAGTATGCTCAGTTAAAAGAAAATCCTATTAAATATTACAAACACATTGCTAGATGTGACCTGGTTAAGGGATTTCCCATAGATCTATTAGGATCTTCACCTTGTTAGAAGTGGCCTTATTAAAGGATTTCAAACACTCAATCAGAATGTCACCATGCTAGAGAGTTTTACAAATAAGACTGTTAAGTCCACTCGGTTAAGAGATTTTTTGTCACTTTTGAAAATAATAGTAATAAAAATCTATCTGCAACTTCACATCTAAAATGGTAAAGCATATTCTTATTTTCTCAATACAATATAGACATAGAACTAATCTTGTCCATCTGTTGGGCTCTATACTCTGTTATTCAAAATAGGTCTTCAAGCTTTTGTACTCGGTAATCACTATGTAGCATCCATGTGCATACACTTGCCCGCATACATTGTTTATCAACAGTTCCCTATTTATAAACAATTCACCAACCACTTAATCTCCTTGATCACATTTCTCATGATCAATCATAGCCATCAGATCTTCAAACTTTGACCAGGTTCAATGTATCCTTAGATCTAAAAATGTTTTACCCCACCTTGGAACTTGCATACATTTCTTGGAACTTGTGCTAGGGTATTGTGGTTCAATCTGAGCTATAGATCTTCCTGTCGATTATCCTTTGCCATAGATTCTTTAACAAACTTCATTCATGGCATACCAATCATTTAATCATAGCTAGCTCATCAGCTTCCTTCATTAAATAATGCTTTTATTCATTCAATGTATTCTGTTATTACTCAGTTGCAACTCGATAAATATTAACTTCACTCGGTAGACATTCTGCCTTCATTAACCGATAGCGATAACCTTAGGGTTTACTGGCTAGGTTCCTTAGGGTTTACCGACTAGGTTCTTTGCTCGGTAACATAGTATAGTATTAACCTTTCAATCAATAACATATGTAGGATATCAAAACAATCTAATCATCATGATCTCATCATTGTCTAACTCGGTAATAGTTGCCCATTGAATAACTTATTTCTCCCCTTATTCATCATATTCTTTCTGTGTCTTTTACTGACATCTTTATACTCATCAAATCATACATCTCAAGATATGGCAACATCATACTGAATCAGAAAATCAATTTCTTGACATCAATGACAAAATAATAATATTAAGGCAGTCTCTCCTTGTCTGTTATAATGCCAAATGCCAACAGTCAACTATATTACCTTATACAAAATTGCCTTAAACTTATCATATATATTCCTCTCTCTCTCTCTCTCTCTCTCTCACTCTCTCTCTCTCATATCAAAATGACCTATAAGATCTCATACATATATAAGTATTTTACAATATGCCATGTTGACTTTTACATTATAAAACAATAAAAAAAAGTTTATTCCATGTCAGCTTGATTGTCGGTATGTATTGTTGCCATTTCTAGTGAAGTGCCTGTCGGTGTATATAGAAGTCTATTGTTGGTGTCGATAACTGCTAGTGGGTTGCCCGATGATTTCCAGTTGGTTGCCATCAATGACAACATCAACTATGCTTATAAGAGTGTAGAATGCCAACAATCTCCCCCTTTTGCATTGATGGCAACACTCATGACAAAAATGCAAAAACTAATCCAAAAACTGAAGTCCAAAAATTTTCCAAGAAGATGTGCTCCCCTTGAGCAAGTGATCTCCTCTGTATAAGTATTTTTCTCTCCACTACTCCCCCTTTGACATCAATGTCAAAGGTTGTCAAAAATAGTCAAACGAGTGCAAAAATTTCACCTCAAAGTCTGTAACCAGTTGGTTACAATCTGAAAATTATCTACCCAAACTAGATTTAGACTCTGCATAAACCTTTTGTTGTCATTCAAGGTTGCCTCAGTTTGTTGGATCATGTCTGTGAGATAGTGCATGTATTCTTCCGGTGATCGTTCTCCTTGAAGTAATGCCTTAGATATTTCAATTCTCTGAGAGATAAGATTTCCCAACTTAGGACCAAGTTTATTTTTAATTTGTCGGGCATTTGACCTTATCCTTGCCTTCTCTTTCTCAAGTTTCTCTAAATTCTCCTCAAAAACTGTCATTTCCTGCTCAAAAACTAATATATTTTCGGATGAACCAATTATGTTTTTAGCTATGTCATCGATTTCTTTTTGTGTTCTAATGATCTCCTTATCTATGTCCCCTATCAAAAGCTAAGGTTTGCATGCTTCCCCATATAGCACTCTGTACTCCAAAATTGTAGAGTTAAGTGTCAGTAATAATGTATTCAAGTGTTCTGTACACTTCTTTATGGTGTCTTCAAAGAATTTATTTTTCTCTTTTTCAACTCTCTCCTTGAGTGCATCCTCATTTACCTTGTCAATAGTTATTACATTGCCAGCAATAAATTTGGACAATGTGTCCAATTTACCTAAAGAATCCTTAATATGATCTATGTTACAATTTGGTGGAATCAATTTAAGAACATGTAAAATGTTGTCAATTACCTTGTAGGCCAATGCATTGTAATCTGTTATCTTCTTGATTGAATCCAAAAGTACCTCTGTAATAGTGGTAGGTCTAAATTCACCTATAGATGTGTTCGATGTCTTACCAATTATCTTTATTACCTCTGTGCTTCCAATAGGTGTAACCATTTTTCTTGCATTTTCCTCTGATGGATCAGTCTGGGTTTGCATCTCAACCTGCAAAGGTTTCTCATACTATTTTAATGTCTCAGTGATTCCCGATATCTCTGTTTCAATGTGTACCTCTGTCATAGTTTAATTTTTTGAAAGTTCAACTTTCGGTATCTCTATCTCTAGTGGCCCTATGCCACCATCTTTTCCTTCAGTAGGTTTTTGAGTTTCTGATGGTTGCTCTGTTTGGGTTGGGATCTCAAATTCAACAGTTCCTACCGGTTCCTCTGCCATGTTGCCACTATCAACATTGTCTAGCTTAACCTCTGAATTACCTTTATCCACAACAATATTTACTTCTTGAGTATCCACATTCATGGTAAAGAGTATCTTAGATTCACGATTTGTATCATCATCTATAATACCTTCAGTGTCAATATCCAGTGGATCATCTGAGTCTATCGGTGCAATATCCAAAGGTGGCAGTAGATTGTCATTAATCTTGATGTTTGGAACTCAACCAATTTTTCCTTTTCCCTTGTCCTTGTCCTTCTGATATACTTTGAATGTCTTTTTAGGTCGGTTCATTTCCTCTTGTTTTTCCTTCTCCACAAAAAATATATCCTAATTATCTGCAGTCTCATCTGTAATCTCTTTCACTCTTCCTGCCATTAAGCTTACTTGCCAGTGCCCACTGGAAAAAATGGATCAGTTAGCCTCATAAATAAGTTCATCAATTTCTTCTTTTGAGTTAACAGGATGTATAACTAGAAGTTTTTCAGTTTTCAATTTCTTGTCTAATTCCATCACTGCTATCTTTTTTGCTTCCAATCTTCTATAAATTTCATTAGGTAAGTCATCCACAACTTCAATTAGAACCTTCTTATATATGTCCAAGTGTAAAATAATACTTTTCTCAATACTCTCCCTGTCAGAATCATTAAATGTATTATACAGTTTGTGTACATTAGCCAAATTGCCGTCATTAGTTATTTCATTCAATAAATCATTCAAAGAAGGGGTAACCGGTTGTTGTTTCTTCTTTGGTGTTAGTTTCTTGGGCGGTCCCCTTACTACTTATTGTTTCTTTCTCAAAGTCCTTCTTCTCTTAGGTGAAGGAGAGGGTACCGGTGAAGGTTTTATCTTCCTCCTTTCAACTCTTTTAAAGTTTGTTTCCTTCTCACTATCAGTTCCAGAAGATGTTTCAACCGGTGAAATGTGTGCCTTTGGTTGAAGTCCTTCAATCTCACTAGCCGATATGCCATTGATGTTCATGACATTTTCTTTGATTTCCTTTACTTTCTTAGAAGCATCTCTAATGTATTTTTCTCTTTTCTTTCTTTTCTTCAATAGATTTACATTACTCTCAAAAGTCTCAGCACTACCAAAGACCTTTTCAGATGGTTCTCTTGGTGCATCAATGTAAAGCTTTGGCATATGTTTCCAGAATAGTAAGATCTACTCCATATCCAATCTTGATGACCCAAATAGTCCTAGGGAGTACTACCTCCATCCATGTCTCATCTCTTTTGATGACAAAAAAAATTTCTCTGTCATATGTATCTACTACATTTTGTGGTAACCTTTCTCTAGCTCTCATCTTAGATTGGAAAGTTTTAAAGTAATCTCTTATGTTGTTGTCTCTAGAAGTTCCCATGCCGGTAAAAGCTTCCTGTAGTTGTTTTCCTACTGGTATATCATAACCAAAGTCTTTGGGTCCTGTACCTGGGATCTCTTTAGTGAAATACAACATTAAACATACCAAAAGGTTTCCAAAATGGAATGTACCTTTCTTGACTCCCTTAATCTTTTTCAAATGGTCAATAAGCTCATCTTTTAACCATTCACAAATATCAGTCATTGCATTGTTGTTTACCATCTCATAAGAACTATTTATATAGAGACTAGAAACAAAATTTAGCCTATTAGCATGTGTGGTCTTCTATCCTAGCACCATACTTACAAATCTCACATTGATGTCCTTAATATCATTTACTCTAAGTGATCTATTGTAAGATCTTTCTCTGATTAGGCTTATCACTTTGTTGTTGGGAATATTCTTGGTCTTATCAGGTCTACTACCGGTTGAGCGTAAACTAGTAACTACCCTAATTGCTTGTCGGGTTATCTTGCAAACAAAATCCAACCATAAGAATTATCCTTGTGCTCTACTCAATACAATTCTTACCACTTTCTCTGGAAATTAAGGGATATTCAGTATCTCCACAATCTTGTGTTTGTGTTTAACACTACCATGTTCATCACAAATGACCTTAGTAAACATTTTCATTAATTCCTCAGAACCTTGTTCTTCTATATTGCAATGTATATAAATCCTAGTGTTTTCTACAAGTGCTACACCTTTAGGAATTTTTCAAAATGCCCCTACAGAGTCATCTTGCTTCGTAATTTCAGGAATTATCTTAAACATGGGCCTAGGGAGTTTCACATTTTCCATAATGGTAGGGTTTGAAATAAATTTAGGAGTAGAAAAAGAGGCCATTGAAAAATACCTTTTACTGTTTGAAAATATTTTGAATGTCTGAAGAAATCACTTTGCACCTTCGCCTTGAATGCATTCGCTTAGTTTTCGCGCTCTCTGATAATTTGAATGTTCGGTGAGTCAAAAATGAGGGAAATCAGCTGATTTATAATGACGTATCTTCCTCCAACCACATTAAATGCTCACCAGTTAAGTGAAAAATTAACACATTTATCAGTAAAGAAGAAATATATCTTCTCACCATCAACTACGGGTAATCTACATGATTTTCAACTTGCTGGAATACCCGCAAAGGGTTACTTCTTAGTTGGATGAAGAATCTCCTGCCGGTGGAGGATTACTATGTTCTACCAATATAGAGACAATTTCATCAACTTTCTGATCTCTCTTTTTAATCCATTGTTTTGAAAATTCTTGCTTTACTTCATCTACCTTTTCTTTGCCTTTCAAACTGAATCCTTTATTGTTTTCCGGTGAAGTCTTGCTTCTACAAAATTAAGCAATATGTCCAATTTTGTTACAAGCATAACAAGTCACATTATTCCTCTGAATAGCCTTTCCATATCCTACGTCAGTTTGTGTTCTGCATTGATTAGATAAATGTCCATATCTTCCACAAACATAACATTTCACATTCATTTTGCAATTTTCTGAATTATGACCAACTTTGTTGCATTTGGAACATTGACTGATGGGTGCATTAATATTCTGATTATTTCTAAATCTACACTCATTTTCCCTACGACCATATTTGTTGCAATTGAAACATTTTCCACTAAATTTATAAGCATTAGGTTGTCTTACCAGTTTGTTCTGATCTAGATTGTTTGTAGTACCGAAACTTTCTCCAATTTGAAATCCAAGTCCATTAGTATCTCCATTAGGTTGCTGACTTTTCAGCATGTCATCAAGCTCCTCTAAACTTTTCTTGAATTTTTCTTTGTGTTTATTTGCAGTATCCAACTCATTTTCTAGAATTCCCATTTGTCTCATAAGCTCAGTTTTATCATGTTGCATGTGAATCAGATTTGTCTTCAACATATCATTTTCATGACTAATTCTTAGCTTTTCATTTCCAGCATCATTAAGTCTCCTAGTCAAGTCTTCTTCATTCTTCTTCCTATCTTCAATATCTTTACATAACCTCATAGTCATATCCCGCATTTCATTCTTCATATTATTGTTTTCTTGTCTCAATTTGTTTGCAAGTTCTCTAAGAGTTTCTTTTTCATCATAATCTTGTTGCATCTTCTCATGAAGTTCTTTCCTTTCATTTTGTGCTATAGAAAAGTTCTCCTAAAGTCCTTTAATGAATTCATGTGTGGTCCTTAGATCATCTTCAAGTTTGATACTCTTAAATTTCTCTGCATCATAATCTACAAGAGCTTCTTCCAATTGTTTTCTTAAGTTCTCCATCTGTCACGGTGTCAGAATCTTCCTCAAGCTGTTAGACTTTTGAAAATAGAGGACCAGGCTTTGATACCAATTATTACAATCAATGACAGTTCCAAAGACACTGAGAGCGGGGGTGAAATAGTGTCTAACCAGTTAATAGAATATTTATACTTATTAATAACTTTGCATCTCAAAATAGTGTATCGATAAATAAGAATTAATGCAGCAAATAAGAATAACAGAGACAACATAGGGAACACACCTTAACATAAGATATTTAATGAGGAAACCTAGTGTGGTAAAAACCTCAGTGGGATTTGTGACCCATAATATTCACTCACTGGCCAATGAATAAATATTACTTACAATGAGGGGCTTGCACATGCAGGAAGGCTAGCAGCCTAGAGCTCACTGCTCAACTTCAAAATAGAAGTCTCACTGACTTATAAAATGGATTATCAAAATTCAATATAATGTACTTCTTCAAATCAGCATCAATGATGCTAGGTTCAGTACCAATTTAAGCTCAATCTATAACCAAAACCTTCACTGTCAACTATATCACCTTATCCAAAATTGCCTTATACTTATCATCTATATTCCTCTCTCTCTCATATCGAAATGACCTATAATATCCCATACATATATGAGTCTTTTACAATATTCCATGTCATATTTTACATTATAAAACAAAAAACAAAAGTTTATTCCATGTCGGCTTGAGTGTCGGTATGCATTGTTGCCACTGCAGGTGAAGTGTCTACCAGTGTATGTAGAAGTCTATTGCCGATACCGGTAATTGCCAGTAGGTTGCCAGATGATTTCCAATTGGTTTCCATCAATGACAACATCAACTATTCTCATAAGAGTGTAGAATGCCAACAATCTCCCCATTTGGCATTGATGGCAACACTCATGAGAAAAATCCAAAAACTGCTCCATTCTTATTTGCTGCATTAATTCTTATTTATCGGTACACTATTTTGAGATGCAAAGTTCTTAATAAGTATAAATATTCTATTAACTGGTTAGACATTGATTCCTGCCCCCCCCCCCCCCTCTCAGTGTCTTTGGAACTGTCATTGATTCTAACAATTCGTATCTGAGCTTGGTCCTCTATTTTCAAAAGTCTAATAGCATGAGAAAGATTCTGACACCATTACAGATGGAGAACTTAAGAAAATAATTGGAAGAAGCTCTTGTAGATTATGATGTAGAGAAATTGAAGAGTATCAAACTTGAAGATGATCTAAGGACTGCACATGAATTTATTAAAGGAATTCAGGAGCACTTTGCTATAACACAAAATAAAAGGAAAGAACTTCATGAGAAGATGCAGAAAGATGATGATGAAAAAGAAACTCTTAAAGAACTTGCAAACAAATTGAGACAAGAAAACAATAATATGAAGAATGAAATGCAAGATATGACTATGAGGTTACTGGAAGAAGAATAAAGAAGACTTGACTAGGAGACTTAATGATGCTGGAAATGAAAATCTAAGACTTAGTCATGAAAATGATAGGTTGAAGACAGATCTGATTCACATGCAACATGATAAAATTGAGCTTATGAGACAAATTGGAATTCTGGAAAATGAGTTGGCTACTGCAAATAAACACAAAGACAAATTCAAGAAAAGTTTAGACGAGCTTGATGACATATTGAAAAGTCAAAAACCTAATGGAGATACTAATGGACTTGGATTTGAAGTTGCAGAAAGTTTCAGTACTACAAACAATCTAGATCAAAACAAACCGGTAAGACAACTAAATGGTTATAAATTTAATAGAAAATGTTTCAATTGCAACAAATATGGTCATAGAGAAAATCAGGGTAGATTTAGAAATAATTAGAATATTAATGCACCCATTGGTCAATATTCCAAATGCAACAAAGTTGGTCATAATTCAGAAAATTGCAGAATGAATGTGAAATGTTATGTTTGTGGAATATATGGACATTTATCTAATCAATGCAGAACACAAACCGACGTGGGACATGGAAAGGTTATTCAGAGGAATAATGTGACTTTTTATGCTTGTAACAAAATTGGACATATTGCTAAATTATGTAGAAGCAATACTTCACTAGCAAACAATAGAGGATCCAGTTTGAAAGGCAAAGAAAAGGTAGATGAGGTAAAGCAAGAATTTTCAGATCAATGGATTAAAAAGAGAGATAAGAAAGTTGATGAAATTGTCTCTATACTGGTAGAACATAGTAATCCTCCACCGGAAGGAGATTCTTCATCCAACTGAGAAGTAACCCTTTGGGGGTATTGCAGCAAGTTGAAAATCATGTTGATTACCCTCGGTTGATGGTGAGAAGATAGATTTCTTCTTTACCGGCTAATGTGTTAAGTTTTCACTTAACTAATGAGCATTCAATGCGGTTGGTGGAAGATATGTCATTATAAATCAGCCGATTTCCCTCATTTTTGACTCATCGAACATTCAAATTATCAGAGAGCGCGAAAACTGAGCGAAGGCATTCAAGGCGAAGGTGCGAAGTGATTTCTTTAGACATTCAGAATATTTTCAAGCAATAAAAGGTATTTTTCAATAGCCTCTTCTTCTACTCCCAAATTTATTCTGAACCCTACAATTGTGGAAGATGTGAAATGCCCTAGGCCCATGTTTAAGATATTTCTTGAAATTGCGAAGCAAGATGACTCTGTAGGTGCATTTTTGAAAATTCCTAAAAGTCTAGCATTTGCAGAAGACCCTTGGATTTATATACATTGCAATATAGAAGAACAAGGTTCTGAGGAATTAATGAAAATGTTTACTAAGGTCATTTGTGATGAACATGGTAGTGTTAAACCCGAACACAAGATTGTGGAGATACTAAATATCCCTCATTTCCATAGGAAGTGGTAAGAATTGTATTGAGTAGAGCACATGGATAATTCTTATGGTTGGATTGTGTTTACAAGATAACCTGACAAGCAATTAGGGTAGTTGTTGGTTTACCCTCAACCGGTAGTAGACCTGATAAGACCATGAAGATTCCCAACAACAAAGTGATAAGCCTAACCGGAGCAACAACTGACAATAGATCACTTAGAGTAAATGATATTGAGGACATCAATGTGAGATTTGTAAGTATGGTGCTAGGATACAAGACCACACATGCTAATAGGCTAAATTTTGTTTCTAGTCTCATTATACATAGTGCTTATGAGATGGTAAAAAACAATGCAATGATTGATGTGTGTGAATGGTTAAAAGATGAGCTTATTGACAATTTGAAAAAGACTAAGGGAGATAAGAAAGGCACATTCCATTTTGGAAACCTTTTGGTATGTTTAATGTTGTATTTCGCTAAAGAGATCCTGGGTACAGGACCCAAAGAATTTAGTTATGATATACCAGTAGGAAAAGAACTATAGGAAGCTTTTACCGACATGGGAACTTCTAGAGACAACAACATAACATATTACTTTAAAAAATTTCAATCTAAGATGAGAGCTAGAGAAAGTTTACCATAGAGTGTAGTAGATAAATATGACAAAGAAATTTTTTTTGTCATCAAAAGAGATGAGAAATTGATGGAGGCAGTACTCCCTAAGACTATTTGGGTCATCAAGATGGGATATGAAGTAGATCTTACTATTCTAGAAACATATGCCAAAGCTTTACTGGATCCACTGAGAGAACCATCTGAAAAGGTCTTTGGTAGTGCTGAGACTATTTAGAGTAATGTAAATATGTTGAAGAAAAGAAAGAAAAGAGAAAAATACATTAGAGATGCTTCTAAGAAAGTAAAGGAAATCAGAGAAAATGTCATGAACATCAGTTGCATATCGGCTAGTGAGCTTGAAGGACTTCAACCGGAAGCACATATTTCACCGGTTGACACATCTTCTGGAACTAACAGTAAGAAGGCAATAGACTTTAAAAGAGTTGAAAGGAGGAAGATAAAACCTTCACTGTTACCCTCTCTTTCACCTAAGAGAAGAAGGACTTTGAGAAAGAAACAACAAGTAGTAAGGGGACCGCCCAAGAAACTAACACCAAAGAAGAAACAACAATCGGTTACCCCTTCTTTGAATGATTTATTGAATGAAATAACTGATGATGGCAATTTGGCTAATGTACACAAATTGTATAATACATTTAATGATTTTGACAGGGAGAGTATTAAGAAAAGTATTATTTTACACTTGGACATATATAATTGAAGTTGTGGATAACTTACCCAATGAACTTTATAGAAGATTGGAAGCAAAAAGGATAGCAGTGATGGAATTAGTCAAGAAATTGAAAATTGAAAAACATCTAGTTGTACATCCTATTAACTCAAAAGAAGAAATTGATGAACTTATCTATGAGGATAACAGATCCATTTTTTCCAGTGGGCACTGACAAGTAAGCTTAATGGCAGGAAGAGTGAAAGAGATTGCAGATGAGACTGCAGATAATTGGGATATACTTTTTGTGGAGAAGGAAAAACAAGAGGAAATGAACCGACCTAAAAAGACATTCAAAGTATATTAGAAGGACAAGGACAATGGCAAAGGAAAAATTGGTTGAGTTTCGAACATAAAGATTAATGACAATCTACTGCCACCTTTGGATATTGCACTGATAGACTCAGATGATCCATCAGATATTGACACTGAAGGTATTACATATGATGATACAAATCGTGAATCTAAGATACTCTTTACCATGAATTTGGATACTCAAGAAGTAAATATTGTTGTGGATAAAGGTATTTCAGAGGTTAAGGCAGACAATGTTGACAATGGCAACGTGGCAGAGGAACCGGTAGCAACTGTTGAATTTGAGATCCCAACCCAAACAGAGCAACCATCAGAAACTCAAAAACCTACTAAAGGAAAAGATGGTGGCATAGGGCCACCGAAGATAGAGATACCGAAAGTTGAACTTTCAAAAGAACAAACTATGACAGAGGTACACATTGAAATAGAGATACCGGGAATCATTGAGACATTAAAACAGTATGAGAAACCTTTGCAGGTTGAGATGCAAACGCAGACTGATCCATCGGAGGAAAATGCAAGAAAAATGGTTACACCTATTGGAATCACAAAGGTAATAAAGATAATTGGTCAGACATTCGGCACATCTATAGGTGAATTTAGACCTACCAATGTTATAGAGGTACTTTTGGATTCAATCAAGAAGATAACAGATTGCAATGCATTGGCCTAAAAGGAAATTGATAACACTTTACCAGTTCTTAAATTGACTGCACCAAATTGTAACATAGATCATATTAAGGATTCTTTAGGTAATTGGACACATTGTCCATATTTATTGCTGACAATGTAATAACTATTGATAAGGTAAATGAGGATACAATCAAGGAGAGAGTTGAGAAAGAGAAAAACAAATTCTTTGAAGACACCATAAAGAAGTGTACAGAATACTTGAATACAATATTACCGACACTTAACTCTACAATTTTGGAGTACAAAGAGCTATATAGGGAAACATGCAAACCTCACCTTTTGACAGAGGACATAGATAAGGAGATCAGTAGAACACAGAAAGAAATCGATGACATAGCTAAAAACATAATTGGTTCATCCGAATATATATCAGTTTTTGAGCAGGAAATGACAGTTTTTGAGGAGAATTTAGAGAAACTTGAGAAAGAGAAGGCAAGGATAAGGTCAAATGCCCGACAACTTAAAAATAAACTTGGTCCTAAGTCGGGAAATCTTATCTCTCAGAGAATTGAAATATCTAAGGCGTTACTTCAAGGAGAGCAATCGTCGGAAGAACACATGCACTATCTCGCCAACATTATCCAACAAACTGAGGCAACCTTGAATGATAGAAAAAGGTTTGTGCAAAGTCTAAATCTAGTTTTGGCATATAATTTGTAGATTGTAACCAACCAGTTACAGACTTTGAGGCGAAATGTTTGCACTCGTTTGACTATATTTGACAACCTTTGTCATTGATGTCAAAGGGGGAGTAGTGGAGAGAAAAATAATTATACAGAGGAGATTGCTTGCTCAGGGGGAGAACATCTTCTTGGAAACTTTTTGGACTGCATGTTCCTATAATGATTCTATGATGCTTATGATGATGCTATGATACTTATGATGATGATATTATGTTATGAATGCAAATATGTATATGATGATATGCAATATGTTTTTGTTCTTTTATGTTTTTATAATGAGAATTTAAATGTGGATGTATTATATGGTTATGAATAGATGCAAGATGAAATGTATGATAATGATATGATATGATTAGTTATAGGATAAGATGCATGATGTGTATATGATTTACTAATCATAGTGTGTGTAGACAATGCGATGCAATTATGAGATCTATATGCATGTATGAAATGAGATATGCTAACATGTGATGATGTATGTGTAAACTACATGAAATGCAAATAATTTTGGTGTCATTATACTCATTCATGTGATAGTGGGCTACATAGACGCATGAAAGGACAATGGAGGTCAATCAAGAAAGGGGGATGGAAGGTAGAAGATATGGAAAATAGATTCTCATGATTTATCATCATTGAGCTTTATTATGTCAAATAGGTTATGAAAATCGAGGTATAGGTTCAACCTAGAAATTTATTGTACCCGTTTGCATGGAGATTAGACAGTCACAAAAAAGGAATGCCCCAGTTCACACTAGACTCACAATGTCCTCATATCCTTGGACAAGTCATAGAATTACTAAGAGACAATCCACAAACAACAAAATAATAGGTGAACATATCCCATCCTCGCCTTTCTAGTCATAGACATCTTGGAAATATAATCTCTAGTCAGAGACATCCTAGAAAAGCTAAAAGACATGTCACCAGAAAGATGAACTCAAAAGAAAACCAAGACTTGACACCAACACACAATGAAATATTCAAGTTATTTGTGTTTCTTGCCACATATGTTAACATGTTTGATTTGGTCACAATGTTGTCATTCTAATAAAGGACAAATTATACTGAAAAACCATGTTGTTGCCAAAGTCTGTTGAAAGATTTGATTTGTTGAAAGTCCATTGTTGCTTTTTTCTCATTTGAAACTGACTAAATCCATGAAACTGATACTTTATTGTGAAGAAGATCATAACTTTATTGTAGATTGGCAATTCAAATGAATTTTTATTGTGGATTATGCATGAAAAGGAGGAATGAAAAGATGATGCTCCTCAAAACATGCAATGTTGAGGTTACCACTTCCATCACTAGATTTAGGATTTTGCCCCAATTATAGATTGGACCTGATTTATTATGGAAGGAAAGGGGGAAAAGGGAAGGGTTTATTATGAATGGCTAACCAATCTTAGGTAGATCAATAACAAGCCATGATGGGAATGGGTAAGTTTATTATGGATGGATAGGCTATGAGTGTGTGCAAAGTGAAGTGGAAAAGGGATCGAATCCCTAAGGAGGAAGGAGCAATATCTCTACACATGGCACTAGTAACCTGGTTTTCACCATGGTACTTGCCCAGGGAACCACCAAAGTGGTTTTCACCGTTGGACGAATTTATTTCTCTATACTTATTTTCAATTTTTTAATTTTTTTGTATCACAAGGCGCCTGTTTACCAAGTTTTCACCATAAAACAATTTTTTTTATTTTTATGATTTTTAAATTTTTTTAATTTTTTATATTAGGATATTCTAAAAAGATACGTGTAAAACCTGCAAAGTTGCATGTTGTTGATAGGATCTTCCAAAGGTTCTCCATCTGGTGTTGAGAGTTGATATGCACCTAATCCATAGACTGTTGTGATGACGTAAGGACCAAGCCAATTTGGTTTGAACGTTCCTTTCTTTTCTCGATCCTGCTGATTTTTAGGTTTTTCTTTGAGAACTATATATGAGGCTTTACTTTCTGGTTTTATCTGCGTCATTCCTTGATTGAATGATGTGTTTCTCCCTTGATTGTCTTCCTTGATGAAGGAACAAATGTAGAATTACTAATGTGTGGACTACGTAGGCCCATATGCATATCACCTAAAGAAGTTTGGGCATCCCTGATAACAAAGTCCTTCAAGGAAGTTTCATTAAAGGTCCATGATGTATCACCGGAAGGGAAAGGATGTGTGGAACAAGTGGACAAGGAATGAAGGCTTATGATTGTGAAAAGAAGTGAAAGTATCATGACACGATGGAGACTTAGGATCAACAAGTATGATTTTTGACTTAAAATTGTAGAACTTTTGCCCCTAGTTATTTTGATATTAGGGGAGATCAACTCTTGTTCTTTTTCATTCATAGGATTTTTATCCTTGACTTTGATTTTTGCAGAGTCTAATAGCTTTTGATTTTGATTTGGACTAAAGGACTTTTCTTTATTTTTGTCTTTATATTTTTCTTTTCAAAGCTTGATTTTTGATCCCCAATAAGTAAGGGCTTTTGTGATTCATGTTGATCCAATTCTAGGAGTGGAGTGGAAATGGAATGAGTCAGTGAAATGGTAATGCTATATGAGGTCTCAAGAGGGTTGGTGATATATTCAATAGATTCTTTGTTGGAACCACTCTTAGGACTATTGATATCAAGAATTGCTTGCACCACTAAAGGAGATTTTCATTCAGACTTAGTAGCCACAACACTAGGTGGTTCACACCCAATTCCTTGATATTGCATATTGTTTGTAAGTTGTTCCTATTAAGTAAATGTACTAGGAGATAGTGGGAGTTGATCAACATGAAAGATATTCTCACCATATCCCATGTCTTTAACCTAGAATTTTTCTTTGAGCTCTGCTTATTTTGATGTAGAAGCTTTCAAGGATTCTAGATCCACATATGAGGATGATGGAGTTGTTTCTTTATTAACTAGAATTATTATCTTTGATCTTCGTCGTAGGTTATTGCAACATATCAACAGATTTGGATCACCATTAACAATCACTTCAACTCCATTGTGTGGGAACTTAATACATTGATGATATGTAGAAGGAACAACTCTCATTTCATTAATCCATGGACGTCCCAAGAGTATGTTATATGTGAGATCTAAATCAAGGACTTGACATACCACATCCTTTGTAACTGGCCCAACTCTAAGAGGTAAGGTGACTATGTCGTTGGATGAGCGCTCTTTGTCATCATTTTCTTTTATGGTGATTGCATGTGTAGGATTCATAGCATTTTCTGAACATCCCAATTGCTTAATAGTGTTCAATGTACAAATGTTCAGACCTGCTCCTCCATCTATCAAGACTCATTTTATGCAGTTTTTTATAAATAAAGGCTTAAATATGTAGAGGTGCATTATGAGGTTGGGTTATAGATGCATCATCGACTTCTATGAATGTGAGGGTATGTGGAACAGAAAGGTATCCCACCATGGCTTGAAATCGGTCCACGTTCATATCAGTGGGTATGAAGGTCTCTCTCAAAGTTTTATCAAGAATGGTCTTATGTACAAGGGATATGCATAAGAGCTCAAGGATGAAAATGAGGGCGGGTGTCTTACCTAACTGATCTACAAGGTCATACTCATTATTAGTGGATGATGAGGTTTTGGGCTTGGATGGAGCACCTTGCAAGGTGA
Source organism: Cryptomeria japonica (assembly GCF_030272615.1). NCBI lineage: Eukaryota > Viridiplantae > Streptophyta > Pinopsida > Cupressales > Cupressaceae > Cryptomeria > Cryptomeria japonica. The sequence goes on from NC_081405.1 coordinate 543,679,562, forward strand.
ATTTACCTCAATGGGTTTTGACATTACATTTGGAGGTTTCATCTTTAGAAGATGAGGAATATGGTCCAATTCCTTTCAAAACAACTTTAATCCTTTGGGTAGGACCTTTAGGAGTTTTATCCTTTATAATGATAGTAGAAACATGATTATCCATTGAAATATGATTAATAGTGGAATCATAGTCATAAGGCATTTTAGTATAATTAGATTGATTATCGGTAGTTTTTGCTTTTCCCTTGTCGTGTTTAGGAAATGGCTCCTTGAACATCACATTCTCTTCATTGGAGGTATGACTATCCACTTCTATGTCACCTCTTTCAATGAGATCCTATATGATGTTATTCAATATGTGACAATTGGTAGTTAAATGCCCTTTACTCTTATGATATTCACAATATTCATCATCATTCCACCAATTTGGTTTTACTTTTTGCTCATATGGTGGATTATGTGGTAGTGTTATGAGATTGTTTGCCACTAACTTCTTAAATGCAGTTTCAATTGGCTCTCCCAATGGGGTGTATTTCCTTCGAGGTTTTGATTGCCTTTGATTATTCACTTGATTTTTTGAGTTAGAAGAACATGCATCGAGGAAAGTTATCTTAGGTTTCACAACATTTGCATATACTTCCTTATCATTGAATGTGTTCTTATTCTTTTTCCAAAAGCAGGGTTTGTCTTCCCATTTGATTCTTCTTTATTTTCTGTGAATATCTTGATGATACCTTATTCAATAAGGACTTTTTATATCGCCATTCCTTTCTCAATGATCTCTTTGAAGGTAGATAAACATGTTTTTTTTAGCTCATATCCGACATCCTTGTTGATGTTTTGTGTGAACATTTCTACCATTTTATTTTGTGATATATCACAAGAACATCGACTGGCAAGACCTCCCCATCACTGTCAAAATGAAGCAAAAGATTCCCCATGTTTCTACTTAGTATTGCATAAGGTGGCTACTGACACATCTATTTCAATGTTGTATAAAATCCTCTACTAGATCCCCCATGACTTAATTCTAGGTTGAAGTTGGGAGAACCATTCCATTTCTTGTTCAACTAAGATTTGTAGAAACAATCTCATCAAGTATGTTTCTTCTCTTGCTACCTCAATGCAAGCTATGAAAATTTGTCTTATGTGTTCCTTAGGATCCCCTTTGCCTTTATATTTATCAAACTTTGGTGTCACAAAATGTGGACGAAACGGAGGCATTGGAATGCTTCTATCAAATGGGTAAGGACATATATATGCCATTGTGTATTGTTGTTTTGGTGTATTCATGTCTGCCATTCTATTTTGCAAATCCTTGATTTGTAGGCGTGGTGTCTTTTCTCTTTGAGGTAGTCCCATGCTTGAGCCCTCGGATGGAGGAGGATGGATATAATGCATATATGGATGGTACTAATCATAGATGTGTTCATATTGAGGAGGGACATAATTATAGCTTGGATATGGAACACTTGGTATGGTATAGTAATAAGGAGCACTGGGTCTAGGTCGATACATGTCATGACCATAAGGATAGGAGGTATCATAAGAGTGATCTTGAGTATTGCCCCCAAATTTGACATGAGGTCTCCTCGTGTCATGATTTTGAATGTTTGATTGAGTGTAATTGTATGCATTGGTATAATCATGAGCATGTGTGGTGGTGGTTCTTCTCCATAGGAAAGGACGACTGTAGGGTTGTTTGTGAGAGGTTCAATCATAACTAGCATGAGAATGAGTGTATGTATTTGGAATTTCAGGTTTTTGAAATAAGGATGAAGGTGACTCAAGCATGAGACACTCTTTCTTATTACCACCATTATTAGGCCTCCTTTATCTTGTATTAACTTTCATTATTTGGTTTGTATCATCCTCCAAAATCTATGACATATCAAAATCACGAGGTAATCTTGCTCCACTTTGTGCCATAACTTCAAAAAAGTATTGTCTATCCCTCTTCATAATTTTTGGAACCAATTTATTAAAATGGGGATCCATGATAGTCTCCTCAACTTCTGTAGAATCCATGGATACATTGTCATTGTCATTATTATTTCCATTGTTGTTGTCATTGTTGTCATTGTCTGGTATATTACTACGATTGCCAAATGGATTGTAGAATTATTCTCCATCAAATTCATAGGTACTCATGTTTAAATACCTTAAAGATTCTTCGGATTCCCTTCTAGACCTTTGTGAATGGGTTTCAACCATAGACTAAAGCCTTGACCAAAATGAAAAGATAAGATGAAAATATAAACACTATGGAAGACCAAGAGGTGTATGAAATGTAGATGAATCTAGGGTAAACTTTCAATGTCTAAGAGTGTAGTACCAAAGTATGTATGTTTTTAGAGTAAGGTGTGGCTTCCAAAGAGATGATGGATCTCTTGATGAGGTAAGTTGACCTTGACTCCAGAAGACCAAATGAGACCCTAAGATGATAGATCTTGATACAAGAACCACCTAGTGTTGTGTTGTAGAATGTTTACAAAGTTTGATGAGGACAAGTAAAGTAATTTTTGACTCAAATTTGGAAAATATGTATAGGGAAATGCATGTGAAGGAAAATGATTGACTATGTTTGACCAAGATAAGTTGACTGAAGAATGAAGCCCTATAGGAAGCAGCCTTAGAAATTCTTTGAATCTGAAAAGTCATTTTTCTCTTGACAAATCTTTTGCAATTTCTTAGTTATAAACACAAACGCAGTTTAAGTAAACCCAGATGTGATTTTGAAAATATTTTGCAATTCTGTCCATTTGTGAAGTCATTGAATGTGACCAATTCTCAATATTTTAACTTTTAGTGGCAAAAAAAACACAGCAAAATAGTGAAGACCCAATGTGTGAAGGTGTTTTTTGTTAGGATAACCAATGAACAACTAAGAGGGGGGGTGTGAATCAGTTGTTAACAGATTATGAAACTTTAAGCACACAAAACCTTTTACCAGAATGCATAAACCAAATACCCGAATAGCAAATATATCAATTAAGCACAGACATAAATCATAAACCAAATAGCATGCATCCACAACACATAACACCAAGATTCGTACATGGAAAACCCAGTAAAGGGAAAAATCATGGTGGGAAGCCTACCCACAGTCAAATGATAATTTTGCAATAAGTATGTGAATACAATAAGAGGCCTGCACATGTAGGAAGGCCAACACCCTAGAGTGCACTACTCGTCACAAAAGGAGCCTCACTGACTACAAAAGAAATCCAGACTATAATCCATAAATAAGAATGAACTACAAGAATAGCATCTCCTATGCTTGAGTAAAATTTTGGTTAAGCTCAATGTCAGAGGTCTTAAAACTCTTACAAAAACCCAATTTGATCACCTATGATCGACCAAAACCTTTGTATATGATTACAACTTTATTTGCACATAGATAATCACATAACCACGACTGATACCACGATCTACAATGGTATCTTACATCATATTTATACCAACTCGAGACGTAAACAATTAGGTCGGCCACCTAAAAGATAATACAATAAATCCATTACATAAACCCGCAACCCAATGATAATCCAAGTTGTCCTAAGACCGAAACAACATTAACCAAACAATAAATCCAACTGGTAACATATCGGGAGCATCCACCAACATGTTACATAAATCAGTCCATAACCTAGAAGAAGAAGACCATACCTAAAATAGGTCACCACAAACCAAATGAAATACCACCAATCAACTGGAACATGAACACAATAACCATTAGCATCCTGAAAACCTTCTAGACCCCACACCAACACCACTTATCGAATCCATCAAAATATTTTCAACAAAGATCTGCCAATAGAACCCTTACCGGTAACCAAAAGGTTTAATAGAATATATGATAGCTTCCGGATCACCAAATCCCGAACCAACTAAATGTGACATGCCTCTGAATAACATGAATGACCAAACCAAATGAATTCCACCAATCAATATCGGAGATAAATCTCCTGATCATCATCAAAGTCCAACCACTCTACCGAAATTTGGTAGACAACCAAAGAAGCTAGTATTGACATCAATGACAAACATCAATGCAACACATAATCAATTCCTCCAAATTGCCAACAATCTTCCCTTTGGCATTGATGGCAACACTAGATGTGAAAAACATCCAAGTGCCAAGAAATGCCAAACAAGTCTCCCCCAATGGAAGACATCCAACAAATGATATAACAATGAATTTGTGAACCAAATAACCAAACCATAGACCAAACTCCCCTTGTGACTAATAGCTTTGTTAAGCTCCATTTTTCACATGTACATCTCTCCCCCTTTGACATCAATGCCAAAAATCTAACATAAACATCAAAGAAAAACCATAGAACCTCTGAACCACACAGCTGACTACTCCCTCTGAGTAGTAGCACCAACTCATCAATTTGGAATGAATGATAGTTCTGATAATGCATACTGAACTGATGCCAATCAACATCACTCAAGTCTCAACCAGAGGGGAAGAGACCCCCAATATTTCTCTAAAGTACTCAAATGATTCCTTGGGAAAAGGTTTAGTGAAGATATTTGCAATCTTCTCTTTAGTGTTCACATAAACCAATCTGACTTCCTTTTCCACCTTTCTTTTGGAAAGTTATACTTGATTGATATGTGCTTTGTCTTAGAATGAAATACCAGATTCTTTGATATGTCAAAAGAAGTAGAGTTATCACAGTGAATAACTATCAGTTCATTACAATCTACCCTTATATCCTTCAGCATTTGCTTCATCCATAGAACTTGTGTACAACTAGTAACAACAAGAACATACTCAACTTCAGTGGTAATTAAAGAAGTACATGATTGTTTCTTGTTGATCCATGAAACAAGTTTCTTTCCAAGAAAGAAAGCTCCATCATATGTGCTTTTCCGGTCATGTATATCTCCGGCCCAATCTACATCTGTATATGCACATAGTGTAAATTTATCATCTTTAGGATACCACAAACCATATTCAATTGTTCCTTGTAAATATTTGAAAATCCTTTTCATTGCACTCTCATGATTCTCTCTAGGATCACTCTGATATCTTGATATAATACAAACAAAATTCATTATATCCGATCTAGTATGAGTCTAATACAACAAACCTCCAATCGTAGATTTATACCTTGTAGGATTTACTGGAGTTGATACATCTTTCTTTGTCAATTTCTCACTTGTAACCATAGGAGTACCAATTGGTTTAGAATTTTCCATACCAAATTTCTTCAACAACTCTCTAGCATACTTAGTTTGATAGATGAAAATACCTTTATCAATCTGATTAATCTGTAAACCTAAGAAAAATCTCATTTCTCCAATCATAGACATCTCAAATTCATTCTTCATATTATCAAAGAATTCCATACATAACTTTTCCTCGCCTCCAAAAATGATATCATCCACAAAGACCTCAACAACCAATATGTCATCATCAATGATCTTCTAATATAATTTACTTTCAGCATTACCTTTAGTGTAACCAAGCTTCAAAAGATATTTTTCTAATCTAGCATACCAAGCTCTAGGTGCTTGCTTCAATCCATATAAAGCTTTCCTCAATCTGTAAACCATGTTATTGTCACCAGAAAGAGAAAATCCATCAGGTTTCTTAATGTAGACTTCCTCTTCAAGATCTCCATTTAGAAATACACACTTAACATCCATCTGATAAACCTTGTATTTCTTATGGGTAGCATAAGCAAGAAATAATCTTAGAGCTTCAATCCTAGCTACTGGAGCAAAATTTTCATCATAATCAATTCCTTCCTTCTGAGAATATCCTTTACAAACCAATCTAGCCTTGTTCCTCACAACTTGTCTATCTTCATTCAATTTGTTCCTAAAAACCCATTTAGTTCCAATAACATTCTTATTTTTAGGTCGGGGAACTAAAGTCCATGTGTTGTTCTTTTCTATCCGATCCAATTCCTCTTCCATATCTTTCATCCAACATTCATCCTTACATGCTTCATCTACTGATGTTGGTTCAATTAGAGAAATTAAACATACCTCTGCAACTTCCACCTTCTCCTTGTCATCACTCCTTTTCTTTTGTCTCCAATGATCCGATTTTCTGAATGATTCAACCTTACATACGTAGGAGTCTTCTGAATTTTTATTTCATTGCTCTGATCTTCAGTTACTGTTAAATTTTTTGATATCGCTGAAGTAACTAATTCAATATTTTGTTCCAGTACAGGTGTTACGGGTTCAATTATGATCATTTCCACTTCTAGTTCTCTCTCATAAGTTTTGATTTGACCTTTGTATTTCTCATCCACCTTGACATTATTGCTTTCCATAATTCTCTGCAATCTTTTGTTATAACATCTATATGATTTTCTTTCATTTGAATAACCAAGAAATATTCCTTTATCACATCTAGGATCAAACTTTCCAATGGAGTCATCTCTTTTGATATAACATTTACTACCAAAGATTCTAAAATACTTTATAGTAGGTGTATGACCAAACCATAACTCATAAGGTGTCTATCGGTGTCTCCTTTGATGTGAACTCTGTTGATTATGTACACCATCATGCTCACAACTTCTCTACAATAGATTTGTGTAAAATTAGCTTCCATCATCATAGATATAGGTGCATTTAGGATAGTTTTGTTCTTTATTTCCACAACACCATTCTCCTGAGGTGTCCGGGGTGCAAACAACTGTCTCCTTATCCCATATTTCTCATAATAACTATTAAATTCACTGCATGTAAATTCACTACCCTGATTCGATCTTAAGCATTTGATCTTCAATCATGTCTCTATCTCAACCAAAGCTTTAAAGTTCTTGAATTTTTCAAATGCTTCAGATTTCTCCCTTAGAAAAGTAACCCATGTCATTCTAGAATAGTCATCAATGATTAGCATGAAATATCTATCACCCTAAAAACTTCTTATTCTAGGAGGACCACATAAATTAGTATGAACAAGATCAATAACATCATTAGATTTGTCTTTTATACTCTTAAAATAAGTTATGACTTGCTTTCCCATTTGATATTCCTTAGATACTAGATTATGAGGCTTCCCAATCTTAGGTATATCTCTAACTGCCTTAGTTGAACTGATCTTTACAATGCAATCAAAATTCACATGACACAACCTCTTATGCCATATCCAACTCTCATCAATATGTGAAATCAAACATATCTTCTCACCAGAGTTAAAATGAAAGATGTTACCTCTAGTTTGAGTACTGGTTTCAATCGCCAATCCAGATCTGTTAATGATTTTGCATTTTCCATCCTTGAATTGCAATTGAAATCCTTTATCTACCAACTGTCCTACACTCAAAAGATTATGCCTTAAACCTTAAATATAATAAACATTATTAGTGTTATGCTTACCATCGAATGATATAGTTCCTCTTCCTCTAATCATGCATGCTTTGTCATCTCCAAATTTGACCAGACCACCATCAAATTATTGCAAAGATAGACACTTCATTTTATCTCTAGTCATATGATGTGAACATCCACTATCTATTACCCATTCAACTTTGTCTTTAACTTTAGCAACAAGGGCCTTCTCTTCATTATGAATGATAGGTTTCAGAGTATCTTCCTTGATAGCTAAGAATACCCATTCCTTTCCATTGTCAGATCCACTAGCTGAATCATTTGCCAATTTATCATCAAAATCATCAGTTACACCTTCCTCATTAACATACTAGCATGATTCGTCTTTGTTCTTCCTATACTTATGCTTGTTCTGATATTCATGGTTAGGGTTAAAAGATCTTCTATCTTTATCCTCAAATCTCAAATTCTTCTCAGGACATCTAGATGCAAAATGACCTATCTTATTATATTCAAAACATTTGAAAGGTGATTTTCCTTCATACTTACTTCTTCCTGGACCTTTAGGTACTCTTCTAGAAAATAGGGCTTCAAGTTCTTCAAGCTCTTCATCTTGTTTCCTCATATCCTCTAGTTCCTTCACATATAATGCTTTCTAATCACTCTTGCTAGTTGATGATGTAGATGCCTTGAATGCAAAATCTGTCTTTGCATCTCCTTGAGGACCAAATTCTTCAAGCTCAAAAGCAGATAATTTTCCAACCAAAGCATCCCTATTGACATAAGTGTTAGACATTGCTCTCACCTCATTAATTGCAGTAGCCTTCATCTTGTAAGCAGATGGTAAATCTCTCAATACTTTAGAAACAATCTCATCTTTTCTTAGAGATCCACCAAAACATTGAATTCCCAAGACAATTTCATTGACTCTTTCCATAAAAGTAGTAATTATTTCATCTTCTTTCGTTCTCAGGTTTTCATACCTCACCCGATAACCATCAATTTTAGCAATTTTAACAGTAGGGTCACCTTCATTAAGAGTCTCCAACTTATCCCATATAGCTTTTGTGGATGATTTGTCCATTTATCCCTTTACTTGTTGATCTGAAAGAGCGCTCAAAAGGGCTTCTCTCTCTCTACAGTCATTTTCAATGTTCTTATCCAAGTCTGTCAGAGGAGGGTTTCTAGATGCCAGATCATAAGGGGTATATCCTTTCTTAGTGATCTCCCAAATTTCCTTGCTAAGACATCTTAGATGAGTCTCCATCTGAAGATTCCATACTTTGTAATTTGTTCCTTCAAGCCTAGGGTTGTCCTTCTGGTAAGCAATTGAAGTTGAATGATTACTCGCTATAGGATCTTCCTCAAGCAATTAAGCTTTTGTAGAGAGGACAAAGCTCTGATACCAACCGTTAGGATAACAGGTGAACAACTGAGAGGGGGGGTGAATCACTTGTTAATAGATTATGAAACTTTAAGCACACAAAACCTTTTACCGAAATGCATAAACCAAATACCAAAATAGTAGATATATTAATTAAGTATAGACATAAATCATAAACCAAATACCATGCATCCAAAACATATAATAGCAAGATTTGTACGTGGAAAACCCGATAAAAGGAAAAACCATGGCAAGAAGCCTACCCACAGTTAGATGATACTTCTGCAATAAGTATGTGAATACAATAAGGGGCCTACACATGCAGCAAGGCCAATAGCCTAGAGCGCACTTCTCATCACAAAAGGATCCTCATTGACTACAAAAGACATCCAAACTACAATCCAAAAATAAGAATGAATTACAAGAATGGCATCTCATATGACTGAGTACAATTCTGGTTAAGCTCAATGCCAGAGGTCTTTAACCTTTTACACAAACCCAATTTGATCACTTAGGATCGACCAAAACCTCTGCATATGATTACAACTTTATTCACACACAGATAATCCCATAACCATGACAGATACCACGATCTAAAATGAGATCTTACATTGTATTTATAGCAACTCGGGACCTAAACAATTAGGTCGACCACCTAAAAGATAATACAATAAATCCATTACATAAACCCACAAACCAATAATAATCCAAGTCGGCCTAAGAATGAAACAACATTATCCAAACAATAAATCCAACCGATAACACATGAGGAGCATCCACCAACATGTTACATAAACCAGTCTATAACCTAGCAGAATAAGATCGGACCTAAAATAGGTCACCATAAACCAAATGAAGTACCACCAATCAACTAGAACATGAACACGATAACCATAAGCATCCTGAAAACCTTTTAGAAGTCACACCAACACCACTTATCGAATCCATCAAAAGATCTTCAACAAAGCTCTATCGGTAGAACCCTTACTAGTAACCAAAATGATTACTAGAACATATGATAGCTTCTAGATCACCAAATCTCGAACCAACTGAATGTGATACACATCTAAATAACATGAATGACTGAACCAAACCAACTCCACCAATCCGAACATACCAGAGACAAATCTCCTGCTCATCATCAAAGTCCAACCACTCTACTGGAATCCAGTAGACAACCAAAGAAGCTAGTGTTGGCCTCAATGCAACACATAATCAATTCCTCCAAATTGCCAACAATGTCCAAAAATGATAAAGTGTTTCAATTTCAAGTTTGATTGTAAAATGTCCTTGTTCATTTTGCATACACTTGGAAGACACGAAAAACACAATGTTTCTTTGTTTTGTTTGAAAATGTTTGAGCATTTTGATCATGCAAGCATAAATCCTAGGGTTGGTTGAGACAATAGTTGTTGAATATCACTTGTGGGGTTACCCTGAGCTACCCAATTCAGAGTGGATACTTAGATGCTTGACCCCACTAGCTCCAACCTCGGCACTCACTTCTCTGGGGCAGCCAAGCACCAATCCCCATGAAAACTCCCCGTGGAGAACTTTGTATCTCTAAGAACTGTAAGAATGTGAGTCGCTTTAGAGATCGGGCATCCATTTGGGTGGCTATAATCAGCAACGTGTTATGTTCCGTTAAATGGAAGGCCTCCCAGCCTATAGAGGTTGCACTCTATAGGGTTTAAGGGGAGTCATAACATTGTTATAGCAACATGTAACACTCGTTGCTTGCTACTTTCCTCACAAACACTTTTATTTATAGTGGCTTGGAAGAGCTTGCTTTACCCTATTACCACTTGGGTCGTTCCCTCTCACTTGGCCTTATGGGCCACTCGGGAGGCAGGCCCTTTAAAAGGTAAAACAAAAAGAGCCTATTGCTCAAGACACAAAAGACACTTGTTAATTTTAGAGCACCAATTGAAGTGTTTTTCTAGACTAAAGAAAACAAAGCAAGAAATTTAAAAATCAAATCTTTTCCAAATGTCCTGCACCAAACTTGTTAGTAGTTGTGAAATAATACCCCTCCTGCAAGCACACAACTTAGGTAAAGTTTAGAAATCCCAAATGACTTTGTGAAATAGGGGCCTTCGACAATACATTTTTTTGACAAATCCAAAGATCTAATTTTCCACGAGTTTTTTGCATCCAAATTAAATTCATAAATAACAAACCACCTATAGAATTTTAAAACATTTCCAAAAATGTAAGAAAATCCCCAAAAATTTCTAATTTGCTCTCAAAATTATTTTTTTATGAAACATCATAAAAATTTCAAACTTGATCCACAAAATCTGAATTTTGAACTAAAAACTTATGATACCATTCCCAACCTGCAAAAACAAGTTCTTGGAAAAATTCCAAGCAGTTTGTGAGATATGATCAAAACATTGCAAAACCCTAATTTTTAAAGATCTGATTTTTCACAAATTATTTTGCAGAAAAATTGAATTCATAAAGAATAGATCCCTTGTATAATTTTGAGAAATTTCCATAAATGTAAGAAAATCCAAAAAATTCACTAATTTTTTCCCAAAATTATTTTTTTTATGAAAAATCATAACAAATTCATAGAAAATTCAAATATGCTCCAAAAAATCTTAATTTTGGATTGATCACCCATGATACTATCCCCAACCTTCCAAAAAAATTGATGCAAAAATTCCAAACCGTTTGTGAGATCTAATCAAATCTCTCCAAAATCTTAATCTTGTGTCCAAAACCCTAGCTGCACAAAGTTATTCTCCAAATTGTTTTACAAAATATCAATATAACATTAGAAAAACCTGCAAAAAACATAGATCTAACAAAAATCTATGTCTCATCGGGTGTTCCAAAATGTATATGGTGAAAAGTGATGATAAACTATTGTAAACCATAAAGATCCAACCATAAACAATCTAGGTCCTACAATGAAACATTCACCAATACCAATAGAGATACCTAAGATCATGCAAATAAACAATAACAAAACAAGATATACCATTCACATGTCAAGTAGGGCTTCAATCTCCATTGATCTTGTTTGATATATTTGCTCTCAGATTTTATGTGTGCACAAGAGCTCAACAAAGAAGGGAAATGTGGTTGATAGCTTGATCGCAAGAAGACTTTATTAACGCAATCATTAGATGATTAGATAATTAGACCATTAGGGTTGATAATGAAGAGGGCATCCTCTTATATAGAGAACATTGTAAGAAATGGAGGGATAAGATTAAGAGGTGTAAAGATAAATGGTTGGCTAGGATTAAAGGGTAGGTAGAGGAAATATTTAAATGATAAAGGGGGTAGGTAAGAGAATAATTAAGAGATGAGTGACATGTGTCATGGGTAGAAAATGCTAATGAATTGATTAAATAAATAAAGATTTATTTAATTAATAGAGGAAGTGGGATCAATTAAATAAATAAAATATTTATTTAATTTAGGAAAAGGACAATTTAAATAAAGAAATATTTATTTAATTAATAGAAGACTTGGGATAAATAGTTAAATAAATAAAATATTTATAATTAGATAGGATAATTTTAGGTGTCTACAATTACATATTCACTTCCATAGAAGTGAAGGAATAGAAACCCTAGAAGTATCACTTGACTCCCTTTCATGAGAGTTAGTCATGTATGATTAGTCTTCTAGGTGTTTTCATGTTCCAATGTTAGTGTGAAAGTGGATCTTGGTCCTAATATTACCCAGTTCCATTTTAACACAAAACATTATGGTGAACCCAAACCTCTTGCATTGCATTTTTTTATTAGATCTTATCATTACATGGTTCTTTCATGTTAAAATCATAAAAAAAAAAACTAAAAATTGGTTTTACGCATTGTGTGTTTTTATATTTGTATGCAATTTTCATTTCAAAAGTTATTTTTTCTTTTCAATGATGTCAGATCTTTACTTGCAAGATTTTCATACCTATGATAATCATTTTTCTTATGATGATTATTCTTTTAGTAAGGAAGAACTTGATGAGGCTCTTGATGAATTCCTTTATCCTAAGCCTTCTAAACAAACATTTTGCCAAATATTGATCAACATAGTTACTATTTCATTTCATTGTGATGACTAGAATAGGTTGGATGACCCTTCTAATGAAGTCATCCCTATCAAGTCATCCTCTAAATATAGTAACATGGTGATATATGAGAATCCTCTTTATGATGATTTACCTCCCATTCAATCCAAAAATCAACCATTTAGTAGTAATGAATATGCTATGTTAGATGACGTTCTTGATGATTTCATTTCTACTAAAACTTTCTCCAACAATCTTACAACATCCATGTCTAAAAGATTGATCAATATGATAAATGTGAATGGCTATAAATAAAATTTTGAAAAACCTAATAAGCCTGTGATTGTTTTCCATGGTGGTAGTACTCCTCAAATTGTTTAATCTCCTAATAACCCAGTTATTGTGATTCAAGTTGATTATAATAATGATACTTTCTACACTCCTAACAAACTAGTTATTATTGTGCAAGGGCGTTATGCCACCAAGATTCCTTATAAATATTCTAAACAATTCACCCAAGAGACAACATTTAGTTACCCACACATATAATGAGGAACAATAGGCAACTTAATCCTCCTCTAGTTATCCCTTCTTCTCTTCCTTCTCAACCAATACTTCCGCCTGCACCTCATTTATCACAACATCTTGGCAAAGAGGATGATATTATCGAGCATGTTAACCACTCCTACCGAGATATCTCATTGGATTTGATTCAAACTTTATCTACACATTATGGAACATTACAAGATTCTTTAAAGAACATAGATGTTCCACCTACGGTGACACTTAATAATATGACTTCTTTTATTGATTATATGAAAGCACCTAAAGCTCAAATTTTGTTCTCTCAAGATGAGTTACTTTCTAAGAAGACCCAAAATTAATATGTTTCTCTTATGATTGATGTCCTTATAAATGGTAATTCTGTAAGATGAAACCTAGTGGACAACAAATCTGGTCTTAATGTCTATAGCATTGATCTATTGCATAAGATTAATGTGGACACTTACCTTATTCAGCCTAAATATCTTTCTATTCATGGTTTTTACAATGTTTCTAGAGCATCCTAAGGTACTATAACCTTTCCTATTAAGGTATGACTTATTATTTTACCTACACCTATCCAAGTCATGCTTGATAGCCTTACTTCCAATCTTCTATTAGGACAACCTTGGATTCATAGTATGCAAGTTTTCCCTTCTAATATTCATCATGAAATTCATTTATAATAACAATATGTATACTTTTCATATAGATAGTAATTTACAAGCCTATTTGCAAACTTCATCTAATTCTAAATCTTTTTCACTTTCTTCTAATTATTATACTACTCGAGATGAAAAACCATCTCCTCCTAAATATACTTCCTCATATAAAGAGGTATTCTTAGATGATGATTGGGAGTCCTTAGACTTTACGCCTTACTTTATAGGAGAATATAAAATCCCCCCAATAGAGCCTAAGACTAAAAATGATGATGATATGGTAAAACCTGAAGAGAAACCTACTTTGTCTAGGAAACTTAGTAACAATTTTGTGGCTGCCTCAAAATCAAACACTTTCTTTTACTTCATCTACTTATGACATTGATACATATGAGCCTCCACCATCCCTTATAGAGATGGCCTCCCTTTATGGTCCTGGCTTCCACATCCTAGATAAACGTGGATATAATGGCAATGGTTATGGTGCACATGAACAAGGGATAAAAGTTACTTTATAAAATCATATTCGTGAGACATCTTTTGGACTCATATATAATCCCTCTAGGCCCTCCAAAGCATCTAAGAAACCATCTCTCAATGTGAATGTCATCTTTTAATCTACATCTCTTTCTCTAATTCATCTTCAATTGATTGATTCTAACTCTCATTCGCATTGCCTTGATATATTCGCTACTGATGATTCCTTGGTTGAGTTTTTAGGAGTCTATGATGATCTTCCTCATTATCATCATAATCATGGATTTCCTTATTGTTTAAATGTTGAAGCGTACTTTGGGAAAAATATAGAATTAGAAAGTGATAATGGGAAAAATATAGAATTAGAAAATGATAATTGAGAGATTACTCATGAATTCCCTCAACCGCTAGATGCTCCTCAACAAAGTAATCTTCTTGTGAGTGATACCATTGACATTAAAATGGATCCTTACAATGATGAAAAAATCATAAAGATCAGGAAGTGTTTAAACAATGATGAACATAGTGAGTATTTATCTCTACTACATGAATTTCTCAAAATATTTACTTGGATTTATTTAGATATGCCTGACATTGATCCTAAGATTGTGACTCATAAAATTGTGTTAATTCTCGAGGCCAATCCTGTGAAGCAAAAATTTAGGAAGATGAATCCTAAAATAGCATTGCTTGTTAAAGTTGAGATAGAAAAACTTCTAGAAGATGGCTTTATTTGTTGGCATTAGATTTTCATTGATGTCAACAAGAGAATAGTTGCACATAGGTGAAGCACATAACACGTAGGTTATGCAGTCATGCATTCCACATCGTGTTATGTTACACAAACATTGTAGGTTGTAGAGGAACTTTTAGGCACAAAAGAAGTGATTTCATGTGTTGCAAAGGTGTACACAAGGCGGTTTCATGTTCCTCAAGGTTCCTCGCTATAAAAGTGAATTTTATTGGAGTATCGCTTCAAACTTGAAAAGTGGAAGTTGTTCCCTAAGTTCACAAGTTAGCATTCTGTTTGATCCTCTGGCCTCCAATATGGACCCTGCCTTGTCGCATTGTGTATTTTCGGGTGATCGCCTCTGACTTGAAAAGTTAAAGTCTTTTGTTCTCACTTCTAACTTCTGGCTGATATCAAACCCTCGATAGCGAGCCCACCTTGTCCAACCCAAGCCCCTTATCAACATATCACATCTAACTAGAAAAGTGGAAGTTGTTCTTGGTCGACCTTCGATCTCCAATACTCAGGCCCATGACTGTCTGAGCATTTGTAGATGTCCTGCTAGCTATCTCTAATTGGTTCACTTGGTAGTAATCTGTTGTATGGGACCCATGGCTATATGGTTGTTATGGATTTATTCTCTCAAGTTGACTATCGTGCTATTGGGTCAAACTGGAAGTAGCACCCATTATAATTGTGTTGTTCCTTCTTTCCTATCTCCTCTAATATCTTGATCCCTCGATATGATGTTGTGTTGTGTGGTTGGATGGTTCGCATAGCCCCCACTTTTTCTTGTGTTAGTTAAATTTTTGTTGGCAACATTTGACTTGGCCACGTTGGTAGTGATATTTTCCTATTGAACCTAAGTGCCATGTTGGATAGCAGGGTGATATGTGAGGAGTTAGTAGTCTTAAATAGATTTATCTATTTATGCTACTATGCGATGAACTTGGAAGAAGGAGACACATCCCGCCATCCCACAACAATAGAGTTTGATATTGTGGTGATCAATTGAGATGACTGTATTGACACATTTGGAACTCAATAGACACATGGGTCCACATGGTAGTTGACCAAGCTTGACTAGATGACTTGGATGCCAAATATGAAGACATGTGGCCTCTTGGTAGTGAAAGAAGAAATCTAATATACAAAATTCGGGGATGATGCATTTAAAGGAGGTGGTTGTCATTCATTTTAGGGTAGGTTGAGAGAGAATGCAAAATGCATTAATGGCGAATCAATTGCAGATTGTTGAAGGGCTCAAGGTGATTGAAAGAGGAAGAATAAAATCTGTTAAACAGATTGAGTTTGCTAAAAATAGCAACTCAGTACAGAGAACATTTAGGAAATCAGAGAAGAGTCATTTAATGTAGATGTTATGTCCAATAAAAAAAAATCCAATCTGAAAGACTCTTCTAGGATAGAAAATCAAATACTCTGCTCTTGTGATCCCTCAGAAGCAAAAATAATTATTTTCAAACTCTATGTTGGAGTGAAAATTATAGATGTACAAAGATGATCGAATCAAGAATTTTTTGATGAGATTTGATAGATGTTGGTGTGGTAGCTGAGTTGGCCAAGAGATAGACTCTATGTTGGAGGGAAAATTATTAGTGAAAAAAAACCAGTCATGGTTTGTTGTTGTCAAGTGAGAGATAATGTGTGAAAAATTGCAATGTAGTAAGTCAAGAGCTGTGACAAGATAGAAAAATACAAAAGAAAAGATTAGAGAGTAGAGAAGACAGAGAGTTGAAGAAAAAAAGTGGACCAAGGTGCAGAGTGTTCAAAATTGTAGAAGAGGAGGACAAACAGAGTGTTACAAAAACACATTTGTAATAAGGCAACAAAAATCGTAATCCTTTCTTTCAATATATTTTCTCTAAGTGGGTTCTTAGAGTAGGGGTTGTTGGATATTAGAGTTGTAGGAATGTGTTGTTGTCATTTATGTCAACATATGCCTGTGTTCTTGTGCTTCGATATTGCAGATAGTTGGTTGGTTGCAGATATGCTGATGCGGATTAATGGGTTTTGAGATACTTATCTCTTGTTGATTCAATATGAGTTTCAGTGATTTGGAATGTGATTTGATCAAGTTATGTGGTCTAATGTGATGATTGGTTTTTTTGTTGGTTCTATATTATAGAGTTGTGATTTTTGGTTTGTATTGCTTTAGAATTGATTCATTATGTTGAGCAGTTTTTGGAGAGTGTTTGGGACGTTCATGTGTGTCCTTAGTTAGGGTGGTTCATGATTTGGAACTTCACAAGCGTATCTTTCAGTTTGTCAGTAAGTTATGTTGGTGTTCTTGAGCTCCAGAAGGGAAATGATAATGATTCTAGTTATCTGAGTTGTTGTAGTTGTTGCCGAGGAATTCACATTGCTTGTTGATGTTCTTTGATCGTGTTCTATGCATTTTCATGCTCTTCATTGATCGATGTGCACATTATTGAATATTTTATTGGTCTGTTGGTTTTCTTCATGTTATACAACTTTCTAGCTAACCCGATGCTTCTTGCATGTTGCAGATGATCTTGGTGAGATATTTGGTGGTATTGCATGTTCAAGGTTTTAATTTGGATCCATGATATGTCCTTGTCGATATTGTATTGGTCTGCATATTGATTTATGTATCGTGTGATGTAATTCTGTAATTAGGTCTTATAAGTTTAGCCAACCTTGGAATTAAGATTGATGATTTGTATAAATAAGTGTAGTAATCATGTAAGATGTGTGTCTATAGTTGTGTCTACATTCTTTGAGAGTTTTATATGTGCGAACAAGAGAATTGATCTTTCAGAAATGTGTAGAAGAGCATAGAAGTGTTGCAGTGTAGATAGTGTGCTTAACTGGAATTGTGATTAGGTTGTAGCCCTTTGTTTTTTTTTAGCAATGAGCTCTAGGCAATGTGCCTGAATGCATTTGCATTCCCCATTGAAATATTTACACATACTACTATAGAGTATCATCATATTGTGGGTAGGTTCCCACTGTAGTTTTTCCCTTAACCAAGTTTTCCACATCAAAAATGTGTGTGTTATGTATTGTGTTGTTGATGTGGTGTTTATCTTTGTTATTGTTATTCTTGATTAGATCTCAAGTTAAGGTTAATTTGTTTAAGTTTGGTGAAAACTGATTTACCGCTCCCCCCTCTCAGTTTTCCTGCATTGTTGTTGCCAAAAATTGGTATCAGAGCTAGATCCTCTGGAAGAAGCTTGACCGCTTAAGGAGATCTGGGATGCAACTATTGTTTTTAAGGAGAGTCTGAGATTTGATGGAACTGTAGTGTTGTAAATTGTACGCACTTGCTAGGGTGGTACAATTTCACACCTAGTTTAGCACCCGCCTTGGTGCATTTTTCATTTTGCATTGCATTTCCCCTTTAGCACTTAATTAATCAAATTAATTAGGTCTAAGGTCCTATTTCATCATCTTCCACATCATAAAGTTGGGCCCTTTTCATTAAAGTGTGCCCCTTTCATTTTATTCCTCTAATACATCATTTAATCAAAAACCCTAATTAGGTCCTATTTTGAACTTGGGGGCTTGATTTCGGGGGTCAAAACATCTCGAAATCAGCTGTAACTTCGGGATTCGCTCTAAAATCATCATATCCGACGGCCGTGAAAATTTGGTGAAAAGTTGTTGGGACCATGGCGCCCGACGTGCACATGGTCCCGGACATTTTTCCCAAAATTTTAGGAGCACGATTCAATCATAAAATAAAGCTTAACCCCAAGAAATTGGCGGGAGATTCAATCTCTAGGTCGGCCAAAAGTTGAAATTAAGACCTAGGGTTTCATATATAAGAACTCTCTTTCTTCATTTGAAAGGGATCCAAAATTTTGGTTTCAAGGACCTTCTATGCAGCGAAAGAGCAGATCTTTGAAGACTTCAACAACATTCAACATCCATCCATCAAGCATCTATCAATTTCATTCATCCATTTAGGGCTTTGAAGGCATTGAAGAACAATAAGGGATCACCGACTGAAGATTGGCTTGTACCCCTCCCTTGGGGTTGGGTATGATTTCATGTTGTTTTCATGTCTTTTTCATAAGCTTCATTACATCATTTGTACTCATGCTTTAGATCACTCTACATCTTGATTTGGAGCATTTACATTATCATGTACAAGCAATTAGGGTTTACTTTCTAGGTTGCTCTAGTTTGCTTACTTGCATTTTAGGATCTTGCACACACACAAGGTTTGCACACACTACTTTTACAATACAACTTGGCTATTCATGGAGGTGGAAATAACCAAAGTGGGGGTTTGACTAAGTTAAAACCCTATATAGCCGCCCACCATACCTTTTCAGATATAAGTGCAGGTTTCAGGATTCGAACGCCGCCGCAAGTTGCAGATCCGACGGAAGTAGACGGAGACTGAACTTCACACCAAATTATAGAGAAAAAGACCAGGACAAGGGTGTGGGGTGCCTTGGTCCTGCCAAGACAGGGGCGCTAGGCACCCTGGTCCCTGGGACAGGGGCGCTGGGCGCCCTGGTCCTTCTGTCAGACAGCAGTTTCAGCATTTTTCTGACAGCTTTTCAGGTTGCAAAACAATAGTTTCAGGTGTAGAATCAGGACAGTGGCGCCCGCGCCCCCGTCCTGAACATTTCCACTTAGATTTTAACCCCAGGTACACATCTGCATTCTCCTTTTATCCTTGTGTTTACAGCTTTTCATCATTTAATCTCAATCTTGCAATCTTGTTACTAGTTCATACTTGCACTCTAGAGCTAGTAGTTGAACTTGCATCATTTTATCTATCATTTGCAACAAAGGAATAGAAATCCTAATAGGTAGCCCATGGCTCTCTCTTCCACAAAAATAAGTAGCCAATTGTGTGATACCTCTAGGCTCTTTCGTATTCCACAAGTGTGTGATTGAAAGTGAGATTAGGGCATGTTTGTTTAGTGTCACTTTTTCCCCCACACATTTTTGGTGAACCCAACGTGAATTCCAATCTTCTCTAATTCTGATTTATGTTTTCAAATTTGAGTGTTTATGCTATTTCAAAATCAAATTTGCATTTACAAGTTTTAATTTCTTGCAAGATTCAAAAATTCAAGAGGAAATTTTTGCTAAAACCCTAATTTTTCAATTCAAAGTTGAACTTGTGGATAGCTTAATTGGGATCAATAATTTCAAATCTCATTTAGGAACTCATTTGAATCATAAATTTCATTTTCTAAATCTACATTCTAAGTGCTTGCATTGGTTAAAATTGAACATTTCCTTCTATTTTGCATGTGTTATCATTTGAAAGAGGAAAATTGTTGTCATGATGCATTCATTTCATAGATGTGATAGTGGGTTAGCTTCCCTTGTTTCAATTTTTCCTTCTCCTAAAGAACCTCCCCCCATCTATAACAACATTTTAGTGCCTAAAAGAGTTTCTACCAATCCCTTTGAGGCTCTCCCATGCTCTAAGGATGAAGACTTTAATAGTGATCTTGACAATTCTCCTAAAATGTGCCCTTCCTATTTAGCTATCCTAGAGGAAGAGAATGATATCATAAACACCTTTCTTAATGTTACTTCACCTTCCCTACATGATGCCTCTCTAAGTGAAAAGGTATTGATGGACATTGACTTATTTTCTCCTAAAGTTGGTCCTTCCAATGGGGGCATGTTAGTGCAACAAGAGGTTATGAACACTTCTTTCAAAGATCTCCTTCCTAAGCATGAATCTTTGGAGAAATATGTTCATGTTCCTCCTAAAAAACACTCCCTTCATGAGGATCCTTTTGTGCAAGAAGATGACATTATCCCTACATTTCCTAGTGATGGAATTTCCTTTTCCAACAAAATTCCCACTAGAGATGATGAGTTAATGATAAATGCTTACCCTTCTCCTAAAGTTTGTCTTACCCATAAGCATCCCTTAGAGAAAGAAGATGAAATAATAAGAAATTTCCTTAATTCTCTCTCCCCTAAAGATCATATTGAACATATTTTGAGAAAAGAGGATGAGTTTAACACATCTATTGATGCTCTCCCTCCTAAGGATGAGGAATTAATAAACAATGTTATCTCCTCTCCCAAAATTGACAATACTTCAAACATTCCTTTCAACAACTTCACTATTTGGGATGAACCATTAGAAGAAGGTGTAGATTATTCTCTACCCCATGAGAGAACCCTAGCCAAAGGGGATGAAATAAAGATTGAAAACTCCCTTGATAGTTTCTCACCTTCCTTGAATCTCAATCATTCTCCCTCTAAAAATAAAGCATCTCCCTCTCCTCAACTTGGTTCTACTCATAAGGAAACCCTAGTTCAAAACAAGATGGTTAACATCTCTTTCAAAGATCTCCATCTTAAAAGTGAGACTTTAGAGAGTAATGTTGATCCTTCTCCTAGAGAGTTTATTCCCCATGTAGATCCTTTGATGATAGAGGATGATATGACCTTTCCTAGTATTACTCCTCCTACTGGAACATCAATGCCTACCCCTTGTCTCTCTCCTAAAATTGATTTAATCCGTGATAAGATTTTAGTGCAAGAGAAGACTATCAATAATTCTTCCAACACTTTTGTTCATTCCTCTAAACCATCCTCAATCAATTTGATACATGTGAATGAAACACCTAACAAACCTCTCTTCACTGTCCAAGGTGCTTGTCCTTCTCAAAATTCTCAACCTTTAAATAAGCCTATCTTAGTGGTTCAAGGTGGTTATGCTAATGATTCTTTTTGCACTCCTAAGAAACCTATTATTACTGTGCAAGGAGGTTATTCTACTAAGAGCCCTTATGAGTATGCTAGGCAACTGACTAGAGAGAGTTATAATGCGGTTGCTCATACCTATAATACTAGAAATAATAGGCAACCTAATCCTCCTCCAGTTATCCCAACTTCACTTCCTCCTTCCCAACCTATTCTTCTGCAAGCTCCTCATATTTCACAAGTTCTTGGTAAGGAATATGATCTCATAGAACAACTTAAAGCTACCCCTGCTAAGATATCCCTTTGGGATTTGATCCAAACTTCTTCCACTCATCATGGAATGTTACAAGATGCCTTGAAAGATTTGAATGTTCCTCCACCTAATACATCTAGTAATATAGTGTCTTTGGTTAAATTTGTGATGAATCCTAAAGCTCAAATTGTGTTTACTCAAGATGAGTTGCCTACTAGTGAAATTCAACATCAATATGATCCCTTGATGATTGTGGTTATCATAAATGACACTGCTATAAGACAAACATTGGTTGATAATGGTTCTGGCCTTAATGTGTGTAGCATCAATCTATTGCATAAGATGAATGTGGATACATCCCTTATCGAGCCTGACTCTCATCCCATTTGAGGCTTTGATAATGTGGCTAAGTCTTCATTAGGTATTATCACCTTACCCATCACAGTGGGACCTGTTACTTTGCCTACTCCTATCCATGTTATGTCGAGAAATCTAACATACAACTTGTTATTAGGGAGACCTTGGATTCATAGTATGCAAGCTGTCCCCTCTACATTGCATAGACAAGTTAAATTCATTTATAATAATAAGACATATACCTTGATAGGTGATACTAATTTTCAAGCTTGTTTGCAAACATCTACTTCCAAAGGGAGTCCTTCTAAGCCTTCCTCTTCTAGTGATGACTCGTTAAACAAGATACCTATGGATGAATCATTTCCCTCTGATAATCAAAATTCTTTGGATGAGTCTGAAGTTCCTAAAGAAGATTCTTCTCAACTTGAATCTACACATGAAAAGGCTTTTGATCCTGAGAAGGTTCTCGCAGAAGATGATTGGGGATCTCTTGATTTCAATCCCACCTTTGTAGGTGAGTATAGGGTTCCTCCTAGAGAGCTTAAAGTTAAAAAGAAGGAAGAAACTAGAGATCAATCAGTCTTACCTGAACCTATGAGCAATAATTTTGTGGCCACTTCTCAAACTTCTTCTCCTCACACCTCTAATTCTGAAGGATTTGATTCTTTGTCTTATGAAAAACCACCTTTTCTTTCTAAAATGGCTAATCGTTATGGTCGTGGTTTCCATATTTTGGCTAAGAGTGGCTATAGTGGAAATGGTTGTGGCACAAATGAACAAGGAATTAAAGTTCCTTTAGAACATAACATGCATGAATATTTATTTGGACTTGGATATAATCTTTCTAAGCCCACCAAAGCATCTAAAAGACCATCTCTCAATGTGAATGCTATATTTAGTAGTGATGATGATCTCACTTCAACTAAATCATCCTCTACTTCTATCAACTCTCATTCCCCTCATAAGGAAATCTTGGTGATGAACAAATCTCTTTATGACTCCCCTCAAATTTCTAAATCCACTTATGAATCTTTATCTCCTATTCATCATAAAGTCCTTTCTTCCAAGGATAAGGCTCTAATAAATTACACTTATCCCTCTTCTAAGATTTCTTGTGACTTTTCTTCTTCAATTATTATCATTTTATACATGTTTTTTATCTCACTTATAGTTGAGCATTTAGCATGTCATATTCAAATATCTCATTAAATCTATCATGTCTTTAAATAACATTAATGGCTATTATGTTGCTCATCATTATTGGACATTGGTAGCTCATTTACTGGGGGCTCATTGTCATTCATGAGGGTACAATTTCAAGCGCAATCATATTTTTTTGAAGCAACATAATAGCCTAATTTTTCTATGTTATCTCTTTTTCCTATGGGGACAAGAGTGATTTCATACATCTCTTCCTTTTATGGTTAAAATTTCCCTTTGGGGAAATAGTGTGGAAATATTGATCATCTTTGCTTTAGAATCCTCTTTTCCTAGATATGGGAGAAGATGTGTAATCCCTTTCTTATCCTGCCCACTCCTTGTGAGGAGCATTTTACATACACTAATGTCTTGCTTGCATGAACTCATGTGAGTATGTAGTACATTTTGTTTATGTCTAAATCTCTCCCTAGAAGATTGTGTAAGTCCTTCTCATTGTCCTTATCCTTGGGAGGCAATGATTTTTCCTTATTTTTATCTAAGGTTCCACTTTTTCCTATTTCGTGGATGGTGTGAACTTTATTACTTGATGTTATTCCTTGTATGCATTTGTTGTTGTTTGTTCAAGGATTCTCTCTTACAAGAGGTGTAAGTCCTTGACTACAACCTCTTTTACACTTGGTAAAATACATCCATAATGAATTCACTCTCTCAATTGGGTTAAAAAGAGCGTCATCCTTCATTAAGAATCACTTTCACCTTGCAAAAGAAGGAAGTATTGCATTCTTATTCTCTTCTTTGTCTTATTCTAGAAGATGTTATATTTGTCTAAGACAATTCCTCTCGGGGATAGGTGTCTTTTGTACAAAGATCTCTTCTCCTCTAAGGATCTCCTTTACACATACTACAAGATATCCCTTTTCAACTATCTTATCCTTGCTTAAAGAGTGCAAAACTCTCTTGCTTGGATCTATGACATTGTTGCATTTTTGGGGTCTCTTCTTTTGTGATGGAGGTAGGTATCCTTGTTCTACTTTACTTATGACATAAACATTACACTTTTTGTGCAATGGGTCATTCTCGGAACCAGAGCACAGACTCTTAGAGCGAGATGTCTCCATTTTTCTTTTATGCAAGGTGATTATTCTCGGAACCAGAGCACAGACTCTTATAGCGAGATGTCACGCTTTTGTACTATACATATACAGGTTGTAGCATACTCAGGCATAGACTCCTATGAGGTGCTTCTAACCTCACTTACACACACATGCACGAGGTTGAGTGGAACTAGCGGCATAAGGCTAGACTTTCTCACTCTCCTCCCTTACATGGATCACCTAGACAGACTCTAGGGGCTAGTTTTCCATGTCCTTTTTCCCATGGATCACCTAGACAAGATCTAGGGGCAAGAAGTCCATGTTTTCTCTCTCACTATTCTTTTCATGGATCACCAATGTGTGTATTCATGCTTTTTTTTCTTTTCTTCTCTTCGCATTTTGTTTCCATTTACATCCTTCATCTTGTGTTAGAGAACTCTCAAATCCTCACACTCTTTGTTGTGTTAGAATTGAGATTTAGTCCTCTTTCTTACCAAATGATTCTCCATTAGTTTTTGATCTCATATCAAATCTTCTTGTGAGCATTTGTTATCAATATTCTTTAACAATTCGAAGTGGTAAACATGATACCCTGTTTCAAATCACTAAAATTAGCAAGCCGAAACAGGGGGGGGCATATAGCTACCCTCGAATTTTCATCACCTTCCTTAGTAAGCATTAGGTGATTTTGTGATCTAATGTGTGTTTTGTAGGGTACGGTTCCTAACTGTGTACTGCAGATACCGCTGGGGGCTTCGTTCGACAGGCTTATGGATATATCCTTTTTCAAATAATGTTTACTTTTCTGTACTTTAGCTTGCATATGCACGTAGTGTTCATATGACCGCTAAAGTGGGGGCTAAATGTAGCATCATAAATTGTACGCACTTGCTAGGGTGGTACAATTTCACACCTATTTTAGCACTCGCCTTGGTGCATTTTTCATTTTGCATTGCATTTCCCCTTTAGCACTTAATTAATCAAATTAATTAGGTCTAAGGTCCTATTTCATCATCTTCCACATCATAAAGTTGGGCCCTTTTCATTAAAGTGTGCCCCTTTCATTTTATTCCTCTAATACATCATTTAATCAAAAACCCTAATTAGGTCCTATTTTGAACTTGGGGGCTCGATTTCAGGGGTCAAAACATCTCGAAATCAGCTGTAACTTTGGGATTCGCTCTAAAATCATCATATCCGACGGCCCTGAAAATTTGGTGAAAAGTTGTTGGGACCATGGCGCCTGGCGTGCACATGGTCTCGAACATTTTTCCCAAAATTTTAGGAGCACGATCCAATCATAAAATAAAGCTTAACCCCAAGAAATTGGCAGGAGATTCAATCTCTAGGTCGGCCAAAAGTTGAAATTAAGACCTAGGGTTTCATATATAAGAACTCTCTTTCTTCATTTGAAAGGGATCCAAAATTTTGGTTTCAAGGACCTTCTATGCAGCGAAAGAGCAGATCTTTGAAGACTTCAACAACATTCAACATCCATCCATCAAGCATCTATCAATTTCATTCATCCATTTAGGGCTTTGAAGGCATTGAAGAACAATAAGGGATCACCGACTGAAGATTGGCTTGTACCCCTCCCTTGGGGTTGGGTATGATTTCATGTTGTTTTCATGTCTTTTGCATAATCTTCATTACATCATTTGTACTCATGCTTTAGATCACTCTACATCTTGATTTGGAGCATTTACATTATCATGTACAAGCAATTAGGGTTTACTTTCTAGGTTGCTCTAGTTTGCTTACTTGCATTTTAGGATCTTGCACACACACAAGGTTTGCACACACTACTTTTACAATACAACTTGGCTATTCATGGAGGTGGAAATCACCAAAGCGGGGGTTTGACTAAGGCAAAACCCTATATAGCCGCCCACCATACCTTTTCAGATATAAGTGCAGGTTTCAGGATTCGGACGCCGCCGCAAGTTGCAGATCCGACGGAAGCAGACGGAGACTGAACTTCACACCAAATTGTAGAGCAAAAGACCAAGACAAGGGCATGGGGTGCCCTGGTCCTGCCAGGACAGGGGCGCTGGGCACCCTGGTCCCTGGGACAGGGGCGCTGGGTGCCCTGGTCCTTCTGTCAGACAGCAGTTTCAGCATTTTTCTGACAGCTTTTCAGGTTGCAAAACAACAGTTTCAGGTGCAGAATCAGGATAGTGGCGCCCGCGCCCCTGTCCCAAACATTTCCACTCAGATTTTAACCCCAGGTACACATCTGCATTCTCCTTTTATCCTTGTGTTTACAGATTTTCATCGTTTAATCTCAATCTTGCAATCTTGTTACTAGTTCATACTTGCACTCTAGGGCTAGTAGTTGAACTTGCATCATTTTATCTATCATTTGCAACAAAGGAATAGAAATCCTAATAGGTAGCCCGTGGCTCTCTCTTCCACAAAAAGAAGTAGCCAATTGTGTGATACCTCTAGGCTCTTTCGTATTCCACAAGTGTGTGTTTGAAAGTGAGATTAGGGCATGTTTGCTTAGTGTCACTTTTTCCCCCACACAGGAACTAACTACACCATATGGAAGAACCAGATGGAGTGCCACTTGAAATGTCCTGGAGAAGATTATTGGAAGATCACAAAGAATCTCTACAATGTTCCTTAGAATGGTCATGTTACTATAGATGAGATCAAAGATGATAAACATAACATAAGATCTAAAGAAGCATTATTGAGCTGATTCAGAGATGGCTAATGTGATGGGATTGTAGACTGCTCATGGGATTTGGGAGAAGCTAGAAACCTTGTATGAAGGAGATAAACATTTGAAAGTTGCTAAATTGCAGGGCTTTAAAGGAAAATATGAGTTGTTTAGAATGGAAGAAGATGAGAATATTTCATCCTTTATGGCTAAAGGGAATGATCTTGTACTAAACATTAGATGTGCTAGTGGAATCATTGAAGAAGATGAGATTGTAGCTAAAGTGTTGAGATCCTTGCCTCCTGCTTACAAACATAAATTGTATGCTATTGATGAGATTTAGATTGTGACAAGAGACATGCTAGTTGGTAAGCTTGTTTCTTTTGAACTAAGTGAACCTGGAGAATCACATGATAAAATCAAGACTGCATTTAAAGCTACTGTATCCGGGAAGAAGAAGTATGATTCGGGAGAGAGTTCAACTAGGGTTTCCAAATATGAAAGAGAAATGAGAGAGATGGAAGAACAGGAAACATAATTACCTAAGGAAGTTAGTAAGTATGAAGGAAAGTTACCTTTGAAATGTTTTTCATGCAATATGATAGAACATTTTGCTTCTAGGTGTCCTAAAAGAGTGTCAAAATATGATAAGCCTTTCAAGCCTAAACACAAGTATAGATAACAGAAGAAGTGTTATTATGCTACTGATGAAGGTGTGACAGATGGTGAGTCTAAGAAAGGGAATTCAAAAGATGAATTTGTGTTCATTGCTATCAAGGAAGATGGTCTGGTACCTGCTGATTCTACAAGTTGCATTGTTGAAGAGAAATCCTTGGCTACTAAGATTGAAGAGAAAGATGAATGGGTGATTGACAGTGGTTGTTCACATCACATGATAGGTGATAAAGGTAAATTTGTGAATATGGAAAAGTATCATGGTGGTGTAGTAAGAATTGGAGACAACAAAGCTTATGTAATCTGGTAGAGGTTCTATTTCTCTTGATGGTAAGCATAATACTGATGATGTTTTATATGTTGAGGGTTTAAAGCATAATCTTTTGAGTGTTGGGCAGATGGTTTATAAGGGATATGATTTACAATTCAAGAATGGGAAATGTAAGATCTTGAATAGCTCTGGTATATAAATTGCATCAGGAACTAAAACTAAAGGTAATTATTGGAATCAATGAACACTGAGAGAGGGTGTGAATCAGTGTTCTATAATTTCCAAAGTTATTAATTTGATTCTTAAACCACCAGAGGCATAAGAATGAAAGTAAATTGCAAAAACATAAACCAATTAATCACAAGACCATAACACCAGAATTTTTACATGGAAACCCAGAAAGGAAAAAATCACGGTGGGATTTGAACCCACAATATTATTATACTTTGATCAGGAGTATGCTAATATTACATAAAGAGGAATGCTCTTGCATTTAGGCATACTGCCTAGAGCTAACTACTCAATTACAAAAGGGCTACAACCTAGAGGAAGGATCACTACCTTACAGGAGATTACAATTGATTACAATAATGAATGAACTGAATAATAGCATCTACATATGTCTAATAGCAGTTCTGGTTAAGATCAATTATCCTGTTGCAATTGTTCCATCTTTCTACTCTGTTTTTCTGCACTATTATACATCGGACCACCAAAAATTTCAATCACATTCACCAAACTTTGCACATTCACTCATACAGACTTCTAGCACTCATTACATCTTAAAAAATTCTTAACCAAATCAATCTTATATATCTGCATCAATAAAATAAGTTAATTCACATGTCGGCTTCCAAAAAATAGCATAACACGCAACATGAAATGTGTAGCCTTAAGTCGGTTCAATCTGTCCATAAAACCATATACGAACCTAAACACAATGATAATAGGATTCCCATGAGTCAGCCCAATCTCCTCAAAAATGAAACCAATTATCGAAATCAACCCAAAGATTTTGGATCACACATTACACCAAAATAACTCTGTTCTATTGGGATTACCAGATACCAAACCTTTAATCTTGGTCACAAATCAACAATGGATATCAGGATTATGAAACAATCTGCCTCAAACCTCGAATCATCTACCTCTGTCACCACAACCAAAATCAAGATATACACATTGAACTCATACTCTCTCAGTAATTTTGTTCCACCTTCTAGACTTATACCTCATGAACAATTCAACTTTCGGTAAATAAAATCTACATGCACCAAATATGATTTCTGGACTGATTTACCATCAATGACAACCCCTAAGCATTTCTCATGCATCAATCTTCATCAGAATAGTGTCTCTTGCCAACAATCTCACCCTTTGGCATTGATGGAAACACTATGAAAAATGAAATGTACACTAATCTTCAAAACTTTAAAAATCTCAACAAGCTCCCCATAAGGGTATGCACCATTTTTCACCTCGCTCTCTCCCCCTTTGACCACAATGCCAAAGATAGGAATCCGCCAAAATTTATATACAAGGATATACAGTGACTTACAAAAGTTTGAAAATATCTGCAAAATTTGTCTTTAGTCTCAGCATGTGGTTATGCCAACCCTTCTTCAAACTCTCCAAAATACTGATCATACCAATGAAAATAAAGGAATGCATCTCTGCACCAATTATTGGAATCAATAAACACTGAGAGGGGGGGTGAATCAGTGTCTTGCAATTTAAAAAATTTATTAACCTAATTCTTAAATTACTTGTTGCATAAGAATGAAAGTAAAGTGCAGAAACATAAACCAATTAACCATAATACCATAACACTGGAAATTTTACGTGGAAACCCGGAAAGGGAAAAACCATGGTGGGATTTGAACCCACAATATTATTATACTTTGATTAGGAGTATAATAATATTACATGAAGAAGAATGCACTTGCATTCAAGCACACTTCCTAGAGCTCACTACTTAATTACACAAGGGCTACAACCCAGAGGAAGGATCACCTCCTTATAGGCAATTACAATTGATTACAATAATGAATGAACTGAAGAATAACATCTATTATGCCAAATAGTAGTTCTAGTTAAGCTTGATTAGCCTCCTGCAATTGTTCCATCTTTCTGCTCTATTTTCCTACACTGTCATACACCAGACCACCAAAACCTTCAATCACATTCACCAAAATTTGCACATTCACTCATATAGACTTCTCACACTCATTACATCATACTAATGCTTAACCAAATCAATCTTTGCTGAAATACAAGGACTCCTTCCTTCAAACTTACAAAACTCGAAACACAAAATACCCTTGCAGAGACTCTCTGCTACAAAATAAATAGTCAGATTGCAACAAATCATAAACTTATATTCTCATCAAATTAGAAACACATAATTATAACTATAGCTATCAGTGGCCTCTCGTCTCTGTATGTTCTCTTCCTTGATCGACCCTGACTATTCCCTAATTGGACAAATGCCTCTTCTTGATGCTAATTCTATCCTCTATCCCCTCTTTGGTCCTCACACCAATTTTTTAGGTGTTATGACAATCGAGTCAAGGAGAATCTATCAAATTTTTGTTAGAACCCTAGTTATCCTAGCTAACCAGGCAACCCTATTAAAAATTTGCAAAATCTTTCTCCTTTTTAATAGTTCAGAATTTCAATCATCGGCAATAGGAAGATAACACACTACTCTTTATCCATAGGTGCTCACCCTAACAAGTTGAATCCATACAATAATATAAAAATACAAAAAATAGGGCAAATTGCAGAAATAGAGTGAAATACAGAAAATCAGCTTCCAATTTTTGGTGCCAATGATTTCAGATTTTGAAAAAAATAGTTACAGAATTAAATTACAGAATTTGAATTTTTCCCCCTCTTTTCCAACCATTTCTCATACAATTTATACGAAATTTTCATTTTCCCATGGTCACAATAGACCTTTGGGCTACAAACGGTTCAACTTCCAAATCTGACAAATCACTATTGGACATGGGTATCAGAATAACAATGTTGAGTTGTTAAATCAATATTGGCCACTGATATTGGAATAACAATTCCAAACATGACTTCTTGATCACCCATCAGAATGACTCATAAATGCAGTGCAACAATTTTAAGTAATCATAATAGAACAAAACTACCCCGATGTCACTTATTTCAGTATAACTATACCAAACAAGACATTTGAAGGTCTATCGGAATAGACATGCAAAGTTAGTTGAATAGATTTTTGTAATCTTGATAGTATAAAATATCCCAATCACAATAATGATACCTTATTGATTAAACTATCCTGATGACAACAAAATGACAACTTTTGAACAATGACATTTCATCAATTTAACTATCCTAATGACAACATTTTAAGCAACTTTACAAATTTGTAAATCATGACTCCAAATTAGACATATGGACCTAAAAACATGAAATAACATTACAAATGGTTGCAACAGACCTTATTGAATCAAAATGGACCTAACCCTAACTCCTAAGACTCAAAACACCTAATTGACATATTGACTAGACTCCGTGTGCTCTTGCACCATACGCCCAGGCTTGAAAATTTTCCAAGTCTCTTGGAAATTAGATTGCCCTTGTCCATCTCTGACCTTCCAAGGTGTCATCCTTGCTTGAGTACCTTGAACTAGTTTCTCTATCACAACTTCTTCATGCTTGCCATATTTGTCCTTTGACTCTCGCCAAACACTCACAGCTCCTTGTCCAATCACTTGTCCTTTATGCCTCAGGTTCTTTGTCGCTAGAACCCTTGAGCCATCATGTTTATCAGACCTAAAATGATTTGTTATTGTGGAACATGACTTCTTATCAAGTTCTTTTTCCACTATAGGACAAATTAGAGTCCCAACTAAGATTATTTTATCCTCCTTCCACCGACCTTGTTGTTGCGCATATATTTGATATTTGGCCTTTGCTTGGTCTATTTTAGGTATCAACATCTTACCTCTATCTCTCCTGGTTGAAATAGTCTACAAACCTTCTGATTTGGAATCTCCAAACATAGGAGTAACTACAACTTCTCTTGACTCATCTTCACTTACCTTCATTGTCTCCTTCTTGCCAACCAAGATATTTTTTGTTGCACTGCCTCTTGCTTCTTCAGTCTCTTGCAATGGGGTCAATACACAAGTTTTTCCATCCTTCTTAATGGTGTAGGTATTTTCTCTACCAGCATAAAGTGTTTTCCTATCAAATTGCCATGGCCTTCGAAGAAGTATATGGCAACAATCCATGGGTAAAATATCACAAAGTACCCTATCTTTATATCCTCCAATCTGAAACTCAACATAGGCTTGTTCATTTACCAAAAGTGACTGATTATCATTTACCCAAGATGCTTTGTATGGTGCTTCATGAGGAATTATTTCTAGTTTTAGTTTATCTACCATCTCTCTAGACAACATATTGTCAGTGGAACCCGAATCTAATACTACCTTGCACACCTTACCTTCACATTTGTATGTGGTCCTGAACAAGCTCCTTCTTTGAGTCACCTCATTCTCCTTAGATTCCTTCAAGAGTGTTCTTCTCAGCATCAATAATTCACCTATTTCTAGAGCAACAACATGATTTGGGGAGCTAACACTTTTACCATCATCTTCTTGAACAATTTGGACTCTCTTTTCACCCCTTCTTTCACCACCACTTGATGTAGATCCTTGTCTCTCATGACACTTGAATGTTGGGTGTCCAAAATCTTGAAAATTATAGAGCCTAACTAAAAATTTATTGGAATTCCTACCTCCACCAAACCTTCCTCTTGTGCCTCTACCTCTGAAATCTGCACCTTGTTCTTGAATTATATTTGCATATTCTTGGCTTTCATTTGATTGTCTTGAAGTAGAAAATGTTCCTCTACCCCTAAAGGTGTTTCCTTTTCCCCTACTTGACTTATCTTGTCTTCTCTTCATGTTTTCTTCCACTCTAATTTCCAATTGAAAACACTCCTCCACCATCCTTGGATTTGCCACAACTAGTTCATCTTGAATGTTAAACCTAAGTCCACTAGGGTATCTAGAAACCTTTTCAACCTTATCTTCCATCCTACCTGATCTTATGCTCAACTTGTAAAATTCATCAGTATAAGTTTTGACATCTAACTCTTTTTGTTTCAAACCTTGGAGTTTCTTATACAATTGAACTTCATAGTCTTTAGGAAGAAACTTACCCTTAAGTTTAGCAACCATTTTGTCCCAAGAAACTATTTTTGATTTACCTCTCTTCCTCCTTTTAGTTTGATCATAGTCCCACCATAATAATGCATGTCCTTTCAACTTTGTCTTTTCTATGTTCACATGTTGCTCATCAAGAACATCTTCACATTCAAAGTGATTGTCCATAGCTACAATCCAATCTAGAAGTTCTTCATCATCCAAATTACCTCCATACATAGGCAAATCAACTTTCACCTTATGTTTGTCACCTTGAACTTCTTTTAGAAGTTTGATTTTCCTCTGTTCCTCAAGGTCCAATTTCTCTTCTCCTTCTGCTTCCTGGAACTCTTCTTCTTCCTCTTCACTCACATCTCCCAAGTCAACAATCCTTCTCTGATTAGACTCTAAGGCTTCAAGCCTTTCTAACACAATATTGTAGGACTCTTGCAACCTAGTATTATTCTCTCTCAACTCCTGCAATTCTCTGGTAGTACCAACATTCTTAGGAGGCATATTTTCTTCAACCACTTACTCACTCTTCTATCAAACTTCAAGTATCTCCTTCAAGTAATCTACTCCCTAAGATATGATACTACTTGATACAAGACATGGACTCTTTCCTTCAAACTTTAAAAACTCAAAACACAAAATACCCTTGTAGAGACTCTTTGCTACAAAATAAACAGTCAGATTGCAACAAATCATAAACTTATATGCTCATAAAATTAGCAACACATAATTATAACTATAGTTGTTAGTGGCCTCTCATCTCTATATGTTCTCTTCCTCAATCAACCCCGACTACTCCCTAATTGGATTGATGCCTCTCCTTGATGCTAATTCTATCCTCTAGCCCCTATTTGTTCCTCACACCAAGTTTCAAGGTGTTATGACAATCGAGTTGGGGAGAAACTGTCAAATTTATGTTAGAACCCTAGTTATCCTAGCTAATCAAGCAACCCTGTGAAAAATATGCAAAATCTTTCTCCTTTTTAATAGTTCAGAATTTCAATCATCGGGAACAGGAAGATAACACACTACTCTTTATCCATAGGTGCTCACCCTGACAACTTGAATCCATACAAAAAATAGCGCAAATTGCAGAAATAGAGTGAATTACAGAAAATAAGCTTCCAATTTTTTGTGCCAATGATTTTAGATTTTGAAAAAAATAGTTACAGAATTACATTGAAGAATTTGAATTTTTCTCCCCCTTTTCCAATTGTTGCTCATACAATTTATACAAAATTTGCATTTTCCTGTGGTCACAATAGACCTTTGGGTTGCAAGACGGTTCAACTTCCAAACTTGATAAATCATTGTTGGACACTGGTATCAAAATAACAATGCCGAACTTTTAAATCAACATTGGACACCGATATCGGAATAACAATTCTAAACATGACTTCTTGATCACCCATTAGAATGACTCATAAAGGAAGAGCAACAATTTAAGTAATCCCGATAGAACAAAACTACCCTGATGTCACTTATTTTGGTATAGTTATACTGAGCAAGACATTTGAAGGTTTATCGGAATATCCATGCAAAGTTGGCTAAACATATTTTTGCAATCTCGATAGTATAAACTATCATGATGACAAAAATGATACCTTATGTGTTAAACTATCCTGATGACAACAAAATGAAAACTTTTGAATAATGATACTTCATTGGTTTAACTATCCCGATGACAGTAATGATAGCTTTTTTAGCAACTTTACAAATTTGCAAATCAGGACTCCAAATTAGACATACAGACCTAAAAACATGAAATAACATTACAAATGTTTTCAAAAGACCTTATTTAATCAAATTGGACCTAACCCTAACTCCTAAGACTCAAAACACCCAATTGACATGTTGATTAGACTCTAGGTTCTCCTGCACCAATCTTATATATCTGCATCAACAAAATAAGTTAATTCACATGTCGGCTTCCAAAAAACCACATAGCATGCAACATGAAACGTGTAACCTTAAGTTGGCTCGAATCCATCCACAAAATCATATGTAGACCTAAACATGATGATAATAGGCTTCCCATGAGTCGGCCCAATCTCCTCAAACACAAAACCAATCACTGAAATCAACCCAGAGATTATGGATCACACGCTACACCAAAATAGCTCGGTTCTACCAGGATTACCGGATACCAGACCTTCAATCTCACTCACAAATCAACATTGGATATCAAGATTACGAAATAATCTTCCTCGAACCTTGAATCATCTGCCTCTATCACTGCAGCTAAAATTATACAATCAAAATCAAGATATGCACACTAATCTCATACTTTGCTCGTGATTGTGTTCCACCTTCCAGACTTATGTCTTATGAACAATGAAATTTCTGGTAAATTAAATCTACATGCACTGGATATGATTTCTGGACTAGGTTTCCATCAATGAAAATCCCTAAGCATTTCTCATGCATCAATCTTCATTGAAACAGTCTCTCTTGCCAACAGTAATATCTTTCATCTGAATGCTGGTGAGAAAATTTGTTTGATTTCTCAAATTGATGAAAGTTGGTTGTGGCATAGGAGAATGTATCATGTTAACTTTGACTGAATGATTAAGTTAAGTTCTACCCAAGTTGTTAGAGATCTACCTAAGATAGTGAAGCCTACTAATCCAGTGTGTAAAGAATGTCAATTGGGAAAGCGAACAAGAATTTCATTCAAGAGAAAATTGTATACATCTAATGGGATATTAGATCTTGTGCACACTAATTTATGTGGTCCTTCTTGGTTGAGAAGCTTACAGGGTGACAAATACTTTATGTTGCTGATTGGTGACTATTCTAGAATGATTTGGGTCACTTTTCTAAGGGAGATATCTGAAGCACTGGAGATATTCAAAATATTCAAAGCTAGATAGGAGAGAGAGACATGATTGAAGTTGAAGTGTCTAAGATCTAACAGAGGAGGATAATTCACTTCTGGTGCGTTTAGTTCCTTTTGTGAAGAGCTTGGAATTGGGAGATATTTATCCACTCCACACACCCTTCTACAGAATGGAGTAGTTGAAAGGAAGAACAAAACTATTTTGGATTATGCGAGGACTATGATGATTGAAGGAAATGTTATGCATATCTATTGGAGAGAAGTTGTTAGCACTGTTGTGTATACACTCAACCAGGTGCATATAAAAGGTGATTCTGAGAAGACTCCTTATGAGTTATGGTTTGGTCATGTTCCTACAGTTAGATATTTCAGAATATTTGGAGGCAAATGTTATATCAAAAGAGATGAGGATATAGGAAAATTTGATGCAAGATGTGATGAAGGAATCTTTTTGGGATATTTTACTAAGAGCAAGGCCTACTAGTGTTACAACAAAAGATTGAGAAAAATAGTGGAAAGTGTGAATGTGAAGGTTGATGAGTATAATGAGAAGAAAATCAGAGCATGCAGATATGAATCTGATGATCAAGATGTTACTTCAAATCAAGTGCAGACTTCAAGCATGAAACAAAGTGATCCAAAAGATTTAGTAAATCTAGATGGTGTTGGCGGTGAAGAAGTTCAAGAGACTAGAAACCGGAATAATCAGAAGACCCCTAGGTATGTAAGATTAAATCATTCAGAGAATCAGATTATTGGTGATAAAAATAAAGGTGTGATGACTAGGAGAAGGATTTTTGCTAAAGAGACATGTTTGATTTTCAAAATTGAGCTTAAAAATGCTACTGAAGCTTGTAAAGATGAAAATTGGGTGAAAGCCATGGAAGAAGAGTTAAATCAGATTGAGAAGAACAATACATGGGAACTTGTTCCGAGACCTAAAGATAAGAATGTAATTGGTATTAAATGGGTATTCCAGATTAAATTGAATTAAGATGGAGAAGTTGTTAGGAACAAAGAAAGACTAGTATGTAAAGGATATTCACAAATAGAAGGTATTAATTTTGAGGAGAATTTTGCTTCGCTAACTAGAATTGAAGCTGTTAGATTATTTCTTGCATATTCTACTCATAAGAAATTCAAGGTATATCAGATGGATGTGAAGTCAACCTTTTTGAATGGTGAATTGGAAGAGGAAGTCTACATTGAGAAACCAGATGGATTTTCATTAATAGATGAAGGAGACATGGTATGCAGATTTAAGAAAGAATTGTATGCACTTAAACAAGCCCCTAGAGCTTGGTATGCCAGATTAGACAATTATTTGATGAAGCTAGGATTATGTAAAGGTATTGTTGATAGTAACTTATGCTTCAAGATTGATAATGATAATATTTTGATTGTTGAAGTATTTTTTTATGACTATTTTTGGAGGAGATGATGATTTGAGTAAGAGGTTTGTTAATGATATGAAAAAAGAGTTTGAGATGTCTATGATAGGTGAGATGAAATTCTTTTTGGGATTGTAAATTATACAGACTAATAAAGGCATTTTCATATCTCAATACAAGTATGTGAAGAAATTGTTGAAAAAGTTTGGGTTAGATGATTCCAAACCTATTGGAACTCCTATGGTAGCTATATGAAAGATGACAAAAGATGATGAATCTCTTAAGGGTAATCAAACCTTGTATAGATCTATGATTGGTGGACTGCTATAGTTGACTCAGACTAGACCTAACATTATGAATGTTTTATGTCTTCTTGCAAGATTCTAGGTTGATCCTAAGGAAATTAATGTTACTGCTATGAAGAGGATATTCAAATATTTGAAGGGAACAAGTGATTATGGTTTGTGGTATCCAAAGAATAATGATTTCATTTTAAGTGCTTATATAGATGCTAATTGGATAGGTGATGTTGATGACCAGAAGAGAACTACAAGAGGTGCATTCTTTTTGGGAAATAAGTTGATTTCTTGGGCAAGTAATAAGCAAGATGCTATTTCTTTATCTATTGTAGAAGTTGAATACATTGCTACTACTAGCAATTGTAATCAAGTAATTTGAATGAAGCGGATGCTAAAGGATGTTAGAGTTGTTTATAATGAGCCTACTATTATATATTATGACAATTCAAGTGCTATCAATATCTCTAAGAATCTAATGTTGCATTCTAAGACAAAACATATATCAATCAAGTTTCATTTCTTGAGAGAGAAGGTGAATGAGAAAGAAGTCAGATAGGAGTATGTATCTACAAAGGAATAGATTACATATATCTTCATGAAACCTTTGCCTATAGATACATTTGTATCTTTGAGAGAGAAGTTAGGGGTGATTTCCCCTCCTGATGTGAACTAGATGCATTGAGATGCATCAATCTGGTGGACTTCATAGTCTTATTCTAATATCTGGATTGATGAGTGGGTGCTGCTACTTATGGGGAGTAGTCAGTATGTGATTTAGATGTTCAGATTGGTGATTTTTTTATAAGGGGGAGAGAATAATGATTTGTATATGCCTTTAACATTGATTTCAAAGGGGGAGACAAGCATAAGAAAAACTGTTTTATCTATCTAGATTTATATGTGTGCATGATCTCAGGGGCTGATTGTTGGAGTTGATTTCTTTCTTTGCATTGATTTTTTTTCACATTCATATGTTTCCATCAATGCCAAAGGGAGAGATTGTTGGATATTAGAGTTGTTGGAATGTGTTGTTGTCACTGATGTCAACATATTCCTATGTTCTTGTGCTTCAGTGTTGCAGAGTTAGTTTAGTTACAGATATGCTAATGTGGATTAATGGAGTTTGAGATACTTATCTCTTGTTGATTTGGTATGAGTTTTAGTGATCCGAAAGGTGATTTGATTGAGTTATGTGGTCTGTTGTGATGATTGGTTTTTTTGTCGATTCTGTATTGCAAAGTTGTGATTTCTAGTTTGTATTGCTCTAGAATTGATTCATTATATTAAGCGGTTTTTGGATAGTGTTTAGGACATTCATGTGTTTCCTCGATTCGGGTGGTTCATGCTTTGGAAATTCACAACCATATCTTTCAATTTGTCAGTAAGTTATGTTGTTTTGGAGCTCCGAAAGGGAAATGATGATGATTCTAGTTATCCAATTTGTTGTGGACAAATTCGTGTTGCTTGTTGATGTTCTTTGATCATGTTCTATACATTTTGGTGATCTGCATTGATCGGTGTGCATGTTATTGAATATTTTATTGGTCTGGTGGTTTTCTTCATGTTATACGACTTTATGGACGACCCGATGGTTCTTGCGTGTTGCAGATGATCTTGGTGAGATATTCGATTATGTTGTGTGATTGAGGTTTTGATTTGGGTTCATGGTATGTCCTTGCCAACATTGTATTGGTCTGCATATTTATTTATATATCATGTGATGCAATTTTATAATTAAGTCTTATGAGTTGAGTCAACCTTGGAATTAAGGTTGATGATTTGTTTAAATAAGTTTAGTAATCATGTAAGATGTGTGTTTGTGGTAGTGTCTACATTCTTTGAGAGTTTTTTATGTGTGAACAAGTGAATTGATATTTCGGAAGTGTGTAGAAGAGAAGAGAAGTGTTGTAGTGCAGACAATGTGCTTAACCAGAACTATGATCAGACATTTGGAGATGCTATTCTTTTAGTTCATGTAATCTTGATTGTTGTCCAATCTTTGTAAGGAATTGAGCCTTCCCAGGGTTGTATCCCTTTATTGTTTTTGAGTAGTGAACTCTAGGTAGTGTGTCAGAATGCATGTGCATTCCCCATTGTAATATTTACATATACTACTGCAGAGTATCATCATATTGTGGGTAGGTTCCCACCATGGTTTTTCCCTTAACTAGGTTTTCCATGTCAAAAATGTGTGTGTTATGCGTGTTGTTGATGTGGTGTTTATCTTTGTTACTATTATTCTTGATCAGATCTGAAGTTGAGGTTAATTTGCTTAAGTTTGGTGAAAACTAATTCAACCCCCCTCTCAGTTTTCATGCATTATTGTTGTCAACAGGGGTAGGTGCTCCTTGAGTTGGTGCTCAAAGTTATTAGGGGTTGGTGCTCCATAGGTTAGTGCCCTAAACATATTGTACAAGTGATTTTATTTGTGAGGTTGGATTAGAGCAATAGACTCCAACAACTATTATCACCGAGGTTTTTCCCACATTGGGTTTTCCTCATAAATCTTTGTGTTGTGTGATTTGTCTTTGTGTTTGTGTATGCATTTCATCTACTTGCATTATCTTCTTAGTATTCACTCTTATATTAAAAGTTTTAGGATATCACTGATTCACTCCCTCTCTCATTGATCGATTATGTTCTTCAATTGGTATCAGAGCCCTAGGTTCCCTTGTTGTAAGGCTTCCTCTAGCTTGGGTAGATCTTGTCTTGTGAGCACAATGGATAGAAATCAATCCCCCTCTAAAGCCCCTATGTTTTATGGCACTAACTATGTCTTCTAGAGAAGAAGAATGGAAACTTACTTATCCTCTCTAGGCTTTGATGTTTGGATGTTAGTAAAAAATGACTAGGTTGTTCCTCAAGTTCCTCCCATCGACCCTAATGCTAAAAGGGAATATGAGAACAATGCTAAAGCTAAGAATGAAATCTTAAGTGGTTTGTCTGATACAAAGTTTGTCAAAGTTATGCATTGCACTTCAGCAAAAGCAAAATGGGATAAGCTACAATGTATATATGAAGGAGATACTAAAGCGAAAGAAGCCAAACTGCGAAATCTAAAAGCTCAATTTGAAAGCCTAAAAATGAAAGAAGGGGAGAAGATAGCCGACTATTTGCAAAGAGTGGATGTGATTGTAAGTGCTAAAAGAGGACTTGGAGAGGATGTCTTAGATGAATTTATTACCAAGAAGGTTTTGAGATCATTAACCACAATATGACGTAAAGGTCTCTGTTATTGAAGAAGCTAAAGACTTAAAGACATTCTATATGGAATTGTTTGGCTACCTATCAGCTTATGAGATGAGAACAATATGTGGAGAGCCATCAAAGAGAGAGGTTGCATTCAACATAACCAAGAAAGGAAAAGAATAAGTTGTTCATGAAGAAGAAGATGACTCTGATGCTACTGTAGCAAATTTTGTAAGGAAGCTCAAGAAAGGATCAAGCAAATATAAAGGTGAGCTTCCTTTAAAATGTTTTAACCGTGGAAAGATTGGACACTTTCCATTTAAATTTCCTTATGGAGAGAAGGATGGAGATGAGAAGAAAAGTATGAAGTCCCCTTGTAAGGATAAGATCAAGAAATCCTACAAACCACTTCAGAAGAAGTTTCAAAAAGAAAAATAGTCTTTATACCATTGAAAGTGATGCCACTGATGAGGAAAGTGTCTCAGATGATTGTTGCAGTGAAGAGGAAAGAGAAGTCAACCTCTTTATGACTCAAGAGGATTTAGATGAAAGGCAAATTGATAGTGAGGAGGAAGAGGAAGTTGAAGCTGAGGTAGACCTTGAAGGTGAACTTGTGAGTGCACTAGATGAACTTAGAAAAGTGAGAAAATAATACAAAAAGTATAGGTATGTTGCTACTGAAGAACAAGATCCGCTAAACAAGTCTCTTAAGGAGTCAAGGAGAATCATTTATGATCTAAAGATCCAATTGGAAGAAGCCGAAAGAATGTGTGAAGTGACCAAATCTGATTTTGAAAATAAGGAAAAGGAGTATCTCAAGATGGAAGAAGACCTTGTGAATCTAAGGAATGAGTTTGAAAAGAATAAAGATGAACTTAATGTGAGGATTAATTATGGTGGCAACATTGAAGCATTAGACAAAATGTTGAGTAAGCATAAGCATAACAAGGAT
The DNA here is from genome assembly GCF_030272615.1 of Cryptomeria japonica. Taxonomy (NCBI): domain Eukaryota; kingdom Viridiplantae; phylum Streptophyta; class Pinopsida; order Cupressales; family Cupressaceae; genus Cryptomeria; species Cryptomeria japonica. The sequence continues at coordinate 543,721,706 of NC_081405.1, forward strand.
ATCAATGGAGTTGGATTTGAAAAGGGACAATGTTCTAACAGTAAAGATTCATCTAGAAAGGAGATACACTTCATCTCCTTAAGTGATAGTGAAATCAAACACATATTAACAGTCAGCCAACCCACTAAAATGAAGACATGTGTTGCTACTACAAATAATTAGTCAAAGAATCAACATGATGATCCTAAAAGAAAATCCAAGTTTGATGATGGAGGATTTACAAAGGTCAAAGATAAAAGAAGGAAAAACTTGAGAAGACAAAACTACGCTGCCCCAAGGAGACCAATGAGAAATAACTTCAACAATGATTGGTATGTATCCCAATTCCATGGCAACTACTACAAATGTAATACATGTGATCATATAATTACTGATTGTAGGCTAATGCATAGGTCTCCTACTAGTTTTGAAAGTAGAAATCCATTTGTTGCACTTAGGGATATGAATGTCATTTGTTACCATTGTAATGGTATTGGTCATAGAAGTTATGAGTGTAGGAACAAAATGTCTCAATCCTATAGCAATTTCCCAAGCTCATCATTCAGCATGAATATCAAATATTATCATTTTCAAAACCTTGGTCATATAGAAAAGTATTGTAAACTTAGAGAAGCTAAAAAGAAGAAGAAAATGTCAACCTTTGAACCTAAAGTCATTTCAGATCAGAAAATAATAGTAGAGAAGAAGAAATAATCAAAACAAGTAGGGGTAGAAAAGGAAAAAGATAAGAATGAGATGAGTTTGATTGTCCAAACTGCCCTACATGCTGAAAGGAAAAATCTATGGGTAGTTGATAGTGGTTGCTCCAATCACATGAGTGGAGATAAGAAGAAACTCACAAAACTAGAGGATTGGAATGGTGGCTCAGTAAGGTTTGGAGATAACTCATCAATCAAAATCAAGGGAAAAGGTACACTAAACAATGATAGCAAATTAAAAGCTCGTGATGTTTATTATGTTGAAGGTCTGAAACATAATCTGCTAAGTGTGAGCCAAATATGTGACAAGGGATAAAAATTCAGTTTTGATCCCAAAGGATGTGAAATCAAAAAGGAAAGTAATGGAAAACTTATTTCTAAAGGCAAAAGGACAAATGGAAATGTATATAACCTTAAGGATTGTTTTGAGTCTCAATGCATGATGGGGCAAGTTGATGAGAGCTAGTTGTGGCATAGGAGACTAGGTCACATAAACTTTAATAACCTTATTAAGGTAAGTAAGAAAGGATATGTTAGGCACATTCCTTAGATTGTTAAACTTGGCAATACCATTTGTGAGGAGTGTCAAAGAGGTAAAAAAACAAAGGTTAGATTTAAGAAAAAAGAGTATTCAACTACAAGGCCTCTTGAGCTTGTGCATACTGATTTATGTGGGCCAACCAGAACAAGAGCGCTAAATGGTGAGAAATAATTTATGTTGTTGATTGATGATTTCTCATTAATGACATGGGTCACTTTCTTGAAAGACAAGTCTCAAGCTTTTGAAAGATTCAAAATCTTCAGGAAAATGGTTGAAAGAGAAAGTTGTTACAAGCTGAAATGTATCAAATCAGACCGTGGAGGAGAATTCACATCAAATGAGTTTGAAGATTGTTGTGAAACGCTTGGAATTAGAAGACAATATTTAGCTCCAAGAAAACCACAAAAAAATGGTGTTGTGGAAAGAAAGAACAAGACAATCAAGAGGATGGCAAGAACAATGTTAAATGAAGCAAATTTGCCTGATGTATATTGGAAGGAGGTCATTCATACAACTATTTACACATTAAACCAAGTTCAGGTAAGAGTGAATAGAAAAATGACACCTTATGAACTTTGGTATGACAGGAAGCCCTCTGTTAAGTAATTCAAGGTGTTTGGTAGCAAGTGTTTTATCAAAAGAGATGAGGATAGCTTGGGTAGTTTTGAATTAAGATGCAATGAAGGTATCTTCTTAGGATACTCTACTCATAGAAAGGCCTATAAGTGTTTCAACAAAAGACTAAGGAGTGTGGTTGAGAGTGTGAATGTTAGAATCAATGAGGATTTTCACAAAGGAAGACAAAATACAGTGAATCCGATTGAGGAATCTTATGTTGAATATGAAGAACAATCTGAAAGTGAGCAAGAAGAGGCACCAAATAAAGCACCAAATAAGTATGTTCAGAAAAATCACCCTGGGGATCATATTATAGGAAACAAGAATGATGGTGTGAAAACAAGAAGGAGAGCAAGGAACAATAAACATGTAAATTTCTGCCCTATGACAGAGATGGAACCTAGGACATATGATGAGGCCAAAAAAGTGACAAGTGGATGAGGGCTATGGAAGAAAAGTTGTTGTAGATAGAGAAGAACAAAACTTGGTAATTGGTTCCTACACCAGCTGACAAGAATGTTATTGGTACTAAATGGGTTTACAGAAACAAAATGAATGAAGAAGGTAAGGTGATAATTAATAAAGAAAGATTGGTATGCAAGAGATATGCTCAAGTTGAAGGGATAGACTTTGAGGAGACATTTGCTCCATTTGAAAGGCTTGAAGCTATAAGGATGTTCTTGGCATTATCAACCTATAAAGGATACAAGGTATATCAAATGGATGTCAAATATGCATTCTTGAATGGCAATCTTGAAGAATATGTCTACATTGAGCAACTTGAAGGTTTTCAACTTCATGAAGATGAGAAGTTTGTCTACAGATTGAAGAAGCCACTATATGGATTAAAACATGCATCTAGAGCATGGTATTCAAGATTGGATAAATATCTCCATCAACAAAGATTCAAAAAGGGAAATGTTGATAGCAATTTATACATTAAGGTGGATGGTGATCACATGATCACAGTTGTTGTATATATAGATGACATCATATTTGGAGGCAATAGGGATGCCCTATCCAAGGAGTTTGTTGATAAAATGCAGTTTGAGTTTGAGATGTCATTACTTGGAGAGATATCACATTTTCTTGGTTTGCAGATTTCTTAGTTGGATAAGGGTATATTTATATCACAAACCAAGTATGCTAAAGACATGTTGAAGAAGTTTCAGATGGAGGACAACAAATTGATTAGTACCCCATGATGACTAGATGCAAGCTAAGTAAGGATGATGAGTCACCCAGTGTAGACCAAACCTTATATAGATCCATGACTGGCAGCCTATTATATCTCACAACCTCAAGGTCTGATATAGTTCAAGTAGTGTGCATGGATGCAAGATTTCAAGCAGCCCCAAAGCAATCACATGTAAATATAGTAGAAAGAATATTTAAATATCTTCAAGGAACATTGGAGTATGGTTTATGCTATCCAAAAGGGGTAAACTCACTCTACATGCTTACATTGATGTTGATTGGGCTGGATGTTGTTGGCATTGCACACTCCAATGAGAAATTATAGGTGTTTGAAGGTATTTTCATTGATGGCAACCTTGCAATCCTATGGCATCGACACCGATAGACTCTACACCGGCAGATAGTTTATTGGCAGCGGCAAAGATGATTACCGGCACCCTGGCCGACATAATTTTGTTTATTGCATTTTGTATTTATTTGTAATATCTTTTTGTAAGCCGACAAGGCAAATTGTAATATGACTCATATATAAGTATGAGATCTTGTAGATGATTTATGTAAGAGGTAGATGCAAACATGGGAAGATTATTGTAGCAGTAATGTGCAAATATTAAGATAGATTTTGGAGTAAGGTTTATGGTTATTGTATGAGCTTAAACTGGTACTAAACCTGGCATAGCAAATGTTGAACTAAAGCAGTACATTATATTGGATTTGCATAATCCATTTTGTAAGTCAGTGTGACTTCCTTTTGTAATTAAGCAGTGAGATTTAGGTAGTTGGCATTCCTGCATGTGCAAGCCCCTATTGTAAGTAATATCCATTCATTGGCGAGTGAGTGAATATTGTGGGTCACAATTCCCACCGAGGTTTTTCCCACACCATTTTTCCTTGTTAAAAATATTGTGTTATGGTGTGCTTTCTATGTTATGCTTATTGTTCGTATTTATTGCATTAATTCTTGTTTACCAATACACTATTTTGGAATGCAATTTGTTTAATAAGATCAAAAAATTTGTAAACCGGAAAGATACTGATTCACCCTCCCCCCCCCTCTCAGTATCTTTGGGAATCCTAACAATTGGTATCAAAGCCTAGTCCTCTTTTTTCAAAAGCCTAACAGTTTGAGGGAGATTTTGACATCGGTACAGATGGATAGCTTGAGAAAGCAATTGGAAACAACTCTTGTAGATTATGATGCAGAAAAGTTGAAGAATATCAAACTTGAAGATGATCTAAAGGTTGTATAGGAAATCATTCAAGGACTTTAGAACAATCTTACCATTGCTAGAAGCAAAAGGAGAGAACTTCATGAGAAGATACAGAGTGATGATGATGAAAAGGAAACTCTTAATGATCTTGTAAGCAAGATGAAGCAAGAAAATGTGACCTCGAGAAATGAGATGCAAGATGTGACTATGAGATTTTGTAAAGACACTGAAGATAGAAAGAAGAATGAATATGACTTGACTAGGAGAATCAATGATGCTGGAACTGAAAATCTAAGACTCAGTCATGAAAATGATATGTTAAAGACAGATCTGATTCACTTGGAACATGATAAAACTGAACTCATGAGATAGAAGGATTTCTTGGAAATTGAGTTGGCTACTGCAAATCAACATAAAAAGAAATTCAAGAAAAGTTTAGAAGAACTTGATGATATGCTGAAAAATTAGAAACCAAATGAAGATACTAATGGACTTGGCTTTAAAGTTGGTGAAAGCTCTGGTATTGCAAACAATCATGATCATAGTAAACCGGTAAGACAACCTAATGCCTACAAATTTAATAGGAAATGCTTTAACTGTAACAAGTATGGTCATAAAGAAAATTAGTGTAGATCTAGAAACTATCAGAACACTAATGCACCCATTGGTCAATGTTCTAAATGCAACAAAATTGGTCATAATTCAAAAAATTGCAGAATGAATGTAAGATGCTATGTTTGTGGAAGATTTGGACACTTATCTAATCAATGCAGAACAGATACTGACATAGGATATGGAAAAGCTATTTTGAAAAATAATGTGACTTGTTATGCTTGTAACAAGATTGGACATATTACAAAATTTTGTAGAAGTAAGGCATCACCGCAAAATAACAAAGGACCCAGTTTGAAAGGTAAAGAGAAGGTTGAAGAGGTAAAGCAAGAATTTTCAAAACAATGGATTAGAAAGATAGATCAAAATGTTAATGAAGCCATTCCTTCACTGGTAGAACAAAGTATCACTCCACCGGCAGGAGATTCTTCATCTAACTGAGAGATAATCTTTTGGGGGTATGGCAACTAATTGAAAATCATGCTAGTTTACCCTTGGTTGATGGTAAGAAGATGAAATGCTTCTTTACCAGCATATGAGTTAAGTTTTCACTTAACCGACAGGCATTTATTATGGTAGTTGAAGGAAATGACATTATAAAGAAAGTGTTTTTCACTCTTTTTCACTCACCGAGCATTCAAATTTCCTAAGAGCGCGAAAAACCCGAGCGAAGGCATCCACAATGAGAAGTGAAGGAAAACTATCAAGCATTAAAACCTAAAGGCAGATTAAGGTATATATTTATCAAATGGCTTCCTCCTCTGCACCTAAACTCATTGGAAACCCTACTATAATTGAAGTGATTAAACGCCCTAGGCCTGTATTTAAGATCATACCTGAAATAGCAAAGTAGAATGATACCCTAGGTGCATTTTCTAAAATTCCCAAAGGAGTTGCATATGCTGAAGACCCTAGGATATACATACATTGTCATATTGAGGAACTTGGTGCTGATGAGATAATAAACATGTATAGGACTGTAATTTGTGATGAGAATGGTAATGTGAAACCAAAACACAAGATAATTGAAACCCTAGGTTTTGTGGAGATACTTAGCATTCCTGATTTTCCCAAGGAAGTTGTAAGAATTGTGTTAAGTAGAGTTCATGGGGAATTCTTTTGGCTTGACTCCATCCATAAGATTACAAGAGAAGAAGTTAGGGTAGTAATTGGCTTACCTTCCACTAGTAGCAGGCCTGATAAAACTAAAAAGGTTCCAAACAACATTGTGATGACCCTAACCGGTGCAACCCATGACCGCAGATCCTTGAGAGTCAATGATGTCAAAGATATAAATGTCAGATTAATTAGCATGATACTAGGATACAAGACTACACATGCTAACAACTTAAACTCTGTTTCTAGTTTATGTATCAAGAGTGCTTATGACATGGTGAATAGTAACACTAAAATTGACATATGTGAATGGCTAAAGGATGAATTGATTGACAACCTAAAGAAAATCAAAGGAGACAAGAAAGGTACTTTCAGATTTGGTAATTTACTTGTATGCTAATGCTATACATTACTAAGGAAGTTCCTGGTATAGGTAGAAAAGAATTTTGTTTTGATATACCGGTAGGCAAACAACTTTTGGATATCTTTACCAACATGGGAGATGATAGGGAAAAGAACATAATTGAACACTTTCAAGCATTTAAGGCTAGAATGAAGACTAGGGAAAGACTATCTCAGAACACAATTGACAAATGTCAGAAAGAGATATGTTTTGTTATAAAGAAAGATGAAATCTGGATGGAAGCAGTGGTTCCTAGAACTATTTGGGTGATAGAAATGGGTTATGAGGCAGATGAAAACATAATTGAAACATATGCTAAAGCCCTACTTGAAGCCCCTTGTAGTACCCCTCCTTGTTTGAACTTATTAGACTCTTATTTTACTTTTACTTACTTTCAGTGGATAAATTACCATGATGTGTTATTTAGACTCATATGACATTATTTCATGCTTTATCTAGATATGAGATGCATAATTTATTTGCAATATTTCAGTACTTGTGATTTATGGCATTTTATGGATTATTGCTATGTACTGACACTTTACTTTATCTATGCAATGTGAAATTATATGGTGCGTGTCTATGAGTGTATTGGATGCAAGGGGATGATTTTCCTTCACTCACTCCGGTGAGATAGGGAACGTCATGATTCTCCTTCATCGGTGTGCATGTCATGTTTTCTATATTGTATATATGCATGTGTGGTTTGGTGATGCAGGATATTGCAGGTACAAGTACCAGGTAGGTGCAGGGTATTGTCTTCACCTTGCTTCATAGGTCTAGGCATGCCTTATATTTGTCTGATGGAAGTGGAGGTAGTAGTTGACCCTATTTTACTCAGTTACACTCTTGTGAGTGTCGTCAGTTGGTCATCCTGTCAGTTTGTTCGGCCTTCGTATTTTGTCATTTGACCTTTTATGAGTCTTTGCTTGGGGTTTGCTCAGTTGTGTGTTTAGTGGTTTTAATTAATTAATTAAATTTATGGAGTTATCTCATAGTTGGTATTTTTGAAATTATGTATTTTATGCATTGATATTTTAAATTTAATTAATTAAAAGAAATTATTTAATTAGATTGCAAGTTGCATTGTATTCAAATTATATCTTATTTAAATATTAGTGAAAAATAAATTAGATTAATTTCATTTATTGTTTCCTAGAATTTTAAATAAATAAATGAATAAAAGAATAAATTAGAATTAAAGTATTGCTTTGTTTTCTTTGTTTAGAAAATTAATTAATTTGCATGAGAAAAGAAAAGAAAAAAAAAAGATTTTGCTTATTGCATGTAATTTATTCCTTTGTTAGGAATTAGAAAAGAAAAATTAAATTATTTTTAATTACTAAAATTAAATATTAGGGTTCTAGGAAAGATATATGCAACCTAGAATTTTAGTTTAAAAGGGGAAGATATCTTTTTATTTTTTGGGAGTCACGGGAAAGAGACAGAGATTTTGGTGAAGAAAAATTATTGGAAGCTTGGATTTTGGTGAAGAAAAATTGTTTGGAAGCTTGTTGAAGGATTGAATCTCTCTTACTCAATGATGTGGCTTCTAGGAAAGCTCTACTAGGTTGGGTGGCTTCTTCTGGTTGTTTGTTTAAAGAAAATATTTTATTTCTTCCCTCTTTCTGAATGATGTGTGTGTATAATATTTGTCAAATCCAAAATCCTTTCTGGTTATTTCGTGTTCTTGGTTAAAATTCATTCCTGAAATTAATTTTAGTTTATGGAAAGAGATTAGGTCCTGGGTGTTTGTAGATTAAGTTTTGTGAAGTTTTGGAAAGATTATTCTGGCAAAATTTTGCCAGGATGTTTTAATGTTCTTAAAAGTTACAAGTTTTGGTAGAAAATGGGTTTACCAGAGAAAATATTCCCTTTTGTTGGGGTTTGGTTTCGATATTTGGCTATGGTTGTTATGTCAATAATTGTGTGATCTCTGGGTAATTATTTAGTTGCTATAGTAATAGATCTAATTTTAATTAAATTTATTTGGGTTTTAGAAGTTATGGGGAAATTATTTTATTTAATTATTTTGGGGAAATTGTACTAATTAAATTCTGGGAAAATAATTTTTATTGAAAAAAATGAAATCTATAGTATTTTTATGCTTTTGAAAAAAAAAAATTTTAAAAATGGGGTTTAGGGCAAGTCGGTAGCAACTACCAACGGTAGTACGACTACTGTATGGTAGCAGTACTACTCGCGGTAGCACATGCTATCGTAGGGTAGCATGTACTACCTATGGTAGTACTTGCTACCGTGTGTAGCAGGGGTTTAAATGAATTCGCTTTTCCCTGTGTAAATTTTGTGTAGAGTTTGGGGATTTCGGTTTTGGTGCCAGGTTGTTTAATTTGGATTTTTTTTAATTAAATTTTGATATATATATATATATATATATAGATATTCATATTAAAGTTTTTTTTTAAATTCTAGGCACTATGTTAGAGAAGAATTATTTAATACTATGCTTGATTTCATGTTGTAATATATATATATATTGTATTATGATTATAAGGTATATGAAATATATATACAATGAGTATATATATATATATATATATGCTCATATACTTATATTATTTTATTATATATATAATTAATTCAAAAATTGGTTATTTCCAGAAAAGCTTATAGTTTAAGATTCTATATTTATGCTTGGAAATACATTAGGAGATTAATTTATATGTAAATTTATTTAGCCTTATTAGACAAATGACAACATTGATTTCCTTGTTTTAATATAGTTGTATTTTCTTACTTTCTGGAAAATCTTTAATTGCAAGTATTTTATGCTTTTGGTTGTTTAAAGAAAAGATTGCCTGTATTAGGATCTTATGTAGATGGTATTTGCAATCAAGCTTAATTTCGTTACAATTCTGGTTCAGTTGTCATTATGTCATATGTTGTTATATCTCCTTAGTCGAGTGTTGTTGTATAACCCTGTTAATGTGAGTCATTGTGTGTTTTGTTCCAAATGGTCAATCCTGGGTTAGTGATTGTGTATTCTTCACCTGTGGTTTGTCAGGATTACATATGGTTGTCTGTTTCGCCATAGAGTTCTCATAGAGAGAGACCTTTCCTATTAGTGTCCTATGAGAGAGAGTGGCTTTCGAGTGGGGCCCGCACCCAAAGTGGATGGCAAGATAATCCCTCGAAAGTCAGTTAAGAAGTGATAACCTAATAATTGATTAGGGGGTGGGTAGATTAAAAATAAATTAAGATAATGTGCCTCACACATGGTTGAGTGCTTGTATAGGCTCAGGATGTGGTGAGAAGGCCTAGAATGGCAAACTTACCACCTTGTCTTCATGAAAGGATTGGTAGGGTCCGCATGAGGCTTAGATGGAGCCGGAGGTTCAGGAGAGGTTACCAGGATAACCCAGGATGGGGGTCGGGACCTATGGAGGCCTACCAGGGTAACCACCTTAAGCCATACGATGACACTCTCTCCTTAGAGTCACTAGTGTTTGTGAGTTGAGTCACATGGATATTTGTGGAGTCATGTAGTTCTTTCATACTTGTCTTATTTTGCTTGCTTGAGGGTTTTCTACTATCTCCTATCACGGTGGGGTGGTTCCGTTTTGGGATCACATGGTCGGGTGGTAGTGCTACTTCCCATTGGATGTTCTGGATTGTATCTTCAGATGAGGAAAGGCTTTGCTGGTATTTCTTGGTTCATGGTTCATGTACCAGCTCTTGTTCATGATCATTGTTCAGTTGAGACCTTGTAGTCATTGTATCAAACTTTTATGTAACCTTGATGTTGTAACTTTTGGATTCTGTGGTATTTTTGGAAGCCATGTATTTATGGTTATTATAATATTATTATATCGGTGGAATGTATGTTAATTTAGTTGCTTTGATCTTTTGTATAAATGGTTTATGGATTAATAAATGCATTAGATTACTTTAATTCTTTCATTGTGGAATTTAGATGTATGTGTAGGTTTATTCTCAAGCATTTAATTTATCTAATTAAAATGGACAATTGGATTAACCATGGTGTTAATATAATCTGTGAATTAATCTTCATTGGTAACCCTTAGGAAATCATGTGTTAGACTTCCATTGTGTTATTAAACATGCTATTTTTATAATTAATGCACTTAATCCTTTAAAAAAAAAATATTTCACCCCTTAGTTGCCTAGTTGTGTTGCTTTCCTTTAGGGTTCCTGGTGGGGCATTACATTTGGTATCAGAGCCCATGTTTCAACACTGGGTACTCTAGGTTTGTAGTGAGCCTATTCAGTTTGACCTTATTGTTTAGGTCTTAATGTTTGTATTTCTCTTGTCTTATCCTTGTCATAGATCTAAACCATTTTCTCTTTTGTGGTGCTAGGTCATGGCTAGGAAAGCTAGGATAGGTGGCAAGTAGAGTTGGCTACAGGTGTTCATGTTTCTGTAGATGCCTTTATTCCTAGTTGTGATTTGGACCTAGGAACCATAGTTACTTCAGTTGACCTTTGAGTCATTCCTTTGGGTTCTTATGGAGTTGTGTTGGGGATGGATTGGCTATCATCTCACAGTGCTTGTGTAGATTGTCGCAAGAAGACAGTGGAGTGTTTAGATGACCTTGGCGGAGAAGTGGAGATTGTTAGAGTTCAGAGACTGATATCCCTACGTATGATTTTTGCTATGCAACTTAAGCCGTGCATGCATAAAGGGTATTATCTTTTTGCAGTTACTCTTGAGGATGTGGATGAGTCAGAAAGTTGAGAAATCACTCTTGATAGTCACCCTATTCTTTGAGAGTATGTTGATGTGTTTCCATTGGATATTCCTGGTATGCCTCCGAAGCGAGACATAGACTTTCGCATTGATTTGGTTCCTAGTGCAGAACCTATTTCGAGAGCTCCATATCGGATGACTACTCAGGAATTGAGTGAGTTGAGATTGCAGATAGAGGAATTGTTGGCCAAGGTATTCATTCATCCTAGTGTTTCTCCTTGTGGTGCGCATGTTATCTTCATTAAGAAGGATGGTTCTCTTTGGTTATGCATTGATTACTGACAGCTGAATAAGGTAACCATCCGGAATCAATATCCATTACATCGTATAGATGACCTTTTTTATCAGGTTAAGGGGGACAAGGTGTTATTTAAGATTGACCTGAAATCTAGATACCATCAGTTGCGCATTTAGGATGCAGACATTCATAAGACAATGTTTCATACTCGTTATGGTCACTATGAATTCACAGTGGTGCCATTTGGGTTGACGAACACGCCTTCAGTTTTCATGAGCCTCATGAATGGGGTTTTTCACACCTACCTTGATCATTTCGTTATTGTATTCTTGGATGACATTCTGATTTATTCTAGATCTGTGGAAGAGCATGAGGGTCACTTATGTCAAGTATTCCAGTGCTTGAGGGAGAATCAGCTTTATGCCAATTTGGAAAAGTGTGACTTCTTCCAGTCTGAGGTGAACTATCTTGGTCATGTGGTTTTGGGAGAAGGTATATCCATGGATCCTTCAAAGATCCAAGCCATTATTGATTGGCCAATGTCGACCAATGTTTCAGAAGTTCAAAGCTTTATGGGTTTGGAAGGATATTACCGTCGCTTTGTTGAAGGCTTTTCCTGGATAGGACACCTGATTACTTCTCTTCAGAGAAAAGGGAAGAAGTTTGTTTGGTCAAAATAGTGTGAGGAATCTTTTTGGACCTTGAAGGAACTCCTTGTTAGTACTTCGATTTTGGCAGTTCCTGATCCATCTAGAGATTTTATGGTATGTACAGATGCCTCTTTAGAAGGTATAGGTGCAGTGCTTATGCAGGATGGACGTGTGGTTGCTTATGAGTCTCTCAAACTCAAGAACCACGAGTTGAACTATCCAGTTCATGATTTAGATTTGGCAATTGTAGTTCATGCTTTTTTTAGATGGCGGGATTTCCTATTAGGGCGTCAGTTTGAGCTGCATAGTGATCACCACAATTTGCAATATATATTCATGTAGCCAAACTTGAATACTCAATAGCGGAGATGGATGGAATTCTTCTGCAAGTATGATTTTGAGGTTTTTTATATTCAGGGGAAAGAGAACGTAGTGGCAGATGCTTTGACTCCTAGGCAACATGAAGTTTCAGCATTGTCCCTTGGAGTAGACTTGAGAGAGAATTCTAGGAGTTCTTCCTCAAGATACTTGGTATCAGGATGTTGGAGCCATGATACAATCCGGAAGGTCTTTAGAGGGTAGATTTTTTGGATATAATCTTGAGGCAAATGGAATTCTTTGTCACCTTGGATGGATCTATGTACCTCCTTTGGAGGGTCTTCATGTTTTGATCATGACTGAGGCCCATCGTGCACCTTATTCGGCACATCTAGGTGTCAAGAAGATGCACACAGATCTTAGATAGATTTATCATTGGGTTGGTATGAAACGTGACATTTCTGATTTTGTGTCAAAGTGTTTAGAGTGTCAGCAGGTGAAGGCAGAGCATCAGCACCCGGCAAGGCTTTTATAGCCTAATTTGGTACCGGATTGGAAATGGGATATCATTTCCATGGATTTCATTGTTGGGTTGCCTATCTCTTCACGTTGTCATGATGCCATCATGGTCATTGTTGGCAGATTGACTAAGGTTGCTCACTTTGTTCCTATTCGAGCTTCCTATACAACAACAGTGGTGGCACGAGTCTTCTTGGAAGATGTAGTGAGATTGCATGGGATTCTAAGGTGAATCATCTCTGATAGAGATCTTATCTTTACCTCAACATTGTGGACCTCACTTCAGCATGCTTTAGGGACTTAGTTGAACTTTAGTTCAGCTTATCACCTAGAGATAGATGGTCAGACAGAGCGAGTGAATTAGATTTTGGAGGACATGCTTCGCATGTATGTTATGGACCAATAGTCACGCTGGGAGGATTATATCTATCTAGTGGAGTTTTCTTATAACAATGGATATCACAGCTCCATAGGCATGTCCCCCTTTCAAGCATTGGATTTTTGTCCTTTCTGCACTCCTTTGAGTTGGGATCGGCTAGAGGACAAGGTTCTTGTAGGACCGGATATTCTTCGAGAGATGGAGCTGCAAGTTGAGTGGATTCATGAGCATTTGGTAGCTACACAGGATAGGCAAAAGAAGTATGCAGATGCTCATAGGATAGATCATCAGTTTTCTGTTGGCAATCTTGTGTTCTTGAGAGTTCGTTCATGTAAGAGTCTGATCCGTTATGGAAAGGGTTCTAAGTTGGTGCCTCAGTTTGTTGGCCCTTCTGAGATCCTTGAGAGGATAGGACCTGTTGCCTACCATCTTGCCTTGCCACTGAATCTATCCTTCATCCACGATGTCTTTCATGTTTCAATTCTTCAACCTTATCATCTTGATGTGACACATGTTCTTGATTGGAACTCTTTGTAGGTCGAGGAAGCGTAGCTTGCCATGGAGCCTGTGTGTATTCCTCAGCATTGAGATTTGATCCTCAGGGGTTGCACCATTGACTAGGTATGGGTCCTATGGGACCCAAATGATGAGACCTCAACGACTTGGGAGGATGCACCGAAGATGAGAGAACTTTAATCTTATTTGTTTTAGGCTTCCAGGAGTAAGCCTAGTTTTGGGGGGGAGAATGTAATACCCCTCCTCGTTTGAACTTATTAGACTCTTATTTTACTTTTACTTACTTTCAGTGGATACATTACCATGATGTGTTATTTAGACTTATATGACATTATTTCATGCTTTATCTGGATATGAGATGCATAATTTATTTGCAACATTTTAGTACTTGTGATTTATGTCATTTTATGGATTATTGCTATGTACTGATACTTTACGCTATCTATACAATGTGAAATTATATGTTGCCTGTCTATGAGTGTATTGGATGCAAGGGGACGATTTTTCTTCACTCACTCCGGTGAGACAGGGAACATCATGATTCTCCTTCATCAGTGTGCATGTCATGTTTTCTATATTGTATATATGCATGTGTGGTTCGGTGATGCAAGATATTGCAGGTACAAGTACCGGGTAGGTACGGGGTATCATCTCCACCTGGCTTCATAGGTCTGAGCATGCCTTATATTTTTCCAATGAAAGTGGAGGAGGTAGTAGTTGACCCTATTTTACCCAGTTACACTCTTCTGAGTGTCATCAGTTGGTCGTTCTGTCAGTTTGTTCGGCCTTCGTATTTTGTCATTTGACCTTTTTATGAGTCTTTGCTTAGGGTTTGCTTAGTTGTGTGTTTAGTGGTTTTAATTAATTAATTAAATTTATGGAGTTATCTCATAGTTGGTATTTTTGGAATTATATATTTTATGCATTGAGATTTTAAATTTAATTAATTAAAAGAAATTATTAATTAAGATTATGTGCCTCGCACATGGTTGAGTGCTTGTATAGGCTCAGGATGTGGTGAGAAGGCCTAGAATAGAAAAATTACCACCTTGTTTTCATGAAAGGATTGGTAGGGTCCGCATGAGGCTTAGATGGAGCCAGAGGTTTAGGAGAGGTTACTAGGATAACCCAGGATGGGGGTCGGGACCTATGGAGGCCTACCAGGGTAACCACTTTAAGCCATGTGATGACACTCTCTCCTTAGAGTCACTAGTGTTTGTGATTTGAGTCACATGGATATTTGCGGAGTCATATAGTTCTTTCGTACTTGTCTTATTTTTCTTACTTGAGGGTTTTCTACTATCTCCTAGCACGGTGGGGTGGTTCCATTTTGGGATCACATGGTCGGGTGGTAGTACCACTTCCCATTGGATGTTTTGGATTGTATCTTCAAGTGAGGAAAGGCTTCGCTGGTGTTTCTTGGTTCGTGGTTCATGTACCAGCTCTTGTTCATGATCATTGTTCAATTGAGACCTTGTAGTCATTGTATCAAACTTTTATGTAACCTTGATATTGTAACTTTTGGATTCCGTGGTATTTTTGGAAGCCATGTATTTATGGTTATTGTAATATTATTATATCAGTGGAATGTATGTTAATTGAGTTGCTTTGATCTTTTGTATAAATGGTTTATGGATAAATAAATGCATTGGATTACTTTAATTCTTTCATTATAGAATTTATCTGTATGTGTAGGTTTATTCTCAAGCATTTAATTTATCTAATTAAAATGGACAATTGGATTAACAATGGTGGTAATATAATCTGTGAATTAATCTTCATTGGTAACCCTTAGGAAATCATGTGTTAGACTTCCGTTGTGTTATTAAATGTGCTATTGTTATAATTAATGCACTTAATCTTTTTTTTTATAAATATTTCACCCCTTAGTTGCTTAGTTGTGTTGTTTTCCTTTAGGGTTCCTGGCAGGGCATTACACCCCTAGAGAACCTGAAGAGGAAATATTTGGAAATGTTGAAACCATTGAGAGAAATGTACAAACCCTTAAATGAAGGAAGAAAATAGAACAATCTATCAAGAAAGCAACAAAATAGGCCAAAGAGATTAAGGAAAACATATTGAATATCACTAGTATTAAGGAAAGTAACTTGGAAGGGATACAACTGAAAGCTCATCTTTCACCGGTTGGAACTTCATCTGATGGTGAAATCCTAGTGGAGTTTAAGAGAGTAGAAAGGAAAACAAAACTTTCACTAGTACCCGCTCCTACACCAAAGAGAATAAGAAGGAAACAACAAGTAGTAAGGCCTTCGGCAAAGAAAATAACACCAAGGAAGAAGAAAGAAAAATGAGTTATTCCTCCTTTAGAAAATCTTTTGAATGAAATAACGGATGATGGAAACTTGTCTAATGTCAGTAAATTGTATAATACTTTTACCAATGAAGAAAATGAAACCATAGAAAATAGTGTCATTCTACACTTAGACATATACAAGAAATTTTTGATAGAAGTTGTAGATGATCTACTAAGCAACTTGTATAGAAGACTAGATGCAAAGAGATTAGCCATTGTGGAACTGGATAAGAAGATAAAGATAGAAAAATTGCTTGCAGTTCACCCAGTTAAATCGGAAGAAGAAATTGATGAATTGATAAGTGAGGCAAACAGGACTGTATTTTCCACTGGTCACCGGCATGTAGCTTTAATGACTAGCAGAGTGAATAAAATATCTAAAGAGACAATAGACAAATGGGATATCTTCTTTGTGGAGAAACAAAAGCAAGAAGAACTTAAATGACCCAAAGCTTTCAAAGTTTACCAAAAGGATAAGGACAAAGGTAAAGTTAAGGTAGGTGGACCTCCAAGCATAAAAGTGACAAACAACTGGCCCCCACATTCTTCTGATAATCCACCGGAAAAAAATGTTGATACACCACCAGCTATTGATAATGTTGAGTTAGAATCACCACATGAAGACACCAATCCTAATTTAGAAGTGTTATATACAATGAACATTGATACACAAGAGGTAAAAATTATGGTTGATAAGGAAACCACTGAGAAGAAAGACGTGGCAACTGAGCCACCCACTGAGAATATTGAAAGGGAAACTCATGTTGAGCATATAGATGGAAATATTGAGATTGGGGTTGAAACACATACTGAACAATCAATTGATCCCCTTGGTACTGGAGTGGTAACTGGTGCACGCACTGAAAAACCCACAGAGTTAGAAACACTAGCAATGGACAGTTCAGAGGTACAAACTGAGACTTCATCAGAGATACCGACAGAAGAAAGCATAGAGAAACAAACTGAGGTAAACACTAAGAAACATGAAGAGAAAAAGGTTGAGACAGAGACAGTGCCACTAGCAATAGCTGAGAAACCCAAGCCTTTGCTAGTTGAGATGTAGACACAAACTAACCTATCAGAGGTCAACATAAGCAAAGAGGTTACTCACACTAGCAAAATGCAGATTATTAAGGTAGTTGGACAATCTTCTGGTTCTTCCTTGACATAATTCAGACCGACAAATGTAACAGAGGTATTATTGGATTCCATCAAGAAAATCACAGATTGTAATGCACTTGCATATAAGGCTATTGATGATACAATTCCTTTATTGAAATTGATTGCACCCAAGTGCAATGTGGACAATAAAGATTCTCTAAGTCAATTAGACACATTGTCTAAATATATCACCGACAACTTATTGATAGTTGATCAGATTAATGACGCGACATTTAGTGAGAAAATGAACAAGGAAAAGGAAAAGGAAAAATTCTTTAATGAGACAATAAACAAGTGCATGGGACACATAAACACCCTTTTACCAACACTTAGCAAAACAATAATGGAATTCAAAGAGTTATACATGGATACATGCAAGACTGATATTTTGACAATGGATATAGACAAGAAAATCAGTGAAGCATAGAAATAAATAAATAATATTGTTGATAATCTCATCGGTTCACCAGAACCATTATCAGTTATAGATCAGGAACTAGGAGAATTTGAGGAAAAAATTGAGAAATTGGAGAAGAAAAAAGAAAGAATAAAGTTCAAGGCTAAGGAACTGAAATGCAGACTTGGTCTGAAACTTGACATCCTCATCTCTTTGAGAAAAGAGATCTCTAAGGCACTTATTCCAGTACTAAAGACACTGGAAGAGAAAATGCACATACTCACCGGTACAATACAAAGGACAGAAGCAACATTGAAGGATAGTGAAAGGTTCACTGAGAGCCTGAATTTTGTATTGGCGGATCTATTTCAGATTGTAACCAACTGGTTACAGGGCTCCAGCTAATAACTACACTCGGTTGACATTTTTGACAACCTTTGTCATTGATGCCAAAGGGGGAGTAGTAGAGATGAGAAAAATAATGGATAGAATAGATCATCTGCTCAGGGGGAGCACACAGTTTTGGTAAGACTTTTTGGACTTCAAATTTTGGATACATTTTTGGATTTTTCTCATGGGTGTTGCCATCAATGCCAAAGGGGGAGAATGTTAGCATTGCACAATCCAATGAGAAATTGTAGGTGATTGAAGGTATTGTCATTGATGGCAACCTTGCAATCCTATGGCATTGGCACCAGTAGACTCTACACCGGCAGATAGTTTACCGGCAGCGACAAAGATGATTACTGACACCCTAGCCGATAGGATTTTGTTTATTGCATTTTGTATTTATTTGTAATATCTTTTTGTAAGCCAACAAGGTGAATTGTAATATGACTCATATATAAGTATGAGATCTTGTAGATCATTTATGTAAGAGGTAGATGCAAACATGGGAAGATTATTGCAGTAGTATTGTGTGAATATTAAGGCAGATTTTGGAGTAAGGTTTGTGGTTATTGTATGAGCTTAAACCGGTACTTAACCTGGCATAGTAGATGCTGAACTAAAGAAGTACATTATTTTGGATTTGCATAATCCATTTTGTAAGTCAGTGTGACTTCCTTTTGTAATTAAGCAGTGAGCTTTAGGCAGTTGGCCTTCTTGCATGTGCAGGCCCCTATTGTAAGTAATGTCCATTCATTGGCCAGTGAGTGAATATTGTGGGTCACAAATCCCACCGAGGTTTTTCCCACGTCAAGTTTCCTCGTTAAAAATATTTTGTTATGGTTTTCTTTCTATGTTGTTCTTATTGCTCATATTTACTGCATTAATTCTTGTTTACTGGTACACTATTTTGGGATGCAATTTGTTTAATAAGATTAGGAAATCTATAAACCAGCAAAATACTGATTCCCCCCCTCTTAGTATCTTTGGGAATCCTAACAGATGTGTGGATGAAGGAAAAAGAACCAGTGGTGGAGCTTTCTTCTTAGGAAATAGGTTGGTTTATGGGCATAGCAAGAAACAATAGTCAATCTCATTATCAACTGTTGAAGTTGAATACATTGTAGCTGCCACATGTTACTCACAAGTATTATGGATGAAATAGACACTAAAGGACAATCAGGTAGAGTTTTCAGACCCCATTCCCATCATGTGTGACAATTCAAGTGCTATAAATATATCAAAGAAACTTGTCATGAATTCTAGGACAAAACACATTGCAATCAAGTATCATTTTCTCAGAGAAAAGGTTGCAGAGAAAGAAGTATAAGTTGAATATGTTTGCACTTGTGAACAAGTAGCTGATATCTTCACTAATCCACTGCCAAAAGATAGCTTTGAATATCTGAGACACAAATTTGGTGTTATTCCACCCTCCTTCAACACTTAAGAATTTTTATGTAGTCTATGGTTCAAGGGGAGCATATTGTTTTACGCCTTTTAATCCTTGAACCTCATGCTTGTCTTAGGGGGAGCATATTGTTTTACGCCTTTTTATTGAACCTCATGCTTGTCTTAGTGAATATTTTTTTTGTAAGCAGTATTGGTACTGCTTTTATATTGTAATAATGGTTCATCTAACATTCAGGCAGTCTAGATAGTCCAAATTTTTGCATGAAGCAATGGTGAAATGGGAGAATGCATATTTCTAGTAGGATATCAATCTTTTTGTTTCTCAATAGGGGAGAAGAATATGTCTTGGTTAGGCTCTTTGCCATTGTTGTTAAAGGGGGAGAAGATTAGTAGCATGGCATAGTTGACATCAATGACAAAGGGGGATATTGTTGGAATTAAATTGTCATTGATGTCAACATGAGAATAGTTGTAGACAAGTGAAGTGCATAATACATAGGTTATGCAATTATGCATTCCACATCGTGTTATACTACACAAACAGTGTAGGTTGCAGAGGAACTTGTTGGCACAAAAGAAGTGATTTCATGTGTTGCAGAGGTGTACACAAGGCAACTTTTTTTTTCTCACTTATAACTTCTAGCCAATATTTGACC
This sequence comes from Cryptomeria japonica, assembly GCF_030272615.1. Lineage (NCBI taxonomy): Eukaryota > Viridiplantae > Streptophyta > Pinopsida > Cupressales > Cupressaceae > Cryptomeria > Cryptomeria japonica. The sequence continues at coordinate 543,741,779 of NC_081405.1, forward strand.
CTTGATGGTGGACCCACCTTGTCCTATACAAGCCCCTTATTGGCCTATCGCGCCTAATTAGAAAAGTGGAAGTTGTTCTTGGTTTTGATTTTTTGCCAATTTTCGATCTCTAATAGTTGGGCTCATAATTGTCCGAGCATTTGCAAATGTCCTACTAAATATCTCTAATTGGTTCACTTGGTAGTAATGTGTTTTGTGGGACCCATGGCTATGTGGTTTTTGTGGATCTGTTCTCTCAAGTTCACTATCACGCTATCAGGTCAAACTAAAAGTAGCACCCATTCTGATTGTGTTGTTCCTTCTTTCCTATTTCCTCTAACAGCTCGATCCTTCGATATGATGTTGTGTTGTGTGGTTGGATTGTTCGCGTGGTCCCCACTTTCTCTTGTGTCACTTAAAGTTTTGTTGGCAGCATTTGACTGGGCCACGTTGGTAGTGACATTTTCCTATTGGACCTAAGTACCACGTTGGCTGGTGGGGTGATATGTGAGGACTTAATAGTCTCAAGAAGATTTATCTAATCACACTACTGCATGATGATCTTGGTTGTTCATTTTTTAAGATGATGAAGAAGGCGATGCATCCCGCCATCCCGTAGCGATAGATTTGATGTAGTGGTGATCAGTCGAGATGACTTTGTTGACACATTTGCAACCCGATAGACACATAGGTCCATGTGGTAGTTGACCAAGCTTGACCAGATGATTTGGATGCCAAATATGAAGATGTAAGGCCTCCTGGTAGTTGAAGAAGAAATCTTGATAAATAGAAGTCAATGATGATGCATTTAATGGAGGTGGTTTTTTATCATTTCAAGGCAGGTTGAGAGAGAATGTGAAATGCATTAATGGTGAATCAGTTGCATATGGTTGACAGGCTCGAGGTGATTGATAGAGGAAGAATCAAATCTGTTAGACAAATTGAGTTTTCTAAAAATAGCAACTCAGTATAGAGAACATTCAAGAAATTAGAGAAGAGTCATTTAATGCAGATGTTTGGTCCAAGAAAAAAAAGCCAATCTAAAAGGCTCTTCTAGGACAAAAAATCAAATCCTCTGCTCTTGTGATCCCTCAAAAGCAAAAATATATTTTTTAAGTGTTGGAGGGAAAATTATTGGTGTACAAAGATGGTTGAATCAAGAAGTTGTTGATGAGATTTGACAGATGTTGGTATGGTAGTTGAGTTGGCCGAGAGATAGACAAGTAACTGGTGATCAACATTGTTAGTGAAAAAACACCAATCATGGTTTGTTGTTGCCGAGTGAGAGAGTGTGTGCAAAATTGTAGTGGAGTAAGTCGAGATCTATGAGAAGACAGAAAAAAATTAAGGCGGAGATTAGAGAGTGGAGAAGATAGAGAGTTGAAGAAAAGAAGTGGACCAGGGTGCAAAGAGTTCAAAATTACTGAAGAGGAGGACAAATAGAGTGTTACAAAAACACATTTGTAACATTCTTAAAACCTTGAAAGATTATGTTGACGATATTCTAGCTAAGTGTATCTCTCAACAAGATGATGTCAAAAAAAATTTGCCAAATTTTTGAAATAATTTGTAAATACAACATGTGCTTGAATCATTGAAAATGTGTTTTTGATGTGGATAGTGGAAAACTATTAGGAATTATTGTTTTGCATCATGGTATTAAGGTGGATACAAAGATAGCCATTGTGAGCATGGCACCTCCTCAAAATATTTCTCAATTGCAAATTTTATAATGAAAAATTCAGGCTATTTGTAGATTTATTTCACAACTATGGATCAAACTTTCCCTTTTACTCAATTGCTTGAGAAGGATACTACTTTTTGATGGCCTGAAGATTGTCAAAAATCTTTTGAATATTTGAAACTACATTTGGCTAATCCTCCTACTTTACAACCCAATATTTCTAATCAACCCTTCCTTCTTTATACTACCACTACTTCTCATGATCTCATAGATTTATTGGCACAACATAATAGCAATTGTAAAGAATGTCTGGTTTATTTCATAAGTCATACTTTACTCGATTATGAGGTTTGATATAACACAATAGAAAATCAATGTCTTGTGCTTGTTTTTGCAACCCAGTAGTTAATGCATTATCTTTTAAAGGCTAATATGCATGTCATAATCAAATTTGATCCTTTAAAACATCTGTGTTTCAAAAAATATCTCTCCGAGTGCTTATTAAAATGGGTTATACTATTAACTAAATCTAACCTTAAGTTTATTTCTCAAAAATCAGTTAAAGGAAAAGCTTTAACTTATCATTTGGTTGATACTCCTTCTCCTCTTACTCTACCTTGTCAAGATTCACTTCCTAATGACCTTGTTCTCCCTTTAGATATTGACAAGACTTGGGAATTGTGTTAGGTCCCGAAGACAACTGAGAGGGGGGGGGGGGGGGTGAATTAGTTGTCAAATAAATTCAAACCAAAACAACTTAACCAACCTTAATGCTTAATACCGGTAAACCAAACTCTATGTCAGTAGATAGTTAATCAGTTAATATCAGTACCGGTAAAGATTAATGCATGAACAGAAAGACAATAACATCCACAACACATAACACCAATATTTGTACATGGAAACCCTGTAAGGGGAAAAACCACGGTGGGAAACCTTACCCAAAATCAAATAATACTACTGCAAATAGTATGTGTATACAAATGGGGTCTGCACATGCAGAAAGGCCAAGTGCCTAGAGCTCACTGCTCAAACACAAATAGGAGTCACACTGACTACAATTGGATGGTTAAATCGAATGATAATGTACTGCTCAAAATAGCATCTTTCTATGCTGGATTCAGTACTAGTTCAGTTTTGATATGCTTTCACAAAAACCTTGCTTCACCTTAAATAATGTCTGTGTGTATAGCTCTGCTTATTTTTGCATATACCTTCTTATAATTATTCTCCCAAAAACCCTATCAATCTTACAAATAAGATCTTACATATATACCATAACCTAAGACCAATTTTAGTAGGTCGGCTCTAAGAGATATTACAATAAGAACATTTTACAAGTAAATCAATAACCGATGCAATAACTGATTTAACATGTCGTCTTAATGCATTTACAACAATAAATCATTTCCAAAGCGGGTTGTGCCGATCTGGAAAAGATAAGCCTGTCGGTGCATAACTTGGACCTATTTGTCAGTAACAGCAAATATGCAAACACGAATATACCAATGAACAAATCTTCAAGACAAAGTGTCCAAATGATGTCTTTGACATAACTAGGTATTTTCCATATTATTCCAAGTGTCAGTGAACATTATATCCTTTCGGTGTACCAGATACCAGTGACTGTGCATAAGTCACTTGCTTGCTGGTGAATATTGCCAGTCCTTCAAAGTGCTAGAGTTGATAAGTGTTGATAGGTGTTGACATCAATGACAAAACAATACCAAAATACCAACAATCTCCCCCTTTAGCATTGATGGCAGCACAAGATGGAAAAACCATCAAAGTGCCAAAATAGAAATGCCAAATACCAAAAACCAATCAATCTCCCAAAAGAGATCATAACCAAAAATCAAAATTCAGATACAGAGAGTAATCAATCATCTCAAAATAACAATCTCTCCCCTAATGAATAATCTCTTTCCAAAAGATAATGTGTCTTTCCATAGATATCTCTCCCCCTTTGACATCAAATTCCAAAGCAATACAAAACTAATTTCAAATACAAAATACCAACCAAATTAGTATACCAACTACTCCCCCTAAGAAGTAGCTTCCTCATCAAAGTTGGAGTAAAAGATTTCTCTGTTAATTATGTTGATTGATGACAAACATCAACTATCTAAGTCTCTATCGGTGGGGGTATGACCCCAAGCTGGTCTCTGAGATATTCAAAGGTCTCCTTAGGCAAAGGCTTAGTGGAAATATCTGCAATCTGCTCTTTATTATTCACATAAACCAGTTTTACTTCTTTTGCTTCAACATTCTCTTTCAGAAAATTCAGTTCGATAGAAACATGTTTAGTTTTAGAATGTAGTACCAAATTCTTAGATATATCAATTGCTGCAGTGTTATCACAATAGATAGTTATAGGTTCCTTGCATTTTACCTTTATGTCCTTTAACATTTTCTTAAGCCATAATACTTGTGTACAGTTAGTTGATGCTGCAACATATTCTGATTTTGCTATTGATAAAGATGTACAACTTTGTTTCTTACTCAACCATGAAATTAATCTACTTCCAAGAAAAAATGCTCCACTGGTGGTGCTTTTTCTATCATCCACATCTCTTGCCCAATTTGCATCTGTATATGCACATAATTCAAAGTTTTCATCTCTAGGATACCATAAACCAAGATTTGTAGTGCCTTGTAAGTATCAAAAAATCCTTTTTACTGTTGATTCATGATTTTCTCTAGGATTACTCTAAAATCTTGAAACAATACATATTGCATTCATAATAATAGGTCTTGTTTGTGTCAAATATAGTAGGCCTCCTATCATGGACTTGTACCTAGTCAGATTAACAGGTGTAGATTCATCTCTTAGTGATAATTTGTCATTTGAGGTCATAGGCGTGCTTACCGGTTTAGAGTTCTCCATCCCAAATTTCGTTAGTAACTCCTTCAAGTACTTGGATTGACTCAAGAATATACCTTTATCAGTTTGTGAAATCTGCAATCCTAAAAAGAATTTTATTTCTCCAATCATAGAAATTTCAAATTCTTGTTGCATTTCAATAGAAAAGTCTTTACATAGTCCATCTTCTCCTCCAAATATTATATCATCAACAAAAACTTCTATAACCAAGATGTCATCATTAGTCACTTTATAGTATAAGTTGTTGTCAGCATTACCTTTAGAAAAATCAATTTTCAAAAGATATTTATCCAATCTAGCATACCAAGCTCTTGGAGCTTGCTTCAACCCATACAAAGCTTTCCTTAACTTGCAAACCATATCTTTGTTATCTATCAAAGAAAATCCATCAGGTTGCTCAATGTAAACTTCTTCTTCAAGATCTCCATTCATAAATACACATTTAATATCCATTTGATATACTTTGTAGTTCTTGTGTGCTGCAAAAGCTAAGAATAATCTGACTGCCTCAATTCTAGCTACCGGTGCAAAGGTTTCATTATAATCAATTCCTTCTTTCTGTGAATATCCCTTACACACTAGTCTTGCTTTATTTCTGATTACCTTCCCATCTTCATTAAGTTTGTTTCTGAATACCCATTTTGTTCCAATCACATTTTTGTCTTTAGGCCGGGGAACTAATGTCCATGTGTTATTCTTCTCAATTTGTTCTAATTCCTCTTCTATAGCTTTAATCCAATGTTTATCTTTGCATGCCTCATTAATTGATGATGGTTCAATTTGAGAAATAAGACATACCTCTTCATTTGCCAGTCTTCCTCTTGTCATAACTCCTTTATATATTTCCAATTATCTGATCTTCAGATTGATTTAGTCTTACATACCAGGGTGTCTTCATTTGTTGTTGTTCCTCAGTTTTAGTGGAATTTTCAGATGATACTGGTGTAACTGGATCTTCATTTTGTACCAATGGATTCAATGTAGGTTCATTTGTTAGTATCTATTGCTATTTCAGAGTCTATATACCTTGAAGTTCCTCTAAATTGTTCATCAATCTTCACATTTGTACTCTCAACAATTTTCTACAATCTTTTGTTAAAACATCTATATGCCTTGCTCTTAGATGAATAATCGAGAAATATTCCTTCATCACTTCTAGGATCAAATTTGCCAATATAATCATCTCTTCTAATATAGCATTTACTTCCAAATATTCTGAAGTATTTAAGAGTAGGAGTAATACCAAACCATAGTTCAGGAGGGGTCTTACCGGTTTCACCTTTGATGTCAACTTTGTTGAATGTATAGACCCATTGTGCTTATTGCCTCTCTCCAATATACGTGGTAGATTTTCTTCAAATAACATACTTCTAGCTACATCCAAGATAGTTTTTTTCTCCCTTTCTTCAACTCCATTCTGTTGTGGTGTTTGGGGAGTTGTTAATTGTCTTCTGATTCCATTCACTTCACAGAATGTATTAAATTCCTTAGATGTAAATTCTCCTCCTTGATCTGATCTCAGACATTTGATTTTCTTACCGGTTTCATTCTCTACCATTGCTTTGAATGGTTTGAACTTTCCAAGTACTTCTAATTTTTCTCTAAGAAAAGTAACTCAGCACATTCTAGAATAGTCATCAATGATTAGCATGAAATATCTATCACCTTCTAAACTTTTAGTTCTATCCGGTCCACATAAATCGGTGTGAATTAAGTCAAGAGAATTATTGGATTTTTTTGGAATACTTTTAAAAGATGCTCTGACTTGTTTTCCAAATTGACATTCCTTACATACTAGATTGTGAGGTTTAATAATCTTAGGTAAATCTCTAACTGCCTTAGTAGTACTAATTTTTACCATGCAATCAAAATTTACATGATAGAGTCTCTTATGCCATAGCCAACTTTCATCAATATGTGCAATCAAACATGTCTTTTCATTATTATTCAAATGAAAGATGTTACCTCTGGTTTGATTACCGGTTGCAATTTCCAAACCAGTTATGTTCATAATTTTGCATTTACCATTCTTGAATTGTAACTGAAATCCTTTCTCAACTAATTGACCAACACTCAAAAGATTATGCTTTAAACCTTCTACATAGTAAACATTGTCAGTATTATGCTTACCATCAAGAGATATATTACCTTTTCCTTTGATCAAACAAGATTTATCATCTCCAAATCTTACCTAACCTCCATTATATCCCTAAAAGTTCAAGAATTTACCTTTATCACCAGTCATATGATGTGAACATCCTGAATCAATGATCCATTCATCCTTAGCTTCAACTTTAGCTGCCAAGGCCTGCTCTACCGGTTGAACAATAGGTGTTGGTTGATATTCTATTATAGCAATAAAAACCCATCTATTGTCTGTCAGATCTTCATCAGAATCATCAGTGACTCCTTCATCAGCAAGATAACAAGATTTATTTTTATTCTTCTTAAATCTGTATCTCTGATATTCAGGGTTAGGCTTGTATGTTCTTCTAGCTTCTTCTCTTAGTCTAACATGTCCATCAGGGCATCTCGAAGCCATATGACCAGTCTTATTATAGTTAAAACATTTAAAGGGTGTTTTACCTTCATACTTACTTCCAACTGGACCTTTAGGCATTTCCCTTGCAAATAGTGCTTCAAGTTCTTCATTTTCTCTCCTTCTTTCCTCAAGCTCTCTTGCATAAAAGGCTTTCCAATCAGATTTGTCAAAAGATGGTGCAGATGATGTTTATGCCTTAAAAGCTAAATCTGTCTTTATAGTAGCAACAACACCAAATTCCTCAATTTCAAAAGCTGAAAGTTTTCCAATCAATGTATCCCTAGTTACTAATGTATTAGGCATTGTTCTCAACTCATTTATAGCAGTAACTTTCATTTTATATGTCGGTGGCAATACTCTTAAAACTTTTGAAACAATTTCATCTTCACTTAAGGTTCCTCCACAATATTTAATACCCAAAACAATTTCATTCACTCTTTCCATAAAAGCAGAAATTCTTTCATCTTCTTCCATTTTCAGATTTTCATACCTGACTCGCAAGCTTTCAAGTTTGGTAATTTTGACTATGGAATCTCCTTCATTAAATGTTTCCAAATGATCCCAAATGGCTTTAGTAGTTGATCTATCTGATAATCCCATGATTTGCTGATTTGATAATGCACTCAAAAGTGCTTCTCTTGCTTTGCAATCATTTTCCTCATCTTTAGCCAAGTTAGGTGGATTAAGTTGACTTTGAGTAGGAGTAATGTAGCCATTCTTTGTAACATCCTAGATGTCCTTCCCAATGCAATTTAGATGTGTCTCTATTCTGATCTTCCATATGCCATAGTTGGTTCCATCAAGTTTGGGACTATCCTTCCTGAAATAGTTAGAAGACATTGGATCTCCTCAAGTTGTTAAACTTCTGCAAAAAGAGGACTAGCTCTAATACCAATTGTTAGGTCTCGGAGACAACTGAGAGGGGAGGGGGTGAATCAGTTGTCAAATAAATTCAAATGAAAACAACTTAACCAACCTTAATGCTTAATACTGGTAAACCAAACTTTATGTCGGTAGATAGTTAATCAGTTAATATTAGTACCGATAAAGATTAATGCATGAATAGAAAGACAATAACATCCACAACACATAACACCAATATTTGTAATTGGAAACCCTGTAAGGGGAAAAACCATGGTGGGAAACCTTACCCACAATCAGATAATACTACTGCAGATAGTATGTGTATACAAATGGGGTCTACACATGCAAAAAGGCCAAGTGCCTAGAGCTCACTGCTCAAACACAAATAGGAGTCACACTGATTACAATTGGATGGTTAAATCCAATGATAATGTACTGCTCAAAATAGCATCTTTCTATGTTGGATTCAGTATCGGTTCAGTTCTGATATGCCTTCACAAAAACCTTGCTTCACCTTAAATGATGTCTATGTGTATAGCTCTACTTATTTTCGCATATACCTTCTTATAATTCTTCTCCCAAAAACCGTATCGATCTTACAAATAAGATCTTACATATATACCATAACCTAAGACCAATTTTAGTAGGTTGGCTCTAAGAGATATTACAATAAGAACATTTTACAAGTAAATCAATAACCGATGCAATAACCGATTTAACATTTCGGCTTAATGCATTTACAACAACAATTAATCATTTCCAAAGCATGTCGTGCTGATCTGGAAAAGATAAGCATGTCAGTGCATAACCTGGACCTATTTGCCAGTAACAACAAATATGCAAACACGAATAGACCAATGAACAAATCTTCAAGACAAAGTATCCAAATGATGTCTTCGACATAACCAGGTGTTTTCCATATCATTCCAAGTGCCAATGAATATTATATCTTGTTGGTGTACCAGATACCGGTGACTGTGCATAAGAAACTTGCTTGCCGGTGAATATTGCCAGTCCTTCAAAGTGCCAGAGTTGATAAGAGTTGATAGGTGTTGACATCAATGACAAAACCATACCAAAATAGCAAAAAATTGTACTTTGATGGATTTGGTGTCGAACTAGTTCAAGTGCTAGTGTTATTTTAATCTCACCTTCAGAAAAACCAATCCCTTTATCCAATCAACTCAATTTCCTATGTACCAATAATATTGTTGAGTATGAAGCCATTATTTCTGGTCTAAAAGTGGTTTTATCCTTTAATATTCAAAATTTATGTATCCATGATAATTCATAATTGATTATAAGACAACTTATGGGAACATATCAAGCCAAACAAAATAAATTTTCTCAATACTGTAACTTAGTCATATTATTTATAGAAATTTTTGCTTCTTATACAATAGATCCTATCCCTCAAAAGGACAATCAACATGCGGATGCTATGGGAAGTGCAACTTGTAGACACCTAAAATTAATATTCAATTAATTTAAGCTTGTCAACATAATTAATTGACTTAATTGTGATATCCTTATTCCTCTTAGAATTAATTAAATCCAATTTAATTAATCCCATCACTATAGTCAAATAATTAATTTATCAAATAAATTAATTATTCCCTTATTCCTCCAAAGTCATCTCAATCATTAATTCTTCTAAATCCCACTCAGTTAATTAAATTTAGTTAACCTATTCATGTGATTCCTACAAACCACTTTTCCTAATCCCACTCAACCTAATTAATCCTTCTAGAATATCTCATAATCATGCTTATCATTATCCTTCAATTTTATATTCCCACTCATGTCACATCAACAATGAGTCTCTCAAAGAAATTCAAATTTATTTGAATCCCTCAATGCATCCTTATTTTGAAATTTTTAATTCCTCATTTTTGAAATTCAAATTTCTCCCCCTTTCCCCAAGGAATTTTATATTCTTGTTTATTTTCCCAAGGCACCCTTGATCCATGCCTTCTATCTCAAATCAATCTCAACCCTCTATAAGGAAATAAATCTTGACCCTTCATTGGCCTCTTCCAATCTATAGGTTGGATGATCATTTTCTCACAAAGGATCCACTTCTCATACATTGTCATGATGTCCATTTCTCTTCTATCTTCTTCCCATCATGCCCTCATAATCCTTAAATCATCTAATCCAATTCATCTTATCCATCCTCGTCATCCAAATCCAATCCAAACATAATCTTATTGAGAAAAGGAGAGCAATCCACATCCAAATCAAGAAAATAGCACGTCAAGTGGAGCATCAAAGGGCGCATCTTCCACTTCATCAAGCTCAATCTAAGGGAGAGGTGAAAGAAAAGGTATAAAGTTGGTTGTTTGCATTCATATTGTGTCATTGTTTGATTTATTTTCATTCTAACCTCATTTTGGCCCTTCATTCTTCTTCCATCTTTTTCCCCTCTTCATTCTGGCATGCCCGATTGGACCCATGTCCATTACACAATATCCATTACCATTCATATCCATTACACATTATGCTCCCATCTCATCCATCATGATCCAACATCCTTAATTCCACTACCTCTATTGTGGGGCATTGCACTCCTTTGCAGCATAGTCCTTGGGCCTCCATCACCCTACCCTCCATTCCTTCATATCCCATCCATATCCATCCACTTAATCCATCTATCTCCTATCCAAACAATATCTCCCTCCATCCATCCATCCATTCCTTTAACCAATCCTTGGTTCCCCCTTGTCATTAGTTGCATTCAATCAAATCCTACCCACCAATCCACCTCATCCTATCCAATTTCTAATCCAATCCTATCTCATCCAATCATATTCTCCATCTCTTCCAATTCAATTATTAATACCATCCCCAATCTAATCCTACTCAATCATCCATCCCCTTTTTTTATCCTATCTAATCATTTATCCTTCTTCCATCCTATCCAATCCATCAAACTGAGCTTTTCCCATCTACCTGAGCTAAAACTGACTTGTGCCTAATCCAAACACCCATCCATACTCTGCTAATTAAATGCAAGTGGCAATCATCTCATCTGTAGACCTTGCACATCCAACTTGTCTTTTGTCATCCATCAATCTATCCACACCCTTCCCATCGAGATAAATCCTTCCCATGTCTGGCAGTTCATCCAAATCCATCACCCTGTCCATTGGGATGAATCCTTCCCATGTCTGGCAATTCATCCAAGTCCATCACCTGCCCATCAGGATGCATCCTTCCCTAGTCCGGTAGTTTACTCAAATCCATATACTTCTCTTGGCAAGAGATGTCAGTTGGTCATGTGCATGTTGTTTTCATGCTTGAGCTTTTTGCTTTAATTTTCATCTTCTATCCCGAGACTATACTTGTTCAGGATTGCCTTGATCATCCTATATCTTGGTATGCCTTAATTATTGTATAATGGGGCATAGTTTTCATGGCATGGTGTTTCTGAAGGTTTTCCTTGTACGAACCGACAACCCTACATTAGTGTTTATCAACACTTGCATGATTGTGTGCAAGGCATTCCTATTTGACTGAGCATCAGTCCATGCCTCAGATCTTCATGTCATCCTAGTTCTTATAATCAGTGATGTAGACTATCCATGGCAATATCAAACCTATGTTTTCTCTCTATATTTTCTCAATAAGAAATCCCATTCATTTATCATTTCTTTATCTCATTTCATTCACAAGACCCCAATCCATTCATTTATTCTCTCTTTCATCATCCTCATCTTGTCATCACCTCATCTTCTCATCCATTTTGAGAGCACACCCATGTTCTTCAAACCTGCATGTCCTCTTAATGGGGCATACAACTACTTCCTTGTCATCCTTCCTCCTCATCATTTTTCCTCATCTTATGACTGGGGCATCATGCTACTAGTCCTTATCCTTTTCTTCCACTATGTTTTATTCTTCTTTTATATAACATCATTTCACGATGCTATATCAAAGAGGGGAAAAATGTAGACACCTAAAATTAATATTCAGTTAATTTAAGCTTGTCAACATAATTAATTGACTTAATTGTGTTCTCCTTATTCATCTTAGAATTAATTAAATCCAATTTAATTAATCATGTCACTATAGTCCAATAATTAATTTATCAAATAAATAAATTATTCCCTTATTCCTCCAAAGTCATCACAATCATTAATTCTTCCAAATCCCACTCAGTTAATTAATTTTAGTTAATTAACCTATTCATGTGATTCCTACAAACCACTTTTCCTAATCCCACTCAACCTAATTAATCCTTCTAGAATCTCGCATAACCATACTTATCATTATCCTTCAATTTTATATTCCCACTCATGTCACATCAACATTGAGTCTCTCAAATAAATTCAAATTTCTTTGAATCCCTCAATGCATCCTTATTTTGGAATTTTCAATTCCTCATTTTTTAAATTCAATTTTCTCCCCCCTTTCCCCAAGGAATTTTATATTCCTATTAATTTTCCCAAGGTACCCTTGATCCATGCCTTCTATCTCAAATAAATCTCAACCCTCCATAAGGAAATCAATCTTGACCCTTCATTGGCCTCTTCCAATCTATAAGTTGGATGATCATTTCCTCACAAAGGATCCACTTCTCATACATTGTCATGTTGTCCATTTCTCTTCTATCTTCTTCCCATCATTCCCTTATAATCCTTCAATCATCTAATCCAATTCATTTTATCCATCCTCATCATCCAAATCCAATCCAAACATAATCTTGTTGAGCAAAGGAGAGCATTCCACATCCAAATCAATAAAAGAGAACATCAAGTGGAGCATTAAAGGGCACATCTTCCACTTAATTAAGCTCAATCTGAGGGAGAGGTGAAAGAAAAGGTATAAAGTTAGTTTTTTGTATTCATATTGTGGCATTGTTTGATTTATTTGCATTCTAACCTCCTTTTGTCCCTTCATTCTTCTTCCGTCTTTTTCCCCTTTTCACAACTTCCCTTATATCCTTTGAAAACATTTTCATGGATTATCAATTCATCATTCACAATATTTCTTCACTTGCTATTGCTATTAACTCTAGTGAAGTTTCTTTTTATTGCACCTTAGATTATGATGAATGGTATTCTCATATTTTTTTATATTTGGCTGATGATACTTTTTTGGATTCTACAAGTATGAACACTAGAGCCTGAATTCATAAAATTGATGCACAATATATTATTCTATCAAATATCCTTTATAGAAGGGGTTATAATGGTATTCTTCTTTGTTGTCTCAACAAAATTGAGATCACCATTGCCCTTGAAGAGGGACATTCAGGTTCTTGTGGTGGGTAATTTGGTGGAAAATCTTTGTTGTAATAGTTGCTCTAAATGGGATACTATTGGAAAACTATGGAAAAATATTCCTTTGCCTTTGTCAAAAGGTATCATTAATGTTATCATATTCCACTCTGATCCACACAACTCTCAAATGACATAATCTTCTATTTATACCATCCACAAGACCTAAAACATCAATTAGGTTGGCCATAACAAGAGACAAAAATATGATCCCACTAAGTCACCCATAAAAATAATTGTAGCAAAATAGGTCTTTTTAAAGAGATAGAGAGAACCTAAAACATATTATTACATAATCAAATTTATTCCCAAACATCACACGCATTAGCACACATCCTCCTAAGTTAACAATAGGGTAACGTGTAGCCAAAACATATAGCCCTTAACCAGTTGGCCCAAAAACACATCTTCCAAATGAATATACTAAGTATAGATCCTCACAAGGAATAGTAGAACCCAAATACAGTTCAACACAAAATTCAATGTTTTCGTAGACCCAAAAATATATAGTGCAAGGAAAAGAACAAGCCCTATCGACCAAATAACTACAAATTACCTTGAAAACTAACACTAGACACGATGTGGCACCAAAGAGATCATCCAAGATCATGGAGACCACATGGACACATTCCTAGAACATCCATCAACACTTCCAAACACATCTAAGTTCATAGTACCAAGCCAAGACAAGCTATCAAAGCTAAACTTATATAAAGCACTTCATTATTGGAACATAGTCAAGATATAAGATATTGATAAATACACTTTTGGAATACATCATCACCTAAAATTTGAACTGAGACATTGCAAAACCATTATAAGTATGTCCTAAAAACTATAAAAATAGAGTCATCAATGTGAAGAATTCTAGAACTAGTCCTAAACAACCATCAAACTGCCAACATGCGGCCTTAATTGAAGACATTATCTGCAACAACTGGAACCTGAAAAGATAGGAGTGCAACATCCATAGAGAATACACATTATATCCAAAACTACAAGGCCACATTTGTAAATTCACAAGAATGTGAAGCATTGTTCTAGACCGTCTTCAACATATTTTCTTGCATTCATAGGCTTCATCAATTTCCAAAGACCAAAACACTTCAAACACCATTTTCTCACTGAAGAGAAACAAAAGATATACTACAATATTTTTTAGTATGTGCAAGAACATCAGTAACACATCACTTCATTATTATTTTTATAATCCTCATCTTAATACTTTTAATTCTCATCTCAATGCTTTTAATCCTCATCTAGATACAATATCAACATAATAACATCTTTGTTATCAATCCTAAGCATTAGCACCATCATTGTTCTTCAATACATCAACAACCTCAACACAACATACTGAATGTAGACATCAACACCAGGAATATGGACATCCATAACAAAGAACATCTTCAACCATTAACCAATTGCACTATACATCAATGATCATAAATTGCAATAGTCCCTAGCATAACACATTAGCAACATGAACTTAAATCAACATATCATCAATGAAAACACACAAATAGAGGGTTGACACCAATGGACAACGTCGTAAATATACTAATAAAAATATTCAATATCCTCCACAACACTAAGGGTTGACATCAATGAAAACACTTAGGCATCAATTACAACAACTATCAACAATATCCCCCTTTGTCATTGATGGCAACACTCACACAACACAACATACTCTCTCTCCCCCTTTCTCTTTATTCATATGCACTTTTCTCTCCTCTATGATTTTATTTCACCTAAATTTCTCTATCCTATATTCCTTTCTCTCTCCCTTTGACATTAAGATCAAAGGGCAAAGGAATTCACTTGATTCTACATTCTTTTCCCATCATAAATCTCTCCCTTTTTCTATACACACTACCCTTTGAAAAAAAAAACCAACTACATGTTCTCATTTGTGAACAATTGTTTGGTCCCCCTGAGAGAAGAAACCACATCAAAAAGATATACCTTGAATTTATCCCTCTAGACAAATACACCACCTTATGAATCTAGCTAGAAGAAGGAGGAGCAATAACCCCTAACTTCTACATGAGATATAGATAAATGTTGTTGGCAACAACAATAAAGGAAAACTGAGAGGGGGGTGAATCAGTTTTCACTGGATTAAAAAATTTAAGAACAATCTCAGATCTGATCAATAACAACAAGAATTAAGATAAATAAAATAACAGCAACACACAACACCAATATTTTTGACGTGGAAAACCCAGTTAAGGGAAAAACCATGGTAGGAACCTACCCACAATAAGATGATAATCTGTATTAGTATGTGTAAATATTATAATAGGGAATGCACATGCATTCAAGCACAATAACTAGAGATCACTACTCAAAATATGATGACCCAGAAGGCTACAACCCTCAGGGAAGGTTCACTACCTTACAAAAATGTTCAGACTACAATCTAGTTATTATGAACTGAAAGAATAGCATCTACAAATGCCTAATGACGGTTTTGGTTAAGCTCATTTGTTTGTCTTGCAATACACCCTACTCTTCACTTCACACCGAAAGATAAATTTTCTTGTTCGCACATACACCACTCTCTGATAATGCAAACACAAAACCCATACCCCAATTACATGAATATAACACCTATTTATACAAATCATCAACCTTGACTACAAGTTTGGCTCAACCCTTAACACCTAATTACAAAGTTACATCACACGATACATAAATCAACCACTAGACGAATACAATGTCATGACAACATAGCATGGACCCAAATAAACTCCTTGAACGCACAACACCACTAGAAATCTCACCAAGATCAACCACAATACATTACACCATCGAAAGTGTCGCATAACACAAAGAATATCACCAGACCCCAATAACGCACACAATTATCAATGTGGACCACCAAAACACATACGACATGATTAGGAAACACCAACAAGCATGTTAGAATTATCTACAATAGTTGTACCAACACCACTTAATCAAATCTTCATCGATCAACATGCTAATGATCAAGGAAGCTCACTAACAACAACTTGGACAAGAAAGATAACTTGTGGAGCACCAAATCATGAACCATCTGAATTGAAGATACACATGAATATCCCAAATAATCTCCCAAATCCGTAACTCAAGATATACTCATTCTGGGGTACAATGGATCAAACAACAGAACACTGGAACACTGAACACTGAAAAATCAATCTTCATACCATAATAAACAACTCGATCAAATTACCACATAGCATCATGAAATCAATATCTAATGCAGTATCTCTAGTTGATTCAGTATATCAAATAGACAAACCAACCAGATCAACTCACTGCAATCACTAAATCACCAAAACAATTCTCTGCAACACCAAAACATAGGAATATGTTGACATCAATGACAACAACATATCCTAGCACCAACAATATCCAACAATCTCCCCCTTTGGAATTGATGGCAACATATGAATGTGAAAAAAAATTAATGCAAAGGAATAAATCAACACCAACAATCTCCCCCTAAGATCATGTACACAAGGCTTCCAAGATAAGGTTGTTTTTCACATGCTTCTCTACCCCTTTGACAACAATGTCAAATACATAAATCATGCATCTCTCCCCCTTAGGATAAACTCACACATTGAACCATACACTGACTACCTTAGTTGAGTAGTAGCACCAACTCATCAACATGGATAAGAAGATAAGACTATTAATTCCACCGGATTGATGTATCTCAATGCATCTAGATCTCATCAAGAGGGGTAGAGATCCCTAACTTGTCTCTCAAATGTACAAATGTATCTGCAAGCAAAGGTTTAGTAAAATTATCTGTGATTTTATCCTTTGTACATACATACTCCAATTTGACTTCTTCCTCACTGACTTTCTCCCTCAAGAAGTGATACTTAATTAATATATGCTTTTTTTTAGAGTGCAGTATCAGATTCTTGGAAATATTAATAGCACTTGAATTGTCACAGTATATAATAGTAGGCTCATCATATATAACTCAAATGTCCTTCAACATTTGCTTCATCCAAACTACCCGAGTACAATTTCTAGCAGCAACAATGTATTTAGCTTTAGTAGTAGATAGAGACATAGCATCTTGTTTCTTACTCGCCCATGAAACCAACTTCTTCCCGAAAAAGAAAGCTCCACCAGTAGTGCTCTTTCAGTCATAAACATCACCTGCCCAATCAACATCAATATAATCACATAACATGAAATCATCTTTCTTCAAATACCACAAACCATAATCAATAGTCCCTATCAAGTATCTGAAAATCCTCTTCACAACAGTAACATAATTCTCTTTAGGATCAGCTTGAAATCTGGCACACAGACAAAAAACATGCATAATATTTGGTCTAGTCTAAGTCAGGTACAACATTCCACCAACTAAAGTTCTATACAAGGTTTGATTAACTTTAGGAGATTCATCTTGCTTAGATAACTTACATCTAGACACCATAGGACTTCCAACAAGTTTGGAGTTATCTAACCCAAACTTCTTCAATAGTTCCTTCACATACTTAGATTGAGAAATGAAAATACCTTTAGCATTCTTTGTAATATGCAATCCTAAGAAGAATTTCATCTCACATATTATAGATATCTCAAACTCTTTTTACATATCATCAGCACACTTCATACTCAAATCATCATCTCCTCCAAAAATAATGTCATCTACAAACACTTCAACAATCAATATGTTATCATTATCAACCTTAAATATAAATTGTTGTCAGTAGTACCTTTTCAAAATCCCAACTTCATCAAATACTTGTCCAATCTAGCATACTAGGCTCTAGGGGCTTGTTTAAGTCCATATAGTGTTTTCTTCAATCTGTATACCATGTCTCTTTCATATGATAATAAAAATCCATCTGGTTGCTCAATGTAGACTTCCTCTTCCAAATCTTTATTCAAAAAGGCCGACTTGACTTCCATCTAATATACCTTGAAATTCTTATAAGCATCATATGCAAGAAGTAATCTAACAACTTCAATTATAGCTACCAGAGAAAAAGTCTCCTCATAATCAATTCCTTCCATCTGTGAACATCCTTTACATACCAATCTTGTTGTGTTTCTAACCACTTCACTGACTTTATTAAATTTATTCTGGAACACCCATTTTGTACCAATCACATTCTTGTCTTTAGGTCTTGGAACAAGATCCCATGTATTATTCTTCTTAATCTGATTCAACTCTTCTTCTATAGCTTTTATCCAATTCTCATCTTTACAAGCTTCAGCAACATCTTTAGGTTCAATCTTGGAAATTAGACATATTTCTTCACCATCAATCCTTCTCCTAATCATCACACCTTTATTTTTATCACCAATAATCTGATTTTTGATTGATTTAATTTCACATGCCTCGATGTCTTCTGATTATTCTAATTCTCTAGTTTTTGAACTTCACCAGTAGTAGTAATATCCAGATTAACTGTATATCAGAGCATTCTTCTTTAAGATCTCAGTCTGCACAAACTTTGAAATGATATCCTGATCATCAAACTCATATCCACATGCTCAGATCTAGTTTCCATGACATTCATCAACCTTCACATTAGCACTTTCCTTTATTTTTTTGAACCTCTTATTGTAACACCGATAGGTATTTCTCTTAGTAGAATAACCCAAGAAGATTCCTTCATCACATCTTGCATCAAAATTTTCTATATCCTCATCCATTTTGATATAACATTTTCTTCCAAAAACTCTGAAATATCCAACTGTAGGAACATGACCAAACCATAACTCATAAGGAGTCTTACCAGAATCACCTTTTATGTGCACCCGATTGAATGTGTAAACAGTAGTACTAACAAATTTTCTCCAAAAGGTCTCTACAACATCTCCTTCAATCAACATAGCTCTAGCAGCATCCAAAATAGTTTTGTTCCTCCTTTCAACAACTCCATTCCGTTGTGGGGTTATAGGAGCAGATAACTATCTTCTAATTCCATTCCTTTCACAAAATGAATCAAACTCACCGGATGTGAATTCTCCTCCTCTGTCAGATCTCAAGCATTTCAGCTTCAACCCTATCTCTATCTCCACCTTAGCTTTGAATATCTCGAATTTGTCTAGAGCTTTTGATTTCTCCCTTAGAAAGGTAATCCACATCATTATAGACTAATAATCAATCAATAACATGAAATATATGTCACCCTGCACACTTCTCACTCTTGTAGGACCACACAAATCAGTATGCACAAGATCTAATAATCCATTAGATGTATACTTCTTACTCTTAAATGAAATTCTTGTTTGTTTTCCCAACTGACATTCTTTACATACCGAATTTGAAAGTTTCACAAATTTAGGCAAATCTCTAACAACTTGAGTAGAACTTATCTTAATCATGCAGTCAAAATTAATATGACACATCCTTCTTTGCCACAACTAGCTTTCATCTATCCGAGAAATCAAACAAATTTTCTCACTAACATTCAAGTGAAATATATTACCTTTAGTCCTAGTCCCTGATGCAATCTCTATACCAAAGGTATTTGGAATCTTGCATTTACCATTCCTGAATTGCAAATCATATCCCTTATCAACCATCTGTCCAACACTCAAAAGATTGTGCTTCAAACCTTCAACATATAATACATCATCAGTATTATGCTTACCATCAAAAGAGATAGAACCTCTACCACAAATCACAAAAGATTTATCATCACCAAATATTACTATACCACCATCATACTTCTGCATATTCACAAATATATTTTTATCACCTATCATATGATGTGAACAATCATTTTTAATTACCCATTCATCTTTCTCTTCAATCTTAGAAGCCAAAGCTTTCTCCTCAATAATGCAGCTTCTAGAATTCACTGGTATAGGATCATATTCCTTGATAGAAATAATACAAATTCATCTTCCAAATTCACCGATTCTTCATCTGTCACACCTTCATCAACAACATAATAACATTTCTTTTGATGTTTGTACTTACAGTTAAGCTTATAGAGCTTATCATACTTGTCATGTCTCTCATATCTATCATTCTTATCAAATTTATCATGCTTATCATATCTTGACATTCTTTCAGGACACCTAGAAGAAAAATGTCCTATCTTATTACAAAAGAAACATTTCAAAGGTAACTTTCCATCATACTTATCGGCTCCCTTAGGTAATATCCGAGCAATAAGTGCTTCAATCTCATCCAACTCTTTTTCTTGTTCTTCCATCTCTCTCATTTTTTTTCATATCTTAAAACCCTAGATGAACTCTCTCCCAAATCATATTTATGCTTCCCATATGCAGAGGCTTTAAACGCACTCAGATTTACCATGTGATTCTCCAAATTCACTCAAATCAAATACAACAAATTTACCAACAAACATGTCTGTTGTCACCATAGTCACAGTCCACATCTCATCAATAGAAGCAACTTTAGATTTGTAAGCAGGAGGCAAGGATCTCAACACTTTAGCAACAATTTCATCTTCCTCAAGAGTTCCATTGACACATCTGATGTTCATAATAAGTTCATTCACCTTAGCCATAAAGGTTGATATATTCTCATCATCCTCCATCTTCATCACATACTTTCCTTTCAAACTCTGCAACTTAGCAACTTTGACATGTTTATCTTCTTCATACAAGGTCTCTAACTTCTCCTATATCTCATGTGAAGTATGAAGTCCCATCACATTAATCATCTCTTAATTGGTAAAGACACTCAAGAATGCTCCCTTAGCTCTTATATTATGTTCAACATCCTTGATCTCAGTGGCAGTAACCAGACCATTCCGAGGAACAGTATAGGCATTCTTTGTAATCTTCCAATAATCTTCTGCAAGACACTTCAAATGACACTCCAACTGATCCTTCCATACAGTATAATTGTTTCCATAAAATATAGGACTCTCTTTATTGAACACATAGGTTTCCATCTCGAATCTCCTCAAGCGGTTAAGCTTCTTCTGGAGGATCTAGTTCTAATACCAATTTTTAGCAACAACAATGAAGGAAAACTCAGAGGGAGGGGTGAATCAATTTTCATCAGATTAAACAATTTAAGAACAATCTTGGATATGATCAACTATAGAAAAAATAAAGATAAACACAATAACAAAAAAATACATAACACCAATATTTTTTACGTCGAAAACCTAGTTAAGGGAAAAACCATGGTGGGAACCTACCCACAATAAGATGATACTTTGCAGTAGTATGTGTAAATATTAGAATGGGGAATTCACATGCATTTAGGAACATTTCCTAGAGCTCACTACTTAGAATATGATTACCTATAAGGCTACAATCCTCAGGGAAGGTTCACTACCTTACCAAAATATTTGGATTACAATCCGGTTAAGATGAACTGAAAGAATAGCATCTACAAATGCTTGATGACTGTTCTAGTTAAGCTCATTTGTCTGCCCTACAACACACCCTGCTTTTCACTTCACACCAAAATATAAATTTGATGGTATGATGAAAGAATAAGAATTTGGTCAAGTACTGAAAGGGGGGGTGAATTAGTAGATAGAAAAATAGGTACTAACTTCACCAATCTCAAAATCAATCTCTCAAAGTAAACTCAGAACTATCAATGCAATATCACTATCAAGATAAAAACCCTCAAGATAAACTAGTTGACTGTTACAACAAACTAACAGTAAACAACTTCAAACTCATAAACATCCAAATGCTTTTACTGACATAAGTAAAACTTCATTTCATAATGCTTCCGGTTATCATGATTTATCAAAGTGGATTAAGTAGTTAAGCAAATCAACTATAAGAACATAACCACAAAAACATTCACCACTTGACACAATATTTTTGACGTGGAAACCCAAATGGTAAAAACCACGGTGAGATGAGACTCACAAGATAACTATCTGAACTCTTCTTAAGTTCGCCCTGTTAGGAGCCTAGCCTGTTAAAGATTTATCAAAGTCTTGTTAAGAACAGATCCTGTTAGGGACCACCCAGTTAAGGGATTGACTATAATGCCTTGTTAGAAGCAATACCCTGTAAGGAGTAACCTTGGTAGAGGATTTGAAATCCAAGCTAATGGATCACCTGGTTAGAGGATTTGAATAGCACCAAGCTTGTTAGAGCTTACCCGGTTAGGGGATTTCAATCTGTTGTAATTGTTAGAAAACAAATAGGAGTTTTCTGATCTATTTGAATAGCCTTACACTTACTTGTAAAAAACGTTACACATGAATCCACACAAAAGAGCTTTCCATGCACATCCATCTAAGGATCAAATTGGTCATAGGGAGCATCCTCCCTTAATTTTTGATAGCCCACACTCAAATCAATTGTTACAACTTTCCAAAATACAAATTAGTTTTATTGCCAACATAGTAGCAAACTAGTGAACCAAATACAATCTTCCATCATACCAAAGATTTGGAAACATAGGATATTGATAATACTTGTGTAGGCATACTCTCCATTCAAACCATGGGTCTTAATCATTAGAAGATACACATATCTTGCAAGTTGTCATAATAAGATTATTGTTTGGTTAACAATATCAAACATTGTAGAACAAACTTCCAAACCACTTCCAACAACTCATGTTTCAACCAATTTCATAGTCATATCAATCAATGGGGTTGCATAAGACTATCATAGCACAAAATACACTAACAATGGAATTGTAACAATCACTTCAATGACAACTTCTACCACACACTTTGACATCAATGACAACTTTTATTCAACAACCCTCCTCTTTGTCATTGATGGCAAACAACAAAATGTTGTTGGTACATCAACTCATATATTAGAGAAATCTAATATGTTAGGACTGAGTGACTCCCCTTATCTCTTGTAACTTATCTATGTTTTACTTAGCATTTGAGACCATTTTCTCGCCCTTTGACATCCATGGCAAATGTCAACAATTGAGTTCATTTATCCCCTTGTTAAAAATGGTTTATTTTTTCATTTTTCAATATTTGGAAAGACTCCCCTTGAGTCTATGCACTGATGATTCTAATGAATTTCTCTTTTACACCAATCTGCAAGAGCACTGGCCTTCTTGTGGCATGGAGTTAACACTCCCCCTCACTTTGTACTTCCTCTTGATTCAAGTGGAGGGATAAATGACCCCCAATTTCTTTCGAAGATACACAAAGGTATCTTTAGGAAGAGGTTTTGTGAAGATATATGCTTTTTGTTCCTCGGTCTCAACATATTCCAACTTCACCTCCTTATTTGCCACCTAGGAAATGATACTTAATTACAATATGCTTTGTCCTTGAATTCATTACCAGGTTCTTTGAAATGTTGATAGCACATGTGTTATCACACCGAATTGAAATAGGTTCATTAAATCTCACCTTCATTTCCTTTAGATTTTTCTTCATCCATAACACTTTAATACAACAAGAGGCCATTGTAATGTATTCCTCATCCATTGTAGACATGGACATTGAATACTACTTCTTACTTAACCATTAGATTAGGCCTTTTTCAAGAAAGAAAGCTCCTCTGCTTGTACTTTTTCAGTCATCATACTTCCTACCCAATCTGCATTAGTATATGTAATCTCAAACTAAAATCCTTACTCTTGGGATGCCATAATTCAAAATTCATTATGACTTTCAAGGTATCATAAAATCCTCTTCATATTTTTGGCATGTGTCTCCTTTGGTGCTACTTGAAATCTTGCTACTATTGCAACTGCCTACATGATATCCAATCTAGATGCAGTTATTTATAACAAACTCCTAATCATAGATCTATATATTGTTTGATTTATCGAAGCTCAATCATCATCCTTTCTCAATTTGTACATCTAGTTACTATTGGTGTTCCTATCAGTTTACAATCTTCCATATTAAACTTGTTCAACATCTCCTTTATACACTTGATTTGAGAAATGAATATACCCTTTTCTAATTGAGAAATTTGTAGAGGAAGAAGGAAAGATCTCACCAAGCATTGACATATCAAACTCTTTTTACGTAGCATTCTAGAATTCTTTACACATAATATCTCTACTTCCTCCAAAGATAATATCATCAACATAGACTACAACTATCAATAATTGATCATCATCAATCTTTATACATAGGTTGTTATCAACACAACCTCTTTGGAACCCTTGTTGCTACAAATATATGTCCAACCTAGAATACCAAGGCCTTGGAGCTTGCTTGAGTCCATATAAATATTTCTTCAATCTATGCACAAATTTTGGTATGTCTAAGCTCCAAACTTCTCCGATTGTTTGATGTAATCTTCCTCTTCTAGTTCCCCATTCAGAAATATAGATTTTGGATCCATTTTCATTAAAAGATAGATTGTATCTAGTAGCATACATTTGATTGACACTTAGAAGACATTGTAGGTCTTTGTCTTTCCACCTTCAAGACAATGGAATTTGAACACAATTTTGAAGGGAGGAGAATGTTAGCAAAAGGGAAATGGTATAAAGAAAGTATAAGAAAATATAATATAAATAAAGTGGATGTAATAGTAAGAATTGTGAAGCTATAAGGGTAAGGCTAGATAATTTTAAAATAAGAAGGATAAAAAAGAAACAAAGACCAAGAGAGAAGGTATAAATATAGCAAGAGGCATTTGATTTTTTCTCAAAATAGAATGATATGAACAACATTGACTAAAAAGAAATTTGAGAAATTAGAGAGCATCCCCCATATAGCAAGGAACAATAATCCACATGAAAGAAGAGAAGAATGTTAGAAGAAGAAAATAATTGATGATTGTTCTCTAGAACCAAGAAGTTAGGTAGTACAGAATAAAAAGAGGAAAAAGGAGAAAATTAATTTATGAAAAATCACAAGGATATGGGAGAATGAGAATGAAGCACTAAGTGCAGTAATATATAGGTGTGAATTGATACAAAAGAAATGATAGATTTGGAAGTTCCACATACATGATATTAGGAGGATAACGACTGAAGCTCTACTATCCAAGGGGATGGATGAAACATAGATACCTAATATGGTAGTGACATGGAACAAAGGATACAAAGTCATAGATTGTGGGGTAATTTTATTTAGATGGTTAGACAAAGGTTGCAGTCCCAATGAAGAAGTCACAATTTTAAATTAAGATGAATGCATTGGGAATAACAAAATGGGGATTTAAATAAGAGTTCCCAAAACTTTTTTGATTCATGTAGAGCCTATGTGGGATTTGGAGGAGAAAATTGAGAGGACTTTGTAACTTAATGTTGCTTACGAAACCCTTGGTCTTACTAGAAGAGTTTAGTAATAAAAACCTTACTAATTGTAGGTTGTGTTGTTTGAATGGACAAAGCTTTGGGTGGATATAGAGCGAAGGGGTGACCATAATTAGGTACACCTAGTTGTAGTGTGTGTTTCGGGAAGGTTGGTCCTTAGGGGAAAACACCCAATACTTG
This sequence comes from Cryptomeria japonica, assembly GCF_030272615.1. NCBI lineage: Eukaryota > Viridiplantae > Streptophyta > Pinopsida > Cupressales > Cupressaceae > Cryptomeria > Cryptomeria japonica. The sequence goes on from NC_081405.1 coordinate 543,767,381, forward strand.
AGAACATTTTGATAATTATGATAGTATATGTAGATTTAAAAACCAATATTTTTAATAGTAAAATACTATTAACTGTGACTTAAAGGTTGTTATAGTTGACCATTATTACAAATACTTGAATGAGATGTAACAAATCATGTGATGCCACATTAGTGTGCCAACAAAACACAATTTAATACACAATTATGGTAACTTAATATACGAATATTGGTTCTAACCTTTCTTTTAGTATTTTTGAACACCTCAACAAAATGCATGTTGATGTGGCAACATAATTGATGTTATACCATATTTGATGTTTTGGCCATAAATCCTTAGATTTTAGTAGGATACTTATTAAGTTGCTATAAAAAGTTTAGGTCCAAATTAAAATCATTTATGGTAGTTTTGAGAGGTACACCATTAGGCTACTCAACTAGTGGGTCCTCTTTCTTAGGTGGGTCACATAATTATTTGAATAGGAATATAGACTAATATAAATCCTTAGATTTTAGTAGGATACTTATTAATTGATGTTATCTGAATTAGTTGATGTTATACTATACTTGATGTTTTGGCCATAAATCCTTAGATTTTAGTAGGATACTTATTAAGTTGCTATAAAAAGTTTAGGTCCAAATTGAAATCATTTATGATAGTTTTGAGGGGCACAACATTAGGCTACTCAACTAGTGGATCATCTTCCTTAGGTGGGTCGCATAATTATTTGAATAGGAATATAGACTAATATAAATCCTTCGATTTTAGTAAGATACTTATTAATTGATGTTATCTAAATTAGTTGATGGTATACCATACTTGATGTTTTGGCCATAAATCCTTAGATTTTAGTAGGATACTTATTAAGTTGCTATAAAAAGTTTAGGTCCAAATTAAAATCATTTATGATAGTTTTGAAAGGCACAACATTAGGCTACTCAACTAGTGGGTCCTCTTCCTTAGGTGGGTCGCATAATTATTTGAATAGGAATATAGACTAATATAACACATAATTGTTGGATGAATTTGTGATGAAAATCTTGTTCATAAATAGAAGCGGAATAATATGATAAATTTACTCTTACAATCAACCAAAATTCCAATTTAGCATATAAGACCCTCCTATAAAAACCCATGGAAAAATCCAATCCTCTTTGTTGGGCGGTGGCTATTCTAGCTTCAAAAACACACTAACATACTACAGAAAGTCGTATAACAGACAGTTACAGATGCATTGCAAACCATTGATCACGAAAACATTGACTCTGATTTTTCGAAAATGTCAATAAAGAGTTTTTTAAACCAAAATGACTACGTCCTCTTTGTTGTACCAATTGATTTGGATTTCACAATCAAACCTAATGGCAAACTCAAACCTACTCTCAAATGCTGTGATCAAGACCAAACAAAAACATCTATTCTATACTCTGTATCAATAAAACATCTATTTTGAAGCCCATGGGCGCCGCTAGCATTAGGGTTCACGGGAAAGAATGGAGGAGAGGCGCCATTCATTCATTATAGAGTTCCACTAGTTGAAAACTAGTTTTAAAAAGGGAAAAGGAGTTTTAATGGTACTGTCCTTGTTTGAGTGGCAATGGCGGCTCTGTGCTTTTATTGAGGCTCGTGAAGTACACCACCCATGTCACTTTCACCACTAACAACAATGAAAGCGAAAGTTGGCCATCAATCAATGCAAAAGTCATCTGGGACAGCCATGATATCACCACCGCCCTTCACCAACCCCCCACCCCATGACAATACTGTGACTTGATTGATTTATACTGTAATTCAATTTCCACAGATTTGTTTTTATAACCATTTTTCTTAGCCAAATAAGAGATCATATTGTCAAGTCTATGTGAGACAGACTTTATGATGTTCTAGCATGCTCAATTGGGCTCTCATAACTTGTCTTTTCAAAGAATCCTTTTCGTTGAGGGAAGGACTTGCAATTGACTTTTGCTTCAATCCACTCATTGCAATGGCAAACAATACAGATTGACTTGACCCAAGTCCATCAAATTACATCATGGTTTGTTTAATTTTTGGTTACATTTGATTTTTTGGTGGGTGTGATATGTTTTATCTTTTATTTGATTGTCGGTTCATGTTGAAAAGAGATTTAATAGTTAAGCATGTTTTGATGGTTGATATAAGGGAAGGGGCCCAGTAGTCGACCATGTTCCAATGATCGTTCACTCCTTGCTCACCCAATCTCCCATATAGTAACTTTTAAAAAACCAAAAAAATGATAATTAGAAGCCCATCAAATTGCATAAAGGTTTGTATAATTTTTGCTTTTTTTTAATGGGGATCAGTTACATTTGGTTCATTTGATTGTCCGTCGATGTTGAAAAAAGATTTAATACTCATGCTTATTTTGATAGTTGATATAAGGAAAGGGGCCTAATAGTCGACCATGTTCCAATGACCGTTCACTCCTTGCTCACCCAATCCTTCAATTACTAACTTTAATGAAACAAAAAAAATGATAACTAAAAGCCCATCAAATTACATAATGGTTTGTTTATATTTTTCTTTTTCTTTTATGGGCGTTGGTCATATTTAGTTCTTAGATGGTTATGATATGTTTTATCTTTCATTTGATTTCCCATTGATGTTGAAAAAAGAGTCAATGGATAAGCATATTTTGATAGTCGATATAGTATTTGTTGAATTAGAGATTAGTTAATAGTATACTATTGTTAGTTGTGATTTTGAAATCGTTAAAGTTATCTATTATTCTTGATAATTGCATGAAATGTGGTCATTAAATTTAAAGTATAACAAATCATGTGTTGTCGCATGAATGGACCAACAAAGCATGAATTTTTTTGAGAGAAAGTATATAATATGGTAACACAATATAAGTTAATGTAGAATTATGAGTCTTAGGGGAGGTGTCTATGGGGCCACCAAAATGCACCCACTCCATACTATACTTTATAAGTTATAATTTAGACATATAAAATACACTATTGGGCAGGTGCATTTGGATGGCCCCATAGATAGATTGAACCCTGGAGGCCTATCGCCAAGTTCGACCTTGCCTTATAAAATAAAGTAAATTTCTTCCCCTACTATTCTAAAAGACAAACCGAATTTATGACCAACCTTTCCTTCAATGATCTTGCAATGAGCTCCTAGATCTAGACGACCTAGGAAAGAACACTACAAAAGACACTATCTAAGAAAAATATATATATAAATATCGATCCCCCCATCCTCCCCCCTCCTCCCCCACCCCCCACTATACATAGTTTGGTCAAGGGCGAGCTTCAAGTTGACTAGCGGTGGGTGAGCATTCATAGGGAATAAAAGGGATGACTTTAAGGTTTTCAAGTAGTAATTTTTCCAAATAAACAGATATAAAAATTTGAAAATCTTCGAAATGACCACATATATTTAACTTCAAATGTACGACATTGAAATACACAACTACTAAATCCTCTCCCTTTTCACATATAAATATCATCGAATAAAATACAATCAAATAAAAAAATCTTTAAATCAATCAGATTCAATAAATCTTTAGGTACATGCATTCAAAAGCTCTTTTTCAAACATCATCTCATATTGGTTAATTTAGACTTATCTTCTATGTTTTTTTCATTGTGGGTAGTTGTTGCTCAGTCAACTTCATACTTATTCTAGCTAAGTGGAGATAAATATTATAATTATATCACATTACAAAATGGTCTCTTTGACTAATTTTCCATATTTTAAATTAAAGTAAAAATAAATGGGTGGAATTCCAGCAAGATCACATAACCTAGGCATGGATTTGTACCCATGACCTAGTTGTACTTTTTTATAATGACAATAATTGATGAAAGTTGAATCCTTGAAAAATCTTAGAAATAAATGATAACCCACCTTAACCGTGCATCACTTCCTAAACTTTCCAATGCTTTTGTACTTTAGGTCCCCATGCGTTATGGCTCTAAAGATAAAAAATAATTGAGAGTCCTTTATTTTTCAATTTTTTTTTTTTTTATGGTTCTAAAATTTTAAAATTCAAGTGTAATAAAATATATATAATTATTGTTTTTAATTTAAAATGGAAATATTTTAAAATTAAAACATGATAATATCTTTTCAACATATCAATATTAAAAATGATCGGTTGGTTTTAAAATGATGCATTATTTGAATGATTATCAATATCAATACATTTCAATATAGCAAATTCTTATAGAGAAATTCATTTTTAGAAGAAAAAGTAGAGAGTCGTATTTATATAGTTTTAGTGTTTTAAAATAAAAGAAGTTGGGTCTCATATGGTAATAATTGTCACAACAAGAAGAGGTGAATATAAAGCTTTGGAAGCCTAGTGTAAAAAAATAGGGTCAAAAAAATAATGTAAGGAAGGAGGAGCATAAATGCATGACTCAAGCAAAAAGCCAAAACCATAAACTAAACATCAAACGGATAAATGATGAGAGTGTTGATGAGGCACACTGATAATAATCCATTGAGGGTACATACATTATGAATAGTACACATTAATTATATTTCTTATAAGTTGATTTCCTTCATGCAATTATAAATAAATTGAAGTATTTCATATTCCACTCATCTAGTTACATGTAGTCTCCTCGTTTGAGACTCTTGTGTATCCACCTCACCTACTTTATTGTAGTCTCATCAGTTGGAACATCTTCTATGATAACAAATAATATTTTTTACTATCCATAAAAGTAAGCAATGGCGTTTTTTATTAACTATTTGAGTTTTTTGTATCAATTTTTAAATCAAAATCAAAGATTCATCTTTAGGATGAAGAAAATATGATGGATCATGGAGTAGGATCTAAAAGGTGGATGCAAAAATAATTGAAATGACTAATTTGAAACTGCTATGGCACATCTTCTTTGATGTTTAAATCTCCTCAAACTTTCCATGGTTAAGTAACACGTGTGAGGATGTTCTTAATTTAGGTTTTTCTATTATACCTCTATCTTTGTAAAGTAATAAAACCAATTTTGGAACTACTTAGTAGTAATTTGAAGTAAATATTATTTCACATGTACTTCGATTTAGTCTTTTGCTAATTTGTATTCCTTGTCATAGCTTTCTTCTATTGATATAACAATCATATTTTGTAGCTTTTTATTGCACATTCTCATCACTCATCATAGTGTATCTACCTATATATTTTATATTCTGATTGATTCCCATATCTCACTTCTAATATTGTATCAATCAAATCCATAAGAAGAATATAAAAGGGAAGAAAGAGACATCATATAAAGGAAGATATACCAAATAGCAATGGAATCTATGTATTTGATCAACATGATGTGATTATTTTATAAGCTCTCTATAACTTTGCATCATCCCAACTTAAAAAAAAAACAAAAAATAACCAATAAATAAAAATAACCAGGGAAACTATATATTTTGTTTTCATGTAATGAGAGTGTTTTTGAGAAACTTTACAACTTCGCGTCATCTCAAATTCATATCTAAATAATAAAAGGAAATGGAGACAAACATAAAGAAGGGAATAAATAGAAATACAGGGGAACCTATTTTTGTCAACAAGTTTAGAGTGTTTTTGAGGCACACTATAAATTTGCATAATTCCAAATTCATACCAAAAGAAAAGAGACAAAGAACATATATAGAAGGGTAGAAAACTAACAATAAGTTGTTCATAACCCTTGCACGTTAAAATACACCAAATGATAACTTGAAATCATTAGCAAAAAGATTATGAATATAACAAAATAAGAAAAATAACATAAAGACAAGGAATACGCATAACACAAACATCTAGTAATCAATACATGCCCCATTTTCTAGGGAGTCATCTTCCTTAATATACTCTAAAGAGAATGCACTAAATCAATTAAGAACTCTTGAGGTGTTATGCTTGTTACAAATAGGAATGTCTAGAGTAACAATTATTGAAATAAGAGAGATATCATGTTTGGGTTTAGGTGCCTTATCCTCATGTCCCCATTTAGCTTCTTAAGTGTAATTTCTACTTAAATTTAAGCAGTTAGAGTGTTCCCATGCAAATAATCAATTACAAGAAAATGAAAATTTAGAAATTTTCCTTATTTTAGTGGAGTGGCTACTACTTAAGAATTGAAAATAAGCTTTGAAAAAAGGGGGCCTAGAAATAAGTAGCAACTGCATATTGGAAAAAATGACACATGGCTCCTCAATTTTTTCTCTCTTTTTTACTTGCCTCCAATTTTTCTCCAAATTCTACAAAAATAATTTAATAATCATTTAAAATACAATTTAAGATGATTTCTAAAAAATAAGAAACAAAATTTAATATTCATGGGGTTGTCAACTCCATAGTTTGCTACTTAAATATGTTGAGCAGTTGCTAGTACCCAAAATAAGTCATGTAGTTGCATGGGGACTTGCCCTAAATATTTTGGGCTTACCCTCCTTATTAATGACAACACATGTAGGTAGGGCTCCATTTCTTTGTGTCGAAGTAAGCATAGGAAGGTTGGTTTCTAGTTTAGAATGTGTTGAAAATGGTGAAAAGAATGTTGGAGGTTTAGAATCAAGTTTTAGGGTGTGTGGTTTTGAAAGTATTTTTAGATTTAGTTGGGATAGGGAGGGTAAGAGTTATAGTTTTAAGATTAATTTTTGGTTTTAGTTGTGGAGGTAGTTTTGAAGGCTTTTGAATTATTTTGATTTGGGTTGGATATTAGGTTTAGAAGTAAAAGTCTCAGGTAGAGCTTTTATATGTATGGAAGGAGTAGGAAGCCATAAAGGAAGAGTTGGAGGATCTAAATGATCACACTTAAGTCAAAATTGGTAGGTAAAGGACCTAGATGGGGAATATCATCTAAGTGACATTGTCTCATGTTTTATGAAGTGTCATCCCAAAATAATTTTTGTTTTATGCATTGTTGTTCCTTGTAAGCTTTATAAATGTTGTATGAGACATCAATACATTCATATGGAGATTTATAAGTGTGGGAACGAATGTGTGTATTAGAAATTTTTTTGGTATAAATCATGAGGAATAGTGACCATTCTTCATCAATGTATAAATTTTAAAATTAATAGATTGTGAAGGGGATTTCTATAACTAAGCAATTAAAGGGAAAACAAGGGGAATGGAAACAATAAACAATTTAGGGAATATTTGAATATTGCATCAGAACAATTTAAGGATTTTCTTGAATGAATATGAATAATGTTAACTGCCAAGATATAGGTGTGCATATGTACTAATGTGTTTACATTGCTAGAAACATAATGAATGGTTGGGAGAACATGTCTCAAGGGAGTACCAAGATAGATGTAGGTATGCAAACTAAATTATCTAAGTAAAGGAGGATGTACACCTTTGATATAATCTTTGGTGTTAAGGGTGTTATGGTTCTCAAGGGTTCTTGAGGGAGAGGTAGAAGAGGTGATTTGAAGGGGCATTTTTTAACTAAACAATTGTAAGAAATGATGGTTTTTTCAAAATAAAATAAAAAATTTCATGAAAAATAAAACATATTTATCTAAACACAAGTAAGAGATATAAATCATGACTTATTATATTTAAGAGTTATTTTATTTTACTTTACTTTAGAATTATTTAACAAAAAAAATATTTAAATTTTTTGCTTTATATTATTTTTATTTAAAGACCTAATTTTTATTTACTTAATAATTATTTTATCTTATATGAAGGGTTATTTTCATTTACTTTAAATTTATTTTAGAATTAAAAAGTTATTTCATTTTTCTATAATTTTGATATATTTTAATAAACATAAAAAAAATTATTTATTTCATATGCTTAACTATTTTTTAAATAGATAGTCAAAAAAGTTATAAAACTATTGTTTTTTTTCTTTAGAATTATTTTTTTTGAAAGATTTTTTATTTTTTGAACACTTGTAAGATCAATTTTAAAAAATCACCTTATTCTATTATTTTAATTAATTAAATATAATGTTCTCCAAACATATTATAAAAGTTTATTTTTATATTTAAATTTGTGTTTCAAGAGAAAAGATATTTATTTATCTTTTTATCCAAACATTATAAAAAAGATAAAGGAACGATGAAAACAAAAAATACTATTTGTATGTTTGTATTTATATGTATTATTATAATATTTATTATTAAATATTAATATTTTGACATATATATGTAAATGATTGTCAAATTTTAAGATAAACCATAAAAAAAATTGTTGACACATTCACATTATTACACCCCATTAACTCTTATTCTAAAATAAAAATATTCTTAGATAAATAAAATTTACTTTTTTCAAATAAATACAATTTAGACATCTATATAAAAGCTAATATAAATATAAAGTTATAATTATAAAATCAATATTTCTATATATGAGACCTTGCTTCTTCCAAAATTGATCTCGATTCTCTTTTATTGAAAAGGATTTTACATCATTAAATACTTGCACAAATGAATAAAAATCAACCAAAGTAAATTCTTTTCACCATGGACAAAAATTTCAATTCATAATTAAAAAATGATGCCCACTAAATTACTTGTTAGACAAAAACATGATGTGATGTTAATGATGTGATAGTGATAAATTTTGCTGATTCATTATAATCAAAATTTGAACGTTTTGGAAAAAACAAGATACACTAAATGGAGACACATAACATAATTATCTATGGACTAAATATTATGTCTCTAAAACAAACAAAGTAGGGAAATCATTAGGAATGATGTCTATGGAGACATGATATTTTCATAGCATGCAATTTTGAATACTAGTGTGCAATAATGCTACATTGTATGTTGACATTAAGAGTCAAATATGCAAATGATTACTTGTTATTTTCTTGTAATTTAAAATGTGAATAAAAGCACTATTGCTTATTCTAAGATAATAAACTATTTTTTAATGTTTCAAGGAAGGTTATTGTAACAAAAATAAGAGTTTTTTTTATTAATATAAGTTGGTGTTTTAAAATCTATAAATGATTATTTGTTGATTTAGTTGAGATTCATAATTATGGGATTGATTATTATGAGTGTGATAATGATTTGAAGTATAAATTTGAATTTTAGTTTGTAAAAATGAATTGGTAGAGGATGAATAGTTGGAAATATCTTACTTCGGTTCCTATTACATGAATGTTTATAAGGATAGTCGGTGTGTAGGAACACCTTTAGGAATATATTGAACATTAAAGATCATATTCACCTGAATCAAACCCTAGGATGCTTGATTCAATGATGATGAACCAAAATTGAAGAAAATAAGCAAATATACAATAGACATATATGACGTACTTTGATAATGCTACTATAATGCTCTCATAAATGTCCTAGGATGCCCTTTGATTATTTTCCTAGATGGTATTCCACAGTATTAATATAAGTAGGTGTATTAAAATCTATAAATGATTATTTATTTTTGATATTAAAAGAAACAAAACAAGGGTGTTGACCTTTCACACTAACAATCCATAGGCAACATTAACAACTTACAACACACTAATAGGCAACATACAACATATCAAAAACAACTTAAAAGTCTTATCTATATAATTATAATGATATAAAATCTTAACAAAAACCAAAAGGCCTAAAAAGTTAAAACAATGGCTATTTGAGTGCATTACTCTAGTCATCAGTGAGGAACTTGAAGAGTTCCTTGTAGTTCCCTTCGTTATTAGCATCTTTACCCAAGACTATTTTCTGCATCAGGCACAGGGAAGTGGTTGAGTTGTGCATCACACTCAAGTTGAATTTGGAGATGTTGATCATCTTTTGCTCCATCTCCATCACCTTCTTCTTCAGGGCCTCCAAGTCCTCCACCATGGTCCTGCAATTAGCATGGTTGTGCACGCTCTCCCCTTGTGATTGTCCACATCCTTTGGCATGATCACTTGAGTGAGGTCTAGGGGTTCATTTTTACCACCGCGTGCAAAGTTTTCACTAGTGGATTTGTCTGAGCTCTCAACCTTCCACATGCCATCCTCTACTTCTTCCTCATCTTCAATGACATCCTCATTGTCAGCAGTGTCCTCCTCCTACAATTCCTCCTCATAGACGACCAATTCTTTACCTTTAGTTTCACCCACTGTATGCCCAACCAACCTATTCAAGCGTCTCCTATTTGCGCTTCCACTCTTACTATCGTATTCACCAACCTCCTCTTTTGCATCACTGACCACCTCTTGGATGGTAATCATGTGCTTTTTTGCTAGTGGAGAGGGTCACTGGGGTTTTATTTTTCTATTCGTGGTAGAGGTGGTAGTTGGGTGTTTATCTTTAGCCAATATGCCAAGGGTTGGGGTAGCAGGGGAGCCAGGGGAAGATAGGGCTTTAGTTGCAATTGGGATTTGTAGGCATTTCTTTTTGCTAGTCCCTAGGGAATCAAGTATGTTAGTCATAGGGATCAAGTTAGAGCATTTAAGGGCTTCAAAGGCTTCTATAATTGTTAGTTATCTAAGAGAGAAAAGGGGGGAGAGAGAGAGAGAGAGAGAGAGAGAGAGAGAGAGAGAGAGAGGAGAGAGAGAGAGAGTGAGAGAGAGAGAGAGAGAGAGAGAGAGAGAGAGAGAGAGAGAGAGAGAGAGAGAGAGAGAGAGAGAGAGAGAGAGAGAGAGAGAGAGAGAGAGAGAGAGAGAGAGATTCATGTGATTAAAAAATTACTCTTGCATGAGGTTCATGAGAAAGTTAAAGGGGTTGCATTTAGATGTAGAAGACATTTTTTTAAATAGATGGGTACATGTTCTAGTTGAGATTAATAATCATGTGACGATCATTATGAGTGCCAAAATATTTTTAAATATATATTTGAATTATTATTTGTAGAAATGAATTGGTAGAGGATTATTAATTGGAAATATATTTCCCCAATCCCTAATGTATGAATGTTCTTAAGGATAGTTGGTATGTAGGGACACCTTTAGGAATCTATTGAACCTTGAGGGTCACATTCACTTTAATGAAACCCTAGGATGACCAATTCAATGATGATGAACCAAAATTGAAGAAAATGATCAAATATACAATAGACATAGGATGACCTACTTTGATAATGCTAGTATAATACTCTCATAAATGTCCTAGGATGCAACAACATAGTGCTCAAATTAACATAAATGAGGAATAAATTAGCTCACAATGACTACTAGGAGGATGCTAGTGGAGTACATTTAGAGTTTGAACTTAACAGTTCAAGTTTTAGATCCATGGTTGTAGAAGTTACCTAGGTGAAATCCACACCTAGAGATATGATCTAGGGTAATGAAAAATGAATGTAGGTATCAAGTTGAATATTTGAGAATGAATCATAACAAGATTGGGATAAGGCGATTTAATAAGTCAAATTAATGTAATATGCCACTTGTAGGATAATTATTACATTTAGATCAATCTAACCAAATTGGGATTAACACATAAGGTAAAGGGGCATGGGTACACAATCTTCACTACTACATTTGGCCTCACTTTTATGTGCATGTGAGCTATTGGGTGAGCTCATTTCAAATTAAGTCATGTACTCGATAGGTAATTACATATTTTTAGATAACCAAAGGATGTACAAATCCATGCAATGTAACACATTTCTTGATTTTTTTCATAATGAGCATTCCATAAAAAAATATTAAATATAAAAATGGCATGAAATGAGCAACGTATATCTCATGTATTTAAAATAGTAAAATAAATACATTTTTTTTTGTAAAGGATTTATCCTTGAAACAGTAAAATAGAAGAAGAGAATGGTAAGAGAATATAACTATTATGAAAATTGGTAAATCTTCAACTATGCAAAAATGTCAAAGGATTCTAACCATGTGGAAAGAACGGTAAATTTGTTATAACCATGGGGATGGCAATAAATATGTCACTACAAAATCTAAAATATAAATGAACATGTGACATAGATACCCCATCCAAATGGTTATATACATATGATGCAAGGAATTACAAGAAATGAGAAAATGGCATAATTATGATAAGCCATGTAAATTGGAAAAATATAAATCACACAATAAACATGCAAGGAAATAGGTAATAAATAAGCATGTGTGCCATGAGAAAAGGTAAACATGCCTCATGTTATGTTACCTCGAATGGAGGAAAACTATAATATAAGGATAGTAAGATGTGGTGGAAATGGATCCTTAGCCTAAAAATGTATACTAGGAACTTATTCATTCACCATTTCCAATCTTTGAGTATCATTTCATTTCGGGAAAAAACAATTAGGTTCAACTTTAGTCCTTAAGGAGAGCTGAACACTATGATCAATTATTCTCCTTTTTTACTTGATTTGATCAGATACAATTATGATGCAAATATGAAAGATTAAGGTGAAATAATATAAAATTGACAAGATTCAACATAAATAGAAAGATATGGAATTGGAAGCCAACACAAAAGTACAAATCTAGAATCAAGAGATAAAGAAGAACACGTGACAACAATATGGAGCTGAAAGTGTCAAACTATGGAGGTAGGTGCCCTAGTTTGAAGGTGCCTTTGTGAATTGAAAGCTTCAAATTCTATATTAGGAGGCTCTATAGTTCTTTCCCTCCAAAATTAGGCATAAAAGTGTCAGACAAGTGAGATAATCAACATAGTCTAGGGGTTTTTTCCTATTCAAAGTTTGGGACCGTTTGTCTCAGTCTTCTCTACACAATTATGTAAATTTTGTCTATCAAATCTGTATATATACACATAATAAGAATGATTTTTTTTTGCTATATAGGGGATTTTCCAATTCAAACCTCATGTTGATGTTTCCACTTACACGACAACAATTTTGGATGAAAGAGAGCTAACCCTTGGTAGGGCACATGCTAAAAATGTTAAAGAAAATGCTTGAAATGATATATGATACCTTTGATGTGAAACCAAGTTGCCTTGAAGTCTCACACAAAGATTGATGTTGTTGGATGGATGTTAATGCATGCCTTCATCATGTAGGAACACATAAAACATGATCATGATTTTTGAACTTGAATGCTTCAATCCTTGATTATATTTTTTGCCTCATTTGCCTTGAAGATGCTAGATTGAATGCCCATAATAATTGATAATTGACTTGAATCAATAATGGATAGATGTTCAAATAAGAGATGGAATTGTATATATATACAACTTACACCTTTTCGGGTTTAATATTTGGTTAAGGCTAACATCAGGGGGCACTTTTGTGCTACTCACCAAGGTGATCATCATTATTTCAAATTTGGGGCCAAAATGCCTAGATAGGGGCGCTAGGGGACCTAGTCTAGGAGGATAGGGATGCTAGGTGTAGTATTCCTCACATTTTTGAGCCAAACAAAGGTCTTTGAGTGGGGGATTACAATGAGCTTCCAAAAACGATCACAAAAATAAGCACAATCAAATATTGATTAGGATCATGAACTATGACCACCAAAGAGACTCTAAAATGAGTGTGAAATTGTAAAGAGATAATTTACAATACTACAAATAGTCCTAAAGTTTTTATGAGGATCATAGCGACATAAATTATAGGAGAAAAAATATGTGAGAATGATAAGGATAATAACATGTAAGCATGTTAGAGATAATAATCACATGAGGTGTTGGGACCTGATCTAACAAGTATAAACTTAGCTTAATTTGGTGTTTGTTTTCTTTCCTTAGGAATATTTCCCCCATTGAATCCATAATTGATTTGAGAATTTTATCAATCAACCTCCTTGGTCATTTCTAGCATTTTCTTATTTACTTTCTTTCATATGTTTTTTTATATGAATCATGGTCATTTCTATTAATTAAGATAAAGTACACTATTCACAAAAAAGGTATGGGGATACAAGATCACCCCTCAAGATTCAAATAGGTAGAGATCAAATAGTAAAAAACACATTGAACATGAACCAAGCTCAGAGAGTAGAAAACACAACTTGAGAAGTTTCTATGTTGATAAAGCAGTGGTCGAAGGAGGCAGATATCTATCATCTTTAGGACCCCATAAATCAACGGGGTCAGGGTTTTCATTTGGGAAGGAAAACCCTTCTTTAGTAGCAACATATTTTTTCTCCTTGCCCTGATCCTTGCGGGAGGGCAATATTGGTAGAGCTAGACACAAGAAGCCTTTGGAGGAACTAGACCATCCACTATCACCACTCAAAGTCATCCAACTATTGTCACCACCATAAGTTGTCCAACCATTGGCATCACCAATGACCAGGTCCACACCCCTCGATCCCACCTAGAGGCAAAGCCCCCATGAGGTAGAGAGGCAAAGAACTACTTATTGAGAGCACTACCACCACCAAAGTAGCAATAGGGAGCTTGAGACTGTGGGGTCTGGGAACAACAAGCAAAAGATATATGTCCATGTTGGCGACCACGAGTTGGAGACTAATCTTGAGAGGAAGAAGGACCAACAGAGGTATCGACTAAAGGATCTAGAGGCACTTTGATAATTGTACAAGGAGAATTTCCCCAATTCTCCAGAAGGGTCTGAAGGTGGGCCACATCCAACACAACCTTGTTAGTTTGCACATAATCTGAAGCATCATATTATTATATACATGCATGCTTTAGTAAAAAGTGAAACATGAATAACAATTGAGTTGTGAGAAAAAATAAAATTCTATCTTTCCATATAATAAAGAGGATTTTCACCTTAAAAGCATGCCAAATTTGGGTAAATTTGAAGGGGATGTGAGGCAAATCCCCCAGAAGGGCCATCTACCAAGAGAAGGGCTATGATCAAAAAGGCCAAAAGAAATCATGAGTCCAACTCCACAAGGTTTGAGAATGGTGGTAGAACCAAAAGAGGTGTATGGAAGTTTCAAGTTGTCAATAGAAAGGGAAACACAAATAAGGAATACCCATATACCTTAGGTGAGAGCCCAGGACAAGCCTCAAAAAAGAATACACCAAGAAAAATGAGTGAGCTTTGGCTTGAGGACAATTGACCAAATATTATAGATTTTGTGACTCCAAACCACCTCAGAGAACTACAAATGCCATTGAATATTCAAGGTGGGCACCATAGGTAGGTGCAAAGAGAGCCAACAATACCCCATCTAAGGTTTGTATTAGGGAACCAACACCAATCTTTCCACCAAGGCTTCACAAAATAAATACCCAACTTGTGTAGCATATTTAAAGGTAGAGTATACATGACATTATCAAATGTCTATCGATCTAGTTGGTAAAGTTGGAACTGGATCTACATATCTTCCTAAGAGAGAAGATTCATAGTAACTCTGTAGAAAAAGTCATGCGGTGTGTAGATGTCATGATTATGAAAGCACAAAGCACAAATTATAGGCACACGGGCCAAGGGAAGCCCCTAAAGTTGAATGAGTAAAGACTAGACCAAATATTGTGTTGGTTGAAAGCACGAGGGCTTCATTGGCTAGGAAATATTATATCACGTGTATTCATATTGGGGGATTTAATATCCCAAAAATGAGGGTGCAATATATTGTCTATCGGTGAAAATAGGGGTTTTTAAAATTCTAGCTATGAAAAAATACAAAATTTGGTGATAGGGGGGATTTTAATTCAGGTTGTGTATTGGGAGGGGGTGACAAAAAAGGAGTCTAGGGCAATATTTTTTGAAAATAGGGGGATTCTTTAGTATGCCTAAACACATGTGCTATAACCTAGGTTCACTAAGTGAAGCCCCCATGGTTGAAAGAAGGATCTTATCTGAAACTGGATCCATCCCACCAAAGCCAACATTTGACAACTTCCTAAGCATGGAAAATTCTTTAGGAAATGAAGGTGTCTTCAATATG
Source organism: Cryptomeria japonica (assembly GCF_030272615.1). Classification (NCBI taxonomy): domain Eukaryota; kingdom Viridiplantae; phylum Streptophyta; class Pinopsida; order Cupressales; family Cupressaceae; genus Cryptomeria; species Cryptomeria japonica. Next base: position 543,783,070 of record NC_081405.1, read on the forward strand.
AATGACATCCTTCATAATGAGAAGGGTTTGAAATCCAATCCCCTTCTAGGAAGGCTCGTTAATAGGAAACCTTGAAGAAAGACAATGTCAGAGAAGGATTTTCTAAGCCTCATTGCTAAAGATTGCATGAATGATCCACTTATCACATAAAGTGAGTCCTTTCTTTTGAGTGGAAAGAAGCCCAAGTCCATTTGAATCATGTGGGAGACAACATAACTCCCAAGCCACTCTGTGGAAGCCATGATGGTTAGCCAAAGAGGCCCATAAAAGTCTATGAGAAGCCTCTCAAGCTTATTGTAAGAAGCTTTGGAAGGAGCCCATCAAGATGAGTAATAAACATGGGCGGCCGCAAGAATCGTAGAGAAAATCTCAAATTTCTCAACTAAAGAGAGTGGCTTGGTGATATAGTAAGCCATTTTTTTCTCAATTCTGGTGAGGACTGGATTCCAAAGGTCCACATGAGAGCTCTAGAAATCAAAAGGATACCCAAAAATTGAAATATTTCACCATGATCTATCCATTTTCACCCATATTAGAGCATCTAATGAGGAGTTGAAAGAAAGGATTCCTGATAACACTGGGTTTCTATCATTGAATCATCAACCCCGAAGCCAAACAAAAAGTGTCAAGACACTAGTGAACCTCCTGGACATTATGCTTATCTTCAATGAGGGTGAGAAAATAATTATCTGTAAAATAACCATTGACAAGCTATGAAGGTGACTTAGGTGGGAAATTCTCCTAACTTTCCTAGCATATATAGAGTTAGCAAGAAAATACCCAAATCCCTTAGTGGCTAGAACATACAACGAGGGAGCCAAAGGGCAACCCCAGAAAATAGATCTAAATAGCCCAAAGGTCAAAGCTTGGTGGCCATTGATGGTGATGCAAGAAGATGCGCCCCAAAATAGCATCTTCATAGACTAGATGAGTTGATGGCCAAAATAAAGAGCTCCCAACATGGTGAGAATGAAGGTCCACTCTATCTGATGGTATGCTTTGGAAAAGTTGATCTTGACAAAGATAACACTTTGTTTAGATCAACTATCCCATTCCATACCTTCCCACACTGCAATGATATTATCCAGGATGAATCTATATTTAATGAAACCAATTTTCTTAGAGTGGACAATCTGCAAAATAAGATGATGAATCTTGAGAGCTAGGGCTTTGGCAATAATCTTATAGGAGATATTGAGAAGCTAATAGGTCACTAGTTGCAAATATCTTCAAGGTCACTTGTATTAGGTATAAAATCGATGTTCCCTTTGTTAATTAACTAACCAAGAGATTGAGAATGAAAGGTTTCCAAGTAGACCTTGTGCAGATCAAGTCCCACACAAGGATAGAGAGCTTTGTAATCACAAGGAAAACCATCCCACCCAAGGGACTTACCATCGGTCATGGAGAAACTATATTCCTTGAGGTCCTCAAATGTGAGTAATTGATCACAAAAAAACCTTTTGGGCTTTAGAGAGATGAGATGAAACAACATTCAGGCACTCTTGTAGAGCCCTATCTCGCTTAGGTGAAGCTTCTTGAGGAGTGAAGACTTTTTCATAATGGCAAACAAATGCTTGGAGAATATCTAGTAACTCAGAGAGCACCATGTGACCTTCCTTGTTTCTCTTGATTCTTGGTGAGGAGTGACATGCATAAAGAGCTAAGAAGAATTCTTTGGAAATCCCCAACCTTAAGATAGTGAAGCCTAGCTTTGATCTGGGCACCACAAGAAGAATATCTATCAACAATATAATTTTGATGGTAGAGCTAAGCGACCCTAACTTTACAAAAATACAAAAAATATGATTTTGAGGAGCATTTGTTTATTTTCTATCACTTTTTAAATATTTAATAACTTTCAAGAACTTTAATAATCTTCCATAGTTTTTATTTTCATTTCACTTTTTGTACCTTTAAAGGTTTATAATCTTGTGGACTTTCCATGAACTAGTGAAGTTCAACTATTTTCCTAGAACTTCCTTCCTAATCCTTAAAACTTCTTCTTCCACTTCCTTCAATTTTTTTCTCTCAATATGGACTTGTGGTTTCTTGCGGAGTTGTTCCACATTTCTTTTTTGGTACAAAGTCTAACTGCCTAAATTATCACAAATATTGTTTGTACTTATTAAAGACTTTGGTAGAGGGGGTCATATGCAAGATTTTCTTGAAATTCTATATTTCCAACCTTTTTTTCCAAATTTTGGATGTCCAAATGGACCTCATAGTTTATTGTAACATTTTAGTAACTTGTATCTTGTGTGATTCTATTACCCATCTTTCATCTTCCATTTCAAAATAGCCTCCCCTTCCAACTTGAACATCTATGAGCTAGTTGTTAAATATACCAAAATATTGAGAAGGGGGTTGAATCAATATTCAATCAAACTTAAAAACCTTATTTAAAAATAAACCAACAATAATGAAACACAATACCACATTTGCACTAGAGACACTAGATTTGCATGGAAAACCCAACAAGGGAAAAACAATGGTGAGAAATCTTCTTAGATATACAGTTCAAATCCAACCTCACAATAATAAAAATAGGATTACAACTTTGTTTTAGGGCTACAACCCAAGGAAGCAACAACTCCTTGAATAATAGTTTTATGGCTTCAACCAAAGGAAGTTCACTACTCCTTGAACAATAGTTTTATGACTTCAGCCAAAGGAAGTTCACTACTCCTTGATAAATACAACACTTACTGAAAGGAGGTTTCAACCTTAGATTGACATTTGATTGAATTCCACCACAAGAACTTAGTCTGACCACATCATCTACTTTCGACTCACTACCACCAACACACTGCTAAGTCTACTCAAATGTAGCTACCTTTGGCTCACTACCTTTGGTAAGCATTAGTTTTTTCTTTGCACACTTCCACACTTCCACACAACCACCACACCCATTGCCATGATTTGATCTTTCATTTATATCCTCTGCAATCCTTAAAAACTAATTAGGTCAACCTCAAAATAGCATACTAATAAAACATGTAGCATCACACCAGTCAGCTAGATAGCATGTTACAAATCAATGAAATTTTTTTATTATCTCAATGCTATATGCAATTCCTAATTGTAAAGTAGATAAAGTGTTCATTAGAAACTTGCAACTAATTCTATGTCATAAAATTTTATCTATAAAATATAACTCTTTTTCTTGTCTTTGTATGGTCTTGCATGACCATAAATAATTTGTGAGATATTATGGGGGTTCAACCTAATAAAATTCATTTAATACCCAAGGCAATACTTCTTCCTCAAATAATTATAAGAAAAAATAAACTTTTCCACTAAAATACAGATCTAGTAAACACTTCACAAACTTTTTATGTCTTTGTTATAGCATCTTAAACACATATATATTTCACAAAACTATTTAAATCCATATTATTTAATAACACTTCCTCCTATTCAATATCTTCCAACAAACCAACCACTCTTAGTTTCATATGACCCAAAATATTTCTCCCAATTCCATGTCATACTTGGATAGGATACTAAGTTATGTGTATGTCTTCACCACCTTGTGTAATACCAAATCACTTTGAGCTCTATCTAGGTCCATGATTGATAAAAAATACTGAATAAGTCAATAAACAAGCTAAACCAAAATTTACATATTTACACTAACCCCTTTATATTACTATCAACTAATTTCATCAGAGTTAATCATTTTTTTCTATTTTAAATCTCTTTCTCCACTAAGTGGTATGGTAGATATGGTAGATACTCACCCTTGATCATCTTAAATTTATGATATTATTAGTTCGTACCATATCTTTCTCTTTTAATGATCTATCAATTGGTATAGAGGATGGTCCTCTCTACATATCTGATCATTTCAACAAGAAAACCATTGATGGAGTTCCAATTGACCCTACCAATAGAGCTAATGTCATGACAAAGGAGATCCTATTTACCAACCTGATTCACTAAGATAAGTATGATGATTCACATATGACTATTTTTACACATGATGGCTTATCTCTTTCCACTATGGGTTCTATCACTTTGCCAATACAAGTTACACCAAGTGTCTCAAATCCATATTCTTTTTCATTCTTGAATATAAATTATCTTATGTGAAAGGAATTCCATGACTAATTTTCATGTCATAAGTTTCTTTGAGAATCTATAAATGTTTAAAGTTCCCCATGAAGTCAAAGTGTATACTATTTGGTACACTAAGAATAAACCACTAATATTTTATAGAGGATTTTATTTTAATAATTTTTGGTCTACACCTCTAGGATATATCTATAATCTCATGATAATCTTCTATTCAAACCTTATTCAAAATTTAAAGTGAATCATTTGGGGTCCCTTCTTTCATCTCCTTATTCTCCTCATAATGTGATCACTTCCCATCCATCTAAACAATCACAACAATATTATTATATCCCCATACCCAGGCCTTTAATATCTAATGACACAAATTCTATGTTGGGTTAACTTCCAATTCAACTAACATCTTTGAGCCTCTAGTAGTTCCTCATGTTTCTCCACATGTCAGGATCACAAGTTGAGGAAAGACACCCATGCTATCAAGATATTCTCCATAGATTTTCTATCCTCTCATGGCTCTTTCCATTCCTATACCTAACCCTCTAATGGGAAAAGGAAATTATCCCATTAAATGTGAATCCTCCCATACACCATCAACACCTCTTCTCCTAGTGAATCTGATGAAGAAGCATCCTCGGTTCAGAGCAATCTTGCATTAACCAAAAAAATTTTCCTTTCTATTTTGTTTTCTATTTGCAGTTTCAGTTTTCCTTTTTGTGTGTCCACCAGATCCTGTGGAGTTGGGTTCTACTTGAAGACTTGATCATCTTTCTTAGTTCCATACCACATCGCATTTGAATCATTTTCCAACAAGATATTGCTACTGGTTTCCATGATAGTTTCCTATTACCGGTTGACAGTCCTTTGTTCCCAGTTGCCTGGACCTATTCTGATGATCTACCAGAACCCCTTCCGAAGCTTGCGGAGCCTTGGGCATTGATTTCGATGTTCCTTGGTGTGTGGCCGACCTTTTCCCGTGATCTATGTTTCATCCTTTGGACTTTTCCGGAGGAATCTCTTGGCGGAGATCAACCTTGTTATTTTAGATGTTAGGTCTTGTTCTTTGAGTTTTGATCCCTTTTGGGCCGACTGGATCCTTTAAATCGATATATATATATATGCATTAGAATGTAATCAATCAGAGAATCAAGTAACTAGATTGTGTGTAGAAGATATATCTTAAGATTCAAGGTCCCGGTTGTGACCTATTCTACCAGGCTTGTGAGCCGATATGTTGTAACTTGATTGTTACCAATTGGATGTAATCAAAATTTAAGCAATAAAATAATCTGTTCTGCATTGCCTCCATCATATCTTTGTGTTTTCATTATGTTTACTCTTGCTGACTAGTCTGGATTGATCTCTTTGAGGTCCCTCCTCATCGGTGACTGATTCAAGTGGTATCAGAGTGAAGTTTCATTCCAGAGGTTGGGTGTCCTGAAATTTTGTTGTAGGGTGGTGGATTGAGGATCCGACCTGCAACTGCAGAGGACTAGCATGAATGATGGCGTGAAGAAGAGATAGAAATGGTGGAGTGCATGGGAATGGAGACCCTACTATGATGGAGATGGTTGGAAGCCATGGAGATAGACCAGAGAAGAGGCTAACATATTGAAGATTTAAGTGAAGATGAAGGAGAAGAAGCTTTGATAGAACAAGAAAACCTACCGGTGGTTGATTCAGATGAGGAAAGGTTTTTGAGGGTTTTGAGTAGGGTGAATACTAAACCCCATTTTACCCCACCGAAATATGATGGGAAGTTAGATATAGATGAATTGATGGATTGGATCTCAGAGATGAAGAAGGATTTCGATTTTGAAAACACTGTAGAAGAGAGGAAGGTGAAATATGCCTGTACCCGGTTGAAAGGTCATGCATCTCTTTGGTGGGAGCATTTTCAAGTTGATAGACAAAGAAGAGGTAAAGATAAGATTAAAACATGGGATTAGATGATTTCTAAGTTGAAGTCAAAGTTTGTGCTGATGAATTATCAAGTGGATCCATTCCGGAAATTGCAGAATTTGAGGTAGAAGGAATCTAATGTGAAGGAGTACACTAAAGCATTTCACAAGTTGAATATAAGATCTAGACATGTTGATGATGAACTTGAACAAGTTGCAAGATATTTGAATGGATTGCGGATGTCTATACAAGATGAACTCATTTTGATCAAATTGGAGAGTGTTGAAGAGGCTTGCCAGTATGCCCTAAAGGTAGAAGAGAAGTTAAACAAAAGACATGAGAAGAGGCAGAGAGGTAAAGGTGGAAGGTTTACCGAAGGAAGAGGAACCAATACAGATCAGAACAAGGAAAAAGAAGTGAGAAAAGAAGGTAATTCATGCTGGAAGGATGATAGAAATTTCTACCGGAGGAGAGAACCAGATGGTTACCGGAATGAGAATTTTGGAAGACAAGACAAGAGGATATTTAGAGGAACCTTCTTTAAATATGGAGGAGAAGGACATCGTGCATTCGAGTGTAAAAAGACAGAACTACCAGAAGAGAAGTAGTGGTGGAAGAAAACCCCACCGGATCAGATAATAAGACAAAAGATGGAAAACTGTTGGTGATGAGGAGAGATTTGTGTCATACCAGAGGAGATGAAGAGCCCTTGTAGAGGAAGAATTTGTTCAAGACCAGATGTAAGGTATCTGGTAAGTGTTGTAAAGTTGTTAAATTGATAGTGGTAGTTCAGATAATCTTGTTTCAGAAGAGATGGTGAATAAGTTGAAATTGGAGAGATTGAAACACCCTAAACCTCATTAGATAGCATGGATTCAAGATAAACATAAGTTGTTAGTAAGTGAACAATGTTTGGTGAAATTAAAAATTGGGAATTATCATGATGAAGTCTTGTGTGATATTATGCCTATGGATATTTGTCATCTTTTGTTGGATAGACCTTGGCAGTATGATAGACAGGAAATACATGATGGGAGAAAGAATACATACACTATTGTGGCCAATGGGATGATGCAAACCTTGTTACCCTTGGAGGAATCTTTGAAGAATAAAATCTGTACGAATGCTAGAATCTATTTGGTAGATGGAAGGAAATTCCTAGATGGATTGAGACATGAGAATGTGTGTTTTGCCTTAATTCCTAAGAAGACTGAGAAACTGGAACCAGAAGGAGAACACCTGAAAGAGATAAAATATTTGCTGACAGAATATGAAGACATCATTTCAGATAATTTACCTGATGGATTGCCACCTGTGAGAAGTATTAGTCATTGCATGGACTTGGTTCCCAGAGCTAGTTTGCCTAACAAAGTTGCACTCCAGCTGACACCGATAGAGAATGAAGAACTAAATAGACAAGTGCAAGAGTTGTTGAAGAAAGATTTTATCAAGGAGAGTCTGAGACCTCGTGCAGTACCAACAGTATTAACACCTAAGAAGAATTGAGAATGGAAAATGTGTACCGATTCCAAAGCAATAAACAAGATCACAGTGAAATACTGGTTTCCTTTGCCTAGGATGGATGACATAATGGATTGTTTGAGTGGAGAAAAATACTTTACAAAGATAGATTTGAAGAGTGGATATCATCAGATCAAGATTAGAGAAGGTGATGATTGGAAGACAACATTGAAGACAAATGAAGGACTGTATGAATGGTTGGTGATGCCTTTTGGATTGACTAATGTACCAAGTACTTTCATGAGGTTGATGAATGAGGTATTGAAGAAATTATTGGGTAAGTTTGTTATTGTGTATTTGGATGACATTCTAATTTTCAGTAAGACAAAAGAGGAGCATTTGTTGTAGTTGAAACAAGTTGTGCAGAGGTTGAGAGAAGAGAAGTTGCTGATCAATATCAGGAAGTGTACTTTCATGAAGGATGAGTTATTCTATTGGGGATTTGTGATATCTGAGGATGATTTGAAGATGGACCCTGAGAAAGTGAAAACAATTGTTGAATGGCCTACACCAGAAATCATTAGAGAGGTAAGATCATTTCATGGATTGGCTAGTTTTTACTGGAAGTTTATCAAAAATTTCAGTTCAGTTTGTAACCCTATGACTGAGACCATGAGAGGAGATCAGAAGGAATTCAAGTGGACCACCACAGAAAACAAAAATTTTGAACTGTTGAAGCAAAAAGTGACTAAGTAGCCTGTGTTAGCTTTACCAGATTTCAATAAAGTATTTCAAGTGGATTGTGATGCAAGTGGAACAACAATAGGAGAAGTCTTGAGTTAGGAAGGGAGAGCAGTAGCTTATTTCATTGAGAAATTGAATGATGCCTGGAGGAGATATTCAGTGTATGATCAATAGTTTTATGCCATAGTTCAAGCCTTGTAGAAGTGGAGACATTACTTGTTGCCTAAGGAGTTTGTGTTGTATATAGATCATCAAGATTTGCAATATTTAAACAGTCAAAGTAAGTTGAATCAAAGACATATGAGATGGGTAGAATTCTTATAGAGTTACACCTTTGTGTTGAAGCATAGAAGTGGAAAATCTAACAAAGTTGATGATGCATTCAGTAGGAGAAGAAATTTGCTGATAGAGATGAGTGTGACAGTATTAGGATTTGAAGATTTGATGACCTTGTATGATGAAGACTCGGATTTTGCAGAACCTTGGAAAACATGTAGAGAACCGGTTATGGTAGATAGAAGCAAATGGTTGGATTATTTCATTCAGGATGGGATGTTATTCAGAGGAGTTCAATTGTGCATACCTAAGAGTTCTATAAGGAAGAATCTGATAAAGGAGAAATACAATGGAGGACTAGCTGGACATTTTGGCCTTGACAAAATAGTAGCATTGGTGAGTGAGAAGTACTTTTGGCCCCAGATTCATAAGGATGTTAAGAGATATGTGCAGATTTGTGGAGTTTTTCAAGTTGCAAAGGGTGGTAGTTAGAATGTGGGATTGTATAAACCTTTGACAATACCGGTAAGACCTTGGGAGGATATAAGCATGGATTTTGTACTTGGATTTCCTAAGATACTGAGAGGGAATGATTCTATATTTATGGTAGTGGACATATTCTTGAAGATGACTCATTTCATACCTTGTAAGAAGATATCAGATGCATTGCATGTAGCAGACCTATTTTTCAAGGAAGTGGTGAGATTGCATGGATTACCTAAGATCATAGTTTCAGACAAAGACACTAAGTTTGTTGGCTATTTTTGGAGAACACTTTAGAAGAAGATGAAGATGGATTTGAAGTTCAGTTCTACTTTTCATCCACAGACTAATGGATAGAAAAAATTTGTTAACCGAAGTTTGGGAAACTTGTTGAGTTGTTTAGTGGGAGATAAAACCAGAAGTTGGGATTTTATTCTTGCATGAGCAAATTTTGCCTACAACAATTCAATGAATAGAAGTGCTGGAAGAACACCTTTTGAGATTGTTATCGGAGTTCATCCTAGAGGTATATCAGAGTTGAGAGACATTAGCAGTGAAGACCAGAGAAGTTTAGAAGCAGAAAACTGTGTCGATCACATGGCAACATTGCATACTTAGGTTAAATAACATTTGGAAGACATGAACAACAAGTATAAGGAGAAGGAAGATGAGAAGAGGAGACATAAGGAATTTGAAGTTGGCGATGAAGTGATGGTATATCTAAGAAAAGAGAGATTCCTTATTGGAACTTATAACAAGTTGCAGATGAAGAAGTTTGGACCTTGCAGAATTTTGAGGAAGTTCAGTTCTGGAAATGCATATGAAATGGAGTTACCAGATAGTCTAAGTACTTCACCTATATTCAAAATTGCAGATATTCATGAGTACCATGAACTAGAATTTAGTGAGAACAATGTTGCAAACTTGGAGAAACAGCTACCCCGGAAGGAACCAGATCAGATTGAAGAGATTTTGAACAATAGGATTTGGCAAAGTACCCAGAACAATGAGTATACGAAATATCTTGTGAAGTGGAAGGACAAACCAATTGAAGATTCATCCTGGATTTATTAGGCAAAGGTAGACCGCCTTGGTTTTCCTCTGACCCCGAAAAAGTGAGAGGATCACTTTTTCAATAACCTCGGATGTCTGATGCAGGAGCATCCCTAGTTCATAGAAATCTTGCATCAACCATAAACATTTTCCTTTTTGTTTGTTTTTTGTTTGCAGTTTTAGTTTTCCTTTCTGTGTGTCCCAGTTTTGGCTCACTGGATCCTATGGAGTTGGATTCTACTTGAAGACTTGATCATCTTTCTTGATTCTAGACCACATCGCATTTGGATCATTTTCCGGCAAGGTATCACTACCCATTTCCATGACAGTTTCCTGTTACCGACTGGCAGTCCTTTCTTAGTGGTTGCTTGGACCTATTCTGGTGATCTACCAAAACCCCTTCTAAAGCTTGCAGAGCCTTGTGTGTTGATTCCAATATTTCTTGGCGCCTGGCCGACCTCTTCCCACGATCTGCATTTCATTCTTGGGATTTTTCCGAAGGAATCTCTTGGCGGAGGCCGACCTTGTTATTTTACATGTTAGGTCTTGTTCTTCGGGTTTTGATCCCTTTTGGGCCATCTGGATCCTTTGGATCGATACATATTTGTAATTAAGCATTAGAATGTAATCAATCAGAGATCAAGTAGCTAGAATGTGCATATAAGATAGTTATTAAGATTCAAGGTACCGATTGTGACCTATTCTACCAGGCCTGTGAGCCAGTATGTTGTAACCCGGTTGTTTCCAGTTGGATGTAATTAAATTTCAAGCAATAAAATAATTTGTTCTACATTGCCTCCATCATATCTTTGTGTTTCTGTTGTGTTTACTCTTGTTGATCGGTCCAGATTGATCTCTTTGAGCTCCCTCCTCACTGGTGATTACTTCGAGTACCTTCAATTCCTTCAGATAATCCTATGATAGAAAGAGGAAACAAACCCATGGTGTAGGATCCAAAATGTGCACCCTATTGTAAATATGGTTGTGTTGTCATTGATGTCAAACTTGTTTGGTGTTATCATTGATGTCACAAGTGAAGATGAATTTATGTTGTATGGTTGTGGTATGTGGTCCAAAAATGAGTGCTTAGATGTTGTTGAGTGAATATGAGGTGTTTCTAAAAGATGGCGGTAGTGGAAGTTACAATATGCAAGAAAGAGTATTTAATGCCTTTATAGAGGGTGCTCTTCCTTCCTCTATTATTTGAAGATGATGCAGTTATAGATATAATGTCTATGTTCTATGGATGTTGCACTATCATGTTTTCAAGTCCTCTATTGCTCAAATGGTGAAGTTTGTGGTTGTAGCTTGCTTACAATGAGGTTGTCTATCAGGAGCAGTCTAGAGAATGATCTGCATTTCTCCACTATGATGATTAAAGTGTTGTGGCTTGGAGGACATGTTCATATGGTTTGTTTTGTGTTTTGTGTTTTTTTTTGTGCTAGTTTTCTTAGAAAGAGAAGTTATGTTGTCCTATTGTTTGGTGTGGTTAGTTGTGTTGGTCTCTGGCCAACTCAATTGATTTGTCTTATTTAGATCATACTCTTTGGTCTAGATTTGCATTAGAGGTTGACTTAAGATGTTGTTATAGGTCTTACCATAGCATGTGAAGATTCACATTGATTAATTTGTATTGGGAGATGTTTTTGGGATGACTGGTTAACGTGTTTTATTATTTATCTACACGTTACACTTGATGCTAAGTTTGGAGGATGTTTTGGTATGTGCATTTTGTTGGAATCAACTCTGGAAGACTTGTTGTGATGTATTTGGGTCCCCTTGATTTCTTGGGGTGGACTGCATTTGGTGTAGTTTCTATAGGTGGCCAACTTTGTGTAATTCATGTATATTTTGTCTCTGGTTGACCTAGTTGAGGGTTTGAATGAATAACCTAGTATATAAAGATGTCCAGATGTGTGAATTGGGAGACATATTGATGTGGATTGATTGTAAATTATGTGTAAGAATGTTTGAGAAGAAGAAGTTAAAATTTCAATTTGTGATGACCTTGGATGAGCATATCCTTTAGTATGATAGAGTTTTGAGACAATGAATGTGTGAGTTGTATTTGCCATTATATTGTTTACTTGACATAGTTGTTCAAGGGTAGTTTCATGATTAGTAGATCTTGTTCATTTCAATTCATCATTTCCCTATGCCTATTGAAAGACAGTGTGTCCTTTTGGAAGCTTATGTAGATTTGTATCTCGTCCTGGAGAAATGAACTTCAATAATGCAATTCAATTGTATCTTGCCCTAGGATTGTGTGTCTTAGTAATGCAAATCCATTGTATTTTTCCATAAGGTTGTACAAATTAGTCTTGAAAGTATAAATTAGGAGTCGTGATATTATTTGGCCTTGAACCTTTAACATTTTAATTAATTATTCATATTGTTAGTGTGATTCTCACTGTGGTTTTACCATGCCTAGGGTCTTCCATGTAAATATGGTGTTCTCTTGTGTATTGTATTTTGTGGTTTCATGTTTTATTACTACAAAGATATGATAGTTGTGGTTTGAAATTTAAGAGCTTAAAGATAAATTTGTTTAAGGTCTAGATTGATTCACCCCCCTCTCAGTTTTGTGGTGTGTTCAACAATTGGTATCAGAGCGAGTTTCCTCTCTAATAAGATTAACCACTTTAGGAAGGTCTAGGATGGAACAATAGATTAATTTAAAAGCACCAATAATTTATGGCACAAATTACTTTACTTGGAAGGTGCATAGGGAATATCATTTGAAATCTTTGTCACTTGGAATATGGGAGATTATCAAGACTGGTTATACTGCTCTAATTGTTGGTCCTACTCCTCCAGATAAGGTCAAGAATCATAAAATTAATGCCAACACAAGAAATATACTTGTCAATAGTTTGACTCAAAGTTCTTGAAGGTCACAGGGTGCAAAACTGCAAAGCAAATTTGGGATAAGTTGAGCAGTATTTATGAAGGAGATGAGAAGACCAAGAAAGTCAAGATGAAGAATCTAAAGTATATATTTGAGACACTGAGGATGTATGAAGATGATAATATTGAAGGTTACCTACATCAAGTGAATGAGTTAGTAAATGCAATCAGAGGTTTTGGTGCAAAATTGAAAGAAAATGAAGTTGTGAGAAAAGTAACGAGGATAGTTCCTAGATCCTCTAAACCTAAGCTGTATGCTATTGAAGAAAGCCATACCATGGATACATATACATTGGATCAGCTCTCTAGATCAATCTCTAGCTTTGAGATATAAAAGTTTTAGGAGCTAGACAATGTCAAGAAAGAAGTAGGATTCAAAGCCAAAAGAAGATTAAACATGTACCTGAATCAAGCAATGATTCAGATGATATTGAAGCAAACTTTGTGAGGAGACTAAAGAAAGGATCCAAAAAATACAAAGGTAAATTTTTCATTCAATTTTTTTAACTATGGAAGAATTGGTCATTATGTTGATAGATGTACTTTTAGGGAAGACAACTATAAGAGATCAAATGATGATAATGAGAGAAAGGATAACTATAGGAGAGATGAAAAAAACAAAAGAATATATGACAAAGATAAGACTAAAAAGAGTTTTTATTCAATGGAGACCTATTCCTCTGAAGAAGAAGATTACGATGACTCAAATGATGAATCAATAGTTTTATCCATAGAAGAAAAGGATAGTGAAAGGTCCGACATTGTACATGTTGAGAATAACACTGAAAGATCAATGATCACAAAGGCTACATTGCATGCAAAAGTGGAACCTAAAGATTTGATAATTGATTCTGAATGTTCAAATCATATGATAGGCGACAAAAGGAAGTTCATAGATTGAGAAAAATATGATGGTGGATCAGTGAAGTTTTCTAGTGAGGAGGCTGCACCTATTTGTGGTAAAAGAACTATATCCATTTATGGTAAGCATAAGATATATGATGTTTATTATCTTAAAGGTTTGAGACATAATCTTTTGAGTATGAGTCAAATGTGTAGTAAAGGCTACAAGATCATATTTCATGGGTCCACATGTGAGATCAAAAAAGGAGGTTCTGGAAGGTTGGTTATTGAAGGTTTAACAAATGGTAATGTCTATTATATAAAATAAAACAAAGGAAGTATTTGTTTGTTGGAACAGAGAAGTGAATGTTGGTTGTCAAACAAAAGGATGAGACATATTAACTTTGACAACATGGTGAAGATCATTTCTACTCATGTTGTGAGAGATTTGGGCCAAAGATTATCAAACCTGCCATAGTGTGCAAGGAATGCCAAATAGAAAAACAAACAAGTAACAAATTCAAGAACAAGGAGTAATCTATTGGAAAATTAGAGGAATTGATTATGTGTTGCATTGATGTTTTGTCATTGATAGCAACATCGACTGTTTTGGTTGTTTACCGGTTTCTAGTAGGTTCTAGTAGAGTGGTTGGATTATGATATTGATCCGATATGCTCTGGTATGCTTCAGTTTTTGGAATTGGTTTGGATCTATCATTCATACTATTTATATGTGTATCATGATTAGTTGGTTTGGGATTTGATGACCTAGGAGCTATCATTTGTTGTAGTAAGCCTTTTGGTCACCAGTAAGGGTTCCATTGATAGAGCTTTGTTGAAGATCTTTTGATGCACATGATAAGTGGTGTTGGTGTGACTTCTAGATGGCTTTCGGGATGTTGTTGGTTATCTTCTTCATTTTATTATTGATCAGTGGTGTTGGATATGGGTTCAGACCTAATGCTATCTTATTCAGCTAGGTTATGGACCGGTTTATCTAACATGTTGGTGGATGATCCCGATGCGTTTTCAGTTGGATCTATTGATTGGATTATGTTGTTTCAGTCTTAGGGAGACTTGGTTGATCATTGGATTATGGGTTTATGTTATGAATATATTGTATTATATTTTGGGTGGCCGACCTAATTATTTAGGTCCTGGGTTGGTCTAAATATGATGTAAGATCTCTTTGTAGATCATGGGCACATGGGCATATTCATGGGATTAAGGTTATAGGTTTATCTGTGTGTGAATAAGGTTGTAATAATATGCAAAGGTTTTGGTTGATCATAGGTGATCGAATTGGGTTGGTGAAAGAGGTTTAAGACCTCTGGTATTGAGCTTAACCGGAACTGTATGTAGGTGTAGGAGATGTTATTCTTCCAATTCACTCTTCTTTCCGAATTGTAGTTTGGATTGATTTTGTAGTCAGTGAGGCTCCTTTTGTGATGAGCAATGCACTCTAGGCTATTAGCCTTCCTGCATGTACAGGCCCCTCTTTATCTAATCACATACTATAGAAGTATTATCTGATTGTGGGTAGGCTTCCCACTGTGGTTTTTTCCTTTACCGGGTTTTCCACGTGCAAATCTTGGTGCTATCTTTTGTCGATGGTTGGTAAATGTTCTATGGATTATATTTGTACTTAACTTATATATCTTCTATTCTGGTATTTGGTTTATGTATTCCGATAATTAAGTTTTAATGCTTAAACTTCTATAATCTATTAACAACTGATTCACCCCCCCTCCTTAGTTGTTCATCGATTATCTGAGCTGCCTAACAATTGGTATCAGATCCCGGTCCTCTTTGTAGAAGCTTAACCACTTGAGGAAGATCCTATAGCATCTAATAGTTCAAGTTCATCAAGTTCATCTGCAATTGTTTTCTGGAGGGAAATTCCTAGGCTTGATGGAACAAATTATAGAGTATGGAAGATTCATATGGAGACTCATTTGAGATGTATTGGTAAGGAGATTTGGGAGGTCACCGCGAAAGGATATATACCTCATAATCTGACATCTGGTAATCCTCCTCCGACAGGGTTGTATAAGGACATTGAAAATGATTGTAGAGATAGAAAATCCCTTTTGTGTGCACTTTCTGATCAACAAATTATGGGACTAACCGCCAAATCAACTACAAAGGCTATATGGGATAAATTGGAGACTCTGAATGAAGGTGACCCTACTATTAAAATTGCTAAACTTGATGGTTACCAAGTGAGATATGAGAACTTGAAGATGGAAGAAGATGAAAGGATTACTACTTTTATGGAGAGAGTAAATGAAGTTGTTCTAGGAATTTGGTATTGTGGTGGATCTCTGAGCGAAGATGAAATAGTTTCTAAAGTATTGAGAGATTTGTCACCACCTTACAAGATGAAAGCTACTGCAATTAATGAGTTGAGAACAATGGCAAACACCTTTGTTAATAGAGATACCTTGGTTGGAAATTTATCTGCTTTTGAGCTTGAGGAATTTGGTTCTTTTGGAGTTGCAAAATTTGAACCTACTTTTCATGCATCTACATCATCTACCGGCAAGAGTGATTGGAAATCCTTATATGCTAAGGAACTGGAGGAAATGAAGAAATAAGATTAAGAGTTTGAGCAACTTGAAACCCTATTTGCTAGAAGAGTACCTAAAGGTCCGATAAGAAGTAAGTATGAAGGAAAACCACCCTTTAAATGTTTCGCATGTAATAAGATAGGTCATTTTGCATCTAGATGTCCTAAAAGGAATTCAAGATTTGAGGAAAGAGATAGAAGATCTTTTAGGCATAACCATGATTATCAGAACAAGCATAAGTACAAGATGAACAAAGACAAATCATGCTACTATGCGGATGAGGAAGGTGTGACTGATTTTGATGATGAACCAAACCAAAGATTCAACTAGTGGATCTAGCATTGGAAATGAATGGGTATTCTTGGCTATCAAGGAAGATGATCCAGTACCTGAAGAAAATGCCCTTGCTGCTAAAGTTGAAGACAAGGATGAATGGGTAATAGATGTTAGACACAATGCACCACTTAGAGCGGGGTGAATCAGTGGTTCTCAATCTTTTCCCTTTAACAACCTTATGTGAGTATACCGATTAATAGATCTAACTAAATGCAGACTTACTAGTTAGTGAGGAGACTAAAAAAAATGCATTCACACAAGAAGGACATCACATAACACCAACATATACGAGGAAAACCCAAGATGGGAAAAACCTCGGTGAGAAATGTTGTTGGAGACTACTGCTCTAATCAGGCCTCACAATCAATCTCTGATTATAATGTTTAGGGCACCAACCCAAGGAGAACCAACCTCTGATTTAGGGCACAAACCCAAGGAGGTACAAACCATACCTGAGCTCCAACTCAGTGAATACAAAACATATTCATTTACAAATTAATAGCCTTGTTACAAATGGATTTTGTAGCACTTCTTCAAATCTCTCTGATAGATCTCTTGTCTAGATCACTGCTGGTTCTCTCTCTGCCAATTCTCTCTACTGGTTGCCTCTTCTCTCCATTGCTCTACTTCTCTCCACCGGTACTACACTCTGACGGTTCTATGTCTGCCTTCTCTACAGTTTCCTTCACTTCTTCTCTGTCGGTATGGTCACTACCAATTCTGCACTTGTGTTGTCGGTTGAACACTTCAACCCTATTCTTCCTCACACAGTCTCTTCTTCTTCTTTTTCTTCTTGATGAGCACTTGACTGATTTCACCTTACATGAAACAACACTCCCTCATTTAGCAGTAGCACTCAATGATTTTGGCTTGCATATTTATATTCTAGTTTTTCCTGCCAAAAGCCAATTCAAATTTCAGGTGGTTAGGGTTTTCTCATCAACCTTGAGATAAACCAAATCCAATCAGATCTTATCCAATCTAATCACCTTGGATTGATGAACTATATCTTATCAATCAATCCTAACATTTTGGTGCCTTCTTGATCACGCCTTCTATCTTTGGCAATCTTCTTTTGATCTATCGGCTGATTTCTTGGTTGATCACCAAGATTCATTTTACAGTTTCCTTCACCTGCCTCAATCTCCTCAATCAAACTAAGCTAGATCTCTGTTGTCCTCCTGACCTCAAGCTGCAAACTTCTACAGTGTATCCCGTGAATCTCGCAGTTGACATAAATGTCGACCTGTCACCATCTACCTCGCCGCCTGACGCTTCATCAACTTAACACATCAACCTGTGCATGCATTCCACTTCATCTCCACATGGAAACTGTGTCGGCATCCACCTCTTCTTGAACATATGTGTTGGTATGGATGGGATCACCAGCCAACTCCATTATCGAGTTCATCTACCAGTTTACTAACCTTGTCGGTTAAACCCTCAAACCGGTTTGTCATCAATTTTGCACTCCTCTTCTCTTTCGGTGGAACACTCAACCAATCAACACTCTTGCTAACCTACCTTGTGCACATCTTCATAAGATGGGATTCTTCTACATCTGCACCTTGTCCATACTACTAATAGACATACATACTGGTACACACTCTTATCTGTAGCTGCTCAGCCTTGCCTTCTTCATCATTAGACCATACATCATCTCAACCGGTTTGTCAAAATGACAAAGTCATCATGCCTTCTCTGTCGGTCTAGTGCATATCCCTAATTTCATGCACTTGAGGCATTCCTTTTATTCATCGGTAGAGCCGGTGTGAGACTTAAAACATCTGCCTTTACCTCTCGTTCCTTATCTCACAGAACTATGATACACATTATGCATAATAGGAGATAAGCTTCACTTATTGGTGGAGGTAAGTCCTTGTCATCTACATCCTGCAATGCACTCATGTGGCTTCCCTATTTGTGCAGCATATCTTCAAACATACATATGTGATCTATGGTGGGCACATTCAATATCAGTCAACACTACTCATGGTGACTACGTCTCTATCCGGTGGGAGTCATGTTGTTTTGCATCCACACAGCATATCGGTGACTTGTACATCGTTCTCCTCCCATGTTGATGTTATTTAGGTAGCATTCCACCTCTTCATCACAAATATTAGCTCAAGCACCTTGCTCATCCTATTTGTACAGTAGTCATAAGATTGCCAGTTGGCAACTACTCACTGTCAGCACAAATCCTACCAGTTGACATCCTTTCCTTACTGGTAATAGATAGTACCGGTAACCTATCAATTTCATTCACACAAGTCAAACACTAACTTGTGTACTGGTGACTCCAATGGTCATTCCTCTGAATGACATTCTCTTCTTTACCGGTGACCTGCAACACTAGTTGATATCAATGACTGCATATCAACAATACTCCCATACCAGTTGTCCTTCTAAACCTGTTGACATCAATGACAACACAATGCCAACAATATCCCCCTTTGTCATTGATGTCAACACATGTAGTATTCGATATACTACATAATCTTTCTCCTCCTTTGTGTGATCCAAAACTTCCCCTTTGTATAATCCATGGATTCTCACACATTTAGTATGCTATATACTACAAAATCTTTCTCCCCCTTTGACAACAATGGCAAATGGCACTGTCAGGATGTCACTCCTTGTATCTATTGGGAACTGATAGAAATCTTTCTCCTCCTTTGACTTTACTGGATGCATCTCCTCTTTTGATACCACTTGTTACATCTTCTCAAGTCACAATACTTGAGATGGAGGACCCAACCATCAACTAACACCAATTGGGAATGCAAATCTGATACTATTTGTTAAAGAAATTAATTGCAAAAGGGTGTGTCAGTGAATAATAATTGCCTACCGATCAAACTGCACACCTCTCGTTTGATCCCAAATATCTTTAGAATCAAATGTGATTGTACTATGAATACAACCAACCAAATGAAATGTAGATACCCTTAATCATGAACTTCTCCTGGGCATTCCTATAGAAATTTCCATCTTCTATAGTTTAGGCAGTTAGTACACTCACAAGTCCAAGCATGCCAACTCAACATCATAAGCACTTGAAATCCCCCTGAGTCACACATATCAGGTCCACAATGCCTGTCAGGTCCAATACCGAGGCACCAATCATCTCCATATACCGGTTGAGCTGTGCAAATGTGATCATCTGATGATCTTTTAGGTCCCTTATATCCACCACAACCTATGACATGAACTTGAGACATAACTTCCCATTCCATGTTACCGGGGATAATGCAATGATTTCCAACCTCATTGTCTTGCATAACCTACAAGTAACTATTAGCATTCATACTGGCAACATCGTGCAAATACCAGTTTCTTGTACTGGTCCATCATCACTACCAGAGAACCTTCCTATAACTCGTGACATTTTATGTCACAATGTATCTGATTTCAATTGTTAATCTCCATCCATTGACACATGCAATAGTGATCCAACCCTGATATGTGGGTGTGTAGCCAAGGCAACTGCTACACACACTTATCTTTTCATTTCCATCCTTCATACCGACATCATCTTGTTCTTCCATGTGTCCTTCTTTATTGAGGGGGTGAATGACAAGTTCAATATATTACTCCCCCTAAGATACTACATCTCCTTTAGGCCTTAGGAGATATTACTTGTGCATTGAATGCACATTTTTGGTCCATAGTTGCATCCTCTTGCCTCTTCTTCCATACTTGCATGGTCTCATTCTTCTTCCCATTTTTAGTCTTGGGAGAAGGTCTTACCTTCTTTTGCAGATTGGTCCTTACATTTTCAGATTTTGCATCACAACCTGAAGCAGTGCTATGGTAGCACACAACATCCATCCCATCCTCATGATTGGGGAATCTCTTAACATACCAGTTAGACCATCTTCTTTTGGTCATCCCATTGTATCCTGCTATCAA
This sequence comes from Cryptomeria japonica, assembly GCF_030272615.1. Taxonomy (NCBI): domain Eukaryota; kingdom Viridiplantae; phylum Streptophyta; class Pinopsida; order Cupressales; family Cupressaceae; genus Cryptomeria; species Cryptomeria japonica. Next base: position 543,803,634 of record NC_081405.1, read on the forward strand.
AACCAGTGGACCCCTTGATCTTATGGGAACAAAACCTCTTCTACTTTTGTTCCATGTAGCATTTTGTCTCTCATATGCTCTATATCCATTTCTATATAGAGCATAGTTGCTATATCGTCTTCCACGTGACTGCAAGTTCCCCTTCCTGCATTCAAACTCTCTATGCCCAATTCCATTGCAGTTATAACAAACATTATTTGCATAATCGGGAGAGGGGACATGCATGCATCTACTCCTAGATATATTTTTCTCATATTAATGAAATCTATGAGATCCTAGATTATTCCTTCTAGATCTGTTTCTACACTCTTCTTCCTTATGGCCATGGCCATTGCATGCAAATTAATAACTAGAGAAGGAAGATTTATAACTTACAAATCTATTATGCCATGCATGGGGAGATCTTACCAGTTTAGCATCTCCATTTCTGCATCTCTGAGGATGGATCCTTGGTTGTCCATTCTGTGCAATCCTTCCTTATGGTCTCTTCTTCTCCCACACTTGCTTTGTCTTATGGGTGGTAGCATTCCTTTGTCCTCTACTGGTAGGAGGTCTTCTTTTCTATCTTCTCATGTTCCTGCTTCCGGTGAAGCTATCTTCTCCCATTTTCCCTTTTCCTTCAGGATTTGCAGTGTTCATCCATCTTGCAACAATGGTCCTCATTTTTGTCTCCAAGTCTTCACTGGTAGTGGTTAGATCAACCTTCTTCCGGGGAGCATTTCTAACTGTGAAGGTCTGTCCCTTATTTTCTCCCTTTGAGAAGACAAACAAAATGTCATTGTGAGGGACATTCTTGCTGGTGGAGCATTCACCAGAACCACTTTCTAATCCTTTAGTGTCCTTGGCATTCTTTTTCTTTTTCAACATTTTGTCCAAGACATCACAGCAACCATCAAACCAGATTCTTACCCTGAGCTCATCCTGACACTTCTCAAGGTTATTTAGGAGAATCTCCATTTCTCCAAGTAGTTCTTGATATTCTTTATTTTTTACTTCTATCCTAGATGATAGATCTTCACACTGACACTCCTTGGTGTCTTCCTTGTGAGACTTCAACTTTGAGATGCATTTCTTAGATTCTTCAAGGCATTTTATCAACCTGTTCTAGTCCACTATAGCAGCATTCTTGAATAGCTTGTATTCATTTCTTACTCTTCTAATTTCTTCAAGAGCATTTACAAGCTCACCTTCAAGATCAAGTTCTGCTCCATCTTCTTCTTCACCTTCTCTATCACTACCAAACACATATTTCTGATAGGAGTGATCTGAATGATCATTCTCAGATGTGTGCCTCTCATTTTCTGATTCTTGAGCAATGAAGAGGTGGGTTCCTTCATCATCATTGCTGTAGCTGCTGGTAGATCTACCTTCATCATCTGCAAATTCATGAGATGCATTTCTCATCCTATCATCACAAGCAGACTCTACAGTAGTAGGCTCATTTCCATAGATCTTCTTCAATCTCTCCCATAATCTTTTTGCCGATCTGCATTTGTCCACCTATGAGGAGACATCATTTGTTAACCCATAGAGTATAGCCTTCATTTCTACTTCATTGCATTGGTTTCTTCATTATGCATCTGAATCAGTGGGAGGACAGACTTCGCTAGGGCAACCATTTACAACAGACATCCACACATCAAACCCTAGAGAGGATAGGTAGACTTCCATTCTACAACTCCAAATGGAATAGTTTGAACCATCAAAAACTAGAGTAGGGACTGACACTAAACAAACCATTGTGTCCTTAAGCTAGAATCTACCCAAGCTAGAGAAAGCTTATCAAACAAGAACCTAGGGCTCTGAAACCAATTGTTAGACATAATGCACCAGTGAGAGGGGGGTGAATCAGGCTCTCAATCTTTTCCCTTTAACAACCTTATGTAACTATACTAGTTAACAAATCTAACTAAATGTAGACTTACTGATTAGTAAGGAGACTAAACACAAATGCATTCACACAAGAGGGAGATCACATAACACCAACATATACAAGGAAAACCAAAGATGGGAAAAACCTCGGCGAGAAATACTGCTAGAGATTACTGCTCCAATCTAGCCTCATAATCAATCTCTGATTACAATTTTTAGGGCATCAACCGAAGGAGAACCAACTCCTGATTTTAGGGAACAAACCCAAGGAGCACCAACCCCTGATTTAGGGCACCAACCCAAGCAGCTATAACCCCTACACTGAGCTCCAACTCAGTGACTACAAAACATATTCATTTACAAGTTAATAGCCTTGTTACAAATGGATTTTGTAACACTTCTTCAAATCTCTCTACTGGATCTCTTGTCCAGATCACTGTTGGTTCTCTCTCTACCACTTCTCTCTACTAGTTGCCTCTTCTCTCCACTTCTCTCTACTGGTACTACACTTTGCCAGTTCTATGCCCGCCCTCTCTGCAGTTTCCTTCACTTCTTCTCTGCCGGTATGGTCACTACCGGTTCTACACTTCTATTGCCGATTGAACACTTCAACCTTGTTCTACCTCACACTCAGTCTCTTCTTCTTCTTCTTCTTCTTCTTGATGAGCACTTGACTGATTTCACCTTACATGTAGCAACACTCCCTCATCTAGCAACATCACTTAATGATTTTGGCTTGCATATTTATATTCTAGTTTTCCTACCAAAAGCCAATTCAAATTTTAGGTGGTTAGGGTTTTCTCATCAACCTCGAGACAAACCAAATCCAATCAGATCTCATCTGATCTGATCACCCTAGATTGATGAACTATAACTCATCAATCAATCCTGCCATTTTCGTGCCTTCTTGATCACACCTTCTATCTTTGGCAATCTGCTTTTGATCTATTGGCTGATTTCTTGGTTGATCACCAAGATATTTTGCGATTTCCTTCATCTGCCTCGATCTCCTTAATTAGTTTGGGCTATATCTTTGTTATCCTCCTAACCTCGATCCGCAAACCTCTGCAGTGTATCCTGTGAATCTCATAGTTGACATAAATTTTGACCTGTTACCATCTACCTCGCCGCCTAACACTTCACCAACTTAACACATCAACCTGTGCATGCATGCCACTTCATTTCCACATGGAACTATGTCAGAATCTACCTTTGCTTGAACATCTGTGTCAGTATGGGTGGGATCACCGACCAACTCCATTATCGAGTTCATCTACCAGTTTACTAACCCTACCGGTTAAACCCTCAAACCGGTCTATCATCAACCTTGCACTCCTCTTCTCTTTTAGTGGAACACTCAACCAGTCAAAACTCTTGCTAACCTACCTTGTGCACATCTTCATCAGATGGGAGTGTTCTGCATCTGCACCTTGTCCATATTACTGGTGGACATACATATCGGTACACACTCTCTTATCTGCAGTTGCTCAGCCTTTCCTTCTTCATCATCAGACCACACATCATCTCAACCGGTTTGTCAAAGTGACAAACTCATCATGCCTTCTCTGTCGATCCAGTGCATATCCCTAATTTCATGCACTTGAGGCATTCCTTTGATTCATTAGTAGATTCGGTGTGAGCCTTCAAACATCTCCCTTTACCTCTCCTTCTTATCTCATAGAACTATGAATCACATTACGCATAATAGGAGATAAGATCCACTTACCGGTGGAGGTGAGTCCTTTTTATTTGCATCCTGCAATGCACTCATGTGGCTTCCCTGTTTGTGAAACATATCTTCAAATAGGCACATGTGATTCGGTGTGGGCACATTTACTATCAGTCAACACTACTCATGGTGACTATATCTCTATCTAGTGGGAGTCCTGTTGTTTTACATCCACACAACATACCGGTGACCTGTACATCCTTCTCCTTTCGTGTTGATGTGATTTAGGTAGAAATCCGCCTCTTCATCACAAATAACAGCTCAAGCACCTTGCTCATCCTATTTGTACACTAGTCATAAGCTTGCCAGTTGGCAACTACTCACTGTCAGCACAACTCTTACCAGTTGACATCCTTTCCTTACCGGTGATAGACAGTACCGATAACCTATACATTTCATTCACACAAGTCAAACACTAACTTGTGTACCAATGACTCTAGTGGTCATTCCTCTGAATGACATTCTCTTCTTTATCAGTGACCTGCAACACTAGTTGACAACAATGACTGCATGTCAACAATACTCCCATACCAGTTGTCCTTCTATACTAGTTGATATCAATGACAACACAATGCCAACAATAGACAGTGGATGTTCACATCATATGACTGGAGATAAAAGGAAGTTTCTATCTTTGCAAGAATTTGATGGTGGTCTAGTTAAATTTGGAGATGACAAAGCATGCATGATCAAGGGAAGAGGAACTATATCATTGGATGGTAAGCATGATACTTATAATGTTTACTATGTTGAAGGTTTAAGGCATAATATTTTGAGTGTAGGATAGCTGGTGGATAAGGGATTTTAGTTACAGTTCAAGGATGGAAAATGTAGATTATCAACAGATCTGGATTGGAGATTGCAATTGGTACTCAGACTAAAGGTAACATCTTTCATTTGAACTCTAGTGAGGACATGTTTTATTGCACAAATTGATGAGAATTGGCTATGAAAAAGAGGTTGTGTCATGTGAATTTTGATTGCATTGTAAAGATCAGTTCTACTAAGGCGGTTAGAGATATACCTAAGATTGTGAAGCCCTATAATCTGGTATGTAAGGAATGTCAAATGGGAAAGCAAGTTAGAACTTATTTTAAGAGTATACAAGAAAAATCTAATGATCTTATCAATCTTATTCATATTGATTTGTGTGGTCCTCCTAGAATCAAAAGTTTTTAGGGTGATAGATATTTTATGCTAATCATTGATGACTATTCTAGAATGATGTGGGTTACTTTTTTGAGGGAAAAATTCAAAGCATTCGAAAAGTTTAATATCTTTAAAGCTAAAGTTGAGATAGAGATAGGATTGAAGATTAAATGCTTAAGGTCTGATCAAGGTGGAGAATTCACATCTGGTGATATTAAAAATTATTGTGAAAAGAATGGGTATAGGAGACAGTTATCTGCACACTGGACACCTCAATGGAATGGAGTTATGGAAAGGAAGAACATAACTATATTGGATGCGGCTAGAACTATGATGATGAAAGCTAATCTTCCTCATATCTACTAGAGAGAAGTTGTGAGCATGATGGTATACACATTCAACAGAGTTCATATCAAAAGAGACACCAGTAAGACACCTTATGAGTTATGGTTTGGTCATACACCTATAGTTAAGTATTTCATAATCTTTGGTAGTAAATGCTATATCAAAAGAGATGATTCCATTGGAAAGTTTGATCCTAGATGTGATGAAGGGATATTTCTTATTTATTCTAATGAAAGAAAAGCATATAGATGTTATAGCCAAAGATTGCAGAGAATTGTGGAGAGCACTAATGTCAAGGTGGATGAGCTGAACAAAAGTCAAATCCAAACTTATGAGAGAGAACCGACAGTGGAAATGATCATAACTGAACCGGTAGTACCTACACCAGAAAAAAATGTTGAACCAGTTACTCCGACAATATCAAAAAATTCAACAGTAACTGAAGATCAGAGCATAGGAACAAAAAATCAGAAGACTCCTAAGTATTTTAGGTTAAATCATTCAAAAGCTCAGATCATTGGAGACAAGAATAAAGGAGTGATGACAAGAAGAAGGTTCACAGCTGATGAGGTATATTTAATTTCTTAAATTGAACCGGCATCAATAGTTAAAGCATGTAAAGATGAATGTTGGATAAAAGCTATGGAAGAGGAATTAGTTCTAATAGAAAGAATAATACATGGACTTTGGTTCCTCAACCTAAAAATAAGAATGTTATTGGGACTAAATGGGTTTTTAGGAATAAATTGAATGAAGATGGACAAGTTGTGAGGAATAAGGCTAGATTGGTTTGCAAAGGATATTCTCAGAAGGAAGGAATTGATTATGATGAGACTTTTGCTTCGGTATCTAGGATTGAAGCTGTGAGATTATTTCTTTCTTATGCTGCCCATAAGAACTACAAGGTTTATCATATGGATGTTAAGTATGCATTTCCGAATGAAGATCTTGAAGAGGAAGTTTACATTGAGCAGCCTGATGGATTTTCACTTTTAGATGACAAAAACATGGTTTGCAGGTTAAGGAAAGCTTTATATGGATTGAAACAAGCCCCTAGAGCTTGGTATGCAAGATTGGATAAATATCTTTTGAAGCTTGGTTTCACTAAAGGTAATGCTGACAATAATTTATATTATAAGATCAATGATTATGACATATTGATTGTTGAAGTCTTTGTTGATGATATTATTTTTGGAGGTGAGGATAATTTATGTATGGAATTCTTTGATAATATGAAGAATGAATTTGAGATGTCTATGATTGGGGAGATGAAATTTTTCTTAGGTTTGCAGATTACTCAAAATGATAAAGGTTCTTTCATCTGTTGAACTAAGTATGCTAGGGAGTTATTGAAGAAATTTCTTATGGAAAATTCCAAACCGGTTGGTACACCTATGGTTACAAGTGAGAAATTGACTAAGATAGATGCATCAACATTGGTAAATCCTATAAGGTACACGTCTATGATTGGAGGTTTTTTATATATGACACAGACTAGACCGGATATAATGAATGCAATTTTTATTGTATCAAGATATCAAAGTGATTCTAGAGAGAATCATGAGAGTGCGGTGAAAATGATTTTTCAGGTTTTTGCAAGGAACAACTGAATATGGTTTGTGGTATCCTAAAAATGATGATTTTACACTATGTGCATATATAGATGTTGATTGGGCTGGAGATATTGATGACCGGAAGAGCACATCCAGTGGAGCTTTCTTTCTTGGAAAGAAACTTGTTTCATGGATCAACAAGAAGTAGTCATGTACCTCTTTATCTACTATTCAAGATGAGCATGTTGCTGCTACTACTAATTGTACACAACTTCTATGGATGAAGCAAATGTTGAAGGATATAAGGGTGGAATGTAATTAACTGGTAGTTATTCACTATGATAACTTTGCTGCTATTGACATATCAAAGAATTTGGTATTTTATTCTAAGACAAAGCACATATCTATCAAGTACAACTTTTTGAAGGAGAAGGTGGAATCAAATGAAGTCAGACTGGTTTATGTGAGCACTAAAGAGAAAATTGCAGATATCTTCACTAAAACTTTGCCTAAGGAATCATTTGAGTACTTTAGAGACAGATTGGGGGTTTATACCCCTCCGGTAGAGACCTGAGTGATGTTGATTGGCATAAGTCCGGTATGCATTTACATAGCTACTATTCATTCTGGATTGATGTGTTGGTGCTACTATTCCAGGGGACTAGTCAGCTATGTGGTTCAGTGGACTTATGATTTTTCTTTGATTTTCATGTCATATTTTTGGCATTGATATCAAAGGGGGAGAGATATATGTACAAAATAGAGCCTAACATGGATATCATTCACAAGGGGAGTTTGTTAACTTCATTGTAATATCATCTTATGGGAGATTGTTATGTTTTCCTTTGGGGGAGACTTTTTTAGCATTTCTTGGCACTTGGATGTTTTTCACATCTAGTGTTTCCATCAAGGCAAAAGGAGGAGATTGTTGGCAAATTTGAGGAATTGATTATGTGTTCCATTGATGTTTTGTCATTGATGGTAACATAGACTATTTTGGCTATTTACCAGTTTACGGTAGGTTCTGGTAGAGCAGGTGGATTATGATTTTGATCCGGTATGCTTCAATTTGTGGAATTGGTTTGGATCTGTCATTAATGCTATTTAGATGTGTATCATGATCAATTGGTTTGGGATGATGACTTAGGAGCTATCATTTGTTGTCGTAATCCTTTTGGTCACCAGTAAGGGTTCTATCGGTAGATCTTTGTTGAAGATCTTTTGATGCACATGATAAGTGGTGTTGGCGCGACTTCTAGATGGCTTTCAGGATGTTGTTGGTTATCTTGTTCGTGTTCCTATTGATCGGCGGTGTTGGATTTGGGTCTGGACCTAATGCTATCTTATTCGGCTAGGTTATGGACCAGTTTATGTAACCTGTTGGTGCATGATCCTGATGCGTTTTCAGTTGGATCTATTGATTGGATTATGTTGTTTTAGTCTTAGGGCGACTTGGTTGATCATTGGATTGTAGGTTTATGTTATGAATTTATTGTATTATCTTATAGGTGACTGACCTAATTGTTTAGGTCCCGAGTTGGTATAAATATGATGTAAGATCTCTTTGTAGATCATGGGCATATGGGCATATTCATGGGATTAAGGTTACAGGTTTATTTGTGTGCGAATAAGGTTGTAATCATGGGCAGAGGTTTTGGTCGATCATAGGTGTTCAAATTTGGTTGGTGAAAGAGGTTTAAGACCTCTAGTTCTGAGCTTAACTAGAACTATATTCAGGCATAGGAGATGTTATTCTTGTAGTTCACTCTTCTTTCTGGATTGTAGTTTGGATTTATTTTGTAGTCAGTGAGGCTCCTTTTGTGATGAGCAGTGCGCTCTAGGCTATTGGCCTTCCTACATGTGTAGGCCCCTCTTTATGTAATCACACACTTACTGCATTAGTATTATCTGACTATGGGTAGGATTCCCACCATGGTTTTTCCCTTTACCTAGTTTTCCACATATGAATATTGGTGTTATGTTTTGTGGATGGTTGGTAAATGTTCTATGGATTATGTTTGTGCTAAACTATTATATCTACTATTCCAGTATTTGGTTTATGTATTCTGGTAATAAGGTTTTAATGCTTAAAGTTCTATAATTTGTTAACAACTAATTCACCCCCCCTCCCTCTCTGTTGTTCACTAGTTATCTGAGTTGTCTATGTTGGCATATGGACACTCCAATGAGACATTGTGTGTGATTGAAGGTTTTGTCATTGATGACAACCTTGCAATCCTATGGCACCGGCAAGACATTATACTGGCAAAGCATTACACAGGCAACCTTGCAATCCTATGGCACCGACAAGACATTATACCAGCAAAGCATTACTCAAACAGAACAGTGCTCTGGCATCAACAAAATCAATCTCCACCGGCACCGGCACAGAAGATGTACATTGGCATAGAAGGAAATATGTATACCGGCATAGAGGTCGACAGGATTTTTGATATGTAATATTTTGTTTATCATTGTAAGCCGACTTGGCAAATTCTAAAATGACTCTTGTATATAAAAGAGATCATTGTAGGCATTTGAAGGATATGTAGAGAATGTAATAAATAAATTATAAGGCAAACCTAATGTGCGAATTGTAGATCAAGGGTATATGTAAAGAACAGAGCAAGAACCGGTACTGAATCTGGTATTGAAGATGCTATTGTAAAGCAGGATTTGTGTAAATCCTCATTGTAAGTCAGTGTGACTTCTTGTTGAGTAGTGAGCTCTAGGCAGTTGGCCTTCCTACATGTGCAGGCCCCTATTGTAAGTAATATTCTCTTATTGGCCAGTAAGTGAATATTGTGGGTCACAAATCCCACCGAGGTTTTTCCCACACCGGGTTTCCTTGTTAAACATCTTGTGTTATGGTGTTCTTTTCATGTGGATGCTTTTGATTTTGTTATTTGCATTAATTCTTGCATACCGGTATACTGTTACTTTATATTCTGCATATTCAGTTTTAAGAAAATTTCATAACCGGCCAGATACTAATTCACCCCCCCTCTCAGTATCTGTGGGAACCCTAACAGTCTAACATACTCTACCACAAGACCTTTGGATTTGATTCATACTAACCTATGTGGACCTAAAAGGACAAGAGGACTAAATGGTGAAATGTATTTTATGTTTCTCATTGTTTATTATTCTAGAATGACATGGGTTACTTTCTTAAGAGAAAAATCAAAAGCACTAGATAGATTTAAGGTATTCAAATCTATGTTTGAAAATAAGATAGAAGCCAAGATCAAATTTTTAAGGTCTAATAGAGGAAGAGAATTTACATCAAATGAATTTAATATATTTTCTGAAGAGCATGGTATTTGGAGGTAATTATCTACACCTAGGACTCCACAACAAAATGGGGTGGTTGAAAGAAAGAATAGGTATGTTGTTGAAATGTCTATAACTATGTTGAAAGATATTAATTGCCTAATGTGAATTGGAAAGAATTTGTGTATACTATTGTATATATTTTTAATAGGGTACAAGTATGAGTGAATCAAACAAAGACACCTTATGAACTATGGCATGAAAGATCACCTATAATCAAATATTTCAGAATCTTTGAAAGTAAGTGCTGCATTAGATAGATGAAGAGGATTTGGGAAATTTTTATGCAAGATCAGATGAAGGAATATTTTTAGGATACTCTATAAAGAGAAAGGCATATCATTGTTACAATAAAAGCCTGAATAAGATTGTGGAAAGTACAAATGTCAGAGTAAGTGAAGAATGGAATCCAGTTGCAATTGAACTTGAGATTGAGATAGAAGATACCCCCATTATTGTAGAAGAGAAGGACGTTCGAGAAGATAAAGAAGAGTAAAATGTAGAAGTCAAACCTAGACAACCACCTAAGACACCTGCAAAGTATGTACATAACAATTATTCAAAAGATCAAATCATTGGAGGCAAAAATAAAGCAGTTCAAACTAGAAGAAGACTTGTTGAGACTAGTGAGAAAGCAAATTTTTGTTTCTTATCTAAGGTGCAGCCAAAGAATTTTCTAGAGGCTAGAAAATATGATGGATGGATGAAGGAAATGGAAGAAGAGATAAATCAAATAGAAAAGAATCAAACATGGGAGCTAGTACCTAGAGCAATAGATAAGAATACAATAGGAACAAAGTGGGTGTTTCAAAACAAATTAAATGAAGACAGATAAGACACAGGAAAAAAAGAAAGATTGGTTTGTAAAGGCTATTCACAAGTTGAAGGTATATATTTTGAGGATACTTTTGCTTCGGTAGCTATGATGGAAGCTATAAGGATGTTTCTTGCATTTGTTGCTTACAAGACCTTTAAGGTATATCAAATGGATGCTAAGTTAACATTATTGAATGAATAACTTGAAGAAGACCTGTGTATATTGAATAACTGGATGGGTTTTATTTGTTAATAGATCCAAATATGGTTTGTAGACTCAAGAAGCCACTTTATGGACTCAAGCAAGCTGCCAGAGATTGGTATGCAAGGTTGGATAGATACTTGTTGCAACAAAACTTCAAGAAAGGTGCAACAAATAGTAATCTCTATATCAAAGTTAAAAAAGGGAAACTATTAATAGTGGTTGTATATGTTGATGATATTATTTTTGGTTGAGATGAAGATTTTTACAAAAAGTTTGTAGAGTTAGATGCAAAAAGAATTTGATATGTCAATAACTGGTGAGTTGTCATTTTTCCTTGGCCTTCAAGTGACATAGTTAGAAGATGTATTTCATTTCTTAGACTAAGTATACCAAGGAGATGTTGAAGAAATTTGGTATGTAAAATTGTAAACTAGTTGGAACCCTTATGGTTACTAGTTGTCACTTAAGTAGGGACGATGGATCTCTAGAATTTGATAAAAAATAGTATAGATCTATGATTGGTGGATTGTTGTATTTGACTACCTCAAGATTGGATATTATGTGCATGTTGTCTGTTTGGTTGCCAGATATCAAGATAATTTTAAGTAATCTCATGATCAAGTAGTGAAAAGGGTATTCAGATACCTAAAAGGGACTCTCGATTTTGGTTTATTGTATAATAAGGATGTTGATTTTTCTTTGAAATATTACACTAATATTGATTAGGATAGATGTGTTGATGGAAAAATAAGTACAAGTGGTGGTGCATTATTTTTGGGAGACAGATTGGTATCCTAGTGAGTAAGAAGCAAGATTTGGTGTCATTATCTACAACATAAGCATAATGTATTGTATCAACATCTTGCTACACTCAATTCATGTGGATGAAGAAAAATATTAAAGATATCAAGGTCATGTATGATGAGGCAATCCCTATTATGTGTGATAATGCAAGTGCAATTAATATTTTGAAGAATCTGGTGATGCATTCAAGGACTAAACACATTTCTATCTAGTATCATTTCTTAATATACAAGGTTGTAGAGAAGGTGTCACATTGGAATATGTGCTCACAAATGATCAGATTGCAAATATTTTCACCAATTCACTATCAAAAGATACCTTTGAGTATCTACAACAAAAGTTAGGGGTTATTGCCCCTCCTATAAACTAGATGCATAGAAGTGATGCATCATTCCATGGGGAGAATAAAATTTTATCTTTTTTCTCCTGGATTGAAGTTATGACTGCTCTTAGGGGGGAGTAGTGAAGGTTGTGGTTTCTTGATTGTAGGAAAATGTTGTAGAAGAGAGATATCCTCATCAGAGGGAATGTTGCAAATATTAGATTTATACCCAAAAGGGTAAGAAATAATTATAGAGATCAAGTTTGTAGTATTGTGCCCCTTTTCCTCAATTTTAAAGAGGAAGGAAGTTTCAGTTTGGTGGTACAAGTGTTGCCATTCAATGACAAAAGGGGAGATTGTTGCAAATATAGTTGTGTTGTCATTGATGTCAAACTTGTTTGGTGCTATAATTGATGTCACAAGTGAAGATGAGTTTGTGTTATGTAGTTGTCGTATGTGGTCCAAAAATGAGTTCTCAAATGTTGTTGAGTGAATATGAGGCATTTCTAGAAGATGGAGGTAGTGAAAGTTACAATATGCAGAAAATAATATTTAGTGCCTTCATGGAGGATGCTCTACTTAAAATATCTATGTTTTTTGGTTGTTGTACTATCATATTTCCAGGTCCTCAGTTGCTCAAATGACAAAGTTTGTGACTGCAATTTGCTAACGGTGAGGTTGTTTGTCAGGAATAGTCTAGAGAATGCTCTATATTGCTCCACTATGATTATTGAAGTGTTGCATCTTGGAGGAGATGTTCATATGGTTTGTGCAATGTTCTAGTTCATATTTTATGTGTTAGTTTTCTCAGCAAGAGAATTTATGTTGTCCTATTATTTGGTGTGGTCAATTGTGTTGGTCTCTAACCTAGTCAATTAATTTTATCTTATTTGGATCATACTCTCTGGTTTGAATATGCATTAGAGATTGAATTAAGATATTTTTATTGGTCTTAACCTAGCATGTGAATATCCTCATTGAGTAATTTTCATTGGGTGATGTTTTTGGGTACACTAGTTAACATGCTTTATTAGTTATCTACACGTTACTTTGATGCTAACATTGGAGGATGTGTTAGTATGTGTGGTTCATTGGAATTGACTAAGTAAGACTTGTTGTTATCTATTTAGGTTCTCTTTATCTCTTGGGGTGGACCACATTTTGGTGTAGTTACTATTGGTGGCCGAGTTTGTGTAGTTCATGTATATTTTGTCTTTGGTCAACCTAGTTGAGGTTTCCAATGAATAGCCTAGTATATAAAGATGTGTAGATGTGTGAATTGGGTGATGGATTGATGTGGATTGATTGAAAATAATGTGGAAGCATATGTGGTGAAGTAGAAGTACAAATTTCAGTTTATGATGAGATTTGATGATCATATCCTTTAGTATAATGTAAAGTTTTGAGACAGTGAAAGTGTGAGTTATGTTTTCCATGATATTGTTCGCTTGACATAGTGGTTCAAGGAAAGTTTCATGATCAGGAGATCTTTATTCTTTTAATTCATCATTTCCTATTCTTTCCAGAAGATAGCGTGTCTTTTTGGTAGCTTGTACAAATTTGTATCTTGCCCTAAAGTAGTGAGCTTCAATAATGCATGTTCAGTGTATCTTTCCCTAGGATTGTGTGTCTTAGTAATCAAATTCCATTGTATCTTTCCCTAAGGTTGTGCACCTTAGTCTTGCAAGTATAAATTAGGAGCAGTGAGATTCCTTGACCTTGAGCCTAAAACAATCTAATCAATTATTCATATTGAGAGTGTGATTTTCATTGTGGTTTTTCCCTCCCTATGGTTTTCCATGCAAATATGGTGTTCTCTTGTGTATTGTGTTAAGTGGTTTCAAGTTTCATTATTACAGAGATATGATGGTTGTAGTTTCAAGTTTAAGAGCTTAAGATAAATTTATTTAAGGTCCAGACTGATTCACCCCCTCTCTCAATCTTGTGGTGTGTTCAACACACCCCAAGTCTCTTGACCTTTTCCTAGTGAGATTTTTCCTTATCCTATTCCAAAAGTAAGGATAACCACACAAGAATAGTAGAGTGATCCTTTTCCCCATCCCATAGATATTATTAGGCCCTATCATTAATGAAACCAACTTGCATATGCATGCAAGCACCCTTTATGTGTGTTTTCCTATGAACAATCTACCATTCAAATTTGTCCACTACTAAGAATCCACTTTCAATGCAACTTCCTCTGGATATTGTCGTGTATTCTTCTCCCCCTTCTTGACATCGTTGTGCTACTTCTATAGCATATTTTATCCCTCATTGTGATCTTTATGAGCCTCACCCCAAAAATGTGCAAGTTTTCTTGGCTCTTTTGATGGACCCTCCCATTATTGTATATCTTCCTAACTTTCCTTCTTTATTTGAGCCACTAGATATGCTTAACATAGGTTATTTTCGATGTTGTAGCGTCCTAAAATTGTGACACTTGCAATTTCGACCGCATTTGGGTCTTCACGATGGCGACGCAACACTAAACCTGAATGGAGACCCCGAAACTTGCTCATGACACCAAAAACTGCATTTTTCCAGCACCCTGGCCTGATCCTCCTTGCACCTTGCTGTCCCGGGAGGTGGGACCAGAGCGCCCAGCGCCCTAGTCCTTTAGGACCAGGGCGCCCAGCGCCCTGGTCCCCCAGGACCATGGCGCCCAGTGCCCTGGTCCCTGGCCCTATTTTGGGCCCGGTCTCCTATGGGACTTCAGGTCTTTTTGTTTGCAAATTGGAAATTATCTTTCCTGGTCGGCCTAAGGTCGGGAAAATCAGTCTTTTAACCCTAATTGGCAAGTATATAAACTACATTTTCCTCTCTCATTTGGATGGATGGAAAATAGATGGAAAAGGTGTGAAAACGATATTCAAACATTCAAGCATTCAAGCATTCCTTCAAGCAATTGATCATTCTAAGTCTCCATTCAAGGCTAAGTGTTGCATTCAAGGCAAGGATTCAACCATTGAAGAGGAGATCACTTACAACACATTACATGCTACAACATACAACATACAACAAACAACAACATCTATACCTTCGCATATAAGGATACAAACATCCTTACAACAAGGTATTAGTACTTGTTTTACATTACATTTACAGCATTTCTCATTTCTTGGTTAATTCCAAAACCGGGGTTTGACCTAAGGGCAAACCCCTAATCCCTAACCCCCCAATCGTCTTCACTTTTCTGTGTGTAGGTTGCAGGTACGCGGCTGAAATTGAAGATCTGGAATCCTTGTGCAGAGACGAACAGATCCCCCTTCGTTTCGCGGATTTTTCGGAGGACCGTGTGCACGCCGGGCGCCATCGTCCTGTCAAATTTTGCTCAAATTTGCAAGACAGTGCCGTCTTGACATTTTACTGCTAATTCCAGGTCCACAACTTCATCCTATATCCCTATCTCAGTTTATAAGCGAATCTTTCTCACTTTCTATGCATTCCTAGTTCAATCTTTCCATCTACATTCTTTACAAAAGAGGGTATCCTTGCTATCACAACCCTTGAAACTCATATAGAATCTAATCTTGCATTGCGTGGGATTGGATCTTGTGGGTTTCAACCCCTCTTTTGAATGTAAAGTCCCTCCTAAGTGAAAACCATCAACCCTAATGACTCTCCCTTCTCCCTCCTCGGAGTTGGGGAGGGGAGAACGACTAGGGTTCGATTTTTCCGCTTTACATTTTGGTGAACCCGACGTGAACATCCTTTCTGATTATTCATAGTTAGATCTGAAAATTGGATTCCTTGATTACATTTCCATGTTTGATCTTTGGCAAAATTTTAGAGGTTAATTGCATAAAAACCCTAAATTTTCTTTTTAAGTAATTAAACTTGTGAAATGTTTAATTGTTGATGCTTGTTTCAGATCTGCCCTTCTATTACAAATTATCAATTCATATTTGTGCGTTAATTTTGAAAATTAAGTGGTTAAGTGTCAAAACCCTAATTTTTGAAACCCTCTTGATTCAACCTTTGACTGATAATTTCACTAATCAAAACACCTCCAAATCGGCTGTAACTTTGGATTCCGCAATAAAATCACAATATCTTTCATCCCTGAAAATTTGGAGAAAAGTTGCGAGGACCGTGTGCACTCCGAGCGCCATCGTCCCCGACATTTTTTCCGAAATTTCGGGAGCGAGATCTTACTGTATTTTCCTGCTAAAACCCAGAATTTTGGCTGATTTTATCAATTTTAACACCTTCAAAATTACAGTCAAAGTTGGTCTAGTGATTGCTTGGATTGAGGCTTCTAATCATTCAAAAATTGTTGAAATTGAAATTTGTGTCAAAATTGTGTTTCTTACAGTCATAAATCTGAAAAGTGTGTTATCATTCATTCGAAATTTCAGTGATTTATTCAAATTTTTGCAATTTGTGACTTTTGAAATTAAGTGCTTAATTACAACAACTTTGATTTCCGCTTTCAAAATTGAATTTTGCGTGAAATTGAGTCAACTTTCAAATTTCAAAACTTGCATTGCTTTTGGTATTCCCTCTAAAATCATAAAATTCAAAATTTCAGTTTCCCTCTCTTCTTCAAAATTCAAATTTTGCATTTTTCGACAATCTTGGTAGGGTTCAATTTTGAGATTGCAACTTTAATTTGGCCTATCTACGGATCGTAAAATCACTCAATTTTTTCAGGTTAGCTGTAAAATCATCATAACTTTCATCCCTGCAAATTTCGAAAAAAGTTGCGAGGACCGTGTGCACCCCGAGCGCCACGGTCCCGGACATTTTTTCCGAAATTTCGGGAGATTGTCCGGATTGTATTTAACAGCTTAAATCTAGAAGATTGGCTGGTTTTACTGAAATTTGCTACCTCTAAAAATTCAAAATCTTCTCTCTCTCTTTAGTGCATGAGTTTTACAACAATAAGTCCTACTTACACTATTCCCGTTAGACGATGCCTTAGAATTAAGTCCTTCCAAGGTTTAATTACTGAGGAGATGGAACCTAATTTGAATGGTCTTTTTAACGAGGACATGGGTAATTCCTCTAATCCTCTTAATGATGAAGAAGCTCTCCATGAGGTTTCTGTAGAACAACTTTCAAAATTGGATAACCAATTTGACAATTTTTGACAATGGATGTCTCAAGAATACCCTGATAGTCAAGCTCTTCCTTTAATTGAGGGTCTAAAACGTATGCTTCAAAGTGATAAGAATGGAATTGATATTTTGCGTGGTATTGCACACATTGTGGATTCAAATGTGATGCCTATGAAAAGTTGTGCCGAAACCTTAGGTTATACACAACCTCCTACTCAAGAAAATCATTCTATTCCTTTGACGACTCCTATTGCTAGTATACCTACTTTTACATCAAACATAATGACTACTTCAACACAAGACATTCCTCCTATGATCACCAGTCATGGGGGCAATCCCTCTTCTTCAATTAACCCTCTTCCTTCATTCAATCCAACTTCTTCATTCACTCCTTCAATGAGTGTTCCTATTATATCACCACAAATGAACATGACACAAGGGGGCAACTCGTTTAATCATTCCATTCCTCCTTGTAGTGTTCCTCCTGTCCAATCATCTCCTATGACTAACTATCATAGTGTCCCACCACCTTACTCTCTACCTTCTTTCAATAACATAACACCTCCATCACAATCTAACATGTCTAATATGAACTCTTCGACTGAAGCGACCATTGACAATCTTGCACAAACTGTCTCTTCTTTACAGCAACAAATTGCCTCTATGAATCAATCTAAGTTTAGTGTGCCCACATTTGATGTTGCGAGTCCACTTTCTCTTGACATTGTTCGAGCTATTCCCCCTAAACATGTTGAAATTCCGCATTTGGAGCTTTATAATGGTAAGGGTGATCCTCTAACACATGTTAAGACCTCTCAAACAATATGTATTGATTTTGCTTATGACCAAAGGTTGCTTGCAAAATTGTTTACTAGAACATTAAGAGACAAAGCCCTACAATGGTATTGCTCGTTGCCTTCCTATTCTATTACTTCTTTCGAACAACTTGCAAATGCTTTCATTCAACAATTTCAAAACAATATAAGTCCTAAAGTTACTTTGATTGATTTAATGCATTGTAAACAAGGTGTTAAAGAAAAAGTGACTAATTTCATTGGTAGATATAAGCATTTGTATGCTCAAATTTCTTTTCCAGTGCCTGACAATGATATTCAAAGAATCTTTATTTCTAATTTACAAAAAGACATTAGAGAAAAACTCCTGTTTTCTGAGTTTACTTCTTTCCAACAGTTGTGCGCAACTCTTCACAATTATCAACTGACTGTGAGTCAAATGGAACAATCACATCCTATGACTCCGAGTGATAAGGGTGATAGTAGTCAACAACCATTTGGGAAGTTTAAACCGAACAGAGAGTCCATTAAATTCAATGAAAACATCATCAACAACAATGTGAATGCAGCATCAGGTGTGCCTCCTATTTCTAAATTTTTCAAGAAAGAAAGGAAGTATACTCCTTTGAATGAATCCTTGCATAGTATTATGAATAAGTTATTGGAACAAAATGTGCTTACTCTTCCTCCTATAAGGCAAATTGATCCTGCAAAGATTACTTCACCTTATTTTGATAACAAATCTTTTTGTCAATTTCATTGTCAATCGGGGCATGATACTGAAAAATGTTTTTCTTTAAAGGGTAAAATTCAAGATTTGATTGATAATAATACTATCTCTGTTTCGGGAGTGAGTGATAAAGGCAATACATCTATAGCTCCTCCTAACCAAAATCTTCAGATTTTTACTGATCCATTACCTTCTCATACCTCTAATGCGATTGAGACTAATGATTCCTCTCTCTCATCTGATGGTCTTGTGTCTATGACTCCGAATGTGATTAACTTTGTAGAGCAGCAAGAAAACCCTAAAGAACCTTCCATCACATTTGATTCTAGTGAAACCATTAGGGCACCTGATGGTCCTTTATACATAGTTGCAAAAGTCAAGAATACACCTTGCTGTGGAGTGCTTATTGATCCTTCGTGCATGGTTAATGTTATTACTGAAGAATTACTTTTTACTTTGCAATTGAATCAAGTGATTTATGACAAAACAGATGTGATTGTGAAATTATTTGATGCATTTTCTTCTCCTGCAATTGGTTCTATTACATTACCTATTGAAGTTCATAACAAATCCCTTGATGTGAA
The DNA here is from genome assembly GCF_030272615.1 of Cryptomeria japonica. Lineage (NCBI taxonomy): Eukaryota > Viridiplantae > Streptophyta > Pinopsida > Cupressales > Cupressaceae > Cryptomeria > Cryptomeria japonica. The sequence goes on from NC_081405.1 coordinate 543,822,930, forward strand.
CTTTGCTATTATTCCATCTTCCGAACAATTTCGTGTGAAGCTTGGCTATCCTTGGCTATCTTCCATGAAAGCTATTGCTTCTCCTATTCACAAATGTTTGAAATTTCCCCATAATGGTGAAGTTGTTACTATCAATCATAGTCTCTTTAAACCAGCTGAAAGAACTTCTAGCGGTCCTATTGATTATTTTTGGCCTAAACAATTCCAATCCCTTCCTCGACGAAGTGATCATCTTTTCAAATCTTATCAAAAATGGAAAACAGATATGATCCTATCTTTAAGTGAACCTAGAACACCCAAACTTGATATTCCTATCATTCTTGAGAAGGAAGTTCTTCCTTTGAAAGATAAAACTAATGTCTTTCCTCAAGAAGATTCCCAACCCGTTCCCATGGATGTGACTATGTCTATGCCTAATAAACCTTCTAAAAGTAGACCTATACCTCCTCGTCATGATGGACTTGGTCTTCTTCCTAAACCAAATATTCCTCCTTTATATGGATCAGTTCCTCCTCCTTCTTTTTATAGAGAGAAGAGACCTTCTTCTTCTCCTATTATCTAGCCTAAGAGACCACAACCTAAATACCCAAGTGATAAGGGTGAGAACATTCCTCCTCCTCAATCTTCTCAACTTCCTACTAAGACTAGACGAAATCGTTCTGCACGTGAACGCCGGCGAAAGCGTCGTCTTAGAGCTCAAACTTTGCAATCCCCAAAAACACCTTCAACAAGCATTATTCCATTTTCTCCTCAGCCGGAAATTGAGCCAAAATCTCCTAAACATAAGATGCATGATGGTCTTGATCTTGTGCGAGTTAAAGATCCTATTTTTATAAATCTTGATGATGATATAGATGAAAATGTTATTCATGATGAAAATGCTACTTCTCCTGTTCATTCTGATAGTGAATATGAACTTGTTGATATTGATAACCATTTATCTAACGAATTTTCTAAAGCACTTATCCTAGCTCCTAGACAAGAACACCGTGGCTTGGGATATGAACATAGCCCTTGTTTGGATCTTGTGATAGCTCCATCTGCTGTGTTGGATGTTCCTCCTCTAGCGTGTTCCCTACCTTCCCGAAACATTGATCAGCAAGATCGGTGGGTAGATGACGTGCTAGACTAGTTTCATTAGCATAGCAGATTCTCTGCTCCTCTCTTTCGTTACTTCTTCTATGTGTTATTCTCATTCTTCTATTTGTTGTCCTTAGTGTTGTCTACTTGAGGACGATGCAAAGCATTGAGATCTCTCGATCTCTCTCATGTTGACTCATAAGACACATGTGTTCCCTTCTTCTAGGTGACCTTCCTTGATTGGGGAATGAAGAATAATTATGCATACATACATATGATATACATGAATTATCATACAGCATACTGACCCCAAGGAAAGCGAAGTCACCTCGTGCTTTGTGTTTTGTGTCTATTATCCTTGGGCTTATCTCACACTTGGGGGCTAAATCCTTGTGATAACGTGCTCCTTTCCCTTTTTCATTTTCTTATATGTATCACTACCTTAAAGCAATCACCCCCGGTGAGGCGTGTGCGATCGCTTTAACGTAGGGGGGCATACATCCCGTTCATATCTTTTCAAGATACTTGAAAATTTCTTGACAAATTTAGCTTTGCCTTGAAAATTTTTGATATCTTTCTTGCATGACTCATAGTGAGGGAACCTTGCTACTGACAGTCATGGTTCTCCCTCGTGATCTTCCCTTTTACCTTGTCAATCGAAGTTGTAAGATCCTTAGTCCACTGGGGGCTTGGTGTATCTTGCCTCCTTGACGTGGTGAAAGTTTTTCAATGTTGTTTCCTTGTACTTTACCGGAAGGATGAGCGTATGCTTATACTCCCGCTAAAGTGGGGGCTAAATGTAGCGTCCTAAAATTGCGACACTTGCAATTTCGACCGCATTTGGGTCTTCACGATGGTGATGCAACACTAAACCTGAATGGAGACCCCGAAACTTGCTCATGACACCAAAAACTGCATTTTTCCAGCACCCTGGCCTGATCCTCCTTGCACCCTGCTGTCCCAGGAGGTGGGACCAGAGCGCCCAGTTCCCTAGTCCTTCAGGACCAGGGCGCCCAGCGCCCTAGTCCCTAGCCCTATTTTGGGCCCGGTCTCCTATGGGACTTCGGGTCTTTTTGTTTGCAAATTGGAAATTATCTTTCCTGGTCGGCCTAAGGTCGGGAAAATCAGTCTTTTAACCCTAATTGGCAAGTATATAAACAACATTTTCCTCTCTCATTTGGATGGATGGAAAATAGATGGAAAAGGCGTGAAAACGATATTCAAACATTCAAACATTCAAGCATTCCTTCAAGCAATTGATCATTCTAAGTCTCCATTCAAGGCTAAGTGTTGCATTCAAGGCAAGGATTCAACCATTGAAGAGGAGATCACTTAAAACACATTACATGCTACAACATACAACATACAACAAACAACAACATCTATACCTTCGCATATAAGGATACAAACATCCTTACAACAAGGTATTAGTACTTGTTTTACATTACATTTACAACATTTCTCATTTCTTGGTTAATTCCAAAATCGGGGTTTGACCTAAGGGCAAACCCCTAATCCCTAACCCCCCAATCGTCTTCTCTTTTCTATGTGTAGGTTGCAGGTACGCGGCTGAAATTGAAGATCTGGAATCCTTGTGTAGAGACGAATAGATCCCCCTTCGTTTCGCGGATTTTTCGGAGGACCGTGTGCACGCCGGGCGCCATCGTCCCGTCAACTTTTGCTCAAATTTGCAGGACAGTGCCGTCTCGACATTTTACTGCTAATTCCAGGTCCACAGCTTCATCCTATATCCCTATCTCAATTTATAAGAGAATCTTTCTCACTTTCTATGCATTCCTAGTTCAATCTTTCCATCTACATTCTTTACAAAAGAGGGTATCCTTGCTATCACAACCCTTGAAACTCATATAGAATCCAATCTTGCATTGCGTGGGATTGGATCTTGTGGGTTTCAACCCCTCTTTTGAATTTAAAGTCCCTCCTAAGTGAAAACCATCAACCCTAGTGACTCTCCCTTCTCCCTCCTCGGAGTTGGGGAGGGGAGAACGACTAGGGTTCGATTTTTCCGCTTTACAGATGTCACTCTTGATTCATTTATTTCATTTAAATGTACATGCCATCATATTTTTCTAAAAAATATTTTTTCTTACTACCATTAAAATTAACATCTCTCACCCACCTCCCAAATAAAATTTAAGCATTTTCTTACTCCACTATATCAAAATAAAAAATAAACCCACCTTCTTTGTCACCTCTAGACAAATCTTCATCAATTCTTTAGACATGATATGTTCCATCTTCTTTTGTCCTTATCCCTACTCCCATTTAGGAGATAGTAGTAATACAACTCTTGTAATTTATTCTTTTAGTGATTCACCAACATCATGTAAGAGTTGAATATTGGCTTGACACCTAAGACCACCTACAAAAATACTTGAAACCTTTCACAAGAGAGTATGTAATAATGAGCTTATTTGATATTAAGATCTATGAGATGTTGCATAGGCCAAGTGAGATGTTGAAGTGAGATGTTGAAGTGTATCTTAATCCTATGTCATGTGACAATCACTTAGAACAAATATTAAATGACCTAGGGATGATAAGTAAATTTAAGATACATGACCCATTTTAACTGACTTCTAGAAAAGATACCTGTGACCTAAGTTAACTTAGCTTGTGAATAGGTCCACACTAAGTAATTAATTAGGACATGACCTTATTCACTCTAACACATACCCTAATCAGGAGCACATGTTTGAATTCTTCATTGATATTTAAGCTCTATCTTTGATCTTTACAAGATAATTGACTCTTTCCCAACAAGATGCTTAGGAAGATGATCTAATACATAATTCCTTCTCTTTTTGTAGGTGAAATTACTAGTACTATACTGATGGTACTTCCTAAGTTATAGGATCAATGCCCCTCCTGCTATAGTCAGTATTTGATATTGATGACATATTTAGCAGTGACCTAGTTATAGTAGTACCTTCATATCTATGTTTTTTTTTTTGTGATCATTCATTCTTTCTTGTTTATGTTTTCTAATCTCTTATGGAGGACCTGTGATACCCTTGTAGGTAGATGGATATAGGACACACTAAATTTTATAAATTATTTTATTCTTACTATCATTCATCTATAAGCCATAAATTACCTTTTTTACTTTTGGGGATGATACAAAGTGATGAGGTATTTAGGCATCTTCTATGATGAGCCAAATAATATTTGTTTTCATGTGCATTTCCTCCTTTGTTCTTGTAGTTCCACTAGATTTGGGAAATGATGACATTAAATCTTCTTAATCAAAGGATATACATACTTATTGAATATATATTTATATTGACCTAAGGTTTATAGATCTCTCAATATGTGTATGTATGAGTGATTCTCTATACTTTATTTAACATGCCAACCTTGTGTGATGTCACTCCATAACAATATTCTATGTTTCATAATACAACATCCTTGTTTGTGTTTACATATTAACTCTCTCTTTCTCTCTCTCTCTCTAAATAACTTACAATCTTAGCATCGAGCAATTATTTTAAGGGGCCTCTCATAATGAAAAATCATTATTTTATTAATTTATGTAGTGTTGATGATTATTGTCCTCTTTGCAGGTTGATAGTGATATGTACTGCCTAGAATAATATAACTTTCTACTTTGTGGGTCCTCCTAAGTCCTATCTTTTTTATTGTTATCCTACAACACAACTTTTAGTAACCATGGTTAATCAAAAGAATTGTTTGGACTCTACCATAATGTATATTTATAGCAATACCTCTTTAATCACCTATTTCATGTTGTTTCCACTATCTCTCTTTGCTAAGTATATTTTTATGTATTTCTCTTTATGTTCATGTTCAACTTGTGTTTCATGCTAAGAAGATGAAGAATATGAAGAGGACTCATCCAAATGTACTATATACAAAGGAAATCTTATATTATTTTGTACGAATTAAATTTCATATGTTACTTGACAATATATAAAATATCTTTCGTCCTTGCAACATACAAATAATTTTTTCTCAAATATTTATTAAAAAATTAAAATCTTGTAGATATTTCAATAAAAAATAGAAATAATTGTAAGAAGAGAAAAGAATAATTAGAACTTAAATGAGATAGCATGTTCTACCAAAAGTGAATCTATTTTATATTGGGAATGTTCAACCACCAAAAGCTATGAATAATGTGTAAATGTGGTAAAGTGACATAGTTTAAATGGTTGTATGGTTTAAATTTATTGTGGATGCCTAAAAAAGTGGGGACATCTCCATGATGCAAAAAAAGTATGAGAAAGAAAAAATATTAAAAATTAGGATGATAAAAAAATGATTAAAATAGGGCTTAAATAAAGAATATAAAAGTGCACAAAGCTTATATTTTAAATTTTACAAAAAAGGTTGAGGTTGTGGTTCAAATGAGTCTTAAAATATGCTATGAAAATATACATTAAAATGAGCACAATTTATAGAGAGAATTATATTTCATGTTGTTTCCACTATAATAAAATACAAAAAGTAAAGTATATCAAGTGAATGCATTAAAGATACACAAATTATACTTTATAATGTCTTTCAATAAGGGTTCAAGATGCCATGCAAATATGTGAAAAATAAACATGCAAATAAAAATAACATGCATGTTCACAAATATATTAAAAAACATTACTTGTCACACAAATAACAAGCTATAAAAAAATGAATAGATGAAATGGTTAGGTAGGTTGCATAGCTCATATAAGAAGAGGGAACAAAGATAAACACAAAGAATAGTAGAAATAGAAAACACATAGAGAATAGACTATCTAAAATATAATTTTTTTCAATAAAAAGTATTCTTTCACAAATATTGTATACCTTTTATTATTATTATAGATGCACCCTTGTCTAAGGATAAAATTAAAATATAAGTGTAAATGTGAAGATTAAACAAACACAACATTAAAACAACAAATAAGAAATTAAAATAAAGTAGAGCAATAATTAGGGTATATTTCTAGTTTGGAGGGGAAAAAGGTTTTAGTGTATTGATTGGAAAATCTAAGAAAGTTTGAGTTTGTTGATGATCACTATAATAGTAATCTAATAAAGAAGTGCAATGAAAATTTTATTTGTTCAAGCATACCAAGGAAAAAACAAGAGTATCAAGCAAGAACCATTAATATTCTTAAGTGATTTTATTTTCTCCATTTCCAATGATTTCTATTTCTATTAAATTTATTTTATTTCCTTGGAATAATAAAGAGAAATAAAAAATATCTAGTCTAACAAATTATTTAATATCTTGGCTTTCATATCATGAAGAAACTAATATATAAGATAGAATAATTCAAATTGTAGAATAGATAAATGAGAGGAACCATTTTTATTAGTCAAAAGTCAAAATTAGTGTCCTAAGTAGGAGAAAAGCTAGGATAGAGGTGAATAGGAGAGGAAGCTACGATAGAGGTGTTGGTATCCAAGAACACTTAGAGGGGGGGATGAATCATTGTTCCACCGGGATGGAGAAATTTAACCTTATTAACACAACAACACAACAACCGGTAAACACAAAAGCATATAACAATAAGTAAAAATCCAACCACAAAGAAGAACACCATAATACCATAGATTTATACGTGGAAAACCTCAAAGAGGAAAAACCACAGTGGGATTGGAGACCCACAATATCTATCCACTGATCAGATGAATAAATATTACAATAAGGGGCCTACACATGTAGGAAGGCCAACAACCTAGAGCACATTGCTCATTACAAAAGGAGCCTCACTGACTACAGAAAACATCAGACTACAATCCAAAATGAAGATTGAACTGCAAGAATAACATCTCCTATGCCTGAGTATAGTTCTGGTTAAGCTCAATACTGGACGCCTTAAACCTCTTACACAAACCCAATTCGATCACCTATGATCGACTAAAACCTTTAGTGCATATGATTACAACCTTATTCGCAAACAAATAATCCCATAAAATTAACCCCATGATCTACAAAGAGATCTTACATCATATTTATACCAACCTGGGACCTAAACAATTAGGTCGACCACCTAAAAGATAATACAATAATTTTGTTACATAATCCCGCAAACCAATGATAAACCAAGTCAATCTAAGACCAAAAAAACACAAGAAAAATAATAAATCCAACCAGTGATGCATCGGGAGCATCAACCAACACGTTACATAAACCAATCCATAATCTAGCCGAATAAGATAGCATTAGGTCCGGACCCAAATCCAACACCACCAATCAACATGAACATGAACAAGATAACCAACAACATCCTGAAAGCCATCTAAAAGCCATGCTAACACGACGTGCATCAAAAGATATTCAATAAAGCTCTGCTAGTAAAACCCTTACCGATGACCAAAAGGCTTACTAGAACAAATGATAGCTCCCGAGTCATCAAATATTGAACCAACTGACCGTGATACACATTTGAATAGAATGAATGATAGATCCAAACCAATTCCACAAACCGAAGCATACCAGAGCATACCGGATCAATATCATAATCCAATCGCTCTACCGGAACCTACCGGAAACTGGTAAACAACCAAAACAGCTGGTGTTGCCATCAATGACAAAACATCAATGCAACACGAAGTCGATTCCTCCAATTGCCAACAATATCCCCCTTTGGCATTGATGGCAACACTAGATGTGAAAAGCATCCAAGTGCCAAGAAATGCCAAACAAGTCTCCCCCAAAGGAAGACAACCAACAATCTCCCATATGATGATATTACTATGAATTTAACAAACTCCCCCCTATGAATGATATCCCTGTTAAGCTCTGTTTTTTACATATATCTCTCCCCCTTTGACATCAATGCTAAAAATCTGACATGAATATCAAAGAAAAATCATAAATCCACTGAACCACACAACTGACTACTCCCCCTGAGTAGTAGCACCAACACATCAATCCAGAATGAATAGTAGCTCTGTAAATGCATACCAGACTAATGCCAATCAACATCACTCAGGTCTCTACCAGAGGGGCATAAACCCCCAATCTTTCTCTGAAGTACTCAAATAATTTCTTATGTAAAGGTTTAGTGAAGATATCTGCAATCTGCTCTTTAGTGTTCACATAAACCAGTCTGACTTTATTTGCTTCCACCTTCTCCTTAAAAAAGAGGTATTTGATAGATATATGTGCTTTGTCTTACAATGAAATACCAAATTCTTTGATATGTCAATAGCAGCAGAGTTATCACAATGAATAACTACCGGTTCATTATAGTCCACCCTTATGTCCTTCAACATTTGTTTCATCCATAGAACTTGTGTATAGTTATTAGTAGCAACAACATACTCATCTTCAACAATAGATAAAGTAGTAAATGATTGTTTCTTGCTGATCCATGAAATCGGTTTCTTTTTAAGAAGGAAAACTTCACTGGATGAGCCTATCTAGTTACCTATAACTCCAGCCCAATCCGCATCTGAACATGCTCATAGTGTAAAGTCATCATAAACCCAAAATCACACCTAAAAAATCCTTGAAAATATCTGAAAATCCTAGCTATCGGAGCAAGGATAATCAATTCCTTCCTTCTAAGAATATCCTTTGCAAACCAATCTAGCCTTATTCCTCACAACTTGTCCATCTTTATTCAATTTGTTCCTTAAAAACCCATTTAGTTCCAATAACATTCAAGTCCATGTGTTGTCCTTTTCTAACTGATGCAATTCCTCTTCCATAGCTTACATCCAACATTCATCCTTACAAGCTTCAATAACTGATGCCAATACAATTAAAGAAATTAAGCATACCTCATCAGCTGCCAACCTTCTCCTTGTCCAATTATCTGATCTTCTGAATGATTCAACCTTACATACCTAGGAGTCTTCTGACTTTCTGTTCCTCTGCTTTGATCTTCAGTTATTGTTGAATTTTCTGATACTGTTGGAGTAATTGGTTCAACATTCTGTTCCGGTACAGGTGCTACCGGTTCAGTTATGATCATTTCCACTTTTGGTTCTCTGATTTGATCTTTGTACAACTCATCCACCTTGACATTAGCACTCTCCATAATTCTCTGCAATCTTTTATTATAACATCTATATGCTTTGCTTTTATTGGAATAACTAAGAAATATCCCTTCATCATATCTGGGATCAAACTTCCAATTCACTACCAAAGATTTTGAAGTGCTTAACTGTAGATGTATGACCAAACCATAACTTATAAAGTGACTTACTGGTAAACCAAACCAGATCCAAGATCCAACAGATCTTCGTTGGTTAACCTTCAAACTGACTTCTCCAGAATCTGAAACAAGCTTTCAAGCCACTACTAGGGGCAATGCAAGATCCGTCATCAATTTGCCTCCCCCTAAGGCAAATGCCTTAGATACTAGATGAGTTTCCTGTCGGTGCAGGAACAACTTGCTCTTTCAATTGAATAATCAGGGTATATGCTTTAGCCGAATGAACATCTAGGGCATTTGATTCTTTCGGTTGACCCTCAGACTTCATAACCTACTTCTCCTTATGCTCCTTCCAAATATCATCATTCTTCTTCTTTCTCTTCTCATTAGATTTATCGCTTCCTGCTGGTAGGTTCTTGCTTCTGCAAAATTTAGCAATATGTCCTACTTTGTTGCATGCATAGCAAGTAACATTGTTCTTCTGAATTGCCTTACTGTATCCTTGATCATTCCTCAACCTACATTGATTAGCCATATGTCCAAACTTTCCACATGCATGACATCTCACACTCATTCTACAATCTTTTGTCCCATGACAATACTTCTCACACTCATTCTACAATCTTTTGTCCCATGACAATACTTCTTACAATTTGAACACTGACCGATAATTGTATTGTTATCCCGATTTGCTCTATTTCTACATTGACTTTCTCTATGAACAAAATTATTGCAAACAAAGCATCTACCATTAAATTTATGTGCATTGGGTTGTCTTACTTGTGATTTCAGATTCTAGTTGACCTTCTGACCGAATGTGTCATCTTGATTTGCTGTACCAGAGCTTTCACCATGCTCAAATCCAAGACCTCTAGTGTCTCCAGTATGCCTTTGATCATTCAATAATTCATAAAGATTAGCAGAACTAACCTTGAACTTATCTTTGTATTCATTTGCAGCATCCAGATCACCTCTTAGGATTGTTACCATTCTTTCCCACTCTTGCTCATTGTTCTGTGATTGCACCAATTCAGTTCTTAACACATCATTCTCATGCGCCAACCTAATGCATTCCTCAGATATGTCTTTCAGATATTTGCCAATATTTTCTACATTTTTCTTCTAGTCTTCAATCTCTTGACTCATCTTCTGACATAAATCCTTTAAAGCATTCTTCTCTCCATCATCCTGATTTTGCAATTGATCACAAAGTTCCTTCCTTTTATCTTGCGCAGATGATAACCTATCCTGCAGAGTAAAAATGAATTCCTTCGCAAATCTCAACTCATCTTGCAGCTTCATGTTCCTCAACCTTTCAATATCATAGTCTTCAAGAGCTACTTGAAGTTCCTTCCTTAAGCTTATCTCGATAGATTCTAGATATTGGATCTTCCTCAAGCTGTTAGATTTACTCCGAGGCACCAGGCTTTGATACCAATTATTGGGATCCAAAAACACTGAGAGGGGGGGTGAATCAATGTTCTACCGGAATGGAGAAATTTAACCTTATTAACACAACAACTCAACAACCAGTAAACATAAAAGCATATAACAATAAGTAACAATGCAACCACAAATATGAACACCATAGATTTATACATGGAAAACCTCAAAGAGGAAAAACCACGGTGGGATTGGAGACCCCACTGATTAGATGAATAAATATTACAATAAGGGGCATGCACATGCAGGAAGGCCAACAACCTAGAGCACACTACTAATCACAAAAGGAGTCTCACTGACTACAAAAAACATCAGACTACAATCCAGAATGAAGATTAAACTGCAAGAATAGCACCTCCTATGCCTGAGTACAGTTCCGATTAAGCTCAATATCGGAGGCCTTAAACCTCTTATACAAACCCAATTCGATCACCTATGATCGACCGAAACCTCTACATATGATTACAACCTTCGCACACAGATAATCCCATAACCTTAATCCCATGATCTACAAAGAGATCTTACATCATATTTATACCAACCTGGGACCTAAACAATTAGGTCGGCCACCTAAAAGATAATACAATAATTCTGTTACATAATCCCACAAACCAATGATAAACCAAGTTGGCCTAAGACCGAAACAACATAAACCAAACAATAAATCCAACCGGTGATGCATCGGGAGCATCAACCAACATGTTACATAAACCAGTCCATAACCTAGCCGAATAAGATAGCATTAGGTCTGGACCCAAATCCAACACCACCGATCAACAAGAACATGAACAAGATAACCACCAGGATCCCAAAAGCCATCTAGAAGGTGCGCCAACACCATGTGCATCAAAAGATCTTCAACAATGCTCTGCTGGTAAAACCCTTACCGGTGACCAAAAGGCTTACTAGAACAAATGATAGCTCCTAAGTCATCAAATCCCAAACCAACTGATTGTGATATACATTTGAATAGCATGAATGACAGATCCAAACCAATGCCACAAACCGAAGCATACTAGAGCATACCAACTCAATATCATAATCCAATCGCTCTACCGGAAACCGGTAAACAACCAAAAGAGTCGGTGTTGCCATCAATGACAAAAGATCAATGCAACACATAATCAATTCCTCCAATTGCCAACAAGAGGTTAATAATTGATAGTCATTATTTTTGGGTGCTATCACAAATATGGAACATGATATATTTGTGGATTTATCTTCTATGGATGAAAGTAGAATAATATTGTGCAAAAATATAAATAGCTACAAAATAGTCACAAATAAATCAATCTATGAAATATCTATAAATATGATTATATTAATAAAAAATATTGAAATGCAAGATAAAGTGAAGACAGTCACACCAATGAATGGTTTTTGAATTGAACCTCCAAGTAATTTATTTACATGAAGATGGCTAAAGATGAATTTTGCACAGGTAACAAGAAGTAACACTAACAAATAAGTGACATGTTCAATTAAGATGGTTTAAGAAATCTCATGCTAGTGTAGCATCTAGGAAACTCTAGTTCTAATAATGAAGAAAAAGTATAGACTTTCCTTCTTAGACTTCATGCCTATAAATAAAATATATTGATTCAGTCATTTGTAGATAGAATGTGACTCTATGGTAATTGTCATTGATGCCATTCATAAATATGGCGAATAAATAATATTCTATAGAATGTATGGTATATATTGGAATCATGTCTTAAGGGAACCTAAGTTCTCCACGAAACTTCTATTGATAATAAGAATAATCATATAATTTATAACTTATCTAAGATATAAATAAATTATTGAATGATTATTGGCCAATGCATAGTCATTTTATTCCATGCTAAACTTATAAACTCAAAACTATTAAACTTCAGGTTATTAATAAAAATAGTATATAATTTATAAAAAATAATAAACATAAAATTACACAAAAAAATCTACATTTCATTAGTTTATACCATTTAAAAGTTTAGAACATGTATGCCACTTTTTAGTAATTGAAATTAGATTAATGTTAGCCTCTTCCTTAAAAAAAATGAGCATACTTTAACTTTCATTCTCCAATACTTTATAATGCATAGAGAATTGTTTCTTTTCATATAATGCAAAGAGAATTGTTTCTTTTCATTGAGTAAACCATATATATAATTTTTTATATGCTTAGATAGATAATCAAATTATTCTCATACAAATTTTAAATTATATTCCTCATCTCTACATTAAACCTTAAAAATAAAATATAAATAAATTAAACTATTTACACACAAAGAATCTTAAAATACTAAATAATTAAGTCCTTTCATCCTTAGTATCTACTATTTACCCATTACCATAATCAGTAAGCATTTTATTATACTCAAGATCTAATTATAGATTGTGTATGCACTATTGTAACTTTAAATAAAACCATCACCACCCTCCAAAACAATAAAAAAATCACAGTGCATATATTTACAAAAGAGATTGATTCAATTGTCCTTTAAAATAAACCAATGCCACCAAAGCTCATAATATATATATCTCCAAAACGGATTGATTTTGATATCAATTGACATGCTTGTTCTATTCTTCTAAACAATAATGATGCAGGACTAAGAATGCAAACAAAATGTGATAATTCAAGAAAAGCCAGGTAATAATGATGCAAAAGAAAGTAAGGAGAACAATAGTTTTGGAATACATATAACTCATGTTGAAATTCAAGCCAAGTGGGGTGCTCCATTATTCTAATGATCTGTAAAGCAACCAGTCTAGAGACACAAAAACATGATTACACCATCACAAAAACATAACATGAGAAATGATTGGAGAGAATGAAAGGCCTATATATGTTAATGGGCATCATATGGGGCATGAGATAAGGGAGCGTATGGTATTAAAGTGAATATATGAAGCTCAAATGAATGAAGACTGTGTGGGGCCTGTGAATAGCATTAAGAATGGTATGGTATACCTGTAGATATATATATAATATGAGATACAGCTAAATATGTAGCAGAAAGCAGAGTGGACTTTTTTATGTGGTTGTGGATGATTGTCTGTACTGTATTTGACAAAGCTTTGACTCTACAGTAGGAAGAGATAGATTATATTTTTTTTCATTATATTTCCTCACAAATTGTTAGCTATTCTTTGGAGAAAATTAGTGGGAAGTGATTTAGATTGAAAGGCACACGTTTGTTCTGGATCAAATCCTTTGTGGGCTTTTCTCTAATGTCTTTTCCACTGTAATATATCTTGGATTTGTGCAAATCTGCTTAGTTTGAATTAAGTGAAAAAGGAGCTCTAACATGCACGGACAGAGCGTGTGCATTCTCTGACAATGGCAAAAAGGCTTTGCAATTGCCGTGTCAATTCCAACCTTGGCTTACTTATCTTGACTTTACAAATACACTTGTGGCCACCCACTTACATTTAAGAATCTGATAGAGCTCTTACAATACTACCCATTGTAAATACCCAGTTAATTTATACTCACCAGTACATATATCGACCTGTCTAAATCCTCTAATCTGCATGATTATGTTTTTCCTCCAGAATGTCAAACAGCTCATGAACCCACCATATAAAGGCAAGGGCAATAATATACGGTGGAGCAGAATATGCAGCCTGATTTTTGCAGAGTCCTCCAGTCTTGTTGAATAATAGGTTTGAGTTCTTGAGCTGCAAACTTTTTAATCTATGATTTCTTCTTTTTGCTAGATACATCTAGATTTTTCTGGCCCTTTCTCTATTGTTGTGACCTAACAAACTGCCCACTTTTGCATCCTCTACAGTAATTGTAAGACTGGCCTTGTTTATATTCTCTACTGCAGTTTTATCTGAATTGCATATTTTTGGCGCTCTGAACATGTTTGTACATCCTAGATTTAGACTTCTTAAAAATGGAATCCCTAATATGTTTCATATCTCTGGTGTGTTTGCAGTGGGTAGTGATAATTCAAAAGAAAAAGACATCGGAGATATTCTGAGTAGATTATGCTGAAGGTTTATTAGTAGATTTTTTTTTTTGGCAATGGACAAGGACGAAGGCGGTTCAGTAGGTTTCATTTCCATCTTTATCTTTCATATGGCTATATTCCTTTTAGAGCATACTTCAGAATTGAGACTCTCTACACACGTTTCGAGGATTTCTGATAAGAATACATTTTTTTTTTGGTTTGAGTTTCTATGTACAATAGTTTGTTTAAAGAATTGTTATAGAGCTTCAATGTTATTAGAAATATAGAGGATGACTGAAAATTAAAGATACTAGATTGTCACAGTTTATAAAAATTAGTGTATGTCATTTCGAGTTCCATAGTTTATAAAAATTAGCGCAGGTCATTTTAGATTTCCACAGTCTATAGAAATTAACACAGATTATTTTTAGATTCAACTGTCATTAGATTTACATACAAAATAAATCTTACACGTTTGAATCTAAGGCTAATGACTGGAAACGCTATACAGGTGATAGGAGAACCCTAAAAATATTTAAAATATAAGGTTTTCATTGCATTTTCAACTTTGAATTTTATGAAATCATTTTACGAGGAATTGGGATTTGTTGTAAAGATCCAAATGCCATTTCCAAAAGATATAGATCAAGATTTGGTTTTAATCAACAAATCTGGCATCCAAAATCCAGAAAGATTTCATAGAGGCATTCTAGAATCTAGATAAGTATTTGAACTTGTTATCATTTTTTTTTGGTGGAGATATGAGAATCTGACTTTACAGAGTTCGTTTTGTATTTCTTGCAGATGCCAACAATGTTTCCACCTTCTAGTGAATATTCATTGGATCAACTGCAGTTACTGAAGCCTTCAAAGGCTTCTGAGTCCACGGAGAATCTAGACATCAACAATTCCATGGGGAACGCTCTTCTTGACATGTTTAACTTCAATGCTTCTTGTGGGTCATCAAATACTGGATGTTCAGCTTCTTTAGAAAAGCTGAGCTTTGCAGATGTGATGCAGTTTGCAGATTATGGACCCAAGTTGAGTTTGAACCAGACCATGGATGATCAAAATGAGCAAATAGAAAGAGACCCAGAACATGCTTTTGATCCAGTTTTTTTTCTTAAGTTTCCTGTGCTGGCATCTGATCAGAAAGCGATGGATCATAAACTATTGGATCATCATATTCATGACCAGATGGCCCTGGGTACTGATTCTGAAGGCAATTATCATACAAATGGTTCTGATGAGCATGGAGCACAGGATCTTCCCACTTCTGAAAACACATCAAATTTAAAGCAAGAGCTCAATCTATCTACCAATTCCAACAACACAATTGAGAAATTAGGGCAGAATACTGATCACCAACAGATGATGGTGCCTCTGGATGGACCTAAATTGGTGGGATTTTCATCTACCAGTTACAGGCCGGAACCTCCTCAGAGCAAGCCTAAAAGGAAAAGATCTAGGGTTTGCAAAAACAGTGAAGAAGTTGAAAGCCAAAGAATGACTCATATTGCAGTAGAACGCAACAGGAGAAAGCAAATGAATGAGCATTTAAGGGTTTTGAGGTCCCTCATGCCTGGATCCTATGTTCAAAGGGTATGCTTCAATATTCCATCTGCATATAACATGAATCATATTCTCATCCTTAGGCAATTTGCAGTAATTTCCTTACTTTTATTACAGAAATGTATCAATTTCCATCAAAGCTATTAAGAGCAATCTAGAATCTATCTAGCTTAAATTACTAAACATGGACGACAGAACCCTAAAATACTGTAAGCTTGCTGACAATTTTCTTCGTCAGTATAATTATGTTTCATTGTACATTTAATATATAATACATCCCATTTTTTTTTGTTGGCCATTATCATGTAGATTATATACTGATCTCTCTAAAGTATTGAATATACAGATACAAAAATTCTTTATTTGTATGCTACAACTGAATTGGGGTACAATGGTCAGATCTAAGTTTTTTGTGATAATTTGAATATACTTTGCAGGGCGATCAGGCATCTATCATAGGAGGAGCTATTGAATTTGTGAGAGAATTGGAGCAGCTTTTGCAATGCTTGGAATCACAGAAGCGTAGGAGATTATATGCAGAAGCCTCTAATTCTCTAGGTGCCTGCAGGCCACCTCAGACAGATGCTCTTGCTGGATGCCTTCCTATTCAATCATCTTTTCCTGTTTTTCCAATACAGCCTGACATTGTGTACGAGCCTCTCAGAGAAGATCTCGCAGACAATAAATCTCCGGTGGCTGACATTGAGGTTAAGTTAGTTGGGTGTGATGCCATGATCAAAATATTATCTCAGAGAAGACCAGGCCAGCTTCTCAAGACAATTACAGCTTTAGAAAACCTGCAGTTTAGCATTTTGCACACTAATATTACAACCATAGAACAGACAGTCCTCTATTCCTTCAATGTCAAGGTAACTACTAAGTATAATATATGATTGAATTTGCTCATTTATATAACCACTTTAAAAATTCCATTGAATTAGCTTGAATGGTTATACATCCAAAAGCTTTATAACTGAAACTCGAGTATCATGTATATCTTTAATGTTGAGAGGCATTTTAAAATGGCCGTAAGGGGTGGAGCGTCATGGCGTGAGTGTGTTAAACAAAAAATCTTATTTTTACTTATATTTGACAGCTATTTCCATGTCAAAATGAAATATTAATATCTAATAATAGACACAATATTTCTAAAATAAGTAGCACATAAATTTTATAAGTTAAAACTGATATCTCTAATTACATATAATTTAATCATAAAATGGGTGTTTCTTTTTCTTATGACTGTGATCAGGTGGGAGAAGATTGTAGACTTTCAGCTGAAGATATTGCCAATTCTGTGCAACAAATATTCAACATGATTCATGCCACCTGTATCGGGTACATCAAAGACTGATGAGGACAAAATTGAAGAAAAAAGTCAATAGTAAGTATATCATCAACAATGGAATCAATTTGAAATTGTTGCAGAATCTGGAGTCTAGGCTACCCATCATTTACAAGCATTTTCAGGCCAATAATTAGACAGCATTACTCTTACGTGTACATTGCCATTAATACATTCAGCATGAAATTATCACGGTCGTCTTTTCATCTCTGTAAAAGCTCAATGTAATTCAATGGGTGGGGTAACCCTGATGGTACTCATATGAGGGGCAATACTGCTACCAAATGTTTATGAGACCATACAGATCAGAGACTGCATCGTGGCATTTCATTGGTTTATGAATTTATGCTGATTTATCATAAAATAATGTTCAATAAATTATGTTTTCTTCATCTCAAAAGTTTTGCGATTTATTAAATAAATTCAGAATCTAGATCTCTATGTTAAATAAAATGCAGTCTAGCAGATAATTTAGGTCGAAAGGCTAAATTTTTCCCCACCCAATAATAATTGTACGTAAAAAGGTTAAGAAAAGCTTCGAGAACTCATTCATCATATTGATCTGTCTCGATCTCTCTCTGAGTTTTCCTTTTCAATTCTTTTATGTTTCAGTAAACTACTGATGAATTGCAGCAGTGGTTTTTGGTATATGTTCTTGTAAATGTGTGACATTTTACATCTATAACAAAGGGTGGAATGTTATGTCTTGAATGTGTTAACAAAAATTCTAATTTTTTTTTTAATGATTATTTATATAAAATAATAATCTAATTATTTTTATATAGATATAATTAAAAATTAAGACATCTATACTAATTTTAACCTAATATTCTTAGCATTTATGGTTCAGGTGGATGAAATGCCAAAACTATTAATATGATTCGGTCGTTGTGATAGATTTTCTGAAAACATATTGAATGCCAAGGAGTTTAATTAATTCAACAAATTCTTCTGTTCACGGATCTGGTGCAATGGCAGCACGTGTGCAGTGAATGTCCATTCATAATTGTTCTAAAGCGATGGGTGATATGGGCAAAAAACAAGCCAAAACATTAAAAATGGTATATTTGACAATGAGAATAAAGCTAGCAAACTATGGTGGCCACCACTGCATCAGATCAGACTCTCCAAAAGACGACAATTGTTCAGACATAAGTCAACTTTTCTGACATACTTATTTTTTAAGGCACTTCTCTCTTATGAATGTCTCATTACAGTTGACTTGTCAGGTTTTGATCTGAGCATTTTAGAGCAGAGAACTCTGCACACAACAACAAAACAATGAACGTCAGTTCATAAACGATGCCATATAG
Organism: Cryptomeria japonica; assembly: GCF_030272615.1. Taxonomy (NCBI): domain Eukaryota; kingdom Viridiplantae; phylum Streptophyta; class Pinopsida; order Cupressales; family Cupressaceae; genus Cryptomeria; species Cryptomeria japonica. Next base: position 543,841,762 of record NC_081405.1, read on the forward strand.
ATAATAGTATCAACTTCTTAATCAGTGCCAAACGTTTATCTGCATTATTTTCTTTGTCTTTCACCTTTCATTACATCATGCTTACAGATAGTAAATGCCGTGCTGCCAGTGAGAATAAGCTCAGCAACAACAAACTGAAAGTTCAGCTAACAATCTTAACTAACATTCTCTTTTTATATTGATAATTGTTACAATGTTTTATTTATACGAGTGAGATAATTATAAATTCTTGTAAGTACAATGAGTTTTTTTTGAAGTAACCACACTAGAAATCATTTATGAAAGATCAAAAGTAGGGACTTAGAAATCCACTTATTTAGAATAGATTATAAGTACAAAAGAATAATTGAGTGCAATAGAAATTATACACCTTCACCACCATCAGACCCACTCAAATTGTACATTCAAGTTTACTGGTAGTTCTATATCTTCAAATAATAGATCAAATTTACTAGTAGTTCTATATCCTCAAATTGTACATTCAACTTTACTGGTAGTTCTATATCTTCAAATTGTACATTCAAGGTTACTGGTAGTTCTATATGTTCGCTGGCACAGGTTCAGTCATGAGACTACATGACTAAATCCCAGTGATTCTTCACTTCTCAAATGAAAAAAAGGATTCAGTCTATTCAGAACCCTTAGAAATGGGCCACCCTAAAATGGGCGCATCTATTCTGACTTCAAAACGACAGTACAGATTGACTAACATGCGTGTTAGTTGCACGTTTTACACTGTCGATTTTGCAATAAATGGCTGCGATTGACTAACATGTCGCTATCGTGCTGTACGAAAGGTCTGTTTTGAAGCCAGAATAGCTTCGGCCCCCTAAAATAGCATAACCACCTTATTTCCTGTAACAGGCCACTTTCTATCCTCATTTAACACTCTTTAACTAGTTTTTCTATACATATTTTTTATGGGTAGTCTCGCAAATACTTTAATACTATTGGAGAATGCTGAACATTAATGGTGGTGTTTAGATCGTTCTCCTACATTGTGGGTCAATGATTTTACAGATCTGTTCGTTGTTCATTGAGGAAGAGTTTGAGACAGGCTATTCTTCTATATTGTGGGTCAATGATTTTGCACATCTTTTTCTTCTCATTGAAGAAGAGTTTTAGGCTGACCATTCTTCTATATTGCGGGTCAATGATTTTACAAATCTTTTCTAGTTCATTGAGAAAGAGTTTTAGGCTGACTATTCTTCGAGGGTGCTGGATAAAATTTTGCAGAGATACAGATTATGATATATACAATTGAATTTCGATAACAGTATCATAATGAGATATAGACCATATTGCCCATCAAAAGACTTTGACACTGACTCTTCTACATGTCTTTCCAATTATAAACCAACTTAACTTACACCTCTGATCAAATTAAAGCAACGTCTATATCAGATTTATATGTTTTTATGATTTAATATGCATCTCTGATAAAATATTCAGTGAATTTTTAACTATAGAAACAATCAAAGATTAGCTCTTCGTTGTTGGGCAGGAAGAGGCAGGAAGAGGTTGCTCTATAAAGCAGCTATGCAATTCATCTGAAGTGCTTCATAGTTATTATTATTTTTATATTAGAAAATAGGCAAAGATATGTATCTGCAAGGCTTCATGTTTTAGCAGCTTTTAGTTCATTGTTAGACATCAACACGAAAAACCCTACACAATCTTCCACAAGAAAATCATCTATTCCAAAAAACAAATATACCAACAGTCTCCAACATAGCAGAACACCTTTTCTTGAGCTTCTTTCAAAATATGCTGACCATTTCAGCATCTATTCTTTATAGGGGGTTGAGAAATTTGTAGCTAAAACTCCCCCTTAGTTAATACTATCTCATCTAGTTTCTAGAAGAGGAAACTACACTAGCCTGGGGTATAGATTCATCACATACATTGCTTTCCTCACTCTTAATATCACTTCCATCATATTTATTTATCCATTGTTCTTTCATCTTCCTTTTTTCTTCTCAACATCAATCTTCTTCTGTGGCACAAAAGATCTTGCATTCTTCCCCCTGTGGAATCTAGCAATTTGTCCTTGTTTATAGCAATTGTAACATGTAAGACCATATTGCAGACTATTTTTGTTTCTTCTAACCTTAGATTTGCACTCAACAACCTTGTGACGAAATTTGGTGCAGGTATAACAGCAACCATTGATGGATTGAACATTTCTAAATTTTTTTATATCCATGAAGTTATTGCTTGTCATTCTACTTATGTAGTCATTAGCTTTATGACCATATTTATTGTAAGAAAAGCACTGACCATTAAATTATTGAGATCTTGAAGACATACATATGAGTTTTGATTTATCTTGCTTCTACATTCAATAGCTCTATGTCCAAACTTGTTGCAAGCAAAGCAATTTTCATTAAAGGAGTGAGAATACCTATTTTGAGTAGCTTGGTTAGGCACCGACCTTTTGAAGTTCTTCTTTCTACTTCGAACTTTGGTGAAGTTATTCATGTCACCTTCTACTTTTTGGATTCTTCCTACACTTTCTCTTTCCCTTTATCAGTTTTAGACCATTCCCCTTGTTCAAAGCCAAGACCACCCTTGTCCTTAGGTGTATTTTGTACACTGAGCATTTTATCAAGCATTTCACTACCACTTTTGGGTTTCAATCCCTTTTCAATTTTTTCTTTTGCTTCTTTTAATTCCTTTCTCAAGGCGATCACTTCTTCCTCAAGCTTTGTATATCCAATAGATTTGTCAAGTAATTTAGTCTCTAAGCAATTTGCAGTCTTCTACCCTTCTTCAATTTGAATCTTCAATCTGACTAGATGTCTTCTTCAACTCTCCTAAGTCTCTTTTTGCATTCTTCATTTTTTTTTAATCTTTTTTAGCATCAAAATCACTAAGAGCACACTTGAGTTATTCTTCAATAGCTACCTCCCTATCAGTAGTGTTGGTTCCCAAATCAACGAATTGGAAAACCCTAAGAATGTGCTAAGTTCCGTGATTAGTTTTACCAACTGACTTGACCAATGAACGAGATTCTCCTAATGGGAGATATCTTCTACTCTTCAGGCTTTGCAAAACCTTGGTGGGTATACCTTCAATATAACAGATTTATAACCTTGTTGGAATCTTTGTTTTGAATTCACTTAGTATAGCATAGATACTCAAAGTGAATGCTTGATGCCTTGCTACTTCCTACTTCTATTTTATCTTCTTAAATAAACAAAGAAAAAACTAAACTTCCAAATGAAAATTATTTTATATGATAATAACCAATGCCTCTTCTAGGGTAACAGAGTTAATCAATCCAGTTTCTAATTATCATTTAAGTTACTTGGCATTAAATTGTTTATATCTTATATAAATATGCAAGAATATGCTATTGAATGATTCTACTTGTTAATCCAATTACTTCTTCCCAACTATTGTAATTAAATCAAATGAAATTTAATTTTGTCTGACATAACCCTATCAACCAAATCACACAAAACAGTAAAAGTTGCTTTGATAAATTGGATTTATCCTTGATACTTTGATTCAATCATGTAAGGAAGAAAGAGAAATTGGAGACAACCACACAATACTTTAACTTTTATAAACAACAAATAACTAAGCTAGAAACTTTTGATTTTTGTATTATATTTCACCACTTTAATAAGGTACAATTTTTTTTGTAGTATTCTTATATTCTTCTTATATTTTTCTATATTCTATCTCTCTCCTAAGATCGATCTTGGTTTCTCCCTTATATACAAAATGGGGAGAAACAACAAGCTTCAGATCGCTACAATGTATCTTTTCATAACTAATTTGTGTATTAAAAAGACTAAAAAAATACAGTCTTCTTTAAACAAGCTTAATAATATGAAAGAAATAAAGCATGATGTTAAAGATAAGAATAGTCGGTGAATGCAAATAAGCTCATTGTCATGACAATATGAGTAGCAACTCATGACCAATGGGTCTGGCAAGGTTCTACTTTCAATTGGGCGGCCTTTGCATTCACCAGCTGTCATCTTGTGTTTTCAATCTCCAGCATCCTTCAGATGTGTGGACTCCCATTGATACACTTCATAATCATTGGGCCATTGATAATTCAAGATGATAGGCATGTTTGCCAGGTGATCCCTCCATTTCTTGTTTGTTAAGGTCCACACATCTGCAATAAATCTGTAATAACCAACATCTGGAGTAATGATCATGTCCTTAAACAAATTGGAGCATTGCACATTGGTTTCTCTTTCTTCCTTCATATGTGTAATGATTTTCTGCACCATTTGGCCGAAATCACCTCTCCAATCATTGAAATTCCTGAGGTGTCCATCCCTAAATGTGATGAAAGGGATGGTCTAGTGTTGAAATATATGGAAAGAATCAATTTTAGCTTTTACTTTGTGCTCTTCATTGGTGACATTTTTGAGTTCTTCAATGATTGTGTGTAGTATTCTTTCAGTTTCCTTTATTTTAGGAGAAACATCAAGATTTTTTTGAGTTACTCTACACAAAATAACTAAAGTAATATATGTTGGTTGCCACCTCTTTGACAAATTTTCCAATTTAAGCTTGTCTTTAGTGAACACGTATATCATTCTTAACAAAGATCCATAGCTTTTGTACACCACTTCCAATGTGTCAATTATGAGATTAACCCTGTGTGACAAAATTTGTTCAAAAACATTAAGGATTTGTTGTGGCACTCTCTGTAAAATTTCTCAATTTTCTACTCTCATGTCTTGAATCTCCCTTTCATAGCTTTTCTTTTCCTCATACCATTCTCTATTGTCTTCAATACTGTCTATCGGCTCTGAGGGGGCATGCTTATGTAGAACAATAGCTTTATTTTTATTATCAAGTTGTCTCTCTGCCTTTTCCCTTAACACAACATTTTCAACATACAACCTATTTATTTTATCATTCATATCCTTATGTCCTACTTCCAATTCAACTATTTTTTCTTCCATATGTTTTACTGCATCTCTGGTGAACATTGCAGAGTACATAGTCAAAGTGGCCGCCCCTAATGGAGAGGTATCTTTCATAGTTTTTAAAATTGTTGTCCCTTGTGTCTCCTTCAACAAATCTACCAATTTTGGTTTATTGGTGCTTTCAGAGCTTGCCCATGCAACTGATACTTTAGCCTTCGGGTTATATCATGTACCACTTACCCCTTCATCTGAATCAAACTCTTCTATTAACATGGGATCTTCCTGTTGTCTCATTTAATCCAATAAAAATATTTGTTTTATAGTCATTCCCAGAATAATCAGTATGTAAATCTTCATGACACCTCTCTTGCCTCTGCTAGAGTGACATGTATCTCATCAAATTTTATTTCCTTGAAGGTTTGGGAAATAACTTCCTCACGTTTGGATTCATCCACTCCCATGAGGTTCATTTGTTTTCTTTCTTCGAATTCCTTCATTTTTTTTAAACCAAAAATCTTTAAACTTGAGTGTATGGATGAATTCATCATCCTCCAGGAACCTCATTGCCATGGCCACACTCTCATCCACATGATTCACCAGCTTTTCTCCTTCATCCCTTTGAGCTTCATAGTTTTGTATTTCATGTTGATACCTCGGTGGATCAATTTGTGATTGCTTTATTGTTTCATCTCCTCTCAAAGCCCTTAGTGCACTAGCAACTTTGTCAGTGTCACCCTTTCCTTCAGATTCTTCATATGTAAGGTATGAGGGGATCAGGATCATTCACCTTTTGTCTTTTGTTTGGGGGAGGGATAATGGAAACCTCCTGTGCAGACTCCTCATCAGATACATCATGTATAACAATCCCTTGAGGTTTCTTTAATGGAACAGTGGCTTGTTTTGGTGGAGACCCACTACTTGTTGACTTTTAATAGATCCTTTCAAACATTTCCAGACACAAATTAATTCTTTTCAATTAATTAGTTTCCTCACTATAAAACCTAGAGAAGCTAGGGTCCTTCTTTATCTTTTCCTTTGCTAATTTAACTATTACATGCTATTTCTTTCTCCTTTGTACAATTTATTGAAATGAAATAAAATTTCTAATTAAATATTCCTCTATAAGTACTTCATGAGTGACTGATTTGACAACATAGCCAACATGGTTTTCAAGATCATACATCCTCTCCTTACTTGACTTCAAAGAGTAAATGGCCTTTAGATAGGCCTGCAATTTCTCCAATATGTTTGATCCTATATACCATCCCGCAAATGTAAAACAATGGGGCATGAATGCCCCCTTTCTCCTTGGTGCAATCAATTCCTTTTTAATCCATAAAATTTGCCACAAAAACTCAAAAAATGCAAGTCTATTTGACACAAATAAAGGAAACAAGTGCGGAGTTTGAGGACATTCATATACTCAGATAATGGTGTGTTCTCTCAACAAAGTTGTGAGTATGACCCTTCTCAAGATCAAGGGCCTTAACACTTTTTAGAAATTAGATGACAATCTACCAACCTGATAGTTGAGAGGACCAAAAACTGGAATGACAAATGAATCATGAAACACTTTATAATCAAAATCCCTAGACTTCTTATCTCACAAGTAGCACCATAGTTGTACCAGGATCATGTTACCACTCCTATCCACCATTCCTAATTTAAGACGTCGAGTGAAGACTTGTTTGTTTTGATACAAGATTAAACAACATAATAGAGAATAGTGATGGAAGTCTCGGCTCTTCTTTTCCTTCCATGCCACAAGCTGCTCATGAATCTTTTTTTTAATGGCAAATGCAAAGTCAATCTCTAGGTTTAATTCTAGGTTTTGAATTCTCATAGCCATGTACATAAAATGTACTAAGCATCCTCACCCAATATTTGACATAGAGCAAAATATGTTCTTCAAAAAAAAGGAGAAAATCACTCACAAGGAAAGGTTCACTGGTTGTAATCATCAAGGGCTTATTGTTTATTCCCCTCCTCCTATAATTTGGCAGCTCATCTTTCCTAAATGTCTTGTGCAACCTATCATAGGGTACTTTAGTCAAAGCTTGTTTATTTAACTTGAAATAGTCCACAATGGTCGATTTGGTAGTTGTATTAGCAAGGGGTTTCCATCAAGTTTTCTCACAGTCCTAGTTACTGGATGCTAATGGTCAGCCAATACTTGAATTAACTCAACATCTATGAAAATATTTGGCACCATGAACTTTGCAATGTCATAGGTCCAGGAATTGGGATCTTTTCATCTTTATTTCTATAGAAATGCTAGTATAATTATCTCCCAGCTATCAGAATTACAACATCCCTGCAAATTTCATAACCCTCTTTCTTGATAAAACTTTTATTATTATTATTGATTTTAAGAGTAATGTTAGTTACAAATGATAAATTGAATACGGTTGAAATTATTTTAAATAAAAAGGAACTAAATAGTGATGACACGCACATGAGATCATTAATTTGGAAATTATTTGTTTTCTCAATATATTAATTAAGCACATGGTGTAGGAGAAATGAGAAGATTCTAGAAAAGAATTTCAAATTCAAATTTTTGGATGCATGGACAAGTGTAACCCCCACTATGACAAGCAATAAGTAATATGTCATAGAATATGACAATAATAATTTTTTCATGAAATTATGTTGGGAAAAGAATCTCTAAATCAGTTATTTCATCTTTATTTTTATACAAATAACAAAATAATTCTCTCCCAGCTATCGGAATTATAGCATCCCCGCAATCCTCCAGTTTATCCTTAAACACATTCTTTTCCCTTGTGTCAGTTGAGCCAACTAATGCATTTAACAATGATTTTTGCATAGGCCTTTTAGCAGGGCTTTGTGTCCTAGGTTTTTTATCTTCTTCCATTCTATAAATCTCACCCTCCCTTTCCTTCTTCTTGGGAATTTTATCCTATTCTCTTAATTGGAAGCTCAAATATTTTACAATTTCAACACCTAGAGAGGTAACTGAATACTTGTGATTGTCGCACACAATTTTGGCTTGTTCTTCCCCATTGTAGAGTTCACTTCACATGATCTTTTCGATTTAAAATGGGTAAAATCGAGTTAAAAAATAACTATTAATGGTATCCTTTGGGTCTTTTCTGTATTAAATTCATGTGTACCATTAACAGCTCCACCACCCTTTTTAAAATAATGATGATGTCATTCTTCAACTTTCCTCGACAATCTTTTTTATTGTATTACAATCTTGCCTTATTAATTTTGCTTTACCGTTGTGAAATAGAAACAACCTTTATCGCTATATCGCAACACCCCTTTTCCTAATATCTTGGCTCCTCGTGATATGACGAAATCGATTTCAGCCACTATCACTACACCAATGTATTTCTTCTTTATTACATATCATCCCTTGTGAAATGGCGATACTATATAGTTTTGAATCTTTCTCATTGCTATTTCGCAGGTCACTCAACCCAATGACATATGAGTCCTACAAAATGGCGATAACATTTATGTTCTCTATCTCCTCTATCGCTATTTCGTTAGGTTCTTAATATGATGGGGCATGGGTCCCGCAAAATAGTGAAACCCATATGAGCTTCCTTTCCTTCATCATTGTTTCACGAGATGCCCAATTTAATAAGATTTGGGTTCTACAAAATAGTGATACTTAATATGCTTTATCTTCCTTTTCGTTATTTCGTTGGGTTCTCAATATAACACAACTTTGGTCTTGCGAAATGGTAATAACTATGTGGTTTTAATTTTTTTTTCGTTGTTTCACAAGAAACTCAATATAACAAAGAAGTGATCCCGCCAAATAGAGCTAATTGAGAATTTTGCTTGGCAATGGTCCCATAAAATGATAAATGGGCATTTCTAGAGAAATGGAGCAGGATATTAATGCATTAGCTGATGAATAAGGGTTTTACTGAGGACATGATTTTTGTATAGGGTCTATTTATATTTCGAGATTGATTTATATACAGGGAATTTTATATTATGCTCGAGTGGGATTTAGGCTAGAAAACACATTGAATTATCTTTAATCATGTGTGACTCGACTTATGCTTAGATATAATTGCATTTAGGATAGTAGTGGGAAAATAATTTAAGACATCATGATTTTTTGGAAAACTTATTATTTTGTAGGTTCCAACAAGTAGAATCAATATCCCATTCCTCCAAACTAATTTTTGTATTGAGACTTGTTCTAGGTCCCATGTGTTCAAAAGTAGGACCTAACTTAGTTGTTAGACTATTGCTTCAGGAACCTTGCTAGGATACCAATTGTTGAACACACTCGAATGCTGAGGGGGGGGAGTGAATCAACATGTATTAACATTCATTCATTTTCCAATCTTTAAAACTTAAATTTAGATTTGTATAACTAAAGAATAGAAAAAGCATGCACCACACGAAGACACCAAGATTTTTACATGGAAAACCCAATTAGGGAAAAACCATGGTAAATATTATCTCACAATATATATAATCAATAGTTATAATATTTGTTTTAGGCACACTACCAAGGAAGCTCATTGTCACTTGGACTTGTAGGCTAAGGTGCACCGCCCTAGAGCAATATACAAGGACTTACAAACTAAAGATCATGAATTTAGAGAAAGATATAAAATCAAACATTATAAAGCTTTATTATGAACAATATTGGTTGAACTATTATAGAAGAGGAATCTCAAATGCTAGTATTGCAGTCCTATGTGAAATACAGAACTAATTTTGCCACACTGATTTTGTAAACTTCATAAAATTTGCATCAATTCTGATATTTGCTCAATATACGTTACACACAGCTCTCATAATTCACAAATGAACTATTTCTTATCTTTCCTTTGCATCATCCAAAAACTTCTATTAGGTCAACTAGATAGGACCCAAAGAAAAAAACATGTGACAAGACAAAGACAACCCAAAATCATAATATGTCTTCTCAAAATTGGTTGCAAAGCAACCAACACAATGTTAGCCTCAACAACATCAAAACATGTTCCAACCATAAAGGAATAGGTCTGGACTAACTGCAATCATAAGAACATACTAATTTGATCATAAACAACACAATTGCATCCCAAAGATAGATCTCTAGCACATCTAATTAGCAAAACAAAAATATAGACCACCAAAGAGTATATGTGACACATCAACAAACATCCTTTAATCATCTCTTGAGACCACTAACCTCTAGGAAACAATACATGCAAGTAGTAGACTATTGTATTACAGATTGAGAAATGAAAATAAGCAATAACTCTTTCACCATCTCATCAATCAACTTACAAATATTGATATAGGTGTAAGAAAAAAATTCACAACATAGTCCCAAAATTGTACTAGCACAATTGTCTAGGCAGGGGAATGCAAAATTTTTTCCCGTATGACCTAAACTGCACATTTGTCAAACTGAAAAAGGAAGAACAAACAAGTTATAATGTCTTCTGTAAATAAGAAAATTGATTTCAAACTTGATATCATACACATCATCCATCACCAAGATAAAGTCTAAATTCACACAATAATCTATTCCACTATGGAGAAATGCCAAGTAAGGAACTGGTCCACAAACACAATTGAACTCTTAGGCACAACACAGGCAATATTCCTTCAACTGTTGGTGAAAGTGAACCAACATAATCACGTAATATTCTCCACAACATGAAAGCTCGACATAAGTGTCTTCAAGAAGAACATATGACAAACTAGAGTAATCAAAACGTACCTTGACAATTTGTATAAGCCAAAAAAACATTGGGGAGAAACACTAACAATTGATAGGCTAAATTGAGTCACCACAAATCAAACTATCACCTCACCACAAATCATGTTGCCATTTGATATACATGTTTTTTTATCACTGAGGTGTCAGAATACATACCATATTCATCTCTCTCTCTATATATCTATCCCAAACTAGGTGGCAATACATATTACTAGATATTAGTGTTGACATCAATGACAACATACATTGCCAACACAATCACTTCGATCAACAAGTTCAACAAATTCCTCTATTTTCTAAATGTTTTAAATGAATTAAGATTTTCCATCAAATATAATCCCTTTTCATACAATTCGTTCTTCTAAATTTTAAATAAACTCATTATGGTTAGTTAGAATAAGAAAGTGAGCCCAAATTTAAATTTAATTTTAGGAAAAATAGTTTCATTTCCATAATGGTGAAAGTGATGTAAATATAATTTAAGACAACAAATGGTAACCTAATAATCACATCCTATAAGCACCCACTATAATTTTCTGCATGGGTTAATATATTTGGATCCAATAATGATTAAAATCTTAATGTTATCAATTATGGCATAACATATACAATTGATATATAGATTCTTAAGACATCTCTTGCTAGTTCACTCATCTAGGTCTCCCTTACCATACTTTATTCCTTGAATTATCTTTGTGTGTGTGAATATCATGGCTACTATTTGGACTTGTTTCTTTAAGCTAAGTTGAAACTATTCTATAGTCAATGATTTTCAAACTTTAAATTGTATGTTTATTGAAACGTATTTTTTTCCTTGATTTTCCAAAAATGAAAGTTTAAGCATGTCATTTTCATTAATTTTATTGAACTTTCTTCGATAGGCATTTTGATTTCTTCTCTTTAGGTGTTTCTTTGTTTTCTTAAATCATCTCTTTGTCTTCATTTAGATTTGCCTAGCAATTAAATTTGGAGGTTTTTTCACTTAGGAATCATCTATTTTATTATAGATCATTCCTTAGTCAAAGGAGATAGCTACAACTAGATTCCTTTGTAATAGCTAGTTAATTATATTTATTCTATATTTATTATTTTTTAAGCCTATTCTAAGTTAGAGGAATTTTAACCCAATCATCACTTCTATTTTATTTTATATTTTATTTTATGATATTTTCTGTCATTTTAATATTTTCTATATATTTTGTACTCTTTGTTTGTCTAATTTTCTTTGAGAGGCTTCTTCCCTTCTCCCTTTATTATTGGAATCTATTCAAAAACAATTATTTACAACTATTTGCAAAGAGGGTATTTTCTTTCAGGGACAACAACATTGACATTATCTATGTCATTTCTTCACAAAACCTTAATTTAAATCATATGGCTGATGATGAAAGTTTAGGATCTTATTTATTTATTTTAATCTAATTATTTATCTTTAAAAAATATAGATAATAGATTGATATGGGGAAAGTTTAAAGTTGTGTTTCACTTTACACCAATTTATTAACCTAACTAAATTTATGCATTTTTAACTAAAAATCAGTTTTGATAAAAAAAAAAGTGTTTTAGTTGGATTCATTCTAATTAAATGAGATTCTAGTACATAACTTTTGTAGATGGATGTGCCCACTACATAGATATGCAACATCCCTTTGGTAACTCAAAAAAAAAAAAACTATTGGGAAACCTTAATATTCTCGCAACTTCTACTCATGCAAACAACATTTAAAAAATTGAAATATACCTTTTTGTAAATCTAATGTTTAGTTTTCAAAACTATAAAAATTTAATATTTAAAACAGTGTTTATATTTTCTTGTCCATTTTTATAAAAGATAGGTAACTATTGTTGGATTATAGAGGAGATTGTTTGATTTAGTTGTTCATTGTTGTTGTTAGGATATGTTGTTGTCATTAATGTCAACATATTCTTGTGAGTTATTTCGGTGAGTTTGGAAAAGGTTTTTGGTCCATTTTTGTAGTTTGGTTTTGTTGATCACTGTTTTGCAGTATCTGGTATTCCCTCTAGTATATTCCGGTGTGATCAGATCTTGCATTGAGATTTTGTATTATTGTTTGGGATGATCTTGTGTATCTTCATTTCAGATGGTTCGTGATTTGGTGCACCACAAGTTATCTTTCTTCGTGACAGTTGCTAATTGGTTGTGTTCTTGAAGTTTGAGATGTTGATAGATGAAGATTTAAAAAGAGATGTTTGTGCAACTATTCCAGATGATTCTAACATGCTTGATGGTGTTTCATAGTCGTGTTCTATTTGTTTTGGCAATCCGCATTGATTGTTGAGAAAGTTTTTGGTTATTTCTATGAACCAGTGATAATTTGTGTGTTATACAGTATTTCCGGTGGTGTAGCGTGTTGTAGTTGATCTTGGCGGGATTTCTAATGGATGTAATTGTTTGGGAATTTTAATTAGGTCCATGCTATGTAATGCAAATCATAATATTGGTCCAGTGGTCTATCTTTGTATCGTGTAATGTAATTTTTGTAATTATGAGTTGAGGGTTGAGGGTTTAGTCGACCTTGTTATCAAGGTTAATGATTTGTATATATAAGTGAGATACTTATGTAATTTTGGTGTCAGAATTGTGTCTGCATTATCAGAGAGAGGTAAATGTGTGAACAAGGATATATCATTCAGCGAGGTGTTGTGGTGAGTTTGGTGTTGCGGGACAGACAACTGTGCTTAACCAAAACTGTCATTAGACATTTGTAGATGTTATTATTGCAGTTCATTTCTTCTGGATTGTAGTCTGAATCATATTTGTAAGTCAATGAGACTTCCCTGAGGGTTGTAGCCTTCTGGGCATATATCTTTTGAGCAGTGAGCTCTAGGTAGTGAGCCTGAATGTATGTGCATTCCCCATTGTAATATTTTTACATACTACTACAGAGTATCATCTTATTGTGGGTAGGTTCCCACCGTGGTTTTTCCCTTAACCGGGTTTTCCACGTCAAAATCTTGGTGTTATGTTTTGTGCTATTAATTTTCCTATCTGTTATTGCTCTAGTTTATCAGTTCTTATTTTGGAAGTTTATTTTGTTGTGCATCCAATGAAGATTGATTCACACCCCCCCCCCCTTGCCCTCTCAGTCTTCCTTCTTGATTATTGCTAACAATTGGTATCAGAGAAAGATCCTCCGGTAGAAGCTTAATCTCTTGAGGAGATCCAGGATGGTAGCTCAAGGTATTATTTTCAAGAAGGATAGTCTGAGGTTTGATGGAAGCAACTACACTGTGTGGAAGAAACAGATGGAGGTGCATTTGAAGTGTCTTGGTGAAGATTATTGGAAGATCACTAATAATCCTTATGTTGTTCCTCAGAATGGACCATCCACTCCTGGTGAGATTAAGGAAGTTGAATATAAGATCAGAGCGAAGGAAGCATTACTCAGTTCCTTGACCGATTCTGAAATAACAAATGTTATGGAAATTTAGACCACACATGAGATCTGGGTGAAGCTTGAGATCATGTATGAAGGTGATAGTCAAGTTAAAGTTGCCAAGTTACAGAGTTTGAAAGGGAAATATGAGACATTGAAGATAGGAGATGATGAGAACATACATTCAAGCATGGCTAAGGTGAATGAGCTTGTCCTTGGTATCAGATCGGTCTGTGGAAAGATTGAAGAAGATGAGATTGTTGCTAAGATGCCAAGGTCTTTGCCTCTTGCTTATAAACATAAGGTTTCTACTATTGATGAGATCCAGAGTGTAACTACAGTGACAAGGGATGTATTAATTGGAAAACTTGTTGCATTTGAGCTAAGTGAATTTGGTGAATCGCATGGAAAGTCTGAGACAACATTCAAAGCATCAACATTTGTGTCCGGTAAGAAGAAATATGATCTCGATGAATGCAAGATATCTAGATATGAAAGAGAAAGAAGAGAGATAAAAAAGCAAGAGAAAGAGCTTGATGAACTTGAAGCATTGATTGCCCAAAGGTTGCCTAAAGGTGCCAGTAAGTATGATGGAAATTTACCCTTAAAATGTTTTTCTTGTCATAAGATAGGACATTTTTCTTCTAGATGTCCGGAGAGAATGGTTAAGTATCACAAATATGATAAATTTTGATAAGTTTAATAGAAATGATAGATATGAGAAGCATGAGAAGTATGATAAGCCTTATAAGTCTAACCAGAAGTTTAGGAACTAGAAGAACTGTTATTATGTTGCAGATGAAGGTGTTACAGATGAAGAATCATAAAAAGATGAAGTTGTGGTTATTGCCATTACAGAAGATAGTCTTGTACCTATTGATTCCACTAGTTGTCCAGTTGAGGAGAAAACTTTGGCTGCTAAGGTAGAAGAAAAAGGTGAATGGGTGTAAGCATGGAAAGATGTGATTGTGGAATAGTTAGATTTGGAGATGACAAAGCCTATGTAATCCATTGAAGAGGTTCTATTTATTTTGATGGTAAGCATAACACTAATGATGTCTTGTATATTGAAGGTTTGAAGTATAATCTTTTTAGTATTGGACAAATGGTTGACAAAGGCTATGTTATACAATTCAAAGATGGTAAATGAAAGATCTTGAATGCCTCCGGTATAAAGATTGCATCTGGAACTAAGACTAAAGGTAAAAAATTTCTCTTGAATGCTAGTGACAAAAGTTGTTTGATTGCTAAGATAGATGAGAGTTGGCTATGGCATAGAAGAATGTGTCAGGTAAACTTTGATTCATTGATCAAGATCAGTTCTACTAAATCTATTAGGGACTTGCCTAAGATTGTTAAACCTGTTAATCGAATATGTAAGGAATGTCAGTTGGGTAAGAAAACAAGGATTTCTTTTAAAAGAAAATGGTACACATCAAATGGATTATTAGATCTTGTGCATACTGACCTGTGTGGACCTACAAATATTAGAAGTGTGTGGGGTGATAGCTACTTTATGTTACTAATTGATGATTATTTCAGAATGATGTGGGTTGTCTTTTTGAAGGAAAAATCAAAAGCATTTGAAAATTTCAAGTTATTCAAAGCTAAAGTTGAAACTGAGTCCGGATTGAAGTTGAAGTGTCTGAGATTTGATAGAGGTGGAGAATTTTGTTCTGGTGAGTTCAATTTTTTTTGTGAGATGAATGGAATCAGAAGACAATTATTTGCTCCTAGGACCCCACAACATAATTGGATTGTTGAAAGGAAGAACTGTACTACTTTAGATGCTGCAAGAACCATCTTGATTGAAGGAAATGTTTTGAAGGTTTACTAGAGAGAAGTTATTAGCACTGTAGTCTATACATTCAATAGAGTTCATATCAAAGGTGATACTGGTAAGAATCCTTATGAGCTTTGGTTTGGTCATGTTCCTACTGTGAAATATTTCAAAGTCTTTGGTAGTAAATGTTATATCAGGAGAGATGAGGATATTGGAAATTTTGATGCTAGAAGTGATGAAGGTATCTTTTTGGTATACTCTACAAATAGAAAAGCCTACTAGTATTATAACAAGAGACTGAGAAAGATAGTTGATAGTGCAAGTGTTAAGGTGGATGAAAACCTTGGAAAGGAGATCAAAGCTTATGATGAAGGTCAACATGTTGTTTTAGCTCCTATTCAACTTGAAGAGCCTAAGAAGAATGATATGGTAGAGACAAAGACTGTTGTTGTTGTCGGTGAGGATGTTCATGAGCCTAAGTCTGTGAATCAGAATAACCAGAAAACTCTGAGGTATGTAAGATTGAATCATTCTGAGAATGAGATTATTAGTAATAAGAATAAAGGTATAATGACTAGAAGAAGGTTAGTTGCTAAAGAGATATGTTTGATTTCTAAAGTTGAACCTAAAGATGTTGTTGAAGCTTGTAAAGATGATAATTGGATTAGAGCCATGGAAGAAGAGTTAGATCAGATTGAAAAGAACAATACTTGGGAACTTGTGCCTAGACCTAAGGATAAAAATGTTATTGGTACTAAATGGGTTTTTAGGAACAAATTGAATGAAGCAGGTGAAGTAGTTAGAAATAAAGCTAGACTAGTTTGCAAAGGTTATTCACAACAAGAAGGGATTGATTATGAAGAAAATTTTGCTCTGTTTGCCAGAATTGAAGTTGTTAGATTGTTACTTACTTATGCTACTTATAAAGATCAAGGTATATCAAATGGATGTCAAATATGCATTTTTGAATGGTGATCTAGAAGAAGAAGTTTACATTGAACAACCTGATGGATTTTCATTATCAGATGATGGAGATATGGTATGTAAGCTGAAGAAAGCACTTTATGAATTGAAACAAGCTCCTAGAGCCTGATATGCTAGATTAGATAAATACTTGCTAAAATTGCGATTTGTCAAAGGTGTTGTTGATAGTAATTTGTACTTTAAAATTGAAAATGACAACATTTTGATTGTTGAAGTCTTTGTTGATGATATTATTTTTTGTGGTGATGATGATATAAGCATAAAATTTGCCAGTGATATGCAAAAAGAATTTGACATGTATATGCTTGGTGAGATGAAATTTTTCTTAGGTTTGCAGATTGCATAGACAGGAAAAGGTATCTTTATATATCAAACTAAGTATGCGAAGCAACTACTAAAGAAGTTTGGATTAGATGATTCCAAATTGATTGGAACTCCTATGGTGACTGGTTGTAAATTGTCTAAAAATGATGAATATCCTAAAGCTAATCAGAGTTTATACAGATCTATGATTGTTGGACTGTTATATCTTACTCAAACTAGGCCTGACATTATGCATGTTGTGTGTATGGCAGCTAGATATCAAGTTGATTTGAAGGAGATTCATGTTACTATTGAAAATAATATTCAGATATTTGAAAGGAATTGAAGATTATGGATTATGGTATGCAAAGAATTATGATTTCATGTTATGTGCTTATACTGATGCAGATTGGGCAGGTGATGTTGATGATCAAAAGAGTACTACTGGTGGAGCATTCTTTTTAGGTAAGAAGTTGGTTTCATGGGCTAGCAAGAAACAAGATTCGATATCTTTATCTACTGTTGAAGTTGAGTACATTGCTGCTACTAGTAATTGCACTCAGATAGTATGGATGAAGAAAATGTTGAAAGATATCAGAATTATTTATGATGAGCCTACTGTTATATATTATGATAATTCCAATGCTATAAACATTTCTAAGAATCCGGTGCATTACTCTAAGACTAAGCATATATCAATCAAATACAATTACTTGAAAGAAAGTTGTTGAACATAAGGTGAAGCTAGAAATGTATCTACAAAGAAAAAAATTGTTGATATTTTTACTAAGCCTTTGCCTACAAATACATTTGTCTATTAGAGATACAAATTAGAGGTTTCCATCCTTCCTGATGAGAACTAGATGCATTGAGTTGCATCGATCCGTTGGAATTCAGAGCTTTACTCTTTTATCCAGATTGATGAGTTGGTGTTGCTCCTCTGCTGGAGTATTCTGTGGATTTGGTTGTGTACCTTTGGGATAGAGGGATTCATGTTTTAGGGGGAGAGAAGACTTATGATTCCGTTTTGATAGAGAGATTTCTGAGATTTTTGGTTGTGTTTCAGGGGGAGAGACATTCATGTTTCTGTTTTAGTGGGAGAGAGTTTGATTTTCTATTTTGGTGATCTTTAGCATTGTTGTCAAAGGGAGAGAGAGATCATGTGAAAAAATGCTTTACCTATCTTGATCTTAGGGAGTTTGCTGGTGATATCTTCTTTCTTTGCATTGACTGTTTTTCACATTCATATGTTGCCATCAATGCCAAAGGGGAAGATTGCTAGATTATTGAGGAGATTGTTTGATTTGGTTGTTCATTGCTACTGCTAGGATATGTGTTTATCATTGATGTCAACATATTCCTATGAGTTATTCCAGTGAGTTTGGAAAAGGTTTTTGGTCCGGTTTTGTAGTTTGGTTTTGCTGATCACTATTTTGTAGTATCTGGTATTCCCTTTGGTATATTCCTGTGTGATCAGATCTTGTGTTGAGATTTTGGCTTATTATTTGGGATGATCTTGTGTATCTTCATTTCAAATGGTTTGTGATTTGGTGCACTGCAAGTTATCTTTCTTTGTGACAGTTGCTGATTGGTTGTGTTATTGAAGTTTGAGACATTGACAGATGAATATTTGAAAAGAGATGTTTGTGCAACTATTCCAGATGATTCTAACATGTTTGATGGTGTTTCCTAGTCATGTCCTATTTTTTTGGCGATCTACATTGATCATTAAGCAATTTTTTGGTGATTTATATGAACCAGTGATAATTTGTGTGTTATACAATATTTCCAGTGGTGTAGCATGTTGCGGTTGATCTTGGCGGGATTTTCGGTGGATGTAGTTGTTTGGGAATTTGGATTAGGTCCATGCTATATAATGTAAATAATAATATTGATTCGGTGGTCGATCTTTGTATCATGTAATATATTTTTTGTAATTATGAGTTGAGGGTTGAGGGTTTAGCCGACCTTGTTGTCAGGGTTGATGATTTGTATATATAGGTGAGATACTTATGTAATTTTGGTGTTAGTATTGTGTCTGCATTATTAGAGAGAGGTAAATGTGTGAACAAGGATATATCATTCAGCGAGGTGTTGTGGTGAGTTTGGTGTTATAGGGAAGACAACTATGCTTAACCAGAACTGTCATCAGGCATTTGTAGATGCTATTATTGCAGTTCATTTCTTCTAGATTGTAGTCTGAATCATATTTGTAAGTTAGTGAGACTTCCTTGAGGGTTGTAGCCTTCTGGGAATATATCTTTTGAGCAGTGAGCTCTAGGCAGTGAGCCTGAATGCATGTGCTTTGCTCAATGTAATATTTTCACATACTACTGCAGAGTATCATCTTATTGTGGGTAGGTTCCCACTATGGTTTTTCCCTTTACCAATTTTTCCACGTCAAAATATTGGTTTTATGTGTTGTGTTGTTAATTTGCGTATATATTATTGTTGTGGTTTATCAGTTCTTGTTTTGGAAGTTTAATTTGTTGTGCACCCAGTGAAGACTGATTCACACCCCCGCCACCCCCCTCTCAGTCTTCCTTCTTGATTGCTACTAACAACTAGAAGTAAAACATATAGCTGATTATTTTCAAAAGGAAAAATACTAAATTTTATTATTATTTTCTTAAATATGATTCACTACAGGAGATATTCCATGTTGAGATAATATAATAAATAAATAGTTCACACAAAAGCGGAGCTCACTCAAACAATTAAAGTTTTAGTATAAGAAAATTTTAAGATCTTTAAAAATTATTAATCCATACTCTTTTTAAATTATAAATATGAAAAAAATGAAATTTACCATGAAAAGTGGAGGCCCATTTAATCTCATTTTTAACAACTAAATTATTGTGTCCATTTTATATAAAAAATCAAATAATTTAAAAAATGATAAAAACATAAAACACACTAAAAAATCTATAGTTTATTATTTTACATCATTTCCAAATTTAGAACATATATGTCACTTTATAGCAATTTAAGTTAAACATTTATATCAATTTTGATCATTTCCTTTATAAAAGTGGAACATAACTTTAAACATTCATCCATCGTGTTAGCACACAATTTTGCTAGTAGTTATTGGTTGTTAAATAGCTTTCTAGATTAGGCTATTGTTTCTTTGTTGGATCATTTATTTCTTTTCTTCTTTGCAACCTAGTATATTTACAAAGAAATAAAATTTAAGCCACATCAAATCAAATCACACAACAAATCACTCAAATAACTAGTTGTAAACACATGAATTTATTAAAAAAAAAATTCAAACATTGGAATCAATGCAATTTCAAAAAATAAGAATCTTGAACATTTGTTGCATAATTTATGTCAAATGTATAAAAATAAATCAACGTTTCAAGCATACTAAACTTTATGAAATCAAATTGCCAAGTTATTATAAATTACAAACAATCAACTTGAATACCATCACAACATTCAAGCAGATCTTATCATGAAATATTATATAATAACATAAATATACACTAGGTGTGTGCATTAAGATGGGGGACCAAAAAGTGGTCACTTGACCTTTTGGTCCCCATGAGAACATAACACGACATTATGTTCATTTTGAACATAAAGGCAAAAATAGACATGTAATGCCCCACCAGGAAACCCCGAAGGGATAAAGCTAAAACACACGAATGGAGTGCACATAATTTAAAAAAAATAAATTAAACATAACATAATGATACAATGAGTTATCATAAGCTCAGATAACACAACGGAAGACTAAACAACCCTAAAGAGTTTCCCAACGTGATTACTTAATTTAACATCTAACTCAACTCATGACATTGATCCAATTAAGCAGGTTCACTTAATTACATGTTCTTACTTTAAACAAAGATATAATTTGTTCAGCAATTTAAAATTATAGATAACAGGACGACGTCCATCCATCATGGTTGAAAATGCAGCTAACATGAGGAAATTCACCCATTATAGTTAAAACATAGATAACATGTGGACGTTCATTCATTAGAGTTTAAATATAGATAACTTAACGAAGTTCATCCATTAGAGTTAAACTCATGGTTAACATGATTAAGTTCATCCAATAAATTTTAACCATTCATTACATTCAATCTTACATTAAACATATGCCATGCATCTAATTTCATATCGTACTTTAGCTTCATAATAAACTAATGAATACTTCCCATGCCTACTTAATTTCGCTATCAATAACTGAATATAATCCATTAATCAAATCTACATTCTCTTATGATCCTAATTACTACATTTAATAAAATGACTACATACATGCATTTACGATTATCTTCATCTAATCCCCATTATACATTTTAACATAAAGCATCCATAAAAGCCGAATTAAAAGAAAACATAAAAATGTAGAAACATCTCATAACACCGAAATGATCTCGGAGTTCACCCTTAGTGGGCTACATCTCTGGGTCTGCTCAACTACAAGACCCCTCTGATACTTAATCAATAGTGAAGGGTACATAAGGTTCACATCATTTACAATCCTATCGTCAAGGCGAACATAACCAATAATACACATGACCACCTTGGTCCATTAAATACATAAATGATCCCTGAATAGGAAAGGATCCAACTGAACATAATAAGAAGCAATTATAAAAGATCAACTGGAGCATCCGCGAAACTAAATCTTCGCAACCCATCATAAGCATCTCATGGTCTAACATGAAAATCAGGCTCTCACGAGGGCAATAAACAACAGGACGACTCCACCATCGTGCTCCGATCAAAGGCAACACAACACACACTAGCAAACATATTCAAACGAACTCCTAAAACCCAGGAATACTCAAGGTCAAGCAAACGGAGTTCAATATGGTAGGATTACCCACTTGGTCAAACTAAACTTCATATGGGGTGCACTGATTGATGGTACTCTAACTAGAGACCTAACCAACTATGGTCTACCACAAACCAATATTTAACATACATACAAGGGACATGATCAAACACAAACTATCACATGAAAACAGTCCAGATTCGGGATCAAGACCAACACCAGTACCCAAATCGACAAATGACAATAACCTACAATCACAAACAAGGACTTGCCATTTCATAAGCAAATGTGAATACAAAAAATTACATGCATAGACAGAGATTAGGAAGGACAATCTTGTACACATTGGTTAATCATTAAAATCGATCCAGTTTTCTAACGGATCTAAGTTCTCAAAATACAATAACAGAAAGAAAAAACACTATTACAAGGTAAATTCAATACCACAATGGCAATAGTACAATTTTGCCTATTTCCCAATTCTAGAGAAAAATATAAATTAAACAATTTATTTTACTAAATGTAAATATCATTTAAATTTCCAAAATACCCAAATACTATATTATTTCATTTCTTAAATCTCCAGATAACCTATTATCGTCTAATTTCTCAGATAATATATTCCAAGATAATATATTATTTGAAATTTACTAAATAATAAATATATTTTATTTCCAAAAAAAAATTCAATAAAAATATTATTTAATCTTATTCCCAAATAAAATGCTTCCTGCGAGCCTATAAAAATAAATACAAAATAATATATATATTTCATTGAAACTAAATTAAATATAAAATAATTTAATTTCAAGAACTCAATTACATATATCAAAATTCCTTAAAACCAAATTATTAATTTTGATTAATCCCAAAATAGTTTTAAAAAAAACATTAAAATAAGATTAGAATAAATATTTATTATCCCTTATCCTACAAAATTGTTTGCAAGTGAAATTAGAATCATTCCACATATTACAATGTGATTTTCGCTTCAAAATAATATAATGAATCTTTATTTTATTTTATAAATAATCACAAAGTGACAATAGAATTCTATATTTGATATGATTTTTGTTTTATAAAATTAGAATAAAATATTCAATTCATATTATCCTCAAAAATAGTTAACAATTGAAAATAAAATCTTTCTTTCTTTTAAACTCAATACAAAATAATTGATAAGTTTAAAATTAAAAAATAATAATAATATTTATAGATACACAGGCTTTATTTCCATTCCGCTACATAAACCTCTAATTTTAAAATAAATTAGAATTACCAAACTAAATTTCACAAAGATCAATAATGAAAAATAGAAATAAAAATCCTTATTTCTATATCAAAATAGAATTTACAGATAACACAATAGCTTCCAAAATTTTATATTAAAAAAAAAAAAAAATTCTCTTCCACAGAGAAAAGATTAGTTAAAAACATTTGCTCCAATTTTTTTGTAAAATGAAATACATAGTTTATAACAACTAAAATTATAAACTTTAATAATCTGAACATAAATTTTATTTCATAAGCAAACTTAATCAACTAAAATCTGAAACTAATAAATACTGGTAAAATGAAATTTCAAACTCTATGACAATACAGAGAGGGAAAATACCAGAGAAAATTTTAAAACAAAACCCATTTGGCCAAATTGGGTGACTATCAAATTAATGTTGGCTATGCAAGAATGGGAAGAGGAAATTTATAACTCTATTCCTCATTCCTCCAAAATGAAACTATCAGAAGAAATACATAGGCTGGAAGCACAAGAGGGTAATTCTGGCAAAATTTTGCTAGCATAACCCCTGTGATTTAAGGCAGAAGCTATCCAACCTTGGAAGCTTTCCTGGAAGATCTTGAGGAAGAGCTCATCCAACCAGCTATCCACGCCAATCCTTCCTTCCAAATCCTGATTTCTCCCACATGCATCCAAGAAAAAAAATAAAAAATTTCTTCCCATAGACTGCCGCCTCCTTCTGTGAACTCTAGGAATTAAAAATTAGAAAATTATATGCAACCTAAGCTTTTTTAGGTTTTCCCACCCAAAATATTTTCCAAAAGAAAATATTTAATAATAAGAGCATTTATTTTTCAAATTAGAAAAATAAAAATAAGCTTTTCTCTCTCTCATGTAATTTCTTATTTTTTTTCTAATTAACACAACTTAGCATTTTATTTATTTCAAAATTATATAAGGGTAGAATATATTATTATTATTATTATTATTATTTTTAATTAAAATAAAATCCCAATTTTTTATTTTTATTTTTTAAAACTATATCCAACATTTTAATCTCGCTTTTCTAATTAAGTTGATTTTCTTAATTAATTAAAATCAACCTTTCTATTTTTAAAAGGAAAAGAGATTAAATTAATTATATTTCAAATTAATTTAAATCTTTCCTTTCAAAAAACATAACTAAATAAATTAATCAATTAAAATTAACCATTTAATTAAACTAGCTACAAATTTAAATTGAGCAATTCTAAATAACAACTAATCGCATAAAAGGGAACCTATTTAATTTAGTCCCTTAATTTTTAATGCAAAAACACAACTTAATCAAATAAAATACAAAGGATTAATTTATCAATTTAACCACACACACAAAACCCGCAATCCAAGAAAGCCAAACAAATAGACGACCTGCATACCCAACCAAAGGAATACTGATTGACGACTGACGACACTCATTTGAGCATGACTAGGGTCACATGAGGGTCTCCTGACCACCTAATCCAATTTTCTAAGGGTTAATGAGACGCACTCAAACCTGTGAATCCAGGTGAAGACAAACCTCGCACCCATGCAGTACTGTACCTGCAATCTCCTGCAACCCTGAATCATATTTGCATACATACATACATACATACATACATACATACATACATACATACATACATACATACATACATACATACATACATACATACATATATATATATATATATATATATATATATATATATATATATATATATATATATATATATATATGTTTAATAAAAGTGTTAGCCCGAGATAAATAGCACAATTTAGGAGAAATAATAAACTTACATATGAATTGATGTGACAATCACATTAACAGGTATGCATATTAATTAAAACACCTAACTATAACTTGATTACATGATAACTAACCAAGATTAAAATCTGATTAGGGCAGGGGTACTACATTCTCCCCCCCTAGGTTCTGACTTACTCTTGGAAGTCATAAGGCTGAACGGAGAACATGTCGCACGTAGTAGCCCTGAAACTCATTCAACAAAGATCAAATTGCACATAGGAATCTTTCCATAAATAATTAAAAAATTATTGCTAAATCCTCTATGAATGCCATTATCCATTGGCAAGATACATCTAAATCCATACATTTCTTAAAATATTCTAGGAATTATCCGCAATCATAGCAGAGAAACAAGAATTTTCTCCCTTTCATTACACCAATTAAAGCATTAAAAGAGATAGATAACAATTACCACACTCATCAACCAAGTATGACAAGAAAAATTCCATCATGATCAATTTCTTTTACCAATCCATCTTTTCATAAAACTTAATCGCATAAAACTAGCTTCAATATCAAATTCTACAGCCAAATTAACTTTCATGTAGTAAGAGAAACATATATAACACAATAGTTTACAATTTCCAGGCATATAAGAACCTTTCCAAAGACTATGTTCCATAACATAGTGACAAGAGGACACAATTTTACTCCATGATTACACATAATAACCATCCACATAACAGGAATGAACAACTCAATAGGGCACATGTGAGCATGTCTAATGCTCGGTCAAAGATAATATACACGATCAACATCTCTATGCCTGATCTCAGAACAATAATATGATCATAAATATCCAATATCTCACTCAAGGGCTTGATGGTGTTAGGGCACGCCATAGCGGTGCTACCTTCCATACAAGACCTTCGTGAACATCCCTTGTTGAGTAAGGTGGTTAGCCTCCAAGAGATAGTCACCACACATAGGTAGGTAGTGGATGACATACCCCCATCCTCAAGGTTCCCTATGTCTACTTCCTCGTATACACTCAACCAAGACCGTCTCATATGTCCTTGGAGAGGAATTTCACATTTCAGCACAAGACCAACACACGAAAATAATAAGGATAAATTAGTTTAGCCACCAAAGTACAGATGAATAAAGCTAATAAATCATCAATTCCAACAGTAAGGCAAGAAAATAATCCAGAATTTGTAACACCAAATCAAGTATGCAAAAGATCACAAGATCGTGGCTAATCCTTCAAAGTCAAAATAAATAAATTGTTGGCCCCCAAAGAAATAAATATGAATATCACAATTGCACATAACATCACTATGTGACTCACATCTAGCCACCAACGAGGAAGGAGGGAGCACTCGTATAGCTATCGTAGTAGCCCATCATGTGGTGCAGCCTAGTCATGCATCCACATGGCATGACAGTGTGCACCTTGACATCAACCCACATCACGTCGTCATGTGGCATGGATCTACCCTAAACAAGTCGGTAGGCCTCATGGTAATGTCTACTACATCTCGCATCGTGTCTCAGCATGACATGGCAATAATCCAAGTGGAAAAAGGCATGCAATGGATGTATCCCACATGGTAGTGTACCTCACAGAAAAAGGCATGCGCAGTCACACCCCGCATAGCGATGTACCTCTTAGGATACTCGCTGTAAGCCAGAGGTATACATGACTAAGGTCCACCCACATGTCTACCAGCACCTACTATCTAGCAGCTCATGCGAATAAACCTACCTTTCATGAAGACAAGGCAAAGGATCCTCCAAAATACACCATCACTATGCTCAAGAACTGTCATCAATATGCTCAATTAAAGGGTAGGAATAGGCTGGCACACATGAACCTTATAAATTGGTTCATCAAAAAGGGAAAGTATTGAGTACACCTTTAATACAGTTTCATTATATAACTATATTTTTCCTCAAAATAGAGAAGCTAAAGTCGCTTCATGCCGACATTACTCGTATGTTGATCCATACTATTCAAGGAATGGTGACTTCTAATACTACCCCTAACATACTGAATTACCAACAACCCGAGGTTTGGTACTTAGTAGGGTAAGAAATAAGTAACATCACACAAACATTATGGTTTTCCATACTCATAAGTAAACATATCTTCCATGGTTGATTACTTCACCAACCTATGACACATATAGCATGTACGGTTTTCTTACAATACACACGAAAACACCAGTACTGGTTTATTCACATTTACGGGGAGTACTTTTCAGTACCCTATCATCTACTCAATGAAGGTT
Organism: Cryptomeria japonica; assembly: GCF_030272615.1. NCBI lineage: Eukaryota > Viridiplantae > Streptophyta > Pinopsida > Cupressales > Cupressaceae > Cryptomeria > Cryptomeria japonica. The sequence goes on from NC_081405.1 coordinate 543,868,944, forward strand.
TTAATTAAGCTTCCTACATGAATAACTGAAGAAAGTTTATTCTAAACAATTCAAAATTACTTAAGGAAGTAACATCATTCCTATATCTTTCACTAATTTCACTAAGCATTCATATTCACATTACTAACCATGCAAATTTTCTTTCCAGAGCTTAACACTTCCATCTTTCAATAAGAAGTCAAAATGCAAAAATACAATTTCATATGCTTTATAAACATTCTATTTAAATCAATGCATCCTTTCTTTGAAAACCTAAGGTACAATAAGAAGGTAATGAGGAACTATCCACTAAATAATATATATTAATGCATGCACATCAAACGAGATTTTTTCATTTTGCACTCTTTAGTCAAGCTAAGTCATTATATATATGCAAAAGCAAGTTCAGTGTAGCAATGTTAAAATAGGCCCTCTATCAAATTGGTATATTGAAACACATAAAACAATCTTTCATGGAACACATTAATACACTCTTAGCCACTATAACATGTTCCCTTTCTATACCTCTTTAACCCACAAGGTAGTTTCACATAACAACTATTCACACATTAATGCACATTACTAAGATAAAATTGAATTATGTTACTCCTACAATACATATGGAGAATTCTTAAATGTCAACATACAATTTTCTCTCAATAAAAAATATGAACTTTCAAACCCATAGCTCTTTTATTATCTAAAAACACAGAAGCGTCATAAGGCTCACACAAGGGTTCAAGAAGTCGCAACCTTTCTCTCACAATAAGGAAACTCACATAAGAGATAACTACACATTAAACGAACATTTTAATCTCTAGAGAGAAAGAGGAGGAAGGGTGATAATCGTTCAATTTTGCTACAAAATAAGCATTAAACATCTACCATACAAGTCCTTCAAGCGAACAACACTAAGCTAGATAATAATCTTAAAACAAGCATATTTTGTACTTTCAGATTCAAAACAAGCACTGACTAACCCAATGGATTAGTCTAAAGCGAACAACAATCAATAAGGAAGGTGCATATGACTCTCTTTCAAAATAAGAGTAATCGTAGACCAAGGCATCAATAAGTAACCCAAGCACATATAATCACTCAAAAAGCACCAACATCAAGAACGTGAAAGTAAGGTGTGAACACACACATTACACACAATTAGGTTTGCTCAAAATAATACGCAAGGAATAGGACATGAGTACTTAAGATCTTAAAGATCCTACGACTCAATCATGTGCATACAAAAGGAAGACAAGCATACAACATAAGGTCTAAACACCTCATACCAACAAAGGCCACAAATGAAACCATAGATCCCAGTGTTTGCAACCTGGCTCTGATACCAAATGTAATGCCCTACCAGGAAACCCTGAAGGGATAAAGCTAAAATACATGAATGGAGTGCACATAATTTTAAAAAAAAAATTAAACATAACATAATGACACAATGAGTTATCATAAGCTCAGATAACATAGCGGAAGACTAAACAACCCTAAAGAGTTTCCCAACATGATTACTTAATTTAACATCTAACTCAACTCACGACATTGATCCAATTAAGCAGTTTCACTTAATTACATGTTATTACTTTAAACAAAGATATAATTTGTTCAGCAATTTAAAATTATAGATAACAGGACGCGTTCATCCATCATGGTTGAAAATGCAGCTAACATGAGGAAATTCACCCATTACAGTTAAAACATAGATAACATGTGGACGTTCATTCATTAGAGTTTAAATATAGATAACTTAACGAAATTCATCCATTAGAGTTAAACTTATGGTTAACATGATTAAGTTCATCCAATAAATTTTAACCATTCATTACGTTCAATCTTACATTAAACATATGCCATGCATATAGTTTCATATCGTACTTTAGCTTCATAATAAACTAATGAATACTTCCCATGCCTACTTAATCTCTCTATCAATAACTGAATATATTCCATTAATCAAATCTACATTCTCTTATGATCCTAATTATTACATTTAATAAAATGACTACATACATGCATTTATGATTATCTTCATCTAATCCCCATTATACATTTTAACATAAAGCATCCATACAAGCCAAATTAAAAGAAAACATAAAAATGTAAAAACACCCCATAACACCGAAATGATCTCGGAGTTCACCCTTAGTGGGCTACATCTCCGGGTCTGCTCAACTGCAAGACCCCTCTGATACTTAATCAATAGTGAAGGATACATAAGGTTCACATCATTTACAATCTTGCCATCAAGGAAAACATAACCAATAATACACATGACCACCTTGGTCCATTAAATACATAAATGATCCCTGAATAGGAAAAGATCCAACTGAACATAATAAGAAGCAATTATAAAAGATCAACTGGAGCATCCGTGAAACTAAATCTTCGTAACCCATCATAAGCATCCCATGGTCTAACATGAAAATCAAGTTCTCACGAGGGCAATAAATAGCAGGATGACTCTACCACCATGCTCCAATCAAAGGTAACACAACACACACTAGCAAACATATTCAAACGAACTCCTAAAACCCAGGAATACTCAAGGTCAAGCAAACGGAGTTCAATATGGTAGGATTACCCACTTGGTCAAACTAAACTTCATACGGGTTGCACTGACTGATGGTACTCTAACTAGAGACCTGACCAGCTAGGGTCTACCACAAACCAATATTTAACATACGCACAAGGGACATGATCAAACACAAACTATCACATGAAAATAGTCCAGATTCAGGATCAAGACCAACACCGGTACCCAAATCGACAAATGAAAATAACCTACAATCACAAACGAGGACTTGCCATTTCATAAGCAAATGTGAATATAGAAAATTACATGCATAGGAAGAGATTAGGAAGGACAATCTTGTACACATTGGTTAATCATTAAAATCGATCCAGTTTTCTAACGGATCTAAGTTCTCAAAATACAATAATAGAAAGAAAAAACACTATTACAAGGTAAATTCAATACCACAATGGCAATAGTACATTTTGCCTATTTCCCAATTCTAGAGAAAAATATAAATGAAACAATTTATTTTACTAAATGTAAATATCATTTAAATTTCCAAAATACCCAAATACTATATTATTTGAAATTTACTAAATAATAAATATATTTTATTTTCAAAAAAAAATTCAATAAAAATATTATTTAATCTTATTCCCAAATAAAATGCTTCCTGCAAGCCTATAAAAATAAATATAGAACTATATATATATATATATAATTTAATTTCAAGAACCCAATTATATATATCAAAATTCCTTAAAACCAAATTATTAATTTTGATTAATCCCAAAATAGTTTTAAAAAAATTGCTTCAAAATAGTATAATGAATCTTTATTTTATTTTATAAATAATCATGAAGTGACAATAGAATTATTTCTATATTTGATATGATTTTTGTTTTATAAAATTAGAATAAAATATTCAATTCATATTATGCTGAGAAATAGTTAACAATTGAAAATAAAATTTGTCTTTCTTTTAAACTCGAAACAAAATAATTGATAAGTTTAAAATTTAAAAGAACAATTAATATTTATAGATACATAGGCTTTATTTCCATTCCGCTGCATAAACCTCTAATTTTAAAATAAATTATAATTACCAAACTAAATTTCACGGAGATCAATAATGGAAAATAAAAATAAAAATCCTCTTTTCTATATCAAAATAGAATTTACAGATAACACAATAGCTTCCAAAATTTTATATTTAAATTTTTTTTTTTTAAAATCTTCCACAGAGAAAAGATCAGTTAAAAACATTTGCTCCAAATTTTTTGTAAAATGAAATACATAGTTTATAACAACTAAAATTACAAACTTTAATAATCTAAACATAAATTTTATTACATAAGCAAACTTAATCAACTAAAATCTAAAACTAATAAATACTAGTAAAATGAAATTTCAAACTCTGTGACAATGCAGAGAGGGCAAATACCAAAGAAAATTTTAAAACAAAACCCATAAGGCCAAATTGGGTGACTATCAAATTAATGTTGGTTGTGCAAGAATGGGAAGAGGAAAAATCTAACTCTATTCCACATTCCTCCAAAATGAAACTATCAGATGAAATACATAGGCTAGAATTTAAATTTGAAAACAAATCATTTTATCATAAACAAAATCAAAACCCAAGCAAAAATTGGAAACACGGCCTATGCTATTTATTCTTTTACAAATACACATAAAACTACAAAGAGAGGAAGAATATTTGAGCTAATATTCTATTTATTCTTTTACAAATACATAGAAAAACTACAGAGAGAGGAAGAAAATGCCAAACAAACAGGCGACCTGCATACCCAACCAAAGGAATACTGACTGATGACTAACGACACTCATTTGAGCATGACTAGGGTCACACAAGGGTCTCTCGACCACCTAATCCAATTTTCTAAGGGTTAATGAGAAGCACTCAAACCTGTGAATCCATGTGAAGACGAACCTCGCACCCATGCAGTACTATACCTGCAATCTCCTGCAACCCTGAATCATATTTGCATAGGAGAAATAATAAACTTACATACGAATTGATGTGACAATCACATTAATAGGTATGCATATTAATTAAAACACCTTACTATAACTTGATTACATGATAACTATCCAAGATTAAAATTTGATTAGGGTAGGGGTACTACAAGACATTACAATCTTTCATTCTTCTATGAAAATCCTTGAGACCATGTAATTTTGCATCTCATTTCCACACTTGTGTTCCTATAAATCCTTTTTTATTATCCCATTTCCACACTTGCGTTCCTATAAATCCCTTTTTATCTCATCTTTGTCAAATTATAGTCAATATACCATGAAGATGTTGGGGAGGTTGAACAAGTAAATATTTTTGGTTTTTAGTGTTGAATTTGGATTAAATGGGTAGATTAAATTAGTTTTTTCAATTAAAAATTATTTTATTTTTTAGAGTTGATATTAATGCACTTCAAAATATTGAAAATATTTAATCACCTCCCCATCAAAACCCTCCTAAATAAAAGGCACAACAAACACCTCCCCCAATTTCTCAACATCCTCCATGGATACAACAAGATATCGTCCATGAATACAACAAAACAAAGAACTTGAGGATTTAATTTCAAGGTTGAAAGATCTTATAACAACAAACTCTCCTAGAATGAACCTTTCCAATTTGTTGTAATCTATTATCTCTCATGTAGTATTAGAAACTGGACAAATCAACACTTGGTCTAACAAGAAGAAACAAAAAAAAAAATTATGTAGAAAAACTGTCATAAGAGCAAGTTAAACAATTTATAAAAAAATAAAATATGACTTGTGTGCTCTCTTCACTAATATGCAAACCAATGAAACCTTACACAATGCATGTAAGAGTTTCTCTATCCATTGGTATCACCACTAAGGGATAAAAAATAATTTTTGGGATAGTCGTGGATGGATTTTGACCATCCTCCATGCAATAATTATGAGGTACCACAATAATTTTTATGAAACTCTATTGCAATTTTTTTAGGACAATGAGACCCCAAATTACTTTGACATGTGAGAGATCTAAGGTAGAAGTGGGGGATCTACACATGATAGAGTGGGCCCACAATGTGAATGAAGGTAGAGATTGAGACCCTTGGCTAGATCAAATATGAAGCATGTGACTATCCCTTTCTTACATGAAGGAGAGTGCTGAGGCACATACCTTGTCACCTTAGAGTTTATTAACTTGCTTAATCAAACCCTTATACAACATATTAGGCCTCCAGTATAGGGTGATGTGGGAAAGTTTTCTAGGCCTTGAGTTTCACCTCATTTATGTCTATCTTGTGAGTCTCTCTATGTTTATGATCTTGAGAGTAGTCAATTTGCATGTGGCCAAGACACATTTGTAACAGATCAAATGGTCATTAGAGACACATTGTTGAGTGAAACATTCAACATTGATAGCTAGATAAATTTAAACAAGTTTATTTAATTCAATTTATTAAATTTTATTTTGAAATGTAAGATGAACTAAATTAATATAATGATTATAATGAAAATTTAGGGTAAGAGTGTTCACCCTACTTGCAGTGGTCCTCCACCTCCTCATTTCATGAAAACATCAAGTCCACAATTATGTAACTAGTAAAGAAATATAAATATTAATTTCTAATAGTTAAATCTTATATAAATGTTACTCTTATATTAACCCACTTTGGATGTTGGACCTTCCACATTGACACCTGTCAGTCAAGGTGTTCATCGAACTTTCACTTAGGTAACCTTTGTTGAATATTCTAATGCACAAGACAACTGAGAGGGTGGGGGGGGGGGGTGAATCAGTTGTATAAAATCTTAAATCATTTTGTTAAATCAGATCTGCAATAACTTAAATTTAACACATAATCTATAGAAAGATATGAACATGAAAATTAGAGCACACCATACACAATGAAACACTAGATTATACGTGGAAAACCCTGTTAGGAGAAAAACCACAAAGAAGCTAATCTAAATAAATGAACACCTGTTAGGGTGACACCGATTAAGGTATTTTTTACAAAGAAAGGCTTACTACCTGAGAGAAGGAAAGAGAGGGTCACTATCGAAGTGCTCACTACCAAAATGAAGAAGAATAAAAGAGAAATAATCCACCACTTATGCATTTCTACAACCGCGATATCTATAGATACCTTCGGATTATTGCTTATGGTAGCTAACACATGAAAGTTCACACTATTCGACACTTTTCACCAACTCAAATACTAGTCATCAAACAGTAAGAAGATAGATCCTCTTTCATACACCTTCATTGCATTTCACTTTCTTTCACATGTACATCACACACAATACCCACACCATCCTTAACAAATTATCCCTTATTTATATCATCCTCACATATGCAAAGTCTCCCAAGGTCGACTAAGCAACTTAACCAAACATAATTCAAATTAGGTCAGCACTAAACATTCCCATAGTGGAAGAAGAATGTAAAGTGGACCACACCACATCTTAATTAGGATCAAAATAAACATAAAAAATGTTATACAACAATCCATAATCATCAGAGAAAAAATATGAAGTGTAAACACCCAAGGTCGACCAAACTTAGAGTAAACACCATCAAACTTGTAACCGTTTCTCTAAAACCCAAGAATATGTGCCAACTAAATAGAATGAAGCTAAGGATATTATCAACTTAAGTCCAAAACCGCAACAACAGAAACCATAACATGGAGAAATGTGGAGCATGCATTTCATATGGAAACACTAACACGCTATCAAACATACTGGTAAATACAACTTCCTTGTCACAACAATCTAGAGCACCAAATCCAAAATATAATGTCTCCAAACATAGCTTAACAACATATCCAAACTATATATGAAAATATGTACAACATAGAAGATATACGAAGAAAATCTCTTAGCACAACTACACAAAAAACTCAACATCACTTATACCAACTAGTCACTAATAATAATAATCAAAGCATGCTGACATAAATGACAACACATAAGCAGATTATTATGATCAACCTTGCGATAATCTCCCCCTTTTTCATTGATGGCAACACATCAATGATAATGACAACTCTCTTACCAAAATCCAAAATCCAATCTATTTCATGTTCTCTTCCCCTTTGCTAGATATTTCATCTTCTCATTCTCTACCCCTTTTCCATCAAGTACAAGGGCTTAGATACAAAAATTGTCAGCTCATTTTATTCAACTCTCCCTAGCTCCCCCTAAGAGGTAGAACCAAAAAAATAGTCTAGAATAATTTAGTAATCGTGAAGTTCACTACACTAATGCATCTCTATATGCATTTAGTTCAGAAAAGGAGGGGCAATAACCCCTAATTTCTCTTAGAGATATTAAAATGTATCTTTAGCAAGAGCTTTAGAAAATATATTAGAAATTTGTTCCTTTGTAGGCACATAATCAAGCTTCATTTTGTTCTCCAAAAATTTCTCTCTCAAGAAATGGTACTGAATTGAATTGTACTTGACTCATTCATCATTGTTCTAGCAACCCCTTGAACTATTCTATTCATCCTTTCAACTACACCATTATGTTGTGGTGTCCTAGGAGCAGACAATGTCTTCTTATCCCATGATTCTCACAAAAGATATTGAATTCATGAGAAGTAAACTTTCCACCTCTATCAAACCTCAAACATTTGATTCTTCTATCTATCTCATTTTCAACCATGGCTTTGAATTTCTTAAATTTTTCTAGAGCTTCATATTTTTCTCTTAATAAAGTAACCCAAGTCATTCTAGAGTAATCATCAATTAAGAGCATGAAATACCTACCACCTTGTTGACTTCTAGTTTTTCTTGTACCACAAAGAGCAATGTGCACTAACTTAAATAGTCTAGTAGAAGATTGTTGCTTGATCTTGAAAGTTCTCCTTATTTGTTTTCCAACTTGAAATTATTTGCAAATAGCATTAGTAGGTTTTGTGATCTTTGACAAATCTCTCATAGCTTGATTTGAACTAATCCTCGTTAAATTATCAAAATTAATGTGACACATCCTCTGATGTCATAACCAAATCTAAAAAATTTGCACCAGCGGGTAATATTTGCCAATAGTCCTCAACTAATATGCATTTCCATCTGTCCTTTTTTCTTGCTGCAATGAACATTCTAGACCTTTTCCTGATCTCACACCCATCATCCTGAAAAATAAGATTATATCTATTTTCACACATTTGACCAACACTCAAAAGGTTATGTTTGAATCCTTTAACATAGAAACGTTGTCATTATTATGTATGACGTTAAAGTTGATTGAACCAATTCCAACTATCCTAGCTATCTGATCATCTCCAAATCTAATAACTCCTCCATCAAGTTATTCAATCTTTACAAACTTACTCTTGTCACCAGTCATATGAATTGAACATCCACTATCAATAATATATTCATCTTTATTTCTTGTAGCATGAAAAGAAAATACAACAATACCTTCTATTTTAGCAGCATCTTCTGGTAGCTTTTTCCTTCACAATTTTACAAGGGTCAACAGAACATGATTCTTCCTTTACAACCAAGAACAAACATTCACTGTCTTCTTCATAGTCAAATTCATCATTAGAAATATTTCCATCTAAACTTTAACATAATAAGCCTTCTTATTGAAATTTCCTTTGAATTCCTTAATCTTTTAATTTGCAAATCTGTTAGGACATCTAGAAGCATAATGACCTATCTTTCCACACTTGAAACATTTAAAGGGTAATTTTACCTTTGTATTTTTTGGTTCATTTCTCCATCATTCTCACAAGTTTGCATCAATCTCATTAGAGTTTTCTTCACCAAATTCCTCATCTTTCACTGATCTAGTAGCCTTAAATGTTGTTTCTATTCTTGCACTACTAGTAACAAATTCTCTCATCTCAAAAGCAAGTAAGGAGTCATACAAGTATTCTCTAGTGTACTTATTCTGATTATGTGATTCTTGTATTGCTAAAAAATTAGAGCTATAAGGTTTAGTAAGAGTTTTGAGTACCTTTTCCACAACTTCATCTTTCAGTAAGTTACCTCCAAGACCTCTAATCTCATTCACAATATCATCTATCTTCTATAGGTAGCTAGTTATATTGTCTTCTTCATCTATCTGCATGCATTCATATTTAGTTTTAGAATTTTGCAACTTAGATTCTTTAACAGTATCATCTCCTTCATAAGTCTTTTCTAATTTATCCCAGACTTCATAAGCAGATTCCAAAGATACAACCTTTGTCAATTTAGTCTCTGAAAGAGAACTAAAGATAGCAAACCTTTCCTTTTCATTATCTTCAAAATCCTTGATCTCATCCGGAGTGTTCACCCCAAACTGCAATTTAATGCACTTCTTTGTAATATACATCTATACTTCCTAGCCAAGAGAAATGGGGTAACCTTGCATCTTGACTTTCCAGAAATCTTAGTTAGATCCATCAAACGTATGGATTGTCAATTTGTGCACCATTAGGATCTCCCCAAGTGGTTAAGCTCTTCTCCAAGGAACCAATGCTTAATACCAATTATTCAATATTCTAACGTACAATAAAAATAAGAGGGGGAGGGGGTGAATCAGTTATATAAAATCTTAAATCTATTTCTTACATTAGATCTGCAATAACTTAACTTTAACACATAATCCACATAAAGATATGAGCATGAAAACTAGAGCACACCATATACAATGAAACACCAAATTTTATGTGGAAAACCCTATTAGGGGGAAAACCACAGAGAATCTATTCTAAATATATGAACACCTATTAGGGTGACACCAATTAAGGTCATTTTTACAAAGAAAGGATCACTTCCTAAGAGAAAGAAAGAGAGACTTGCTCCCAAAATGTAGAAGAATAAAAGAGAAAGAATCCACCACTGATGCACTTTTGCAACCATAATATATAAAGATACCTTTGACTCACTAATTTTGATAGCTAGCGCATGAAAGTTCATACTACTCAAAACTTTTCACCAACTTAAACACCAGTCATCAAACAATCAAGAAGATAGATCCTCTTTCATACACCTTCATCACCTTTTACTTTCTTCAACATATACATCACACACAACACCCACATCATCCTTAACAAATTATCCCTTATTTATATCATCCTCATATATGCAAAGTCTCCCAAGATAAACTAAGAAACTTACCCAAACATAATTCAAATAAGGTTAGCACTAAACATTCCCACAATGGAAGAAGAATGTAAAGTGGACCACACCACATCTTAATTAGGACCAAAATAAACATCAAACATGTTATACAACAATTCATGATCACTAGAGCAAAAATATGAAGTCTAAACGCCCAAGGTTGGCCAAACCTATATTAAACACCATCAAACTTGAAACCATGCCTCTAAAACCCAAGAACACATGCCAATTGAATAGAATGAAGCTAAGGACATTATCAACTTAACTCCAAAACTTAAACACTAGAAACCATAATGCGAAGAAATGTGGAGCATGCATTTCATACAGAGACACCATCAAACATTGTTAAACATACTGGTAAATTGTAGCATCCTAAAATTGTGACACTTGCAATTTCGACCGCATTTGGGTCTTCACGATGGTGACGCGACACCGAACCTGAATGGAGACCCCGAAACTTGTTCATGACATCAAAAACTGCATTTTTCAGCACCCTGGCCTAATCCTCCTTGCACCCTATTGTCCCTGGAGGTGGGACCATGGCGCCCAACGCCCTGGTCCCTGGCCCTATTTTTGGGCCTGGTCTCTTTTGGGTCTTGGGTCTTTAAGTTTGCAAATTGGAAAATAATCTTTCCTGGTCGGCCTAAGGTTGGAAAAATCAGTCTATCAACCCTAATTGGCAAGTATATAAACTACATTTCCTCTCCCATTTTGAAAAGAGGAAAAAGGCGGAAATGATATTCAAGTATTCAAGCATTCAAGCATTCCTTCAAGCAATTGATCATTCTAAGTCTCCATTCAAGGCTAATTGTTGCATTCAAGACAAGGATTCAACCATTGAAGAGGAGATCACATACAACATACAACATACAACAACATTTACACCTTCGCATGTAAGAATACAAACATTCTTACAACAAGGTACTAGTACTTGTTTTACATTACAATCATTTACATTTACAGCATTCTCATTTCTTGGTTAATTCCAAAACTGGGGTTTGACCTAAGGGCAAACCCCTAATCCATAACCCCCCAATCGTCCTCTCTTTTTTGTGTGTAGGTTGCAGGTACGCGGCTGTAATTGAAGATCTGGAATCCTTGTGCAGAGACGAACAGATCCCCCTTCGTTTCGCGGATTTTTCGGAGGCCCGTGTGCACGCCGAGCGCCATCGTCCCGTCAACTTTTGCTCAAATTTGCAAGACAGCGCCGTCTCGACATTTTATTGCTAATTCCAGGTCCGCGGCTTCATCCTATATTCCTATCTCTGTTTATAAGTGAATCTTTCTCACTTTTCATGCATTCCTAGCTTAATCCTTCTATCTACATTCTTTACAAAAGAGGGTAGCTTTGCTATCTTAACCCCTTGAAACTCATTTAGAATCCAATCTTGCATTGTGTGGGATTGGATCTTGTGGGTTTCAACCCCTCTTTTGAATGTAAATTCTCCCCTAAGTGAAAACCGTCAACCCTAGTGACCTCCTTCCCCTCTCCTCGGAGTGGTGGGGGGAACACTTGGGGTTCGCTTGCGATTTTCTGCTTTACATTTTGGTGAACCCGACGTGAACATCCTTTCTGATTATTCATGGTTAGATCTGAAAATTGGATGCCTTGATTACATTTCCATGTTTGATCTTTTGCAAATTTTAGAGGTTAATTACATGAAAACCCTAAATTTTCTTTTTAGTAATTGAGCTTGCGAAATGTTTAATTATTAATGCTTGTTTCAGATCTACCCTTCTATTGCAAATTATCATTTCATATTTGTGCTTTAATTCTGAAAATTAAGTGGTTGAGTGTCAAAACCCTAATTTTTAAAACCCTCTTGATTCAGCCTTTGACTGATGATTTCACTGATCAAAACATTTCCAAATCAGCTGTAACTTTGGATTCTGCAACAAAATCATAATCTCTTTCATCCCTGAAAATTTGGAAAAAAGTTGCGAGGACCATGTGCACCCCGAACGCCATCGTCCCCAACATTTTTTCCGAAATTTCAGGAGCTAGATCTTACTGTATTTTTCTGCTAAAATCCAGAATTTTGGCTGATTTTATCAATTCTAAAACTTTCAAAATTAAAGTCAAAGTTGGTCTTGTGATTGCTTGGATTAAGGCTTCTAATCATTCAAAAATTGTTGAAATTGAAATTTTGTGGCAAAATTGTGTTTTTACTGTCCTAAATCTGAAAAGCGTGTTGGCGTTCATTCGAAATTTCAGTGCTTTATTCAAATTCTTGCAATTTGTGGCTTTTGAAATTAAGTGTTTAATTACACCAACTTTGATTTCCACTTTCAAAATTGAATTTTGCGTGAAATTGAGTCAACCTTTAAATTTCAAAACTTGCATTGCTTTTGGTATTCCCTCTGATATCATAAAATTCAAAATTTCAATTTCCCTCTCTTTTTCAAAATTCAAATTTTGCATTTTTCAACAACTTGGTAGGGTTCAATTTTGAGATTGCAACTTTAATTTGGCCTATCTACAGATCGTAAAATCACTCAATTTTTTCAGATTAGCTTTAAAATCATCATAACTTTCATCCCTGCAAATTTCGAAAAAAGTTGCGAGGACTGTGTGCACCCCGAGCGCCACGGTCCCTGACATTTTTTCTGAAATTTCGGGAGATTGTCGTGATTGCATTTAACAGCTTAAATCTAGGAGATTGGCTGATTTTATTGAAATTTGCTACCTCTAAATTCAAAATCTTCTCTCCCTCTCTAGTGCATGAGTTTTACAACAATAAGCCCTACTTACACTATTCCCGTTAGATGAAGCCTTAGAATTAAGTCCTTCCAAGGTTTAATTACTGAGGAGATGGAACCTAATTTCAATAGCCTTTTTAATGAGGACACGAGTAATTCCTCTAATCCTCCTAATGATGAAGAAGCTCTCCATGAGGTTTCTATAGAACAACTTTCAAAATTGGATAACCAATTTGGTGATTTTCAGCAATGGATGTCTCAAGAGTATCCCGATAGTCAAGCTCTTTCATTAATTGAGGGTCTAAAACGTATGGTTCAAAGTGATAAGAATGGAATTGATATTTTGCATGGTATTGCACACATTGTGGATTCAAATGTGATGCCTATGAAGATTTGTGCCGAAACTTTAGGTTATACACAACCTCCCACTCAAGTCAATCATTCTATTCCTTTGACAACTTCTATTGCTAGTATACCTACCTTTACATCAAACATAATGACTACTTCTATACAAGACATTCTGCCTATGGTCACCAGTCATGGGGGAAATCCTTCCTCTTCAATTAACCCTCTGCCTTCATTCAATCTGACTTCTTCATTCATTCCTTCAATGAGTGTTCCTATTACATCTCCACAAATGAACATGATGCAAGGGGGCAAGTCATTTAACCATTCCATTCCTCCTTGTAGTGTTCCTCCTTTCCAATCATCTCCTATGACTAACTATCATAGTGTCCTGCCACCTTACTCTCAATAACATAATACCTCCATCTCAATCTAACACGTCTAATATGAACTCTTCGACTGAAGCGACCATTAACAATCTTGCACAAACTGTCTCTTCTTTACAGCAACAAATTGCCTCTATGAATCAATCTAAGTTTAGTGTGCCCACATTTGATGTTGCGAGCCCACTTTCTCTTGACATTGTTCAAGCTATTCCTCCTAAGCATGTTGAAATCCCGCATTTGGAGCTTTATAATGGTAAAGGTGATCCTCTAACACATGTTAAGACTTTTCAAACAATATGTACCGATTTTGCTTATGACCAAAGGTTGCTTGCAAAACTGTTTACTAGGACATTAAGAGATAAAGCCCTACAATGGTATTGCTCATTGCCTTCTTATTCTATTACTTCTTTCAAACAACTTGCAAATGCTTTTATTCAACAATTTCAAAACAATATAAGTCCTAAAGTTACTTTGATTGATTTAATGCATTGTAAACAAGGTGTTAAAGAAAAAGTGATTGATTTCATTGGTAGATATAAGCATTTGTATGCTCAAATTTCTTTTCCAGTGCCTGACAATGATATTCAAAGAATCTTTATTTCTAATTTACAAAAAGATATTAGAGAAAAACTTCTATTTTCTGAGTTTACTTCTTTCCAACAGTTGTGTGCAACTCTTCACAATTATCAACTGACTATGAGTCAAATGGAACAAGCAAATCCTATGGCTCCGAGTGATAAGGGTGATAGTAGTCAACAACCATTTGGAAAGTTTAAACCGAACAAAGAGTCCATTAAATTCAATGAAAACATCATCAACAACAATGTGAATGCAACATCAGGTGTGCCTCCTATTTCTAAGTTTTTCAAGAAAGAAAGAAAGTTTACTCCTTTGAATGAATCATTGCATAGTATTATGAATAAGTTTTTGGAACAAAATGTGCTTACTCTCCCTCCTATAAAGCAAATCAATCCTACAAAGATTAATTCACCCTATTTTGATAACAAATCTTTTTGTCAATTTCATCATCAACCTAGGCATGATACTGAAAAATGTTTTGCTTTAAAGAGTAAAATTCAAGATTTGATTGATAATAATACTATCTTTGTTTCTGGTGTGAATGATAAAGGCAATACATCTGTAGCTCCTCCTAACCAAAATCTTAAGATTTTTACTGATCCATTACCTTCTCATACCTCTAATGTGATTGAGACTAATGATTCCTCTTTCTCATCTGATGGTCTTGTGTCCATGACTCCAAATGTGATTAACTTTGTAGAGCAGCAAGAAAACCCTAAAGAACCTTCCATCACATTTGATTCTAGTGAAACTATTAGGGCACCTGATGGTCCTTTATACATAGTTGCAAAAGTCAAGAATACACCTTGCCGTGGAGTGCTTATTGATCCTTTGTGCATGGTTAATGTTATTACTGAAGAATTTCTTTTTACTTTGCAATTGAATCAAGTGATCTATGACAAAACAGATGTGGTTGTGAAATTATTTGATGCATTTTCTTCTCCTGCAATTGGTTCTATTACATTACCTATTGAAGTCCATAACAAATCCCTTGATGTGAACTTTGCTATTATTCCTTCATCCGAACAATTTCGTGTGAAGCTTGGCTATCCTTGGCTATCTTCCATGAAAGCTATTGCTTCTCCTATTCACAAGTGTTTGAAATTTCCCCATAATGGTGAAGTTGTTACTGTCAATCATAGTCTCTTTAAACCAACTGAAAGAACTTCTAGCATTCCTATTGATTATTTTTGGCCTAAATAATTCCAATCTCTTCCACTGCAAAGTGATCATCTTTTCAAATCTTATCAAAAGTGGAAAACAGATATGATCCTATCTCTAAGTGAACCTAGAACACCCAAACTTGATATTCCTATCGTTCTTGAGAAGGAAGTTCTTCCTTTGAAAGATAAAACTAATGTCTTTCCTCAAGAAGATTCCCAACCCATTCCTATGGATGTGACTATGTCTACGTCTAATAAACTTTCTAAAAGTAGGCCTATACCTCCTCGTCATGATGGACTTGGTCTCCTTCCTAAACCAAATATTCCTCCTTTATATGGAGTAGTTCCTCCTCCTTCTTTTTATAGAGAGAAGAGACCTTCTTCTTCTCCTATTATCCAGCCTAAGAGACCACAACCTAAACACCCACGTGATAAGGATGAGAACATTCCTCCTCCTCAATCTTCTCAACTTCCTACTAAGACTAGACGAAATTGCTCTGCACGTGAACGCCGACGAAAGCGTCATCTTAGAGCTCAGGCAGCTGCTTCTCAAACTTTGCAATCTCCAAATACACCTTCAACAAGCATTATTCCATTGTCTCCAAAATCTCCTAAACATAAGATGCATGATGGTTTTGATCCTGTGCGAGTTAAAGATCCTATTTTTATAAATCTTGATGATGATATAGATGAAAATGTTATTCATGATGAAAATGTTACTTCTCTTCATTCTGATAGTGAATATGAATATGTTAATGTTGATAACCATTTATCTAACGAATTTTCTAAAGCACTTATCCTAGCTCCTAGACAAGAAAAACGTGGCTTGGAACACGAACATAGCCCTTGTTTGGATCTTGTGATAGCTCCATCTGTTGTGTTGAATGTTCCTCCTCTAGCATGTTTCCTGCCTTCCCGAAATATTGATCAGCAAGATCGGGGGGTAGATG
Organism: Cryptomeria japonica; assembly: GCF_030272615.1. Taxonomy (NCBI): domain Eukaryota; kingdom Viridiplantae; phylum Streptophyta; class Pinopsida; order Cupressales; family Cupressaceae; genus Cryptomeria; species Cryptomeria japonica. Next base: position 543,885,696 of record NC_081405.1, read on the forward strand.
ACGTGCTAGAGTAGTTTCATTACTCCTTTCTTTTGTTACTTCTTCTATGTGTTATTCTCATTCTTCTATTTGTTGTCCTTAGTGTTGTCTACTTGAGGACGATGCAAAGCATTGAGATCTCTTCTAGTCTCTCTCATGTTGACTCAAAAGACACATGTGTTCCCTTCTTCTAGGTGACCTTCCTTGATTGGGGAATGAAGAACAATTATTCATACATACATATGATATACATGACTTATCATACAGCATACTGACCCCGAGGAAAGCGAAGTCACCTCGTGCTTTGTGTTTTGTGTCTATTATCCTTGGGTTTATCTCACACTTGGGGGCTAAATCTTTGTGATAATGTGCTCCTTTCCCTTCTCATTTCTTACATGTATCACTACCTTAAAGCAATCACCCCCATCGAGGCATGTGCAATCGCTTTAACGTAGGGGGGCATACACCCCGTCTATCCCTTCAGGATACTTGAAAATTTCTTGGCGAACTTAGCTTTGCCTTGAAAATTTTTGGTATTTCTCTTGCATGACTCATAGTGAGGGAACCTTACTACTGATAGTCATGGTTCTCCCTTGTGATCTTCCCTTTTACTTTGTCAATCAAAGTCGTAAGATCCTTAGTCCACTGGGGGCTTGGTGTGTCTTGCCTCCTTGACATGGTGAAAGTCTTTCAATATTGTTTCCTTGTACTTTACCGGAAGTATGAGCATACGCTTATACTCCCGCTAAAGTGGGGGCTAAATGTAGTGTCCTAAAATTGCGACACTTGCAATTTCGACCGCATTTAGGTCTTCACGATGGCGACGCAACACCGAACCTGAATGGAGACCCCGAAACTTGTTCATGACATCAAAAACTGCATTTTTCAGCACCCTGGCCTAATCCTCCTTGCACCCTGCTATCCCTGGAGGTGGGACCATGGTGCCCAGCACCTTGGTCCTTCAGGACCAGGGTGCCCAGCGCCCTGGTCGCTGGCCCTATTTTTGGGCCCGGTCTCTTTTGGGTCTCGGGTCTTTAAGTTTGCAAATTGGAAAATAATCTTTCCTGGTCGGCCTAAGGTCGGAAAAATCAGTCTATCAACCCTAATTGGCAAGTATATAAACTACATTTCCTCTCCCATTTTGAAAAGAGGAAAAAGGCGGAAACGATATTCAAGCATTCAAGCATTCAAGCATTCAAGCATTCCTTCAAGCAATTGATCATTCCAAGTCTCCATTCAAGGCTAAGTGTTGCATTCAAGACAAGGATTCAACCATTGAAGAGGAGATCACATACAACATACAACATACAACATACAACAACATTTACACCTTCGCATGTAAGAATACAAACATTCTTACAACAAGGTACTAGTACTTGTTTTACATTACAATCATTTACATTTACAGCATTCTCATTTCTTGGTTAATTCCAAAACCGGGGTTTGACCTAAGGGCAAACCCCTAATCCCTAACCCCCCAATCGTCCTCTCTTTTCTATGTGTAGGTTGCAGGTATGCGGCTGTAATTGAAGATCTGGAATCCTTGTGCAGAGAGGAATAGATCCCCCTTCGTTTCGCGGATTTTTTGGAGGACCGTGTGCACGCTGGGCGCCATCGTCCCATCAACTTTTGCTCAAATTTGCAGGAAAGTGTCGTCTCGACATTTTATTGCTAATTCTAGGTCCGCAGCTTCATCCTATATTCCTATCTCTGTTTATAAGTGAATCTTTCTCACTTTTCATGCATTCCTAGCTTAATCCTTCTATCTACATTCTTTACAAAAGAGGGTAGCTTTGCTGTCTTAACCCCTTGAAACTCATTTAGAATCCAATCTTGCATTGTGTGGGATTGGACCTTGTGGGTTTCAACCCCTCTTTTGAATGTAAAGTCTCCCCTAAGTGAAAACCGTTAACCCTAGTGACCTTCTTCCCCTCTCCTTGGAGTGGTGGGGGGAACACTTGGGGTTCGCTTGCGATTTTCCGCTTTACATAAATATAATTTCATTGTCACAAAAATATGGAGCACCAAATCCAAAATATAGCATCTCCAAACATAGCTTAAAACACATCCAAGCTATATGAAAAGATGTACAACATAGAAGATGTACAAAGCAAATCTCTCAGCACAACTACGCAAAAAACTCAGCATCACTTATACCAACCAGTCACTAATGACAACTGAAGCATGTTGACATCAATGACAACACATAAGAAGCTCATTCTAGTCAACCTTTCAACACCGTTCTCTATTTTTATTCATTGATGATGTTGTAAAATATTGTTCTATGTAGTTTTTGTAATTGAATAATATTTGTTGTTTTATTCTTAGATGTTGATAGTACATACTCCCATTGTCCATGCCACAACATATCTTGACATTGCTACAACAATAGAAAGTTCAATGACTTTGATATAGGTATGAGGAAGATTAGTAAATTTCACATTATTTTTTTTTATCTTTCTATTATTAAAAAATTAATGATACTCATTTTTAGTTTAATTGCTATCTTGATGCTTGTTGCAAGGCCTTGTGACTCCATATTGTAAATGTGACCTTATTGTAGATGAATGTAGTGATTATTTGTATGCAGTAAATGATTATTCTATTATATGTCATTATATTATTTAATTTTAATATATATATATATATATATATATATATATATATTGGCATGTGCTTTTAACTAGAGCTATGAACCACTGAGATCACAAGGAGGACCTCATCTTCGAATTAAGGGCCAAAGCATCCTCTTTGAAGCACCCTACACAACCAAGACCTCTATCTAGTTGTCTGCCAAGTCAATAGACTAGTGCAGCAACGAACAATGTGGAACGAAAGGGTGGAGAGGGACCAAGCCCCAATAATCAAACTCACAACCTCCATTAAAGGAGGCTTGCAACAATATCACTGCACTATTGAGTGAACCCTAATTTCAATTTAATAATGTCTATACTTTGTATTGTATTAGATGGAGCTCTAGGAAAATTATAATAGGTAGATGAGTGAACAAGATCAAAAGAAATCAACATCATATGCCTATCCATCCACTCGATAGTCAAAGGCATCTTAGGATATATTTCCTTCCCCTAGAGGTAAATGACTACATTAGGGTCCTCTATGCCTATATGGAATTTTTGAACATATATGCAATACTATAGATATGTGACAATTAATGTTTATATGGATTTGTTGTAAGTCTACATGGCTTTCTTGTATATATATTATACTTTTATTGACATATAACATTGTATACCTATATGATTTTTTTGCTTAAAACAAATAATTTTCTACCAATGTTATCCATATTTGCACTATCAATGATTAATTGAATAAATGAATAATTAAACAAATTTGAAATTTGGAGACCTTTTTTATTTAGGTAAAAGGATAAGGTCCGAACTATATATTAATATAAAAAACAAGTTTACATCAATATGTAACATTTACATATGAGAGGAGAAGAATTATAAAATTTTCGTTAAGGCCAAAACTGCAAACAAATGCTTGGATTAAGATAGATAATGTGATCAATAGAGTAATAATTAGAAAAATCCTAACCCAAAAGATGATACATACTGCACTTTGATTTTATACCATTGTGAAATAAGAGAAAAGTAGTGAGTTGTGACAAAAAGGATGTTAGAGAAGAGTCAAAAACATAGGAAGAGCTAACAAATAAATGATGTTAGAGCCCCTTCAAGATATTGAATTATAACCTTCATTTGGATCCAAAATTGAGTGGCAACAACTGTGAGGGAGTTGGACCATGCGATTCTTTAAAAAAACTAGTGCTCTATAAATTAAACCATCTTATCGTAGAGAAAACCACTAATTCTTCTTTGTGGGTTTTGGTATTTGCTCCTAGAATCTCCTCTTTTTCTTCATAAATTGCAAGCTTTAAAGTAATTTAAACACTCGTGAAACATGACTTTTTATTGAAATCTAAGTGAGTGAAAATGCCACTTACTAAGAATTACCTTGTGCAAGTCATATTCTTTGGAAGCTTCATGCAAAGTCTAGCCAAGAATTAGAATCTCCTTTATAAAATCTACTACTAATTGAGAAAATTGTCCATGAATTTGAAAAACATCCATTGTTGGAAAATTTAGTTGTTGTGTTGTGTTGTCATTAATGTCATTATGTGTTGGAAATGGTTTGGTGAAGATGTTGAGGTGTTTCCAAAAGGGTAATGCAGTGGAAGTTTCAATATGTAAGAAAAAGTATTTATATGTTTTGGTGTTGTTGAGTGTTCTCTTAAATATGTTAAGGTGTTTTTGAAAGGATGTTATAGTGGAAGCTTCAATATGCATGGAATAGTATTTATGTAGGAAAGAATTTTTAATGTCCCTATTGAAGAATGTCTTGAATTCCTTCATTATGTGAAGATTATGTATTAGGGATCTAGATATAGTTGTTATGTTCTATTTACATTGCACTACCAAATTTACAAGTCCTCTCTTTCTCATATGATAGAGTTGGTTGTTGTTGTTTCTGATAGTAAGGCTATCTGTCATAATTGATCCAAAAATTGCTTGATGGATTGTAGATATGTGGATTTAAGTGTTGCAGTTTGGAGGAAATGTTTATGTGGTTTATGTAGTATTCTAGTTCAGTTTTTAGTTGATGATTTGATTGGTGATTGGAGTTATGAAATTTTTTGTTTCATGTTTTCAGCTAGTCTAGTTTTTGGTTGATTGTAGTGATGTATCCTACTTGGATCATATTCTTTTTGTCTAGGTTTTCTTTGGAGAATGAGTTTGGTTAGTATTTTTGGTCTCACCATGGTGGGTGTAGATCCATTTTGTGTAATTTGCACTAGAGGTTAGCTTTTGGGATGATTGGTTAACATGATGTAATGATTATCTACATGTTCTATTTGATGCCAACCTTGGAGGATGTGTTAGCATGTACGACTCATTGGAATCATTTGGAAAAGTTGTGTTGTGATGTTTTTGGGTCCTCTCTAAGAATGAATTTTATAGGTCTGGGTGGTTGAATTTATCTAATATTTTTTATTTAGTCTATGGCCATCCTAGTTAGGGTTTTAATGATTAATCTTGTATATAAAGAAGTGTGGATGTGCAAATGCTGGTATGGGAGAAGTGTAAATTAACACGAAACAATTTTTGATAATTTACAAGAAGATATAATGTTGGAGTTTTGTGAAGATCAGTTGCCAAGAGCTTTGATGATGATATCTTTAGTATGACAATGTTTTAAGTTAGATATCTTTGCCATGATCTTGGTCACTCAACACAGTGGTTCAAGGATAATTCCATGATTAGTAGATCTTGTTCTATCCATTTCTCTAACAAAAAGATAGTGAGTCTCTTGACAACTTTCTATATCTTTCCCTAAGATAGTGTGTTTTACTTCTACAAGTCATTTTTATCTTGTTCTAGGGTTGTGCACCTTAGTTTTGCAAGTCCTCTAAGAAGTAGTGGGTTCTGGAGGCAACATTGTAACAAGTTTATTCATATTGTGAGTTTGATTCTCACCATGGTTTTCCCCTACTTGGATTTTCCATGTAAATCTAGTGTTCATGTATTTGTTGTGCTTTGTGCTTATTTATTATTGTTGTGATTATATGGTGGAGGTTTAAATTTTGAAGATTAGAAATTAAGTATTTTTTAGGTCTGGATTGATTCAACCCCCCCTCAGTTCTGTGACATGTTCAACAATTAGTATCAGAGTAATGTTCCTCTTGAGAAGCTTAACTGCTTGAGGAAGATTCAAGATGGCATAGGATTACATCTTTAAGGCTCCAAAGTTTGATGGAACAAATTATGCTTATTGGAGAGAAAGGATGGAATAACATTTACCAACTATGCTGATTGAAATATGGGAAAGAATTAAGAAATGTTATACTACTCCTCAGAATGGTCCTACAACTCTGGATGAAATCAAAGCAAATGAGAATAATGAAAAGGCTATAGTTGCAATTGTCATCTGTTTGAATGATGTGGTATTTAGAAAAGTTACAATTGCAAAGTTAGATAAAGAAATTTGGAAGAATTTGAAGGGTGTATTTAAAGGTGATGAAAAGACAAAGAAAGCCAAGATTACAAACCTAAAACACAAGTTTGAGAATGTAAGAATGTATGATGATGAAAATATTGAAGTCTATATTCATCGACTAAATAAAATTGTAAATGCTCTTAGAGGTGTTGGTGGAATGCTAGAAGAAAGTGAAGTTGTAAGGAAGATAATGACAACAATACCCAAAAGATATAAACCTAAACAATATACTATTGAGGAAAGTCATGATAGGAATATGTACATTGTGGATCAAATCCTTGGTTCACTCTCTACCTTTGAGATTTCTGAATTGGATGACATCAAAAAGAAAGGAAGGGAGTTTCGTTCAAAGTTAGAAAGAAGCTTGAACAAGAACCAAAATAAAATGAAGACATGGATGAGACTGAAGCAAACTTTGTGAGAAGATTGAAGAGAGGAACTTGGAGGTACAAAGGTAAGTTACCCCTAAAAAATTTTAACTATGAAAAAACTGTTCATTATGCTTCTAGATGTATGTATAAAGAAGATTATGGTTGAAGACCTAATGATGATAACAAAGGAAAGGATAAATACAAAGGGAATAATAGAGATATGAGAAGAGATGATAAGTAGAAGAAGATTTTTTGTTCAACGAAGGCCTACTCATCTAAAGAAGAAGACATCAATGACTCAAATGAAGAATCTTTGTTCATGGCTATAGAAGAAAAAAATGATGAGCAGCCTAGAAGTTCAAAAGATGTAAAGAATAGTGAGAAACCCATAAGTGTGAAGACTACACTACATGCAAAAGTGGAACCAAAAGCATGGATCATTAACTCTAGATGTTCAAACCATATGATCGACAATAGATACAAGTTTATTAACCTTGAAAAATATGGCAGTCAATTAGTTAAGTTTGTGATGCAGGAGCATCCCCAGTCGATGAGCAATCTTGCATCAACGAAAAATATTTTTCTTTTCAGTTGTTCTTGTTTTGTGTTGTTGTTACTTTTGGAATTCCCCAATAGTTGTTCATTTTCCATTGTAGATCAGATTCTTGGCTTCTAGACATGTTCTTATTCTTTTTTCTATATTTTCAATTTATTTGGACTCTTTTTCAATAAGTTATTGCTTTCGGATTGGTTGTTTCATGGTTCTAGAGAAATTTTGAGCTTAACGGCTAGCTGGAGATTTCTTCTCTTGTAGATCTAATTTGCACCACGTACAATTTTCCTAGGTCCTTGGTCAACCTTCCTTGGTGGTCCACACTTTGTTATTATCTTTGGTGAAGGTGATCTTCATGCTTTGGGGTCTGGCCTATCTTACACATTTCATTTTCCTATCTTTGGAGAATGTGATCTTTTGTGGCCGACCTAGATGTGTTTCAAAAGCTATTTATATTGTTGTAATTGATCCTTAGAGGGGGTAGCGAAATATGGTATGAAGATAAATCCATGTTATGTAATTTGGATACCTCTTGGGGGTCTAGATGGATTGTTATCTGGAATGTAAGTTTTTCTAGTTATGTTAGCTTGTATGTACATTGGATGTTGTTGGTTGGTTTATGGTGAATGTATGATGTTATGGATGCTTGAATCAACATTTTCTCTATGTTTTGTTGTTGCTTTTGTTGTGTTACTATTTCTACATGATTTGGAATTTTGTCTTTGAGGACCCTCTGGATTATGACTGCACCAAGTAGTATCAAAGCTGGTTGCAAACCATGAGGCACTCCTTTGGGTGAACAGATTGTCAATTTGAGGCAGGATGCAAGTATGTTCAATAGATTGCTGATAGAGAGGCAGTTGAAACTTGTAGTCATATCACCAAGCTGGGCTAGTTACATCGGAGCAAGGGAGGATCTGTCATTGAGAATGATGAACCCTTGAAGGGTAGAGATAATGATGGAGGATTTTAGAAAAAAGATGAGAAATGAGATCCGAAACGTGTTGGCTAGTTTGTAGAGGAATCTGAAATCGGAGGATGAGTATGAAGAGGTTGGAGAGGAATTGGAGGTCAAAGAGGCTGAAATTCTCGAAGATGAAAGAGAAGAAAGATTACTTAGAGCAGTGGCACAAGAAAGTAAGGTTCATAAAGTGGATGTTTCTAACTTTTTGGGCATGTTGAATCCAGAAGATTTGATCAACTGGATCGACAAATTGGAGGACCATTTTGATTTTGAGGATGTTAGAGATCCGCGGAGAGTTAGGTTAACACAAATTAAGTTGAACGGACATGCTTCTTTATGGTGGAAAGATTTGCATAGAGATAGAGTGGAGAGTGGTGAGATGAAAATCACCCAGTGGAGACATATGGTTGCAAGATTGAAGGCTAAATTCAATCTAGGAGACTATGAGATGGAATTGTTTAATAAGTTATAGAACTTGAAATAGAGGAACATGAGTGTGAAAGAGTAGATTGGGGAATTCTACAAGGTGATGATCAAATCTGTACATAGAGAGATGGATAGAGAGAAGGTGGCTAGATACATAAATGGACTTGGATTTAACATTCAAGATGAGATGTGTATGCTTAAGATTTCTACAGTTGAGGAGGCATACCAATATGCTTTGAATGTTGAAGATAAAGTGAAAAGAAGACAACAAAATAACCCTAAGGGAAGAGAGATATATGCAGTAAATAGAAGTCTAATGAGTGGCAGTATTGAGAAGAAGACTACTAAAGTTGAATCAAGATCTAAATGGAGTAAAGAACCAGATCAAAAGGCATAAAGAAAAGAGAATGGTAGTAGCAATAGGGAATTCATGGGTAAATGTTTCAAGTGTGGAGAAACTAGACACAGATCTTATGAGTGTTCCTTGAGGATGTTGGCATTATACACTCTAATGAGAATTGAAGGTGTTGTCATTGATGGCAACCTTGTGGAAAGCTTTAGGAGACCTTGTGGCATTCATCTGGTAAACCACTGGCAGGCACTTCACCGACAGCCGCAACAATGCATATCGACACCCCAACCGACAGGAACAAACTTTTATTTATTGTATTTAATTATAAATATCTTTTGTAAAGCCGAAATGGCACATTGTAATAGACTCATATATGTATGAGATCTTGTAAATAATTTTTAAAAAAAAGAAAAAATAGATAGATGGGATGAGCGAATATTAAGGAAGATATATGCAAATGCATAAGACAGATTTTGTATAAGGTTTATGGTTATAGTATGAGCTTAAACCAGTACTGAACCTGGCATAGCATATGTTGAATTATAGCAGTACATTGTGTTGGATTTTCACAATCCATTTTGTAAGTCAGTGAGACTTCCATTTTGTATATTGAGCAGTGAGCTCTAGGCAGTTGGCCTTCCTGCATGTGTAGGCACCACATTGTAAGTAATATCCATTCATTGGCCAGTGAGTGAATATTGTGGGTCACAAATCCTACCGTGGTTTTTCCCACATCAGCTTTCCTCGTTAAACATCTTGTGTTATAGTGTGTTTTCTATGTTGTCTTTATTGTTCCTATTTACTGCATTAACTCTTATTTACCGATACACTATTTTGGAATGCAAAATACTTAATAAGGTTAAATATTTTGTTAACTAGTTAGATACTGATTCACCCCCCTCGCCTCTCAGTATCTTTGGGATTGCCATTAATCCTAACAATTGGTATCAGAGCCTGGTCCTCTATTTTCAAAAGCCTAACAACTTAAGGAAGATTCTGACACCAGTACAAATGGACAACTTAAGAAAACAATTAGAAGGAGCTCTTGTGGACTATGATGTACATAAGTTGAAGAATATCAAACTTGAAGATGATCTAAGGACTGCATAGGAATTCATTCAAGAACTTCAAGAGAATCTTACTATTTCTAGAAATAAAAGAAAAGAACTTAATGAGAAGATGCCAAGTGATGATGATGAAAAAGAAACTCTTAATGATCTTGTGAACAAATTGAGGCAAGAAAATAGTACTATGAGAAATGAAATCCAGGATATGACTATGAGATTTTGTAGAGACATTGAAGATAGGAAGAAGAATGAAGATGACTTGACTAGGAGACTCAATGACGCTGGAAATGAAAATCTAAGACTGGGTCATGAAAATGATATGCTGAAGACAAATCTCATTCACATGCAACATGATAAAATTGAACTTATGAGACAAATGGGAATTCTGGAAAATGAGTTGGCTATTGCAAATCAATATAAAGAGAAATTCAAGAAAAGTTCAGAAGAACTTGATGATATGTTGAAAAGTCAGAAACCTAATGGAGATACTAATGGACTTGGATTTGAAGTTTATGAAAGTTCTGGTACTGCAAACAATCATGATCACAGTAAACCAGTAAGATAACCTAATGCTTACAAATTTAATGGGAAATTATTTAATTGTAACAAGTATGGTCTCATAGAGAAAATCAGTGTAGATCTAGAAACAATCGGAACATTAATGAACCCACCGGTCAATGTTCAAATGCAACAAAATTGGTCACAATTCAAAAAACTGCAGAATGAATGTGAGATGTTATGTTTGTGGAAGATTTGGGCACTTATCTAATCAATGCAGAACACAAACCAGCATAGGATATGGAAAGGCTATTCAGAAGAATAATGTGACTTGTTATGCTTGTAACAAGATTGGACATATTGCAAAATTTTGTAGAAGTAAGACATCGCCGACAAATAATAAATGACCCAGTTTGAAAGGAAAAGAGAAGGTAGATGAAGTAAAGAAAGAATTTTCAAAATAGTGGATTAGAAAGAGAGATCACAATGTTGATGAGACTATTCCTTCACTGGTAGAACTGAGTATTACTCCACTCACAGGAGATTCTTCATCCAACTGAAAAATAACCCTTTGGGGGTATTGCAATGAGTTGAATATCATGCAGTTTACCCTTGGTTGATGGTGAGAAGATGGATTTCTTCTCTACCAGAAGATGTGTTAAGTTTCACTTAACTGACGAGCATTTAATGCAGTTGTTGAAAGAAAAGTCATTATAAATCATCGATTTTCCCTCTTTTTTGATTCATTGAGCATTCAAACTTGCAGAGAGCGCAAAATCTGAGCAAAGGCATTCAAGGCGAAGAAGTGAAGCGATTTCTTTCAAAGCACTAAACCTTTATCAGGTAGCTTAAGGTATTTTTCAAATGGCTTCCTCTTTTGCTCTCGAATTTATTGCAAACCCTACAGTTGTGGAAGTTGTAAAATGCCCTAGGCCCATTTTCAAAATTATTCTTGAGATAGCTAAGCAAGATGATTCCATAGGCACATTTTCAAAAATTCCTAAAGGTGTAGCTTATGCTGAAGACCCTAGAATTTACATTCACTGCAATATTGAGGAATTAGGTTCTAAGAAAGTGTTAAAGATGTTTAGAACCGTAATTTGTGATGAAAATGGCAATGTCAAACCTGAGCACAAATTTATTGAGACTTTAGGTTTTATGGAAATCTTGGACATCCAAGAATTTCCAAAGGAGGTAGTGAGAATTCTCCTTATCAGGGTACATGGAGAATTTCTTTGGTTAGATTCAGTCGGCAAACTCATCAAGGAAGCAATTAGGGCAGTGACAGGTTTACCCTCAACCGGTAGCAGGCCAGACAAGACAACGAAGGTACCTAACAACATAGTCATGATGTTAACCAAAGCAACATCTAATAGTAGATCTCTTAGAGTAAATGACATCAAGGATATAAATGTGAAATTCATAAGTATGATTTTAGGCTACAAGACCACACATGAAAACATACTTAATTCAGTTTGTAGTCTTTGCATTAAAACTGCTTATGATATGGTAAATAATGATGCAAAATAGATGTGTGTGAATGACTAAATGATGAACTAATAGATAACTTGAAAAAGATAAAAGGTGATAAGAAAGGAACATTTTCTTTTGGTAATCTTTTGGTATGCCTTATGTTGTATTTCTCAAAAGAAGTTCCCAGTATTGGATAGAAAGATTTTGGATATGACATACTGGTAAGCAAACAATTGCAAGAAGCTTTCACCAGCATGGGTACTGAGAAAGAAAACAGTATAACTGAGTATTTTAAAGCCTTCCAAGCGAAAATGAAAACCAGAGAGAGACTACCATAGAGTATAGTAGCCAAATATGATAAAGAAATATGTTTTTTGATTAAAAAGGATGAAAATAGATGGAAGCAGTTCTTCCTAGAATTGTATGGGTAACTGAAATGGGGTATGAGGCTAATGTGAATATTATTGAAACTTATGCTAAAGCCTTGTTAGAAGCACCTAGAGAACCCACAAAATAAGTTTTTGGTAATGCAGAAACAATTGAGAGCGATGTATAGACAATGAAATAAAGAAAGAAAATAGAAAAGTACATAAGGAGTGCAACAAAACAAGTAAAGGAAATCAAAGAAAACATCAGGAACATCACTGTAATTAAGGCAAGTGAACTAGAAGGATTGCAACCGAAGCCACACATTTCACCGGTTGGTACATCATCTGACAGTGAGATACCTATTGAGTTCAAGAGAGTTGATAGGAAGAGAAAACCCTCACCGGTACCCTCTCCTTCACCCAAGAAAACAAGAAAGAAGCAACAAGTGGTAAGACAACCGGCAAAGAAGTTAACACCAAAGAAGAAACAAAAACAGGATATACCACCTTTGGATAACTTACTGAGTGAAATCACTGATGACGACAACTTAACAAATGTGAGCAAACTATATAATACATTCACTGATTTTGAGAAGGAAAGTATTGAAAACAACATAATTCTACATCTGGATATTTACAAGAAAGTGTTAATTGAAGTTGTAGATGACTTACCAAATGAATTGTATAGAAGGTTAGATGCAAAAAGGATTGCAGTAATGGAGTTAGATAAGAAACTTAAGATTGAAAAAATTCTAGCTGTACATCCAGTTAACTCTAAAGAGGAGATTGATGAATTAACTTGTGAGGCTAATAGATCAGTTTTTGCCAGCAGTCACTGACAAGTGAGCTTGATGGTAGGAAGAGTTAATGAAATTGCAGAGGAAATGACTAACAAATGGGATATCTTTTTTGTAGAAAAGGAAAAATAGGAAGAATTAAACAAACCTAAGAAAACTTTCAAAGTATATCAGAAGGACAAGGACAAAGGGAAAGGTAAAGTTGGTGGAATACCAAACATAAAAATAACTGACAACCTACCACCACCCTTGGTTACTACACCGATACATACTGATAACATACCGGCTACTGAAAATGTAGACACAAAACATGATGACACTAACCCTGAATCAGAAATTCTATTCACCATGAATATTGACACTCAGGAAGTGAACATTGTTGTGGATAAGGACAACACAGAGATACAGGGTGATATTACTGATAGTGGAAACATTGTTAAGAAACCGACAAAAAATATTGAGGTTGAAATACAAACAAAGGAAACAAAACATTTAGAGCAACCTTTGGACAATGGAATGAATACTGGTAGTATTGATGCTATCACTGAAAAACCTACAGAGATAGAGACAAACATACCAACAACAAATAACACAAAGAAACCAATAGAGCAACCGACAAATACATAGGTACATATTAAGATAGTGCAACCGGTAATCACTGAGAAACCCAAACCATTTCTATTTGAAATGCAAACTCGGACTAATCCACCGGAGGTTGATACTAACAAATTGGTTACTAATACTGCAAGCATTGAGATAATAAAGGCAGTTGGTCAAATATTTGGTACTTCACTAAGTGAATTCAGGCCTACAAATGTGACAGAGGTACTTATAGACTCAATTAAGAAGATAACTGATTATAATATATTGGCCTACAAGGAAATTGATGATACAATACCTATTCTTAAGATGATTGCACCAAAATGCAATTTAGATCATGTAAAGGATTCTTTAAGTTAGTTAGACACTTTGTTTAACTTTATTGCTGGAAATGTAATAACCATTGACAAAATAAATGAGGAAACATTCAAAGAGAAAATGGAAAAAGAAAAAGAAAAATTCTTTGAGAACATAATAAAGAAGTGCACTGAACACATTGACACACTATTATCGGCACTAAATACAACAATTTTGGAATATAAGGAATTGTACAAGGATACATGCAAGCCACATCTATTGACACAGGACATTGAAAAGGAAATAAGAAAAGTGCAAAAGGAGATAGATGATATAGCTGATAATATTATTGGTTCATCTGAACCTATATCAATTATTGAACAATAAATAGTAGGATTTGAAGATAAATTGGAGAAACTAAAGAAAGAAAAAGCAAGGATCAAGGAAAATGCCAGAGAGCTTAAGTATAAACTCAGTCCTAAACTGGACAACCTTATCTCTCTGAGGAATGAGATCTCTAAGGCATTAATTCAAGGGGAAAGGTCACCGAAAGAGCATATGCATCATCTCACCGACACAATCCAAATAACTGAGGCAACCATGAATGATAGCAACAGATTCATATAGAGTTTAAACTTGGTTTTGGCTAACATATTTCAGATTGTAACCAACCGGTTACAAACTTAAAGGTGAAATTTTGCACTCGTTTGACAATTTTTGACAACCTTTGTCATTGATGTCAAAGGGGGAGTAGTGGTCAGAGAAAAATGGCTAATCAGAGGAGATCATCTGCTCAGGGGGAGCACACATTTTTGGTAAATTTTTGGACTTCACTTTTTGGAACAGATTTTTGATTTTTCTCATGAGTGTTGCCATCAATGCCAAAGGGGGAAATTGTTGGCATTATACACTCTAATGAGAATTGAAGGTGTTGTCATTGATGGCAACCTTGTGTAAACCTTTAGGAAACCTTGTGGCATTCATATGGTAAACCACCGACAGGCACTTCACCGACAACGACAACAATGCATACCGGCACCCCAGCCGACAGGAACAAACTTTTGTTTATTGTATTTAATTGTAAATATATTTTGTAAAGCCGACATGGCACATTGTAATAGACTCATATATGTATGAGATCTTGTAAATCATTTAAAAAAAAAAAGAAAAATAGATAGATGGGATGAGCGAATATTAAGGAAGATATATGTGAATGCATAAGGAAGTTTTTGTATAAGGTTTATGGTTATAGTATGAGCTTAAACCAGTAGTTAATTTGGCATAGCAGATGTTGAATTATAACAGTACATTGTAAATTAGTAGTGAGACTTCCATTTTGTAAATTAAGTAGTGAGCTCTAGGCAATTGGGCTTCATGCATGTACAGGCACCACATTGTAAGTAATATCCATTCATTGGCCAGTGAGTGAATATTGTGGGTCACAAATCCCACCGAGGTTTTTCCCATACCGGGTTTCCTCATTAAACATCTTGTGTTATGGTGTGTTTTCTATGTTGTCTTTATTGTTCCTATTTACTGCATTAACTCTTATTTACCTGTACACTGTTTTGGAATGCAAAATACTTAATAAGGTTAAATATTTTGTTAACCAGTTAGATACTGATTCACACCCCCCCCCCTCTCAGTATCTTTGGGACTGCCATTAATCCTAACATAGGACTGATAAAGGAATGGAAAGTAATTTCATAGCACGTGAGGAACTAGATACTAGAGTTTCATGTGAGAACATGATAGCACCAGAGCAAGGAGAAACCCTTTTGTTAAGAAGAGTCTTAGAGGAGCAAAGAAAAGAAGAAACTAGACCTACACAAAGGAAGGATCTTTTCCAAACTATATGCAAATCAGGAGGTAAGTGTTGTAAGGTTATTATTGATATTGGAAGTACTGAAAATTTGGTATCAGAGGAGATGGTAGAGAAGCTTGGTTTGAGGAGGCTTGAGCATCCTTGTTCTTACAAGGTGAGTTGGTTGAAAGATGATCATATGGTAGAGGTGAGAGATAAATGCTTGGTGAATTTTAATATTCGACCTTTCAAAGATGAAGTCTTGTGTGTTGTTGTGTCTATGAGTGTTTGTCATGTTTTGCTGGTTAGACCTTGGCAGTATAATAGAGGAGCTCTCTATGATTGTAGATGAAAACTGATCAATATTGAGAAGGAAGGATAGAAGTTTACTTTGGCTTATTTGAAGGAGAAAGAGGTGGAATTGAAGAAATTGAGTTTTGTGAAGAGTTGCAGTGTTGACAAGCAGGATGCATAAGTTATACTAGATGATAGCATGGATTTGAAGAAGGATCTTGTGGGTGGGTCTGTTAGCAAGATGGTGTCGGTTGGCAGTGAAGTTAGAGTTGTGGTGATAGATAAGATGAGTTATGATGGAAGAAATAGATCATATTTGTAGAAGAGAGAGGGTGGTAATAAGAGATAGCATGCAGGTATGCAACGAGGAAAAGGGGAAAATAGGAAAAGAAGTCAAGGAATTAAACCGAGTTACCAGAAGGGGTAAAGAGGATGAACTTTTCAAACAAAGAAGACATTTGGATCGGAAATGAGCATGGGATCTATATTTTGAATCCTTTTTTATGTTCATGACTTTCCTCTCATGGATCATCTTTTTCCACCTGGGGTGTATGATGCTGGAGCATCCTCGATCGATGAGCAATCTTGCATCAACCAAAAATATTTTGATTTTCAATTATTCTTGTTTTGTGTTGTTGTTACTTATGGAATTCTCCCGTAGTTGTTCATTTTTATTGTAGATTAGATTCTTGGCTTCTAGACTTGTTCTTATTCCTTGTTCTAGATTTCTAGTTCATTTGGACTCTTTTCTGGTAAGTTATTTCTTCCAAATTGGCTATTTCTTTGTTCCAGAGCTGTTTTGAGCTTAATGGTTAGTTGGATATTTCTTCTCTTGTGGATCTAATTTGAACCATGCACAATGTTCTTAGGCCCTTGGCCGACCTTCCTTGGTGGTACACACTTTGTTATTGCTTTTGGCGGAGGTGATCTTCAGGCTTTGGAGTCCGACCTATCTTACACGTTTCATTTTCCTATCTTTGGAGAATGCGAACTTTTGTGCCCGACCCAAATGTGTTCTAGATGCTATTTATATTGTTGTAATTGATCCTTAGAGGGGGAAATGAAATATGTGTTGGCAACAATAATGAAGGAAAACTAAGAGGGGGGTGAATCAATTTTCACCAGATTAAACAATTTAAGAACAATCTTAGATATGATCAACTGCAACAAGAATAAAGATAAACACAATAACAACAACACATATAACACCAATATTTTGACATGGAAAAATCTGGTTAAGGGAAAAACCATGCTGGGAACCTACCCACAATAAAATAATACTCTATAGTAGTATGTGTAAATATTATAATGGGGAATGCACATGCATTTAGGAACACTTCCTAGAGCTCACTACTCACAATACAATGAATCAGAAGGTTACAACCCTTAGGGAAGGTTCACTACCTTACAATAATATTTGGACCACAATCCAGTTAAGATGAACTAAAAGAATAGCATCTCCTAATGCCCATTGATAGTTTTGGTTAAGCACAATCATCTTCCCTACAACACTCTCTACTCAATACACCACACCGAAAGATGAATTCGCTTATTCGCACACACACCACTCTCTGATAATGCAAACTCAACATCGATACCCAAATTACATGAATACAACACCTATTTATACAAATCGTCAACCTTGGCTACAAGGTCGTCCAAACCCTGAACACCTAATTACAAAATTACATCACACGATACATAAATCAACCATCAAACCAATGCAATGTCATGACAACATAGAATGGACCCAAATCACTCTCCTCAAACATGCGACACCACTAGAAATCTCACCAAGATCAACCGCAACACAAAGATCAATGTGGACTAGAAAAAAGAAATAGGACATGATTAGGAAACACCAACAAGCACATTAAAACCACCTGCAATAGTTACACTAAGACCACTTAATCAAATCTTCATTGATCAACACGCTGACACTCAAGAACACTCAACAATAGAAACTTAGACAAGAAATATAACTTGTGGAGCATCAAATCATGAACCATATGAATTGAAGATACATAAGAACATCCCAAACACTCTCTCAAATCTGCAACACAAGACATAATCATACTAGAATACCGCAACACTAAACACTAAAAACCCAATCTTCATACCGAAATCCACAACATGATCAAATCACCACATAGAATCATGAAATCAATAAAGAATGAAGTATCTCTAGTTGATTAAACATATCAAACAAATAAACCAACCAGATCAACTCATTGCAAACACCAGATCACCAAGACAACTCTTTGCAACACCAAAAAATAGGAATATGTTGACATCAATGACAACAATATATCCTAGCAACAATAGCATCTAACAATATCCCTCTTTGGCTTTGCTGGAAACATATGAATGTGAAAAAAAATCAGTGCAAAGGAATAAATCAATACCAGTAAACTCCCCCTAAGATCATGCATACAAAGCTTCCAAGATAAGGCAGTTTTTCACATGCTTCTCTCCCCCTTTGACAACAATGCCAAAGACAAAATAAAAACCACACATCTCTCCCTCTAAGATGGAAAATATCTTCCCCTTAGGATAAACTCACATAGTGAACCGCACACTGACTACCCTGGCTGAGTAGCAACACCAACTCATCAACCCAGATAAGAAGATAAGACTATAAAGTCCACCAGATTGATGCATCTCAATGCATCTAGTTCTGATCAGGAGGGGCAAAGACCCCTAACTTCTCTCTCAAATATACAAATGTATCTATAGGCCAAGGTTTAGTAAAAATATATGTAATCTGACAATATATAACAATAGGCTCATCATATATAACTCCAATGTCCTTCAACATCTGTTTCATCCAAACTAATTCAGTATAGTTTCTAGCAACAACAATGTATTTGGCTTCAATAGTAGATAGAGATATAACATCTTAGTTATTTCTTTCCCATGAAACCAACTTCTTCCCTAAAAGAAATCTCCACTGGTAGTGCTCTTTCGGTCATCAATATCACCTTCCCAATCAACATCAGTATAAGAACATAACATGAAATCATCATTCTTTGAATACCACAAACCATAATCAACAACCCCCTTCAAGTATTTGAAAATCATCTTCACAGCATTAATATGACTTCCTTTCGGATCTGCTTGAAATCTGGCACAAAGACAAACAACATGCATAATATCCGATCTATTCTTAGTCAAGTATAACAACCCACTAGCCATAGATCTATACAAAGTTTGATTAACTTTCTGAGATTCATTTTGCTTAGACAAATGGCATCCAATCACCATAGGAGTTCCAATAGGTTTGGAGTCATCCAACCCAAACTTCTTCAATAGCTCCTTCACATACTTAGATTTAGAAATGAAAATGCCTTTAACAGTCTGTGTAATATGTAGTCCTAAGAATAATTTCATCTCACCTATCATAGACATCTCAAACTCATTTTGCATATCATCAACAAACTTCATACTCAAATCATCATCTCCTCCAAAAATAATGTCATCAACAAATACTTCAACAATCAAGATGTTATCATTATCAGCCTTAAAGTATAAATTACTATCAGCAGTACCTTTACAAAATCCCAACTTCATCAAATACTTGTCCAATCTAAAATACCAGTCTCTAGGGTCTTGTTTTAATCCATACAGATCTTTCTTCAATTTGCATACCATGTCTCCTTCATCTAATAATAAAAATCCATCTGGTTGCTCAATGTAGACTTTCTCCTCAAGATCACCATTCAAAAAAGGCTAACTTGACATCCATTTGATATACCTTGAACTTCTTATAAGCAGCATATGCAAGAAGTAATCTAACAACTTTAATTCTAGCTACCAAAGAAAAAGTCTCCTCATAATCAATACCTTCCATCTATGAACATGCTTTACATACAGATCTTGCTTTGTTTCTTACCACTTCACCAACTTCATTCAATTTATTCTGGAACACCCATTTTCAACCAATCACATTCTTGTCTTTAGGTTTTGGAACAAGTTCCCATGTGTTATTCTTCTCAGTCTGATTCAACTCTTCTTCTATATCTTATTCTAATTCTTGTCCTTACAAGCTTCAACAACATCTTTAGACTCACTCTTTGAAATTAAACATATCTCTTTAGCAACAATCCTTCTCCTATTCATCACACCTTTGTTTTTATCACCAATAATCTAATTTTTTGAATGATTGTTGTTGAGATGGCTAGGAATATGTTGAAAGATGCTAACCTACCTAATGTATATTAAAAATAAGCTATGCAAACTATTATTTATCTTCTTAACAAGGTATAGGTCAAATTGAATCACACAAAGGCATCTTATGAACTCTAGAATGTAAGACCTCTTAGAATTAAGTACTTTAAAATATTTGGAAGAAAGTGGTACATAAAGAAAGATGAATATGATCTAGGAATGTTTGATGCAAGAGTCAAAGAAGGAATATTTTGGGATATTCTACAAAGAGAAAGGCTTACCAATGTTATAGTAAGAGGTTAGAAAATATTGTGGAATGTGCAAATTTGAAGGTTTTTGAAGAATAGAATTAGATTGAGATTGCATCTAAACCAGAAACTAAGATATAAATCATGTCAATTATTGCAGAAAAGAAAGTTGATCCAATAAAGGAGAAGACTAATACAAAATAAGAAGAAGAAGAACCTAACCTAGCTCCTAAAGTACTAGAAAAGTAGGTATGGAATAATCACTAAGAAGATCAGATCATTGGTGATAAAAGTAAAGGTGTTCAAACAAGAAGAATCCTTGTAGAATCCAGTGAACAAGAAAATTACTATTTTCTCTCAAATTGAACTAAAGACCTATGTTGAATGTAGTAAAGATGAGAGTTGGATAAAAGAAATGGAAAATGAGATGAGTTGGATAGAAAATAACTATACATTCATACTGGTACCTAGATCGGTGGGCAAGAATCTGATAAGAACCAAGTTGGTGTTCCTAAACAAGCAGAATGAAGATGGAAAGGTCACTAGAAACAAGACAAGATTGTTTTGTAAATGTTTTTCAGAAGTTGAAGGCATAGACTTTGAGGAGATATTTTCTTTGGTGATAAGGATGGAAGCTATAAGGATGTTTCTTGCATTTGCAACTCATAAGAACTTTAAGATATATTAGATGGATGTCAACTTAACTTTCTTGAATGCAGAACTTGAATAAGAAGTATACATTAAACAACCAGATGGGTTCAAGCTATTTGAAGATCCAGATATGGTTTGTAAATTGAAGAAGGCATTGTATGGACTCAAGAAAGCTCCTAGACATTGGTACATAAGGTTGGATAGGTATTTGTTGCAACAAAACTTTAGAAAAGGTACTAGAGATAGTAATATTTATGCAATATTATTTATTTTATCTATGACCTGTTGGAATCCAAGTGTAGACACTCAAAATTGGTCATCACTCTCGTGTCGCTAACCTAATTTCTAACATGTCTTCTATGTCCCATTTGATTTTCATCATATGATGACATTATGTCATTATTCTAATTTAAATTTTCTATTTTCCTAATCATTTAAATCATTTCATCATTAATCATTTATTTCCTAACTTTAATTAAATAATATTTATTATTTAATTAAATTCAATTTCATTTTCCTCATAATTGAATAATTTCTTTAAATTATTTAATTAGCTAATTCATTCATCAAAATTTATTTATTTAATAAAATCTTAATTATCTTCTTCCAAAAATCAAGAATGGAAACAAATCTTTATTTATTTATATTTAATTAATTTAATTTCTAATTATCATCATCCAAATTCAAAAATGGCAATAAATCGAGAAAATGATTTAAAAAATCATTATCCAATTTAAATAAATAATTTTCTCATATTCTCCCAATTTAAAAAAATGGAGAGTATGTCATCATTTGCTTTATATGATTTTAAAAAATCATTATCATATCTTCCTAAAAATTGAAAATAGAAGTAACCAGTCAACTTTTGATTTTCTTGATTTATCTTCTTGGAAAATATCTCTTTAATCTCAATTTTTTAAAAAAAAATGAGATAGTTCCAGTCAAAAGCTACTTTATGCCATCTTTTTGAATCCATCTTGATTCTCCAATCTTGTCTTCAATCTTCTATAAATTTATCAATCTTTTCTTATAAAAAAAACCACATTTTCAAGTATCCTTATGCTATCAAAATAACTTTTCTATCATTATCTTGCTTTCAATACATTTGTATTTGTAGGTGAGAGCCACATCCATTTGAAGGTGAAAGAAAGCCAATGGAGAATTATGGAGGAGATATCCGCGTTTGTAATGGTTTGCATTTGGTTTGATTATCTTGTCTTCATAGTTCTATTGAGTGTATGTGGACATTTTTCATTGCAACTTAGCTTTGTGGTTGGCTAATGTTTATTGCTTTGATGTTTTCCCTAATTCCTAGTTACATTTTTTGGTGAACTCAACGTGAACATGTTTAATTTGATAATTTTAAGAGTCTAATATTTGCATGTAGGTTTTTGGTGCTAATCCATTGTTGCACGCAGGTCTCATGAACTAATTTATTGTTGCGTGCAAGTTTTATGTGTTGATCCTTTTTCATATGCAGGTTTTCTTCACTAATCTCTTGTTG
The DNA here is from genome assembly GCF_030272615.1 of Cryptomeria japonica. Classification (NCBI taxonomy): domain Eukaryota; kingdom Viridiplantae; phylum Streptophyta; class Pinopsida; order Cupressales; family Cupressaceae; genus Cryptomeria; species Cryptomeria japonica. The sequence continues at coordinate 543,908,127 of NC_081405.1, forward strand.
CATGCAGGTTTTTTTCAATAATCTATTGTTGCATGCAGATTTTTTGAAATAATCTATTGTTGCATGCAGGTTTTTTGCAATAATCTATTGTTGCATGCCGATTTTTGGGACTAATTTGTTGTTGCATGTAGGTTTTTTGCACTAATTTGTTGTTGCATGCAAGTCATATGAGAGGATCTAATGTTGCATGTGGGATTTTAGGATTCTAAACAATTATTTATGCAGGGTTTAGTAACATGCAATAAACAACAATTATTCACATAGCCTAATTAGGAGGTTTTGATGAACAACAGTTCTTGACATAGCCTAATTAGGAGGTTTGAATGAACAACAATTCCTCACATAGCTTAATTAGGAGGTCAATCAAGAACAATCTCTCATTACAATATACTAAGGGTTTCAAAATGAATCATCACATAGTCTAATTAGTAAGGATTGAATGAACAACAAATTCTCATTTCAATTCATAAGTTGTTAAAATTAACCCCGCAATTTTCATCTAGATTTCTAAGTAGGTGTATAAATTGGATATTTTATTGATGATTTTTGCAAAATTTGGGCATTTGTGGGAAAATATTTCATTGAAACTAATTGATTTGGTGTAGGACGCAGTCAAAGAATTTTATCAATACGCCATGTTTGTAATTTTTTAAAAGTAGTTGCACACTTTTATTTTCTAAGGTTAATGAACACCATGTTTGTCATGTTTGATTTTGTTTCATTTGTGTATTTTTACCCTTAGAAGTGGGCCTGCCTCCCGATTTGCCTGGCATTTCACACAGGCATTGGTGAGAGGGAACGATCCAAAGTGGTGACAGGGCTAAAGTCAAGCATCTTCCTAACCACTATAAATAACTATGGATGCAACAAAAGTTATAGACAATGGGTGTTGGAATGGTGTAGCAATGATTAAATTCATTGGATCTATGCCCACCTGAATGAATGCCTTAACTAGATCTATGCCCACCCGAATGAATGCCTTAACTAGAACCCTTTGTTTGTAGAAACCAAAATCCTTCTATCTGTTGGCTCAGGCATTGTGATGTGTGCATGCCAAAGATACCTCTCATGTAATCCTTAGTTAGAGATAGGAAGTTCCTGGGAAGTGATGCCCCTTGAACTCAAAGCTTAGTATGCCCGAGAAGTGAGTGCACTGTGAGGGGGAGCCAGTGCTATCAAGTGTCTAGCTATCCGGCTGAGTGTTGTATTTTATGGTTAGAGGATTCAACAAATATTGCCCCAACTAGCCATAGGACATGTTATGAGTGAGCATTATTTTCTTGGGTCTAAGTCCAAACATCTTGTCTTTTGTGATGGTCAAAAGTTGAATCATACACATTGTCACACAAAAAAAGGTCATTTTCAAACAAGTCAAACACAAGTTCCAAATCAAAACAAAGTTCAAATCAAGAGTCAAAATTTTGTCCAAATATTCATCCAACATTTGAACATGACTTGTCAAAACATTGGATATCGAGGTTGTTTCAAAATTCATGTTACTAAGGATTAGGTTTTGCACAGTCCAAACTTAGGTCTTAAGACATTCACATTGCCTTCATAATAGTCCTTTTGCATTATCATATTTTCCTTTGCATATAGGTTTCAAAATCATTTTCTTAGGTCTTGGTCCTTCATTTCCATTACATTATCATTTTCATACCAAAATTAGGTCGTGTCTTAAGTTGCATTTTTCATATTTCAAGTCATTGGTCCTCACATATCCTTATCATTGCAGTCATCTTGGTCTAGTCTTTTTTTTTCATAAACTCTAGTCTTGTGTTGGCTTGATTTGGTCATATCATATCCCTAGACCATATCATATCCATATCATATCCTTAGATAATTTTCATTACCATTGTCCTCTTGCATTTTGTCTCAAAATTAGGTTTGCCAAATTTGCAAAATCAAAACTTTAGATTAAACCCTAAGTTGTTGTTAGGGAGTCTTGAACTTGTCCAACATTTATCCTTTTGTCATTATCATTTTGTCAAACCTAGCTTAGTATCCAAGAATATAGGTGAGACATTGTCAATTTGTCCTATTATAATTTTGCCCTTTGTCCTTTTGTCAATTAAGGTCTTGACTTCATTTCAATTTCCTAAGGGTCACATCTTTAGATTTGCATTCTAAGAGTTTGTCCAAACCTCAAAAACAACAAAAAATATAGATTGCATTCTTGTCCTAAATTTCATGATCATTCCCTAAGATTGTATTTAGTTTCATACCATCATCACTCCAAAAATTCAAAAGTCCAAAAATATTTAGTTGCATTGTCAATCACCTAGGTTTCATTAGTTGCATACATCATTCCTAAATTAGAAAAAAAATCCCAAAAATATTGCATAGTGTCATGTCTATTGAAACAAGGCTCCAAGCTCCTATGATGCAACAAAGTTTAACATATCAACCGATGATTGGTCCAATGAATAACACAATGCAATCAAGGTTTGATACAAGGAAATCACAATTCTATCCAACCCAACAACAAAGCAACGTTGATCAAACTTTTAATGACAAAACAAGTGTCCAAATACAACAACTGGAGGAAAAACTAGCTCGAGAAAAAGAGATCTTGGAACAAAAAGTGAAAAATAGTGAGAAGATTAGATCCCAAATGTCCAAAACATTTCAAAAATTTCAAGGTCCAAACCCAAACTTTGCACCAATTGATGTAAAAGCTCTTATCGAACGATCAGACATATCAGCTCTCATCTCACAAATAGAGATGATGAAACAATTTCAAGAAAAGAGACAACATTATGTGCCTCTACAACAAGAAGATGAAGGTGTTTACTATCAATCACATTTTCAACCATCACAACCAATTGTTCAACAATTCCAACATTTCCAACTAACACAACCAATTGTCCAACATATTCAATCAACACAACCAATGGTGCAATTTCAACAATTTGTCCAACCAAACACACAATGTCAACAAATGGTTCAACCAACTGTCAAGTACCAACAAAAACATAATCATTCAACAAGTCAATATCAACAACTACAACCACCAATTCAAAAACAAAAGTTGCAACTCACAGAAAGACAAATTTCAAACATGTCAAACCAATTCAACCAAAAACCAATCCAAAATCAAAGTGTAACACCAAATCAAAACCAAATACTTTTCAAACAAATAAAAAATCTAAACCTGACCATGTCAAAACCTTGCAAGGATTCAAATGCTTCTCCAAAGAAAAATGGCTCTATTACAAATCTCTTAAAGAGAGTCCTAAGTGATTTTTTTCTGAAAAAGATCAAAATCATATGCTCATGTCTAGAAATGGATCATCCCCTCATAAACATATTGACTCTCCAATGGCCTCTACTCTTACACCTTTTTAAGCTTCACAAGATCCTCCCATGCCATCTCCTAAAGCTTCACAAGATAAATTTCCACCATCACCTCCAAATGATACATCAGATAATGTATTCTCCCAAGGGTTACCTGCCATAGATGCTAATCAACCTCTTTATACAAATCGATTGTACTATTTGGAAATGTAAGATTTAATGCCACTAAATGCTTCTCTTTTAGAGAGTCCCATTCAAATTCCATCTCCCTCATGCCAAAGCATTGATCCTTTGCCAAAATCCTCTATGCATATCTAAATTCCAACCCCATGTCAAGAGGATAATTTAGAGCATGAAGAAATGTGTCTTGAAATAGATCAAGATCAAGATCCTGAAACCTTATCATCCCATCCAATTTTTTATCAGGATCCCATCTTCCCAGACACTCATGATGATTCCCCTATTCTTATCCATCCTATCCGAAGTCCTATTGACACTCCATTCCCTGAGAAAGATCAAGATATCCCAGACCATCCAATCCCAAATGATCCCCTTCCATTTCATGAAAAAAATTTCCTTTCAAATCCCATTTACATTCCACTTCCTAAGAAATATCAAGATATCCCTTCCATCCTTTCTGATGATCCCATTGAAAGTCAAGAGCAAAGCACCTTTAAAGAGGATTTTAATGATCTTCCTCCTTGTCAAGATCAAATTATTCCTTTAAATCCTCCACAAGATCCTTTTTTTCTTCCATCTCTTTTTATTAATCCTCCATATACACTCCAAGATCTCATGTATTTTGATGATCCCATTATTTATCCCATTCCATCTCTTGAAGAGCATGTCATTGATCCATGTCCACCACTCAATCCTAGATCCCCTCGTGATCCCGATCCCCCTAGTGATCCTAATTCCCCTCATGATTCTAAAATGTTGGTGCAAGATGTTCATGAACCCCCTACATGCACAAAGGGTTCTTCCACTTTGGTCCATTCTGATCCACTTTATGATCTCATTATTTCTGTCATGTCATGTCCACCTAATAATGGACTTTCATCTTCCTCTAAAAGAACAAAGTATCCTACAAGTCAAAATATTCATCAAGGCAAAGGGGTAGACCTTCATGAGAAAGAACCCCTCCATATCAAAGAATATATTAAGGTTCATGTCTACACAACTCACTCTCAAGACATTGGTATCCCTCTATCAAAATCAAAACATGCACCTTCCCCATCATACCTTCCATCAATCTTAGGTCCTTATATCCCTTTTTCCTCTATGCAAGGTCAAAAAAGGCACACATCCTTGAGTAAATTTCATCCATCCAAAAGACCTCCATTTCATTCATATATATCCATGCATTCCTTTCCCCCTCCAAGCAATTTGGATGCCAAGTATAAAAGTCACAATTCTATCAATCCACATGTATTCAAGGATCAACATGTCCAATATAATCAACATGTCAAAACAAAGAAAAATATGATCTATAAAGAAAAGGAAAAATTCAAAAGGTCACAAAGTCCCATTTATCAAAAACAAAAGTCAAAATCTATATGGGATCCTAAATCCCTTGTGCAAGCAATGCACTCCAAGGAACCACAAAAGAATGAAAAACCAAAAACCATGTGGTTCCCTAAGTGGCTCCTTGAAGTGCAAAAGCCTAAAGAAACATCAAAATTGGCACCAAAATTGCTATTCCTCCACCCAAACCTCTCAAATATATTCCTCCATCACCTTCATCATCTATTTTGGGTCTTGATGTCCCAAAATCACCATCCTTTCTTCCATCCAAATCTCACAATTTGAGATCCATTTTTACTCCATCAATCCACCACCCCGCAAGGTGTGTTCCAATGTTGATCTTGCCAACATTTCTATCCACTGAAGCCCAATTATTCCAATACCCTATCCATTATCCAATGCATATTTTCCATCCTTCCATCCCTTTGGTCCAATCCTTTGCATAAATCCTTGCCTTAGTTTCATCTCATTTTCCATGTCCTTATCCTACCAATGTCTTTGAGCATGCTTTTAAAGGTCATGGTCCATTATTTTCAAGGCTACTATCCAAACAACAAGATGCTTGAGTCCTTCTTCCATCCCCTATTATGTGTCCATTTTTGGCTAAAATGTCAAAATAAAAAATAAAAAATTGAAAAAAGGAAAAATAAAAAAAAAATTGAAAAAAAAGAAAAAGAAAAAGAAAAAAATAAAGAAAAATAATTTGTCCATTGGTGAAAACCTGGTAAACAAGCACCTTGGGAAAGTGCCATGATAAAAACCTAGCAAACATGCATCATGCGTAATCCATGAACTTCTTGCACACCACACTTGGGGGCAGGTTTCCTCCTTCATTATCTTTTCACCCTTCATTATCCTATCACACCCCTTCCTTGTCCTATCATCCCTCATGTCCATTTTCCCTTTCCACCTTTGATCTTGACAAGGCTGAGGATCTTCATGAGCATCATGCATCTTGTTTGCATCTTTTAGTCTATCATAGCTTTTGGTCTTTATCCATTTGCTTATTACAACCTTTCATCCATATTCTCTGGCTTATTGCAACTTTCTGCCACTATCCCTTAACCTATCCCGACCTTCAGTCCATGTCCCTTATCCATTCTTGGTCTTGCTTATCCTATCCATATCTTATCACTATGCATACACTCTTTTTCATTCCTTGATCTTGATTTGACTTAAGGACGCAAAATTTAAACATGGTTTCAAAAACCTCTTGATATGTCCCTCATGCCATTTCATTGCTTTACATTGTCATATCCAATCTCTTGTCCCATCACACAATAGACCTTAAAAATTGCATCTGTGTTGTCTCCATAATAAAAGGCCTTTTCCTTCCTTCTATCCACCAACATTTTAGCAAGCCTATTTATTCACCTGTCATATTCCTTGCCTTGCTAGACACTGGGGGCAAAATCATAAAAATCCAAAAAAATCAAATAAAGTCTTAAAAAGAAAAATCCTAAAAAAATTGAAAAATGTCTTGAAATAATCCAAAAAATTCAACAAATGTCTAGAAATAATCCAAAAGCATTGAAAAATGTCCCGAAATAATTCAAAAACATTCATAAAATGTCCTGAAAAAATCCCTAAAAATCAAAATGTCCAAAAACCCTAAAAATTTCAAAACATTAAAAATTCAAAAACAATCACCTTTTGTTTCATTTCACCAATAAACTGTCCCTTTTGTACATAGACAAATAGATAACATGTTACAACACTGCACTTAACAAATCATGCATTAACAGATGAACTTTTCAATCAAACCAGGCATTCAAACTGATCAAAATTATCATGTCAATCAATCAACATCAATATCATTTGTCCTTGTTAATATTATCATGGGTCTTATACAAGGTGTGGTATACTCGAAACCAGACTATGTCCTGTCTTAGACAGGGTACTTCATTCCCTGAAACTAGACAACATGATTGTCTTTTTATCACTACACTCACTTTGGCAATGAAGATTAGAATGTATGTTTAACTTGTTTGAATTTGTGAGTCTTATCTTTTTATTGATTTATTTTTGGCTTTGACCATGTTCCTATGTTTCTCAATGATGTCACTAAGTGATTTAGAGTGGTCGGGATAGCTCATGGTCCTTTATTGTTTTTGTCTTCTATTTGCGAAGTGTTTCATAACAATCTGGGGTAAGTATGTCTTAGTATTTTTGAACCATTCCTTGTCTGTGAACATGTCTGTCTTACGCGAAGGGATTGCATTATCATCCTGGCCTTCATTGCCATGGTGTGCTGCATTCGTTTTGCCATATCAAATAAAGGATATCACCTACTAGTTGCATTTGTGAAACCAAGATTTCATCACATTAATCATTCTTCACTTCTCGTTTGCATTTCTTCTGGCTAACATTTCCTCTATCCCTTTGATCAATCAAGAATTTCTTCATTTGGTATCAATCATCCCATTTTTCTACAATCCCTTAACATTCTTCCCTTATTATTAACTTTTTTCTCATTCATCATATTTTCTCTTTCTAACATTTCTTATCTTCTTTCGAGAGATCATTCATTTCTTTCATCAACAATAATCTCTCAAGGGGGCATCGTACCTCCATCCCTTAGTTTGCTGGGGCATGACTTTTTTTTTCAATTTTCTTTGAAACAACGCTCATAATCGCATTGTCTCAAAGAGGGGCAAATTGTAGACACTCAAAATTGGTCATCACTCCTACATCGCTAACCTAACTTCTAACATGTCTTCTATGTCGCATTTGATTTTCATCATATGATGACATTATGTGATTATTCTAATTTAAATTTTCTATTTTCCTAATCATTTCATCATTAATCATTCATTTCCTAACTTTAATTAAATAATCTTTATTATTTAATTAAATTCAATTTCATTTTCCTCATAATTGAATAATTTCTTTAAATTATTTAATTAGCTAATTCATTCATCAGAATTTATTTATTTAATAAAATCTGAATCATCTTCTTCCAAAAATCAAGAATGGAAACAAATCTTTATTTATTTTTATTTAATTAATTTAATTTCTAATTATCATCATCCAAATTCAAAAAAGGCAATAAATCGAGAAAATGATTTAAAAATTAAAATAAATCATTATCCAATTTAAATAAATTATTTTCTCATATTCTCCCAATTTAAAAAAATGGAAAGTATGTCATCATTTGCTTTATATGATTTTAAAAAATCATTATCATATCTTCCTAAAAATTGAAAATAGAAGTAACCAGTCAACTTTTGATTTTCTTGATTTATCTTCTTGGAAAATATCTCTTTAATCTCAATTTAAAATTTGAAAAATGAGACATGCCCAGTCAAAAGTTGCTTTATGCCATCTTTTTAAATTCATCTTGATTCTCCAATCTTGTCTTCAATCTTCTATAAATTTATCAATCTTTTCTTATAAAAAAAAAACCACATTTTCAAGTATCCTTATGCTATCAAAATCACTTTTCTATCATTATCTTGCTTTCAATACATTTGTGTTTGTAGGTGAGAGACACATCCATTTGAAGGAGAAAGAAAGCCAATGGAGAATTATGGATTAGATATCCGCATTTGTAATGGTTTGCATTTGGTTTGATTATCTTGTCTTCATAGCTCTATTGAGTGTATTAGGACATTTTTCATTGCAACTTAGCTTTGTGGTTAGCTAATGTTTATTGCTTTGATGTTTTCCTAAATTCCTAGTTACACCAAGAATATTGAGAGGGGGGGTGAATCAATGTTCTACCAGTAAATGAATTTCTCAACTTAAAGCTTATGAACTAGTTAACAGTAAATAAAATTAAAGTGCATAACAAAATAACACATAAAGAAGCAACACCATAACACCAATATTTATATGTGGAAACACTACAAAGGAAAAAATCACGGTGGGTCCGATACCCACAATATCTATATACTTTATCAAGGTATATAAATATCACATAGAGGGGATTGCACATGCAATCAAACCAACTACCTAGAGCTCACTACTCAAATAAAAGTCTCACTGACTTACACAACATTATATAATGATGTCAAACAAAAGTCAACTTATTGATTGCATCTGACCATGTTGGATAAGTTTTGGTTAATGCTTTGTTGACCCTCTTTGTGAACTGGTTTATTGATACTTTATTCAGCCCTATTGTGCTACTAGTTGGAACTACACACGTGAAAGTGTGTACAAAATATTTCACTCACTGATCAAATTGTATACCATCAATCTCTAACTGATCCGCAACCAAAATCGCATTTCCATTAACATACAATCCATCACTAAGAGAACTCCTTTAAATACCTTTAACTTTTCACTATGTTGGCCTTAATGAAGAAAATAAACATGTCGGTTGCCAGATCACAAGGTATGTCATGCATAATCCCGATGACCATTTCGGCCTACATACGCTACCCAAAATTCCTTTAAAGAAATTATTGGGGTCACAAGATATCTTGGCTGGGTCCTATACTTAACCGGATTCCAAATACACATTACTGGTATCAAGAATAACCGGTTATTAAGGATAAAGAAAGTGTATATATTGGTTGTGTATAGTGTATATCGATTGACCCAATCAAAGAAAAATGATAAGACAATGAATCCCGATGAGACTTATTAACACCTAGAGATGAGTTGCCATCAATGACAACCCTAAATGCAATTCACCTTACTCGATGAGTGTCAATTGCCAACAATCTCCCCCTTTGGCATTGATGGCAACACTCATGTGAAAAATGATACCATCATTAAATGCCCCTGAATCTCCTCCCCCTGATCTGTACACCCATGCTGCTATATACATCTGGTATACTCCCCCTATGATATATATACATTTTTCAGTGTAATCCTCCCTCTTTGACATCAATGTCGAAGCGGGGTGACCACCAAGAATACTATACATACATTCATACATACATACATACATACATATATATATATATATATATATATATATATATATATATATATATATATATATATATATATATATATATATATATTTCAAAATGTCCGCATACATAGTCTTCAAAAATGAGAAGTATGTGTCCCAACCCTACTTAAGAGAATCAAGAATGGAGGTGAATCCATTCAAGAGATTGGCATAGTATTCAATAGCCTCAGATCCTGTGGGATCCTCCTTTTGAATGTTGGATATACACTCAGTCTACTGAAATAACAAATCATCAAGCTAGGGACCTATGAAATTCCAGAGCTCAGTTGCTCACTTTATTATGTTGTCCCTTTCCTTTTCTAACCTGAAAATTTGATCCATGACCACCAAAATTGGACCATCTAAAGAACTTGTTAGGTTCACTGTCAAGTTGTAAGAGTTATAAATTTGAATCAAATTATCTTTATAGTCTGAAATTTGCTTGTCCAAGTGAGCAGTAAGCTTGGAAAAATCTAGACAAGACTTATAAACCCTTCCTCCTTCAGTCAATGTTGCATCAATGGATTGTAGGAATGTTTGAAGTTTACTCTTCTCCGATGCAACTGTTTGCAAGAATATTTTCTTCCGGGCTTCTACAAATTTGTTCTTAGCCTCAGTTATTGAAATCTTAACCAAAGAATCATATTGTTTAGGAATAAAATCAATAATCTCCTTCAATTTACCAGATGAGTTTGCGCTCTCCTGTGCCTAGAAATTGGGTACTAATCGGTTCAAAAATTCAAAAGTATTCTGAATTAATTCCTTATCCTTTGATTCCTCATAGCCCAATTCCTGAGTGGCTTGGGCCTGGAGTGCTGCAGTGGCCAAATTTTTCTCTACTAGAGACATCATGTGATATGGCTTGTCAAAATTGATGAAAAATTGTGGCATATTTCCTTTTGCTATGGATGATGTGTCAATTGCCAAGCTGGAGGGAAAATCTATCATAGTTTCCTTCTCTTTGTCTGTTAGAGATTCATTCTCTATAACATTTATTTCTTGTGTACCGGTGGCTTCACCACTTGGTACCTCAATCTATTCTAGTGCATCCTCAAAAACTTAATTATTTGCATCTTTATCCTTTACAATATTAGCCTCTGCATCTTGTAGATTATCTGGTAGAGGATTCTGAGTATCCTCAGTTTCAAAATTGGACCCACTAATAGGTACAATAGTAACCGGTGGATCTATATTTACATTCTGTTCATTTGTTTTTGCCGGTTCCTTGTCCCCTAGTAATTGAATATTCTGAGATTGTACAAAACTAGGGCTCAACTCATATCCTAGATTTAAAAGAATTCTGACCCAAATATTAATTTTCTCTTTCTGGATCTCCTCAATTTTTTCTAACATCAAGTTATTTATCTGGTGTTTAGGATTGAATTCTGTAGAACCTATTTTATTGATTAAATCTATTATCTCTGGTGGGGTTATTGATGGACAGAGATTAACTAATTTTGTTTCTTTTATTTGTCGGCCCAGAGTTTGAGCATGGAATTTTTTGACCTCTAATCTATCATACAATTCCTTAGGCAAATTTTTCTCTAGCTCAATCAATGTCCTACTGAAAGAACCAAGATATAAAACAATACCTTCCTCTAACTGCCTCTTATCTTTATCATCGAGATCATCAAAGAATGTAGAAATGTTGTCTAAATTTCCGTTATTAATAATTTGTTCAATAATATCTTGAGCATCTAATTTATTCTTACTGGTTCTCCTCTTTTCTTCTGGTTTAGATTGCTCATCGGCCATTGGCTTTCGCTTATATATAATGGTGATTTTGGGTGTTTTCTGGGGAGGCTCCTTAGCCAGTTCTTTCTTCTTCTCTTCCTTCTTCTCCTCCTTCTTCTCCTTCACAACCCTTGCAAAACACCTTTCTTCTTTGGAGCTTGCTTGATTTCTTCATCTGATTCGGTCTCCTCTGAAGAAACAGTCATATACTGCCTAGTTTTTTTTTCTTTTTTTTTCTTTTCATTGATTCTTTTGGCTTAGGATTGGTAGGCTCACCGGATGGTTCTTTTGGTTGTTTGGATGATTCTATAAAAACTAGGACCACATTGGGAGTGGCCTGAGTTGCCTTCCTTGCTTCCCTTTCTTCCTTTCTCTTCTATTTCATCTCTTCCTTTCTTTGGGCTTCAAGGATTTTAACCTTTTGCTCAATTTATGCCCTGTCATGACCTTCACTTATTAATGTTTTAGCTGCAACCTTGGTCATTTTTCTTCTTATTGCGGGTGCAACTTTTTCCTGGTGAGCTTTTAATCCCTTTTCCTGGGCTGTGCCAAATTTTTCTTCCTTTTCATCAACTGGAGCTTGTAGTAAGTGTTGTGCATAAGCATCTAGTGTGGCCTCGTCCACTTCATAGCCCATAGGCATGATCTAGATTATTCTAGGATGGACTTCCTCCATCATGCACTCATCTTTATTTATCATAAAACAAATAGTGTCTTTATATCTCTACAATTGATTTGGGAATCCTAGCCCTATTTTTCATTTCTTCCAGGAAAGTTTTGAAAAATGCCCATAAATTGACCTTTTGTTGCTTATCACCTTTTCTATCCAAGATTTGTGCTATCTAGGTGGCTACCAGTCTACCAAAAGCCCACTATGTTTTACCATAACCGGGAACTATATTCAAAAAGTAAAATGCCAAACATATAACAAAAGATCCATACTGGAAAGCATTTTTCTTGTCTTGTTTTATTTTCTGAAGGTTTGTCATTAACTCCTTCAGCATCACACTACATAGGTCATAGTGTGCATCCTCCTTCACCATTTGATGAGCAATAAGAATGTTGTTACCGGAGATAGAGTTCAACTAGTTTGACTGATAGACTTTGTATCCAGTTACCATTGCAGCAAATCTCACATCAATATCTATGATATCACCAATTCTCATCGATTGACCATCGAAAGTGGCATCGGTGAGTTTGTAGAGTTCGGTATTGGAGACTTTTGACCTAGGGTCGGGCAGACATCTGACCTTATGCAGGCAGGTGATGTTCTTGATAACTTCCTTGGTGATCTTGTAAGGCCGATCCAACCAAATGAATTCACCATGAATGCGGTTGTGTATATATCAGACCCATTTAGCTTCGTTAAATTTTAGAAATTCCATAAATTGGGTAAAACCCTTCCTCTATAATGGATAAATTTTGGCTTCAGTTAATTGTCGATAATCAAATTCTCAGTGAATATGCAAGACATTTTGTAACCTCCAAGCTCCTCGATGTCACAATGGATGTATGCCCTAATGTCTTTGGTATAAATAACACCATGGTAGACACTTTAAAATGCTCCCAATGGATCATCCAAAAGAGACTTGTAAGGATGCTTCTTAAATTCAGGATGGGGGCAGTTCTTGATTTCCACCACCAAAGGAGTGTCCATATTCGATGAAGAAACCATGATAGATAACTAGGGTTTCTGCAAACGGTAAATACCTCAAGATTCTATTGGATAATGAAGTCACCTTTTAGTGTAGATTCTTGCACAAATTACCTTTGGAATCTTGAAATGCTTTGGAAATCACTCTTCAGAATGCTCGATCACTGTGTGAGGAACTTAACTTTTTCCCTTTTATCACCATTAACCCTAATTTTCCATTGTCGAGAAAGTTGGCCGGATCACATAATCTGCAAGTAGGTTCCAGTAAACACTTGAAATCACCTGAGTATCCATCTGCAATCAGAATCCTTTGACTATAGATCTAATCTAGGGTGTTTGCATGATCTTCACTGATTTGCCTACCCCTAACGCAGAATTCCTTAGTTACCGGTCGTTCCTTCTCTTGGTGCAGGACCTGATGGCTCTATCGGTTGTTCTCCTAGTTGTGTGTCTGATCTCCTAACCCATCTTTTCTCATGCTTTTTTCTAATATCTTCAACCTTTTCCTTTCCCTTCTCATCTGCATTGCCATTAGCTATTGGTGGGTTCTTACTCCTACAATATTTAGCAATATGTCCAATCTTGTTGCATGCATAATAGACAATATCGTTCTTCTAAATTTATTTGTTATACCCTTGATTTCCTTGATTTCCCTTTGATCTGTATTGGTTAGCCATATGTCCAAATCTACTACATGCATGGCATCTGACATTCCCAAGACCGGTGGATGATGCATTGTTCTGATTATTCCTATTTATGTACTGACTTTCTATATGACCATATTTATTGCAAACAAAGCATGTACCATTGAATTTGTGAGCATTAGGTTGTCTTACCAGTGATTTCTGGTTCCATTTGTTGGCATGCTTATGCTTATGACCAGATGATTGATCTTGTTGTATAGTACTAGAGCTTTCTCCTTCTTCATAACCAAGACCCCTCTTGTCATTAGCATCTCTCTGACTCTTCAGTAGTTCATCAAGTTTTGCAGAGATGGCTTTGAACTTTTCCTTGTACTCATTTGCAGTGGCTAAATCATCTCTCATGATTATGATATGTCTCTCAAGTTCCTATTCATTATTTTGGGACTGCTTAAGTTTTAGCATGTCATTCTCATGTGTCAGTCGGTTGCATTCATCGGATCTGTCCTTCAATGCTTGAGCTAGGTTTTCTTCATTCTTATTTATGTCTTCAATATCCTTGCACATTCTCATGGTTAAGGCTTGCATCTCATTTTTCAAGATAGTGTTCTCCCGAGTGAGTTTCTAACATTGATCTTTCAAGGCATCTTCTTCATCACTACTCTTATTTTGCAATTGATCACATATTTCCTTCCTCTTTGTTGGCTTGATGATTATTGTAATATATTCATCACTTGTTGTCATTGATGAAACACTCTCACACACACATATGATTACATTGACTACCGGTGTAACTTCATTGATTTACACTGTTAACCAGTATGTTTAAGGTTCATCTCTAACTGGTACTCTGTGTCAACCGGTATGTGCCTAAGAGATAACCTATGGTTACATTATATCAGCATCAAGATGAAGATGAAGATGAAGATCAAGCGGAAGATTCCAGGTCAATGGTTCACATATTTTTTTCCAACCGGTATTGACTATTCTAATCGGTATCCATTTTTGTGATGAGTTACCAGCACCATTTTCTTGGCAGTCATTTTTGAGATGAGTTATGTTTAATTGTCTAGATACAGTGCACCTAAGAAATTGTGTTCCTATGGTCGACATAAGATTTGTATGTCTATTTAAAGACATCTTAGTGAAAAAGGAGAACTGATATAGGAGAGGAGATTTATGCAAATATTGATATGCATAAAGAGTGAAATTTTTTGTTGAAGAGCGATAAGTGTTAAGATGAAGAGCAGTGTTGAATGTACTTAGAATGATCTGATCAAGCAACTCTTGTGCTACTCAGAACAGATCAAACCTTTCTTGTTGTTTTCTAATCATTACAACAAAATCAAATCCCCTAACAGGGCAAGCTCTAACAAGCTTCAATGTACAATTCCTCTAAAAAGGTGATCCATTAGTTTGGACTCTTAAAATCCTCTAGCAAGGTTACTCTTAACAGGGTATAAGCTTCTAATCAAGCTTGGGATCTCTAACAAGGTTTGCTCCTAGAAGAGAAATTTGTAAGACCTTAACTAGTCAGTTATCTATTACTTCAGATACTTATCTTGTGAGTTCCATCTCACCGTGGTTTTTACCTATTTGGGTTTTCCACGTATAAACACTTGTGTTATGATTGATGTTCTACTTTATGTGGATGTCGTTATTTCATTTTGGATAGCATGTATTTTATTTAGATGCTTGGTTAAGTTCATCTACCGGTTAGTGTTTGAAGTTGTGTTTGTTTTGGTGTCACTGATTCACCCCCCCCCCTCTCAGTGCTTTTCAAGACCATCAATTGGTATTAGAGCCTAACTTCTTTGAAGCCTAATTGCTTAGAAGGGAATCTTGAAACTACCATGGGGGATAGGAGCTACTTTGAGATGGTTAGAGAACTAGAAGCTAGGAGAAATGAAATTGAATCCCTTAGGGGCAAACTGAAAGTTTCTCAAGTCAAAAGGAGAGAGCTATCTGGAAAACTGCTAGAAATATCTGACAATAGTTCTTCAAATGAAGCCAATATTGAAGCTTTAGCTGATGAAGTTGAAAAGGTGAATGGTGAAAAACTAAATCTAAGGAGAGAGCTATAAGGTCTCACTATCTGCATGAGTCAGGAACTAGAATCCAAAAGAGCTGCTAAAGATCTTATCAAGGTAGGAGATCATAAAGATCAAACGGGAAAAAGACACTATACATGAGGACTTGATTGCTAAAACAGAAGAAAAGGAGAACCTAAAGCTAGACCTTGGGTTGGCATTATCTCTAAAAGAGAACCCGTCTAAGAATAATGAAGATCTTGTCAAAAAGCTTACTAAAGCCAATGAGAAATTGGAGAAGTTCTTCAAAAGTTCTACCATGCTGGAAGAACAAATTCAATCACAAAGAATGAAGGGTGATATCTCTAGACTTGGTTTTCATACAACTAAAAAAGGTGAATCCTCTGGTACAAAGAACAAAACTGCTTCTAAAGTCAATAAGACTACGAGTAAGAAGGATTTTAAAGTTGTTTACTTTTTTTGTCACAAGCCTAGTCATACTGCAAATGTTTGTAGAAACAAACCTAACAGAAATGTAAATTACAATACTAATGCTTGGTATGTGTTTAGAAAGTTTGAAGGTCATTGCTACACATGTGGAATGTATGGGAATAGACATATTGAGTGCAGATATGGATCAAATAATCATGTACCACACATCCATCCTATACCAATGGTGACCAGATAAGGAATTTTGATAACTGGGTAAACCGGAACTGGCAAATATCCTAAGGCAACCGGTTTAGTCCATTTGAAATGGAAAAGGTAACAAATGTTGTTTGCACCTTTTGTAATAACTTTGGTCATGTGGCTATGAATTGTAGAAGAAGAACAAGAAGAGGAAATGCAAGACCCTAGAGATCATCTGGTATGTTCTGTTACCACTGCAACAAACCGAGGCACTTAGCAAAGTTTTGCAGATCAAGAAATAACAAACCGGTCAACTCCTTTAAGGATCAGAAAGGCAAATAGAAAGTTGATATCGGGGAAACTAGAGAAGATATGAATCAAATTTGGAAAAATAAAGGTGATGAATCGCATGGAGAAGAAACTATTCCTTTACCCAGTGAAGAGAATCTAGTACCGGTGACTTAAGCCTGTCTAACACGGCTAAGGGGAGCTTAACGGTAAAACATCTCCGGACCCCTTGTAAAATGAGCGGGAAAGTATTTTTGAATTATAATTTTCTAGTGACTTTTCATTAACATGTTATCAACTGGTATTTCACTTAAGCAGTAAATAAAAATTAGGGTTTGTAACCTAAAGTGCAAGCATTTATTACAGTTGGTAAAGAGGATAAAAACAAATTTTACTTTATCATTTTTACCCTAACTCTTTCGAAAAAGAAATTTGAAGCGATTGCAGAGTAGAACAAGATTGTCTTGGTGTAAATTGGTGAATTTCTTTGTGATTAGAGAAATCAAGTTGAATCAAAAGTTGCTGAGAGGCGAATAGGTGTGCATTTGAATATTTCAACTGGGAAATGGAGCGACATGCAAGATACAAGGTATTTCTTTGTATACTGCTTCGAAACTTGTTTATCTAGAATGGCATCTACTTCTAAGCCCGTAGAGAGGTTGATGATCATTGTTGAGCCCAAGGAAGCTCTAAAGGCAGATGAAATTATGTATTATAATACATTATCACAAGTCCCGAGTGGTGTTGAGGTCAAAGGTGACTTGTCCAGCTATATAGATTGCAAAATAGAAGATTTAGGAACTCTACACATCTATACTCAGCTGAAATCACTTTGTGATAAGAGCGGAAAGATTGAAACAAAATATGCTAGGGTTTTTGAAAAAGGGTTTCATAATGCTGCATATTTTCTTGAAGATTTTGAGGATGAACACATAAGAATCATCTTGAGTCGAGTCCATAGAGAGAATATGTATTTGGAAAGGACCCATACAATAACCACAGAGGCTATTAAGGTTGTAATGGGTTATTGCTCAATCGATGAAATTCTTGTGTTAAGAAGAATTTCAAAAGATATTGTCTTCAAGCTAACCGGTTCTACATCTGATAAGCATTCTTTCTCTATCAACACTATTAGAGACCCTGCAGTGAAACTTGCAACAATGGTGATAGGCTACTGAGTATTCTACTCCAGTAGACTTAACAGTGTTCCATCTACAGCAATTCACACAGCACATAGAATGATTGTTGGTAATGCAGACTATGATATTTGTGAAGCTATCATAGACCAATTATTTCAAAATTTGAAATCCACTAAGAAGGACAATACACAAAAGTTCAAAATATGGTCAGCTATGAGCCGAGTTATTTTTTTGTTTTCAGAACTTCCTACCGGGTATAGGAGATATTGAATGGTCCAAGGAACAACCAGTCAATGCATAGATCAAGAACAATATTAAGGCTATGAAGAATACTTTTTCAGCTGTCGTGAACAAGTATTTTAATGAATTCCAAAAAAAATGAGCATGAGAATGTGGTTACCTGAAGATGTGGTAAATCACTTTGTAAAGGACATAATCTTCACAGTTACCACTAACCTTTGCTTGATGCAAGCAATTGAACCTAGAGAGGAAGAGATGGAAGATATGAGCTATGAGGTTAATCATGATTTACTGGTTAGCTATGCTAATACCCTATTAGCATTGCCTAAAGATAAAAAGAAGGAAAATTTGGATATTATGGTAGTCCAAGTTGCACAAACTGAAACCAGTACCGCACATGTAGCTAAAGTGAAAGGAAAGCAAAAGAAGTCTGATGAAAAATCTCCTATGAAATAGACCACAAGGGTGACTCAGAGTGTCCTAACCAACAAGGAACCAACACCTAAAGTATATGTAAAGAAGGAGAATGCACCAAATAAGAGAAATCGAAAACTGATTTTGCAGCCAAAGTCTGAAGGTACAGATTTTGAAGAAGTACCAAAGAAGGAAAAAGCAACCGCCAGAACACCTAACAAGGTAAAGGTAGTGCCAAAGGCAACTACACCTATAGATATTTCTACCTACAAACCTGACACAGTCTTGAGAGGACAATGAAGTCATTAGGAAGAAATAGGTTTGATAATGTCAAAGAACATTTTGATTCTTTTACTGAAGATGAGCAAAATCAAGTAATCCAACAAGTAATTACTTATTTGGGTCATTACAATAGATTTCTGCATGATTTGGAGAAAGATATTTCAATCTCTTTGTATAATACTTTGTTAGATAAATGGGAGGAAGAAATTCAATTGGAAAAGAATATTTTTGGTGAAATATTTGTACAGTATTTTCCCAATCTATCAACGGATGGAATTAGTGCTCTAATTGAGCAATACAAAGTATAGTTTGATTCTAAAGTGAGAAGATTTAAGCTTCTTAATGCAAAAAGGTTAGTTGTGGAGTTTGAGACACATGAGCTAGCCTATGTAATCAAAAAGAGGGAAGAAGTCATCCAATCTAGCAATAAGGATGATACTGTAGATGATGTTCCTCGAATGGAAATGGATGAAGAGGAAATTTTTCAAGCTGACGTATTCTATCCAACTAAAAAGATGGATGATTCCATTATTCTTGTTGATGAAGATGTTCAAGACACAATAGACCTATCTGGACACATTACTGCACCAGATATGGATCCTCCTACAATCACTAAAGTACAGGTTACATTAGTTGAACAACTGGGCATTCAACTGACAGTGGATAATGAACCGACATCAAAACAACTGGAGAAACCCCAATCTCCACCGGTCATTGAGACTACTCAAAAGGACTCTACTGAGGAAGTTGTTACTCGGCTAACTAAAGATACAATAGAGAAGAACACAGAAAGAGCCATCATTAAGAGTGTACCCCCTAAACCGGCGAAGCAGAAACTACTTGATGATGATGATGATGACGATTCTTTAAGTATCTCAGGACCCATTGACATGAACACCATGAGTGCATCAGAAATGATGAAGATTGCTAATGTTATGCAATCTCGAGCACACAAGAAATGACTGAAAGAGAAAAGGATTGAACCAGGGACAATCCAGAATGCAGTAGAAAATTTGTCTAGTTTACTATTGGAAACAATTGTTGCACATCTTCCCACTCTCATCAACAAACTTGGTCAGTTAGTTGCAGATGCATCTGATCAAATCAAATCACTTGAATATGCTGCTCAAATGTCTGCTGAGAAGAGCCACAAGAAGGAATATGGAGATAAACTGGCTAAGAACATTTAAAGTGGCAAAATGACTTTATCTCATAATGAAAGTTTGTTGAAGAAAGCTATTGAATCTAAAGGGAAGTATCTTGCCTCTACCTCCAATGTTACTTTCTTTTATTCTGACATTTCTAAGAGTGAAGTTGAAACTGAGTAGGAAATAGAAAGGTTATGCAAGGCATATGTCCCACTCCAGGACTCCATTCATTCCTTTAACCGGTCTATAGGTGATTTGCATGACAAATTGAGCAGGAATGATAATGAGAAGGCTAAGAGATTATGATCTCTAAGAGAGCTCCAAAGTCAGCTCACCTCATAGGTCGACATTCTTTAGAGAGCCTACTCCAATACATAAGCTATTCTTGCTACTTATAAAACTTGCACGCTAGACTCAATGGAGTAATTCCATTCCCAGTTGATGTCTATATTTCAGTATACTACTAACATACTGGAATCATGGGAAAATGCTATATCCCAGATGAAGCAAAGTTTCAATGATATTTTTTTGAGACTAGCCAGTGCATGAACTTTTTTTTATAAATTGTAATATATGTTGAACACTTTGATACAGATTTTCTATATATATGTATATATTTTACTTTATCATTTTGGCATTGTTGTCAAAGGGGGAGTAATAATATGTATGTGTGTTTTTGAAAATTTTGTATTTATTCATGCATTAAGGGGGGCTATTGCATTGAAAAGGGGAATATGAGTACATATGTATATATGTTGTGTATGCACACTTAGCGGTATTGTATTACTCTAAAAAAAATCCTTAAGTGTTGCCATCAATGACAAAGGGGGAGATTGTTGGCTTGATGATGATTGTAATGTATCCATCACTTGTTGTCATTGATGAAACACTCTCACACACACATATGATTACATTGACTACTGGTGTAACTTCATTGATTTACACTATTAATCGGTATGTTTAAGGTTCATCTCTAACTGGTACTCTATGTCAACTGGTATGTGCCTAAGAGATAACCTGTGGTTACATTAAGTCGGCATCAAGATGAAGATGAAGATGAAGATGAAGATCAAGCAGAAGATTCTAGGACAATGGTTCACATATTTTGTTCCAACCGGTATTGACTGTTCTAACTGGTATCCATTTTTGTGATGAGTTACCCACACCGTTTTCTTGCCGGTCATTTTTGTGATGAGTTATGTTTAATTTTCTAGATACACTGCACCTAGGAAATTGTGTTCCTATGGCCAACATAAGATTTGTATGTCTATTTAAAGACATCTTAGTGAAAAAGGAGAACTAATATGGAAGAGGAGATTTATGCGAATACTGATATGCATAAAGAATGAAATATTTTGTTGAAGAGCGATAAGTGTTAAGATGAAGAGTGGTGTTGAATGTACTTAGAATTATCTGATCAAGCAACTCTTCTACTACTCAGAACAGATCAAACCTTTCTTGTTATTTTCTAATCATTACAATAGAATCAAATCCCCTAATAGGGTAAGCTCTAACAAGCTTCACTGTACAAATCCTCTAACAAGGTGATCTATTAGTTTGGACTCTCAAATCCTCTACCAAGGTTACTCTTAACAAGGTACAAGCTTCTAATCAAGCTTAGGATCTCTAACAAGATTTTCTCCAAGGAGAGCATTTTGTAAGACCTTAACCGGTCAGTTATCTATTAATGCAGATAGTTAACTTGTGAGTTCTATCTCACCGTGGTTTTTACCTATTTGGGTTTTCCATGTATAAACACTTGTGTTATGGTGGATGTTCTACTTTATGTGGAAGTTGTTATTTTATTTTGGATAGCATGTATTTTTTTTAAATGCTTGATTAAGATCATCTACCGGTTAGTGTTTGAAGTTGTATTTGTTTTGGTGTCACTGATTCATCCCCCCCCCCCCCTCTCAGTGCTTTTCAAGACCATCACTCTTGTCTTGAACAACTGAAAGCTTTCCTTGTAGTGAAATGATGTGTTCTTTGGCTTGCATTAGTTCATTCTTCAGTTTACTATTTTCCATTTGTTCATTATCAAGATCCTCAAGAGCAAGTTGAAGTTGTTGCTGCAAACCGGTATCATAGATTCCAAGTTTTAAATCTTCCTTAATTGGTTAAACTTCTTCTGAGGAACTAATCTCTTGCACCAATTGTTGGAATCCAAGAACATTAAGAGGTGGGGTGAATTAGTATTCTACCAGTAAATGAATTTCTCAACTTAAAGCTTATGAATCGGTTAATAGTAAATAAAATTAAAGTGCATAAATTAAATAACACATAAATAAGAAACACCATAACACCAATATTTATATGTGGAAAACCCTGCAAAGGGAAAAACCACGGTGGGGCTGATACCCACAATATCTATATAATTGATCAAGGTGTACAAATATTACATAGAGGGGATTGCACATGTAATCAGACCAACCACCTAGAGCTCATTGCTCAAACAAAAGTCTCACTGACTTACACAATATTATATAATGATTGCAAACAAAAGTTAACTTATTGATTTCATCTGACCATGCTGGGTAAGTTTTGGTTAATGCTCTATTGACCCGGTTTGTTGATACTCTGTTTAGCCCTGTTGTGCTACCAGTTGTAACTACACACAAAATCTTTAGCTTGTTGATCAAATTTCATACCATCAATCTCTAACTAATCCACAACCAAAATCACATTTTCATTCACATCCAATTCATCACTAAGAGATCTCCCTTAAATACCCTTTAAATTTTCACCATGTCGGCCTCAATGAAGAAAATACACCTGTCGGCTACCGGATCACAAGGTATATCATGCATAATCTCGATGACCATGTTGGTCTACACATGCTACCAAAAATTCCTTTAAAGACATTATCGAGGTCACAAGATATCTTAGCCAGGTCATATACTTAACCAAGTTCTAAATACACGTTACCAGTATCAAGACTAACTGGTTATTAAGGATAAAGCAAAGTGTATATACCGGTTGTGTAGAGTGTATACCAATTGACCCAATCAAAGAAAAATGATAAGATAGTGAATCCTAATGATAATTATTAGCACTAGGAGATGAGTTGCCATCAATGACAACCCTAAATTCAATTCACCTTACTGGATGAGGGTCAATTGCCAACATGACCAACCTACTTAGGGTTTTAATGATCAATCCTGAAATAAAGAAGTGCATATGTGTGAGTGATGATATGGGAGGAGGGTGAATTGACAAGAAACGAATGTTAATGATTTGTGAGAAAATTTGATGTTAGAGTTGTGTGAAAAACTTTGATGATGATATCTTCAATATGACAGTGTTCTAAGAAACTATTTAAAGTCAGATGTGTTTGCCATGATCTTGATCACTTAACATAGTAATTTAAGGAAAAATTCATGATCAAGAGATCTTGTTCTATTCCTTTCTCTACTGGAAGATAGTGAGTCTCTTGGTAGCTTTTTGTATGTTACCTTGAGATAGTGTGTTTTAGTTTTACAAGTCATTTGTATATTTTCCTGAGATTGTGCACCTTAGTTGTGCAAGTCCTCTAAGGAGCAGTGGATTCCAAAGAAAACATTGTAAATTATATTCATTTTGTGAGAATGATTCTAATTGTGGTTTTTCACTACTTGGTTTCTCCACTTAAATATGATGTTCATGTGTTTGTTGTGCTTTGTGCTTTCATGATTTATTATTATTATGATTATATGGTTGAGGTTTAAAGTTTGAAGATAAGAAATTCAATATTTTAAGGTCCAAACTGATTTACCCCTCCCTCTTAGTTTTTTGGTGTGTTCAACATCCATTTCATTTGAAAGGATGATGAACACTACCGAATATGAGTAAAAATAGTTGTGGAGAGGTTGTGTCCAATAGATTGACCTCTATTATCATGTGAACTGTGTTCTCAACCTTTTCCTAATGTAGATTGAAAACTAACCTTTGAACTTTATAAGTGATGATTCCCATATCTAAAAATTCCACCATGAGGAAGGGTATCAATATTCTTGTTAGAAAATTGATTTATTGTGTTACATTGTCGTTGATGTCAACCCATCTTCTATTGTCATTGATGTCACCATGTGTTGTAGCTGAGTTGGTGTGCTATGTTGTCATTAATGTTAACCTATCTTGTGTTGTCATTAATGTCACTATCTGTCATAGATGTTTGGAAAAGTATGGTGATGAGATGGGGTTCGGGATAGACTAGCTTAGTCTATGCTCTTGGATCCTTTTCTTGGATCACCAGGAGTTCTAACCACACCCTAGGTCTCTAGGACTCCCCCTGCTTGTGGAATCCCCTGACCTTGCCCAATCCACCCACCAACAAGTTGAAAAACTACTCTTAAGGTCTCACCTACTCATGAGATTCAAGAAACCCTTACTTAGGCCAATAAGGGTTAGGCTTGCTCCACTCCTTCCTAGGTCTTAGCAAGGTTAGGTTAGGTCTATTTCATGGTTTTTCCACCCATTCATGTACTCCCAAGAGGTTTCAAACTTCCAACCCCTTACCAATTTCACTATTTTGTGTTTTGCCTACAAAATAGGGCTACAAGGATTATGACCAATTAGGCCTCCTACCCGGTCCTTTAGGGCTCCCTCTCACAAACGATGCACTTTCTTGGGAAACTTCCTAAAAGACCTACTATTCATTTAGCAAGAACTCAAGGATTTTCCTGGTTTAGGGTGTCCAAGTGTCCGTACACTACCCTAGGTGGATTTTGAGGTTTTTAAGGGTTTTTAGGAGAGGTTTTAGGCCTGCCAGGGTCACAGTGTGGGTTTGATGCTCTTGCCACCTTGTATGAATTGGTGGAAGCTCCTCCTTCACACCAATGGTGCTCCACTCACTCCACTAAAACTCCTCCAAAGGGTCCCTCCTCCTCTGACCTTCCTTTCTCTCCAAGACCTCTGCAACTTAACCCTTCCAAGTCGGGCACTATCCAGTCTCACCTAGGAGTGGGTCTTCAAATGGCCTCCTTGCATTTTCAAGGGCCTTTCCTGCTATGAAGTATAGTATAGGGTATGTACTCTCATTCCCCATGGTTTCATGGTGATTCCACAATGGGGAATGGAGTTATGTACCCATTTATTCAAACCAGTCCAAAACTAGACAATGAGAAGCAATTTACAAAAGATTTACAAACACACCACACTTGCCAAAAAAAAACCTAATCTATATGCTCAAAATGAAATTATTTACAGCATAGAAGACACTCCATATAGTTTTGTTCACAAATCAATCCATTAATGGTCTTTCTTTACTCCATCTGTGCTGACTGGCAACAAAATTTGCAGTCACAGTCAAGTCACCTTACTTGGGCCGTACAATATTTGACATCCAACCCATTAAATTAGGGTTTTCAATTACTTATAGAAACCTTGCCTTGGTATATGTGCCCATATTAGGGTTGTCCACGCTACATTAGGGTTTTTGGCCTCATGGTGGAAAAGTTGCTTGACAACTTTTAAAAGTTGTCATGCAACTTTTGAGCAACTTTCTCAATGTTGCTTTTCCTGACTCCTAGACCCATATTGGGAAAACCTAAAGACACCACCATTCTATGAGGGACCCCTTAACACCACAAAGGCACACATATCCTCTATTTCCAAAGAATACTCAATCTTGACTGATGACCCTAAGACCTCAACTAGGACCCTAACTAGGACCAATGAGCACATGGCTCTTTATTTTATATACAATGGCTTCATAGAGAAGAAAGAACACAATCCAAAACTAATGGTGGGATCCCTTTGAAGGGTGATCCTGCACCATACTCCCCCTCTACAACAAACTAAGAAATTAGGGGAGTGAGAAGAGCCAGATCAATGCCAAGCTTCTTGAACTTGCTCTCCTCCACCCAAGTAGCTTCAAATATAGGTTGTCTAGTAGACTTCTTAACCCTTGAATCCAAGATCTCCTCTGCTATAGGGTGCTTCACTTGAGGTAAGGCATTCACATCCAAGTCTTGTAGTACCTTGGCTTGGTTCTCAGTTTGTCCTTCTATCTCACCCTTGTACATGATCAGATCAACAACATTAAAGACTGGAGAAATGGCTAAGTCTGAAGGAAGTTCAACCTTATAGGCGTTCTCAACATATTTTTCTAGAATCCTACAAGGTCCTACCCTCTTCATTTGTAGCTTGGTAGGCTTACCACTTTGCATCCTAGCTTTTCTCAAATGGACTATCACATAGTCACCCACCTTGAACTGAACCTCTCTCCTTTTCTCATCCATTTTGGCCTTCAATTTTTGAGTGGATTCAAGGATGGCTTTCTTGACTTGCTCTTGGACTTCCTTGATGGTTTGAGTGAAGTCCTCTGCTTGCCCACTCTGCATCTCCATGGAACCAAGTTTCCTAAGTTCACACACTCCTCTTGGATGTCTACCATAGACAACCTCAAAAGGACTTCTTCCAGTGGTCCTATTTACACTATCATTATATGCATACTCTGCTTGAGGAATGATTAGGTCCCATGTCTGTCCATATTCCTTAGTTAGACACCTCAACAAGTTGCCTAACACCCTATTGATGACTTCAATTTGACCATCAGTTTGAGGATGGTAAGCTGAGCTAAATGATAAGTTAGTTCCTAGTCTCCTCCATAATGTTTGCCAAAAATGGCCCATTAACTTTCTATCCTTGTCTGAAATAATGCTTAAAGGGAGTCCATGAATCCTAACAATCTCCTTAAAGAAGAGATGTGCAACATAGCTAGCATCATGTGTAGTTCTACATGGAATGAAATGGCTCATCTTGGAAAATTTATCTACTACCACATAGATGCTATCCATACCTATCTTTGTCTTGGGTAGTCCTACTACAAAATCCATGCTTATACATTCCCAAGGCCTATTTGGGACTGGTAATGGTTGATAGAGACTAGCATTGCTTGATCCTCCTTTTGCTCTTTGACACACACCACATTGCTCCACATACCTCTTTACATCTCTTGGCAACTTTTGCCAATAGTAGTACCTTTGTACTAGATCCAAGGTTTTGTTGACTCCAAAGTGTCCACTTAAACTACCATTATGTTTCTCTTGGATGAGGTTTTCCCTCATGGATCCTCTTGGCACACATAATTGTTTACCTTTGAACAAGAGACCATTTTGGAGAGTGTAATCTGCATACTCACCATGGAAATGGTTCTCAAACTCCTTGCAAACCTTGTAAGCTAATGAGAAGTCTTCATCTCCTTCATAGAGGTCCTTGAAACCTTCTATTCCTATGCTCTGCAACTATAGTTCTTGAACTATCAACAACTTCCTGCTTAATGCATCTGGCACCTTGTTAAGTTGCCCCTTCTTATGATTGATGGTGAAGGTGAAGGATTGGAGGTATTCCATCCATTTAAGATGTTTATTGCTAAGCTTCTCTTGAGTGTTAATGTAACTCAAAGCTTGGTTGTCTGTGAACACCACAAATTCCTTTGGGAGTAGGTAATGCCTCCATTTTTTAAGAGACTGCACTAATGCATACAACTCTAGGTCATAGGCTAACTACTTCTTCTTTGCTTCATTAAGCTTCTCACTAAAAAATGCCACAGGTCTTCCCTCTTGACTCAATACACCCCCTACTGCAATTCCACTTGCATCACACTCCAATGTGAATAGCTTATCAAAAGTAGGTAGGAGAAGGATAGGTTTTGTGGCTACTTCTTGCTCCAACAATTGAAATGCTTTGTCAGCCTGCTCAATCCATTTAAACTTAGTCTTAAGGCCTCCTTTTATGGTGTCAAGGACTAGTGCACATATGCCACTGAAGTTCCTCACAAATTTCCTATAGAATTGAGCTAAACCATGGAAACTCCTAACTTCAATCCCTATTCTAGGTGCAGGCCAATTCAAGATTGCCTCCAACTTGCTTGGATCCATCTTCAAGGTTCCCTTAGACACCACAAATCCTAAGTAGACTAGCTCCTGCATCAAGAAGTCACACTTCTCTAGGTTGATGGATAACTTCTCCTCATGCAACCTCTCTAAGACTAACCTCAAATGCTCAAGGTGCTCCTCTTTGGTTCTGCTATAGATGAGAATGTCATCTAGGTATACCACCACAAACCTGCCTGTGAAATATTTTAACACCTTGTTCATCAACCTCATGAAGGTTCTTGGGGCATTGGTGAGTCCGAATGGCATCATAAGCCATTCATACAGTCCTTCTTTGGTCTTGAAAGCAGTCTTCCACTCATCTCCCTCCTTGATTCTAATCTGGTGATAACCACTTTTAAGGTCCAATTTAGTGAAATACATAGCACCTCCTAAACAGTCCATCAAATCCTCTATTCTAGGAATAGGAAACCTATACCTTATGGTGATCCTATTGATTTCCCTTGAGTCAGTCCAAATTCTCCACTTGCCTCCCTTCTTTGATGCTAGCACTACCGGGACTGCACATGGGCTGATGCTCTTCTTAATCAGTCCTTGTTCCAATAACTCCTGCACTTGCCTTGCTACCTCCTTGTTTTGGTTAGGTGTGAGCTTATATACAGATTTGTTAGGTAGGGATGCACTGAGCACAAAGTCTATTTGATGGCTTATAGACCTTCTTGGTGGGAGTGTTGCAGGTGCTCCATCACTCACCATGTCCTTATACTCTTGCAACATGTGTTTCACCTCCTTGGTTACCTCTTCCTGCAACTTGTCTTGCACCTCCTTTGGCTTCACAAAGATGGCACACTTCACTATCTCCTCCTCATGTAGCAAGTGTAATAACTCTTTACTAGTAGCCAATAAGACACTAGGTGTTCTTGAAGTTCCCTCTTCATTCTCTGTCAAAGATTGAATCTTGAAGGTCTTGCTATCCTTCTTAAAGGAAATGGAGTTCTCCTCTCCATCATAGATTAACTTCCTATCAAATTTCCAGGGTCTACCTAGCAATAGGTGATAGGCATCCATGGCTAACACATCACAAAGGATCTTATCCTTGTATCCTCCAATAGAGAACTCTACCCAAGTCTGTTCATTGACTAGCACACTCTGCTCATGATTCAACCATGTCACCTTGTATGGGTTAGTGTGGGGTATCCTTGTGAGTTTCAACTTCTTGGTTGCCTCCTCTGATATTATGTTATCAGTTGACCCTGAATCAACTATCACCTTGCAAACTTTACCAAGGATCTTGCATCTCACCCTAAACAATGCTCTCTTATGCTTAGGTTCATTTTTGACTGGCCGTCTTATCAAGACCCTATTGAACATAAGATTTTCTCCAATCTCTGATTCAATATGGTCCACCTTAGGTGTCTTTCTTCTTGAAGAGTCTTCGTGTGCATAAGCAACCCTCTTTCCACTATTAGATGATGTAGGCTTGTCAGGGCATCTATATGTCGGGTGTCCCAATTGTCCATAGTTGTAACACTTCATACTTGCAAAGTAGGAGCTACCCCTGCCAGTACCTCTACCCCTACTTGGACCACCTTGTGCACCTCTTCCTCTAGAATGGCCCCCTCTGAGATTGGTTTCACTTCTATGTTCAGTCAACTTGGCTTCTCGTTGGTTCCTCTGCTCATTTGCCTTGCTTTGGTAACCACCTCGATGATTCATTTGTTCTCTACCTCTGCCTTTACCCCTAGTATTGGAGTCTCCTTTCCTTTTGTTCCTCTCTTCCATCTTGATATCAAGTTGATGACATTTTTGAACAGTAGTAGGAGTCCATAGGCTTATCTCCTCTTGAATGTTCCACTTTAGGCTGCTTAGATACCTAGCCACCTTAATAGATTCATCTTCTTGGACTTTAGATCTAAGACAAAGTTTTTGAAATTATTTGGTGTAGGAGGTCACAAAAAGGTCTTTTTGCTTCAAACCCTATCTCTAATATGAATTTGGACTTCATAATCCTCTGGCAAGTATTTCTCCTTGATCTTACTCACCATGGCCTTCCAATTGGCAATAGGTAGCTTCCCCATGCTAACTCTCTCTTCTTGCAGATACTTCCACCATGTCAAAGCTGCTCCCCTTAATCTAGATTTGGCAACCTTAACCTTTTGAGCCTCTATCACTCCCTCACACTCAAAGTGGTTTTCCATGCCCTCAATCCATTCCATGACAGTGTCAATATCCATCCTTCCACTAAAATGTGGCAATCCTTCAAAAGCTTTGGTGTTTAAAGCCTTCATAGCCTTTACAAATGGTTCTTCATTAAACAAGGGATCTGGTTAAGGTATAATGTCATCTATGTCAATGGTCTTCTTGCCTTTATCTTTGGTGTCTTCTCCCCAAGGTCCTTGTGTCCTCTGATACACCACTTCCTGCAGCTTATCCCTTATCTCACTCATAGCTTCTTCAAGGGGTCTATTCTTCTCCTTCTACTCTTCTACCTCCCTAGCCAACTCTGCATTAGTGACCATTGTGCTTTCCCCTACTGATTCACCAAAATACAAAGACATACACAGTCCACTAAATCTTTAACCTGGCTCTGATACCAATTTGATGAGATGGGGTTTGGGATAGACTAGCCTAGTCTATGCTCTTGGATCCTTTCCTTGGATCACCAAGGGTTCTAACCACACCCTAGGGTCTCTAGGACTCCCCCTTCTTGTGGAATCCCCTGACCTTGCCCAATCCACCCACCAACAAGTTGAAAAACTACTCCTAAGGTCTCACCTACTCATGAGATTCAAGAAACCCTTACTTAGGACAATAAGGGTTAGGCTTACTCCACTCCTTCCTAGGTCTTAGCAAGGTTAGGTTAGGTCTATTTCATGGTTTTTCCACCCATTCATGTACCCCCAAGAGGTTTCAAACTTCCAACCCCTTACCGATTTCACTATTTTGTGTTTTGCCTACAAAATAGGGCTACAAGGATTATGACCAATTAGGCCTCCTACCTGGTCCTTTAGGGCTCCTACTTGGGAAACTTCCTAAAAGACTTGCTATTCATTTAGAAAGAACTCAAGGATTTTCCTAGTTTAGGGCCTCCAAGTGTCTGTACACTGCCCTAGGTGGACTTTGAGGCTTTTAAGGGTTTTTAGGCCTGCCAGGGTCACAGTGTGGGTTTGATGCTCTTGCCACCTTGTCTGAATTGGTGGAAGTTCCTCCTTCACACCAATGGTGCTCCACTCACCCCACTACAACTCCTCCAAAGGGTGCCTCCTCCTCTGACCTTCCTTGCTCTCCAAGACCTCTGCAACTTAACCCTTCCTAGCCGGGCACTGTCCAATCTCGCCTAGGAGTGGGTCTTCAAATGGCCTCCTTGCATTTTCAAGGGCCCTTCCTACTGTGAAGTATAGTACAGGGTCTGTACTCTCATTCCCCATGGTTTCATGGTGATTCCACAATGGGGAATGGAGTTATGTACCCATTTATTCAAACCAGTCCAAAACTGGATAGTGAGAAGCAATTTACAAAAGATTTACAAACACACCACACTTGCCAAACAAAAACCTAATCTATATGCTCAAAATGAAAGTATTTACACCATAGAAGACACTCCACACAGTTTTGTTTGCAAATCAATCCATTAATGGTCTTTCTTTACTCCATCTGTGCTGACTGGCAACAAAATTTGTAGTCACAATCAAGTCACCTTACTTTGGCCGTACAATATCTGACATCCAACCCATTAACTTAGGGTTTGCAATTACTTATAGAACCCTTGCCTCGGTCTTTATGACCATATTAGGGTTTTCCACACTACATTAAGGTTTTTTGCCTCATGGTGGAAAAGTTGCTTGACAACTTTTAAAAGTTGTCATGCAACTTTTGCATCTTTTGAGCAACTTTCTTAATGTTGTTTTTCCTGACTCCTAGACCCATATTGGGAAAACCTAAAGACACCACCATTCTATGAGGGACCCCTAAACACCACAAAGGCACACATATCCTCCATTTCCAAAGAATACTCAATCTTGACTG
Source organism: Cryptomeria japonica (assembly GCF_030272615.1). Lineage (NCBI taxonomy): Eukaryota > Viridiplantae > Streptophyta > Pinopsida > Cupressales > Cupressaceae > Cryptomeria > Cryptomeria japonica. The sequence goes on from NC_081405.1 coordinate 543,939,894, forward strand.
ATGACCCTAAGACCTCAACTAGGACCCTAACTAGGACCAATGAGCACATGGCTCTTTATTTTATATACAATGGCTTCATAGAGAAGAAAGAACACAATCCAAAACTAATGGTGGGAGCCCTTTGAAGGGTTCTCCTGCACCATATGGTCTCGTGTTGTTGGGTGCTTTGTTAATGATATTGAGTAAGTATGAGGTGTTCACAAAATGTTTATCTAGTAGAAGGCTCAATATGCAAGAAATAATATTTATGCAGGAAGGAGTTTTTAATGTCTTAGTGGAACAATGCTTTGTATTCCTTTGGATTTTGATTATGGATATAATGCCTATGATCTATGTATATAATACTATTAAGTTTATAGGTTCTTTGTTTCTCAAATGGTGGAGCTATTCCTTGTTTCTAACAATGGTTGTTTGTTAGGACTGGTCTGGAGAATGCTTGGCGGCTCTCTAATATGTGGACTCAAGGGTTATAGATTTGAGGAAATGTTTATTTGTTTTATTCAATGTTCTAATTCAATTTTCTGGTGTTGGTTTTGTAGACACCTAAAAGTTGTACAACAAATTAAGTGAATTTTATTCATTTAATTATCCTTAATTCTTCCAATTAATTAAATTAAGATTTAATTAATATCCCTATTTTCCTATTTTAGCCATTAATCAAATTAAAGATTTGATAAATATTCCCTTTTTTCTATGTAAACCATTTTTAATTAAATTCACATTTAATTAAAAATTACCCTTCTAACCATTTTTTGATTAAATTCACATTTAATTAAAATCCCCCTTCTAACCATTTTTTAATTAAATTCACATTTAATTAAAATCCCCCTTCTAAACATTTTTAAATTAAATTTACATTTAATTAAAACCACCCACTTGTAAAATTAAAAATCATATTTAAATAAATGCTACAAATGCAAGTTGCAACCAAAACAAAAACAAATTAATTTTATTTTAATTAAAATATTTTCCTCCACCCACTTGCAAAATCCTACATCTCCCACTTGCGTCCTAAACCTCTTCTAGAGCCTTCTAGATTCTTCTAATTCTATCTTAATTAACCTAATCCATCTCTTAAAAATTTGCACATTCTTTAAGAGAAGTCACTTCTCAAAAATGTCTCAAAGTCTTTGAAATGCATTAAAGGATTTATGTGATCAACAAGTTAACCTTTAAAGTCTTCCAAACCATTAATGGTTAACTCAACCCTTCCCACATGGTTAGAGACTTTCTTTCTAACTTAACCCTCATCTAACCCAAGGGTCTCATCAAACACTTATGGCTTTGACCCTAGTTATCCTATTAACCCTTGCACAAGAGTTTACCCCTTGGATAAAAGCCTTATCCAATGGATAACCCTAACCTAACCTTAAACCTTACCTCCTAAGGTAACCTTCATGTCTTCTCATGAATTTAATGCATCTTGCATCTCCTCTCAAGAAAACTCTTGTTGACAATTATCACCATTTCATTGGTGAAAATTGTAAACATGGATTGATAACTTTCAATCCTATCCCTTGTTGAGATTATACAATCTCAACCCTCCATTGCCCTATTTTTCCTATAAATAGAGCTCTCATTCTTCATTTTCAATATCCAAGTCTTTATGCATCAAACTTATAGTCTCATTTCATCAAGCATTGTTAAAATCTCTTTAATAATAATAATTAGGTCATTTAGTTGCATATTATTTAGTAATATCATGTTAGCTTCATTTTATATGCTAGTATTAATATCATTATTCTCATGCTAGTTTTAGCTTCATATCAATATCTTGCATCCTACCATCATCTAGTTTCATATCTAAATCATCACTAAGATCTTAGTTCAATTTCCATTTTGATCTTAGAACCATCATTTAAATCTTGTTCTCTAGGTTGTCATCTCGAGGATCAAGTGCTCTTCCAAGTGTGGGCCACCTTGAATCTTAGAGATCTTTAGAGATAGAGGAACATGAAACAATTTTAAAGATTTTATATTTATTCAAATTATTTTTGTTTTTATGTATAACTCTAATGCAATGTTTCATGTGTGTGTTTGAAGTGTTCTTCTCTATTGCAAGCTGATACCACATTTCCGACATACAGGTTCAACTGGAAAGTAAAGTTATGGTGTTTTGAGTTTTGTACAGTTAGTTGGATTGGTTTTCGGTTGACTATGGCAATGTATCCTATTTGGACCATGCCTCTTTGGTTTGTATATGCTTTTATGGTTGTGTATTGATGTTGATATGGGTCTCACCATGGCATGTGTAGATCTGTATTAATTTGTGTGCATTGGAGAATGTTTTTTTTGCTGATTCATTGGAGTGCTATATTGTTTATCTACATGTTTCATTTTGTCTCAACCTTGGAGGATGTTAGCATGTGTATATTATTGAAATCATTTGGAAAGGTTATGTTATGGTTAGTTTGGGTTCCTCTCTATCTCTTGGAGAGGACCACATTTTATGTTATAGGTTTTCGAGGGGTCAATTTGTGAAATATTGTGTATTTTGTTTGTGGCCAACCTACTTTAGGGTTTCAATGAATTATATAGTATATATAGGAGTACGGATGTATGACTTGAGTATGTGATGGATGTGAATTTATGTTAAGTGTATATTATTGATGTGCAAGTCAATTTCATATTTCAAAACTACAAAAGATAGTTGAGAAGAGAGTTGATATAGTGTTTAGGGTCAGATGTGTTTTCCATGATATTGGTTGCTTGACACAATGGTTCAAGGACAATTTCATGATCAAGAGATCTAATTCATTTCAATTCATTAATTCTCTACACATGCCAAAACAAGGTGTGTTCCTTTTGGTAGTTTGTGCAACTCTTTATATCTTTCCCTAAGGTTGTGCACCTTAGTCATGTAAGTCCTTTCAAGGGTAGTGAGATCCTTGGCCTTGCACCTAAATATTCATATTTTTTGTGTAATTGTCACCATGTTTTTTTCATGTTTAGGGTTTTCCACATAAATATAGTATTCATGTGTTTGTTGTGTTCCATGTTTTCATGTTCATAATTTCAAGATAGGCTAATTGTGGTTTAAAGTTTAATAGATTAGAAGTGAAGTGTTTTGAGGTCTAGATTAATTCATCCCCCCCTCTCAAGTCTCGTGGTGTGTTCAAAACTTAGTATCATATTCGGGTTCCTCTTAGAAGCACTAAGATGTGATGGCATAAATTACTATTATTGGAAAGAAAGAATGAAATGACATTTGTAATCTATGTTGACTGGAATATGGGAAAGAATTAAGCATGAGTATAGTACTCCATAAAATGATCCTTAGATCTCAGATGAGGCTAAAACACATGAGAACAATGCAAAGGATAAAGTTACTATTATTAGTTGTCTAAGTGATACAATATTTTTTGTAAGTTGTTGGGTTGAAATCTGCTTAAAAGGTATGGGAAAAACTAAGCAATGTATATGAAGGTGATGAGAAAACAAAGCAAACAAACTTGACAAATCTGAAGCACGTGTTTGAGAACCTAAGAATGTTTGATGATGAAAACATTAAATATCTATATAAACTAAGTAAATGAGATTGTGAGTGCTATTAAGGGTATTGGTGGTAAATTAGAAGAAAGTCAAGTTGTGATAAATGTGATGCTGACATTGCCTAAATGCTACAATCCTAAGAAGTATGTTAGTGAAGAAAGTTGTGATATGGACAAACACAATTTGGATCAATTGTATGGCTCACTCTTTGTCTTTGAGATTTTTGAGCTAGATGATTTACATAAAAAAAATAAAAATATACTACATTCAAAGATAGGAGGAAGATTGAAGATGAAATGGATGAGATTGAAGCAAAATTTGTAAGAAGACTGCAAAAAGGCTCTAGAAAGTGCAAAGGTAAGTTACCCTTTAAATATTTCAATTGTAAAAGAATTGGTCATTATTATTCTTGATGTACTTATAGAGAAGACTCTAGTAGAATACTGTTGGCATGATTGGCATAACTGATGGAGATGAAGAATGATGACTGAACCGGTAAAGGACTGTTTGTAATGACATTGTGATGAAGAGATTGAGATTGCATGATTGGATGACTTTGATCAGTTATTTGTGTTGTCATTGATGGAAATTGATTTTTACTATGTTATATTTTGTCATCTTAGTCTTTTTGGTCTACTGGAAAGGCCTTACCGGTAAAGAAACAAGAAATTGGGAATTAGGACCTTAACTGATAAACGAGAAAATGTTTTGATTAGATCTGGCGATTGCTGATGATTGAAGTGTTGCGGTTTTGAATGTGAGTTTGTATCATTGATCATTGTAATATGCATCTGACAAAAAATGCATCATGTTTTAGTTACCTGAAGTCATGTTTAGGATTTATGTTGTATTTTTGCTAGGGTTTAAGAAGGGTTTAAGGACCGGTAAAGAATTCTCTTAACCGGTAATGATTTTGAGTTTGGTAGTGGATCGTATTATGTTTATAAGTTGGTGATGACATGGCTAAAACTGTGTGAAGTGTTTGAATGATGTTTCGGTGTGATCAAAGAGAGAATTTCTTGGGAATGTGCGAAGTTCTTAGTGGAATGAGCTAAGGGTTTGAAAGAGTATCAGATCGAGGTGCGATGACCATTCAATGATTGTAATTTATTTGTAATTGATTATAATGATCCATATGATGATCTATAATGAGTTGTAAAGATCTGTGATGATCTATGTTTTAAGTCTTAGGGTTTTGTAACCAACTAAGTTGTAAAGGTTATTTAGGTCAGTACAATTGATGTTTGTTGTGTCGGTGGTTTTGAGAAGAGTGTGAAGTTGAACCAGAGTGTGAGAGATCTACTAGAGTGTTAGTAGATTTGGAGAAGAATTGTATCTGATCAAGCAAGCAGTTAAGTGTTATACCTAGATCATTCAATGTTATTCCCTAATAGTTGCAGCAGTCAAAATCCCTTAACCGAGTAGGTCCTAATGGACCTTATGGTAAATCCCTTAACCAGGTAGGTCCTAATAGGTCTTACATTGTAAATCCCTTAATCAGGTAGCTCAACATCTAAGTGTTAAATCCTCTTGCGAGTTTGATCCTAATAGGTCAAAGCTCCTAACAAGGCTCATCATCTAAATCCCTTAACCGAGTGACTCCTAACAGGGCACATTCTAAAAGAGTGCGCAATTTTTGTGGGTACCAATTTCCACCGTGGTTTTTCCCTATTTGGGTTTCCACGTGAAAATCATGGTGTTCATATGGTGAATGTTTTTATGTGGTATTATGTTTTATTTTTTAGTTAATGCATGGTTAATGAACACTTAATGAGTAGACTTGATAAATCAGATTAGCAGATGATTATCAATAGATATTGGTACTGGTGAATCATTTTATTGTTGGTTATTAAATTTTTTATAAGGTTGAGTTTCATATTTGAATTTTTTGTTAATACTGATTCACCCCCCCTCTTAGTATTAACCGAATCCTCTAAGATTAACAATTGGTATCAGAGCATTGGTCCTTTGTGTGCTGAAAGCTTAACAACTTGAGGGAAAGATCCTGAATAATAATGATGAAGAAGGAGGGTCCCAAGTTTACCAAGGAAAACTACTGGATATGGAAAGACTGGATGAAGATATACTTTAAAGGATTGGGTGCTCAATATTGGAATCATGTGGTAAACAAGTATGTTGCTCCTACTAGCGGCCCCTTGACACCAGATGAGCTTAAAGAACAACAACAAAACATTCAAGCCTTGGAAGAAATTGTAAGTACTTTATCAGATTTTGAGTATATAGATGTTCATGGATTAGAAATTACATTTGAGGTATGGGAGAAATTAGACTGGATTTATGGAGGAGATGAACATGTACAAAGAGAAAAGGAAGAAAGTTTAAGAGGCAAATTTGATGACATGAAAATGGTTGATGGTGAGAACATTACACAATATGGTCAAAGGATTAAAGAAGTTGTAGGTAGTATTAAGAGTGTTGGAGGTAAGATTGATGATTATGTTGTTGTTAGTAAAATGCTTAGAACTCTCCTACCACAATATGCTATTAGAGTTTCTGCAACTCAAGAATTGAGATCTATTTCTAAAGATAAAGTCACTATTGATTCTCTTACTGGAAAGTTGAATGCATTTGAGTTAAACAACTTTGATAATAGTGTTTCAAAACTGTCTGAATCTACTTTTAAAGCTTCTGTAACTAGTACATCTATGAAGAAAGGAAAGGATATTTGTCATAATCATGACTATAGGTCTAGTCATGGTGGTAGCAGAATCGAGGATGATAATGAAGATCATTTGATGGAACTTGAGGCACTATTGGCTAAAATATTTTTGAGAGGCACTATTGGCTAAAATATTTCTGAGAGGCACTAGTAAGTATAAAGGTAAATTACGCTTTAAGTGTTTTTCCTAGAATAATATTGGGCACATTGCTGCAAATTGTCTTAACAGTGATAAAAAGGAAAAGTTCAGGAAATTTAAAGGAAAAGGACAAAAACATTGCTATGTTGTAATTGATGGAGTAACTGATGAAGAATCAAAAGAAGATGACAATGAGGAGATAGTGTTTGTTGCTATGAAGGAAGATCTGACTAATGAAAAGGATTTGGTGTCTCAAATGGATAGTAGTGATGAATGGATAATAAATAGTGGTTGCCCACACCACATGACCGGTGATAGAAACAATTTCTTATCTCTTGAATAATTTGATGGCGGTGTGGTAAGGTTTGGTTACAACTCACCCTACATGGTTAAAGGTAAAGGAACTATTTCATTGAATGGAAAAATTAATGCAAATGATATCTTTTGGGTTGATGGATTAAAACATAACCTTTTGAGTGTTGGTCAATTAAATTATAAGAGATATCTTCTAGAATTTAAAAGTGGAGTGTGCAAGATTCTTGGAAGTAATGGAGAATTGATAGCTACTGGAAAGAAGACAAGAGTTAATATTTTTCATCTGAATACTAATATGAATAGTTGTTTGGTGGCAAAGATTGAAGACAACTAGTTATGGCACATGAGGTTTTGTCATGTGAATTTTGACAATTTGATAAAGGTTAGTAAATCAAATATTGTGAGAGGTTTGCTCTAGCTTGTTAAATCGGATAATGTGTTATGTAAGGACTATCAGATGGGTAAGATGACTTCTATATCTTTTAAGAGTAAGTCTTTCTCTTTAGAAAATATTCTAGATTTAGTTCATATTGATCTGATGCAGAGGGTTTGGGATGTTATATCACTTTCTTGGTTTTTACTCAAAAAGGGTCTCCAGTTGGTACCATCCAATGGACCAATGTCTTTAACCTTCAAAATGTTTCTATATATTTCCCTAGATCCTTCCCAAGGATCTCTTTAGTCAAGATAACTCACAACTGACAAGGAGTCTCCTACCCATAAGGTTCCAACCCTTCAACCAAGGACACCTAACAATCCCAAACCCTAAGCACAAGATCTTTACTCCAAAGGTGGAATATAACCTATGTGAGTGTTTAAAAATGTGTTATATGTAATTTTCACTAATCTTGACCCCTTAGATTGGTGTTTACTACCCCTTGGTATCTTTTCCTCTTTTGGACCTAGGAAATAGGGCTACAAGCAATTAGCCCTGCCTTTGGAATTTTCTTGATTTTTCTCGCAACCTACCTGAACAAACCCCTAAATAAATTTTATATTAGAATACCCTTTTGGTAATTATACAAGACTCCAAACTTTTGCATCTGGGTTTTGAGTATGGATGGTCAAACCCTACTGACCCTATTTAGCCTGTTCTAGCCAATATTGGGGTTTAAGCTTTCAAAAGCTTCACCAGTCACAAAGGAATGAAAGCATAAAACTTGGAAATGGTATGAAATTGTTTAAGGGTCATTCTCATGCCAATTTTGACCATCCTTCAATCTTATGTTAAAGGTTTCCACCCTCTTTTCCTAGTGCACAGGCTTGCCACATGAGCGATGTCAAGCCTAGGGCATCATCTTAGAAAAGACAAATGACACTTCCTGTCTCCAAAACACTAGGAACATCTAATATACATTTCAAATTAACATCCTCCCAGGTTTCAGATCGATCCCATAGAGAGATGTTGATTTGTGTCACTAATTGCATCCAAACCCTAGTTTTGAGGGTTTTATCAGGCCAGTGGGATAGAAAATTTAGTTTCTTCCAAACCCGAAGGATTCAAGACCTAAAATAAAATCCAAATGGATATTGAACCTCTTCTAAAACTTTAAAAAAATTTAATTCATGCCCACCATTCACATGGAAATATGCAAGAACATAAAACTCAAGAAAAATGCAGGAAATCACAATAATCGTTTCCTTTGAAGACAAGAAATTCATTCAATATCATCTCTAACCAATAGGCAGTGTTCCTATAGGATTATATCATGCCAAGGAACTCCTCCAACTACCTCCAAAACATAAAATCAACCAACTAACCATTGGAATAACCAAATTTCAAAATCTTACAAGAAAAGTTGCTTAAGACAATAATGGAACTTTGCAAGTTTTGTCAACTTTCTACAATTCGGTCTTGCCTTCACACCAAAGGTCAAGAATGAACATACCACACATTGCAGACCCCTAAACGTTAAAATTACATATAAAATTCCCATATAAGGCCTTTGACCAAGTTGACACACCTTGGGGCCTTAAGGCTTATTACATTGCCTAGACCTAATCAATAGGCCTTCAAACACACATTGCACATTCTTATTCCTAATCATAACCATGAATCAAAATGATTTAGACATAGGTCAAAATGAAGTAGACATGTGTCCTAGTGCCCCTGCACCATACTCCCTTGGACAAGAAAACTCAAGTCCCTTGAGTTGCCAACCGGTTGATTGTGGTTCCATGCTTGAGGATATCACTTTCACTCATCCAAGTAGCTTCAGACTCAAGAAGCCCCTTCCATTTGACTAGATAGTATTCGTACACACCTTTCCTTATTTTTTTTATCACCTTGGAGTCAGGAATGCACTCCAATTCCAATGGCTTTCTAGGCAGTAGATCCTTCATCCATTCTACATCCTCTTCCTCAAGAGATGAATTAGGTGTTGCATCTTGCAAGGATCCTTTGAAGGCTATGAAATCACATACATTGAAGATGGGATATATTCCCAAATCTACTGGAAGTTCAACTTCATATGCATTGTTGCCAAATTTATGAACCACCCAGAGGGGACCTATCTTCATCATGAGTGGTTTAGAGGGTTGGCCTTTAGGTAACCCTTATTTCCTTAGGTAAGCCATCACCAAATCCCCTACTTTGAACTGAACATCTCTCCTCTTAACATCTGCTTTGAGTTTATATTTATCAGCACTTTGTTAAAGTGAATCCTTAACTTGTTCATGAATCTCCTTCATGGTGACAACAAAATCTTCTCCTTGGGCACTCCTTTTGTCCATGCCTCCAAGATCTTTGAGTTCAAGTATCCCCCTGGGGTGTAGGCCATATACAACCTCAAATGGACTTCTCCCTGTGCTCCTATTGACTGAATCATTGTATGCATATCCAGCTTGTCCACTCACTAAATCCCAACTTTGTCCATGTTGCTTGGTAAGGCATCTAATGAGATTGCCAAGGGATCTATTAACCACCTTAGTTTTTCCATCAATCTGAGGGTGATATGTTGATTAAAATGATAGATTGGTACCTAATTTCTTCCAAAGAGTCCTCCAAAAATGACCAACAAACTTGGAGTCTCTATCAGTGACAATAATGAGAGGTAATCCATGTATCCTTTCAACTTCTTTGAAAAATAGACCTGCAATATGAGATGCATCATTTATGCATTTACATGGCACAAAATGAGCCATCTTGCTAAACCTATCAACAATTACAAAGACACTATCAAACCCCCTAAGAGTTTTGGGCAATCCAAGTACAAAATCCATACTAAGGCTTTCCCAAGGCCTACTAGGAATCGATAAAGGCTAATACAAACCAACATTGGTTGAAACACCTTTTGCCCTTTGACAAAAGGACAATGCTCCACAAATTTTCTTACCTCTACGAGCATCTTAGGCTAATAGTAAAATCTTAATACCTTCTCTAAGGTTTTGTCCAAACTAAAATGACCTCCAAGACTGCCATTATGTTTCTCTCTAATGGTATTCTCTCTCATATAACATTAAGGAATGCATAATTGATGCCCCTTGAAGATCAATCCATCCTACATCATAAAATCAAAAAACTCAACATGAAAAGAGTCAGCAAACTTAGTACGTGCACATCATATGAATCCTTGAAATCATGATCCTCCTTGTGTGTCTTAAGAGAATCAACACCAACACTTTGCAACTGAATTTATTGGACAGTGAGGGTTCTCCTGCTCAAAGCATCTGCAACCTTATTAGTCACACCCTTCTTGTGCTTATTGGTAAAGGTGTAAGGTTGGAGTTGTTCAATCCACTTGATGTGCCTTTGGTTCAACTTCTCTTGCCCATTAAGAAAACTCAATGCATGGTTATCAGTATAAAAAATAAACTCTTTTTTAAGAAGGTAATGGTGCCACTTTTTGAGTGCTTGTACCATGGCATAAAGCTCCAAATCACAGGTTGAATACCTTTGTTTAGCCTCATTCAACTTCTCTGAAAAGAATGCCATCGGATGTCCTTCTTGACTAAGGACTGTACCTATTGCCTACTTGCTTGCATCACATTCAACTGTAAAAATTTGATCAAAACTAGGGATCCTCAAGGTGGGAGGTTCTGCTACCTTCCTCTTCAAAATCTCAAATCTTTGGGCTTCTTGCTCTGTCCATTCAAACCTGCATTTGATTCCTCCTTTTATAGTGTTAAGGATGGGAGCACAAATATGACTAAAGCCCTTGATGAACTTTCTATTAAACATAGCCAATCCATGAAGGCTCCTAACATCACCTACTATCCTAGGTGTAGGCCAATTTACAATAGCCTCAACCTTCGAAAGATCCATTTTCAAACATCCATTTGAAACTACAAAGCCTAGATACACCAACTCAGTTTTTATGAATTCACACTTCTCTAGATTGATTACCAATTTCTCCTCATGAAGCTTCCTCAAAACCTGATCCAAATGCTTCAAATAATCCTCCTTGGACCTACTAAACACCAAGATTTCATCAAGATAAACAATAACAAATTTTCCAATAAATTTTGCCAATATCTCATTAATGAGGCACATAAAGGTACTAGGTGCATTTGTGAGGCCAAATGTCATTACCATCCACTCATATAAGCCCTCATTTGTTTTAAAGGTGGTCTTCCACTCATCACTAGGTCTGCTTCTAATCTAACGGTAATCTGAATTCAAATCAATCTTTGAAAAATAGCATGACCCTCCAAGATAGTCTATTAGGTCTTCAATCCTAGGCATAGGAAACTGGTATCTAATTGTGATTTTGTTGATGGCTCTAGAATCAGTGCACATCCTCCATGTTCCATTTTTTTTTGTGCCAACATAGTGGGTACAACACATGGTCTCAAACTCTTCCTAATCAACCCCTTATCCAAAAGGTCTTGCAGTTGTCTTACTATCTCCTCATTTTGACTAGGAGTCATCTTGTAGGCAGATTTATTAGGAAAGGTCACTCCAGGGATTAGATCAATTTGATGACTGATTTATCTGATGGGAGGCAAGTTATCAGGTATGTCTTTGGCCACAACTCCCTTATACCTATCCAACATGGCTTGCACTTGACTAGGAATCTCTCCTTTCTCACCATTTCCTTTCTTAGACTCATCTTTTAGGTGTAAAACTAAAGCATAGCCTTGGGTATCTTCTTGTTTGAGGACTTCTAAAAACTCCTTTCCACTAAGCAACATCACATGTGGACTAACAATCTTCTGTTCCCCTTGATCGGGTAAAGGATCCATCCTAAACCGTCTACCATTCTTGGTAATGACATACACATTTTTCTCACCATCATGTTGTGCTTTGACATCATACTGCCAAGGGTGACCTAACAATAGGTGATAAGCATCCATAGGAAGGATATCACACAAGATCATATCCTTATAGTCCCCCATTTAAAAATTTACCCAAGTTTGTTCATCTACTACTACATATTGCCCCTTGTTAAGCCAAGATACTCTATAAGGACTCACATGTGGTAACCTTTTCAATTTTAACTTCTCTACCATTTCTAAAGCAACAATATTCTTTGTGGATCTAGAATCAACAATCACTTTGAAAACCTTACCATGAGACTTACAAGTAGTTTTGAAGAGTGACTTTCTTTGTGAGGGATATTTGCATTGGGGTACCTTCAACAACATCCTCCTTAGCATAACAACTTCTCCATCCAAAGTAGGACCTGCATTCCCCATGGGTGAATTGACACTTTCTCCATCATCTTCTTGCACAAGTTTATTCCTTCTTTCCGATCCATGTGAGCTAGAAGCTTTCTCTGAGAGTATACTCATAGTGTGACCCACTTGGTTTTAATTGTAACATTTACCAGTGAAAACACCAGGTCTTCTGCCTTGGTTTCCTTGCCTACCCCTACCAAAAGGTCTTCTTCCTCCTCTAAAGCCTCCATTCTTATTATTGAACTCTCCATTGGACTCTTGTTGGCTAGAATCGCCATTTTTAAAAGGAGTATTCCTTCCTCCATAGCCACCTCTACCTCTTAAATTTCTGCCACCTCTTCCTCTATTATTTTGTTCTCCTCTCCTCTTTATCTTATCTTCCACCCTCAATGCCAATTGGAAGCATTTGTGCATAGTGTCTGGAGCCATGATGCTAATCTCATCTTGGATGTTTTGCCTTAACCCATTCAGGTATCTAGCCACCTTCTCCTCCTCTTCTTCATGCTACTTGGACCTAAGACTTATGTTGTGAAATTCTTCAGTATATGCATTCACACCCAACTCCCTTTGTCTAAGATTTTGTAACTTCTTATACATCTGAACCTCATAGTCTATTGGTAGGAATTGGTTTCTGATTTTGTTCTTCATCCTCTCCCAAGAGGATATCTTCTTCTTCCCTATGTTCACCCTTTCTTCCTACAACACTGTCCACCACAACAAGGTAGACCCCTTGAGTCTAGACTTTGCCAAACTTACTCTTTTCTCCTCTGGAACTTCTTTGTACTCAAAGTGGTTATTGAGTGCTTCTATCCATTCAAGCACCTCTTCTCCATTCAGGCTACCACTATAAATAGGTAGAATTTCCACATTATCCCTATTTAATAATTTCAAGGCATTCAAGAACATCTTTTGACTAGGTGCCATATTTTGAGGGATAGCCTCCTGCTCCTCATTCGCCTCTTTTGATTCATCTTAACAAGTTTTGTCCTTTCCCTTGGACTGTCTGGTCTCTTTAAGTTTCTCTTCAAGAAATTCCTCTACCATCTTCTTGATGGCCTTTGGGTTCATTTCCTTAGGAGTAATTGTAGCAGCCTCTTCTCCAAATTCCAAGTCTAACATACACTATTCCACCCTTGGTATAGGTCTGATACCAATATGATGCAGAGGGTTTCAGATGTTATATCACTTTCTTGGTTTCTACTCAAAAAGGGTCTCCAGTTGGTACCATCTAATGGACCAATGTCTTTAACCTTCTCAAGGTTTCTAGATCTTTCCCTAGATCCTTCCCAAGGATCTCTTCAGTCAGGACAACTCACAACTAACAAGGAGTCTCCTACCCGTAAGGTTCCAACCCTTCAACCAAGGACACCTAACAACCCCAAACCCCAAGCACGTGATCTTTACTCCAAAGGTGGAATATAACCTATGTAAGTGTTTACACATGTGTTATATGGCATTTTCACTGATCTTGACCTCTTATATGGGTGTTTACTAACCCTTTGTATCTTTTCCCCTTTTGGACCTAGGAAATAGGGCTATGAGCAATTAGCCCTCCCTTTGGAATTTTCTTGATTTTTCTCACAACCTACCTGAACAACCCCTTAAATAAATTTGATATTTGAATACCCTTTTGGGCATTCTACAATATTCCAAACTTCTACATCTAGGTTTTGAGTATGGATGATCAAACCCTACTAACCCTATTTAGCCTCTTCTAGCCGGTATTGGGGTTTAAGCTCTCAAAAGCTTCACTAGTCACAAAGGAATGAAAGTATAACACTTTCCAAGGGTACACACTTGTTCAAGGGTCCTTCTCATGAGAATTTTGACCATCCTTGAATTTTCTATTCAAGGCTTCCACCCTCTTTTCGTACTGCACAGGCTTGCCACATGAGCAATGTCAAGCCTAGGGCATCATCTTAGAAAAGAAAAATGACACTTCCTATCTCCAAAACTACTAGGAACATCTAATATACATGTCAAATCAACATCCTCCTAGGTTTCAAATTGATCCCATAGAGAGATGTTGATTTGTGTCACTATTTTCATCCAAACCTTGGTTTTGAGGGTTTTGTCAGGCCATTGGATTAGAAAATTCAGTTTCTTCCAAACCCGAAGGCTTCAAAACCTCAAATCAAGTCAAAATGGATGGTTAACCTCTGCTAAAACTTTCCAAATGTTTAATTCATGCCCACCATTCACAAGGAAATATGCAAGAACAGAAAACTCAAGAAATATGCAGGAAATCACAACAACTATTTGCTTTGAAGATAAGAAATTCATTCGATATCATCTCTAACCAGTAGGCATCATTCCTCTAGGATTATATCACACCAAGGAATTCCTCAAAATACCTCCAATGCATACAATAAACCAACTAACCATTAGAATAACCACATTTCAAAATCTTGCAAGAAAAGTTGCTTATGATAATAATGCAACTTTGCAAGTTTTGTCAACTTTCTACAATTCGGTCTTGCCTTCACACCAAAGGTCAAGAATGAGCATACCACACATTGCAGACCCCTAAACAACAAAAGTACATATAAAATTCCCATACAAGGCCTTTAACCAAGTTGACACACCTTGGGGCCTTAAGGCTTATTACACTATCTAGACCTAATCAATAGGTCTTCAAACACACACACTGCACATTCTTATTCCTAAGCATAACCATGAATAAAAATGATGTAGACATAGGTCAAAATGAAGTAGACACATGTCCTAGTGCCCCTGCACCATGATCTTTATGGTCCTATGAGGAGTAAGAGCTATTGGGGTGATAGATATTTCATGATTTTCACTGATGATTTTTCCAAGATGATGTGGGTAAATTTTTCAGAGAAAAGTTTAAGGCATTCAGTAAATTAAAAGAATTCAAAGCATTAGTTGAGAAAGAAACCAAGAAGAATTTGAAATGTTTGAGTTATGACCGGGGAGGATAATTTACTTCTGATGAGTTTGTGAAGTTTTGTGATGATAGGGAATCAAGAGGTAGATGTCAGCTCGTAGAACTCCACAAGAAAATGGGATAGAAAAGAGAATGAATAGAATAATTGTTGAAGCTGCTAGAACAATGTTGATTCAAGGTGAAGTACTGAAAATGTTTTGGAGAGAAGTAGTTAGCAGTGTTGTTTACCTTTGAACCAAGTACTTGTCAAGAGAGGTAACAATAAAACACCTTATGAATTATGACATGGAAAGAATCATAATGTAAGTTACTTTAAAAAAATTGGGAGTAAATGTTTCATTAAACATGATGATTTCACTAGAAAGTTTGATGCAAAGTGTGATGAAGGTATTTTTCTTGGTTACTCTACAAAGAGTAAGGCTTTGAAATGTTATAACAAGAGAACAAAAAATATCATTTAGAGTGAAAATGTGAAGGTAGATGAACTCTCTAAGAAATTGGATAAGACCAGCAGATTTGAACCTGAGAAAGATGAAGAAAAACTTATGTTTATTGAACCAGAAGTACAAAAGAATGATGAGCAGGAAAATGCAGAAATAGGTGCTCAACCGGTAAATGAAGAAAGTGATGAAGAACATGAAGCAAAAGGAACAACACCAAAATGGTAATACCAAGGTATGCTAGATTAAATCATTCAAAAGAACAAATTATAGGAGATAAAATGTTGGTGTACAAACAAGAAGGAAAATTAGAGAAAACTCATATTGAGCCTAAAATAGTAACAAAGGCATTGAAGGATGATGATTCAATTAATTCTATGAATGAGAAATTGGATCGGATAGAGAAGAAAAAGACATGAACACTTGTCCCAGATCGGAAGACAAGAATGTGATTGGCACTAAATGGGTCTTTAGAAACAAGTTGAATGAAGAAGGCAAGATTGGTATGCAAAGGCTATGCACAAGAAGAAGGAGAAGATTATGGACAAACCTTTGCACCAGTGGAAAGATTGGAAGGAGTAAGAATGTTACTTTCTTATGATGCATTTAAAGGATTTAAGGTCTACCAGATGGATGTTAAATATGCTTTTATTAATGGCATCCTTTAGGAAGAAGTGTACATAGAACAACTAGATGGATTTACTTTGTCTGAGGATAAAGATATGGCTTGCAAGTTACATAAGGCATTGTATGGATTGAAGCAAGAACCAAGAGCATGGTATGAGAGATTGCATGCACACATGATCAAGATAGGATTCCAACATACCAATGAGGATAGTAACATATATCTTAAGACTGATGGAGATAGAGTGTTGATAGATGAAGTATTTGTAGATGATATAATTTTTGGAGGTGATGACGATTTATGTATGGCTTTTGATAAGGAGATGAAGAAATAATTTGAGATGTCTCTTATTGGCGAGATTAAGTTTTTCATTGGGTGTCAGGTCCAACAATTGGATGGTGGAATATTTATCTATTAGAGTAAGTATGTAAAGGAAGTGTTGAAGACATTTGACACAGAGGATTGTAAACCGGTTGGTACTTCAATGGTGATGGGTTGCAAATTGTCTAAACATGATGATTCACCATCTGTTGATGAAAAAGAATATTGGTCCATGATTGGTAAGCTACATTATGTCATTCACAATAGGCCTAATATTGCACATGTTGTTGGTTTGGTTGCTAGATTTCAGAAAGATCCCAAGGAGACCCACTTGGTAGAGGTGAAAAGGATATTCTGGTACTTGAAAGGCACAATAGATTATGGCTTATGGTATCCTTATAAAAATAAATTTTCTTTGGAAGTGTTTAGTGATGTAGATTGGGCAGGCAATGTTGATGACCAGAAAAGCACTACTGGTGGAGCTTTCTTCTTGGAGGTAGAATGGTTGCTTGGACAAGTAAAAAGAAAACATGTGTATCACAATCAATACTAGAGGCAGAGTATGTTGCAGCATCAATGGATTGCACATAGGCAATCTGGATGAGACATGTGTTAGAAGGTTTTAAACTTGATATGTCTAAATCAGTAACTATTTATTGTGACAATAAAAGTGAAATTAATATTTTAGAAAACCCTATATTACATACAAGAACTAAACATATAGAATTGAAATATCACTTTCTAAGGGAGAGAGTACATGAAAAACAAGTTAGAATGGAGTATGTGACAAGCAAAGAGCAGCTAGCAGACATTTTCACAAAACCATTCAAAAAGACTACCTTTGAGTACCTTGGAGGTAAATTAGGGGTCAGATCCCTATACAAGAAAAACTAGGATGCAAGAGATGCATCAATCTAGTATGCTTATTGAAAACTTTTCACTATGGATTGATGAAATGTTGGCTACTCCGCAGGGGGAGCAACTTAGATGAGATTCGGAGAGATAATGAAAACAATAGCAACAGATTTGATGACTGACAATGCATATGCACCTTTGGCATTGTTGTCAAAGGGGGAGAATAAATATATTAGCCAAAGAAGGAGAAGATGTGTAACAAAAAGGGGGAGAAGAAATGAAGATTTAGTTCCAGATGGTGAAGAGAAGAACTGACAAAAGAGTGAAGTATAGCAGAAAAGTTCCAGAACTGAGAAGCATGATTTTAGTTGAATATGTTGGTGTTTATGTTAGTGTTGCCATCAATGCCAAAGGGGGAGAATGTTGGCATGATTGGCATAACTAATGCAGATGAAGAATGATGACTGAACCGGTAAATGACTATTTGTGATGACATTGTGATGAATAGATTGAAATTGCATGATTGGATGACTTTGATCAATTATTTGTGTTGTCATTAATGGTAATTGATGTTTACTATGTTGTATTTTATCATCTTAGTCTTTTTGGTATACTGGAAAGACCTTATCGGTAAAGAAATATGAAACTGAGAATTAGGACCTTAACTGGTAAACGAGGAAATGTTTTGATTAGATCTGGAGATTGGTGATGATTAAAGTGTTGTGGTTTGGAATGTGAGTATTTATCATTGTAATATGTATCTGACTAGAACCGCATCATTTTTTGGTTACCGAAAGTCATGTTTTGTATTTTTGCTAGGGTTTAAGAAGGGTTTAAGGATTGGTAAAGAATTCTCTTAACCGGTAATGATTTTGATTTCGGCGGTGGATCACATTATATTTATAAGTTGGTGATGATGTGGCTAAAACCATGAGAAGTGTTTGAATGATGTTTTGGTGCAATCAAAGAGAAAATTTCTTGGGAATGTGCTAAGTGCTTAGCAGAATGAGCTAAGGGTTTGAAAGAGTATCAGATCAAGGTGCAATGATCATTCAACGACTGTAATTTATTTGTAATTGATTGTAATGATCCATATGATGATCTAAAATGAGTTGTAAAGATCTGTGATGATCTATGTTGTAAGTCTTAGGGTTTTGTAATTGACTAAGTTGTAAAGGTTATTTAGGTTGGTACAGTTGATGTTTGTTGTGTCATTGGTTTTGAGAAGAGTGTGAAGCCGAACCAGAGTGTGAGAGATCTGCTAGAGTGTAGCAGATTTGGAGTATAATTGGATGTGATCAAGCAATCAGTTAAGTTCTATACCCAGATCATTCACGGTTGTTCCCTAATAGTTCCAATAGTCAAAATCCCTTAACTGGGTAGGTCCTAATAGGCCTTACATTGTAAATCCCTTAACCAGGTAGCTCAATATCTGAGTGTTAAATCCTCTTGTGATTTTGATCCTAACAGGTCAAAGATCCTAACAGGTCTCATCATCTAAATCCCTTAAGAACAAGACATTTGTGTAAGCTCTAACCGGGCTAGGCTCCTAATAAGGCGCATTTCAAAAGAGTGCACAATTTTTGTGGATACAAATTCCCACTGTGGTTTTTCCCTATTTGGGTTTCCATGTGAAAATCATGGTGTTCATATGGTGAATTTTTTTATGTGTTGTTATGTTTTATTTTCAGTTAATGAATGGTTAATGAACACTTAAAGTGCAAACTTGATAAATCATATTAGCAGATGATTAGCAGCAGATACTGGTACTGGTGAATGGTTTTATTGTTGGTTATTGAAAGTTTTATAAGGTTGAGTTTCAGATTTGAATTTTTTGTTAATAGTGATCCACCCCCCCTCTCAGTATTAACCGGATCCTCTAAGATTAACAAAGACCTAATATGATAACAAGGGAAGAGATAATCATAAATGGAATGATAGAAATAAGAGAGTAGATGACAAAGATAAAACCTAAGAATACTTTCTTGTCAATGGAAACCTATTCATCTAAAGAAGAAGATGGTAATGAATCAAATGGAGAAGAATTGTTTCTAGCCATAGAGGACACACATATAATAAGATCTGGTATTCCAGGAGTGAAGGATAGTGAAGAATAAGTGAAGAATGCACTACATGTGAAAGTTGAGTCTAAGGCAAGGAAGATTGATTCTAGATGTTCAATCATATGAGGAGATAAAGGAAACTTCGTTAATCTTGAGAATTATGATAGAGGATCTATAAAATTTGTAGGAGAGGAAGATGCACCTATTTGTGTTAAAGGTAGTGTCTCAATTAATGGTGAGCATAGAAATGATTATGTTTATTATGTTAAGGGCTTGAGACATCATCTTGTAAGTGTAAGTCAGATGTGCTGGAAATGTTATAAGGTCATATTTCATGGGTCCAAATGTGAGATCAGAAAAGGAGTTTTGGAAGATTAGTTTCATAAGGTACACTGACTAATGGCAATGTTTACTATGTGAAGGATAAGGGTGGAGGCAATTGTTTACTAGCACAAGTTTGTGAATAATGGAATAAAACTAAGGTTGTACCTATGATTGAGTCTATCCATGTTGTTGTAGAAGAGTACTCTATAGAAGATTAAATTTGGGTAAAGATGGTAGAAGAGTTGAATCTGATAGAGGAAAGTTGGACATTAGAATTAGTACCTAGCTCAATTTACAAGAATGTGGCTAAAGAAAAATGGGTGTTGATGAATAAGTTGAATAAATATGGTAAAGAAAAGGTCAAGGATGAAGTAAAGAACACCAATCAAAATGGTTTCCCTTAGGTTTGAAACAAGAAGGTTTTTAGGAGGTCTCTCACTCCTCTTGCTCAAATTAGGTATTTTCCATTTTTTAATGGTAATTGAATTTTCATCAACAAGTTTGTACATAAAGAAAGTGAATGTAGAAGCTAGAAAAGATCTCACTTATTTCATAGACAATGTTAGGCTTGCAAAAAGGTTGGTTATAAGGCTAATGAGTGTAGGAGTAGGATTTGTTGTAAATGTGATGTTGATGGTTCTGATACATTTTTTCATGGTTGTCATTGATGTCAACATGTGGTTTTTTGAGTTGGTGATCAAGAATATGTTTCCCAACCTATTTGGTGCTTCAAAAGTTGTGCTCTAGATGATGTTCAATGTTGATTAGTAACTGATAGTGTTGGTTGTGATCCAGATTTCTCTGTTTTCCAGATATAGTGTTGATTGTTTGAATTCATGTTTATCCTGGTTCCATTCTTGTTTTTCTAAGTTGAGAAGCATTATTATTGGTCTAGTCTAATTTTAAATTGGAGATTGGTTAAAAAATTTGTGTAGCATATGAATCTTGTATTTATGTCTAACGTGTTGATCTGACCGATGAAGTGTGGTGTGGCTTTTTCCACTTCTCATTCCTTTCCACCATGGCAATTCTCAATGAAGATATATTTCAAATTATGTTTGGTTGACTTGGAAGGTTGTGTAGTTAGGAGAATAGTATAAGTAAAGGACGATTAGAATGAATGATGTATGAAATATATGTAGGATTGAAAAGCTAAATCCAACTAATGATTGATATGAGAAGTTGTGTGAAGGTGTGTAGTATGCTATTGGGTACTGGAGGTCATTCCAACATTGGTGTTTGTGGTAGTTGTATCATAGTGGTGGATTTTCTTTTCTTTCTTTCTCTTTCGGTACTGAACCTTTCTAGGCAGTTAGCCCTCCTGTAGTGAGAATTTTGGCAGTGAGCCACCTTTTTAAAAATCGCCTTAACTGGTGTCATCCTAATAGGTGTTATATATTCAAAACTAACATTCTCAATGGTTTTTCCCTTCTTTGGTTTTCCACGTCATATCTGGTGTTATTTGTTTATGATATTGTTGAGTATATGTGTGCTTTCATGTTTACATTTGTTCAGGTTAAATAATTAATGTTGGTTATTTAGGATGTGTGAAAGAATTAAAGTGTAATTGACAACTGATTCACCCCCCCTTAGTTTTCCGAGCATTCAACAATTGGCATCGGAGATTTGGTTCCTTGGAAAAGAGCTTAACCACTTAAGGTAGATCCGATGGCACATAAACTAACTATTCCTATCTTTAAGGGATCCGACTATAGCTTCTAGAAAGTGAAGATGAGAGGTTATCTAATCTCCTTGGGTTACAACACTTGTAAAGTAGTGGAGACTAAGTATGTATTTCCTACAAATGGTCTTACTACTCTGGATGAGATTCAGGCTTATGAAGAAAATGAAAAAGCAAGGTATGTAATCTTTATTTCTTTATCAAAAACTAAATTAACAAAGGTTATTTCATTAAATACTACTTATGAAGTTTGGGAAAAGTTGAGAGAAATCTATGAAGGAAATGACAGAGTTAAATTATCAAAGAAGTTGATTGCTAAGCATAGATACGGGAACTTGAGAATGGAAGAAGGAGAAGATAGAAAAAGTTGTTTTTAAAGGGTTGATAGTGTAGTAAATGAAATTAGATAACTTGGAAGCACATTAAATGATGAAGACATAATGGAGAAGATCTTGATGACCCCACTAGAAAGCTACAATGATAAGATCTCTACTATTGAAGAAGTTTGTGATCCAAAGAAATCAACTAGGGAACAACTCTATGGCACTTTGATTGTATTTGAGATGACGAAGTTTGGAAAAGACAAAGCTAAATCTAATACATCCTTTAAAGACACTGAGGAAGACCCGGATGAGATGAAAGCAAACTTTTTGAGGAAGGTGATGAAAGGTACAGACAAATATAAAGGTATGTTATCCCTTAAATGTTTTAGATGTGGACAGATTGGTCACATAGCTACTAGTTGTTTAGAGAGAGGGACAAGACAAAAGTTTAAAGGAAAAGAAAAATTTAATAAGAAAACCTACTATGTTAAAGATGATGCTAGTATTTCAGATGATGAATCAAACTATGAGGATGACTATTTTTTTTTGGTAGAAAAGGATGTACCTAAGATTGGTATTTCTGAGACTATTAAAACTATTGCTATTGCTTTACATGCTAGGAGATGTAGAAATGAATAGTCGATTGATAGTGGATGTTCAAATCATATGAATGGTGAGAAGAGTAAGTTTGTAAAACTTGAGAAATATGATGTAGGTTTTGTTAGGTTCAGAGATTATCAAACAACAAAAATTGTGGGAATTTGCTCTATTACCTTTGATGGAAAGCATAATATTGACAATGTTTACTATTTGAAGGGTTTGCATTATAGTTTGCTAAGTATTGGACAAATGTACGAAAATGGCTACAATGTTGTTTTTCAGGATGGTGGTTGTGATTTCTAGAAGAGATTCATAACTATTATTGCAATAGGTAAAAGGATTGGTGGAAACATGTATCTGCTAGATGGAGCTACAAGATACTATTTTTTTATCTCAATTCAATGATAGCTATCTCTAGTACAAAAGGATGTGTCACATAAACTTTGACAATTTGGTAAAGATTAGTTCAACTAGTGTAGTGAGATATTTACCAAGGTTGACTGAACCAAATAATAATATTTGTAAATAATGTCAAGAGGGAAAGCAAACAAAAGGAACATTTAGAGGAAAGGAACAATCTTCTACTAGACTATTGGACTTGGTGCATCAAATTTATGTGGTCCTACCAGAACAAGGAGTATACAAGGTGAGATGTATTTTATGATTTTAATTGATGATAATTCTAGAATGACATGGGTTGCATTTTTAAAACAAAAATCAGAAGCATTAGAAAAAATCAAAATATTCAAGGCAAGAGTTGACAATGAAGTTGATAGAATAATTAAGTGTTTGAGATTTGATAGAGGAGGAGAGTTTATTTCTTATGAGTTTGACAATTTTTTGTGAGAAACATGGAATTAGAAGATAGTTATCTGTCCATGCTAGGAAACCACAACAAAATGGTGTAGTGGAAAGAATAAATATAACTATACAAGAGACAGCTATAATGATCATCAAAGGAGCATGACTACTAGAGGATTACTAGAGAGAATCTATACATACAACAATATAAACCCTTAACAAAATTTTATTTTGAAAAAGATATGGAAAGATATCACATGAACTAGATGGCATGGAAGGAATCTGATAGTGAAGTATTTCAAGGTATTTAGAAGAAAATGTTATATTTGGAGAGATGAGGACAATCTTGAAAAATTTGACAGCAGAGTAGATGAAGGCATATTCCTAGGATACTATACAAAGAGCAAGGCATACTGATGTTAAAATGCTAAACAACCTTCACCTCTCCCTATAAAAAGGTTACTAGTTCACTTTATTACGAGTGCTACTTCAATGCATTAAAATCTAACAATATCAAGTGTTGGAAACCAATTCACAAAAATTAGTGGAGATTAATTCCCATAGAAGGTTGCTAAATGAGGCATTTTAAAGAAAAAAAACCTTGTTACATAGCCTCCAAAATAAACACTATATAAATAACCTTCATGTTTTTAAACATGCACTTCTCAAAGTTCAAATAATTCCATCTCAATAAATTAAAAACACATGGACACATGCAAAACACCATTGTTTTCTACACAAAATTTATTTTCCAAGCTATGTAACTGGGGGTTTCCAAAAAAAAAAAAATCCTATTAATCATGCACCTATTCTCCTCTTCCTTCAAAGGAAAAAAGACCTAACATGATCCACATAAAATAAAATGAGATTCAATGCCTCTCAAAAATGATGTTCCGAATATTTTTCATATTTATGTAGGTCTTCAACAAATTTATCATTGATAGTTTTGATACTTAATATAAGTACAGATCCAATAGCCAACAAGATGAGAAGGGGGGGTGAATCATAAAAACTTAATTTTCCATAAAAACATCAGATTCAACCTCGGTAACATATATATCAGTAATATAACCAAAACTGTTAAACATGCAAACTCAAAAGCATATGAACAATATAAACCTCATAACACCAGATTTAACGTGGAAACCCAAATAGGGAAAAACCACTGTGGGATTTCAGACCCACTAAGAAATATACTCTTCTAGAGTATGCTCGATTAAAAGCAAATCCTGTTAAAGATTACAAACACATTGCTAGATGTGACCCGGTTAAGGGATTTCCCTTAGATCTGTTAGGATCTTCACTTTGTTAGAAGTGACCTTGTTAAAGGATTTCAAACACTCAATCAGAATGTCACCTTGCTAGAGGGTTTACATATAAGACTGTTAAGTCCACTCGGTTAAGAGATTTTCTATCACTTTCAATAAATAATAGTAATAAAAATCTATCTGCAACTTCACATCTAAAATGCTAAATCAGATTCCTATTTGTTCAATACAATCTAGACATAGAACTAATCTTGTCTATCTGCTGGGCTTCTATACTCTATTATTATATCAGGTCTTCAAGCTTCTGTGCTCGGTAATCACTATGTAGCATCCCTGTGCATACACTTGCCCGCATGCATTATTTATCAACAGTTTCCTATTTATAAACAATTAGGTAACCGCTTAATCTCCTTGATCACATTTCCCATGATCAATCATAGACATCAGATCTTCAATCTTGTCCACGTTCAATGCATCTTTTGATCTAAAAACATTTTACCCCTGCTTGGAACTTGCATAATAGTATTGGAACTTGTGCCAGGGTATTGCGGTTCAATCTAAGCTGTAGATCTTCATGCCGCCTTTCCATTGCCTTAGATTCGTTAACAAACTTCTTCCACAGCTCACCAATCATTTGATCCACTCCAGCTCATTAGCTTCCTTCATTAAATACCGCATGTAAACATTTAATGCATTTTGTTATAGCTCGGTTACAACTCGGTAACAACTCAGTGAATAATAAACTCCACTCGGTAGACATTCCGCCTTCATTAACCGATAGCGATAACCTTAGGGTTTACCGACTAGGTTCCTTAGGGTTTACCGACTAGGTTCTTTGCTTGATAACATAGTATAGTATTAACCTTTACAATTTACAACATATGTATGATGTTAAAACAATCTAAAACATCATGATCTCATAATTGTCTGACTTGGTAGTAGTTGCCCATTGAATACCTTATTCATCCCCTTATTCATCATATTATTTCCTGTGTCTTTTACTGACTTCTTTATAATCTTCATATCATACTTCTCAAGATATGGCAACATCATATTGAATTAGAAAATCAATTTCCTGACATCAATGACAAAATAATAATATCAAGATAGTAAAACATCTTTAATTAGTTATATCCATAATCATCAATGACCTTCTCAATATCCTTAAGAAATGCCAACAATCTTTCATTGTCTGTTATAATGCAATATTGCCATCAATCTCCCCCTTTGGCATTGATGGCAAAACCAATTGATTTGACCTTAATAGATTCAGATTGTTGTGATTCTGAAATGCTGAAATGCTCTCCCCCATACATTAGACTTCTCCTCATTTCTTCAGTCTTCTTCCCAATCTATAGTCTACTCAGTCTTCTCTCCTTTATAGTAGTCTTCTCCCCCTTTGACAACAATGCGAAAAAAAATAAAGAACTAAAACATAATTTCTTTCTATAAGAAGTGATTTTCTGATGTTGTGTATCAACTGAGTCTCAGTCAGAACATTTGTCTTCAATTCCTATTCCCTGTATAGTAGTCTTTATAGTAGTCTTCTCCCCCTTTGACAACAATGCGAAAAAAAATAAAGAACTAAAACATAATTTCTTTCTGTAAGAAGTGATTTTCTGATGTTGTGTATCAACTGAGTCTCAGTCAGAACATTTGTCTTCAATTCCTATTCCCTGTATAATTCCTGTATTAATTCCTGTACACTTTTGGAAAACATCCTAAAGTGTATAACTCAGCATCAACTCCCAAAAGATATTCAATAGAGTCATCGGATTGATGCTTTAACCAAACTCGGTCAGTGAGTAGAAGATATGGGTAGGACCCCTAACTTACTTCTGAGATATTCAAAAATGTCCTTTGGTAGTGGCTTGGTGAAGATATCTACTATTTTCTCCTTTGTGCTAACATATTCCAACACAACTTTCTTCTCTTGAGCTTCTTCTCTAAGATAATGATATTTGATAGATATGTGCTTTGTCTTAGAGTGCATAATAGGATTCTTTGAAATATTAATGGCACTAGTATTATCACAGAATATAGTTACTAGCTCGGTAACTTTCTCATTTATACCTTCCAATAGTTGTTTGATCCATGCAATGTTGGTACAATTCAATGCTGTAGCAATGTATTCAGCTTTTGCTGTTGACTATGAAACATATCCTTGTTTCTTGCTAAGCCAACTCACTAGTATTTCTCCTAAAAAGAAAGCTCCTCCACTTGTTCTTTTTCTGTCATCAATGTTGCCTGCCCAATCAACATCAGTATAAAATTTTAAATAAAAATCATTTCCTTTATGATATACTAAGCCATAATCCTTTGTGCCTTTCAAGTATCTAAAAATTCTTTTGATTGTTGTCATGTGTGTTGCCTTAGGATCTGCAGAGAATCTTGCAACTATACCTACTGCATGTGCTATGTCTGGTCTACTGTGAACAACATATTGTAGTTTTCCAATCATGGATTAGTGGAGTGTCTCATCAACATATGCAGATTCATCATTCTTAGATAATTTATAGTTGGTAGTCATAGGAGTACTTACTGGTTTTGAATCCTCCATTCCAAATTTCTTCACGATTTCCTTTATGTACTTGGATTGAGTAATGAAAATCTCATTTTTCATTTGCAGTATCTGTAAACCTATAAAATACTTTATCTCATCGATAAATGACATCTCAAATTCTTTGCTCATTTCATTTCCAAAGTTCTTGCATAAAGAGTCATTTCCACAAAATATAATATCATCAACAAATATGGCTGAGATCAGTATTCCATTTTCATCATTCTTCATGTACATGTTGTTGTTCTCACTTGTCCTTATAAAACCAATCTTAATCAAATAAGAGTTCAATATTTCATACCATGCTCTTGGTGCTTGTTTCAAACCATATAAAGCTTTGTTCAATTTACATACCTGATCTTTATTATTGTCTTCAAAAAGTCCTTCAGGTTGTTCAATGAAAACTTCTTCTTCTAATATTCCATTCAAAAATGCAGATTTGACATCCATTTGATATACCTTGAAGTTCTTGAAAGCAGCATAGGCCAACAATGTTCTTACTCCTTCAAGTCTAGCAACAGGTGCAAAAGTTTCACCATAATCAATTCCTTCTTCTTGAGTATAACCTTTGCAAACTAGTCTTGCTTTGTTTCGAATGACTTCTCCTTTTTCATTTAGCTTGTTTCTAAAAATCCACTTTGTACCGATTACATTTTTGTCCTTCAGTCTTGGGATTAGTGTCCATGTGTCAATCTTCTTGATTTGATCAATCTCTTCTGTCATAGAATTTACCCAATCTTCACTGTTAAATGCCTCTTTCACTATTCTCGGTTCAAATTCAGACATCAAACATGTGTTCTGTCTTAGTTTGTTCCTTGTCATCACTGGATCATCCTTATCTCCTATAATCTGACTTGGTGCATGATGTCTTCTGACATACTTGGCTAATATAGGCTCGGTAGGCTCTGTATGATCTTCTTCATCACTCGGTAACTGGATATTCTCTTCATTTTCTTCAACAGTCTTCTCGGTAGGACTTCTCGGTTGAACATATACAAATTTATCATAGTCTTCTGGTTCCTTGGAATTTCCTTCATCATTTCTTTCTGCAAATTCATCAATTTTCACATTTGCACTTTCTACTATTTTGTTAGATGATTTGATCAGACTTTTAAATGCTTTGCTTCTGGAAGGATAACCTATAAATGTTCCTTCTTCACTTTTTTGATCAAACTTGCCATTTCTATCATCTTTATGAACATAGCATCTACTTCCAAAGGTTTTAAAATAACTAACATTAGGTTTCTTATCATACTAGATTTCATATGGTGTCTTCAAAGTACCTTTCTTCAATTGAACTCGGTTCAAGGTGTAAACAGTTGTGCTTATTGCTTCTCTCCAAAATGTTTGTGGCACCTTCTTTTCAATCATCAGTGTTCTAGCACAATCCATAATAGATCTGTTTCTTCTCTCAGCTATTCCATTCTGCTGTGGAGTTCTCAATGCAGAGACTTGTCTTCTAATACCATGATCATTGTAGAATAAGTTAAATTCATCAGATGTGAACTCTCCTCCTCTATCTAATCTAAGATATTTTTAGTTGTCTTCCTATTTCATTTTCAACTCTTGCCTTGTACCATTTAAACATTTGAAAAGCTTTTGATTTTTCCTTTAAAAAAATTACTGACATCATCCTTGAATAGTTATCCACAAATAATATGAAATACTTATCACCATAATAAATTTGAACTTTCATAGGACCAAAAAGATCAGTGTGCACTAGATCTAAAATTATCGTAGAAGTGTAAGACTTACTTGTAAAGCTTGATCTTGTCATCTTGCCCATCTGGCATCCTCGGCACATAGCATTCTCAGGTTTTTCAAGACTTGGTAGACCTCTTACTCTATGCTTCTTACTTATTTTGATCAGATTATCAAAATTTACATGACAAAACCTTTTATGTCATACCCATGTATCATCAATCTTTGCATGCAAACACTTATTCCAAGTTGAGTCAAGGTGAAATGTATTACCTTTTGTTTGTGTCCCAGTAGCAGCTAACTTTCCATTCTTGTCATGAACTTTGACAATTCCTTTCTGAAATTCTATTCGGTAACCTATGTTATTTAGTTGTGCTACACTCAACAAATTGTATTTCAAACCTTCAACCCAATAAACATCATTGCATCTTGCATTATTCAAGAAGTGTTATAGATCCTTTACCTCTTACCAGACATGGTGCATCATTACCAAATCTAACATAGCCTCCATCATAATCTTCTAACATAACAAACTTGTGTTTATCTCCTGTCATATGATGTGAGCATCCACTATCTATAATCCAAGAATCATTAGTGTTTATGTGAGATATTAGGGCTTTTTCTTCATACCTTTGTTCATCTAAGCCATCCTTGATAGCCACATATACTACTTCCTCTGGATCAGTCTCATCTGATTTATCATCGTTAGATTCCTCATCAGCTATTAAGCATGTCTTTCTATCTCTTCTTCTAAAGTCTCGGTGTCCTCTGTAATGATTATCTTTCTGTCTGTCATCTCGGTAATCTCTCTTTTCAGTAAAATCTTTGTCAAGACAGTTAGAAGCCATATGTCATATCTTATCACAATTGAAACATCTCAAAGGTAGTTTTCCTTTATAAGTTTACCTTTGCCTCTTGGTAACCTTTTGGCTAATAGTGCTTCAAACTCTTCTTGCTTTCTGATTTCCTCATACAATTTGTGTACTTCTTCCATGTTCTTCCAAAATCTTTCACTTGCTCCACTGTGATCTCCTTCAGAGTACTTATACTTTCTTTCATTGTAATCATTAGATTCATCAAGATGAAAAGAACTAAATGCAGATTCAACTTTATTTACCAAAGATCCATTGTTATCAAAATTACTTAACTCAAATGCATGTAGCTTACCAATAGTAGCATCCAAAGAAACTGGCATATTAGGTACAGACCTCAATTCATTGATTGCAGAAACTCAGATTGCATAAGCTGGTAGAAGGGTTCTCAACAACTTACTTGTTATATCCTTTTCTTCAATAGTTCCACCTGCTCCTTTGATTTGATTGACAATCTCCTTTAGTCTTGTACTATACTGAGTTATGTTCTCACCTTCATTCATCCTCATAGATTCAAGTTGTCCTCTCAAACTATCTACTTTTGCTCTTTGAACATGTTCATCTCCTCCATATACTGATATGAGCTTATCCCACATTGCCTTTACATCATTGTAGCCTTCTAGATCATTAAACTCTGAATCGGTCAATGCAGATGTTATTTCAATCATTGCTTGAATATGTTCTTGCTTCACCTTTATCTCTTCCATAGTCAATGGATAGGTGCTTGGTGTAACAAAATCATTCTCCAGATAGTATACAACATATTCTTCAACTCCTGATAGATGTAGCTTCATCATTTTATGCCATGTAGAGAAACTTGACTTATTCAGCTTCGGTGCATCCCTCTTATACATCTTTGGATCTTTAACTCAAGTGCCTTTAAACTTTCCTTCCAAATTCCAAAGCTTTGATACCAATTGATAGTTCTTATACTTAAAGATAAGTACATATGCCAAGTTAATAAGATGAGAGGGGGAGGTGAATCGTACAAACTTAATTTTCCATAAAAACATCAGATTCAACCTCGGTAACATATACTTCAGTAATATAACCAAAACTACTAAACATGCAAACTCAAAAGCATATAAACATCATAATACTCATAACACTAGATTTAACGTGGAAACCCAAATAGGAAAAAACCACTTTGGGATTTCAGACCCACTAAGAAATATACTCTTCTAGAGTATGCTCGGTTAAAAGCAAATCCTGTTAAAGATTACAAACACATTGCTAGATGTGACCCGGTTAAGGGATTTCCCATAGATCTGTTAGGATCTTCACCTTGTTAGAAGTGACCTTGTTAAAGGATTTCAAACACTCAATCAGAATGTCACCTTGCTAGACGGTTTACATATAAGACTGTTAAGTCCACTCAGTTAAGAGATTTTCTGTCACTTTCACAAAATAACAGTAATAAAAATCTATCTGCAATTTCACATCTCAAATGCTAAAGCAGATTCCTATTTGTTCAATACAATCTAGACATAGAACTAATCTTGTCCATCTGATGGGCTTCTATACTCTATTATTATATCAGGTCTTCAAGCTTCTGTGCTCAGGAATCACTATGTAGCATCCCTGTGCATACACTTGCCCGCATGCATTATTTATCAACAGTTTCCTATTTATAAACAATTAGGTAACTGCTTAATCTCCTTGATCACATTTCCCATGATCAATCATAGCCATCAGATCTTCAATCTTGTCCACGTTCAATGCATCTTTTGATCTGAAAACATTTTACCCCTCCTTGGAACTTGCATAATAGTATTGGAACTTGTGCCAGGGTATTGCAGTTCAATCTAAGTTGTAGATCTTCATGCCAACTTTCCATTGCCTTAGATTCATTAACAAACTTCTTCCACAGCTCACCAATCATTTGATCTGCTCCAGCTCATTAGCTTCCTTCATTAAATACCGCATTTAAACATTTAATGCATTCTGTTGTAGCTCGGTTACAACTTGGTAACAACTCGGTGAATACTAAACTCCACTTGATAGACATTCCGCCTTCATTAACTGATAGCGATAACCTTAGGGTTTACCGACTAGGTTCTTTGCTTGATAACATAGTATAGTATTAACCTTTACAATTTACAACATATGTATGATGTTAAGACAATCTAAAACATCATGATCTCATCATTTTCTGACTTGGTAGTAGTTTCCCATTGAATACATTATTCATCCCCTTGTTCATCATATTCTTTCCTGTGTCTTTTACCGACATCTTTATAATCTTCATATCATACTTCTCAAGATATGGCAACATCATACTGAATTAGAAAATCAATTTCTTGACATCAATGACAAAATAATAATATCAAGATAGTAAAACATCTTTAATTAGTTATATCCATAATCATCAACAACCTTCTCAATATCCTTAAGAAATGTCAACAATCTTTCATTCTCTGTTATAATGCAATATTGCCAACAATCATTGCATACATATTTTATATAGGTTTAGATTCTCTTTAGGTTTAGTGTTGAATACTTGTAGTGAAATTTATTTTTTTATTTCTTTTTATATTATTATTAAAAATATATGAAATCATGAATATCATATTTTTAAATCTATTACATGGCATTTTGATTTATTTTTGTTATTGCGGAAATTATTTTTATAGGAATATATTTTAATTTATTATGTACAATTAAATTATATTTTATCCATTCAATATAATTGATATTAGATCTTTCATGCATGTATATAAATATTTACCTTAATGTCTTATACCTATAAATATTAGCAAACACCTCTACGAGCTTGTTAACTAAATATTTTTTCTATCTATTAATCTCTTTGTAGCATCATAAATTGTACACCTTTAATTGGTGTGTCCAAATTCACACTCTCCTAGCACTCATTTTAGTGTGTCTCATTCTACTATGCATTATAGGATTTTCATATGCATTTAATTAATCATTAATTCAAAAATATATGTGCTCACTTAATTCAAGTCTCATCACACTCTTATTGGGCCCTTAATTTTAGGTATTCCCTTTATATTTCATCGTTTTAATTCATTATAAGTCCTTCCCTATTTAAAATTTCAAGACAACTTTTCCCCCACTTGAAATATATAAATTTTCATATAAGGTATGTTCTATAATCAGGATCTCATAATCTTGCGAGCTTAACAATTTGGTCCTATTTTGTCAAGGTTATAGTGGTTGGGGAACCATTGTCTAATGCTTTTTTGGTATAATTTTGAGAGATTAAAGAGTCATTCTTTCCATTTCCAAAACTATCCCTGATACAAAATAATGATAATTTTAAGTTATCCTTTTATCAATTCAAAGTTAGGATTTCATATTTAAGCAAGTCACTCTCCACATTCATGATAGCAAGCATCAATCAACAGAAGAGTACAACTTTACAATATCCTTAGGATGTAAAAGTTATACCTTATTTGAAGTCCAAAATCTACAAATTCAAGGAAAAATCAGAAAATATCAAATCTCCATTCAATTCTACTCACCATGATGGAATCTTCAAGAGATGTTGGAGGATAAGAGGAGATCATCGACTGATCATTGTGTTGGCATTATACACTCTAATGAGAATTGAAGGTGTTGTCATTGATGGCAAACTTGTGGACACCTTCAAGTAATCTTGTGGCATTCATCTGGTAAACCATCGGCAGGCACCGACACCCGCAGGCACTTCACTGACAATGACAACAATGTATACCGGCACCCCAACTGACAGGAACAAACTTTTGTTTATTATATTTAATTGTAAATATCTTTTGTAAAGCCAACATGGCATATTGTAATAGACTCATATATGTATGAGATCTTGTAAATCATTTTGATAGGGAAGAATAAGAGGAAAAGATAGGTAGAAGGAATGATCGAATATTAAGGAAAATTTTGTATAAGGTTTATGGTTATAGTATGAGCTTAAACCAGTACTGAACCTGGCATAGAAGATGCTGAATTGTAGCAGTACATTGTATTGGATTCTCATAATCCATTTTGTAAGTCAGTGAGACTTCCATTTTATAGATTGAGCAGTGAGCTCTAGGCAGTTGGCCTTCCTGCATGTGCAGGCACCACATTGTAAGTAATATCCATTCATTGGCCAGTGAGTGAATATTGTGGTCACAAATTCCACCAAAGTTTTTCCCACACCGGGTTTCCTCGTTAAACATCTTGTGTTATGGTGTGTTTTCTATGTTGTCTTTATTGTTCTTATTTACTGCATTAACTCTTATTTACCGGTACACTATTTTGGAATGCAAAATACTTTATAAGGTCAAATATTCTCCTAACCGGTTAGATACTGATTCACACCCCTCCCCCTCTCAGTATCTTTCAGACTGTCATTAATCCTAACAATTGGTATCAGAGCTTGGTCCTCTATTTTCAAAAGCCTAATAGCTTTAGGAAGATTTTGACACCAGTACAGATGGAGAACTTAACAAAACAATTAGAAGGAGCTCTTGTGGACTATGATGTAGAGAATTTGAAGAATATCAAACTTGAAGATGATCTGAGGACTGCACAGGAATTCATTCAAGGACTTCAGGAGAATCTTACTATTGCTAGAAATAAAAGAAAAAAACTTCATGAGAAGATGCAAAGTGATGATGATGAAAATGAACTCTTAATGATCTTATGAACAAATTGAAGCAAGAAAACAGTACTATGAGGAATGAAATGCAAGACATGACTATGAGAGTCTGTAAAGACATTGAAGATAGGAAGAAGAATGAAGATGACTTGACTAGGAGACTCAATGATGTTGGAAATGAAAATCTAAGACTCAGTCATGAAAATGATATGTTGAAGACAGATTTGATTCACATGCAACATGATAAAACTGAACTTACGAGACAGATGGGAATTCTGGAAAATGAGTTGGCTAGTGCAAATCAGCATAAAGAGAAATTCAAGAAAAGTTCAGAAGAACTTGATAACATGCTGAAAAGTCAGAAACCTAATGGAAATACTAATGGACTTGGATTTGAAGTTGGAGAAAGTTTTGGTACTGCAAACAATCATGGTCACAGTAAACCGGTAAGACAACCTAATGCTTACAAATTTAATGGGAAATGCTTTAACTGTAACAAGTATGGTCATAGAGAAAATCAATGTAGATCTAGAAACAATAAAGACATTTATGCACCCACCAGTCAATGTTCCAAATGCAACAAAATTGGTCACAATTCAAAAAACTGCAAAATGAATGTGAGATGTTATGTTTGTGGAAGATTTGGGCACTTATCTAATCAATGCATAACACAAAACAGCATAGGATATGGAAAGGCTATTCAGAAGAATAATGTGACTTGTTATGCTTGTAACAAGATTGGACATATTGCAAAATTTTGTAGAAGTAAGACTTCACCGGCAAATAATAAAGGACCCAGTTTGAGTGGCAAAGAGAAGGTAGATGAGGTAAAGCAAGAATTTTCAAAACAATGAATTAGAAAGAGAGATCAGATTGTTGATGAGACTATTCCTTCACTAGTAGAACATAGTATTACTCCACCGACAGGAGATTCTTCATCCAACTAAAAACTAACCCTTTGGGGGTATTGCAACAAGTTGAATATCATGCAGTTTACCCTCGGTTGATGGTGTGAATATGAATTTCTTCTCTACCGACAGATGTGTTAAGTTTCACTTAATCGGTGAGCATTTAATGCAGTTGTTGAAAGAAAAGACATTATAAATCATCAATTTCTCCTCTTTTTTGATTCACCGAGCATTCAAACTTTTAGAGAGCATGAAATCTGAGTGAAGGCATTCAAGGGAAAGAAATGAAGCAATTTCTTTCAAGCACTCAAACCATTATCAAGTAGCTTAAGGTATTTTTTAAATGGCTTCCTCTTCTGCTCCGGAATTTATTGCAAACCCTACTGTTGTGGAAGTTGTAAAACATCCTAGGCCCATTTTTAAAATCATTCCCAAAATAGCTAAGCAAGATGATTCCATAGGCGCATTTTCAAAAATTCCTAAAGGTGTAGCTTATGTTAAAGACCCTAGAATTTATATTCACTGCAATATTGAGGAATTAGGTTCTACAGAAGTGTTAAAGATGTTTAGAACCATGATTTGTGATGAAAATGGAAATGTCAAACCCAAGCACAAAATTATTGAGACCTTAGGTTTTATGGAAATCTTGGACATCCCTGAATTTCCTAAGGAGGTAGTAAGAATTGTCCTTAGCAGGGTACATGGATAATTTCTTTGGCTAGATTCAGTTTGCAAACTCACCAAGAAAGCAATTAGGGCAGTGACAGGTTTACCCTCCACCGGTAGCAGGCCAGACAAGACAAAGAAGGTACCTAACAAAATAATCATGACCTTAACAAGAGCAACATCTGATAGTAGATCCCTGAGAGTAAATGACATCAAGGATATAAATGGCAGATTCATAAGTATGATCTTAGGTTACAAAACCACACATGCAAATAGACTCAATTCACTTTCTAGTCTTTGCATTAAAAGTGCTTATGATATGGTAAATAATGATGCAAAAATAGATGTGTGTGAGTGGCTAAAAGATGAATTAATAGGAAACCTGAAAAAGAGAAAAGGTGATAAGAAAGGAACATTTCATTTTGGCAATCTTTTGGTATGTCTTATGTTGTATTTCTCAAAAGAAGTTCCCGGTATTGGAAAGAAAGATTTTGGATATGACATACCGGTAGGCAAACAATTGCAAGAAGATTTCACCGGCATGGGTGTTGATAAGGAAAACAATATAACTAAGTATTTCAAAACCTTCCAAGCAAAAATGAAAACTAGAGAGAGACTACCACAAATTATAGTAGACAAATATGATAAAGAAATATGTTTTGTGATTAAAAAGGATGAAATATGGATGGAAGCAGTTCTTCCTAAAACTATATGGGTAACTGAAATGGGGTATGAGGGAGATGTAAATATTATTGAAACTTATGCTAAAGCCCTGTTAGAAACACCCAGAGAACCCACATAAAAAGTCTTTGGTAATGTAGAAAAAATTGAAAGCGGTGTACAGACAATGAAACATAGAAAGAAAAGAGAAAAGTACATAAGGAGTGCAACAAAACAAGTAAAGGAAATAAAAGAAAACATCATGAACATTATTGGAATAAAGGAAAGTGAACTGGAAGGATTATGACCAGAGGCACATATCTCACTGGTCGGTACATCATCTGAAAGTGAAATACCTGTTGAGTTCAAGAGAGTTGATAGGAAGAGAAAACCCTCACCGCTACCCTCTCCTTCACCAAAGAAAACAAGAAAGAAGCAAGAGGCAGTAAGACAACTGGAAAAGAATTTGACACCCAAGAAGAAACAAAAATAGGCTATACCACCTTTGGATAATTTAATGAGTGAAATTGCTGATGACAACAACTTGGCAAATGTGAGCAAACTGTATAATACATTCATTGGTTCTAAGAAGGAAAGTATTGAGAACAACATAATTCTACATCTGGACATTTACAAGAAAGTGTTAATTGAAGTTGTAGATGATTTTCTAAATGAAATGTGTAGAAGGTTAGATGCAAAGAGGATTTCAGTTATGGAGCTAGACAAGAAACTTAAGATTGAAAAACTTCTAGTGGTACATCTAGTTGGCCCTAAAGAAGAGATTGATGAACTAATTAGTAAAGCTAACAGATCATTTTTTGCAAGCGGTCACTGGCATGTGAGCCTAATGGCTGGAAGAGTTAATGAAATTGTAGAGGAAACAACAGATAAATGGGATATCTTTTTTGTAGAAAAAGAAAAACAAGAAGAATTGAATAGACTCAAGAAAAATTTCAAGGTATATCAGAAGGACAGAGACAAAGGAAAAGGTAAAGTTGGTGGAATACCAAACATAAAAATAACTGACAACCTACCACCACCCTTGGTTACTACACTGGTAAACACTGATGACATACTGGCTACTGAAAATGTAGACACAACACATGAGGACACTAACCCTGAATCAGAAATTCTATTCATAATGAATATTGATACTCAGGAAGTGAACATTGTTGCGGATAAGGATAGCACAGAGGTGAAGAATGATATTATTGGAAACATTGTTGAGCAACCGACATAAAATATTGAGGTTGGAATACAAATAGAGAAAGCAAAGAAAATAGAGAATTCAGTGAAACCTTTGGATAGTGGAATGAATACTGGAAGTATTGATGCTAGCACTGAAAAACTCATAGAGATAGTGACAGAGAAACCAACAAATAACACAGAGAAACAAGTAAATACACAGGTACATATTGAGACTATGCAACCGGTAATCACTGAGAAACCCAAACCATTGTTAGTTGAAATGCAAACTTAGACTGATCCATCGGAGGTCGATACAAGAAAATTGGTTACTCCTACTGCAAGCACTGAGATAGTAAAAGCAGTTGGTCGGACATCAGGTACTTCACTAAGTGAATTCAGACCTACAAATGTGACAAAGGTACTTCTGGACTTAATTAAGAATATAACTGATTGTAATGCATTGGCCTACAAGGCAATTGATGATACTATACCTATTCTTAAGATGATTGCACCAAAATGCAATTTAGATCATGTAAAGGATTCTTTAAGTCAGTTAGACACATTGTCTAAATTCATTGCTGGAAATGTAATAACAGTTGATCAAATAAATGAGGATACATTCAAAGAGAAAATGGAAAAAGAAAAGGAAAATTTATTTGAGGAAACAATAAAGAAGTGCATGAAACACATTAACACACTTTTACCAGCACTGAATACAACAATTTTGGAGTATAAGGAACTGTACAGGGATACATGCAAGCCACAACTATTGACACAGGACATTGAAAAGGAAATGGATGATATAGATGATAATATCATTGGTTCATCCAAACCTATTTCAGTTATAGAGCAAGAGATATCAAGATTTGAGGAAAAGTTGGAGAAACTTGAGAAAGAAAATGAAAGAATCAAGGCAAATGCCAGAGAAGTTAAGTACAAACTCAGTCCTAAATTGGACAACCTTATCTCTCTGAGGAATGAGATATCTAAGGCATTAATTCAAGGGGAAAGGTCACTGGAGGAGCATATGCATCATCTCACTAGCACAATCCAAAGAACTGATGCAACCATGAAGGACAACAATAGATTCATACAGAGTTTAAACTTGGTTTTGGCTGACATATTTTAGATTGTAACCAACCGGTTACAAACTTCAAGGTGAAATTTTGCACTCATTTGACAATTTTTGACAACCTTTGTCATTGATGTCAAAGGGGGAGTAGTAGACAGAGAAAAATGGCTAATCAGAGGAGATCATCTACTCAGGGGGAGCACACTTTTTGGATAAATTTTTTACTTCACTTTGGATTTTTCTCATGAGTGTTGCCATCAATGCCAAAGGGGGAGATTGTTGGCATTATACACTCTAATAAGAATTGAAGGTGTTGTCATTGATGACAACCTTGTGGAAACCTTCAAGTAATCTTGTGGCATTCATCTGGTAAACCATCGACAGGCACTTCACCGACAGCGACAACAATGTATACTGGTACCCCAGCTGACAGGAACAAACTTTTGTTTATTGTATTTAATTGTAAATATCTTTTGTAAAGCTGACATGGCATATTGTAATAGACTCATATATGTATGAGATCTTGTAAATCATTTTGATATGGAAGAATAAGAGGAAAAGATAGGTAGAAGGAATGAATGAATATTAAGGCAAATTTTGTATAAGGTTTATGGTTATAGTATGAGCTTAAACCGGTACTGAACCTAGCATAGCAGATGCTGAATTGTAGTAGTACATTGTATTGGATTCTCATAATCCATTTTGTAAGTCAGTGAGACTTCCATTTTGTAGATTGAGCAATGAGCTCTAAGCAGTTGACCTTCCTACATGTGCAGGCACCACATTGTAAGCAATATCCATTCATTGGCCAGTGAGTGAATATTGTGGGTCATAAATCCTACCGAGGTTTTTCCCACACTGGGTTTCCTCGTTCAACATCTTGTGTTATGGTGTGTTTTCTATGTTGTCTTTATTGTTCTTATTTACAACATTAACTCTTATTTACCGGTACACTATTTTGGAATGCAAAATACTTAATAAGGTCAAATATTTTCCTAACTGGTTAGATATTGATTCACCCGCTCCGCCCCCCCTCTCAGTATCTTTGGGACTGTCATTAATCCTAACACATTGGTTTGCACCTCTCCATAAGGGGTTGGGTATGATTACATTATGTTCCCATATTTTTGTAATTAAGCTTCAGATCTAATTTTTATCATTTCAAGATATGTGATTCATGCATTCTTGAATTAGTTTACCATTTAAAATTAATTCACTCTAACACATTTGAGTAGGACCCTAGTTTGTATTAATGCACTTTAACTCATAGAAATCTTAGATCCACATAAGATTCAAAAGCACACACATTATTCCAATTCCAAAATAAAATATTTGTGGAGATGAAAATCACCAAAATAGGGTGTTGATTATGGAAAACCCCTAAATAGACACAACCACACATTCTCTTCGCTTTATATATCCAGCTACAAGTTACATATAGAGATAGAAGATCAAAGAAAGCACTCAAGATCCAAAGACAAGACAACACTTTGAAGCTAATTAGAAATTTCCTACACAAGGGAATTTTAAGCACCATTATCCTCAACAAGGTCATTTTGGGTGTCAATTTATTCTTATCTTTATCTTAAACTTTATAGGGAACCATTGCAATATCTTAGATATCCAAATCCTAATCAATGCATAGAAATTCCTCAATTGGAAAAGGGTATTATGGGTGCCATTTTCCTCTCAGTTCTAGCTCAATTTGTTAGGAACGGGTGCACCACTAAATTTCCATTTCATTTATGTATATGTTCTGAACAGGGATAACTTTAAGAAACCACCCCCCAGGCAACTGTGTAAAATCCTGGCGAATCAGACATTATTTTCGGGGGGAAATTTTCATATGGATGGCGATTTTTATTTTTTAAATGGGGAAAAAAAATATTTTGTATTGCCGATTTTTTTCTAGGGTATGAAAATTCCATAAATTTATGGCGAATAATACCTTGTTCTATGGGGAAAATATTTATTGTGGGAGGCGAATAATCTTTGTTAAAAGGAAAAAATATATAATTGTATGAGCGAAAAATTTTACTCCGAAGGAAAAATTATTTAAATGTATTGGCGATTTTTATCCACCGCTTGAAAATTATTTAATTTGTTTTGGGGAATATTTTGTTATTTATAGAAAAATATATAATTTATTGGCGATTTCATGAATTCATTGCCATTAATAGACAAGGCACATCACATCAGTGCATCACATCACATAATACATTGAGTCCGGACTCTGCATGATGTATCAATAAGTGCAACCTCTTTGACACGTGAAGGGTGACACATACCTAAAATCTATCAATGATTTTAAACCGTTCGATGATCGTAGATCAATGGCTGAAGTTTTATTTCGGCCCAATTTTCTGAAGAGAACATAGCTCACCAGAAAGTGCTTGGAATGGAATTGGATTCAATAGACATGTATAAAATGTCACGAATCACGATTGATAATTTCACTCATTTAATATATATCTTTTCGCTAATTGCAATCCACTCTATCCCCACGACTTCCAATGTGATACTTGCCAATTTGGTACTGGTTTATAGCCATTTCTATTTTTGCACAATATTGCATTTATGGGAAAGATTTGCAGAGATATGAAAGATTTTAAAAAATTTATAACAATTAATACAGTTAAAGAAGTAATTATTACAGTCAAGAGCTTCAACTATTTATATACGATATCTACTTCTTTCATCTTCAGTTAGCCTTTACCATTTGGTAGATAAATCGTTGGAGCTCACGGTATTTAAATTCTTCCTCTAGTTTAGGTTTATAGGCTCAAGTTGTTTAATTTGTTAATCTGTTTTCTCAAGATGGACACTCCCATCTGCTTGAGAAGTATTTATTTAGAGGACCAGAGGGCCTTTCTATGCTCTGTTAGAGACCCAACCCTCCAATTAGTTTGCAAGGAGGTTGGGTCATTCACCAATGAGGCAGTGCAGATGGTGTTGGGCAGAGAGTTTCTGTGAAACAAAAATAGGTACCGTGTTAACATGGACATTACATCCCACTTCTTAGCATCTCTTCTGGACCTCAGAGGAGACAAGGTGGATATGTTGATGCTATTGAGGAAAGTTTTTAAGAAAGACTTCCTTGGAGACAAAATTACTCTTATCGTCCTTGCAGAGGTAGGGGTGGGGATCCCTTGGGCGAATGAATTATCCAAGCTTCTCCTCCCTGACCAAACAGTGATAGTGGCTAGGCAACCGTTTCTCCTGAACCTGAATGCAAAGCAGTTGACGCGTCATAGGAAATGGGCACGGATTGTCAGGGACTTCCTCTAGAAATGGTTACTCCTAGATGACTTTCCAAACTACATGTGGCTTGAATAATTCTCTCAGCTTATGATGTCTGAAGAATTCTACATGGAAGGAGGGCCAGATTCTTAGGGAAAAATTGTAAACAATTCAACTACCTGTACCCTAGCCTTGCCCCCTTGGGCCCCTAGTAGTTTTTTTCCTATGTCCGTGAACCCTAACAGGATCAATGCTAGTGGCTCACTCATTTTGGCTTTTAATTTTTTGAGGGACTCAAGTCTCAAATGTAAAAATTGTAAATTTCCAAAGCATAAATATTAATGATAATTTTTCAAATTCCAGTTTGTTTCAGTTTGTCTCTTAGAGTCTTATGGATATAAAAATGCTTTCTATAATTCTATTTCATTTT
Source organism: Cryptomeria japonica (assembly GCF_030272615.1). Lineage (NCBI taxonomy): Eukaryota > Viridiplantae > Streptophyta > Pinopsida > Cupressales > Cupressaceae > Cryptomeria > Cryptomeria japonica. The sequence continues at coordinate 543,982,233 of NC_081405.1, forward strand.
TATTAATTAATTTTTTTCAAATGTTTTTTGTATATGAGCTACGTTATTTCAATTATTTGTTAAACAATGGAAATAAATTTAATACTGTGATCTTTATTATGTAATGCTTCTTCCTCTATATTTAATATATATAAAAAAAAATTCAGTTCGTTCCATTAATTATTTGTACATTAATTATGGTTGATTATAATTTTATAAAAATATAGTTAATATTTGAACTAAAACTCCAACTTACTTATATTAAACTAAATTTAATTATATTAAATTTACTTTTTTTTTTTATCGGTAAATATTTTTTTCATTCTATTGATTTAGAGATTTCAAAATACAAAATTTGTAGTCCATCACCATGCATAAACACAGACAGAAAGAGATCCATACTGCCCACAGTCCAAACTTATAAATTATCCTACCCTACATCTAGTAGCAGTAAACAAAAAACCAGTTCGTGGCTGGTTATCCAACAAATGTTCGAGCATTGATAAAAAGTTTTGGAATTAAAAAAGTACTAGTTGAAAATATTTGGAAGCAAACTAAAAAGCACTCCTTGATAGGCCACTCACTCGCTATCCCCCTGGGTTGCCTCCTCTCTTCCTTCCTCAGAGGTTGATGCTTTCCCTTTTGTCGCTTCAGCTTTCATTTTTGGAATGCAGTCTAGGCACCCAAAGTTGGGGTCACCCTCCAAACTTGCTAGTAGCTGTATGGCCTTGCCTTCTTCAAATCTATCTCTCAATTCCCTACCAACCTCCATCCTTGCTACCACGTGCAGAGCCTTCAGGACTTCATCCACCCTGGTCAAATTCATGAAAAGTTTCATAGCTACCCACCCCACACGAGCTCATTCATGATACTGGTATTTGATTTCATCCTCCGGGCCATGGATAAAAGGGAGCAATTTCTCCTAGTCGTCCCCTTCCTTAATTCGAATGCCAACTTGCAACACCACCCACTCCAAAATTGAGTTCAGGTTGATCAAAAAATTCCCATCTATCAATTTGACCAAAGTGAGTTTCAACTTTTCCACCTCCGGTTCGAATTCACAGGCCCACCCCAGAATCAAAGAGTAGACCTCCATGTTGGTTCAATATCAGTGATGGATATGTGCTACCTCCTCCGCAAGCATCAGACGAGCTACCGCCCATAGCTTCTCATCCTTAAACTGGAATAATCCTTGCATTCGTTTATCCAATACTTTGCCCAAAAAGGGCACCAATTTCTTTTCTATTCGTAGCATGAAATTGGCCTCCATGGTCACCTGCAATTTCAAAAAACACTTCCTACAAAAATAATGTAATACAGAAGCTACAAGATACAAATTTTCTCTTCTTGAAAACATAATATGGCACACAGATCAAAAGGTAATAAATTGTGCCTCTGTCTAGGGTGGGTAATGAGTGTGGATGATAAGGCATTAATGCCATGAGACCAGGAAAAAGATTTCCTGCCATCCTCTCCTCCCTCCGTTCGTGCGACTTGCCGCAGAAAGATTCCTCCTGCAACAAACATTTGCCACCTTGACAATTGTACTTGACACATTGGTTCGCTTAACAAGTTGAGGACTACACACTTTTTAAAAGACTGCACATATTTACTTATTTTAATTATATTAAACTTACTTATTTTAATTATATTAAATTAAAATCTATATTAAACTAAATTTATGTTGAACTTTTTGTTAGGATTCCCAAAGATACTGAGAGGGGGGGGGGGGGTGAATCGGTATCTTGCTAGTTAATAGAATTTCTAATCTTATTAAGCAAATTGCATTCCAAAATAGTGTACTGGTAAACCAGAAATAATGAAGTAAATAAGATCAATAACCACATCATAGAAAGCACACCATAATACAATATTTTTAATGAGGAAACCGGGTGTGGGAAAAACCTCAGTGGGATTTGTGACCCACAATATTCACTCACTGGCCAATAAATGAATATTACTTACAATAGGGGCCTGCACATGCAAAAGGCCAACTGTCTAATGCTCACTGCTTAATTACAAAAGGGAAGTCTCACTGACTTACAAAAATGGATTATGCCAAGTTCAGTACCGGTTGAAGCTCATACAACTTCCATAAACCTTATTCCAAAATCTGTTATGCCAGGTTTAGTACCAGTTGAAGCTCATACAACTTCCATAAACCTTATTCCAAAATCTGCCTTAATATTCTCATGTTTGCATCTACCTATTACATTCCATACATAAATGATCCTACAAGATCTCATACTTATATGATTCTTATTTACAATATGCCTTGTTGGCTTACAAAAGATTTTACAATTAAATACAAAATATAGTAACCAAAATCATGTCGGCTGGGGTGCCGGCAATTATCTTTGCCGGTGTTTGCCGATGCCATAGGATTGTAAGGTTGCCATCAATGACAATACCTTCAATCACCTACAATTTCTCATTGGAGTGTGCATTTGCCAACACTTTTATATATATATTTTAGTCTTTATTTATTTATTAAATTAAAATTTATATTACACTAAATTTATGTTGAACTTTTATATATATTTTTAAACTATTTTTTAAAATTATATATCGTAAACATATTTTTAAAGAATTTTGTTAAACTTTAAATTAATACACTAAATTTATGTTAAACTTTTATATATATTTTTAAAGAATTTTGTTAAACTTTAAATTAATATTTTAGATTTAATATTGAATATTTTGTTTTTTATATTAAACTTTTACCTTTCAAATTGTATATCAAAATTTATATTTTTATTTAGTTATTTGTTTTATTCTAGAAACTAAGTTTCATGTTTTATACTATTTTTCAATTTCATATTTTTACAAATAACATTAAAATTAGATTTAATAGTTATCTCAAACTAATGCACATCTTTAAAAATTAAATGTCTCTTATTATGGGACCGACGACATCTAACAACACTCAACAGGTACCATCATCCATTGGATGAGCAAAGATCAACGGCTTAGGGTGGATTTCGGCCCAAATGTGGGAAGTGAACCTATTTGTGAGAACTTCGCCCGAAATTTAAAATTTAAAATTTAATTAAATACAATTAAGTCTATAAAGCTCTTTTTCGAGCAGAATTTTAAAATGATTAAATAGACTTAAAAAACAGACCAGAAAAGTGACACGAGTATGGTGGCATGCTAGAAAAATGGTAGAAGTCATGGGACCCACGACATCTGACAATAGGTACCATCATCCATTGGATGAGCAAAGATCAACGACTTGCGATGGATTTCGGCCCAAATTGGGGAAGTGAATACATTTGTGAGAACTTTGCCCAGAATTTAATATTTTAAATTTAATTAAATATAATTAAGTCTATAAAGCTCTTTTTCGGGTGAAATTTTAAAATGATTAAATAGACTTAAAAAACAGACCCAAAAAGTGACACGAGTATGGTGACGTGCCAGAAAAATGACAGAAGTCATGGGACCCATGACATCTGACAACAGATACAATCATCTGTTGGATGAGCAAAGATCAACGGCTTAGGGTGGATTTCGGCCCGAATGTGGGAAGTGAACACATTTGTGAGAACTTCGCCCGAAATTGAACATTTTAAATTTAATTAAATATAATTAAGTCTATAAAGCTCTTTTTCGGATGGAAGTTTAAAATGATTATATAAACTTATAAAATAGACACGAAAAAGTGACACGAGTATGGTGATGTGCCAGAAAAATGGTAGAAGTCATGGGACCCATGGGCCACGACATCTGACAACAGGTACTGTGTATGGTGAAAATGGATACAATAATAACAAAATTGAAAGGCTAAATGAATCCAACCACCAAACCCTAGCCTAACAATCAACAAAGATCCACCATAACATATGAAGATTACCTAAGACAATATAAATAAAACAAAATCACAAAGATTATACCATCACATGTTCAATAGGGTTTTGATCTCCATTCTTCCTATCTCCATTGATCTTGTTTGATATATTTGCTCTCAGATTTTATGTGCACAAGAGCTCAACAAAGAACGAAATGTGGTTGCAAGTAGGATCGTAGTGTAGTCAATTGATCAAGTTGTTAGGGTTTGATAATGAAGGAAGCATCTCCTTAAATAGAAGACACAATATGAAATGGAGGGATAAGATTGAGAGGTGTAAAAAAAGAGGTCGGCTAGGATTAGAGGGTAGGTAGAGGAAATAATAAAATAATGGATGACATGTGTCATATGTAGAAAAAGCTAATGAATTAATTAAATAAATAAAGATTTATATAATTAATAGAGGAAATGGGATAATTAAATAAATAAAATATTTATTTAATTTAGGAAAAGGATAATTTAAATAAATAAATGTATTTATTTAAATGAGAAATAAGGCTAGAAGAGGATAAATGAATTAATTAAATAAATAAAGATTTATTTAATTAATAGAAGAATTAGGCTTAGATAATTAAATAAATAAAATATTTATTTAATTAGACATGACAATTTTAAGTGTCTACATTTTGCCCCTCTTTGAGACAATGCGGCTTGTCGCGTTGTTTCAAAGAAGATAAGATGAACTGATACAGAGTTGCCCCAGTATGGGAATGATATGCCCCCTCGAGAGATTGGATGAAAATGTTTGAAAATATTGCAGACAATCTCTCGATAAGAAAGAAAGGCTAGAATGGACTGACCGAATAAAGTGACAAAGTCACGGGATGAAGAAAACTGACTCGGGAAACGAGGGCGAGGGGTAGGGTAGGCTATAAGATAGACCATGGGCAAAAGACATCCTCATTGTCATCTACACCTTCACGAGATCAAAGTACAAAGCGAGAAAAGAGCAGCAGCAGTCAGCAGCGATGGCCTTCGTGCACAGATTCGACCGCATTCGCCGATTTCAGAGGCCAACAGAGGTAGGAGAGCCGGTAAGTACCACCAAACCTCCTCGTACTTTGATGCATTTACTTTTGTCATTAATGCATGCTAGTTAGAGCAATAAATGCGCTTAGGAATAGGGTACAAAAAAGTCCAAAACCGTGTAACCGCGTCTGCGTCGGTGTCAGGCGTGTCTGTGTCCGCCAGGCGCGTCTGTGTCGGTGCCAGGCACGTCTGTGTTTGGAACCGTGTCTATGTCAAATGCGGGCGCGTTTACGTCATGCAGGGGCATTTGTGTCGCCAAGTCGCGTTTATGCATAGCCTAGGCACGTTTATGTCATACAGGCGCGTCTGTGTTTTTCAGGCGCGCTTGTGCAATCTGTAGGTGCGTTTGTGAGATAAAAGCGCGTTTATGTCCAAAAAAAATGCAAGTTTTTTTCTTCTAGGTCAAATCGGCAGTTCTGTGATGAACATATGTTGTCGATTGGATAAGCTACTGAGAGGATACACTCAAGTAGGTCCTCTAGGAAGACTAGAATAGATCAAGGCACTTTGTGATGAATAGTGAGTACTAGGATAGAGTACTTTGTGATGAACAGGGAGTACTCAAAGTATGAGCAGCACTTTGTGATAAACAGGGAGTGCAAATGTGAATAACACTTTGTGATGAACAGTGAGTGTCACACACATAGTACTTTGTGATGAACAAGGAGTACTACTAGGATAGAAGCAACACTTTGTGATGAACAGTGAGTGTCACTAGGATAGATAACCATATGCATTTAGATAAAAAGTAGTATTTTGTGATGAACAGTGAATGCCACCATGACTGACACAATTGATTTGCTTGACTGCAGGAGTATTTGCCTATGTTGGAGTCACGGGAGAGATTCCCGTCGACTCAGAGGTTGCGACCTGAGTTGACAGCTGAGGAGCAAGCTGCTATCGAGGAGATGGGTTTGAGACATGTGCTGTATGTGCCTGAGTTTTGGGCAAACATGGGTTTGCTGACTGCGCTTGCTGAGAGATGGCACTCAGAGACATGCACCTTCCATTTGCCGATGGGTGAGATGACAGTCACCCTAGAGGATGTATACAGGATATTGCGGATACCGATTGATGGAGATTTGATTCCATATGATCGTGATGGAGACAGGGAGGCATTGAGATGGGTGTTTCAGGATCCCGGCCTAGAGATGAGGGCAGGACATGTGGCATGGGACACTATGACAGCCACAGGGTTAGCATTACCAGCTGTGATCGGAGGAGCTATCAGTGGGTTCCTGTGTCCAGACAGGGCGACACGGGGATTGGTTGTGGGCTGGGGAGGAGCACTGGAGACACTGGTGATGCAGCACACCAGATATGCTTGGGGACCATGTGTGCTGGCCCACTTATATTACGAGCTTCACCAGTTTGTATACCATGGGTCAGTGGGATTGGGCTGTGGGGTGACACTGTTGTAGGTTTGGGCCTATGAGCATCTGCCGATTACCCGACCGATACACTTCAGAGGTAGGGGTCATGGACGCAGCTTTGTACACTTATATGACATGATCACATCGCAGCCGCGGATTGGCAGGTTGGAGCATTGGCAGTGAGTGATAGATGACATTGATGTGGTCATCTGGAGACCATATCTGGGATGTGAGGAGTGGGAGGATGATGTAGTGGAGCTTCCCTACACCTTTCGGAGTAGGTATCTGATTGGGTGGATGCCCTATGTATTAGAGAGACAGCTGGTGGACAGGGTGTGCAGGCAGTATGGCAGGATCCAGAGGATGCCACGAGGCTCGGGCATGTATGCCAGCACAGTTTGGGCCGCTACTGTCATATGATCAGGTGCTTACACAGGTGGCGGAGATGGTTCCCCTACCCTGGGATATGTGGCCGGAGATCAAGGATGTCAGGATGGATGCAGAGTATACAGCATATTGGGCAGAGCATCCATTCCCCTGATTGATAGATCCAGGAGAGCTACTAGAGGGAGATGGAGGAGGAGACGATGATGATGATGATAGAGGTGATGGGGGCAGAGGCCGACAGAGGTGGAGGGGAGTAGTTGGAGAGAGGAGAGTTGCACCTCGGAGGGAGGGTGGACAAGAGGGATAGGCTCAGGTGGTGAGGGGTCGCGGTGGATTGCCCCTACAGGTACCAGCAGCACAGGGTCCTAGAGCACAGGGATAGAGACATGGACAGGTATAGGGACAGGTGCTAGTACAGGCACAGGAGTAGGGACGGAGATAGGTACAGGGACCGAGGCATGTACAGAGACAGGTACCCGTACAGGCACCAGTACAGGTACAGGTACAGGGGGAGGTGCCCGCAGAGGGAGAGCCACAGGCAGAGGCAAAGGGGGGAGATCCAGAGGAGGATGAGCTGATTGAGCTCAGGGAGATCTGCCAGGGCTAAGCAGATGAGATACAGGATTTGGAGAGGGAGAGAGACCGGCTCAGGACGAGGCTCAGGGATACTGAGCGAGAGAGAGATCAGGCGATCCAGCGCTATACAGAGGCTGAGACAGCGCTGAGGGTAGGGAGGCAGGCAGCGGAGGACACAGGAGTAGGCTATGCATATGTCTGGTGGGCAGGAGAGGAGATTGCCTACTGGAGGGACCTCTATTATGGTGCAGTGCCAGCAGATCAGCGGGCGAGGAGCTTCCATAGACCATCGCGGACAGCGACAACTATGGGAGGGAGCCGGAGGAGACAAGCATCGAGTGGTGGGGTTATGGGTCCTCCACCACCACCAGATAGAGGGGATAGGAGGGATGATCCTAGGGCAGGTCCATCTAGGGCTCAGATTCCATCGAGGCCAGGCGGCTCCGAGGGAGGGAGTTCATCATAGCCTTAGAGGTCTCCCTATGTATCAGTATTGTACCATTTTTGTATTGTAGACATCTGTGGGTGATTTTGTAGCCATATGATTTTGACATCATTGTATCATGACACTTTATATATATATATGAGATGATTCATTTTTGCGGCAGCTATATGCATGTGTACCTATGTGATGAGATGTTCTTATGTGATGCTTATGATATGGATGCAAATATGTATATGATGCAATGCAATATATTTTTGTTCTTTTATGTTTTATATGTGATGCATGATGCAAATGTGAATGTATGTAATGAATATGATAATGCAACTGTGAATTGTGCTAACAGGTGTTGTGTGCAGGATGTGATGCAGTTATGATATCTATATGTATGTATGAAATGCTTATATGTGGTAATGCAGGTGCAAACTTCATGAAATGCAAATGTTTTTGGTGTGTCATTATACTCAGACATGTGATAGCAGGCTACGCGGACTCAAGAAGGACGATGGAAGTCAATCAAGAAAGGGGGATGAAAGACAGAAGATATGAAAGTGAAAGAGCTTCTTGTGCGTTATCATCATTGAGCTTATTATGGCAAGTAGGTTATGACAATCGAGGCATATGTTTGACCTAGAAAGTCATTGTACCCATTTGCATGGAGATAAGACAGTCACAAACAAGGAATGCCCCAGTTCATACTAGACTCACAGTGTCCTCATATCCTTGGACAAGTCATAGCATTACTAAGAGACAATCCACAGATAGCAAACACAAATAGGTGACGATACCCCATCCTCGCCTTTCTAGTCAAAGACATCTTGGAGATAGAATCTCTAGTCAGAGACATCCTGGAAAAGCTAAAAGACATGTCACTAAAAGATAAAATCAAAAGAAAACCAAGACTCGACACCAACATCCACTGTAGTCCTCAAGTTTAGTGTCTCTTGTCACTTGTATAAGTCTTATTTGATTGTGGTCACAATGTTTACTTTCACAAAAAGGATAGATAGCACTGAACCATAATGTTGTCTGAGTCTATTGAATGATTTGATTTGTTGAAGCCCATTGTTGCTGCTGTCTCATCTGAAACTGACTGAATCCATGAAGCTGATACTTTATTGCGTAGAAGAGGAAACTTTATTGTGGACTGGCGATGCAAATGTTGCTTTATTGCGGATTGTGCGCGAATAGTCCTGGAAGAAACTGTACTCCTCGAAACATGTGATGTTCTTAGTTCCACACCCATCACTAGACGTAGGAATTTGCCTTAGCCACAAATAGGATCTGATTTATTATGGATGGAAAGGGAGGTTTATTATGAATGGCTAACCAATTTTGGGTAGATCAATAACAAGCCATGATGGGGATGGGTAAGTTTATTATGGATGAATTGGTCGTGAGTGTGTGCAAAGTGAAAGGTGAGAGTGAATCCTGAAGGAGGGAGGAGCAATATCTCAACGCATGGCACTGGTGACCCAGTTTTCACCATGGTACTTGCCCAGGGCGCCACCGAAGTGGTTTTCACCGTTGGACGAAATTATTTCTCTTTACTTTTTTTGATTTTTTCAAATTTTTTGTGTCACAAGGCGCCTATTTGCCAGGTTTTCACCAAGTAATGATTTTTTTTGTTTTTTATAAATTTTTTTTTGTATTTTTGAGTTTTTTGATTTTTTTTGTATTTTTGAAATTTTTTGATTTTTTTTTTTTGTATTTTTGAATTAGGATATTCCAAAGAGCTATGTGTAGAACCTGCGAAGGTGCATGCTGTTGATAGGATCCTCTAAAGGTTCACCTTCTATAGTTGAGAGCTGATATGCCCCAGATCCATATGCTGCTGTAATGATATAAGGACCAAGCCAATTTGGTTCGAACTTGCCCTTCTTCTCTCTGTCTTGCTGATTCTTGGGGTTTTCTCTGAGAACCAAGTCACCTACCTCAAATGTGTGAGGCTTGACCTTGTGATTGTAGCTACGACTCATTTGTTGTTGGTAAGCCTTGAGATGATTAAAAGCAGTTTGTCTCCGTTCATCCAGCAGTTCTAGTTCTTGTAAGCGAGAAACCCTGTAATCTTCATCAGTGATGATGTTTTGCAAAGAGACCCGTAAAGAGGGTAACTTGACCTCGATAGGCAAGATGGCTTCAACCCTATAGACAAGTGAATAGGGTGTAGCTCCTGTAGGTGTGCGGACACTTGTGCAGTAGGCCCAAAGTGCAGGATTGAGTTGGATATGCCAATTACGGCTAGCGTCATCGACTGTCTTCTTGAGGATTTTAAGGATTGTTTTATTAGACGCCTCAACTTGGCCATTACCTTGGGGGTAATATGGTGTGGAGAAATGATGGGAAATATGAAAGCGGTCACAAAGTTCACGAACGTCCTGATTTTTTAAGGGACGCCCGTTATCAGTAATAATGGAATCAGGAATACCATATTGGCATATGATATAGTTAAGGATGAAGGTAGCAATTTGTTTTCCAGTGACTTGTGTGAGAGGCACGGCTTCAATCCATTTTGTGAAATACTCTATGGCTATGATAATGAATTTATGCCCATTAGAAGAAGGAGGGTGAATCTTGCCTATGAGATCGAGTCCCCACTGACAAAAGGGCCAAGGAGACGCAAGTGGTTGTAGTTCTTGTGCTAGCACATGTATGAGGTCTCCATGAATTTGACATTGCTTACATTTCTTGACAAACTGAAATGAGTCTTTTTCCATATTGGGCCAGTAATATCCAGTCCTAATAAGTTTCTTGGCCAAGGTAGGACCACTAGCATGTGGACCACATATCCCTTCATGCACTTCACGTAACGCAATCTGAGCTTCGTCGCTTTCTAGACATCTAAGAAGAGTGCCATCTAGACCTCGCCGGTATAGAATATTAGCTAAAATGACATATCGAGAAGATTGGCGAATGAAGGTGCGGCGTTGGTTATTTGATAGATCAGGAGGTAGGGTGTTGTCACGAAGGTATGTGAAGATGGAACCATATAACTGGGATTTGGGACCAACAACGCATATCACTTCAGTAGGAGTGATCTCATATGAAGGAACCAATAGGTTGTCCACCAAGAACTCATAGCAGGTCTCATTTTGAGGTAGATCAATCAATGAAGCAATTGTAGCCATGGCATCTGCAGCGCGATTCTGCTGTCTTGGTATCTGCTCAAAATCTATCTTTGTGAAATGTTGTTTCAGATCATCCACCATCTGCTTGTAAGGCAGTAATTTTTCATCTTCTGTTTGGTAATCATCAATTGCTTGACGGATGACAAGTTGGGAATCCCCAAAAACATGAAGTTCCTGAATCTTCCACTGAACTGCAATTCATAATCCCGTTATTAATACCTCATATTTCGCTATATGGTTAGTGCAAGGAAATGATGAACGGTATGATTTTGGTATAGAATCTCCTTGAGGGGTTATAAAGAGAATACCAGCTCCTGCTCCATGCTGTGTGTATGAGCCGTCAAAGTATAGTTGCCATGGCCTTGCATGTGATATTGTTAAAATGGATTCATCTGGAAATTCTGAATTTAGAGGAACATCATCAATCATGGGGGCATCTGCTAATTGATCCATGATGGCTTGTCCTTTTATTTCTTTTCTATCCACATACTCGATGTCGAATTCACTAAGGATCATTACCCACTTGGCTAGTCGCCCAGTAAGTGTTGCTTTATTGAGGAGGTATTTCAACGGATCTAACCTTGCAATCAACTTAGTCTTATGAGTGAGCATATAATGTTGTAATTTTTGTGAAGCAAAGACCACAGCGAGACATGCACACTCGATTGGTGTGTAGTTTAGCTCATATCCCACCAATGTGCGACTGATATAGTATACGGCCTTTTCCTTGCCTTCAATGCTTTGTTGCGCTAAGAGTGCCCCCAGTGCTGTTGGCGTGGCTGATATATATAGTAACAAAGGCTGATCTGGAACTGGTGGCATCAAAACTGGCGGATTCAAAAGATAATCTTTGAGCGTCTGAAAAGCTTGTTGACAGTTATCATCCCATTTGAACTTGATATTTTTATGTAGCAGGTGCTGGAAAGGATTACACTTATCTGCAAGTTGTGCTATGAATCTTCGTATAGACAAGAGTCTCCCTTGTAAGGATCAAAGTTGACTGATATTTCTAGGTGGTGGCATGCCCAAGATAGCCTTGACTTTTGCTAGATCGGCTTCGATTCCTCTTTTGGACACAATGAATCCTAGGAGCTTCCCGGAGGTTACTCCAAAGACACATTTCTTGGGGTTTAATCTTACTTTGTATTTTTCCAACCGATCAAAGACAACTGAAAGTATGTCCAAATGTGTATTTCTGTCTACTAATTTACCCAAGAGATCATCAACATAATCTTCCACAGTTATGTGCATGAGATCATGAAAGATAGTGGTCATTGCTCTTTGATATGTAGCACTTGCATTTTTTAGCCCAAAGGGCATGACATTCCAACAGAAAGTTCCCCAAGGACAAGTGAATGATGTTTTGTGTTGATCCTCAGGTGCAATCCTAATTTGATTATAACCAGAAAATCCATCCATTAATGATAACATTTCGTGACCTGCTGTGAGATCAACGATCAAGTCAATATTTGGTAATGGGAAGTCATCTTTTGGACAAGCTTTGTTGATGTCTCTGAAATCTGTACATATTCTGATGCTGCAATCTGGTTTACTAATAGGTACTAAATTGGAGATCCATTCAGGATAATCAATTGGGCATATGAATCCGACATCCAATAATTTCTCCAGCTCTGCTTTGACTAGTAATGCTACTTGTGGATGCATTTTTCTTAATTTCTGTTTCACTGGCTTTGCCCCCAGTTTGACTGTCAAATGATGCATTACCAAATCCAGATCTAGTCCGGGCATATCAGCGTATGACCATGCAAAGTTGATTTGTCGTTCCTTGAAGAAACTTATGAATTTTGACCTTTCGGACTCTATCAATGATTTAGCCAGGAATATGTTGTGTGGAACTTCTTCTGTACCAATGTTTGTTTTGATAGTCTCCTCTACCAACATGGATGACTTTTCCTCATACGAGGCTGGGAGAATGTCGAGCCTTCCATCTTTGGGTGCCTCAAAGAGGTTTTCACCCTCAGATACATCCTTTCTTTTTACTTTTTTGGGATCAGATAGTGCCACAGTGTGGTTTTCGCCATAAGACCCTTGATTTGTTCTTATTTTTACATTTTTGCGATTGGAAGGTCCGACACCCTCACCAAAATATGCCATGTTGTTGAGTTCTATAGTGTATCCTACTTTATGGTCCCCAGGGGGAAGATCATCTCGTAGGCTAAGATAGTCAATAATAGCTTCATCATTTTGGAATGTGTCAAACTGTGCTGGTCCTTCATAATCCCAGTCAATGAGCTGGTGATGAACAAGGGGAAGGCCTTTAATGTTTTCAGAGTTTGTGGGGCTAAGAGTGAAGATGTGGTTATATTCAGGTATATCAAGGCAATCATCGAGGTCATCGATGACACTCTCCTCATCAGTCTCAATCGCAAGCGAATCCAAATTGTCATCACTAGTAGCGCATTCCGGGATAGGTGTTCTCATCCTATGTGATTTCGACCTAGAACCGTGAGACACAGACTGTGCGGAATCCTTATGGGTTGTTTCTTGACCAACTCTGAACTTTTTATAAAATTATTCTTCTTTTGTGGGTTCATCTAGCTCTCTGAATGTCTCGGTGAGCTCATAGTCACTGGAGGATTTGTTTGAACCCCATTCCCATTCGTTGGAATCTGTGGAATAGCGATCCTCTTGTTGAACTTTGGCAACTTTGATTTGTGATGCCTTTTCTGTCCTTTTAGTGTGGATCTTGGAAGTCAGAAAACCAAGTCCCTTCGAGCGTTCCCTTTTTACAGTCAATTCAGGTTGTAAGGGCTCCATAACGCCTTCTTTGCGTAACCCAAGCGGGCTTTTTCCATCATACCCGAATTTTTGTAGAATCTTGAAGCCTTTGCCATATTTCTCACAGGGTATATTGATCTGATCTTGTGTGTCATCTTCAATGTCTTTGTAGAGCATTTTGTATAAACCTTCCTCTTCCAGTTCGCCCCATCTTTGAAAGGTAGTAGGATCCCATTTGAATATCATGATGGATATTTGCTTGTTAGGATGTGGCCTTCCATATTCTTTTGGAGAGCTCATGACTTGTTGTAAATACATGGTCTGATTTAAAGTGTATTCTCCCATGCCTTTGTCCTGAAATTTGCCTTTAAGCTCACCTTGTTTTAATGTCGAAGGTTTCAACGACTCAGGGTCAATGTATGCCGAAGAAGGAACAGCTTCACGATTACTGGGAATGATGGTCTCAATATGTGATCTCAGGTTATTGCAATATATGAACGGATTAGGATCACCGTTAACTGTTACCTCGACTCCATTATGAGGAAACTTAATGCATTGGTGATATGTCGATGGGACTTCCCTCATTTCATGAATCCAAGGACGTCCTAGCAATATATTATAAGTGAGATCCAAATCCAGGACTTGACAAACCACATCCTTTGTGACTGGCCCAATTCTTAGAGGTAAGGTGACTATGCCCTTGGATGAGCGTTCTTCATCATCATATGCCTTGATGGTGATTTGATTTTTTGAATTTACAGCTTTATCAGAATATCCCAATTGTTTAATGGTGCTCAATGTACAAATGTTTAGACCAGCTCCTCCATCTATCAGGATTCGCTTTATTCGATGTTTGTGTATGAAGGCTTCAATATGTAATGGTGTATTATGTGGCTGACTTACAGAGGTGTCATCGGCTTCTGTGAATGTAAGGGAATGTGGAATGGATAGGTAACCCACCATGGCTTGAAACTGTTCCACGTTCAGATCAGTAGGAATCGCGGTGTCTCTCAAGATTTTGTCAAGAATAGCTTTATGAGCGGGGGATATGCGTAAGAGCTCAAGTATGGAGATGAGCGCGGGTGTCTTCCCTAATTGTTCTACAAGGTCATACTCAGGTTTAGTTGATGAAGAAGCGGTATTTTTAGTGGAGGCACCTGGCAACGTAATTTTACCTCGACGAGTTGTAACATGACATTCAGAGGTAGATTCAGAAGAAGATCCAACACCTCTTAGGACAATCTTGGGTCTCTAAGGAGGATTCTCAAGATTTTTGTTCTTGATGGTAATAGTAGAGATATGATTGTCCATCGAGATGTGATTGATAGTTGAATCATAGTTGTAAGGTGCTCTAGTATAGTTGGCTTGATCATCTGTGACTTTAGCTTTTCCCTTGTCGTGCTTTGGGAATGGTTCCTTAAACATCTCATGTTCTTGATTGGATGAGTGTCCCTCAATCTCAATGTCACCTCTATCAATGAGATCTTGCACAATATTCTTCAGTCGATGACAATTTCCTGTCTTGTGACCCTTGCTCTTATGAAATTCACAATACTCATCATCATTCCACCAATTTGGTTTAACCTTTGGTTCATATGGAGGAAAGTCTAGAACTGTGATCACTTTGTTTGCCACAAGCTTTTTGAAGACTGATTCAAGTGGTTCTCCCAATGGAGTGTACTTCCTTCGTGATCTAGAAGTTGTTTGAGTATTCACTTGATTGTTTGTAGAACTTGATCCCGAAAAGGTGAATTTGGGTCGCACCGTATTGGCATCAACAACACCATCATTGACTGTGTTCTTGTTTTTATTCCAAAATATCAACTTGTCTTTTCCTTTAAAGTCATCTTTGTTCTCCTTGAATATCTTAATGACTCCCTTTTCAATTAGGACCTTTTCTGTTGCTAAGCCTTTTTCAATGACGTCCTTGAAGGTGGACAAACAAGCTTTCCTTAGATCATAGCCAATGTCCTTGTTAATGTTTTGTGTGAACATTTCTACCATTTGTTTCTGTGGAATTTCACAAGAGCATCTGCTAGCTAGATTTCTCCATCTTTGTAAAAATGATGCAAAGGACTCTCCCTCTTTTTGCTTGGTGTTGCATAAAGTAGTGACTGATATGTCTGTCTCTATATTGTAGGAGAAATGTTGAATAAATGCCTCTGCTAAGTCACCCCATGACTTAATACCAGGTGGGAGTTGGGAGAACCATTCTCATCAAATATGTCTCTTCTGCTACTACCTCAATACAAGCTATGAAAAACTGTCTTATGTGTGTCTTAGGATCCCCTTTTCCTCTATACTTATCAAATTTAGGCGTCACAAAGTGTGTAGGAAATGGAGGCATTGGAATGATCTTGTCAAATCGATAAGGACATATGTCTCTCATTGTGTATGTTGGCTTTGATGTATTTATGTCCTCCATTTTCTTTTGTAGGTCCCTGATTTGTTGCTCCAAATTGCTCTTAGGTGGAGATCGACTTCTTGAACCATATCCCATGTTTGAGGCACCAATTGGAGGAGGAACATATTGCATATATGGATGATATTGATCATACACATGTTCATATGGAGGAGGTCTATATTGATGCAACATATATGGAGCACTTGGTATAAATTCATGTTGAGGAACCCCATATCTATTTTGCGCATGTATACCATATTCTACAGGCATGTCATGTTCTATTGTGTTGCCCCCAAATTTGACACAGGGTTTCCTTGTGTCCAAATTTTGAGCATGCCTTTGAATATCCAATTGCTTTGGTTGATCCATAGCTTGAGCATATCTATCTGCATAAGACCTCCATGATGGTCTGTGAAGGTGAGTATCATATGTTTGACCATGTGTATGTGGGACTTCTGGCTTTTGAAGCAAAGCTGATGGTGATTCAGGTACCATATGTGGTCCTCTATTTCCTCCACTATTAGGTCTCCTTTGATCCATGTTGGAATGAGTTTGTTGCAAGGGTAGATTTTCCATAATTTGAGACATGTCAAAATCATGAGGTATCTTGGCTCCACTTTGTGCCATCATGTGTAAGAAGTATTGTCTATCCCTCCTCATTATTTCCTCAACCAATCGATTGAAATGGGGATTCATAATGGATTCTTCCACATCTGCTGAATGTATTGAAAAATTGTCCTTATTGTCATTGTGTGTAGCATTGTTTTTTATAGTGTCTGTGTTTTCCACATGTGGAATGTTTCTATAGACATCCATGTTAGGCAATGTAGTGTGCTCAGGATTGAAAAATAAATCGTTGTCATACTCATAAGAACTCATGTTTGCAGACTCTTGAGCCTCTTTAGTTTCTCTCCTATAATTTTGAAGACGGGTTTCAACCATGAACTAGGTATTGACCAAGATGTGTAAGACTAGATGAAAATGGAAAAAGAGTATGGAAGACCAAGAGTTGGATGGAGTGTAAATGAGTCTGAAGTGTACTTGCAATGTCCAAAGTGTAAGCCCAAGTATGTAGGTAGTAGAGTAGGTGTGACTTCCAAAGAGAGGATAGTTTCTCTTGATGAGGTAAGCTGACCTTGACTCTGAGTAAGACCAAATGAGACCCAAAGGTAAGAAACCTTGATGAGGGACCACTTAGCAAAGTGTTGTTGTATGTAGTATGTTGACAAAGTATGATGAGGACAAGCAAGTGACCTTTTGACTCAAGTTTAGACAAATATGAATGTAAAATGAGATGTGAAGCAATGATGGACTGTATGAGACCCAAAGACAGGTTGAATGTTAAATGGAACCTGAAGAAACAACCTAGGAAGCTCAAGTATTCCGAAACTGATTTCTTTTGTTTGTTGGACTGTGAAATTTTCTTGCAATTCTAGACACAGACGCGCCTGTATACTTCACAGACGTGATTCCCAGACACATACGTGTCTCTGTTCGACACAGACGCTGCTAGACACATAGACGCTATTATGCCCTTCACAGACGTGTTTAGATGACTCAGACACGGTTAAAACAGACACAGACGTGTTTCTGTAAACTTTGTGCAATTTTTCCAATCTGTGAAGTCGTTTTGTTGTGACCAAATCTGACTGTTTGACTATTTTTCGTGACAAGAGGACACAATGTTGATGAGGACTCAATGTTTGCAAGTGTCTAGACTCAAAAATGACTCCAAGAAAAGTGTGTTGTTTGATGTAAAAATGTTTTGCATACACTTGAAGACACAAAAGACACAATGTTTTGTTGTTTGGTCTTGATTGTTTGAATGTTTAACATAAGTCAAGCACAATTCTTATGGCTGGCCAAGACAATAGTTGTTGATCCCACATAGGGTTTTACCCCCGAGGCTACGCTATTCAGAGCGGATACTTAGATGCTTGACCTCACTGGCTCCACCCTCAGTACTCACTTCTCAGGTTAGCCAAGCATCAGTCCCCATGAAAGCTCCCCATGGCGAACTTTGTATCTCTACTAAGAACTGTATGTGTGTGGGCCGCTACCAGAGGTCCGACCTCCTACCCCAACAACTAGAAGGATTTGGGCTTCTAAAACAAAAAGGTGCTAGTAAGGACATCCGCTCGTGTGGCCATACATGTGGCACTTTCAACTCTGTAAATACAGAAGGCTCCCAGCCGGTAGGGGTTACGCCCTACAAATGATCAAATAAATTTGATCAAACGGGTTTATGGGGAGACATAGTGTCAGTATGAACTAATCAGCACACGTTATCCATAGTTTTCACCAAGAATACATTTGTTTATAGTGGTTTGGAAGAGGTGGGTTTTCCTCGCTACCACTTGGGTCGTTCTCTTCTCACTAGTAGTCCTAATGACCACACGGGAAGACAGGCCCTCTAAAGATTAAACAAAAAGAGCCTATTGCTCAAGACACAAAAGACAATGATTCAATTTTAGTGCACCAATGGAAGTGTTTGCTATTCTATGAAAACAAAGTACACAACAAAAATTCAAAACCCTAGCCAAGGACCTGCAACAAAAGTTGTTAGTAGTTTGGGTTGTTTGACATAATCACCCCTTCCTGCAAACATACAAGTTAGGTACATTTTAAAAACCCAAAAGACTTTGTGAAATAGGGGCCTTCAACAAAATGTTTTGCTTCCAAGACAAGCTGCACCAATTTAGTTAGCTAGATCTGAAAGTGTTAGTCCAAAAATAAACCAAATCTGAAACCCTAAGTACAAAATCCGAAAAACTGAATCAATGAAAACCTCAAAATTTCAAAACAGTATATACACAGACGCTGTTACCCTCAACACAGATGTGTCTGTATAACACAGATGCAGTTCTGTGATGCACAGACGCGCCTAAAAATCACAGACGCTCCTTCCAGACACAGATGCGGATAGAAATGACACAGACGCGTTTCTGCAACATAGACGCTTTTTTCTGAAACCTACAAAATAAAATTTGTCAAAAACACAGACGCTATTCCAGATTCCTCAGACGTGCCAGAAAATCAAAAATGCGATCCGAAAATGCACAGACGCGGAAAAACCTAAAATGTTGTCGAAAATGTCCAATCTGCAACTTCAAAAACGCAAAATCTGCAACAAGGAGGTTAAATGCAAAGGGACAAGAGTCCCACCGGGCATGCCAAAATGTGTATGGTGAAAATGGATACAATAATAACAAAATTGAAAGGCTAAATGAATCCAACCACCAAACCCTAGCCTAACAATCAACAAAGATCCACCATAACATATGAAGATTACCTAAGACAATGTAAATAAAACAAAATCACAAAGATTATACCATCACATGTCCAATAGGGTTTTGATCTCCATTCTTCCTATCTCCATTGATCTTGTTTGATATATTTGCTCTTAGATTTTATGTGCACAAGAGCTCAACAAAGAACGGAATGTGGTTGCAAGTAGGATCGTAGTGTAGTCAATTGATCAAGTTGTTAGGGTTTGATAATGAAGGAAGCATCTCCTTAAATAGAAGACACAATATGAAATGGAGGGATAAGATTGAGAGGTGTAAAAAAAGAGGTCGGCTAGGATTAGAGGGTAGGTAGAGGAAATAATAAAATAATGGAAGAGGTAGGTAGTGTAGGAATTAAGAGATGGATGACATGTGTCATATGTAGAAAAAGCTAATGAATTAATTAAATAAATAAAGATTTATATAATTAATAGAGGAAATGGGATAATTAAATAAATAAAATATTTATTTAATTTAGGAAAAGGATAATTTAAATAAATAAATGTATTTATTTAAATGAGAAATAAGGCTAGAAGAGGATAAATGAATTAATTAAATAAATAAAGATTTATTTAATTAATAGAAGAATTAGGCTTAGATAATTAAATAAATAAAATATTTATTTAATTAGACATGACAATTTTAAGTGTCTACAGGTACCATCGTCCGTTGGATGAGAAAAGATCAACGGCTTAGGGTGGATTTCGGCCCAAATGTGGGAAGTGAACACATTTGTGAGAATTTCGCCCAGAATTGAAACATTTTAAATTTAATTAAATATATTTAAGTCTAATGTCCTCAGAATTTATACTGAAGTAATGAATGTTTTGTCCTTCGGCATGGAATAGCTATTAATAATAATTAATAAAATTACAACATGATTCTAGATATTTTGCCATCGTTTGTTGGATGAGTTAAGATCAATGACTTAGGGTGGATTTCGGCCTGAATGTGGGAAGTGAACACATTTGTGAGAACTTCAACCAGAATTGAACATTTTACATTTAATGTCCTCATAATTTATATTGAAGTAATGAATGTTTTGTCCTTTGGCATGGAATAGTTATTAATAATAATTAATAAAATTAGAACTTGATTTTAGATATTTTGCCCTTTAGGTATTACTTTTGTATTTTTCAGAGTTTTCAAAATAAGAGACTCGTAAATCATAATCATATTTCATTTCATGGACAAACCTATAAATCGAGGGAGATTCAGAAATAGCTACTAGATTGAGGAATGCAAGTTGCAACAGAGTCTGTCTACGCCAATCTAGTGAAATATAAATTCCGGGTAAAATCTACAACACCTATATCCCGCCTTTTTGCTTTTTTTAATCTCATGGTCCAATTTGAGGGTTAACATTTTCAGGTTTTTATCTAGCATTATTTTGAATTATTAACAATAACAGCGATGGGGAAAATGGGAAGCAGTATTTCAATAGGAAGCCAAGTGAAAAACAAAATTTACCTAATGAACTAGTTAAAACATCAGGTTTCACTGAAGAATGCCATGATATGTATGACCCTGCTATCCATGGTGAAAAGTGTATCATAGATATTAGATATGCATTGTCTAGTAAGGCGGCAAATGTATGCAGGGAAAAATTTACTGTTTCAACCCAATGTTACAACAAAGAACATATAAAATTGCATTGTGGGATGCTGGATTGGAAAGCATGGTGTTACCTGAAGTATTCCCTTGCCCTGATTTTGTCATGGTATACGCCGAAAATTATGATGAAGATAAAAAAGCATTTGTCAATAAAAATACAAAAGAGGAAATTTTATCCATAAACAAGGGAGAATTTTCTCGTTTGTTGAACCTAGGATTTGAAGCCCAAAACTCAAACATCCAAATTGACCTTGGAAAGCTGGCAAGAAATTATGAGAGTCTTGATCCAAGTCGCAGAGATTCATTTATCAAAGCTCTAATAAAGAGTGGTACTGGTATTGTGTTGGATTAGAATCATAAGCCTCCTTATGATTCTAACATTTTTGTTCCATGGGTTGGGGATACTATTTCGTTGTTGTCATTTTGCCTGGGATTGGAAAATAATAGGGAAGTGGGTGCAAGCCTTCTTGAAATGATTTATAATATCCATTATGTAGGTTAGCCAGTAAGATATAATTTTATTGAGCACATTGTTCAATCCATGCAAAAACAATTACTAATGATCAAAAAAGGTTCCTATAAGACATTTAGGTTCTCATCGTAATTGTGCTATCTCCTTCTATCCAAGTATCGTGCAATATTCGAGACCAACAAGCTTCAAATTGTGAACTATAAGATTGATGAGAAGACTGGGAAGAGGAAAGAGTGTCCAATATATGAATGGACACCAAAGATAAGGATGCATGATAACAGAAAGAACTACAACCATTTTGTAGACTTCTTTTTGGCACCAATGTATAATGAAATTACCAGCACTCCAATGCCTAGGTTGCCTGTGTCTTGTAGATATTGCATTCAACTGAAAAGTCAAATAGAATTGGTTGACTGGTTCTTCATGGAAGAATTCACCTTGTTAAAGTTTTACGGATCGATAGTAAAACCATACAGACTTCCAATACATGTGACAGAGGGTATTTGCATTAGACTATGTACGACAATTGGTGAGTGCAGATAGGCACTTCCATGGTCAGCCAAAGAAGAGCATATTTTCTTCCTTTTCTTTCTCATGTGGAGGGTTCAGATTTTAGAGAAAAGCATTCAATGTGGCACATGATTTTTTGATAGTTTTTAACTTTGGTGATGAGGGTCTCTGGTAGTATGATCCAATCGGTGTAGTTCAAGTAAAGCTTAAGAAAAATGGGAACTCTTCAGCGTTATGTCAACATGAAATTAAACCATTGCTAGAAAAGCTTAGAAACATGGACTCCTGGGATGAGGTTAAAAAAGAGATGGAGAAAATTGTAGCTGACAATAACATTTCAATAGAAGAAATTTCATCACAAATTATGGCATTGCACACACAGAGGACAACAGAGGAGGGTCAGGGCTATTGGCAATTTAGCATTATAATAGATAATGAAAGATTGTTGGCATTTCAATAAGGATATTGAGAAGGTTATTGATGATTATGGATATAACTGATTAAGGATGTTTACTGTCTTGATATTATTATTTTGTCATTGATGTCAAGAAATTGATTTTCTAATTCAGTATGATGTTGCCATATCTTGAGAAGTATGATTTGAAGAATATAAAGATGTCGGTAAAAGACACGGGAAAGATTATGAAGAGTAAGGGGATGAATAAGGTATTCAATGGGCAACTATTACTGAGTCAGACAATGATGAGATCATGATGTTTAGATTGTTTTAACATCATACATATGTTGTAAATTGTAAAGGTTAATACTATACTATGTTATCAAGCAAATAACCTAGTTGGTAAACCCTAAGGAACCTAGTCGGTAAACCCTAAGGTTATCGCTATCGGTTAATGAAGGTAGAATGTCTACCGAGTGAAGTTTAGTATTTACCGAGTTGTAACTGAGTTGTAACCGAGCTATAACAGAATGCATTAAATGCTTACATGTGTTATTTAATGAAGGAAGCTGATGAGTTGGAACTGATTAAAAGATTGGTATGCCGTAAATATAGTTTGTTAATGAATCTATGGCAAAGGAAAGTTGGCATGAAGATCTACAGCTCAGATTGAACCGCAATACCCTAGTACAAGTTCCAAGGCAGGTTAAAACATTTTCAGATCGAAAGATGCATTGAACCTAGACAAGTTTGAAGATCTGATGGCTATGATTGATCATGGGAAATGTGATCAAGGAGATTAAGCATTTAGCTAATTGTTTATAAATAGGAAACTGGTGATAAATAATGTATGCGGGAAAGTGTATGCACAGGGATGCTACATAGTGATTACCGAGAACTGAAGCTTGAAGACCTATTTGAATAACAGAGTATAGAAGCCCAGCAGATGGACAAGATTAGTTCTATGTCTAGATTGTATTGAACAAATAAGAATCTGCTTTAGCATTTTAGATGTGAAGTTGCAGATAGATTTTTATTACTATTATTTTGTGAAAGTGATAGAAAATCTCTTAACCGAGTGGACTTAACTGTCTTATTTGTAAAACCCTCTAGCAAGGTGACATTCTGATTGAGTGGTTGAAATCATTTAACAAGGTCACTTCTAACAAGGTGAAGATCCTAACAGATCCAAGGGAAATCGCTTAACCGGGTCACATCTAGCAATGTGTTTGTAATCTTTAACAGGATTTGCTTTTAACCGAGCATACTCTAGAAGAGTATATTTCTTAATGGGTCCGAAATCCCACAGTGGTTTTTCCCTATTTGGGTTTCCACATTAAATCTGGTGTTATGAGGTTTATGATGTTTATATGCTTTTGAGTTTGCATGATTAATAGTTTTGGGTTATATTACTAAAGTATATGTTACCAAAGTTGAATTTGATGTTTTTATGGAAGATTAAGTTTGTATGATTCACCCCCCCCCTCTCATCTTGTTGGCTATTGGATCTGTACTTACATTTAGTATTAGAACTATCAAGGGCATCCAAAATAGGAGGTCCTACAATTTCTACCTAAAATCTGCTAATCCATCTAAGAAATCTATTCCCAAATCAATTCTGCAAGAATGTAAAGAGATTTTTTGGACTCAAACCAAAATAAATGATTTCTGGACTATGAGGAAGAATCTCAATGAACCAAAGACTAGTGAAAAATTTGAGACCATCGACGAGGATGAAGAGTTTAGAAAATTATAGAATATGGAGCATCCCACAATAGCACATGATAGGAGTGAAGATGATGATGATTATGAGGTTGAGCCCACCCCAACAACTACTACAGTCCCTAAAATATTAGGTGCAGTCCATGAGTCCATGAAAGAAAAATATAGTGAAGGGGAAAGCATTGTGGAAAAAATGGGTTTTGAAGGTGGCGATCTAGGTGCCAGAGGAGAGGGCATTTGGTATCCACTTCAGGTACAACTTCCATTAGGGTCAAAATCAAAAGCTTCTATTAAACCAGTCATTGGACTTGATTCTTCAGATTCATCACGGATAGGTACTAGTCATTACCCTCAGGGTCCACCTACATTTGTTTCAGGTTCGAATCCACAACCACCAACACATCATGGTATTCCCATTGGTGGTGAATCAAGTGCCACTGCCATAGGTGGGGAATCTGGGGATAGTAATCCTATTATTGTTTAGTCAAGTGACGTTGTGATTGGTGGAGTTGGCATGGGTACTACTAGTACTACTGATACTAGTTGTCTAGTTGTTGGACAAGGGCTACAACAAAATATCTCTCGCAAGAGGCCACTAGTGGTAGATACCAATACTATTCATAATCCTATATCAAGTGCCACTGACACTACAAAACAATCATTTGTAGCTTCAGATCACACACCTAAAAATATTATGAAAACTACACATGAAAGTGTCAGTGGGAGTGGGACAGTATCAGGAATTGTTGTTGGTAATCCTAGTCAACCATTACTTAAAACCACACGAATAAGTGGAACTGGAGCCTCTGGTATTCCTATGTCACCTTTCAAACCTTCAATTGCTTCAACAAGCCTAGATTTTCAATATCATGATTACTATGAAAATATGAACACACAACAAAAGAAAATAAAGAAAAAAAGAAAGCATTTCATAGGGTTTCCTTGACTGAATTTTTAAATGAAGATTCTTCAAGGAACAGGGTATTTCCAACATATGACCCATAGAAAGATATGATGGAGTTCATGGTTGTTATGCCCCCGACCCCAAATAAAGATAAAAATCCACCACACAGTCAAATAGATCCCTCTTAATTTCAAGTTAGCACCCTCCAAATGGATTTTTCCAAAGTACATAATGTGGACAAAATTAGTGTGTCAAAAGGGACTAACGAAGTGGTCTACACTTCACTACTAAAGGTGGAGAGAGAAAAAATTAAATTGGAGAAACAAATAGAAAAGTTATAGGTAGACCTGGCAAACGCAAAATCAAGGAGGAAAGCAACAAATAGCAAGTGCAATGATTTACATAAAAGGATAAAAAATTCGGGCAGTAGAAATTGCAAAGCAGGAGAAGATGGATGCAAAATTGAAGGACCTAACAGAAAAAATGGCTAAAAGCAGTAAAATAATTGATGAGGAAAAAGCCAGTTTTCAAAAATTATACAAAAGTTATGAGTCTGCTGCTACCAAAATGAGAAAATTATAGGACCTATTGGATCATGGGAAGGAAAAAGAAAAACATTTGCAAGAGGAAGTAGAGGAAGAAAGAAAAAAATGTGCACAAATGAAAGAAGACCTGCACAATGCAAATGATAAAATAAAAACTTTGGAGGGTAGATTGAAAGATAATATGAAAAATACAACGAAGTATATACAAGAAAAAATTTGGTAGAAAATAATGCAGAGGAGTGACAAGTTGTGGGAATGGTTTGAATTGAATGAAAGTCTGAGAGTAATTTATATGAAAATCAAAGGGCACTTTAAGAAGAGCACACATGTTTATTCAAAAGAGGATATGGCAAAAAAGATTCTGCAAGTAGTCTATAGTTCCAGTGACAGCTACTTGGCATCCAAGGGAATTAAGAGCCACATTGATGCCACAGTTAAGACATCATCTATCATTCAAAAATGCCAGAAACTAAGGAAAACATCAAAAGTTATGGAAAATTGTGGAAAAAAGATATTGAATCTGCAAGAAAAGAAAAATAATTTGATTAAACTTGGTTTGCCTAAGACCATTGACCCATCAAATAAATTCATTGGAAAAGAAGCTTACAAAAAAAACCTAGAGATAAAAATGAAGTCTGATTTAGACTTGTTTCCTAAGGACACAACTCCCCAAAGCTTTCTGAAATTCATCCAACCATTTACAATTCTAAATTCGGTATTGGATGAAACAATGATGTCAAGTCAATATTCTAAATATGAAATGTTGACGAAGTTGCAGTTGACTTTCCATAGTTTACAAAATATTGACCTTCCATGAGATGAAGATTGGAGCACCCTACAAAAATTGGCACATAAATCTTAAGAATCATAGTATGTATTGCACAATTTCCTTCGTTTACTCTTAATTTCAAGGTTTTATGTTTTTCTGTTTGGAATTTGGCATTGCTTGAAATAACTCTATTTTGTGAATAGGAAAAACCACCACTCGCACAACTATGATGTACAGTGTAAAACTTCATCCAGTAAATTTGTATTCTCAAATTCTCCCTTGCTTTAACATTTATGCATTTCTCTATTTCCGATTACTAGGTTTTAGGCACTGCTATTATCTATATTTAATTTGTCATGGCATGAATTAATATTTAATTTTGAACTCCATTTTTTGAACAGGAGACATCAGACATGTAGCAGATGTTAAATTGCTAATACGACCTATGATGGCCATATAAATCTGTGCCGAGTTTGTGATTTTGATGTTGAGTCTTCACATGTTGCAAACTTGCAATTCGACCTGAAGCTGTTGTTGCTCCCTTGTTTATATAAAAGGGAATTCAGGGTCATTTGCAAAGGGTTCTGAAACTTTGTATTTGTTTTTGCATGGACATTGGAGAATCACACAGGAGATGTTGTTGCTCTCTTGTTTCTATAAAAGGGAATTTAGGTTCATTTGCAAAGGGTTCTGAAACTTTGTATTCACTTTTGCAATATGCATGGAGAATCACACAGATGGGTGTATTACTATTGAATGAATTGTATCATATGGCTAAATTTTGAAAGAATTAATGAAAATCTAAGTTCTCGACATGTGTATTACTATTGAATGAATTGTATCATATGATTCTGAAATGTATCACACAGATTTGAGACTCAAACATGTCTAAATAAACAATAAACATCTTTGTATCAATAAACACATTATGGTCTTTTTTTTATGCTTTTTTAAATCTAGAAAATTGGAAATAGAAAGTTGAAAAATACAATTACAAATCAATATTAAATTCTAATTGCAAAAAGTAATATGCTTTTGTAATATGAATGATGAGATACAATAATAAGATTAATAAATACCAATCTCTTATAGTTGCCATTCATCCTCATCAAATTCAGAGCTTTCTTGATTCTTGTCTATGGTTTCTTCACTCAGAGTCTGCATACCTTTGTTGAAATGCATCTCAATGCTACCAGTAGATCCAGTACATGAGTCAATAGTCCCACTGGCACTTTGGTTTGAAGTGTTTCCCAAACCTCTTCTTTCACATTTGGACCTCCAGATTTGCAGTGCCCTATCATAAGGAAAAGTGTGGACATCATACCTAGATGTATAGAGCCTCAAGCAATTTTCCAAATTTTTGTCTAGTTTGTATCTTAGATTTAATTTTAGGAACCCCAAAGCACTAAAAACTCTCTCATCTTCCACCGAACCCAATATCATGGTAAGACATAAATCAACAAGCTTCACATATTCTGGCATTGAATCACGCAACGCTAAGTTCTCAGCTATAGTTTTCCAAAGCCTTGTTACTGATCCCTCTTCGCAGGGGTTCTCCATTTTGGCATATTGTTCTCTCATAGTGTATGCAAAATGAGATTATTTCTCTTGAAGATGAGTTTCGTCTAATATTCCATTTATAGTTACTCCATTAAATTCTATGGATGTACAAAATTGTTTTATAAAAATTAGTAGCTTGCTTCGAAAATCAGATGCATTGTTGAGGCTCCAATAATGAGGAAACAAAATAGACATGGCTTTGAAAAGGTTGTCAGGAGGGAATCTACTTCTAATTTGTGAGGAAAGATCATACACAATTTTCTTCATAGAAGTAGTTATAGTTTCAACAATCTTGTCGAAATCTTCCCTTGTAACTCTTGCTAGTTGCTTCCTGGGGCGCTTTCCTGGTTCCTCGAGGTCAACCATGGCATAGAAGTGCATTGGTATCTGAACTCCCTATACATTGGCACATACCTCCCCGTCTACACCGATTTGTAAAAATTTATCAAGATCGTTCAAATCTGTGAGTGTCTACCACTTAACAAATTTTTCATCACATAGTGTTGGTTGATTTCGATAGAGATTGTCGAGGGTCATGCATGTCATCTTACGCAGCATAGCATATTTTGCAATATACATAGCTCTTTTTTGGGCAGCCTTCATAATATTCCTCATTTCCTCTAGCATGGGTAGAAGAGATGCTAAAGTTAAGAGTGTCTCTAAATTATTTAACCTCTGAAGAAAGTCAAGAAATTTCAGTTGATGTGATTCATCACAAGCTGTGTGAAATAGTCCAATCAAGGATGGATATCCTTAAAACACTCAATGTGCTCGACCATCCAAAGAGATCCATCTGGTATCATTATCCTTAAGAAGCTTGTTCCCATCAGTTATTCCATCAGCAAAGTGTTGAAATTCCATAAATCACTTGGGACTTTGACATAAGTGTGAGTAGAGCTCTCTGATTAAAATTTCAATTTTTTTAACTGAAGCAAACTTGCTCACAATTCCAAAAGCTAGATTCATTCTGTGAGCCATGTAATGAATTGCAGTAATGTATGATGCAAATAAAGTTTCAATCTTTGTACAAAGACTATTCCTGTGACCTTGCATTACTGAAGCTCCATCTGCTCCAACACAAACCAATTTTTGTCTACCGTCATGTCATCCGTACATCCATATTCAATTAAACTTCTCTTTACTATTTGAAATAAATTTTCCATTGTCGCACTCTCCTTCATTTTAGCAATAGATAGTAGATGAGGTTGGCGGGTATGATTCTCTATAGTATAAAAATGCATGCATACCCATGAAGTATTGTCTATTGCCATAACTTCGTCTAAAGAAAACGCAATAAAGTTTGACTCTCTTATTTTTTCCTTTACATCCTCTTTTTCAACCTCAGCAAGACAACTTGCCCATTCTCATCCACTATTTACTAATCGGTATCTATTAGGATGGTTGGGAACTTTCAAAAATTGTAATAAATGACTAATTGATGGGAAATCTGTCATAGCACGCCCTCTGCTCAAAATATAAAAAACAACGCTTAACTGAACAGCTTTTTCCAGTTGTTCTATTTGCATTGCTTTTCCAAAAGTAGCTTCAATATAACCTTTAACTTCACCAGACTTCATCTATATTTTCTCATGAAAATAATACTCTTTGACATTCCTCACATTCTTACATTCCTCCTTTGTTTTCCATCTTATCACTGATTTTTCAACCCCATCTATCATTTGTTTTTCATAAACTTTACCCATATGCTTTTCTATGGTGTCAAATTTTAGCTGCAACCTAATTTCCTTGTTATGTCCCCAAGTGCAAATCTTACACCTACATTCTATTGGAGGCTTGCCTTCAATTGGATTCTCCACTCGTTCAATGAATGGATACTTTGATGCCCAATTAATTTGAAAATTCCTCACTAACATATCCCACTCTCGATCCTTTTTTGATTGTGGTTCACCCTTTTTTGATCTAGCCTTTCTTTTCCCCTTCTATGCATTATCATAAATGGCATTATCACCCAAGTCGATTATATCATTCTGGCTAACTTGGGCATCTACCAGATAATCTTCTTCAAGATCATGTTGATCTGAGATATCAGGTTCGCCGCCATCTTCAACATGCGGTGTAGGTGGCAAATTTTGTACTTGTACTTGTGATGATGTACCTTCCTGATTTTCACCACAATCTTTTCCAATGCCAAAGTACGAAGACAACGTTCTACTTTTTGTTGGCCTCTCATGGCCTTCCCCACATCCATGTTTCCTACCCCTCTTCCTGTTCGACATCTCCAATGAAATAAAGGCTGGCAAAAAAATATCAATTTGTTGAAGAAGCAACAATAGACTATAATGTATAATATATGTTTCATTGGCCCTACGACCTACAATCTAGATGTCTGAGGTCTAAATGTCCCCCCTGAGTCCTGACTACTTGGCACTGACGGGTCACCACTGAATAAAAATGAACTCAACAATGCAAACAAATATAGATAAATTTAGAATAATATTATAACACTTCAAAATAATGATCGCTCACCTTTAGGTCACTAGCAGTCGCCAATGCAGTCAACAACAATGATTTTCCTTGGTCTAAAACTTCACTATTGATTAGAATTCAGAGCCTAGAACCCACCAGATTGTGTTGAGATAGATCTGATCTTTACATGTATTTATACCAATCCTTATATGGTGAATTCCGCAGGAATTTTATATGGTATACAAATATTTGGCGAATCCCGCGTAACTATAACACGACTTATGTAATTTTTGAGGCAATTATAGATCGTCCAAATATGACTAATGTAATTTTCAAGGTGATTATAGGTCATCCAAATAATTGGCAAATACAATATAGTTGGCGAAAGTTGGGGTGAATGGAGACAGGTGTCGGCAAAATGTTGGGTGAATTGGGTCCTCCTGGCTAACAAATCTTCACATGCCTATAGGCGAATTATGGTCGTCTATTAAGGCAACCTCGGAGAGTGTAGGTGAAAAAATTAAATTTATCATGCATCCATTGTATATTGTATTGGCGAAATCATCGCATAGAAACATTTAATTCCCTAAAACATATGGCGATTGGGTCGTGACTTTGATGGAAATTGATAATGTTCTGGTGACATGGCCACTCCTAGTCGGTACAAAATATTCGCCATTTCCTAAGTCACCGACGTGAAAAATTCACCATTGGCAAATATTCACCACTAAAGTAATCTCTGATGGATTTATATCTTGTAGGATTTACTGGAGGGGATACATCTTTAATTGACAATTTTTCACTTGTAACCATAGGAGTACTAACCGGTTTGGAAATTTTCATACCAAATTTCTTCAATAATTCCCTTAGATACTTTGTTTGATAGATAAATATGCCTATGTCAATCTGAGTAATCTGCAAACCTAGAAAAATATTATTTCTCCAGTCATAGACATTTCAAATTCACTCTTCATATTATCAGAGAATTTCATGTATAATCTTTCTTCACCTCCAAAAATGATATCATCAACAAATACTTCAATAATTAGAATATCATCATTAGTTATCTTATAATATAAGTTAATTTCAGCATTACCTTTTATTAAATCAAGCTTCAAAAGATACTTATCCAACCTTGCATACCAAGCTCTAGGAGCCTTTTTTAATCCATATAGGGCTTTCCTTAATCTGCAAACCATATTTTTGTCATCTATTAGTAAAAATCCATTAGGTTGCTCAATAAAGACATTGTCTTCAAATTCTCCATTCAGAAATGCACACTTAACATCCATTTGATAGACCTTGTAATTCCTATAGGTTGCATAAGCAAGAAATAGTCTAACAGCTTCAATTCTAGCTATTGGTGCAAAATTTTCAACATAATCAATTCCTTCCTTCTAAGAATATCCTTTGCAGACCAATCTAGCATTGTTTCTTACAACTTGTCCATCCTCATTCAGTTTGTTTCTAAAAAAGCCATTTAGTTCCAATGACATTCTTATTTTTAGGCCGGGGAACCAAAGTCCAAGTATTGTTCTTTTCTATCTAATCTAATTCATCTTCCATAGCTTTCATCCAACATTCATCTTTACAAGCTTCAATTACTGATGTTGATTCAATCTGAGAAATGAAATATACCCCTTGATTTGCCAATCTTCTTCTTGTCATAAGTCCCTTGTTTTTGTCTCCAATGATCTGATCTTCGAAATGATTTAGCCTTACATACCTTGGTGTTTTCTGACTTTCAAGTTCTCTGTGTTTCTCTTCAGTTATAGTTGATTTTTCTGATGATGTCGGGGTAACTAGTTTAGTATTCTATTCTGGTATAGGCACTACCAGATTAGTTATGATCATTTCCATTGTTGGTTCTCTGTTATAAGATTTAGCTTGGTCTTTGTGTTGCTCATCCACTTTCACATTAGTGCTCTCCACAATTCTCTGCAATCTTTTGTTATAGCATCTATATGCTTTTCTCTTAGTTGAATAACCAAGGAATATTCCTTCATCACATCTAGGGTCAAACTTTCCAATGGAATCATCTCTTTTCATATAACACTTACTTCAAAAGATTCTAAAATACTTAAGAGTAGGAGAATGACCAAACCACAATTCATAAGGTGTCTTACCGGTATCTCCTTTGATATTAACTCTATTGAATGTATAAACTATTGTACTTACTACTTCTCTCCAGTAGATATGAGGCAAATTAGCTTCCATCATCATGGTTCTGGTTGCATCCAAAATGGTTTTGTTTTTTCTTTCCACAATGTCATTCTATTGAGGTGTCTGGGATGCAGACAACTGTCTCCTAATGTCATTTTTCTCTTAATTCAACACCTTCATATGATCTCAAACACTTGATTTTCATCCATGTCTCTGTCTCAACCATAGCTTTAAAGATCTTGAATTTCTCAAAGGCTTCATATTTCTCCCTTAGAAAAGCAACCCACATCATTCTAGAATAGTAATCAATGATTAACATGAAATGTCTATCTCCTTGAAAGCTTCTTGTATTAACATGACCACATAGGTTAGTATGAATCAAATCAATAATATCATTAGATTTATCAGGTATGCTCTTGAAAGAAGTTCTGATTTGCTTACCCATTTGA
Source organism: Cryptomeria japonica (assembly GCF_030272615.1). NCBI lineage: Eukaryota > Viridiplantae > Streptophyta > Pinopsida > Cupressales > Cupressaceae > Cryptomeria > Cryptomeria japonica. Next base: position 544,014,959 of record NC_081405.1, read on the forward strand.
CATTCCTTACATACCAAATTATGAGGCTTCACAATCTTAGGTAAATCTCTAACTGCCTTAGTTGAATTGATCTTTACAATGCAATCAAAATTTATATGACACAACCTCTTATGCAATAGCCAACTTTCATCAATATGTGCAATCAAACATGTTTTTTCATCGGAGTTCAAATGAAAGATGTTACCTTTTGTCTGTGTACCGATTGCAATATCCAATCCTGATTTGCTAATGATTTTGCACTTTCCATCCTTGAATTGTAATTGAAATCCTTTGTATATCAACTACCCTACACTCAAAAGATTATGCTTCAGGCCTTCAACATAATAGACATTGTTAGTGTTATGCTTAGAATCCAATTAAATGGTTCCTCTTCCTTTGATCATGCATGCTTTTTTATTACCAAATCTGACTTGACCACCATCAAATTCTTGTAGGGTTAGAAACTTTCTTTTGTTTCCTGCCATATGATGAGAACATCCACTGTCTATTACCCATTCATCTTTGTCTTTAACTTTTTCTGTAAGGGCCTTTTCCTCATTTTTGATAACTGGTTCTAGATCATCTTCCTTCATAGCATGAAATACATAGTCTCTTCCATTATCGGATTCACTAGTTGAATCTCCTATCGATTCTTCCTCTGAATCATCAGTTACTCCTTCCTCATCAGCATAGTAGCATGATTTTGTTTTGTTTCTCCTATACTTATGCTCGATCTGATATTTAGGGTTAGGATTAAAATATCTTCTTTCTCTTTCTTCCAATTTTGAATTCCTTTCAGGACATCTAGATGCAAAATTACCTATCTTATTACATTCAAAACATTTGAAAGGAGATTTTCCTTCATACTTATTTCTTGTCGGACCTTTAGGTATCCTTCTAGAAAATAGGGCTTCAAGTTTCTCAAGCTCTTCATCTTCTTTCCTAATATCTTCAAATTCCTTTGCATACAAAACTTTCCAATCTTGCTTGCCGGTTGATGATGTAGATGCCTTAAATGCAGTATCAATATTTGCAGCTCTTGAAGGACCGAATTCTTCAATCTCAAAAGTAGATATCTTCCCAACAAGAGTATCTCTATTGACAAAATAATTAGGCATGATTCTTAGCTCATTAATTGCAGTTACCTTCATCTTATATGTTGGTGGAAAAACCCTTAATAATTTTGAAACAATCTCGTCCTTGCTCAGAGATCCACCACATCACTGAATTTCTAATACAATTTCATTTACCCTTTCCATGAATGCAAAAATTCTTTCATCTTCCTCTATCTTCAAGCTTTCATATCTTACCCGGTAACATTCAAATTTTTCAATTTTAACTGTGGGATCACCTTCATTCAGAGTCTCCAACTTGTCCCATATAGCTTTTGTCGATGACTTATCTGATAATCCCATGATCTGCTGATCTGATAAGGCGCTTAAGAGGGCTTTTCTAGATCTGTAGTAATTTTCAATGTTCTTTTCCAAGTATGCCGGTGCAGGATTGCTAGATGTTGGATCATGAGGAGTGTAACCATTTTGAGTTATTTCCCAAATTTCCTTTCCAATGCATCTTAAATGAGTCTCCATCTAAATTTTCCATACTCCATAGTTTGTTTCATCAAGCCTAGGGTTGTCCTTCCGATAAACAACAACTGAACTATTAGCTGCCATAGGATCTTCCTCAAGTGGTTAAGCTTCTGCAAAAAGAGGACCAAGCTCTGATACCAATTGTTAGGATAACCAATGAACAACTAAGAGGGGGGGGGGGGCGTTGAATCAATTGTTAACAGATTATGTGAATTAAAGCACTTAAAACATTATACAAGAATAACTGATAAAGCATTAAAGCATAAATGAAAACCAGAGAATAAATACCATGCAACCATAACACATAACACCATGATTTGTACATGGAAAACCTAGTAAAGGGAAAAACCGCGATGGGAAACCCTATCCACAGTCAAATAATACTTTTGCAGAAAGTATATGATTACAATAGGAGTCTGCACATGCAGGAAGGTACACTGCCTAGAGCGCACTATTCATCACATTGGAGTCTCACTAACTAAAAAAGAGGTCAACCACCTCAAATTATTTGGACAACAATCTGGAAAGAAGAATTGCTTGTGATAGCATCAAACATGCCAGATTACAGTTTCGATTAAGCTCAATATTAGAGGTCTAACACCTCTTACATTAACCTTGTTGGCATAATGGATGAATTGATTATGTGTTGCATTGATGTTTTCTCATTGATGTCAACTCTAGCTATTATGGTTGGTTACCGGCAAAAGAAGCTGTAGCATCATAAATTGTACGCACTTGCTAGGGTGGTACAATTTCACACCTAGTTTAGCACCCACCTTGGTGCATTTTACATTTTGCATTGCATTTCTCCTTTAGCACTTAATTAATCAAATTAATTAGGTCTAAGGTCCTATTTCATCGTCCTCCACATCATAAAGTTGGGCCCTTTTGTTAAAGTGTGCCCTTTTCATTTTATTCCTCCAATACATCATTCAATCAAAAACCCTAATTAGTTCCTATTTTGAACTTGGGGGCTTGGTTTCGGGGGTCAAAACATCTCAAAATCACCTGTAACTTCGGGATTCTCTCTAAAATCATCATATCCGACGGCCTTGAAAATTTGGTGAAAAGTTGTCGGGACCGTGGCGCCCGGAGTGCACATGGTCCGGGACATTTTTTCTGAAATTTTAGGAGCACAATCCAATCATAAAATAAAGCTTAACCCCAAGAAATTGGCAGGAGATTCAATCTCTAGGTCGGCCAAAAGACAAAATTACGACCTAGGGTTTCATACATAAGAGCTCTCTTTCTTCATTTGAAAGGATCCGAATTTTTGTTTTCAGGAACCTCATATGCAGCGAAAGAGCAGATCTTTGAAGACTTCAACAACATTCAACATCCCTCTATCAAGCATTTATCAATTTCATTCATCCATTTAGGGCTTGGAAGACATTGAAGAGCAATAGGAGATTACCGACTGAAGATTGGCTTGTACCCCTCCCTTGGGATTGGGTATGATTTCATGTTGTTTTCATGTCTTTGCATAAACTTCAATATATCACTTATTCATGCTTTAGATCACTTTGCATTTTGATTTAGAGCATTTACATTGTCATTTGCAAGCAATTAGGGTTTACTTTCTAGGTTACTCTAGTTTGCTTATTTGCTTTTTAGGATCTTGCACACACACAAGGTCTGCACACACAATACATTTTACAATACAACTTGGCTATTCATGGAGGTGGAAATCACCAAAGTGGGGGTTTGACTAAGGCAAAACCCTATATAGCTGCCCACCATACCCTTTTCAGATATAAGTGCAGGTTTCGGGACTCGGACGACGCCGCAGGTTGCAGATTCGGGAGAAGCGGACTGAGACCGACCTTCCCACCAAATTGCAGAGCAAAAGACCAGGACAGGGGCATGGGGTACCCTGGTCCTACCAGGACAGGGGTGCTGGGTGCCCTGGTCCCTAGGACAGAGGCACTGGGCGCCCTGGTCCTCCTGACAGACAGCAATTTTTGATATTTCTGACAGCTTTACGGGTTGCAAAATAGCAGTTTCAGGTGCAGTTTCCAGGATAGAATCAGGACAGTGGCGCCCGCGCCCCCATCCCAAACATTTTTAATCAAATTTTGACTCCGGGTACGCATCTGCATTCTTGTTTTGTCCTTGTGTTTATAGCTTTTCATTGTTTAATCTCAATTCTGCAATCTTGTTATTAGTTCATACATGCATTTTGGGATTAGGACTTGAACTTGCATCATTTTATCTTTCAATTACAAAAAAGGAATAGAAATCCTAATAGGTAGCCCATGGCTCTCTCTTTCACAAAAAGAAGTAGCCAATTGTGTGATACCTCTAGGCTCTTTCGTATTCCGTAATGTGTGTCAAAAGGTAGGATTAGGGCATGTTAACCTAGTCTCGCTTTTTCCCCTACACAGAAGCTATCTGTTGGACTCTTCCGACATGTTTGGATCAATGAATTATATTTGATTTTATGTGTTATATGCTCCATGAACATGTTTTGGTCAGTTGGTATTGGCTTGGTAATCGGATGCTATCATACCCTCTGGTAAACCCTTACCGACACTTGTTTAAGGATTTATTGGTAGATCTTTCATTAAGGAATCATGACAAGATGCATAGTTGGTGTTGGTGCAGCTTCTTCATGGATTTCAGGATGCTAAATATGTTCTTTGATTGTGCTTCAACTGCTTGAAGATATTTCTTTGGTGTGATGGTCCCAGAATAGGTCTGGTACCTATCTAGGTTATGGACTGGTATCAAGCTAACGTGTACTCTACACGTTACCAAGATGTTTCGAGAGGATTTACGGATCTGTTATTGTTGTTTTGGTCTTAAGCCAACATGGCATATCATTTTAATATGGAATTATGTAATGATCTTATTGTAATATCTTTTAGGTGGCCAACCTAATCAGTTTAGGCCTTAAGGTTTGTATAAATAAGTGGTAGAAAATATTTGTTAAGTATCATGGTTATTGGAAAGGTCATGGTCAAGGAATGTAATGTGTGAATATTGAAATATCATTCAGGCATAGGAGTTGATCGATCATTGGTGATCGAATTGGATTTACAAGAGGATTTAATCCTCTAGAATTGAGCTGAACTGGGACTGTAATCAGACATGGTAGATACTATTTGTGGCAGTTCACTCTATTGGATTGTTGTCCGTTTATCTTCAGATGGTTGTAGCCTCTTTGTAGTCAGTGAGATTCTTTTGTAATGAGCAGTACACTCTAGGCAGTGTGCCTTCCTACAAGTAAAAGCCCCTCATTGCAAAACATACTTTTTGTTGAAGTATCATCCGACTGTGGGTAGGCTTACCACCATGGTTTTTACCTTTCCGATTTTTCCACGTACAAATCATGGTGTAATGTGGTATGGTTTCTTTGCATTGATTATCTGGTTAATTGTTAAGTTGTATTGTTTACCGATATTTGTTCTTACCGGCATCTGCATGTGTTTTACTGGTACTTGATTTGTTTGAGGTTGTATTATGGATTAAAAATTATAATATGTCAATAACATATTCACCCCCCCTTCTCAGTTGTTCACCGGTTATCCTAACAAGCCCAACTCGATCACCTATGATCAACCAAATCCTCTGCACAAATGATTATTACATTATTCACTCCTTGCCTATATGATCTACAATGAGATCTTACATATATTTGTACAAGCCCTAGACCTAAACAATTAGGTTGGCCACCCAAATGATGATTCACTAGATCCATTACATAATCCTAAAATAAAATCATTGAGCATGTTGGCCTAAGGACAAACAAATATCATCCAATCAATAAAACATCTAGGAAGCGCATCAAAAGGATCCACCAACACGTTTCATGAAACTTGTCCATAACCTAGATAGCACCAGACCTAAATTAGATCCACACACGCTAATGAAATGATACCAATTAGTTGAGGCATGAACACAATCACCATCAGCATCCCGAATCCCTTCTAGAAGTTGCACCAACACCACTTAAGCATTACATCAAAGATCTTCAATAAAGCTTTACTGGTGAAACCCTTACCAAACATACAAAGAAGGCTTACTAGAACATAAGATAGCATCCAATCATCAATTCAATACCAACTGACTGAAACATACTTCAAAATAATATGAACCATCCATACAGACTTATTCCATCATTTGGATCATACCAGTGATAATCAACTGAAAATCTTCCCAATCGAATCCTTCTATTGGAAGCCGATAAACAACCATAACAACTAGTGTTGACATCAATGATAAAACATCAATGCATCACATAATCAATTCCTCCAAGTTTCCAACACCTATCCATCCTATATCAACTCCTATGACTTTGCACGCTACCACACAAACCAAAACTAGACAAGTTAGCTCCAAAGGATAAAATTGTTAAAGTACACCAACCAAACTTACTCAGAACATGGTGTGGAAGACTAAGACTATTTAAAATTCATAATTTACAATCACCTAATACCAACATAGCCAAATCATTGAGCTACACCACCAAAATAACTAAAGGCAAAGGAATGCAATCCAAAAAATTATCACAATATTATTGTACAAGCCAATACTCAAACCATCACAAATTCAAATGTAGATCAAATGAAAACATAAAAAACTAGGATATATCGAGAATTTGCATCCTTCGAAATCATACTACAACCACAAGAAATGATGAAGCAATGAGCCATAATGAAAACCATAAACTATACCCAATCTGATAGACCATTCACTAGGACAATCACCTTTACCCAACTTCAGCTGCAGGCCATATAATACACCTCCAAAGTTATAGATATGCCAACTAAAGGAGCCATAATCAATCTCCACACATCATTATGAACTCACAACCATTTTTTTGGTATTGGATTACTCAGAAACACAACTAATCAGCCTTCCAAACCAAATTTATCATCAATGACAACAAGTTTGACATCACTAAAAACACAAACTCATATTTGCAATAGGTGGTGTATAACCATCATCACTCTATGTGAATAGTTTGCTCTTAGGTTTGCACAAAAAATGGCTTCATTGCTTACGTCAAAAAAATTAGTTTTGTTTTCACCTCAAGTAAAAATTAGGCTTGACAACAACAATATGAAAAATTAAATTCAAAGCTACATTTCTATATGTGACCTAGATAAAGGAATGAAGAACTTGAAATTTAATTTTAGGTCTATATTCTTGAGATGCATGAAGTTGAGTTCAAAAAAAAAACTTTGGTTAATTGTCATTTTTATGGAGAAAAATGTCACTTGTACATTAATAATTACATATACAAAAACAAGTCAATATGAGTCTAAAATAGTAGGTAGAATTGCAAGGCATCCATTTTTAACCCGAAAGAAAAATTAAGTCTCTTTTACTATATCACCTAGGTAAATTAGAGGAACATCGTACCCTTCTTAATGGATTATTACTTTTTAATATTTTATTTTATTTTAGATAATTACCATAAATTAGGTTTCTTATTTTATACTGTTGGCATTATACACTCTAATGAAAATTGATGGTATTGTCATTGATGGCAACCTTGTGGCAACCTTCAGGCAACCTTATGGCAATCATCTGGTAAACCACTGGCAGGCACCGACACCGGTAGACACTTCACCAGTAGCGGCAACAATGCATACTCGCACCCCAGCCGACAAGAATAAACTTTTTTTTATTGTATTTAATTATAATTATCTTTTGTAAAACCGACATGGCATATTATAATAGACTCATATATGTATGTGATCTTGTAACTCATTTTGTGATATGAGATGGAATAGGAATGAGGGAATAATAAGGAAGATATATAAGGCAGATTTTGTATAAGGTTTATGGTTATATTATGAGCTTAAACTGGTACTGAACCTAGCATAGTTGATGCTGATTTGAAGCAATACATTGTATTGGATTCTCATAATCCATTTTGTAAGTTAGTGAGACTTCTATTTTGTAGATTGAGCAGTGAGCTCTAGGCAGTTGGCCTTCCTGCATGTGTAGGCCCCTCATTGTAAGTAATATTTATTCATTAGCTAGTGAGTGAATATTGTGGGTCACAAATCCCACTGAGGTTTTTACCACATTGGGTTTCCTCGTTAAAACATCTTGTGTTATGGTGTGTTTTCTATGTTGTCTTTATTGTTCCTGTTTATAGCATTAAATCTTATTTACTGGTACACTATTTTGGAATGCAAAATACTTAATAAGGTTAAATATTTTGTTAACTGGTTAGATAATGATTCACTCCCCCCCCCCTCAATTTCTCTGGGACTATCATTAATCCTAACAATTGGTATCAGAGCCTGGTCCTCTATTTTCAAAAGCCTAATAGCTTGAGGAAGATTCTGACACCGCTACAGATGGAGAACTTAAGAAAGCAATTGGAAGGAGCTCTTGTAGACTATGATTCAAAGAAGTTGAAGAATATCAATCTTGAAGATTCTCTAAGGACTGCACAAGAATTCATTCAAGGACTTTAGGAGAATCTTACTATTGCTAGAAATAAAAGAAAAGAACTTCATGAGAAGATGCAGAATGATAATGATGAAAACGAAACTCTTAATGAGCTTGTGAATAAATTAAGGCAAGAAAACATGACTATGAGGAATGAAATGCAAGATATGACTATGAGATTTTGTAAAGACATTAAAGACAGGAAGAAGAATGAAGATGACTTGACTAGGAGACTCAATGATGCTAGAAATGAAAATCTAAGACTTAGTCATGAAAATGATATGTTAAAGATAGATTTGATTCACATGCAACATGATAAAACTGAACTTATGAGACAAATGGGATTTCTAGAAAATGAGTTGGCTACTGCAAATCAACACAAACAGAAATTCAAGAGAAGTTCAGAAGAACTTGATGATATGCTAAAAAGTCAGAAACCTAATGGAGATACTAATGAACTTGGATTTGAAGTTGGAGAAAGTTTTGGTACTGCAAACAATCATGATCACAGTAAACGGTAAGACAACCTAATGCTTACAAATTTAATGGGAAATGCTTTAACTATAACAAGTATGGTCATAGAGAAAATCAGCGTAAATCTAGAAACAATCAGAACATTAATGCACCCATTGGTCAATGTTCCAAATGCAACAAAGTTGGTCATAATTCAGAAAACTGTAGAATGAATGTGAGATGTTATGTTTGTAGAAGATTTGGGCACTTATCTAGTCAATGCAGAATACAAACCGACATAGGATATGGAAAGGCTATTCAGAAGAATAATGTGACTTATTATGCTTGTAACAAGATTGGACATATTGCAAAATTTTGTAGAAGTAAGACTTCACCGGCAAATAATAAAGGACCCAGTTTGAAAGGCAAAAGAAGGTAGATGAGGTAAAGGAAGAATTTTCAGGATAATGGATTAGAAAGACAGATTAGAATGTTGATGAGACTATTTCTTCACCGGTAGAACAAAGTATTACTCCATCGGCAGGAAATTCTTCATCCAACTAAGAAGTAACCCTTTGGGGGTATTGTAGCAAGTTGAATATCATGTAGATTACCCTTAGTTGATGGTGAGAAGATAGATTTCTTCTTTACCAGCAGATATGTTGAGTTTCACTTAACTGACGAGCATTTATTGTGGTTGTTGAAAGAAATTTCATTATAAATCATCGGTTTTCCTTCATTTTTTGATTCACAGAGCATTTAAACTAGTAGAGAGTGCGAATTATGAGCGAAGGCATTCAAGGCGAAGAAGTGAAGCAATTTCTTTCAAGCACTCAAATTTTATCAGGTAGCTTAAGGTATATTTCAAATGGCTTCCCCTTTTGCTCCCGAATTTATTGCAAACCCTACTGTTGTGGAAATTGTAAAACACCCTAGGCCCGTTTTCAAAATTATTCCTGAGATAGCTAAGCAAGATGATTCCATAGGCGCATTTTCAAAAATTCCTAAAGGTGTAGCTTATGCTGAAGACCCTAGGATTTATATTCACTGCAATATTGAAGAATTAGGTTCTGAGGAAGTGTTAAAGATGTTTAAAACCGCAATTTGTGATGAAAATGGAAATGTCAAACCCAAGCACAAGATTATTGAGACTTTAGGTTTTGTGGAAGTCTTGAACATCCCTAAATTTCCGAAGGAAGTAGTGAGAATTGTCCTAAGTAGGGCACATGGAGAATTTCTTTGGTTAGATTCAATCTGCAAATTCACCCGACAAGAAATTAGGGTAGTGACAGGTTTACCCTCAACTGACAGCAAACCAGACAAGACAAAGAAGGTACCTAACAACACAGTCATGACCTTAACCAGAGCAACATCTGATAGTAGATCTCTAAGAGTAAATGACATCAACGATATCAATGTGAGATTCATAAGTATGATTTTAGGTTACAAGACTACACATGCAAACCGACTTAATGCAGTTTCTAGTCTTTGCATTAAAAGTGTTTATGATATGGTAAATAATAATGCAAAAATAGATGTGTGTGAATGGCTGAAGGATGAACTAGTAGATAACTTGAAAAAGATAAAAGGTTAAAAGAAAGGGACATTTCATTTTGGTAATCTTTTGGTATACCTTATGTTGTATTTCTCAAAACAAATTCCCGGTATTGGACGGAAAGTTTTTGGATATGACATACTGGTAGGCAAACAATTGCAAGAAGATTTCACCGGCATGGGTACTGCTAGGGAAAACAATAGAACTGAATATTTCAAAGCCTTCCAAGCCAAAATGAAAACCAGAGAGAGAGAGACTACCACAGAGTATAGTAGATAAATATGATAAGGAAATCTATTTTGTGATAAAGAAAGATGAAATATGGATGGAAGCAATTCTTCCTAGAACTGTATGGGTAACTGAAATAGGGTATGAGGCTGATGTGAATATTATTGAGACTTATGCTAAAGCCCTGTTAGAAGCACCTAGAGAACCAACAGAAAAAAAAAATTGGTAGTGCAAAAACAATTGAGAGTGGTGTACAAACAATGAAACGAAGAAAGAAAAGAGAAAAGTACATAAGGAGTGCATCAAAAAAAGTAAAGGAAATAAAAGAAAATGTTATGAACCTTATTGGAATAAAGGAAAGTGAACTGGAAGGATTGCAACCGAAGGCACATATTTCACCAGTTGGTACATCATCTGACAGTGAGATACCTGCTGAATTTAAGAGAGTTGATAAGAAGAGAAAACCCTCACCGGTACCCTCTCCTTCACCCAAGAAAACAAGAACTCTGAGAAAGATGCAACAAGTGATAAGACAACTGGCAAAGAAGTTAATGCCCAAGAAGAAAAAAAAAAAGGTTATACCACCTTTGGATAATTTACTGAATGAAATCATTGATGACGGTAACTTGGAAAATGTGAATAAATTGTATAACACATTCACTAATTCAAAAAAGGAAAGTGTTGAAAACAATATTATTCTACATCTAGACATATACAAGAAAGTGTTAATTGAAGTGGTATATGACTTACCAAATGATCTATATAGAAGGTTAGATGCAAAACGAATTGCAGTAATGGAGTTGGACAAGAAACTTAAGGTTAAAAAAATTCTAGTTGTACATCCGGTTAACTCTAAAGAGGAGATTGATGAATTAATTTGTGAAGCTAATAGATTAGTTTTTGCTAGTGGTCACCGACAAGTAAGCTTAATGGCTGGTAGTGTAAATGAAATTGCAGAGGAAAGGATTGATAAATGGGATATCTTTTTTGTAGAAAAGGAAAATAGGAAGAATTAAACCGACCTAAGAAAACATTCAAAGTATATCAAAAGGACAAGGACAAAGGGAAAGGTAAAGTTGGTGGAATACCAAACATCAAAATAACTGACAACTTACCACCACCCTTGGATACTACACCAGTACATACTGATGATACACCGGCTACTCAAAATATGGACATAACACATGATGACATTAACCCTGAATCAGAAATTCTATTCACCATGAATGTTGATACTCAGGAAGTGAACATTGTTGTGGACAAGGACAACATAGAGGTACAGAATGATATTGCTGGTAGTGAAAACATTATTGAGCAACTGACAAAAAATGTTGAGGTTGAAATACAAATAGAGCATACATAGTAACCTTTGGACAATGGAATGAATACTAGTAGTATAGATGCTCGCACTGTGAAATCTACAGAGATAGAGATACTGACAGCTGATAACATAGAGAAACCAACAATCACTGAGAAACCGACAAAGGCACGGATACACATTGAGGTAGAGAAACCGGTAATCACTGAGAAACCCAAACCACTACAGGTTGAAACACAAACTTAGACTGATCCACTAGAGGCTAATACAAGAAAATTGGTTACTAATACTAGAAGCATTGAAATAATAAAGGCAGTTGGTCAGACATCTGGTACTTCTTTAAGTGAATTCAAGCCTACCAATGTGACAAAAGTACTCATGGACTCTATTAAGAAGATAACTAACTCTAATGCATTGGCTTATAAAGCAATTGATGATACAATACCTATTCTTAAGATGATTGCACCAAAATGTAATATAGATCATGTAAAGGATTCATTAGGATAGTTGGACACGTCTAAATTTATTGTTGGAAATATAATAACAGTTGATAAGGTGAATGAGGATACATTCAAAGAGAAAAGGAAAAAAGAAAAGGAAAAATTCTTTGAGGACATAATAAAGAAGTGCACTAAACATATCAACACACTTTTACCGATGTTGAATACAACAATTTTGGAGTATAAGGAACTGTACAGAGAAACATGCAAGCCACATCTGTTGACCTAGGACATTGAAAAAGAAATAAGCAGAGTACATAAGGAAATTGATGATATAGCTAATAGCATTATTGGCTCATCCGAACCTATATTAGTTATTGAGCAAGAAATAGCAGGATTTGCAGAAAAGTTGGAGAAATTTGAGAAGGAAAAATTAAGGATCAAGGCAAATGCCAGAGAGCTTAAGTTTAAACTTGGTCCTAAATTGGATAACCTTATCTCTTTGAGAAATGAGATCTCTAAGGAATTAATTCAAGGGGAAAGATCACCGGAAGAGAATATGAATCATCTCACCAACACGATCCAATGAACTGAGGCAACCATGAATGATAGCAACAAATTCATGCAGAATTTAAATTTGGTTTTGGCTGATATATTTCAGATTGTAACAAATCGGTTACAAACCTTAAGGTGAAATTTTGCACTCGTTGACAACCTTTGTCATTGATGTCAAAGGGGGAGTAGTGGATAGAGAAAAATGGCTATTAAGAGGAGATCATCTTCTCAGGGGGAGCACATCTTTTTGGGAACAGTTTTTGGACTTTTCTCATGAGTGTTGCCATCAATGTCAAAGGGGGAGATTGTTGGCCTTATACACTCTAATGAGAATTGATGGTGTTGTCATTTATGACAACCTTGTGGCAACTTTCAAGCAACCTTATGGCATTTATCTGGTAAACCACTGGCAGGCACCGACACCGACAGACACTTCACCGGCAGCGGCAACAATTCATACTGGCACCCCAACCGACAGGAATAAACTTTTGTTTATTGTATTTAATTATAATTATCTTTTGTAAAGCCGACATGGCATATTGTAATAGACTCATATATGTATGAGATCTTGTAACTCATTTTGTGATATGAGATGGAATAGGAATGAGCAAATAATAAAGAAGATATATAAGGCAGATTTTGTATAAGGTCTATGGTTATATTATGAGCTTAAACCGGTACTGAACTTGGCATAGTTGATGCTAATTTGAAGCAGTACATTGTATTGGATTCTCATAATCCATTTTGTAAGTCAGTGAGACTTCTATTTTGTAGATTGAATAGTGAGCTCTGGGCAGTTGGCCTTCCTGCATGTGCAGGCCCGTCATTGTAAGTAATATTTATTCATTGGCTAGTGAGTGAATATTGTGGGTCACAAATCCCACTGAGGTTTTTCCCACACCGGGTTTCCTCATTAAAACATCTTGTGTTATGGTGTGTTTTCTATGCTGTCTTTATTGTTCCTGTTTACTGCATTAAATCTTATTTACCAGTACACTGTTTTGGAATGTAAAATACTTAATAAGGCTAAATATTTTTTAACCGATTAGATACTGATTCACCCCCCCCCTTTAGTATCTTTGGGACTATCATTAATCCTAACATATACAAATTAACAGTAAATGTGATTAAGATATACATATTTTTCATTAAGAGATTAATATAATAAATATTTTTAAAGATTGAGTTAAACTAGTTTAATATTTGGGCAAGTGCAAGGTAATGAGTCACAAATTCGCAAAAGTCTGCGTGTTGGAAAATGTGCTCTTATAAACAGGGGCCTGTTTTCAAAAAATGGGGCCCTGTTTATGCTTCAGGCTCTCGAGCTGAAAGGTAACAGGGGCCCAAAGCAAAAATAAATGGGCCCTTGTTTCTAAATCGTATATTTTTATTTATTTTCACAAGCGGCCCTTGTTTGAAAATGGGGGTGTGTTCTATGGAAGTTGATTCCACAACCCGCCACTTGGCTCGGGATTAGGCCTGGGATAGGCTTGGGATGGCCACACCTAAGACATAGACCTGCAAATTCAAATCTCCATGAATGAAAGCACAAATACGATCTTCTGAAATAATTTACGTGCCTGTAATTAGAGAACTTTTATACAAAATTAAAACCCATTTCAGATTATACTGTCTAGATTATAAATATGTAAATTTATTTAAAAATTGATCATTTTAACTATTTTTCATTTAATTTATACTAAATCGGGTCCATAAACTTGAAATATTAACTAATTTTGTAAATTTAATAACTTTTTTATTTTAATGAATTTTGCAAAAAAATTATATGTCATCAATCTACACAAAATTATTTTCTATTTTAAAAAAAATAAAATTAAAAAACGTTAAGTTTACATCAAATTATGTGGGTCGTACACGTCAAATTTTTAAAAACATAATTACGATCATTAAAAAATTAATTAAAAAAAAAAAAAATTTAAAAAAAATACAAAAAATATGTTCATCAATCTTCGGCGAGTTACAAACCATTTCCCAAAACGGTTTGAGAAAATAATTTTAATTGTGTCAAAAAGTGTGGGTCGTACACATGCATGGTATGGTCCTGAAACAAACATTTTTAAAACATACTTTTTAGAAATCCATTCCAAAAGTGATTTTTTATTATGTGGGTATTAAAATAAATTACATATTTGGAAAGTAGACTCAGAGGGCTATCTTTTATATTACTGACTTTTTCCAAGATTCAATCTCCAAGTGTTGCAAAATTTAAGCTCAAATGAGAAAAAATCTGAAAATCAAGGAAAACACTTCCACTTTTTGGCCAAAAAGTGGACTCAGCTTCTTGCACTGACACATTTATTGAGTGAACTATATAAAATAAAAATATATAATATAATACCCATTAAAATTTAAATAAATAGTTAGTAAAACTTAAATTTTATCTCATTTACTTTTAAAAATTAAATAAGTTCAAATTGATCTAAACAACCATAATTATTTTTTATGAATACATTTATTTCTTTCTTTGGAAAGAAATATCATTTTATAGGAGTCATTATTTAGTGATTAAATTTAATAATTTTTATTTAAAGATCATTTATTAATCTAAATATTGTATTGTCTTGATATTGAGTATTATAATAAAAATTGTAAGCTTAACTCTCATTATCTTCACATGTCAACTTTTCATTCACTTTGTTCTCCAACACCATCTCCTAAGTTCTCAACATCCTACCAAAAAAACCAACAAAATTGTGTATTAGACTAACTTAGTTATGGAAACAAATAGAGTTACAAATTGAAGAAAAGAAACCACATTTTGAATCGAAAATAAATTCTCACATCTTTATTACTGTTATTTGTAGGCTTGGTAGATGACCATTTACTCATTTTACTTTCAATTGCATTTGCCTGTAATATGAAAAACATGCTAGATGAATGGGTGAGAAATTTGTAAATATTAACTTAAATTTTATGAAATAATTATAATTAAATCCAATGAGTTATTACCATATAATAGGTGATAGAATTTTAATAAAAAATAAGGGTAAAAGTAACTTACTTCCATATCCCAATCTACCCGCCATGTGATAAACATTAATCCTATGGTTTGGCCTCCAGTCCCACATATCATTCCTATCCAAATCCCCTATAACATAAAAAATATTAACTATGACATGTATTTAAATAAATTTAAATCTTATTATGTATTTTCTCAAAGATTTTTATAATGAATTCTTACTCACCATAACTCCTAAATGAAATAAATTACCAAGAATCATGCCTAAAGGAACACCCATTATATAGTAGCATCCAAAATTTATATAGGCAACAAAAGCTTGCCACCCTAGTCCTATAGAAACACCTGAAAATAATATAATAGACACAATGATGATAAACATTAGTAGGAAAAAAACTATGCATATGTGGTTTTTTCTTGAATACAATTAAGATTGACTATCTTAAAATTTTGCACCATAAATGAAGATACACAAGGTTTGATATTTCTTACCTATAAGAATTGGTTGTATGCTATTTAATAAAATAGTAAGCGCTAGTAATATTTCCAATTTGTATACAGCCTTTTGTATGGCAACACTATCTGTGAAAAATTGAGCAATTTCACTACGCAGGGCCAAAATAAGAGCTAGGAGTACAACTCCTATAATTGTGGAGGTTATGGTAGAGACAAATACTGCAAATTTGGCTCCTTTGGGCCTCCTTGCTCCAAGTTCATTCGCAACTCTCACACTACATACACACAACACCTTGTGAGATTAAATAAGACTAGTAAAACCATAATATAATATTATGATAAAACTTACATATATACCTAGTTGAAGCAAGGAAACCATGTGGAATCGCTGTCTCCCATGTGTTGATGTTCAAACTATAGAAAAATGATAATATTAGTATATTTTGAGAAAATACAAAAATAGTTGTAACATGTATAAATATTTTAAGGTATTACCAATGATTGGCCAGTGTTAGAGTAAAACAAAAAAAAATTAATTAATTTATGGTCAAGTAATTCCCACTTACAATGCTACTTTTTTAGATTTTAAATTGACTATTTGGTTATTTACCTTAATTATTAGTACAATGGTAAAATTAGGTTGAATTTCTTTAACATATCCTCAACAAATTTGGTTTGTGAAATGAATATGCCCTTATTAGGTTGAGAAATTTATAAACCAAGGAAAACTAACAACTCACCAAGCATGGACATTTCAAGTTCTTTTTGCATATCTTCTACAAAGCCTTTACACATCTTGTCAGTGCTACTGCCAAAATCAACATATACCACAAAAATTAGTTGATTCTCACCTTTTATCTTGATGTAGAGATTGGTCTTTATAATTCCTTTTTTGAAACCTTTTTGTTGTAGATTTGGTTGGCTTGATGATGATGTCATTGATGTAATAGGTTGATTGATGACTTGTATTGTCTTGTCATTGATGTCAACCATGTTTTTTTAGTCATCTAAGTCATTTAGTCCAACAGGTAAAGCCTAACCGGTAGTGGAAGTAGTTAAATAGTGAATTGATAAACAATGACAGAGCTATGTTCAAGCGACCGGTATGGAAGATTAGTGATGAGTTAGATGTTGTGGTTTGGAATGAATGTTCATGACATTGGCAGGATTCTATGAGCGGAACCGCATCGACAAACTTGATGGAATGAGATAGTTATGATGTTCTGAGTTGTCAATCATGAAGAACACAAAACCGGTAGAGCGAAGACACTTAGATCGGTTAATCGGTAGATTTAATGTTTTATTTTTATTTGTGGCCAACATAAGTAAAGCATGTTGAGCAAGATTGACCAGATACATTGAACCTAGGAAATTGTTCCAAGGTTGTTTGTCGAATTAGCTGAGCTATTTATAAAGGGATGAATATTGTGTGATGATGTATCAGATGAAGGATCTAGATTGAAGATTTTATTGTATGGTGGAAGGTGAAGCTCTGTATTGATGTCTAGTCAGTGTTAGTTGCAGAATTGAAGCATATCTAATCAGGCACATAAGTTCTATATGTAGATCAACTACCTGTTGTTTCATAACAGTTGCGGCAATCTAAATTCCTTAACCGGGTAGGTCCTAACAGGTCTGAATGTGTAAATCCCTTAACTGGGTAGCTCATTAATTTGGGTTTAAATCCTCCAGTGAGGTTACTCCTAACAAGGTAAAGCTCCTAACAGGGCTAAGTTGTAAAATCTCCTTCCAGGGTGACTCCTAGCAGGGTCTTCTCTTAACCGAGCATTATTGTAAATCTCCTAACCAGGATAGGCCTTTAATAGGGTGCATTCCGAAAGAGTGCAATTTTTGTGGGTACTAATTCCCACCGCGGTTTTTCCCATTTGGGTTTTCACATGAAAAATCTTTGTGTTATGAGTTGCATGCTTTATTGAATGTTTGTATATGTGGTGATATTTCTTGCACTGATTCATCCCCCCTCTCAGTTCCTTATAAGTTTATTAGATTTATTCGATATTGTATACCAAGCCCTAGGGGCTTACTTCAACCTATAATGTGCCCTCTTTAACTTTCATACAAAATCCAAATTTTTTTATTATTGAAACCCTTACGGTTGTTCAATGTATATCTCTTCTTCCAAAATACCATTTAGAAATACAAACTTGACATTCATTTGATACACTTTGAAATTACAAAAAATAGAAAATACAAAAAACATTCTAATAGCTTCTAATCTAGCAATACAAGAAAATGTTTCTTCAAAATCAATGCCTTCAACTTGAGAATGACCTTTAAAAATAAACCTTGCTTTGTTTCTAATCAGTTAACCATACCCATTCAAAATTTTTAAGGATAATCCCCTTAGAAACTCAAACATACAATAGCAATAGGGAA
This sequence comes from Cryptomeria japonica, assembly GCF_030272615.1. Lineage (NCBI taxonomy): Eukaryota > Viridiplantae > Streptophyta > Pinopsida > Cupressales > Cupressaceae > Cryptomeria > Cryptomeria japonica. The sequence goes on from NC_081405.1 coordinate 544,033,320, forward strand.
AATAAATAGAAAATTCAAGAAAGAAACACTTTCTTTCTATTATCTCAAGGAAATGAAATTAGAACATTCAAACGAATTACATACCACAACAACATGGTCTTTTTTATTGCAAAAATCTATAAATTAGAGACACAATTTGAAATTTTGAACTCTCCTTTATAACCCCCATTTATCTTCTTTATCTAGAATGTGTAACCACCCCAAAATCTTCCAGAAAGTGTAACTCCTCTCAAGAAGATATTTTGAAATTTTATATTTTGGTAGTACAACTTCCCTAGGATTATAACTTTTGATACAAGCATTAGATTTTTAATCATTATACTTCATTATAAATCTCTCAAAAAAATGTTTGTCCATAAAATATGCATAAAGGGGATGTTTTGAATTTCAACCAATTTTTTAGCCCATATGGAGCCTCTAGGTGCCCCAAATTTGATATTGGATATTTTTAAGAGATTTCAAAAAATAAGAATATTGATATCTCTCAAATTACAAATGGTATTGACATTATTTCTTCACCTTTGGTTTCATTTCACCATTTTGGAGGTTTGTGCAAGATTTTGTGTTCATACATGCACCAATGCCAGCTTATAAAAAATAGTAACCTTACCAAATTTAGCCCTTATTCAAAAAACAATATTTTTGGGTGATGAAAGATTTCTATTACACTTTGGATTAAGTATCAATCACATTCTTGTCCTTTGGTCTTACAACAAGTTCCCATGTCCCATTCTTCTCAATCTAATTGAACTCTTATTTCATAGCATTGATCCAATGCTTGTATTTACTTGCCTCTATGAATTCCTTAATCTCTAGTTTAGATAGTAGAGAAAAATTTCCATATTCTAATGTTCCTTCTAATATTCTTCTAGTATAAACTCTAACATCCTTATCACCAAGGATTTTACTCTCTAAATGATCCTTCTAAACATACTTAGTTGGTTTCTTTATACCCTTTCTCGCCACTTCATCTTTTACTTTGTATTCCTCTATAAAGACTAATTTCTTTGAGTAATAATCCTCTTTTACTTCCAATTTATGATACAATGCCTCATTTACTTTCACATTTGTACTTACTCTAATCTTTTGCAAAAAAAAAATTGTAACATCTCTAGGCTTTACTTTTTGAGGAATATCCAAGAAAGATACCTTCATCTCATCTAGAATTAAATTTTCTTAAATATTCATCATCTCTTTGATATAGCATTTGTACTTCCAAATATCATAGAATACTTGATTATTGTAGGTCTTCCTTTCCACAAATCATAGCGTGTCTTTCTATTGTTCATTCTTATCTACCCTCTATTTAAAATGTGTACCATAATATTAACTACTTCTCTCTATAAATTGTTTAATAATTTGAATTTATTTATCATGTTTTTGGCCATTTCTTGGACAATCCTATACTTCCTTTCCACAACTCCATTTGTTTAGGAGTCCTTGTAGCTAAATATTATCTTCTTATTCCATATTTCTCGTGAAAATTTTCAAACTCATTAGAGGTAAACTCACCTCCTCTATAGATAAGCTTAAGCACTTGATTTTTGAATCAATTTTATTTTCAACCATAGCTTTAAAGACTTTAAAATTTCCAAATGCCTTAGGTTTTTCTTTCAAGAAATAAATTCATGTAATTCTAGAAAAATTATCAATAAAAAACATAAAGTACCTTTCACCTTGAAGGCTTTGTGTTAATTTAGGTCCATAAAGGTTTGTATGGACAAGCTATAATGGCTTAGTTGTTGAATACTCTTTTAACTTAAGCTAACTCTTGTTTTATTTTCATGTTGACATTGCTTGAAGAGAGTGTATGGGGCTTATCAATCTTGGGCATGTCTCTTGCAACTTGTTTGGTACTGATATTCATAAGATTGTCAAAATTTATGTGGCCCATTCTTCTATTCCATAACCAAATCTCATCTATTTATCCCATGCAACACTTTTTCTCCTTGATCTCATCAAGAATGTAAAGATTATTATTTTTCCTATATACATCCACAATCAACTTTCACATACTTTTTTTATATCACATACCTAATCATAGAATTTGAGAGTACGTACTTGATCACACATCTCACTAACACCTAGAATATTATGCTTTGAACCTTCAACATACAAGATATTTTATATCTTTATCTTTCCATTGTCAATATTGAGAGTGCCTTTTCAATAGTTTCTATTCAAGAAACCTACTGACTTTCAATTCTTGTTCAACATATGACTATTTCTTGCACTTTTCCTACAATTTTCTACCTTATGACTAAATTGATTATAAAGAAAGTAGTAACTAGAGAAATAAATTTTAACTTTCTCATGCATGATTTCTTTGGAGGAATTGGTCTTTTGAACCCATTTTTTTGCTTGCTAAGTTTTTGAGTTAAGTCTTAATTTATCTTCTTTATGTCATTAGTCTTCTTGAGAGCATCCGCACTTAAATGTCTTTAATAATTTTCTAATCTTCTTAAAAGCCAATACCTATCTTGATAAATGGTGACATTTTACTATAGATAATATCTTTTTTGATCTCAAAACTCTTATCAAACTTCAAACTTCTATTCAAGTTATCATTTTATTCCTCCAATTCCATCTTCAAACGGATATTTTTAGATTCAATTTTCTCACAGTCATCTACTTTTGACTTCAACTAAGTTCTCACAAGATCTTTTATCCTTGTAGCTTCTTTTAATTGAACCTTCAAGAAGATAATTGTATTTTCTTATTATTCAAGGCTTTGGGACAATTCTATTTTTGAATCATAGTCCTATTCTTCAAACTTTTGCAATTGTAACTTTTGCTTCATATTTGTCTTTTTAAGAACTTTTATCTCATCTAAGGCACAAATGATCTCTTCAAGGTCAACTTATCCTTCTAATTAAACATTTTATACTTTTGAATTTATCTTATATTCATCTTCTATCATGAGATTGTCTTAAATTTCTAGGACATCATTCTTCATCACTATTGTCATGAATGGAGATTCTTCTCTATCACTATCTAAGGTATTTTGATCATTTTTCAAGTAGATGAACTATTTTCCTCCTTGAAATAGAGGATTTTCTTATTCTTATGAAAGACCTTGTTTTCATGCTTGTGGACATGGTTTCTACTTTTCCTTTTTTCATGATCTTTATCATCACTAGTATATTTTTATCTATATGGAAACTTAGTAGTAAATAACCTTTCTAACCACAATTAAAATATTTAAAAAGGTAGTTTTTCCTTTGTACTTACCTAATCCTTTCTTAAACTTCCTCATCCTATGATTTATTTTTTAATTCAAATTCTTCATCCTTCAAATTATTCTTTGAGACTTTAAAATCATCTTTTCTCTTAAATGTCTCCTCCTATTTAGTCCTTATCTCACATGTAGAAAGAATCCCACACAATTCATCCATTTTTAACTTACTCAAATATTTAGCTTCTTCAATGGTAGAGAATTTTGCATAAAAATTGAAACGGATGGATCTTGACACCTCATACATAATCATTGTTTCATCAAGTGTTTCACCAAATCCTTTGATGAAGTTGACTAATTCATTTGCATAGAGGAGATAAGAAGCAACATTTTTTTCATCAAAATTTCAAACTATCTTCTTTGAGTTTGGAGATTGTCCTTCTTTACTTTTTCATCACCTTCATAGTTTCACTCCAGAATGAATAATATCACTATTGATAATGGTACATATTCACTCCAGAATGCGCTTTTACGCTCATCACCAATCCACTTTAACAATGAAGACCAATAACCTGATGATTGCAAAGGATTATGGTATAACTTAACCAATCAACAACTTGTGATATCTGGTCAACAAGTGATTAAAACAAGTATGGGGTTCAAACCTAAGAACATAGGAACTTAGGATTAGGGCAATATGAAAACCCTAATTATGACAAAGTAAGAAAAGGTTTTCAAGAAAAAATTGTCTAATAAAACCAATATAATCACATAAAAAATGTCTATAATAACATGCCCAATTTATCCATGTCACTATTTTGCAAATGTAATACAATAAAAGTCTTTTGCAAAGAACAAAAATAATCATGACAACTTTTGTAGCCTTGGATGACTCTACCATATGATCATGACATTAATGGAAATCACATGCAACAATTGTTATTGTAGGTTTTTTCTTTTAATTATGTTAGGGGGTATTTATTTTTCCTACACATATTATTTAAGCTTTCTTAGGTTATTAGGAGTGGTTTATATGAGGGCATGTGGCCAAATATGTCAGCTACATGTGTCACTCTCTCCCACACATAGGTAGTTGAATTACACACCCTCTTTTGGCTTATTGTGCCACCTCTTATAACATCTATTTTTTCATTACCTAAGTAGGTTATAGGGTACTTAACAATTTTTATGGGGAGTAGGAAATTTAATGCACCTATTGGATTTATATGCCATATATATATATATATATATATATAGCACTTCCCTCTCACCTTCACTAGTTCACTAATTATAACTCGTTGAGAGTATTGAGAGTCTTTTGAAATTTCTCTTGACTTATCTCTATTTTATCTCATTTATGTAGTGTCCTAAAATTGCACCCCTTGCAATTTTTTACCGCATTTGGGTCTTCACCTTAGTTTTTGTGCCCCTTGGCCTAATCGAAGACCTGATTATGCTCACACATGTCAAAAACTTCATTCTGCCCAATGATGCACCCAACTACCACCTTGATCCTACCCCAAATTAGGGTAAGACCAGGGCATGTCTCCCTAGTCCCCCTTAATGGGGACCTATCCTTGGACCCCTCCCCCTGACCTATCTCAAATTTGAAGCAGGAAAACCCCTCTATGTCGGCTCATATTGGAAATTTAATTCATTAATCCTATGGGAAAGTATGTAAGAGGGATTTCCCCTCTTATTTGATCAATTCATCCATGATCATCCACAATCATTATTAAGCATCCGAGCATTCAAGAATTTAAGAGAAATTAAGCATTTTCAGTCTTCCTTCAAGCTTTGGAGCAACAATAGAGTCAATATTTAAAGCATGGAAGAGGAGATCATCATTCTAATTCATGAAATCATAATTCCATGTGAAGGCAAGTAAACCTTCACAAGGAGGTATAAGCATTTCAATTTTAGTCAATTCAACATCCCCTCAAAGAGGAGGATTTCTACTTTCAATCATTTCAATTACATTATTTCAACCACTTGGTTAATTCCAAAATTGGAGTTTGACCTAAAGGCAAGCCCCTATTCCCAACACATTTCCCTTCCCTTATGTGTGTAGGAAGCAAGTGCACAGTTGTACCTCTAGTATTAAGCTTTATTTGTAGAGACGGAAAAATCTTTTTCGACACAAGGAAAGTTCGGAGGACTAAGAGGGTGGCTGACCTAGTTCAGACACATAATCCCTACTAAATTTGGTAGATTTCATAGAGAAGCTCTGAATCATCCCAAACTTCTCAAATCTAGGTGTACAAGAAAATATCGAATCTATAGCTCACTGTTTTCTCATATTTATCTTCATTTTCAGCACTTAGTCTTAATTCAACTAGTCAACTTACAAAAGAGGGTCAAATATATTCCATTTCAATCAATCTACTTAGTATTCAGTCTTAATTTAATTAGTGACTGAATCTAGTGGTTTTATCCTCTCTTTTGAATGTAAAGGCATAATCTCTCCCCAAAGAGAAAATAGGTGATTTCATGATTTCTCCTCCATTGTTGCAAATTGCCAAATCACCTAATTTCCCCCTTTACATTTTGGTGAACCCAACGTGTCTTATGCTTGCTTCTGATTTTCATTTCCAAATTTGATTCATATGCAAATAATTAATTCACATTTGCAATCATTTTTGAAAAATAAAGCTTATGCAATTAATTGTTACATCACTTTCATAGCTAGTGTTCACCTTTACATTTTGGTGAACCCGACTCCTTACACCCTTAATTCTTATTTTTGTTTTTTAGATTTGAGTATATGCAATACAATTCAAATTTTCAATTACAAGTTTAATTTCCTTACGATTTTAAAAAATTTAGAGGTTAAATTATCAAAAACACTAATTTTTAGATTCGAAATTGAGCTTGAGATTTATCTAAATTGGATTGATTGTTTCAGATCTGAGAACTCTTCAATTTTACAATTCAAGTTTTCATTTACATATTCAATTTTCAAAATTTTAAAAATTAAGTGGTTAATTAAAAGAAATCTAATTTTAAATTTTAAATTTGAACTTGTGAATTGTGTAGATCTTGAATTAATTTTCAAATTTAAGTCCTTGCTTCAATTTCAAAAATTCAAATTCCCGCCTTGCAACATTTCAATTTTCAAATTTAAATTTTTAAAATTAAACAGTTTATGCAACAAGCCCTAATTTTTAAATTTAAATCAATCTTGTGTAATTTCAAATTTACCTTTAAGAATTTAATCAATTTAATTAGATCTAAAGCTCATAAAAGTTGTACCTTAACCTTAAGAGTGCCCTTTTTTTTCTTTTTTTTCAATTAATAATTTTATTAAACAACCTAAGTGTGTCCTATTTAGACTTTCAAGGCCTTATTTTGCATATCTATACATCTCCAATTTCCTTATCCTTCTGGAATTCACATTAAAATCACAATATCATGCTTCCCTGAAAATTTGGTAAAAAGTTGGTTGGACCTAGTCACTAGCTACTTGGTCCCAACTTTTTCTCCCCAAATTTTAGGAGTCTGTTTTGATTGTATTTTACTGCTCAATTCTAGAGATTTGTGAAATTTTATAGATGTCAAATCTAAATTTCAACATTTCAATTTTCAATTTAAATTTTTAAATTAAGTGGTTAATTACATATACCTAATTTTTAAAATTAAATTGGTTTATTCATTATTTCAACATTCCAAGATTTTACTTTTTAAAATTAATAGGTTATCTTTGAACAACCCTAATTTTAAATTTAATCTTCCCTCCTTTCAAATTTGTTAAAATTAAGAGGTCAATTTTTGCCCTAATTTTAAATTTAAATTTCTATCTTCTAAGGGATAATTTTAAATTTAAATTAAGAGGTTATTTTAGCAAAGCCCTAATTTTAAATTTTAAATTTCTATCTTCTAAGGGATAATTTTAAATTTAAATTAAGAGGTTATTTTAGCAAAGCCCTAATTTTAAATTTTAAATTCTGAGGAGATTGCATTATTGATCTTTATTCTTTCAACATTTGCATTTTGAAATTCAAAATTCAAAATTCCTATTTCCCTCCCTTAGTGCATGATTTTTACTACTATTAGTCCTACCTATAGCATCCCTGTAAGGAGAAGTTGTAGAATTAAGATCGCCCAAGGTTTAATTACCGAGAAAATGGATACTAATTTGGCTATCTTTTTCAATGAGGATATGGGTGGTTCTTCCAACCCTACAGATATTCCCATTTATCCTCTTGATGATTCTCATGATGAGGAGTCACTAACTAGGGTATCCGTTGACCAATTAGCGAAGATGGACAATCGATTATTTGACAATCTTCAACAATGGATGAGTTAAGAATACTTGGAAAGTGAATCTCTCTCATTGATTGAAGGGTTAAAAATAATAATTCAATGTGATAAACATGGTGTTGATATCTTGCATGGTATTTCTCATATTGTTGACTCTAACATCATGCCTATGAAGAGTTGTGCAGAAAACCTAGGTTATACACAACCTCCTAGTCAATTTAATCATTTTATTCCTTTGACAACTCCTATAACTAGTGTTCCCACTTTCACATCAAACATCATGGCTACCTCTACACAAAATGTCATACCTACAAATTTTGGTCATGGGGGCAATACCTCTTCTTTCATTTCTCCTACCATGAGTGTTCCCCTTGTTACCCAATCACACTCACTGGCTATAGATGTTAGTAAAGGGGGGAAATTTAGAAAGTATTTTCCCACTTATCATAGTGTCCAACCTCCTTATTCTCAATCTCTTCATTCATTCAATAATGTTACTCCTCCCTCTCAATCCAACATGTCTAATTTCAATCCTTCTATCGAAGATACAATCAATAGTCTAGCCAAAATAGTGCCTTCCTTACAAAAACAAATAGCTTCTATGAATCAATCTAAGTATAATGTACCCACATCTGATGTAGCGAGCCCATTATCCAATGACAGTGTTAGACCTATCCCTCCTAAACATGTAGAAGTCCCTCAATTGGAACTTTATAATGGAAAAGGTGATCCCTTAACTCATGTTAAAACATTCCAAACTTTGTGTAGTGACTATGCTCATGATCAAAGATTGTTAGCAAAAAAATTACTAGAACATTAAGGGATAGAGATTTGCAATGGTATTGTTCTTTGTCTCCTTATTCTATTACTTCTTCTCAACAATTGGCTAATGCTTTTATTCAACAATTTCACAATAACATTGATCCTAAAGTTACTTTGATTGATTTGATGCATTGTAAACAAGGCGTAAAAGAAAAAGTGGTTGATTTTATTAGTAGATATAAGCATTTGTATTCTCAAATTTCTTTTCATGTGCTTGATCAAGATGTTCAAAAGATTTTTATTGCTAATGTACAAAAAGATATTAGGGATAAACTTATTTTAACTGGTTTTATTTCCTTTCAACAGGTGTGTGCAGTACTTCATAATTATCAACTGATTGTGAGTCAATTGGAACAATCATCTATTAGACAGCTCAGATAACTAGCGGATAACTGAGAGGGGGGTGAATCAGTTGTCACTGGATTATAGATCTTTAAGCATTTAAATCCTTATTACCAAAACACATAAACTTAATACTAGAATGCATAAACCAAATACCAGAATGACTAATAAATAATTTAAACATAAACATAAATCACAAAACAGTTACCATCCATCCATAACACATGACACCAAGATTTGTACATGGAAAACCCGGTAAAGGGAAAAACCACAGTGGGAATTCTACCCACAGTCAGATAATACTTCTACAGTAAGAATGTGATTACAATATGAGGGGCCTACACATGCAGGAAGGCCAACAACCTAGAGCGCACTGCTCATCACAAAAAGGAGCCTCACTAACTACATAAACATCGAACTACAATCTAGAAAGAAGAGTGAACTACAAGTATAGCATCTCTTATGCCTAAGTACAGTTTTGATTAAGCTCAATTCTGAAGGCCTTAAACCTCTCTTATAAACCCAATTCAATCACCTATGATCGACCAAATCTTCTACATATGATTACAACATTATTCGAACACAGATCATCCATAACCTTGATATATGCAACCTTGATCTACAAAGAGATCTTACATCATATTTATACCAAACCGAGACTTAAAGAATTAGGTCAGCCACCTAAAAGATAATACAGTAAATTCATAACATAAACCCATAATCCAATGATCAACCAAGTTGGCTTAGGCCAAAAACAATGTAAACAAATCATTAAATCCCATCGGTAATGCATCAGAAACATCCTCCAACATGTTACAGAAATTGGTCCATAACCTAGATAACACCGGACCCAAAATAGGTTAGCACAAACCAAATCCAACACCATCAATGAACTGGAACACAAACAAGATAACCAACAACATCCTGAAAGCCATCTAGAAGCTTCACCAATGCCACTTATCACATGCATCAAAATATCTTCAACAAAGCTCTATCGATAAAACCCTTACTAGTGACCAAAAGGCTTACTAGAACAAATGATAGCTCTTGAGTTATCAAATCCTAAACCAACTGATCATGATACACATCTGAATAGTATAAATGACAAATCCAAACCAATTACACAAGCCAAAGCATATTGGATCCTACCAGATCAATATCATAATCAACCACTCTACCGAAAATAATCAGAAACTGGTAAACAACCAAAACAACCGGTGTTGCCATCAATGACAAAATTGTTGGCATTCTTGATGATGATGTTTTGTTTGTCATTGATGGACACACACTTTCTTTGAGATCACCATTTGTATGTATGAGTTATGCTCAATCGGTATTTGTTCCAACCGGTATTAGGTATTATAGTCTTTAGAGTATCGGTGTTTTGCAGAAAGTGTTTACTGATCTCAAGCGGTATGAAGACCTCAAGAGGTTTGAGGATCTCAAGCGGAATGAAGGAACTAAAGGGGCAGTTATCATTTTCCCAGTCTTCATCTCCGACAACCGGTAATCGGTAAAATGTATGAACCGGTATTACTCTGTGATGAGTTACCAACTGGTATTTTTGTGATGAGTTACCATCCACCGACATTTTGGCGGTGATTTTGTGTCGTGTTACCAAATGTGTCTAGATGCAATGAACCTAGGAACTTGCAATGTAATCCTCTTGGATCGACATGAAATCAGATTCCTTTTTAAGGACATCATGTCTAGGGTTTTAGTAGTTGTTAGGGTTTAAGGTGATTGATGAGGTTTTTGTATGTGCGATCAAAGTAGAGAAGGTCAAGTCTGTGTAAAGTAACAGAGTGTGGATATATTGAAGACTGAAGTAATGCTGAAATGCATTAACAATGAGCTATCATGGATCTAACCAAGCAAACTATGCTATTTGCTAGATCAATCACATGTTGATTACTCACATCTTTGACAAGTCTGAAACCCTTAACCGGGTAGGCCCAGAAAATCCTTTGTAAATCCTCTAACAAGGTGCTTCACAACTGTGGATCTGAAATCCTCTCACAAGGTAGTCTTTAATCAGACTTATCTCCTAATAGAGATTGAGATTTCTAATAGGATCTATTCTGGTGAAGAACATTGTATGACCTTAACCGGTCTGGTTTCTATTCTGCAGATAGTTACTTGTGAGTCTCAGCTCACTGTGGTTTTTCCCATTTGGGTTTCCACGTCAAAACCTCTTGTGTTATGGTGATTGTGCTTCTGTGGGTGAATGCCTTATTTTCTGTTTGGTTTGCATTTGTCTTAACCAGTTTGTTAGTAAAATTGTTATACCGGTTTACTACTAAACTGTTTAAGTGTTTGAGTTCAATATTAATTGGTATACTAATTCACCCCCCTCTTAGTATTCATCAATGAGTTATGCTCAACTAGTATTTGTTCCAACCGATATTAATACAATAAATTCATAACATAAACCCATAATCCAATGGTCAACCAAGTCACCTTAGGCTGAAAACAATGTAAACAAATCATTAAATCCCATCGGTAATGCATCAGGAACATCCTCCAACATGTTACAGAAACCAGTCCATAACCTAGATAACACCAGACCCAAAATAGGTCACCATAAACCAAATCCAACACCGTCAATGAACTGGAACATGAACAAGATAACCAATAACATCCTGAAAGCCATCTAGAAGCTGCACCAATGCCACTTATCACATGCATCAAAATATCTTCAACAAAGCTTTGTCGGTAAACCCCTTACTAGTGACCAAAAGGCTTACTAGAACAAATGATAGCTCCTGAGTTATCAAATCCTGAACCAATTGATCACGATACACATCTGAATAGTATAAATGACAAATCCAAACCAATTACACAAACCAAAGCATATTGGATCCTACCGGATCAATACCATAATCAACCACTCTACTGAAAATAATCAGAAACTGGTAAACAACCAAAACAACCGGTGTTGCCATCAATGACAAAATTGTTGGCATTCTTGATGATGATGTTGTGTTTGTCATTGATGGACACACACTTTCTTTGAGATTACCATTTGTATGTATGAGTTATGCTCAATCGGTATTTGTTCCAACCGATATTAGGTATTATAGTCTTTAGAGTATCGGTGTTTTGCAGAAAGTGTTTATCAATCTCAAGCAGTATGAAGACCTCAAGAGGTTTGAGGATCTCAAGCGGAACGAAGGAACTAAAGGGGCAGTTATCATTTTCCCAGTCTTCATCTTCGACAACCGATAATCGGTAAAATGTATGAACCGGTATTACTCTGTGATGAGTTACCAACCGGTATTTTTGTGATGAGTTACCATCCACCGACATTTTGGCGGTGATTTTGTGTTGTGTTACCAAATGTGTCTAGATGCAAGGAACCTAGGAACTTGCAATGTAATCCTCTTGGATCGACATGAAATCAGATTCCTTTTTAAGGACATCATGTCTAGGGTTTTAGTAGTTGTTAGGGTTTAAGGTGATTGATGAGGTTTTTGTATGTGCAATCAAAGTAGAGAAGGTCAAGTCTGTGTAAAGTAACAGAGCATGGATATATTGAAGACTGAAGTAATGCTGAAATGCATTAACAATGAGCTATCATGGATCTAACCAAGAAAACTATGCTATTTGCTAGATCAATCACATGTTGATTACTCACATCTTTGACAAGTCTGAAACCCTTAACCGGGTAGGCCCAGAAAATCCTTTGTAAATCCTCTAACAAGGTGCTTCACAACTGTGGATCTAAAATCCTCTCGCAAGGTAGTCTTTAATCGGACTTATCTCCTAATAGAGATTGAGATTCCTAATAGGATCTATTCTGGTGAAGAACATTGTATGACCTTAACCAGTCTGGTTTCTATTCTGTAGATAGTTACTTGTGAGTCTCAGCTCACTGTGGTTTTTCCCATTTGGGTTTCCACGTCAAAACCTCTTGTGTTATGGTGATTGTGCTTCTGTGGGTGAATGCCTTATTTTCTGTTTGGTTTGCATTTGTCTTAACCAGTTTGTTAGTAAAATTGTTATACCAGTTTACTGCTAAACTGTTTAAGTTTTTGAGTTCAATATTAATTGGTATACTAATTCACCCCCCTCTTAGTATTCATCAATGAGTTATGCTCAACTAGTATTTGTTCCAACCGATATTAATATAATAAATTCATAACATAAACCCATAATCCAATGGTCAACCAAGTCATCTTAGGCCGAAAACAATGTAAACAAATCATTAAATCCCATCGGTAATGCATCAGGAACATCCTCCAACATGTTACAGAAACCGGTCCATAACCTAGATAACACCAGACCCAAAATAGGTCACCATAAACCAAATCCAACACCGTCAATGAACTGGAACATGAACAAGATAACCAATAACATCCTGAAAGCCATCTAGAAGCTGCACCAATGCCACTTATCACATGCATCAAAATATCTTCAACAAAGCTTTGTCGGTAAACCCCTTACTAGTGACAAAAAGGCTTACTAGAACAAATGATAGCTCCTAAGTTATCAAATCCTGAACCAACTGATCATGATACACATCTGAATAGCATGAATGACAAATCCAAACCAATTCCACAAACCAAAGCATATTGGATCCTACAGGATCAATATCATAATCAACCACTCTACTGAAAACAATCAGAAACTGGTAAACAACCAAAACAACCGGTGTTGCCATCAATGACAAAACATCAATGCAACACATAATCAATTCCAAATTGCCAACAATCTCCCCCTTTGGCATTGATGGAAACACTAGATGTGAAAAACATCCAAGTGCCAAGAAATGCCAAACAGCTCTCCCCCAATGGAAGACAGCCAACAATCTCCCACAAAATGATATAGCAATGAAATTCTTAACCAAACTCCCTTTTGACTAATATTCTGTTAAGCTCTTTTTTTCACATATATCTCTCCCCCTTTGACATAAATGCCAAAGATCTGGCATAAAACATCAAAGAAAAATCATAAATCCTTGGAACATACAGTTGACTACTCCCCTTGAGTAGTAGCACCACCACATCAATCTAGAATGAGTAATAACTCTAATAATGCATACCGGACTAATGCCAATCGGCATCACTCGGGTCTCTATGGGAGGGGAAGAAACCCCCAATCTGTCTCTAAAGTACTCAAATTATTCTTTAGGCAAAGGTTTAGTGAAAATGTCTACAATATTCTCTTTAGTGTTCACATAAACCTATCTAACTTCATTTGCTTCCACCTTCTTCTTCAAAAATTTATACTTCATAGATATGTGTTTTGTCTTAGAATGAAATACTAAATTCTTTGAAATATCAATAGTAACAGAGTTATCATAGTGAATAACTACTAGTTCATTACAATCCACCTTTATATCCTTCAACATTTGCTTCATCCATAGAACTTGTGTACAGTTAGTAGCAACAACAACATAATCAGCTTCAACAGTAGATAAAGAAGTGCATGACTACTTCTTGCTAATCCATGAAACAAGTTTCTTTCCAAGAAAGAAAGCTCCACCAGATGTGCTCTTCCGTTCATCAACATCTCCAGCCCAATCTGAATCTGTATATTCACATAATGTAAAGTCATCATTTTTAGGATACCACAAACCATATTCAGTTGTTCCCTGCAAATACCTGAAAATCCTTTTCACCGCACTCTCATGATTTTCTCTAGGATCACTCTGATATCTTGATACAATACAAACTGTATTCATTATATCTAGTCTAGTCTGAGTCAGATATAACAAACCACCAATCATAGATTTTTACCTAGTAGGATTTACCGATGTAGATGCATCTTTCTTTGTCAATTTCTCACTTGTAACCATAGGAGTACTAACTAGTTTACAATTTTCCATACCAAATTTCTTCAACAACTCTCTAGCATACTTAGTTTGACAGATGAAAATACCTTTATCAGTTTGAGTAATCTGCAAACCTAACAAAAATATCATCTCCCCAATCATAGACATCTCAAATTCATTTTTCATATTGTTAGAGAATTCCATACACAACTTATCTTCACCTCCAAAAATGATATCATCAACAAAGACCTCAATAATCAATATGTCATCATCAGTAATCTTATAATATAAATTTATGTCAGTATTACCTTTAGTGAAATCAAGCTTCAAAATATATTTATCTAGTCTTACATACCAAGCTCTAGGGGCTTGTTTCAATCCATATAAAGCTTTCCTTAACCTACAAACTATGTTTTTGTCATCTGAAAGTAAAAATCCATCGGGTTTCTCAATATAAACTTCCTCTTCAAGATCTCCATTCAGAAATGCACACTTAACATCCATCTGATAAACCTTCTAATTCTTATGAGCAACATCAGCAAGAAATAATCTCACAGCTTAAATCCTAGCTATCGGTGCAAAGGTTTCATCATAATCAATTCCTTCCTTCTGAGAATATCCTTTACAAACCAATCTAGCTTTATTCCTCACAACTTGTTCATCCTCATTCAATTTATTCTTGAAAATCCATTTAGTTCCAATAACATTCTTATTTATAGGTTGGGGAACTAAAGTCCATGTGTTATTCTTTTCTATCTGATCTAATTCTTCTTCCATAGCTTTCATCCAATATTCATGTTTACAAGCTTCAATTACTGATGTCGGTTCAACTTGAGAAATAAAACATACCTCATCAACTGCCAACCTTCTTCTTGTCATTACTCCTTTACTTTTGTCTCCAATGATCTGATCTTCAAAATGATTCAACCTTACATACCTAGGAGTCTTCTGATTTTCCTTTCCTCTATCTTGATCTTCAATTACTAATGAATTTTATGATTCTGTCGGAGTAACTCGTTCAACATTCTATTCTGGTATAGGTGCTGCCAGTTCGGTTATGATTATTTCCACTATCGGTTCTCTCTCATAAGTTCTGATTTGACTTTTATTCAGCTCATCCACTTTGACATTTGTGCTCTCCACAATTCTCTACAATCTTTTGTTATAACATCTGTATGCTTTCCTTTCATTAGAATAACCAAGAAATATTCCTTCATCGCATCTATGACCAAACTTTCCAATGGAACAGTGATAACTTTAAGAAACCCCCTCTCAAAAATTGTATAAAATATTGGCGAATATTTATTTTTTAGAAAAATAATAATTAGTTTTATTAGTGAATCTTTCCTTTTTTAAAAAGAAAAATAGTAATTTTATTGGCGAATTTTTTTATATCAAATTGTTTGGTAGAAAATATTTGCGAATCTTGAAAAATAATACAAATATGCATTAATTACTATTGCAAATGCTTTCATTTTAAAAAATAGTTTTTTTATAGAAAAGTAAAGGCTTGAAGGTGGAAATCATTAATGAGTTTAAGGGGTAGACTATATGTTATTTAGTTTCTACCATTAACTTAAAATAATCTAATATCCCTCTTTGTATTTTGTGAGATAAAATGTACCAACAATTTGTAATACTCATGGGGCCAAAACTTACTTTTAGACCATTTATTTTCATTGAGGTCAACAATTCAACAGTAATTTAAAAGCCCGCGAGCATTACAACTTGTAGGTACAATAAAGGTCATTAGATTATATTTTAAATCAATGGTGGAAACTAAAATTGTTGACATAACCCTAAAGTAACTAATAATTATGATACATTATTAGTGAATTAATTTAGATTTTTACAATAAATTATAAAATATTGGCGAATTTGATCCACTCATGTATCGAATATTGTGGTGAATCTTTCAGTTAAGAAAAATAATAAAATAAATTATCTAGCGATTTAAATAACACTAAAATGAAAATTTGTAAAAATGTGACGATTTGGGTCACCTTAAAGGTTGAACTTATTAGCCAAATTTTGATTCCCAAATTTCAAAAAATAGCCATTTGGTGAATATTAGCCACTAAAAATTTCACTGCAATGGAATCATCTCTTTTGATATAGCATTAACTACCAAAGATTCTGAAATACTTAACTGTCAGTGTATGACCAAACCATAACTCATAAGGTGTCTTACGAGTATCTCTTTTGATACAAACTTTGTTGAATGTGTATGTCACCATGCTTGCAACTTCTCTCCAGTAGATATGAGGCAGATTATATTCCATCATCATGGTTCTATCTGCATCCAAGATAGTTCCATTCTTCATTTCCACAACTCCATTCTACTAAGATGTCTGAGGTGCAGACAACTGTCTCCTTATCCCATTCTTCTCACAATAACTGTTAAATTCACTGGATGTGAATTCTCCACCCTAATCTGACCTTAAGCATTCAATCTTCAATCTTGTTTTTGTCTCAACTTTATCTTTAAATATTGTAAACTTTTCAAATGCTTCAGACTTCTCCATTAGAAAAGTAACCCACATCATTCTAGAATAATCATCAATGATTAGCATGAAATATCTATCACCTTAAAAAACTTTTGATTATAGCAAGACAATGCAAATCACTATGAATAAGATCAAGAACATCATTAGATTTGTCTTGTATAATCTTAAAAGAAATCCTGACTTGCTTTCCCATTTGACATTCCTTACATACTGGATTATAGGGCTTTACAATCTTAGGTATATCTCTAACTACCTTAGTAGAACTGATCTTCACAATGCAATCAAAATTCACATGACACAACCTCTTATGCCATAGCCAACTCTCATCAATTTGTGCAATCAAACATGTCTTCTCACCAGAGTTAAAATGAAAGATATTACCTTTAGTCTGTACCAGTTGCAATTTCCAAACCAGATCTATTGATAATATTGCATTTTCCATCCTTGAATTGTAACTAAATCCCTTATCCACTAATTGTCCTACACTCAAAACATTATGCCTCAAACCTTCAACATAATAAACATTATCAGTTTTATGCTTATTGTCCAATGATATTGTTCATTTTCCCTTGGTCATGCATACTTTGTCATCTCCAAATCTAACTAGACCACCATCAAATTCTTGCATAGATAAGAACTTCCTTTTATCTCCATTCATATGATGTGAACATCCATTGTCAATTACCCATTCATACTTTCTTTAATTTTAGTAGCAAGGGCCTTCTCTTCAGGTACCAGGTCATCTTCCTTGATAGCCAAAAATACCCATTCCTTTCCATTGCCGGATCCACTAGCTGAATCTTGTGTCATTTCATCATCAAAATCAGTCACACCTTCCTTATCCACATAGTAGCATGATTTGTCTTTGTTTTTCCTATAGTTATGTTTGTTCTTATAATCATGGTTAGGCCTAAAAGATCTTCTAGCTCTTTCCTCAAATCTCAAATTCCTTTCAGGACATCTAGATGCAAACTAGCCTATCTTATTACATGCAAAGCATTTAAAAGGTGATTTTCCTTCATACTTACTTCTTGTCAGTCCTTTAGGTACTCTTCTAGAAAATAAGGCTTCAATTTTATCAAATTCTTCATCTTCTTTCTTCATATCCTCTAGTTCTTTTGCATATAAATATTTCCAATCACTCTTGCCAGTAGATGATGTAGATGCATGAAAAGCAAGTTCAGATTTAACAGCTCTAGAAGGTCCAAATTCCTCAAACTCAAAAGCAGATAGTTTCCCAACCAAGGTATCCCTATTAAAAAAGGTGTTTGCCATAGTTCCAAGCTCATTAATTGCAGCAGTAGCCTTTATTTTATAAGTCGGTGGCAAAGCTCTCAGTACTTTAGAAACTATTTCATCTTCACTCAGAGATCCACCACAACATTGAATTCCCAAAACAATCTCATTAACTCTCTCCATAAAAGTAGTAATCCTTTCATCTTCTTTCATCTTCAGATTTTTATACCTTATGTGGTAACAATCAAGTTTAGAAATTTTAACAATAGGACCACCTTCATTAAGAGTCTCTAATTTGTCCCATATAGCCTTTGCAACTGATTTTTCAGTTAGTCCCATAATTTGTTGATCAGAAAGTGCACACAAAAGGGCTTCTCTAGCTCTACAACATTCTCAAGCTCTTTATCCAGACCATCGAGAGGAGGATTTTCAAATGCCAGATTAAATGATGTAACACCACTCTTAGTGATCTCCTTTCCAAGACATCTTAGATGAGTCTCCATCTGAATCTTCCATACCTTGTAATTTGTTCCATCAAGCCTAGGAATACAACAAATGAACTACATGAACTTGAACTGCTAGATGCTATAGGATCTTCCTCAAGAAGTTAAGCTTCTGTAGAGAGGACCAAGCTCTGATACTAATTGTTAGATATCTCAGATAACTAGAGGACAATTGAGAGGGGGGGGAGGGGGGGTGAATCAGTTGTCATCAGATTATAGAACTTTAAGCATTTAAATCCTTATTATCGAAACACATAAACTTAATACTGGAATGCATAAACCAAATACTGGAATGACTGATAAAGCATTTAAACATAAACATAAATTACATAATATTTACCATCCATCCATAACACATGACACCAATATTTGTACGTGGAAAACCCAGTAAAGGGAAAAAACCATGGTGGGAAGCCTACCCACTGTCAGATAATACTTCTGTAGTAAGTATGTGATTACAATATGAGGGGCATGCACATGCAGGAAGACCAACAACCTAGAGCGCACTTCTCATCATAAAAAGGAGCCTCACTTGTTAGGTCCCAGAGACAACTGAGAGGGGAGGTGAATTAGTTGTCCGATAAATTCAAACCAAAATTAACTTAACCAAAACTTAATCCTTAATTTCGGTAAACCAAACTTTATGTCAGTAGATAGTTTTATTAGTTAATTGCAGTACTGGTAAATATTAATGCATGAAACAGAAAGACAATAACATCCACAACACAACACAAATATTTGTACGTGGAAACCCTGTAAGGGGAAAAAACCACAGTGGGAAGCCTTACCCACAATCAAATGATACTACTGCAGATAGTATGTGTGTACAATATGGATTCTGCACATGTACAAAGGCCAATTGCCTAGAGCTCACTGCTCAATCACAAAAGAGAGTCACACTAACTACAATTGGATGGTTAAATCCAATGATAATGTACTGCTCAAAATAGCATCTTCATATGTTGGATTTAGTACCGGTTAAGTTCTGATTTTCTTCTTAAAACCTTCCTTCAATCTTCAAATGATGTCTATGTGTATAGCTCTGCTTATTTTTGCATATTCGCACTTACTTGCATTCCCATTCCCAATCCTATATCAATATCACAAATAAGATCTTACATTTATACCATAAGCTAAGACCAATTGAATAGGTCGGATCACTAAGAGATATTACAATAAAATCAATTACAAATAAATCAATATGCGATGCATCATGTTGGCTCAATGCATTTACAATAATAATAAATCATCTCCATCATGTGTCGTGCTGATCTAGAATAGATATGATTGTCGATGCATAACCTAGACCTATTTGCCGGTAACAGCAAATATACAAACCTGAATAGATCAATAACCAAATCGCCAAAACCAAGTGATCAAATAATGTCTTAGACATAACCAGGTAGTCTCCAAGTCATTCAAGTGCCAGTGAATAATATAACTTGCCGGTGAACCAAATACTGGTGACTGTGCATCAGTCACTAACTTGTCGGTGAACCAAATACCAGTGACTGTGCATAAGTCACTAACTTGCCGGTGAACATAACCAAAGATCTCCAAGTGCTGATAAGTGTTGACAAGTGTTAACAAGTGTTGACAAGTGTTGACAAATGTTGACATCAATGACAAAACCATATCAACATATCCAAAATACCAACAATCTCCCCCTTTGGCATTGATGGCAACACAAGATGGAAAAACCATCAAAGTGCCAAAACAGAAATGCCAAAAGCCAAAAACCAACAATCACCCAAAGAGATCATTAACCAGAAATCAAAATACATAATGTCTCTCCCTAGGAATAATCTCTCCCAAAAGATAATGTGTTTTTCCATAATATCTCTCCCCCTTTGACATCAAATGCCAAAGCAATACAAAAAACTAGATTCAAATACAAAATACCAACTACTCCTCCTGAGAAGTATCTCTCCTCATCAAAACTGAAATAAAAGATTTCTCTGTTAATTATGTCGGTTGATGACAAACATCAACTATCTAAGTCTCTACCAGTGGGGGTAGAACTACAAGCTGCTCTCTGAGATATTCAAAAGTCTCCTTAGGAAAAGGCTTGGTAAAAATATCTGCAATTTGTTCTTTAGTATTCACATAAACCGATTTCACTTCTTTTGCTTCAACATTCTCTTTCAGAAAATTGAATTTGATAGATACATGTTTAGTTTTTGAGTGTGATGCCCTCCTAAATGGCACAATGTTAGTTCTTGATCAAACAACACAAAATCATTAGTGTTAGTCAATCGAAAACCAAACACATGAAGGCATTCCAAAGGAGACACTAAAAGAGACATGCTAAATATATCTAATAAATAGAACAAATGATCATGAGACATCTCCAACTGCCTCTTAGCATGGCCTTAGCTTCTTCTCCCTTATTCCTCTCCTCTCCAAGTTCCAAAATAGTGTAGCTCTCAGCAGCTTTTTGCACTATGGATGCTTATGGAGGATTGAGATTTGTATAATAGCTCCAAATATGAAATGAAAAGCTAATAGTAATGCTAAAATGATGTATTTTAACTAAAAAGACAAGATTTAGTTATGCTATGCTAAAATGCTCTCTAAAATGGCTATAGTCTAAATGCATACAAGTTTTCAGGATGTGGATTATGAAGGAATGGGCTCTATTTATAGGAAAAATGGAGCAATGGATGGCCAGGATTGAATGGTTTAATCAAGGGCCAAGCTTGAAAGTTGGGGATCCATGTGCACAATTGGCACCAATAAAATAATGACAAGTGTCAACACAGGATTGGGTTGAGAGAAGAGGTTGGAGGCATTGAATGCCTGAGAGGACTTCATGGTTATCTAAAGGCTAAGGGTCAAGCCTAAATTAGGATTACCCACTGGATTAGGAGTTAATCCAAGGATAAACCTTTGTGCAAATGATTAAGAGATAATCATGGTCAAAGCATTAAATGCTTGATGAGACCCTTGGGTTGGATAGAGGTTGAGTCAAAACAAATGTTTTAACCATGTGGGAGAGTTGAATTAACCATTAATGGTTATTGAAGACTTTGGGGGATTAAGTGGTTGAAAGTTGGAAGCCTTCAATGGTTTTCAAAGACTTTGGGGTTTTTGGTGGTTGAAGGTTGAAAACCTTCAATGGTTATCCAAGACTTTGGGCCATTTGAGAAGTGACTTCATTTTGCTTAGGAATGTGACAATAATTAGGGGATGGATTAGGCTAATTAGGAAGGGGTTAGAAGAATCTAGAAGGGGATTAGATTTTTGCAAGTGGATTTGGTGGGTGAGGGAAAATAGGATTTTATTAAAATAAAAATTCATTTATTTCAATAATGTGTGCAAGTTGCATTTGTAGGAAAATGCAAGTGGGGTGGGGATAATGATTTAAATAAATGTTTTATTTAATTTATTTAAAAGAGGAAAAGGGGGATTTTAATTAAATAAATAGATTTTATTTATTTAATTGATTGGAATTGGATTTAATGAATTAATTAAAATAAATTGAATAATTTATTTAATTAATAGAAGAACGTTTGGGGATGAATTAATTAAATATTAATTTAATTAATTGATGGCTAGTGGATTTTTAATCAAATAAATACGAAATATTCATTTAATTAAAATGGACAGATTTGTGTGACTACATTTGCCCCTCTTTGAGACGGTGCAGTTTATCGCATCGTTTCAAAGAAAGAAAAATTGGTGTGAAGAAATGCCCCATAAAATGTAAATTTAATGGGTGGTATGCCCCCTCGAGAGATGGGCCGAATTTTTTTTTTTTTTTTTTTTTTTTTTTTTTTTTTTTTTGAAAAATCGGGCGATCTCTCGAAAAAGAATGAAAAGTGGAGGGGATGTAGAATAGAAGAAATTAGAACTAATGATGAAAGAATAAGAGAAAATGGAGTGAATATGAAGAAACAACAAGCCAGCGAGTACCCTGAGGTCATGCAAGAGATACATAGCAGATGTAGTGTGGGGTTTGTATTGATGCTATACAATTGATCAAAATTGGTTGGACAATCTGGTGCAATCGGTTGAATTGCCCCGGTCAAGTCAAAGCATGACAGTTGATGCCAGTTGGTCGCTTGGACATGATAAAGTCTGAGTAAGTGAATCAAAGTGACCTGATGGTGACTTAGACAATTGATGTAATTGCCCGATGAAGTCAAGGTATATGAAGCAAAATACTCGTTGAGACGTAGACAATTGATGTAATTGTCCATCGGATTGTGTTTGATTGGTTGATCAATTGATAGTATGTGCGTGTGATGGATGGTTGTGGGGAATCATGGTAGCCCCGTTGAGACTAGGCCATTATGATAAATGCCTGATGTAGTCTAGGATTACCATAATCGATTACCTGTTGAGACCCGAAGATACTTGATCAGAGTATCTGTTGATAGTCTAGGTGTGTGGGAGTCGATGTATCTGTGTAGACAGAGCAACTTGCTGGATTGTGTGGATGAATGATGATGGGAAGCGATGAAGGGATTAGGATGATGTTGATGATCAAGATAGGGAGGGTGAGGGGGGATTTGATGTTAGATAGAAGATATGGAGGACTAGGATCGAGTCCTATGGAAGAAGATGAGTAAAATAGAGTATGCATTATTATGACTACGTATGCATGATATGCAGCTATTATGAATGTATGGATGGGTGGAATGCAACGAAATGCAATATATACAAATGAGATGGAATGACGATCCATAGTGCTTTATTTTTCATCATTGAGCTTTAAAATGTTGTAAGAAAATACAAGCAACTTGACATAAAGATTCAAGATGACCAGAGTATTTCTTACATGGATTTTGATATAGCAAGTTAATACAAGCAACTTGATATAATGGATCAAGTTGACCTGAGTATTGCTTGCGGAACAGATAAGGATTATCTCCTTTCATGCATGACTTGGATCGTCCTCCTTGATCTTAGGCTTGATCAGATCCTGAGACAAGTACATACCGTACTAAAAAATAAAACCTTTATCCAATTTGGAGGAAGAGGAATCAAAGGATGAGCATTGTACCTGCAACCAAACAGTATATATACATAAAGAATAAAGAATATGGATCCTTGGTAATGGTTCATGTCCATATGGTCGAGGTATACGCTGTAGTCAGCAAGCCGTAGTGATCTATGACTGCATTTTGCATAAGATCACGTAGCTTGGTGAACTTCCCACGTAGACACCATTAGTACATGCCCCAAAACTTCATCGGAAATGATGCGCAAATGATACAAAACAATGCTGAAAGATCCCGATACAGATAAACAAATGAATTACTCACGCATCAACCAAGCATTTGATAGCTTAACGGAATTTTCTTGTCAAAGAAAACGTCATCTTGTCTTTGTTTTTGATAAGGAAGGATGCATCCTTGTGTTAAAGACAGTTTGGTTTGTTGATGTTGATTGTGTGGTTGATTGGTAAATGGTCAGTGTGTGAGTAGTTTGTCAATGCTTGTTTGGGTATCTGCATAGATGGGTATGTACAAAGTTTTGTCATGTTTTTGTGTGATTTTCAATGTTTTCTGATGTTTTTTGTATTTTGTGAAACAATTTTTGAATGTTTGTGGATTTTGTTGAGACATTTTTGAATGTTTTTGGATTTTACGAGACATTTTTGAATGTTTTTGGATTTTGCGAGACATTTTTGAATGTTTTTGGATTTTGCGAGACATTTTTGAATGTTTTTGGATTTTACGAGACATTTTTGAATGTTTTTGATATTTTCTGATGATTGCTTGAATGAAGAGCGTAATGATATATAAGAAAATGTAGAATCCACTTCCATCACTAGGGTAAGGGTACTGCCCCCAGTTTGTAGACCGGACTATAAAAAGGTGGGATGCTAGACGCGTGGAGTACTTTCTTAATTGCAGATCAAATAACAAGCCATAGTTTGGATGGATGGATGTGTGTGTGCATGAATGTGATCGCAACGAGCCTGAAAGATACTGGAGCCATAGTTTTTACGAGTGGCGCCTGTTTGCCAGGTTTTCACCACCGTACTTACCCAAGGTGCCACCGGAGTGTTTGTTCACCGTTTGGATGCATGATTTTTCTTTACTTTTTTTGAATGTTTTTGTATTTTCTTCAGGACATTTTTCTGAATGTTTTTTGGTATTTTCTGATAGGCAGGGGAGCCTGATGCTCTGTACAGCTTATGTGTAAAACCGTTTGAGGTGCATGCTGTTGATTGGATCTGCGAGCGGTTCTCCGTCTGATGTAGCCAACTGATATGCCCCGGACCCAAATACAGCAGTGACAACATATGGGCCTAGCCAATTTGATTCAAACTTGCCTTGATGTTCTCTATTTGGTTGGTTGCGAGGATTCTCTCGAAGAACAAGATCACCTACCTCAAATGTACGAGATCTAACTCGGTGATTGTAGCTTCTACTCATGCGTTGTTGATAGGCTTTGAGGTGATTGTATGCAGCTTGTCGTTTCTCATCAAGTAACTCTAAGTCCTGAAGACGGGATACTCTGTAGGTTTCATCATCGATGAGATTATGCAAGGAAACTCGTAATGATGGTATCTCAACCTCAATAGGTAAGATAGCTTCTGCACCATAGACCAATGAATAAGGAGTTGCACCTGTAGGGGTTCGAATGCTAGTTCGATATGCCCATAATGTTGGATTCAATTGAACATGCCAATCACGACCGGCATCATTGACTGTCTTCTTTAGGATTCTCAATATGTTTTTATTGGATGCTTCGGCCTGACCATTGCCTTGTGGGTAATAGGGAGTGGAAAAGTGGTGTTGGATATGAAATTTCTCACAAAGTTCACGGACATCCTGATTTTTGAAAGGGAGACCGTTATCTGTGACAATAGACATGGGTACACCATACCGGCAGATGATGTAATTGAGGATGAATGAGGCGATCTGCTTGCCGGTAACTTGGGTAAGTGGAACAGCTTCGATCCACTTGGTGAAATATTCGGTGGCGGTAATAATGAATTTATGGCCATTGGATGAAGATGGATGAATCTTACCCACAAGGTCAAGGCCCCATTGACAAAAAGGCCATGGTGTTGTGATTGGTTGCAGTTCCTGGGCCGGTGCATGTATCAGGTCGCCATGAACTTGACATTTCTTGCATTTCCTGACAAAGTAGTAGGAATCCTTTTCCATAGACGGCCAATAGTATCCAGCTCGCAAGAGTTTCTTGGCGAGTGACGGACCACTTGAGTGAGTCCCGCAAATTCCTTCATGTACCTCTTCCAAAGCCTTTGTTATCTCATCTTGTTCTAGACATCGAAGGAGAGTACCATCAAGACTGCGCCGGTATAGGGTTTCGGCAATAATGGTATATCGAGCAGTTTGGCGAATGAAGGTTTTACGTTGGTTATTTGATTGGTTGGGAGGAAGGGTGTGATCGCGGAGATAGGTGTAGAACTCACCGTACCATGGGGATTCAGAACCAACAAGGCAACATATCATTTCAGATTCGGGGATATCATAAGCGGGGATCCAAAGTTGTTCTACCAAGAACTCGTAGCGTGTTGAATTCTGTGGAAGATCTAGTAGAGATGCGATGGTAGCCATGGCGTCAGCAGCTCGATTCTGATCTCTTGGTATCTGCTCAAAAGTGATAGTAGTAAATGATGTCTTTAGAATGTCCACCATTTGCTTGTATGGCATGAGTTTATCATCTTTGGTCTGATATTCATCAGTTGCTTGTCGAATGACCAGTTGTGAGTCGCCATATACTTGAAGTTCTTTTAATTTCCATTGTATGGCTATCCTGAGTCCTGTGATCAAAGCCTCATATTCTGCTATGTTGTTTGTGCATGGAAATGTGAGCCTGTAAGACTTCGGGATGCTATCACCTTGAGGTGTGATAAACAAAATGCCTGCCCCCGAGCCGTGCCTAGTGTATGAACCATCAAAATATAATTTCCATGGTTGTACTTCTGTGATCATGAATATCTCTTCGTCTGGAAAATTGGAAATGAGGGGATGATCACCTATGAGAGGTGCATCAGCCAACTGATCTGCAATGACCTGCCCTTTGATAGCTTTACGGTCCACATACTCAATGTCAAATTCACTTAGAATCATTACCCATTTGGCCAAGCGACCTGTCAATGTTGCTTTGCTAAGTAAGTACTTGAGTGGATCAATCTTTGCGATAAGTTGTACCTTGTGTGTCAATAGATAGTGCCGCAATTTAGTGGCTGCCAAGATTACTGCTAAGCAAGCTCGCTCAATAGGTGTGTAATTGAGTTCATAGCCAACCAGTGTGCGAGAGATGTAGTAAATAGCACACTCTTTTCCTTCTGCATTATGTTGTGCCAGTAGTACACCCAATGCTGTACTTGTTGCTGAAATATAGAGTAACAACGGTCTACTTGGATCTGGTGGCATCAACAATGGTGGATTCATGAGATAGTCTTTAAGTGCCTGAAATGCTTGCTGGCATCTGTCATCCCATTGAAAGCGTATGTTCTTGTGTAGCAGGTGTGTGAAGGGGTGACACTTATCGGCTAATTGTGCAATGAACCTTCGGATGGATTGAAGCCGTCCTTGTAATGTCCTTAGCTGACTGATATTCTTTGGAGGTGGCATGTCCATGATTGCTTTAACCTTTGCTGGATCGACCTCAATGCCTTTGCTTGAGACAATGTATCCTAGAAGCTTCCCGGAGGTCACTCCGAAGACACATTTCTTTGGGTTGAGTCGAACATGGTATTGTTCCAGTCTATCAAAGATTTTATCTAAGATGTGAAGATGTCCATCTCTAGTAAGTGATTTTGCTAGTAAATCATCCACATAATCTTCCATTATAGTATGCATCATGTCATGGAAGATGGTGGTCATTGCTCTTTGATAGGTCACTCCTGCATTCTTTAGACCAAAAGGCATTACATTCCAGCAGTATGTGCCCCATGGACATGTGAAGGCTGTCTTATGTTGGTCCTCTGGTGCGATCTTTATTTGATTGTATCCTGAAAAGCCATCCATGAGTGAAAGCATGGCATGTCCTGCTGTCAAATCCACTATGATGTCGATATTTGGTAGGGGGAAGTCATCTTTAGGACATGCCTTATTCAGATCTCTGAAGTCTGTACAAATGCGAATGCCCCCTTTTGGTTTGCCAACTGGTACAATGTTGGAGATCCATTCTGCATAATCAATTGGTCTAATGAAACCAACATCCAGGAGTTTCTTGAGTTCTGTTTTGACTAGCACGGCAATCTGAGGATGCATCTTACGAAGCTTCTGCTTGACAGGTTTGGCTCCTTTTGCTACTGTGAGATGATGCATGACTAAATCAGGATCGAGCCCAGGCATGTCTGCATATGACCATGCAAAGTTGATCTGACGCTGTTGGAAGAACTCTATAAATTGAGGTTGTTCCTCTGGAGTGAGAAGAGATGCCAGATGTATGATATGAGGATTTTCAGGAGTCCCCACATTGTATTCTTTGGTTTCCTCGATAAGAATCGTGGATCGTTCCTGTTGTGTACTAGCAGGGAGAATGTCAAACCCTTCATCCTCAGGCGCCTCAGAGAGGTTTTCACCGTTGGATACTCTCTTTCTTTTTACTTTTGTCAGATCAAACAGTGCCACAGTGTGGTTTTCACTGGAAGATCCATGTTTTATTGTTATATTTTTGCAGCTGAAGGGTTTGGCATCCGCCCCGAAGTATGTTGCGCTATTAAGTTGAATGGCGAATCCAGCTTTGTGATCCCCGCTTGGTAGATTATCCCTTAATTCCAAAAAGTCGATGATAGCCTCATCGTTCTGGAAGAGGTCAAGACATGGGGGATTTGGTTGGTTCCATTCGATGAGTTCAGGGTGTATAATAGGCATTACTTCATCGATTAGATTAAGTGCGGGTGATGTATCAGTGAGGGTTAAGACGGTGTGGTGAAGGTCGTTGATAGTACTCTCCCTGTCAGAATCAGGCGTAGGATGAGACGTAGGGTCTGTGGAAGATGTTTCCTGCTCAGGTACCCAAGTGGTCTTTATCTGTGCTTCTCTGTAAACAGGGATGTCTTTGCGTGGCAGAGGTGGTGATGTGTCTTCCTCATCTGAAGTGTTAAGTTGCACTGAATCAAATTCCCATTCATGTGAGTCGGTCTCTGAATCACTTTCCAGCATCCGATTGCTATACCATACTGGGATGTCTTTGGAGTTAAATACTGCAGGCGTGATTGGTTTATGTACTTTTGTGGTGATCGATGCTGCAGGAACCGTGATGGGGTTTAAAGGATTTGTTATTGGAAGTATCGGCAATGGTGACTCAGTGGTTTCTGCAGGAACTGCTGGTGCCATAGATGTCGTGGCGGGTTTTGATGCAGTTGCTACTGCTGGTGGTATTACTGGTTTATTTGGTGGGATGATTGGTATTGTAGATGGTTGTGGTGGAGTTGTGAGCCTCGATGGGGCCGTGGGGATAGTGTTTGATGGTGCTTTGATTATGAAAGGTGTCCTCTTTGCAGTAGGTGGGCACAATGGTGTATTGGGTTTTCCTTTGAATCTGAGTTTAGGAAGGATCTCTTTTTCAAAACCTAGGCCTGTATTACCTTTGGGCTTGAACTCTGGCAACAGCGGTTCATGTCGTCCTTGTTTGCAGTATCCCAAAGCACTCTGACCATCATATCCCATTCTTTGCATAATGAGGAGGCCTTTGCCATATTGTTCCGTAGGAAGTGTAACTCGCGGTATGTCAGTGGTGATGGGATCTTTATAGATCCAGTCCGCTAGGTCCTCATCTTGTGTCTCTTCCTCTTGACTCTTTCCAAGGACGAAAGGCGTTAAAGCACATGCTGGCGTGATTAGTGGTTGCTGGAGCAACTGCTGTGGTTTACCATGTGTTTTAGGAGAAGTGGGCATTTGTCCCACACAAAAGAGCTGACTCAAGTTATATTCTCCAGGACCTTCCTCTGCTACTTTCATCTTTAGCTTTTCTTGCTTGGGCATAGGGGTGTTTGAACTGGCAAGAGAGGCGGGATTTATATATGATGTGGAGGAAATGGCTTCTCTATTATTAGGAACGGTAATCTCTGGTTGATGGCTGATATTATGGCAAAACGCAAAGGGATTTGCATCACCCAGGATTGTGATCTCTGCACCATTATGTGGGAACTTGATACATTGATGGTAGGTAGATGGAACGGCTTGCATGGCATGTATCCAAGGTCTTCCTAATAATAGATTATATGGCAGAGGAAGGTCCAGAACCTGACAAATGATATGCTTTACCACAGGGCCCACTCGGATTGGTAGTACTACAGCTCCTTTGGATGAACGCTCTGCATCATCATAGGCCTTGATGGTGATCTTCTTGCGAGGATCCACTGATTCTATTGCATATCCCAATGCTGTGACCAACTGTAGTGTGCAAATGTTTAGGCCTGCTCCATTATCGATCAAGACTCGCTTGATCCTGTGTTGGTTGACAAAGCCTTCAATGTGGAGTGAGGCGTTATGAGGTTGTTGGAAAGAAGAGTTATCACTTTCAGAAAAAGTGAGACAAGGTGATGACTTTAGACTTCCAACCATGGCTTGAAATTGGTCCGTGTTCAGGTTTGCAGGGACTGACGCCTCTTGGAGTGCTTGATCCAAGATTGTTTTATGAGAGGGTGACAGACGCAAAAGCTCCAAGATGGATATAAGCGTAGGGGTTTTGTCTAATTGTTCCACAAGATTGTACTGCTTTGGGATGGAGGTAGTGCCTTGTGGAGCTACCTTTATGGTGACCTTGCCACAACGTGTAACAACATTGCAATTTGAGGTGGGATTTTTGAAGGTGATAGTTGCAATTTGTTCACTGGCATCATACAGGTGATTGACAGTGTAATTATACGCAGCTTGTGTATAATCAGTGGTATCAGGACCTCGTCTGGACGTGGAAGGACCCCTTTGATCTTGCGATGGAAGTGGATTCTTGAACATCTGATGATCATTATTGGTCGTTTTCGGATCATGTCCTTCAATCTCAATTTTTCGTTGCCTTGACCGTGATCGGGTTTGAGCCATTTTGTTTGCAAGTTTGTTTTGAAGTTGATTGAAGATGATGATGAGTTGTTTGATGAAATGAAAGATTGATTGGTTGGTGATTTGTGTTGTATGGGAATCTCTAGCACTTTAAGGTAAATGTAACCGAAATTCCTTTCTTTGAATTGCTTGTTTGTTTGATAAGTTTGGATGTGATAAGGTGTAGAGAAATCTGAGATGTGTTACAGATTTTGACTACCTAGCAATGAGAGGATTCACTCATGAACTAGTTTTAACCTGCGTAGATGTGTCTCTTAGGATGAGCTTATCCTAGATGTAGAAACAATCTAAAAGTGATGTGATGTGTTTGATTTCAAGCAATATCTAAAAGAGAACTTGGGACAAGAACCTCTTAATGTTTTGAGAGTTGGGATGGATTGATGATGGAATAATTATGTATGAATGAGATGATGGATGAAAATGTTTTCAACTTTCAATAAAAACTTTGTGTCACAAATGGGACAAACTCTATCTCTTCCCTTTCGGGTGTTGGTGGCACTTCTCGAGCTGTGTTGTAGGTGATACAGATGTTTGGGAAGAAATTGGGATTAATCTTTCCTCCTTGATTTTTGTGATAACTCAGAGCTCTATATTGCATAAAAGCTCTGTGGTTCAATGATTCTGAATCAAACTCGTTTGTTTTACCTTGAAGGTATAGACGCATGCGATGTAGAAAGACTCTATGGGAGACAAAGATTTGTCGATTGATATAGAAGAATTTCCTCCTTTTGATCAAAGCCTTTGAGCTTAGTGGTCTCCTTTTCAAGGTGATATTCTGATGACACTTCTTCTTTCGCAAGATGTGAAGAATGGTCATAAATTTTTGATTCTTTGTTTGTTTGTACCTTGTTTTTGATGTTTTTGGTTGTGTTGACAGATGTTGGATGAATACTTTGTTTTTGGGATTGATTTTCTGATTTTTCTTTGACAAGAAAACAAAGCAAGCACACAAACACAAGAATGTTGCCTCAAAAGGCACAAATGAGTATGGGTCTAGATCAACCCAATCCTTGGACTTGTTTTTGACCCTTCCTTTAGATTTATTTTAAGGTGTAATTCCAAAGCCTGAAGTCGGCTCAATTTGCACTAGGTCTGTAAAACGAACACACTTCAAACACTCTTTATCCCTAAGGTCAAATGGCCAGTTGTGATAAATTTAGCCCACATCTTGATATTTCTTCGACTTTGGTACTACATACCTTATGAATCCCGCCGTGGCAGGTAAGGATGTGATATACTAAGTCTTGCGCGAGCATAACAAATAGATGATCCCTATGATGGGGGAGTCACCACTTTTATCAAGCCACAAGTGACTTTTCAAAAAGCTATGTTTCTACTCAAGGAAATATGTATGGTGAGTATCTTGGGAGCAAAACCATCTATGCTCTTGCACTAAATTATACCTCAAATATCCTCAATCAATAGAACAGGTGGGCTACTACTTAAAAGTGTTTAGTCATGTTCGATGGCTTTGGACATAAGTTCATTCTGCAGTGACTCACTTAAGAGCCTTGTAACTGGTGGTGGGGCCCATTTGTCCTTTCGGCCAGTTACACTGTAGGAACAGCTATACCCAAGGCTACAGCTTTCGCTCTCACCTGATTTCTATAGCGGCTCGAAGGATTTACCGCTCGAGGTCGTTCCCAAGAGTATCGATCCCTTGGCAGGCCTCTCTTAAAAAGATAAAATTTTGAGCGTTACTAACACTTTTCTCTTGCACCTAGGACCACGAGAGCCAAGGGAGAGGATAGTGTGTGTTAGAAGTAGGACCACTCGACTGACTTTTTGTGCACAAGCGTGCCAAACACGTAAAACACTTGTTCCTTTTAATCCAGCATTTGCAAATGTGATCTAACTATTTGGAGATGTTGCTCCAACAGCCATGGTGTTCTTTCTAACTTCAAAGCAATATGTTTTGTAATCTAGAAGTTGAAAGTCCTGGTCAACTTAATGAAAAACACGATTGCATGAAGGAAAATTTGTTTTTGCCAAAATAAAGACAAGTGGATTGTTCTTTTTACTGCACCAAAAATTTTGAAGTGTGGATTGTGATTTTTAAGTCCCAATTGATGCAAGAAAGAAAGTTTGTTTTGTTGATTTTAAGCACCAAATAAAAATGAGGCCTAACTAGAAAACAATGAAAAACTCTTTTTTGTGTTTTTAAGTTCTTTTTAAGCACTAAAAAATTTTTTTTTTTTTTTTATGATTTTTGTTGTGTTGTTTTAACCTGCACAAAGAAAAGAAACAAGTTAATAAAATCGATGCTCAAAGGGGGGCTTCCACAAGCCTAATTTTTGATTTTTTTCGGTTACAAGTCCCTTTGGGCGACACTCTGTCGCAATAGCGCTATTCTGTGTTTTTTACAGAAGCGCTAATTAATACGAAAGCGCTAGTCTGCGTGAGCAGAAGCGCTAATTTACACAGTAGCGCTTAAATAAAAGAAAATCCCGAGAATACAAAAGCGCTAGAATAGAGTCAATAGCGCTGAAATGGTGACAATAGCGCTGGAATGTTGTTAATAGCGCTGAAACATTTTCAATAGCGCTACTTTATGGTCAATAGCGCTAAAAGAAATTTTTCAATAGCGCTAAAACGCGTTCAATAGCGCCGAAGCGCGACCTGTGTGGCAATTTCAACAAGAAAAATGTTAATTTCAAAAAAAATCAATCAGAAGGTTGCGTGTTCGATTCACGTCGGGTTCACCAAATGATGCCCTCCTAAATGGCACAATGTTAGTTCTTGATCAAACAACACAAAATCATTAGTGTTAGTCAATCGAAAACCAAACACATGAAGGCATTCCAAAGGAGACACTAAAAGAGACATGCTAAATATATCTAATAAATAGAACAAATGATCATGAGACATCTCCAACTGCCTCTTAGCATGGCCTTAGCTTCTTCTCCCTTGTTCCTCTCCTCTCCAAGTTCCAAAATAGTGTAGCTCTCAGCAGCTTTTTGCACTATGGATGCTTATGGAGGATTGAGATTTGTATAATAGCTCCAAATATGAAATGAAAAGCTAATAGTAATGCTAAAATGATGTATTTTAACTAAAAAGACAAGATTTAGTTATGCTATGCTAAAATGCTCTCTAAAATGGCTATAGTCTAAATGCATACAAGTTTTCAGGATGTGGATTATGAAGGAATGGGCTCTATTTATAGGAAAAATGGAGCAATGGATGGCCAGGATTGAATGGTTTAATCAAGGGCCAAGCTTGAAAGTTGGGGATCCATGTGCACAATTGGCACCAATAAAATAATGACAAGTGTCAACACAGGATTGGGTTGAGAGAAGAGGTTGGAGGCATTGAATGCCTGAGAGGACTTCATGGTTATCTAAAGGCTAAGGGTCAAGCCTAAATTAGGATTACCCACTGGATTAGGAGTTAATCCAAGGATAAACCTTTGTGCAAATGATTAAGAGATAATCATGGTCAAAGCATTAAATGCTTGATGAGACCCTTGGGTTGGATAGAGGTTGAGTCAAAACAAATGTTTTAACCATGTGGGAGAGTTGAATTAACCATTAATGGTTATTGAAGACTTTGGGGGATTAAGTGGTTGAAAGTTGGAAGCCTTCAATGGTTTTCAAAGACTTTGGGGTTTTTGGTGGTTGAAGGTTGAAAACCTTCAATGGTTATCCAAGACTTTGGGCCATTTGAGAAGTGACTTCATTTTGCTTAGGAATGTGACAATAATTAGGGGATGGATTAGGCTAATTAGGAAGGGGTTAGAAGAATCTAGAAGGGGATTAGATTTTTGCAAGTGGATTTGGTGGGTGAGGGAAAATAGGATTTTATTAAAATAAAAATTCATTTATTTCAATAATGTGTGCAAGTTGCATTTGTAGGAAAATGCAAGTGGGGTGGGGATAATGATTTAAATAAATGTTTTATTTAATTTATTTAAAAGAGGAAAAGGGGGATTTTAATTAAATAAATAGATTTTATTTATTTAATTGATTGGAATTGGATTTAATGAATTAATTAAAATAAATTGAATAATTTATTTAATTAATAGAAGAACGTTTGGGGATGAATTAATTAAATATTAATTTAATTAATTGATGGCTAGTGGATTTTTAATCAAATAAATACGAAATATTCATTTAATTAAAATGGACAGATTTGTGTGACTACACGTCGGGTTCACCAAATGATGCCCTCCTAAATGGCACAATGTTAGTTCTTGATCAAACAACACAAAATCACACAAGATGTTAGAGTTAATCAATCAAAAACCAAAACATACGAAGGCATTCCAAAGGAGACACTAAAAACATGCTAATGAATCTAACTAAAGAAGTAAGACAATGAGATATCTCCAACTATCTCTTAGCATGAGATTAGCTCCTTCTCCCTTGTTCCTCTCCTCTCCAAGTTCCAAAATAGTGTAGCTCTCAGCAGCTTTTTGCACTATGGATGCTTATGGAGGATTGAGATTGTAGAATAGCTCTAAACATGAAATGAAAAGCTATTTTAATGCTAGAATGATGTGTTTTAACCAAAAAGACAAGATTTAGATTGTTTATGCTAAAATGCTCTTCTAAAATGTCTATAGTCTAAATGCATACAAGTTTTCAGGATCTGGATTATGAAGGAATGGGCTCTATTTATAGGAAAAATAGAGCAATGGATGGCCAGGATTGAAAGGTTTAATCAAGGGTCAAGCTTGAAAGTTGGGGATCCATGTGCACAATTGGCACCAATAAAATAATGACAAGTGTCAACACAGGATTGGGTTGAAAGAAGAGGTTGGAGGCATTAAAGGCCTGAGAAGACCTCATGGTTATCTAGAAGGTAAGGGTCAAGTCTAAATTAGGATTACCCACTGGATTAGGAGTTAATGCAAGGATAAACCTTTGTGCAAATGATTAAGAGATAATCATGGTCAAAGCATTAATGGCCTGATGAGACCTTTGGGTTGGGTAGAGGTTGAGTCAAAACAAATGTTTTAACCATGTGGGAGAGTTGAATTAACCATTAATGGTTATTGAAGACTTTGGGGGATTAAGTGGTTGAAAGTTGGAAGCCTTCAATGGTTTTCAAAGACTTTGGGGTTTTTGGTGGTTGAAGGTTGAAAACCTTCAATGGTTATCCAAGACTTTGGGCCATTTGAGAAGTGACTTCATTTTGCTTAGGAATGTGACAATAATTAGGGGATGGATTAGGCTAATTAGGAAGGGGTTAGAAGAATCTAGAAGGGGATTAGATTTTTGCAAGTGGATTTGGTGGGTGAGGGAAAATAGGATTTTATTAAAATAAAAATTCATTTATTTCAATAATGTGTGCAAGTTGCATTTTTAGGAAAATGCAAGTGGGGTGGGGATAATGATTTAAATAAATGTTTTATTTAATTTATTTAAAAGAGGAAAAGGGGGATTTTAATTAAATAAATAGATTTTATTTATTTAATTGATTGGAATTGGATTTAATGAATTAATTAAAATAAATTGAATAATTTATTTAATTAATAGAAGAACGTTTGGGGATGAATTAATTAAATATTAATTTAATTAATTGATGGCTAGTGGATTTTTAATCAAATAAATACGAAATATTCATTTAATTAAAATGGACAGATTTGTGTGACTACAGAGTGAAATACCGAGTTCTTAGATATATCAATTGTTGTCATATTATCACAGCAAATAGTTATAGGTTCCTTGCATTTTACCTTTATGTCCTTCAATATTTGTTTAGTCCATAATACCTATGTACAATTAGTTGTTGCTGCAACATATTCTGATTCTACTGTTGATAGTGATGTACAACTCTGTTTCTTGCTCAACCATGAAATTAGTCTGCTACCAAGAAAAAATGCTCCGTTGGTGGTGCTTTTTCTTTCATCTACATCTCCTGCCCAATTAGCATCTGTGTATGCACATAAATCAAATTTTTCATTTGTAGGATACCATAAACCAAGATTTGTGGTGCCTTGTAGGTACCAGAAAATCCTTTTTACTGTCGATTCATGATTTTCTTTAGGATTATTCTGAAATCTTGAGACAATACATATTGCATTCATAATATTAGGTCTTGTTTGTGTCAAATACAGTAAACCTCCTATCATAGACTTGTATATAGTTAGATTAACAGGTGTTGATTCATCTTTCAATGATAGTTTGTCAGTTGTAGTCATAGGTGTACTTACTAGTTTAGAGTTTTCCATGCCAAATTTCTTTAGTAATTCCTTCAAGTACTTAGATTGACATAAGAATATACCTTTATCAATCTGTGAAATCTGCAATCCTAAAAAGAATTTTATCTCCCAATCATAGACATTTCAAATTCTTGTTGCATTTTATTAGAAAAGTCTTTACACAATCCATCTTCTCCTCCAAAGATTATATCATCAAAAAAAACTTCAATAACCAAGATGTCATCATTAGTCACTTTGTAGTATAGATTGTTGTCAGCATTATCTTTAGTGTAACCAAGCTTCAAAAGATATTTGTCCAATCTAAAGTCCATATAAAGCTTTCCTTAACCTAAAAACCATATCTTTGTCATCTGTCAAAGAAAATCCATCAGGTTGTTCCATATAAACTTCTTCTTCAAGAGCTCCATTCAGAAATGCACATTTAACATCCATTTGATATACTTTATAGTTCTTGTGAGCTACAAAAGCCAATAATAGTCTGACTACCTCAATTCTAGCTACCGGTGCAAAGGTTTCATTGTAATCAATTCCTTCTTTCTGTGAATATCCCTTACACACTAATCTTGCTTTGTTTCTGATTACCTTGCTATCTTCATTAAGTTTATTTCTGAAAACCCATTTAGTTCCAATTACATTTT
Source organism: Cryptomeria japonica (assembly GCF_030272615.1). Lineage (NCBI taxonomy): Eukaryota > Viridiplantae > Streptophyta > Pinopsida > Cupressales > Cupressaceae > Cryptomeria > Cryptomeria japonica. The sequence goes on from NC_081405.1 coordinate 544,070,747, forward strand.
TGTGTTTAGGCCGGGGAACTAATGACCAAGTGTTATTCCTTTCAATTTGTTCCAATTCATCTTCCATAGCTTTAATCCAATATTTATCTTCACATGACAAAACCATATCAACATATCCAAAATACCAACATCACTGACTACATAAACATCGAACTACAGTCCAGAAAGAAGAGTGAACTACAAGTATAGCATCTCTTATACTTGAGTACAATTTAAGTTAAGCTCAATACTAGAGACCTTAAGCCTCTCTTGCAAACCCAATTCGATCACCTATGATCGAACAAACCTTATGCATATGATTACAACATTATTCGAACACAGATCATCCCATAACCTTGATCTATCCAACCTTGATGTACAAAGAGATCTTACATCATTTATACCAACTCGGGACTTAAACAATTAGGTCGGCCACCTAAAAGATAATACAATAAATTCATAACATAAACCCATAATCCAATGATCAACCAAGTCACCTTAGGCCAAAAACAATGTAAACCAATTATTAAATCCCATCAGTAATGCATGAAGAACATCCTCCAATGCATTACAGAAACCAGTCCATAACCTAGATAACACCAAACCCAAAATAGGTTGCCATAAACCAAAACCAACACCACCAATGAACTGGAACATGAACAAGATAACCCACAACATTGTGAAAGCCTTCTAGAAGCCGCACCAACACCACTTATCATGTGCATCAAAATATCGTCAACAAAGCTCTATTGGTAAAACCCTTACCGGTGACCAAAAGGCTTACTAGAACAAAGGATAGCTCCTGAGTCATCAAATCCCAAACCAGCTAATCGTGATACACATCTGAATAGCATGAATGATAGATCCAAACCAATTCCACAAACCAAAGTATATCAGATCCTATAGGACCAATATCATAATCAACCACTCTACCAGAACCAATCAAAAACCGGTAAACAACCAAAACAACCAGTGTTGCCATCAATGATAAAACATCAGTGCAACAAAATCAATTCCAAATTGCCAACATCATCTCCTTCCATGGCTCCAAGTGATAAAGGTGATAGTGCTCAAAAACTATTTGTGAAGTTCAAATCAAACAAAATATTCATCAAATTCAATGACAACAATAACAACAATCAGCTGGTAGCCACTACAGGTGTACCTCCTTTGTCTAAACACTTTAAAAGAGAAAAAGAATTTACTCCTCTGAATGAATATTTCCATAGCATTGTGTCTCATTTAATACAAAGGAATGCGTTAAAACTTCCCCAAATCAAACCAATTGATCCATCTAAGACAACTTCACCTTACTTTGATGCTAAATCCTTTTGTCAATACCATCGTCATCCTGGTCATGACACTGAAAAGTATTTTTCATTGAGAAGTAAGATTCAAGAATTGATTGATAACATACCATATCTGTGGCAGGTGTGAATGATAAAGGAAAAAAATTTGTACCTCCTCCTAATCAAAACCTTCATATTTTCACTTATCCTTTACCATCCCATTCCACTAATGTGATTGAGATTGGTCAACTTTCTTTCTCTCCTAATGCTGTTGGCCTTGAATCTAACAATGTGGTGAGCCTTGTAGATCAATAAGAGCCTCCTAAGGATTTGTGCATCACATTTGATCCTATTGAAACCATTAAAGCACCTGATGGACCATTATACATAACTATGAAAATCAAAGGTATACCCGCTAGGAGTAGTTATTGATCCTACTTGCATGGTTAATGTGATAAATGGAGAATTTATTTATACTTTACAATTGCATCAAGTGATATATGATGATACTAATGTGGTAGTTAAAGTTTTTGATGGCTTTTCTTGACCTGCTATTGGTTCTATCATACTTCCTATTGATGTCAACACTAAATACTTAGATGTTCAATTTTATATCATTCCTACATATAACCAATTTTTTGTGAAGTCGAGACATCCTTGGCTCTCTTCCATGAAAGTGATTTCTTCCATAGTTCATGTGTTTTAAATTTCCTCATAATGATAAAATCAAAATTGTTAATCATAGCATGTATCAACCTACAATGAGGCATGGATATGTTTGTCTTGATTATTTTTTGGTCCAAACAATTCCAACCTCTTCAACCTAGAAGTGATTCCAATTTCTCCTAAGCAAGATGTTCAACCTAATTCTCCAAGATGCAAAATGCTTAAAACAAATGATAGTTCAAGTTCTATTCCTATTAGAGCTCCTATTCTTATAAATATTGATGAAGAAATAGGTGAAAATGTTCTAAATGATGAAAATGTTGATCCTAATATTTCTTATGATTAATATGAATATATTGATGTTGACAATGATTTATCTGCAAAATTTTCAAAAGCATTAATCCTAGCTCCTAGTAATGAACAAAGTGACTCGTCATTAGAGAATGGTTCTTGTTTGGAACTGGTGATAGCTTAATCTATTGTGCTTGATGTGGTTCCTCTTGCATGTTTTCCACCTTCCCGAAATAATGATCAGCAAGATCGGGGAAGGATGACATGCTTGATTAGCTTCATTAGCACCATATAATCTCTTTCTCACTCTTCTCTTGCTTATTTGTGACAATTTTCTATTTGTTTCCCTATTCTTCTATTTGTTGTCCCCAGTGTTGTCTACTTTAGGATGATCCAAAGAGTTGAGATCTCTGTTGGTCTCTTCCATCTTGACTCAAAAGACATATGTGTTCCCTTCTTCCATGGTGGTTTCCTTTCTTTTGGGGATAAGGATAATTCTATGCACACACACACACACACATATATATATGAGTTATCACAAAAATCATACTGACTCCAAAAGTTAGGTGAAACCACCTCATGTTTTGTGCTTTGTGTTCATTATCCTTTGATTTATCCTCTCTTGGGGGGCTAAATTATTGCGATAACATGATTGCCTTTGTAAGTGTATGCTATCTTAAAGAAGTTTCTCCTGGCAAGGTGTGTGCAATCTCTTTAATGTGGGGGCATACACTCTGCTCATGATTCTCTCTCTTGATACTTAAAGTTACTTATCGAACTTTGTCTTTGCTTTGTAATTTTTTGTGCTTTTTCTTTTCATGAGTCATAGTAAGAGAACCTTACTAGTTTTAGTCATGGTTCTCTCTTTCTCTCTCATGATCTTCCATTTTACCTTATCATTGAAGTTGTAAGATCCTAAAGTCCACTGGGGGCTTGGTGTATCTTGCCTCTTTGACATGGTGAAAGTCTTTCAATCTGAATTCTTTGTACTTTTTTGTGAGTATTTGCATAAGCTCATACTCCCACTAAAGTGGGGGATAAGTATAGCATCCTAAAATTTCACTCCTTACAATTTCTAACTGCATTTGGGTCTTCGCCTTAGTGTTTGCACCCCTCAACCTGATCGAAGACCTAATTATGCTCACACATGTCAAAAACTTCATTCTTCCCAATGATGCACCCAAAGGCCACCTTGATCCTACCCCAAATTAGGGCAGGACTAGGGCATGGCACCCTGGTCCCCCTTAATGGGGACCTATCTTTGGACCCCTCCTCCTGACCTATCTCAAATTTGAAGTGGGAAAACCTCTCTATGTCGGCTCATGTTGGAAATTTAATTCATTAATCCTATAGGAAATTATATAAGAGAGATTCCCCCTCTCATTTGATCCATCCATCCACGATCATCCACAATCATTATCAAGCATCTGATCATTCAAGCATTCAAGAGTAATTGAGCATTTTCAGTCTTCCTTCAAGCTTTGGAGCAGAAATAGAGTGAGGATTTCAAGAATTGAAGAGGAGATCATTATTGTAATTTATGAAATCATAATTCCATGTGGAGGCAAGAAAAACTTCACAAGGAGGTATAAGCATTTCATTTTCAATCAATTCAGCATCCCCTCAAAGAGGAGGATTTCTACTTTCAGTCATTTCAGTTACATTATTTCAACCACTTGTTTAATTCCAAAACCGGGGTTTGACCTAAAGGAAAACCCATATTCCTAACACATTTCCTTTTCCTTATGTGTGCAAGAAGCAGGTGTGTAGTTGTATCTTTGGAATTAAGCTTTATTTTCAGAGATGGAAAAACCCTTTTCGACACACGAAAAGCTCAAAGGACCAAGAGGGTGGGTGACCTAGTCTGGACACATAGTCCCTGCTAATTTTAGTAGATTTTGTAGAGTAGCTCTGAATCATCTCAAACTTCTCAAATCTAGGTGCACGACAAAATCCTGAATCACTCATTGTTTATTATATTTGCCTTCATTTCCAACACTTACTCTTAATTCAACTAGTCAACTTACAAAAGAGGGTCAAACATATTCCATTTTAATCAGTCTACTTAGTATTCAATCCTAATCTTATTAGTGACTGAATCTAGTGGATTTACCCCCTCTTTTGAATGTGAAGGCATAATCTCTCCCCAAAGTTAAAATAGGTGATTTGGTGATTCTCCTCCATTGTTGCAAATTACCAAGTCACCTAATTTTCCCCTTTACAATTTCAAACTTCTCTTCATTCATCTATTTTGATCCTTGATCATCTATTTCTTGGATTTGTGTGTGATCTATGACCAAAATTAGATCCTAGATAGGTTCTTGTTTCTCAAATAATCTAGCATGGTATCAGAGTCATGTTGTCTAACATAGCTCATTATTTTTCTAATTTCTTTGAGATAATTGATACGAATAGATAGCTAATAATTTTTCTCATAACCCAATATTATCTTATCTGACATCCTAATATGACCTACAGAATCAGAACAATTTAAAGGAAATAATAAGAATCTAATTGATTTGGTTGATATATGTGTTCCTATGAGTAGGTGATTGCAACGTTTTGGTAGTATTAGAGAAATTTTAGAATTTCCAATGTCCAGAAGGTTTGAGAAAGTCAAGAGTAAATATTTTTTACCAAAATCAGAGTTTGGAGGACAGTTAAAATAATCAAAGTGAAATTTTTTTTAAAATTATTGGAATTATTTTCAATCTGGCTTTATAATCTAGCTTCCACTCACTAATAAGAAAAATGATTCAAGGGTTTTGTTCCCAGTATTAAAAAACTATCTGAGAAGCAATCAATAAATTTTGTGGAAATTAAACTGAAAAAAGGCATGATTTGTTTCCAACATGCATATTCAACATCTTTTTATCAAAAGTACAAAAAAAAAAATTCCTTGGGTGTCAAATTTTTACAAACTAGTACTTGATAGAAAGCTAAAAATGAGCACTTTCCATGCACAAAGGTCTTGTTGATAAATGTTATTTTCTACCAAATTATATTACAATTAAATCTTCAACACTTTTTCTCTTCAATAGGCGGTAGCTTTAACCTCTAAAATCCATTTTTTAAAAATAAAAAGGCATTATAAAGGTATTGGATAGGTTTACATTGCTATAAGGTTAATTTTTTTAGATTCTGTATCAAAATACTTTTTATCAAAGTTTATAATTTTGGCCATTGGAGGTTTGGAAAGCATTATAATTTGATAAAATGCATTTTAAGTGCACTAATAATAAAGTGCCAAGCTTGTATATTTGGGAGGGGGGTGTTATTTTTTAGACTAGTAAAAAGGGGGGTGTCTTGTGTGTCTTTGTTTTTGTACTTTTATTTCCTCTCTTTTAATATTTTTTTTCTCTCATGGATGAATATACAATTCATATTTTAACACTTCATAACTATATTGAATGGAAATATAAGATTATAATATATTTCAAAATACATGGATATCATCATGTTATAATAGGACTTTAAATTAAACCATGGGATGATGTAGATAACATAAAATGGTTTAACAAATGTGACGAGGCCTTTGGTACTCTATGTATGTTAGTTTATATTGACTTTATTTTTCACATTAAGTCTACCACTACACCAAATGGAATGTGAACCACTTTAGAAAGCATATTTGGTAAGCAAGATGAGTTAAGAGGTCATCAGTTGGAGAATGAACTCATATGGTTGAATCCAACCAATTTTGACACAATACAAGACTTCTTCACAAAACTCAAATTTGTACTTGGTTACAATTCAATATAGTTATGAAGTGTTAAGAAACTAATATTAAGCATTCTTTCAAATCTTGGTCCTAACTATTCAGTGTTTCTCTTTGCACTCTATGCTACAAAATGTTCCTTAGGTTTCACATACAAAATGCCTTCTCTAGATGAATTTGCTACAAAATTTTGTAGGGAGGAGGAAAAATGGTTCTAATGGGTACAATTATATCCTCTAAGTTGCATACCTTGGTAATAAATAAAGGCACAAAATAACATAAAGGGTCTAGCAAACAAGACAAGAAATAAAATAATCAAGTAGAGAAGAAGAACAAAAAATTGGTTACTTCAAAAGTAGATAACCAAACTTATTCATCAAAAGGTGAACAACCTAAGAAGGAGAAGATCAAGTGTTCTTACTATAAGAGGCCTATCCATGATGCACACAAGTGTTTAAAGAAACAAATAGATCACCTTTCACATCTTCTAGAAAAGGACAATGTCAAGGTGCTTGATTTAGCAAGTACAATTCATCAGAAAGATCTTCTAAGGACATAGACAAAAGCAAGGGGAAATGAAAGGGTAAGGACCTAATTATTTTTGCTTCACAACCCAAAAATTATTGGATAATATATTACAATCATTTTCAAATATTTTGTTCTATGAAAGGTATCAACATGTAGCATACAGTTTGTTAGACTTGTGTGAATATTTCTGATATTGTTGTCATTTATGTCAAACCAGCAATCTGGTTTGGATTGGGCAACACATGTAGCCCGAATTGGTTTGGGTGTTGTATGCAGTCAGTATGTGCATTTTCTTCTTTATGGATAGATATTTTTTTTGGACAGGCGTTATGATGTAGTATGATGGAAGTAATATAGTATGGTAATCTTTGGAAGATCCTTGTTCTAGAATTTTGAGTTCCCATTGATCTCGATATCAATCATGCGTCCTAAATTATCTATTTTTATCAAATTAGTAGTATCTCTTCAAGTTTCATATTGTGTTATTCTTGGTATGTGTGGAATCCACACTTTGGAGATATTGTGCTTAATTTTGTTATAATGGTTCAGTATTCTTGGGTTCGGATGACCCTTCCCCATTCTGGTAATTTCAACATATGCATTGTGGAATGGAGTATGTGAAAAAATCATGTAGATATCTTGTGGAGGCCGACATGAGTGTCTTGATAATGTGTTGGGCTTGGCTGAAACACTATTTTGTATTTGTACCCTTTGGTATATATACATATACATATGTAGTAGCTTGATGTTTGAGTGATGCAGGACATGAAAGCATATGTGAGAAGGAGATTAAGTAAGTTCATGTGATATGAGAAAGAGAGTTAGCAATGAAGGTAGTAGTGTGTAAAGTGTGAGTTGCGAAAAAAAAAGGTAGATAGTGTTGCAGTAGTGCTATAGTCCTTCACCAAACCTGTTATAGGACAGTTGTATAGAGATCTCTAACCAAATCTATTGTAAAGTTTGTGAAGTTTAATCTGAGATTAGTCTTAGAACTTATCCCATGCATTTGGAGATGCAATCCCTTTTAGTTCAACCTTTTTTGTTGTAGTGATCATTCCGATAGTGAGTCATTTCTTTGTATCTTTGCAATGAGCAGTCTGACAGTGAGACGCTTTTGTAACCCAGCAGTGAGAAATCTTTGTTGTAAACACCAAGTAACTAGTTATATTCTCCTGAGAGTTAACACTCTCTATGGTTTTTCCCATTTGGCTTTTCTACATATAAAATCTAGTGTTTCTCTTGTGGTTGTGCTCTTCATGTTTATTCTACAATTGTTGTTTCATATTTGTTAAGTTCATTGGATGATTAAAGTTAAAAGAAATTTTTAAAATCTGTGGGAATACTAATTCACCCCCCTTCTTAGCATTATGATGCTTTCAACCTAATCAACAATTGGTATCAAATCTCTGGTCCCTTGCTTGGAAGCTTAACCACTTGAGGGAGATCCGTGTTGGTTGAATCATGACACCTATATGAATGATCAAAGACTTTTAAATGGATGAAGATCTGAAGACAACTCTTGAAGATTTGTAAAGTGTTCAATCAGAGAATGAAGAATTGAAAGAGTATGTGAAGATAGAAAATGAATGTGTGTAGAAGCTGAGAGAGAAAATCCAAAAATTTAAATTGAGGCACAAGGAGGTTAACAATCAGTTGAAGTAGGAAAATGAGACTATTAAAGACCTAATGTAGAACATTGAGGAGAAAGAGAAGACAAAGTAGTTCCCAAAGGAAACAATAAAGAAGAAGTCTGAGGAATGTGCTTGAACAAGAGGTGAAGAATATAAAGGCATAAAATAAGATCCTTGATAGTAGTAATCTCCTGGAAGATTTAATTAGCATGCAGAAAGTTAATTTGGACAAAAATGGACCTTTCCAACCCGGTATGCATTTAGATCAGAATGATAAAGAAGTCAAAGCTAAAGTGGAGAAAAAGACAAAAGATGAGGGGAAATCCTGGAATTAGAATTCTAATGCAAGAAGACCACTGGTTCGATGACCTAATGCACAAAGGTACCCATATTTTAATGGATATTATTTTTAATGCAATAAATTTGGACATAAGGCAGTAAATTGTAGAAGCATTTAGTGCTATAGTTGCAAGAGGTTTGGACATAAAGCAAGTCTTTGTAGAAATCATGTTGTGAAATAATTATAATCGGTTTGATGCATACAAGAAGAGTTACAAACTTCATGGACACTATTACATTTGCAATAACTATGGACATAAGGCTAATCAATGTAGATAAAGATCACATCCGATAAGATCTGAAAGGAAGGGTATCAATTGTTTCAATTGCAAGCAATTCAGACATGATGCTAATCAATGTAGAAGTGGAAATGAGGAGAAATACACTGAGAAGAATGTGATAAAGAATGATGAATCAAAGAAGAAAGAAAATTTGGTCTGGAGAAAGAAGAGTGAGGAAAAAGGAAGTGAACTTGATGTACCAGAATTCAGTGCAGGCACCTCTTCCTCTGATAACTAAGCATAAAGCTTTGGATCAGGGGGAGTTTGTTATGAAATTAAAATCTTCTATCCTTCCTATCTATGTGGATCATGTCATTGATCTAGTATGACAATAGTTTTAAGTTCTATCTGACAATCAGAGGATTTTTGCTGACATCATCCACAAGACAGCTCTTGGCGGCAAAACCCTAGGAAGTATGTTTGGAAAAATAAGCATTGGCTTTTTTAATTCATTCTTTCATATTACTTATTTGTGTTTGAGTTTATTGAGAGTAGTAGAGGAGTAGAAAAGTGAGCAGTGCAAGGAATCATGGAAGGAAAATTGATCATAGGAGAATCTAGTAGCGAGTAATTTCAAATTTTGGATAAAGTGTTTCTAGATGAATTTAACCTGTAGAAAATCAGAGTTGTTGAAGCTAGTCTAAGTGATGATGAGTTGCAAAGGGTTAAATAATTGGAAAGTATAGGTCTAAATCTATGGATATAATTCCCTTGGTTTGATAATGCAGAGGTTATCAGGATGATTCTTAGTCATGCATAGGATGATTGCATCATGTTGGATAAACCCTATCCGATCACGAAGGAAGTTATTTCTATGATCATCGTCTTGTGAGACATTAGATAAGTTATGGAAAAGAATTCTATCTTGAACAAAGAATTGGAATCCCTAAGTAGCGTGAAGGGTGATCAGTGAGCTCTAATCATTAACACAATCAGCAACCCTGTGGTGAGGTATGTTGATTACGACATCTCTTATAAAATTTATTTCAAGAATAGGGAAGGTAACACCTTGGTGATTGTAGTATATATGGCACATATGCTTGTGATGGAGAATAAATCATTTGACTTGTGTAAATTATTGAATGAATTGTTGTTAGAGAATATTAGAATGTCAAAAGAGAAGAATTATGCATTCTGGTTTGGGTCATTGCTTGTGAGTTTGGTTATGTATTGTTTGGGATCCCTTCCGGTAAAAGATAATGTCATATGGGTGTCTAGAATTCCGACTACAAGGTGAATATTTAGATATTTGAACACTCTAATTAATAAAGAAGAATCTTGTGATGCTTATTTCAAATCCTTTTTGGACATGTGGAGTGTTGACTCGGTATATGTATCTTTCATTTCTGGCTCTGGAAACTCTTCCTCTGAAAAGAAGAAGAGGAGACAGTCTATTCCTATTACTATTTCAAATCCCAAGAGAAGAAATGTAGAAGATGTGGTGATTGATGATCCAAAATCCCCTGTAGCTAAAGGAGATTAGGTTGTTGTAGAGTAGGAAGCTGGAGATTTAGATGATGAATCTAATTTGTTGAAACTAGTTGATAATATAGATAGAATCAAGAAGATTTGTGTGATGTGGATGACTTTAGTTGAGTTAGATAGAATTGAAAGCATTTTTTTGAAGCATTTAATCCAAAACAACTTGAGCCTTGAATACATCAGTAATATGCTTCTAGAATCTTTGAATGAAGATCTAAAAGAGAGGATCTCTGAACAACAAATTGAAGAAAAAGGTTTTAACATGAAAAAGCTATTGAATGAAAGTGTTAATGCACAAAAGATCTTATCAGCATGCATTGAGGAATTAAGGAACTATATCTGCAATTCCAATAGAGTCTATAGGTATTGTATTTCTTGGTCGGTAGCTACAATGAAGCACAAAAGAAAGAGTAATGCTATTTAGGGTGAGCTGACAACCCTAGGCAAATCTTTTGATTTTTCTAATGATAAGGATGGTGAGCAGAGGAAAATAATTAACTCTCTTCAAGATGAGGTCTTATTGTTGCAAAGGCAGAGAGAAAACTTTGTGAACATGTTTCGGAAGGTTAAGGAGATTGTTGGGTCCAAATTGGAGCATTTTTTCAATGTTGCTTCAGATAGTTTCTCTCATGTCGTTGATCTATAGGTATAATGTAAACGCCTTTCAATTAGCATTAAACTGGCCATACATTCTTGGAAAGTTAATCTTCTGAATCTAAAGGAGAAATACATGTTCATCTTTTCGAAGAAGAGTAGCTAGAGGTTCTTGTGCAGTGTTCAGGTTCTGGAATTTTTCTAGTTGTGTATATTATGTCCTTCTTCCTTTTTCTTGTCATTCTTTTTTTCATCAAAGGCATCATTTTTCCTTGATGTCAAAAGGGGAGAAATGAAAGGAATGTGTTTTCTTGGATCTGAGGAATCACATGAGTAAGGAGGAGTTCTTATGTTTTAAATATGTTTTTCCATCAATGACAAAGGGGGAGATTGTTAGACGTGTAAATATTGTTGATATTTTTGTCATTGATGTCAAACCAGCTATCCAATTTGGACTGAACAATGCATGCCCGAATTGGTCTAAATATCAATCTAGATGTTGTATGCAGTCAGTATGTGCAGTTTCTTTGTTATTGACAGCTGTTATTTTTGGACAAACATTATGATGCAATATGATGGAGGTAATATAGTGTGGTAATCTCTAGAAGATCCTTGCTCTAAAATTTTGAGTTCTCATTGATCCCGGTATCAATCATGTGTCTTGGTATTATCTATTTTAATCATATCACTAGGATCTCTTCAAGTTTCATATTGCAGTATTCATGGTATGCGTGGAATCCACACTTTGGAGATATTGTGCTTAATTTTGTTATAATCGATCAATATTCTTGGGTTCGGATGACTCTATTCCATTCCAGTAATCTCGGCATATGCATTGGTGAATGAAGCATGTGAAGAAAGCATGTAGAGATCTTGTGGAGGTTGACATGAGTGTCTTGATAATGTGTTGGGATTTGTTGAAATACTATTTTGTATTTGTGTCCTTCGGTATAAATATGTATATACATATGTAGTAGCTTGATGTATGAGTGAAGCATGAGATGAAAGTGTACATGAGAAGGAGATTAAAAAATTTCATGTGATATGCGAAAGAGAGTTAGGAGCAAAGGCAATAGTGTGTAAAGTGTGAGTTGCAAACAACAAAGGCAAACAATGTAGAAGTAATGTAGTAGTCCTTCACCCGACCTACTACAAGATAGTTATATAGAAATCTCTAACTAGATCTACTATAAATTTTGTGAATTATAATATGAGCTTAATCTTAGAACTGATCTCATGCATTTGGAGATGTAATCCCTTTCATTTCAACCTTTTTTGTTGCAGTGAGCATTCTGGTAGTGAGTCGTTTCTTTGTATCTTTGCAGTGAGTAGTCTAGTAGTGAGCCACTTTTGTAATCTGGTAGTGAGCCACCCCTATTGTAAACACCATATAACTAGTTGTATTCTCTTGATATTTAACTATCTTTTTGGTTTTTTCCATTTGGGTTTTCCACATATAAAATATGATGCTTGTCTTGTGGTTTTGTTCTTCATGTTTATTCTACATTTGTTGTTTCATATTTGTTAAGTTTGTTGGGTGAGTTTTGATATCTCTTTGGATGATTAAATTTATAATAGTTTTAAATTTGTGGGAATACTGATTCACCCCCCCCTTACAGTATTTTGGTGCTTTCAACCTAATAAACATAGTTTCATATATTCCTCAATAGAATGGTATTGCAGGATACAACAATAGGTCCCTAAAGGAGATGGCCAATTGTATTATTCACTCCACATCTTTGGAAATTGAGTTCTAGGAAAAAACTATTAACTATGCATGTTTTACTCATAAATGAGTTTATCACAAATTTGTGAAGGGGATAACTCTTTTTCAAGCTTGAATTGGTTAGAAAGCAACAGTTAAGAACTTTAGACTGTTTGGTTCTTTTACATGGGCCAACATTATAGTAGAGAAATGTAAGACTATGGATTCATAAAGCAAGGTTTACATATTATTTTGGTATCTAGATGATGTCAAAGTCTACATAATTATCCATCCTACCACTCATGAGTTATTCATTGAGAGGAGTTTTTGTTTAGAGGAGAGCTCTTTTTTTTATTGTCTTATCACTTATCCATCTAGCACCACATTGGAGACATTCCATCATGATGAAAATTCTTTACAGGATCTTAATAATCCTAATTTTGATGAGAAATTTTCTTCCTCCATTGCAAATGGTAATAGTGATGATGAGGATTTGCATTCTTCTCCTAGTCATCATCCAGAGGTTGATGATTCTCCCTATATTCTCCAAGATCACCACCTCTTTGGGCTCAACAACCATTGGATTCAACTAGTGATTTGGTGATCCATTAAAAACTAGAAGAACAAGGTAAAAATTTCAATAGGCTCCATATCTATACGTTGCTTTAGCTTTTGATACTACAATGCAGGATGCGTTAAATTCCTTAGAAAGGAACCACACATGGGATTTAGTCCCTCTTCCTAAGCTAGGGAAATTATTTGATGCGAGTAGATCTATCAAACAAATTGTATAGCAGATGTGTCATTTCATAAGCATACGACTCTCTTGGTAGAAAAAGGATTCTTCTATGTTTCTCAGATTGACTACTTTGATACTTTTACACCAATCGCTAACATGTAGTCCATTCAAATTATCCTTGCTATAGTTGCACCCCATAATTAGGAAGCTCATCAGATGAATGTCAAGAGTGCCTTTATTCATGGTGACCTTTAGGAGGAAATCTACATAGAGAAACCACAAGGTTTTGTTCAAGGTCCCTCACTTGTGTGTCGACTATGAAAGTCTCTCTATAGCCTCAACCAAGCTCATCAAGATTAGTATGCCAATATGGAATCATTCCTTCTAACTATTAGTTTTATTTAATGCTATTATAATTAAAACATATATATTCTACAACAAGATGACACTCTCACCTTTCTAGTTCTCCATGTTGATGACTTGTTGGTCATAGGGAGTCACTCATCCACCATCAAGGTAGTGAAAACTGCTCTACATGATAGATTTTTAATATTAGACTTGGGTCTTGTACATTAATTCTTAGAGATTGAGATCACCCAATCATCTTCAAGTATGACATTTTATACTAATTGTTGGATATTGTTGCTGCTAGGATATTTTGTGGTCATTGACGTCAACATATTCTTGTGTTCTAGTATTGTAGAGAGTTGGTTTTGTTGTTTCAGTTGGTATGTTGTAGATGTGCTTGTGAGGATTTGTAATTTCAATAATGAAGTATCTCTAGTTGATTCAGTGTTGATTTCATGATGATATGTGGTAATTTGATCGGGCTATAGATTCCAGTACAGGGATTGGTTTTTTAGTGTTCAATGTTGCAGTGTCCTGGTATTTGATTTGTTGTGCTCTAGAATGATTATATATTGAGTTATGAATTTGGGAGAGTGTTTGGGATTTTCATGTGTATCTTTAATTCAGATGGTTCATGATTTGGTGATGTGCAAAATATCTTTCTATTTCTCGTTGCTGCTATTGAGTGTTCTTGAGTATCGGCGTGTTGATCGATGAAAATTTGATTAAGTGGTGTTGGTGCAACTATTGCGGATGGTTCTAACATGCTTGTTGGTTTTTTCTAATTGTGTCCTATTTGTTTTGGTGGTTTGCATTGGTTATTGTGCATGTTATTGATGATCTTATGGGTACAATAATGTTCTTAGTGTTATGTGACATTTTAGGTGGTGTAGCGTGTTGTGGATGATCTTGGCAAGATTTCTGGTGGTATTGCATGCTCGATGATTTGATTTGGGTCCATTCTATGTCGTCATGGCATTGTATTGGTCTGGTGGTTGAGTTATGTATCATGTGATATAATTTTATAATTAGGTCTTAAGGGTTGAGCCGAACTTGTAGTCAAGGTCGACGATTTGTATAAATAGGTGTTATATTCATGTAATTGGGGTATGGGTGTTGTGTCTACATTATCAGAGAGTGGTGCATGTGCGAACAAGTGAATTTATCTTTTGGTGAGAAGTGTAGAGAATATTGTGTTGCAAAGAAGACAACTATTCTTAACCGAAACTATCATCAGACATTTGGAGATGCTATTCTTTCAGATCATCTAAACCGGTTTGTTGTTTGATCTTTGTAAGGAAGTGAGCCTTCCTTAGGGTTCTATCTCTTCTTGTATTTGAGCAGTGAGCTCTAGGTAGTGTGCCTGAATGCATGTGTATTCCCCATTGTAATATTTTCACATACTACTACAGAGTATCATCTTATTCTGGGTAGGTTCCCATTGTGGTTTTTCCTTTAACCAGGTTTTCCACGTCGAAATCTTAGTGTTATGTGTGTTGATGTTATTATGTTTATCTTTGTTCTTGATGCAGTTAAACATATTTAAAGTTGTGCTTAAATTGTTTAATCTGGTGAAAATTGGTTCACCCCTCCCTCTCAGTTTTCCTTAATTTTTGTTGCCAACAATTGGTATCAGAGCTAGATCCTTCGAAAGAAGCTTGACTGCTTGAGGTGATCTAGGATGGCAACCTATATTTTCAAGAAAGAGAGTCCAAGGTTTGATGGAAGGAATTAATTATGAGGAGACTTTTTCTTTGGTATCTAGAATTGGAGTTATTAGATTACTTCTTGCATATGCTACTTATAAGAATTTCAAGGTATATCAGATGGATGTGAAGTCGGCATTTCTGAATGGTGATCTTGAAGAGGAAGTCTATATTGAGAAACCAGATGGGTTTTCATTATCATATGAAGGAGACATGGTATGTAGAATGAAGAAAGCATTGTATGGACTTAAAAAAGCCCCTAGAGCTTGGTATGCTAGATTGGACAGGTATTTGATGAAGTTGGGATTTTGTAAAGGTACTGCTGATAGTAATTTATACTTTAAAGTTGATAATGTAAACATTTTGATTATTGAATTTTTTGTTGATGATATTATTTTTGGAGGAGATGAAGATTTGAGTATGAATTTTGTTGATGATATTCAAAAAGATTTTGAGATGTCTATGATAGTGAGATGAAATTATTCTTAGGATTGTAAATTACATAGACTGTTAAAGGCATTTTCATTTCTCGATCTAAGTATGTGAAGGAATTGTTGAAGAAGTTTGGGTTAGATGACTCCAAACCTATTGGAACTCCTATGGTGATTGGATGCAAGTTGACTATGTAAGATGAATCTCTGAAAGTTAATCAGACCTTGTATAGATCTATGGTTGGTGGACTATTATACTTGACTCAGACTAGGCTAGATATTATGCATGTTGTTTGTCTTTGTGCAAGATTTCATGTTGATCCTAAAGAAAGTCATGTTACTATTGTGAAGAGGATTTTTCAGATATTTGAAGGGGACAGTTGACTATGGTTTGTGGTATCCAAATAATGATGGCTTCATGTTATGTGCTTATACTAATGCTGATTGGGCAGGTGATGTTGATGACCAGAAGAGTACCTCTGGTGGTACATTGCTTTTGCGGAAGAAGTTGGTTTCTTGGGCAAGTAAGAAGCATGATGTGATTTCTCTATCTAGTGTAGAAGCTAAATACATTGTTGTTGCTAGAAAATGTACTCAGGTAGTTTGGATGAAGCAGATGTTGAAGGACATTAGAGTTGTTTACAATGAGCCTACTATTAGATATTGTGATAATTCAAGTGCTATTAATATCTCCAAGAATCTAGTATTGCCTTCTAAAACAAAACATATATCAATTGAGCATCACTTCTTGAGGGAGAAAGCCAGTGAGGAAGAAGTCAAATTGGAGTATGTATCTACAAAGGATCAGATTGCAGACATAGTTACTAATTATTTTCCTACGGATACATTTGTATATCTGAGAGAAACGTTAGGGGTCTCTGCCCCTCCTGATGAGAACTAGATGAATTGAGATGCATCAATCCAGTGGACTTCATAGTCTTATCTTCTTATCTGGATTGATGAGAAGGTGCTACTACTCAGCAAGAGTAGTCAATGTATGGTTCAATGTTTGTGGGAGAGAAGGATGATTTGTTTGTGTCTTTGGCATTGTTGACAAAGGGGGAGAGAAGCATGTGAAAAAATGACTTATCTTGGAATCTTTGTGCGCATGAACTCAGTGGGAGATTGTTGGTGTTGATTCCTTTATTTGCATTGATTGTTTTTCACATTCATATGTTGCCATCAATGCCAAAGGGGGAGATTGTTAGATATTGTTGCTCCTAGGATATGTTGTTGTCATTGATGTCAACATATTCATGTGTTCTGGTATTGCAGAGAGTTAGTTTGGAGGTTTCAGTTGGTATTTTGCAGATGTGCTTGTGCAGATTTGTGATTTCATTAATGAAGTATCTCTCATTGATTTAGTATTGATTTCATGATGATATGTGATTTGATTAGGTTATAGATTCCAGTATGGGGATTGGTTTTTTAGTTTTCAGTGTTGCAGTGTTCTGGTATTTGATCTGTTGTGCTCCGGAATGATTATATCTTTAGTTGCAGATTTGGGAGTGTTTGGGATGTTCATGTGTATCTTTAATTCATATGGTTCATGATTTGGTGCTCCGTAAGATATCTTTCTAGTCTCAGTTACTGCTATTGAGTGCTCTTGAGTATTAGGGTGTTGATCGATGAAGATTTGGTTAAGTGGTGTTGGTACAACTATTGTGGATAGTTCGAACGTGTTTTTTGGTGTTTCCTAACCATGTCCTATTTGTTTTGGTGATCCGTACTGATTATTGTGCATGTTATTGAAGATATTAAATGGGTCTAGTGATGTTTTTCATGTTATGCGATATTTTTTAGTGGTGTAGCATGTTGCGGATGATCTTGGAAAGATTTTTGCTAGTATTGCATGTTTGGTGATTTGATTTGGGTCCATGCTATGTCATCATGGCATTGTATTGGTCTAGTGGTTGAGTTATATATTGTGTGATGTAATTTTGTAATTAGGTCTTAAGGGTTGAGTCGACCATGTAGTCAAGGTCGATGATTTGTATAAATAGTTGTCATATTCATGTAATTGGGGTATAGGTATTGTGTCTACATTATCAAAGAGTGGTGTATGTGTGAACAAGTGAATTCATCTTTTGGTGAGAAGTGTAGAGTAGAGAGTGTTTCAAAGCAAACAAATGTGCTTAATCAGAACTATCATCAGACATTTGGAGATGTTATTCTTTCAGTTCATCTAAACCAGATTGTTGTCTGATCTTTGTAAGGCAGTGAGCCTTCCTAAGATTTGTAGCCCTTATTGTATTTGAGTAGTGAGCTCTAGGTAGTGTGCATGAATGCATGTGCAGTCCCCATTGTACTATTTTCACATACTACTGCAAAGTATCATCTTATTGTGGGTAGGTTCCCACCGTGGTTTTTCCCTTAATCAGGTTTTCTATGTCAAAATATTGGTGTTATGTGTGTTGTTTTTATTGTGTTTATCTTTTTTCTTGATGAAGTTAATCAGATTTGAAGTTGTGCTTAAATTTTTTAATCTGATGAAAATTGATTCACCCCCCCTCTTAGTTTTCCTTCATTGTTATTGCCAACACTAATCACTTATTAGGAGTAGATTATCTACTTGATTCATATGAGGCTCAACATTTCATATGCTTTGGGAATGGTCTCTCAATTTATGCGGGAGCCACATGAGTTACATTGGAAAGTACCTAAGAGGATCCTTTGCTATATTCACGGTATTGATAATAATAGAATTCAATATGCAACAGGCATGGATATTGACTTGGTTGGATATACATACTTTGATTAGGTAGATGATTATCAGGATCACAAGTCTACTTTAGGGTATTTCTTCTCACTTGGTTCCAATCTAGTTTGTTGGTTTAAAAAGAAGTAGTCTACATTTTCTCTTTCATTGATAGAGGCTATGAAAGAAATACCCATTTTTACCCATTTTTTATATTTTCATGTAAGGAGGTTTGCCACATGTTTTTACATTTACCAACTAAGGATTTTTAGCTTCAAAACATTTTCACTGAGTTTGGTATTCCAATTAGAAATACTACAATCATCTCTTTTTTATAATCAAAGTGTTATACATATCTCAAGGAATATAGCTCATCACCAAAAGACAAAACATGTTATGATACATATGTACTACATCCAGGGGATAATTCAGGAAGGAATCATTGCTCTTAAGTATTTCTCTACTTCAAAGAAGACTGCATGGGGTGCGATAAGTGTCTACTTTAGGAGGGGTCTCTTATTCATTCATTTTCTCTCTCTATTTGGATGGGCTATTCCTTTTACGGGTACCTAACATGGCCTCATTTGTCAAGACCCATCTTTTCACCCACCTAAGATATGCTTAAGGGTGATCTTAGCATAGGTTTTTTATTTTCCTTATGTTAGGGGTATTTATTTTTCTTACACATTATTTAAGCTTTCTTAGGTTATTAGTAGTGCTTAATATGAGGACACATGGCAAAATACTTCATCTACATGTATCACTCTCTCCCATACATGGGTAGTTGAGTTACACACCCTATTTTGGCTTGTTTTCCCACCTCTCATAACCACTATTTTTCCATGAACTAAGTAGGTTATGGAGTAGTAGGGTTTTGTTGGCAATTGACACTCATCCGATAAGAGAATGATATTTTGGGTTGTCATTGATGGCAACTCACTATCTCAGGGTCAATGGTTTCATTGTTTGGTTAACTAGTATTGGTATTCACATTGCTTTACATAGGCACCAACATTCACTTCATAGCTGACTAAGACCCAATCCCGGTAACATGTCATGATCCCAGTAATGTGTATATGGAACCTGGTAATGGATAGGACTCTGTTACGAAATCTTTTGGTACAGATTATTTCTTTTATGGATTTTCTAGTAACATGTGATGGTCGACATGGTCATTAGGATTATGTTTAGATTTCATTATGTTCCAGCAGCCGACATGTTTATATTTCTCATTAAAGCCGACATGGTAAAGTTAGAAGGATATTTAAGAATATATTTTTAGTGATAGATCATATGTGTGATGAAATGCGAATTTTTGGTTGCGAATATTTTTCAGTGAGTATTATGGTCAATGATTAGAAGCATCTATGTGTAGTTTCATGTGCACAACATAACTGGTAGCAGAACAGAGCATCAATGAACCAGTATACAGAGAAGGTTATCAGAGCATTCATCGAAACTTATCCAGCATGGTCAGATGCAATTTATAAGTTCATTTTCAGTTGTAAACACTTTGTAATATTTTGTAAGTCAATGAGACTTCTTATTTTGTGTTTGAGCAATGAGCTCTAGGCAGTTGGCCTTTCTGCATGTCCAGACCCTCTCATGTAATATTTGCATACCTTGATCGAGTATATAGATATTGTGGGTATCAGCCCCACCATGGTTTTTCCCTTTGCAGGGTTTTCCATGTACAAATATTGATGTTATGGTGTTGCCTTTCTATGTGTTATTTGGTATATGCACTATAATTTTATTTACTATTAACTGGTTAATAAGTAATACATTCAAAACTAACATTACTGCTAGAACACTGATTCACCCCCCTCTTAGTGTTCTTGGATTCCAACAATTGGTATCAGAGCTTGGTTCCTCGGAAGAAGTTTAACCACTTGAGGAAGATCCAGAATTTGGAATCAATGGAAACTGGTTTGCAGCAGCAACTTCGACTATATCTTGAGGATATTGATAATGAGCAAATGGAGAATAGTAAATTGAAGAATGAATTGAATCAATCCCGAGAACATATCATTTCATTACAAGGAAAACTTCCAGTTGTTAAGGCTAAGAGAAGGGAACTTTGTGATCAATTGCAAATTGAGAACAATGATGAGGAAGATGTTATGAAGGATCATTGTCAGAAACTTACTCGGGATAGAAAGAAAAATGAGATGCAAGACCTAACTATGTGAATGTGCAAGGAGATTGAGGATAGAAAGAAAAATGAAGAAAACCTAGCTCAAGCTATGAAGGATAGATCTGAGGAATGCAACAGATTGAGATGCAAGACCTAACTATGTGAATGTGCAAGACACTATCTTGAAGAATGAGATGCAAGACCTAACTATGTGAATGTGCAAGGAGATTGAGGATAGAAAGAAAAATGAAGAAAACCTAGCTCAAGCATTGAAGGATAGATCTAAGGAATGCAACAGATTGACTCATGAGAATGATATGTTGAAACTTGAATTGGTCCAGTCCCAGAAAAATGAACAGGAACTTGAGAGACAAATTATAATCATGAGAGATGACTTGGTTACTACAAATGAGTACAAGGACAAATTTCAAGCCAACTCTACTAAACTTGATGAGTTGTTGAAGAATCAGAGAGATGTTAATGACAAAAGAGGTCTTGGTTATGAAGAAGGAGAAAGCTCCGGTACTGCACAACAAGATCAATCATCTGGACAGAAGTAGAAACATAATAACTGGAACTAGAAATCACCGGTAAGACAACCTAATGCTCACAAATTCAATGGTACATGCTTTAATTGCAATAAATATGGTCATATGGCTAGTCAGTACATAAATAGGAATAATCAGAACAATGAATCATTCACCAGTCTTGGAAATGTAAGATGTCATGCATATAGTATATTTGGACACATGGCTAACCAATGCAAATCAAAAGGAAATCAAGGAAATCAAGGGGTTAACAAGGTAATTCAGAAAAATAATATTGTCTATTATGCATGCAACAAGATTGAGCATATTGCTAAATATTGCACAAGTAAGAACCCATCGACAACCAATGGAAATGCAGATGAGAAAGGCAAAGCAAAAATGGAAGACATTAGGAAGCAGCATGAGATGAGATGGGTAAGAAGACCTGATACACTACAGGAAGAACAATTGACAGATTCATCAGGTCCTACACTGGTAGAAGATACAACTAGTAACTAAGGCACTTGGCCTTAGGGGTAGACAAATCATTGAAGATCATGCAAATACCCCGGATTAGGTTTGTAGTCAGAAAATTCTGATTATAGATGGGTACTCGGAAGATTTAAGATATTTATCGGAACCTACTCGCAGACTATGTGAACCGGTAATGCTTCCTGGCAACATTTATGATAGTGAAAAATTAGGGTTAACAGAGATAAAAGGGAAAAAGGTTAAGTTATTTTCTTCACACAACGATCAGACAAGCAAATTTCCAAAGCATTTTAGAGTTCAAGGTGATCTAAGTGAGCACTTTCTTTCAAGGCAATTTGATCTCCCAGAAGTTTTTCAAGGTGTTTTCATGTTGCAGAAACCCTAGTTTTCATGTTTGGTTATGATGGATTCATCTTCATCCTACATCGATACTCCTTTGGTGGTTGAGATTAAGAACCACCCTCATCCCATTTTCAAGAAGCATCTGTACAAATCTCTTTTGGATGAACCATTGGGCGCATTTTCAAAATTCTATCATGGAGTTCTTCATACTGAGGATATTAGAGCTTATATACACTGCAATATCGAAGAAGTTGGAGGTTATGAGTTGTCCTGTGTTTTCACCCAAAACCTAATTTCCAACAACCAACTCAAATCAAAATTTGCACACTTGCAGAGAAAGGGTTTTACACAGTTCATGGATTTTCCAGCTTTCAATGAGGCGGAATGGGTGCATTATGTTTTCAACCACACTCATGGAGAATTCATCTGGTTGGACCAGTTGTACAAGATTACAGAAGAAGTCATAAAAAATGTCATCTGTTTTCACAAAATCAAAGGTGTTCCCAGCACAAGGTGTAAGTTATCTAACACTGAGCTCAATAAACTTACTGGGGTAACTTCTAATGGACGATCTCTAAGAGTAGATGATGTCAGAGATATAGATGTAAATTTTCAAGAAATAATTATCGGATATAAGGTTTATCAGTCAAACCAGTTATGTTGTGTCTCCGGTAACACAATTTTGATGGCACATCAGATGGTTAAGGAGGATGCCCACTATGATCTATGCAGTGTAATGTTGAAAGAACTCATGACTAACCTACAGAAGATCAAGCAAGAAAAGAAGAATACCTTTTGTTATGGCTCCTTCATTTTACTTTTTGGGCATTGTTCCCAATTTTGGCAAGATTCAGTGGAATTTTGACTACCCGATAGCAACACAAATTGCACAAATTTTGGATAGACAAGGGGAAAAGGTTAGCAAAGAAAATTTATGGGTGTTTTTCAAGACATTTTAGGAGGAAATGAAGAATAGGTCCCAGATCCCCAGATCTATAGTAGAGAAGTGCAAGGATACCATTTGTTTTATGGTTAATAAAGATAAATGTATGATGGAGGTTGTACAACCTAGAATAATTTGGATAATGCCAATGGGCTATGAGGTTCGAGACCACACTAGATGCCTATACACAACATCTATTGTAGGAACTGGTAGATGAGAAGGAAGAAAAATTTGGTACTGCCTAGGAGGAAGGACTTAAAGTTCATAAAGAACAGGTAGCTCCAGCAATTCGGAAGAAGATGACCAAGGTAGCAATAGAGACATTGATAAGTGAAGGTCATGACAGGGCCAAGGTTGAGAAGAAAGTCAAAATTTTGGAAGAACAAAGGAAGGAAGAAATGAAGCAGAAAAGGAAAGAGGAAAGGGAAGCCCGAAAAGAAGCTCAGGCCACACCCAATGTGGTCCCAGTTACAATAGAGACTTCCAAACAACTGGAAGAATCTTCAGCTGAGCCTATTAGTCAGACACAGGGAGAGCCACCTAAGAAGAAGACAAAGGCTACCTAGAAGTATATGATTGTTTCTTCTAAAGAAATGGAGTCTGATGAAGAAATTAAGGAGGTTCCCAAAAAGAAAGGCATTTTTGCTAGAGTTGTGAGGGAGAAGAAAGAAGAACAAAAGCAAGAACCAGTCAAGGAGACTCCCCAAAAGTCAAAGATTACAATTGTACATAAGAGGAAACCTAAAATAGATGAGCAGTCCAAACCTGAACCAAAAAGAAAAACTGGTAAGAAGAAGATGAACACTCAAGATTTGATTGATCAGATAATAAATGATGGTAATTTAGATAATATTTCTTCATTCTTTGATGATTTTGAGGAAAAGAACAAGAAGAAAATAGAAGAGGCTATTCTCTTGTATCTTGATTATTTTAGTAGGGCATTGATAAAACTAGAGAAAATTTTGCCTAAGGAGTTATATGATAAGTAAGAGATCAGAAAACTACATGCTTACTCTCTAGACAGGCAGATTAAGGAGACCGAATTGGTCAATCTTTGTCCCACAATAACTCCTTTTGAGATGGATGACTTGATTAATAAAACCGAATCATCAAAATTTAACCCCAAGTACAGGATAAACAACCTTATCTTGGAAAGATTTGAAGAGATTAGGAAGGAAACAAGTGAGATCTGGATAAGAATTCTTTTGGGTTTAGACTATGACTTGAGTTCCAATTTTGTGCAATCCCAGAATATTCAATTGCCTAAGGATAAGCAACAGATAGATCAACAAAGTATAGATATTGAAATTGGCAAACACTCCATCGAATATCACTGTACCGTCTATTGAGTCACATTTTGTATTAGATGACACCCCTACGAAAAATGTATAGATTGCAGAGGATACAGAGGTAGATGTAAATAAGGATTCTGAGAATAAATGTGTAGAGGATACCCAGGTTTTGGATGTGGCACCAAGTGGTGAAGCCACCGGTGTACATAAGCTAAAAGATTCTAAGGCTATCTCATCGGCTGATAAGGGTAAGGAGACTGTGGTGGATCTCTCCTCCAACTTGGCAATTGACACTTCTACCATAGCTAAAGGAAATTCACCACAACTTTCCATCAGTTTTGACAAACCCTACCACCAAATGTCACCAACAGAGAAGATTTTGGCAGTGATAGCTCTTCAAGCACATGCCACTTAGGAATTGGCTCGGGCAAAGTCAAAGGACAAAAAATTGATTGAACATAGTTTTGAATTTTTGAACCAGTTAGTCCCAGAATTTCAAGCTTAGGAAGGTGCAAGTTCTTTGGGTAAACTAGAAGAAATCATTGATTTTATCCCCATGCACTATGATTCTTTATTGAAAATTTTAATTTCAGAGGCTAAAGAAAATTTTGTGGTGGCCTAGAAGTTAACATTTTTGCAAATGATTGAGATTAATAAGGAGAAACTCCGAACCTACTTGTAGTCCATTGATGCAGCTTTGGCTGAAGGAGGCAGTGTATGTAAGACTTGTCTAGATTTTGATAAGCTCGTCCGCTCCATAAACAAATAACTGTTTGACTATAAGAAAAAATTAATTCAAATTTCTAACTCCTACAAACCAATAGTCAATCTATCAAACTCTTTGGATGGTCCAATTTTGGTGGTAATGGATCAAATTTTGGAATTGGAGAAGGATAGGGACATAATAATAAGGAGAGAAAATGAGCTCTGGAATATAATTGGTCCCCGACTTGATAATTTGTTGTTTCATAAAACAAAGTGTACTTCTAACTTGCAGAAGGAGGGTCCCAATACTTCGGAAGAAATAGAGTATTATGCTAGTATCTTGAATGGATTCATCTCCATTCTTGAATCTCTTAAGCATGGTTGGGATAACTACTTTTCATTTTTGAAGAATATGTATGTAGATATTTTGAAGTTTGTATAGAACCAGCTCATGTTTACAACTATACGGAATTCTTTGTGGGCACCCTTCTTTGTCATTGATGTCAAAGGGGGAGGATTAGGTGAAAAATGTATATATTTCTTAGGGGGAGAATCGGATGTATATAGAATATTCATGTACAGGTCAGAAGGACATGGAGATTTTGTGGCAATTTCATGGATGGTATCATTTTTCACATGAGTTTTGCCATCAATACCAAAGGGGGAGATTGTTGGCAATTGACACTCATCCAATAAGACTTAATGGAATTTTGGGTTGTCATTGATGGCAACTCACTATCTCACGGTCAATGGTTTTATTGTTTGGTTAACCGACATTCATTGCACTTAACCGGTATTGGTATTCACATTGCTTTACACCAGCACTCGCATTCACTTCATACCCAGCTAAGTCTCGATCTCGATAACATGTCATGATCCTGGTAATGTGTATATGGAACCCGGTAATGGATAGGACCCAGTTAGGAAATCATTTGGTCCATATTATTTCTTTTATGGATTTTGTGGTAACGTGTGATGGCCGACATGGTCATTAGGATTATGTTTGGATTTCATTATGTTCCGACAATCAACATGTTTATATTTCTCATTGAAGCTGGCATGGTAAAGTTAGAAGGATATTTAAGAATATATTTTGAGCAATAGATCATATGTGTGAAGAAATACAAATTTTTGGTTGCAAATATTTCTAGTGAGTATTTTGGTCAGTAATTAGAAGCGTTGGTGTGTGTTTTCGCGTGCACAACATAACTGATAGCAGGACAGAGAATCAGTGAACCGGTATATAGAAAAGGTTATCAGAGCATTCACCAGAACTTATCCAACATGGTCAGATGCAATTTATAAGTTCATTTTTAGTTGTAAACACTTTGTAATATTTTGTAAGTCAGTGAGACTTCTTATTTTGTGTTTGAGCAGTGAACTCTAGGCAGTTGGCCTTTCTGCATGTGCAGACCCTCTCATGTAATATTTGTATGCCTTGATCAAGTATATAGATGTTGTGGGTATCATCCCCACCATGGTTTTTCCCTTTGTAGGGTTTCCACGTACAAATACTGGTGTTATGTTGTTGCCTTTCTATGTTTTATTTGGTATATGCACTTTAATTTTATTTACTCTTCACTAGTTAATAAGTAATAAGTTCAAAACTAACATTACCGATAGAACACTAATTCACTTCCCCCCCCCCTCTCAGTCTTCTTGGATTCCAACAGGTTTATCATCCTCTTTTGGAATTATGTGCCACCTTTCATAAATCTTTTTGTTTTCATGTAAGGAGGCTATTCCATGTGTTTTGATATTTACCAACTAGGAAAAACCTCCCACTTTTATGGGGAATAGGAGTTTATGCACCTCTTGGATGTATATGCCCTTTTTATATATATATTTAGTACTCTCCTCTCATCTTCACTAGTTTAGTGATAGCTCGATGAGAGTAGTGAGAGTCTTTTGCAATTTCATTTGTCTTGTCTCTATTTTTCTCCCATTTCATATTTTTCTTTATCCAACTATTTTTATCTTTGATTATCTATTACTTGGAGTTGCATGTGATCTACAACCAACATTGTATCTTGGTTGGGTTCTCACTCCTCAAATAATCTAACAAGAATCTTGTGGCAAGATGTTGGATTTGGTTAAGTGTTGTCACTGATGCCAACACTGTATCCCGGTTGGAGGCTATCTCGGTTAGTCTTGGTGATCATCTTGGTTTCGGCTATGATTATGATCTGGTATGATCAAATCTCTAGAATCAGTTTTAGATGCTTACTTTAGATGGTTATTTGTTTTCTATATTCTATTGGTTCATGTTTTGGTGCTCTAGTAACTATCGCTTATGTTCTCGGTTGGTATTTCCTGGTATTGGTTAGCTTTACCGATAAGCAATATTTGGTGATTTGGTCAGACGATTTTGGTCTGGCTTATGGAATCGGTTTCTATCATGTTGAAGGTGCTTCTTGATCATATTCTGAGTGTTTCATGAATTTACATTGGCTGGTGTGCTATTATGGTGGTCCTATTTCGATCCAGTTAGACTTTCTGTGTTACTTCACTAAGCGTTTCTAGTAGTTAGTGAAATGTGTTGGATTTTGGTCTTAGTGGAATTTCTGGCAGATTTAATTGTTTGGTTACTTGATTTAGGTCCATGCGATGTAATATAAATCATAATATTCATCAGGTGGTACTATCTAATGTAATTTTTTTAATTATGGATTTCTGGGTTTAGGGTTTACCTGACCTTGTCAATAAGGTTGATGATCTGTATTAATAGGTGACTTATTCATATAATTTGGATATCAATGAGATTGATGGTAATGTATGAATTTTCAGAGGAAGGTTTATGTGTGAACAAGTGATATATCATTCAACAAAGGTTTTGTATTGTAGGGCAGACATCTGTGCTTAACTAGAACTGTATCAAGCATTAGGAAATGCTACTTTCACAGTTCATTCTTTCTGAATTGTAGTCTGATGCTTATGTAAGTCAAAGAGACTTCTTTTTTGTGATGAGCGGTGAGCTCTAGGTGGTTGGCCTGATTACAAGTGCAATCCCCATTGTGATTTCACATATTGTTGCATAAGTATTATCTGATTGTGGGTAGGGTTTCCCATCATGGTTTTTCCCTTTACTGGGTTTTCCACGTCAAAATATTGGTGCTATGTGTATTGTACTTTCATGATCTATTCTTCATTGTGTTGGTTTCTTTGTGCTCTAGTTTAATGGTTTTGATATGCATCAGTTCAGATTTCTGATGGTAAACTGATTCACCACCCCCCTCTTAGTTTACTCCCGATATCATATATGTCTAACAATTGGTATCAGAGAAAGGTCCTCTTTGTAGAAGCATAACCACTTGAGGAGATCCGATGGCAATTACATCTAGTTCTACATTCAATCCCTATCAGAATGAGATTCCCATATTTGATGGTACAAATTACAAAATATGGAAGGATTGAATGAAGATTCATCTCGGATTTCTTGGAGTTGAAGTTTGGGAGATAGTGGAGAAAGGGTATATACCTCATGATCCTAATTCTAGAACACCGGCACCTGCTAATGAACAAAAGAAGGTTGAAAATGATGTTAGAGAAAAAGAAGCATTGTTAAGTGCCCTATCTGATAAAAAGCTATTGAATGTCATAGAGTTGGAGAATGCAAAGCTGATCTGGACAAAGCTTGAAACTCTTTATGAAGGCAACCATGTAGTAAAGATTTCAAAACTTGAAGGTTTAAGGGTAAAGTATGAAACTTTGAAGATGGAAGAAGATGAGAAGATTAGTTCTTTCATGGATAGAGTAAATGAGATTTTTATGGGAATCCAAAACTGCGGTGGATCAGTCAGTGAGGATGGGATAGTGTCAAAGGTTTGGAGAATTATACCTCTAGTTTATAAGATGAAGGCTACTATAATCAATGAACTCTAGACAATGTCAAGTACCCCTGTTACTAGAGATACATTGCTTGGGAAATTGACTACTTTTGAGCTTGAAGAACTTGGAGATCAGAGTGCTACTAAAATTAAAACTACATTTAAAGCATCTACCTCTAGTAAGAAAAAGATAGATTGGAAGGAAATGTATGCTAAAGATATGGAGGACATTGAGAGAGAAGAAAGAGAACTTGAAGAGATGGAAGCCATGGTTGCTAGAAGAATTCCTAAAGGACCAGCTGGAAGTAAGTATGAAGGAAAATTCCCTTTTAAATGTTTTCGTGCAATAAGATTGGTCATTTTGCTTCTAGATGCCCTAAAAGAGCTGCTAGGAATCATGAAAGATTTGTGAAGAGTTATAAGCCTAATCCAGAATATCAAAGCAGACCTAGATTTAGAAGGAATAAGGATAAATCATGCTATTATGTTGGTGATGATGATTTTGGTATTACTGATGATGATGATGATGAGCCTATGAGTGGAACTGGTAATGGAGCTTCCTCCAGTAAGGATTGGATTTTTATTGCTATCAAGGATGATTCTCTGGAATCTGTCATTGAAGCAAGTCATTCTGAGTAAAAGGCTTTGGCTGCTAAAATTGAAGAAAAGGATGAATGGGTTAGAGACAATGGATGCTCACATCACATGACTAGTGACAAGAGAAAATTTCTATCACTGGAAGAATTTGATAGTGGATTAGTCAAATTTGGTGACAACAAGGCATGTAGGATCAAAGGCAAAGGAAAAATATCATTGGATGGTAAGACTAATAGGAACAATGTTTATTATGTTGAAGGTTTAAAGCATAATCTTTTAAGTGTAGGCCAAATGGTGGATAGAGGATTTTATTTGCAATTCAAGGATAGAAAATGTAAGATCATCAACAGATATGGATTGGAAATTGCTTCCGGAACCCAGACCAATGGAAACATCTTTCTTTTGAACTCCGATGAGAACGCTTGCTTGATTGCTCAGATTGGTGAAAGTTGGTTATGGCATAAGAGGACGTGTCATGTAAATTTTGATTGCATAGAGAAGATTAGTTCAACATAGGTTGTCAGAGATTTTCCCAAGATTGTTAAACCTCATAGTCCGATATGTAGAGAATGCCAAATGGGTAAGCAAGTCAGAACTTCTTTTAGATGCATACATGATAAATCTAATGAAATTATTGATCTTATTCATATTGATCTGTGTGGACCAGCAAGGACTAAAAGTTTTCAAGGTGATAGATATTTTATGTTACTTATTGATTATTATTCTAGAATGATGTGGGTAGCATTTTTTAAAGAAAAATATGAAGCTTTTGAGAAATTCAAAATCTTTAAAGCTATGGTTGAGACTGAGACAAGACTAAAGATAAAGTGTCTGAGATCAAATCAAGGTGGTGAGTTTACATCTGTTGAGTTCAACAACTTTTGTGAGAGGAATGGAATCAGAAGACAACTTTCTGCACCTAGAACCCCATAGAAGAATGGATTGGTGGAAAAGAAAAATAGAACCATATTGGATGCAGTAAGGACTATGATGACAGAAGCTAGATTGTCTGATATCTAGTGGAGGGAAGTTGTCAATATAGTTGCATACACTTTCAACAAAGTACACATTAAAGGTGATACCAGTAAGACTCCTTATGAATTATGGTTTGGTCATACTCCTACTGTCATATATTTCAAAAATATGGAAGTAAATGTTACATTAGAAGAGATGATGCATTGGGAAAGTTTGATCCTAGAAGTGATGAAGGAATGTTTTTGGGTTATTCTACTAAGAGCAAAGCATATAGATGTTATAACAAAATATTGAATAGGATATTGGAGAGCATAAATATCAAGGTGGATGAGAATGGCAGTAATCAGATCGGATCATATGACTATGGACCAAAAGATGATTTTATCATACCTGAACCGGTAATGCAAGAAGCTACTAAGAACAGTGAACTAGTGACTCTGGTAACATCATAAAAATGAACTATGATAGAGGAATAGCGGAAAGAGTCAGTAAATCAAGAAAACTCAAAGACTCCCAGGTATGTGAAGCTAAATCATTCTGAAGATCAGATCATTGGAGATAAAAGCAAAGGTGTGATAACTAGAAGAAGGCTAGCTACTGAAGAGGTATGTTTGATTTCTCAAATTGAACCCAAATCATTTATTGAAGCAAGTAAGGATGAAAATTGGATAAAAGGAATGGAAGAAGAAGTAGATCAGACAGAAAAGAATAAGACATGGGAACTAGTTACTAGACCTAAAGGCAAGAATATTATTGGAACTAAATGGGTTTTCAGGTATAAGTTGAATGAGGAAGGTCAGATTGTGAGGAACAAGGCTAGATTAGTTTGCAAAGGTTACTCATAGGAAGGAGTTGATTATGGAGAAACTTATGCCCCAGTTGCAAGAATTGAAGCGGTAATACTTTTTCTTGCTTATGTTGCACACAAGAACTATAAAGTATATCAGATGAATGTCAAATGCGCATTTCTGAATGGAGATCTTGAAGAGGAAGTCTACATTAAGCAACCTAATGGATTTCATTTATCAAAAGACAAGGACATGGTTTCCAAACTGAAGAAAGCTTTATATGCACTAAAACAAGCCCCTAGAGCATGGCATGCTAGATTGGATAAATATCTTTCAAATCTTGGTTTTAGCAAAGGTAATGTTGATAGTAACTTATATCACAAAATTGAGCATGATGACATACTGATCATTGAAGTCTTTGTGGATGATATCATTTTTGGAGGAGAAGATAGTCTATGCATGAAATTTGTTGATGATATGAAGAATGAATTTGAAATGTATATGATTAGTGATATGAATTATTTTTTATGTTTGCAGATTACTTAGACTGATAAAGGTATTTTCATTTGTCAAACTAAGTATGTGAAGGAGTTACTTAAGAAATTTGGACTTGAGAATTCTAAACCTGTCGGTACTCCTATGATAACCGGTTGGAAATTGTCAAAGGGTGATGAATCCCCTAAAGTGAATCTGAGTAGATACATTTCAATGATTGGTGGATTGTTGTACTTAATTCAAACTAGACCTAACATTACAAATGCTATTTGTATTGCTTATAGATTCCAGTAAGATCCTAGAGAAACTCATTATATTGTTTTCAAGAGGATATTCAAGTATTTGGCAGGTACAATAGATTTTGGGTTATGGTATCCAAAGAATGATGACTTCAGATTATGTGCATTTACAACTTGTGATTGGGCAGGAGATGTCGATGACCAGAAGAGCACTACTGGCAGTGCATTCTTTCTTGGGAAGAAGTTAGTTTCATGGCTTAGCAAGAAACAATCATGCACTTCATTATCTACTGATGAAGCGAAATATGTATCTGCTACTACTAACTATACTCAGATTTTATGGATGAAATAGATCCTAAAATATATAAGGGTAAGTTATGATGAGCCTATTGTTATTCACTGTGATAATATTATTGCTATTGATATGTCAAAAAATCTGGTATTTCATTCCAAATCAAAACACATTTCTATAAGGTACAATTTCTTGAAGGAAAAGGTTGAAGCAAAGGAAGTCAGATTGGTTTATGTGCCTACTAAGGAGCAGATTGCAAATATTCTAACTAAACCATTGCCTAAAGATACTTTTGAATATCTTAGAGATTAGTTGGGGGTTACCAGCCCTCCGAAAGAGACTTAGAGATGCATGAATGCATCAATCCGGTAAGCTTATCAGATATTTTCTTTGATTCGGGTCAATGAGATGATTCTACTACTCAGGGGGAGTTGTCAACTATTTGGTTCAGTATTTTTGGTTTGGTATCCGTCCTTTGTCATTGATGCCAAAGAAGGAGAGATGGTATTCATGTGAAAATTAGTCATATCTTTGAGGGAGATTGTTGGCATTTCTTGGCACTTGGATGTTTTTCATATTTAGTGTTGCCATCAATGCCAAAGGGGGAGATTGTTGGCAATACGCTGGATTTGGTTAAGTGTTGTCATTGAAGTCAACATTGTATCCCAGTTGGAGGCTATCCCAATTGGACCTATCTTGATTAGTCTTGGTGATCATCTTGGTTTTGGCTATGATTTTGATTCAGTATGATCATATCTCTGAAATCAGTTTTGTATGCTTACTCTAGATGGTTATTTATTTGTCATATTCAGTTGATTCATTTTTTTGTGCTCTGTTAACTATTGTTTATGTTCCTGGTTGGTATTTCCTAGTACCGATTAGCTTTACCGGTAAGCAATAGTTGGTAATTTGGACAAATGATTTTGGTCTGGCTTATGGAATGAATTTATATCATGCTAAAAGTACTTCTTGATCATATTCTGAGTGTTTGGTGACTTTGCATTAGCTGGCATGCTATTGTGGTGGTCCTATTTGCATCCGGTTAGACTTTTTGTGTTACTTCACTAAGGGTTTCTACCGATTGGTGAAGCGTGTTGGATTTTGGTCTTAGCAGAATTTCTAGCAGATTTAATTGTTTGGTTTCTTGATTTAGGTCCATGCTTTGTAATGTAAATCATAATATTGGTCTGGTGGTACCGTTTGATGTAATTTTTGTAATTGTGGGTTTAAGGGTTTAGGGTTTAGCCGACCTTGTCAATAAGGTTGATGATTTGTATTAATAGGTGACTTAGTCATGTAATTTGGATGTCGATGGGATCGATGGTTATGTTTGCATTGTCAAATGAAGGTTTATGTGCAAACAAGTGATATATCATTCGATGAAGGTTTTGTGTTGTAGGGCAGACATATGTGCTTAACTGAAACTATATCAAGCATTAGGAGATACTACTTTCACAGTTCATTCTTTCCAGATTGTAGTCTGATGTTTATGTAAGTAAGTGAGACTTATTTTTGTGATGAGAAATGAGCTTTAGGCAGTTGGCCTGATTGCAAGTGCAATCCCCATTGTAATTTCACATACTGTTGCAGAAGTATTATCTGATTGTGGGTAGGGTTTCCCACCATGGTTTTTTCCTTTACCAGGTTTTCCACATCAAAATATTGGTGTTATGTGTATTGTGCTTTAATTGTCTATTCTTCATTGTGTTGGTTTCTTTGTGCTTCGGTTTAATGGTTTTGATATGCATCAATTCTGATTTATGATGGTAAATTGATTCACCCCCCCTCTCAGTTTACTCCTGGGATTAGATCTGTCTAACATAATCTCCTTATGGGCTATAGTATTGACATCAATGTCAACACATAACTAATTTTATAGAGATACTGTTGGGCTTTATCCCCATAAGCCTCATTGATCCAACTCTCTCCTTTTGAAATGAATGATAAAAGGTAGACTTATATGAAATGGTTTTATATGCCGAATGAATGCAACTTACTAAATAACAACATAACTAGTTTGACAAAATAACTATTTGGCTCTATTTCCTCCTTTAAGCCTCATTGATATAATTCTCTCCCCCTTTCACATCAATGATAAAGGGTAGGTTGATATTGTAGACACCTAAAATTGTCATGTCTAATTAAATAAATATTTTATTTATTTAATTATCTAAGCCTAATTCTTCTATTAATTAAATAAATCCTTATTTATTTAATTAATTCATTTATCCTCTTCTAGCCTTATTTCTCATTTAAATAAATACATTTATTTATTTAAATTATCCTTTTCCTAAATTAAATAAATATCTTATTTATTTAATGATCCTACTTCTTCTATTAATTAAATAAATCTTTATTTATTTAATTAATTCATTAACCTTTTCTACCTATGACACATGTCATTCATCTCTTAATTCATACACTACCTACCCCTTTCATTATTTTGGTATTTCTTTTACCTACCCTCTAATCCTAGCTGACCTCCTTTTACACCTCTCAATCTTATCCCTCCATTTCTTATAGTGTCTTCTATTTAAGGAGATACTTCCTTCATTATCAAACCC
This sequence comes from Cryptomeria japonica, assembly GCF_030272615.1. Classification (NCBI taxonomy): domain Eukaryota; kingdom Viridiplantae; phylum Streptophyta; class Pinopsida; order Cupressales; family Cupressaceae; genus Cryptomeria; species Cryptomeria japonica. The sequence continues at coordinate 544,105,387 of NC_081405.1, forward strand.
TAATCAATCACCCTAATCACTCATGCTAATCGACAATTTGGAGGACTTGACTACACTACGATCCTACTTGCAACCACATTCCGTTCTTTGTTGAGCTCTTGTGCATATAAAATTTGAGAGCAAAAATATATCAAGCAAGATCAATGGAGATAGGAAGAATGGACATCAAAACCCTATTGGACATGTGATGGTATAATCTTTGTGATTTCATGTGATTTGCATTGTCTTACGTAATCTTCATATGTTATGGTGGATCTTTGTTAATTGTTAGGCTAGGGTTTGGTGGTTGAATTCATTTAGCCTTTCAATATTGTTATTATTGTTATCCATTTTCACCATACACATTTTGGCACGCCCGGTGGGACTCTTGTCCCTTTGCATTTAACCTTTTTGTTGCAGATTTTGCGTTTTTGAAGTTGCAGATCGGACATTTTTATTTTTTTTTATTTTTTCGATGACATTTTAGGTATTTCCGCGTCTACGAGTGTTCGGATCGCGTCTCTGAGTTTTAGGAGCGTCTGCGGAGGAGGGAATCGCGTCTGTGTCTTCATCAAATTTTGTTTTGCAGGTCTCAGGAAGGGGGCGTCTGTGTTGATTCTGATAGCGTCTGTGTCAGATAAAGGCGTCTATGTATTTTGGCCGTGTCTGTACATCACAGAACCGCGTCTGTGTCATAAAGACACGTTTGTGTCTGGTATAACAGCGTATGTGTTTTTACTATTTCGGAATTTCAAACTTTCTTTGATTCGGTTTTCGGATTTCGCACCTAGGGTTTCAGATCTGGTTTATTTTTGGACTAACCCTTGCAGATCTAGCTAACCAAGTTTGTGCAGCTTGTTTTGGAAGCAAAAACATTTTTGTTGAAGGCCCCTCTTTCACAAAGTCTTTTGGGTTTCTAAATTTACCTAACTTGTGTGCTTGCAGGAAGGGGTGATCATTTGAAACAACCCAAACTACTAACAAATTTTGCTGTAGGTCCTTGGCTAGGGTTTTGAAATTTTGTTGTGTGCCTTGTTTTCATAGATTAGCAAACACTTCCATTGGTGCACTAAAATTGAATCATTGTCTTTTGTGTCTTGAGCAATAGGCTCTTTTTGTTTAATCTTTAGAGGGCCTGTCTTCCCGTGTGGTCATTAGGACTACTAGTGAGAAGTGAACGACCCAAGTGGTAGCGAGGAAAACCCACCTCATCTGAACCACTATAATCAAATGTATTCATGGTGAAAACTATGGATAACGTGTGCTAATTAGTTCATACTGACACTATGTCTCCCCATAAACCCGTTTGATCAAATTTATTTGATCATTTGTAGGGCGTAACCCCTACCGGCTGGGAGCCTTCTGTATTTACAGAGCTGAAAGTGTCACATGTATGGCCACACGAGCGGATGCCCTTACTAGCACCATTTTGTTTTAGAGGCCCAAATCCTTCTAGTTGTTGGGGCAGGAGGTCGGACCTTTGGTAGCGGCCCACACACATACGGTTCTTAGTAGAGATACAAAGTTCGCCATGGGGAGTTTTCATGGGGACTGATGCTTGGCTGACCCGAGAAGTGAGTGCCGAGGGTGGAGCCAGTGAGGTCAAGCATCTAAGTATCCGCTCTGAATAGCGTAGCCTCGGGGGTAAAACCCTATGTGGGATCAACAACTATTGTCTTGGCCAGCCATAAGAATTGTGCTTGTCTTATGTTAAACATTCAAACATTCAAAACCAAGCAACAAAACATTGTGTCTTTTGTGTCTTCAAGTGTATGCAAAACCTTTTACATCAAACAACACACTTTTGGAGTCTAAAACACTTGCAAACATTGAGTCCTCGTCAACATTGTGTCCTCTTGTCATGAAAAACAGTCAAACAGTCAGATTTGGTCACAACAAAACAACTTCACAGATTGGAAAAATTGCACGAAGTTTACAGAAACGCGTCTGTGTCTGTTTTAACCGCGTCTGGGTCATATAAGCGCGTCTGTGAAGGGAAGAATAGCGTTTGTGTTTCTAGAAGCGTCTGTGTCGAACAGAGACATGTCTGTGTCCGGGAATCGCGTCTATGAAGTATACAGAAGCGTCTATGTCCAGGATTGAAAATTTTTACAGTCCAGCAAACAAAGGAAATCAGTTTCGGAATACTTGAGCTTCCTAGGTTGTTTCTTCAGGTTTCATCTAGCATTCAACCTGTCCTTGGGTCTCACATAGTCCATCATTACTTCACATCTCATTTTACATTCATACTTGTCTAAACTTGAGTCAAAAGGTCACTTGCTTGTCCTCATCATACTTTGTCAACACACTACATACAACTACACTTTGCTAAGTGGTCCCTCATCAAGGTTTCTTACCTTTGGGTCTCATTTGGTCTTACTTAGAGTCAAGGTCAGCTTACCTCATCAAGAGAAACAATCATCTCTTTGGAAGTCACACCTACTCTACTACACACATACTTGGTCTTACATTTTGGACATTGCAAGTACACCTCAAGATTCATTTACACTCCATACAACTCTTGGTCTTCCATACTCTTTTCATTTTTCATCTAGTCTCTCACATCTTGGTCAAACACCTAGTTCATGGTTGAAACCCGCCTTCAAAAATCTAGGAGAAAAGCTAAAGAAGCTCAAGAGTCCGCAAACATGAGTTCTTATGAGTATGACAATGATTTATTTTTCAATCCTGAGCACACTACATTACCTGACATGGATGTTTATAGACACATTCCAAATGTGGAAAACGCAGACACTACAAACAAAAATGCTACACACAATGACAATGTGGACAACTTTTCAATACAATCAGCAGATATAGAAGAATCCATAATGAATCCCCATTTCAATAGATTGGTTGAAGAGATAATGAAGAGGGATAGACAGTACTTTTTGCACATGATGGCATAAAGTGGAGCCAAGATACCTCATGATTTTGACATGTCTCAACTTATGGAAAACCGACCCTCGCAACAAACTCACTCCAACATGGATCAAAGGAGACCCAATAGTGGAGGAAATAGAGGACCGCATATGGTACCTAAATCACCATCAGCTTTGCTTCAAAAACCAGAAATCCCACATACACATGGTCAAACATATTATACTTACCTTCGAAGACCATTATGGAAGTCTTATGCAGATAGATATGCTCAAGCTATGGATCAACCAAAACAATTGGATGTTCAAAGGCATGCTCAAAATTTGGACACAAGGAAACCTCATGTCAAATTTGGGGGCAACACAATAGAACATGATGTGCCTATAGAATATGGTATACACACACAAAATAGATATGGGGTTCCTCAACATGAAGCTATACCAAGTGCTCCCTATATGCAGCATCAATATAGACCTCCTCCATATGAACATGTCTATGATCAATATCATCCATACATGCAACAAGCTCCTCCTCAAATTGGTGTCTCAAACATGGGGTATGCTACAAGAAATCGATCGCCACCTACGAATAATTTGGAGCAACAAATCAGAGATCTACAAAAGAAAATGGAGGACATGAGTACACCAAAACCAACATACACTATGAGAGACATATGTCCTTATCCATTTGATAAGAGCATTCCAATGCCTCCATTTCCTGCACACTTTGTGATGCCAAAATTTGACAAGTATAGAGGAAAAGGAGACCCCAAGGCACACATACGTCAATTTTTCACAGCTTGCATTGAGGTAGTGGCAGAAGAAACATATTTGATGAGGTTGTTCCCGCAAAGCTTAGGTGATCAAGCAATGGAATGGTTCTCCCAACTCCCACCTGGTATTAAGTCATGGGGTGATCTAGCAGAGGCATTTATTCAACATTTCTCCTACAACATAGAGACAAACATATCAGTCACTACTTTGTGTAATACTAAGCAAAAGGAGGGAGAATCTTTTGCGTCATTTTTACAAAGATGGAGAAATCTAGCTAGCAGATGCTCTTGCGAAATCCCACAGAAACAAATGGTAGAAATGTTCACTCAAAACGTTAACAAGGATATTGGCTATGATCTAAGGAAAGCTTGTTTGTCCACCTTCAAGGATGTTATTGAAAAAGGCTTAGCGACAGAAAAGGTTCTAATTGAACAAGGAGTCATTAAGATATTCAAGGAAAACAAAGATGACTTTAAAGGAAAAGACAAGCCAAGATTTTGGAATAAAAACAAGAACACAGTCAATGATGGTGTTGTTGATGCCAATACAGTGAGACCCAAGTTCATCTTTTCGGGATCAAGCTCTACAAACAATCAAGTGAATACTCAAACAACTTCTAGACCACGAAGGAAGTACACCCCATTGGGAGAACCACTTGAATCAGTATTCAAAAAGCTTGTGGCAAACAAAGTGATCACAGTTCTAGATTTTCCTCCATATGAACCAAAGGTCAAACCAAATTGGTGGAATGATGATGAGTATTGTGAGTTTCATAAGAGCAAGGGTCACAAGACAGGTAATTGCCATCGACTGAAGAACATTGTGCAAGATCTCATTGATAGAGGTGATATTGAGATTGAGGGACACTCATCCAATCAAGAACATGAGATGTTTAAGGAACCATTCCCAAAGCATGACAAAGGAAAAGCCAAAGTCACAGATGATCAAGCCAACTATACTAGAGCACCTTACAACTATGATTCAACTATCAATCACATCTTGACGGACAATCATATCTCTACTATTACTATTAAGAACAAAAATCCTGAGAATCCTCCTCAGAGACCCAAGATTGTCCTAAGAGGTGTTGGATCTTCTTCCGCACATACCTCTGAATGTCATGTTACAACCCGTCGAGGTAAGATTACTTTGCCAGGTGCTTCCACTAAAAATGTCATTTCTTCATCTACCAAACCTGAGTATGACCTTGTAGAACAGTTAGGGAAGACACCCGCGCTCATCTCCATCCTTGAGCTCCTACGTATATCCCCCGCTCATAAAGCTATTCTTGACAAAATCTTGAGAGATACTGCTGTTCCTATTGATCTGAACGTGGACCAGTTTCAAGCCATGGTGGGATACCTTTCCATTCCACATTCCCTTAGATTCACAGAAGCCGATGACGCCTCCGTATGTCAGCCACATAATGCACCTTTACATGTTGAAGCCTTCATACACAAACATCGAATAAAGCGAGTCCTGATAGATGGAGGAGCAGGTCTAAACATTTGTACATTGAGCACCATTAAACAATTGGGATATTCTGATAAAGCTGTGAATTCAACAAATCAAATCACCATCAAGGCATATGATGATGAAGAGCGCTCATCCAAGGGCACAGTCACCTTACCTCTAAGAATTGGGCCAGTCACAAAGGATGTGGTTTGTCAAGTCCTACATCTGGATCTCACATACAACATATTGCTAGGACGTCCTTGGATTCATGAGATGAGGGCAGTCCCATCAACATATCATCAATGCATTAAGTTTCCTCATAATGGAGTCGAGGTAACAGTTAATGGTGATCCTAATCCGTTCATATATTGCAATAACCTGAGATCACATACTGAGACCATCATTCCCAGTAATCGTGAAGCTGTTCCTTCTTCGGCATACATTGACCCTGAGTCATTGAAACCTTCGACATCAAAACAAGGTGAACTTAAAGGCAAATTTCAAGACAAAGGCATGGGAGAATACACTTTAAATCAGACCATGTATTTACGACAAGTCATGAGCTCTCCAAAAGAATATGGAAGGCCACATCCTAACAAGCAAATATCCATCATGATACTCAAATGGGATCCTACTACCTTTCAAAGATGGGGTGAACTAGGAGAGGAAGATTTATACAAAATGCTCTATAAAGACATTGAAGATGACACACAAGATCAGATCAATATACCCTGTGAGAAATATGGCAAAGGCTTCAAGATTCTACAAAAATTCGGGTATGATGGAAAAAGCCCTCTTGGGTTACGCAAAGAAGGCGTTATGGAGCCCTTACAACCTGAATTGACTATAAAAAGGGAACGCTCAAAGGGACTTGGTTTTCTGACTCCCAAGATCCACACTAAAAGGACAGAAGAGGCATCACAAAACAAAGTTGCCAAAGTTCAACAAGAAGATTACTATTCCACAGATTCCAACGAATGGGAATGGGGTTCAGACAAATCCTCCAGTGACTATGAGCTCACCGAGACATTCAGAGAGCCAAATGAACTGACAAAAGAAGAGGAATTTTATAAAAAGTTCAGAGTTGGTCAAGAAACAACCCATAAGGATTCCGCACAGTCTTCGTCTCAAGGTTCTAGGTCGAAATCACATAGGATGAGGACACCTGTCCCGGAAGGCGCTACTAGTGACGACAATTTGGATTCGCTTGCGATCGAAACTGATGAGGAGAGTGCCATCGATGATCTCGACAATTGCCTCGATATACCTGAATATAACCACATCTTCACTCTTAGCCCCGCAAACTCCGAAAACATTAAAGGCCTTCCCCTTGTTCACCACCAACTCATTGACTGGGATTATGAAGGACCAGCACAATTTGACACATTCCAAAATGACGAAGCTATTATTGACTATCTTGGCATATGAGATGATCTTCCCCCTGGGGACCATAAAGCAGGATACACCATAGAACTCAACAATGTGGCATATTTTGGTGAGGGTGTCAGACCTTCCAGTCGCAAAAATGTGAAAATAAGAACAAATCAAGGGTCTTATGGCGAAAACCACACTGTGGTGCTATCTGATCCCAAAAAAGTAAAAAGAAAGGACGTATTTGAGGGCAAAAACCTCTCTGAGGCATCCGAAGATGGAAGGCTCGACATTCTCCCAGCATCATATGAGGAAAAGTCATCCATGTTGGTAGAAGATACTATCAAAATGAACATTGGTACAGAAGAAGTTCCACACAACATATTTCTGGCTCAATCATTAACAGAGTCCAAAAGATCAAAATTCATAAGTTTCTTCAAAGAACGACAAATCAACTTTGCATGGTCATACGCTGATATGCCTGGACTAGATCCGAAATTGGTAATGCATCATTTGACAGTCAAACCAGGGGCGAAGCCAGTAAAACAGAAATTAAGGAAAATACATCCACACGTGGCATTACTAGTCAAAGCAGAGCTGGAGAAATTATTGGATGTTGGATTCATACGCCCAATTGATTATCCTGAATGGATCTCCAATTTAGTACCTGTCAGTAAACCAGATTGCAGCATCAGAATATGTACAGATTTCAGAGACATCAACAAAGCTTGTCCGAAAGATGACTTCCCATTACCAAATATTGACTTGATCGTTGATCTCACAGCAGGTCACGAAATGTTATCTTTAATGGATGGATTTTTTGGTTATAATCAAATCAGGATTGCACCCGAGGATCAACATAAAACATCATTCACTTGTCCATGGGGAACTTTCTGTTGGAATGTCATGCCCTTAGGGCTAAAAAATGCAGGTGCTACATATCAAAGAGCAATGACCACTATCTTTCACGATCTCATGCACATAACCATGGAAGATTATGTTGATGATCTCTTGGCTAAATCAATAGACAAAGATACACATTTGGATATACTTTCAGTCATCTTTGATCGGTTGGAAAAATACAAGGTAAGATTAAACCCCAAGAAATGTGTCTTTGGAGTAACCTCCGGGAAGCTCCTAGGATTCATTGTGTCCAAAAGAGGAATCGAAGCCGATCCAGCAAAAGTCAAGGCTATCTTGGACATGCCGCCACCCAGAAATATCAGTCAACTTCGATCCTTACAAGGGAGACTCCAGTCTATATGAAGATTCATAGCGCAACTGGCAGATAAGTGTAATCCTTTTCAGCACCTGCTACATAAAAATATCAAGTTCAAATGGGATGATAACTGTCAACAAGCTTTTCAGATGCTCAAAGATTATCTTTTGAATCCACCAGTTTTGATGCCACCAGTTCCAGATCAGCCTTTGCTACTATACATATCAGCTACTCCAACAGCACTGGGGGCACTCCTAGCACAACAAATAGTTGACGGTAAGGAAAAAGCAGTATACTATATCAGTCACACATTGGTGGGATATGAGCTAAACTACACACCAATCGAGCGTGCATGTCTCACTGTGGTCTTTGCTTCACAGAAATTACGACATTATATGCTCACTCATAAGACTAAGTTGATTGCAAGAATTGATCCATTAAAATATCTTCTCAACAAAGCTACACTTACTGGGCGACTGGCCAAGTGGGTAATGATCCTCAGTGAATTCGACATCGAATATGTGGACAAAAAAGCAATAAAAGGACAAGCAATCATGGATCAATTAGCAGATGCTCCCATGATAGATGATGTCCCTCTAAATTCAGAATTTCCAGATGAATCCATTTTAACAATATCACAGGCAAGACCATGGCAACTGTACTTTGACGGCTCATACACACAGCATGGGGCAGGAGCTGGTATTCTCTTTATAACTCCTCAAGGCGATTCTATACCAAAATCATACCGCTTATCATTTCCTTGCACTAACAATATAGTGGAATATGAGGCATTAACAACTGGATTACGAATTGCAGTTCAGTGGAAGATCCAAGAACTTCATGTTTTTGGGGATTCTCAACTTGTCATCCGTCAAGCAACTGATGATTACCAAACAAAAGATGAAAAATTAATGCCTTACAAGCAATTGGTAGATGATTTGAAACAGCACTTCACAAAGATAGATTTTGAGCAGATACCAAGAGAGCAGAATCGTGCTGCAGATGCCATGGCTACAATTGCTTCACTAGTTGACCTGCCTCAAAATGAAACCTGCTATGAGTTCCTGGTAGACAACCTGTTGGTTCCTTCATATGAGATCACTCCTACTGAAATGATATGCGTTGTTGGTCCCGAATCCCAGTTATATGGTTCCATATTTACATATCTTCGCGACAATATCTTGCCTCCTGATCTATCAAACAACCAACGCCGCACTTTCATTTGTCAATCCTTTCGATATGTCATTCTAGCTGATATCCTATACCGACGAGGTCTAGATGGCACTCTTCTTAGATGTTTAGAAAGCGACGAAGCTCAGATTGCGTTACGTGAAGTGCATGAAGGGATATGTGGTCCGCATGCTAGTGGTCCTACCTTGGCCAAGAAACTCATCAGGACTGGATATTATTGGCCCAATATGGAAAAAGACTCATATCAGTTTGTCAAGAAATGTAAGCAATGTCAAATTCATGGAGACCTCATACATGCACCAGCACAAGAACTACAACCACTTGCGTCTCCTTGGCCCTTTTGTCAGTGGGGACTCGATCTCATAGGCAAGATTCACCCTCCTTCTTCCAATGGTCATAAATTCATTATCACAGCCACAGAATATTTCACAAAGTGGATTGAGGCTGTGCCTCTTACACAAGTCATTGGGAAACAAATTGCTACCTTCATCCTTAACTATATCATTTGCCGATATGGTATTCCTAAGTCCATTATTACTGATAACGGGCGTCCCTTCAAAAATCAAGATGTTCGTGAACTCTATGACCGCTTCCATATTTCCCATCATTTCTCCACACCATATTACCCCCAAGGTAATGGCCAAGCTGAGGCGTCTAATAAAACAATTCTTAAAATCCTCAAAAAGACAGTTGACGACGCTGGCCGTAACTGGCATATCCAACTCAATGCTGCACTTTGGGCCTACCGCAAAAGTGTCCACACACCTACAAGAGCTACACCCTACTCACTTGTCTACGGCGCTGAAGCCATCTTGCCTATTGAGGTCGAGTTACCTTCTTTACGGGTCTCTTTGCAAAACATCATCAACGATGAAGATTACAGGGTCTCTCGCTTACAAGAACTAGAACTGTTGGATGAACGGAGACAAACTGCTTTTAATCATCTCAAGGCTTATCAACAACGAATGAGTCGCAGTTACAATCACAAAGTCAAGCCTCGCACATTTGAGATAGGTGACTTGGTTCTCAGAGAAAACCCCAAGAATCAACAAGACAGAGAGAAGAAGGGCAAGTTCGAACCAAATTGGCTTGGTCCTTACATCATTACAGCAGCCTATGGATTCGGTGCATATCAGCTCTCAACTACAGAAGGTGAACCTTTGGAGGATCCTATCAACAGCATGCACCTTCGCAGGTTCTACACATAGCTCTTCGGAATATCCTAATTCAAAAATACAAAAAAATCAAAAAATTTCAAAAATACAAAAAAATTATAAAACAAAAAAATCGTTACTTGGTGAAAACCTGGCAAACAGGTGCCTTGTGACACAAAAAAATTGAAAAATTGAAAAAAGTAAAGAGAAATAATTTTGTCCAACGGTGAAAACCACTTCGGTGGCGCCCTGGGCAAGTACCATGGTGAAAACTGGGTCACCACCGCCATGTGTAGAGACATTGCTCCTACCTTCTTCAGGATTCACTTTCATCCTTTCACTTTGCACACACTCACGACCAATTCATCCACAATAAACTTACCCATTCCCATCATGGCTTGTTATTGATCTACCCAAGATTGGTTAGCCATTCATAATAAACCTCCCTTTCCATCCATAATAAATCAGATCCTATCTATGGCTAAGGCAAATCCTGTGTCTAGGGATGGGTGTGGAACTGAGAACATCACATGTTTCGAGGAGTACAGTTTCTTCCAGCTCCCTTCAGTCTATTCGTGCACAATCCGCAATAAAGCAACATTTGCATCACAGATCCACAATAAAGTTCCGTCTTCTCCACAATAAAGTATCAGTGTCATGGATTTAGTCAGTTTCAGATGAGACACAGCAGCAACAATGGGCTTCAACAAATCAAATCTTTCAACAGACTCAGACAACATTATGGTTCAGTGCTATCTATCCTTTTTGTGAAAGAAAAAAGTGTGACCATAATCGAATAAGACTTATACAAGTGACAAGAGACACTAAACTTGAGGACTACAGTGGATGTTGGTGTCGAGCCTTGGTTTTCTTTTGATTTTCTCTTTTGGTGACATGTCTTTTAGCTTTTCCAGGATGTCTCTGACTAGAGATTCTATCTCCAGGATGTCTTTGACTAGAAAGGCGAGGATGGGGTATCGTCACCTATTTGTATTTACTGTCTGTGGATTGTCTCTTAGTAATGCTATGGCTTGTCCAAGGATATGAGGACACTGTGAGTCTAGTATGAACTAGGGCATTCCTTGTTTGTGACTGTCTTATCTCCATGCAAACAGGTACAATGACTTTCTGGGTCAAACATATGCCTCGATTGTCATAACCTATTTTTCCATAATAAGCTCAATGATGATAACGCACAAGAAGCTCTTTCACTTTCATATCTTCTGTCTTCCATTCCCCTTTCTTGATTGACTTCCATCATCCTTCTCGAGTCCGCGTAGCCTGCTATCACATGATTGAGTATAATGACACACCAAAAAAAAAAACATTTCATATAGTTACACCTGCATTTCCACATATAAGCATTTCATACATACATATAGATATCACAACTGCATCACATCCTGCACACAACACCTATTAGCACAATTTACATTTGCATTATCATATTCATCTGCATTACATACATTCACATTTGCATCATGCATACGCATATAAAACATAAAAGAACAAAAATATTGCATTGTGTCATATACATATTTGCATCCATATCATAAGCATACATTCTAAGAACATCTCATCACATAGGTACACATGCATATAGCTGCCACAAAAAATGAATCATCTCTCATATATAATCAAATGTGTCATGATACAATGATATCAAAAGAATCATATGGCTACAAAATCACCCGCAGGTGCCTACAATACAAAACCATGGTACAAATACTGATACAAGGGAGCCCTCTATGGCTATGATGAACTCCCTCCCTCGGAGCTGCCTGGCCTCGATGGAATCTGAGCTATAGAAGGACCCGCTCCAAGATCACCCTGCCTGTCCCCCCTGTCTGGTGGTGGTGGAGGACCCATGACCCCACCACTCGATGCCTGTCTCCTCCAGCTCCCTCCCGTAGCCATCGTTGTCCGCGATGGTCTATGGAAGCTCCTCGCCCGCTGATCTGCTGGCACGGCACCATAATACAGGTCCCTCCAGTAGGCAATCTCCTCTCCGGCTCGCAGGACATATGCGTAGCCTGCTCCTGTGTCCTCCGCCGCCTGCCTCCCTGCCCTCAGCGCTGTCTCAGCCTCAGTGTAGCGCTGAATCACCTGATCCCTCTCCCGCTCAGTATCCCTGAGCCGGGTCCTGAGTCGGTCCCTCTCCCTCTCCAACTCCTGGATCTCATCTGCCTAGCCCTGGCAGATCTCCCTGAGCTCAATCAACTCATCCTCCTCTGGATCCCCACCCTCTGCCTCTGCCTGTGGCTCTCCCTCTGCGGGTGCCTGCTCCTGTACCTGTCCCTGTACCTGTCTCGGTACATGTCTAGGTCCCTGTACCTATCTCTGTCCCTGTGCCTGTACTGGCACCTGTCCCTGCACCTGTCCCTGTCTCTGTCCCTGTGCCCTAGGACCCTGTGCTGCTGGTACCTGTAGGGGCACTCCACCGCGACCCCTCACCACCTGGGCCTGTCCCTCCTGTCCACCCTCTCTCCGAGGTGCCACCCTCCTCTCCCCCACTACTCCCCTCCGCCTCCGTCGGCCTCGACCTCCATCGGCTCCACCATCATCATCATCATCGTCTCCTCCTACCTCTCCCTCTAGTAGCTCTCCTGGATCTGTCAACCGTGGGAATGGATGCTCTACCCAGTATGCCGAGTACTCTGCATCCATACCTGTATCCTCAATCTCCAGCCACATATCCCAAGGTAGGGGCACCATCTCCGCCAGCTGTGTAACTGCCTGATCATATGACAACAGCGGTCCAAACTGCGCCTGATCCCTGACTGTACAGGCATACATACCCGAGCCTCGTGGCATCCTCTGGATCCTGCCATACTATCTGCATACTCGGTCCACCAGCTGCCTCTCCAGTATATAGGGCATCTGCCCAATTAGATATCATCTCTGGAAGGTGAAAGGAAGCTCCACTGCATCATCCTCCCACTCCTCGCACCCCAGATATGGCCTCCAGATGACTATGTCAATGTCATCTATCACTCGCCTCCAGTGCTCTAGCCTGCCAATCTGAGGCTGCGAAGTGATCATATCATACAAGTGAACAAAGCTCCGCCCATGACCTCTGCCCCTGAAGTGTATCGGTCGTGTGATAGGCAGATGCTCATATGCCCAAACTTGTAGTAGTGTCACTCCACAACCCAGTCCCACTAATCCATGGTAGACAAACTGGTGCAACTCATAATACAAGTGTGCCAACACACATGGACCCCATGCATATCTGGTGTGATGTGTAACCAATGTCTCTAGTGCTCCTCCCCAGCCCACTACCAACCCCCGTGTCACCCTGTCCGGACACAGGAAACCACTGATGGCTCCTCCAATCACAGCTGGCAAAGCTAACCCTGTCGCGGTCATGGTGTCCCATGCCACATGCCCTGCTCTCATCTCTAGCCTGGGATCCTGGAACACCCGTCTCAAAGCCTCTTTGTCTCCATCTTGGTCATAGGGGATCAGATCTCCATCAATTGGTATGTGTAGAATCCTATAAACATCCTCGAGGGTCACTGTCATCTCCCCCATCGGCAAATGAAACGTACATGTCTCGGAGTGCCATCTCTCCGCCAGTGCAGTCAGCAAACCAATGTTTGCCCGAAACTCAGGCACATATAATACATGTCTAAGGCCCATCTCCTCGATGGCAGCTCTATCCTGAAAAGACAATTCCGGTCGCAATCTCTGTGTGGACGGGAATCTCTCCCGTGACTCCAACATAGGCAAATACTCCTGCAGTCAAGCAAATCAATCATGTCAGTCAGGGTGGCATTCACTGTTCATCACAAAATGCTACTCGCTATCTCAATGCATATGGTTATCTATCTCAGTGACACTCACTATTCATCACAAAGTGTTTCTATCTATCCTAGTAGTGCTCCCTGTTCATCACAAAGTACTACGTGTGTGACATTCCCTGTTCATCACAAAGTGTTACTCACATTTTGCACTCCCTGTTCATCACAAAGTGTTGTTCATACTTTGGGTACTCCTTGTTCATCACAAAGTACTCTATCTTGGTGCTCCCTGTTCATCACAAAGTGCCTTGATCTATCCTAGTCTTCCTCGAGGACCTGCTTGAGTGTATCCTTTCAGCAACTTATCCAATCGATAGCATATGTTCATCACAGAACTGCCGATTTGACCTAGAAGACAAAACCTTGCATTTTTTTGACATATACGTGTTTTACCTCACAAATGTGCCTACAGACTGCACAAACGCGTTTCTACATCACAGATGCACCTGTATGACATAAACGTGTCTAAACTATTCACAAACGCGGCTTTGGCACACAAACACCCCTTCAGGATGTAGACGGGCCCACATTGCACACAAACGCGGTTCCAGACACAGACGTACCTGGCACCGACACAGATGCGCCTGTTGGACACAGACACGCCTGGCACCGACGCAGACGCGGTTGCACGTTTTTGCACTTTTTTGGTGCCCTATTCCTAAGCGCATTTATTGCTAACTAGCATGCATTAATGACAAAATTACATGCGTCAAAGTACGAGGAGGTTTGGTGGTACTTACCGGCTCTCCTGCCTCTGCTGGTCTCTGAAATCGACGAACACGGTCGAATCTGTGTACGAAAGCCATCGCTGTTGACTGCTGCTGCTCTTTTTCTCGCTCTGCACTGTGATCTCGTGAAGGTGTAGATGACAATGAGGATGTCTTTTGCCCGTGGTCTATCTTATAGCCTACCCTAGCCCTCGCCTTCATTTCCCGAGTCAGTCTTCTTCATCCCGTGACTCTGTCACTTTATCCGGTCAATCCATTCTAGCCTTTCTTTCTTATCGAGAGATTGTCTGCAATCTTTTCAGACATTTTCATCCAATCTCTCGAGGGGGCATATCATTCCCATTCTGGGGCAACTCTGTATCAGGTCATCTTATCTTCTTTGAAACAACGCGACAAGTCGCATTGTCTCAAAGAGGGGCAAAATGTAGACACCTAAAATTGTCATGTCTAATTAAATAAATATTTTATTTATTTAATTATCTAAGCCTAATTCTTCTATTAATTAAATAAATCCTTATTTATTTAATTAATTCATTTATCCTCTTCTAGCCTTATTTCTCATTTAAATAAATACATTTATTTATTTAAATTATCCTTTTCCTAAATTAAATAAATATCTTATTTATTTAATGATCCTACTTCTTCTATTAATTAAATAAATCTTTATTTATTTAATTAATTCATTAACCTTTTCTACCTATGACACATGTCATTCATCTCTTAATTCATACACTACCTACCCCTTTCATTATTTTGGTATTTCTTTTACCTACCCTCTAATCCTAGCCGACCTCCTTTTACACCTCTCAATCTTATCCCTCCATTTCTTATAGTGTCTTCTATTTAAGGAGATACTTCCTTCATTATCAAACCCTAATCAATCACCCTAATCACTCATGCTAATCGACAATTTGGAGGACTTGACTACACTACGATCCTACTTGCAACCACATTCCGTTCTTTGTTGAGCTCTTGTGCATATAAAATCTGAGAGCAAAAATATATCAAGCAAGATCAATGGAGATAGGAAGAATGGAGATCAAAACCCTATTGGACATGTGATGGTATAATCTTTGTGATTTCATGTGATTTGCATTGTCTTACGTAATCTTCATATGTTATGGTGGATCTTTGTTAATTGTTAGGCTAGGGTTTGGTGGTTGAATTCATTTAGCCTTTCAATATTGTTATTATTGTTATCCATTTTCACCATACACAGATATGAAACAATTTTATGTACCCAATGAATGCAACTTACTAAATTTGACCATATTGTCCTCTTCTTTCCCACTATGAAACTTTGATATGCTCCAAGGACAAAGAATAATTATTTACATACTCCCCTTACACTAATGTGACCTATAATAAATTAGAGATATGAAGGATTTAACACCCCTAGATTTTGTTTGAGATACTCAAATGTCTTCTTGGGAAGAGGTTTTATAGAAATGTCTACGATTTGACCCTTTGTGGCCACATACTCCAATCTAATTTCTTGATCAATAATTTTCTCCTTTATAAAGTGATATTTTAGTGATATGTACTTAGTATTTGAATGCAGCATCATGGAATTATTTGAAATATTGATTGCACATATTATCATGAATAATAGAGATAGATTTATCATACTAGTAACACCTTAATATCCTTCAAGTTTTGTCTTTTTCATTTCATTTAATACAACATGAAACAAATAAAATGTATAATGCCTCTACTATAGATAGTGGCACTAAGTCTTATTTCTTTATTAGTCACATGTGAGACTAGCCTATCTCCAAGAAAGAATGCTTCACCACTTGTGTTTTTTCATCGACATTTCTTGCCTAATCAACATCCATATATGTAGTCAAAGTGAAATAATCACACCTAGGATACCATAGACCATAGCTAATTGTACTCTTGAAATATCTAAAAATTCTCTTTACTACCTACACATGTGTCTCATTTTAAGTTATTTGATATCTTGCTACAATACATGCTAGTTGCATGATATCAGGCCTAGATGTAGTTAGATACAAGAAACTTCCAACCATAGATCTATATAGAGTTTCTTTAGCTAGAGGATATTCATCATCACTACTTAGCTTACATCCAATCACCATAGGTGTGTTGGAAACTTGTGTTGTGTTGTCATTGATGTTAAATTTTCTCATGTTGTCATTGATGTTAAATTTTCTCATGTTGTCATTGATGTTGTTTAGTTTTATTGATGTTGTAGATGGTCTAGAAATGATTATTCAGATATTGTTGTGTTGATTGGTGGTGTTGTTGAGTAAGTATGAGGTGTCTCCAGAAGGCTGGTGTAGTGGAAGTTATAATATGTGGTGCAGGAGCACCTATGACTTAGGAAATTTAGTTTTGCAATTTTTGCTTGTACTGACCCTAGCCAAGTCAGTGATTAATAAGGAATCCAGGAGGTTCCAAGAGTTAGCATTTTGTGTCAATGTAGGCCTAGGTTGTGTTCATTCTACTTAGGTTTGTATTTTTGTGTAAATAGTGAGTTTGAGTAGCCAATTGACCTTTTTGATGGTGAAAAGTGTCAAAAATTGGCATGAGAATTAGGGAGGGTTAAATAGGTCTTAGAAATGTTTAAGAATTCATATGTGATGACTTGGAATAGGTGTTATACGTCGGAGAGACCAAAAAGTGCAAAAGTGCAAAGTTGCAAAAAGTTGTCATGACAACTTTTGTCCTGAATTGGTTAGCGATGGAGTTAGGGATTGTTCAACACCCTAGGAGGCCTCCACACATGGGAAAGATATACAAACCCTCTCTTTCACATTTACCAAGGTTGGTAAAGTGTGTATTGTAAGTTCAACAATTGAAACTACTCATTTTTAGTCTTGTTGGTAGCATTTTGGCTTGTTTTACTCAATTTTACAATAGAATATGGATTGACTCCATTGATCTATAAATGGATTGAGTTACTCTTGTGTTTTTTTGTACTTTTGGTTCACTTTAGAGCTTTTTAAATACTGTACATAGGTGTTTTCTTGTTCAAGTTTGCAAACAGCCAGTTTTGGCTTGTAAATAGCAATTTTCTTGTAAATATGGTTGCCCCATGAGTTCCACACATGCTGCCATCACGGATTGTTGGAACATGATGGGAAATCCTCTGTATAGTGTACATATGCAGGTTCAAGTGTTGGAGAAGAGATTTGATGTGATTGTCACCTTATTCTAGGCGAGTCCAAGAGCAACCCGGTTAGAGGAAATAATATGAAAATGGAGTGTTAAGTGCAGGGGTGTGTGCCAAATCACCATTTCAGATTTTGGAGGGGTTCATGGAGTTGGGTCAGACTTTTCCATGTAGAGAGAAGCTTTGAAAAATCCTTTTAATACCAAAACCCCAATTTGTTCATTCACTATCGGTTAAAGGCCTTGTGAACCCTTCAAAACCCTCATTTTGGGGTTCTTACATTGTATGGTGAAACCAGGGGCCAAAACCAAAAAAATCCTCTAGGGATGGGTGAATTATTGAAGAAAAATTAAACTTGTTTGGGGATCTTTTGAATCATTTTCCCTCAATCCCTAGAAAACCGGTTTTGGAGGCCTAATTGGGGCTCATTCCTTATAGCCCTTTTCTAGGCAAGATTTTGAAATCGGTAAGAAACCTCAAGGTACAAAACCACTAATGGACTCCAAATGTACTAAAAAAATGTTAGAATACCTTTCTACACCTCTGCATCATCTCATAATAGTTGGAGGTCATTTTGACAAGTTGAGGCCAAGAGGCCAAAATTAAGCACCTGAGAAGCACAGTGAATTGATAGGGTTCCTAACCAAAACACCTGAAGCAAACACCTTAGAAAGGTCAAGAATAAAGAACTAGAAGAGATTGAGAAGGACTTGGAGGTCTAGAGTGCAACTAGGCTTGGTGAGTTAGTGGAATTGAGCAACACCAGCTAGGTGGAGTGTTGAGCAAGCTAGGTAAACCCCATCAATATGCGGGAAAGAGTATCTAATGTCTTTATGGAAGAATGTTTTGCATTCATTAGGTTCTTGATGTCCATGGCCTATATTTTAGGATATAATGTCCATGTTCTATGGATGCTGCACTATCATGTTTTATATTTGCAGGTGCTCTGTTGATGTAGTTGGTTGTTGTAGTTTTCTCTCAATATGGTTGTTTGTCAAGATTGGTCTAGAGAATGCTATGTATTTCTTCAATATAATTAATTGAGTTTTGTGGCTCGACAAACATATTTATATCGTTCATGCAGTTGTTGAGTTTATATTTCTAGTGTTAGTTTTGTTAGGCCCAATATGGAAAGATAATGTACTAAGAGGGGAGGGGTGAATCAGTACTTCAAATCTTTTCTTTAGCAATATCTTTACTGTTATGCATAAACCACAAACTACTGTAACATAACATAAAGCTAAAACAAATAAATAAAAATCATACATGATTCACTCCATAACACATATATTTTGGTTACGCAAAAACTCTTAGTTAGAGAGAAAAACTGCGGTGGGGATGACACCCACAACTTCACTACTGCAATAATAAAGAGTGCTCAGTTAGAGCTACATGTTCAGCTATTTCTGATAGCTTACCCTGTTAGGAGTATCAAGATCATTAGATCTACCTTGATAAAGGATTTTACAACACTTATTCTAAATTTTGCACCTAGTTAAAGGCTTTACAATTTATAGACTTTGTTAGAGTCTTTTACCCTGTTAAAGGTTTCTCTTACAACTTCAAAATATTACAATAAAATCTTTACAAAATATCTGCAACTTTACATCTAGAATGTTATAGCAGATTCTATGTGCTCAAAATGAGATTACCTTGCTTATAGCATACCTCGGTAGCCCATAAACTAACTCAGTAAACCCTTCTGTTTACTCTGTTCTTTGACTGTTCTCTGAAATCCTTCTCGGTGACCTTTGTGTCTCTGACAGTCTCAATACTCAGTGCTTTCCCATGATTTTGCTTTTCACATATGTTTGTCTTCACACTCATACACACATACCTCAATATGTCTATCTGATCCCAATCCATGATGTATAAATAGATTTCTTATGTCGGTGATCTGGTTCATTGCTTCGATCTTACAAACATGATTTATTGAATGAATAACCATACAAAATATTTCATTGGTTAGATGACCTCAAAATCATACACAATCCTTAAGTGCAATTTCCAATGTATAACAGTTCTTTTGCTCCTCGATCTCATAACACATTTCCACACAAGTGTCTAGGTTCAATGAATCTGGTAAAACGTTTCACTTGGTGTATATCATCTTGGTGTATCATTATTGCGACTCAGTAGACATAGAATGTTACTCGGTAGACAGCTCGGTGTATACTAGGCTCTGTGACTACTTTCTTCTATAACTGACTGCTTTGTGCTTACCGACTGAATATTTTGGTAGTAGTAACCAACTAGAGTATATAGAATGACTTTGGATATAAAACTAATGGCAACTCAATAAGTAGTAACAAGTTTGATTGACAAGTGAAGTTATTTTGTTCTATGTTTTGTGTTATATGTTGTTATCTATGTTGGTCTCTAGTTGACTTAGGTGATGTATCTTATTTGGATCGTACCCTCTAAGATGAAAATGCATTGGAGGTTGAGTTTGGATGATGATATGGATCTCATCATAGTATGTGTAGTTTTACATTAAGTATTTTGCATTGGGTGATATTTTTAGGTTGACTAGCTAACATGTTTCATCATTATTCCACGTGTTAGAGTTGATTTCAATTTTGGAGGATCTTTTAGCATGTGTGATTTGATGGAACCAACTTTGGAAGATGTGTTGTGATGTGTTTGGGTCCCCTTTATCTCCTAGAGTGGACCGAATTATGTATTTTTGGTTCGGGTGACCAAATTTATGTAATTCATGTATACTCTATTTGTAGCCAACCTACTTGAGGGTTTCAATGTATAACCTTGTATAAATAGAAGTTTTGATTTTTGTGAATTGGATGTGAATTATATGCAAGCAACATAAGTGTGAATTTTAATTTGTGTTGAGTTTTGATGATCATATCTTCCATGTAATAGTGTGTTGAGACAGTAAATGAAGTCACTGATGTTTTTCATGATATTATTTTCTTGATATAGTGGCTCAACAATGGTTTCATTCTAAGGATATATTTTTCATTACAATTCATTATTCCTTGTACCTACTAGAAGATAGTGAGTGGTGTAGGAGCACCCAAGGCACCATCAAGCCTCTATGAGGCAAATTATGAAGTTTTTGTGTTTTGAAGAATAAAGGTTGTAATTAAGGTCTTTTAAGACAATATGTGATTTAATAAGTTCATTGAGACCATTGCATGTTAGGTTAAGTCCTATTAGGGTCATATTTTTAATATTGCTCAAAAATTGTCAAATTGTCAAAAGTTGTCATTTTGTGAGAAATATGTCTCAATGGGTCAAATTTGACTTTTTATAGTATGCAAGGGTTTTTTGGATATATTTGGACTTATCTAAGTGATTTTGAGTCATTTTTTGGTCTAGGATCAAGTTTTAGAGAAAAATTGCTCATATTGTCAAAAATTGTCAAAAGCAACTTTTTGTGTTTGAAAAGGTAATTAGGTGTTTGTTAGTCACGCTGGTTCAAAAGGTGGTTATATAAGTTGGGAGGAATTGGAGGAATTAAAATAGGCCCTTCCCATGACCAAAAGAAGGTTGGATGGTGATTTTGTACAGAGAACTCAGTTTGAAGGCAATTTAATGATCATTTTCTCTATAATTTTCTATAAAAACGTTGCACTTTGATTCATAACTTTCTTATTTGGATGAATTAACATATAAAATTTGAATTTTTGGAAATATATCTATGGTAAATTTAATTTGGGACCAGTTTGGTTCAATTTCATTAAGTTTTGATCCTTCTACAAGTGGATTTACCAAAACTGGTATGAAAACCTAGGTTTTGGGGCTTTGTCAAAGAAAAATGTAGAACTCTTCGTTCCATCAACAAATTGCCTCAAGAAATGGTGGAATGGTGGATATGGTAGTGTTACAAATGGGTTTTAATAATTTTTGCAGGGGAAAAACTGAACTAGAGTTTTGAGCATTTGAGGGCTTAACATCCTCATGTGTTAAGCCGATTGGACAGGGTTTGAGAAGACATTTGGAGTTTTGGTATGAAAATAATCAAGGAGACCTTAAAGCCTATTAAATCCTTTCATTTTTTCTATGTTATTTCATTCAAAGTTGAGTGTGCAAGTTTTTGGAGTGTCTAAGGGGTGTCTCTAGTGCATTTGGAGGCCTAATAGGGCTCTTGAATGACTGTAATAGACAATTTTTGAACACTTTTCTCCAAAACACCAAAGTATTATTTTGACATGTAATGCCCCGTCAAGAACCCTAAAGGAAAAACGACATATTCTATGCAACTAAGGTGAAATAATTTTTTTTTTTTTTTAAATGCATGGATTAAACCTTAGTACATCTAATAACATAGCGGAAGATTTACACCTGAATTTCCTAAGGGTTGCCAACGAATATTACTTCATAAATTAAATATTTAAGATAAAATTTCCAAAATGAAAGAATCTAAATTTCTTCAAGCAATCATATATTATATACATCAGAAATCAGTAATTGAAGTAGCATATATTACAATATTTCTTTGCTTTCAATATTCAATATACATGTTTTCAAAATGAAATTACATCATGAGCTAAAATGATACAAAATGTTAGTTACGTATAGTTTCTTTCAAACCTCTAATATTTAACTGAAAGATGGATAGGAAGAAGAGTCGGTACATGAATCATGATCCAAGATCATCAGCAAAGTCCTTCCTCGCCCGAAGATACGTACCAGAACATCCAATGGGAAGTGACACTACCACCCGACCATGTGATTCCGAAAAGGAACCACCCCACCGTGCTGGAGATAGTAGATAACCCTCAAGCAAGCAAAATGATACAAGAACAAAAAGACTACAAGACTCCACTTACATTCATGTAACCTAACACACTGAACACTAGTGACACTAAGGAGAAAGTGTCATCGCATGTCTTATGGTGGATACCATGGTACAGCCTCCATAGGTCCCGGCCCCCATCCTGGGTTATCCTGGTGACCTCTCCCGAGCCTCTGATTCCAACTAAGACTCATGCGGACCTTACCAATCCTCTCATGGAGACAAGGTGGTAAGTTTTCCATTCCAGGCCTTCTCACTACATTATGAGCCCTATACTAGCACTCACCTATGTGCGAGGCACATTATTTCATTTAACTTTTATTCTACCCTTCCCTAGTTATTTATTAGGTTTTCACTTTTTTTAACCAACTTTCGATGGTTATCCTGTTACCTCTTCGGCACAGTTCCCGCTCGAAAGCAACTCTCTCTCTTAGGACACTATGGGTTAGTTCTATCTACAGAACTCTATGGCGACACAAATAGCCATTCCCAAACTTGACCTATCTCAATGAAAGATACAAAATTACTAACCTAAGGTTTGGCCATCACGAACAACTCATAGCAGCTCACTCCCTTAAGGTTAAACATCTAAATATACTGGCCAAGACACAACATAAGACAAATTGACAACATGACATAATGTACTTAGTTGCGACCACCATATAAAACACGATAATCCTATGTACCAATACCTATCACAAAATTAACTTGCAAAACGTAAACATTATTGTCAAGACACAGAAAACAATATGGTCGGTAAGACACATAATTTTACACGTAATGACAAGTTTAAGAGTTCTATTACTCTTGATAACAACTATAGGTATGTTACCTTATAAATTACATTTTTACAAATAACGAAGATTAAAATAGAAATATTCATTTCATCAGAAAAATCTTTACAATAAAACGTAATACTTTTCTTCATAGAAGAATGCCTTTATTTTTATTTATTTATCTTTTTAATACAAGAGTGTTACATCATTCCTCCAGAAAATACGGAGAAGTACACTCGTCAGACTCAGCATGATCTAAAGGAGTATATCCTTCAGATTTGCTTTCACTTCGGGGAAAGTACCCCACAGACTCATTATCACTCAAGGGGGTATACCCCTCCGACGAGTCAGAACTAATCACTATTGGCTTTTTAGGCGAGCACTCTGGCTCGGGTTCTTTTCCTTTCTCAGTGGTAGCTGCTTTGGTTGGGCTCTGAATAGGACCTTTTTCTATTTCTTTGCTCCCTTCTGGAGCTGGGTTCTCTTTGGCAGGGTTGTCCTCCTCAACGGGCTGGACAGGAGTCAAAGAGTCTTTCTTGACTTTTAGGTAGTGAGCATAACCCGCTACTGATTTGCGAGCCATCTGTTTGGTTCGTACCATCTCTGTAATGTATCAATGGTAAACTTATTACTTCCCAGAACTCTCCTAGAGCTATGTCAAATAAACCTTAATATCTAGGTGTTGAACGTAATCATACCCTTCTTCCATTAAGAAATTTAAACTTACAACTATTCCACTTCTTTAGTCCTAATGTAAACACAACTACTACTAACGATTTTATTTAACAACTCTAACGAATAACGAAAACATGACCATATTTATTTCATAAGCATGATATATAACTGAGATTGCAAATAATAATGATTATACACTAAGAAATTTCCGACCTACTTGAAGCGATGATCAATTTGCAAGTCCTTGACGCCCATTTGCTGATGAATATATCTTGCTTGCAATCCTTTAAACCAATGTTTCCAGCTCTATCAAGATACGGGCAAACAACTCTCTCTCTCTCTTGAATCTATCAACCACTATCCTCTCTAAAACATCACACACTTGACACTATAAAAACATGCGCTACCCTCACTATCTCTACTCTCCTCTCTACGTTCCTTTTTCCTTCCTTGGATGTCACCAAAAGCCTCCTCTCTGCTATCTACCCACACCCCTTTTTATACTAAAAGAAAACATCTATCGCTCCCCTAAATCTAGCTGAGTGATTACTATCGACTGAGACTCTTAATCTATTAACTCTTCTACTTCCTCCACGCAGAGAGTTCACCTCTTGTTATCTTCAGTCTTTAGCGCTCCATTGATAATGATTATGACACCTATCGGCTGGGTGGAGAGGTTAACTTATTGTTTCATTCACTGATGCATCTGCAAACAGCGACTTGAGCGTTCAAACTGCCAGGTCTAGAGTCCATTAAGGATTATAGTTTAGTTTCCAACTTGCACGCCAGTTCATTCTCCTTTCAAACCGGTCTATCAGCTGTTAGTTGCCAATAAACTGGAGCTCGTGGAGAAAACTGAACGTGGAGAGGTGATGGTTATCATTTAAAACTACGAGAGGTATCCTCCATTACTTGCGGACTGTAGTGTACCTGCATGAATCATCACCTCGCGTGCTGTCTGCTGAGTGATGTGCGAAGGAGGAGACGTGGTGTGCGAAGGAGGAGACGTGGTGTACGAAGGAGGAGACGTGGTGTGCGAAGGAGGAGGGTAGTCGGTGGTAATACCGACCCCTCCCTATATTAAGGGGGGTGGTCGATATTACCATCGACCACCATAGCCCAAACAACCAAAACCTAAACCCGCCACCTTTTATAAGGTCGAAACAATTTCTATTTGTTTTCTTTAATAAACTTTTGCTATTACGTTTAAATACCCTTACTTTGTTATATTTAAATAATTAATTAATGACTTTTGTTAATATAATTATTTAAACATTAATCCTTCCTTAGCCATTACATTTGTAAATGTGTATTTTGATTTTTTTAATATTATAACGAGTGGCGTTTTCCTATATATATATTTTCAAATAATTGGAAAATATAAGGCACACTCAGACCTGTGTAGCCAGGTGGAGACGATACCCCGTACCTACCCGGTACTTGTACCTGCAACATCCTGCATCACCGACCACACATGCATATATACATATATCAAAATTTTAACATACACACCGATGAAGGAGATTCGCGACGTTCCCTATCTCACTGAGATGAGTGAAGGAAAATCATCCCCATGCATCCCATACACTCGCAGATACACAACACACAGTGCATAGATGAAGTAAAGCGTCAATACATAGCAATGAACCATATAATGCCATAAAACATAAATACATAAATACTACAAATAAAACATATGTCTCATAATCAGATAAAACATGAAACAAAGTTATACAATTCTAAATAACCAATGATAATGTATCTACTGAGAATAATAAGAACAAAGTATCAGTTCACACAAGTGAGGGTACTACATGACATATGTTTTGTAAAACATAAATGGGTATCTAAAAATGGTTTTATTTTTGGGTTATGACATCTGTGTGAAAATTTATGCCCAAAATACTGAGTTTGTTGTTTTAAAAAGCATATGGGTTGTACATTATCAATCCATGTTTGGTCAAGTTTCTCCAAAACACTATATGGTAATTTTGATGTATGTTAAATAAATTCCAAAAGGGTATTTGGTAATATATTTTTTTTGTCTCTATGGTCAAGGTGTCAAAATATATGGCCAAAATTCTCTCTGAGTAAGGCTACTAGCACCTAGTCACCCCTAGAGAGCCAATGGTGTGGAATGGCCTAAAAGGGTTTGTTTCAAAGGTGGATTTGGTTAATTTGAGTCCATTTGGATTTTAGGACATGATTTAATTCCTTTCCCTATCCTTACAAATGCATTTTGTTGTGTTATCTCAAAATGCCACTTTATGAGACATTGTCAAATAACAGAAATCTTGGGTTGAGTAACCTATTGTGTAGCCTAGAGTTTGGGTTTTGAAATCATATACTTGCTTTGTTGTAGACCCTCTTATCCCCTCTACATTAGTGATTCCTATGGTAGCCTATGCAGCTGTTTCTATCTTATCTATGATAATGTATTGAGACAATAAATGAAGTCAATGATATTTTCCATAATATTGTTTGCTTAATACAATGGTTCAATGATAATGTCATGATTAGAAGATCTTGTTCATTATAATTAATTATTCCCTATACCTATTGGAAGAAATTGAGTCCTTTGGCAGTCTATGTAGCTCTTTGTATCTTGCCCTAAGATTGTGCATCTCAACATTGCAAGTCCTTTATATCTTGTGCAGTGTCCCTCCCTAATCCATCTTTTCTTTATGTATCAATAGAATTATGGATTATTCTTATACTCTTTTATGATGATTTGATAGATGTTTATGGATCTATTTATGATTTGGATTATTATAGTTGATTCCAGGCATTTCATATTTACATTTGATACATTATGGTTTTATATGGATGATTATACATTTGGAACTATTATGATGATGAACTCATATTTGGTGATTTATATGAACTCAATATTCATGTGAGGTTTATGATTTCTTATAATGTTGCAAGGGTATCTTGATAGTACTAACTCCACCCCATGGTTATATCAGATATGATGACGATGATGATGCTATATTTGTCAAGCTTATTTTACTACTAGGTTTGTGAAAGAGATGATGTCATACCACTCATCGTGAGCATGATATGATGTTGTGATTCTCTTTCACCTGTCTAATTATTTTATATTATATATATGTTGTTGTGTGTACAATGATGATTATAGGTTTGTAGGTACTAGACATTGACTCCACTTGGCTCCACAGGTCTGAGTGTGTCTTTATCTCAATGGAAAGTTCATCGGAGGTGACATGAGATCCCATTCTATACTCTAGGTTTAGTTAGTATCCTGTCAGTTTTGGTGTCTTGTTGAGAGTTGCACTATTGAGCGTCATGTGGTATATTTACCCTATGTTGGGTTGCCTTGAGAAGCTGTGATTATTAATTAATTAATTGGCTTAAATACTTTATTAATATTAAATTAAATTAATGGATGGTATTAATAATTAATATAATTGTGTATTTAATTATTGAGAGTTATAAATTATTTATTGTTATAAGTTTGGTGAGATTGTTGGAAGAATGTTGCAAATATGTGCTTAAGAGGTATGTGAGAAATGTGTTGTCATTGATGTCAACATATTTCTCTGTATGTGACAATGTTGCAGTGAAGTTCAGTGAGTTTTCTTGTTTAGTATGGTGAAGATCAGAGTTTGCGGATTAAAGGGTT
Organism: Cryptomeria japonica; assembly: GCF_030272615.1. NCBI lineage: Eukaryota > Viridiplantae > Streptophyta > Pinopsida > Cupressales > Cupressaceae > Cryptomeria > Cryptomeria japonica. The sequence continues at coordinate 544,132,935 of NC_081405.1, forward strand.
TTTAGAGGGATGTTTCTAGATGATTCATTTCAATTTTCAGAGGTCTGCATGAAGATTTGATTGAGTTATGAGTAACTGTGTTGTGGCTGATTTTTCAGTTGTTCTATGATGACAATGTTTATTATTTTCATGTGCATTGCTTCACATTATAATATCTTGTCATGTGGATTTGGGGATATGATTGGGACACTGATGTGTGTCCTCAATTCAACTAGCTCATGGTTTGAAGGTCCGCGAGGGATTTTTCCAAATTGACAGTCATTGCATTTTGTGTTCCTGAGGTCAGATACAAATATAATGATGATTCTAGTAATTTGTGTTGGTGTGAATGTTTCTATGGTAATTCATGATGCTTGTGGATGTTTCTAGATCATGTGCCTTCTTTGTTGGTGGTCCACATTGATCATTGAGCTCGTAATTCATGATTTTCTTTGGTATATCGGTGTTCTTCATGTTCTTGGTCAATCGGATGCTTGTAGCGTGTTGCGTATGTTCAAGGCATAATTTTTGGAGGTGTAGTGTGTTCGAGGTGATTGATTTAGGTCCATGCTATATCATAGCCAACATTGTTTTGGTATGCATATGATATTGTATCATGTGTGATTATATTTTTATAATTAAATGTTGAGTGTTGAGTTGACCTTGGAAAGATAGGTTGATGTCATGTATAATAAATGTAATAATCTTGTGTGAGGTATGTAGAGTGAGAGAATAATGTATTGATCCTTCAAAAGCAAAGAAGAAGTCTGAAAATGAAAAAATGAATTTTTTTATGTGCATAACTAGAACTGTAACTAGGCATTAAGGATCCTATAATCTAGTTCATTGCTTCAAGATGTGATCCGAATTTTATTTGTAAGACAATGAGTCTTCCCTGGGTTGTAGCCCTTCTTGTATTTTGAGCAATGATCTCTAGGAAGTGTGTATGAATGTACGTGCATTCCTCATTGTAATACTTATAATAGAGTATACCTATATTGTGGGTTCATCCCCACCATGGTTTTTCCCCTAACAGAGTTTCCATATCAAAAATCTTGGTGTTATGTGTCTTTATGATGTGTTGTTGATTTATGCTTTCATGTTCAATTATCATATCTGAGATTAAGGTTAAGTTGTGTAGGTTTTTGGAGACAACTGGTTCACTCTCCCCCCCCCCCCCTCTCCTCTCAATTGTCTACCCTATTTCAAATCTATTTCATCAATTGGTATTAGAGCAGGTTCCTCCAAAGAAGCTTGACCGCTTCATGTGATCTGAGATGGCAACCTATAAGAAGGATAGTCTGAGATTTGATGTCACTAATTACTCTCTTTGGTAGAATCGCATGGAGTATTACTTGAGACACATTGGTGAATCTTATTGGACAATTACCAAAGACAAGTATACCATTCCTCCAAATGGTCCTTCAACTCTAGATGAGATAAAGGAAGTTGAATACAATATTAGGGCTAAGGAAGCATTGTTTAGTTCTCTAACTAATTATGAGATGACAAATATTATGAAACTAAAGACTACAAATGAGATCTAGAAGAAGTTGGAAACTTTGTATGAAGGTGACAGTTATGTGAAGATAACCAAGTTGCAAAGCCTTAAGGGTAAATATGAGATGTTGAAGTTGGGAAAGATGAGAACATCACTTCTTTCATGCAAAAAGTGAATGAACTTGTTCATAATATCAGATGTGCTAGTGGAACATTGGAAGAATTAGAGATTGTTTCTAAAGTCCTCATATCCTTAACTGCATCATACAAACAAAAAGTTGTTGCTATTGAGGAGATCTTGATTATGACTAATGTGACTAGGGACATGTTGATTGATAAGCTTTCAAACTTTGAATTGAGTGAGTTTGGTGATTCTCTTCCTAAGACAGAATCTGCATTCAAGGCCATTTTTTTGGAAAAGGGTAAGCAAAGATATGATCTCGGTGAAAGTTCTTCAAGAAGGATATCCAGATATGAGAAAGAGATGAAGGAAATTGAAGAAGAAGAGTGAGATATTAAGGAGTTTGAAGCCCTTATTGCAAAGAGATTACCTAAAGGAGCTCATAAGTATGAAGGAAAATTGCCTCTTAAATGTTTTTCTTGCAATATGATAGGTCATTTTGCCTCAAGGTGTCCAGAAAAAGTTCCTAAGTCAAGACCTAACAAACCTAGATTTTAGAAGAGATGTTATTATGTTGTTGATGAAGGTGTGATAGATGATGAATTTGATAAAGGAGGTTCAAGTGATAATGAATGGGTGTTTATTGCTATCAAGGAAGATGATCCAAAGCCTACTAACTCTGTTAGTTGCACAAATGTGGAAAGTTCTTTGGTTGCACAAGTTGAAGAGATATATGAATGGGTGATTGACAATGGATGCTCTCACCATATGATAGGTGATAAGAATAAGTTTGTGAGTCTGGAAAAGTATGAAGGTGGCTTTGTAAGGTTTGTTGATGATAAATCTGGTATATTATGTGGTAAAGGTTACATTTCTCTTGATGGTAAGTATAATACTAATGATGTCTTGTATGTAGAAGGTCTAAATCATAATCTTTTAACTGTTGGACAAATGGTTGACAAGGGATGTGATCTTCAATTCAAGAATGGTAAATGTAGAATCTTGGGGAGTTTTGAAATTGAGATTGCATCAAGTACAAAGACTAAAGGCGATATCTTTCATTGAAATGCTATTGGTAAAAGTTGTTTGATTGATCAGATTGATGAAATTTGGTTGTGACATAGAAAAATGTGTCATGTGAATTTTGATAACATTATCAAGATAAGTTCTACTTAGGCTGTGAGAGACCTTCCTAAGTTGATGAAACCTACTAACTATATATGCAAGGAATGTTAGTTAGGAAAACAAACCAAAATTACTTTCAATAGTAAGAAGCATTGTTCAAGTGGATTATTGGATCTTGTGCATACTAATTTATGTGGTCCTTCTAGAATTAGAATCTTGCAAGGAGATAGATATTTCATGTTATTGATTGACGATTATTCTAGGATGATGTGGGTTAATTTCTTGAGGCAGAAGTCCGAAGCTCTAGATAAGTTCAAGATTTTCAAAGCTATGGTTGAGATTGAAATAGGTTTGAAGCTAAAGTGTATGAGATCTTACAGAGGTGGTGAATTCAATTTCGATGAGTTCAATGCATTTTGTGAAGAGCATGGGGTAAAGAGACAGTTGTCTGCTCCTAGAACTCCTCAGTAAAATGGAGTTGTCGAGAGGAAGAAGAAAACCATTCAAGAAGCTGCTAGAACCATGATGTTGGAGGGAAATATTTTGCATGTCTATCAGAGAGGAGTAGTGAGAACTATTGTTTACACTCTAAATCAGGTGCATATCAAAGGTGATATTAGTAAGACTCCTTATGAGTTATGGTTTGGTCATGCTCCTACTATTAAATATTTAAAAAAATTTGGAAGTAAATGTTTTATTAAAAGGGATGAAGATCTAGGGAAGTTTGATGCTAGATGTGATGAAGGAATATTTCTTGGTTATTCTACCAAAAGCAAGGCCTATTGGTGCTATAATAAGAGATTGAGAAAGATAGTTGAGAGTGAAAATGTCAAGGTTGATGAAGGCAAGGAAAGACAACCCAAATCCTTCAGATATAATTTAGATGATCAGAATGATATCTCAGATAGAGGGAAGCAAGTTCAAACTCGGAACCAAGTGCAGATCATTCTGGAAGAAGGAACATGTGTAGTTGTTGAAGAAAGAATACAAGAAGTTGAAGTTCAAGAAAATCCTAAAACTCCTAGGTATGTAAGGTTGAATCATTTTGAAAATAAAATCATAGGAGATAGAAATAATGGTGTTCAAACAAGAAGGAGAGTTACTAAAGATCAAGTTGAGTATTGTTTGATTTCAAAGATTGAACCTAAGGATGTGAATGAAGCATGTAAAGATGAACATTGGGTAAAATCAATGGAAAAATAATTGATGCAAATTGAAAAGAATAATAAATGGGATCTTGTTCCCAGACCTAAGGACAAAAATGTCATTGGAACCAAATGGATCTTTCGAAACAAATTTGTGAGATTTTGCCAAGATCAAGAGCTCAATGAAATGTACAAAATAGAGACACAATATAGGACAAGAATAAACTGTATTCTCATCAATAGAAAATGATCAATAATAATAATTACATACAATGTAGATGAGCTTGCTTATATAGGCAAGGCTAGGGATATGTGAACACATAAACATGACATGTGGCTCAATAAGAAACAATGGTAGGTAGGAAATAGGTGTGGGTAGGTAGGAGAAATAATATAATAGTCCACATGAGGTGGATCACCCACTGAATGTGGAGTGTAACAACAAGATCAACACCATAAAAGGTGGAATTTCTCCTACACACACTATCCCAATGTGGCACAAACACCCAAGTGTCTCATACCCAAACTACTATGAGATGCATTTCCTAAGTAAACTTAAGTAAAGTGTAATAATATCCATGATGAATAATTATTTACACCAACACCCCCCCTTAAGTGAAACTTAGGGCAATGCACTTAAGTCTACAATGCAACTAAGCAATGCAAAATGGGTCCTGGCTATGAGGCCATGTTAGGTACCCATGTACAAATGCAAATGCATGCAAACCAATGCAATGAAAACTCTCAAAGTGGGGAAAGAGAGAAAAACCCAATGGGAAAAAACCCTCCTCCAAAAGAAAGATGAAAAACATACAAGAGAACTCTCATAGAAGAATGTGAAGGACAAAACCCCATGTGAGGAAAAAGTCCCCCCCATATGAGAGAAGAAGAGAAGCTAGAAAGCCCCCCCTCAATGTGGAATCTACACCAATGATAGAAGCTTGATGTATGAAGAAATTGCTCCATGAATGTCGAACAACATTCCTCCCCTTAGGAAGAAACAAAACCAAAGGTGTATCCATGAAGTCTCCCCAATCATGAAGGGAAGATGTATGAAGAAAACTCATGATGAAAGGAATCTCTGAAAACTGCTCGTGTCCCCATGTCCATGCTGAAAGATACCCCCTCCAAAGGTGGTAAACTGTGCCACACTGCTGAAAAAGGCACTCCAAGATCTAGTGGAGATGGATGTAGAACATGTCCCAAAGACTCACAAGTCTCCTCAAAACATAAAGAGACCTCCTCCAACTGTTGTACATAAGTATCCACAATCATGTCAACCTCAAAAGAATGATCATGTAGAGAATGAACAAGAGGGTCAGAGTGTGCCCTCGCAACAATCGAAGAAGGATCACCTTCATCAAAGAGAAGATGAATGTCATCAATGATGTCTCCCAAATCTGCAATGTAGGATTCCACAAACAAACCTGCAATATCTATTAAGTAATCATCCCATGAATCTAAAGCTGGAAGACAATGACTATCCTGCTGCACTGAATCACATGAAGGCAAAATTGTCGCACTATCCGCATCATCAAGTGCAATAGGTGATGTGATATCAATATGAGGAGATGAAATACAAGGCTCAAGAATGGGGTCACATGTGAGAATCCCCATGTTCAAGTGCCCAAAGTTCTCCTCAAAATCTGAACCATCACATGAAGTGTGATCATCATGTATAGAATCATCAAATGTGAAATCATCATCATCAACAAAATTTGAAAAGGAGTATAACCGAGATGCATGATCAACCACCCCAGTCGCAATGATAGCTCTAGTCTCCAAGTCTCTAATGAAAACTGAGTCAGGTGTGAACTCCACAACTCTCTTAGTTGCGCCATGTGTGATTTTATAGATAGAAAGGAGATTGTTTGTCAAGTGGGGTACACACAACACATCATTGAAGGAGTTATCCCCAATGTCAATAGATCCTTTCCCAATCACATCCATGTATGTATGATTGCCCATCAAAATCTCTGGCATGGTGCAAGGCTCAAATGTAGAGAACATAGACTGAGAAGCCCCTGAATCTAGAAGCCATCTCTCTGAATCATGACTGATAGTAGCACATAGAGCTTTTCCTTTTCTTGTTCCAAAAGAGTGAGTCTTCCCACTTGTAGAAGCCATGAATGCTTGCCCTTTTCCTTTTGAATGCGAGGAAGTGGAAATTGATGAATCATCCTTCTTGTAGACTTTAGGCAAATCAATGTTATGCTTTTTGATGATATGTGTGAGCTTATCAATCTTCTTAGAATGGCAACGATGCTCCTCATGACCAATCTTTTTACAATAAGCACAAGTAGGTCTCTCCTTCTTTGGTGAATTATCTCTCTTGGAAGAGGATGAATCTCCATGTTGTGGAGAAGATGGTGCTTTTTCCTTAGGCTTTGATTTCCATTTCTTCTTGTTGGAGTTGTCCTTTCCTTGATTTCCTTTGTTCCCTTGATTTGCCACTAAAGCTTGAGACTTAGAAGCCTTAAGAATGCCCATGCTTATCAACTTAGTTTGTTTCATCATCAACATTTCATTGAAAGCATCAAATGTAGGCATTGTGTAGCTTGAACCCATTGTCATCCTATGGGTTTGGAAACTAGAAACAAATGCTGCATATTCTTGTGGAAGCTTGCCTATCAAGTTGAATATCAATTGAGTATCCTTCTTATCAATGCCACAATCTTTGAGTTGTGCCCTCAACTCATTTGCCTTAGTGACATAATCTTGTATAGTATTAAATTTCTTGGGATCTAACATGGTGAGATCACTATCATTTTGATATCCCCTAATCTCATCAACTTGACTATACAAGTCTTGAAACTTTTGCCAAGCATCCTTGATTAGAGTACATTTCTCAATATAAAAAATGAGATCCTTTGATACATACTTTCTTAAGGTACCAATTGCCATGATATTTTTAGTGAGCCAATCCAAGTGACCAACTGGATCAACCTTAGGATCAGCAGGAGCAACAATAGTTCCATCAATGTAATGAGTGAGTCCTTTTTCCATAAGTTTACTCCATGCATCAATTTTCCAAGTAGCATAATTATGAGGAGTTAAGAGAGGAAACTTAGAAGAACCCATAGCAGCAAAAAGGAAGGAACACAAGAGCACAAAAGCACAAGAGACACCCCCCCAAATTCACTCAATCAAAGTACCCCCCCAAAAATGATGATTTTGGCACTTTATATGTAGTGCGTGTACAATAGGCCACTTTCAAACAATGGCAAGGTGGACTTCTAATTTTATTTTACAACTACCCCAATAGGCTGAGAACTACAAAGCAAAATATTAGAAGATAGATCTATGCAATACAAATGCCAAATTGGCCAAATAAGACCATATGATGAAAGTACAATTTATACCCACAATTGCTGCAAACTGATAGCATATTCTAAGATTAGACAAAAAATAATGCACTTTCAAAAAAAACAGCACCTAAAAAGGAGTTCATATGAGCCCGAACGGAGACCTGGAAGTTGCAGAAACAGGGATTGGACAGGTACAGTCACCAAAAACTGAGAATTATGAAAAATCTATCCATAAAAATTAAAAAATAATTCAACCACATGAAATTCTAGCCCATTTCAAAAAAAAATGCACCAAAAAAGGAGCAAAAATGAGAAAGTTATGGCCATTTGAAGTTGAATTGCAAAATCAAAAAGCTCAATGAGAGGCCTGCAAAATTTTTGAAAAATGATGACGTCAGAAAAATGCAGGGTTAAATTTGATGGTCATATGACCATCGCAAAAACTTCACCTCTCTGCTGACTGGGTGTCCGTACAGTACGGACTGATAACGTGGCGCGATCTGGTTGGTCAAGTGTGGTTGTACGGAAATCTGACATGGCAGTGTTATGTGTCCACATGCCAATGGCCTCCTGCCACGTGGCGGGCGTGGATTCGTTGGGTTCCCTACGGAGTCTGCGTGGTGGAGGAGCTGACTAGGTGAGGTGGCCCGATGACTGGACTGTGACGTGGCAAGTGTCGGCGGTGCCGGTGACTGTGGTCGGTGACTGTGACGGGGGCCGGTGCCGGGAGGAGCCGCCGATGCCGGTGACTGTGGTCGGTGCCGGTGACAGGGGCCGGTGTCGGGAGGAGCCGCCGATGCCGGTGACAGTGGCTGAGGGGGCTGACAGGAGTGAGCGGTTGCGGCGACATGCGCGGCGTTCGGAGCGGCCAGCGGGAGGGATCACGGCGGCGGCGGCGGGTACAGGTACGCGGCGCGGGTACAGCCCTACAACACGCAGGTACGTGGGGGTTTGCGGACCCCCAAACACAGCGCCAAAAAATACTTTTTTTTTATTTTTTATTTTTTTTGATTTTTGATTTTTCGAAAAAGAAAAATTTGAAAAATAATTTTTTTTTTTTTTTAATTTCGAAATCCGTACGATAATAGCCAAAATGAGGAAAGAAAATTTCTCACCAAAATAGGCTGACTTTATAGTCGAAATTTATGGAAACGACCACCTGAACGCAATGACAAGGTCGGATCTGGTCTAGGACGCCTCCAAAAGATGTTGCTCCTCAGATCTGCCTCTTGACGTCGCAATAATGCCTCTTCAAGACAAATCAATGAAGCCCCAATGGCTCTGATACCAAGTGAGATTTTGCCAAGATCAAGAGCTCAATGAAATGTACAAAATAGAGACACAATATAGGACAAGAATAAACTGTATTCTCATCAATAGAAAATGATCAATAATAATAATTACATACAATGTAGATGAGCTTGCTTATATAGGCAAGGCTAGGGATATGTGAGCACACAAACATGACATGTGGCTCAATAAGAAACAATGGTAGGTAGGAAATAGGTGTGGGTAGGTAGGAGAAATAATATAATAGTCCACATGAGGTGGATCACCCACTGAATGTGGAGTGTAACAACAAGATCAACACCATAAAAGGTGGAATTTCTCCTACACACACTATCCCAATGTGGCACAAACACCCAAGTGTCTCATACCCAAACTACTATGAGATGCATTTCCTAAGTAAACTTAAGTAAAGTGTAATAATATCCATGATGAATAATTATTTATACCAACAAAATTGAATGAACATGATGAAGTTGTTAGAAACAAAGAAAGACTTGTTTGCAAAGGATACTCACAAATGAAAGGAATTGATTTTGAAGAGACTTTTGCTCATGTGGCAAGGATTGAAGTTGTAAGATTGTTTCTTGCTTATGCTGCTTACAAGGATTTCAAAATATATCAAATGGATGTCAATCCAGCATTCCTAAATGGCGAATTAGAAGAAGAGGTTTACATTGAGCAACTAGATGGATTTCAATTGTCTGATCAAGGTTATATGGTTTTTTCTATTGAAGAAAGCATTGTATGGACTCAAGAAAGCCCCAAGAGCATGCTATGCCAAATTGGATAAGTATCTGTTGAAGATAGGATTCAACAAAGGTACTGCTGATAGTAATTTGTACTTTAAGATTGATAATGATAACATTTTGATTGTTGAAGTTTTTGTTGATGATATTATTTTTGGTGGAAATGAGAACCTATGCAAATAGTTTATTAATGAGATGCAGAATGAATTTGAAATGTCTATGATTGGAGAGATAAAATTCTTTTTGGGTTTGCAAATTACTCAGTTAGATAAAGGCATTTTTGTAACTGAGTCTAAGTATGTGAAAGATTTATTGAAAAAGTTTGGTTTGGAAGATTCAAAACCGATTGGTACTCCTATGGTGATCAGATGTAAATTGACTAAGGATGATGATTCCCCTAAGGCAAATTAAACTAGATACAGATCCATGATTGGTGGATTTCTCTATTTGACTCAGACCAAACTTGATATCATGAATGTCATTTTTCTTGTCGGTAGATTTCAAGTTGATCCTAACAAATCTCATGCTGTAGTTGTCAAAAGAATTATCAGATATTTGAAAGGAATAGTTGGTTTTTCTCTATGGTATCCTAAAGATGATGATTTTACTTTGAGTGTTTTTACTAATGTTGATTGGGTAGGAGACTTTGATGACTGGAAGAGTACTAGTGGTGGTGCATTTTTCTTATGAAAAAGATTGGTTTCATGGTTGAGCAAAAAGAAGAACTCTATTTCTCTATCTATTGTTGAAAAAGAATATATTGATGTTGCAAACAATTATACTCGGGTAATGTGGATGAAGCAAATGTTAAAAGATATTAAAGTTGTGTATCACAAGCCTATTTCCATCTACTGTGACAATTCAAGTGCAATTAACATGTCTAAGAATCCGGTGTTTCTTTCAAAGACTAAGCATATATCCATCAAGTTTCACTTTTTGAGAGATAAGGTGAATGATAAGGAACTCAAATTTGAGTATGTTTCTACTAAGGAATAGATTGCAGATATTTTCATGAAGTCTTTACCTAAGGATACTTTTGAGTATCTTAGAGGGAAGTTAGGGGTGATTTCCCCTCCTGATTAGAACTAAGATGCATTGATTTGCATCAGTCTGATGCATTTCACAGTCATGTCTTGTGACTTGGATTGATGACTGGTGGCTGCTACTCAGGGGGAGTAGTTAGTTTTATGAATCATATGTTCAATTTTAGTTTTGTGAGTTAGTCTTGTAGTTTGATTGCAAATATGTGTCTTTGCCATTGATGTCAAAGGGGACTTGAGAGTCATGTGAAAAATCTTAAAGGGGAGAGAGAGTCATAAGAGTTTTGGGAAAGAGATATTTCTTTTTCATTGATTATTTTTCACATCATATGTTGCCATCAATGCCAAAGGGGGAGATTGTTGGAAGAATGTTGCAAATATGTGCCTAAGAGATATGTGAGATATGTGTTGTCATTGATGTCAATATATTTCTCTATCTATGATAGTGTTGCAGTGAAGTGAGTTGTTTTGTTTAGTATGGTGAAGATTAGATTTTGCAAATTAAAGGGTTTTTAGAGGGATGGTTGTAGATGACTCATTTCAATTTTTAGATGTCTACATGAAGATTTGGTTGAGTTATGAGTATCTATGTTGTGGATTTTTTTTAGTTGTTCAATGATGACAGTGTTTGGTATTTTGATCTGCACTGCTCCTCATTGTAATATCTTGTTAAGCAGATTTGGAGATATGTTTGGGACATTTATGTGTGTCCTTAATTCAAGTGGTTCATGGTTTGGAGGTCCATGAGTGATTTTTTCAGGTTGACAGTCATTGCATTTTGTGTACCTGAGGTCTGGTATAGAGATAATGATGATTCTAGTAATTTGTATTGGTGCAGATGTTTCTATGGTAATTCATGATGCTTGTGGATGTTTCTAGATCGTGTGCCTTCTATGTTGGTGGTCCACATTGATAATTGAGCTTTTAATTGATTATTTTCTTTGGTATATTGGTGTTCTTCATGTTCTTGGTCGAACAGATGCTTATAGCATGTTGCAGATATTCGAGGCATAATTTTTGGAGGTGTAGCATGTTTGAGGAGATTGATTTAGGTCCATGCTATGTCTTAGTCGATATTGTTTTGGTCCACATGTGATATTGTATCATGTGTGATTATATTTTTACAATTAGATGTTGAGTGTTGAGATGACCTTGGAAAGATAGGTTGATGTCATGTATAAATAAATGTAATAATCTTGTGTGAGGTATGTAGAGTGAACGAATAATTCATGGATCCTTCGAAAGTAGAGAAGAAGTTTGAAGAAGAAAATAAAATTGGTTATGTGCTTAACCAGAACTATAACCAGGCATTAAGGACCAGTTCATTGCTTCTAGATGTGCTTCAAATCTATTTGTAAGATAGTGAGTCTTCCTTGGGTTGTAGCCCTTCTTGTATTTTGAGTAGTGAGCTCTAGATAGTGTACATGAATGCATGTGCATTCCCCATTGTAATACTTCTAACAGAGTATACCTATATTGTGGGTTCATCGCCACCGTGGTTTTTCCCCTAAGAGGGTTTCCACATCAAAAATCTTGTTGTTATGTGTGTTTATGACGAGTTGTTGATTTATGTTTTCATGTTTAATTATCAAATATGAGATTAAGGTTAAGTTGTGTAGGTTTTTGGAGACAATCGATTCACCCCCATTCTCTGTTGTTTTCCCTATTTCAGAACTATTTTGTCAATTTATATTATTTTTGTGGTCTATTATTTATTGCTTTTGATTTATTTATTTATTTATTAGCCTTTCTATTTTATTTATTTATTAATCAGTTTATCTCTTATTATTTTTCATTTAATCTATTACCCATTTATTTATCTATTTATTTATTTATTATTTACCTTACTTACCCTCTTTTATTATTGGTTCTGAGATTTGGAGATTGGAATAATATTATTTTATATTATCCTTGTATGGATTTTTGAAATGGTTGGTAGAAATTATAATATTTTGGATTATTTTGATTGGCGTAGAAGGTTGTATAGTTTTGATTGATTTTTATAAATAGAGTTTTCTGAGTCTTCATAGGGTTTACTTGGCTAGAGAATTTTTTGAATCATATTGTTGTTGAATTGGTGCTTGGAGCTTGGCTTTGGTTTTTACTAGTTGTGGATTTGGCTATGTGGATTGCGCTTCTTCAACATCTTAGACCATTACTTCAATTTACTAGGTTGAAGAAGTAACCACTTTGCATTTTACTTTTGAAATATTGTCTATGGGGAAAGAAATTTGAGTTTGTTGTGTGAATAAATATATTTTGTATGGTGCATTGTCATGAGTAGAATTTGTGGTTCCCAGAAGGAGTCTGTTTACTGTGAATGTTCTCATGTCAAGAAATTTAAATCTTGATTTGCTACTTTATTTAATTCTTTGATATTGGAAGCTTGATTTGGGATGATTTATGCTCTTGAGTCTCTCTGATTATGTCGCATTTTGTATCTAAGCTATTATTGTACTTAGTCGATTATTTTTCTCCTGCTTCTACGTATATGTGCTAAGTTCTAATTCTTATGTGTTGTTCTTTTGAGTACATGCACTAAAGTTCTAAGTAAATGCATTGTCCTTATGAGTACATGCATTGAAGTTTTGAGTATATGTGTTGTTCTTCTAAGTACATGCATTAAATCATTTTGTGAAAGCGCCAATCTACTCTATTTGGCTTTTTTGTTTCGTTTTGTCATCTATTTTATTTTTTTCCAGTCTAGACACTGGTTTTCAAGTCTTTGTGAATTCCTATGTTGACCCATGATTGAATTTTATGATCAGAGATTGATATTTATATTGTTTATGGCTTGAGAAAGAGGTATGTGCCTTGCTATTGATTATTGGGCTCATCTTGGATATATGTAGATATTGCAGTATTGGATATTATATGATTCCGTGTTTCCTATGTATGAGGCTAATTGTTGGCATTTGATATACATTTGTATTGATTATCATTTGGATAAGTGAGCCCTGGATAATCAGGTTATGTTATTTGAGAGCCCTTTTGGTTTATCTGAGCATGTGTACGTGCAAGTTGTTACCCTAAGATCTAGGTGCATGATAGGGGAAGTGGGCTTCCAAGTGAGTGTTGGGGTCATGAGGAATAGACTGCCAGGAACTCCTTGAGATAGGTGTCGAAGTCTAGACTGCCAGGAAATCTCATTGGGAGTTTATAGTGTAAAGAAGTCATAACTTAATAAATTAATCCTAGGTGGGATGGCTAGTAGCGATTCACATTAATAAGATAAGAAATGGATTTGTGTGCTCTAACCCATTGCCCTAGAGTGCTAGTACAAACTCAAGATGAGCTTTGGCAAGGCCTTGGTGATCTAGGAAAATCAAACTCTCTTGATTTCATCAAAGGTTGAGATGGTTCCATATAAGTATCATGGGTGTTGGGACAGAGTTCCCAGTATCTCCCTTTGTTGTTATGTGGTGATAACATGTGTAAAGCGGAAAATCGCGATCGAACCCTAGTTGCTCTCCCCTCTTCCAACTCCAAGGAGAGAGAAGGGAGGTTCGCTAGGATTCGATGGTTTTCACTTAGGGGAGAGACTTTACATTCAAAAGAGGGGTTGAAACCCACAAGATCCAATCCCACGCAATGCAAGATTGGATGCTAAATGTGTTTCAAGGGTTAAGACAGCAAGGCTACCCTCTTTTGTAAAGAATGTTGATAGAAGAATTAAGCTAAGCATGCATAGAAAGTGATAAAGATTCGCTTATAAACTGAGATAGGAATATAGTATGAAGCTGCAGACCTGGAATTAGCAATAAAATTTTGATACGGCGATGTCCTGCAAATTTGAGCAAAAGTTGTCGGGACGATGGCGCCCGGTGCCACGGTCCTCCGAAAAATCCGCGAAACGAAGGGGGATCTGTTCGTCTCTGCACAAGGATTCCAGATCTTCAATTTCAACCGCGTACCTGCAACCTACACACAGAAAAGTGAAGACGATTGGGGGGTTAGGGATTAGGGGTTTGCCTTTAGGTCAAACCCCGGTTTTGGAATTAACCAAGAAATGAGCAAGTGCTGTAAATGTAAATGACTGTAAAACAAGTACTAATACCTTGTTCTAAGGATGTTTGTATCCTTATGTGCGAAGGTTTAGATGTTGTATGTTGTTGTATGTTGTAGCATGTAGTATGTGATCTCCTCTTCAATGGTTGAATCCTTGTCTTGAATGCAACACTTAGCCTTGAATGGAGACTTGAAATGATCAATTGCTTGAAGGAATGCTTGAATGCTTGAATGCTTGAGTATAATTTCCATGCTTTGTACACATATCCTCTTCATACCAAATGAGAGAGAAAAATGTAGTTTATATACTTGTCAATTAGGGCTGATAGACTGATTTTCCCGACCTTAGGCCGACCAGGAAAGTTAATTTCCAAATTGCAAACAAAAAGACCCGAGACCCCTTAGGAGACCGGGCCCAAAATAGGACCCAGGGACCAGGGCGCTGGTCGCCATGGTCCTGGGGACCAGGGCGCTGGGCGCTCTGGTCCCACCTCCCGTGACAGCAGGGTGCAAGGAGGTTCAAGCCAGGGTGCTTGAAAAATGCAGTTTTCAGTGTCGTGAGCAAGTTTCGGGGTCTCCATTCAGGTTGCGTGTTGCGTCGCCATCGTGAAGACCGAAATGCAGTCGAAATTGCAAGTGTCGCAATTTTAGGACGCTACATTTAGCCCCCACTTTAGCGGGAGTATGTATGCTCATACTTCCGGTAAAGTACAAGGAAACAACATTGAAAGACTTTCACCACGTCAAGGAGGCAAGATACACCAAGCCCCCAGTGGACTAAGGATCTTACAACTTCGATTGACAAAGTAAAAGGGAAGATCATGAGGGAGAACCATGACTGTCAGTAGTAAGGTTCCCTCACTATGAGTCATGCAAGAAAGATATCAAAAATTTTCAAGGCAAAGCTAAGTTCGCCAAGAAATTTTCAAGTATCTAGAAAGGATATGAACGGGATGTATGCCCCCCTACATTAAAGCGATCGCACACGCCTCACCGGGGGTGATTGTTTTAACGTAGTGATACACATAAGAAATGAGAAAGGAAAGGAGCACGTTATCGCAAGGATTTAGCCCCCAAGTGTGAGATAAACCCAAGGATAATAGACACAAAACACAAAGCACGAGGTGACTTCGCTTTCCTCGGGGTCACTATGCTGTATGATAATTCATGTATATCATATGTATGTATGCATAATTGTTCTTCATTCCCCAATCAAGGAAGGTCGCCTAGAAGAAGGGAACACATGTGTCTTTTGAGTCAACATGAGAGAGATCGAGAGATCTCAATGCTTTGCATCGTCCTCAAGTAAACAACACTAAGGACAACAAATAGAAGAATGAGAGTAACATATAGAAGAAGCAACACAAGAGAGGAGAAGAGAATCTGCTATGCTAATGTAACTAGTCTAGCACGTCATCTACCCCCCGATCTTGCTGATCAATGTTTCGGGAAGGCAAGGAACACGCTAGAGGAGGAACATCCAACACAGCAGATGGAGCTATCACAAGATCCAAACACGGGCTATGTTCATGTTCCGAGCCACGTTGTTCTTGTCTAGGAGCTAGGATAAGTGCTTTAGAAAATTCATTAGATAAATGGTTATCAATATCAACAAGTTCATATTCACTATCAGAAGCAAGAGGAGTAACATTTTCATCATGAATAACATTTTCATCTATAGCATCATCAAGATTTATAAAAATAGGGTCTTTAATTCGCACAGGATCAAGACCATCATGCATCTTATGTTTAGGAGATTTAGGCTCAATGTCCGGCTGAGGAGAAAATGGAATAATGCTTGTTGAAGGTGTTTTTGGAGATTGCAAAGTTCGAGCTCTAAGACGACGCTTTCGCCGGCGTTCACATGCAAAACGATTTCGTCTAGTCTTAGTAGGAAGTGGAGAAGATTGAGGAGGAGGAATGTTCTCATCCTTAGCACTTGGGTGTTTAGGTTGTGGTCTCTTAGGCTGGATAATAGGAGAAGAAGAAGGTCTCTTCTCTCTATAAAAAGAAGGAGGAGGAACTGCTCCATATAAAGGAGGAATTTTTGGTTTAGGGAGAAGACCAAGTCCATCATGACGAGGAGGTATAGGTCTACTCTTAGGAAGTTTATTAGGCATAGACATAGTCACATCCATAGGGATGGGTTGGGAATCTTCTTGAGGAAAGACATTAGTTTTATCTTTCAAAGGAAGAACTTCCTTCTCAAGAATGATAGGAATATCAAGTTTAGGTGTTCTAGGTTCACTTAGAGATAGGATCATATCTGTTTTCCACTTTTGATAAGATTTGAAAAGATGATCACTTCGCGGAGGAAGAGATTGGAATTGTTTAGGCCAAAAGTAATCAATAGGAACGCTAGAAGTTCTTTCAGCTGGTTTAAAGAGACTATGATTGACAGTAACAACTTCACCATTATGGGGAAATTTCAAACACTTATGAATAGGAGAAGCAATAGCTTTCATGGAAGACAGCCAAGGATAGCCAAGCTTCACACGAAATTGTTCGGAAGATGGAATAATAACAAAGTTCACATCAAGAGATTTGTTATGGACCTCAATAGGCAATGTAATAGAACCAATTGCAGGAGAAGAAAATGCATCAAATAATTTCACAATCACATCTGTTTTGTCATAAATCACTTGATTCAATTGCAAAGTAAAAAGAAATTCTTCAGTAATAACATTAACCATGCACGAAGGATCAATAAGCACTCCACGGCAAGGTGTATTCTTGACTTTTGCAACTATGTATAAAGGACCATCAGGTGCCCTAATGGTTTCACTGGAATCAAATGTGATGGAAGGTTCTTTAGGGTTTTCTTGCTGCTCTACAAAGTTAATCACATTCGGAGTCAAAGACACAAGACCATCAGATGAAAGAGAGGAATCATTAGTCTCAATTGCATTAGAGGTATGAGAAGGTAATGGATCAGTGAAAATTTGAAGGTTTTGATTAGGAGGAGCTACAGATATATTGCCTTTATCATTCACTCTAGAAACAGAGATAGTATTATTATCAATCAAATCTTGAATTTTACCCTTTAAAGAAAAACATTTTTCAGTATCATGCCCAAGCTGACGATGAAATTGACAAAAAGCTTTGTTATCAAAATAAGGTGAAGTAATCTTTGTAGGATCAATTTGTCTTATAGGAGGAAGAGTAAGCACATTTTGTTCCAATAAATTATTCATAATACTATGCAATGATTCATTCAAAGGAGTATACTTTCTTTCTTTCTTGACAAATTTAGAAATAGGAGGCACACCTGATGCTGCATTCACATTGTTGTTGATGATGTTTTCATTGAATTTGATGGAATCTCTATTCGGTTTAAACTTCCCAAATGGTTGTTGACTGCTATCACCCTTATCACTCGGAGCCATAGGATGTGATTGTTCCATTTGACTCACAGTCAGTTGATAATTGTGAAGAGTTGCACACAACTGTTGGAAAGAAGTAAACTCAGAAAACAGAAGTTTGTCTCGAATATCTTTTTGTAAATTAGAAATAAAGATTCTTTGAATATCATTGTCAGGCACTGGAAAAGAAATTTGAGCATACAAATGCTTATATCTACCAATGAAATCAGTCACTTTTTCTTTAACACCTTGTTTACAATGCATTAAATCAATCAAAGTAACTTTAGGACTTATATTGTTTTGAAATTGTTGAATGAAAGCATTTGCAAGTTGTTCGAAAGAAGTAATAGAATAGGAAGGCAACGAGCAATACCATTGTAGGGCTTTGTCTCTTAATGTTCTAGTAAACAATTTTGCAAGCAATCTTTGGTCATAAGCAAAATCAGTACAAATTGTTTGAAAAGTCTTAACATGTGTTAGAGGATCTCCTTTACCATTATAAAGTTCCAAATGCGGGATTTCAACATGTTTAGGAGGGATAGCTCGAACAATGTCAAGAGAAAGTGGGCTCGCAACGTCAAATGTGGGCACACTAAACTTAGATTGATTCATAGAGGCAATTTGTTGTTGTAAAGAAGAGACAGTTTGTGCAAGATTGTTAATGGTTGCTTCAGTCGAAGAATTCATATTAGATGTGTTAGATTGAGATGGAGGTGTTATGTTATTGAAAGAAGGTAAAGAGTAAGGTGGTGGGACTCTATGATAATTAGTCATAGGAGATGATTGGACAGGAGGAACACTACAAGGAGGAATAAAATGGTTAAACGAATTGCCCCCTTGCGTCATGTTCATTTGTGGTGATATAATAGGCACACTCATTGAAGGAATGAATGAAGAAGTCGGATTGAATGAAGGAAGAGGGTTAATTGAAGAAGAAGGGTTGCCCCCATGACTGGTGATCATAGGAGGAATGTCTTGTATAGAAGTAGTCATTATGTTTGATGTAAAGGTAGGTATGCTAGCAATAGAAGTTGTCAAAGGAATAGAATGATTGACTTGAGTAGGAGGTTGTGTATAACCCAAATTTTCAGCACAACTCTTCATAGGCATCACATTCGAATCCACAATGTGTGCAATACCACGCAAAATATCAATTCCATTCTTATCACTTTGAAGCATACGTTTTAGACCCTCAATTAAAGGAAGAGCTTGACTATCGGGATACTCATGAGACATCCATTGTCGAAAATCGTCAAATTGGTTATCCAATTTCGAAAGTTGTTCTACAGAAACCTCATGGAGAGCTTCTTCATCATTAGGAGGATTAGAGGAATTACCCATGTCCTCGTTAAAAAGGCTATTCAAATTAGGTTCCATCTCCTCGGTAGTTAAACCTCGGAAAGACTTAATTCTACGGCTTCGTCTAACGGGAATAGTGTAAGTAGGGCTTATTGTTGTAAAACTCATGCACTAGAAAGAGAGAGAAGATTTTGAATTTAGAGGTAGCAATTTTCAGTAAAATCAGCCAATCTTCTGGATTTAAGCTGTTAAATGCAATCACAACAGTCTCCCGAAATTTCGGAAAAAATGTCTGGGACCGTGGCGCCCGGAGTGCAACACGGTCCTTGCAACTTTTTTCAAAATTTGCAGGGATGAAAGGTATGATGATTTTAGAGCTAATCTGAAAAAATTGAGTGATTTTACGATCTGTAGATAGGCCAAATTAAAGTTGCAATCTCGAAATTGAACCCTACCAAGATTGTCGAAAAATTCAAAATTTGAATTTTGAAAAAGAGAGGGAAACTGAAATTTTGAATTTTATGATTTTAGAGGGAATGTCAAGAGCAATGCAAATTTTGAAATTTAAAAATTGACTCAATTTCACGCAAAATTCAATTTTGAAAGCGGAAATCAAAGTTGTTGTAATTAAGCATTTAATTTCAAAAGTCACAAATTGCAAGAATTTGAATAAAGCACTGAAATTTTTAATGAATGATAACACACTTTTCAGATTTAGGACAGTAAGAACACAATTTTGACACAAAATTTCAATTTCGATGATTTTTGAATGTTTAGAAGCCTTAATCCAAGCAATCACAAGACCAACTTTGACTGTAATTTTGAAAGTGTTAGATTTGATAAAATCAGCCAAAATTCTGAATTTTAGCAGAAAAACACAGTAAGATCTCGCTCCCGAAATTTCAGAAAAAATGTCGGGGACGATGGCGCTCAGCGCCACGGTCCTCGCAACTTTTTTCCAAATTTTCGGGGATGAAAGATATTGTGATTTTATTGTGGAATCCAAAGTTACAGCTGATTTGGAGATGTTTTGATCAGTGAAATTGTCGGACAAAGGTTGAATCAAGAGGGTTTCAAAAATTAGGGTTTTGACACTTAACCACTTAATTTTCAAAATTAATGCACAAATATGAATTGATAATTTGTAATAGAAGGGCAGATCTGAAACAAGCATTAACATTTAGACATTTCGCAAGTTCAATTACTAAAAAGAAAATTTAGGGTTTTTATGCAATCACCTCTAAAATTTTACAAAAGATCAAACATGGAAATGTAATCAATTTTTTCAGATCTAAGCATGAAAAATCAGAAAGGATGTTCACGTCGGGTTCACCAAAATGTAAAGCGGAAAATCGCGATCGAACCCTAGTTGCTCTCCCCTCTTCCAACTCCAAGGAGAGAGAAGGGAGGTTCGCTAGGATTCGATGGTTTTCACTTAGGGGAGAGACTTTACATTCAAAAGAGGGGTTGAAACCCACAAGATCCAATCCCACGCAATGCAAGATTGGATGCTAAATGTGTTTCAAAGGTTAAGACAGCAAGGCTACCCTCTTTTGTAAAGAATGTTGATAGAAGAATTAAGCTAAGCATGCATAGAAAGTGATAAAGATTCGCTTATAAACTGAGATAGGAATACAGTATGAAGCTGCAGACCTGGAATTAGCAATAAAATGTCGATATGGTGTTGTCCTGCAAATTTGAGCAAAAGTTGTCAGGACGATGGCGCCCGGCGCCACGGTCCTCCGAAAAATCCGTGAAACGAAGGGGGATCTGTTCGTCTCTGCACAAGGATTCCAGATCTTCAATTTCAGCCGCGTACCTGCAACCTACACACAGAAAAGCGAAGACGATTGGGGGGTTAGGGATTAGGGGTTTGCCTTTAGGTCAAACCCCGGTTTTGGAATTAACCAAGAAATGAGCAAGTGTTGTAAATGTAAATGACTGTAAAACAAGTACTAATACCTTGTTCTAAGGATGTTTGTATCCTTATGTGCGAAGGTTTAGATGTTGTATGTTGTTGTATGTTGTAGCATGTTGTATGTTGTAGCATGTAGTATGTGATCTCCTCTTCAATGGTTGAATCCTTGTCTTGAATGCAACACTTAGCCTTGAATGGAGACTTGAAATGATCAATTGCTTGAAGGAATGCTTGAATGCTTGAATGCTTGAGTATAATTTCCATGCTTTGTACACATATCCTCTTCATACCAAATGAGAGAGAAAAATGTAGTTTATATACTTGTCAATTAGGGTTGATAGACTGATTTTCCCGACCTTAGGCCGACCAGGAAAGTTAATTTCCAAATTGCAAACAAAAAGACCCGAGACCCCTTAGGAGACCGGGCCCAAAATAGGACCCAGGGACCAGGGCGCTGGGCGCCATGGTCCTGGGGACCAGGGCGCTGGGCACCCTGGTCCTGAAGGACCAGGGCGCTGGGCGCTCTGGTCCCACCTCCAGGGACAGCAGGGTGCAAGGAGGTTCAAGCCAGGGTGCTTGAAAAATGCAGTTTTCAGTGTCGTGAGCAAGTTTCGAGGTCTCCATTCAGGTTGCGTGTTGCGTCGCCATCGTGAAGACCGAAATGCAGTCGAAATTGCAAGTGTCACAATTTTAGGACGCTACAACATGTAATGACACTCTTCCCTACATGTAGGTCCTAGTTCCTTATGCCTTATTTTATTGAGAAGCCTCTTGGAGTCTTGTGCTTTTGATTTATCCTTATGATGAGATTTGGATTATTGTGCATGTGGTTTCCTTTTAGTTGTGATTATTTTCATGTTTATGTCCTTTGGTAGCTAGGTGTCAGCCTAGATCTAGAGTGTGTGTGAGCTCTTGTGTCATTCCCTGGAGCATAGTAGGTTCAAAATTATCATTTTGGTTTTGTTTAATGTTTTTCATGTAATAAGGTCTAAGAAGACAATTTCATGGGTCCTTAGGATTATTTGATAATCAATTTATATGTTTGGATCAAATGTTGTAAACACTTGCAAAAAGATGTAAAAGTTATCATTATCAAATTTGTCAAAAGTGTCTTAATGTGGTTTTGTTAATCAAGAAGGGGTTACAAATAAAAATGGGTTACAAAATAGTTGGAATTTATTGAAAATGTATAAATATGGCCTCCAACTCTAATTCCATGGTTGGAGGTGGTTGGAGATGGTGATTATTGAAAATCTTGAAGTTGCAATAATGAAATATCTTTGTTTTCTAAAAAAATTGAACATTTTCCTATTGTTTCTTTGCATTGTACATGTTTGTATGAATTTATATTGATCTTAAAATGATTAGGGATGAAATATAATTTAATCTACTTTCTTTTCCCTTTTTTTCATTCAATTTCATTGAGTTTTGAGGAAGTTGTGAACGTTTTAGTGGCTAGAATTCCTAGCTTTTCCTTGTAACAGTCCTATTGTAGCTTGTTGTACATACTTGTACGGACTTTTATCAGCTTCAAACCAATGGGAAAAGAAGGATAAATTAATATAGTTTCATTTTCTTTTGGTTTGGTTCAATTTCATGAAGATTTACATAAGCTATGATCATTTTTGTAAGTGCAGGTCTGAAACCCTAGTAAGCCTAATTAGAGGGAGAACGGTCCAAATTTGAGTCTTGTGTTCTCAAACACCCCCTACCCATTTCAAGATATGTTATAAAACATCCAAATTGGTATCTATAACTATTTTTTATAATTTTGGTATCAAGTCTGGTTTGAATTTTAGGGGTCGAAAAACCCAATTTGTTGCTAACATGCCTTAGGGTCAAGAAATAGGACAATAAAAATTAGGGCATGTTCATACAAAAAAAACTACCCTAAATTAGGGATATGTTAAATAATGGAAAAATGGGTATCCTAAAAAAATTTCTTTTCTGGAGATCGATTGGGATTAAGAAGTTATGTCCAAAGATGTCCTTTTGAAAGGCTACAAGCAAGAATGAGGGTTTGTGAAGGAAAACCCACCAGTTGTTGATAAAGGGTTTGAAAGAGTGATTGTTTATAAGTGTTTTGTAGTTGTCCACCCTTGATCTACATCAAATTGGTATCAGAGCCCGAAGATCTAGGCAAGAGAAGTTTTGGAACTTGTGTGTTACTTTTGATAGGTTGAAGTGAAAACCTGTATGCCAAAAGACTAGGTAGTGAAGAAAAGAAAAGGAAACCTAGGTGAGGTATCACAAGAAGCATTGAGAAGAAGCAAGGTGAAAAGACTTGCTTGAGAATGAAGAATGGAAATGTTGAGAAGATTCATTCGTGGAGACTTGCAAAGTAAGGAGGTACCAAGCAAGAAGAAACAAGTGATGAGAAAAGAGAAAAGTGAGATAAAGAAGAAAGATGAGAAGGGAAAGCAAATTGATATTGAGAAAGAGATAGAAGATTTGAGGCAATCTTTGGAATGAATGGAGGAACAAATAGAAAAGATGCAAAAAAATGGGAACTTGAGATGCGGCAGTTTCTTGAGACAACAAACTAGGCAAATGGTTGGCATTTACCAATAAGGAAGAAGGTAAAGTGGCCTATCAAACAAATCATTCAAAAGAGAAGGATGCAAGAGAGGAAAACAAAACCAGACATTGAAGAATATTCATTGATGAAGGAAGAAAAAAAACCATTTGAGAAAGAGGAAAAGTGTGAAGAAAATGGGTCCATTAAGACTCAAGATTTTATTTTTAACAATACTTATGAGTATGTGTTTACATGTGTAGTAGATGATGATGGAAAAGAGTATAAAGAAGGAGAAGTGAATGCAGAGTATGAATATTGTTATGCACATGTAGCACAATATGGTGAAGAAGATGTTGCAAAAAAAATTGAGGTAGTGGTGGTATTTTTTTATTTTATGGATGATGAATATGTTGACATATTGTATTCCAATAATGACGATGCAGACATAGACAATGGTATTGAGGCATATGAAAGAGAAATCAAATTTTAGTACCTTGAAGTTGAGAAGATGCTCAATAAGAGATGCTACAAGAAGAATAAAAAGGATCCAAGAAATATTGCAAAGATGGAGGGCAAGTTGTAGAAGAATTAGAAGACCATGAAGAGAAAAATGACCTATACTCAAGTGGACTTGAGTCTTTCTTCTCCTTGGGAGTATGGTGCAGGAGTACCCTAGGTTTATGATGCAGTCAAGGTAGGGAGATCCAATGAAGGACATCCCATCCTTGTAGCCTAACACAAACACCATGCAAGATATACTGATAACCGGTAACACAATACGAGATAAAGCAGAAAGAGCAACCGGTAACACCACAAAATACATAATTGGTAAACAGTATGAACAATTCTTATAACTGTTGATGAATTACATATGCCACATGTTGGACTATAGCCCAAGATTACAAACAATACTTACAACACAAATATAAGATTCGTAGATCATCTACTCATCAATTCAGCCTCCGGTAACAGTCTACTAGTTCAACCCTGATCCGGACCTTGGCCCTTTCGGCTTTAGCTCCACCAGACCAAAATCTCATCGGTATCTACATCTCCACTTGATCACTTCTTTCTTCGATCTTTATCTTATATCTTATGTCCCTTAAAATTATTCACAAAACTTCTCTTTATACCATTCGCAAGTAATAATAACTCGATCAGGTCAACCCAAAGACCAATCAGTTCATAATGAAACGTGTAAACAAGAACATGTTAGCTCAAATCACTAAGAACATTACAAAAAGAATAAAACTACATGCGGACCTCCAAAAATATCGACCAAGGCCCAAAACAACATCTCCCCACAATCTGCAAGTCACGGAAATCAACTGCAACTCGAAATCATCTTCGCTCAACACACTGCAAGCCGGTAAGAACACATAAACACCGGGCCAATACCAGAATCTATATCTCACCAGAATTAAATCCAAATGCCATGAATCTCAAACATGATAAATACAACTAACTCAAGGATTTAAATCGAAATCCACAACATTAAATTCTCAAACATGAAGAAATGTCATGATCTCCAAGCAATTCCATAGCTAACTGCTCCAACCGATATGAACTACTCTGGTACTCCTGCATCAGACTGTTAGGGTTAAGTGAAAAGTGAGTCCCATCACTTGATCTAGCTCAACAATCTGTCATTAGGTACTTGCAACTACCTCAGGGGTTCGGCGGTCTGACTTCAAGTTCCAGTTGCCTCTTATCAACAATCTACCAGTCCAACCTGCAGCCTGCCTCAATCAGCAATTGTTCAAGTCTCCACCCACTAACTACCTCAATCTCAAGCTCTAGGATCAGAGATATACTCGCAAGCCTTTCTTTACCTCACATTTGGTGATCTGAACAATTCCACAAGCTACCTCAACTTCCTTTCCAACCAACTGGTGCATAACTGGGTCTTCCTCCAACAACAGGAACTCACAACCCTACTCTGATACCATTTGACACAGTCAAGGTAGGGAGATCCAATTAAAAACATCCCATCCTTGCAGCCTAACACAAACACCATGCAATATATACTGGTAACCAGTAACACAACACCAGATAAAGCAAAAAGAGAAACCGGTAACATCACAAAATATGTAATTGGTAAACAATATGAACAATTCTTATAACAGTTGATGAATTGCATATGCCACATGCTAGACTGCAGCCCAGGATTAAAAAAAATGCTTACAACACAAAAATTAAAATTCACAGATCATCTACTCATCAATTCGGCCTCTTGTAATAGTTTGTCAGTTTAAACCTTATCCAAACCTCAACCCTTTTGGCTTCAGCCCCACCGGACCAGAATCTCATTGGTATCTACATCTCCACTCGATCACTTCTTTCTTTGATCTTTGTCTTCTATCTTTTTTACCTTAAAATTATTCACAAAACTTCTCTTTATACCGTCCGCAAGTAATAATAACTCGATCAAGCCGGCCCAAAGACCAACCGATTCATAATGAATGTGTAAACAATAACATGTCGGCTCAAATCACTAAGAATGTTACAAAAAAGCATAAAAATACACACAGACCTCCAGAAATACCAAAAAAGGCCCAAAACAACATCTCCCCATGATCCGCAAGTCACATAAATCAACCGCAACCTAAAATCATCTTCGTTCAACACACTGTAAGACTATCCGGTAAGAACACATCAACACCGGGCCAATATCAGAATCGACATCTCACTAAAATTAAATCCAAATACCATTAATCTTGAACATGATAAAGATGAAAAACTCAAGGATTTAAATCCAAATCCACAATGCTAAATTCTCAAACATGAAGAAATGCCACGATCTCCAAGCAATTCCATAGCTAACTGCTCCAATTGGTATGAACTACTCTGGTGCTCCTGCATCAGTTTAGTAGGTTCAAAATTAGCATTTTACTTTTTTTTAATGTTTTTCATGTAATAAATTATGATAAGACCATTTCATGGGTCCTTAAGAGTCTTTGGTGATCAATTTAGATGTTTGGATCAAATATTTTAAACACTTGCGAAAAGATTTAAAAGTTGTCATTATAAATGTTGTCAAAAGTGTCTTAATGTGGTTTTGTTAATCAAGAAGGGGTTATAAATCAAAAAGGGGTTACAAAAAATTTGGAATTGATTGAAAATATATAAATATTTCCTCCAACTCTAATTATATGGTTGGAGGTGGTTGGAGATGGTGATTATTGAAAATCTTGAATTTGTAATAATGAAATATCTATGCTTTCTGGAAATCTGAACATTTCTCTATTGTTTCTCTAAATTTGTACATGTTTTTTATGAATTTATATTGATATATAAATGATTTTGGATTAAATAGAATCAAATATACTTTCTTTTCTTTTTTTTTTGCATTCGATTTCATTGAATTTTGAGGAAGTTACAAATGTTTTAGTGGTCGCAATTACCAGATTTTCTTTATAATAGTCATGTTGCAATGTGTTGTATATCCTTGTATGGACTTGTATTGGCTTGAAACAAATGATAAAATAAGGATAAATTAATATAGTTTTATTTTATTTTGGTTTTCTTTAATTTCATGAATATTTGCAGAAGTTATGATCATTTTTGTAAGTGCGGGTCTGAAACCCTAATAGGCCTAATTAGAGGGAGAATGGTCCAAATTTGAGTCTTGTATTCCAAAAAAAGCCCTATCCATTTCAATATATGTTATAAAAAATCAAAATTGGTCTATATAAATATGTTTATAATTTTGGTATCAATTTTGGATTGAATTTTATGGTCGAAAAACCCAATTTGCAGCTACCATGCCTTAAGGTCAAGAAATAGGACAGTCAAAATTAGGGCCTATCCATACAAAACAACCTACCCTAAATTTTGGATATGTTAAATAATAGCCAAATGGGTATCTGAAATAAGTTTTCTTTTCTAGAGAACGGTTCAGGACTGAGAAGTTATGTCCAAAAATGTCCTTTTGAAAGGCTCCAAGCAAGAATGGGGGTTTGTGAAGGAAAACCCACCAATTATTGATAAAGGGTTTGAATGAGTGA
Organism: Cryptomeria japonica; assembly: GCF_030272615.1. Lineage (NCBI taxonomy): Eukaryota > Viridiplantae > Streptophyta > Pinopsida > Cupressales > Cupressaceae > Cryptomeria > Cryptomeria japonica. Next base: position 544,160,301 of record NC_081405.1, read on the forward strand.
TTGTTTGTAAGTGTTTTGTAGTTTTACACCCCTTATTTTCATCAGTTTCTCATTTTTCCACATGGTTGAGTGGTTTGATGCCCTCTTTCATTGGGATGTCCTTCTCTTCGTTGGATGTCTGTGTGCGTGGATATGTATTCTTATCTCTTCCGCTTATATTGGTTTCTTGGAGTAGATGTTATGTAATAGATGTATCATGATGTTTTCATTTTAGTAGATTAGGAGGCTATGTATCTTGATGTAAGAGGATATTGTAATCATATGTAATTGGATATTGAGATAGTAGATTGTGATTAAGGGTCTTGTAGTAGAAGATGTTGTAGTCTTGTTAGATATCTGTTATACCTAAACTATTCATCTATATTTTAACTGGAGATTATAGACCTTTTTGAATAGATGGTGCTATTTGGATAGCAATATATGTGCATCTTATGTCATTGAAATGACAATATTGGTATACAAAATGAGAAAAGATTATGCTCTAGAAATGTTATCTTAGGAAATTTAAATGATTATTCATTGGTTGGGAATAAAGGAATTGATAGTTCTGATACTTAATATAAGTACAGATCCAATAGCCAACAAGATGAGGGGGGGGGTGAATCATACAAACTTAATCATCCATAAAAACATCAGATTCAACCTCGGTAACATATATATCAGTTATATAACCAAAAACTATCAAACATGCAAACTCAAAAGCATATGAACAATATAAACCTCATAACACTAGATTTAACGTGGAAACCCAAATAGGGAAAAACCACTGTGGGATTTCGGACCCACTAAGAAATACACTCTTCTAGAGTATGCTCAGTTAAAAGCAAATCCTGTTAAAGATTACAAACACATTGCTAGATGTGACCCGGTTAAGGGATTTCCCTCAGATCTGTTAGGATCTTCACTTTGTTAGAAGTGACCTTGTCAAAGGATTTCAAACACTCAATCAGAATGTCACCTTGTTAGAGGATTTACATATAAGATTGTTAAGTCCACTCGGTTAAGAGATTTCCTATCACTTTCACAAAATAACAGTAATACAATCTATCTGCAACTTCACATCTAAAATGCTAAAGCAGATTCCTATTTGTTCAATACAATCTAGACATAGAACTAATCTTGTCTATCTATTGGGCATCAATACTCTATTATTCTAACAGGTCTTCAAGCTTCTGTGCTCGGTAATCACTATGTAGCATCCCTGTGCATACACTTGCCTGCATACATTGTTTATCAACAGTTTCCTATTTATAAACAATCTTCTAACCACTTAATCTCTTTGATCACATTTCCCATGATCAATCATAGCCATCAGATCTTCAATCTTGTCCAAGTTCATTGTATCTTTCGATCTGAAAATGTTTTACCCCGCCTTGGAACTTGCACATTCACCTTGAAACTTGTGTTAGGGTAATGCGGTTCAATCTGAGCTGTAGATCTTCTTGCCGACTTTCCATTGCCTTAGATTCGTTTAACAAACTTCTTCCATGGCTTGCCAATCATTGATCCGCTCCAGCTCATCAGCTCCTTTCATTAAATATCACATGTAAACATTTAATGCATTCTGTTATAGCTCAGTTACAACTCGGTGAATACTAAACTTCACTCAGTAGACATTCTGTCTTCATTAACCGACTGCGATAACCTTAGGGTTTACCGACTAGGTTCCTTAGGGTTTACCAACTAGGTTCTTTGCTTGATAACATAGTATAGTATTAACCTTTACATTTTACAACATATGTATGATGTTAAAACAATCTAAAACATCAAGATCTCATCATTGTCTGACTTGGTAGAGTTGCCCATTAAATAACTTATCCCCTTATTCATCATATTCTTTCCTGTGTCTTTACCGACTCCTTTATAATCTTCATATCATATTTCTCAAGATATGGCAACATCATACTGAATTAGAAAATCAATTTCTTGACATCAATGACAAAATAATAATATCAAGATAGTAAAACATCTTTAATCAGTTATGTCCATAATCATCAACAACCTTCTCAATATCCTTATAATGTAATATTGCTAATAGGAATAGGAACATTTGGATTTGGTGCATTTAAAATGAATCTAAAGTAATACTGGTAATTAGGATTAGGATGGCAAGTGCTCATGGTAGTTTAGTTAAATGGATGATTCATATGATCTTAGATGAAATGATTATTAGGATTAATGTAGGTGAGGATATGATTGAGTTATATGATGTTATTTATATTCTTAGTGTTATGTTAAGTAATGGCATTGAGATACCCTAGGGGAAGTAATCTATGTGATGTTTTTTATTTCCTCTTGCATACTTATGTTCTTATGATCATGTTAGGATTGATTATGTGCATTTATTTGATGTATGTATTATTTGGAGATCATGCTTAGATGAAGTTTATGTTTACTTGAATTATATGTGTATTTTGGATTATATATATATATATATATATATATTTCTTTGTTAGTTGGTTAGATTTCTCTAGGGTATTTTGGTGAGCATTACATCTTGCCCTAAGGTTGTGCACCTTAGTTTTTCAAGTCCAATAAGGTGCATTGAGCTCCTTGGACTTGAGACTAAAATATTGTAATCAATTATTCATATTGTGAGTGTGATTCTCACTGTGGTTTTTCCCTTCTTATGTTTTCCAAGTATATCTAGTGTTCTTGTATGTGTTGTTCTTTGTTCTTTCATGTTTGCAGAGACAAGTTAATTGTGGTTTAGAGTTTAAAAGATTATAAGTAATTTGTTTTAGGGTCCAGACCGATTCACCCCCCTCTTAGTCTTGTGGTATGTTCAACAAGGTGTACTAACTAGCCTCCACTCTTCCATCTTAAACTTCATCAACATCTCTTTCACCTACTTTGTTTGAGAAATGAAATTCCTTTATTAGATTAAACATGGGCCAAGAAAATGGATAACTCACCTAGCATAGACATTTTAAATTATTTATGGATTTCTTCTGTAAACTCACTCATTCTGTTATTGCTTCCACCAAAGATAATGTCATAAACATAAACAATAACAATTAATTAATGATCACCTTCTAATTTTATGTACAAATTTTTGTCTGCAATACTTGCTTTGAATCCTTAGTATTGCAAGCACTTGTCCAATCTAGTATATCAATCCCTAGAGGCATGTTTGAGTCCATGAAGTTCCTTCTCCAATTTGCAAAAAATGAATTGATTCTCTATTAATTGAATTCCTCTATGTTGCTCAATGTATACCTCTTACTCAAGACATTCATCTAACATACTCCAAAGTTCTTCTAGATTAAAAATTCTAAATAACATTATGATAGCCTCTATTCTTTAGGAGAAAAGGCTTCTTCAAAATCAATGCCTTCTACTTGAGTGTATCCTTTGCAAACTAATCTTACCTTTTTTTCAATCACATATCCATCCTCATTTATTTTTTTCTTAAACACCCATTTTGTGGACCAATGAAATTATTGTCTTTAAGTATAGAAACAAGTTACCATGACTTATTCTTTTCTATCTAATCTAATTATTCTTGTATTGCATCAATCCAATACTTGTCTTTTCTTACCTCTAAGAAGTCCTTAGGCTCTATTTTGGATAATATATAAAAAGATTCACTTTGTGATTCCTTTTCCATCCTTCTATTTTTGACTCCAACATCCTTATCACCAAGGATTTCATCTTTGGAGTGATCTCTCATAACATATCTCGCAGTTTGTTTATATATGTTCTTTTGAGCTCTTCTTTAGTTGTTTCTTAATTAATGAGAATTTACTTGTTTGAATTAGTGTCTTCCTTATATGATGTTAACCCCTCATGTTGTGCCTCATTCACTTTCACATTTTCACTTTCAACTATCTTTTAAAGTCTCTTGTTGTAGCATCTATATGTATTTCTTCTTGTTAAGTAGACAAGAAAGATACCTTCATCAGACTTTGAGTCACTTACCCAAGTTTTCTTCATCTCTTTTTATGTAACATTCGCTATCAAAGATTCTAAAATATTCAATAGATACAGGTTCGGCATTCCATAGCTCATATGGAGTCTTTGTGTAATTAACTCTTACCTATCCTCTATTAATTATATATACTATAGTATGAACTTATTTTTTCCAATATATGTTAGGTACTTTGGCTTCATTCAAAATTGTCCTTTCCATCTATTAAACTATTTTGTTTTCCCTTTCAACTACTCCATTTTGTTGAGGGGTCCTTGCAGCAATGTATTGTCTCCTTATGTCATATTTTTCACAAACTATTCAAACTCATTAGAGGTAAACTTTCCACCTCTATCAAACCTTAAAAATTAAATCTTAGAGAAAATTTCATTTTCTATCATATTTTTAAATATATTATAGATATTTGATAGATACATGTCTAGCATTCCATAACTAATATGGACTCTTTGTGTAATTCACTCTTATCTATCCTCTATTAATTATATATACAATAGTATGAACTCGTTCTTTCCAAAATATGTCAGGTATTTTGGATTCTTTCAACATTTTCCTTTCCATCTCTCAAATATTCTTCCTTTCAAATACTCCTTCTATTGAGGGGTCCTTGCAACAAAGTATTGTCTCCTTATGTCATGATTTTCATAGAATTGTTCAATCTCATTAGAGATAAACTTGCCACCTCTATCAAACCTTAAAAGTTAAACCTTAGAGCCAATTTCATTTTTTCATAGATTTGAATATATTGAATATTTCAAAAGCTTCAGACTTTTCTTTCAAGAAAGTAACTGATGTCATTCTAGAAGGGTAAAAACACAAAATCCTGTCACCTTTCAAGCCTACTTATTAGCACAAGTGAATTTATGTAATTCTAACTAAAAATTAATTTTACTCAAACATATGGTCTATAGAGATGCGTTATAGATATCTTATGTATGGTCCACAACTTTTCCAGTTGGAATTGTTTAATAAATCTATATTTTATACTACTTTGGGTCTAATTACCAGAAAAAATTTAAAAAAAAACTTGATGTTTCGACAAATCCTACTCTTATAAATAATATTTTTTTGAAATGTAAAAATACCCTTTTATAGAAAGTAGGTCATCAACACTAAAATATAAGGTTGATTATCTTGTAAAGGAAAAATACAAAAAAATATTTAAAAATTTTGAAAAAAATAAATGCACTAGAGAAAAGAGTCTATGTCAAGATGATACAATTATTTTCTAATTTGGATAAATAATTAATAAAAAAGTTGACACCAAATGGAAAGAGCTATATTTCAGTACATGCAACTTTTCAAATTTATTGAAAATATATACATAAAAAATAGCTTAAAACATATTTTTGCACTAAAGTTTCAAGTTATCAATATACACCAAAAAAAATTGAAGAGAAAAAGGTAAAATTTACTATATAAAGTGTAATGCCTCATATAACTTCAATTTTAGTATTTTATCAACAACTAGACTACAGTGTTTACTTTATAAGAAAGTATATTCAAATAATTTTTTTAATTTTTTTAAAATTACAAACATAAAATACACAAAAAATATACATTTTATTAGTTTACATCATTAAAAAATTCAAAACATATATTTCACTTTGTATTGATTCAATTTAAAAAGTTCAATCAACATTGGTCATTTCCATTATAAAAGTGTGACACAACTTTGTGCTTTTACCTAGAAAATTCATCAATAAGTAACATGAAGTACCTTTCATTTTGTATACTTTTTGTCTTTGTTGTTCCATATAAATCAGTATGAATCAAGTATAAATTCTTTGATGTTGAATACTCTTTTGATTTGAAGCTTGATCTTCTATAATTCCCTTGTTGACAGTATTTGCATAAGGCACTTGAGGGTTTTACAATTTTAGGCATAACCCTTACAAAATGCTTAGAACTAATCTACACAAGATTATCAAAATTTATATGACCCATTATTTTATGCACCACAACCAACTCTCATATGTTTGACTCATGTAGCACTTATGTCCATTTATCTTATTGGGTGTATATAGGTTGTTGTCAATTCTATATACATTTGCAATCAACATTCTTGAACTTTCATTTCTAAATTTACATACTTTGTTAAGAAATATGACATTATATATTTAATCACACCATTTTCTGACACCTAGTAAATTACTCTTAAGTCCTTAAATATTCAAAACATTTTTTCTTTGTCTTACCATTGTCAATACTGATAGTGCCTTTTCCTACTATGTTCGTAATATCATTGCCTCCAAATCTCACTATTTCTCCATCACTTTCTTTCATAGAAGAAAACTTTCCCTTTTCTCCTTTCATGTGGTTTTAGCAACCAATGTCAATATACCATTCACTTCTTTCATCTTGTGCATGAGCACAAGAAAATAATTCTCTACCTTTTGGTCTCCTTTCTTCACTTTCCATTCCTTCTTAGCTTCTTTCTTTTGACTTGTACCAATGTCCACTTTATTATTTTGCCTTAGGAGAACATATTTTTCACTTTTTTATTTAGGAGACTTCACAAAGTCATTTTTACAAAATCTTGTTGCCTACCAAAAATTGTTGCACTTATAAAATATTATATTGAAATCAACCAAAGGTGCAAAAGGATTTTTTCTTAAGAAATTATGTATTGTCATGTTGACTTTACAATAAATATCCTTATGACCGAATTGATAATAGGAAAAAATAGTAACTAGAGAATGAGTAATTAAACCTAGATAAGTTTGGTTGCTTTGGAGGAGTAGGTTCTTTGAACCTCTTCTTTCAATTATTGATTTTGGCAAACCCATTATCTCTATTATTGTTTGCAATTGATTCATCCTTCTCTATATTTTCTTCTTAGGAGGTGTAACAACATTTGAGTTCTGACCTTTTTCAAATCCTAGCCCTATCTTGATGAAGGTGACATTTGACTATTTATGATCTCATCTAAAATTTAAGTACTCTTTTCAAATTTAGGCTTTTGTCTAGTTTTCCAAGTGTTTTCTCCAAAACCTTTCTCAGAGATACTATTTATGATTCAAGATACTCATAGTCCTTTTATTTATTTATTGTCAAAACCTCTTCAATTTTCTTTGCTTCTTCTACTTGAGTTTCAAGATAAATAATCTTTTTACTTTATATTTTATTTTCTCACTACTTTCAAATCATTTAGGATAGAGATGGGTTCTCCTTTTAGATCTACATCATATTCTCCTTCATCAAGATCAAGCATTTTTTATTATCCTTCATAGGATTTTCTTCATTTTTTATTAACAACCGTATGTACGACTTCATCTCCTTCACTTTTACATGTGCAAAGATAATATTCCTTAGAAGAATGGTTATCCTCTTTGGAGTAGAGAATTTTTTGGAAGTTTTTTTTATGTTTGTACTCCCTATGACTCTCACCCTAATTATTAATTTCATTTTCTTCAAAGGGGCATTTAGATGCACAATGACCTATGTTACCACAACTAGAGCATTTCAAAGCTAACTTACCTTTATACTTGTCAGAGCCTTTCTTCAACTTCCTTAAAAAGTTGGATTATTTGTCATTAGGATTAGATTCTTCATTTTTCCCCTTCTTAGATGCCTTTGAAACATCTTCCTTCTTTAATTTTCCATTTTTGATATTCTACATTTCATATGTGGTAAAAGAGCCAAACAATTCATCATTTGTAAACATATCTACCTCTCTATCTTCTTCAATAGAAAAAAACTTCAAATCATACCTTGGGGGAAGGGATTTTAGAACCTTCTTCACAATCACAAGTCTCATTACTTCTTTGTCTATCCCTCTGAAAATATTGAAATGCTCATCCACCCAGAGAAGATAGGCAGCAATGTTTTCCTCTTCTTTCATCTTCAAAATTTCAATCTTGCCTCGATAGGTCTACAACAGCTTGTTTCACTTTATCATCTCCTTCATAAATTTCATGAATATTTTTCTAGATATTTTTAGTATATTTTTAGTGCGTCACTTTCACAAATTCTAAATTCGCAAAACCACATAGAATAGAATTATTTTCTTTAGCATCGTTCTCACATGTCTTTTTACTAGCTTGGTCTATTAGAGGAGTTGTACAAACAATATAGCCATACACAACAAATTTCTAAACATCAAAACCTAATGAGGTTAAATAGGCTTTCATTCATATACTCTAGAATTCATTATTTTTCCCATCAAATAGTGTTACCTTATTTGGGGAAGAACCCTCTTGGTATGCCATGTGTTCTAGTACAAGATATATCTTTAGCTATTAGAATCCACTAAGGAATTAGGCTCACATGTACTAATTGTTAGAACACACCAATATATTTAGAGAGGGGTGAATCAATATATCAACAAATTTCAACCTTGATTTCCATTTTTTCCACTTTCATAGCATTATTAGGAGCATTATCATGAACATTAATAATACAATCAATTAATGCAACAACAAAAAAGAAAAAAACACTAGATTTTATATGGAAATCCAAGAAGGGAAAAACCATAGTGTGCAAGTTGCTTGGATGTATTATCCAAATCCATCCTCAAAAAAAAATAAACATTACAATTAGTCACTTAAGATACACCAATCCCCTAAATAATACAAATTTTATGGGCACCAACCCAAAAGAGATTGCATCCTCTAACTTGAGATCCAAATTAGTATAAGAGAGGCACCAACCCCATGCAAATCAAGAGGCACAAACCTTAGAAGCAACATAATGAATACAAGATATATGATGGACATGACATTGTCTAAAATATAAATTGAATAATGTTAGGATAAGCATTTTTTATTTTTCTTTGTCATTTTCCTTGATTTTGATCTTCGATCTCTTTCGTATCATATATACTACCTTTGTTCTAAAAGATAGATCATGATATTATAGTCTCTCACTATCATAGATACCTTATGCCATACCTACTCACACTGTTAAAATGAAAATAGTCTTCTATAAATAATTATATAAACTAGATACTATCCAAATGTTAGACAAAATGCAATAAAATCATCACAAACACCCTCCCATAACGACCTATAATAGATTGGACTTGTCATTATACAATCAACCACTAAAGATTAAAATTTGAATTAGAAGCTAGTTATTGAACATGTTTGAATGTTGGCCATTGATCTTCTTTTCAGACTAAAGAATAGATGATCAAGATGTGAGATCAAATTTAAGCAAACAAAATTCACATGTATGGTCCCCCAACAAACACATGGCACGATAGCACAATATCACTATTAATAGTGATCAAGATTCACTCTAGTATGTATTTGCACACTTGTTGTCAATCCATTGACACTGAAGCTAACATGTATTCATTCCACGTATTCATAACCAATATTAAATCATAGCTATCAATCAAGTTTGGGCAACAATAAATCCTTTGACTTAGGAAATACTATATCTTCTTTCTCTCATCCAATCCAATGACTATTAGGAAAAGGGGACGATAAAAAAATGATCAAAAAGGATTAAGATATAATTTGATGAACCAACAATGTAGTGCCCTTCCATGATTTGTCCTTTATGTTGGGTTATGTCTGTTACTGGTGGGCTCTTTATATGCTTTTGATGTTATTTGCTTCTTGTTTGATTCTTTATATTGATATTCTCTTTGATATTAGTGGATTCATTACAATTACTATGATGATGTTTTTGATATTAAAAGCAACCAAAACTAGGGGGCTAACCCAGATACAGTCTCATTAACAACACACAAACAACTGTTAGCAGAAAAATAGGAAAATCACAACCTCCTAAAACTTTCCTCTATCAAAAACCTTAAACATACAACTCATATTAACAAAGTTTAAAAGAGTCATAACAAACAATTAAATATACCACACAGGGCTAAAGATAATCAAGTTCGAGATTAACCAACAAGGACTATAACCATAACTAAAAATAGTAAGGCCACCTAGGCGATCCAAAAACTCAACAAACCACCAAGTAGCTAACATACCTACTTCTTTTTGCCATGACTCATCTTGGGTAGGATCCTCCTAACCCATTCCTTGGTGATAAATTTAAAGAGGTCTTTGTAGTCCTCTTCCTCCTTCCTTTTTCATTTATGGGTGTTCTCTTGCAAAAGACACAGGGTGGTGGCAGAGCTATGCATAACTTTTAGCGTGAAACTGGTGAGACCTCATGCAACCTTTTTTCGGTGAAATTCACTCTACTAATAATTTCTTGCATTTTCTCATTCAAAGTGTCCACTTTCTTCTCCAAATCCAGCAGCTTTCCCTCTGCTTCCTCCTTGATACTGCTAGCTTCCTCCACAATAACCATTTTCTGAAACCTAAGGGTAGGGGACGGAGAATTGGCCAGAGACTTGGGTTCAACATCTGGGTTCATAGAGTTTTTAGGGATCTCAGAGACATGAGTAGAGCTATCAATATGTGGGGACAAGGTAGAATGAGATGGGGCTGCATTACCTGATCGGTTGGTATCCCCTGTATCATGGGATGAGGAGTGAATCGGTATTAACAATAATTTCAAACTTAAAACTTGAACTTAAAAAACTTCACCAAATCAATCATAAACCAGTAATAAACTCTTTACCATTATCGATAATCATTGATAACTAACTGTTAAACTGGTTTATCAGAACTTCTCATTAAGTGTTCATCAACATGCATAAACTGAAAGTAAAACATAATAGCGCATAAAAACATTCACCATATGAACCACCATTTTTTTAACATGGAAACCCAAATAGGGAAAAACCACAGTGGGAATTGGCACCCACAAAAATTGTGCACTCTTTTGGAATGCACCTTGTTAGGAGCCTAGCCCAGTTAGAAGCTTACAAAGATGCCCTGTTAGGAGCAGACCCTGTTGGGAGTCACCCGGTTAAGGTATTTAGATGATGAGCCCTGTTAGGAACTTTGACCTATTAGGATCAACCTTGCAAGATGATTTAACACTCAGATGTTGAGCTACCCGGTTAAGGGATTTACAATGAAAGGCATGTTAGGACCTTCCTGGTTAAGGGATTTTGTTGTTGTAATTGTTAGAGAACAACAATGAATGATCTGGGTATAACACTTAACTGCTTGCTTGATCAGATCCAATTCTTGCTCCCAATTTTCTACACTCTGGCAGATCTCATACTCTGGTTTGGCTTCACACTCTTTTCAAAACCACCAACACAACAAACATCAACTGTACCAACATAAATAACCTTTCTAACTTAGTCAGTTACAAAACCCTAAGACTTACAACATAGATCATCACAAATATTTTGTAACTCATTACAGATCATCATATAGATCATTACAATCAATTACAACTGTTGAATGATCATCGCATCTCGATTTGATACAAAGTCAAACCCTTAGAATACTCCACTAAGCACTTTGAATATTCCCAATAAATTCGCTCTTCAAACGTGCCAAAACATCATTCAAATACTTGATGCGGTTTATGTCACATCATCACCAACATTTGAACTTGATGTAGATCACCGCCAAACCAAAAATCATTACCGGTCCTTAAACACAACAGAAATCACAAACATGATTTCTGATAACCATAACATGATACGGTTTTGGTCAGATACATATTACAATGATACAAACTCACATTCCAAACCACAACACTTCAATCATCACCAACCACCAGATCTAATCAGAACATTTCCTCGTTTACCGATTGAGGTCCTAATCCCAGTTCATTGTCTTCAATACCGGTAAGGCATTTCCAATAGACCAAAAAGAATTAGATGACAAAATACAACATAGCAAACATCAATTTCCATCAATGACAACACAAATAACTGATCAAAGTCATCCAATCATGCAATCTCAATCTCTTCATTATAATGTCATCACAAACAGTCCTTTACTAGTTCAGTCATCATTCTTCATCTGCATCAATTGTGCCAATCATTCCAACACGGTCCTTTAAGGGTTTCTCCTTTTTAGGGGGGTTTCCAGATGCCAGTCTCATAGAGCAATGGGGAGTGTTAGCTTCATCAATGATCTCCACATTGGAGTTAATTTATTGGATTTTCACTTTCTTGGACTCTGAGAGTTTTGAGTCCTTCGAGTTGTAGGCACGCTTTTTGTTTTTCTTGTTGGAGGAGCCAAGTTCAAGCATAAGAGTAGGGTTTTTTTCAGGGTTGGCAGCGGCCATGGGTGGGGACTGGTTTTTAGGCACATTTTGGACTGAAATTGTGCAGGGAAGGCAAAGAACCAAGTGGAAATTATACAAGCGAAGGATAAGGCCTTGATGGAGAATAGTATAATCCTTGTTTTTCTTCTTAGCTTCAAAAACATCTCCAACATTAGCAGCCATAGAATGCAATAGATAAAATGGAATAGAAATAAGATCCCTATTCCTAAGATGATTAAGAAAAGGGAGGTGGTAGTAATAGAAAACCCCATAGCACCCTTAGAGAGTAAAATATTTCATAATGATGTAGCATACCACATCCCATGGTGGAAAAATCTCCTCACGATTGAATCCACCAGCCCTCTTTATAGGGTTTTCACCATCGCGGAAGAATTGATTCAGACTAGTGGTGTCTTAGATATGGCTCTTCTTTTTCCATTTTTGGCCTTCCATGGAAAGGTTTGTCGCCTGAGAAATAAACTCCTCATTCACTTCAAACAAAATTCTACCCATAGTGACCCTTCTATCCTCCTAGGAAGCCACAAACTATTTAGACACTCTCTCGTCATTTCCTTTCATACTCTCCATGTACTTGTCAATTCCTCCTTCCATGCACACAAACAAAACCGTCACCCTAGCTTTGAAATCATCTATTTTATCATGTTCAAGTCTCAGTCTGTCACCCCCATAATCACTTCCTCCAGCTTAGCAGTGGCAGTGAGAAGTAGGGAAATCAAAATATAGAGCCACTCAAGAGCGAAAGCAAAGTCCAGAAACAAACCCAACAAATTTTGATATAAAATAGTGCAATAATCATCATGATTATTGGAAGGCATGTTTAAACAAATCTCCCAAGCCCAAGATCTATTATGCTTGTGTGAACCATCAATCCACCCAATGTTACTTAGTCAAGACAATTTGTTGCCTTCATCACTACCAATGTCATTCATCCAAATGAATAAAAAAATGTTGCCTTAACCGATATCCGTACTCCACAAGTAGATTAAATCATTATTTAACCCCCTTAATTTATTTTGGGAATGACGATTAGGCCATATGCTACTACGTGGCATATCCACCCCATAATTGGTGGGTTCCAACTTCAAATTCAAAATTTGGTAATTTATGATCATCATCAAATTACAACTGATTAAAAGGTAAAGCAAAGGGAGGGGAGTCATCATTAGAACTTAGTCTTTTCTTTCTCCAAGATCTCCTTGGTGATCACTGTCAGTGGATCAATATTCCTCCAACATCGTAAGCCCTCTTGCAGAATGTCGACAATAGCCATGGAGTCGGCAACCGCATTCCCTTCTTTGTAAATGTGGCGGATAGTGAAACTATTAGGATTAGCTAGAAGCATTATGGCATCCCTCAATATCTCTTCCACTTTCCAACCTGCCGTAGTTCTTCCACTAATAGCCTCCACAATTATTTTTGAATCAACTTCAATTTCAAGTTGTTTGATACCTATAGCAATGGCAAACTTCAATCCCCATAGAAGGGCCATTCCCTCAACTTGGTTGACAGTATGATTCCTCAGGCTTCCCACAAAGGTAGTGATAACACCACCCTGATGATCTCTTATAACACCACCTCCCACTTGCCAATTATTTTGGGCTGCCCCATCAAAGTTTAATTTTTGCCATGAGGGACTTGGAGCTTCCCATTTGGTCCTTTTTTCTGTTGGTCTTTTTAGTGTTGTTGAACAACTTAAACTCTGAGGGGAGTTTCCAATACTCAGCAATTCTCCATTCAACTGGGTTAGGGGGGTTGGAGGGGGTTTTTTATCTAGTCACCGAGATATTGTACATAATCATCTTGAAGCAGTTATTAAAAAAATTGTCTGGGGAGTTTTCAGCATCCCTAAAGATTTTGTTATTTCTTTCTTTCCAAACACTCCAACATATATGAGGAGGGATCTGCTTCCACAGTTGTATAACCAAGAGGTGGTTGTATGCATGATGCAGGTACTAGGCATCGACTCCACCTAGTCTCACAGGTCTAAGCATGCCTTTAATCCAAGTGGCAATTGATCGAAGGTGACACTAAGGCCCTACTACATCTTAACCCTAGTCAGTATCCTAAGTGAGTTGTAGTGTTCTTGGCTAGAGTCATCTTGTTAGGTTTTGTGTGGTTTTATGAATGTTGTGTTTTATTTAATTTTATTGATGGTTTGATGTTATAAGGTTGTGGTAAATAATAAATAAATTATAATATATAGTCCTAAGAGTGAATGATTAATTATGTGGGTCTCATATTATAATATTTATATTATTTTGTGGGTTATATTATTATAGCATTTATGTTATATGTGGGATTTAGTTATTTATTTATATTTTATATATATTGTGGGAGTTGTATTTGGTAATTGATTTTTAATTATTATTTCATTTTAATTATTTGTTTTGGAGTGATCTTATGTTCGAATTGGGGTTGTTAAATTGGTCCTCAGTGCAAGAGGAAAGGGTTGTTTTACATTCAAGTGTGTTTTGGGTAATTTTTGGAGGTGATTTCTGAGAGTGGTTTTTGGGGATTATTGTGATGATTTTTTTGAATGGTTTTTTTTTAATTTTGGATTGTGCAGAAAGGATTTGATTTGCATGTGTATGGATTGAATTTTGATGAAAATTTGAGAAGGTAAATCATGAAGATTGTAAGGGGGTTTCGTGGAATTATTTTTGAAGACTTGAATTGTGATTGGAATTTTATTTTGGAGGATTTTTGTTTCTGGTTAAATCGTTGTTTGTATGGAGGTTGTTCATCTTTGTCTTCATAGTCATGTTCTTCTTCTTCCAGGTTCTAGATTTCAAGACTTTCTCTTGTTTGATGTACTTTTGACCTTTGGGAATTCAAAGGATTTGTTTTCTCTATGTTTGTATGGTTGTTTGTGATGGATTCATGTGTCTCCTTATAGTGTCATGTGCTTGTTCATTATGGTTCATTAATTATGCATTCTTGATGATACTTTGAGAGCAATTGGATTAAGGAATGATTTGTGGATCAAAAATGATGTTATGGTCCAGGTTTATGTATGGATGGTTGGATTTGGATTGGTGATCATAGGCCCAATCCCATGCTTGATGATAATGAATCATAGGCTATGTATGTGTTGTCGATTTAAGACTTATTCCCTTTGTTTATTGGGATCTTATGGAAGTCTAATTTGATTTGTGTGATCGTTACTTATGAGTTGTGCTTGTGATTATTAATTATGTGTATCATGGATGTTATGATGTTGTTGTGATCCTCTTGTTGTACCCATAGGTTAGTGGTATCTAGGTGTAAATTAGGGGGAGTGGCTTCCAAGTGGGTATTGGGACCTAGGTGGCTACCAAGGAATCACATTGGAAGTTTCCTCTCAAGTGGGTGTCAGGACTGTTGCAAATGTGAAGTTGATTGATGTTTCAATATGATTGTCATTGATGCTTACGTACTGATTTTATGTCTCAAGTTTTGGTTTTATTCTAGATTTTCTAAGTTGTTGTGAATACATTCATGATATTTTGGCATATTATTGGAGGTTGTCTTGAGATTCTACTCTCATGTTGTGGGGGTCTAGAAGCTCTGATTTGTAAGTCTATATAGTGATAATAATGGTTGTCTAGAAGGATTCATAAAGCTCTGCATTTTCAGTTCTCCTATTGCATTTTTGGATTTATGCTTATAATGCATGTATCTTTGGTATTCTAATTTTGCACGTGTTGTTGTGCTTCGGAATTGTGTATTTGGCCATGTTCTTTCCTAGTTTGGTTAACCCTGTATGTTCTATCTTTTGGTCTGGTGATTACGATGTTCAAATAAATTGTTGTTGCATTATGGTGTGGTCCACTTATCATTCCTTTCCACCACATGAATGATTAGTAAAGACCTATTTTGAATTATATTTTAAATTATCTCCTTGACCGACTTAGAAAAACTATTTTGGAGATCAATATATATAAGGAATGGTTGTAATGAAACATAAATAAGCAAGGAAGGATTCATAAATAGAAGTTGATTATAAAAGGAAGATCTATTATTGTGATACGAAATGGTTGATCAATATGGTTGTTTTCTAATGTTGTCTGGTACTGGTGGCAGTGAGCTTAAGGTTTCTCTCGGCATTGCAGTTGTATGGAAGTTGTGCCTTTATGGTGGATTATTTCTTTCTTCCCCGATGGAGTGAGCCCACCTTTTTTTGGTGGTTTTAGTCAAGCAGGGAGCCCACCTATAGTGAGAAATTTTGGCAGTGAGCCATCTTGTAAAAATTACCTTAACCGATGTCACTGTAACAGGTGTTTATTCTAAGAACTAACATTATTCGTGGTTTTTTCCTTCTTGGGTTTTCTATGTCATATTTGGTGTTTTATGTGTGTTCTTTCACGCTCTTATATGTTCATGGTTATGTAATCTGAATTTAATCTGTATTGGATCTATTTCTGAAGGAAACGTGATAAAGTTTTAATATACAATGGATTCACTCCCCCCCCCCTCTCAATTGTCTGAAATATTCATAGGGGCCCTAAAGTGGCTACTAGGGAATCTCATTGAGAGTTGTAAATCAAGTGATAACATTAAAATTAAATGATTAAGGGTGTGTTGAACACACATTAATAAGATAATTGTTGGTTCCCCACTTATCGCATGGAGTGCTCATTTAGGCTCAGGATGAGATTGGGAAGGCCTATATGGGAGATTGAACTTCCTTCCCTCCATGGAAGGATGTTTATTTCCAAATGTGCGGTCAAATGGGCACTCGGGTTTAGAGATAGGAGAGGGTCGAACCCCAAGGAAACTTATGTTGATGCCATCTGATGGCACTCTTCCCTAGTTGTAGCCTAGTACCCTATCCTATGTGGAGTTGTTGAAGCCTTCGGTAAGTTTGTGCTTTGTGGTTGATCATATGCCTTGTGATGTTTTAGTCTTTTAGTATGTTCCATCTTGTGAATATTTATATCCCTTTGGATGTATAGGTGTCAGCCTAGGTTGAGTGATGTGTGTGGGGCCTTATGTCATTCTTTGGAGCATGGGGGGTAGACCTTTTTGGTTCCACATGGTTGGGTGGTTGATGCCTTCTTCTATTGGGATATTTGGTGACATGTTGATGAGCATGGTGGGTGGTTATTATTCTCTTCAGTTCTAGTGCTATGGATTTAAGATGCAATTGTATTCTCTGATATATATAAGATTCATCTATGTACTTTGTAATTTGATATCATTTATGTAAGTAATGTGTCCTAATACTCTCATTGAAAAGATTACTGTAAAGTTGTAATGTAAATTATGCATAGGTTGTAAGATGTAATGTAATGATGAACTATCATATGTTTAATCTAGGTGGTATTGGTACTGCCTATATTTTAGGAATGAGTTTGTTTCATTATGTTTGCAAGATTTGCTAGAATAGGAACATTTGGTATCGGTGTTTAAAAATAATGTAGTATCTTAGATGTGTTAATTGTGTTATAGCTCATGGTTATCTTACTATGATTTAGACGATTACTTTCTTATGCTATGTTTAATGATGGATCGTTATTCTAAGTAGGGGATATTTTATGTATCTATATTGTTGTTGTATTATCAATAAGGACATTGGGAAACCTTCTAGAGAGTGTAATTGAGTTAATAAGTGTTTATTTTTTCTTGTACATTAATAATATGTTATCGTGTTAGTTTAAATGTATGAATTTCCTTAAGATTGATTTAATGTTTTATCTCTTTTATAAAAAAATATCTCTAAGATGTCTAGTTAGGTTGTTATTTGGCTTGATTCTCTAGGGGTTCTTAGCGGAAGTTACAAATTGTGCTAGCAATTCAACAAGCAATTAAAACAAAAGTGTGGGGTGTCAACCCAAGAACTTCAGAGCCTAAGGTTAGGATAATTTATGAAAACCTTCATCAGGCCAAAATAAGAAAATATTTCTAGGGCCAAACTTGTCTAAGAAAACTGATCTAATAAAGAAATAAAAAATATCTAAAATAATATGCCCAATTTATCCATGTCATTGTTATGAAAAATGTGATACAAGAACAATATTTTACAAAGAATATAAAGAATCGTGGTAAATTTTGCATATTTTCAAAATGACTCTAATATATGATCATGAGATTAATGACAACCACATGCAACAATCTACTTCTAGCTTTAACATCAATAACAAAAACAATTGCCAACGTTGGCAATTCCACATGTTAATCAAGTGTAACGACACAACTACAATTGGGGTCTTCTTCCTTATCCCCACACTCTTAAGTTGTATAATAATGTGGAGAAATGCTTAGAGGATAAATTTGACTTCCTTCAACTAGCTCAAGATACATTGTAGTAAAGTATTCTAGCATGGTCTTGACAAGGTTAGAACCACATCTTCCTATGCTAGTGTGCGGCCAATTAGAGATGAACAAGTTGGATATAATTTTTCTCAAAGATTTTGATAATTCATGGTTCCATAATAACATCCTCACCACATGGCACAAGATACATGGTAGTAAAGTATTCTAGCATGGTCTTGACAAGGTTAGAACCACATCTTCCTATGCTAGTGTGTGGCCAATTAGAGATGAACAAGTTGGATAGAATTTTTCTCAAAGATTTTGATAACTCATGGTCCCATAATAACATCCTCACCACATGGCACAATAACATGATTTCATAATATTTATAGAACACTAACATCTACAAATTACACTTGTGCAATTACACAATACTTGACACCTTAGTATAGCAACGTAGCTTGAATTGGGATCAAATATACTTAGGCTATGCTCATTCACTCTAATAAAATACTACTAGTAGGATTTGACATGGACAACCTAGTGAGGGTCACTTCTACATTAACCAATCCTTAAGACTTAGGCATAAATCAAAATATTTTGTGCAATTGGGTGGGACAATAATGCTAAATAGGCAAGACTAAAACACACATGACTAAATATGGATTAATTATAACTTGAGCTACTAGGCATAGCCCAAAGCTAGTAAATGACAAATTAGAACAAAGGAAAACTAAGGAGGTAGTCAAACTTAAGGTTTAGGGTTTAAGTCCTCTAGGAAAAATAAGCAAACACTAATAAGAACTATTAAGCCTAAACCATTACAAAAAGGAAATCGAAAGACCAATCTATAGTGCACCATGGATATCAAAGACCATTTTTTATTTCCAATATTCTACAGCTAATCTTGAAATCTAAGACAACAATCAAAACATCTAAAACTATTAGACTATAAATTTTAATATTAATGATAATAATTTACAATGAAATATAACATATGGTCGTGTAGCGGAAAAAGTGAGACTAAATATGGAAACACTAATCCCACTCTCATACACACTCACGGAATACGAAAGAGCCTAGAGAGATAACACATGTTGGATACTTCTTATGGGAAAGAGAGAGTCATGGATTACCTCTTAGGTTTTCTATTCCTTTGTTGTAAATGAGAGAGAGGAATGATGCAAAATGCAACCTAACCTAGAAAGCAAGTAAGAAAACAAATCCTAATCTAAGAATGCAGATCAAAGAACAATGGATACACTGCTAAAAAGTACAGATCATAAGGCAAAATCATAGGTGCACCTGTGTCTAAAATTTGAGCAGAAATGTCCGACACCAAGGTGCCATGCCACTGTCCTAATTCTGCATTTCTGGAGCTGCAACTGACAAGAGGGATTCTAAGAGACTTGTGAGTTGTTGTTCTGCCAAGTCCTGCTGACAGTGGGCAGGACCAGGGTGCCACACCCTTGTCCTTGATAGGCTTCCTGCACTTATAAAGTTTTTGAGTGATGTAGATGCCTGTTCTAGACCTGTACTTGCTTCCATACTCTTGTTTTTGTACCTGCAAGCTTAAAAGGGAAGGTTTGGGGTGGCTATATAGGATTTTTTCATAGTCAAACCCCTATGTTGGTGATTTCCAACTCCATGATAGCTAATAATGATGAATAATGATGAATAGTAAATAACCAACAAATACTGAGAGGGGGGGTGAATCAGTATGGACAAAAACTTATTCAAACAACTTAAACTGCAAAGATTGCACTGACTATCAAACAGTATCACCGATCTAAAACAAGGCACTACCAGTAACACACAGTATGACTATGAAAGACATAAATCGGTCCATCTAGATCATCTTCAAACCTGACATCTCAACTCAACTTCACCCATATGCTTAAGCAAATAAAACATCAAAAATACAATGACCATTGGATCAGCATGTTAGACTGCTTAACAAAAAACACTAAAACATCATATGAAAAAGCATCACACATAACACACTAATTTTTCAAGTGGAAACCCAACTAGGAAAAACCACGGTGGGGATGAATACCCACAAGTTGTTCTTTAACTCTTCTGAAGTTTGCTCTGTTAGGATCCTAGTCTAGTTAAAGACTTTACAACGGGTTCTGCTAGGAACCGATCCTACTAGGGATCACCCGGTTAATGGATGGCTAAATACCCGGTTAGAGGTTAAAACCCTATCAAAGGTTACCTTGTCAAAGGATTTAAAGAACTCAATAATTTTGAGTTACCCTGTTAAAGGATTTATAAAAAACCTGTTAAAGCTACTCAGTAAAGGGATTTTCCAACTGCTGAAATGGTTAGAAGTCAATGGGTAATACACTGATCTGATAATAGCACTCAGTGCCAAGGCAGATTCACTTCAGTTCCTTTACATCTATAATCACACTCTATAGATCTCTACTCACTGCATCGGTCTGACAAGAATCAAGTATCTCTTCACTTGGATACACACACAACATTTGCCAACAACTTCAAAAGAAAATCAGCATCGACCTTATAGACAACAATTAGGTCAGTAGCCAAAGCCTAAAACCCTAAGCATCTAGGTTAACAATACAGTCAGTCCAATCCTGACCATTAAATCACATTGCATAGGGTAAAACAATCTTGAACAAATCTCAAGGCATTCTTCATCATTCGTTCTTCACTGCTTCTGGAAGCTGATAACCCATCACGCACTCTCCACCGTTTACTATGACTTCGCACATTCCCAAGGTAGATAGAATCAGTCTTCTTCATGCAAGATCCTCAAGGAAATTCTTCACGCACACAAGGCTAACTTGGCAACATGATCTGATCTTCATTCAATGCTAACTCATCATAGGATGTCGTCGGTCGAATCACATGGACTTGAAATGCATCAACCAAAAACCCTGAAGCTGAGACTACCAACCAGTAGTCATATCAAATAAAACCCTAATACAAACTTTACATATATCAGTTCACATTCCAACATACCGGTTCACCTTTTTGCATATACCGGTTCACATTATCATACCATTTCTCTTGCCAGTTTGCTTTCTTCAATATACCAGTTCATACTTCAGCATATTGACATCAATGACAACATACAATATCATCATGTCATCCAACTATGCACATATGCCAACAATCTCCCCCTTTGGCATTGATGGCAATATACAAAGCTATCTCTCTGCTTCACATCTTCTCCCCCTTTGACAATAATGCCAAAGTGGAGGCACAGACATCCATGTTCCACTATGTTGCTCCCCTTGAGAAGTAGCATCCTTCAACTCACCAATCCTGAAAAGATTTGACAATGCAATACCTGACTAATGTGGAGCACATACCTTTAGTTCACCTCTTGAAGAGGTAGCACCCCTAATTCACCTCTTAAATAGGTAAATGTAGCCTTCGGTAGAGGCTTGGTGAATATATTTGCTAACTGCTCTTTACTAGAAACATGTTCCAATACAACCTCTTTGTTCTAAACTTTCTCCCTCAAGAAATTATACTTGAGCTCGAAGTGCTTGGTTCTAGCATGCAATACCAGATTCTTGGAAATATTGATTGCACTTGTGTTATCACAAAATATACTCACCGGTTCAGATACAGGGACTTTGAAACCACTTAATACATGCTTCATCCAAATTATCTGAGTGTTGTTCATAAATGCTGCTATATATTTTGCTTCTGTTGTAGACTAAGAGATACAATTCTGCTTCTTACTCATCCATGAGACTAGTCTACCACCAAGAAATAATGCACCACGGGTTGTGCTCTTCCAGTCATCCACATTACTAGCCCAATCGGCATTAGTAAACACTTTGAGATTGAAATCATTATTGTATGGATACCATAATCCATAATCTATAGTTCCCTTCAGATATCTAAGAATCCGCTTGATTGCTACCAAGTGGGATTCTCTTGGACTTTTCTGGAAACGTGCAGCAATGCCTACTGCATGTGCAATGTCCAGTCTATTGTGTACTACATAGTGCAACTTACCAATCATTGATCAGTATTCCTTCTCATTCAACAACATTGAGTCATCTTCTTTTGACAATTTACAACCAGTCATCATTGGTGTACCAACCGATTTGTTGTCTTTCATGCCAAAGGTCTTCAACACCTCTTTGACATACTTGAACTGAGTGATAAAGATACCATCTTTCATTTGTTGAATCTGTAGTCCAATGAAGAACTTAATCTCTCCAATTAGTGACATGTCAAATTCCTTCTTCATTTCATCTGCAAATGCATGGCTCATCTTGTCATCTCCACCAAAAATTATGTCATCAACAAACACTTCACAGATCAGAATTTCACTCCTTCTGACTTCAAATAGATATTGTTGTCTTCACTTGTTCTTTCAAATCCAATCTTCACAAGATGGGAGTGTAAATGTTCATACCATTCTCTAGGTGCTTGCTTCAATCCATACAAGGCTTTATGTAGCCTACACACCATATCACTGTCTTCCGATAGAGCAAACCCCTCTGGTTGCTCTATATACACTTCCTCTTCAAGTATTCCATTCAGAAATGCAGATTTCACATCTATCTCATACACTTTGAATCTCTTGAAGGCTGCATATGCAAGAAGCATTCGAACTCCTTCCAATCTAGCTACTGGAGCAAAGGTTTCTCCATAGTCTTCTCCTTCTTCTTGAGCATATCCCTTACATACCAATCTTGCTTTGTTTATTACCACTGTGCCATCTTCATTTAGCTTGTTTCTAAAATCCCATTTGGTGCCAATAACATTTTTGTGCTTAGGTCTGATTACCAAAGACCATGTACCATTCTTTTCTATCTAATCAAGTTCCTCCTCCATAGCCTTAATCCAGTCTTCATCTTTGTGTGCCTCTTTAAATGTTTTGGGCTCAAATTCAAAAATCATGCAAGAATTCTCTCTGAGCTTTCTTCTTGTAAGTATTCATGCATCCTTATCTCCTATGATCTATTTTGGATCATGATGTAGCTTTACATACCTAGGAATGATCTTAACTGATTCCTCTTGCTTTTCCTCTTCATCCTCATCTTCATCTTCATCTACATTAGCAGTTATTGGTGTAGATGCATTGTTACTTGTACTTGGTTGTTTTGCAACCGGTTCCCATAAGGTTACATCTGGTTCATCTACTGCTTGCTCACTATCGGTTTCCTCATATTTCTCAGAGGTTTCATCAATTCTAACATTGATACTTTCAACAATTCTTTGAGTCTTATTGTTAAAACACTTGAGAGCTTTGCTCTTGGTGGAAGACCCTAGGAATATTCCCTCATCACATTTTGCATCAAACTTGCTTTGGTGTTCACTTCTCTTATATAACACTTGCTACCAAACACTCTAAAGTAGCTTACTACTAGAGTCTTACCAGTCCAATACTCATAAGGATTTTTATCCTTACCTTTCTTGATGAGTACCCGGTTCATAGTGTAGACTGCAGTGCTCACCGCTTCTCTCAAAAAAGTGTGAGCAACCTTCCCTTGAATTAGCATTGTTCTGGCTGCTTCAACTACAGTCTAGTTGTTCCTTTCTGCTAAGACATTTTTTTGTGGAGTCTGGGGGTCAGACAGTTGCCTCTCGATGCCATTCTCTTCACAGTTTATTGAACTCACTAGAAGTGAACTCACCTACTTGGTCGGTTTTAAGGCATTTGATCCTCTTACCACTTTTCTTTTCAACTAGTGCTCTGAAGGCTTTGAACTTTCCAAAAGCTTTAGACTTGTCTTTCAAGAATGTGACCCACATCATTCTTGAGAAATCATCACTAAGAATCATAAAGTACCTATCTCCCTGAACACTCCTAGTTTTCATAGGATCACACAAATCAATATGCACAAGATCAAGTAAATTATCTGTTGTGAAAGATTTACCTTTGAAGGTAGAGGAAGACATTTTCCCCAGTTGACATTCTCTACACAAAGGATTCTTTGGTTTGTTCAGCACAGGAAATCCTCTAACTGCCTTGATCTTACTGGCCTTCATAATATTATCAAAATTTACATGGCAAAGTCTCTTATGCCATATCCAACTATCATCAAACTTAGCCATTAGACATTGACTCATATTTGAATTTAACTAAAATAAGTTACCTTTGGTCTGCATACCGATGGCCATCAGTTCACCACTCTTTCCTTTTATTGTGCACACTCCATCTTTGAATTCCAGAGTGATTCCTTTATCATTCAACTGGGCAACACTCAAAAGGTTGTGCCTGAGACCTTCTACCCAATACACATTATTAGCACTACTTTTTCCATTTAAAGAGATGGACCCTTTGCCTTTTACCATACATGGTGCATCATTACCAAATCGGACTACACCTCCATCATACTCTTCCAGAGACGGAAACTTTCTCTGGTCATCAGTCATGTGGTGAGAACATCCACTATCAATAATCCACTCATTAGAATTATCAAAGCGGGAGACAAGAGCCTTCTTGTCTGACACATCTTCCTTAACGGCTAAAAACACTATGTCTTCACTTTCTTCATCTTTTGATTCATCATCAGTGACACCTTCATCGACTGCAACAAGACAGTTTCTCTTGTTTCCTCCTTTGAACTTTTTGAACTTCTCTAGTTTGTCCTTATTATCACTATTGGGACAGTTTATAGCAATGTGCCCTATCCTATTACAAGAAAATCATTTAAAAGGGAGCTTACCTCTGTATTTTCCAGTTCCCTTAGGAAGTCTCTTGGCAAGAAGAGCTTCAAATTCCATCAGGATCTCCTCATCATCCATATCCCTACTTTGTCTAGGCTCACAACTGGTACCAGCTTCTTTTCCCTTTCTAGATAGTGCAACAGATGCTCTAAAGGTTGATTCAGTCTTCTGAACACTACCATCATAACTATTTAGCTCATATGTGGTCAACTTAGCAATGATAGAATCAAGGGATACCTTTGTCTTGTCAATATATCTCAACTCTTGAATAGCAACTATTCTTATTGCATAGGCTGGTAATAAGGATCTCAAAACCTTGCTAACAATGGTAGAATCATTCATTGTACCTCCTACACTCTTGATATCTCCAACAACAATTTTAATTCTTATCCCATATTGTTGAATGGTCTCTCCTTCAACCATCTGCATGTCTTCAAACTTTCCTCTAAGGCTTTCTTCCTTAGCCTGCTTCACATGCTCATCACCACCATAGATAGACTCCAGAGTATCCCATACATCTTTGGGATTGTCTTTATCCTGAACATCTATAAACTCAATATCAAATAGACAGTTGATAAGAGCTTCCATGACTTGCCCATTCTCCTGAATTTCTCTTCTTTGATCATCGATGAGAGTATCGGTAGGGACAACATAAGTATTCTCAACATAGTTCCAATGTTGATCACCCATGCTTTTAATGTATATCTTCATTATGTCCTTCCATATCTTAAAGTTGTCTCTATTGAACTTAGGACCTTCCCTCTTCATCATTAGAATAGGATCTTTTCCTCAAGCAGTTAAGCTTATAGCACAGAGGACCTGGAGGATGCTATAATACCAATTGATGAATAATGATGAATAGTAAATAACTAACAGATACTGAGAGGGGGGGATGAATTAGTATGGACAAAAACTTCTTCAAACAACTTAAACTGCAAAGACTGCACTGACTGTCAAATAGTATCATCGATCTAAAACAAGGCACTACCGGTAACACATAGTATGACTGTGAAAGACATAAATTGGTCCATCTAGATCATCTTCATACCTAACATCTCAACTCAACTTCACCCATATGCTTAAGCAAATAAAACATTAAAAATACAATGACCATTGGATCAACATGCTTTACCGCTTAACAGAAAACACTAAAACATCACATGAAAAAGCATCACACATAACACACCGATTTTTCACGTGGAAACCCAACTAGAAAAAACCATTGTGGGGATGAATACCCACAAGTTGTTCTTGAACTCTTTTGAAGTTCGCTCTGTTAGGAGCCTAGTCCAGTTAAAGACTTTACAACAGGTTTTGCTAGGAACCGATCCTACTAGGGATCACCTGGTTAAGGGATGGCTAAATACCCGGTTAGAGGTTAAAAACCTGTCAAAGGATTTAAAGAGCTCAATGATTTTGAGTCACCCTGTTAAAGGATTTACAAAAAGCCTGTTAAAGCTACCCGGTAAAGGGGTTTTCCAACTGCTGAAATGGTTAGAAGTCAATAGGTAATACATTGATCTGATAACAACACTCAATGCCAAGGCATATCCACTTCAGTTCCTTTAGATCTGCAATCACACTCTACAGATCTCTACTCACTGCATCGATCTGGCAAGAATCAAGTATCTCTTCACTTGCATACACACACAATATTTGACAACAACTTCAAAAGAAAATCATCATCGACATTATAGACAACAATTAGGTGGGTAGCCAAAACCTAAAACCCTAAGCATCTAGGTTAACAATACAGTCAGTCCAATCCTGATCGTTCAATCACATTGCATAGGGTAAAACAATCTTGAACAAATCTCAAGGCGTTCTCCATCGTTCGTTCTTCACCGCTTCTGGAAGCTGATAACCCATCACGCGCTCTCTACCATTTACTGAGACTTCGCACATTCCTGAGGTAGATAGAATCAATCTTCTTCATGCAAGATCCTCAAGGAAATTCTTCACGCGCACAAGGTTGATGTGGCAACACGATCTGATCTTCATTTCAATGCTAACTCATCACAGGATATCGTCGGTCAAATCACACAGACTTGAAATGCATCAACCGAAAACCCTAAAGCTGAGACTACCAACCGGTAGTCATATCAAATGAGACCTTGATACAAACTTTGCATATACTGGTTCACATTCCAACATACCGATTCACCTTTTCGCATATACTGGTTCACATCATCATACCGATTCTCTTGCCAGTTTTCTTTCTTCAATATACCAGTTCATACTTCAGCATATTGACATCAATGACAACATACAATATCATCATGTCATCCAGCTCTACACATATGCCAATAGATAATGTACTAAAATTGTGTGTGCAAGAACCTTGTGTATATGCAAGATCCTAAGAATGAAAGTAAACAACCTAGAGCAACCTAAAGAGTAAACCCTAATTGCTTATAATTGACAAAGTAAATTCTCTAAATCCACAATGCAAAGTGATCTAAAGCATGAATATGAATCAAAATGAAGCTTATGCAAAGATCTAAAACAACATGAAACCATACCCAACCCCAAGGGAGAGGTACAAGTCAATCATCAGTCAGTGATCTCCTATTGTTCTTCTACATCTTCAAAAGCCCCCAATTGATAAAATGATGCTTGATGAATGTTTGATGGATGAATGATGAATGTTGTTGAAGACTTCAATTATCTACTCTTTCGTTGCAAAGAAGGCTCTAAAACCCCAAAAATATGCCCTTAGATTCTTAGAAGAAGACCCCTTCAAATAAAGAAAGAGAGCTCTTATGTATGAAACTCTAGATCTTAATTTCATGTTTAGGCCGACCTAGGATTTGAATTTATCGCTGATATTTTGGGGTTAAGCATTATCATATCATAGAATTGTGCTCCCAAAATTTTGGGAAAAAAGTCACTGACCACGTGCATTCCCACCACGATCTAACCAACTTTTCACCGAATTTTCAGGGTTGTTAGATATGATGATTTTAGAGCGCATCCCAAATTACAGCCGATTTCGAGGTATTTTGATATGTGAAATCGGGCCTAAACGGTCGAAATAAGACATAATTGGGGTTTATGATTAAATGATTCATTAGAGGAATAATATGAAAAGGGGCACACTTAGGGTAAAGGGCCCAAATTTGTAATATGTAAAGTGATGAAACAAGATCTTAGATTTAATTAAATTAATTAATTAAATGCTTAAAGGGGAATGAGAAATGCAAGATGCAAAACACACTAAGGTGGGTGCTAACCTAAGTGTGAAATTGTATCACCCTAGCAAGGGCATACAATTTGCATCAAGGTAGAGGAAAACATAAAAAATATGGGAGAAGAGGTGTCATGATGTGTGTCATGGAAAAATCCTTAACTATCCACATGTTTGAATAAAAAGATACTAAAAAATAAAGTAAGTAGTAAACAATTGTGAAGATACCTATATAACAGCCTTCAAATACATTGATGAAGTGATGATAGGTAGATTGTTGTTGACATCAAAAAAATAAGTGAAGATCATGAAACATATCTGTAATGTCTCCAATGTGTGACTGTTATAACCTTTCATTGTCTAGGAAGAAGTCATCCCACAAAGTTAAAAATAGAAAATGAACATCTCATTGAAATTAACTTATCTTTTAAAATATAGGAGGTGGAGGAGGTGAGATCTCAACATAGTTTTCATGAACCAAGGTTGACGATGGAAGCACACAATAGGATATATGAAAGATATGTCATACAAACTTGACCTTCAACTTCTCTTTGATATAATCTACTTCATAACACTCTCATGGTGTGCATGAGATCTACATTTTAGTTTGCACAATTATACACAAATCGAGTAGATAGCTTGCACAACTTTAGCCATGTTTTTTTCTACTCACTTAAACACCAAATTATGAAATGAACCTTGATTAGTAACATATATGCATTCCAACATTAATTAGATCCTCAACTCGCCCAAGAACATTTGTACAACATCCTCAAGTTGGCTACTAGTATAAGCATTAAACCAAATTTGTAATAAGCACGGTCCAAAAGACAATATGTTACACCAGGAATGGGAACATGATATGTGCTATCCAGCACATACTCAACTAGTCCCAAACAACCTTCACACACTTTCTCTAGTTGTTCAACATTATAATATTCCTTAATTTTTATTTTTTGTAATTAGTAAAAATCTAATTCAATATTATTTTCCTATGTAAAATTTAAATATTGAGATGATTCAAAAAGATAAATAGAATAATAGCATTGGTAGAATATATAAGTTGTACTTAGAGACTTAAAATAAAACACTAATAAATTATGCATATGTATGTGGACAATTGTGCTTTTATACTTATTGAAGTTTAGTTCTTACCAAATAGAAAGTGAATCAACTGCAACTTCTATGTCTTTGATGTTTCCAGTGAGTAGAACCAGTACTCTATAGTACCAATACTCCAACTTGTAGAAAAAATAATCCATAAAATGAATTAGTGGGAATTCATTTTTATTTAATGGTTAGAAACATTTTATTTTGAGAAATTAAAAAAAAAAAAAAAAAAAAAAAAAAACTAACCATATCATGACACCAGAGGCTATAGATAGCTTTAAAAAAGGCCAAATATCTGAAAATGCCTCCATTGAGTATCCAGACCATGCATCTGGACACCACCCACATGTAACATACACATATTGAACAATAACAGGAACCCACCATGCTATATTTAAGGAAATAATAGCACCCTCAAGCCCCATACTCCATTTAGACACAAAGAGCCAACATAGTAGAATATTAAATATAGCACCAAGTAATGATGACCACGCAGTTATGAAATTCTTGGACTGTGACTGCAAAAATCTGCCAAGAGTATAATAGAATATGAAAGAAAATAGTATAGGAATACACCACAAAGATACTTTCCCAGATAAATCTGCAATGTCATCAGGTTGCCCAAGGAGCTTTAAGATAGGTGTGGTAAAAATGTAGAAGGATGTAAGAACCATTGCACAACTAGAGAGGACAATCCAAGAGCGTTGTATGTAAATTCCAAGTATCTCTTGTCTTTGTGCACCATAAGCTTGTCCACAAAGTGTGCCAAGAGCTGAACCCATACCTATCTACACAAAAAATAGTTCAACAAAGTATAAGTGAATGAAGATTTAAATATATGCACATCATATTGTGTTACTTAAGTGATGATTAAAAAAAAATATATACATTGTAAAATTATATGTCAAACTCATTATTTTATCCAATAGTTGATCAATGGGTTTAATCAACACTAGCTAATGAAAAAAGGAATGAAAGAAATCCAAATATATGATTATAGGTGTTCAAATTATAAATTGTTTAATAGAATTTTCTAACTAAAGAAAAATATATTTGGATTATCATATCACATTAAAAAAATAGATGTCCATTTAAAATTTAGGTTGAACTAAAAAATATCTTGTAAAAAAATAAATTAATGTATAACTTTATAGTTAAAATCTCTAAAAGTTTTTTATAAATATTTCTATATGAAATAAAATTTGTGTCTTTCGTACATGTTATTGGTCTACAATATAGTTGTCTGACATGGATTCACATGAACACAATGAACATTACCTATATAGCGTGTTCATCTAATAGATCTTGTCACCTAAAATTACTAAATTAATAAATAAAGGTAGACATAAGTTAAAAATATATTTTTTCTAATATAAAATTTCATTTAGATTAGGCTTAAATTTAGGTAAGATATGGGATAGACTTTTTTTTTATTTTAAGGACTTAAAGGGAACTATTTGTGTATTTTAGTACAACCCACATTTAATTTGAAATGATATGCCACACTTCTACCTACACACTATCTATGTGATTAGCACAAACAACTGCACTCCTTTCATCTATACTAATAGCCTAGTGCAAATAATTTATTTATCTATTCACCTTTAATAATGGCTTTCAAATAATTCTCAACCTAACTTCTTCTTAATATTTTAAACTTTACATCATATATAATCAAACAAGGGTTGTACCAAACTGCAAAATTTTCTCCTAAGGTCCACTAAATTCCACTCACGATCTCATATGGCCCTTAATAGGAAAAGTTTCAATTTCCAATTTGTAGAATTCTAGAAACCCTATGTAAAACATCATCAATCCTTCCAACTCACATAGCAGAGTGAGTCTCAAGATGTACAATTTGGGGCCGCAACAGTTATTACAGTCATTACTAGCTCCCAAGACAAATTTCAAAAGAATATTAACTTGAATTATGGAGCCTTCAATGTGTCCTAACAACTTTCCATATTCAAATGGGACTCCCTTCAATCCAAATCAAAAGTGTTAGCCCTAGAAGTGTTGTCCCCAACATGCTTGGCTTCAATAACCCCAACAACAAAGGTCCCAACAAAGATAGCTCCATCACAATAGCCACAACATAGATGGTCTATGTAGCACTATCCATTTCATTACAAACCTCAACAACATATAAATAAGAATAAACAATGGACTCCCAAGAAAAGGCCTCAAAACCCAGTTCCTACTGCTTCAACAAACATTGAGAGAAAAGATCTAGAGGGATGAATAAAAGTTACATTCTTTGAAGAATCTTTAAAAGACCAAACTTAATATATTTGTCAAAGAACCTTAATCTGTAATCTCTAGAACTTTAAACCTCATAAGTATATTTTATTTGATAGGGTTGATGACCATTGGTCAAGAGTAAATAAAATATTTTACATAGATCAAGGTAACAACTTCTTTGTTATTATTTTTTTCACTAATAGGATAGTGATGTGGTTTCAAAGATTAAATCATCATTTCTTGAAGGGTCGAGATTATATGTTCAACCTTATATCCCAAAATTTAACCCTTATTCAATTTCCATTAATTATATCTCATTTTGGGTGCAACTTCTTTCCTTACCTCTTGAATTTAGGGAACTATAACTTATTGAAATTCTAGGTAACCAAATGAGTATATTCCTAAAGCATGATATGATCTTTTTTTAGAATCCTTAATACTGAGTATGACTTTGTGTTATTTTGGATGCAACAAAGGATTTCCCATAAGCCTTTTTTATTCATTCTGAAAATGGAGTGTAGAATCAAGCTATATCTCTAGAAGGCCCTGAATTTGTACGTGTTTCATGTCATTTTCTAGGGAAATTCAACAAAGAATGTCATAATCTCTCAAGGGTTTTGAATAAGGACTATGAGGATCTAGAAACAACTTAGCCACCACTCTTATCCCCTTCTAATAACCTTTTAACAACATCAAACTATACTCAGAAATATCTCCTTCTCTTCCCAAAGACAAACTTCATTCCATATAATAATAAAATATCATCATAGTGGGACTTGAAGGCTACAGTAATCCAAATAGGCTTAATCATCATTAGTCACAAGGTGTTTCAGCTCAAGGGGTTAGTCCCACCATAGACCAAGGGGTTCTTGCTACAAGTCAAGCTCATCATCTTCATGGATGTGATACTACAATATTAGGCTCTTTGCTCCTCAGGACTTGTATCACGTGGTTATTTATTAGAATGGGGATATGACAATAGAAGATTCTTTTTAATCCAAGTCAAATAAAACCACCTCATTTAGACCATTATCTTCTAGTTTAGAGTCTATGAGGAACATAAGTGAAGACCTCAACAAGGTAGCTCATACAAATACTAAGCAAGCCTCGGTATCTTGTCCAATTATTTCCAAACAAAATGAACAATACAATGTTATAATGGAGAGGACCGAGTACTTAAGTGTGTTACAATGAAAATGATAGCAGTTGTTGATTTAATACGGTCCACACTTGTTGATTTAATGTCCAATTTTTTTACAACACTGCACCAATAGTTGTGACTTTAAAGTTGTTATTGTTGATGATGACTACCCATAGTTGAATGTCCTACATTGCAAAAAGAAACCAATCATGTGCTGCCACATTAGCTGCACAAGTATGGGGCCGCCTTTTGCATGACCATTGGCCTCACCTTTTTGGGGGCTATTTTGGACACCTAGACAAAAAGCATGTTGATGTGGCATAATATTTGACGATGTGGCCCTAAAACCTTGGTTATAAGAAGAGAATTGCCAACTAAGTTGTAAAAAATAGGAGAGATTTGAAATTTCTATGTAGGATTTTGAGAAGTGAAAAGTTAGGGTGCTCAACTACTCGGTCCTCTCCCCTACCACAAGATAATTCAAGTCTAGAGATTCACTTAATTGTAATCTTAGAGATAGTTGGTCCAAATCCTATTATTATATCATAAATGGAGGAAGATCATATCCTATCAAACATTTTGGAACTTTTTGAACGAGATAAATTTAACAAATTTGTAGGGGATTTGGTCTTGAAGGTAGGTTCTAACATGATAGAAAAGACATCATATCAAGTTCTTAATGAAATCCCTCATTTTTATTATAACAAAACACTTTCTATTCACCAAATAGTGATAATTAAGAAACAAATAGTAGACACTTCTCTACCTTTGAGGAGTTGGTCTCCAAAAAGTAAAAAAACTAAAGAGGAAATAGAAGCAAGCATACAATCAACTCTTGATAAGAACTATAGACAAAGGAGATCCTATCACTCTTCTCAAACCCAATGAAGATCTTTTCATGGAGTGTTGGAGGCCTAAATACCCCTAACAAAATATGCCTCATAGAATCATAAATTTATTTTAGTGGGGTAATTAGTATTTTAATACAAGAGACCAAATTATCACAATCTCAACATTTCTTAATATTTTAAAATTCAAGTAAATGGAAAGCCATTTGGTCCCCTTCCTCAAGAGACTTTGGTGGCTTAGAAATGCTCCAAAATATATAAATAAAATAGTAAAATTAGAAGGTATCATGTCAAATCAAAATTAGTTGCTTGCACAAGTGGATCACTTTAACACAAGATTCATCCTTCTTAAAATATATGGTTTGTCTTCAATAGTGGGGAAGAAATTCCTTTGAGACTCCTTAACAAATATTTTAGGCCAAATAAAGGATGAATTGATGATTATGGGGGTTGGCTTCAATGAAACTCTTTCACTTGAAGAGAAAGTTGGGGGAATCGTCCCTCCTCAAAAAAACCATTAAATATTTCAATAATTTTGTTGATAACAAATGGATTCATTTATTGTCATCCACCAAATGGAAAAGTGACTTGAAAAAATATAAGGAATGATTTCCTAAACATTGTGGAGACACTAGATAGGTTCTTTGTGAACATAAATTAGATTCTCAAGAAAGGTTGTGCCCTTCTCAAATTTTGTATTTCTCTATTTTAGACCACTATCCTTTACATTTAGATATTCTTGATAAAGATCCTTCTAGAAAAGAAAAGTACACATTTAAATTTGAACAAATATGGTGAACAAAGACCCTAATTTATTTCTTCTTTTACATCGATCCCTTTATTTGGTGGTTCTAAAATGTTTCAGTTGTTCAAGAAACTTCAATTTCTCAAATCCAAAATCAAAATATGGAATGTTAATAAATTGAAACATATTTTCTTAGAGAAGGAACACTAATTTCTAAATTATAGTCAATTAGTGAATATATTATTCAAAATGGACTCACTCCTCAAACTTTGAAACCCATAAGGCACTTCGATTGGAGTTAGAGGAAATTATGGATAGAGAATAAATATATTGGAGGCAAAAATCAAGAGAACTATTGTTAAAAATGGGGACCGAAATACATCTATATTTCTTTCATCAACAAAATTTTAAAAACAAGATAATACAATATTTGATATCAAAGACTCTCAAGGGAATATCATCCCAAAAGAACCTAAGATCCAAGATGAGGCAACAACATTCTTTTCTATATTTTTATTCAAACCTTCTCTAGATAATAGGGAAAAAGTATATTAGGTAGAATCAAGCATTCTCAACTACATTCAATGTCTAGTATCTCAAGAAGATAATGCATCCTTTAACAATCCTTTCTCTCAAGTATAATTAATTATTATTTTGTTATGATTTTTCCCATGACCCACCATATGGAATATATCTTGGACCTCATCTTGTTGATCATGTAAAAACTTTCTCATTGGTATTATTTTTATTAAAGGTAAAGCTAGTTTTGAAGGGACCCAAAACATTTCTATAAAATGTGGCTTACAAGATAAACACAATCAAACAACAACTTACCAACAACACACAATCAAAATAGAACAACAAAATAGAGACTAAAAGAAAACACTAATACATCTTTTTGAGAGTTTCAATTTCCTCCAACTCCTATTGATAAAAGCTTTGATGAAGATTCACCAAATCCAGCAGCTCCCTTTCATCTTCAAAGGATTTCTTCATACTACCATGATTCTAATAAATCGGTCCCTTCTCAATAGAAAGACTAACTTGTTTGCCCTTATGCTTTTTCTCAACAACATTCTTCTCCCTAGTATTAGAAGCCCCCACAATATTCTCCTCTCTAAGTTTCTTCAACTGCTCAATTAAAATGTGGACCCCTTTAGCACTGTTAAGGATAGTGCATTGGCTAACATTGATAATTTTGTCTAGGTTCTGATTGACTTGTTCCATTTTATCCTCCAACACCTTTATGTGGTTCTCATAATCATTCTTTATCATAATAACACCTTTTTTGAAATCATCCAACAAAGAACTTGAATCTTATTATCGTCCACTTTTTTCTTGAAATTCCCCTTAGTCCTATCATTAGAGTCGATGTTATTTCTAGGGTACACAATTTAGCATTATTTTTATTGATTCTTTAAAAGAACCACTTAGAGATATTGAATTGACCCACCAGCCCCTCCTTAGAAATCCCAAGATATCATATATTTTCTCTATGTTCATATGGAGATAAGTGAAATTCTCCAACATGCCTTGAGGAGAAAGACCATGTTCCTTTTTTCCTTTGTCAAGATTCAAAATTGGACATTTACCCATATCTCCCATCTTCTCCACTCCTTCCCCAAGCTTAATCATTTTCCTCTTATCAATAGTCGATCTTGAATTTTCACTACTTTAGGAGCCATCCTTCCATGAAATTTTAAATCTTTCTCTCTTCTATTTTGATTTCTCCTTCTTGGATTTATATTCCTCCAATGGGAAATTGGAATATATTTCAACAAAAACCCTATCCTCTTCCTCATCCTCCCATTCTTCATCTTCATCTTTCTCTTTGGTATTAGTACTCGTATCAAAGTAATGGGTAATAAAAGGGGTATATTTCTTGCAGTCCTTAATTTTCTTCTTGGTTTCCATAGATGGGGAGAGTTTTCTCATATGTTCCATAATCAAAAGAATGATATCTTCATACAAAATAGTAATTTTTGTGTTTTTTGATTTCTCTTTTAAACCAAGCTCTAGGGAAGTAAGGAGGTAATAAAAAAGAGAAACGAGAAGGTTAACGGTAGAAATGGTTCATAAGAATGAAGTGAATGTCATAAATAGAAGTGAACCTACCATCTAGGTTACAATATTGTATAGTTAACATTACAATTTCCATCCAAATTGGTTTGATAGAGAGCCTATAGTAGCCATCTGAAGCAAGATTGACCAATTTGTTTCTCTAATCCTTCAAATATTAGTTGATGTCACCCTAAAAATCCTTTCTATCCTTAAAAATATTCCTCCCTTGAGTTGAAAGACTAGTAATCTATGCAATAGGATCCTCAAAAATAACCAATTCCTTGCTATACATCGATAAAGTAAAGTTGTCCTAAACCCCATCTTTTTCCTTTATTAATTAAATAAATATATTTATTTATTTTATTAATTCATTATACTTTTAATTCTAATCTTATCTCTCCAATATGTTCATATGGATCATAATCTAAATTTGTAACGTGGCAAGTATCTCATTCCTCTTCATTAACTTTTCTCTCTCCTCTCCTCACGTGACAACACATCTACTTAACTCTTACCTGCCACTCAATCTTAGCCCTTTATTAAAATTAACCTCTTAATTTTATTTACTCCCACCTACCACTCAATCTCCTCCCTTCATCTTTACCTACCCTTCAATCCTAATTCATCTTTTAACCTCTTAATCTAAACCCTTGATTCTCTGTGTGTATATCTTAGCCCCCCTCTTAGAGAAATTTTTTTTTGGAAAATAAATGACATTAAAAAAGAGTAAAAAAATTGAATTTGATACACATTCAAATTATGTAGAAAACACATTCCTTTTCTTCCTTTTGAATAATATATTATTTATTTACTAATATAGGATTTATTTTTGACATTTTATTTGTATGGTAGATACACCCAATATTTTTATTTTATAAAATTATAATTTGTTTGTTGAGTAAAGTGCACAAATATGTATGTGATTATTGAAGAATGTCTTATTCATTCCCATGGGAATTCTCTTAAAGAATAAAAGGATGATTCAATCAAATCTAAGATAAACTTTGATTTTGTGAATATGAGAGATAATATTTCCATGCATAATCTATAGATCATAATTCTAAAGGAGAATGTATTTTTTATAACCATTAGTTTCCCACAAGGATTTTTAAAACAGATGTGCACCTAGTTAAGTTTGGTTATAGAAGAAGAGCATGTTTGTTTGTAGCATACTAACTTTGATGGATGGTTTTGTTTTTATAGAAAATTCTAGTACTCTATGCCTAATATATATATTCATATTAACTACAACGGTTGTGTATTGTAATCAATATATATTTTAGGCATTTGATGAAATGCCTAAGAGATTGTGAAAATATTTGTGCTAAGGTGATGATAAGATGTAAATTTATAGGGTAAAGGTATACTATAAGAATAGTGAACACATATAGAAGATAATGAAGATTATACAAATAAAAATAATAAATGACAAACCAATATAAGATACCTAAATGTTTGGATATGTTCATCTAATGGCGATTTAATAATCATATTAAATTTTTAAGAATAGATAAAAGGATCCAACAAGGTAGGCATCAAAGTTCCCTTAGGTGTAAGTTCCCTTATAATAAAAAACTCCTACATTTAAAATAATTAGTCCAAATAGGCAAAGCTCCATCAAATTCACAATAAAAAGATTCCACCCAATGATAGTTCTATAATAATAAATAAATACTATGGTAATCATCTCTAAAAAGTATATCAAAGAAATATGGATAATTCATGCATTTTAGGGGATAAAGCACCAACTAATTAGGGAGCATCGCAACCAAAATTTCCTTTATCAAATTTATAGATTTTGATCCTAAACATATAGACACTTTTGAATATGCATTAGATGAAGAAATTGTATTTAAATGAATGAAATAAGTGATGGTATGAGTACATTTTTCTCTCTTTCTTAAGAATGTGAGTTGGCAACATTTTAATGTTAAAGTTA
This sequence comes from Cryptomeria japonica, assembly GCF_030272615.1. Classification (NCBI taxonomy): domain Eukaryota; kingdom Viridiplantae; phylum Streptophyta; class Pinopsida; order Cupressales; family Cupressaceae; genus Cryptomeria; species Cryptomeria japonica. The sequence continues at coordinate 544,198,519 of NC_081405.1, forward strand.
CAATACATGGTAGCCATGGAAACCTCATGAAAAATTACCATTTCACTAGTATCGTAAAGAAGCTTTTAAAAAGGTTAAAGAAAAGGGTAAATATTCTTAAGGTTGTTAGAGAAGTATTATTTGTAATACAAGATCAAATAAAGAATACTTAATAACTCTTAAAAAAACTCATGTCTCAAATATATATGAAGGAGAAGTAAGTCCTATAATTGGTCCTCGGACTAGATGTGCATCAAAAAATGAATGATGTGCTAGTTTAGCAAACTAGCACATTGCCAGTGTACAAGATATGTTGAAAACTATTCATGATCACACTTTATCATAATAACTAGATATTATGGTAGCACATCAATTCCTAATATCCTAAAAATTATTCAAAGAACAACTGATTGTTATGGATCCATTGGTTAGTCACCTTTTAACTCTTGGATTGACTTCCCCAACTTGAGGAAATAACACAACAGGGAGTAACAATAGAGGAAGATAAGAAGAAAATATTAGAAGAAGTATATCAATGTATGGATGAAGAAGATTTCAAGTAGGAGTATAAGCACCTAAAGAAAGAGTTTAAGAAGCATAAGAATTGGATCAACACATACAACTTATATAAGTATATGATATGGTAGAATTTATGTGCAAATCATTACACTCAAATAAAAATGATTTATCCCATATGATTATTGGTCAAACTAGATAAACCCCCAAAAAGTGTCATTAAATGATGACCTACACACTCTAGTATGGATTTTTGAAAAAAATTATATATATAATGAATGATTCTATTGTTGAACACACCACAAGAATCAGAGGGGGGTGATAAATCAGTTCGGACCTCAAAATAATTTATTTTTTATCTATCAAACCTTAAACAACAATTTCCTTAATACAACAATTTCCTTAATATAACAATTATGAAACATGAAAGCACAAGGAAGAACAATCACATGAACACCAAAATAATGTGGGAACCCCTAAATAGGGAAAAACCATAGTGAGAATCACACTCACAATATGAATAATTGATTACAATGTTTAGGCTCAAGGCTAAGGAGTGCAATGCCCTTGGAGGAATTGCAATACTATGGCACAAAATCTTAGGGAAAGATACAAAGGGGCTACACAAATTTATAAATGAACTAAAATGAACAAGATCTCATGATCATGAAATTTTCCTTGAACCATTGTGTCAAGCAACCAATATCATGGAAAACACATTTGACAAAAAACACTGTCTCAAAGCTCTTCAAAAATTTCTTTCTCACTTATGATATAAAAAATCTTCTTATGTATCATTCAAATCCACTTCACATCAATTCACATACATCCCATACTCAACTCATACATCTGCACTCCTATATATACAAGATAATTGATTAAAACTTTCAACTAGGTTGACCACAGATAGAATATACAATATTACATAAATTCGACCACGCAGACCTATTACATCCATTGTAATCCACTCCAAGAGATAAGGAGACCCAAAAAAATCTCAACACGTCCTTTCCAAATGATTCAAATGAACCGCACATGTTAACTCGTCCTCCAAAGTTAGCATCAAATGAAACATGTAGATAAATAATATAGCATGCCAATTAGTCAGCCTAAAAATCATTTCCAATGCTCAAAACTCAATATGGATCTATGCACGTCATGATGAGGCCCATATCAACATAAAAAATCAATCACCAATGTATATATAGAACAAAAAGGAATGATCCAAATAGGATACATCACCTCAGTTTGTAAGGAAGTTAAGTAGTAGAACAACTTCCTACACTAACCTTGAGAGGAGGGTAATGCAAAAAAAATTATAGATCGTTACAATAGTTAAAGAAACTTAACAAAAATAGACATAATAATATGCATACCACAACACTATGATTTACGTGCGGAAAACCCTTTCACGAGAAAAGCCCCACACTCCAAAAGCAACTCAATATATTATTCAGCAATCAATAACAAATTATAATATAATTGTAGAGAAATCTCTTCATAGGAGTACCATTAATCAGAGATTCAGAGTTAACTCAATAGCCATAAGAATCTTACACACAACCTCTATCTCAAACACCTTATATATGTAGTGCCCCTCCCTAATTCATCTTGTATTTTTGTACATCAAAGGAATATATTGATCTAGCTGAGTCTATTTTATGATGATTTGATGCTATCATGTTATGTACTAACCCGATTTCATGATTGTATTGGATATGATGATGATATTTTCTTAGTAGATGGTTGTTATTCTTATTTACGAATATGAATGGGTAATTGATAAGATGGATGGTTAACCTTAAGGAAATAATCTAGCTTGCTTTAGTTGATGTGGGATAAATCTTTGACTCTGATAAGAGAATAATTGTGGATGTAACTTATTGTATCATGTAATTGGATTTGGAAAAAAAAAAAAACTATTGTTTTTGGAATTATGGACTTGCTTTTGATACTATGTGTATGATAAGATGTTAAGAAGGAATTATAAATATGGATACTGATGAGCTGAGATATTAGCTCCTTTTATTCCTAGAACTCATAAGTTTTTTTCATGTTTTGATTTATATGATGGGATGGTAATGATGTATTAAAGTTTGACTATATGCATTCCAGATGTTAACTGAACCCATTAAATCATGTTTTGTCTTTGCAAGTTATTCCTGCAGCCATGTGATTTATTCTTATTGCCATACGGATTGTCATAGGTGATATCATGTGTGAAATTAATACATGTTATGATTAATTAAAATAGATATGTGTATGCTTGTGTGTTCTCTCTTTTGAATTGCAGGAATAAAAGAGATATTGCAGAGAAGGTTCTCATGTCACACCAATTGCAGTTTGAGATATTCAAGGAGGTGACTAAAAGTTCAAATCAGCGAAGAGGATAATGAGCGTAAGGAATGGAAGAGGAGAAGTAGGTGCACAAGACTCATTTATGTCTGACTCTAGTGGGAATCAATCTTGTAATGCCACAACACTATGTTTTGGTTGTGGTTTGGTTTAGATCCACGTTTTTAGTGGCTTAACTCTAACTATTCTCCTTCATGAATGTTATCTGCCTCTTCTCATCGGTGTGATCTTAATTGTAGGAAGTTATTGTTTTCTTTTAAATAAGTGTCTTTGTCTCTTTTCCGAGGTTAGAAAGAAAAGAGAAGAAAAAGAGCAGAAGATTTAGAAATAAATTTGTAGTGTTTTGAGTTTCTTTTGATTCTGAATAATGTATCGACTTTTGAGAAACAATGAATAAAGATATGTTATTCTAAGCACTTAGATTTATTTTGGAAGCCTGGAAGCACTAATCCAAGGGGGTCCACTTGGTAAGTCTTCCTGTGCCTTTGTTAAATTTAATTTTCTTCTTTCAATGTAGTAGACATCCTTGCATTGACTGTTCCTGTAGCCATTGGAAACAGATCCATTGATTGTTCCTGCAACCAAAGCAAATAGAGTAATTCCTTTTTGAGAGCTTTGGACTTAGTTAGTATTTCTTGAGTGAAATTTATGTTAATGCAGAGCTTTTCCTGTAGCCATTCGGTTGTTTTGATTCTTCCGTACTTTTCCTACATAGATGTTAGTTGCTGCAGTAATGCAGGGTACCTATCACAGGAACTTAGTGCATATATAGTACAGACCCATTTCAAGTATTACATCCCTGGGTTGACAATGAAATGAACACCAGCTATGGAGATAGTAACTTCACTGATTAAATGTCCAAACTTCGGGTTGAGACTTTAACTATAGTTATTATTCTTATTGTTGGATTGAACAGATAGATCATATTGCTAATAGGTAAACCATGATAGAGGAAACATATATTGTTCATGTGAGAATTTGAATGTAAAAAGGGAATTAGGAATATTTGGTATTGGTTCTCTAAAACGAACCTAATTGGAATAAATTAGTGAACATTGTAATGGATTGCATTTCATGATAGGTAGTTACTAGATGATCTTGCTTATGTTGCATGGAAGGAATAAATGGTAATGGATATGTTATGTTTTGGATTAGTAAATGATTATACGTATATGCATAAAAGGGGTAGGTGAATATGATACTAGGTTGCATTAGATAGTAGTAGTGATCATGATGATAATTTCTTGTGGTGATGTCTCAAGTAATGACGTCGAGATACCCTAGGGAGATGGTAGTGATGTTATGTTTAATTTTCTGCTTGCGTAATTGGTTTATGAATGTATGTGATGTACTTCACCGATGATGTTATGTGTTGCATTATATTTTATCTATAAAAAAAACCATCTGCATTAGTGTGTTAGTTTCTTATTTTATCTAGGGTATTTTGGCGGGCATTACAATATATAGGAGATACAATACAAGAAACCGTCAAACGATATTACAAAACCATGGGATAAAACCACCCAATATAGTAGATCCAACCTTATCCCCATTCTATATGTCCTATGACATGTCAAAACATGCATCAACACATGTTCCTCCCTTTTATGGCTCATTTATGTGTCCGATGCATTTTATATTTTCTATCTCAAGAGTCAAAACTTTCAGAGGCCATAACTTGTGAACCGGACGTCTAATTGACGAACCATTTGATGTGCCAGAAATCTTGTGAAGTGCTCTATCATCTCATTAACCACTACGCCAATTACGCCCAATTTTTAGGGAATTTTGAAGGGTGTAAAGTCATCAAAATTAAATTTAAACCTTTCATTGCACCCTCCAAAAATGAAAACTTTAATATATTAAAAAATAGCTATGATCTTGCAACGGAAATTTATCAACATGCTTATCTAGCCAATCCAAATCTTTGGGGAGAATTTCACATCATTTCATGCTCAAATGAAAACTTAATATAAATAGTAACCTTATGTAAATGCAAGGTTGAGACACCATTTTCCCAACATTCTCCCACTTGTTGAACACCTTGCAAGAGCAAAGGGAGTATCAACACAATAAATTAATTTCTATGGGCCATGAGGACCATAGACTCTGAACACCATCTAAACTTCTTTGTGCAAATAGCCTTAGTTAAAGAATCTGCAACATTCACCAAAGTTTCTACCTTAACCAGCTCAGCCTACCATCTTCGATCATATCTCTAACAAAGTGATACTGAACATCAATATGCTTGGTCTAGGCATGAAATGTCAGGTTCTTATCTAGGAAGATTGCACTCTGACTATCACAATAAATTGTCACTACACCTTGTTTTATTTCAATATGTGAACACAATCTCTTAAGCCAAATGGCTTCTTTACAAGCATGAGTAGCTACCATATACTTTGCTTTCATAGTGGAAAAATGAACCACAACCTGTCGCTTACTCATCCAGCTAATTGCACCACCAAATAAAGTAAACACATAAGCATTGGTGGATCTTCTGCTATCAATATTAGTTGCCCAATCTAAATCCACATAACCATGAATTTCAAGGGAAGTCACATCTCCAACCAAATTACCATGATAACACAAAGAATACTCTGAGGTACCCTTCAAATATATTAAGACTCTTTTGACTACATCCCAATGAACTGTACCAAGATTAGAGATATATCTGGAAAAAACTCCCACAACTTGGGCAATGTCTAGTCTAGTATAGACCATAGCATACATCAAACTTCCAACTACACTCTACTAAGGCACTCTTCTCATGTCGTCCATCTTTCATGGAGATATAGGAAAATCTGAAATGGATAATTTTGTTTCAATTGTTAAGGGAACACACAATGGTCTACAATCTTTCATGTTGAACCTCCGTAAAACTGAATTCACATACTTACTATGGCCTATCCATAGCTTTCTGTTCACTCTATCTCTTCTAATTTCCATCCCCAGAATGTGTTTTGTTACACCAAGATCTTTCATTTCAAATTTAACGGCAAGTTGAAACTTTAGTTCTGAAATCATACATTTCCCTTTACCAATGAATAACATGTCATCAACATATAATGCAATGTATAGGAAATTATCACAATCAGATTTATAATAAATATAGTGATCTAATTTAGAAGGTTCAAATTCCAAACTCAACACATATGTATCAATTTTTTGGTACCACATTCTAGGACTTTGTGTGAGGCCATACAAGGATTTCTTCAATTTACAAACCAAATTACTTTTACCGTTTACCATATAATGTTATGGCTATGTCATAAAAATATCCCCCTCCAAATCACCATGAAGGAAAGCAATTTTCACATAAATCATGAGCAACATCAATAGAAATAAAAAATATAATGGATTTTGCAACAAGAGAAAATATCTCACCATAATTAGCACCCTCAATATAAGAGTATCCTTTTGCAACCAACCTTACTTTATACTTCTCAATGCTTCCATCTGAACCAATCTTTTTCTTTAACTCCCAATTACAACCAATAGGCTTCCATCCTTCAAGCAATGGTACAATATCTCATGTATCATTATTTTTCAAAGCTATCATTTCTTCTTCCATAGAAATCTTCTAGGATTCTGCATCATTCATACCTAAAGCCTCTTTTGTAGATCTAAGCTCATCCACATTAGTATTCAAAGAAAAATTACATCTCCAATCATCAGGTGAATACCTTTCAAGTGGTTGTCTATGTCTTGTAAACCTTCGAACCATCTGAGTTGGAGGTTCTTCCTCCTCTTCTAAATATTTAGACCTAGATGAACTCTCCTCAACTTCTTGCCTATTGAGTGGCCTCGATTCAACTCTTCTAGGCGTAGAAGGGAATTGAATCACATCTTTTTGTTTAGTCTGTTTTGGCTACAATGTAACAAAAGGAGACTTAATTTCTCTAAAAATTGATGAATAATGATGAACAATAAATACCCTAACTGGTATTGAGAGGGGAGGGTGAATCAGTATAGACAAAAACTTCTCAACAACTTATCAAGTTAAAACAATGATAACTGGTTGTCTTCATCACTGAACTTAACCATGGAAATACCAGTTAAACATAATAAGACTTTAGACATCTAAACCAGTAAAATTGAATACTTCAAATATCATTCAACACTTGATAACTACTTCACCAATATACATATGCATGTGTTGTATCAGTAATACCATAACTATTAGCTTTGGATGCATAATCACCTAAACAAACAATACTCAATCATCACATGAAAAATGCACAACTCATAGCACAGATTTTTTATGTGGAAACCTAAATGGGAAAAACCACGGTGGGGATGAATACCCACAAGCTTGTTTTGAACTCTTTTGAAGTCCGCTCTGTTAGGATCCTAGTCCAGTTAAAGAATTTACAATAAGGTTCTATTAGGAACCGATCCTGTTAAAGATCACCTAATTAAGGGATGGCTATATACCCTATTAAAGGTTGAAACCCTGTTAAAGGTTACCTCGCTAGAGGATTTAAAGAACTCAATGAACTTAAGTCACCTAGTTAGAGGATTTACAACAAGCCTGTTAAAGCTACCTAGTCAAGGGATTTTCCTTTTGTTTAAATGGATATATTTAACAGGTAAAGCATTAATCTGATGACAACACTACTTGCTAAGAAAAATCCTTTTCAGCTCCTCTCCTCTGCAATCACACTTTGCAAGTTTCACACTCTAGTTTGGCAAGTATCTCAACATGCAAACACAAACACAACATTGGCCAACACAAACAATATCAAAACTCATCGACCTTATAGACAAAAATTAGGTCAGCAATATAAACCCTAAACCCTAAGTATTTTAGGTTTACAATTTCAAGCGGTCTAAATTTGACCGTCCAAACATATTACATAGAATGAAATGATCTAAATAGATCTCAAGTCACTCTGCATCATCCGATCTTCACCGCATCTAGAAAACGGTAACCCATCATGCGCTCTTCATACACCACTCAGAAAATCATGCATTCATGAGGTAGGCATTCAATGCATTTGATCTCCACGTGCAAAATCCTCAAGGAAATCCTTCATGTGCACACAACTGACGTGGCATCCAAATCCTTATCCTTAACATTCACAAAACACCATTGGTTGCACAGCACAGGCCATACCGAAAACCCTAAAACTGAACAAAGACTGCCAACCGGTAATTACACTTAGTGAACCCCGACACCGGTCCACTCCATCCCGGTTGACCAAAACCACTTCCAATCTTCATATCGATGCATACCGGTGTATCTTCTTGAGCACTTATTGAAATCAATGACAACATACTTTCTCACTACTTCATCATATGCCAACAATTAACACTTCTACTATGAATTACCTTTTGTGTAATAGGGTCCCAGAGCTTGTATCCTTTCACGCCATAAGTGTAACTGATGAAGTTACATTTCACATCCTTGTTCTCCAATTTTGTTCACTTCTCCTTTGGCACATGTGCATATGCCTCACAACCAAAAACTCTAAGATATCTCAATGAAGGCTTGTGACCTAACCATGCTTCCATAGGTATTTTATCAGCAAGAGATAATGTAGGAGATATGTTAATCAGGTAGCAAGCAATGGCAATAGCTTCAACCCAAAACTTTTATTCTACACCAGCACTACTCAACATACTCCTAGCCTTCTCCATCAATGTCATCTTCATTCTTTATGCAACTCCATTCTACTGTGGAGAATTTGAAGTTGTCTTCTATTTGTTAAAGCCATAGTCTTTACAGAATCTATCAAAATCATTATAGTAAAATTCATCACCATTATCAATCCTCAAACATTTAATTTTCTTTCTAGTCTACAACTCAACCATTGATTTAAATTCTTTAAAATGACTAAAAACTCCATATTTACTCTTTACAAAGTATACCCATATCCTTCTACTAAAATCATCAATAAATGAAACATAATATGTGGATTTTCCAATGGAAGGAACATTACAAGACCAAACACATCAGAATGAATAAAATCCAAAACACCACAAGATTTATGAGAACTCGAGTAAAACAAAATGCAGTTTTGTTTTCCATAAATGCAATGCTCATAGAAATCAAAGTCAATATTACAATCATTCAAACCTTCAATGGGGTTTTTTTTTTCCAAGGTCCTTAGACCCTTTTCTCCAATGTGGCCAAGTCTCTGGTGCCATAACATAGTCTTCTCTGCAGGTAACTTTGGTTCAGAAGAAAGAGCACCCTTAGGTACCCAAAATTCATGTCCATCTACTGAAGGTGAAACCCTCAAATCTTCCAACAAAGTATCCACATATTTACTTTTTACAGAAGTGCTATTACACTCAACAGTGTATGCCTTTAGCTTATACAAAGTGTCAAATCTGACACCTCTAGCAATCACCATAGCACCCTTAACCATTTTACATCCTACTTAAGAAAAGACTACTTGCACACTCACATCTATCAGTTTGCTCACAGATAATAAATTTCATTTTAATTTAGGGATATGCCACACCCTACCAATCCTTTTTATTCTACCATCAGGAAACTTGATTCTAACTTTACCACAACCAACAATATCTAAATATGAATCATCAGCCAAGTACACCCTATCTCCATTAAATTCTTCATATTTAGAAAACTAAGCTCTATTGGAAGTCATATGAAAATATGCACTAAGTCAATTAACCATGCATCATTACCTGCATGAATGCATCACCATCTTCCTTCACGGACTCATAATCAAAATTGAACATTGTTTTCTTCTTCTTTTCTTTTTTTTAGTCCTTAAGAATGTGTCATGATTTACCACAATTATAACACATGACTTTGGACTTTCCAGGAGATTTCAATCTCCCTCTAGATCTGGATTTATTATGCTTCTCTTCTTCTTACCTTTTTTCTTAGGTCTTCTATGAACAGTTAGGGCTTCCTTCGAATTGATGGATACCTTCCTCCACATCTCTTCACCAATTAAGGCACCCACCACATCTTTATAATTCAAAACAATAGAAGTACTACCGATAACCATAACAAGAGAATCCCACGAATCAAACAAAGAACAAAGCAAGATCTTGTGTTTATCCTCTTCATCCATCTTAACACTAACAAAAGCCAGTTGAGCCACAAACATATTAAATGATTCCATACGGTTTGTAATTTGTCCACCCTCTTACATTATCAAGGAATATAATTTCTTCCTCAAGAGAATATGATTCAATAAATATTTTGCTTGATACTTCTCACCAAGCTTAGTCCATAGCTTTTGTGCAGAGTTCTTTTCATGGACATTGATCGGAACAAAATTTGTCAAGCACAATTTTATTAGACCCTTGTCTTTTCAATCCATAGCATCATACTTAGTAGCCACAATAGGATCTACAAGTCTTGAGACATTCACATCAACAACATCCCACAGAGCTCAATCTATTAGTAGATCTTCCATCTTCAGCTTCCACATCTCAAAATTACTTCCAAAAAATTTCTCCACCTCTATTCTCCCTGACAAACTTGTCATCTAAAAATTTATGCAACAAGATCAAAAAACTTATCTTTTGCACAAGCTCCCACTCAAATCTGGATTAGTTCAGAAAACCCAACAACCCACAACTAAAACCAAAGGTGATCAAGCTCTCATACCACTTGTAAGGAAGTTAAGTAGGGGAACAAATTCCTACACTAACCTTGAGAGGAGGGTAATGCAAAAAATTGTACAGATCATTATTATAGTTACAGAAACTTAACAAAAATATACATAATAACATGGATACCACAACATAATGATTTACATGGGGAAAACCCTTTCAAGAAAAAAACCTCACACTCTGAAAGAAACTCAATATATTATTTAGCAATCAATAACATATTATAATATACGTGTAGAATAGTATATTCCCTAGAGTACCACTGATCATAGATTCAGAGGTAACTCAATAGCCATAAGACTCTTACACACAACCTCTATCTCACACACCTCATATGTAGGAGATACAAGACAAGAAACCATCAAAACCATGGGCTAAACACATCCAATAAATTAGAGTTGACCTTATCCCCATTCTATATGCCCTATGATATGTCAAAACACACAACAACATGTGTTCCTCCCTTTTACAGCTCATTTATGTGTTTGATGCATTTTATATTTCCTATTTAAGGGATCCAAACTTCCGGAGGCCATAACTTGTGAACCAAGTGTCTAATTGATGAACCATTTGATGTGCCAAAAATCTTGTGAAGTGATCTATCACCTAGTGACTTTCTATTCTGGTTACATCCACTTTTCAAGGTGTTTCAGAGGGTATAAAGTTGTCAAAATTAAATTTAACCTTTTCATCACACCCTCCAAAAATGGAAACATTTAATATCTTTAAAACTAGCTATGATCTTGCGATGAAAATTTATTGGCATGCTTATCTATCCAATCCAAAGCTTTGGGGAGAATTTCGCACCATTTTGTGCTCAAATAAAAACTTACTATAAATAGTAACCTTATGTAAATGCAAGGTTGAGACACCATTTTCCCAACATGGTCAACCAAAAATCTATTAGAATACTTAGATCACTGAGAGAGGGGGTGAACTAGTGGTCTATAAAACAAGTAATTTTTGCAAGAATAAAATTAGCAAGTAATAAAAACAAACATATATCTAATCACTACATAACACTTAATCAAAATAGAAGCATATATCAACCCATAAATCAATTGAATTACACATGTACACCATAACACAAAGATATATGAGTGGAAAACCCTTGAAGGGTAAAAACTAGTATGAAAAATAACTTTATTATGCTTCACTGGTTACAATCTGCAAGCCTCACTAGTTACAGTTTTAGGGCACCAATCCTAGGACCACCAACCCCTTACAAATTTAGGAGCACCAACCCCTTCATACAAATCAAAATAGATATATAGGGTTACTCTGTTTCACTAGAAATCATTGATTGCATTACCTTTGTTTGCAACACAAAACTGAATATGAACAATCTATTTAAATGTAAACATTGGTATCAAAGATTACAACTTTGTCATACATACTCCTATCATATCAACATGTTCTTTGCCAAGGTTTCTCAAACAATATCATCAAACAACTAGTCAACTTCTTATCTCTGCAACTAACAAATATACAACATACAAATTGTTGTATCACAATATTAACATTTTGTAGAGTTCTCCATACAATTTGCAAAGGAATAATTTTACTTTTACTGCATATTCCATTAAACATCCTAACAGTTATTTGGAAACTTATCTCATATTTCAATCTTCATTGGGCAATTAGAACTATCTCTTATTCGTAGAACTAACTAGCAACCTCCCGCCAAGTGTAACTAGCCATTAGTATTTGAAACACTTGACCCTTATACTCACTTACATTAGAAATGAAATATCGACCTTTGTCATAATTATAAAGGCCATACTAAAGATTAATATCATCAACAATTTAGACTTATGATGTTAAGATAAGCATTAAAAAGTTCATGTCATTGGAGCTTATTTCTGTCACAATTTCCTATCACACATCCTTTTGTTCCTCGTGCCAAAGTGATTGGATCTAGAAACTTATGTCAAACTTCCAAATATCAAATTTTAATAGACTTTTCTTCATAACAACTTCAAGAAGACTCATCAATAATATATGAAATGCATCTTAACAATTCTCAGTTCATTTGCCAATAACATATTTCTTTCTTAGGATTTAAATTACAATATTTTGCTCTGGAATGGTATGTGTGCGAGCTTCTGCAGGCAGTCAAGCTAGGGCTCTGATGCCCTAGCTTGAGGGAGGTGAAGCTACAGGTGGGTTGTCGGGGGAAGGTAGGTGCAGGAACTACGGGGGTGTGATGTCGCAGTCGAGGAAGGGAAGGGTTCGGTGGAGGGAGTGGTGGATGTTTCAGGGGGTTGCGGGTGGAGTGTTATCTGCGTGCACCTGGGCATTGGAGCTGTTGTGGGCCGAGGGTTTTTAAGGGGTTCAGGGTTTCGACAGGCTCTCCCTCTCGGTGGGCTTTGGGGGGGAAGGGTTGCAGGTTTGGTGATTTCTCAAGAGGCCCTTCGAGGTGGGGGGCATTTTCTCTACCTTGTTTTTTTTTTTGGAGCACCGATGATGAGTATTGGTGGTGAGGACTCGCAAGGACCTCTAGCCATAGATTTTCGCGTTGTGGTGGGCTCAAAACCCCCATTATAGAGTATGAAGACTTTTAACAATAACCTTTTCTCATCTAAATCGGGATCGAGGACTACTGGCGGTTCTCGCATTATGAAGATCAATGGTTGTCTGGAGAGATGCAATGAGAGACTAAAGCTGGTTATTCCTCCTGAACTAATTGTTGAAGATGTTGAATACTTTTCAAAACATTCTCTTTATTGCAAGTTTTTGGGAATGAGGGTTTCTTTACAGTTTCTGGATAACTGGGCGAAGAGGACTTGGGCTCTGGAAGGGGAAATGGAGATTATGATGCTGGCAAACAACTATTTCATGGTTACTTTCAACTGCATGGAGGATCGCAATAAGGTCTTTAAGGGAGGTCCGTATTTTCACAATCAGGTGGGGTTGTTCATCAAGCCTTGGCATGCAAGGTTTAACCCTTTGGAGGAGCTCCCAAACAGGGTTCCAGTGTGGGTTCGTTTGCCACATTTTCCTGTGGAATGTTGTCGAGAGGATGTGCTATGGTTGCTGGCCGCACTGCTTGGGAAGCCAGTGGGATCCTTAACGCAAACCCTAGGAAGAAAGGTAATGACTTTTATGCATATCTATGTTGAAATTGATCTTAGTAAACCTCTACCAGATGCTATAGATATGAGTGTGGGCTCTTATTCATGGGTCCAGCAGCTAGATTACGAGACTTTACCTTTGCATTGTTATCTATGTCATGAGTATGGTCATTTACAGTGGAAGTGGCCTAGATATAAATCGGTGGTACGCCAACCTCAACAGCCAGCCCAGAGTCAAGAAAGGGCGGATAAAGGAAAAGCTACTATGATGGTCGAGGTAGAGGGTGTTGATGGTTTTGTCTTAGTTAAGACAAGGAACATGAATCAAGGACAAAAGAGGTCCGTATAGGAGAGACAGGAGGAAGATACCTTTAACAGATTTGAGGCCTTGGATGACCTTAGCCATCAAGAAGTGAACCCAGGGTTAACTCCTTTGGAACAAGGTGCTTCAGGGGGGATACGAAAAGAGGTATTGAGGATTTTACTCAGGCCCTACAAGTGATTGGAAGCTAGCAAATGGAGATGGACTAGACAATAGGGGTCCAGCTGAGAATCACTTTGGGTTCGGAGGTAAATTTGGTTGGGGGGAGGGCTTGCCGATAGCCCTGAAATTGGAACCGGTTGTGGCTAAAAGTAACAAGTCTTCCATTCACTTGGGTCTGCATCAGAAAGATATTAAGAAAAGTGCTACGGAGAAGAACTCAAAGGTTGGCAGAAAGAAGGATTTGGATAAAATCAAACTGATGGGAGAAAATTTGGTTGAGTCAGGGTCAGTAAAGACTTTGGATTCTCACTTTTTCAATCCTCCTAAATGATTGTGCTCTCATGTAATGTAAGGGGCTTGAATAGCGGCCCTAGAGAAAAAATTGTTTGGGATTTGATCAGGAATCAGTCACCTGATGTCCTGCTCTTGCAAGAAACTAAACTCTCGGTGGAGAGTATGATGGGTCTGGTGCCGAAGCTCTGGGGATGAGGTGAATGTCTGTGTATTGGGGCTGTTGGCTCCTCTAGAGGGGTGGCCTATCTTTGGAACCCTTCAAGGATTTGTCCTGTCTAGTGGATGGCTTCCAGATCTTCGATATTCGGGGTCGCCTCCAATCTAGAGATCGGAGATCTTATTTTGATTACTAATATATATGCTCCCACCAATTTCCAGGGCAAACAAAACTTATGGTTTCATATTTCATGTATGCGAAGGCTGGTCCCTTTCCATCCTTGGATTATGGTGGGAGATTTCAATACTATCCTAGAGTTGAGTGAGAAGAAGGGGGCTTTCATGCGGTTGGAGCCCTCTTCTCTCCTTTTTGGGATAGTATTGCATTATTGCATCTTGTTGACATTAAGCCTAGTAATGGTCTGTTCACTTGGAACAATAGGAGAGTGGGGGAGGGTTGGATTGTAGAGAGGTTGGACCGATTTCTGGTTTCCAGTTTTTGGGTTGGTGGGGGCTGGTCCACAAGTTCTGAGATTCTTGACTAGAGAGGGTCAAACCATTGGCCTATCAAGTTGGTTTATTCTTATGCCCGGGTTGCTCGCTCTCCTTCTTTCAAATTCCAATTTATGTGGCTTCAGGATCCTGCTTTGCTAGCTCTTGTTGAGCAGTGGTAGAGGAAGGGGAGGTCGACCTTTGGTACTACTATGTACACTTTTTCCAAGCAGCTATAGTTTGTTAAGTTCTAGCTTAAACAATGGAGTTGACAAGGTTTTGGGAACATTTTTCATGCTAAGAAAGTAGCCCAAACAGAGTTAAATGGCATCACCAGTGAAATCAGAGAGTGTGGTTTGTCTGAAGCTTTGCTTAGGGATGAGGAGAGGGATGTTAGGGCCTTAGAGGAATGGGAGATCAGGGAAGAAATTTACTGGAAACAGAGAGCCCGTATTGATTGGCTTCAAGCGGGTGATAAGAACGCGGCTTTCTTTTTCAACTCTATGAAAGCAAGACATCATGGAAACTCCATTCCTGCTCTGGTCAATAATAGAGGTGAGGTGTTATTATCCTTGTAGGAGATATCTAGGGAGGCTTTACAGTATTTTTGATCCCTCTTCAATGAGAAATCTCAGGGGGAAGCAATGGAGGAGAACCAAGTTCTTGCTTACATTCCTCCTCTTGTTACCGGACAGATGAATGAGCAGCTTATGGCCCCTATTTTGCTGGAAAAACTCAAGAGGATTGTTTTTTAGTTGAGGAAAGGAAAATCCCTTGGCCCAGATGGGTTCTCGGTTGAATTCTTTCAAGAGTTCTCGGATATCATCAATTTGGACTTATTGGCAGTAGTCCAAGAATCCCAGAGGAATAAACAGATGCTGAGGGCCCTGAATGCAACCTTCATTGCGCTTATCCCTAAGTGTGAGGGAGCCGACAGGTTAGGCCAATTCTGCCCTATATCTCTCTGCAATGTTATTTATAAGATCATCTCGAAGCTGATTGCAGAGAGGCTGAAGAAGTGTTTGGGGGGTGTTATCTCTAAGGAAAAGAGCGGGTTTGTGGAGGGGCGTCAAATTCTAGATGGTGTGGTCATTGCTACGAAGACCATTCATTATATGGCTACCTCCAAGGATAAAGCTATGTTTATCAAGTTGGACATGGCTAAGGCTTATGATAGAGTTTGTTGGTCTTTCCTCCAGAAGATCCTTAGGGCTTTTAGCTTTGCTGAGGAATGGGTTCAATGGGTTATGAGTGGAGTTACGTCCACTTCATTCTCATTTCTAATCAACGGAGATCATACTGAGTTGTTTGGTGTGTCTAGGGGCCTTCGGCAGGGGGACCCCTTCTCCCCTTATTCATTCTCCTGGCTGAGGGCCTAGGGAGGCTGATCAAACATAATGTGGGTCAGGGTAGTATTCAGGGGTGGAACTGGGGTAATGACTTGCAGTTGTAGTCTCATTTGCAATTTGTTGATGACATGGCCTTGATGGGACTTGCTCGGATCAGAGAAACTACGAATCTGCGTAAGGTTCTGGATGTTTATCTGGTAGCCTCAGACCAGTTGATTAATGAAGATAAATCTTCTATCATTTTCTTCAACACCCCTGAAGCTATTCAAAGGAGGATTTCTCTTATCTTGAAATTCCAAGTTGGCTCCTTGCCCTTGACTTATTCGGGTATTCCTATCTCTCCTGGTAACCCTCCACGGGAGTCATGGCAGGGTATCTTGGATAAATTTTGCTCGAAGGTTGCATATTGGACTCATAGATGGTTGTCATTTGTTGGGAGGGTTCAACTGATTCAGTCGGTGCTTCAGGCTCTTCCAACCTATAGATGTATGCTTCAAGTGGCTCCCAAGTGGTTCTTGAAGGGCCTGGATTCTTTGGCAAGGCAATTCTTATGGGCAGACAATCTTTCCTCGTCCAAATGGAGTCTAGTCAATTGGGAACTGATGTGTAGCCTGAAGCAATTGGGGGGGCTTGGTTTAAGGTAGTCTATTCTATTCGGGGAGGCTCTGGTGGCAAAATTATACTAGAGGTGGTGTGTTGAGCAGGATCGTGGCTGGGCTAAGATTTTGGCCTTCAAATATATGAAAAGGATACCAGCTCAGGAGGTTCCAAGATATCCGCTTGAGGGTAAAGGCTCTATGATTTGGTATACTTTCAAGAAGGAGACTTCTCTCATTAAGGAAGGACTCTTTTGGATCTGTAGGAGGGGGGAAGAGGTCCTTTTCTGGAACGACTCTTGGGATGGGTACCCCCCATTCTTGATCAGTTTCCTAATCTTGGGAACCTTAGCCAGAGGTTTTTGGAGGCTGGGTGGTCAAGGGTGAGTGACTTCAAAATGGTTTATAGGTGTGGGCGGCTGAAGATGGAGCAGTGGAAGGATCTTAATGAGTGGTCAGTTTCTAGGATGGAGGAGGACTCTACTAAGTTACAAGGCATTCTGGCGAGTAGACATTGTAGTGGCATGAAGGGTAGGGATGGACTTGCCTGGTCTCCGAATCCTAAGGGAGTCTTTACTATAGCTAGTGGTTACAGGGAACTGTTGAATCGAAGATTGGAGGGAAGAGAGGTGCACTGGTGGAAACAGGTTTGGAACAATTCTTCTTGGCTGAAGTGCAACTACTTCGCTTGGACTTTGGCCTGGAATAGAGGCCTTACCTGGGATAATATTTGCAAGTGGGGTTTCTTGGGGCCTTCAATTTGTGCTTTGTGTGGCAATGGGGAGGAAGAATCCTCACATCTATTCTTCAGATGCCCCTTTTCTATGCTTATTTGGCATTACTGGTGGGGGTGTGGAAGTGTCCTTGTGTTCATGTCGATTCTCTGGTGGAGTTTTGGAGCAGTTTGGGCAGACCTCCTATCTTGTCCCCCTTCCTCCAGACGGTCTGGTATATTAGGCCCATCTTCATTCTCTAGTAGATCTGGCTTGAGAGGAATAGAAGGATTTTCTGTGAGGCCAAACTGTTAATGCAGCAAGTGTGGAATAGAATCATGATTATGATTCGGGAGACGGTGGAAGCTAAATGTGAGGTTAATTTTCCTTTGGATAGAGTTGAGGCAGATATCATGAGTAGGTTTGGCTGGTAGGAGTTGTCTCCTGCCTCTTCTTGTGTCAGAAGAGGTAGGTGTGCTATGAAGAAGATCCAAAGGTAGGGAAGGTGGAGGCCCCCCTAGGATGAGAATATCAAGATTAACACTGCTGGCTCCTCCAGGGGTAACCCAAGCCTGACAGGGGTTGGAGGTGTTGGTAGGAATGGTTTGGGGGAGGTGGTGTTCTTCTTTTCGGTGCATAAAGGGAGGCAATCTAATAATTTTATGGAGGGACTTGCTATTCTCTATGACTTGGAGTGGACTTGGGAGTTGGGTAGAAGGAAGGTTATCTGTGAATCAGATTCACAAATTATTGTGAATTTTTTGATTGAGAAGAAGGTAAGTGGGATTCATTGGCAGTTGGCAGGGATAGTTCATCAGATTCTTCAAATTAGTTCTTTAATGGAGCAGGTGTCCTTCATCCACATTCCTCATGAATGGAATAGAGAAACTAATTGTTTGGCTAAGTGGGCTTCGAAACATGACAGTGACTGGAAAATTGAAGGTTGGGAGCATCTCTCCTCGGATTACTATGAGGTCTTGCAGAAGATTTTTGCTGAGGATATGGATAGTAATGATGTTGGCTGAGCTTGGTCAGAGCCTGAGGTTTTCTTTTTGGAGCCTCGGTGCTTGGGCCCTCCTTGTAATTTTTGTGTCTATGCTTCAATAAATTTTTTACCCCTTTTATTCAAAAAACAAACATATTTATTTCTTTGTTTTTCACAAACTCAACTTGCCTCCAAATGTAAAACCTCTTCTGTACTTGACAACTATGATTGTACTATTACCAATCTTGATCAATCTACCATTTCAATCAATTGAGAAGACATCTCTATCAAGGAAAACTACTTCATAATCCCTTAAACAACTATACATTCAAATGCCTTTGCATATTTCTCAAACAGATAGCCAAGTTCTAACAACCATACTTCATCATTTAACATCAATAACAAAACAATGCCAACAAAATCAACCTAGCTGATAACATTGAACTCAAAACACCATAACTTCACTTGCCAATCAAACCATCACTAGAAAACTGGATTGGTACATTGTACAAACCAAATGAACGTCCTCCAATCTATAACACTAAATATCACACATTAGAGAACCGACAAGCATTCTCCAAACTAGTTTTGATAGACACCCCACTATATAAAACAACAACTAACTCAACCATCTAAGCAATAGAGGACCTCTAAACTTGATAGAACAATGTACATAGATCATAAACATTATATCTAGAATCCCACTCCATAATCTTAACTTATTGGAGGAATGCAAAGCAATCTTCCACTGGGACTCTTTCTTGCACATTGACACTTTCACTACACTAACTTCTGAAAACACCTCATACTAACTCAATATCACTATCAGACCATACAACAACATCAAAACGTACATTTTTTGATCATTTGTAGTACATGGTGACATCAATGACAACACTAGACTGTTGGAATCCAATAACACTGAGAGGGGGGGTGAATCAGTGTTATACCAGAATGTTCAATTTTAGCCTTATTAAAACATGCATACACCAATCAGTATACTGGTACATACAAAATTGAAAGAAGCAAAGCAACCAATAAGCCAATCACATAAATGAGAACCATAATACACATAATTATACATGGAAAACCTCAAAGAGGAAAAACCACAATGGGATTTGTGACCCATAATATCAATCCACTGGCCATATGAAGAGATATTACAAAATATGAGGGGCCCGCACTTGCAATAAGGCTTACAACCTAGAGCACACTGCTCTATCACAAAAGGAGGTGCACTGACTGCATATAAATCCAGACTACAATCCAGATAAGTGTTGAAGTGCAAAGATAGCATCTTTTATGCCAGAATACAGTTTCGGTTTAAGCTCTGTCTGTTCCGGTCTGAAACCTGAAACCCTTTACCAGAAGAACCCTTACATATATATCCTCGCATACATAATCTCTTTGATACATCTCGCATCATATTACATTCACATATCCATAATCTCCTATTTTTTGTCTGTTGTCAAAATGATCTATCAAACTGGCCTATATACCCTATACAAATTATCATGCATTATGTCGGCTTACAAAGATATATACAATATCAAATTACATGTTGGCCAGATAACATAAATGCATAAATATTAAAGCCAATTGTCGGTGCCAGATCTAAGAGATGTTGGCCTCCAATACCGATAACCTCTTACTAAACCATGTCGGCCTACATTGTCGATTACCAAAGAAATCATTTTGTCCTGCCGGTGTCGGTGTAGAATTTGTGAAGTGTCTGCTGGTACACAATTGAACCAAAACATGAAGCCGAAACAAAATACCATGTTTCCATCAATGACAACATAGTGAAACCAACCAATTGAATGTCAATTGCCAATATAGACAAGTTGACATCAATGACAACACAACACAACAAGTCAAGTTTGCAACAATTATAAAAAATATAGATCTAAGTGCATAGAATAATTGATGAAGGGGACTTGAGAATGAGTACTTGTTATAGTTCCAATAACAATTCATTCCTTGTGTACTCAACCCCCCAATTCCTAACTTTAAAGAAAACCAAAAAGTGATAACTAAAAGCCCATTAATAAATTTCGCATGCACCAATAGCCACCCAATTTAGCCCCAGTAGTAAGCATTTTTGGACCATAATTGTTCCATTTGTGCACCTTTATTGGTACCCATAATGCACAACTAACTGTGGCATTTGTGCATAAGTATTGACAATTTCAAGTTCATAGTTATTGGGGCATCTTTAAGTAGGTATCAGGTGACACTTTGAATGTGTACTTTTTGACCATGCATGCGTAACAGATCTTACAACATGTGTCATTACTACCCAAAAGCCAAAACAATATTTATAAGCAGTTAAGTCGCATATCTAGAGAGAACCTATTTTTTTTTTGTCAAAATCCAATGTACCATTTAGGACATGTGGGTGTGTGAAGTTAGCTATAATGGTTATGGTTATGCTTCCCCTAGTAGTTTCTATAAAAGAAAATTAAAGACACACCAAGCATAAGAATTAGTATATGTTACAACTTATAAAAGTACATCTATCTTAAGTAGAATCTTATGCATAAACACTTGCACTCATATGAAAAATATTTATTCTATATTTTGATTGGTAAAACTAAAATTTAATCCTCAACTCATATATATATATATATATATATATATATATATATATATATATATATATATAATTCACAATCTAGTAGGGAGCTAGGCATGGAGCTAGGTGACTAGAAATACTATGAATGGTATTGTGAAAAAAAGGGTAAATCTAAGTACATAAAATAATTGATATAAAATTAAGAAAATGAAACAAGTAATCCAAATTCATCAAGTGGAATATTATGCATTAAGTTGCAACATAAATCACTCAACATCCACCTGGGTGGGCATAAACACATGGTTGATCCATATAAAAATAATAATTGCAAGATTTGAGATTAGAGGAAGAAGACTAATTAGTGGAGATTAATTGCAGCTTTGAATAGGTGAATACATGTCTAACATCTAGCCTAGATTGTTATAGAGATTTTCTTAGAATTCTTGTCAATTGTTGTACCTAAATTTGCTAAAGATGAATGAGTTTGTATCTATTGTTGAGAGTTTCTAATTTACCTTTTAATAATATTTTTTAATTTTATATTGTATTTTGTTTAACATTTTGAAATTATGATGATAGAAAACATAATTGTGTTGGGAGGGTGTTGGTACATAATTGTAATCATTTCAATTAGTGTCATAAATAATACCTAGTTATAGATGCCTTTGCATGATTTTACTTATATACATAAGTTTAGATAAAGATAAAGTATGTGTATAATATAAATAGGGAAGATAATGTACCTTGACACATATACAATCAGTTGTTAGCTTAAAAAATACTAATTATTAACTTGACACATAAGCAATTAGTTGTGAATGTATGCATAGTCTAAGTGGCGCAAGGAAACACACACATATATATACATATGCATATACACATATATGTATATGTATGTATGTTAACATCATTTCAACTTACTTTCATTAATTTTATTTGTTAATTTGATACCATCTTTAATGTAATATGTTATTTTATGATGTTAATGTTGTTTTTTCAATATGCTATTATGTCAATGTAATTGTTGACATTATGTCAATGTTGTTTACCTATATCTATACTAATTACCGATATTTTAACTTATGTTTAATACTAAATTATTTATCTAATTCTATCGTGTTCGTAATTGTACATCCATCTTTATTATTCCTCACTCATTTATATATCATCATCTCTCCTACTCTATCCTTCATTCATTCCAATTTTTTCTTTTAATTTTTTATTGATTTTTAATCCTTTCCCTCATCCCACCTCCCCTCCCTCTTTTAAGCTACTTTTGCACTCCTATTATACATTTCCCTCTTCTTGATGACGGACCATTGAGTGTGATCCACAACGTGGAGCAAAACAAACACACAATTTAAATCAGAAGCTTATGCATCTTGACATTAAAAGATGTCATTTAAAACTTATTTTACTGCTTCTAATACCAAAAACATTAAAATATGTCATTTTACAGCTTCTAATACCAAAAACATTAAAACATTTGGTGTAATTAATTATTCATGTTGGATATTACTATACATTGCTTAAGTTTACTTAGGTCCATGCATATCATAGTAGTTTGGGTATGAGACACTTGGGAGTTTGTGCCACATTGGGATAGTGTGTGTAGGAGAATTTCCACCTTTTGTGGTCTTATCTTGTTGTTACATTCCACCTTCGGTGGGTGATCCACCTCATGTGGAATATTATATTGTTTCTCCTACCTACCACACCTATTTCCTACCTACCCTTGTTTCGTATTGAGCCACATGTCATGTTTGTGTATTCACATATCCATATAGCCTTGCCTATATAAGCAAGCTCATCTTCATTGTATGTAATTGAACAATTGATTAACTTTTGATGATCCAGTAGATCAATATTTTCATCTTGATAGAATACAGTTTATTCCTATCATCTATTTTGTCTCTCTATTGTATTTTTCATTGAGCTCTTGATCTTGGAAAAATCTCACATGGTATCAAAGCCTAAAGGGCTTCTTTGATTAGTCATTTTGGAGGCTTCAATTTTTGGATCTAGGGAGGTGATGTTTTTGGGGGCGTCATACGGAGATTTGGACATCACGATTGCGTCCAAGAGGTTGTTTCCATAAAAATTGAGTATAAAGTCGGCCTATTTTGGTGAGGCAAAAAAATTCACCAATTTTGCTATTATTGTATGGTTTTTGTAAAAAAATATATATATTTTTAAATTTTATCCGAATTTTATTTTTCAAAATACTTTTATAAATTCGCAACAACAAAAATTTATGCCGGGTATATTGTAAATTTTTTTATTTATTTAAAAATCAAAAAAAAAATAGTGTATTGGTGGGGGGGGTTCGGTGACCCCACCCCCATACCTTGCATTAATAATTTTGCAGGGCCCTCGTACCTGCAACGTCGTTGCTGCCACCATACATCACTTGCAGGTCACTTGACCTTCTAGCGGCCCTAACATCATTTACTCCTCCCTGAATGCTACTCACACTGGCCGCCGCTTCCTCACCGAATGCACACCGATGAAACTCCCCGTCGGTAACACAATCTCCAGCAGGGCCCACCACATCCTCCAGCAACCGCCCCTGCTCCAGCAACCATTCCGGCCCGTGCCTCTACCACCATCATTGGCTCCTCTAGCTTCCGATTCCCCGACCACTGACAGTTTTTTAACCTGGCGGACCCACGTCCGCCATGTGGCAGGTGACCAACTAGCATGTGCGCAAAACATCTTGTTCTACAGTGCCACCTGTGCGCCACGTCATCATCCGTACATATTGGGCACGGGATGCGACGATCATTTTGATGGTCATATGACCGTCAAATTTAAGCTTGTAATTTTTTGATATCAGCCTACATCAACAGTATTTTGAAAAAAAATTAGCCCCCTCTCATTTGCATTTTTGAATTTGCAGTCCAT
The DNA here is from genome assembly GCF_030272615.1 of Cryptomeria japonica. Classification (NCBI taxonomy): domain Eukaryota; kingdom Viridiplantae; phylum Streptophyta; class Pinopsida; order Cupressales; family Cupressaceae; genus Cryptomeria; species Cryptomeria japonica. The sequence goes on from NC_081405.1 coordinate 544,222,593, forward strand.
CTTGAAATGGTCGTATCTTGCTCATTTTTGCTCCTTTTTTGGTGAATTTTTTTTTGAAATGGGCTATAATTTTGTGCTCTTCGCAATGGTGGAGGAATTTTCTGATTTTGATGAACGGATTTTTCAAAATTTGCAGATCTTCATGATTGTACCTGTCTAATCCCAGATTTTGTAACTTCAGAGGCTTCGTTTGGGGTCATACGACCTCCTTTTCAGGAGCCATTTTTTTTAAAGTGCATAATTTTTTTTCTACTTTCATAATCTGCCATTAGTTTGCAGTGATTTTGAGTAGAAATTGTACTTTCTGTATTTGGTCATTCTTGGCTTATTTGGTACTTGTATTTTGTTTGGATCTCGATTTAGATCTCTTGCAGTATTTTTTGGAGTCTATATAGCCTATTTGAGTTAGTTGTAAAATTGAAATCATAAGTCCACCTTTTCTTGTTTTGCAAGTGGCCCATTGTATACGCATTAAGTATAAAGTGCCAAATCACCATTTTTTTAGGGGGGGATTTCTTGATTGAGTAATTTGGGGGGTGTCTTGTGTGATTGTGCCTCTCTCTATCTTGATTTTTTTCATTTTGGTGCTATGGGTTCTCCTAAATTTCCACTTTTAACTCCTCATAATTATGCTTCATGGAAGATAAAGGCATGGAGTAAACTAATGAAAAAAGGACTCATTCATTATGTAAATAGAACTATTACAGCACCCCCTAATCCTACGGCTGATCTTGATGCTCAAATTGAATGGATCACTAAGAATTCTATGGCACTTGGAACTCTTAGAAAGTATGTATCAAATGACCTCATTTTTCACATTGATAAGTGTACTACAAATAAAGAGGCTTGGAATATTTATGAGAAATTTTATGGTCAAGTTGATGAGATTAAGGGCTATAAGCTTGATAGTGAACTCACAACTTTGGATCCCAAGGATATCGATACAATCCAAGATTATGTCACAAAATCAAATGAGCTAAGAGCAAAGCTAAAGGATTGTGGCATTGAAAAAAAAGATGCTCAATTGGTTTATATCTTGTTGGACAAGCTTCCTTCAGAGTATGCAACCTTTGTATCTAGCTTTCACACCCATATGTTAGCTCAAGGTTCCTCATACACTTCTCCCTCATTTGATGCATTCACGAAGATGTTGATACTTGAGTAATCTAAGTTGACCACGATGGGGATTCTCAAATCTTCAAAGTCACAAGCTTTGATGGCTAATAAAGGGAATCAAAGAAATCAAGGAAAAGGAAAGAATCAAAAGCAACCTAAGTCAAAACCACAACAAGATGGAGCACAATCATCCTCTCCACAACAAGGTAATTCTACATCCTCACATAAGAGGAAATCTTATAAGGACAACCTTTTTTGTGCATATTGCAAGAAATCGGGACATGATGAACAACATTGTTACAAGAATGATATTGATGAGTTGAAGAATCTTCTTGAGAAGAACAAAATCAACCTACCTTCTAGAATGTCTACTTCAGCTTCCAAATAAAAGGATAAAGGAAAGGGACAAGCTCTTTGTGCTACTACAAGTCATGATTCAAGGAGATGGCTTCTAGATTTAGGGGCTTCTCATCATATGGCATCTTCACAATCTATGTTCTCTTCATTTGAGCTTTGCCACATATCGCAGATTTTGATGGGCAATCATACATACATGGATGTGATTGGGAAAGGATCTATTGCCATTGGGGATAACTCCAATGATGTGTTGTGTGTACCCCACTTGAAAAACAATATTCTTTCTATCTATCAAAGCACACATGGCGCAACATGAAAAACTGTGGAGTTCGCACCTGATTCAGTTATCATTAGAGACTTGGAGAGTAGAGCTATCATTGTGACTGGGGTGGTGGATCATGCATCTCGGTTGTACTCCTTTTCACATTTTGGTCCTATTGATGAGGTTGATTCTTCCTATGTTGATGATTCAGATTTTGAGGAGAACTTTGGGTACTTGAACTTGGGGATTCTCACATGTGACCCCGCTCTTGAGCCTTGCATTTCATCTCCTCCTATTGATATCACATCACCTATTGCACCTGATGATGTAGGTAGTGTGACAGTTTTGCCTCTTGTGATTCAGTGCAGCAGTATATTCCTTGTCTTCCAACTTCAGTTGATTGGGAAGCCTACATGACAGACATTGTAAGTTTGTTTTTGGAGTCCTACATTGCAGATTTGGGAGACATAATTGATGACATTCATCTTCTCTTTGATGAAGATGATCCTTCTTCGATTGTTGCGAGAGAACACTCTGACCCTCTTGTGAATTCTCTACATGATCCTTCTTTTGAGGTTGACATGATTGTGGATACTTTTGTACAACAGTTTGAGGAGGTCTCTTTATCCTTAGAGGAGATATGTGAGTCTTTGGCTATTGTTCTACATTCTTCTCCACTAGATCTTGGAGTGCCTTTTTCAGCAGTGTGGAGCCATTCACCACCTTTGGAGGGGGTAACTTTCAGCATCAACATGGAGACACTTGAGTAGTTTTCAGAGACTTCATTCATCATGAGTATTTTTCCTACATCTTCCCTTCATGATAGGGGAGACTGCATGGATACACCTTTGGTTTTGTTTCTTCCCAAGGGGAGGAACATTGTTCAATGTTCGTGGAGCAATTTCTTCATTCATCTTTGGGCTTCTACCATTGGTGTTGATTCTACATTGAGGGGGGCTACCTAGTCTCTCTTCTCTCATATGAGGGGAACTTTTTCCTCACATGGGGTTTTATCCTTCTCATACTTCTATGAGAATTCTTTGTATAGTTTTCATTTGTTTCTTCCCAAGGGGAGTAACGTTGTTTGACGTTCATGGAGCAATATCTTCATTCATCTTCGAGCTTCTACCATTGGTGTTGATTCTACATTGAGGGGGGGCTACCTAGTCTCTCTTCTTCTCTCATATGGGGGGGAATTTTTCCTCACATGGGGTTTTATCCTTCTCATACTTCTATGAGAGTTCTTTGTATAGTTTTCATCTCTCTTTTTGGGGGAGGGCTTTTTCCCATTGGGTTTTTCTCTCTTTCCCTGCTTTATGAGATATTGCATTGGTTTGCATGCATTTGCATTTGTACATGGGTATCTAACATGGCCTAGTAGCTAGGACCCATTTTGCATTGCTTAGTTGCATTGTAGACTTAAGTGCATTCCCCTAAGTTGCACTTAAGGGGGGTGTTGGTGTAATTAATTATTCATGTTGGATATTACTACACCTTACTTAAGTTTACTTAGGTACATGCATATCATAGTAGTTTGGGTATGAGACACTTGGGTGTTTGTGTCACATTGGGATAGTGTGTGTAGGAGAATTTCCACCTTTTGTGGTCTTATCTTGTTGTTACATTCCACCTTCGATGGGTGATCCACCTCATGTGGAAGATTATATTGTTTCTCCTACCTACCACACCTATTTCCTACCTACCCTTGTTTCTTATTGAGCCACGTGTCATGTTTGTGTGCTCACATATCCATATAGCCTTGCCTATATATAAGCAGACTCATTTTCATTGTATGTAATTGAACAATTGATTAACTTTTGATGATCCAATTGATCAGTATTTTCATTTTGATAGAATACAGATTATTCCTATCATCAATTTTGTCTCTCTATTGTAGTTTTCATTGAGCTCTTGATCTTGGCAAAATCTTACACATCTTAACATTAAAAGATGTCATTTAAAACTTATTTTACTGCTTCTAATACCAAAAACATTAAAATATGTCATTTATTTGTAGAATTGATAAAAACCTATGTTTCTAGACATTATAAAAACCTTTAAACAAAGAATGTCCAACATAGATTATTAAAAACTAGAAGAACGAAATCAATCAAAAAATTGAAATACTATTCCACAACATTTGTTCTCTCCTTCACAATTGTTGTCATACCCTTGTCCTCTCTTAATTTGCACCACTTTAAAAAGCATTAAATTTAATTATTTCCCCATGTTGCTTCTCCTAACCAATCACTCTAATCCTAGTTAGTCTGGCAATTAATTTTTTTATTTTCTCCACCCACTAAATAAAGTCATCTTAATACTTAAAACACTTTACCCAGAACTACTGACACTCTTTGTATAATATTATTTATTGAATGTCTTTTGAATCTCACTTCTCTAATGTGGGATCGGTCACCCAACATTCCATTTGAATCCACTTTTGCATTTTTTAAATGTCCATTGTTTTTTAAATTGAAGAAAGCAATTAAATGTCTATTTCTTAAAAGGTGTACAGCCCCAAAATCAACTTTTCTTTTTAAAAAATAAAAAAAATTGTATGCGTGCATAAGACATTTGACCCCATTTATATGTTGTTCAGTACTTTATTTAGTAATAATAGATGGACCAGCAGCTACGTTTAGGATTTTATTAATATTGACAGAAGTTGGTGCGAGGATTTAATAATGGAATCTATTTAATAATTATAGAAATATTTGTTGATTAAATACACATTTTTAAAAGTATCCAAATTGATGTGGTATGATGTGAAATGAAAGTATTAATAAAAATATGATTTGATGTGGATTTATTAGTTAACTTTTTAAGTGAGGGGATTTAATTAATTGAATGCATTTTAATAATTGTAATATCTAGTATTTATTGATTTAATATCTAATTGTTTGATAGTAAAATATTAATAGTTGTGATTTTATTCAAATTGATGTGGTGTCAAACCAGCTTATTAATAAATAAAAAAAGACTTGAGGCACAACTATTTCTTTTGAAGCCTATTTGTAAACCTCAAAAAAATATGTTAATTTGGGAGAATCATCTTTATGATGTGGATCTCAAATTTTAATTATAAGTAGAAGCATTATCAAATAAATCATTATAAAAAAATTAGAAATATTTTGAAATTGTTACATATGATATTCAGAGGTGTGAAATAAAGATACTAATTACTAGATCATCTCTCCTAATCCTAATTAACTATTAAAAATAATTAAATATAGATTAAAACTTCAAAACATTATAAAAATACCATGCCAATCTGAAATCGAAATTATATTTAACATTTTTAAAAAAAAATTTAAATACAAATAGAGGCTTAAATGAAGGGTAGGATAAATACTAGCATGCAGCTTACTTATTTTTAAAGGACGTCATATTTATCTCCTTACAATAAACATTCAGTATATTTAATATTATATTAATGTTTTAAGTGTAAATAAATAATACATAAAAAAAAAAAAAATTAACTTATTCTTATATTTTATCCTTAAATAATATAAAAATATCGTGGATCTAAAAACTTGCACATGATCTTATCCAGAAATCTACTACAAGAAGTTCGATAGATTGTGAAAATCTTATATCACTAATAAAAACGCCGTATTTACTGAACAAAACTTAAAACAGCAAAAAATCATTTACAGAACAAAACTTACACAACAGAAAAAGATTTGAATACTCACAATGATGCCTGAAGTGAAGCCCACAATGACATTGATGACCATGGAAAATGCAGCAAGCTCCAAATCACCAATGCCTGAGTAATGACATTGTACCCATATATTGCAAATCTGCTGAAGATTGCAGCCCCTGCAACTTTCCACAGAGCTTTTGACTCAATCCAAAATCTCTCTGGGCTTATGAAGCTGTCTTTTGCTCTTTCTTGAGAAGGTATCAGACAACTGTGAACACACTCTTCCTCCATTAATTTTTTCCTCCAACTGGTTTGCCAGGCAACTCAAAAGATAAGGTGAATGCTAGTTTGAGGACACAAGTACATATTATGACGATTTAAAAAGCTTTCTTATTAATTTATGATTTTTTTCCTTTGTCGTTTACCTACGAGTCAAATTAAATTAGTTGTTGACTTTATTCAACACACCTCTCACACCTAATAGATCAGATATGTGATAGAACAGAAGGTGGAATAATAGAATTTGTTGTATGATGTAAAGATGGAATAACAGAAAATTTTAAAATTTTAAAATATTGTAATAATGGAATTTGTTTTGAAAAAGAATTAATGGAGATCATATTTGATATGTAGATTTCAAGCCTTAATAATAAGTGTAGACTTATAAATCTGATCACCTACTTAAATAAATATTTAATATTTATTTAAGTCACATTTCTCTATTAATTAAATCTCATTTAATTAAATTCATCCTTCCCCTTTCTAACCTTTAATTAAATAAATCACTTTATTAAACTCCTTTCATCATGTTAATTAAATTCATCTTTGCATATAAGATTAAATTTATTTATAACCCCATCCCCCCCCCCACTTGCATTTTTCTACAAAATGTAAGTTGCATCTATTTTGGTTGAAATAAAATATTTTTTATTTTAATTAAAATCTTATTTCTCCCACTTGCACCTTCCTACATTTCCCACTTGCCTTCTAATCATTCTTTGTAATGTCCTCATTATGGGATTTACCATAATTTAGTCATAAGACAACAATTCTAACTTGAAGTGAGAATTATAAATACAATTTTATCAAATTTGGAAACATTTCATTTAAAATTCTAAAAATACTTCAGAAGATAAAACTTATCTTGATACAATGGTAAACATACTATAATATTGTCATATACTTGCTCATAATGATTGACTTGCTATGTCTAATGTAAACTTTTATTCATAAGTTTGCAATGTATGTTCTGTTTGATATATGTTATTCTCCTTTTCAATCGATGACATTGTCTCAAATATAACATTATGCATTTGCAACCTATTTAGCCAAGTAGGCTAATGCTCACAAGAGCATATCCAATAAAGGATAAGAGATAAATGAGTTTTCCCCTCCGTCCTGAAAGGAATGGATGTTTCATGCATTATATATCTTTGAATGGTGACATCTCTTAGAGTCATGTCTCTTCACAACCAATCACACCTTTATGGTTGTCTTAAATCATCTTAAATTGTTTATCTTGTATTATCGACGAATATGAAGAATGTATCCCTTCACCACAACGTTTGTGCCCAAGTCTTCATTGTACCTTTTGAGTGAGTGAGTCACTTACCGTCTTTAACTTAACTAACAATCCATTTGTTAAATGTTTTAATAATTACTTTATATTGCCAGTTGCAATCATTCTTTAGGCGACGTAATAGATATCTCTTTGGGTTGAGTTGACACCTAGTATGTATCAGACTTCCATCTATGTCTTGATGTCTTGATGTCTTGATGTCTTGCTTTGGTTTCATCCTTTAATGTGGATCGTCAACATTGTATTTGATCCTTCTTATCAGCGATATGAATCTAATACACTATTACTCTTCGAAGTATTGTTAGGCTTCTTGCACAATTGGATTTGGAATTACTGATTATGATATTTGATCTTGTGAATTGTTATATTGCTTTTCTTTTAGTAATAGTTCAAATCTTTAATTAAAGCTTATTCAATCCTATATGGACTCTTGTTAACCTTGGGTCTTAAACGGGGACATGACATTCTTCTAGAACCTATCTAATCCCAATTACTTAGTCTTAACCTTCCAATCATATCACATCCCTAAGTTTGGGAAGGTCACTTCTCAAGTTTGGAAGAAAGTCTTCTAAATGAAATAAAGACTTTATTCATTCAACAAGTTAACTTGTTGAGTTCTCCAAATTTGTATTGTAAGGACTCTTACAAATTTGTCCCCAAAGTCCTTTTAACCATTAATAGTTAATTCAACCTCCATTCATGGTTAGATATCCAGGTTTGTTCGCGGGTGACTATCAGAGTCCAGAAATTCTTCCCCAAACATCAGGCGCACAACCCTCCAAAAAACTTCCTCATCAACCCTGAAAATGTTCAACAATCGATTGCATGAAATTGAACCACGAAATGCGGGCATTTGGCCATCTGTAGATAGCAAGAAGTTGGCTTCCATCCTTCCCCACACTCACGTCTAAAACCTGCACTCACGAAAGCCTAAACCGTCCATCACGAAATGCCAAAAAACAAAGAGACAAGGCCATAAAATAACCGAGGTCATTCCAAGAAATAATTATTTCACACACATCACTTCAAACCAAGCATCATCAACTGAATAGACCACCAATCGCTGACATCATCACACCTACATCGCCATTACAAATTGCAACCAGCTCAAAGATCACTAACCACGTGATTCATCCCTTCCCCTCCATCATATGTATCAAAAACAAAACACACAAAACTCTTCACCACGTCTCAGACTCTCCTTTCGCTTCCTAAGCACTATCAACCAAACTCTAGAGGACACACATTCCTTAGGTCCTCAAATAAATTAAAATGGTCAGCCAAAGAACCATTTGCACCAATGTTTGAAATCTTATCGGCCTCAATGTTTTCTTCCCTGAGAACATGTGATACCTTAAAATCATCAAACCCACTCAGAAGGTAATTCATCCTTCTAATATGTTTGTCTAGGTGTCAGGCCTCCATCTACCCTCTTGCAATACCATTCAACACTATCTGGGAATCCCCCTCAAGATGGAGTTTTTCCACCTCCAATTTCTTAGCCAAAAGAATGGCTTCAATTGCCGCCTGACACTCGGCTTCATTGTTCGCACCATCCGTCAGTCTCTTAGCTCCAAGAGCAAGAATACTTCCACTCTCATCACGAGCTATGACCCCTGCCCTGGAGATCCCGGGATTCCCCCTTGAAGCCCCGTCAAAGTTGATCTTGGTCCAGTCCTTATCTGGCGGAACCCACTCCTAACTTTTGTCGCCCTTCCTAGGAGGATTAGCCCTCAAAAGCCCATTAGCAGGCCGAAAATATATATTTTTCTTAAGAGCATAATCCTACTTTAATTTTAAAAATCTAAATAATTATAATTATAATAATTAAATTAATCTCAAATTTAATTATTAATTTGTAGTGTAATATTATATTATTTTAATTCTATTTATGTAATATTAACTATAATGGGTCTTAATAAAACAACTATTAATAATTATAAGTGAAAATAGATATTTTTTGAATTAATGAAAAATATTTAATTTATGATTAAAAGTAATTAAATTATTTTGTATATATTACTGTAGCTAGGAAATCGGAAATCGTCACAAGCAAATCAATATTAGTCTAGCTCAATCACGAAAGCTCAAATGCAATGATCAATCCTAAAAACACTCAATAAAGACATGAAAATAAAACATCAATTCAAGATTTGATAACTAAGCAAACCAAATGCAGATCTGAATGTCTCCTTCATGTGGCTCCATTGTCCTTCTTTCTTCTTCAAATAGCTTTTTGTTTGTGGATCTCACCTTCAAGTGCATAAACCTAATGTGAAAGCAAGACTGATAAGTAGCCAAGAATACTGGAAGCGTGATTGATTCGACCAAATAGTAGGGGACCTTGATTGAAGAAATTCATCCAATTTATAGACAAATTGGAGAAAAGATTAAATTAGCATGAAGAGATTCGAATGGAAATTGCAAATCAAGAATGTCAATTATGACAAATTATGACAAATTTGCACTTTCTATGCAAGATTGATTGATTGACAATTATGACAAAATTATGACAAATTTCTATGTCAAAATTGATTGATTGTCAATTATGACAAATTATGACAACTTGAAATGTCATTCCCATGAAATTAGGAGGAAAATAGGAGAGAATTAAAAAATAGATGAATTAGAAATTAGGAAATTACGAATTAGAAATTGATGAAAATTAGGAAATTAGGAATTAGGAGAAATTAGGTAAATCAATTAATAATTTGTCATTTATTAATTAATTCACAAAAGAGGAATAATTAGTTAGCCAATTAAATAAACATTTAATTGTGACACGAAGACTTAGGATAAAGGACCAATGCTGACGAATGATTTGATTGATAAATGCGCCAATTAACAAGGAACAATGACTAATTGATCCAAATTGACACGATTGAGAAGGACGACGATCGATGACAAATCGATCGCAAAATGACAAAGTTGACAAGAGGACAAGGATCGATGACAAAATAGATTGAAAAATGACAAGATCGAAAATGACAACGATCGATGACAAATCGAACGCAAGATGACAGGATTGATAAGAGGACAAAACCCTAATTAGGATTGATGATGTCCAAAATGATGACAACTGAATACACACATTGATGCGATAGGATAAGATTGACCAAAATCATGACTGAAGATTGTTGTCAACAAGACCAAATTTGAAAGCGAGACGAATGAAGAATGCAGAAGAATGACTCAATGCCCGCAAATGATAAAGACCAAGTGCGAATCATAGGAGAAATGTTAATGCGACACAAAAACCCTAAAATAAGGCAATGCGCAAATGTTAAAGTATGACTTCACAAGTGTTGACCATTTTTAGACGTCTACATTTTGCCCCTCTTTGAGACAATGCGAGTTTAAGCGTTGTTTCAAAGAACAATACTGAAAATGCCCCAAACACTGACAATGACATATGCATACCCCCTCGAGGAATTGGCCGGAAACATGCAGAAAAGAGGCCAATTGATCGATAAAAATGACAAAAGATGATAGGTGCCAAGACTGATAGAAGAAATGTTAGTAAGCAGAAATTAGACAGAGGACAGTTAGAGATGAAGGAAAACTTGCTTTCACAAATGCACATAAGTAGGTGAGAACCTTTATTTAATGTAGCAAAATGGATGCGTAGCATCATGGCATTGAAGGCCAGAGTTGAAATGCAACCCTTTTTGCAAAAGACAAACACATCGCAGACAAACAGCAATCACAACAGAAAAAAGGACCATGAACCATCCCGGTCACTCTAAATCACTCAGTGACATCATCGAGCAACATAGGAACATGATCGAAGATAAATCAATAAATGATAAGAGTCACTAATTTCAACAAGTCAAACAAACATCTTGATCTTCATTGTTAAAAGTTGAAAGTGCTGATAGGACGATCATGTTGTCTGGTTTCAAGACATGTGGTACCCCGTCTAAGACAAGACACAGTCTGGTTTCGAGTATACCACACCCTATATAAGACCCATGATAATGTGCCAAGGATGAATGATTTTGATGTTAACGTTCGATTGATGTGACAATTGTGATCAGTTTGAATGTCTGGTTTGATTGAAAAAGATTATCTGTTAGCGCATGATTCCATTAAAGCACAATGTGTGATTGCGTGTCGTTGGAGGTATGCTCAGTGATCTGTCTATGCACAAAGGGGATTTTTTTGCAAAATGCTTGTTTTTGCGAGTTTTATAATTTTTTTGTGTTCATTTTTTCAAGACTTTATTTGACTTTTTTAGGATTTTTTTCAAGACATTTTTCAATTTTTTATGATTTTTTAAGGACATTTTTCAATTTTTTATGATTTTTTCAGGACATTTTTCAATTTTTTATGATTTTTTCATGACATTTTATGAATGTTTTTGAATTTTGACATTTTCCAATTTTTTTTGAATTATTTAAGGACATTTTTCAATTTTTATGATTTTTGCCCCCAGTGTCTAGCAAGGCAAGGAATATGACAGGTGAATAAATAGGCTTGCTGAAATGTTGGTGGATAGAGGGAAGACAAAGGCCTTTTATCATGGAGACAATATGGATGCAATTTTCAAGGGCTATTGCGTGATGGGACAAGAGACTGGATATGACAATGTAAAGCAATGTGATGGCATGAGGGACATGTCAAGAGGTTTTTGAAACCATGTTTAAATTTTGCATCTTTATGTCAGATCAAGATCAAGGAATGAAAAAGAGTGTATGGATAGTGATAAGATATGGATAGGATAAGCAAGACCAAGAATGGATAAGGGACATGGACTGAAGGTCGGGGTAGGCTAAGGGATAGTAGCAGAAAGTTGCAATAAGACAAGGAATATGGATGAAAAGTTATAATAAGCAAATGGATAAATGACCAAAATCTATGATAGACTAAAAGTTGCAAACAAGATGCATGATGCTCATGAAGATCCTCAACCTTGTCAAGATCAAAGGTGGAAAGGGAAACTGGACATGAGGGACAATAGGATATGAAGGGTAATGACAGGGGTTCGAGAGGATAATGGAACAATGAAGGACAAAAGCATATGATAGGAGGAAACCTATCCCCAAGTACGGTATGCAAGAAGTTCATAGAATACGCATGATGCCTGTTTGCCAGGTTTTCATCACGGTACTTGCCCAAGGCGCTTGTTTGTCAGGTTTTCACTAGTGGACGAATTATTTTTGCTTTACTTTTTTCTTTTGTCTTTTTCTTTTGTCACTTTTTTTTTTTTTTTGTATTTTGACTTTTTCAATAGAAGATGGACACATGATAGGGGATGGAAGAAGGACTCAAGCATCTTTTTTCTTTTTTGGATAGTAGCCTTAAAAAAAATAAAATGGACCATGACCTTTAAAAGTATGCTCAAAGACATTGGTAGGATAAGGACATGGAAAATAAGATGAAACTAAAGCAAGGGTTTATGTAAAGGATTGGATCAAAGGGATCGAAGGATAGAAAATATGCATTGGATAATGGATAGGGTATTGGAAGAATTGTGCTTTAGTGGACAGAAATGTTGGCAAGATCGACATTGGCACACACCTTGAGGGGTGATGGACTGATGGAGGAAAGATGTATTTTGGATATTGAGATTGTGAGGAAGGAAAGGCTATGGATTTTGGGACATAAGGGCCCAAAACGGATGAAGAAGGTGGTGGAGAAATAGACTTGGAAGGTTTGGATGGAGGAATAGCAATTTTAGATGCCAATTTTGATGTTTCTTTAGGCTTTTGTGCTTCAAGGAGCCACTTAGGGATCCACATAGTTTTTGATTTTTCATGCTTTTGTGGTTCCTTGGAGTGCATTGCTTGCACAACGGATTTAGGAACCCATATAGATTTTGACTTTTGTTATTTAGCAATGGGCCTTTGTGGCCTTTTAGATTTTTCCTTCTCTTTTTGGATCATATTTTTCTTTGCTTTGACATGTCGATTATATTGGACATGTTGATCCTTGAATACATGTGGATTGCTAGACTTATGACTTTTATACTTGGCATCCAAATTGCTTGGAGGGGGAAAGGAATGCATGAAAGGATATGAATGAAATGGACTTCTTTTGGATGGATGAAATTTACTCAAGGATGTGTGCCTTTGCTGACCTTGCATAGAGGACGAAGGGATATAAGGACCTAAGATGGATGGAAAGTATGATGGGGAAGGTGTATGTTTTGATTTTGATGGAGGGATGTTGGATTTAGGAGGGGTACCCACATCTTGAGGAATTTCACTGAGGCCATGACCCTTAATATTTTCTTTAACATGAAGGGATTCTTGCTTATGGAGATCTACTCCTTTGCCTTTATGAATATCTTGACTTGTAGGATACTCTTTTCTTTGGGAAGAAGACGTGAGTCCATTATGAGGTGGATATGATATGAGAGAAATAATGAGATCTTGAAGTGGATCAGATTGCACCAAATTGGAAGAATCCATTATGCATGTCGAGGGTTCATGAACATCTTGCACTGACACGTTAGAATCATGAGGGGGACTAGGATTGTGTAGTGGACATGGTTCAATGACAGGTTCTTCAAGAGATGGAATGGGAGAAATAATGGGATCATCAAAAGAAATGCGATCTTGGAGTGTGTATGGAGCATTAAGACAAGGAGATGGAGGAACAAAAGGATCTTGTGGAGGGTTTAAAGGAATAATTTGATCTTGACAAGGAGGAAGATCATTGGAATCCTCTTTAAAGGTGCTTTGCTCTTGACTTTTAATGGGATCATCGGAAAGGATGGAAGGGATATCTTGATCTTGCTTAGGAAGTGGAATGTCAATGGGATTTGAAAGGACATTGTGTTCATGAAATGGAAGGGGGTCATTTGGGATTGGATGGACTAGGATATCTTGATCTTGCTCGGGGAATGGAGTGTCAATAGGACTTTGGATAGGATGGACAAGAATAGGGGAATCATCGTGAGCGTTTGGGAACATGGGGTCCTGGTCAACAATTGGATGGGATGATAAGGTTTCGGGATCTTGATCTTGATCTTTTTTAAGACATGTTTCTTCATGCTCTAAATTATCCTCTTGACATGGGGTTGGACTTTGAATATGCATGGGGGATTCTGACAAGGGATCAATGTTTTGGGATGAAGGAAATGCACTTTGAACATTTGTGATGGATTCTGGCAAGGAATCAATGCTTGAACATGAGGAAGAAGGACTTCGAATGGGGTCCTCTAAAATAGGTAGTGACAATAAAGTGCATGGTGGCATTGGGTCTTGTATTTCTGAAACATGACAAGGATGTGCATCATGAATTGGATTATCTTGACAATCAATTATAGATAGCTCTTGGATAATTGCATCCTTGGGTGTATTGTTTGATGAGGACAATATGGAAGGTTCTTGTGAAACTTCTAGAGGTGTAGGGATAGATGCCACTGGAGAGTCAATTTGTTTGCGGGGGGATGAGGCATTGCTAGATAGAAGTGTATTATCTTTATCTTCTTCAAAGAACTCACTTGGTAGGTTCCTTAAGAGCCTTGCAATAAAGCCACCTTTCTTTCGAGGTTTTGACATGGTTGTATCTGGAATTTGAACTTGTTTGGCAAGAATTTGGTCTTGGTTTGATGTCATGTTTTGATTTTGAACTTGGTTCAATTGTTCCGACATGTTTGAAACTTGGCTTAGTGTGGGATGCAACCTTTGTTTTTGAATTTGTGATTGTGGTTGTTGACATTGATATTCCACCATTTGTGGACATTGTATAGTTGGTTGGACATATTGTTGAAATTGGACCATTGGTTGTATTGGTTGTATATGTTGAACAATTGGTTGAACCATGGGTTGTATTGGTTGAAAATCTGATTGATAGTAAACACCTTCTTGTTCTTGTTGTGGAGGCACATAATGTTGAAATTGATGTTGTCTCTTTTCTTGAAATTGTTTCATCATCTCTATTTGTGAGAGGAGAGTTGGTATGTCTGATCATTCAAGAAGAGATCTTACATCAATTGGCTCAATCTTTGGATTTCGACCTGGAAATTTTTAAAACATTTTGGGCATTTGTGATCTATTCTTCTCAATGTTTTTCACTCTTTGTTCCAATATCTCCTCTTCTTGAGCTAGTTTCTCCTCTAGTTTTTGTATTTGGAGACTTGTTTCATCATAAAAAGTTTGATCGATATTGCCTTGTTGTTGGGTTGGATATAATTGTGATTGCCTTGGATTAAAATTCGATTGCATTGTCGGTTGATACGTCAAACTTTGTTGCATCATTGGTGCTTGGAACCTTGTTTCAATAGACATGTCACTATGCAAATGCAATATTTTTTGGAATTTTTTGATTTTAAAAGGATGATGTATGATATGCAACTAAATGCAACCTAAATAGATGAAAATGCAATCTATGACAAGAATGCAATCTATGTTTTTGTTCTTTTTCGAGATTTTGACAAACTTTTAGGGATGCAAATCTAAAAAGAGACCCTTAGGAAATTGAAATGATGTCTAGACCTCAAAGGACAAAAGGGCTAAGTGACAAAAGGACAAAATGACAATGTCTCCCCTATATGCTTTGATACTAAGCTAGGTTTGACCAAAATGACAATGATGACAAAAAGACAAAAGTTTGATAAGGTCTAGACTTCTTAACAATGACTTAGGGTTTATTCAAAGATTTCGATTACTCGAGTATGAAAAAACCTAGTTTTGACACTATATGCAAAGGGACAATTACTGTGCAAATGACCCTAATATGATATGATAATGACTTAAGCTTGATGAAGAGACCTAGGGTATGCAAATGCAAATGTATGACAATGTCAACCTAAGGCAAAACCTAAGGTTGAATTATGAAATGGTATTGCTATAATGCAAGAGGACACATGCAAATGGATGACTTTTATTGATATGCAAAGGAGTATGACCTAAGTGAAACCTAACCTTACTAGTTGACAATGAATTTGCAAAATGCAAACCTAGGATGAACCTAAATCTAAGTGACATGAATGTTGAGACAAGATTTTGAACAATGTTTGACAACCATGTTTGAAGGTGTTTTGAACTTTGTTGGATGAAATGTTCTTGTGTTTAACCTTGTTTTGAATCAATTTGTCTTGGTTTTGAAATGAGACACAACTCAACTTTTGACAAGCAAAGAAGACAAGATATTTCAATTTAGACTCAAGACAATCATGCTCATTCACACATTTCTTATGGTAGGCAAGGACATTAGGTACTTGAGAGGTATACTCGTTATGGGATTCAAGGAGAATACATAGATGCTTGACCCCACGGGCTCCCCTCCATGGCACTCACTTCTCAGGGTAGCCAAGCATCAGTCCCCATGGAAATCTCGCCATGGCGAACTTAGTATCTCTTCCAAGTATCCGAACTTGTCCTTCTCAAGCAACTAGAAGGATTTTTGGCCTCTAAATACAAGGTGTTTAGTAAGGATTTCTGTTAAGTGTTACTCCTTGGTGTCACACAAGCGTGCTTGAGACATTAAGCCCACCAAGATACCAAACAAATGTAGTCGCGCAAGCCGATTTAGACCTTGAGGCCCTACTTAGATGTTGATATGAGAAAGAGTCCAAGGCTTCCCAAGTAACTACAATTCCCACGTAACCCTTCCTTCAAAGCTTTCGCCCATCAGGTATTTATTTATAGTGAGTTATAATGCCAAGGTATTCTAGCTGTACTCACTTTGGGTCGTTCCCTTCTCACGATTGTCACTTGCTTGCAAAAGAAAATGGTCAGGAAGGCAGGCCCTCTAAAGGTGACACACAATCAAAAACATGAGCATGGTATCGAAGATCTGGATTTCTGATCACCCTAAGAAGGATGAGAGCATACTCTCCTACTCTAATGTCAAACTCAACAATCAAAGCAAACATACATTCATTCCATCGTATTTAGAAATCATACTAGGTGCCTAAATATTAATTACAAACACAAATTTTAGTTGGAGTATAAGGCAACCTGCAAAACCACCAAGTCAGAAGTTTTATTTTCTTAGTCTTTGACTAGCGAACCTACACACAATGTGTTAGTAGTTTCATTTGTTGTCTTTGTCATGCGTATGCCAAGGTACTGCACAGAGAATCAATACCAAAAACCAAAAAGTAGAAACAGAATGCAAAACAAAACAATTTTCAAGTAAAAAACAACACTGCCTTTTACCTCTGTTTCTGGCCTTACATAGGCGCAGAATGTCTCACACAGGCGCAGGATTACTCACACAGGCGCATGATTGCTTACACAGGCACAGGATTGCTCACACAGGCGCAGGATTACTCACACAAGCGCAAGATTGCTTACACAGGCGTAAAATGCTTAACATAGGCGCATGATTGCTCACACAAGTGCAGGATTACTCACACAAGCACAAGATTTCTTACACAGGCGCAGGATTGCTTACACAGGCGCAGGATTGCTTACATAAGCGCAGGATTGCTTATACAAGCGCAAAATGATTGACACAAGCACAGATTGTCTCACACAGGGGCAGAAGTTCTCAGAAAACCTTGCATTACCCTGTTTCTTGGGTTTTTGACCTGCAAATCATCTCAAAAGCACTCAAAAGCATGGTTAGGGGGTTAGTTCACGTCAGGTTCACCAATTAATGTAGCTAGGAAATCAAAAATCATCACAAGCAAATCAATATTAGTCTAGCTCAATCACAAAAGCTCAAATGCAATGATCAATCCTAAAAACACTCAATAAAGACATGAAAACAAAACATCAATTCAAGATTTGATAACTAAGCAAACCAAATGCAGATCTGAATGTCTCCTTCATGTGGCTCCATTGTCCTTCTTTCTTCTTCAAATAGCTTTTTGTTTGTGGATCTCACCTTCAAGTGCATAAACCTAATGTGAAAGCAAGATTGATAAGTAGCGCAAGAATACTAGAAGCGTGATTGATTCGACCAGATAGTAGGGGACCTTGATTGAAGAAATTCATCCAATTTATAGACAAATTGGAGAAAAGATCAAATTAGCATGAAGAGATTCGAATGGAAATTGCAAATCAAGAATGTCAATTATGACAAATTATGACAAATTTGCACTTTCTATGCAAGATTGATTGATTGACAATTATGACAAAATTATGACAAATTTCTATGTCAAAATTGATTGATTGTCAATTATGACAAATTATGACAACTTGAAATGTCATTCCCATGAAATTAGGAGGAAAATAGGAGAGAATTGAAAAAAAGATGAATTAGAAATTAGGAAATTAGGAATTAGAAATTGATGAAAATTAGGAAAATAGGAATTAGGAGAAATTAGGTAAATCAATTAATAATTTGTCATTTATTAATTAATTCACAAAAAGAGGAATAATTAGTTAGCCAATTAAATAAACATTTAATTGTGACATGAAGACTTAGGATAAAGGACCAATGCCGACAAATGATTTGATTGATAAATGCGCCAATTGACAAGGAACAATGACTAATTGATCCAAATTGACATGATTGAGAAGGACGACGATCGATGACAAATCAATCGCAAAATGACAAAGTTGACAAGAGGACAAGGATCGATGACAAAATAGATTGCAAAATGACAAGATTGAAAATGACAACGATCAATGACAAATCGAACGCAAGATGACAAGATTGATAAGAGGACAAAACCCTAATTAGGATTGATGATGTCCAAAATGATGACAACTGAATACGCACATTGATGCGACAGGATAAAATTGACCAAAATCATGACTGAAGATTGTTGTCGACAAGACCAAATTCGAAAGCGAGACGAATGAAGAATGCAGAAGAATGACTCGATGCTTGCAAATGATAAAGACCAAGCGCGAATCATAGGAGAAATGTTAATGCGACACAAAAACCCTAAAATAAGGCAATGTGCAAATGTTAAAGTATGACTCCGCAAGCGTTGACCTTTTTAGACGTCTACAATTACAATGATTAAAAAATTGCCTTTTTAATGGGCTTGCTTGGGCTAATTTGATATTTGAGAAGGTGAAGGAAGTGGAGTAGTCCAAGTCGAGGGAAGGATGGTATAAAATTAACTTTGATGGTGTCTCAAAGGGTAACCCAGGGCCATCGAGAGCTAGATTTGTGGTATGAGATTGGGAGGGCAATATTGTAACAATTGGAGCTTCAAAACTTGCAAAGGGAATGAACAATGAAGCTAAGGCTCGAGTGGCTATAATTGAAGCATTGAAAATGGGGAAAAAATTGGGCTTCTTGAAAATGCAACTTGAAGGAGATTCCTTGATTAATATTAATGCAATAAAAAACGGTGAAATACATGCCTTGAATTTGAATTAATATATAACCGTTGCCAAGCATTTATTAAAAACTTTTGAGGAATTTGAAGTTGGCCATGTGATGAGATCAGGGAATTACATAGCGGACATGCTATCCAAATGGGCAGTAACTCTTGATGATGGGCAGTAACTCTTGATGATGGGCTGAAAAGTACGGTGGAAGATTTTTGTAATCTTGAGCTCAATCTCTAAGTTAAAATAGTATGCCACTATTTTCAGAAGCTATTAATGAAAGGATGTGGTGACAGGGTGATGTGACATGGGTAGCACTTGTTGCTCACAATTAAGGATGGAAGGCAACTGTATTTTAATATTGAGGCCACCTTTTCCTTCATTACGCCAAGGCAACAATTATAATTTATGGGAAAAGTCACTGAGAAAAGGACGAAAAATATTTTCAAATTTGATAAAGGTATTTTCATTCAAATCATGGAAATCCTTCTAGGTGAAGAGATTTTGATGACTAAACATAGGTATAGGACAAATATAAACATTGTGTCAATGGTGGTCGCGAGGCAATTGGAGGTTGGATGGAAAGAAGATGTTGAATGGGTGTTGAAGGGTTGAGTAAAAAATGATGGTTGTATACTCTGTATTTGATGTTGAAAAGGGCAATTTTGGGGGCAAGGTTTATGCATGTAGAGGTGGCCAAGGGCACAAATGAGGAGACTACTCAATAGTTGGTGTCGTTTATTCATTGGGTGTAGGGGACAAACAAGGATGAGCACCATACAAAAACATATATCGGTTGAAATTTGTTGATTCATTACCCATCGACAAAGGAACGGGAGCGAGCCAAAGAAAAGAGGAAGGCATCCCGTCGAAGGAAGAACCAAAAGCAAGATTCAAGACGAAAGACCAATGGGTTAATGGACCTTTGAAAGCAATGAGGAAGAAATAAAAAGGAAAACACTATTTTTTGTTTAAAGCTTGTTTATGTAGTTACTTGATCAATTGTTATATGTTTTAAACTGTTAAATTGTATAAATGGGTGTATAGGGCAAAGTACTGGTAGGCGAGGGTAGGGTTTCAGTTGATGTTTTGTTAGACTATGAACATCCTTTTAGAGCAAATTTTGCAATGTTTATGTGTGATGTGGGATAGATGATGCTACAACTTATGTACTTTGTTTTGAATAATAATAAAATAACTATAATTATCAACAAAAAAAAATGATTAAATTTTTATTTTATTTTCAAAAAATATTAAAAAATAGAATGATTTCAAAGAGATATATAAAAATACAATTATAAAGAATACATATAATGATTAGGTTTATTTTTTAAATAGAAATATTTGTATTTAATTTAATTTAAACTAAATCGAATCCCTGTAATTATTTTTATTATCTATATTTTGAGATAAAAATGAATTATTAAAATTTATATATCTATTTAGAAAAAATGTTTTATTAACAATATTATAAATAATAAAAAATGAAAAAAACTATTTCAAATAGACATTTCTTTTTTAAATAATTTATATAATATCTTAGATAAATAATTTGTACAATATCTTAAATTTAAAAATATGAATCTCAACTTTACAAAATCCAAGTTTTGATTGGTGCAAAGTAATTGACTGATTGACTTAGTCATTAATATTGATAACTGCAAATTTAACTAAAAATAAAATCTAATTTAATTAAAAAATAATAATAAAGCAAACTAATAGTAAAATCCAATTATTAATAATAAAGAAGCAAATATGAGTAAAAGATTAATAATATCAATAATAAGCAACAACCAGTAAAAGCCACAGAATTACAGAGGGTAAAACCGGAGAATTGCATAGGAGGTAATGGCAATGGAGATTTTCCAGGTCTTCCAGATGACATTGGCAGAAGGTGTTTGCTGAGAGTGCCACGCACTTCACACTACAAGTTGGCTGTTGTTTGTAAAACTTGGAAAAACATTGTATGCAGCCCACATTTCTATCAAGACAGAAAGAGGTCTGGTCTGTCTCAGGAGCTGATCATACTAGCATGCACGGACGGAAAAACAGATAGTTGCAGAGACTAAAGCTTTACGACCCTCTCCAGAAGTCATGTGAAACCCTGCCGCCATTTCCATATCATTCAATTTCCTTCAACTGTGTTGTCTTCAACCACAAATTGTTCTTCATGGACATTCAAACTAGCTGGCCCGAGTCCACGGTTCAAAAAGAACTTGTCATCTACGATTTTTCTTCTGGTGCTGTTTGTTTTTCTCATCGTATATAGTATTTATTTTTCTTTTGATATTGCCTGTTTCTTTGTTTAGGGTTATGGAAATGATATTCCCTGTTTCTTTGTTTTAGGGTTATGGAAGCGAGGTCCCGACCTACCCGATTGCAGATATGAGTTCTGCTGTTCTCTGGACTCAGCTAAAGGATTGATTTACATTGCTGGAGGGTATGACAGTGATGATAAGAAATTGCGTACAGCCATAGTTTATGATATAGAGGATGAGAAATGGGATTATCTTCCTCCCATGAAATCGGACTACATTCCTCCTTTGATTTGGAGAGATGGCAGTGTATGTATTGATGACAAGTTTTATGTGGTGAGCCACAGGCAGAAGTATATACAAGCTTATGATCCCAGCACAAGATAATGGAGCACTATAAGCACTTCCTATGATGGCAGTATGCAGGCTTGTTTGGCTGCATTTGGGCGGATGTATCCCGATTTGTGTAGGAAAATTATAAGGTGGGATTTTCGGGAACAGCAATCCAGCATAGCATATATAGGAACGCCTGCTATTAAACTCTGCTTGCTTCGAGGTGTTACAATGTGGCATCAACAGATATTAATTGTTGGAGACGACAAGGAAGATGCGACGTTCTTTTATCTGTTTGAGCCTTCAGTACAAGCAGGAAAAGAAGACAAATGGACTGTCATCAGAACTTTGTCTAAAACAGAGCTCCCAGACAAAATCGATATCATTGGAACTTTGGCTTTGTAATTTATGCAATTGAAATATTTCAGTGTTGTAATGATTTTCCCAACCTTCATAGAATAAAAAATTCTTCTGTTGTTGTGAAAAAACAGTGTACGAAATCTATTTTGGGCTTTCCAAGGGTTGTAAAATTTTTATCTGTTGTTTTTGGAATGGTTTTATCAATTACTTTTAGGCTGAATAGAGCAGCCAAGGTTTTGAATGTAGCCCTTTAATGTCACTCCTTAATAGGGAACACAGCTCACCAAGTATAGGAGTGCATACAAATTGGTTTTAGGGCTCTATTGCCTTTCAAAAACTAGAATTGGATGATATGCAATTTAGTCATTCTTTACAATATTTAGAAATTTTGATTATTTGTTTCATCATATTTGTTACCAAAAAGGACTAATTTTACAAATTAAAAACTAATGAAGACTGGGATGAATTAACCACTTGATAGACCCTGTTGGAGACTATGGATCTCTGGAGAGCAAATGGGGTTGAGCAGAAAGTTTGGATACACTGATCATAATCTGCCATTAGGTAACTGATACTCCTACTGGACTAGCTAGTTTGAGCTGAAAGACATGAATTTTAAGTATGCGGAGCAATACAGAGACTGAGATGACACCACAATGGATAGTTCTAGGGTGAGTAGGCATAGCAGAGGCAATGTAACAGGTTGTGTTGACAATTCCTCAATTGGACTGCATGAGGAAGGATATGGTAAGATTGTCGCAGAGCACCCTGTAACCATTGTTAATAGTTGTGCCCTTCAAGCTTGTTTTTAGCTCTGAAAATATGAGATGATGCCCATTTGTGAAGGACACAATAGCAGCCATGGTGCATCTTTGCGACCAAAAGTCCCTTGTCAAAAATTCAAAGGAATACCTGGATTATAGCAGGCTAGGCCGGTTCACCTTAAACAAATGAATCAACAAATCAAGAAGCCAAAGGGCATGGATTGGGGTAATTGTATCTTTGCGGTTATGGAATTCAAGGTTTAACAAATAAAAAGCTTTTCTACAACCCATTCAAAATTTTATTTTGTTAAGCTTTGTTTGAGGCTTCCAATGTATATGAGGTACGATTCTGCATTTTTATTTTTTTTATGGTAGTGATTAAAATCCAGATTTTGTTGGAATATTCTATAGTTTCTCTCCCACTTTTCATGAGGAGAGAGAATTTCATGCACTGTTTTTGCAAAAGTTAAAATAAAATTTCTTAATATAAAATCTGCTTCTCTATTTTTATAATTTGTAATTTTCTTCTACATTCACATAAGACTACAATCAATCTGTATGAAAAAACCTTTCTTGAATGAATTTGACATGCAGCTGGTTACGTTCAGAAGCGCTCTGCAGTCACATAAGATTGCAATCAATCTATGTAAACAAAAACCTTTCTTGAATGAATCTCTGTAAACAAGAACCTTTCTTGAATGAATTTGACATGCAACTGGCCATTCATTCGCTAAGAGGTGTTCTACAGTCACATAAGGCTGCAATCAATCTGTGTAAACATTAATCTTTTTTGAATGAACTTGACCTCCGGCTGGTGGTTCAAATGTTATCTTGGTTGTAACTGATGGTAGTGGAATGGATTTAAACTCACCACTTACGATCTCTTTAAAAGAAATTAAGATGGACTGCCCTGGAGTGGTATCATGCAACAGTACGATTGCGTTGGCATAAAATGTGAATTTATAGTTAACACAAATAGATTTGTACTGTGAACTCCTGTAAGTTCCAACTGCTAGAGCGGCAGAGCTAGAGCCAAAACTGAAACTAGAACCTGAAGTTCAAATGAATGTGAGACATAATTTTTTTGTTGTTGAGGATGGGTTCTAGGATTTTCATACTTTTATTGCCTGATACGTCTAACATTGTTGTTTTAAGGGTCATTTGTTTTAGTTTCTTTGACCCTAATGGTGTAAAGACTGAGGATAGGTATCACAATTTCTTGTGCATGGGTGTTTCTCTCATTATATATAGAGAAAGGAAACTTCTTTGTGCATGGGTGTTTCTCTAATTTTTTTTCTAAAATAGACTTTTTTATTATATTTTATTTTATCTTTTCGAAGAAATTTTGAAGAGATTTCCCAGTCATAACTGTCCTGGTATACAAAATGTGGAAGGGTTGGCAAGATTGCAGGATATGCACAAACTGGATCTGGAAATGCATATATGATTTTAATTTATTAATTTTAGTATGCTTAAATCAGATCATTTGTTTTTTCAGAATAGAAAATTGAGGGTTTAGAGTATATATATGTACAAATTTTTCCCCAAAGTCATGAATAATTTCTTGTTTGTTCGACATTCATGTATCTATGTTTTTAACTGCACATGGAGCAACGTACATGTTTTGTGTAGATTTCAACAGGGTTAATGTATCTATATGGTGGTATTCTCAATTTTATATATCTTAACATCTTCAAAAAATTTAAGACAATTTATTCTTAAATTTGTATACATAAACATTTATTTTTCATATTATTTTATAAAATAATAATTACTTTTCCAATAATTTAGCTTTTACACTTTTGCTCTTTATATTTTTTATTTCTGAGTGATTTCCCATGCTGTTGAGTAGAAAAATGCAGAACTTTTTAGAGGGTTGTATATTTGGCATTTATTTTCATAAACCTTGTTCCATGCAAGCATTATCTATTTAGAGAGCCGTAGTTTGGTCATATTTTGAAGTTCAAATCTTGTTGTACAATCTATATTAGTTTGTAGACCCAAATAGAGCTTGATATCTTGAGTGCAATTTATTTATGCTTTAACCGCTATGACCATTCAACTAAAAAAGATTTTGGTCACAAGAGTCGACTTCCATACTTCTATGACAGACCCAAAGTCATACAAAGATGATTGTGATTCTCTGCCGAATATTGACAAAGAACATGCCAATTTGGTCAAGGGAAATCTCTTCTGTGGAAATTATCATATATTAGCTGCTGATTACAAGGATGGTCCCATTATGTCATATGGACCAGCAATTTGGCCAGGTAGGATGGATAATCTCCTTGTAGGATTTCGTATCCTTTGTTGATAGAATAAGTTCTTGTACTTTCAATCTACTAGAATCCCAAGTTTTTGTTAGCTTTGATTTTAGGAACGTCTCTATAATGTCTATAATTTGATGCATAAGGAGTAAATTATTCTGAGTTAGTCACTCTTTAGCTGATAAGAGAGTTCGGGTTTGAATTGTCCCATGATTCTGTCTTCCATAAAATGGATTTACCCTCCACTATCAGACATCCAAAAGATATGCTGACAGATGAGATCAAAAGAAGCATCCATATTCTTCCAAATTTGTTATTTATAAATCAAGGGAAAAAGAAGAAAGACCCGTTTTACCTGGCAATGCTACTTTTGGGAGTGGAAGTTAAATCACTACCTATCCTTGAAAATGATCAATCTCCAGAGTTCACAACCAAGGCCCTTTGATGATCTTGTAGGCCTTTCAAACCCAAAACCCCTTTTTTATCCTTCTGGGAGGGCAGCTAAGACAGTTTACTAAGAGCATTCTAGCTGGAGGAGGCAAACAAATATTAGACCAATTGTTAATTTTTTTCTCTTCATTTTGCTAAGAATCTTCTACCAGTGTATAAACCTCATTTATTAATAATATTTTATAGATTAATTTATTCTAAGCAAATGTTGAATCAATCCCACCAAGAATGGATTTATACATTTTTTGTTTTGTTTAATAAAGGAGCAATGTGACTGGAATCACTAGATAAGAGCTGCAGTACATAAAATTTATTAGGATTGTTTAGGAGATGAAATAACAGGAGATTAGGAACTATACTTGTTGACACCTTTAAACAATAGATCTACCTGGTAATGCAAAATGAGAGAACAAGAAGTCACCAATAACAACATTATATGTAACCGTAGAGAAATAAATTATGTTTTCTTAAAGAATTCATTAAATCCATTGAGTACTGAGCACTCTTTACAGATGGGTGCATTTATTCTATACATGTATAAAGTGCATGGATTTTTTTATCTGTTTGAGCCTTCAATACAAGAAGGAAAAGAAGAAAAGTGAACTCTCATCAGCACTTTGTCTAAAACAGAGCTTCTAGACGTAATCACTACCATTGGAACTTTGCCTTTGTGATTCATGCAATTGAAAGGAATTTTAGTGTTGTAAATGATTTCCCCAACCTTCATAAAGTAAAAAATCCGTGTATTGTTGTGTAAAATCAGTTTTTTAATGATTTCTGAAACTTAAAAAACTAAAGAAAATCTATTTTGGGCTTTTAAAGGTTTGAAAATTTTCAATCTGTTGTTTTTTGGAATGGTTTTATCATTGACTTTTAGGCTGAGTGTGGCATAGAAATTTTAAAATAGAGCAGCCAAGCTTTTGAATGTAGACCTTTGATGTCTTACCTTAATAGGGAGTTCAACACACCAAGTATAAGAGAGCATACACATTAGTTTTAGGGTTCTGTTACTTCGTAAAAACTAGAATTAGATGATATGCAATTTTGTCACTGCTTACAATGTTTAGAAAGTTTGATTATTTGTTTCATCATATCTGTTGTCAGAAAGGACTTATTGTACAAATTAAAAACAAATGAAGACTAGGATGAATTAACCACTTTATAGAGCCTGTCATAGACTATGGATCTCTGGAGAACAGTTTGGGCTGAGTAGAAAGTTTGGATGCACTGACTATAATCTGGCATTTTGTAACTGATACTCCTCCTGGACTAGCTGGTTTGAGCTGAAAAACGTGAATTTTAAGTATGCAGAGCAATACAGAGACTGAGATGGTGCTACAATGGATTGTTTTAGGGTGTGTAGGTATAGCAGAGATAATGTAAGAGGTTGTATTGACAATTCCACAATTGGGCTCCATGAGGAAGGATATGGTAAGATTGTCACAGAGCCCCTTGTAACCATCGTTAATAGTTGTGCCCTTCTGCTTGTTTTTAAAGCTGTATGTGTATTGGAAATATGAGATGATGCTCATTTGTGAAGGACACAATTGCAGCCATGGTACATCTTTTCCACCAAAAGTCCCTCGTCAAAAATCCAAAGGAATACCTAAACTATAGCAGGCTGGGCCGGTTTATTATAAGCAGATGGATCAATAAAATCAACAAACCAAAGGGCATGGATTGGGGTAATTGTATCTTTTCGGTTATGGAATTTCAAGGTTTAACAAATAAAAAGCTATTCTACAGCCCATTCAAAATTTTAATTTTTTAACTTTCTTTGAGGCTTCCAATGTAGATGGGGTATTATTGTGCATTTTTTTTTTCTGCTAGTAATTGAAATCTAGATTTTGTTGGAGTATTTCATAATTTCTTCTATTTCCCATGAGGAGAACTGTTTTGTATGACGTTAATTTTTTATTTTTTTAAATATAGAATTTGCATGTTTATTCTTAGAGTTTGTTGGAGTATTTAATAATTTCTTCTACTTCCCCTGAGGAGAACTGTTGTGTATGAGGTTAAAAATATTTTTTTATATATAGAATTTGTATGTTTATTCTTAGAGTTTATAATCTGTATGTAGAATTTTAGGATAAGTTTCTAAAAATCTTTGAATGCTGCAAAGCTTTGAAAAAAAAAAGGTTATTTGTAATTCAGTTTTTGTCTTTTTTAATCAGTTGATCTGATCTTTGATTGTATGATAAAAAATGAAATAAAAAAATATTGTTGTTTAAGGAATTCCTGCTCTCTGCGTAAAACATTTATTTCAGTTTATCACAATTTTTTTTACTGAATATACACCACCATATATATTAATGTTTTAGTCCAAATGGCAAATAACATAGCAAAATGCCAAAATACACCACCATATCAATTTTAAAGCTCAAAAATAATAATGTCAACATTAACAATCAACCATCATTGATCAAATATCATCAAGTCATCAAACATATCATCATCCTCCTCGTGTGGCAAATTAGAAGCACAAACAGTGCCACTTATAATGCTACTAACAATCTCAACCTTAGGAGCAACCTCATGATCACTAGGTAGCTCATCATCATCATCATCATCATCAACTCCAAGTGCATCAAGACGGGCAATTGAATCATCTAACTCATCATTTTAGGGTTGGAGGGTCGAGTTGACCAAAATAGGCAAAAAGAAAACTTTTTAAAAAATGAAAAAATTTGTCAAATCACCCAAATTTGCCTTGGGTCCTGTAGCGAACCCACAAGACAAAATACGAACTTGTTGATGTGTATTTTATGCACATGCGAACACAGAATAAAATACCTAAAGGTACCTTATCCTCTCTTGAATAAAGCTTCCTTGAATGTTGAAGATCTCGCAGAAGGATCAATCGGAATAGCTCCAAGGTTCTAATTGTAGGTTCCCTACATGTGGATAAGCTCTTGCAATATGATGTGATTTTGCTAGAATCACAAGGGGACTTACATTCGATGACCTGAGCGTCTGATTTGCTTTGGATATCATTGGAACGTGGGTCTTTACCGATCCTTGATTTTTTTTTAAAGGGAAAAGGATAAGGGTTGGAGAAGGATCTAACTCTAACACTAAGAATGTAGGAGCAATGGATGACCTTTGATGAAACTTTAACTAAGTCTTGCTTTGACATGCTAGGATCATCTCCACAAGGTTAGTGCGATCTTCTAAGGAAAGTTTTATGATGTTCAGATCACCGCTACAAGCATAGACACCGTCAGGTTGATGCATATCAATGAAGAAGCGATAATTGAAGCTAAGCTTAAGTTGAATGATTCCAGTTGACTATGCAAGGCAAGTTTGCAATCAACAAACTGCTAGTAGTATGGATATATCAATTTCACCATTAATCATACAAATTTCCTCCATTCATCTAATAACATGAAATTAAATTTGAGAAGTATAGAGACCATGCAAATTGTAGAATCAACACATAGAATTCACCATTCCTTCAATGAAGTTTACATGTCTTTTGCAACAATGTCTTGGCAACAATCTTTGCCTTCTCTTTCTACTCTACTCTAAAATGTTGTCTACTATAGAGCTACTAATTATCGACTATTCTTCTATTAGCTAACTCCTAACTATTATCTATTCTCTATTAACCTTTACAAATGAAGAGCCAGGGCTTTATAAAGAGAGCCCTTTACAAATTGATAGCTCTGATTGACTTAGAATCAATGGCTAGGATTAAAGGATAGAAACCCTAATTAGGGTTTTTTATAACAAAATTCCTTAGCCAATGAGAAAATTACATTCCAGGAGTGAGGACCAATAGGAAGCAAGGGTAGGTACTCCGGAGTTTGTGTCATCCCCGATAAATCGGGTACATTGAATCTGGACATGTTGAGGTGGACCAATCTGACTGGAGGAGCAATGAGTGGGATGCCACCTTGTCTGACGTTTGTGTCTTGGTTGATCCTCCTTTGTTTTTGACGTGATGAATGATGTACCTCCTTGATTCCCATGTGCTTGATGAGGCTTCCTTACTGTCAAGTCTTCTTTCTCTTATGGTAGCTCATATTGCTTTGAAGAGCTTGCAAGATCCTCCTTTATCATCATATAATTCCTTTGTGTAGTATAATGAGGTCTTGAGGCTAGCTTACAACTCCTTGAACACTTGAAGTCTTCCAATGCTTTAGTAGCACCTTGAGTCGTCCTTTATGCATTTGGAACGTCCTTGATAATGATGAGACTTGAAGAGGTCATCCTTGTCCTGGCCTAATCTTCTCCATCTGCAAAACAAACCAAAAGGTGATTAAGGACACATAATAAATTCATTCTAACATAGCATTTTCTACCTTAAATCATCAACAAAAAGGCATTAGAATGAAATCCGCTCAAGATCCTCCCCAAGGACAGGCCCTATAAGAATTTCACTCTGGACCCTTTGGAAGGTCAGGAGCAAAATTTGCATTAGCTCAAATTTCATCATCTCCTTGCCTTGAACTTCTCTTGACCTTTGAATCACTTTCTCCTGAAGACATCATTGATTTGACCTCCAAAAAGACCAAAAAAGAGGAGTTCGCTTTGGACCTTGGCCAAGGACAAGGCCTATAAGGAATTTCGCTCTGGACCGTTTGGAAGGGTCAGGAGCGAAATTTACATTCTTGGCTCAAATTCTTCACATTTTGTGACCACAACTTGCTAAAATGCATGCCTAAGGATGTTTCTAATCTCAATGAATACTAGGCTTGATGCAAAATTGGAGCAAAATGAAGGTTTTAAGGATTTCTCTCTAGACCCTTTGGAAGGGTCAGGAGCGAAATTCTTCCTTAGGCTCAAATTCTATCATTTCTCTACTCCAAAATGCCTCCCAAGGAAAGAATACTAGTATTCTTTCCACCAAGGCCTAGGAACCCATGTCTTGATCTCAATCATGAGCAAACTAGGTGATTTTGACAATTTTGCTCTGGACCCTTTGGAAGGGTCAAGAGTGAAATTCATAATTTGCTTGTTTTCCTTCACCTAGATTCATTCTTCATACCTTTTTTTCCTTTGACACTCAACTTTGGATCCATCTCTCATGAAAACAACACTTTGTTTGACCTCAAAATGGCATGAAAGGAGAATTTCGCTCAAAACCATGGCCAGGGACAGGACCTATTTAGGATTTCGCTTTGGACCCTTTGGAAGGGTCAGGAGCGAAATTCAAGTTATAGCTTGGAATCTTCATCATTGGTGGCCATAATTCATTCAAACGCATACCTAGGGGCATCTTCAATCTTAATTGACCCCGATCCACAATTGGCTTCACACAAAATTGAGAGGAAAAGGAGAGAATGAGAATTTCACTTTGGACCCTTTGGAAGGGTCAGGAGCGAAATTCACATTTTGAGCTCATTTCTTCATTTTTTCAACTCCAATCCATCTCAAAAGGTAAGGACACATCACTCCACTCCCATCCATGCCATAAAAACCAAGGATTTGACCTTCTTTAAGGGGAAAATAGGTATTTTCAAGAATTTCACTCTGGACCCTTTGGAAGGGTCAAGAGCGAAATTCTTGATCTAGGACAAAATCCTTCACTCCTTCACTTTCATACACCTATTTAAGGAAAAAAAATGTCAAAACCTTCCCAATATGCCTTAGAAACCAAGATCTTGGTCTAATCAAGGAAGAAATGGGTGTCTTCTAAGAATTTCGCTCTAGACCCTTTGGAAGGGTCAGGAGCGAAATTCATAATTTAGGTTGATTTCATACTCCATTTCCTCAATTTTCCTTCAAGCTTGATCAAACTCACCTCTCCTCACCACAATCAATCTATTTGCCATCCACTTAGCTCAAAATCCTCACTTTTCAATGTCGTAGGCAAAATAGAGGGTCAAATTGAGGATTTCGCTCTGGACCCTTTGGAAGGGTTAGGAGTGAAATTCCTATTTTGGGTTGATTTTCACCACTCCATTGCCTCAATCCACCTTTCAAAGGCAAGAACACATCAAATTATTTCCAACCATGCCTTAGAAGTCAAAATCTTGGCCATAACAAGTAGCAACATAGAGGTTATGTGAATTTCACTCTAGACCCTTTGGAAGGGTCAAGAGCGAAATTCATATTTTGAGCTCATTTCTCACTTCCTTTCTCTTTTCCATGCTTTGGACATAACTTCTCAAGCCTCCTTCAATCCTCATCAAGCAAATTTTCTCGTCAAATTGGCATTTATTTCAAGATTTTGTGAAGAAATAGGGTCCTACAAGAATTTCGCTCTGGATGCTTTGGAAGGGTCAAGAGCGAAATTCACATTTAGGCTCAAATATTGACTTCATTTCCCACATTTCCTTATCCAAACAAGTGCTTTGCTCTCAAAAATTCATGGGACAAGGATTATTTCATAGGTTTGGGCAAGGTAGAATGCCTTATGAAGGAATTCGCTCTGGACCCTTTGGAAGGGTCAAGAGAAAAATTGCTCTTCTAGGCTCAAATTGACTTCTCTTCCACTTGGATTTGCCTTAGACTCAACCCTTGATCGCTTTCCTTGCCATGTATGTCCATTGTTTGATGTCCTTAGTGAATAAATAGGTATTTTGGGGAATTTCACTCTGGACCCTTTGGAAGGGTCAAGAGCGCAATTTGCAAATATGCTCAAATTCCTTACTTTTCATCACTTCACTTTGTTTCACACCTTTGTTGGCATTACACTTAAGTTTGTTGGTATGAGGATATTGAGAAGGTTGTTGGAGATTGATGATATAATTAATAAAGTATGATCACTGTCTTAATAATATTATTTTGTCATTGATGTCAAGCAATTGATTTTCTGATTCAGTATGATGTTGCCATATCTTAAAGAGTATGTTTTAATGAGTATAAAGATGTTGGTAAGTGACATAGAAAGAATGTGAAAATGAAGGGGAGTAATAAGTTATTCAATGGACAATTATTACCAAGTTAGATAGTGATGAGATTATGTTATTTTGATTGTTTTGATACCTATATATGTGTATTCGAAGACTGAATAAGAAGGAGAAAAGATTTCATGCAATAGAATGAGTAAAGGTTTGATACTATTCTATTTTACCGAGCAAGGAGCCAGTCGGTAAATTCCAAGGTTATCGATGTCGGTTAAAGAAGTCACCGAGTGTCATCAGCAAGCAAAGCTACCGAGACAGTAACCGAGATGAATACAAAATGTCTACCGAGTAAAGTTCAGAATTAACCGAGTGCCAAGCGAGCAGTAACAAAATGCATTGGATGAATAAATACATTATTAAATGAAGGATGCCAATGAGCTGGAGATTTATAGAAGATTGGAATGTCATGCAAGAAGTTTGTTAAGGATCAACGACAATGAAAATTCAAGAGTTAGATCTACAACATAGATTGAACGGTCATAACCGAGCACAAGTACCAAGGAAGGAATACAAGTTTCAAAGCAAGATAAAATGTTTTTCAGTTCAAAGGATTCAATGAACCTAGTCAAGTTTGAAGATCTGATGGCTAAGATTAATCATGGGAAATGTGATTAAGGAGATTAAGCGGTTAGGAATTGCTTATAAATAAGGAAAAGTTGATGAACAATGTATGCGGACAAATAGAAGAACAGTGATGAAGCTGAAGTGATTACAAAGTACAAAAGATTGAAGATCTGATTGAAGAACAGAGTGAGAAGCCTAGCAAGGAGGAAGATAAGTCTTATGACAAGATTATTTTGAGCACATAGAGTCTGCTATAACATTTCAGATGTGAAGTTGCAGATATATTTTATTACTGCTATTTATTTTTGTAAGTGACAGGAAATTTGTTAACCGAGTGGACCTAACATTCTTATTTGTAAATCCTCTAGCAAGGTAACATTCTAATTGAGTGTTTGAAATCCTTTGACAAGGTCACTTCTAACAAAGTGCAAGATTCTGATAGATCTGAGGGAAACCCCTTGACCGGGTCACATCTAGCAATGTGTTTATGTAATCTTTAACAGGATTGGCTTTTAACCGAGCATACTCTAGAAGAGTATATTTTCTTTGTGGGTCCGAAATCCCACAGTGGTTTTTCCCTATTTGGGTTTCCACGTTAAATCTAGTGTTAAATGTGTTTTGATGTTTCAAGTTTATCAGTTTATGAGTTTGAATGATTTTCAGTCATAGTTGCATATCAAGTAAGTTCTACCGAGGTTGAATCTGATTAAAAGGTTGAATTGTGAGTTTATCTGATTCACTCCCCCCTCTCATTAAACTAACAATTGGTATCAGAGCTAGAACTCTGAAAGAAAAGTTTAAAGGAACTTGAGGCAAGATCTGAAGATGTATAAAAGGGATGTACCAAAGTTGAACAAGTCAAGTTTCTCCACATGGCAAAAAAGGATGAAGTTGCACTTATCAGGAATTGGAGAATATGCAACATATTATCTGGAGAATGTTTACACTGCATGTAGCACCTACCCTATGACAATGGAAGAAATAAAAGCAAAGAAAGAACATATTCAAGCAATGATTCAAATAACATCAACATTGACCGACTCAGAGTTTAATGATCTAGAAGGTTGTAATGATGCCAAAGCTATGTGGGATAAGCTTACATTTGTGTATGGTGGTGATGAACATGTTCAAAGAGCAAAAGTAGACAGTCTAAGAGGTCAACTTGAATCCATGAGAATGAATGAAGGTGAGAACATAATCCAATACAGTACAAGGTTAAAGGAAATTGTCAATCAAATCAAAGGAGCATGAGGAACTATTGAAGAAAAGGATGTAACAAGTAAGTTGTTGAGAACACTTCTACCTGCTTATGTCATTCGAGTCTTTGCAATTAATGAATTAAGGTTTGTACCAAACATGCCAGTCTCTTTGGATGCTACTATCGGTAAGCTACATGCTTTTGAGTTAAGTAATTTTGATAACAATGGGTCTTCGGTAAACAAAGTTGAATCTACATTCAGTTCTTTTCATCTTGGTGAATCTAATGATTACAATGATAGAATGTATAAGTATGCTGAAGGAAATCACAGTGGAGCAAGTGAGATATTTCGCAAAAACATGGAAGAAGTACACAAACTATATGAGGAAATCAAAAAGCAAGAAGAGTTTGAAGCATTATTGGCTAGAAGGTTACTGAAAGGTAAAGGTTTTATCACACTTCTTGACAATGCTAGATGTGATGATGTATATTGGGTTGAAGGTCTGAAATACAATTTGTTGAGTGTAGCACAGCTAAACAATACAAGATATCGAATAGAATTTCAGAAAGGAATTGTCAAAGTTCATGACAAACATGGAAAGTTGACTGCTACCGGGACTCAAACAAGAGGTAATACATTTCATCTTGACTCAACTCGGAATGATTGTCTGTATGCAAAAATAGAAGATACCTGGCTATGGCATAAAAGGTTTTGTCATGTAAATTTTGATAACCTGATCAAAATAAGTAAGAAGCACCGAGTAAGAGGACTATCGAGCTTGGAAAAACCTGTGAATGCAATATGCCGAGGATGCCAAATGAGTAAGATGACAAAATCAAGCTTTACAAGTAAGTCTTACACTTCTATAGAAATTTTAGATCTTGTGCACACTGATCTTTGTGGTCCTATGAAAGTTCAAAGTTATTATGGTGATAAATACTTCATATTATTTGTGGATGATTACTCAAGGATGATGTCAGTTATGTTTTTAAAAGAGAAATCAAAAGCCTTTCAAATGTTCAAATGGTATAAGGCAAGATTTGAAAATGAAATAGGAAGACAGTTGAAATGTCTAAGATCTGATAGAGGAGGAGAGTTCATTTAAGATGAATTTAACTTATTTTGCAATGATCATGGTATAAAGAGACAAGTGTCTGCACCGAGAACACCACAGCAAAATGGGATAGCTGAAAGAAGAAACAGATCAATTGTAGATTGTGCCAGAACCTTGATGATAGAAAAGAGAGTACCTCAAATATTTTGGAGAGAAGCAATAAGCACTGCAGTTTACACCCTGAACCAAGTACAACTAAAGAAAGGAACTATGAAGACATCGTATGAAATCTGGTATGACAAGAAACCAAATGTAAGTTATTTTAAAATATTTGGAAGTAGATGTTATGTTCACAAAGATGACAAAAATGGAAAATTTGATCAGAAAAGTGAGGAAGAAACATTTTTTGGTTATTCTTCTAGAAGTAAAGCATTTAAATGTCTGATCAAATCATCTAACAAAATAGTGGAAAGTGCAAATGTGAAAATTGATGAATTTGCAGAAAGGAATGATGAAGGAAATTCCAAAGAACCAGAAGATTATGAAGAGTTTATATATGTACAACCGAGAAGTCCTACCGAGAAAGTCAATTAAGAAAATACTCAGTTACCGAGTGATGAAGAAGATCATACAGAGCCTACCGAGCCTATATTAGCAAAATATGTCAGAAGAAATCATGCATCAAGTCAGATTATAGGAGATAAGGATGCTCCAGTAATGACAAGAAACAAACTGAGACAAAACACATGTCTGATATCCGAGTTTGAACCGAGGATAGTAAAAGTAGCATTAAGCAATGAAGATTGGGTGAGTGCTATGATAGAAGAGATTGAACAAATCAAGAAAAATGAAACATGGACACTGGTCCCAAGACCAAAAGAGAAAAATGTAATCGGTACATAGTGGATTTTCATAAATAAGCTAAATGAAAAAGGTGAGGTCATTCAGAATAAAGCAAGGCTAGTTTGCAAAGGTTATGCTCAAGAAGAAGGAATAGACTATGGTGAGACTTTTGCACCTGTGGCAAGACTTGAGGGAGTGAGAACATTGTTGGCATATGTTGCTTACAAAAATTTCAAGGTATATCAAATGGATGTCAAATTTGCATTTTTGAATGGTATACTAGAAGAAGAAGTCTATATTGAACAACCTGAAGGATTTATTGAAGAGAAGAATAAAGATCGGGTATGTAAGTTGAACAAAGCTTTATATAGCCTAAAGCATGCACCTAGAGCATGGTATGAAAGGTTGCACTCTTACTTAATAAAGATTGGATTTATAAGGACTAGTGAAACAACAACATGTATATGAAGAATGATAAGGAGAATGGAATACTGATTTCAGCCATATTTGTTGATGATATTATTTTTTGTGGAAATGATTCTTTATGCAAGAACTTTGGAAATGAAATGTGCAAAGAATTTGAGATGTCATTAATCAGTGAAATAAAGTATTTTATAGGTTTACAAATACTACAAATGAAAAATGAGATTTTCATTACTCAATCCAAGTATATAAAGGCGATCTTGAAGAAATTTGGAATGGAGGATTCTAAACCTGTAAGTACTCCTAAGACTACTAATTGTAAACTATCAAAGAATGATGAATCTGCATTTGTTGATGAGACACTTT
Organism: Cryptomeria japonica; assembly: GCF_030272615.1. Lineage (NCBI taxonomy): Eukaryota > Viridiplantae > Streptophyta > Pinopsida > Cupressales > Cupressaceae > Cryptomeria > Cryptomeria japonica. Next base: position 544,259,473 of record NC_081405.1, read on the forward strand.
ATCGATCTATGATTGGAAGGTTGCAATATGTAGTTCACAGCAGGCCTGATATAGCACATGCAGTAGGTATAGCTGCAAGATTTTATGCAGATCCCAAAGAAACCCATATGACAGCAATCAAGAGAATTTTCAGATACTTGAGAGGCACTGAAGATTATGGTTTACTATATAAAAAGAGGAATGATTTTGACTTAAAAGTCTATACTGATGCTGATTGGGCAGGAAATATTGATGACAGGAAAAGCACAAGCGGTGGAGCTTTCTTTTTGGGAGAAAGACTAGTGAGTTGGCTTAGCAAGAAACAAGGATGCATTTCACAGTTAACAGTTGAAGTTGAATATGTCGCTGCAACATTGAATTGTATCAAACAACTGTTGGAAGGTATGAATGAGATAGTTACCGAACCAGAAACTATATTTTGTGATAATACAGGTGCTATTAGCATTTCAAAGAATCTAGTAATGCACTCTAAGTCAAAGCATATTTCTATAAAGTATCATTATCTAAGAGAAGAAGTTCAAGAAAAGAAAGTTGTGTTGGAACATGTTAGCACAAAGGAACAAATAGCAGACATCTTCACAAAGCCACTACCAAGGGACACTTTTGAGTATCTCAGAAGCAAGTTAGGGGTCCTACCCCTATCTAGTACTCACTGACAGAGTTCAGTGAAAGCATCAATTCTATGACTCTACAAAACAACTATTTATGAGTTGATGATGATTTACACACTTTAGGAGGTTGCCTAAAGTTGTGCAGGGAACAATGAATGAAGACAAGATGCCCTAACCGAGACTGAGATGATACATTTGTATATTTTTTAACAAACAAGGAAATTACTTCATAGGGGAAGTAATCATGGATCAATTTTACTTTTGGCATTGCTGTCAAAGGGGGAGAAGACTAATGACAGGGGGAGAAGATTACAAGAGAAGTTTACAGCTCAAGGATAACAGGAGAAGAATAACAATAGTTCGAATCAATTGGAATAAATCAATAAATCAAAAGTTGATATATATTGCCATCAATGCCAAAGGGGGAGATTGTTAGCATTACACTTAAGTTTGTTGGTATGAGGATATTGAGAAGGTTGTTGCAGATTGATGATATAATTAATAAAGGATGATTACTATCTTAATAATATTATTTTGTCATTGATGTCAAGCAATTGATTTTCTGATTCAGTATGATGTTGCCATATCTTAAAGAGTATGTTTTGATGAGTATAAAGATGTCGGTAAGTGACATAGAAACAATGTGAAAATGAAGGGGAGTAATAAGTTATTCAATGGGCAACTATTACCGAGTTAGACAGTGATGAGATTATGTTATTTTGATTGTTTTGATACCTATATATGTGTATTCAAAGACTGAATAAGAAGGAGAAAAGATTTCATGCAATAGAATGAGTAAAGGTTTGATACTATTCTATTTTACCGAGCAAGGAGCTAGTCAGTAAATTCCAAGGTTATCGATGTCGGTTAAAGAAGTCACCAAGTGTCGTCAGCAAGCAAAGCTACCGAGATAGTAACCGAGACGAATACAGAATGTCTACCGAGTAAAGTTCAGAATTAACCAAGCGCCAAGTGAGCAGTAACAGAATGCATTGGATGAATAAATACATTATTAAATGAAGGATGCCAATGAGCTGGAGATTTACAGAAGATTGGAATGTCATGCAAGAAGTTTGTTAAGGATCAACGATAATAAAAATTCAAGAGTTAGATCTACAACATAGATTGAACGGTCATAACTGAGCACAAGTACCAAGGAAGGTATACAAGTTTCAAGGCAAGATAAAACATTTTTCAGTTCAAAGGATTCAATGAACCTAATCAAGTTTGAAGATCTGATGGCTAAGATTAATCATGGGAAATGTGATTAAGGAGATTAAGCAGTTAGGAATTGCTTATAAATAAGGAAAAGTTGATGAACAATGTATGGGGGCAAATAGAAGAACAGTGATGAAGCTAAAGTGATTACAGAGTACAAAAGATTGAAGATCTAATTGAAGAACAGAGTGAGAAGCCCAGCAAGGATGAAGATAAGTCTTATGAAAAGATGATTTTGAGCACATAGAGTCTGCTATAACATTTCAGATGTGAAGTTGCAGATATATTTTATTACTGTTATTTATTTTTGTAAGTGACAAGAAATCTCTTAACTGAGTTGACCTAACAATCTTATTTGTAAATCCTCTAGCAAGGTAACATTCTAATTGAGTATTTGAAATCTTTTGACAAGGTCACTTCTAAATGCAAGATTCTGATAGATTTGAGGGAAATCCCTTGACCGGGTCACATCTAGCAATGTGTTTATGTAATCTTTAACAGGATTGGCTTTTAACCGAGCATACTCTAGAAGAGTATACTTTCTTTGTGGGTCTGAAATCCCATAGTGGTTTTTCCCTATTTGGGTTTCCACGTTAAATCTAGTGTTATATGTGTTTTGATGTTTCAAGTTTATCAATTTATGAGTTTGAATGATTTTCAGTCATAGTTGCATATCAAGTAAGTTCTATCGAGGTTGAATCTAATTAAAAGGTTGAATTGTGAGTTTATCTGATTCCCCCACCCCCCCCCCCCCTCTCATTAAACTAACAACCTCAATACTCTCTCAACTATGCCATAAGGACAAGGTTTATGAGGCAAATTAAGACCAGGAAGATATTATGAAATTCACTCTGGATCCTTTGGAAGTGTCAAGAGTGAAATTTGTCTATAGTCTCTCTATCAGGATCCATATATGGAATATAATATTCAAGTATAAGTGGCACTTATACTTTAAGTTATATTCCATATATATTGTCAGGATGTTTGAGAGTGGTTTCATACCTCCAAAAGTTATAATGCAAAATCTAGTTTTTGGAGGATTCTTCAATTTTCCAGACTTATTCAAATTTTAGGACTAGGATGACATTCCAGACTTGGCCAAATTTCAAAACATTTGAGGATCAAGATGACATTCTAGACTCCTTAAGGAGAATTAACTCTATCCTTGATGTAAGGGGTGGGACCTAGGAGGACATTATGCATTCAACCAAGGTTTGATTTAGCAACTTGAAGTGCGACCAGATAGTACACAAAAACACCCTAGGAATGATCTAAATAACCCCTAATCACTGAATTGGCCTGGCCTCTTGAGGAGATCCACCTGACTCAATCCGTTTTACTTAAGCAACGCCTGCTATCCTAATGGTCTCTCTGACAACTCTCCAATGCAAAGGCAAAAATCCAAGACCAGACAACCAAGCAAAGAAAACTAACCCTAGAAAGCAAAAAGTAGGGGTCCCCATTTGCAATGGGGCGATGTGTGAATACGTCACAACAGAACCCTAGAATAATTTTCAAATAATTTTATGCGAACCAAAATTTGGAGAGAATTGAACCAGGACCTGGGGATTTTGTAGAAGAATCAGGTAACTTATAGGTTTATCTCTGAGTATTTACTCTATAGTGAGTTTCAAGTATCAATTGTTGTCTGATTGAGAGTTTTATTCGAAGCACAAAGCCTTAATTGGAGGGACATTCAATTCACTTTTTGCATGTTTTAGCAAATTATGTCAATTCAAGGCTCCATTTATAATTGTTTAGCAAATTAGTTGAGATACAAAATTCATTCTTAAACATGGATATCTTTCAATGTATTTTACATAGATTTTTAAAATATAAGTGTGTTCATTTGTAATTCAATCTTCGTCTCTTTTTATCAGTTGATTTGATCTTTGATTGTTTGATCAAGAAATGAAATAAAAAATTATTGTTGTAACAATTTGTGTTTTGTAATTTCACATTTCAAACTATTTCAAGGTGGGTTGTTTAAGGAATTCCTGCTCTCTGCATAAAACTTTTATTTCAGTTTATCACCCAAAAAGACTAATTATTGAATTGATGTGAGTTGTGTTGATGCTGATATAAGATTACCTTTTGTCTCTTTGAATTGCCTTATTTCGCATCATGATCATAACTGATCAAAGATATCAAAAAACAAAATCCATGTTATGCTTCCATTGTGTATCAGCGATAATGGATTTTATTCAAGGATTGGTTGTTTGTGGAGATATCAAAGGGGCATTAGATGGGGCACGCTTATTTTTATTTTTAGTTTTTAGTTTAGCATAGTTGGCTAATGCAAGGTAGGGATAGATATTTAATTTGCTTTCAAAAACATTTCAACCTTTTTTTGGTAAATTTTACATGGGGTTATGCATGTTGTAACAAGCTTATCAATTTTATTTTATTTTGTTTTAACCTAAGGCTGATAAAAAATAATAATGAGTTGCCTATAACTATGGTTGGGTGGTTTGATCTAGCAAAAGTTGTAAGTAGCATGCTGATAGGTCAAGGTGTGTTGATGGTGTTTTCATGCACTATGCAACACAGAATAAAATACCAAAGGCACTATATCCTCTCTTGAATAAAGACTCTCAAATGCTGAAGATTTGCAAAAGATCACTTGAGATGACTTCAAGGTTCTCGATGTCAAGTCTTAACGTGTTGGATAACTTCAATGATATGATGTGATTTTATATACATGTGGGGGGACTTACGTACTATCTTGATTCAATGTCAATGCTTATGACTTTCTTCAAATGATATTGCGATATCACTATTTTTTACTTCTACCAATTGTTGATAAAAAAGTGAAAAGGGGAATAGGGTTGTAGAAATGCTATTCTAAAATAGGAATGCAATACAATGGACAATCTCAAGTGAGCTCAACTAATTTTTGCTTCGACATTTTGTGAACATCTCCACAACACTTAGTGCAATATTCTAAGGGTAGCTCAATGATTCTCAAACCACTAAATCAAATATAGACACCTTCAAAATGAAGAATATCAATGATGAATAGTAATCTAAATTAAGCTTAAGCTGAATGATTCCAATTGACCACACAAGACAACAATGCAATAAACAAACTGCTAGTGGTCTGGATAATGGAGCTTCACTATCAATCACACACATGTATCTTTCACTCATCTAAATAATAAAAGAAAATCTATTTTAAAATTTCTTTTGTTTTTATATTTTTCCTCAATTATAAGCTCTCACAAAAGGTATGAAGAAACAAGAATTCAACAAGTCACTAATATTTCGATGATTTTATTAATTTTTGAAACATCAAGCAACAATTCTTCAAAGTCTTTTAATTGATCTTCCCTCTTCTATTTTTTTCTTCTAGCATTTGATTTCTAATGAGATACAATGAAATGAAATGAGCTTATATAGAGCTCCCAATTACAATGGATGGCCAAGATTGAACTAAAATAAAGGGCCCAGATTTTGCCACCTAAACCCTGATTAGGTTTTGTTATTACAAAATACCTAACTTATTGCAAAGCATTAAATGACACCCAATGGTAATATGACATCCATTTGGCACAAAATACGAGGAAAAATCATCCAATAGGAAAATTCAATGCCACATAGGATCATAACAAACTTTCTTCTAGAATCTTGTTGCTTTTATCCTTTTCTCTTTTTGCAAATTCAATGAATTTGGACATCATAGATTCTATCTCGGTTATTAGGACTACAGGCAAATTCTTCAATTGCTCTTCCAAGTAGTTGACTTCATCAAGGCTTGAAGTGAAAGTTGTTTTCCAATCCGGTCCAAAGTCTCTTGTCTTGCTGACAACTACAATGAATGAATGGATAGCATCTAGCTACTTCTTGAAAGGTGCTCCAGGGTAAGTGCACGAAGATGGGGGACCAAAAAGGGGTCTTAAGATGCCACTTTTTTTCTTAAAATCAGCAAAGTCCGAACTTTGACAAGAAAATGAACATAGTTACACTCAAAATATGAGGATGCAGCAAGAACAAGAGTTGTAGTGCTCTAAGTCTACATTCTAAACTACTATTTTTTTTTTTTAAATGGTGGAGATTAAGGGTTTCAAAAAGGGGGAGCACACAAAGTGATGTTGTTTTTCACTAAAAAATAACATAGCACATGGTGTGCTCCCCCTAAAACGTCATTTTTTTTTTGGAATTTTAATAATCTCTTTGGTGAGAAATTAGATAACACCATGTAGTTTATGCCAAAATTTTCGGCTAATTTTTTAATGAAAATATGATTTTTTACTAATTTTCGAAGTGGACACATCCTAAAAAATAAAAATTTGAGCATGCTCCCCCTAAAAATTTGTGAAAACTAATCAATTTTTTTTTTTTTTTAAATTATGTAGAATGGAGTCTAGTTTCTAAAAAAGTATTTTTTTTCAACATTCGATAAACGAGTACAAATCTATTGCTGAAATACTGCATGTTGGTTTTTGACAACAAACAGACACACTGGCAAAAGAAATTATGGATGAAGACCTTAACATTATCAAAATTTGAAAATAATTATATGGCTAGATAGATAAGAGAGAGCTTGACGATTGAATGGTGTTTTCTTTATTGCATTAAAACATGTTCAAACCTAATGGAAGAACGAATAAAAAAGTAAGAAAATTTTAAATATTTGCTGGAAAACACATCTCAAGCCTAAGAAGGGCGTCTAGCCTTTGGGTTGGATGCTCAAGGAAAATACAAGCCTTTGGCTTGGTGTTTTCTAGGGAAGCATATTTGGCGCAAGCCAAATTTGGCATGTACCAACTAAAAAAATATTAAAAATCTATTTGGTGTGTGTCATATTTGGCGCACACCAAATGTATTTCATAGCAATTTTTCATCCTAGAAAGCACAAAGTTCTCTCTCTCTTGGAATATATATAGGAGTTGAGAAAATACAACACCACAGGAGCCTGAAGATCTTCTGCAAGCCGAATAACCTGTTACAAGGAGAAGCAATGAAGCAAAATCTGAAGAACATACAAAACACAGAGAATATGCTCAAAAAGAGAGAGCTCAATATTCACAAAAATATATAATGTGATTCTTACAATGAAAAGAAAGAACTCAACCTTTAATAGGTCAAGAAACCCTAAAAAGGGAAAACCTAGGTTTGCACATAATAATTAATTAAAACAATTAATTATATGCACCTAAAGTTAGCTTAAATGTAAAAGAGATAAAGGGAACTTAAATAATTAAACAAAGAATGTTTAATTAATCAAGTAAATACCCGAATACTCTAACACCCCCCCTTAAGCTAGACTTAGGGAGAAGCTAAAACCTAGAACAACTACTGAAAGCAATAAAGATGGGTCCCGGCAACAAGGCCTGATCAGGTACCCAAATACAATGAAATCTCTATGAACTGGAGAAATAGAGAAAACCACATGGGAACAAAACTCTACTCCAAAAAGAGATGGAAAAGAATATCATTGAAGCATGAAGACCCTGCAAACTCTGTCGAAGAATAACTGCTGATCTAAATAACATCCACTGAACTAGAACATGACCAGGTAGAGAAGACTGTAATCTGCATGAGTGCCCTCAAATGACACTACTCGAATTAGAAGGCAAACAAGGCAAAACAACTGAAATCGAAGATACAGATGGCATGAGAAACCAAAGCCTGAAGAGCTGATCAATCAAACCACGGAAGCATTAGAACCAACAGGATAAACCTCCCCATAATGCGGAAGTGGGAGAGGGACAGGAACACTAAAAAGGACAGCCAAAGACAACTGCATGATGAAGAACCAAGAACATCAAAGGTGTTGAGACACATCATCATGAGGCGAATGTCGTGGAAGGAACACTCACTTGACAAAGGAAGATGGCAAACAAAGGCAAACATCAACCCCCTCATGGCACTGGATCAATAGTGCATGTACAACAAGACACAAGATATGCAAGATTCCAAGTAAACAATGCATGATGGCACTTTATCTCAGTGTGTTTGCATAAATACAAGCTATCATAATAAGAAGACTAGAAATAGAAACGAGAAATAAAACAGAGACACCCTACTCAGAAAAGAGATCCCAGGACCTGAAACAACCACGATATCCACCAGAGTGCTGAAAAGCAAAAACTGAATAAAATATGCATGGAGCAGAATCTGGAAAAAAAACTCATATTTCTGGAAAGTACAAGGAACACGTTTTCTAAAAATATAAAGTTTTCGAAAAACGGAGGTCGGATGCTCATTCTACGTCTCCCGGAGTGCAAAAAAGAGACCTCACTTTGACTTAAAAAAACAAAGTCAAATAGCAAAATTGGAATAAATTACCAACACCATGAGGTCGGCCTTAAAACCATCTTTCCGATGCCTATCCGTTCACCAAAATCTGACTCCGTATGCCCAAGATAGGGCCAAAAAACCAAACCCCCCCCTGAAAAAGCCAAAAAAGGGTCTGGTGGCCAATGGGTGGTCCGATGGCCAGGAAGCGAAGCTCCGATGGCGCTCTGGTGGTGGTCGGGTGGAGCTCGGGGCGGCCCGGTGGTGGAGCGGAGGTCAGGTGGTGGCCCGGTGGTGGAGCGGTTGCTAGCCGAAAAACAGGCCAAGCAGAGGCGGCGGGCCAAGGCTGAGCGCGGCAACGCAGGGAGGCGGCGGCCGGAATGGAAGCGGCGGTCGGCGGCGGGCGCAGTGCTGAGCATGGGCGGGGAGACCGGTGGTGGCGACTGGAAGGGAAGCCGTGGCCAGCGGCGGGCGCAGTGCTGAGTGCAGGCAGGGAGACCGGCGGCGGCGACTGGAAGGGAAGCAGCGGCCGACAGAGACAAGGCCGACGGCGGCCGGAAAAAACAGTAGCGGCGGCTGGAGGGGGCCGCAAGGGCCGGAGCGAGGACAGCAGCGACCGATGAAAGCGCTGGTAAAAGATGGCACGGGGCTCGAGGGTAGGCAGCGGCAGGGCCGTACTGACACCTGCAGGGGTCCCACGGTACCCTACGTACCGTGGGAACCCCAAAATTTGATTTTTTTTTTTTTTTGCCAAAATTTTTTAAAGAAAACCCTATTTGCCTTTCTTTCAATTTTTTTAAAAAAATATTTTTGGAAGGCAAATTTCGGCCTGCATGCTGTAAAATGGCAATTTTTTTTTTGCAATTTTTTTCTCGATTTGCGTGCCAGGGTCGTACGGCTTGGATCTGAAAAAAATGCTCCCAGAGGCTTAGGAACCAAAATAGGTCAAATTTTATATGACCATAGGGGTTTTCAGGCCTTTTGAGCACGATGGTGAGGTCCGTTTAGGCCCAAAGTGCTTAGAAAAAAAGCTCAAACCCTAGGTACATAAAAAAATTCCTGAAACCCCAGATCTGCTTCCAAAGCCAAAAATCTCAAAACAAGAACAGGTAGCTGCAGATCCAGCTCTGATACCATATAGGAGTTGAGAAAATACAACACCACAGGAGCCTAAAGATCTTCTGTAAGCCGAATAACCTGTTACAAGGAGAAGCAATGAAGCAAAATCTGAAGAACATACAAAACACAGAGAATATGCTCAAAAAGAGAGAGCTCAATATTCACAAAAATATGTAATGCGATTCTTACAATGAAAAGAAAGAACTCAACCTTTAATAGGTCAAGAAACCCTAAAAAGGGAAAACCTAGGTTTGCACATAATAATTAATTAAAACAATTAATTATATGCACCTAAAGTTAGCTTAAATGTAAAAGAGATAAAGGGAGCTTAAATAATTAAACAAAGAATGTTTAATTAATCAAGTAAATACCTGAATACTCTAACAATATATACATAAAATATAACATTAGACAAATAGAAATTTGACTTATACTTTAAGTTATATTTTATGTATATATTGTTAGGATGTTTGAGAGTGGTTCCAAATCTCTAGGAGTTATAATGCAGATTCTAGTTTTTAGAGTATTCATATAAATTTCAATAATCAACATGCTCGTATCAAAATTATCTCTCTGATCTCTTCCCTGCATGCTCGTATCAGAATTATCTCGTATAGTTTTTAGAGTATTCATATAAATTTCAATAATCGGCATGCCTGTATCAACATTATCTCTCTAGTCTCTTCCTTGCATTCCTCCTCTCTCTTCCTTAACCTCTCTCTCTCTCTCTGGTCTCTCCCTCTCTACTTCCTTCCCTCTCTCAAGTATCTCTCCCTCTCTTTTCCATCTCCCTCACCCTCCCTCTCTTTTGTCTATCCCTCTCTTTCCTTCTTTTACTTGGGCTCTCTCTTTCTCTCCCTCTCTCAAGTATCTCTATCTCTCACTCTCTCCCCCTCTCCTAGGTGTCTCTCTCTCTCTCTCCTAATCTCTCCCTCTCCCTCCCCCTCCCTTTATCTTCCTCTCTCAAGTCTTTCTTTCCCTCCATCTCTCTCTCTCTCTCTCTCTCTCTCTCTCTCTCTCCCTCTCACTCCATTTCTCTTTCTCTCAAGCCTCTCTCCTCTCTATCAAGTCTCTCGCTCTCAACCTTTATCTATCATTCTCTCTCTCCTCCTCTCTCGGGTGTCTCTCTCTCCTATTATTTCTCTCTCTCTCTCTTTCCCTCTAACTCTTTTTCCCTCTCTTCATCTCATTCCCTCTCTCTCTAACTCTCTTTCCCTCTCTCTCCCATTCTTTCTCTCTTAAGTCTCTCTCCCTCTCTACCTCTATATCTCTATATCACTCTCCTCCCCTCTCAAGTGTATCTCGTTCCCATTATCTCCCTCTCTCCCTCCCTTTCTCTTTTTCACTTAAGTCTCTCTCTCTCTCTCTCTCTCTCTCTCTCTCTCTCTCTCACACACACACACACACACACACACACACACACACACACACACACACATTCTTCATCTCTTAAGTCTCTCCCTCTCAGCCTCTATCTCACTATCTTACTCTCCTCCTCTCTCTCTCTCTCTCTCTCTCTCTCTCTATATATATATATATATATATAACCCTCTATCTCTATCTCATGTTTTCATTGCATGAAGATTGCATTGATGAAGTATAGTGTTGTCATTAATGTCAATTGCAACTGATAATGAAGATGTATTGCAACCGGTAATGATGCAGGAAAGCAACCGATAGTAAAGCAGTGAAGGAAACCGGTATTATTATTGAAGAAAAGTGATCAACAGGTAACCCTAACCTATTGATCAACATAACCCTAACCGATGGAGCTTGGAGAATCGGTTGTGATGATCTATGACCGAATGGTGATTAGAGATTAAGATGCCACGTATGAATGATGCACGTGATGAGTTTTGAAGTGGAATTGGCATGTAAAGATAACCGTTTATCTTGGGAATGATCAAATTTTTAGTATGGAGTGACAAACACATGATGAGATACAAGATCCAATGTGCAGTGATCCAGGAGTGGTTGTTGTCTAGAATAATGTGTAGTTGATTTCTATGTAATCTAACGGTCAAGATTGAATCGATATGTTTGTAATCTCTATGAGATCTATAGGTTTTGTGTTGTGTTACCGACCTACTGTATTTATTTTTTAAGGTCAATGAGTTGTTTGTAATTGTGTTGGAAAATTTGGCTAGGTATGTGAAATGTTGTTGTTGAACCAGAAGGTGTATCTATAGAATGTTGTGAAGGAAGATAGGAGCAGAAAAGGATCTGATTAAGCAAAGTAGTGCTATTACCAGATCAACAAAGAACATGTTGTTCTCTAACCATTACAACAATTTAAATCCCCTACCCGGGTAAGCTTTAATAGGATTTTTGTTGAAATCCTCTAACCAGGTGATCCATTAGCTTGGATTTGAAATCCTCCACCGAGGTTACCTTTAACGAGGTATTTGCAGTCAATCCCTTAAACAGGTGGTCCTTAACCGGATCTATTCTTAATAGGATATTTTTGTAAAAGCTTCTAACAAGGCTTGGCTCCTAACAAGGAAAAATTCATAAGAGTTCAAAATACTTGTGGGTATTCATCCCCACCGTGGTTTTTCCCTTCCATGTGAAAAATCATTGTGTCAAGTGGTGAATGATTTTGTGAATGTGTTTTTGATATGGTTGATATGAATGACTGGTAAATCCACTTAGATATGTTTGAATGACCGGAAATGGTCTAAAATGAGTTATTACTAATATTAGTAAAGTGATTTAAGGTTTTGGTTAAATGGTATTTGAGTTTCAGATCTGTTGCATTGTATCATTGATGTTTTGGTCAATCGGTAAAGTTTGACAGTGTAGCTGCGGTTTTTGATACAGACTAAACCGATTAGTTTAGCAAGTTGTTTCTGAGTTGGAATTAAGTTTGGTGAAAGTTTAGTATATTTTCTATCTACTGATTCACCCCCCTCTCAGTAGTTGACCAGATCATTATAGTTTCATCATATTATCATCTCCCCCCTCTCTCTCTCTAACTCTCTCTTTGTCTCTCTTTCTCTCCCATTCTCTATCTCTTAAGTCTTTCCCTCTTAGCCTCTATCTCTCTATCTCACTCTCCTCTTCTCTCAGGTGTATCTCTCTCCCATTCTCTCCCTCTCTCATCTCCCTCCCTCCCTCTCTAGGGTCATATGGTGTCCTAAGGGGTTACACATGTGTTAAAACACCACATGACCCCTTAGGACAATATTGTCCTAAGGGGTCATATGGTGTGGTGTTGTTAGGGGTCAAATGGGGTCCTAAGGAGTGATGCATGTGTTAAAACACCATATGACCCCTTAGGACACAATATGACCCCTTAAGACACCATATGGACATCATATGGTGTCCTAAGGTGTCATATGGTGTCCTAAGGAGTCATATGGGGTCCTAAGGGCCCACATTTGTGTTAGACCACCATATGACCCATTAGGACATCATATTGTCCTAAGGGCTTATATGGTGTCAAAAGGGGCCATGTCGTCTACTAAGATGTTAAAAGGGGTCATATGGTGTTGTTAGGGATCATATGCATTCCTAAGAGCCACATAGGTGTTAGAACACCATATGACCCCTTAGAACACCATATGACCCATTAGGTCATCATATTGTCATAAGGGGTCATATTGTGTCATAAGGGGTCATATGGTGTTCTGAGGGGTCATATGGTGTCGTTAGGGGTCATATGGGGTCCTAAGGGGTCACACATGTGTTAGAACACCATATGACCCCTTAGGACATCATATGGACATCATATCGTCTTAAGGGGTCATATGGTGTCCTGAGGGGTTACATGGTGTCAATAGGGATCATATGGGGTCCTAAGGGCCTACACATGTGTTAGAACACCATATGACCCCTTAAGACATCATATGACCCTTCGGGACATCATATTGTCCTAAGGGGTCATATGGTGTCTCGAGGGGTCACATGGTGTTAGTAGGGGTCATATGGGGTCCTAAGGAGCCATGCATGTGTTAGAACCCCTTCAGATACCATATGGACTTCATATGGTCCTAAGGGGTCATATGGTGTCCTAAGGGGTCATATGGGGTCCTAAGGGCCCACACATGTGTTAGAAAACCATATGACTGCTCAGGACACCATGTGACCCCTTAGGACTATTAGGGTTTAGGCAGATCTAGAGAAAATACAAATTAACAATAATATACAGATTTAATCACACAAAGATGAAGAATCATTCACAACACAAATAACAGAGAGATTTAACTTGGTTCACCCAAGATGGGCTACATCCACTAGAGAAACAGTCATCCAATCTTTTCTTATTATCCAGTAAATCAGTACAACTCCATTAGAATGCCTTATACATTCTAGCTGCTTATAACAAGCAATTTTACCTAGGGCAACATACAAAGTTGGCTAACAAAATTTACCCTAACCCTAAAAGAATATTCTCATAATCTTTTCCTCGTACTCATATTCTCGTATGAGAATTTCAAATTTGTCTTTGAATATATAAAAAATATATGATTTTTTGTTTAATTTTAAAAATAACAAACATAAATTTCTTTCATATTTCTGCATTTGATCAATTTACATCATTTTGAAATTCAATTTAGAAATGTCATTTTTATGCGGCTGAAGTTAAACAATTTTAGTTGTGTTGGCCACTTCCTTTATAAAAGGGTGACACAACATTGTGCTTTTATCCTTACAATTCTGGCCAAAGTTTGGTGAAGTCAAAATATTTTTAGTTACAAATATTTGTTTAGTGAACCCAAAATGTTCTTAGTTCAAATTTTATCTTGTCTCTAACCTGTTAGGTGTTTAATGGTGGATCTGAAGTGAGAATGAGGACCTTATTGCCATTGTTCTCTCTGCCTACATTTTAATGTGAGGAACAAGTGATGGACTCCCCATCAAAGCTTAAGTGAGAGAAACTTTATAGTCATGTGGAAGATGGTAGAGGAAATAAAGAAGGGGGAGATTTGGGAAATATTTTGTGGCATTCAATATGAGTATTAAAAAATAGAGATATATAGGAAAATAGAGAACACAACTTAAGTAATTCAATTTTTTTTTATAAAATAGTTAATTAACTTGACAACTCACTGAACAATCAAATTAAACAAATAGATAAAAAAATTCTAAAAGATCTTTTTTAATACGCACACAATCCTAATTTAGTTATGAGTTTTTTTTTCTAACTCCATGCCCTCATGCAACTACTTAAGTGCACTTTCTACTTAAATTTAAGCAATTGGAGCATTCAGATGCAAATTTAAAATTCTGAGAAAAAGATAATTTAGAATCTTTCAATATTTTAGTGAAGCACCTATTGTTTAGGAATTGCAAATAAGACAAGGGTCCTATGGAGGGGGCTTCATAAATATTAGAGTTGGAGTTGTTAATCCCATGAATTTTGTAGTGCAGTTTAACTTAAAAGTTTAAGCTCAGAAATTGAAGGAAGCTAGTGGTCTCATGAATACAATACCCTTGTCTATTGCTAGTCTTGTATTTTGTGTCTAGTGTATAAGAGATAAAAACAAGTAAAAAAAACATCTTCCCTCCAAATATATTTTTAATGACAATCTAAACTGAGATGATTGACAACCGAAGATAATATTCCTAAGCTGGTGGAGCAATTTTTAGCCCTACTCTATTTTCACCTGCTCAAATATGCAAGCCTACAAAGTATGATCTCCAATTTAATAGAAAGAGATTCCAAATATACCATATTGGCAAATATATCATGTGGCTCCACAAATTTCTTTCCCTCTTTTTGTATATTCACTCCATTTTTAAAAAAAAATTTAGTTGCATAAATTATTATTAATACTATTAATAGAAAATTAAGATGACTACTTAAAAATAAGCAAAAAATATAAATAGTCATACTAAGTTAGTCAAAATAAACTAAGTAGCCACATGGGGAGACACTCTAACACCAATTCCCCCTCCATCTCCCATCCTTTATTAATAATTGAATTTTGATGATCTCCTAATATCTCTCTATATATTACAAATCAAACAAAGCAACACATCATGTAGAAGTTGTTCTTTGAAAATACGTTAAATCTTTAAATATAACATGTTCTACCATCGGTTTGTCCTTCATCCACTTCCTTTTGGTGTATCAAGGAATTATCTCCTTCATGAAATAGAATGCAAGGCATATGAGCAGGTTGCCATACCATAATAGGTAACCATTTTGTTTAGCTTGGGGTGGCATTCTCTAATTAGGGGAAATGACCTAGTAGTTGAGTGTGTTCTAATTCTTGTGATAGAAGTTGTTGATTTAATACCCCCATGCTTGATGATTTAATGTCCAACTTTTGTACAAATTTGCACCAATATTTGTATGATAAGTACTAATAATTGAATGAAATATACCATTTGTTGTGAAAAGTAACCAGTCATGTGATGCCACATCAGCTGCACAAGTATTGGTGCCCTTTTGCACACCTATTGGTCTTACTTTTTGGGGGGTTGTTTGGACACCTTGGAAAACATGCTGACGTGGCATCATATTTGATGATGTGGCCTTGAAAACTTAGTTATAAGCAGGGGACTTGCCAAGTAAGTTGTTGTAAAAAATTCAGAGTGATTTGAAATTTCTGCATAGGATTTTGAGAAGCGTGAAATTAGGGTGCACAGTTCTATTGGGTCTTCTCCCCTATTATGTCTTCAAGACCTCACACAAGTTGAAGTATTTCCCTTTTATAATCATTTGGAATGTTGTATGTATAGCTACTTTTGTGGTAGAGCCTTTGTGGTTTGTAAACTATACCTTATATGTGGTTATTTTGTTGCATAAAGCATGCCTTTATTTGCGAGGCTTTGACCATCAAAATTTGCCCCAATGAGATTTCCTAACTCCATGTTCTTCATTCTCTTCTTTGATGGGATAGCCCCTTTTATCGCTAATCTGGTGACAACTTGAATGAATTCCTTTGTGATCTAGTAGGTTTCATCCAAGTAGAGAAATTCATTGTGCAATCTACTAAGCACCAACCAAACCCATTCTTTCTCTTTGGTGAAGTCCAAAAAGTCTTTGAACACGTCCAACTTCTTCTCACCTATTAGGATTTGTTTTTTTTTATACTAATTGGTGCCCTTATTCAGTCATTTTTGTCTCAACTCCTCAAAGACAATGTGGTTGGTTTCCTCCAAATGTGAGTGTATATACTTCCTAACGTCTTTTGTCCAGATTTCATCAACAGACACACTTAATAAGCTCCTTCTAGGTTACTTAGCATTGCTTTATTGTGAAATTTGGAGTAGTTGGGTCATGGCTTATCTGCAACAAAGATCGGAATAAGAGTGCCCATGGTAGTAATTTTGTAGCTAGGGTAAGGATATGCTTTCTTAGGGTTTGTAAATAGGTTAATTTTGAGTTGTTAGCATAGGAGTATAATGAGCTTGAGAGTGCAATAGGAACTAAAGAAGACAAGCAAGATGTTAAGTGTTGCTAGTTTTTTTATAATTTTTGTCTTTGGTGATCACATTAACTCCTATCCATTTGAATTATATATTAAATCCTACTAAATAATTCATACTTCCAAATATAAAAATAAACTAAATTGAAAGAGTTGGTTCAAAGTTTTAGCCAGTTTCATCTCATGAAATGCGATAATATGATAACACTATAGGGATCATTGATAATGCTTTAGAAAGTTTCAAGAAAATGAGAGTTTTTGGAATAAGATAAGGACAAATAACTAACATAAAAGAGAACATGTTTAATGGCAAAGTCCATGTAGTAGACAACTAGATGGTACTAGTTCTATAATACAAAAAAAAAACCTATGTCATTTTTGTAGTGTAGTGTATCTCTCAACTTAATTTAAAAAATAAAAACCATATAAATTCACTTTTTAATTGAAAGAGAAAAATAAAATTAAAAAGCTTATAATGAAATCTAATTATTAATAATAAAAGCTATAAATTGGAAACTAATAACAAAAAACTAATTATTTTAAAAACTAATTAAATCCCAAATAATAATAAAGCAAAAAACTAAATTACAAAAACTAATAGTAAAATCCAATTATTAATAATAAAGAAGCAAAAATGAGGAAAATGTTATTAGTAATTTTTGGATTCAATTGTGTGTAGATTTTCCTTATCAACGTTTCACATCACATCACACGATCCATCATCATGATGAAAAGTAAGAGAGTAGAATTATGAGAGTAGTAGCAGATCAAGAAGACTAAAAGATAGAGGGAGAAGGTTCTAGAACAAGGTGGTGGAGGGGGGTGAAAGGAGGGTAAAGGAGAAAAATGAGTAAAAAATGAAAAAAAGTTAAAAAGAAAAAAACAAGAGAACAAAATAAGATAAATAATTAAATAAAAGAACTCCAACCAAATAATAATTTTAAAAATAAAATGACAGATAATAATACTTAAAGAGAACACACACATACCAAAAAAAAAGGAGGAGAAGAAGAATACCAACATAGAGAAGGCAAAAAATAAAAAATAGGGTAAAAAGAACATAAAAAACCAAATAGGATATGACAAGTTATAAATAAACTTAATGGTGAAAAAATAAAATGTATTAAAGAACTAAAATATAAGGTATAAAAGAATGAACAAATAAAGAAATAAAGAGATAAATGAAAATAACAAAAACGAAAAAAAAAAACAACACACTAAGAAATATAACACGTAAACAAAATGAAATTAAAATTTAAAAGAATTAAAAATAAGGTTAACAAATAAGTAAGCTATATAAGACAAAGGAATAAAAGAAAATTCAGTTGACAAAGGGGGAAAGAACAAATAAAACTACAAAAGGAGGGAAATTGAAAAGAAAAATCAAATAAAAATAAATAGAAGGGTTAGAAGAAAGGAAAAAAGAGAAGGAAAGGGTAGGTTTAGAAAGGCTAGGGGATATTGGATTTGAGGTGGTTTAAAATGGGAAACCACAATGTGGCTCGAATTCCAACCACTGTCATGGTTGAGGTTGGTTGGGTGGTTGAAGATCTCAATGGCTTGCCTCCTTGAACCTTCTTTTGAAGAAATTATTTTCCTTAACAAGGATTTGGTGTTGTCTAAGGGGATATGGTGCTTGTTGGCATTTTGATGATGTTTTGATTGTCATTAATGGACACACACTTTCTTGATGTATGAGTTATGCTCAACCGGTAATTGTTCCAATCGGTATTGTGTATTATTGAAAGTATAGTCTTTAGACTATCGGTATTTTGCAGAAGATGGTTTATCGTCCACAAATTGACTGAAGATCCCAAGTGGTATAAAGACCCCAAGTGGTTCGAGGATCTCAAGCAGTATGAAGGACCCAAGCGGTAGTTAACTTTTGATCGGAATAAATTCCAGTCTTCATTTTTGACAATCGGTAATCGGTATATTGTATTAACTGGTATATATCTGTGATGAGTTACCAACCGGTATTATTGTAATGTGTGATGAGTTATCATCCACCGACACTTTGGCGGTGTGTTTGTCTCGTGTTACCAAATGTGTCTAGATGCACTGTACCTAGGAACTTGTAGTCTAACTCCATTGGACGGACATGAAATCAGATTCCTTTATAAGGACATCATGTCTAGGGCTTGCATGTATGAGATATAGAATAGAAAAGGTTATGTGCGATATTTGAAGAGAAGATTAGGTATGTGTGAAGAGATAAAGTGTGCAGATATTGAAGACTAAAGTAATGTTGAAATGCATTAACAATGAGTTGTCAAGGATCTAATTAAGCATACTGTGCTAGCATATAGATCATTCACTTGTTGATTACTAATATCTTTGACAAGTCTAAAACCCTTAACTGGGTAGGCCCAACAAAGCCTTTGTAAATCCTCTAACAAGGTGGTTCACAACTGTGGATCTGAAATCCTTTAACAAGGTGGTCTTTAACAAGACTTATCTCCTAACGAAGATCTAGATTCCTAACAGGATCTGTTCTAGTGAAGAACATTGTATGACCTTAATTGGTCTGGTTACTATTCTGTAGATAGTTACTTGTGAGTTTCTGCTCATCGTGGTTTTTCCCATTTGGGTTTCCACGTCAAATATCTTATGTTATGGTGATTGTGCTTTTGTGGGTGAATGCTTTGTTTTCTATTTGGTTTGCACTTATCTTAACCAGTTTATTAGTGAATTTGTTGCACTGGTTATCTGCTAAACTATTTAAAAGATTGATTATAGTATTTTTTGGTATACTAATTCACCCCCCCCCCCTCTTAGTATTCATCAATTGGTATCAGAGCAAACCTTTCTATAAGTCTAACCACTTGGAAGGAGATATGGGGGAATACAGTATGAGGGAACTTACTCATCGTCTCACTCAGACTAAGAGAGCCTATGGTGAACTCAAAGTCAAGTATAAAGCCTCTTTGGCCAAAAGAAGAGAGCATGCTGAAAAACTAATGGAACTTGTACTGAAAATAGCTCTTCTGATGAAGCAGACATGGATGCCCTAGTTGAAGAAGTTGAAAAACTGAATGAATCTAAAGACTACCTATGAAGGGATTTGGAAGGACTGACTATCAGAATATGTCAGGAGCTTGAGAACAGAAAAAAAGCTGAAGATTTGGTAAAAGACAAAGATCATGAGATTTCCAAGCTGAAGCAAGAAATCAGTACCCTTACCGCTCATCTCCAAGAGAGTAAAGTGGAAAAAGAAGAAATGCAAGGTGAACTAAACATGGCCATTTCTAAGAATGCAACCTTGATGGAATCCAATACTGCTATTTCCAAGGAACTTATTGAGTCAAAGGAAATAATTGCCAAATTCAATCAGAGTACTGCTAAGCTAAAGCAAAAGCTAGAATCAGAAAAGCCAGTAAAGAATACCACTGGACTTGGTTTCTCTGGGTATGAGGAAGGTGAGACCTTTGGAAAAAATGTTGAAGCATCAAAGAAGAAACTGACATCCAAAGGAAAAGGTAAGCAAAAATTTAAACTTGTTTTCTTTAATTGTCTCAAAGAAGGACATACTGCTAATGTGTGTAGAAGCAAGGCCTACAACAATTTTCCTTATTTTCAAAACAATATGCCTAGATCCAATAGATTCAATGTAAATTGTTATGCATGCAACAAGTTTGGGCATAGAGCATTTGAATGCAGGTCGGTTTTACACAACATTGGGAGATATCCTCCAAGGACTCAAGGAGTCTTCCCAGAACCTTTTGTGAACCAGAATCCCAACCGGTACAATACCTATGACCATCGGTCAGGTGGTTATCAAGCGGCTACTAGCTGGAGAGCAACTTGTTTGATCTTTCATGGTACTGGGCACACTGTTGCAACATGCAAAAGGAAGAATGGAAGTATGAATAATGGACCATGGAGAACACCTGGAATGGTATGCTATCATTGCAACAAACCGGGACACACTTCCAGAACTTGCAAACTAAGAAAGAACCTATCGGGTGATATACCGATCACTCCAGAAGGGAAGATTTATGTTGAAACCATTCAGGTGGAAATGAATAAAACTTGGAAAAAGAAATCAGAAGAAGAGTCACGGGATGAACCTATTTCTACACCTAGTGTGGAAGTCTCTGAACCGGCAAACTGAGCTTCAAAAAAGCTTTGGGGGAACATATTGGTGAAATATTTTGAACCCCCGATTTATATCAGTAAAGACCTTTACCAGTATATGTTACATGTCAATCGACAAAAGATTTGAAGCGGTAAAAGGCAAAATTAGGGTTTGTGCCCTAATGGTGATGCATTTATTATGGTAGGTAAGAGTTTGTTTAAAAGGGTTTTCGTCGTCATTTTCACTTATCTGTTTTCAAAAGAAGATTTTTCAAGAGCAGAGCAACTAGAGCGATTTGTTTGGCATTTGGATAAATCGTGTGCAAAATCTTGCAATCATCTTCAAGAAATCAATGAAGAACACTAAGCTGTGAACTAGCAACCGAAGAGGTGTATTGTGCGCAATATTGGAAAACCTAAATTTCAGATTGTGAAGGTATTTTTTGAAAGTTATTTCTTATCATTTGGTTATGGATTCTGCATCGCATTCTAGTTCTAGTGCATCTGAAGATACACCTAAGTTTCTTCAAAAGAAAATGAGATACAATGCCCTATCTCAAATTCCTGCCGGAGTCATTGTCGAGGGAGATATTTTAGGGTATATAGACTGTAAGTTGGAAGACCTAGGATCCCTAGTAATTCACTCCTAGCTAAGTTTCTTCTGTGGAGATGACAAGAAGATCAAACCAGAGTATAGAATCCTCGAGAAGTTGAAACTACACAATGCAGTATACTTTCTGGAAGAATTTATAGAAGAACATATTCGCATTATCCTAAGCAGAGTGCATGGTGACAAGATGTATCTTGAGTGGACCCATGACATCACACCAGAAGTGATTCATGTCGTCATCAGATTCTACAATGCTGGAGAAGTACCAGTTCTATGGAAGGTCACCAAAACTAAAATGACACAGCTCACCGGTTCTGTGAGTGACCAATGGGCAATGACCGTCAACACC
Source organism: Cryptomeria japonica (assembly GCF_030272615.1). NCBI lineage: Eukaryota > Viridiplantae > Streptophyta > Pinopsida > Cupressales > Cupressaceae > Cryptomeria > Cryptomeria japonica. The sequence goes on from NC_081405.1 coordinate 544,281,076, forward strand.
ATTTTTGATGATCTGGTAAAATACGCCTACATGGTGATTGGTTACAGGATATTTTATGCCAGCAGAATGAATTTTGTCCCTATTGTTGCGGTGAATGCTACTTACAAGATGATCAAGGAAGATACTAAATATGACCTATGTACCTACTTACAAAAGCAATTGTTGGTGAATCTGAAACCTATCAAACAAGATAAATCTCTGAGGTTCAAGTTTGACCAACTTCTAGTCGGTCTATTCTTCTATTTTCATGGTTATTTCCTTGGAGTCGGTGATGTTCAATGGTCTACTGACCCACCAGTTTCCAAACAGATTAAGGAGAGTCTACAAGTAGTGGGAACTACATATCCTGAGGTTCTAAATAAGTATTTTGATGAATTCAAATGAAAGATGAGCCAAAGAATGAGGATATATGGTGATATTGTGAAGAAGTATGAAGATGACATCTGCTTCACAATAAGGATAGATGACTGCATAATGGAAGCGGTGGAACCTAGAAAGGAAGTAGTTGGCCCTATGGGGTATGAAGTGGTGAATGACATATTGGTCGGGTATGCCTCTACCCTACTTGCCTCACCACTGGATGCAAAGAAGAAAAGAACCGGTACCTACTTAAAGAGGGTCACACCGATTGAGGAACCGAAGCAGAAAAAGGGCAAAGCAGTGCCATTGGTATTTGCACCAGTTACTTCTGCTAGTCTGAAAGTGACCAAGCAGTCACCAGCCAAAAAGAAACCTGAGATTATTCCGGCAAAAGTATTTGAGAGGAAGTGGAAATCTAAGAATCACTCATTGGAGTCAAAGGACACTGAACCGGAGATTCAAACAAAGAAGACAAGGTGATCAAGCAAAAAGCTGAAGTCTACCGGTAATGTACCAGCAACTTCTGCACCGGCAAATATAGATATTTCTTCTTATAAACCAATGACACATTGTCAGAGGACAATAAAGAATATTAGGAGGAAAGTGCTTGATGACTTAAAGGAATATTTTGATGACTTTAATGATAGTGAGAAAGAGGAGGTAGAACAGGAGGTCATTAAATATCTGTGTTAATGATCAGTCGCCTTCTGGGATTAAATTTGTTACTCCAAATTCTTTTTATAATTCTTTGGATAATGAATGGCGCATTGCCATTGAGAGAGAACAAGAGATTAGGGAGAAAAATTTTGCACAGGACTTTCCTAATGCTTCAAATTCTGAGTTATTTGAAATTATGGATAAGAACAAAGGCATCTTCTTTATGAGAAGGAGGCGACTCAAGTTACTAGAAGGTAAAACTTCTGAAGTAGAAAAGAATACACACATACATGTTAAAGTTTCTATCAATATGCACCGAGTATCTGAAGCCGCTACGTAGGCTGACCAAGCACCTGACCTATCCTTAGACAAATCGGATGAGGTATTTGACAGTCAAGGTGAAAGAGTGACATAACAAATTGACCCTATTGATGTTGATACATTAGATAATGAGGATGTCACTCCTGATAAAGAGAAACCTGGGAAAGAACAAGAGGAAAAAGCAAAGCAAGAAGAAGATAAGAGAAAAGAAGAAGAGAAGCAGAGAGAAGAAGATAAGAGAAAAGAAGAAGAGAAGAAGAGAGAAGAAGATAAAAGAAAAGAAGAAGAGAAGAAGAAAGAAGAAAACAAGAGGAAGGAAGACGAAAGGAAGAAGGAGGAAGAGAAGAAAAAGCAGGAAGAGGATAAGAAGAAGGAAGAAATGGAGAAGAAACAAGAAAAGGAGAAAAAGAAAGAGTTAGAAAAGAAGAAAGAAGAAGAAAAGAAAAGAGTGGAAGAGGAGAAGGAAGCAGAGAAGAGAAAACAAGCGGAGATCAAGACCAAAGAAGGAGGGCCGACTCCTAAGGCAACTGGTGATCAAACCAAGCAGGTTGATTCCACCAATCCTATTGATCTAACTCTTGCATGTCTGAATCAATTAGCAGATGAATCTGAGCTACTTCGAGGCATCAAACTTGCACAAGAGAGACTGGAAGAATTGCGGAAGAAGAAAGAATAGGATGTCATACAAATTGCAGTTGACACCCTTACTAGTCTAATTCCTGGTACTAACCTCCCCAATACCGACTACTCTCTATCCAAGCTCAAACTTCTTTGTACCGTAGTAGAGGACACAATGCTTGGAAGATGTTGCTCAAGCAACTGCAAGAAATAACCATGAAAAGGCACTCAATATTTCCTTAGTCAAGCAAATGAATGAACTCAGGACACAACTGTTGAAGCAACAAGATGATATCAGTGTTCCTATGGGTGAGGGTAAAATACTTATGAGTAAAATCTGCCAACCCCATCTATTTTGTGAAGATGTGCTCAAACAGAAAGCTCAACTTCAATCGGAGTTATAGGAATATATCAACAACTTCAAGATGTCCTATGATTTATTCACTGCCTATGGTCAAACTGTTCATCATTTTTAGCGTTAGACTGCCAATATGGACTTAGAGATCAACAACCGGACTCAAGATTTGCAGGAGCTTCAACTACTCCTATTGCCAAAACTGCAGGTTCTTCAGAGATGTCTTCTCAACTTGGAAGCCATCACGGTAACTCAAGAGCTGAGTACCATTGATGCAATGGAAGAACCGGCATTCTAGATGAAGACTAAAAGTGAAGTTGCTACCTCATTACTTGAGTCATGGACATTGGACATGAAAACTTTTGTGCAAAACTTTAAATCTATTTTTGAGAAATTTCATTCCTTATTGTCATGAACATCTACTATGTGTTATTTTATAAAAAGGATAGTTTACATTACTTTGTCATTGTTGGCAAAGGGGGAGTAGTGTACATTAAAATTTTGGTGAATGTTTATGCACTTACTTGTAATTTTTGCAAAGGGGGTAGTGTATATGCTTAGGGGGAGTAATTTTGATTGTAGCATCTTTTGTGTTATTGTTGTAAAAACACTTAGATGTCAAAATTTTCCTAAGTGTTGCCATCAATGCCAAAGGGGGAGATTGTTGGCATTTTGATGATGTTTTGATTGTCATTGATGGACACACACTTTCTTGATGTATGAGTTATGCTCAACCGATAATTGTTCCAACCGGTATTGTGTATTATTGAATGTATAGTCTTTAGACTATCGATATTTTGCAGAAGATGGTTTACCGGTCACAGATTGACTAAAGATCCCAAGCGGTATGAAGACACCAAGAGGTTCAAGGATCTCAAGTGGTACGAAGGACCCAAACGGTAGTTAACTTTTGATCGGCACACTACGATATTCCAGTCTTCATTTTTGACAACCAGTAATCAGTATATTGTATTAACTGGTATATATCTATGATTAGTTACTAACTGGTATTATTGTAATGTGTGATGAGTTATCATCCACCGACACTTTAGCGGTGTGTTTGTGTCATGTTACCAAATGTGTCTAGATGCACTGTACCTAGGAACTTGTAGTCTAATTCTATTGGACCGACATGAAATTAGATTCCTTTATAAGGACATCATGTCTAGGGTTTGCATGTATGAGATATAGAATAGAAAAGGTTATGTGCGATATTTGAAGAGAAGATTAGGTCTATGAGAAGAGATAGAGTGTGCAGATATTGAAGACTAAAGTAATGCTAAAATGCATTAACAATGAGCTGTCAAGGATCTAATTAAGCATACTGTGCTAGTATCTAGATCATTCACTTGTTGATTACTAATATCTTTGACAAGTTTGAAACCCTTAACCGGGTAGGCCCAACAAAGCCTTTATAAATCCTCTAACAAGGTGGTTCACAACTATGGATCTAAAATCCTTTAACAAGGTAGTCTTTAACAGGACTTATCTCCTAATGGAGATCTAGATTCCTAACAAGATCTATTCTGGTGAAGAACATTGTATGACCTTAACCGGTCTGGTTACTACTCTGTAGATGGTTACTTGTGATTTTCTGCTCACCGTGGTTTTTCCCATTTGGGTTTCCACGTCAAATATCTTTTGTTCTAGTGATTGTGCTTTTGTGGGTGAATGTTTTGTTTGCTATTTGGTTTGCACTTATCTTAATTGGTTTATTAGTGAATCCGTTGCACCGGTTATCTGCTAAACTATTTAAAAGATTGATTACAGTATTGTTTGGTATACTAATTCACCCCCCCCCCCCCTCTTAGTATTCATCAGTGCTTAGTCCTGGTAAATTGCTCTGTGGGGTAGACTTAAAGGCATGTTCATGTCTTAAGTAAACATCGTGTTCTTTAATTCTAGTACCTATTGAACAACCTATTTCACCAATGTAGTGGAGGCCACATAAGCAAACAATTTTGTAAACTCCTGAGATAAGGAAATGGTCAAGAGGGTCTTTAGGGGAAGGAATGCAGTTCCTAAGGGTATACATGGGCTTAAAGGAACAACGAAGACCCTTTTTGAGGAGGATTTTGGAAATCTTATTAGAGAGACCTTCAACATATGAAAGGGTGACAAAGGGAAGGGATGACGAAGTAACATCATGATTGGATCAAGATTTGGCTTTCTTGAATACCCTACTAATGTGTTTACTTTTGTAACCATTTAATTTAAAAACTCGCGTCAAGTGAGAAATCTCTTGGTTTATGTTCTCATCATCGCAAATCATAAAGGCTCTAGAGGAAAGATTTTTGAGGATACCAACTTTCTAAGCAAGGTGGTGGTGAGAGGAAGAGTAAAGATAGAGACTGGTGTGGGTTTCTTTACAAAAGACATAGTGAGCTAAGGAACCATCAAGTTTTTTGATAAGAAAAATATCAAGGAAGGGAATTTGGTTATCCTTTTCCAACTCTTTAGTAAAAGATATGCAAGGAAATATGTTGTTAAGGTGCGAGTGGAAGCCTTCCAGGTTCTTAAGACCATGGGGCCAACAAATATTGGTGGCATCAACATAATTCTTCCACCACTTTGGTTTAAGGGGGAAGGAGTGAAGAGAAACTTCTTCAAAATAGTCCATGTAGATGTTGGCTACAATAGGTGAAAGAGGTGATCCCATGGCAACCCCATCCAGTTGTCCATAGACCACACCTTGGAAGGTAAAAAGGTAGAATAAAGGCACAACTCCATTAGAGAACCAATCTCAAAGTTAGACATATGTTTGATAAACTCAATGGAGTCAATGATAGGGACCTTGGTAAAAAGAGAGACAACATCAAAGTTGACTAAAAGGTCACCCTCCTCAAGATTTTTATCCTTGATGAAATCAATAAAATGAGTTGAATTTTTGATGTGGTAATGAGAATTACTGGTGAAGGAGAGGATAAGTTTAGCTAAATGAGCTACAAGCTTATAAGTGGGTGAAGCAATAGTATTGACAACTTGTAAGTGGGTGAATCAATGGTATCAACAATTGAACAAAAAGGAATACTAGTCTTGTGGATTTTAGGAGCACCATATATATGTGAGGGGTTACTTCCTTAGACGAAAGTAACTTCTTTTTGGTAGCCTCACCAAAGGATGAATACAATATGACAATTTTTACATTCTTAATAAGATTGAAAAATGAGGTTGTAATCTAACATTTTGTAGTTGCTCCTATCGGGGAGAACGTCAAGCATCTTCAAGACATAATCACACTTGTTCATGATGACTACGATATTGCCTTTGTCTACTTTAGAAAGAACAAGGCCATTAGGGGAGAGGGACCAGTAGTCGTTAGGGATAACTTCATCAACATGTAGCCATCACATGGAATATTGTAAGACCTTCATTGTTTTTAGATATGTAAAATGGGTATTTAACTACCTACAACTAAGGTTTGAAGGCATGACTCATCACACAACTTGAAAAAATAACACATCTACTGCAAAGTGTCCCAAAAATGGCTTTTTAAAGATTCGACCAAAACTTAATCTAAAAAAATCCAATATTTGAACACTAAAATATCATTTGTTATAAAATTATGTCCATATTTTTCTTCAAAGCTTAACTTATTGATCAATAAAGTCATCTTATTTTCTTTTAGGAACACTTGTTATTGTTGTATCTTATCTTCATATTCAACTGAAAAGAAGTAACAATTGAAAACTCTTACACAATTTTTGTTCATAAAATAACATATTTTTATATAAAAAATAACTTATATTAAAACATAATCACGCCTAAACTTGTTTTAGTAGTATTCTATATTTTTTACTAGTTTTTAAAAATTGTTCAATCTCTTTTATATTATATACATGCAAGAACTTAATTTATTGATAATTAATTTTAAAATAGTTATCTCTACAACCTAAAATTTCCAATGACAACCGTAAAATTATTTATTTTATATCCTAAAATAATATGTTGTGCACCAATTGTTGGACACTTCAACATTGGTCTTTCCCCATTTCTAACCCTATCATAGATGTCTGTATTATCTTATCATACACGAACATTTTGTTTGACACTAGTTAGGGTTTGCTCGATCGACTTCCCACCTGGACTCGTCTTTCAGACATGGCCTTTGTTTATAAAGGGAAATTGATGTTGAGAGCTTATCATGTGATGGGTTATAGAGAGCAGGGCATGAGTAGAGGAGGTCGTGGATCATGCTCGTCGCTGCATTGAAGAAATCGATTATGCCTTTCCTAGTCGCTTCCTCACTCCAAGTTGGTTAAGATCTTTGTATTTTATTCAACAGTATAGGCTTTGAAGGGTTTGCCTTTAGGCTTATAGGTTTGATTCTTTTTGGACGATTGTTTTGAAGTAAGAGGGTTTGAAGGGTTTGCATGTACGATTATTTTTAGTGAACGGGATAAGATTTATATTGGCTATCAAATATTATTTAATATTTGAGATTATTTTAGATTTGCTTATATGAATGTTTGGTGTTTTAATGTAGTCATTTAATGACCTTAATATAATCTTTCTTGCATAAATATTTTTTCTCTCTGCCCAGACAAAAATGTTTCCTTCAGAAGCCAGCAACACTTCCTTCAGAAGGTACGCCCATGTTTCCAAAGCTCAAGTGTATGAAATTGCAATGTATTTTTGTCTTTCAATTTTGTTTTATCATTATCCCTAAAATTAGAGAACATTAGTAAATATGCTCTGTTTTTCCATTGGATGGGACAAATCGACCACAAAAATATTTTACTTCACCTTTTTCAGTAATGGAGAATGTCGTAGCAGCTACAATATAATATATTTTGCAAGCGCTTTCTCATCTACTCCTTGAAGGGCATCCCTTCCTGTTGAAGCCTTGGGATTTTCTCTGTTATACTGTGAAATCAGATCTGCTACTAAAATTGATGAATGTATGGTTGTGCCCTTCTCATATAACCTTATTATGAAGAATTGTGCTTATAATACATGCAAACTACCTCTTGTTGAGGAATGGGCAGATTTGTATTCAAACTATCAACGTATTCTATTAAAATTGAAATGCCAAGTGATTACCATGTTAATATTCTGAAAATCACAGATAGTTGGAGTTGGAGATTGTAGAAGCTTCTGGGTATCTTATATAGATTGAATGTTAATATTTGTTGAGTCAGTCAATTCATCATAGAAAGATATTGGCCCTTATATAGCTTATAATTTTATAAGTCTTCACACATGGTTTACTATATCTGGGAATGGATAATATCAGATTTAAGGATTGCGTTGTGGATAATTGGAAGCTGTGTAATTTGTTGGGTTCAAGATTAGGTGTAATACTTTGTTCTGATAATTACAACCTAGTTGTTTTGATACTTTGTAATACTTGTATACTAACTTCCTAGCTATTTTGAAGGCATGTCCAAGCTTTAGTTGAGCTCAATCAAATGAAAAGCGTGTACCAAGGACATTTTTGGTAATTATTAGTTGTGTTTTTAAAGGTGTGTATCCACACCAAATCTTTCAAGGAATGTTGTTTTCTCCACAATATGATAGTATGGAAGTCCACATCCAAATTTATGAAAATGATTATTTCTTCTAATTTTTGTTTGTTTGGTGTTTGAGTGTTTTTTTGTATGTGTAGATGAAATGAACCAAAGATGCATAAAAGGAGGACAAACTCAATACTAATTTCAGGTGGGGTTAATTTACACCTCACTAAGGCAATGAGCCATAAATTTTTTTTCTATTTTTGAATTCATATTTTGTTCTTATTTTTTCCATGTATAAGTTCATAGTTTGTTCTTATTTTTTTCCATGTATAAGTTTAATTCTTCTAGTTAAATTTTGTTCTTACTTTTTTCAATGTATAAGTTTGATTCTTCTAATTAAATATAGATCAATTGTATGTTGTAGGATAGATGAATAATAAATGCTGCCATAGAACAAATAGATTGGTCGATGTGATTTACATATAACAACAAATCTCTATATGCCTATACATATCTCTATATGCCTATGCTCATATGCATATACATGCATCTTTGTAAATGTGTTTGTGGGTATATGTACATATGCATGTTCATACATATGGATGGATATGCATGTGTGTAAATATGCATGCATATGTATGCACACACACACACACACACACTCACACACATATATCTCTATGTGTGTGTGTGTGCACAACCTTTAGTTATATGTTGTAGGATAGATGAATAATAAATGCTACCATAGAGCAAATAGATTGGTTGATATGATTTATATATAACAACAAATTCTGCATGCATATAGTTGCATATACTCATACACATCTGAAATTTTGTATGCATATAGTTGCATATACACATCTCTATATGCCTATGCTCATATGAATATACATGCATTTGTGTAAATATGTTTGTGGCTATATGTACATATGGATGGATATGCATGTGCATAAATATACATGTATATATATATGCACATTCATGTATATATGTACACACATGTATGTACATGTGTGTGTGTGTGTGTGTTTATATGTATGGATATGCATGCATGTATGTAAATATATATTTGTGAGTACTTATACATACATATGGATGCATATGCATGTATATGTATGCATGTGCATTTTTTTTTAAGTACTACATGTAATACCCTAAAAATGGTCATCTAAACCATGAGCCCCTAATCTCGACAACATCACCAAGGTCCTAACCAAAAGCAATTAAATCAAATCTTGAGCACACAATTAATTCTTTAATCATCAAATGTCACACGGCAAAATTAATCACTCAATATTAATTAAATATTTATTTAATTAATTAAATCATTCCAAGTGAATCATTTTAAACAATTATCTTATTTATTTTAATTGAATATCCTAGCATATTTAATTAAATAAATCAATTTGCCATTAAATCATCAAAAAGAGGAATTAATTTTAATTAAATAAATCAATTGAGCACAAATCTTCAAAAATGGAAATAAATCAAAAAAGGAACTAATTGACCAAGAAAGAATTAAAAATTGAGAAAAGAAATCAATTGGAAATAATCTTGAAAAACAAATTAAAAATTGATGGATAATCTCAAAGAAAGCAATTAAAACAATTAAATCTCAAAATTGAATGAAATAGAGAATAAATCAGTTTTTTTTTCTGATTTAATCTTATTTTTAGTTCAATTTTCTTTAAAACTGATAAAAGCATCCAATCACATCAATTCACTTGGATTGTGCTTCCTCTTGGAAAATCTTGACCGCTCATCATCATTGATCTTAGTCATTGGTATCTTTCTGAATTTTCTATAAATTTAGGCTCATCTCTCATTCAAAGGAGACTAGAGAATTTATTGTTATTATGTTGATTTTGCTCTAGGTTCATTGAGAATATTGCATATTAATTATTTCATATTGATTAAATCATTTAGCTTAATATTGCAAAAATCATGTTAGATTAATCTTGCCTCCATCTAGCTAATATCATGCTCATATAGATTAAAATCCTTCGTCTTGATGTTGTCTAGTCATTGGTATTACTTATAATCTGAGAACAATCTTATACTCGCATCTTTTAGAAGGCAATGGGTTGGTTTGTTATGGTTTTATTATTCATGCTTATATCTATCTAACCATACATGTAATGACTTAATTGAAGTGTTGTGCTTACAGATACAGGTTCACTTTTCACACACACATCTCTGGCGCCCACCGTGGGGCCGAAGACTACTTTTTTTTGGCCTCCAAGACTAACTTTTTATTTTTGTTATTTTTCAGGTTTTTTTTTACTTTTCGGATTTTTGGTCGTACAGCCTCTGCATAATCTCGTACGACATTTCTCACAGGTTGAAACAACAAACTACATGTGTCATACGAAATGAAATCCTCTATTGTACAAGCATAAATCCTCTATCGTGCAAGAAGAAATCCTCTATCGTACGAGTAACTGATTTGTCATTTTTTTTTCTATTTTTACTCATTCGGTTTGGTGAGAATTGTCGTATGGTTAGGTGAGAATACTCGTACGAGTTACTGTTTTGTTGTATGAAAAATAGAGAGTTTTTGTTTAGGATTTTTCCTCTTCTCTTCTCTTATCTTCTCTCTCTTATACTTTAAGTTATATTCCATATATATTGTCAGGATGTTTGAGAGGGGTTTCGGACCTCCAAGAGTTATAATGCAAAATCTAGTTTTTGGAGGATCCTCCAAATTTCAGACTAGTCAAATTTCAGGGCATTTCAGCATCAGGAGTGAAAAATTTGTAACCAAGATTTCACTAACTTTTTCTTCTTGTAGGTTTCTAACAATTTCTTGCAGGTTGAAGGAGTTAGATTAGGATTTGGTGAAAAACAAATTACTTTTTAGGGTTTTTCTTGAATTAAATTTTGATGATACTAACGCTAACCCTGAATTATCTTTTGTCTGCCTAATATTTTCACAGCCTAACCAGTTTCTTGTAGAGCGCTTGTCAAAGAATTTATCAATCAAACATACACCTGCCAAAGAATAAAAACAACATGACTACTGATGCGTTGTTTTTGCAGGTTGCCTAAAGAGAAAATCGACCAAAAATTGTGTATTCTTTAAATTCATTTTTTTTAGGCACCTAACTTGCTATCTGGTTAATGAATAAATCTGTCTTTTGTGTTTTCAGAAAAATCTGGGAGGTGGGAGAGCATGCTCTTATCTTTTACAAACAATCAGAAATCTAGACCCTCGAAGCTTTTTTCTAAATTTTGAGATTTGTGTACCTTTAGTAGGCCTGTCACAGTGGGAAAAAGTAATCACCCTATGAGAACGACCCAAGTGAGTATAGCTGGACCTGAGCATTCCAACTCACTATAATAAATAGGCCTCTGGTGATTAAAGTCTCAGAGGATGGGATTATTTGAGTTTTCTCTTTGAGATCTCTCATATCGAGCATTTTGTAGGGCCTCGCGGTCTCAATCACGTTTACATGACTACAACATGTTTTGGTACCTTGTTGGGCTATAGGCCTCAATCATGCTTGCATGACTTCAAGGGGTAATTTCAAATGGAATTCCTGACTAAGAACTATAAGATAGAAGCTACCTGGTTCGCCTCCAAAAGGTTGATAATCTTTGTGCAAGAGAGATAGTAACTCTCCCAAGACACTTGCCATATTGTGCCCCCATTAGCATTTGGAGTCGACTAATACAGCGTTGAGAATCCATTGCGTGAGACTTAGTGGTCGTATTCTGATTAGCTATTGGGTGTGTACCTAAGTTAGCAAGCAAAGGTTTTCTTCTCTAAGACAACTTCCATAGGGTTTGCATGTTGTGATTGGAGTTACTACTCATACTGTGTGTTTTTTGTGTTTTCATGCCTCAAACTAAAAATGGAATACTAAAACTAGAGAAAACAAATTAACAAACGCAGTGATCAAAACTCTGTCCGTGTCACAAACTAGTCTATCCTGGTCAAAAATCAGTCCATCTCAGAATTGGTCATACTCAGTTGTCATAATCAGCCATTGAAAAAACTCAGAATTTTTGTCTTTGTTCTGTGAACAGTCGTACGAGCCTAGTAATTTGTCATCCTGCACCATATTCTGTGTCATACGAGTCTTCTAATTTGTCATCCTAAGCTCAATCCTCTATCGTACGAAACCCAACAGTTTGTCATTTAAAGCTAAATCCTATGTCGTACGAAACATAATTGCTCAGAATCATTTGTCGTTCGGGATCTACCCATTTGTCATACGGTACTAGGCAGCAACTCGTATGAAACAGAACTATTGTCGTCCTAAACCTATTATACTATCATACAGTCTCAGAAATACAGTCGTATGAGTCTCTGATTTTGCCAGTCCAGAACAGTCAAACCTGTCCAAAATAGTCTACAGCGAGCCTAAAACTGGTTATCATCCTCTTGAGCATAAACAACCTTGATAGTGTACCTCTGCCATTGTGTTGCACGATTTTGTCAATCATCTTTAAGCTAGTTCAAACAAACATCTTATCAAACCTAAGTTAACTTAGATAACATCTTACACAGGATAGATCATTCCTCAAACCAGACTAGATCTTAGTTACTTCTCTCAATCACTACGTTAAACGAACTACTAACTATAATTTGATCTTGACTTCTGCAACACATCTCGCTCTCGGCCCTGTCGGTTAAAAATGCCTGTTCAAACCAAAAGCTCTTCTAATTTTTTTGACAAAAGTAAGAATCTCATGGATACCTTAGCTCCAATTCCCATGGCTGCCTATGCTCAAATGCTTCAAGATATAAAGGAAGAAATATATGACATGGAAATCCAACAAAATAAATCAATGACTCCATTTGAAAAACAAATGTATGATATCAAGTGTGAGAAACTTCAAGAAGTGCTAAAACGATTATGTGATTTGACAAGAAAATACCAACAAATGATTGACAATCAAAAGCCAAATCTCAAACAAGCTCATGAGACACCTTCACCAAGACAAAAAGACATCTATTCCCTAGATAGACAATTTACACCTTTGGGGCAATCTATTGAGTCAGCTTTGGAAGAGCTTATTAAGAACAATCTTATCATATTGCCTAAAAAGACCACATGGGGATGTGCAGTTTTGAGTAGTTATTGTGTATATCATAGGCATAACAAACATAAGACTTCAATGTGTATGGAATTAAAACATAAGATTCAAGATCTCCTTGATGATGGTGTCATTGGAATTGAAGATCCTAATGACTCACCTAAAGAAAAAGAAGGAACTATTTCTAAGCATGATCAAAATCGTGAACCTATGTCTAGCAAGGCTCCATATGTAGCCTCCATCCCTTCCATGATGCCTCCATCTCCTAAAAATTCTCATAAAGAATTCATACCATCTCCTTCAAACAATGAAACTTCTCATGTTTACCTTCAAGGGCTATCTCCTATGGAAATCCAAGTTATTCCCAATACTAATACAAGTTCCTATAAAGATTTAAAAATCTCAGATCCTATGCCATCATGCACTCCAATTCCAAATGTACCCACTCCAAAGAGTCTCACTCAAAATGCTTCCCAATCAAGCCAAAATATGGAGACCTTCCAAGAATACCCTACCCGTATGCACAATCCTACCCCTTCCTTAGAAGTGACTTCATGTCAAGAGGATAATCTAAAAAATGAAGAAAAAAGTCCTATCATAAATCAAGATCAAGACACCAAAACTCCTCAATCCCATCTAATGATTGAAAGATGTCCTATTTCCCTAGAATCACATGATGATCCCATTATACCTTTCCATTTCTTCCAAGATGACCCCCTTCCATCTCAAGAGAAAATAATCCTTCCAAATCCCATTCCTAATCCACTTCCTAAGCAAGATCATAATTCCTCTTCCACCTTTTCAAATGATCTTATTCAAAATGAAGAGTCAAACACCCTTCCTACTCTATCCAATGGTCCTATTCCATGTCAAGATCAAAGTATCCCTTCCTCTCCTTATCATAATCCTCCATTTTCACCTCAAGGATCCATCATGCCTACAAATCCCTCTCGTGATCCTATCATTCCCTACATTCCACCTCCACCTCAAAATGGACCTGCCTCTAGCATCAAAAGTAAGAAGAAACCCTTTGTTAAAAAGATCTTTCAAAGCATGCATTATCAAAGAAAAGGGTTAGATATTCATGAACATGGTATATTAGAACCCCCTGCTATAAAAGAAAATCTTGATTATCATGGATACATTGCTCACTCTCAAGATGTTGGTATCCCTCATAAATCCTACATTTCTCTAGTTAAATCTAAATACACGCTTTCCCCATCATCACTTCCATCCATTCTAGGTCCCTATATCCCTCCATCCCTTATGCAGGATCAACAAAGGCACACGTCTTTGAGTACCTTCCATCCATCCAAAATACCTCCATATCATTCCTATCTACCCACGCATCTCCCTCCAAGCAATTTAGATGCCAAGCATAAAAGTCATAAGTCAAGTAATCCACATGTATTCAAGGATCAACATGTCCCATCTAATCAACATGTCAAAACAAAGCAAAATATGATCCAAAAAGAAAAAGAAAAATACAAAACGCCACAAAGGCCAACAAATAAAGAAGAAAATTCAAAATTTATATGGGTTCCTAAGGCACTTGTACAATCAATGCGCTCTAAGGAACTACAAAAGCATGAAAAATAAATAAATATGTGTATCCCTAAGCAGCTGCTTGAAGCACAACAGTCTAAAGAAAAATCAAAATTGGCATCCAAAATTGTTGTTCCTCCATCCAAACCTTCCGAGTCTATTCCTCCATCACCTCCTTCATCCATTTTGGGTTCTTATGCCCCAAAATCTATAACCTTTCCTCAATCCAGATATCAAAATCTGAGATTCACTTCTCCTCCATATGTCCACCATCCCTCAAGACGTGTGCCAATGTTGATCTTTCCAGCATTTTCATCTATCCATACACAATTCTTCCAAAATCCCATCCATTATCCAACACCTATTTTCACCCTTCCATCCCTCTTATCCAATCCTTTGCATAAATCCTTGGCCTAGTTTCATTTCATTATCCCGCCAACATCTTTGAGCATACCTTCATAGCCATGGTCTATTGCAACTCATATTCTAAGGGTACCATCCAAAGCAGCGAGACACTGGATTCCTTCTCCCATCTCCTGTCATGCCTCCATTATCTTCCAAAAAAAAAGAAAAAAAAATGATGAAAAAGTTTTTAAAAAAAAACAAAAATCAGAAAAAAAGTAAAAAGAAATAAATTTATCTTTGTGTGAAAACCACTTCTTGTGGTGCCTTGGGCAAGTACCATGATGAAAACCTAGCAAATAGGTGTCATGCGTAATCCATTATCCTTTTGTACTATACACTGGGGGCAAGTTCTATTAATGTACATCCATCTGTTATCCTTCTTCCTCCATTATCCTTCATCCTCCATTATCCCTCATCCACTCTATCTACTTTCATATCCCTTTTCCACCTTTGATCTTGACAAGGTTAAGGATCTTTGTAGGCTACATGTGTCCTATCTATTACACTTGATCTAGACCCTTTACCTCCTCTCCATTGCTCACTTACGTCCTTCATTACTCCCTTTTGATCTTGCTTATCATATCTGCCTCCTATCCAAATCTATCCCTTGATCTTGATCAACACTATGGACAAAATGCAAAAACATGCTTTCCACAAACCTCTTGACATGGCCACTTCTTTGGACCATATGGCTTCATTACGTTATATCCTTGCTTCACAGTGCTATACCCTTGCTTTACATCGCTAAAATCCTTTCTTTACATTGCTATATCTGGACCATGTGCTTGGATTAACGTTGTGAGATAGTCCTTGAAAGCATCCACCATCATTCGCTTATCCATTCATGTACTAAAAATCCCTTTTGCCTTGCTAGACACTAGGGGCAAACATTAAAAAATCCTAAAAATCAAAAAATGTCTTGGAAGAAATCCTAAAAATCAGAAAAAGTCCTGAAGAAATCCTAAAAATCAGAAAATGTCTTGGAAGAAATCCTAAATATTAGAAAAAGTCCTAAAGAAATTCTAAAAATCATAAAATGTCCTAAAGAAATCCTAAAAATCAGAAAAAGTCCTGAAAAAAAAAAAAGAGAGAGAGAGAGAAAGAAAATGCCTTGGTGAAAACCTGGTAAACAAGCACCTTGGTAAAAAAAAATGAATCTCTGCCAAGTAGGTGAAAACTTGGTAAATAAGCGCCTCTTGTACTCAAGCGCTCCATCTATCAACTTAACATTGGCATTCCCGCTTTCTTGCATAATTGCTTTTGTTTGTACATATTTCAGTCACTTTTGTGACATCCTGGTTTGTTGGAACCCTCATGGCTTAAAATTGATCATTGTCCTAGTCTTAGGTTAATCGCCATAGCACATTACATTTCCTAAGCAGTATCTATTGGCATTTTTGATGATTGATGCTGAGATTGTCATTGATGGACACACACTTGATTTGAGATCACTTTTTGTATGTATGAGTTAAAGCTCAACTGATATTTGTTCCAACCGGTATGATGTATTATAGTCTTTAGACTATTGGTGTTTTGCAGAAAGTGTTTACCGATCTGAAGCGGTATGAAGACCCCAAGCGGCTCGAGGATCTCAAGCGGTATGAAGGAACGAAGTGGCACAACTCATATTTCCCAGTCTTCATTTTGTCAAACCGGCAACTGATATTTTGTTTGAACTGGTAATACTTTGTGATGAGTTACCAACCAGCAATTTATAATGAGTTACCATCCACCGATTGTTTGATGGTGCTAACACTTTGGCGGTGCTTTTTGTGTCATGTTATAGAATATGTCTAGATGCATTGAAACTAGAAAATTTTATTGTAATCCTATTGGATCGACATGAAATCAAATTCCTTGATAAGGACATCATGCCTAGTGTTTTAGGTTGTTGCTAGGGTTTAAGGTGGTTGAAGAGTTTTTGTAAGTGCGAACATAGAAGAGAAGTTCAGGTCTGTGAGAGAAAGTAGAGTGTGAATGTGTTGAAGACTAGAGTAATGCTAGAATGCATTAGGAACGAGCTATCAAGGATCTAACCAAGCAATTTGTGCTATTTGCTAGATCACTCACTTGTTGATTACTCACATCTTTGACAAGTCTGAAGCCCTTAACCAGGTAGGCCCAAAA
The DNA here is from genome assembly GCF_030272615.1 of Cryptomeria japonica. Taxonomy (NCBI): domain Eukaryota; kingdom Viridiplantae; phylum Streptophyta; class Pinopsida; order Cupressales; family Cupressaceae; genus Cryptomeria; species Cryptomeria japonica. Next base: position 544,297,963 of record NC_081405.1, read on the forward strand.
AGCCTTTTGTAAATCCTCTAACAAGGTGGTTCACATCTGTGAATCTAAAATCCTCTAGCAAGGTAGTCTTCGGACTTATCTCCTAACAGAGACTGAGATTCCTAACAGGATCTGTTCCAGTAAAGAACATTGTATGACCTTAACCGGTCTGGTTCCTATTGTGCAGATAATTACTTGTGAGTTTCATCTCACCGTGGTTTTTCCCATTTGGGTTTCCACACCAAAACCTCTTGTATTATGGTGTTTGTGCTTCTGTGGGTGAATGCATTATTTTCTATTTGGTTTGCATGTGTGCTAACCGGTTTGTTTGCATTTTACCGGTTTACTGCTAGACTAGTAAAGTGTTTAAGTACAGAGATTTTTGGCATACTAATTCACCCCCCCCCCCCTCTTAGTATTCATCAATTGGTATCAGAGCCAACCTTTCTATAAGTCTAACCACTTGGAAAGAGATATGGGGGAATACACTGTGAGGGAACTTACTCATCGGCTCACTCAGTCTGAGCAAACCTATGATGATCTTATGGTCAAATATAAGGCCTCTTAGGCAAAAAGGAAAGAACATGCTAAAAAACTAATGGAGCTATCTGAAAATAGTTCTTCTAATGAAGCAAACATGGAAGCCCTGATTCAAGAAGTAGAAAAGTTGAATGAATCCAATTCCAACCTAAGAAAGGAATTGGAAGGACTGACTATTCGAATGTGCCAAGAGCTTGAGAACCGGAGGAAAGCTGAAGATCTGGTAAAAGACAAAGATCATGAAATCTCCAAGCTGAAGCAAGAAATCAGTACCCTAACCGCTCAACTCCATGTGAGCAAAGTGGAAAAGGAAGACATGCAAGGAGAACTGAACATAGCCATCTTCGAGAATGCAAACTTGATGGAAACAAATGCTGCTATTCCCAAAGAACTCTCTGAGTCAAAGGAAATACTTGCTAAGTTTAACAAGAGTACTGTTAAGCTAGAGCAAAAGCTTGAATCGGCCAAACCTAACAAGAATACTGATGGACTTGGTTACTTTGGTCATGAGCAAGGTGAGACCTCTGTGCAAATGCTAAAGCATTGAAGAAGCAACCGGTATTCAAAGGTAAAGGTAATCAAAAGTTCAAAACTATGTTCTTTAACTATCTTAAAGAAGGACATACTGCTAATGTATGTAGGAGCAAAGCCTACAATAATTTTCCTTACTTTATAAACAATGTACCTAGATCCAATAAGTTCAATGGTAATTGTTATGCATGCAACAAGTTTGGGCATAGAGCATCTAAATGCAGGTCTGTTATGAACAAAACTGGAAGATATCCTCAAAGGACTCAAGGAGTTGGTCCGAAACCTTTTGTGAACCGGAATCCCAACTGGTTTAATACCTTTAATCATCAATCAGGAAGCAGTGGCTATCAAGCGGCAACCGGATGGAGAGAAAACTGTTTGATCTGTCATTGTCATGGACACACTACTGCAACATGCAGGAGGAAGAACGGTAGCATGAATAATGGACCTTGGAGAGCACCTGGAATGGTCTGCTATCATTGCAACAAATTGGGTCACATTGCCAGATTCTACAAAATAAGAAAGGACATACCGGATGACATACCGGTCACTCCAGAAGGAAAGATTGATATTGAAACTGTTCAAGCGGATATGAACAAAACCTGGAAAAAGAAATCAGGAGTGTTGCAAGAAGAACTGGTTTTTGCATCTTGTGTGGAACCCATAGAACCGACAAACTAAGCATCAGAAAAGCTTAGGGGGAGAAAACGGTGAAATACTTCGGACCCTCGATTTACACTAGTAAAAGACCTTAACCGGTATGAGATACCTGTCAGTCAACAGAAGACCAGAAACGGTAAAAGGCAAATTAGGGTTTACGCCCTAATATTGGAGCATTTATTATGGTAGGTGGAGAACCTGTTTAAAAGGAATTTTCAAATCATTTCTCACTTATCATTTTTTGAGCGAAGAATTTTTTCAAGTGTAGAGTGAAGGAAAGCAATTTATACTACAAATTAAAGAATTTATCAAATTCTTGAAGAAGAATCTGAATCAAACATTTGTTGGAGGAGTGTAGAATGCAAAGCGGTATCTCGACAACCAAAGGAGTGTGAAGTGAACTTCAAATTGCAAAGCCCTAAATTTCAATCTGCGAAGGTATTTTTTATAATTCTTCATTTATCATGGCTTCTGCATCTCATGATAGCTCTAGTGCAACTATTGATTCTATGGACTTCATTCAACGAAAGTCGAAATACAATGCCCTATCTCAAGTACCTACTGGTGTTATAATAGAAGAAGGCATTTCCAATTACATAGACTGCAAAATCGAAGACCTAGGGTCTCTTGTAATCCATTCCCAGCTGAGCTTATTCTGTGGAAAGGATAAGAAGATTAAACCAGAATTCAGCATTCTGGAAAAGAAGAAACTTCAAAATGCAGTTTACTTTCTTGAAGAATTTTAGGATGATCACATTTGCATTATTCTAAGCAGGGTACATGGTGATAAGATGTACCTGGAGCAGACTCATGATATCACACCTGAAGCAATTCATGTCGTCACCAGTTTCTGTAACATAGGGGAAGTGCTAGCCCTAAGGAAGGTCAGCAAGACTGAAATGTCCAAGCTCACCGGTTCAGTGAGCGACTCACATGGAATGACTGTCAACTCAATCAAGGATGATCTGCTCAAGTATGCCTGCATGGTGATAGGTTGCCAGACGTTCTCTGCTAGCATAATTAATTATGTCTCTTCTATAATGGTAAATACCGCTTACAGGATGATCAAGGAAGATTGTTTGATCTGTGCACTTGTATGCAAAGACAACTTATGTTGAATCTTAAGTCGATCAAATAGGACAATGCACTGAGATTTAAGTTCAGACAACTACTGGTTGGTTTGTTCTTTTACTTCCAAGGCTACTTTTCAGGAGTAGGTGACATTCAATGGTCTGCTGACCAACCGGTGACAAAAAAAATCAAGGAAAGTCTACAAGCGGTTGGAACCGGCTATCCGGAAGTGTTGAACAAATACTTTCATGAGTTCAAACGCAAGATGAGCCAAAGGATAAGAATATCCAGTGATTTAGTCAAAAAGTATGAGGAAGACATCTGCTTCACCATCAAAGTGGATGAATGCATAATGGAGGCTTTTGAGCCCAGACAGGAAGAAGTAGAGCCTATGGGCTATGAGGTAATGAATGATATGTTGGACAGGTATGCTTCTACCCTAATCGCCTCACCCCTTGATCCTAAGGCAAAGAGAACAGACACCTATTTGGAAAGGGTTACACCGGTTGCAGAACCCTCAGAAAAGAAAGGAAAGGCAGTGCCTTCAACATCGGCACCAGTTACTGCAGCCAGTCCCAAAGTGACCAAGCGGTCACCAGCTAAGAAGAAACCAGAAGTGGCACCTGCAAAAGTCTTTGAGAGGAAGCGGAAGACAAAAAGAAATACACCTAACTCAAAAGAAACTGTGTCAGAAGAACTGCCTAAGAAGACTAGGCAAATGAAGAAAAAGACAAAGAATGAACCGACATCATCTGCACCGGTAAATATTGATATTTCTTCTTACAAACCTTTGACACATTGTCAAAAAACTATAAAGAATATTAGGAGAAAAGTGTTGAATGATTTAATTGATTGTTTTGATGACTTTAATGATGAAGAAAATGAAGAAGTTGAATAGGAAATCATTAAGTATTTGTGTGTTAATGACCGGTCACCTTCAGAAATTAGATCTGAGACACCATAATATTTGTATAATTCTCTAGACAATAAATGGCGCATTGCCATAGAAAAAGAACAAGAAATGAGGGAGGAAATATTTGCTCAACATTTTCCTGATGTATCAAATTCAAAACTTTTCAAAGTTATGAATAAATACAAAGGCCTCTTCTTCATGAGAAGAAGAAGACTCTTGTTACTGGAAGGAAAGGTTCATGAAGTGATCAAAGATACACATACTCATGCTCAAGAAGCTCTAAAGATGCATCAAGTGGCTGAAGCCAATAGGAAAGTTGAGCAAGAACCGAAAACTGGCAAACCGAATGAGGTGTATAACAGTGAAGAAGAACCGGTCACAGAACAAATGGACCCCATTGATGTTGATGCCTTAGATGGTGAAAATGTTACTTAGGATACACCATTAGAAGGAATAGGATAGGAAAAGAAGGCAGAAGAAGAAAAGAAGCAACAGGAAGTAGAAAAGAAGAAACATGCAAATGAAGAGGATAAGAGAAAAAAAGAGGAAAATAAGAAACAAGAGGAAGAGAAGAAGAAGAAGGAAGAGGAAAAGAAAGAAGAAGAGAAGCGGAAAGAGGAAGAGAAAAAATAGGAAGAGGAAAAGAGGAAGAAGGAAGAGGAGAAGAAGAAGGATGAATAAGAGAAGAAGCGAAAAGATGAAGAGAAGAGACAAGAAGAAGAGAAAAGAAAGAAAGAAGAAGAGGAGCAGAGGAAGGCTCAAGAAGACCAGCAAAAAACCAAGGACAAGGAAGTAGCAGAAAAGAGCACACAGGTGGAGACCCCAATGGCAACCGATAGTTAGGCTAAACCAGATGACATTACTAGTTCTATTGACCTTCAGTCTACAAATGAATCGAAGCTGCTGCGGAGCATTTAGCTTGCTCAAGAGCAATTGGATGCTCTAAGGAGGAAAAAGGAGGAAGATGTTATCCAAACTATGGTGGAAACACTTACTAGTTTGATACCCGATATGAACCTTCCCAGTACCGATTCCTCACTTGCACAATTGAAGCTTCTATGTACAGTTGTAGAAGACCAGGTGCAAAGCCTGGAAGAGGTCGCAGAAGCAAATGCCAAGAAGGAACATCAAAAGGCTCTGGACACTGCCTTGGTGAGAAAGTTAACAGAGCTCCGGTCTGATCTCCAGAAGACACAAAAGGACATTAGAGATGCAATGAATGAGGGCAATCTACTACTCAGCAAGATTTTCCAACCTCATTTATTCTATGATGATGTGCTCACTCAGAAGGACAAACTGCAATCTGATATGCAATCATTTATTAGCACCTTCAAGATGCCCTATGACTCCTTCTCCACATATGGACAAACTGTTCACCGGTTTCAACTGCAGTCTGCAAGACTAGAGGCAAAGATAAGCAATTGGACACGAAATTCGCAGGAACTTCAACTAGTCCTACTGCCAAGATTGCAAATTCTCCAGAAATGCTATCTAAATCTTGATGTCGTAATGGTCACTTAGGAGATGAGCATGATAGATGCCATGGAAGAACAGATCTCCCAGATGCAGACAGAGAAAGAGGTGGCTACATCCCCACTTGACTCATGGTCCTTATCCATGAAGCAATGTTTTCAGGACTTTAAATCAGTTTTTGACAAGTTTTACTCTTTACTGTCATAAACACTTATTCTTTTAATACTAATGAAATAGGGGTTAGTCTGCAATATTTTTTTTGTCATTGTTGGCAAAGGGGGAGAAGTATATAAATTTTGATGTTTTGATGTATACTTTCATGTTATTTATGTTAAGGAGTAGTATACATTGTATTTTCTACAAAAGAGATAGTGTATATGCTTAGGGAGAGTAATTTTGATTATGTCATATTTTTGTTGTAAAAAACTTAGATGTCAAAATTTTCCTAAGTGTTGCCATCAATGCCAAAGGGGGAGATTGTTGGCATTTTTTATGATTGATGTTGTGATTGTCATTGATGGACACACACTTGATTTGCGATCACTTTTTGTATGTATGATTTAAAGCTCAACTGATATTTGTTCCAACCGGTATGATGTATTATAGTCTTTAGACTATCGGTGTTTTGCAAAAAGTGTTTACCGATATGAAGCGGTATGAATACCCCAAGCGGTTTGAGGATCTCAAGCGGTACGAAGGAATGAAGCGGCACAACTCATATTTCCTAGTCTTCATTTTATCAAACTGGCAACCAGTATTTTTCTTAAACCGGTATTTTGTTTGAACCGATAATACTCTGTGATGAGTTACCAACCAACATTTTGTGATGAGTTACTATCCACTGATTGTTTGGCGGTGCTTTTTGTGTCATGTTACAAAATATGTCTAGATGCATTGAACCTAGGAAATTGTATTGTAATCCTATTGGACCAACATGAAATTAAATTCCTTGATAAGGACATCATGTCTAGGGTTTTAGGTTGTTGCTAGGGTTTAAGGTGGTTGAAGAGTTTTTGTAAGTGCGAACATAGAAGAGAAGTTCAGGTTTGTGAGAGAAAGTAGAGTGTGAATGTGTTGAAGACTGAAGTAATGTTGGAATGCATTAGGAATGAGCTATCAAGGATCTAACCAAGCAATTTGTGCTATTTTCTAGATCACTCACTTGTTGATTACTCACATCTTCGACAAGTCTGAAGCCCTTAACCGAGTAAGCCCAAAAAGCCTTTTGTAAATCCTCTAACAAGGTGGTTCACATCTGTGAATCTAAAATCCTCTAGCAAGGTAGTCTTTGGACTTATCTCCTAACAGAGATTGAGATCCCTAACAGGATTTGTTCTGGTAAAGAACATTGTATGACCTTAACCGGTCTAGTTCCTATTCTGCAGATAGTTACTTGTAAGTTTTGTCTCACCGTGGTTTTTCCCATTTGAGTTTCCACGTCAAAACCTCTTCTATTATGGTGTTTGTGCTTCTGTGGGTGAATGCATTATTTGCTATTTGGTTTGCATGTGTGCTAACCGGTTTGTTTGCTAAACTGTTTTACCGGTTTACTACTAGACTAGTAAAGTGTTTAAGTACAGAGATTTTTGGCATACTAATTCACCCACCCCTCTTAGTATTCATTAGTATCAACCAAGTCAACCTTACGTCAATGAAACCTGGTCCTCCACTCTGAGTCAGTCACCTATCTCCTGACTACTAAAGAGTTTTATCACTGAGTACACAAGAAAAACATTACTGAAAACAATCACTAAACTGTTTGAGATATGCATGGAAATTTTCTTTGTGTGCTGTCTTTTATATTGGTTTTCGATTATTATCCCTTTGAGTAACTCGAGGAAGTCTATTATGACTAAGAGGAGCAAAGATTGGGGGCATAATATTTTCTTTATTTTCTGCTTGTAGGAATGATCCCAATGATCTAAAAACATCTAAATTAGCTAGGTGTCTATGATAAGAGCCTTCACATTAAGGTGAAATCACCACACATACCTCAACTTCGCTTATTTGAATGCTATAGGGAGGTTCCCATCATTTCTTTGTCTATTTTGAGGGAATTTATTTATCATGCAATCCAGGTCCCTGCAAAATCTGTCCGTGGATATGAACGAAAAAAGGGTCATTGCGGACAAGATAATTAATATTGCACATGAAAAGAAAGGAACTCTAATCTGCCTGCTATGTTTGTAAAATACTCAATGATGAAAATCAAGCTCTTCAAATCTAGTGACTAGGTTTCGATTGCATCTCATTTTGCATCTCATCTTGCATTTCATTTTGCATCTCATGAATTTCGAGTGATTTCGGTATAATAACAATGCTCTCTTTATCTTCTGAATGAGAGTTGGAAGCTTCATCGTTTCTTAGCTAAGTGGTCTCTTTTTCATCATCGTTTCTTTGATCGAGTACTTGTGTATTGAGATGTTAGTTGCATACAGGAGCATCCTATATAAATCCATACATTTCATTTTATACTTATTTGCATGCATATTATTGCATGAAGAAAAATAAACATTTGCATCATCATTTATTTGTATAAAAAGAAACAAAAATAAAAACCCATATTCCATTTGCATTCATTCATCTATACTAAAAAGAAATGCATACATATAGAATAAAGCATATAGAACATCTCATAATCCATCAACACAAGTATGATGAAATCAAATCACAAGCTTGAAAATCAGCTGTCCTGAGTCCATTTTCGGGATCAAAATCAAAATTGGAGATCATTTTGTTAGTCAATTTCACAATTTGGACCACTTAGCGCCTTTTTTATCAAAAGCTCATTCTGTCTTCTAATTGCGCTTGATTTCTCGTTAATCAACGCTGAATCTCAATTTAATTTCTACAAATCAACTTTGTGCTCAATTTCTCACTAAAATTTCAAAAATTCCTCTGAATCAATTTATGTCAAATCATCATCATCGCTAAGGTAATTGCCTATAATCATTATGTACCCTCACTATCTTTCGATTTCGCTCCCGAGGGGGCATACTCGTGACCTTATGACCTCACATCTTCAAATGTCGAGGAAAAATTTCAAATCTTCATCAAAAGTCAAGCAAAACATCTTTTTCAACTAAAGAAAATCAATCAAATCCTCATCGCTAGGGGCATCTCAACTTCATCGCTTTATATCAAGTCGAGATCTCTCGATCATCTGAACCAAATCAATCTCTAGGAGCATATCAGTTTCATCGCTTCATATCAAGCTAATATTTGTCTTTTATCATAATCAATCCCTTAACGTTAATCAGTTTCATCGCTTTTCATCAAGCTGATTATTCATTTAATCTCAATCAAGGGTTTAAAGAGTATCTTTAATCACACTAAATCTAAGCAGGTGTTCAATATTTGTTTCTTGATCAAGCTGGATAGTTTATCTTCATTGTATCTTGATCAATCAAGTTCAAGATCGATTTTTATCATCACTCGTTGTATCTAAGTTCAATCAAGTTCTAGATCAATAAGATCTGCTTCTTGATCAATCAAGTTCAACTTCGGTATCTTTTGTTTTCTATCATTCCTAGTTCAATCAAGTTCGGGAACGCTATCGCTTTAATCAGACTTTATTCAGCTTTGTCGCTTCGAATCAAGCTAAACACCTCGCTTTTCATCTAGTTCGTGATTAATCAAGTTCAGAACTGGCATCTCCTAGACATCAACTATTCTTTGAACCAACGCATTGCTCGCACATTAATTCAAAGAGGGGCAAATGCAATACCCTAAAAATAGTCATCTAAACCATGAGCCCCTAATCTTGACAACATCACCAAGGTCCTAACCTAAATCAACTAAATCAAATCTTGAGCACACAATTAATTCTTTAATCATCAAATGTCACATGGCAAAATTAATCACTCAATATTAATTAAATATTTATTTAATTAATTAAATCATTCCAAGTGAATCATTTTAAACAATTATCTTATTTATTTTAATTGAATATCCTAGCATATTTAATTAAATAAATCAATTTGCCATTAAATCATCAAAAAGAGGAATTAATTTTAATTAAATAAATCAATTGAGCACAAATCTTCAAAAATGTAAATAAATCAAAAAAGGAATTAATTGACCAAGAAAGAATTAAAAATTGAGAAAAGAAATCAATTGGAAATAATCTTGAAAAACAAATTAAAAATTGATGGATAATCTCAAAGAAAGCAATTAAAACAATTAAATCTCAAAATTGAATGAAATAGAGAATAAATCAATTTTTTATGATTTAATCTTATTTTTAGTTCAATTTCCTTTAAAACTGATAAAAGCATCCAATCACATCAATTCACTTGGATTGTGCTTCCTCTTGGAAAATCTTGACCACTCATCATCATTTGAATCTAGTCGTTGGTATCTTTCTGAATTTTCTATAAATTCAGGCTCATCTCTCATTCAAAGGAGGTTGGAGAATATATTGTTATTATGTTGATTTTGCTCTAGGTTCATTGAGAATATTGCATATTAATTATTTCATATTGATTAAATCATTTAGCTTAATATTGCAAAAATCATGTTAGATTAATCTTGCCTCCATCTAGCTAATATCATGCTCATATAGATTAAAATCCTTCGTCTTGATATTGTCTAGTCACTGGTATTGCTTATAATCTTAGAGCAATCTTATACTCGCATCTTTTAGAAGGCAATGGGTTGGTTTGTTATGGTTTTATTATTCATGCTTATATCTATCTAACCATACATGTAATGACTTAATTGAAGTGTTGTGCTTACAGATATAGGTCCACTTTTCACACACACACACACTACAAAGATACAAATTTGGACTAGAAAAACACAGAGTCACATATCAGATTGGAACAACTCATAATTTGGTCTCAAGTTACATCATAATTCCACAAATGATATGAACAAAATACATGTACCCACCTTCCAAAAAAACAAATTCCAAGGACCTTCGACTACACTAATAGATTTGTATATCAGATTGGATCAATTCATAATATGGTATCAAATTACATCATAATTCCAAGGATGATATGAACAAAATACATGGTATGATGAATCACGTGCCCATCTTCCAAAAAAAAATCAAGGACCTAGGACCTTTGACTACATTATCAGATTAGCTTTCATGTGAACTTCAAGGACCCAACTTCAAAAAAAACAAATTTCAAGGAACTTTGACTACCCTATTAGATTATCTTTCATGTGAACTTTGACTACACCATCCTTGGGGGAAGCATGGAACAATGACCATCATTAGCCATAGCTGCAATGTTAGAACTTGATCCTCCTTTTGCTTGCTCCTTTGAAGGTGTTATGGGAATCTGTGATTGGCTCATAGAAACCTGATTGTTAATTGGATAGTTGACAACTGATGAATATGCAGGGGTGTAAATGTTAATCATGTCCTTGAGAATTGAATTTTCTGAAATAGGATTTAAGGGGTTGCTCAAACGCCTCTATCTTTCCAACTCCTTCCTTGCCTTTTCAAATTCCTTCATCCTTTTCACCTCTTCTTTTTTTTGCTCTTTGTCTTGCCTTTGAATTATTCTTAGTTGTTCTTTATTTTGCTTCTTCAATGCATTTTCTACCTTTTTTTGTTCCTTTAGCTCTCTCTCAATAGCTCTAGTAGCCTGTTCTTTTTTTCTTGCCTTCAAATCTGCAATCTCTTTCTTTTTGGCTTCTTGCTCCATGTAAAATTGCATGTACTCATCTCCTGTGAATATTTGAGATTGTCTACTCAACCTAATCGTGCCAGCACTCTCATGAGAATATTTCTCATTCACCCTTGCATTTTGAAACCTAAGAAAAGATGATAGTGGTTGCATTTGTTGGCATTTTGATGCAATCTTGTATGACTGGTGAATGATATGGTTGTCATTGTTGGAAACATCATCTCTTAAGTCTTCACAATCTATCAGTAGTAAGTAGACTAGGATACTGAGGTCAACCGACTAAGCAATAAGTAAACATGATAAATAATGAGTAGAATGGCAAGCAGTAAGTAGACTGACAAGCAGTAAGTAGATCGGGTAGCAGTGAGTAGACCAGCATGGAAGAGGTCAATCGGCTAAGCAAAGAACATACTGGTTTATAGGAGGAAACCAACTAGATAGTTTTTTGATGGATACACCAAAAGAGTTTGTAATTGATAGACTGGTAACATGTAGTTAACATTCAATTAATTCTCCAGTCAACCGACAGACTTATTGACATGTTCGACTATCTTGACAGAGATTCCTGCAATGATTGCAGGGGCATGATTTAAGGCATGTTAACAAAATTTTGAAAGGGATGTTTTGGAGCGAAAGTTGGCGATAGACTGTAGGATCAATAAATTCACATAACTCATTCTTGAGATGGTTGTTGTCAAGGTGAATAAAGATAATGTGAAAGTGTACACAGGGGGAGTTTGACAGAGTGCAGAGCCGAGTGACAGAGGACCAAAAGAGTTGAGTTCAACAAAGTGGTGACCCAAGTGATAGATGACCGACAAAGTTGAGTTCAACAGAGTGGTGACCCAAGTGACAGAGGACCGACAGAGTAGAATCCAAGGATCAGTAAATCGGCAGAGGGTAGAGTTGAAGGTGCATTTAGGAAATCGATGTTGTGCAGAGCAGACACAACCGATGCAGAAATAGTGTGATTCCTCAGTGTGATATGGTCAAGCTAATTAGTAGCCACTCCAACAAATCATCTTTGTGTTGCTCTCTAACCATTGCAACTAAAATCCCTTAATAGGGTGGACTTTAACAGGTCCCAATTTAAAAATCCCTCAACCAGGTGTCATCTTAGTTGATGATTCCAAGACCTTTTGATAAGGCTACCTTTAACAGGGTAAAGGAAGTAACAGGCCTTAGACAAAATCCCTTAATCGGGTGGCACCTAATAGTGTCTTTGTAATCTCCTAACAGGGATGGCTCTTCACCGGGCGTACTCCAGAAGAGTATAAATTTTGTGAGTTCCTACTCACATTGTGGTTTTCTCCCATTTGGGTTTCCACGAGATAAATCTTGGTGTCACTGTGTTTCTTTTCATACATGGTTATTCTTTTGCAAAAGTTATTTATATTGATGAGTGTTAAGTTAGTGGTAACTTAAGTAAAAAAAAAAAAGTGAGCAATATCGGTAAAGTGTTGATTCACCCCTCCCCTCTAAACACCGATTGGGACTAACAATTGGTATCTGAGCCAAGTTCCTCTGAAGTGAAGCTTGATAGCTTGAGGATAAAGATCATGGAAGAATACCGGTATTAGAAGCAGATTGATGAAGAAAATGAAATCATTGCTCTACTAAAAGAGAGACTAAGAAAATCTCTTGTAATAAGGAAGGAATTAGCTCAACAGCTAAATGAGAATCAAGACATCATAGATCAACTCTCTAAACAGAGTGGACCTAAAGAAGTTGAAGAAGTAATCTCAGAACTCATGGAAAAGAACAAGAAACTGATTGAAGAAATCACACATCTCAAAAGAGAACATGAAGGTCAGGCCCTAAGAATGACTAAGATACTGGAAGTCGTAGAAGTGTTGATGAAAGAAAAAGGGAAGCATGCTTTGAGAGAACATGCTCTGAGAGAACATGATGCAATTATGATTAAGAAAAATGAAGAATCCGAATTCTCACTCAAGAGAATGAATACATACATAAGAAATTGCATGCCAACACAGAAGAAAAAGAAAAGATGGTGAAAGAGATTGAACAACTCAAGAGTGAGTTGAAAGCTGAGAATGAGAGAAATGAGAAGCTGGGAAAATTCAATGAAATCTATGAGAAGTTAGATAAACAGTTGAAGGCTCAGAGAAGGGCAAAAGAAACAACTGGTCTTGGTTACCCTGGTACAGGTCCTATGGAAACCGGTGAATCATCTAAATCCAAAAAGATGAAGGATGATAAAAGGAATTATTCTGAAGTTGAAGGTATGAAGTTCTCTAAATCCTCCTGTAATCATTGTGGTAAATCAGGTCATAAGACATGATTGTAAAAATAAACTGGTTAGTCAAAAGAAGAATTTCACATTTGATGGGTACTGCCATAATTGTCATAAGTATGGTCACAATCCTTATGAGTGTAGATCTCAATCTAGTAGTATGCCAAATAGAAGAATTTTAATGGACTTTATTTCACATGTAATAAGTTTGGACACAAATATGAAGAATGCAAGCTCAAGTCAAATGTATCAAGACAACCATTCAAACCAGTTAGGCCTAATGAAAGGAATAATCAGTTCAAAGCCACTTGTTTCACTTGTGGTAATTTTGGTAATGTTGAAACTAATTATAGAGTGAGAATGGGGTAGAGAAATAATGCAAGACCATGGAGGACAACTGGTATGGCATGTTTCAATTTCCATAAGATCGATCACTTAGCTAGAGAATGTAGGAATCAATCCTATAACCAGTTTGGAGACAAGAACTGGTCTGGCAAGAAGAAAGGAAAAAATGAACTGAAAGGGAAGAAGACAATTAAAGAGGTGGAGAATGAAATGAAAAAGACATGGATCAAGAGAAAAGAAATAAAACAAGGAGAAAATCTTCCAGAAACCAAGTCATCATCCACCGGTGATGACAATTCCTCTTCAAACTAGACATATCAATGCTCAGGGGGAGCACATATGGTAAGATTACTTTTGTATCCCCTTAAGAAATATAAGGATGTGTCTATCTGCATAGTTGTGATGCATAAAAGTTGATCTAAAAGTTCTTAGTTGAAGAATGTCTTGTGAGTTAGTTATTTGTGTATCAGTATCGGTAACAAATAACCGGTAAAGTCAAATCAGTGTACTTTAAGTTGTAAGTTTCAAAGCTGACCATTGTATTATAATACAGATAAATCTCAATGGATAAATAAGGAAATGTCAACACATTTTCATGTATCCTGCTTTTCTAGTGAATCTCTCGAGCTCCTATGCAATCAAACACTAGTACATTCAGGTCAAAACTTCGATGGCAAATCATCGGAATTCTGACACAATTTCATCGCACTACCGACAAAAAAAGTCATCAAAAACTTTGTGTCAAAAGTTCCAATTATCCTTGTGGTCGTCGCAATTCTAAAATCACCTCCAACCTTTTCGACAGCCACCATGGATGCTCATACCCCGAAAGAATACCATCGCGATCTCGGCCTATTGTCGGAATTCTGACTCCAAAGGATAAAATTCCAACAGAGGAGTGTCATCGAATGCACAACATCCTCCTCAAAACTCTCCTGAAGGCGGTCATAATTACGATGGCCTCCAGGAGAGTTCCGACGGCACTTACGATGGCCTCCAGGAGAGTTCTGATGAGGATGCTGTGCATCCGACGACACTCCTCTATCGGAATTTAATCCTTTGGAGTCAGAATTCCGATGATAGGCTGATTTTTCAGAAAAAAAAAATTATAGAAAAAGATTGACATTGGTATCTCTCTTCTATCTCTCTTCTCTATCCCTCTCTACTATCTCTCTTCTCTCTCCCCTCTCTAGGTCTCTTTCTCCATCCCTCCCTTCTTCTCTCCCTCTCTACTTCTCTTTCTCTACCTTCTCCAGGTCATTATCTCTTCCTCTCACCCTCTCTCTCTCTCTTACCTCTATAGGTCTCACCTTCCATTCCTCCATCATTACCCATGTTGTCAAGTTGCAACATATTTTCCAAAGTACTTGGTTGCTAGGGTTGATTTACTTAAGTGTTGGAGTCGGAGTTAGATGAGACCTGCATGATTAAGTTGTATTAAGTGATCAAGTCACCAAGATCTCAATTGTAAACATGACTAGGTTCTAGGTTTTTAGGGTATAGCATAGGTCAAGATTGAGGTATGGTGGTCAAGAATTACCTTCCAATGACAAAAGAAATCCAAATGATGAAGAATGAAGGTGATGAACTCATAGAAGTTTGGAGGAGATAATTTGACTAAGTTAAAATTTTGTTTAAGTCATGGTCATGATACTAGCTTGCTCATCAAGAGCAATTTGTACAAATGAACCCTAGAAATGTGCCCATGCTAGAGAAGCAAGAATTCCAATAAAACCTAAGGCAATGCTAATAATGGGTCAAAATTAAAGAATTAGGATACAAAAAACAAAATTTGGCTAAGTTGAGATGTTGCTCAAGGATGACCTAACTCATGGAGTGTAAATCAATCATGAAACATGAGAATGGATAGGTCTTGACCCAAGCAACGTAAGTCCCCCTTGTGATTCCAGCAGATATCACATCACAATCATTGAGTCTATCTGCAATATAAAGTCAAGACCTGACTATTGGAATCTTAGAGTGATCCCATTTGATCATGTAGTTTAGCAATTGGGAGGATTTTGTTCAAGAGAGGATAGAATACTTAGTATTTTATTTTGTGTTGCATAGTGCATAAAAAATACATCAACAGAAACCATTGAAAGGTTTGGTTAAAGCCTTCGAATCACAATCTCTATGAGAAGCTATCAAGAGTGCCCAGAATTTGGAAACTTTAGTATCCAAGAACATAATTCATAAGGCACCACTTTTAGAGCAGCCAAAGAAGCCTATCAATGTAATATTTTATTTACCTTGGATATGTTTTATCCTAAGTGTGATATTCCACTATTAAAAAGCTTAATTAGGTAATATTTTTACTTAGGTAGAATAAGATAATGAGTTGCACATTCTCCTTCTTTGATTGAGATTCTACTTTTTCCTTGTCACAAATTTGGAAACTTGGATAAGCAATTTCTTTTTTTGGTTTTCTACCTCTTCATGATCCTCATGGATTTGGAATCTTGGAAGCTATATATTGTAGGCTTTTCCTTGATTAACATATCAAATGAAACTATTGTGATATTTCATATCTTAACATACCAAGGGCTTAAGTTTGGGGACAACAAGGGGATGAAGAAGGGGGCGGGGTGGGATGCAAATATATATACAACTTAAAAAATTAATTATAAAAGGATGTGTATAGAATAAGTATAACAACTATAAATAAAACTTTGCCACACTATGTAAATTTTACAATAAACATTAAAAATATGTCAATGATTGCATTGAAATTTGAACATTAACAATGGTGGTAGAGTTTTTGAACTTTGGGAACAAACTAAGAATAAGTATAAGAATTGCAGATGAAACTTTGGCATACTAAGTGTTTAAACTAGTCAACATAAAAAAAATGGAAACGATTGCATTAACAATAAGAATGGTGGGTAGAGGTTTGGGTTCAATGGGTAGTGCCCCTTGTGGGGGGTTTGGGGCAAAGCCCCCATCAAGGTTAGGGGGCATTGCCAAACCTTTAATATAGATGATATTTTCACAATAATTTCACCATTTTTGTTTAGAATTGGAGTTTCTAATTGGGGGCCATGGGAGACTCATAGGCATCCTCAAGATGGTCAAGAGACTCCTTGGAGTCCCTAGGACCTCCCTAAGAGGTGCGGCAAGGAGATGTTTCTCCTAAGTATTGCATCCTGAAAAAATAGGGATTTTGGAGGGGGGGAAGGGGTCCCCATGTTTCAATGGTTTCAAAAGATTATAAGTTTTTTTTTATCTTTTCATAACAAAATATACTCCTCTTGCATCCTTGGATGATTTGAAAATTGAAAACAATTTGACAAGAAAAAACTAACTTCTAAAGTTTAGACTTAGTTTTCTTTTTTTATCCAAGTCACTACAACATTTCAATGATCAAAGTAGCTTTTTTTTGGTGGTTTCAAAGCATCCAAAATGCTTGAGAAATTCAATATTATCTTTCATTCCACCAAAATTGGAGATCAAGAAGCATGCTCACAAACAAGGATTTGTTTGTAACTTAAGGCAATCGATTAGTTTTTGGGGCATTTTCAAGTCTAAAGAACCTATCATTGTGTCAAAAAGGCCCATAAGACCCCATTTTCATCTAAAAATTGTCTCTTTTGGTTGTAGAATCATTTAAGGAAAAAAAAATCACACAACCAATGATATGCCTATACCATACATATTTGAGTTAAAATAAAAATAAAAAATTGACAAGGTTTGGAGACCATTGAACAATTTGGGAGATTGCTAATACATACACTCAATTTATAAAGTCTCAATTTGATGTACTTAATCTTCGAGAGGCCTATACAAAAGCATTTTGTAATTGCGAACTAAGATAAATTTCCATTTTTGGCAGTTTTCATCATGGATTATGGTATTAAATTCTGACATTCTATTGTCAAGATAAATTCAGAGAACCATTTGTACTCGAAACAAGAGATAGTGAAAAATTACATTATGTAGGATCTCCTACCCTATCTCATTGAATTCATTCCTACACCAAGTGACTATGAACAAAAGTGTAGGTAGTTAACAACAATGACATGGTCCATGGACTAGTGATCCTCCTCTTGATACTCCATCTACAAATGAGAACATCTCTTATACACGTTGCTACTTCAGAATTAAAAGTTGCTTCTTCTAGAACTTTCCATGACTCTTTGCAATAGGATTGTATGTCTTCTAGATTCACCCCACTAGGACACATTCCTATCAAGCATCTTTACTTTTTTGAAAAGTAGACCACATTTTAGATCTAGATGACACCATAATGACTTTGATTTCCTCTTGCAAGATATTCCTCCATCATGTATTGCTTCATCGAAGTTCAAACTTGCTTCTTCAAGGGCTCTCAATGATTCTCTATATAGGATTCTTCGTGTCTATGAGATCCACTTCATTGGGAGGCCTAATTAAACATTTCACATATGTTTGTGGACTCTCACCTTTCAAATATTGATGAAACAATTGAGAATATTTGTCTTCTCATTGATGACAATGCCCATCGAGTTACATCATCTCCCATTGTAAATTCACTTGTTCTATCCCCGCCATATCATGCAACATGACACATTCTATTTCACATTAATTAAGGTCTCACACTTCAACGATTGTAGTCCCTAAATCTTCTATGGAACAATCACAACTTAACATCAACATCAAGACACATGAGTCACTTCAAAAACCATACATCTAAATTCCTTTCTACATTCCACTTGAATGGGAATTCAACAATTTGACAACTCAAGATTTGCATATTGTGAAAGGAAGGTGCATCATTTGTTGCAAATGAACCTACTACAACATTCACCATTCAACATTTTGCATTGCTTTTCTCTCTTCTTTGTGGAGGCACCAACTTTAGGGGATGGGGTGGATCTATATTATCCTTCACATATGTCACTTGGGATGGAGTTTTGTCCTATGGATTTTCTAGTCTCTACTTTGAGAGGGTACACTCTCTTTATAATTTGGGTTTATTTCATATTTTACATGGATACCTAACCTTGTGACCCATTTCTTCTTACCTCAATTGCACTTAAGGGGGTGTGCCAATGTACCATTTTATTCACCAAGTGGATATGTTTTATCGTAAGTATGATATTACATTTGTTTGTTTAGTTTACTTAAGTAATTTCTTTTAACTTGAGATAATGACTTGCACATTCTCCTTCTTTCATAGGATTATGTTTTTTTCCTTATCCTAAAAATTTTGGAAACTTGTATAAACAATTCCTTGTCTTTTGGTTTTCTATCTCATCCTCATCTTCATCCTCATGGATTAAAAATCTTGGATATCGAGTGAAGATATTGTGAACTTTTTCATTTTCTCTCTTATGAAATCAACTATGTTATGCTATTTTGATTTTATTATCATTTATATTTAACAATTTTAAAAATGTTATCACTTACATTAATTTCTAGGTTAATATTTATTTTGTAGATTCTAATAGAATTGAATACCATACCCAAACAATATCTAGTATGAACTAGTTAGTTACAGGCTAGGTTCCAAGCATACTTGGTAACACAATTTTTGAGCTTGTGTTTGTTTATGATTTAACGATTGATGCATCTAGCTTTGCTAAGCATCTACTTTGAATACAATGAGAGGGTGATTTTGTCTAAGCCAAGAGACCTTGCTATCTAATATCACCGAAGAAAGATACTGATATTTTACCTTGGAAATATAAGCCTTTTGTAAGTATAATTCAATGAATTGTGATAATAACTTAAAATGAAGTGAATTAAAATTTGATTGAGTTCCCCATTGTCTTTTAACAAATCACCTAGGAAGATGTTCGTTCCTAACAATTTCCAATTCTCTTTCCAAAAGGATGAAAAAGAAGAGAAAGGAACTAATTAATGTTGGGACAGAATTTAGAAGACCTATGTTTTGTGTCTGAAAGCTACTAGCCTAGAGAGCATGGAAACAATCTGAAGTCATGGGAGAGAGTTTTAGTTCTATCTCTAGAAATTATGTCCAGTACTCTTGTATTGAATTTTTAAATCCTTCTAAGTTTAAATGTTCATGAAGAAACTCTAAAATTTTAATAAAATGCATAAATGAAAACCAATTTTGTTTTCGTCGGAATACTTTTGAAAATCACATCACCTTAGTAATTGAACTGTAACAATAAGATTGCATACAAATTGCAGGTTTGCTATGAAACATGTTAAAAGGGTTAAACTATTTCAATTAATACAAACACTAGAACTATTAAACAACAATAGCTTGTTGGTAATCAAGATTTTGAACTATACCCACATTTTACACCTTTTCATACAGTTACAAAGAACATAGAAAACATGTACGTGGAACTACAGATTCCAACATATGTAAAAATACAACAATCTAAATAAGAATGGGAAGCATGTGGAGAATGGTTAAGACATGCATAAATAAAAGGAAAACAAAAATCTCTCAATGTGTATCACAAACAAATCAAGGAAAAAAGCTTTTAGGCAGGGGACCGATATGATCATAAAAATTTCAAAACTTCCAAAGTATAGAGCATTTGAGATTTTACAGAGAATGCGCTAATTCAGCTTTATTCATGATGAGGCATATTCACAACTTTTGTAGTCGCACCATGGTGTTGTTCGTGTTGGCTCTGTTGGACCCTGCAATTAAGATTCAATATACGTACATTATTCAATAAGATTAACTGTGCAACATAATGAAATATTGAAAAGTGTGTTATCTTATTGAGCTTCACTTTGTTTCGAGAATAGTTTAATATTCTCTACTTAACAGGGCCAACCACATGAAGGTGGAAGCTCATTTGGCCCCTCCCCCCCCCTGAACATCACTCTAAATTCCCCATTAACATCTAACATTCATTCATTCTTTCATTCATTCTTTCATCCATTATTAAAATATAACATTCATTCATTATCACATAATGCTCATTAACACATAAAATTCATTAACTTTCATTAACACATAACATTCATCAATAATCATCAACACATATCATTCATGAGCACATAATTACATTCATTAACACATAAAAATTAGTCATTATCAAATAAGGCAGATTACAATCATTTCTTTCTTTGTTTTTTTTTTGAAGCTATGTAAAGTCTAAGTGGAGCATTGTCTTCTTCATCATTTCCCCCATCTTCGGATGTTCTGCCCTCTTCTCGTGCTCTTGATGTATGCCTAGTCCTATACAAAGGACGAGGATGCTGAACCAAAGGGGGGTCCTCTACAATAACAAAGAATTGGGTTAAATTCAAAACATTTTTTTATTATTGTTACAAGTATTTCATTAATTTAAAGAACACAACCGTTACACTCTTTACCTGATGGGGCCACATCATCTTCCACATCATTTTGTCTAGCCTCAACCTTGACATGCTGAACACCCTCTAGATCCTCTGGAGTTGAAATACGAAACGTTACATTAATCAATACACCAATTGCAATTAAATTTGTTTAAACGAATAACAATGGTCCTCTTTACCTGATTGGGGAACATCATGTTCCTGATGTTGTCTACCCGAATCATGCTCCACTTAGTCACCACCGACTACATGCTCTAAAATATTAACAATAAAGGTTACATTAATTACTACACTAATTTTCAATTTAAGATGTTTAATTGTATTAATAATTACATAAAAAATTTGAATAGCAAATGAATACCTCCATTACTAGGATGCACATCCAGACCTTCATGTACAGGTTCTATTCCATGATTATCATGCTGCATTCCAATGTCATGCACAGTGTTATCATTGCTTGCTTATTTAAAAAAAATATAGTCACTTTATGTTGAAACTTAACATCAAATAGATTATTGGTTAAGTATTCAATTTGAAATAATTTTCATTTAGCTTATTTACCATTGTGACAGATGCATCAGAATCTCATGTTTGCCCACCCAATTCTCATAGTCATTCAGCCACGGCTATATAGCCTTGCTGGTAGCCAATTCTATTGTCATCTTCTGTGGGTGCTCTATTGAATTCAAAGCCTTGCATTTTTGCTTAGTATTGTGAATTTTGCTTGTATTGTTTGATAAAAAAAAAATTGTTTACAATTTATAAATGTTTTGATGTGATACTTAATTTACTGATTCTTACAATTCATGCGGCAAGTTTCATATAACCACTAGAGCCGAGTTTTTGTTGCCCATGCTTTTCTTGTCTTGCCTTGGTTGCCTTTGATGTGTCACTCAATCTATGAAAAGTTTGAAATATGTTAGATTATATAAATATAATGAATAATTAGTACATATTCACATTCTTAATAGTATCACATACCTTCTTCTGGCGTCTAGTGGTGTATTTCCTTTTTGCCTTTCAATTCTCTCCTTTACATCCAAAATCAGGTCCTTCCACTCCCTCTCTGGAATCATGGGGGGACGCTCATACTTTACGTTCTTCTCTAAATGTGTCCTGTATTGGTCCCTCACATACTTTAGATATGTGCCAGCTTTTTCCAGGAGCTTAGTCTTGTCGAATGTGTCATTTCCAAACAACCCTACCATACGGTTTGTGAGTTCATCTTTTAACTTTTTTTCTTGGTCATTCCACCTTTAAAGCAAAAACAAACCTGTTAGATTTAGAAAGAAACTGAAGCTACCTTTGATATAGTTCAAGAAATGGATAAAAAGAAAACTATTCTAGTAATGATATGAAATCAAAATAGTGGATAAGGGTTAGTTCACATATGATGTTCCACCTTTTACGTACAGTGGGCCCAAATATCTACAATGTAATGTCATTAAGATTTTTATAAAAAATATCATTTCCTGCAAAAAAAACATGGGATCATTAGTCCAAAATGAGTGATCAGTAAGTAAATTACAATTAGACTATATATAATAATAATTTTAAAGTACCTGGAACCTTCTGTATCTTCAAGGGAATCAATTCTTCATCGCTCACCACCAATGTGGCCTGCAACGTTCCCGTACTAGCAATACGGGAAGATCCAGGAAATGATGGTATGTTATCACCAGTAGTCGCCTCTGGCGCATCCTCATGTGCATCTCCTACCATAGTAAATGAATCCACTATGAAATGCCTCCAAGAAAGAACACTTCAAGGGTAATAAACACATAATGAAAGAGAGAGAAAAAGAGGGATCTACCACTAGTGGGCGGGTCAACACGAGCCGGTGCAACAGATGATGTCTACATGCTACGTGTTGCCGACATTGCAGTCGGCAATATAGTTGGGGTTGACCTTGGACCCATGTCAGCACCTGAAGAGTAATACATTAAATATATAAAACATTAAAAAGCAAGTTCACAAGTCCAAAGGAGTGGTTTTAATATATAGAACATGGTCATCACCTGAACTACCTGCAATACCCTGATCATCACCACTAGGATGATGAGGCCTTATAAATTTTTGTAAAAAACAACACATACATATTTTAGTTAATGACATAAAAGAGAAAAAAATATAAACCATTATTGAACTTTTGTTATGATTAAAGCTTTCATTATTGCTTACTTGCAAGTTTTCCACTGTCCACAATAATAGTTGTACCCTCTCTGTTATCTCATCAGTCTGAGGGCTTATGGTTTCCAAATCAACAATCTCTTGGCTAATTTTTGTAATATTATTTTGTATCAATTGTATAGGGTTTGCGCTAAGTGCGATGTCATTAGCACATAACACTGTCGAGCACCCCACATCCCTATGGAGGTGCTGAGGTACTGCGGGTTCCTTTCCCTTATCCCGAACATCCTTCTGTGACAAGAATATAATTAACACTATCAAAATTACTTCAAAACACTCAAGAAAAGATCATAATGTAACAGTTTTCTTCTATCTAATTTGTACAATTACACTAAGGTTTACCTGCTCTGTAGAAGTGTCGGGACCTACACCCCTATCTGTGCTATGTCGTGGATCCATGTGGCCTTGTGACAAAGAAAAAATATAAAAACGTTAGCAAAATGAAACCAATAGACTTAGCAAAAAAAACTTAATAATACAATGGTTTATTGGATTCATTAATTGGAAGTTGGCTTAAATGGTATATATATAGTACATACCACCCCCATGATAGTAACTTTGTTTGTATCTATAGATTCAAATTGTAATCGATTAGTAGATCTTCCCCTACACTTATTGATTTTATCGCACATACAAACACACAATTTCCCTCACGTGCCTCAAATATGCAATTGGGTTGCTTATTAGTTGACCCAGGTCGTGTACTATTTATAAAACCTACAATATTCCCTGTTGCTTTTGGCCTTCCATCAATGTATACAGCCACTCGTTTACTTTGATCATTATCTTTTTCTTGTATATAATTGGCTAACAGTGCATACCTACACATACTTTTTTTATATCGAACAATCTGCATCCAATCATTATAATTGTAACAAGGTCCAACAAACTCCATCAATTTAGCAACTTTGTTGTAATAGACCTTTATGTTGTCCATGGAAAATAGGCCCAAACCATGTAACGACGAAGGTGCTATGCGATATACTCTCTCATTAACACAAAAATCAGTGTTTATTGGAGGAAGTTCCTTGGGTACACATTGTTTTAGTAGATGTTTGTATCTCAAGGGCACCTCAATGTCGCCTTTGGTCTCATCATCATAAGAATATGACCCCCTTTAGCAAGAAATAATTCCATGTGTTTATTGAATTTTCTTCTAATCTTTTGACCTCTAGTTGATCTCCCTATTTGAGATCTACTACATGTCTCACTTTCCTCTTCTATTCCTGCATTTCCCTCACTCGAGGAAGACACATCTAACAAATACCTATTTGATGATACCTGTGCACCATCAAATGAGAGAGTTAGTTGGTAATGAGAGAGATATTTTGCAAATGAGGGTAATATTGATGAAGAAGTCGGCCATAAAGTTTATGTTGAGATTAAAATTTGAGTAAGTCCAACTGGGGCCTCAAGTGTTGATAACTGTATTAGATTTGCTGCTAATGTTGAGGTTTGAAAAATTGAGGAAGTTTGTTTTTCTTGTAATTTTTTTAAAATATATTATTTCTATAAGGTGTATTGACTTATACCTGTCGATCCATGAGACTGTGCAGGATCCTCGTCAAAGGGGTTCAGGTTCCTGCACCAACAATTGAGCATCATAAGCATTACATTTGTAATTTGATAAACAATAAATACTGCAGTATCATAAGCATCACATATGTATCATCATATATGTAATTGAGCATCATAAGAATCACATATGTATCATCATAAACATGTAATCCATCACATATGTATCATAAATCACCATCCATCACATAGCTAATAAGTAGTCCACATTCCATAAATAAACGCAAAGTTCAAAAAATGTCACATGTATCATCATAAGCATGTAATCCATCACATATGTATTTTAAATCACCATCTATCACATAGCTAGAGGTGCACCATGAATTAATTAAGTAATGGCATTATAATTCAAAACATATGAATTATTTATGTAACCATATAAGTCAAATCAATTTCTATCAAGATATCAATATTAAATAGATAATATAATAATCGCATCTCATACATTTCATTCATGTCATTGATCTTCTTCATCCAACTCATCATCATGACCATCACCATCATCACCATCATCATCATCATCATCATCATCATCATCATCATCATCATCATCATCATCATCATCATCATCATCATCATCGTCGTCGTCGTCGTCATCGTCGTCGTCGTCGTCATCGTCGTCATCGTCATTGTGTTCGTCATCGTCATCGTCATCGTCATCACCATCATCATCACCATCACCATCACCATCACCATCACCATCACCATCACCATCACCATCACCATCACCATCAACAACAACAACAACATCATCATCATCAGCTTCTTCTTCGTGTACATTTCTGTCAGGAACATCATCGACTAACTGTCGATCATGATCATCATCTATATCATCTTCTACTTCTTCGGTATCTTCTTCTTTCATCACATTATACATTATCGGCCTTCCTCTTGGATCATGTCTAACAACAAATGACCAACCCGGTTTATGTGGAACCTCTGAGTAAAATACCTGCTCACATTGACTTGGAAGAACATAGGGCTCATCCCCAACTCGTTCAAATGACCTTGTATTAACCATTGTAAATCCATTATCATGTTCGATAACAGTTCTATCAGGATCATTTGTATTCAATCGTAGCCTATACCATTTGACGACGAACATAACTAATTTGAAGGAATTAAAGTCACACTCAAGTATATCATCCAAAATGCCATAGTATCGATTTTGAGACTCTTGAGGATGTATGTCATTTCTAGATGAAATATTGGTCACCTCAAAGACTGCAGTTATCCTAGAATCACAAGTTTTCTTCGTGTCATCCAACTGTTTGATGCGAAATTTATGACCATTGCAGTACATAGCCTTGTGGTGTTTGACCTGCAATATGTCTAACATATTAAAATTATTGCATCATGAGTTGATAAACATACAGGTGATTAATAAAATTATATGTACCTGTTGATCTCTTAAACCATATGCTAAATCAATTTCCCTTTATGTAACATTGGAATCTCCATTATGATGAGCTTCTTTAACCAATGAAGCGACACGATCCCATGTTAATGTGCAACCAAAATGTTGACATAGTTCAATCCACACTATCATCCAATCAAGATTGTTTGCAACATACAAATGTAGCGCAACCCACTCCCGACCAACTGTACAACTAATTAATAGACCACTTACAACTGATTTATTTAGAAGATGAAGAATTAATTTACTACAATAACATCTTATAATTACCTCTCACTTTCTTCAATCTACCTTTCCCCATCAAGTGCTCCCCTTCAAATTTATTAATGGGGTTGGGATCCCAAATGCGATCTACGTGGATTTTTGCTGCAAACTTAGGAATATATTTAGTAATGTACACCATAGTTTGGTATACCATATATCCCTCCACTAGAGAACCCTCAGGATGTTCTATTTGTCGAACCAAAGCCTTCAAAAATTTCTAGTGCCTCTCAACCATCAACATTGACCTAGTGTGTACAGGTCCACACAATTCGATCTCCTCAACTTGGTGTATGAGGTAGTGTTCTTGTGCATTGAAAAAAGTTGAAGGTAGACACTTTTGCATTTCACACATTAGATGAGGGATTTTTCTCTTCCAATATTTTATATCTTCCTTGTGGATTTCTTTAGATGACAACCACCTAAAAGAGATTGAAGACGTAAAAATATATAAATGAGACTTTACAAAATAATATACAATATATTGCATAACAAGTAAAACAAATGGCAAATATAATATCTATACAACAAATTGAACAAACATCACTACTTACCTCATGTATTTTCCAAGATCATATATGACTTGCTTGATATTATTGTCGAAGTGGTCTAGGAGAGATAGAGGTAGAACGTAATGCAACAATTATAAAATGATCTTTTCATTGTTTTCTAACATAATACAATGAAAAATACATGCACAGTATACAAATATATAGTAAATACACAAGAACGCGAATTACCTTTATGAAGGTATGCCAATCATGCATTTTCATCCCTAACCCAAATTCACTCTTCTTTGATATGAGATTGTTTATGTTCACATCAAATCCTATGGGAAATCGAGTTTTTTGTATGATTTCTTTTATAGAATTGCTTTGCTGCTCCGTTAATAACCAAGGAAGGGCACTTATATTAATTTGATCTCCATTGCTATTTGATTGAATGACATTTTTCATTTCATGATTGGATTCCACAATGCCACTACAAATTTTGACAATTTTTTCTTTGTCACGCCTTCCATCCAATATTTTCCATAATGTCTCTGTTATATTCTTTCCAATATGCATTGTATCAAACAAATGCACAATTTGTAGCTGCTCATAGTAAGGCAACCTACTGAATTGTCTGGGATAACTTTTTAGTCCCTTTGGAAGGTGGTCATCCATGCCTTGACGACCTTCAGCATCATCAATTACATCATCAGTAAACAAAACACGATAGAAAAATTCAAATTCCAAACATAAACCATTAGATGGAATGACATTACCTTGACGATTAATTCTATTATATTCCAACTTCCATAAGTGAGGAGTCATTCTTCATGGCTTTGATGTAGTCTCTTCTTTCCCATTGAAAAGAAGTTTTTCAGTATTCCGATACTTATGATTTTTGTGAAGGAAGTGCCTATACTCATCAAACACTTGCTTTCCTAAATTTTTTGAATGACGAGATTTCATCTTTGGACCACAAATTGGACATGCAAATTTTCCCTTTGTTTGAAGACCTACAAGATAGTGTATAATTCTATTAAATCTGATAATTTTTATAATTATAATTATCATGCGCAACGTGAACACTATAACGTACCACAAAAATGTGTTAGCCCTGGGGCATCATGTATTGTCCATACAAGCATTGCATAGAATTGAAATTGTCTTTGTCCTATTGGTCTAGAGATGTCATACATGGTCACACCATTCCATAACTCCAACAACTTGTCGATAAGAGACTCAATATATACATTCATATCTTTAACTTGGTACTTGCCTAGTGGAATGAACAAAAACATTACATAATTATTATGACCATTTTACTGCAATATTTATAATTAAATGTAGATGACTATTAAATGATAAAATACCTGGAACAATCATTGCCAACATTATGTGCTCCCCCTTTATTGACATCCATGGAGGAATATTATTGTTGATAACAAAAATAGGCCACACCGAGTAAACAGAACTCAACTCTCCAAATGGATTGACACCGTCCGCTGCCAATGAAAGCCTAAGATTATGAGGTTCTTCTTTAAAGTGTGGCCAATTTTCCTCTATGTCCATAAATGTTAAACCATCCGTAGGTATTTGAATAATGTCATCTCGACTTCTATTGCATGCATGGTAATCCATAAATTGTGCCAAGCTAGTGCACCTGAATAATCGTTGCATACGTGGAATAATGGGAATATAACGAAGAACCTTGCGAGGCACCTTTTTTGTTATTTGACCTGTTCGATATCTACCGATATGACATTCAGGGCATTCTATTCCAAATTCATGTTGTTTATGATATATAATATGATCATTGGGACAAGCATCTATTATTTGATACTCCATTCCAATATCTTTCATAATGGCAGATAATTCTTGGTATGAGTGAGGTAGAATATTTGATGGTAGTAAGAAAAACTCACCTATCAATCTATAGCCAAAAAAAGAAGTTTGAGGTGTTAATATAAAGAATATTAATGGTACATGATTCACCATTAATTAACTGTAATGACATGTATGACACACCATAACATAGTGAGATTGTCATGTTGGATAAACCATTCATAACCTTCAAGTTCACCAACAACAATATAGCAGAGAGAAGAGTTGTTTGGGAGCCTTTGTAAAGGGGCTCATATGCCTTCTCAAGAAGAGGTAAATCATGAACATCAAGGTCATCATGATCATCATAATCAGTTGTGCCAGTACTAAATGTGTCATGGATCAATGTATTTGTACCATCATCTTCAATTGCATTTTCTGGTGCATGATCGTCATCTTCCATGGGATCATTATCTTCAGCTTCGATATTCACACCTCCATGTTCCTCCACTTCGAAAACCATATTCTTTGGGTTGTGTTGGTCCATATCATGTGTCCTCGGGTGCTCGACCTATATAAAAATGATCAACATAAATAAACCATGATCATGATCTCATTATCAAGTGATTTCTTATGTATATAAATTGTTAAAACGATATAATGAACAACTTACCAGTGAATGATAATCATGTCCCCCTTCAATATGACCATGCTACCTACAATGTTTCTTAGTTGTTTTGATTAGAAGTCTTCTAGTCTTTAAGCCCTTACAAATTTTACAGGGACAATAACATTTCCCATCACCTTTTCTTTTCAAGTTAGACCATAATCTAGCAATTGTCTCCTTATTTTGTTCTTCGCTGAAGTTATCTGACATGGTCTTTCTTCACAGGCAAAAAATTTAGGCTATGGAAACTTCAGTGCAAAAGCTTCACAAAAATTGCAAATCGAACCAAAACCATTTAACTCTTCTTTTTCATCTTAAAACATTGAACTTAATAGAGAACATATTTAATGTAGCTGATTGTGTGAATTTCTGAGCATTGTGTCTGTAAATTCTTACTAAAAGTTTGCCTGTTGCAAACTTTCTTAGAGACATTTTTGAGTATTCTAAGCCTTGGTTCTTGTATTTTCACTGGTGACAAGTTGGAAACTTTATGGTAGACCTATAGCCAATCGATCTAATTTTGACAAGTTATACACCAAGCAAACAGGCTTCTAGAACTAGCATTGTTTGCAAGTCACCCCTACCCTATGCCATGGGTATATGACTACCCAAAACTCCAGTTTAAGCATCAATCCTGGAAATGATCGGTATATGACTACCCAGAACTCTAGTTTAAGCATTAAGTTACATCATTATTGACCTTACTTTGGGATGCTATGTATGAGATTGGAACCTTTTGTAAGGTGTGATCAATGTGCTATCATAAATGCAAAGCCAAAACCATTTTGATGAGATCATGATCCCACTAATACTATTTTGCCTTGTTAATTTTGCACCCACAAAAATGATAGAACCAGATATAATATGCCATCAATGCCCATACACCAACAATGCTCAAGATGAGCCACTTAGAGGTAGAGTTTAACCACTTTCCATATAGGTAGATTATCTCTAACCTCATTTTCCCTATAGGTAATTGATTAGGTTCATTTTAGAGTCTTATTTCCAAATATGTACCTCTATGTTAGCTTTTTGCTTTATTATTTGCCTATTTATGCTTAATCTTGTCAATTTTGCATAATTTTACTTAGTTCTTGCATCTTCAATGAAATTATATCTAATCATATCCAGTCACATCAAAATGGAACAATTAATCATATTGCTGGTCTCTCCTAGAGGAATTAAATTGAACCAAATTGACTATTCCCCAATTAAATGTTTTGAAATGGTGAATGTATAAGTTTGTAGTTTACTTTCCTAGACGAGGACCCCATTTCGTCAACATTTCACTATGAAAGCATAAATATTTTTTCTTGAAGAGAACATCTTACAGATTATGCTTCAATGTATAACACATTTTCATAATCAATCATTCGACTTCACATGGATAAAAGAATTCACATATTCTAAATCATGATCTGATGATGTGAACAACTCATATGCAACTATATGGCATGCAAAGCATTTATTTTAACATACACTTATTCATCCACATTGCAGGGATAACAATACAAGGCTCACATATTGGTCTAAGAGGATGCCATGGTCTCACAAAGTAACCAAGAACCATATGAAATGACGGTTTTGAATCCACACAACTAGGGAGGATCCATACGATTATGTATGACTTCCCCCTTGTTTGTTTAATGGGATTAGCCTCCAAGACATAGCCGTCAATAATCACTAAGAATGTACAAGTGGATCGTAGCTACCCATACAACAAACACTTACCCCTATCCTCAAATTTTCCCAATGTTTGATTCCTTATATACACTCATCAAGGTTATCTACATCAATCTTGGTGAGGAATCACATCACAACAAAGAAGGCAACATTTAAAAATAGCAAGAGTTTCACTAAACTACCAAAGATCATAAATATTGAAAGAAAGAAAAAATAGTACCAATAATAAGTCAAATAAATGTGTTCAATTCCAATAGCAAATCAAACATAGGCACAATAACTACACAATAGAGAAAACTCACAATAGTGATTAAACTAATTCAAACAAGATAAAATAAAATTGTTGGCCCATGCAACAAAGATGAGAGATCATCAATAATTGAAGGAAACTTCACAATCCTTAAAAGTACACATTACATAACTATATGACTAGAAATTGTGGCTAAATAGAGTGAAGATTCATCATGACTCCAATAATAGTCCCTCATGTGTGCATTTGTGGCATGAACACAAAAACTCCCACATGGCATGGCCATGTACCTAATGGAGAAGACATGCCTAGGCTACATGCCCAAAAAACATGACTATAATAATAGTCCCTCATGCATGCATTTGTGGCATGTGACACTACAAATCCTAACATATCATGGCAATACACCTCATAGAGAAGACACACCTAGGGCCACATTGCACATAGCGATGTGCCTCACAAAGAAGACATGCATAGGGCACATGCCACATAGCAATGTGTCTTATGGAAAAATGTGCATGCATGTCACACACCAAAGCTATATGTATACATCATGAGGCACATTCATATGTTATCAAACACAACCTATTGTATCTAACATGAGTTCCTGTCTACATGTGTGCAAATCTTCCAACACTAATCGCCACTAAGAAGGAATAATATAAAATGCATCTCCAAATATTTGTGTGTGTGTGTGTGGAATTGTGTCTTTGAACCCAAATTGCTACCATCAACAACATGTAACCATCACCTACACTATATCAAAACATAAGTATGGTGTGACATCATATCTATTTGCATAATGTCAAAACACATGCAAACATGAAAATCATCATAGCATGACAAAAATCAATCTCCACATGTTGGAACAAAGATATAAATAAGATAATAGGGTAAGAGGAAACCTGTACCAAGAACCACATACCAACTATCGGCAATGCCATCAAGATAAATGTAGGATAGGATACCACTATGAGCCATCCAATGGTCCATTCTATGAGGAGAACTAGGGGATACTATCTTTGAAAGGTGTGGTCAATAGAGATAATCCCTACTAATGCCACAATATGCCACCTTAGCTTCTTGAGTTTTCCATTCTTCTACTTAATGCCACATTTATTGAGTTCCTCAACTGTGAGGTTGGTTCTCAATAGGATGCACAAACATGTAAACACACAAGCATGGTTTCATCATACTTGTA
The DNA here is from genome assembly GCF_030272615.1 of Cryptomeria japonica. Taxonomy (NCBI): domain Eukaryota; kingdom Viridiplantae; phylum Streptophyta; class Pinopsida; order Cupressales; family Cupressaceae; genus Cryptomeria; species Cryptomeria japonica. Next base: position 544,330,196 of record NC_081405.1, read on the forward strand.
CAACAATACAAATTCATTTTTCTAGTTAATTACTTAGTGTAAAAATAACTCCATTACATAACATAGGGCAATAATCACCATAAGTTTTCAAATAAACTGCCCAAGCATTAATTGGAGTTACCCTTTCTAAGGTACAAACATAATTTATTTATAACTTCAAAATTAAAATAATCACAATACATCAAAATAAGTTCAATAGTGCATGGAAATAGACAACAAGATCCATAATTAAACCCATAAATTACCCTAATTGGATATGCTAATAAAATGGTGTCTCAAATAATGGAGATTATGTTGGACCTATAATAGAGATCTGGACTTTGTTTCATCATACACAAGCATGGTTTCATCATACTTGTATCCAAATAGACCATCCATAGATAGGTACTCAGTACCACAATCTCATGGGTACCCTTTTAGCTGAATTTACCCTATATTTAGGTGAATCTACCCTTGTATCATTCCTTGATCTAGTATGTCATTCCACCAATCAATAATTTTTCCATATTCTTGGGAGAATACACTATCCCTTAGGTGAATATGCCATATCCTTAAATGAATCCTCCTTGTCATCATCCTAAGTCCTCTTTTTGTTAAGTCTTATCCCTTCATCTTTAGGAAAATCCACCTATCCTTATGTGAATCTACTTCCTCTTAGGTGAATCTATTTCACATAAATCATTTATCTTATCCATCTTTCTTATGCAAACGATGAATTTTTCCTATCCTTATATGACTACACTCCCATTTAGGTGAATCTATCTAGTTTTAGTCTCCTTCCATTATTTTGTCCAAATTTGTATCCTTTAGTTTACATGAATCTACTTGTTCTTAGGAAAATCAACCCTATCATTCTAAGGAAAATTCACCTTGTCATCATCCTTAATCATCTACCTTTCAAGTGTATAGTCCATCCATCCTTGGGAGAATCTAACATATTATTGGGAAAATCCACTCCCTCTTAGGTGAATCCACCTTTTCCACCTTCTCATTAATCTATTATTTGTTCTAAGAAGGACACAAAAGTGGATAGAAAACAATAGAGGAGATAGTACTCAAACAAGTACTAAGGAATTGCATTAGTGACATGTCACAAATGTGAGTTATACATGTTCCAAATTGATTGATTCTCATGAAGGAACTAAGTTATCTACAATAAATAGCCACCCAAGAAACCCATTTGCTTTAGGCAAACTATCTTCTTAGTAGTAGCTTAATTCTTGAGACACTTGATTTAGATATGATCTTGTAAATGGTGTTAAAAAGAGTAATTAGTCACCAACCAACCACACTCTTCATTTGTATATTTAAGAATTAGTTTGGTCAAACCTTGATTGTAACAAGCATAACCAAATCCTCCACGATAAAGTTAACAACAAATATATTATTGCATAACCAAATCTTTGTGGTGGGTGTGTTCAACAAATATATTATTGTGTGAATTACTTTTGTCCAAAATGTAGGAACTTGATCTACATATCCATGAAGGCATGATTAGGTCTCTATACAACACTATTTTGTTGATGCATATATGTAGTGGTTAGTTGTTTTCCTTTAGTTGTGGATAAACCATTTTGAGTGAATTTCTCATTTACTTGAGCATTTTGCATTTAGAGAACAACTGGATGACCATTCAACAAGGGGTTTAAACTCTTTGAACTTCACAGAGGCTTGAGCTTTTCTTGTCAAGCAATGTACCCACATCTTAAAGACATCAAATTATGAAAGATGATAGTCCCAAATATGCAAATGATTGTCACAACATAGTGAATAAGGGAAATCCATAGATACATTAATGAGTAGCCCTAGATCAATACAAAGGGAAATACAATCATGTTTACCTCAATGCAATGTTTGCCAGCATCCTCCCTGCGTGTGCCAAAATAGGATCTTTCGAACAAGGTATGGACATCCATCAAAGCATAATCGAGAGAGCATTGGAATACAGGTCGGTTCTTGTCCAACAAGATTCAGGACGTAGGGCCCCCACTAATAAGAGAACCCATAGTGGGTATGGGAGGAAGTCGGGTCTTATGTGGTTGAATGCAATCCCCATTCCGTTCGTTTGAGTTAGTTCATTAATGTCTTCTAAATTCTTGGAGCGGTTTTTTTTATCCAATAACAAAAATCGCAAAATGGGGTAGCATACACACGGCATGTGAACTGTATGACGGAATACCTCAAAGAGATGTCATTTCATGGAATTTTAAGATCATAGGAATGCACAAAATGGATTAATTCAAAAAAAACCTTAACTTGCTTGTGCAGAGATTGCTTCGGTGGGGGGGGCAGTGAGGGAAGACAGTCGCCGCTTGTGCTTTCAAAATGAAAATGCGTTGTGTTTTTTTTTTTTAATAAAACGCCCGAGGTCGTCAGAATTCTGACAAACACGGGCATAGGTCGTCGAAATTCTGACGAACATGGGCATTTTTAAAAAAAAAAATCAAATTTTCACACAATGTTCCTTGTCCATCGGAAACCTCCGTCGGAATTTAACCCCAAATGTATTAGTGAAAAGCAATTTGAATCTTGCTAAGCTTTATTTGTGTGGAAAATTCAAGCAGAGCGATAGTGGTGTTTGGTACTCCCAAGGAAAAGGTATTCAACCTCATCGGAGAAAAGCTTGTTTGAAGGTCATCATGGCAGCATTGATATCGACTCCTATGATAGTTGAAGCTATCAAAGAACCCCAACCCGAGTTCAAGCTGCACCTGATGAAAGCCGGTGAAATCGACATGACCGGTATTTTACCATCTATGCCCTCCGATGTATTGTTGGTAGAAGATATTCACTCCTACTTTCATTGCAAGCTAAAAGAACTTGGAGATAAGTTCATCTGAAATGAGTTTAAAGGATTCTATGACAATGATCAGTTGAAGGCATAATTTCTACCTCTGAAGACGAAGGGTTTGGCTAATGTTGTTGATTTTCTTGATCAATTTCATGATGAATGGGTTAGATATGTATTGAGCAGGGTTCATGATGAATTTTTGTGGTTGGAAGCTCATGCACCGATCAAGATTACAAAGGAGGCGATTCAAAGAGTGACAAGGTTCCATGCAACCAGTGAAGCATTAACCCTAAGAACGATTTCATCAACTGAAGTCATCTAGATAACCAAATACTAGTGTGATAGTAGAGCAATGACAATCACCCATATTGATGATGTTGAAGTAAGATTTGCCTCTGTAGTGTTGGGTTACAAGGTTTATCAATCAAGACAAATGAATAGTGTGCCAAGCGGTGTCATACATGTTGGATATCGAATTATCAAAGAAGATGCAACCTATGATATCTATAAGATGATTCAAAGCTAATTTATGGTGAACATGGAACAAATTAAGAAGGACACGAAGCAATCTTTCAAATATGGCTCACTACTAGTATGTATATTTTTCTATGTGCAAATTTTTTTCCCTGGTAAGGGTAATGTAGTATGGTCACGGGAGAAACCTATCATGGTTTAGATAGGTGAAATGATTAGGGATCTGGGAAATAAGTTTAGTGAAACAATGTGGGGATATTTTAAGGAATTTCAAACTAGGATGCACAAGAGGGAAAGAATTCCAACCGGTATAGTGCAAAAATACAAAGACAACATTTGTTTTCTTGTAGACACTGACTATTGTATCATTCAAGCAGTTCAACCAATAAATTTTTGGGTTCCACTTATGGGATATGAGGTGGCAGAAGATCTTGTTAAAATTCATGTCAATATGCTACTATCTAAACTGGTAGACTCTAAGGAAAAGAGATTTGGAACATGTGAGGAGGCAAGCTCCAAAATTAAACAGGAACTTCAGGTGCCAATCATGAAAAGAAAAGTAAGAAGAATGATTGATACGCTTGAAAATAAATATGGAGGTGAAGCATCCGGTGCCACTACCTCCACCAGTTCTAGTGAACAAATAGGTGTCACACCTACCAAAGATGAAGAATTAACAAGTGGAAAGAAGAAAGTGCCAAAGACAAAACCTAAGGGGATTGCAATAACCAAGCCTGCAACATACTCAAAGAAAAAGGATCTAGGTACTCTTGTATCTTCCCCAAGTAAAGATAGACTAGTAGGAGTGACTTAAAGAAGAAAGAAGAAGAGTGATTCAAATCTTAAACAGGGTGAGAAAGAGGGTGATATTGATGTGGAAATTAAAGAAGTTAGAAGGAGTGGAAGAAATAGAGCTCCATCAATTGATGAATTGGTCTATGGGATCTGTATGTCGGAAATGTGGTGTCAACCTGTAGGAGGAGAAAACAATTCAAACACACTCATGAAACATTGTATTAGAGGTTAGAAATCCAAACAAAGCAAGTTAAATGAATCTAAACTCTTTAAATCGTTCCATGTTCCTCTATCTCCAAGGATCTTCAAGATTCAAGGTGGATCTCAGCTTGGAAGAGCACTTGATTCTTTAAGATGACAACCTAAAGAACGAGTTTTAAATGATTCTAAGATCTAAATGGAATGCAACCAAGATCCTAGTGATGATTTAGATATGAAACTAGATGATGATAGGATGCAAGATATTGATATGAAGCTTAAACTAGTATGAAAATGATACTAAGATGAAGCTAACATGGTATATCTAAGATTAGAATGCTATCAAAATGATCTAACATTCTATTCTATCAAAGAGAGATAATATGCTTAATGTTATGAGACTATGGTTTGATGCACAAAGACTTGATTGTTTTGAAGAAGGAGTGGGCTCTATTTATAGGGAAAATAGGGCAATGGATGGTCAAGATTGGATAATATTAACAAGGGCCAGAATTGAAAGTTAATCAATCCATGTTCACACTTCTCACCAATGAAATGGTGACAATTGTCAACAAGAGACTGCTTGAGAGGAGATGTAAGAAGCATTAAATTCTTGAGAAGACCTCATGGTTACCTTAGAAGGTAAGGAATAAGGTTAGGTTAGGGTTATCCAATGGATAAATGTTTTACCCAAAGGATAAACTCTTGTGCAAGGGTTAAAGGGATAACCATGGTCAAATCAATGAATGCTTGATGAGAGCCTTGGGTTAGATGAAGGTTGAGTTAGTCAAAATGTCTCTAACCATGCCACTAAGGGTTAGTTAACCATTAATGGTTTGAAGACTTTTAGAGACAAATTTGTAAGAGTCCTTCCAAATTTGGGGGTATTCAACAACTTAGCTTGTTGAAGGCATAAAGGCCTTAATGCCTTTTGAAGACTTTACTCCAAATTTGAGAAGTGACCTCCTCAAATTTAGGGAAAAGGGATAATGGATGGGTTTAGGTTAATTGATTAGGATTAGATGGATACTAGAAGAAATTAGGAATAGGGTTAGGATGCAAATGAGAGATGTAGGATTTTGCAAGTGGGTGAGGAAAATAAAATTTAATTAAAATAAAATTAATTTATTTCAATTGTGGTTGCAACTTGCATTTGTAGGATTTTGCAAGTGGGGGGGTTTAATTAAATGTAAATTTAATTAAATGGGCTAGAAGGGGGATTTTAATTAAATGTAAATTTAATTAAATGGGCTAGAAGGGGGATTTTAATTAAATGTAAATTTAGTTAAATGGGATAGAAGGGGGATTTAATTAAATATAAATTTAATTAAATGGCTTAGATAGAAGAAGGGTATATTAATTAAATCTTAATTTAGTGTGAGTTACGAGTTATAGGGGTCAGTAACAGGGGCCAGAACCAACATAGTTTTGTAGTATTTGCCACCAATGCCAAAGGGGGAGTTTGTTGGCATTCTGATGCAATCTTGTATGACCGGTGAATGATATGGTTTTCATTGTTCGCAACACCATCTCTGAAGTCTTCACAGTTTATCAGTAGTAAGTAGACTAGGATACTGACGTCAATCGACTAAGCAATAAGTAAACATGATAAACAATGAGTAGACTAGCAAGCAATGAGTAGACTGACAAGCAGTGAGTAGACCGACAAGCAGTAAGTAGACCGGTAAGCAGTAAGTAGACTGGGTAGCGGTGAGTAGACCAACACAGAAGAGGTCCACCGACTAAGAAAAGAACAAACTGGTTTACAGGAGAAAATCGACTAGACAATATTTTTATCGGTACACCGAAAGAGTTTGTAATCAATAGATTGGTAACATTCAGTTAACATTTAGTTAAACCGGGAGTCTTCTCCAATCAATCGACAGACTTATTGACATGTTCGACTATCTTGACAGAGATTCCTGCAATGATTTCAGGGGCATGATTTAAGGCATGTTAACAAAATTTTGAAAGGGATGTTTTGGAGGGAAAGTTGGTGACAGACTGTAGGGTCAACAAATTCACATAATTCATTCTTGAGATGGTTGTTGTCAAGGTTAATAAAGATAATGTGATAGTGTACACATGGGGGAGTTTGATAGAGTGCAGAGCCGAGTGACAGAGGACCAACAAAGTTGAGTTCAACAGAGTGGTGACCCAAGTGACAGAGGATCGACATAGTAGAATCCAAGGATCAACAAATTGGTAGAGGGCATAGTTGAAGGAGCATTCAAGAAATCGAAGTTGTGCAGAGCAGACACAATCGATGCAGACATAGTGTGATTCTTCAGTTTGATCTGATCAAGCTAATCAGTAGCCACTCCAGTAGATCATCTTTATGTTTCTCTCTAACCATTACAACTAAAGTCCCTTAATAGGGTGGACTTTAACATGTCCCATTGTAAAAATCCCTTAATCGGGTGTCATCTTAGTTGATGATTCCAAGACCTTTTGATAAAGCTACCTTTAACAGGGTAAAGGAACTAACAGGCCTTAGACAAAATCCCTTAACTGGGTGGCACTTAATAGTATCTTTGTAATTTCCTAACAGGGATGGCTCTTCATTGGGCGTACTCCAGAAGAGTACAAATTTTGTGAGTTCCTACACACACCGTGGTTTTCTCCCATTTGGGTTTCCACGAGATGAATCTTGGTGTCATTGTGTTTCTTTTCATGCATGGTTATTCTTCTGCAATAGTTATTTATATTGATGAATGTTAAGTTAGTGGTAACTTCTGTAAAAAGTTTGTATTGAGCAAAACCGGTAAAGTATTGATTCACCCCTCCCCTCTCAGCATCGGTTGGGACTAACAGTGATTGCATTCGGTTTTCTTCTGGTTGGTTGTTTTCATCAACCATGATATCATTTTCTCTTGATAAATTATCTTCATCTTCTACACCATACTCTGCAGTTGTTGCATAGTAATGAATTAACCTATTTGGAAGAGGTGGAGGAGGAAATGGCATTGACAATCCTATATCTTCATTATCAAAGTCTAGGTTGACACAAAGGTTTCTAACACCTTCCATGATGTAATCTGGTATGCTTACTTGAGTAGGAAGACTTAATTCTGATGTACCTTGCACACTGTGGTACGAATCATGTTGTCCCTACCCCTGCCCCTGTTCATTAGAGGAAGAATCGTGTTCAGCAGAGGAAGAATCATGTTATCCCTGTTCAACAGAGGCAGTATCATGTTGTCCCTGTTTCGCAGTGGCAGTATCATGTTGTCCCTGTTCAATAGTGGCAGTATCATGTTGTCCCTGTTCAATAGTGGCAGTATTATGTTGTCCCTGTTCAATAGTGGCAGAACCATGTCGTCCTTGTTCAACAGTGGCAAAATCATGTTGTAGTTGCATTTCAATTGCAACATTTTCCCTTTGAAAATATTCTACACTTTCATGAATATCCGACTCACTCACTTCTGCAACTCTCAAAATACTTTCAATTGCAATTGTTTCATCTTCCTCCTCATCAACATTAAATTTTCTAATAGGATTCATGTCATCCATAAGTGTTGTGGGGTTCAATGGCCAAATACGAGTTCTTTTAAATCCTACCTTAATATTATCTGCAGTGAGGCCTTTTTAAATTCTAAGTTGTATAGTCTGGCTAATTTAGATCTATTGATTTCTAATCTATGATGCTTTGCCATCCATTCTGATCTCTCACTTTTAAAATAGTTCTTAAAGGGAGAAAACACACTTACATCCAAAGTTTGGAGCTTATGGCTTGTGTGAGCTGGAAATGTAACAAGATCAATTCCTAAAACTCTTGCCTCTTGGATTGTAGGAAGTGCCACATGGCTCCCATGGCCACTAAAGATGAGCAAATGCCTATTATTAGGTGAAACTCCATCAGGTACAGATCTTGCAAAGTGATGTAACCAATTGAGGAACAACTCCTTGTTCATCCATGCATGAGGTCGGGCTGCCATACAAGCCCCCGATTCACAACCTACAATATAATTTTTCAATTGCCTTTGACCTTTGAAGAGGTAGAATCCAGGAATTCTTTGACCTATTGCATTAACACAACATAATATGGTGATCCATTCTCTACTTTTGGACATTATATATGGCACACTCCTTGAACCCTTTTTGGCTATTACCCTCACTCCACAATTTCTCCCAGCTTGAACACTAGTCTCATCACAGTTCCATATTTGGTGTGGGCCATATTGTTTTTCTTTGTAAATTTTTGCCAAGTTTTCATAAAATGCCAATACTATTGATGGCCTAAGCATGGTAGCTCTGTCTTTGTCTATACCTTATGTTGTTCTTAGTGCCAACTTATGATGCCTTATTTTAAACCCTTTCCACCATGACTTTCCTAGAAAACCATTCTTAAAAGGGTTTTCCCTAGTTTCACAAATGTGGGCAACATATGTTTTCAGTTGGTTTATTTCAAGACCATATCCCAACTCTACCATGTCTTGACACCATTGCACAATCTTTGTTTTCTCTTCAGAAGATAGTATAGTCGGTGGAATTTTCTTTGTTGTGGTTTTGAGACCTTGTAACCAATATGACAAAGTTGTAAAAGGAATTCCCTATTTATTGGCAGCAACTCAAATATAATACTCATTATCTTTAACATCTTGGATTGCACCTTTCATGTCTAATTTTTTCCACTCTTTGCTTATTGGTGCATTCTTAGAGGTTGTAGAGCCTCCAACTTGCACACTTGGTGCATTCTTATAGGTTTTAGAACTTATAACTGGCACATCTGGAATGCCAATTTGATCTGGTGCATTCTTAGACGTAGTAGACCTTATAACTTGCACATCTGGAATCTCAGTCTGATCTGGTATCTCAAGATGATCAGATATTGGTATTTCTGGATGATCTGATATCTTAGTTGGATCTATAGTTATGCTTTCATTTTCAAGATTACAATGAAGCATAACCCCTCTTTTATGCTTTGGCAAAGGTCTTGTTCTCTAAACTCTATTCTTTGTAGAAATTTTCATGGTGAAATATATGTAGTTTGCATGAAATTTGTATATATGTTAAAAATACTAGTTTCTATTTAGAAAAACTAGATATGCATAAATAAAACATGCATGTTAGTTAATAGAATAGAATGCATGAACATAGAGTACCAGAATAGAATAATCTATATTTATTGCAAAATATAATAACAGAGTAACAAAGCTAACTAAATCACAAACAGTCACAAAAATTATAAGATACTCGACATGTACATATGTTTATGAGTATTATATATTAACATGTGTATGTACATACATATGGATGCATATGCATATATCCATGCATCACAAAAATTATAAGATATTCATAAAACAAAAAATGGAAATGGAATAAATTAACTGAAGAATAAGATACTCGTCCTGTACATATTTTTATGAGTATTATATATTAACATATGTATGTACATACATATATCCATGCATCACAAAAGTTATAAGATATTCATAAAACAGAAAATGGAAATGGAATAAATTAACTGAAGAAATAACATCTTCATTATCTAGTCCTAGTTGCGTTGATACACAATTATATTCAGTGAGACAATTTAATCTCAACTTTAGCTCAATCTGAACCAACAACATAGAAGTGGCCCTGACAAAAGTTTCCAATAAGATACTCAAAAAACAAAAATTGACAATTTAATCTGAACCTACAACATAGAAGTAGGCCTTGCCAAAGTTTCCAATAAGTTGCTTACGAAATAGAAAAAATAGAAAATGAAAATTTAATCTCAACTTTAGCTCAATGTGAACCTACAACATAGAAGCAGGTCTGGCCAAAGTTTCCAATAAGATATTCATAAAAAAGAAAATTGAATAAATTAGACATAACGTCTTTACTATCTAGTCCTATTTGTACTGATACACATATATTCAGTGAGAGAATTTAATCTCTTAACTTTCACTTAAGTGTTAGCATAATATATAATGTGTTCTCTAATTTTTATCACTGTTTCTTAATTGTATATACCTACATTTATATTTTATTTGTTCAGGCATTCTTAATGAATCAAATCATCTATTTGGATTCCCAAAGATAATGAGAGGGGGGGTGAATTAGTATCTAACTGGTTATAGAATTTACTTGATTTAAAACATGTAAGGCATATCAATACTGTATACCGGTAAACCAAAAATAATACAGTAAACAAAGATAACAATAACCACATGAAAAGCACACCATAACACAGTAGTTTAACGAGGAAACCTAGTGTGGGAAAAACCTCGGTTGGATTTGTGACCCACAATATTCGCTTACTGGCCAATAAGGGAATATTACTGCTACAATAGGGGCCTGCACATGCAGGAAGGCCAAGTACCTAGAGCTCACTGCTCAAATACAAAATAAGAAGTCACGCTGACTTACAAAATGGATTATACAAATCCAATGTCTTGTACTGCTTCAAAATAGCATCTGCTATGCCAGATCCAGTACCAATTTTAGCTCTACTGCATACATAAACCCTTAACCTATAATTCACATATTAAGTCTGCTCTTTCCACCTATCATCTTATTTTTAAATGTTCTACAATGATCTCATACATATATGAGTCATATTACAACTCGCCATGTTGTCTTACAATGATTTTACAATTAATTACAAAATACATTATAAACAAAATTCTTGTCGGCCAGGGTGTCGGTATCCTTCCTTTGTCTGTCGGTGTTCTGTGTGTTGGTGTAGAGTCTATCGTTGCCGGTGTCGGTATATTGTCTTGTTGGTATCATATGATTTCAAGGTTGCCATCAATGACAAAACCTTCAATCACCTACAATTTCTCATTGGAGTGTGCATTTGCCAACAATCTCCCCCTTTGGCATTGATGGCAACACTCATGAGAAAAATCCAAAAGGTGTCATCCAAAAATGAGATTGCCAGAATTGTCTTACTAAAAAAAAATGAGCTCCCCCTGAGCTGATGAGCCATTTGCTGATCATTTTTCTCATAGCCTCTACTCCCCCTTTGACATCAATGACAAAGGTTGTCATTCGCTGTCAGTGGAGTCTTGCCTGGTTTGTTCTAACTGGTGGGTTATACTCTAAAAAATGTCTGTCAAAATTGAATTTATGTCATTGCTGAATGTTTTACTACCTTTTATAGCCTCATGGGTTCTCTGCACCGTACCTGTGAGTATGTGCATTTGCTCTTCCAATGTCTTTAGTTCGGGAATCAGAGCCTCAGATATTTCTTTTCTTAAAGAAATAAGATACTCTAATCTTGGACCAAGTCGACATTTTAAGTCCTTTGCTTTGTCATTTATTCTTTGTTTTTCATTTTCCAGTTTCCTGATTTTCTCTTCTTGCTTTGCAATTTTCTTTTCTAATTCCAAAAATGAATCTGATGTCCCAATCAGATTGTTAGCAATATTGTTAATCTCATCCTGTGTCTTTCTGATTTCTTTGTCAAGATCTTTTGTTAATACATCTGTTTTGCATGTATCCCTGTATAGTTTCTTGAAGTCAAAAATGATTTCATTGAGTTCCGGTAAAAGAGTGTCCATCTCTCCCTTGTTCTTCTTAACTATATCCTCAAATAATTTTTCTTTTTCTTTTATCAATCTCTCCTTAAATGTATCCTCATTTATTTTGTCCAGTGTTATTAGGTTACCTGTTATATACTTAGACAATGTGTCTAATTGGTTCAAAGAATCTTCGTTCTCTATGTTACACTTTGGAGCTATCATCTTCAAAATTGGTATGGTGTCATCAATAGCTTTATACACTAAAGCATTACAATCTGTTATTTTCTTAATTGAATCTAGCAGTACCTCTGTCACATTTGTTGGTCTGAATTCAGACATGGAGGTTCCAGATGTCTGTCCAACTGACTTCATAATTTGTAATCCACTGGTGGTGACAATAGCATTGCAATCCTCTTTTACTGGAGGATCAGTTTGTGTCTCCATTTCAACTACCAAAGGTTTAGGTTTTTCAGTTGTAGCCGGTGGCACTGTCTCTGAATGTACCTGTGAATGAACCTGTTGTTCTTCTTGTTTCTTTGTTCTCTCTATTGATGGTTTCTCTGATGGTGCCTCTGATGATTTTACAGTAGTATCCACTGCTGGTTTTTTTGCTTATGACTTTGTATTTTCTACCGGTTTCTCTGTGCTTGCCCCTGAAGAGTTTTCAGTCAGTTGCTCAATACGAATGCTATTAGTTTTCCGTGTATCTGTTGTTTGTCCAGTTTGTTGCTCACTCCCAATTTTAATGTTTCCAACTGTATCTTTAATATTTGTCTCAGCTGTTGTGTCTTCTACCGATGGCTCAGTTGCCATATCTCTTTTCTCACTTGTTTCCTTATCAACCACAATGTTGACTTCCTGTGCATCAATATTCATTGTGTACAACACCTCAGAATCAGGATTTGTATCCTCATGTGGTGTGTCCATACTCTCTGTTGCCGGTTGATTGTCAGTAGTGTCTACCGGTGGAGTATCTAAAGGCGGTGGGGGTAAGTTGTCTGTTATCTTTATATTGGGAGGTCCACCAACCTTGCCTTTTCCTTTGTCCCTATCCTTTTGATATACTTTGAAGGTTTTAGGTTTTTGAGACTCTTCCTGTTTTTCCTTTTCTACCAGGAACATATCCCATGCATCTGTTGTTTTCTCTGCTATCTGATTCACTCTTCCTGCCATTAGTGCTACATGTCAGCGAGCAGTTGAAAATACTGACCGGTTAGCCTCAGAGATCAATTGATCTATCTCATCAGGTGAGTTAACATGATGTACAACAAGTAATTTTTCAATTTTTATTTTCTTATCTAGATCAATAACATCTACTCTTCTAGCTTCTAGTCTGTTGAATAGATCTGTCGGTATTTCATCAACAACTTGCATCAAAAATTTCTTGAAAATATCTAAGTGCAATATTACATTGTTCTCTACTTTCTCCTTGTCATCAGCGGATAGTGTGTTATATAGTTTGCTGATATTCTTCAATTTGCCATCCTCAGTAATTTCATCTAGTAATTTATCAATAGGAGCTATAGCTTATTTTGACTTCTTCTTAGGAGTCAACTTCTTTTTCTTTGGAGTTAATTTATTTGTTGGGGGCCTTACTGCATGTTGCTTTTGTCTTTTTGGTGTAGGAGAAGGTGTCGGTGAAGGTTTTCTCTTCCTCTCAACTCTCTTGAATACTGCCAGTATGTCACATTCTGAAGAAGTTCCATTTGGTGAAAGGTGAGTTTCTGGTTGGATTGCTTCTAATTCACCTTCAATTATACCGGTTTTCTTTAGCACATCTTCTTTAATTGCTTTTGCCTGTCAAGTTCCTTTTCTAATAGTTGCCTCAACCTTTTTAACTCTTTTCTTTGATTGAATTTGACTCTCTATAGTTTCAGCATTACCAAATACTTCTTCTTCAGGTTCCTTAGGAGCTTCTAGGAGGGCTTTTGCATAGGTTTCTATTATATTGTCATCGGTCTCATACCCCATTTTAGTGACCCAGATGGTTCTAGGAACAACTGCCTCCATCCAAATTTCATCTTTCTTTATTACAAAACAGATTTCCTTTTGGTACTTATCCACAATAGCTTGTGATAACCTTACTCTTGTTTTCATTTGAGCTTTCAATGCATGAAAATACTCATTTAAGTACTTTTCCCTGTTTTCTCCCATGTTGTTCAACAATACTGATAGTTGTTTTCCTACCGATATATCATATCCAAAATCTTTGGTGCCAATACCGGGTACTTGTTTGGTTATATATAGCATCAGACAAACAAGTAGGTTTCCAAATCTTAAAGTTCCTTTCTTATCTTTCTTTATCTTTCCCAAATTATCAATCAGTTCATCTTTAAGCCATTCACATATGTTTATCCTTGCATTATTATTTACTATATCATAGGCACTTTTAATACATAGGCTAGAAACTGAGTTTAACCTATTTGCATGTCTAGACTTGTAACCTAAGATCATACTGATAAATTTGACATTGATATCCGTTACGCCATTTACCCTTAGTGATCTCTTGTCAGATGTTGCACTGGTTAGTTTTGTCACTAAGTCATTTGAGACCTTCTTAGTTTTGTCAGGTATGTTGCCGGTGGAGGGTAACCCTGTCACAACCTTTACTACTTCTTTAGTAATCTTGTGAATAGAATCCAACCAAAAGAATTCGCCATGAACCTTGCTTAGCACAATTCTTACGATATCCTTGGGGAAATCCGGGATACTAGGAATTTCTATAAAACCTAGGGTTTCTATTATCTTGTGTTCAGTTTTGACATTTCCAGATTCATCACAAATTATAGATTTATACATGTTTTTGATTTCATCATTGCCCAATTCCTCTATATGACAATGTATATACATTCTAGGGTCTTCAACATAAACTACCCCTTTAGGTACTTGAGAGAATGCACCTAAACTATCATCTTTCTTTGCAATTTCGAGAACTAGCTGGAATACGGGTCTAGGGAGTTTAATAACTTCAACAACAGTAGGGTTTGCAATAAATTCAGGAGTAGATGAGGATGCCATAGCTATAAATACCTTAATCTGCCTTAGGGGTGAAATATTTGATAGATTGCTTCGCTTATTTGCTGGGAATGCCTTTGCTCAGGATTTTCGCACTCTCGAAGATTTGAATACTCGGTGAAATGAAAATGGAGCCAAAACACTTGTTTTATAATGTTATTTTCTTCACCTGCCACATTTAATGCTTGCCAGTTAAATCACAACTTAACTTATCTGTCAGTGAAGAAGTAATCTCAACTTCTCACCATCAACCGAGGGAATAATAACATGTTTCTCATTTTGTTGCTAAACCCTCAAGGATTTTCCTTCAGTTAGATGAAGAGTCTCCTGCCGGTGGAATGTTACTCTGTTCTGCCGGTGGAGGAGTATTCCCATCAACATTTTGTTCTAATTTTCTAATCCATTGTTTTGAGAATTCTTGCTTTACCTCTTCAGCCTTTCTTTACCTTTCAAACTAGGACCTTTGTTATTTGCCGGTGAGGACTTGCTTCTACAAAATTTGGCAATGTGTCCAATCTTGTTGCAGGCATAAAAAGTCACATTGTTTTTCTGAATTGCTTTCCCATATCCTATGTCGGTTTGGGTTCTGCATTGATTAGATAAATGTCCAAATCTTCCACAAACATAACATCTTACATTCATTCTGCAATTCTCTGAATTATGACCAACTTTGTTGCATTTAGAATATTGACCGGTGGGTGTATTGGTGTTCTGATAATTTCTAGATCTACATTGATTTTCTCTATGACCATACTTGTTACA
The DNA here is from genome assembly GCF_030272615.1 of Cryptomeria japonica. Classification (NCBI taxonomy): domain Eukaryota; kingdom Viridiplantae; phylum Streptophyta; class Pinopsida; order Cupressales; family Cupressaceae; genus Cryptomeria; species Cryptomeria japonica. The sequence continues at coordinate 544,345,688 of NC_081405.1, forward strand.
GTTAAAGCATTTTCCATTAAATTTATAAGCAGTAGGTTGTCTTGCCAGTTTGCTATGATCATGTGTGTTTGTAGTAGCAGAGCTTTCACCACCTTCAAAGCCAAGGCCATTAGTGTCACCATTAGGTTTCTAATTCTTCAACATGTCACCAAGTTCTTCTGAACTTTTCTTGAATTTTTCTGTGCTGATTTGCAGTATCTAGTCCTCTTTCCAAGATTTCTTTCTGTCTCATAAGTTCATTTGAGTAATTCTGTGTATGCATCAGATCTGTCTTCAACATATTATTTTCATAACTAAGTCTTGTGTTTTCATTTGTAGCATCATTCAGTCTTCTAGTCAGATCTTCTTCATTTTTCTTCCTATCTTCAATTTCTTTGTAAAATCTCATAGTCATATCCTGCATCTCATTCTGTGTTGTACTTATCTCTTGTCTTAGTTTGTTTACCAGATCATTAAGAGTTTCCTTTTCATCTCCCTCTTTCTGCATCTTCTCGCAAAGTTCTCTTCTTTTATTCCTTGCTATGGTGTAATTCTCTTGAAGTGCTTGAATGATATCCTGAGCAACTTTTAGATCATCTTGAAGTTTGATATTTTTCAATTTTTCTGCATCATTGTCTGAAAGAGTTGTTTTCAATTGTTCTCTTAAGTTTTCCATCTCTATCGGTTGTAAGATCTTCCTCAAGCTATTAGGCTTCATAAAATAGAGGACCAGGCTCTGATACCAGTTGTTTGGATTCCCAAAGATATTAAGAAGGGGGGTGAATTAGTATCTAACCAGTTATAGAATTTACTTGATTTAAAACATGTAAGGCATATCAATACTGTATACCGGTAAACCAAAAATAATACAGTAAACAAAGATAACAATAACCACATGAAAAACACACCATAACACAATAGTTTAACGAGGAAACCCGGTGTGGGAAAAACCTCGGTGGGATTTGTGGCCCACAATATTCACTTACTGGCCAATAAGGGAATATTACTGCTACAATAGGGGCCTGCACATGCAGGAAGGCCAAGTGCCTAGAGCTCACTGCTCAAATACAAAATAAGAAGTCACACTGACTTACAAAATGGATCATACAGATCCAATGTCTTGTATTACTTCAAAATAGCATCTACTATGCCAAATCCAGTACTGGGTTTAGCTCTGCTGCATACATAAACCCTTAACCTATAATTCACATATTAGGTCTGCTTTTTCCGCCTATCATCTTATTTTTAAATGTTCTACAATGATCTCATACATATATGAGTCATATTACAACTCGCCATGTCGGCTTACAATGATTTTACAATTAATTACAAAATACATTATAAACAAAATTCCTGTCGGCCAGGGTGTCAGTATCCTTCCTTTGTCTGTCGGTGTCTTGTGTGTCGGTGTAGAGTCTGTCGTTGCCGGTGCCGGTATATTGTCTTGCCGGTATCATATGATTGCAAGGTTGCCATCAATGACAAAACCTTCAATCACCTACAATTTCTCATTGGAGTGTGCATTTACCAACATCATCAACTTTTGTTCGCTAATATAATACAATAACAAAACATAATATCAAAATAGAATAGAATAATAGAGCATAATATCAATAACAAAACATACAATCAAAATTGAATAAAATAACAAAACATAATATCAATAACAAAGATACAATCAAAATAGAATAGAATAATAGAACATAATATTAGACTAGAATAATCAAGTAAAACTTATGCATCTGATATGACAAGTATGGTTGAAGATAGGAGCTGTGGACTGAAACAACTTTCTTGATACATAATGGTTGACTCCAAATAGCTTATACAAAATTGGAAGCAGTGTAAATAGATACGGTGAAAAAAAATACTTTCATCTTGCATTTTATAGCTTTTTGAAGAATGACGTGTCTAAACTTCATGATCCGTGGACATCATTTTTTATTGGTTGGATTTTGTTAGCCATGGATTTTTATTCAGTGGATTGTGTTGCCATGGATCAAATATTTTGAATTTTGATATGTGTGCTCTTGTGGGTATTTTGTGTATTTAATCTTCATGATCCGTGGACATGGTTTTTTATTGGTTGGATTTTGTTAGCCATGGATTTTTATTTGGTGGATTGTGTTGCCATGGATTGAATGTTTTGAATTTTGTTATGTGTGCTCTTATGGGTATTTTGTGTACTTAATTTTATTCTTTTTTATTAAGAATTTGCATTGAATTTGTTTGAAATTATGGAGAGTATTACAAGCTATCTATTTTTACAAGTGCAATGGTGGATGGCAGGTCAAATAAATCACATAAATGCACCAATAGGAGGTTGTTTGGATTGGAAAGTTGGATGAGTGTGTTGGTATTGGATTTGACAAATGCTCCAGTTGTGGACATTGCTGAACAATTTTAACAAATAAATATTTGTATTAGATTTGACAAGTTGTCTATAAGTTTGGCAACAGTCCAGAAGTTGTAATATTTGTATGTTACATATTAAATATTAAATTGGGACATTTTGAATCTGATTTGTCCATATTGGATCATATTTTAATAAGTTTTATTTTTAAATGTGATATTCAATGGATTTATATAATTTTCTAACAGCCTTAATTATTTAAGGAAGATTCATGATTTTAAAATTGTCACACTTATTGTAGATAACTATGTTTACGCCGAAGGCATACCCTATATGAACAAATTCAATTAACTATGAAGATCAATGGCTCAGACTCATTTAAAGGGCATGCAAGACGATGGAAATCATCCCCATCGTTAAATTTTCCATTGTTTTCATTCACTGAAACAGTCCTCGTCTCATGCCTTCACAGGTGTAATGGATTATCCAAGACATGGTACTCTCAATAAGCTCCCACTTGGTTCAACCACTGTGCATCATGCTTCTTGAGAGCCGCATAGTAGCCAACTTCCCTTCCTGGGCCAAGTCATTGGCGAGGTGCCTGGCTTCTGAGTCCATATGTCTCTAGCCTCGTCTGTAAACTTGTGTAGCATCAAGCATAAAATACACACTAGAAGAGCCTTGACACGTTTCCATAGAGAGACACCATGGTTGCAGCCACACACAGACTCCATATTCATTTCTTCATGGAGATAATGTTATTTGTTCTCGCGACCTCAAGAAAATGCAATTAGCAGGTGTAAAGCAAAATTCCACAACATTTGCCAGCATCCTCCCTGCCCAGGCCAAAATTGGAGCTATGGAACAAGCTATGGACATACATCAAACCGTAATTGGAGGGGTTTTATTTTTTTGATATATTTGCAACTTAACCCTAAGTCAACAGAGATAAGACGGGAAAGATTCATCAACATTTTGAATGCCCTGGATATCGTAGCGCATCTTTCGACCAAATGGGGTTTGATGGATGCTGAGGCCACTTTGAAGGTCCTTGGCTCGCAGATTGTCCTTCCCAACAATCATTTATTCAATCTGGTAGCTCCTTGAACCAGGTAAACGTAGCACATCTTTCGACCAAATGGGGTTTGACGGATGCTGAGGCCGCTTTGAAGGTCCCTGGCTCGCAGATTGTCCTTCCCAACAATCATTTATTCAATCTGGTAGCTCCTTGAACTAGGTAAATAATTGCCTCAAACTTGAGAATCAAATTTCCTCTTATATGCTCTAACTTCATGAATCCATCTGCGAGGATTTGAGGTTTTTAACCACAGGCGCAACTTTTCCTTTTTCTAAATGCTTTAGGGTTTCAACATCATGTAATTTAAATATTCATTTTTGTACGCATGCAAATCATCATTAGGATTGTCGTAAGCTGGGACCTTTTCAATTGATAGCCTTTTATAAAGATTGATAAATGGTTGTGATTGTAGATTGAACTATGATTTTTTTTTCTATAATATTTTGTACTGGTTGACCCTATCTTTTGGTGCTGAATCATGAGATAAATAATCAGACATGGAATTGTCCTGTAAGCATCGTAAATTCCCATGTCATTTTGTTTTACACAAAACCAAATCTTGTTGCGACATTTCCTATAGGGTAACTTTGTAATAAATTTTTAGGGAGACTTGAGTTGCCCATTGTAACAATTTCTTCTTTGCCATATATGAACTGAACAACAGTACAACACATGGTTATCTTAAAGATATGTCAAACACCCATAGAATTGCAAGAAGCTACTTGTTCTAGTAGGGTATTTCTGTTTGGTAGTCTTTTGTGAAGATTAATAAATGATTGTGATTTTGGATTCACCTTATCCTTTTTCTCTTTGATAATAATGTATATTGGTTCCCAGGTTTACTATTGAGTCCAAAGATCAATGGTTAAACATTGATTTTTCTTTGTGAACATTATAAGTCTCACTGTCATTCATTTTTTCTTTTCAGACATCCAAATCTTGCCGACACATTTTTGTAGGCCAACTGGGACAAAAAGTTTGTGGCATTAATTTAGGACATGCATGCTCCTTGTTATTTGTTAAGAACAATCTGTTCTTAATTAGAATATATCAATATGTATTGAAGGTCATTTTGGGAGATTTGGATGATTGAATCAATTATATTAATGTCTCTCAAATGTTGTAGTCTGTAAATTGGATTTGATGGGAAATCAATTATTTTATTACTTTCTCATTTGTTTAATATGCATGACACATTTGCATCCATTTTTTTCATCTACAAATAATCACTCTATGTTGCTATGGACAACAAATCTCAACAAGGGCATTTTGCAATATAAGGGTTCTTACATCCCTGAAATTTTATTTTATACAAGGCAAATCATAAGCATCTGCCATCAATATTATGCATTTGTAGATTTTCATTTTCATATGCAAATGATGAATTTGTAGGCAATTAGATGATCTCAATGCAAGTTATATCATCATCATGATGTACCATTGAAAAATGTAATCTAATGTTAGAGAAGTTGAAATTTTGAATAAGGAAATGCCTGATTTATACTTTTGTGAGAGAAGGTAATTTGGAAAGGATGAATGCTTCTTCACTTAATCTTACTACTATTTTTATGAACCAATATTTTCAAAGAAAAATAGATTTAACTTTTTGTTTATATTTTGATTGAAATCTAATAATAGAAAACTTTAAAATGGATATTAAAAAGGAAATGAAACTTTATATATTGTTTCGAAGTTACTTAGAAGAGAAAGTAGCTAACTGGTAGTGGAGTATTGCCTCATATTTACCCATATTTATATAGGTCCAAGCTCAGTGCTACTAACAATGTGAGTAAGTAGCTCCATGCAAAATGATAGGTGTTGACACAGACTTAGAGAGATGACACTATTTTCGCATTTTTACTACTACATTTCATATATTAGCAGTTCTTTAGACAATTAAGCTTAATCATCTAAGTAGAGCCTCACAATATTAACAAACTCATTCAAAAAAAGGCATTCGTAGAAGATAACATTGTATGGACATTTCTTTTCACTTTTTCTTTCTTCTTAAAATTAACACAAAGCTATAGGTAGTCTATTTAAATACTAGGTAAATAGTAAAACCCCTATGCTCACATTAAATTTGACTTCAAATTGAGAATTAATGACTTGCAGAGCCATATTTTATGAGGACCCGTTTCTTGATGTGTTTTTAAAGCTTTGCAATTTTGAAATGATAATTTTGCAGTCATTAGTGATGAGGCAAATCCCAAGTCCAAGTTGTTTTACAATAGATGGTGGGTTGGTCTCTTAAATTTTTGGATCAATAGATTTTTATTAAAAAAAGTTGTATCTAACATGCTTTCTTAAGTATGTCTTTTAGTTTTAGTAACTAACAATTCTGATGTTGCCAAAATATTGAGTACAAATAAAACCAATTTTTTTGGATATAACTAATATCCACATTGCAAATTGGTTGTAATTTGTAATTTAAAAATTATCTAATTGTTTTAAAAAAAATTGATATCAATTTCTAATCTCAAAACTATCTACTAGTTGTTGTTAACAAATCTTGTCATTGAAGAGAAACTATTTAGCATAGAGCTATTTAAAATAAATGTTTCTTCAAACTATATGTTAAAATTTGGACTAGTGAACCGAGCTAAAAAAAAAAAATTGGGCTAGTGAAATGCCACTCAAAATCTATTTAAGCCCTTACAAAAAATATCTCCTTTAGGATCAGCTATTATAATGAGGTAATAAGATTTTCCCAAACATGAAAGGGCATACAACATTTATGATAAATATATATAACATGTCACATTTTTTATTCTTCTTATAACTATTCAAAAAAATCTCCTCGGCGTACTTATTGTACACTAAGGTGCGATTGCTAGTATATTAATTAAAATAAAATATATCACATAACATTTAATCATGCATGTAAAAATAATTGTTTTTCTTGACGATTACTAGTTCTAAAGTGTACAATTATTGATCCTATATATCACATATTTGATGTTTTTTTGATTAATATAGAGTCAATATTTACAAGATATAATATTTTTTTTCTAATATTAATATTAATAATGACAATTGCTATAAGGACTATTGAACCCAGTACTACTGATCCTCTCCCCTATGACTAAAAAATTGATTAAAAGCTTAAAGCTCAGATTTGGGACTATTAACAGAACAGTTTAGTCTAATATCATCGTCAAGATCAGGAGGGAGAGTTCGAACAAACTTCTCCATTTAGACAACAAAGTCAACAACCGGGATTGACTGGGGAGAGATGGCAAACCCCAGAGATAATATTAATAAAAAGCAAGAGCCAATCCATCCCAGAGAATTAGAGAGGAGGGTAAAAGCCAGAGAATTAGAGAGTGGGTAATGGCGATGGAGATTTTTCCAGGTCTTCCAGATGACATTGGCAGAAGGTGTTTGCTGAGAGTGCCGCGCACTTCACACTACACGTTGGCTCTTGTTTGTAAAACTTGGAAAAACATTGTATGCAGCCCACTCTTCTATCAAGACAGAAAGAGGACTGGTCTGTCTCAGGAGTTGATCGTACTATGTTGGAGGGACAGCCAAACAGATCATAACATTTGCAGAATAAAGCTTTACGACCCTCTCCAAAACTCATTTGAAACCCTGCCGCCATTTCCATATTCTTCAAGTTTCTTCAACTGTGTTGCCTTCGACCACAAATTGTTCTTCATGGGCGTTCGTACCAGCTGGCCCCATTCCACGATTCAAAAAGCACTTGTCATCTACGATTTTTCTTCTGGTATTCCTCTGTTGCTTGCTTTTCTCATCGTATAGAGTATTTATTTTTCTTTTGATATTGCCCTGTTTCTTTGTTTTAGGGTTATGGAAATGATATTTCCTATTTCTTTGTTTTAGGGTTACGGAAATGATATTTCCCGTTTCTTTGTTTTAGGATTATGGAAGCGAGGTCCCGACCTTCCCGATTGCAGATATGAGTTCTGCCGTTCGCTGGACTCAGCTAAAGGATTGATTTACATTGCTGGAGGACAAGACAGTGATAATAAAGAATTACGGACAGCCATAGTTTATGATATCGAGGATGAGAAATGGGAGTATCTTCCTTCCCTGAAATCGGATTACCTTCCTCCTCTATGTTGGAGAAATGGCAGTGTATGTATTGATGACAAGTTTTATGTGGTGAGCCATTGGGAGAAGTATATACAGGCTTATGATCCCAACACAAGACAATGGAGCACCATAAGCACTTCCTATGATGGCAGTAGTCAGGTTTGTTTGGCTGCGTTTGGCCGGATATATCCCATATTATGTAGGAATATCATAAGGCGGGGTTTTCTGGAAAACCAATCAAGCGTAGCATGTATAGGACCGCCTGCTATTCAACTCTGCTTAATTCTTGGTGTTACAATGTGGCATCAACAGATATTAATTGTTGGAGCCAATAAGGAAGATGTGAGGGTCTTTTATCTGTTTGAGCCTTCAATACAAGCAGGAGAAGAAGACAAGTGGACTCTCATCACCACTTTGTCTAAAACAGAGCTCCCAGACGAAATCGCTATCATTGGAACTATAGCTTTGTGATTTATGCAATTGAAATATTTCAGTGTTGTAATGATTTTCCCAATCTTCGTAGAGTAAAAAATTCATCTATTGTTGGGAAAATTCAGTATTTTGCTGATTTCTGAAACTTTAAGAAGTAAACTTATTTTGGGCTTTCCAAGGGTTGTAAAATTTTAATCTGTTGTTTTTGGAATGGTTTTATCAATGACTTTTAGGCTGAACAGAGCAGCCAAGGTTTTGAATGTAAACCTTTGATGTCTCACCTTAAAAGGAAGCACACCTCACCAAATGTAGGAGTGCATACAAATTGGTTTGAGGGCTCTATTACTTGTAAAAATTAGAATTGGATGATATTCAATTTAGTCATTGTTTACAATGTTAAGAAATTTTGATTATTTGTTTCATGATTCATCATATTTGTTATCAACGAGGACTTATTGTACAAATTACAAACAAATGAAGACTAGTATGAATTAACCACTTGATAGAGCCTGTTGGAGACTCCATATATTGGCATTAGGTAACTGATACTCCTGGACTAGCTGGTTTTAGCTGAAAGACATGAATTTTAAGTATACGGACAATGGATTGTTTTAGAGTGTGTAGGTATAGCAGAGGCAATGTAACAGGTTGTGTTGACAATTTCACAATTGGATTGTATGAGGAAGGTTATGGTAAGATTGTCGCAGAGCACCTTGTGTAACCATTGTTAACAGTTGTGCCCTTCAAGCTTGTTTTTAAAGCTGGAAAATGAGATGATGACCATTTGTGAAGGACACAATAACAGCTATGGTGCATCTTTGCCATCAAAAGTCCCTTGTCAAAAATCCGAAGGAATACCTGGATTATAGGAGGCTAGGCCAGTTCATCTTAAGCAGATGAATCAACAGATCAAGAAGCCAAAGGGCATGGATTGGGGAAATAGTATCTTTGCGGTTATGGAATTCAAGGTTTAACAAATAAAAAGCTATTCTACAACCCATTCAGAATTTTATATTTTGTTAAGCTTTCTTTGAGGCTTCCAATGAAGATGAGGTATGATTGTATTTTTTTTTCCCTAGTGATTAAAATCCAGATTTGGTTGGAATCTTCAATAGAATTTCATGCGCTGTTTTTTTGTATGAAATTAAAATAAGATTTCTAAATATAGAATTTGAATACAAAAACCTTTCTTGTATGAATTTGACATGCAGCTGACCATTCATTACGCTAAGAGGTCTTCTACAGTCACAGAAGGCTGCAATCAATCTGTATAAAGTTTAAACATAAAGCGTTTTTGAATGAATTTGACCTCCAGCTGGTGGTTGTAATATTGGTTGTAACTGATGGTAGCAGAATGAACATAAACTCACAATTTCTTTGTGCATGGGTGTTTCTCTCATTGTAAATAGAGAAAGGAAATTGTTGCTTTCTGGCTTTCTTATGGTACCATCTATAATATATCTATTATTAAGAGGGTATTGATGCAACTGTCTATGGTCAATAGTGCCAGCTTAGTTTCTTAATTTCAGAGATATATATCTTGCATATTTCCATTTCTTTGAGATTTAAATCTTTCAAGCAAATGAAATTCTTTGGTCTTTCTCAGCATCGTATTGCCTCCAACATCTGCTAAATTCCTTTATCCTTTATGATTTCATGGATGTCGATAACCTTTCAAAAGCTCCCATTTAAATGCAATTTTCTTGTGGTTCTTTTTAAATTTTATGAAGAGGTCGGCAAGGGGTGAATCCCCGAAGAGGGGCTGTCCCTGTGTCATAGCATACCAGTGGCGGTGCCCTTCCCCTTTTAAGGTTTTAAAGTTTATTTAATTTAATTTTCTTTCTAAATTAGACCTTTTTATTTTATTTTATTTATGTTATTCTTTCCAAGGATATTTTGAAGAGATTTCGCAGTCATAATTGTCCTGGTATGCAAAATGTGCAAGGATTGGCAAGATTGCAGGATATGCACAAACTGGACCTGGAAATGCATATATGATTTTAATTTATTAATTATTTGTTAATTTTTTAATACTTAAATTAGATTATTTGTTTTTTCAGAATGGAAAATCGAAGGTTTAGAGTATATATATATATATATATTCTATATTCAAAATTTTTCTCAAAGTTATTAAAATTTTCTTGTTTGTTCTACATTTATGTATCTGTGTTTTTAACTGCGCATGGAGCAATGTACATGGTTTTTCAAGATTTCAACAGGGTTAATGTATATATATGGTGGAATTCTCATTTTTATATATCTTAAACAACTTCAAAAATCTTAAAACAATTTATTCTTAAATTTGTTTACATAAACAATTATTTTTCATGGTATTTAATAAATTAATAATCTCTTCTCGAATAATTTTGCTTTTACACTTGTGTTCTTTACATTTTTATTTGAGTAGTGTAGCGTCGTTAATTGTACGCACTTGCTAGGGTGGTACAATTTCACACCTAGTTTAGCACCCGCCTTGGCGCATTTTGCATCTTGCATTGCATTTCCCCTTTAGCACTTAATTAATCAAATTAATTAGGTCTAAGGTTCTATTTCATCATCTTCCATATCATAAAGTTGGGCCCTTTCATTAAGGTGTGCCCTTTTCATTTTATTCCTCATATACATCATTTAATCAAAAACCCTAATTAGGTCCTATTTTGAACTTGGGGGCTTGGTTTCGGAGGTCAAAACATCTCAAAATCACCTGTAGCTTCGGGATTCTCTCTAAAATCATCATATCCGACGGCCCTGAAAATTTGGTGAAAAGTTGTCGAGACCATGGCGCCCGTGCACATGGTCCCGGACATTTTTCCCGAAATTTTGGGAGCACGATCCAATCATAAAATAAAGCTTAACCCCAAGAAATTGGCGGGATATTCAATCTCTAAGTCGGCCAAAAGTCGAAATTAAGACCTAGGGTTTCATACATAAGAGCTCTCTTTCTTCATTTGAATGGATCCAGAATTTTGGTTTTCAGGGACCTTCTATGCAGCAAAAGAGCAGATCTTTGGAGACTTCAACAACATCCAACATCTTTCTATCAAGCATTCATCAATTTCATTCATTCATTTAGGGCTTGGAAGACATTGAAGAACAATAGGAGATTACCGACTGAAGATTGGCTTGTACTCCTCCCTTGAGGGTTGGGTATGATTTCATGTTGTTTTCATGTCTTTGCATAAGCTTCAATATATCCTTTATTCATGCTTTAGATCACTTTGCATCTTGATTTAGAGCATTTACATTATCATTTACAAGCAATTAGGGTTTACTTTCTAGGTTGCTCTAGTTTGCTTTCTTGCATTTAAGGACCTTGCACACACACTAGGTCTGCACACACAATACATTTTACAATACAACTTGGCTATTCGTGGAGGTGGAAATCACCGAAGTGGGGGTTTGACTAAGGCAAAACCCTATATAGCCGCCCAAACACCTTTTCAAATATAAGTGCAGGTTTCGGGACTCGGACGACGCCGCAAGTTGCAGATCCGGGAGAAGCAGACTGAGACAGCACCACACACCAAATCTCAGAGCAAAAGACCAGGACAGGGGCGTGGGGCGTGGGGCGCCCTGGTCCTGCCAGGATAGGGGCACTGGGCGCCCTGGTCCTCCTGACAGACAGCATTTTCAGCATTTTTGACAGCTTTTCCAGAGTGCAAAACAACAGTTTCCGGAGCAGTTTCAGGGGCAGAATCAGGACAGTGGCGCCCGCGCCCCCGTCCCGAACATTTTCAGTCAGATTTTAACTCCGGGTACGCATTTACATTCTTGTCTTATCCTTGTGTTTACAGCTTTCCATCATTTAAGTTCAATTCTGTAATCTTGTTATTAGTTCATACTTGCACTTTGGGGTTAGGGATTGAACTTGCATTATTTTATCTTTCAATTACAACAAGGGAATAGAAATCCTAATAGGTAGCCCGTGGCTCTCTCTTCCACAAGAAGAAGTAGCCAATTGTGTGATACCTCTAGGCTCTTTCGTATTCCACAAATGTGTGATTGAAAGTGAGATTAGGGCATGTTTGCTTAGTGTCACTTTTTCTCCCACACATTTTGGTGAACCCGACGTGAACTCCAATCTTCTCTAATTCTGATTTATGTTTTCAAATTTGAGTGTTTTCAAATTCAAATTTGTATTTACAAGTTTTAATTTCTTGCAAGATTCAAAAAAATTAGAGGAAATTTTTGCTAAAACCCTAATTTTTCAATTCAAAGTTGAACTTGTGTATAGCTTAATTGGGATCAATAATTTCAAATCTGATTTAGGAACTCATTTGAATCATAAATTTCATTTTCTAAATCTACATTCTAAGTGCTTGCATTGGTTGAAATTAAACATTTCCTTCTATTTTGCATGTGTTATCATTTGAAAGAGGAAAATTGTTGTCATGATGCATTCATTTCATAGATGTGATAATGGGTTAGCTTCCCTTGTTTCAATTTTTCCTTCTCCTAAATAACCTCCCCCCATCTATAACAACATTTTAGTGCCTAAAAGAATTGCTACCAATCCCTTTGAGACTCTCCCATGCTCTAAGGATGTAGACTTTAAGAGTGATCTTGACAATTCTCCTAAAATGTGCCCTTCCTATTTAGCTATCCTAGAGGAAGAGAATGATATCATAAACACCTTTCTTAATGTTACTTCACCTTCCCTCCATGATGCCTCTCTAAGTGAAAAGGTATTGATGGACATTGAATTATTTTCTCCTAAAGTTGGTCCTTCCAATGGGGGCATGTTAGTTCAACAAGAGGTTATGAACACTTCTTTCAAAGATCTCCTTCCTAAGCATGAATCTTTGGAGAAATATGTTCATGTTCCTCCTAAAAAACACTCCCTTCATGAGGATCCTTTTGTGCAAGAAGATGACATTATCCCTACATTTCCTAGTGATGGCATTTCCTTTTCCAACAAGATTCCCACTAGAGATGATGAATTAATGATAAATGCTTACCCTTCTCCTAAAGTTTGTCTTACCCATAAGCATCCCTTAGAGAAAGAAGATGAAATAATAAGCAATTTCCTTAATTCTCTCTCCCCTAAAGATCATATTGAAAATATTTTGAGGAAAGAGGATGAGTTTAACACATCTATTGATGCTCTTCCTCCTAAGGATGAGGAATTAATAAACAAAGTTATCTCCTCTCCCGAAATTGACAATACTTCAAACATTCCTTTCAACCACTTCACTATTTGGGATGAACCATTAGAAGAAGGTGTAGATTATTCTCTCTCCCTTGATAATTCCTCACCTTCCTTGAATCTCAATTATTCTCCCTCTAAAAATAAAGCATCTCCCTCTCCTCAACTTGGTTCTACTCATAAGGATACCCTAGTTCAAAGCAAGATGATTAACATCTCTTTCAAAGATCTCCCTCTCAAAAGTGAGACTTTAGAGAATAATGTTGATCCTTCTCCTAGAGAGTTTATTCCCCATGTAGATCATTTGATGATAGAGGATGATATGACCTTTCCTCTTCCTACTAGAACATCAATGCCTACCCCTTGTCTCTCTCCTAAAATTGATTTAATCCGTGATGAGATTTTGGTGCAAGAGAAGACCATCAACAATTCTTCCAACATTTTTTTTCATTCCTCTAAACCATCCTCAATCAATTTGATACATGTGAATGAAACACCTAACAAACCTCTCTTCACTGTCCAAGATGCTTGTCCTTCTCAAAATTCTCAACCTTTAAATAAGCCTATCTTAGTGGTTCAAGGTGGTTATGCTAATGATTCTTTTTGCACTCCTAAGAAACCTATTATTACTGTGCAAGGAGGTTATTCTTCTAAGAGCCCTTATGAGTATGCTAAGCAACTAACTAGAGAGAGTTATCATGCGGTTGCTCATACCTATAACACAAGAAACAATAGGCAACCTAATCCTCCTCTAGTTATCCCAACTTCACTTCCTCCTTCTCAACCAATTCTTCCGCAAGCTCCACGTATTTCACAAGTTCTCGGTAAGGAATATGATCTCATAGAACAACTTAAAGCTACCCCTGCTAAGATATCCCTTTGGGATTTGATCCAAACTTCTTCCGCTCATCATGGAATGTTACAAGATGCCTTGAAAGATTTGAATGTGCCTCCACCTAATACATCTAGTAATATAGTGTCTTTGGTTAACTCTGTGATGAATCCTAAAGCTCAAATTGTGTTCACACAAGATGAGTTGCCTACTAGTGAAATTCAACATCAATATGATCCCTTGATGATTGTGGTTATCATAAATGACACTGCTATAAGACGAACACTGGTAGATAATGGCTCTGGCCTTAATGTGTGTAGCATTAATCTATTGCATAAGATGAATGTGGATACATCCCTTATTGAGCCTGACTCTCGTCCCATTCGAGGCTTTGATAATGTGGCTAAGTCTTCATTAGGTATTATCACCTTACCCATCACAGTAGGACCTGTTACTTTGCCTACTCCTATCCATGTTATGTCGGGAAATCTATCATACAACTTGTTATTAGGGAGACCTTGGATTCACAGTATGCAAGCTGTCCCCTCTACATTGCATAGACAAGTTAAATTCATTTATAACAATAAGACATATACCTTGATAGGTGATACTAATCTTCAGTCTTGTTTACAAACATCTACTTCCAAAGGGAGTTCTTCTAAACCTTCCTCTTCTAGTGATGACTCTTTAAACAAAATACCTATGGATGAATCATCACCCTCTGGTAATCAAAATTCTTTGGATGAGCCTAAAGCTCCTGAAGAAGATCCTTCTCGACTTGAATCTACACATGAAAAGGCTTTTGATCCTGAGAAGGTTCTCGCAGAAGACGATTGGGGATCTCTTGATTTTAATCCCACCTTTGTAGGTGAGTATAGGGTTCCTCTTAGAGAGCTTAAACTTAAAAAAAAGGAAGAAACTAGAGATCAATCTGTCTTACATGAACCTATGAGCAATAATTTTGTGGCCGCTTCTCAAACTTCTTCTCCTCACACTTCTAATTCTGAAGAGTTTGATTCTTTGTCTTATGAAAAACCACCTTCTCTTCCTGAAATGGCTGATCGTTATGGTCGTGGTTTTCGCATTTTTGCTAAGCATGGGTATCATGGAAATGGTTGTGGCGCTCATGAACAAGGGATGAAGGTTCCTCTAGAGACTAATTTTCACAATTATTCCTTTGGACTTGGCTATAATCCCTGCAAACGCACCAAAGCATCTAAAAGACCATCTCTCAATGTGAATGCTATATTTAGTAGTGATGATGATCTCACTTCAACTAAATCATCTTCTACTTCTATCAACTCTTATTCCCCTCATAAGGAAATCTGGGCGATGAACAAATCTCTTTATGACTCCCCTCAAATTTCTAAATCCACTTATGAATCTTTATCTCCTATTCATCATAAAGTCCTTTCCTCTAGGGATAAGGCTCTAATAAATTACACTCATCCCTCTTCTAATATTTCTTGTGACTTTTCTTCTTCAATTTTTATCACTTTATACATGTTTTTGATCTCACTTATAGTTGAGCATTTAACATGTCATATTCAAATACCTCATTCAATCTATCATGTCTTTAAATAACATTAATGGCTGTTATGTTGCTCATCATTATGTGACATTGGTAGCTCATTTACTGGGGGCTCATTGTCATTCATGATGGTACAATTTCACGTGCAATCATATTTTTGAAGCAACATAATAGCCTAATTTTCTTGTTCTTATGGGGACAAGAGTGATTTCATACATCTCTTCTTTTTATGGTTAAAATTTCCCTTTGGGGTAATAATGTGGAAATATTGATCATCTTTTCTTTAGAATCCTCTTTTCCTAGATATGGGAGAAGATGTGTATTCTCTTTCTTATCCTACCCACTTCTTATGAGGAGCATTTTACATACACTAATGTCTTGCTTGCATGAACTCATGTGAGTATGTAGTACATTTTGTTCATGTCTAAATCTCTCCCTGGAAGATTGAGTAAGTCCTTCTCATTGACCTTATCCTTGGGAGGCAATGATCTTTCCTTATTTTTATCTAAGGATCCACTTTTTCCTATTTCGTGGATGGTGTGAACTTTATTACTTGATGTTATTCCTTGTATGCATTTGTTGTTGTTTGTTCAAGGATTCTCTCTTACAAAAGGTGTAAGTCCTTGACTACAACCTCTTTTGCACTTGGTAAAATACATCTATAATGAATTTACTCTCCCAATTGGGTTAAAAAGAGCGTCATCCTTCATTAAGAATCACTTTCACCGCGCAAAAGAAGGAAGTATTGCATTCTTATTCTCTTTTTTGTCTTATTCTAGAAGATGTTATATTTGTCTAAGACAATTCCTCTTGGGGATAGGTGTCTTTTGTACAAAGATCTCTTCTCCTCTAAGGATCTCCTTTACACATACTACAAGATATCCTTTTTGAACTATCTTATCCTTGCTTAAAGAGTACAAAACCCTCTTGCTTGGATCTATGACATTGTTGCATTTTTGGGGTATCTTCTTTTATGATGAAGGTAGGTATCCTTGTTCTACTTTTCTTATGACATAAACATTACACTTTTTGAGCAATGGGTCATTCTCGGAACCAGAGCACAGACTCTTAGAGCGAGATGTTACGCTTTTGTACTATACATATACAGGTTGTAGCATATCCGGGCATAGACTCCTATGGGGTGCTTCCAACCTCCCTTACACACACATGCACAAGGTTGAGTGGAACTAGCGGCATAAGGCTAGACTTTCTCACTCTCCTCCCTTACATGGATCACCTAGACAGACTCTAGGGGCTAGTTTTCCATGTCCTTTTCCCATGGATCACCTAGACAAGATCTAGGGGCGAGAAGTCCATGTTTTCTCTTTCACTATTCTTCTCATGGATCACCAATGTGTGTATTCATGCTTTTTTTTCCTTTCTTTTCTTCTCTTTGCATTTTGTTTCCATTTACATCCTTCATCTCGTGTTAGAGAACTCTCAAATCCTCACACTCTTTGTTGTGTTGGAATTGAGATTTAGTCCTCTTTCTTACCAAATGATTCTCCATTAGTTTTTGATCTCATATCAAATCTTCTTGTGAGCATTTGTCATCAATTTTCTTTAACAATTCGAAGTGGTAAACATGATACCCTGTTTCAACTCACTAAAATTAGCAAGCCGAAACTGGGGGGGGCATATAGTTACCCTTGAATTTTCATCACCTTCCTTAGTAAGCATTAGGTGATTTTGTGATCTAACACGTGTGTTTTGTAGGGTGCGGTTCCTAACTGTGTACTGCAGATACCGTTGGGGGCTTCGTTCGACAAACTTATGGATATATCCTTTTTCAAATAATGTTTACTTTTCTGTACTTTAGCTTGCATATGCACGTAGTGTTCATATGACCGCTAAAGTGGGGGCTAAATGTAGCGTCGTAAATTGTACGCACTTGCTAGGGTGGTACAATTTCACACCTAGTTTAGCACCCGCCTTGGCGCATTTTGCATCTTGCATTGCATTTCCCCTTTAGCACTTAATTAATCAAATTAATTAGGTCTAAGGTTCTATTTCATCATCTTCCATATCATAAAGTTGGGCACTTTCATTAAGGTGTGCCCTTTTCATTTTATTCCTCCTATACATCATTTAATCAAAAACCCTAATTAGGTCCTATTTTGAACTTGGGGGCTTGGTTTCGGGGGTCAAAACATCTCAAAATCACCTGTAGCTTCGGGATTCTCTCTAAAATCATCATATCCGACGGCCCTGAAAATTTGGTGAAAAGTTGTCGAGACCATGGCGCCCGTGCACATGGTCCCGGACATTTTTCCCGAAATTTTGGGAGCACGATCCAATCATAAAATAAAGCTTAACCCCAAGAAATTGGCGGGATATTCAATCTCTAGGTCGGCCAAAAGTCGAAATTAAGACCTAGGGTTTCATACATAAGAGCTCTCTTTCTTCATTTGAATGGATCCAGAATTTTGGTTTTCAGGGACCTTCTATGCAGCAAAAGAGCAGATCTTTGGAGACTTCAACAACATCCAACATCTTTCTATCAAGCATTCATCAATTTCATTCATTCATTTAGGGCTTGGAAGACATTGAAGAACAATAGGAGATTACCGACTGAAGATTGGCTTGTACTCCTCCCTTGAGGGTTGGGTATGATTTCATGTTGTTTTCATGTCTTTGCATAAGCTTCAATATATCCTTTATTCATGCTTTAGATCACTTTGCATCTTGATTTAGAGCATTTACATTATCATTTACAAGCAATTAGGGTTTACTTTCTAGGTTGCTCTAGTTTGCTTTCTTGCATTTAAGGACCTTGCACACACACTAGGTCTGCACACACAATACATTTTACAATACAACTTGGCTATTCGTGGAGGTGGAAATCACCGAAGCGGGGGTTTGACTAAGGCAAAACCCTATATAGCCGCCCAAACACCTTTTCAAATATAAGTGCAGGTTTCGGGACTCGGACGACGCCGCAAGTTGCAGATCTGGGAGAAGCAGACTGAGACAACACCACACACCAAATCTCAGAGCAAAAGACCAGGACAGGGGCGTGGGGCGCCCTGGTCCTGCCAGGGCAGGGGTACTGGGCGCCCTGGTCCCTGGGACAGGGGCGCTGGGCACCCTGGTCCTCCTGACAGACAGCATTTTCAGCTTTTTTGATAGCTTTTCCAGAGTGCAAAACAGCAGTTTCCGG
Source organism: Cryptomeria japonica (assembly GCF_030272615.1). Lineage (NCBI taxonomy): Eukaryota > Viridiplantae > Streptophyta > Pinopsida > Cupressales > Cupressaceae > Cryptomeria > Cryptomeria japonica. The sequence continues at coordinate 544,364,258 of NC_081405.1, forward strand.
AGCAGTTTCAGGGGCAGAATCAGGACAGTGGCGCCCGCGCCCCTGTCCCGAACATTTTCATTCAGATTTTAACTCCGGGTACGCATTTACATTCTTGTCTTATCCTTGTGTTTACAGCTTTCCATCATTTAAGTTCAATTCTGTAATCTTGTTATTAGTTCATACTTGCACTTTGGGGTTAGGGATTGAACTTGCATTATTTTATCTTTCAATTACAACAAGGGAATAGAAATCCTAATAGGTAGCCCGTGGCTCTCTCTTCCACAAGAAGAAGTAGCCAATTGTGTGATACCTCTAGGCTCTTTCGTATTCCGCAAATGTGTGATTGAAAGTGAGATTAGGGCATGTTTGCTTAGTGTCACTTTTTCTCCCACACAAGTAGAAAAATGCAGCAGAACTTTTTAGAGTTGTATATTTAGTATCTATTTTCTTAAACTTGTACTCTTTACGCTTTTATTTGAGTAGAAAAATGCAGCAGAACTTTTTAGAGGGTTGTATATTTAGCATCTATTTTCTTAAACCTTGTTCCATACAAGCATTATCTATTGAGAGAGTCATAGGTTAGTCATATTTTGAAGTTCAAACCTTGTTGTACAATCTATATCAGTTTGTAGATCCAATAAAAGTTTGATATCTTGAATGCAATTTATTTATGTTTTAACCTCTATGACCATTAGACTGAAAAAGATTTTGGTCACAAGAATTATGCTTAACCAAGTATTAACTTCCATACTTCTATGGCATTCCCGAACTCATACAAAGATGATTGTGATTCTCTGCCAAATATTGACAAAGAACATGTCAATTTGGTCAAGGGAAATCTCTTATTTGGAAATTATCATATATTAGCTGCTGATTTCAAGGATGGTCCCATCCTGTCATATGGACCAGCAATTTGCTCAGGTAAGATACTCTCCTTGTAGCATTTTGTTTCCTTTGTTATGATCAATCTCCAGAGTTCACAACCAAGGCCTTTTGATGATCTTGTAGGCATTTCAAACCCAGAACCCCATTTTTATTAACTTAATTTTTTATTAACTAAATTTTTATTAACTTAAATTTTAAAAACTCTCTTAAAAGATAGTTATGATTATATTTATGAAACGGTAAATAAAGGTGACCTTTTCGACAGGGTGTGATGGTTTGGAAATCACCCTTTAAAAGGTTATATAAGTCATTTATGTGAGTCTTGAAAGGGAGCATGTAGATCACTCAAGGAAAAAGAAGGTGGTGGTTTGGTGGGCTATGGGCATGAGAGGAAATATAGGGATTTAGAGGACATAAAGGAATGAAGGTTAAGGTCATCGGTTGGCATGGGCATTGGAGAAGGGGCACACAACGTGTGTCCAACTCGGGGTATAGTGTACACTCGGGAGTGTCTTGGCCCTTCATTCTTTCTTCCTTGATCTCACCCACAAAGGCCATTTGGCGTTTCAACCCTAGAAACCTGAGAGGGGTGTCCATCGCAGCTCAACTGAGAAATGACAAGGAAGACCAGCTTGGCATTCTAAATAGAACTTGCACTTTTAATACTTCAAAATGATCAACTTCATAATGAGTAGATACGATGCAAGGAATGCAATCTCTGAGGATCATGGTCATAATTACCACCGCCTTTAGCCATCAAGCTAAGGCTACTTCATCTGTCAAATCACTGAGGGAGCATCACCTCGACTTTGCAAGGAGCCGTTAAGAAGATTTGATCGAGAAAGAGAGTTGACGTATGATGTCCAATCATGACATCTCATACGTTTGCGGGTAAATTTTAATCCTAGTAGAAGGCAGTATCTACATGAATAATAATACCTATATATCCATGACCACATATATCTGAGTTGCAAGATATGCATGCATGTTTATATACCTATGCCTATTTATGTATGGTATTGCCTCCTCCTAGTCTTAAAACTTATCCATACGGAGCAACAAGATTATATAAGGCTTGGTTGAAGAAAGGCTAAATTCAGGAGTACTCAAGTAAATAAGAATAAATGAGACCTGCGGGAATATATATATATATATATATAAAACTATGTTTCTAAGTATATATATATGTATATAAAGACATATATACCTATAAATATATATAAGTATGTATATAAATATAAGAGAATATGAGAATATATATGGATACAAATAAATAAATAAATAAATTTATATATATATATACATGTATATATATATATATATATTTATGTATATATATATGTATGTATGTATGTATGTATGTATGTACATACATACATACATACACACACACACACACACATATATATATATATATATATACATGTATATATATATATATGTATGTATGTATGTATGTATATACATATACATATATATACATATATATATACATATACATATATATACATATATATATATATATATATATATATATATATATATATACAGACACACACACACACACACACACACACACACACACACACACACACACACACACACACACACACACACACACACATATATGTGTGTGTGTGTGTGTGAAGAGATTCAAAGTTGATCTTATAGAAATACCAGAGAATGTGAATGTTTATCTATCCCGAGTTAATTTTGTAAAAGACCCCGGACTGCAAGAGTATGAGTATATATATATATATATATATATATATATATATATATATATATATATATATATATATATATATATATATATATATATATATATATATGAAGTTGTATATGAAGATATATGTATATTACAAGGTGAATATCTATATATATAAATACCCAAATAAGTATATACGAGAATATTGTAAGATGAACCTCTACCCTGGCTTGAGGATGGGAGATCATGATGAGTGAGAATGAGAGAATATATTGTGTATATATATGTATCCATATATAAGTATTTGTATATGTGTATTAATGTATATACATCTCAAAGGAATATACCTAACTACTTGAGTTTATGTCTGTGAATATATATATATATATATATATATATATATATATATACAGAGGACCATGGAAAGGTCTTATTGGGGGGGGGATTAAGGCAAGACTAGCGAAGTCTGGACAAGAGAAACATAAAGGGAGGGAAGGAGAGACATGCTAACGAACTCTTGGGCTAGAACAAAAGAAGGGGTGGCCTTAGGGAGGCTCAGAGAGGAGTTTGATGCCATCCGCTCCCATGTTGGTCAACTCATCCGCTCTTTTGTTACCTTCCCTATAAATATGGTTGACTGTAAACCTGTCAAAACCTTTGCATAAGTCAATAGCCTTTGACAACAAAGTGTTTAGTCTCCAGTTAGGCATGTTGCCTTTCCTAAGAGCGTTGCCAATTATAGCCAAATCTCCTACAATATCCAAATTTTTAACTCCTAATTTCCTACAGACCCTCCACCAGGGCCATCAGTTCCGCCCAATTGTTGGTTTTGATGCCAACCGGGGAGGCAAGGGTGGCGATTTCTTTGCATTCCCAATTATGAACAGAGCATCCTATACCTGCTTGCCTCGGATTGCCACGGGATGTCCCATCAAAGTTTAACTTCACACATCCTTCGCTCGGGGGCTACCATTTGCATTCAACTCTTGATCGAAGACTTGCAACAGGACCCTCCCCTACAAAGGGAGGAAAAGATAAGCCCTCCCAACGTTTTTTCATCTTTTCATCCCAGTAGGTTACTGAGGCATTCTTTATTATGCCAGATGAAAGCCGGTTGTTCATGAGCTCAGTAGTAACCGACTCAATTCTATTGATGATTCTGTGAATCTCAAGTTTTTCATTCTTAAAGAGATGTCAATTTCTTTCCTTCCATAGCTCCCACATTATGGAAGATGGAAGAGATATCCATAAACCCTCAAAGAGACAACCTCGCCTAGGGAGAGGCCAAGCTTTGAGCATTCCAGAGATGGTGTGGGGGAAGGCCGCAGACCACTCAAGTTTTTTGGTGAACCAGACCCAACATTGGGAAGCAAAATGGCAATTGAGGAGGAGATGGTTGGTGTCTTCTTCATCCACCTCACAAAGAGGACATCTACTGGGACCCTCATACCCCATTCTCCTAAATTTGTCTGCAGTTAGGAGCTTATTCTGAATCACAAGCTAGGAGAAGATACTAGCCTTAGGCAGACAGTATCTATCCCAACAAAGTTTCAAGGGAAGCTCAGACATAGGTCTTATATACGCTTTGGAGATATGAGAGTACCCATCCTTGGAGTTATATTCCCCTCTTAAAGAACCATCCCATACAAGCTTATCCTCATGATGACCTAAGGCTATGTTCCTTGTCCTGAGAATTGCCATAAGTTTGCTTTTATCCCCTATTGGGATATCCTCATCTTCCCTCTCGATCCACTGCCACCCAGCCTCTTCCACTGAAGGGGAGATATAGTTTTTTAACAGGGGTCCTCTATGTGATTCAACGAGGTTACGAGTGGCACCAAAGTCATAGATATTCTCAATTGCCTTATACCCACCCCATGAATCAGATCGAAAAAGGGCTTTATCCCCGGACCCTAGGTTCCAAGTAAGTTTGTCTGAAATAATACTCCTGCAATCCAGCATTGAATTCCATAAGCAGGACCCTCTGGGAGGATTGATTTCCCTGAAGATTTGGATAGGATTCCCTCCATTAAGGTATTTAAGGTGCAACAGCCTTGCCCATTTGAGGTGGGGGGTTCTGAACATTCTCCAGACCAACTTGGCACCCAAGGCTCTTCCCTAATCATGGAGGTTTTTAATGCCAACTCCACCTTCTTCTTTAGGTATGCATATCTTGTCCCAAGATATGAGTGATATTTTCAACTAAAAGTGACCCCACTTTGACTGGAAAAAAGTACACTCAAACAACAAAATTGGAAAAAATTACAAACACCATGAGGTCTGGCTCGGAACCAGCAAGGGTGGAGGCTAGCGGGTGGGGCCCGCTGTGTCAATGTCGGCGGTGGCAACGCCTATTGCAGGCCAAGGGCCCACGGTACCCTGTGTACCGTGGGGTAAACCCCTAAAAATTAATTTTTTTTGGTTTTGAAAAACTTTTTGCCAAAAAACTTTGAAGTTTGATTTTTTTATTTTTTATTTTATTTTTTTCAAAAAATCAAATTTCGGCCTGCATGCCGTAAAAAGGCAAAAAATTTTAAAAAAATTCTCGAACTACGTGGCTGGGTCGTACGACTTGGTACAAAACAAAAAATACCCCCAGAGGCTCAAGAGTCGAAAGTGGTCAAGTTTTATATGACCATAGGGGTTTTTGGGCCTTCTAAGCAAGATGGTGAGGTCTGTTTAGGCCCAAAGTGCTCAGAAAGAAAGGCCTATCCCTAGGTGTACAAAAAAACTTCTAAAACCCCAGATCTGCTTCCAATGCAAAAACACTCAAAACAAGAACAGGTAGCTACAGATCTGAAGATCTAATACCATGTGAGAGTTGAGGAATACAATAGCACAGGAGCCCAAATGATCTTTGCAAGCTGAATAAATCTATTACAAGGAGAAGCAAGGAAGCAACAGAGAAAAAACCAAATACACAGGAAATGCTCAAAAAGATGAGAGCTTTGTATACACAAAAATGTGTAATAGAATAATAATACAAAAGAAAGAATTCAACCTCTAATAGGTCAAAAAACTCTAAAAGGGAAAACCCTAGGCTTGCACATAATAATTAATAAAAGAATTAATTATTATGCACCTAATGTTAGCTTAAATGTAAAAAAGATAAAGGGGAACTTAATTAATTAAACAAATGTCGTTTAATTAATCAAGTAAAGACCCGATTACTCTAACGTTACTTACTAATCGGTTATGCCAACAACCTTTTGGCATCTCCTAAGGATATAGGGAAGAAAAGACCGGGAACTTATCAGGAAAGGATTACACTTGCTTAACCTAGTAGTACCAAGGAGAAAAAGAAGAAATTTGATCAACCAGCTTCCATGACCACATGTACAAGGGTAACTAGAAGTATTCAAACCAAGAAGGAACCGGTACCCAAGGTATATGCAAAGAAGAAAACTGCTACAAGGAAGAGAGGAAGACATCTCATTCTATAAGATGAATCTAAGGAAACTGATACTGAAGAAGAGACAAAGAAGATGAAAGTGACTGGTAAGAAATCCAAACCAGTAGTAGACATGACATTTCTAAACAAAGTACTCCTATTAATGTTTCAACATTCAAGCCAATGAGTAATTTTGAGAGGACTTTAAAAACATTAGGGAGGAAACGGTTTGATAATGTAAAAGAATATTTTGATTCATTTGATGAAGGTTAGAAACAAGAAGTGGTAAAAGAGGTAATCAATTACCTATGTCATTACAACCGATTACCACAAGATATTAAAAAGGAAATTTCTGATTCTTTATATTCAATTCTAGAAAACAAATATAATATGGTTGTAGATAAGGATCAAAAAATTATTAATAGTTTTTATTCAATATTTTTGAGAGTTTTCTCGAGATGAGTTATTAACATTGCTTGCTAAGTACAAAGGGTAGTTTCACTCTAAATCAAGGAGACTAAGGTTATTGGATGGAAAGTTTCAACCTGTTGAAGATGATAGTCATCTTATAGCTCAAGATATTCAAAGGATGAATGCACTTTTGAAAGGCTATGATAATAAACCTGATCAGACTGAGACTGGAGATCTACCGAAGCTAGATGCTGAAGAGTTTATTACATTGGATGTTGTCTATCCTGTCAAGGATAAGGATGACACAAGTTCCACACTAGTCATATTTTCGGTGGATGAAGTTGAAGATATTGTTGATACTGTTAATCTAACCGGTAATGACATTGAACCTATTAAATAAACTGAACAACAAATAGACATTATTGATACACAGGAAGCAACTAAAACACTGGCTACAGAATCAAGTGTGGATATTCAACCACCATCGGTCGAGGGACACATTGAAAAACAACTGCCACTAGTCACTAAAACCACTCTAGAGGATCAATTAGATAAAGAGAAAGAGAAAATAGAGAAGACAACAAAGAAAAAGGATGAAAAGGAAAAAGCAAAGGTAAAGCAGAAAAATGATGATGATGATGATGACTCAATCAACATACAAGGTCCAATTGATGTGGGAAAATTGAGCGCATATGAACTTATGGAGATTGCTTCTGTTATGCAATCTAGGGCTCAAAAGAAAAGATTGAAAGAGCAAAGAAAAGAAGCAGAAACAATTCAGACTGTTGTTGAGAATTTGTCAAGTCTCCTACCAGAGACTGAAACTAGTAATTTGTCTACCCCTATTGCCAAGCTTGGATAGCTAGTTACTGATGCTACTGACCAAATGAAATCACTTGAAGAGGCATCACATGTCTTAGCTAAAAAAGGTTATAGGAAGAAAAGGGGAGAGCAATTAATGTCAGATATTGATAAAGGCAAGATTGATTTATCAGTGAAGAAAGATCTTTTGAGAAGTGCTATAGAAAAAGGAGGTAAAATTTGGTTAATATATCTAAAGTTTCTTTCTTCTATTCTAATTTGAAACAAAAGCGTGAAGAAACAGAGAAAGAACTAGAGCGGATAAGTGATGCATATAACCCTGTACATGATTCGGCTTTAGATTTTGGCAAATCGATTAATGATTTGCAACATCTATTAGATGTCTATGAGTTTGAACAAGTTAAGCGAGTCAGATCCTTGAAAGAACTAAAGAACTAGTTGATCCCAAAACTTGAAATTCTATAAAGGGCATATAAAGAGTTTGAAGCAATTTTGGCTACACCAGAGATGAGTACTGTGGATGCTATGGAAGAATTTTTTGCACAAGTTTTGAAAACTGTTGAGATCACTGAAACATTGTTAGAAACATGGGATAATGATTTTGCACAGATGAAGTTTCATTTCATTGACATTTTCTTAAGACTTCCATTGTAAAAACTCTTATATTTATATATTTAGTTTTTATGCAAATTTTGATGTTATATATATGTATTTTACTTTTCAATTTGGTATTGTTGTCAAAGGGGGAGTAGAAATATGTATGTGATGTAAGATTTTGTATGTACTATTAAGGGGGAGTCTGTACATTTTTGTAAGCACACTTAGTTGTCTCACAAATTTTCTAAGTGTTGTCATCAATGCCAAAGGGGGAGATTGTTGGCTTGATGATGATTTTTGTATTGGATGAATTTATGTGTTGTCATTGATGGCACACACACACACACACACACACACACACACACACACACATGTTCATATTGTCAAAGTCATCTTAGTTTAGTCAAACCGGTACTACTCCTAAGTCTTCATATTGTAAACCGATATCATATGTATAGAGAAGTCCAACTAGTATGAAGGTGTCTAAACCATTATATGCAGGAAAGACAATTGGTTTTGGTCAATTCCATTGTTACCAGTTTTGAGATGCAATGAAAAGCGACAAGGAGGCACATAGAGACAATCGGTATATGAGTTGGAAGCGATTAACACTAAACTGGTATCGGTGTTCCAACCGGTTTCAATGATTGTGTGATGAGTTATCACCGGTTGTGATGTGTTATCTCTAACCGACTTTTTTGGTGATGATTTGTGATGTGTTATGAAAGATTGTCCAAATACACTGAACCTAGGAAATTCTGTTGAGGTTCTTGAGCCAACATGAAATCTAATGTCTATAAAAAAGGCATTGTGATGAGTTATTTTAACATGCAAGATACTAGTTGTGTTATGAGTTAGAGTTGATGTGATTTATTGAAGGAGTTGCAGAGTATGTCGGTGATGCAGTATTGAGTGAGCATAAATGGATCTATATAAGCAAGATGTACTATTTCTAGATCATACCACTTGTTGTTTTCTAATCACTACAACAGTTAAATCCCCTAACCGGGTAAGCTCTAACAAGCTTCATTGTACAAATCCTCTAACAAGGTGATTCATTAACTTGGATCTAAATCCTCATTTGAGGTTACCTTTAACCAAGTATATCTCCTAACAGGGCTTTTGGAATCTCTAACAAAATTCGCTCCCAACAGAGCACTTTGTAGACCTTAACCAATCACTTATCTATTACTATAGATAGTTAACTTCTGAGTTCCATCTCACCGTAGTTTTTCCTAGTTAGTTTTTCCATGTATAAACACTTGTGTTATGGTGAATGTTTTACTTACTTTGAATGTTTTTATAACACTTTGGATTGCATGCAAAGTCTTAAGTAAACTGGTTAATAATTTTTACTAGTATGGTTTTAAAGTGTTATTGTTTTTGCTATCACTGATTCACCCCCCCTCTCAGTGCTTTATAAGTCTATAAATGATTGATGGGGTTCTTCAATTAGGAAGAGAGTTTGATTAAGATTGCATCTTAGTCCTTGGATGAGGATTTTAGGTGGGAGATGTTGATGAAACCACAAGCAAGGTAACAACCAAGTTGGGTAAAATTTAGACCTTAGGATAATGATCAAAGTCGCTCTTTTACTAAGGATTGACTAATGATCCAAAGAAAACTAAAGACGTAGGATGAGAGTCTTGATCGACTCAAAAGATGAGGCAAAGGTACTTGGGGGAGATTATTTCCCAAGCACAAAGGTTAAATGATTAATTGATTAAAGATGAGGTCTAAATAGAGCTTCACAAGGTATAAAATCTTAGAGTGAGGTTGATTTACTTGAAGGATGATTGATTAAGGATGATTGATTAAAGATTGGTTTGATCGAAGATAATTGATTGATGTGCTAAGTACTTAGAAAAGGTTGATGATGAAAGATCAAAGAAGGGTGATAGTGATGACTAGAAGAGATTGATGAATAGATTATCCTTGATATGGAAATGACTTAATAAGTGATAGGCTTGGATGGCAAATTGTATGAAGGTATGCGACCACTAGCATCAAACTTATTGCAAAAAGGTCCTATGTTTAAGCAAGAGCTTGCAGGTGGTATACCAAAATCTTCGACGTCTAATGAGTTGTGCTTGTGTGAGCTTCCTTTTCTTGATTGGATGATGGATTGACTTCTTAGGATTCTTGTACAACTTAGGCTTATGAAACATGGGGCAGACGAAGTTCTGACTTGTTGGAAAATTTGGACTTGAATGTGACTTGAACTTGACTAAGGTTGACTCAAAATTTGACTAGGAGATGATTAGGACAAAACTAGGACATGACTAGGGTATGACTAGGATATGACGTAAGGATTACTAGGGACTATGACTTGGACTAGGATTGACTTGGATTATAATGTGACAAAGGCTGACTTAGACTTGGACTATGATGACTAGGATGTTGACTAGGATGTACTAACTCTACTCTTGGCAATAAGACGTAGAAAACACATTAGCCATTGACTCAAATAGAGACATCAAGCACAACATGATATCCTAGGAAGTTGATTAAGGAGGAAAACATTTGTTTGCTGACTCGGGCACACACCCAATAGCTAATCAAAATACGACCACTGAATCTCACGCATTGGATTCTCAATGTCGTATTAGCTGACTCCAAATGCTAATGGGGGCATGATATGGCAAGTCTCTTGGGGGAGTTACTATCTCCTTGCACAAAGATTATCCACCTTTCAGAGGTGAACCAAGTGGCTTCTATTCCTAGAGCTCTTAGTAAGGGTTTCCGTTCGAAGACTATCCTTTGTAGTCACGCAAGTGCCATTAAGGCCTATAGACCAACAAAGTTCCAAGCACAATGGTAGTCACACAAGTGTGATTTAGACGTCAAGGGCCCTACAAAGTGCTTGATATGAGTATAAACTCAGATAGCTTTGTCCTTTGAAATTTTCATCTTGAAAGACGATTTGGTTATAGTGAGTTGGAATGCTCGGGTTCAACAGTACTCACTTGGGTTGGTCCCATATGACCAATGCATGTGCTAGTGTACCAGACAAATCGGGAGGGCATGCCCGCTAAAGGTAAAAAAGCATGCAAGCAAAAAATAAAAACAAGACGCAGAAGAAAGTGGTTAATTTTAATCCCAAAATCCAAATGTTATCTATCTAGAAAAACACACATAAAACTATTCTAGTGAAAATTTAGTCTTCTACAAAACGTCCTTCAAAAAACCAAGTTAGTAGTCTCAAATTATGTCTTGGACTGCTCGGATAAAGCCTACAAAACTTGAAAACCTGATTAGTACCAGAAAATTATGCATGTTGCTCTTCAAACAGCTGCGTTTAAGCACCTTCTTAGGCACTGAAACGCCTTCGTACGCGCTACAGTGAGGTCTGAATGTCAAAAATAGAATACATAAAACAGTCTAAAATCCTGAAAAAAATAAAATATACCTGCGAGCAATCTCGCTCCTCTGATGTCAGTCGTGCCAAAGTGCTTGCACTCACGCCGAAAACAAAAAATTCTAGCAGTCAACAACAAATTTGAAAATTTAATTTAAAAAAAAATAGGTGAGATGTTTTCAAAGCGATCACGCTAAAGTGACATTTCAAAAAAATTTAAAAAAAAACTGGATAAACTGATTAACTATTTTTTTTAATTTTCAAGTTAGTTTCCCTTTTTATGTGTTTTTAAATAGCCGATTAGAGGAAAAAAAGCATTTTGAATAAAAATAAGCACAAGAAAGTGGATGGAGGAATGTTGCAGGCAGACGCGCTATTCCCGTAGCGCTCACGTTGATCACCAGTCCTGCAAAAAAGGCGGGTTATGAAATTTCAAATTTAAATCGGTTGTGATGAAGCGACTGTGCATGTACTAAAGCCTATATTGCTTGCGCTGAACTCATATCGCTCGTGCTAATCTGGGACCTACGATTAAAAAGTCACAAAAACTTCACAAAATCCATTAAATTAGGGATGTGGGTCCCACCGGGTGTTCCAAAATGAACCAAGGGAAAACTAGTGTGAAGATAGATGGTTAGTTTGAGCACAAATAAGCATAAAAAATTCAAATAAACTCAATAAACACCATTATACCTTCACACATCTTCACTTGTTCCTCGGATTGAGCAGGATGAGATTGAAATAGTGCCCTTCTCCAATCTGATTGGATATGCCCCTTGATTGAATGTGGTTGGCTTTCTAATTGTGCACAAGATGATTGGGAGGATGATGAAATGGATGGATTGAGGGTGAAGTTCATGTGTTACATAAATGGCTAAGTGATGGATGAGTGTGGATTTGGCTATAGTTTGGGTGCTTGGATGATTTATTGGACTCAAAAGGGCAACATGAACTTGTAAAGTTTGGAGATATCAAATGGAGTGGAGTCTCCAATTTATAGAAGAAGGGGAGAAAAAATGGAGGGCTAGGATTAATCCAAGATGGAGGGCCAAGTTTGCATGTGATTCCACACTTGGATCAAGAGGGGTTGACAAGACAAGTGTGGAGTCCAACAGATATGCCATAAAGGCATTTCCTGTCTCCGCACTCCTCAAGGTTAATTGGGAAGGCTTCCCAATGCACCTAGGGAAGACAAAAGGAATAAAAACATTCCTTGGATGATGAGAAGCAGGATTTACAAATTCTCCAAAAAGGGAGCATGAGGATTTGAGGAATAAAAAGGGATTTAAAAATTCCTTGGGTGAAGGGATAGCTAGAGGAATGTGAGATCATATTCACCTAGGAAAAGAGAATTTAATGAAGGTAGTTGGAGGGGGGATGCATAGAGAGATGTGAGAAGAGTATTTAAGGTAAGTGGTTGAGTGAGGGGACAAGGAGTTGACTTTGTGGCTAATCATGGGGATTAGCCACTAGCAACCTATTAGAAGAGAGATTAGAAGAGGGATTAGGTGGGATTAGAACAAGTGAGATTTGTAGGAGGATTTGACTAGGAGAGATAATGAGTGGAGGCAATTAAAAATTAGGGAATAATGGTAAGTGGGATTAAGAGAGTTTCTAGAAGAATTAATTAAGCTAATGATGGATTAAAAAATGGTGATTTATAGGAATCACAAGGACTAATCAATTAAAAGTGGAAATTAAGAAGAATTAATTTTGATTGCCTTAGAGTAAGAAAGGGAAAATTAATTTATTAAATCAATAAATCATTGGACTATAGTGACAATATTAATTAGATTAAATTTAATTAATATTGAGAAGAATAAGAATTAACATAATTAAATTAATTAATTATGTGAGAGTTAAATTAATTAAAATAATTAATTTAAGTGTCTACAAAGGGGTTATATGGTGTGGTGTTGTTAGGGGTCATATGGGGTCCTAAGGGGAAACACATGTGTTAAAACACCATATGACCCCTTAGGACACCATATGGCCCTTTAAGACACCATATGGACATCATATGGTGTCCTAAGGTGTCATATGGTGTCGTAAGGGATCATATGGTGTTCTAAGGGCCCACATTGGACATCATATTGTCCTAAGGGGTCATATGGTGTCATAAGGGGCCATGTCCCCTACTAAGATGTTAAAAGGGGTCATATGGTGTCGTTAGGGGCCATATGAGGTCCTAAGGGCCCACACAGGTTTTAGAACATCATATGACCCCTTAGGACACCATATGACCCATTAGGACATCATATTGTCCTAAGGGGTCATATGGTGTCCTAAGGGGTCATATGGTGTTCTGAGGGGTCACATGGTGTTGTTAGGGCTCATATGGGGTCCTAAGGGACCACACATGTGTTAGAACACCATATAACCCCTTAGGAAACCATATGAACATCATATGGTCCTAAGGGGTCATATGGTGTCCTGAGGGCTCACATGGTGTTATTAGGAGTCATATGGGGTCCTAAGGGCCTAAACATGTGTTAGAACACCGTATGACCCGTCAGGACATCATATTGTCCTAAGGGGTCATATGGTGTCCTAAGGGGTCATATGGTGTCCCGAGGGGTCACATGGTGTTGTTAGGGGTCATATGGGGTCCTAAGGGGCCACACATGTGTTAGAACACCATATGGCCCCTTCGGACACCATATGGACATCATATGGTCCTAAGGGGTCATATGGTGTCCTAAGGGGTCACATGGTGTCGTTAAGGGTCATATGGGTTCCTAAGGGCCCACACGTGTTAGAACACCATATGACCCCTTAGGACTATTAGGGTTTAGGCAGATCTGAAGCAAATACAAATTAAGAATAATATGCAGATTTAATTACACAAAGATGAAGAATCATACACAACACAAATAACACATATATTTAACATGGTTCACCCAAAATGGGTAACATCCACCAGAGAAACAATCATCCGATCTTTTCTTATTATCCAACAAACTAGTACAACTCCATTACAATGCCTTATACATTCTAGCTGCTCATAACAAGCAATTTTAGGGAAACATACATAGTCGACTAACAAAATTAACCCTAACCCTAAAATAATATTCTCGTAATCTTTTCCTCGTACTCATATTCTCGTATGAGAATTTTAAATTTGTCTTTGAATATATAAAAAAAAAAATAGATTTTTTTTATAAAGTGTTAAAAATAACAAACATAAATTTCATTAATATTTATGCATTTGATTAGTTTACATCATTTTGAAATTCAATTTAGAAAATGCCACTTTTATGTAGTTGAAGTTAAACAATTTTAGTTGTATTGGCCACTTCCTTTATAAAAGGGTGACACAACATTGTGCTTTTGTCCTTACAATTCTGGCCAAAGTTTGGTGAAGTCAAAATGTTTTTAGTTATAGATTTTTGTTTAGTGAACCCAAAATTTTCTTAGTTCAAATTTTATCTTGTCTCTCATTTGTCAGGTGTTTAATGGTGTATCTGAAGTGAGAATGAGGACTTTGTTGCCACTGTTCTCCCTGCCTATGTTGTAATGTGGGGAACAAGTGATGGACTCCCCATCAAAGCTTAAGTGAGAGAAACTTTATAGTCATGTGGAAGATGGCATGCAGAGGAAAGTAAAGAAGGAAGAGATTTGGGAAAGATTTTGTGGCATTCAATATGAGTATTAAAAAATAGAGATATATAGGACAATAGAGAATACACATTAAGTAATCCAATTTTTTTTATAAAATAGTTAATTAAATTGACAACACACTAAACAATCAAATTAAACAAACATATAAAAAAATTCTAAAAGGTCTTTTTTAATACGCACACAATCCTAATTTAGTTATCAGTTTTGTTTTCTAACTCCATGTCCTCATGCAACTACTTAAGTACACTTTCTGCTTAAATTTAAGCAATTGGATTGTTCGGATGCAAATTTAAAATTGTGAGAAAAAGATAATTTAGAATCTTTCACTATTTTAGTGGAGCATGTATTGTTTAGGAACTGGAAATAAGACAAGGGTGTTATGGAGGGGGCTTCCTAAATATTAGAGTCGGAGTTGTTGATCCCATGAATTTTGTAGTGCAGTTTAACTTAAAAGTTTAAGCTCAAAAATTGAAGGAAGCTAGTGGCCTCATGAATACAATACCTCTGTCTATTGCTAGTCTTCTATTTTGTGTCTAGTGTATAAGAGATAAAAACAAGAAAAAAAAATCATTTTCACTCCAAATATAATTTTAATGAGAATCTAAACTGAGATGATTGACAAGTGAAGATAATATTCCTAAGTTGGTGGAGCAATTTTTAGCCCTACCCTATTTTCACCTGCTCAAATATGCAAGCCTAAAATGTAGGATATCCAATTTTATAGAAATAAATTCCAAATATACCATATTGCCAGATATATCATGCGGCTCCACAAATTTCTTTCCCCTTTTTAATATTTTCTTTCCATTTTTTTCTAAAATTTTAGTTATATAAATTATTATTAATACTATTAATAGAAAATTAAGATGACTACTTAAAAATAAGCAAAAAAAGTTAAATAGTCATACTACTAGTCAAAATAAACTAAGCAGCCACATGGGGAGACACTCTAACACCACTTCCCCTCCATCTCCCACCCTTAATGAATAATTGAATTTTGATGATCTCCTAATATATTACAAATAAAAACAACAACACATCATGTAGAAGTTGTCCTTTGAAAATAGGTTATATATTTATATATAACATGTGCTACCATTGGTTTGTCCTCCATCAACTTCCTTTTGGTGTATTAAGGATCTCCTTCATGAAGTAGAATGTAAGGCATATGAGCAGGGTGCCATACCACAATAGGTAACCATTTTGTTTAGTTTGGGTGGTGTTCTCCAATTACTATGTCTTCATAATCTTACACAAGTCAAAGTCTTTCCCTTCTATCACTGTTTGGTATGTTATATGTATGGCTACTTCTATGGTAGAGCCTTTGTGGTTTGTAAAGTATACCTTATAAGTGGTTATTTTGTTGCATAAAGAATGCCTTTTATTTTTGATGTTGCCAATTGTGAGGCTTAAGCCATCAAAATTTGCCCCAGTGAGTTTTTCTAACTCCATGTTCTTCATTCTCTTCTTTGGTGAGATACCCCCTTTTATTGCTAGTCTGGTGACAACTTAAATGAATTCCTTTCTAACTCCATGTTCTTCATTCTCTTCTTTGGTGAGATAGCCCCTTTTATTGCTAGTTTGGTGACAACTTAAATGAATTCCTTTGTGATTTGGTAGGTTTCGTCCAGGTAGAGAAATTCATCATGCAAACTACTAAGCACCAACCAAACCCATTCTTTCTCTTTGGTGAAGTCCAAAAAGTCTCCGAACAAATCCATCTTCTTCTCACCTATTAGGATTTGTCTCAATGACAACGTGGTTGGTTTCCTCCAAATGTGAGTGTATGTACTTCCTAATGTCTTTTATCTAGATTGCATCAATAGGCACACTTAAAAAGCTCATTCTAGGTTACTTAGCATTATTTTATTACGAAATTTGGAGTAGTTGGGTAATGGCTTATTGACAACAAAGATCAGAATAGGAGTGCACATGGTAGTAATTTTGTAGCTAGGGTAGGGATATGCTTGCTTAGGGTTTGTAAATAGGTTAATTTTGAGTTGTTAGCATAGGCTTGTATGATGAGCTTAAGAGTGCAATAGGAACTAAAGAAGACAAGTGAGATGTTAAGTGTTGCTAGGGTTTTTTTTATAATTTTTTTCTTTGGTGGTCACATTAACTCCTATCCAAATATAAAAATAAACTAAATTGAAAGAGTTAGTTCAAAGTTTTAGCCAATTTCATCTCATGAAATGTAATAATATGATAACACTATAGGGATCCCTTGTTAATGCTTTAGAAAGTTTCAAGAGAATGTGAGTTTTTGGAATAAGATAAGGACAAATAACTAACATAAAAAGAGAATGTGTTTAATGGCAAAATGTATGGGTTTAATGGCAAAATCCATGTAGCAAACACCTAGATAATACAAAAAAAAAAACTTATGTTGTTTTGTAGTGTAGTGTATCTCTCAACTTAATTTAAAAAAGAAAAACCATATAAATTCATTTTTTAATTGAAAGTAAAAATTAAATTTTAAAGCCTATAATGAAATCTAATTAATAATAATAATAACTGTAAATTAGACTAATAACAAAATCTAATTAATTTAAAAATTAATAAAATTCCAAATAATAATAATAAAGCAAAAAACTAAATTACAAAAACTAATAGTAAAATTCAATTATTAATGATAATAAAGCAAAAATGAGGAAAATATTATTAGTAATTTTTGGATTCAATTATGTGTAGATTTTCCTTATCAGCATTTCACATCATGCCACACAATCCATCATCACGATGAAAAGCGAGAGAGTAGAATTATGAGAGTAGCAACAAACCAAGAAGACTAAAAAGATAGAGGGAGAAGGCTCTAGAACAAGGTGGGGGAGGGGGGTGGAAGGAGGGAAAAGGGGGAAAAAATGAGTAAAAAATGAAAAAAAGTTTAAAAAAAAAGAGAGAACAAAATAAGATAAATAATTAAATAAAAGAACTTCAACTAAATAATAACTTCAAAAAGAAAATGATAGAGAACAATACATAAAGAGAACACACACATACCAAAAAAAAAGAAGGACAAGAAGAATACCAACATAGAGAAGAAGGCAAAACATAAAAAATAGGGTAAAAATAACATAAATAACCAAATAGGATATGACAAGTTATAAATAAACTTAATATTGAAAAAATAAAATGTATTAAAGAGCTAAAACATAAGCTATAAAAGAATGAACAAATAAATAAATAAAGAGATAGGAAAAATAACAAAAACGAAAAAAGAAAAAATAACACACTATGAAATATAAAACGTAAACAAAATGAAATTAAAATTTAAAAGAATTAAAAATAAGGTTAACAAATAAATAAGCTATATAAGACAAAAGAATAAAAGAAAATTCAATTAACAAAGGAGAAAAGAACAAATAAAACTACAAAAGGGGGATATTGAAAAGAAAAATCAAATAAAAATAAATAGAGGGGTTAGAAGAGGGGAAAAAAGAGAAGGAAAGGGCAGGTTTAGAAAGGGTGGGTGATATTGGGTTTGAGGTGGTTTAAAATGGGAAACCACAATGTGGCTCGAATTCCAAACACTGTTGAGGTTGGCTGGGTGGTTGAAGATCTTAATGGCTTGCCTCCTTGAACCTTCTTTTGAAGAAATTATTTTCTTTAGCAGGGATTTGGTGTTCTCTAAGGGGATATGGTGCTTAGTCTTGGTAAATTGCTCTGCGGGGGCAGACTTAAAGGCATTTTCATGTCTTAAGTCAGCATCATGTTCTTTAATTTTAGTACCTATTGAACGACCCGTTTCACCAATGTAGGGGAGGCCACAGAAGCAAACAATTTTGTAAACTCCTAAGATAAGGAAAGGGTCAAGAGGGTCTTTAGGGGAAGGAATGTAGTTCCTAAGGGTATAGATGGGCTTAAAGAAACAACGAAGATCCTTTTTGAGGAGGATTTTGGAAATCTTGTTAGAGAGACCTTCAACATATGAAAGGGTGACAGAGGGAAGGGATGAAGAAGTAACATCATGTTTGGATCAAGATTTGGCTTGCTTGAACACCCTACTAATGTGTTTACTTTTGTAACCATTTAATTTAAAAAATCATGTCAAGTGAGCAATCTCCTGGTTTATTTTTTCATCATCGCAAATCATAAAGGCTCTAGAGGAAAGAGTTTTGAGGATACAAACTTTCTAAGCACAGTGGTGGTGAGAGGAAGAGTAAAGATAGAGATTGGTGTGGGTTGCTTTACGAAAGACACAATGAGCTAAGAAACCATCAGGTTTTTTGATAAGAAGAGTATCAAGGAAGGGAATTTGGTTATCCTTGTCCAACTCTTTAGTAAAAGAGATGCAAGGAACTATGTTGTTAAGGTGTGAGTGGAAGCCTTCTAGGTTCTTAAGACCATGGGGCCAACAAATATTGGTGTCATCAACATAATGCTTCCACCACTTTGGTTTGAGGGGGAAGGAGTGAAGATAAACTTCTTCAAAATAGTCCATGTAGATGTTGGCTACAAATAGGTGAAAGAGGTGACCCCATGGCAACCCCATCCACTTGTCCATAGACCACACCTTGGAAGGTAAAAAAGGTAGAATAAGGCACAACTCCATAAGAGAACCAGTCTCAAAGTTAGACATATGTTTGATAAACTCAATGGAGTCAATGATAGGGACCTTGGTAAAAAGAGAGGCAACATCAAAGTTGACTAAAAGGTCACCCTCCTTGAGATTTTTATCCTTGATGAAATCAACAAAATGAGCCAAATTTTTGATGTGGTAATTAGAATTACTGGTGAAGGAGAAGAAAAGTTTAGCTAAATGAGCTGCAAGCTTATAAGTGAGTGAAGCAATAGTATTGACAACTTGTAAGTGGGTGAATCAATGGTATCAACAATTGAACAAAAAGGGATACTCGCCTTGTAGATTTTAGGAGAGCCATATATATGTGAAGGGTTACTTCCTTAGACTAAAGCAACTTCTTTTTGGTAGCCTCACCAAAGGATGAACACAATATGACAATTTTTACATTCTTAAGATTGAAAAATGAGGTTGTAATCTAAAATTTTGTAGCCGCTCCTATTCGGGAGAAGGTCAAGCATCTTCGAGATCATGATGACTACGACATTGCCTTCGTTTGCTTTAGAAAGAACAAGGCCATTATGGCTAAAAAATTGATTAAAAGCTTAAAGCTCAGATTTGGGACTAGGGGAGAGGGACTAGTAGTTGTACGGGGTCCAATAGTCGTTATAGCAATTGTGCATATAATATCCAGTCTTACCACATATTTATACTATATAATGTAAATAAAAAAATTACCAAATGTTGATCAAAATGGACCAATACTTGAACATAAGAGAATCCATAAATGTTATATTAAAAAGACATAAATACATTAATTAACAAGTGAAATAGATCATTTTTTGTTTCAAATAAAATATCATAGCTATCCACTATAAGTATGTCATATATAAAATAAGATACTCACTTAAACAAGTAATGTTATCATAGTGTAAAAATATTATTCTTATGTGTACAACTATTGGGGTAGCAATGTATACGTAGTGGAGTATTTCATATTAGTAATTTGTCCTATCGCAAATATAAAAGGTGAACACAATAAATACCTCGTTTTTTTCCATGAAATGTGAGTGATTGTCCAAAGATTTAAGTGTTCAACAATTGGTCCCTTTGTGTTCCTATAAGTTTTATTTTATATCATAATATTTTGTTTTGTGTTCAACTATTGATCCTTTAATGTTGGATATAAAAGTTAAAGATAACACACATTTATGATTACTAATAGGTATTTGGTCCATTTAAGTTTCATATAAGTTATATTTTACATAAAAATATGATATTATATTAATTACAAATGATATTTTTTAACTCAACAATTAGAGATTTTTTTTAGATTAAGTTTTGGTCGAATCTTTAAAAAGTCATTTTTTTGACCCTTCGCAGTGTGTTATTTTGACGACTGACCTGATAAATAACAACTTCAAACCTTAATTGTAAATAGTTAAGTAACCATATTACATTTCAAAAAAAAAAGGTCTTACCATATTCCATGTGGCGTGCTTGAGAGCCACAGAACAGTCTAGTGTAATATCATCGTCCAGATCAGGAACAAACTTCTCAATTTAGACAACAAAGTCAACAACCGGGATGGAGTGGGGAGAGATGGCAAACTCCAGAAATAATATTAATAGAAAGCAAGAGCCAGTCCATCCCAGAGAATTAGAAAGGAGGGTAAAAGCCAGAGAATTGCAGAGTGGGGTAATGGCGATGGAGATTTTTCCAGGTCTTCCAGATGACATTGGCAGAAGGTGTTTGCTGAGAGTGCCACGCACTTCACACTACACGTTGGCTCTTGTTTGTAAAACTTGGAAAAACATTGTATGCAGCCCGCTTTTCTATCAAGACAGAAAGAGGATTGGTCTGTCTCAGGAGTTAATCATACTAGGTTGGAGGAACAGCCAAACAGATCATAACATTTGCAGAATAAAGCTTTACGACCCTCTCCAAAACTCATTTGAAACGCTGCCGCCATTTCCATATTCTTCAGGTTTCTTCAACTGTGTTGCCTTCAACCACAAATTGTTCTTCATGGGCATTCGTACCAGCAGGCCCCATTCCACGGTTCAAAAAGAACTTGTCATCTACGATTTTTCTTCTGGTATTCCTCTGTTGCTTGCTCTTCTCATCGTATAGGGTATTTATTTTTCTTTTGATATTGCCCTATTTCTTTGTTTTAGGGTTATGGAAATGATATTTCCTATTTCTTTGTTTTAGGGTTACGGAAATGATATTTACTGTTTCTTTGTTTTAGGGTTATGGAAGCGAGGTCCCGACCTTCCCGATTGCAGATATGAGTTCTGTTGTTCGTTGGACTCAGCTAAAGGATTGATTTACATTGCTGGAGGACAAGACAGTGATGATAAAGAATTATGGACAGCCATAGTTTATGATATAGAGGATGAGAAATGGGAGTATCTTCCTTCCCTGAAATCGGACTACCTTCCTCCTCTATGTTGGAGAAATGGCAGTGTATGTATTGATGACAAGTTTTATGTGGTGAGCCATTGGGAGAAGTATATACAGGCTTATGATCCCAACACAAGACAATGGAGCACCATAAGCACTTCCTATGATGGCAGTAGTCAGGTTTGTTTGGCTGCGTTTGGCCGGATATATCCCATATTATGTAGGAATGTTATAAGGCGGACTTTTCTGGAAAACCAATCAAGCGTAGTATGTATAGGACCGCCTGCTATTCAACTCTGCTTAATTCTTGGTGTTACAATGTGGCATCAACAGATATTAATTGTTGGAGCCAATAAGGAAGATGTGAGGGTCTTTTATCTGTTTGAGCCTTCAATACAAGCAGGAGAAGAAGACACGTGGACTCTCATCAGCACTTCGTCTAAAACAGAGCTCCCAGACGAAATCGCTATCATTGGAACTATAGCTTTGTGATTTATGCAATTGAAATATTTCAGTGTTGTAATGATTTTCCCAATCTTCGTAGAGTAAAAAATTCATCTATTGTTGGGAAAATTCAGTATTTTGCTGATTTCTGAAACTTTAAGAAGTAAACTTATTTTGGGCTTTCCAAGGGTTGTAAAATTTTAGTCTTTTGTTTTTGGAATGGTTTTATCAATGACTTTTAGGCTGAACACAGCAGCCAAGGTTTTGAATGTAAACCTTTGATGTCTCACCTTAAAAGGAAGCACAGCTCACCAAGTGTAGGAGTGCATACAAATTGGTTTGAGGGCTCTATTACTTGTAAAAATTAGAATCGGATGATATTCAATTTAGTCATTGTTTACAATTTTTAGAAATTTTGATTATTTATTTCCTGATTCATCATATTTGTTATCAACGAGGACTTATTGTACAAATTACAAACAAATGAAGACTAGTATGAGTTAACCACTTGATAGAGCCTGTTGGAGACTCCATATATTGGCATTAGGTAACTGATACTCCTGGACTAGCTGGTTTTAGCTGAAAGACATGAATTTTAAGTATACGGACAATGGATTGTTTTAGAGTGTGTAGGTATAGCAGAGGCAATGTAACAGGTTGTGTTGACAATTCCACAATTGGATTGTATGAGGAAGGTTATGGTAAGATTGTCGCAGAGCACCTTGTGTAACCATTGTTAACAGTTGTGCCCTTCAAGCTTGTTTTTAAAGCTGGAAAATGAGATGATGACCATTTGTGAAGGACACAATAACAGCTATGGTGCATCTTTGCCATCAAAAGTCCCTTGTCAAAAATCCGAAGGAATACCTGGATTATAGGAGGCTAGGCCAGTTCATCTTAAGCAGATGAATCAACAGATCAAGAAGCCAAAGGGCATGGATTGGGGAAATAGTATCTTTGCGGTTATGGAATTCAAGGTTTAACAAAAAAAAGCTATTCTACAACCCATTCAGAATTTTATATTTTGTTAAGCTTTCTTTGAGGCTTCCAATGAAGATGAGGTATGATTGTATTTTTTTTTTCCCTAGCGATTAAAATCCAGATTTGATTGGAATCTTCAATAGTTTCTCTCCCACTTAGCATGAGGAGAATTTCATGCGCTGTTTTTTTGTATGAAATTAAAATAAGATTTCTAAATATAGAATTTGAATACAAAAACCTTTCTTGTATGAATTTGACATGCAGCTGACCATTCATTACGCTAAGAGGTCTTCTACAGTCACAGAAGGCTGCAATCAATCTATATAAACATAAAGCGTTTTTGAATGAATTTGACCTCCAGCTGGTGGTTGTATATTGGTTGTAACTGATGGTAGCAGAATGAACATAAACTCACAATTTCTTTGTGCATGGGTGTTTCTCTCATTGTAAATAGAGAAAGGAAATTGTTGCTTTCTGGCTTTCTTATGGTACCATCTGTAATATATCTATTATTAAGAGGGTATTGATGCAACTGTCTATGGTCAATAGTGCCAGCTTAGTTTCTTAATTTCAGAGATATATATCTTGCATATTTCCATTTCTTTGAGATTTAAAGCTTTCAAGCAAATGAAATTCTTTGGTCTGTGTCGGCATCGTAGTGCCTCCAATATCTGGTAAATTCCTTTATCCTTTATGATTTCATGGATGTCGATAACCTTTCAAAAGCTCCCATTTAAATGCAATTTTCTTCTGGTTCTTTTTAAATTTTATGAAGGGGTCGGCAAGGGGCGAATCCCCGAAGAGGGGCTGTCCCTTTGTGTCATAGCATACCAGTGGCGGTGCCCTTCCCCTTTTAAGGTTTTAAAGTTTATTTAATTTAATTTTCTTTCTAAATTAGACCTTTTTATTTTATTTTATTTATTCTTTCCAAGGATATTTTGAAGAGATTTCGCAGTCATAATTGTCCTGGTATGCAAAATGTGGAAGGATTGGCAAGATTGCAGGATATACACAAACTGGACCTGGAAATGCATATATGATTTTAATTTATTAATTATTTGTTAATTTTATTATAGATATATTAGATTATTTGTTTTTTCAGAATGGAAAATTGAGGGTTTAGAGTATATATATAGATATATAGGTGCCCTTCCCCTTTTAACGTTTTAAAGTTTATTTAATTTAATTTTCTTTCTAAATTAGACCTTTTTATTTTATTTTATTTATTCTTTCCAAGGATATTTTGAAGAGATTTCGCAGTCATAATTGTCCTGGTATGCAAAATGTGGAAGGATTGGCAAGATTGCTACACAAACTGGACCTGGAAATGCATATATGATTTTAATTTATTAATTATTTGTTAATTTTATTATAGATAGATTAGATTATTTGTTTTTTCAGCATGGAAAATCGAAGGTTTAGAGTATATATATAGATATATATATATTCTATATCCAAAATTTTCCTCAAAGTTATTAAAATTTTCTTGTTTGTTCTACACTTATTTATCTGTGTTTTTAACTGTGCATGGAGCAGTGTACATGGTTTTTCAAGATTTCAACAGTGTTAATGTATATATATGGTGGAATTCTCATTTTTTTATATCTCAAACAATTTCAAAAAATTTAATACAATTTATTCTTAAATTTTTCTACATAAACAATTATTTTTCCTGTTATTTAATAAAATAATAGTCTCTTCTTGAATAATTTAGCTTTTACACTTGTGCTCTTTACATTCTATCTGAGTAAAAAAATGCAGCAGAACTTTTTAGAATGTTGTATATTTAGCATCTATTTTCTTAAACTTGTGCTCTTTACACTTCTATTTGAGTAGAAAAATGCAGCAGAACTTTTTAGAGGGTTGTATATTTAGCATCTATTTTCTTAAACCTTGTTCCATACAAGCATTATCTATTGAGAGAGTCATAGGTTAGTCATATTTTGAAGTTCAAATCTTGTTGTACAATCTATATCAGTTTGTAGATCCAATAAGAGTTTGATATCTTGAGTGCAATTTATTTATGTTCTAGCCTCTATGACCATTAGACTGAAAAAGATTTTGGTCACAAGAGTTATGCTTAACCAAGCATCAACTTCCATACTTCTATAGCATTCCTGAACTCATACAAAGATGATTGTGATTCTCTGCCTAATATTGACAAAGAACATGCCAATTTGGTCAAGGGAAATCTCTTACTTGGAAATTATCATATATTAGCTGCTAATTTCAAGGAATTTTCCCATCATGTCATATGGACCAGCAATTTGCCCAGGTAAGATACTCTCCTTGTAGCATTTTGTTTCCTTTGTTATGATCAATCTCCAGAGTTCACAACCAAGGTCTTTTGATGATCTTGTAGGCATTGCAAACCCAGAACCCCATTTTTCTCTCAATTATTTGCTCCCATTTCATGAGAAGGAATTTCTTCTGGGAGGGCAGCTAAGACAGTTTTGTAAGAGCATTCTAGCTGGAGGAGGCAAACAAATATTAGACCAACTGTTAATTTTCTTCCCTTTTATTAGTGCATAAACCTCATTTATTAATAATATTTTACAAATTTATTTATTCTAAGCAAATGCTGAATCAATTCCCACTAAGAATGGATTTATACATTTTGTCCTTACTTTAATAAGGAAACAATGTGACTGGAATCACTGGATAAGAGCTGCAATACATAAAAAATATTAGTATTGTTCGGGAGATTAAATAACTTGAGATTAAGATCTATATTTGTTACATTTAAACATCAGATCTACCTAGTGATGCAAAATGAGAGAACAAGAAGTCACCTATAACAATATTCTATGTAGCCGTAGAGAATTAAATTATGGTTTCTTGAAGAATCCATTAAATCCATGGAATACCAAGCTCTCTTCACAGTTTGGTGCATTTATTCTATACATGTGTAAAGTGCGAGGGTTTTTCATCTGTTTGAGCCTTCAGTACAAGCAGGAAAAGAAGACAAGTGGACCCTCATGAGCACTTTGCCTAAAACAGAGCTCCCACACGTAATCACTACCATTGGAACTTAGGCTTTGTGGTTCATGCGATTGAAAGGAATTTTAGTGTTGTAATGATTTCCTCAACCTTCATAAAGTAAAAATCCATGTATTTGTCATGAAAAAATAGTGTTTTAACGATTTCCGAAACTTCAAAAAAATTAAAAATTCTATTTTGGGCTTTCAAAGGTTCAAAATTTTCAATCCGTTGTTTTCTGGAATGGTTTTATCAATGACTATTAGGCTGAGTGCCAAATAAATTTTAAAATAGAGGAGCCACACTTTTGAATGTAGACCTTTGATGTCTCATCTTAATAGGGAGTACAACTCGTAGTGTATACAAATTAGTTTTAGGGTTCTATTATTTTCGCAAAACTAAAATGGTAATAGTGTTATGTGATTTTTTCTTCAAAAGAAGATAAAATGATGAAATAACTCTTTTAGAATTAAAAAGGGGATAAAAATAAAGGATATTATAATCCTTTGGTTTAAAGAAAGGTTAATAAAGAATGATTATTAAAAACACTCTTTAAAGATAGTTATGATTATATTTATGATAGGGTAAATAAAGGTGACCTTTTCGACAGGGTGTGATGGTTTGGAAATCACCCCTTAAAAGGTTATATAAGTCATTTATGTGAGTCTTGGAAGGGGGCATGTAGATCAGTCAAGGAAGAAGAAGAAGGTGGTTTGGTGGGCTATGGGCATGAGAAGAAATATAGGGATTTAGAGGACATAAAGAAATGAAGGTTAAGGTCATTGGTTGGCATGGGCATTGGAGAAGGGGCACACAACGTGTGTCCAAATCGGGGTACAATGTACACTCGGGAGTGTCTTGGCCAGGGCTATGTTTATTTCGTGTTGTGAAGGCATGCGAGGTTTTGTGTAAAAACCTGTCCTCCTGGAGTGCTTGCTTGTCGTAAAAGAGCCTAGACCTAGAACTATTCCTTTGAATTCTAGATAATATGGTTGGTTTTGTGTAAGAACTGGTTCCTCTAAGAAGTGTGCCCTAGCAATAAGGGCCAATACCACCAGAACTTCCTTGAAGTGAGTGTGACTTTTGCAAGCCTCATGATACAGATAAGTAGTTGAAACCCTTGATGGTAAAGGATAACGAGAATATAACGATTTTGATGATAATATGGTTGAGTTATATGGCTATGCTATTTAATTTATTATGGCAACAATTAACTTTATAATTCTTATTAGATTATTACATGTCATAGTCACTTTGTGTATGTACATCTAGTTTAATTTTATGACATCTTATAATTGATTTCAACCTTAATATTTAATCTCTTAATTCCATTGCAATTACTTAATTAAGTCTTGGAGAAAAGTGTCATTAGAAATGGGATGATATGCAATTTTCTCACTGTTTACAATGTTTAGAAAGTTTGATTATTTGTTTCATCATATTTGTTATCAACGGGGACTTATTGTACAAATTACAAACAAATGAAGACTAGGATGAATTATCCACTTGATAGAGCTTGTTGGAGACCATGGATCTCTGGAGAATAGATGCGGCTGAGCAAAAAGTTTGGATACACTTGTTGGGTTCAGTGAAGCCCAAATATTCTAATTATATCTGCACTTTCTCTCACACTTGAAACAGATGCTTCTTTGTAACTGACTTCTCTTTATTTGGCATGTATTTGCTAATTTATAAGCTGGCCGTTATGGTGGATTTTTTTCCATCTTGAAGATGAGACTGAATTATAAAGAGTTGTTGTTGCTTGAATATGTATTGTATTCAAAATTAATAAAAAGAAAAAATCCTTGTTGAAAGTGGACTTAGCCAGGTTATTGGGTGAACCACTATAAATATTGTGTTCTTCTATATTATTTAAAAATCTTTTAATTTTTGTTCTTATATTCTACAATTTCTTTTCATTTGCTTCTGCAATTTTTATCAACAATTGGTATCAGAGCTTGGTTGAGAAATGTGGTGCTGGAAATTGGTGAAGAATTTCTAGAGTCATAGACGATAGGAACAAATGGAAGATTGAGAAGTTTGTAGGTCAGAACTTTAGTTTGTGGAAAGTGCAGATGAAGTCGTTTCTCATCAAGCAAGATCTCTCAAATGCATTGGTTGGAAAAGCCAAAGGGAAAGGTTCTTTATCAAATGAATACTGGGAGAAATTGGACAAGAAAGTAAGGGCAACCATTTTTCTATTGCTATTTAGCAATGTTTTATTTAATGTTTCAGCTAAGAATACAATGCAAGAGCTGTGGGATAAGCTTTCTTCAATGTACGAAATGACATCAACTTCGAATAAGGTATTCATTATGAAAAAGCTATATAATTTGAAAATGTGAGGAGGGATTATGTCTAATCATTTAAACGAATTCAATACTTTAGTCACCTAGTTGATTTTTGTGGGCATTAATTTAGATGATGAAATCAAGGCAATATTATTACTTCTTTACCGAACAATTGGGAAGGTGTGGTGATGGTAGTTAGCACTTCGGTGGCTGCCAAAAGTAAATTAAAATTTGATGATGTTGCAGCCACTCTTCTTAGCGAAGACATGTGTAGAAAAAATCAGGAACCCTCATCCAGTGATACATTAACAACACTGGTAATAGAGGTAGGAGTCGAGAAAGAGGCAAAAATAATAACCATAGAAGGTCAAAATCTACTCATAGATCAAAGTCTAGAGGTAGAAATGGTGCATGTTGGTTTTGTGGCAAACCGGGTCACACAAAGAAAAGTTGTTGGAATTATAAAAAGGCACATGACAAAGTCAAGAATAATGAAGCAAACACCATAGCTGAAAAAGATGATGGTGTTTTGGTTTTGGCTGTTGGTGACACGACAGATTTGTGGGTGCTTGATTTCGGTGCTTCTTTCCATGCTACTTCATGCCGGGAAGCTTTTACAAATTTCAAAAAAGGTACTTTTGGTAAGGTTTTTCTTGGTGACAATAAATAATGTGCAATTGTAGGTAAGGGTGATATAATTTTGCATTTGAAAACTGGAAATAAATGGATTTTGAAGGATGTGAGATATGTTCCATTGTTGAAACAAAATTTAATATCAATGAGCCAGCTTATTGCTTGTGGCTGGAATGTTAAATTTTCTTTAGACACTCGAAAAGTAGCAAAGGGAGCTTTGGTGCTTGCAAAGGGAAAGAAGTTGGGTAATCTCCACATTTTATAATGCCATGGTAATGTGGGAGCTACAATGACAGTTGTGGACAATAGTTCTGAAATTTAGCATAAGAGGCTCGGGCATATGAGCAAGAAAGGGCTTGAAGTTATGCTTCAACGAGATCAACTTCTAGGACTAAAATCAGTTGATTTGGAGTTAAGTGAGCATTGCCTTTATGGCAAACAAAGCCAAACCAACTTCTTGAGGAAGGGTCATGATCATAAAACTACTCCTTTGGAACTTGTGCACTCGAACGCTTTTGGTCCCATAGAGGTCACCTCTTTTGGAGGTGCAAATTATTTTGTAAGTTTCCTTGATGATTGTACTTGCAAAGTTTGGATTTATATGTTAAATAGAAAATCATAAGTTTTTTCAAAATTTAAAACTTTTAAGGCTCTTGTTGAAAGCCAGACTGGGCATAAAATTAAATGTCTTAAAACTGATAATGGGGGAGAGTTTTGCTCTTCGGAGTTTCACAACTTTTGTGCAGATAATGGCATTCACAAAATTACAATGGTTCTGTTCACCCCTCAAGAAAATGGTGCAATTGAGAGGTTGAATCAGATGATTCTTAAGAGAGCTCGACGTATGCTCTCCAATGCGGGTTTGGGGAAAGAGTTTTGGGTAGAGGTGTGTAACACTGCATTTTATTTAATCAATCACGCTCCTTCATCTCGTTTGGATTTTGATATCCCAGAGGAGAGATGGCTTGGGAAAATAATTTCTTATCACCATTGCATGTGTTTGGCTGTGAAGCATTTGTGCATATTCCTAAGGAGCAACGAACGAAACTTGATTTCAAATCCAAGAGGTACATATTTCCTAGCTATGGAGAGGATAAATTTGGTTTTAGGCTATGGAATCCCGTCGTCAAAAATATTATTTGCAGTCGGGATGTTGTATTTAATGGGAAAAAAATTTCTAGTTTTGTAGCCACAGGACACATTTTCAAATGCATATTTAGATGTTGATTTATTTAATAATGGCAATAATAGGCAAACTTTTGTTTCATTCTCCCAGCCTTTAAGAGTTTCTACGCAGCCTGCCCAACACCAAACTCTTAGCACACACCCTTCAAACATAGAAGCCCTTGTTTACAGTAGTGCGCAACCCTCACAGGTTTACTTGCAACCCTCTCTTATTGGCGCTCCCCTTGTTGTTAGTATACAACCTTGTTATGATATTGTGTAGTTTCAAGTTAATGAGTAGCCTCTTAATGTGCATTTGCAGCCTCCTTTAGTTCATTCGCAACCATTTAATATTTATACGCAACCTCACTTGAATACTACGCAACCCTTGATGTAACTGTGCCTTCATCTTATTTACCTATACAATTATTTGAGAGTCACGAGCAACATCTCCCAGCTCTTGGACAGGCTCAGGGCAATTTATTGCCATAGGAATTTGAGATATAGAGGGAAAATATTGGTCAAAACCTGTAGTAATAGGGGAGTAATATTGGAGTTAATTTATAGTCTAATATAGAAAATGTGCAACAACAGAGGTAGAGTAATGAAGATAATGAAAAACAATAGGGTAATTTGCAGCTAGAAATGAGTCCTCAACTAAGGAGATCTACCTAGGAGAGAAAGCAACCAATGAAATTCAATGACTATGAATTATTGCTCTTTGATGTGGCACAACTTGCAACTTTTAAACAAGCTCGCAAAGATGTAAATTCAGTGAAATGGATGGAAGCGATGAATGAAGAAATGAAGTCTTTGAATACAAATGAAACATGGGATTTGGTTCCTCTTCCACCAAATCAAAAACCACTGAAGAATAAATGGGTATATCATGTGAAAGAGGAAGATGGAGATCATAAACAATATAGGGCCAAATTGGTTATGAAGGGTTTTTCTCAGCAAAAAGGAATTGATTTTAATGAGATTTTTTCACCAATTGTGCAAATGCACACCATTCGAGCAGTGCTAGGCTTGACAGTTGTTTGGGTCCTTGAGCTTGAGCAACTTGATGTCAAAGTAGCATTTCTTCATGGAGATGTTGTACAGGAATTATACATGGAGCATCCTGAAGGTTTTACACTTTTGAATGTAGACCTTTGATGTCTCATCTTAATAGGGAGTACAACTCACCAAGTAGTGCATACAAATTAGTTTTAGGGCTCTATTACTTTCTCAAAACTAGAATGGTGTCATGTGACTTTTTGTCCAAAAGAAGATAAAATGATGAAATAATTCTTTTAGAATAAAAAAGGGGATAAAAATAAAGGATATTATAATCTTTTGGTTTAAAGAAAGGTTAATAAAGAATGATAATTAAAAACTCTCTTAAAAGATAGTTATGATTATATTTATGAAAGGGTAAATAAAGGTGACATTTTCGACAGGGTGTGATGGTTTGGAAACCACCCCTTAAAAGGTTATATAAGTCATTTATGTGAGTCTTGGAAGGGAGCATGGAGATCACTCAAGGAAGAAGAAGGTGGTAGTGTACACCCGGGAGTGTCCTCGTCAGGGCTGTGTTTATTTCGTGTCATGAAGGCATGCGGGGTTTTGTGTAAGAACCTATCCTCCTGGAGTGCTTGCTTGCCGTAAAAGAGCCTAGACTTATAACTATTCCTTTGAATTCTAGATAATATGGTTGGTTCTGTGTAAGAACTGGTTCCTCTCAGAAGTGCGCCCTAACAATAAGGGCCATTACCACTAGAACTTCCTTGAAGTGAGAGTGGCTTTTGCAAGCCTCATGATATAGATAAATAGTTGAAACCCTTGATGGTAAAGGATAATGAGAATATAATGATTTTGATGATAATATGTTTGAGTTATATGGCTATGCTATTTAATTTATTGTGGCAACAATTAACTGTATAATTCTTATTAGATTATTACATGTCATAGTCACTTTGTGTATGTACATCTAGTTTAATTTTATGACATCTTATAATTGATCTCAACCTTAATATTATAATCTCTTAATTCCGTTGCAATTACTTAATTAAGTCTTGGAGAAAAGTGTCATTACAAATGGGATGATATGCAATTTCTCACTGTTTACAATGTTTAGAAAGTTTGATTATTTGTTTCATCATATTTGTTATCAACGAGGACTTATTGTACAAATTACAAACAAATGAAGACTAGGACGACTTATCCACTTGATAGAGCTTGTTGGAGACCATGGATCTCTAGAGAATAGATGGGGCTGAGCACAAAGTTTGGATACACTTGTTGGGTTTGGTGAAGCCCAAATATTCTAATTATATCTGCAGTTTCTCTCACACTCGAAACAGATGCTTCTTTGTAACTGACTTCTTTATATTTGACATGTATTTGCTAATTTAGAAGTTGACCGTTGTGGTGGATTTTTTTCCATCTTGAAGATGAGACTGAATTATAAAGAGCTGTTGCTGCTTGAATATGTATTGTATTCAAAATTAATAAAAAGAAAAAATCCTTGTTGAAAGTGGATGTAGCAATTATTGAGTGGACCACTATAAATATTGTGTTCTTCAATATTATTTAAAAATCTTTTAATTTTTGTTCTTATTTTTTGCAATTTCTTTTCATTTGCTTCCCCATTAAATTGTAGGGGGAATCTATGACTAGCGACACTTATGTGAGAAGATTGGATAAGCTCTATTCTGGCGCTGATCGGATAGGAGTAGACATCATCACCCACCCTGTTTTTTTACAGTGGGTGGCCACTCATGTTACGTAGATAGTAGACTATCTATTCGATGGATGCCCATATATAGACCTATACCCTAACCTGATGGACGGTTCGGTTCAGCAGGTGCAAGTTCAAACTCAACTCGATAGACTTCAGATCGATCTAATAGCTCAGTTCGGAGCACTCTGCAATTTTTATCAACAATTGGTATTGGAGCTTGGTTGAGAAACTTGGTGTTGGAAATCGGCGAAGAATTTCCAAAGCCATAGACGATGCAGACAAATGGAAGATTGAGAAGTTTGTAGGTTAGAACTTCAGTTTTTTGGAAAGTGCAGATGGAGTCGTTGCTCATCAAGCAAGATCTCTCAAATGCATTGGTTGGAAAAGCCAAAGGGAAAGGTTCTTTATCAGAGGAATATTGGGAGAAATTGGACAAGAAAGTAAGGGCAACTATTTTTCTATCGCTATTTAGCAGTGCTTTATTTAATGTTTCAGCTGAGAAGACAATGCAAGAGAAGCGGGATAAGCTTTCTTCAATGTACGAAATGGCATCAACTTCAAATAAGGTATTCATTATGAAAAATCTATATAATTTAAAATTATGTCTAATGGTTTAAATGAATTCAATACTTTAGTCACCTAGTTGATTTTTGTGGGCATTAATTTAGATGATGAAATCAAGGCAATATTATTATTGTGTTCTTTACTGAACAGTTGGGAAGGTGTGATGATGGTAGTTAGCACTTCGGTGGCTGCCAAAAGTAAATTAAAATTCGATGATGTTGCAGCCACTCTTCTTAGCGAAGACATGCATAGAAAAAATCAAGAACCCTCATCTAGTGATGCATTAACTATTGTTAGTAGTTCAAAATCTACTTATAGATCAAATTCTAGAGGTAGAAATGGTGCATGTTGGTTTTGTGGCAAATTGGGTCACACAAAGAAAAATTATTGGAATTATAAAAACGCACATGACAAAGTCAGCAATAATGAAGCAAACACCGTAGCTGAAAAAGATGATGGTGTTTTGGTTTTGGCTGTTGGTGACACGACTGCAGATTTGTGGGTGCTTGATTTCGGTGCTTCTTTCCATGCTACTTCATGCTGGGAAGCTTTTACAAATTTCAAAGAAGGTACTTTTGGTAAGGTTTTTCTTTGTGACAATAAAGAATGTGCAATTGTAGGTAAGGGCAAAATAATTTTGCATTTGAAAACTGGAAATAAATGGATTTTGAAGGATGTGAGATATGTTCCATTGTTCAAACAAAATTTAATATCAGTGAGCCAACTTATTGCTTGTGGCTGGAATGTTAAATTTTCTTTAGACACTAAAAAAGTAACAAAAGGAGCTTTGGTGCTTGCAAAGGGAAAGAAGTTGGGTAATCTCTACATTTTAGAATGCCATGGTAAAGTGGGAACTACAATGACAGTTGTGGACAACAGTTCTAAAATTTAGCATAAGAGGCTTGGGCATATGAGCAAGAAAGGGCTTGAAGTTATGCTTCAACGAGATCAACTTCCAGGACTAAAATCAATTGATTTGGAGTTATGTGAGCATTGCCTTTATGGAAAATAGAGTCGGACCAGCTTCTTGAGGAAGGGCCATGATCAGAAAACTACTCCTTTGGAACTTGTGCACTTGAACGTTTTTGGTCCCATAGAGGTCACCTCTTTTGGAGGTGCAAATTATTTTGTAACTTTCCTTGATGAATGCACTTGCAAAGTTTGGATTTATATGTTAAATAGAAAATCAAAAGCTTTTTCAAAATTTAAAACTTTTAAGGCTCTTGTTGAAAACTAGTTTGGGCATAAAATCTAATGTCTTAAAATTGATAGTGAGGGAGAGTTTTTCTCTTCGGAGTTTCACAACTTTTGTGCAGATAATGGCATTCGCAAAATTACAATGGTTCCGTTCACCCCTCAGGAAAATGGTGCAACTAAGAGGTTGAATCAAATGATTCTTGAGAGAGCTCGATGTATGCTCTCCAATTCAGATTTGGGGAAAGACTTTTGGGTAGAGGTGTGTAACATTGCATTTTATTTAATCAATCACGCTCCTTCATCTCATTTGTATTTCGATATCCTAGAGGAGAGATGGATTGGGAAAATAATTTCTTATCACCACTTGCGTGTGTTTGGCTATGAAGCATTTGTGCATATTCCTAAGGAGCAGCAAACAAAACTTGATTTCAAATCCAAGAGGTGCATATTTCCTAGCTATGGAGAGGATCAATTTTGTTTTAGGCTATGGGATCTCGTCGTCAAAGAGATTATTTGTAGTCAGGACGTTGTATTTAATGAGAAATGTTTTTCCAAGTTTGCAGCGACAGGACACATTTTCAAATGCATATTTAGATGTTAATTTATTTAATAATGGCAATAATAGGCAAACTTCTGTTTCATTCTCCCAGCCTTTAAGAGTTTCTATGTAGCCTGCCCAACACTAAACTCTTAGCACACACCCTTCAAACATAGAAGCCCTTGTTTACACTAGTGCGTAGCCTTCATTGGTTTACTTGCAGCCGTCTCTTATTGGCGTTCCCCTTGTTGTTAGTATATAACCTTGTTCTGATATTGTGCAGTTTCAAGTTAATGAGAAGCCTCTTAATGTGCATTTGCAGCCTCCTTTAGTTCATTCGCAGCCATTTAATATTTATATGCAGCCTCCCTTGAATACTACACAGCCCTTTGATGTTACTATGCCTTCATCTTATTTACCTATACAGTTATTTGAGAGTCACGAGCAACCTCTCCCAGCTCTTGGAGAGGCTCAGGGCAATTTATCACCATAGGCATTTGAGATACAAAGGGTAACATGGGAGTAATATTGGAGTTAATTTATAGTCTAATATAGAAAATGCGCAACAACAGAGGCAGAGTAATGAAGATAATGAAAAACAATAGGGTAATTTGTAGTTAGAAATGGGTCCTGAACTAAGAAGATCTACCCGGGAGAGAAAGCAACCAATAAAATTTGACGATTATGAATTATTGCTCTCTGATGTTGCACAACCTGCAACTTTTAAACAATTGTGCAAAGATGTAAATTCAATGAAATGGATGAAGGCTATGAATGAAGAAATGGAGTCTTTGAATGCAAATGAAACATGGGATTTGGTTCCTCTTCCACCAAATCAAAAACCACTAAAGAATAAATGGGTATATCGTGTGAAAGAGGAAGATGGCGATCATAAATGATATAGGGCCGAATTGGTTGTGAAGGGTTTTTCTCAGCAAAAAGGAATTGGTTTTAATGAGATTTTTTCACCAATTGTGCAAATGCACATCATTCGAGCAGTGCTAGGCTTGGCAGTTGTTTGGGACCTTGAGCTTGAGCAACTTTATGTCAAAGCAATATTTCTTCATGGAGATATTGTAGAGGAATTATACATGGAGCAGCTTGAAGGTTTTGCACGGTATGGTCTATTGATGGACAACGTCAGTCGGATCCTTGGTACCGACTCTTTACCATCAAATGTGTGAAGGACCTTTCCGGTCTTACACATTTAATTCAAAGATAATATATTGCCGACCTATATAGTTAAACGGTTTGTTAAATATAATCTCACCATTCTTTGTGAAGAGTTAGGATTAACTAAGGAGGTGTGTTGGTTGATGAAAATCCGATCCTTGGTGGAAAGTCATGTTGCTTTGGAATGGAAGACATATGAGTATATACATAAGTTAGGTTCCCTCTCCATGAAATGATTAAGAAGACTATCGACAATAGTTCATATACACCTTCTGTAGAACACATACACATCTACAGCAAATCGAAGAAGCATATCGGATAATATTCTGCAGATTGTGTTCCTTGTTTAGAAAACAATCTACTATCTTCAACAGTCTGAATCTTATAGTCAGCACACAGATCGTGTTCCTCCTTGTGTTGCGATATATCTATTATCTGTAGATCTTCTAGACACAACATTGACATCATAGACAGCAAGTGGATAGTTCCTGTAGTAGATCAAACTTAGTCTTAGTAGATTGTACATTGAAGTGAATTGATACTAGCTTCAAGGAGTGAGGCAAATTCACTGTATAAACATGTTATGTATCAATAAAATAATAAGGAACTTTCTGGCTAGGTTTTTCTCCTTCTAGAGGAAGGTTTTCCCAGGATATACACTGTGCATTTTGTGTGAATTTTCTATCCATATAATCTGATCACTTAAATTTAACATGGTATCACAGCCACAATGATAGAAGATCGTGATCAGATTCTAAACAACTTCCAAGTATTATCTCCTCTCTCTCCTATGCAGTATCTCTAAGTCTCGAAAATGGTGAATGATCTTAAAGTCGAAGATAGACTTGAAGGCACATCTAACTTCACCTCATGGAAGTTTCAAGTGCTCCTTGCACTTGAAGAGAATGATCTTCTTCAATTCATAAAGGAATAAGATTTATCCGAACCAGAAGATCATGAGGAGAAAATGCAATTCAAGAAGAATGCAATCAAGGCAAAGAAAATATTAATCGACTCCGTGAGGGATCACTTGGTGCCTCTCATCTCTAAGATGACAACTGCAAGAGATATGTTCAAGACCTTGGAGGGTTTATATGAGATTAATAATGTAAGTAGGGCTCTTGCCTTGAGACAACAACTCCACCAAGTAAAGATGGCAAAAGGAGATTTAGTCATCACCTATTTCATGAAAATTTCAGAATTGAGAGATCAACTATGCACAATTGAGGATCAAGTGATAGATAAAGACCTTGTTATGCTATCCTTGAATGGTTTGCCTCATTCATGGGAGCCATTTATCCAAAGCATAAGTGGAAGATCAAAATTACCTAAGTTTGATCGACTCCGTGCAGATTGTTTTCAAGAAGAATCAAGATTGATTGCTAGAGGAATCGTCAAGAGTTCTCAAAATGAAGATACACATGTTCTTGCCACTCAATCTACCAAGAAACGAAAGTATTGGAAGAAAGGCAACTTCAAAAGGAATAGGGATTTCAAAACAAATTTTGCACCTGATACTAGGGAAAGAAAAAAGATCTCTCTCGCATCCAGTGTTTTAGGTGTGACAAGTTTGGTCACTTTGCAAAGGATTGTTTGACAAGACCCAATCATCAAGGAGAAAACATCAATGAAATCTCATCTCAGAAGGAGGTTGAAGATAACTCCAATGGTTTTCTTTTCATATCAGCATTATCAAGCAATGTTCCAATGGACAGTGATACATGGTTAATTGATAGTGGAGCCTCTCGACATATCATTGGTCATCGAGAGCATCTTTTTGATCTAGTGGAGAAAGAATCACATATCCAAGTCATTATCGGGGATGATGCTCGCTATGCTGTAAGAGGAGTTGGTGCTACTTCTCTAAAACTTGAATTTGGAGTTTCTCTACACCTAAGTGACGTATTGTTCGTACCAGGGTTCAAGGGGAACCTTGTGTCTATTTCAGCCTTAGAGGATAAGGGATATCAAATTGCATTTTCTAAAGGAAGAGTTCTTGCTTGGCCTAAGAACTCCAGCATCAAGACTGTTCGTGTGATCGGCAATCGACATGAGAGTTTATACAAACTCTCCACTCTCCCAGTTCAAGCTCTTAATCATGATTCCTCCAGTTCCAGCAAACTCTGGCATAAAAGACTTGGACATCTTCACTTTAGGGCACTTCCGTCTTTGGAAAAGATGGTAAAAGGTATTCCTAAACTTATTCATGTAAATGATGGTACTTTTAAAGGTTGTGCTATGGGTAAAAATGTTAAAAGTCCTTTTCATAGAAGTGAAAGTAGGTCTAAAGAAATACTAGATCTTGTACGTTCAGATTTATGTGGTTCAATGTCAATTCCATCCCTAAGTGGATGTTTGTATTATGTAACTTTTATAGATGACTACTCTAGGAAGACTTGGATTTATTTCTTAAGGTCTAAAGAGTCTGATGAAGTCCTAGGTAGGTTTAAAGAGTTTAAAGCTCTTGTAGAAAATATCACTGGAAAGAAAATTAAAATTCTTAGGTTCGATAATGGAGGTGAATACACCTCGAGTAGCTTTCGTGGTTTCTGTATTGAGGCAGGGATCAAGAGGGAGTTATGTGTTCCTTACAACCCTCAACAAAATGGGGTTGCTCAAAGGAAGAACAAATCTATAGTTGAAGCTGCAAAAGCTATGATTCATGATCAAGACCTTCAAATTTTTATATGGGCAGAAGCCTCTAGAACAACAGTGTATGTTCAAAATAGATGTCCTCATCGGATATTACAAAATATGACTCCTGAAGAAGCCTTCTCAGGTATCAAGCCTGATATCAGTTACCTGAGAATATTTGGTTGTCTTGTGTATGTTCATTTTCCCAAGACAAGAGAACCAAGTTGGAGCCTTCTAGCAAGAAAGGAATATTTGTAGGCTATAGTGAAACCTCCAAAGCCTATCGTGTTTACATTCCTGGTCAAAAGAAAATAGAGGTTAGCAGGGATGTCACATTTGAGGAAGATGTTGCATTCAGGAAATCAAAGGGCTCATGCATGGAGATAGATGATGAGACTCCTCAAGACATGGATGTTGATCATACTCCTGAGGTTCAGAGGGAGTCTACAGAACTTGATATAAGAAATGATCTAATTGAACCCTTGGATCCCACTGATGGGCCTAGGGATATTGTTGTATCTCGAAAGAGACCTCTTTGGGC
The DNA here is from genome assembly GCF_030272615.1 of Cryptomeria japonica. NCBI lineage: Eukaryota > Viridiplantae > Streptophyta > Pinopsida > Cupressales > Cupressaceae > Cryptomeria > Cryptomeria japonica. The sequence goes on from NC_081405.1 coordinate 544,403,822, forward strand.
ACGAAACACTATGCAGGAAGCAAAACAGTTTGCTTCTCCTAGAGGCACATTCAGGGAAAGCAAAAGACCACAAAGATTCTCTGGTTATGTTGCATTAATGTGTAATATTATTGAATCTGAACTGTCTAGTGTAGAAGAAGCCTCAAATCAACAAGTTTGGAAAGATGCAATGGACTAAGAGTATCAATCCATTCTCAAGAACAATGTGTGGGATATTGTGCCTAGATCAGAAGGGAAGTTTGTTGTATCTTCCAAGTGTTTTTTAAGATAAAACATGCAGTTGATGGCAGCATTGAAAAGTACAAAGCTAGATTTGTGGCTCATGGTTTCTCCCAACAAGAAGGAATAGACTATGAAGAAACATTTGCTCGTGTTGCTTGCTATACTTCCATTAGAACCATCATTTCTATTGCAATAGCTAAAGGATGGAAGTTGCATCAGATGGATGTGAAGACTGCTTTTCTCAATGGTGTGATTGAAGAAGAAGTCTACATCGAGCAACCTAAGGGGTTCATGATTAATGGGAAAGAGTCTCATGTGTGTAAATTGAAGAAATCCCTATATGGTCTTAAACAGGCTCCTCGGGCTTAGTATGAAAGAATTGATAGATACTTAGTGGGTTTGGGTTTTTGCAAAAATGATGTTGATCCAAACCTTTACTTCAAAGAATTCTGGTGATATGTTGATCTTGTTACTTTATGTTGATGATCTATTTATTATTGGAGAAGATCATCTCATTAATAGATGTAAGGAGTTGACTTCAGAATTTGAGATGAAGGACTTAGAACTTATGCACTTCTTTCTAGGGTTGGAGGTGTGGCAGAGGCCCAATGGGATTATCCTAAGTCAAGGTAAATACACCATCGACATCTTGAAGAGATTTGGAATGACTGATTATAAATCCACGTCCACACCCATGGAAACTAACTTGAAGAAATTAAGGGAAACTGCAACTAGTTCAGATCTTGCGGACCCTACTATGTATAGGCAATTGATTGGGTCCCTGATGTATCTAGTTAACACTAGACCAGATATTTTTTATGCAATGAGTGCACTTAGTCAGTTCATGAGTGAATCTAGACAAATACATCTAGTTGCAGTCAAGTATATCTTGAGATACTTGCGTGGCACAGTTGGATATGTCTTGAAATAGTCTTCCAGTATGGACCTGATTCTTGAAGGATATTCTGATTTTGATTGGGTAGGGAGTGTTATTGATCAGAAGAGCACTTCTGGTTGTTGCTTCAGCTTGGGATCTGCTATGATTTCCAGGTGTAGTAGGAAGCAGTCTTCAGTAGCTCTGAGCACTACAGAGGCAGAATACATTGTAGCATGTGTAGCAACTCGTGAAGCAGTGTGGCTTCGTAAGATCCTTGCAAGATTGTTTGGTCAATCATTGGAGCCTAACATCATACATTGTGATAATCAAAGTTGTGTAAAGCTTTCAATCAATCTAGTATTTCATGACAGAATGAAACATGTAGAGATTCAGTACCACTATATCAGAGATATGGCACAAAGTAATGTTGTTCAGTTGAGATACATTTGTACTGAGGAACAAACAACTGATATTTTCACCAAGCCTCTTGCAAAAGTGAAATTTGTGCATTTTCGAGACAAGCTTGGAATTGTTGAAAATGAAGCTCTTGCTAAGAGGGAGTCTCAGCATGAGTGATTACTTGATATGTATTATAATGCATTGTTCTCTATGAGAGAAATTTGAGGTGCAAGCCCTTGTCATGTATTCTTCTCTGTGAGAGAAGTTTGAGGTATCAACCCTTGTTGAGCATTCTTCTCCGTGAGAGAAGTTTGAGGTATCATCCCTTGTTGAGCATTCTTCTCTGTGAGGGAAGTTTGAGGTATTAACCCTTGTCATGCATTCTTCTCCATGAGATAAGTTTGAGGTATTAGCCCTTGTTATGCATTCTTCTATGAGAGAAGTTTGAGGTACTAGCCCTTGTTGTGCATTCTTCTCTATGAAGAGGAGTTTGAGGTTTCAGCCCTTGTTCCACCCTCTGCAAATAGGTATGGTGGATTACTCACCCTCTGGGAGTAGCCATGGTGAATGCCACTATGTGACCCAGATATTGAGAAGGATTCCTCCCTAGCTAAGAGGGTGTGTTGATGGATAGTGTCAGTCAGATCCTCGACACCAAATCTTTACCATCAAATGTGTGAAAGACCTTTTCGGTCTTACACATTTAATTCAAAGATAATATATTGCCGACCTATATAGTTAAACAGTTTGTTAAATATAATCTCGCCATTCTTTGTGAAGAGTCGGGATTAACTAAGGAGGCATGTTGGTTGATGAAGAACCGACCCTTGGTGGAAAGTCGTGTTCCTTGGAATGGAAGACGTATGAGTATATACATAAGTTTGGTTCCCTCTCCACGAAATGATTAAGAAGACTATCGATAATAGTTCATATACACCTTCTGCATAACACATACACATCTACAACAAATCAAAGAAGCATATCAGATAATATTCTGCAAATCGTGTTCCTTGTTTAGAAAATAATCTACTATCTTCAGCAATCCGAATCTTACAGTCAGCACACAAATCGTGTTCCTCCTTGTGTTGCGATATATCCATTATTTGTAGATCTTCTAGACACACAACATTGGCATCATAGACAACAAGTGGATAGTTCCTGTAACAGATCAAACTTAGTCTTAGCAGATTGTACATTGAAGTGAATTGATACTAGCTTCAAGGTGTGAGGCAAATTCATTGTATAAACTTCTTATGTATCAATAAAATAATAAGGAACTTCTTGGCTAGGTTTTTCACCTTCTAGAGGAAGGTTTTCCCAAGATATACATTGTGCATTTTGTGTGAATTTTCTATCCATATAATTTGACCACTTGAATTTAACATGGTCAAGAATATTTATATTGCAAATTGAAGTGGAGCTTGTATGGGATCAAGAAAGCTTTGAGGCAATGGTACCTTAAGTTTGATAGCTTCATGACTCAGCAGCATTTAACTCATTGTGAATCAGACCTGTGCATCTATTATAAGAAGCTTGCTAATGGTGAGTTATTCTTTTACTCCGTTGATGATATGTTGGTTTGCTGGCACTAGTGTGAGGATTGTTCATGAATTGAAGCAACTTTTATTTTAACACTTTGCCATGAAAGATTTAGGGGCAGCAAAGAGGATTCTTGGGATGCATATAATTAGGGAGATAAATAAGAGAGAAATTAGATTATCTCAAGAAAACTATATTCTTAAAATCTTAGAAGATAGTTTCAACATGAAGAATGCGAAATCCATTAGCTCCTTTGGCTGATCATTTTTGCTTATCTTCAGTTGTGTGTCCTAAACTAGAAGAGGATCAAGAACACATGAAGTGTGTTCCATATTCATCAGTAGTTGGCAATCTCATGTATGCCATGATTTGTACTCGTCAGGATATTGCTCATGCAGTGGGAGTTGTGAGCAGATATATGAGTAATTCGGGTAAATCACATTGGCAGGTAGTACAGTGGATCTTCAGGTATTTCAAAGGTACTTAACATCACGTTTTATGTTTTGGTGGTAAGGATACTCAACTGTAGGGATATGTTGATTTGGATATGGCTGGAGATCCCATTAAATGACGATCTACTACCGGTGTTTACTTTTGCCAGGGCAGCGATAAGTTGGGTTTCTCGGTTGCAACAGGTGGTTGCACTTTCTTCTACTGAGGCTGAATATATTGCTCTCATTGAAGGAGCAAAGGAAATGATATGGTTGCAGCGGTTGTTAAGTGAATTATGGTGTAAGCAATCAGTTTTTACTCTATTTTGTGATAGCACTAGTGCTATTCATTTGGCCAAGAATTCTGCCTTTCACAATCAGACAAAGCATATAGAGCTGCGATATCATTTTATTTGCTATGTTATTGATGAAGGTAAGTTGCACGTGGAGAAAATTGACATGAAGTTGAATGTAGCTGATATGTTGACGAAGGTCGTACCAAGGGAGAAGTTCGAATTCTGTAGAGCTTCTTTCGGACTCGCCTAGCTCTGACAATAAACCTGCAGTGAAGGATATCTCTAAGCAACTATTTGGTCTTCAAGTGGGAGATTGTTGGGTTTGGTGAAGCCCAAATATTCTAATTATATCTGTAGTTTCTCTCACACTCAAAATGGATGCTTCTTTGTAACTGACTTCTTTTTATTTGACATGTATTTGCTAATTTAGAAGTTGACCATTTTGGTGGATTTTTTCGATCTTGAAGATGAGGCTAGATTATAAAGAGCTGCTTTTGCTCGAATATGTATTGTATTCATAATTAATAAAAAGAAAAAATCTTTGTTGAAAGCGGACGTAGCCATTTTTGGGTGAACCACTATAAATATTGTGTTCTTCTTCTGTGTTATTTAAAATTCTTTTAATTTCTGCAATTTCTTCTCATTTGCTTATGTAGTTTTTATCAACAACACTGACCATAATCTAGCATTAGGTAACTGATATCCTCTTGGACTAGCTGGTGTGAGTAGAAAGACATGAATTTGAAGTATGCAAAGCAATATAGAGACTGAGATGGCGCCACAATGGATTTTTTAGAGTGTGTAGGTATAGCAGAGATAATGTAACAGGTTGTGTTGATAATTCCATATTTGGGCCGCATGAGGAAGGATATGGTAAGATTGTCACAGAGCACCTTGTAACCATTGTTAATAGTTGTGCCCTTCTGCTTGTTTTTAAAGCTGTATATTTATTGGAAGTGTGAGAGGATGCTCACTTGTGAAGGACACAATTGTAGCCATGGTATATCTTTTCCACCAAAAGTCTCTCATCAAAAATCCAAAGGAATACCTGAACTATAGTAGTCTGGGCCGGTTTATTATAAGCAGATGAATCAACAAATCAAGAAGCCAAAGGGCATGGATTGGGGTAATTATATCTTTTCGGTTATGGAATTTCAAGGTTTCACAAATAAAAAGCTATTCTACAACCCATTCAAAATTTTAATTTTTTAAACTTTTTTTGAGGCTTCCAATGTAGATGGGGTATGATTGTGCATTATTTTTTCCGCTAGTGATTGAAATCTAGATTTTGTTGTTTCCCACGAGAACTATTTTGCATGAGATTAAAAATAGGATTTCTAAATATAAAATTTGCATGTTTATTCTTAGAGTTTACATTTTGTATGTAAAATTGTATGATAAGTTTGTAGAAGTCTTTGAATGTTTTTGATTACGGTAAAAAGAGGTTTTGAAGGGGCCTCGAAACCCTTTACATGAAAATCTTAAGATAATAGAACATTAGGAAACAAGAAGAAACAAACAGCTAAAAAACCAACATAGAAACGAGAAATATCCAGCAAAAGCCCCATAGAACCAGCAATGACCAGCCAAAATAGACAAAAGACAAAAAAACCAACTACTTAATGTTTTTTAGGGCATCAGCCAAATTTCCACTAATCCCATACCATTCTTTAATATTATCCCTAAGGTTAGGATTTCCTTAGCAGAGGCCACAACAACTTTCTTCATGCTCGCCCTTGTTCTCTTTGCCTCTCCACCAGGTGCACTTTCCGCAGTCCCTGTCTCAATTGTGTCTTCAATGTCAATGTCCACGACAGATTTGGGATTGCTGGAGCCCTCAAGGACCTTATAAATTTCCTCCAAGTTCTTGGTGATAGCGGTGAGGATGTCCGGAATCATAACCAATAGGTTTTTCATAGCAGTTTTTCCTTTCTCCAGGTTATCAATCTAAGCTTCCAGCTTCTTTGCTTTTTCCTCCATATCCTTCTTCCACTACCCTTGGTCCCTGTCATCTTTCTTCCTTTTCTCTTCCCACTGCTTCCCATTTTTTTCCAGACTCTTTATTCCTTCATACGCCCACCTGTCAAAACCCATTTTGGCTTTAGATAGATTTTTAAGATTATCTAGGATTAACCCTTCTCCATCATAATCCTTACCCTTGCTTTGAATCTCTTTGTCCATATCCTGCTCAAATTCCTTATTCTTCTCCTGCTCAATATCCATATCTTTTTCCTCATTATTCTTATTTTCTTTCTCCTCCGTTGGATGGCTATTGACAGTGCCTAAACTAACACTGTGGATTGGGCTTTCATGGTCGGAAACGTCATCAGCTCCTCCTTCCTCTGCCCCCATTTCCTCTTCTTTCTAGCTTTCCTCGCCTCCAGACTCGTCCATTTCCATCTCACTCCCATCTTTTCCGATTTCCTCAGAGTCAATATCCTTATCCTCTTGGGTTTCACCTAGGGGCATTTTTGCTCTTTTTACTCTGAATTGTCTCTTCCTTGCTAGGCCCACCTTCCTCCATCTTCCTCTTACCTTTCCCCGGAGATATAGACAATCTCTTATTTTCCTTGATAGCAAGAATTTTGTAGTGCCCATAAATGAGAATAATGAGGCCACAATGAAGCACCGGAGTTGAAGGGTTCTTTCTATGCTTGTTAAGGGACCTCGACAAAGTCCTGAAGAGGTAGTAGGGCAAGGAGATCCTCTTCTCATGCCTGAAATCATTTAACAACACAAAATGGTATGTGTGGACCCTAGTAAAATGACCCTCAATAGTAATGTATTACATGATAGCATTCAACACACAGCCCCAGATTTTCTTAATGTTGGAAGCATCATAATAACCCCCCATGGCTTTACCAATTTTAGCCCTCTCTTTCTCTTTGTGAGGAAAACTTTTAACCGCATTATTGGAAACTTTCAAATCTATGAAAAAATTAAAACTTGTGTGGGGCATACCTATAACCGTCGCAATAAGGTCCGCATCTAGCTTAAACCTCACACCATGAATTTTGAAAGAACCGTTAATCTAGTTTTCTATGACTTTGGTGACTGCAAGGTTGACTTTGCCTTTGTCATAGTCGACCAGCTTCTCCATGAAACTCATCAAGAACCCTTTTTCCAGCTTAGTCCAAACCCTTGGCATTTCCTTTCGTCTTGAAATGTTGTCTGGTTCCTCTTTCCTTAAGTCCCCCCCCATTTTCGAATTTGTTATACCCAAACTGTTCTTCTGCAATTTCGGAGCTTCCTTCCGAATGACTCTCAAAATTTTGAAAATGTTAACCCACAAAGTGTGCGGCAAGTTAATGGCTTTGATTAGGATTTTGTCCTTCTGCCGAATCATCATTACCTTTCTATTAATGTGAGGATTACTCATTAACACTTTCATGATTATTGTGTGATCCCTCTTTTCCCATGAATCTGTCCTTTCTTAGAAGTCTTTGAATGTTGCAAAGCCTCTTGAAAAAGAGATATTTTGTAATTCAATCCTTGTCTCTTTTTGATCAGTTGATTTGATCCTTGGTTGTTTGATGAAATGAAATAAAAACTTATTGCTTAAACAATTTGTGTATTGTAATTTCTTCAGATTGCAGACCATTTTCAAGGTGGGTTGTTTAAGAAATTCCTGCTCTCTACATAAAACATTTATTTCAGTTTTATCACAAATTGTTTTTACTGATTTGATGATTGTTCTCTGAATCCTTATCTTTAAAGATTGCAATTGCTAGAGCCACTGCTTTGGAGTCATCTCTCTTCACAGGGAAAGGAATTGAGCCCATCTAAACTATTTATAAATGTATCAAATGGTTCTTTGAGTACAAGAAAACAATTTGCTCACATAATGATAACAAAGGTAGAGTTCAATTGTTACTGGAGGTTACAAATTCATCTATCCTTTAACATTGCTTAAAGCTAAATAGATGTCTGGTCTGTGATGCCTTAGACGATTTTTGTTTGTTTTAAGATTCTTTGATGGAGAGTGCCAAAGAAAAATCAAGTTCTTTGGGCAATAAATTGCTTAGGCGATCAAATAGAGTTATTGTGAATAAATTTGCCGATCCAGTTTATGGCAGACCTTTTTAAGACATTCTTTATTTCTAATGAGATTTTTCTATGAATATTTATTCTACAGTGAGTTTCAATTATCAATTGTTGTCTATATTAGAGTTTTATTGGAAGCACAAAGCCTTGAATTGGAGGGACATTCAATTCACTTTTTTGCATGTTTTAGTAAATTATGTAAATTCAAGGCTCCATTTATAGCTGTTTAGGAAATTATCGTCTACCTTTGCATTATGATGTTTATTTGTGAGGGTTGAGATAAAAAGTTTATTCTTAAAAATAGATATCTGAGTTTTTAAAATATAAGCATGCTAGTTTGTAGTTGAATCCTTATCTGTTTTTGATCAGTTGATCTGATCCTTGATTGTTTGATAGGTAACAATTTGTGTTTTGTAATCTCAGATTTCAGGCTATTTTCAATGTGTCTCTGCATAAAACATTTATTTCAGTAACGATCTGTTGATAGGTCAAGTAAGGTGATATAGAGTTTCAGACATTTCCTTGTACTGGTTAGATTCTTAGTTCACTGGATCTGAAGCGAGAATGAAGACTTTGTTGCCACTGTTCTCCCTCCTATGCTGTAATGTGAGGAACAAGTGATGGACTCCCCATCAAAGCTTAAGTGAGAGAGAAACTTTATAGTCGTGTGGAGGATGGCACGCAGAGGAAAGTAAAGATGGGGGTTGGGGGGTAGATTTTGTGGCATTCAATATGAGTATTCAAAATAGACATATTGGAAGTAATTCAATTTTTTAATAAAATAGTTAATTATCTTAACGACATATTAAACACAACCAAATTAAACAAACAGATACTAAAATTCTTAAAGGTCTTTTTTTGACATGCACACAATCCTAATTTAGTTATGAGTTTTTTTTTCTAACTCTACGTCCGCATGCAATTACTTAAGTGCATTTTTTGCTTAAATTTAAGCAATTGGAGTGTTCCGATGTAAATTTAAAATGTCAGAAAAGGATAATTTAGAATCTTTCACTATTTTAGTGGAGCACTTGTTGTTTAGAAATTGGAAGTAAGACCAGGGTCCTATGGAGGGGGGTTTCCTAAAAATTAGAGTTTGAGTTGTTGATATTTTTTACGAATATTTTTAAGTTGTTGATCCCGTGAATTTTGTAGTGCACTTCAGCTTAAAAGTTTAAGCTCCATAATTTAAGTTAGTTAGTGGTCTCATGAATACAATACCTTTGTCTATTGTTGGCCTTCTATTTTGTGTGCAATGTATAAAAGACACAAACAAGTTAAAAAATCATTTTCCCTCCAAATATTTTTTTAATGAGAATCTAAACTAAGATGATTGACAAGTGGAGATAATTGAATTTTGACGATCTCCTAATATATCTCTATATATATTTCAAACCAAACAAAACAACACATTATGTAGAAGTTGTTCATTGAAAACAGTTGTTGGATCGATAAGACTTCAAGCTACTCCCCAATTTCTGCAAGTATAATCACCCATCAACCAAGTTTCCAACATCATTGGACACCATTTTCATATAAAAGTGTATTATCACCTTCATAAAGGTACAATGTTGAACTTTCAAATTTTGGATCGCCTCTAAGCTATTGGACACCAATCTTCACATGCATGTCTAATAACCCCAATGTGATATAGTTTGTCCAATCCATAAGCACCTCGAAGCATTCAAGCATATAACTATTCTCTATTGCATCCTCCCTTTTTTTTAAAGTGTTGGCCTCTTCAAATTCAAGCAAGTGCCTCATCCTCAATGAAGTCATCAATATCTAGTGGTTCTTTTGCAGATCTCATTTAACAACTTTTTCTCTTAATCAATGCCTCTCTTCTTCCAAGAAAAACTCCTCTCTCTTCCACCAATTTGAATATGATTACAACATTTGTAGCAAATCGAGTTGCAATAGCAGAAGTAAATACAAAAAAAAGAACTCAATGTGTATTTTATTCATCAACATAGTTACATATAAATATTTGCTGCATACTTAATGAACTACCTATAAGATAGCTAATTAAATTGACACAAACACAATCCCAACCTATTCAGTTATGATTTATGTTTTTTAACAAGGAGATGGTGGCATTTGGCTAGATTGCATGAGAGGGAGTGTAAGTGAGTATAAAGCAAAGGAGAGAATGGTAATGCAAACAAGAGTCGATCCTCTCCTCTAAAGCAAGGTAGCTTGTATTTTATGTTGCCTTTTGTGTAGTGACCATAAAAGAGTTCGAGGTTAATTGGGGTTTGTGGATAGATGTTGGACATCCATCAAAGCATAAATAAGAGAAGAAATTTGCCAAACATTATAGTTGCAACTTCTTTGGTAGACTTGTATGCAAGAAAAGTGGAAGCACAATCAAAGCATGTGAATTGTTTGATAGAATGTTTGAAAGAAATGTGGTCTCATAGAATACAATGGTTGCAGGATATGCATAAATTGGATTGTTGAAAAGACTTTTGAAACTAGCAAGCAATAAAATCAGTAGCTGTGAACCCATTTTTGGCATCCCCAGTAGAATCATAAAGCACCATAGCCATCCACTATTCATCTTAAATTACTACAATGGTGAAAAATTAGGGTTTCCACCATTAGAGGGATGAAAACTGCTAATTTACAATTACATTCAAAAGAGGGTGAAATCCAATAGATTTAGTCACAAATCAATAATGATAAAGACTGTAAATTGAATGGATTTAAGGGTGTGTATTGATTTGCCCTCTTTTGTGAGTTGAAATGCTGGAATTAAGGAAAAGTGTTGGAAATGAAGTTAAAAATGCGGAAACGGTGAGCTATAGTCGTCAAATTGAGCCACGCACCTGGATCTGAGTAGTATATGCAGATTCGGATCTGATCCTTGAAAAGCTCCAAAAATGTCACAACCGAAGCGCTCGTCGCTCTAGTCCTCCTAACTTTTTGCACACCAAAAAGGGTTGATTTGTCTCTACAAATAATTGCTATTCTGAAAAATCACAACTCCATAACTATTTCCTATACATAGAAAGAAAGGGAAATAGGTTGGTAATAGGGGCTTGCCTAAGTCAAACCCTGGTTAATGAATTAACCTTGATTGAAATATTGTAAATACTGAAATAAATAATGGAAAGGTATACCTCAATGACTTATAATGGTGCTTTGCTTCTTGAATGTAATTACATATGTTGTATGAAATGGCATGAACATGACAAAACCCTAATCACACACACATGCTTGCAAATGAATGATGTAATGTTGCTCCATAATTGGTGAATGAAGAATGCCCTTGAAGACCTCTAGAGATTATTGATGAATGCTTCAATGCTTGAATGTTGGATGATCGTAATTTTGCCCTTCTCTTATGATGTTCGTATATGTGAATGAGAAGGGAAAACCTCCTTATATACTTGCCCATTGAAAAATGTATCAATTTTTTGACATAGGTCGACAAGAGGAGAGATTTCCTACTCATTTTTTGAAGATGCAAGAGGGGACCAAAGCCTGATCCTTTGCTCCCAATGAGGACCAAAGCACCACGCTATGATCCTATCCCTTTTTAGGGCCAGGACAAGGGAAATATGTGGTGGATATAGTGAAAATAAGACCCAATTTACATGTAATGAGCATAATCAAGCCTTACTTAGGCATAGGGATGCGAACACTAAGGTGAGGTCCCCAAATGCGATCAAAATTGCAAAGGGGTGCAATTTTAGGATGCTACAATTATAGTAGTATGAAGGAGGTGTTATATGCTTGAAGCAGTCACCGACTAGGAGGGACCTCAAAGAGATTAGTCTAGACCGGTCAGCAAGAGTAAACACAACGAAAACACAAAGACATGATGGAGGCAATGCAAAACAGTTATATTATGAAAACTAATTACACCCAACCGGTAACAACTGGGTTATAGAAATTGGCTCACATGCCTACTAAAACATGCTCAAAATACAAAACAGGTCATAACCGGGACCTCAAATCTTTAGATCTATCTTCTATGCTCTCTTTAACTTCTTGATTACATTCTAATGCTCTATTAAAATGATTTATATGATCTAAGGGGATCCGGTCGGCCCAAAAAGGGACCAAAACCCAAAGAACAAGATCTAACGTGTAAAACCAACAAGGTCGGCCTCCACCAAAGAAATTCCTCCAGAAAATCCAAAGGATGAAGAGTAGATCACAAAAAAAGGTTGGCCACACACTAAGGAACATCAGAATCAACGCTCAAGGCCCCGCAAGCTACGGAAGGGCATCCGATAGATCACCAATGCAAATAGGTCCAGGCAACCGGTAACAGAAAACTGTCTCGGAAACTAGCAGTGATAACTTGTTGGAAAATGATCCAAATGCTCCATGGTTTGGGAATAAGGAAGATGATCAACTCTTCAAGTAAAATCTAACTCCACGAGTTCCAGTGAGCCAAATCCGGGACACACAGAAAGAAATGGTGAAACTGCAAACAAAAAGAAAAACATAAAGGAATTTTTTTTTTTGGTTGATGCAAGATTTGTATGAACCACGGATGCTCCTGCATAAGATATACAGGGTTGTTGAAAAAAAGTGAGTCTCTCACTTTGCAGGGGTCAGAGGAAAACAAGGCGGTCTACCTCTGCCTGAGAAATCTAAGATGAATCTTCAACTGGTTTGTCCTTCCACTTCACAAGATACTCCTTATACTGACTGCTTTGGGTACTACGCTCAATCCTATTGTCCAAAATGTCTTCAATCTGACCTGGTTCCTTCCGGGGCAACTGTTTCTCCAAGTCTGCAGTATTGTACTCACTGAATTTTGGTTCATGATATTGATGAAGATCTACAATGTTAAACATAGGTGAAATACTCAGAATATCCGATGACTCCACTTCATGTGCATTCCCAGAACTGAACTTTCTCAAAATCCTGCAAGGTCCAAACTTTCTCATCTGCAATTTGTTATAAGTTCCAACAAGGAATCTTTCTTTTCTCAGATACACCATCAGTTCATCGCCAACTTCAAATTCCTTATGTCTCCTCTTCTCATCTACCTTCTCCTTATACTTTCTATTCATGTCCTCCAAATGTTGCTTAACTTGAATATGTAAGTCCTTCATGTGATCTACAAATTATTTTGCTTTTGAACTTCTCTGGTCTTCATTGCTAATATCTCTTAATTTTGATATACCTCTAGGATGTACTCTGATAACAATCTCAAAAGGTGTTCTTCTGGTGCTCCTGTTTACTGAATTATTGTAGGCAAACTCTGCTTGTGGAAGAATCAAATCCTAACTTCCGATTTTATCTCCAACCAAACATCTCAATAGATTTTCCAAGCTCCGATTAACTACTTCTGTTTGTCCATCAGTCTGTGGATGAAAAGTAGAACTGAACTTCAAATATGTTTTCATCTTCTTCCAAAGTGCTCTCCAAAAATAGCCAACAAACTTAGTGTCTATGTCTGAAACTATGCTCTTAGGTAATCCATGCAATCTCACTACTTCCTTGAAAAATAGGTTTGCTACATGTAATGCATCTGATGTCTTTTTACAAGGTATGAAATGAGCCATCTTCAACAATCTATCCACTACCACAGATATAGAATCATTGCCTCTCGGTGTTTTAGGCAATCCAAGTATGAAATCCATGCTTATATCCTCTCAAGTTCTTACTAGTATTGTCAAAGGTTTATACAATCCCACATTTTGACTACTACCCTTTGCGACTTGACAAACTCTACAACTTTGTACATATTTCCTAACATCCTTATGAATTTGGGGCCAAAAGTAATGCCCACTCACCAATGCTACTATTTTATCAATACCAAAATATTTGGCTAATCCTCCACTATGTTTCTCCTTTATCAGATTCTCCCTCATAGAACTCTTAGGTATGCGCAACTGAACTCCTCTGAATAACATCCCATCCTGAATGAAGTAATCCAACCACTCACTTCTATCCATTGTAACAGGTTCTCTACATGCTCTCCAAGGTTTTGCAAAATCCAAGTCATCATCATACAAGGTCTTCAATTCCTCAAATCCTAACATTGTCACTCTCATCTCTGTCAGCAAATTCCTTCTTTTATTCAGTGCATCAAAAACTTTGTTATATTTTCCACTTCTATGCTTCAACACAAAGGTGTAACTCTGCAAAAATTCTACCCATCTCATATGTCTATGATTCAACTTACTCTAACTGTTCAAATACTGCAAAGCTTGATGATCTGTATACGACACAAACTCCTTAGGCAACAAGTAATGTCTCCACTTCTTCAAGGCTTGAACCATGGCATAAAAATCCTAATCATACACTGAATATCTCCTTTGGGAATCATTCAATTTCTCACTAAAATAAGCTACTTCTCTCCCTTCCTAACTCAAGACTGCTCCTACTGTTGTTCCACTTGCATCACAATCCACTTGAAATACTTTATTGAAATCCGATAAAGCTAACACAGGCTATTCAATCATCTTTCGTTTCAACAATTCAAAAAAATTGTTTGCTCCAGTGGTCCACTTGAATTCCTTCCGATCTCCCCTCATGGTCTCAGCCATAGGGTTACAAACTGAACTAAAATTTCTGATGAACTTCCGATAGAAACTAGCCAATCCATGAAATGATCTCACCTCTCCAATGCTTTCCGATGTAGGCCATTCAACAATTCCTTTTACTTTCTCAGGGTCCATCTTCAAACCATCCTCAGATATCACAAATCCCAAATAGACTAACTCATCTTTCATGAAAGTACACTTCTTAAGATTTATCAACAATTTTTCTTCTCTCAACCTCTGCAAAACTTGTCTCAAATGCAACATATGCTCTTCTTTTGTCTTACTAAAAATTAGAATGTCATCCAAATATACAATAACAAACTTACCCAATAATTTCTTCAATACCTCATTCATCATTCTCATGAAAGTACTCAATGCATTAGTTAACCCAAAAGGCATCACCAACCATTCATACTGTCCTTCATTTGTCTTGAATGTTGTCTTCCACTCATCTCCTTATCTGATCCTGATTTGATGATATCCACTCTTCAAATCCATCTTTTTAAAGTCTTTGGCTCTGCTCAAACAGTCCATTATGTCATCCATCCTAGGCAAAGGAAATTGATATTTAACTATGATCTTGTTTATTGCTCTGGAATCGATACACATTCTCCACTCTCCATTCTTCTTAGGTGCTAATATTGTTGGCACTACACAAGGGCGCAAACTTTCTCTGATCAAACCTTTCTTCAACAAGTCTTGCACTTTGTAATGCCCCGCCAGGAAACCCCTAAGGGTTTAAGTTAAAAACACTCAATTAGAGTGTAAATATTTTTTTTTTAAATAATAATTAAGAGAGTTGATGAGAAGTTCAACATTAAGATAGTTTTGAAGTTATCTCAAAGTTATCTCTAACTAGATAACACAGCAGAAGGCTAAAACGATCCTAAGGAGTTTCCCAACGCGATTACATAACCTTACACCTAACTCAACTTGCGTCATTAGATCCATTAAACTGGATATCTTAATTACGAGATAATGCATAGATCTTGATTATATATGTGTTCAATGGTTTGACATCTTATAATTTTAGGAAGCGTTCATTTACTTTGGGTGGTTAGGAGGCCATTGAGAGGTTATTAATTCATTGCACTTTAATTCATAATTACATTAAGAGGCCTCCAAAAAGGTTCATGCGTTTAATATAATGAAGTTCATTCATTTGGGTTTAAGGTAACCACCCACAATTGATATCTTTCTTAAATATTAAAAGTATGGTTAATCAGACGAGATTCATTCATTAAGGATTAACTACAATTAATAGAGTGAGGTCCCTTCATTTGATTTCATGCATAGCCAACTAATGAGTTGTAGTTCTTATATGAAAGATAAAATGTGAGTAGCCATAGAATTCATTTGAAGTTTTGATAATGCAAATAAATGGACTAATTTCATTAAGGTGGATATGCATTAGGACACACGAGAGCATCCTTTAAATTAAAATATCGTTAGCTAGATGACATTCATCATTTCAAGATTAGAATAATAAGATCATAGTGACGTTCTTCTACTAGGGTTAAAATACAATTATCTTATTGCATATCACTTTTTTTTTTGTTAAATGAAGTTAATATGAGAGAGATACTTTTACTAAGATTTAATGTATAAACAACTAATCAATTATTTCCCATTTTAGTTCAATTTTAGCAATCATAAGGGATTCTTTTTATAAGGGTTATAATATGGATATCTAGTTGAGTCCACACAATTATCAAATTAATCTGGTGAGGATTATTGGTTATAATTACAACATAAATAACTAAATATATTCATCCAATATAGTGGAATATAATTAAGATGGCGTTGCTCATTTAAGAAGATAAAAGTAATTACCTATATGTTGATCATCCTTTAGATTCCAACTTAGAAATTATAACATTAATTCTATCTTTGTTTCCCCTACTCATTTGTTCAATTTACATGCTTAGTAACAAGTTAAACCAATGATGTATCCTAGCAAGATTTTTTCCACTATTACTACTTTTAATTCACATTATCAAAATACTTTTTCCATAATCTTAATTACAAACTTCCATGAACCTGATTACTACGTTTGCCAAGATGAATAATTTTATGCACTTAGATTTAAATTCGTTAATTTCCATTGTACACTTTGCAAGATAACAACCATACATGATAACTCAAAGCATAAAACAAAGGAAGCTAAAACATCGCATAACACAGATATGATCTCGGAGTTCACCCCTAAAGGGCTACATCTCTGGGTCTGCTCAACTGCAAGACCCCTCTGGCATTTAATATAGTTAAGATTACAAATTTACATGTCTTTTACAATCCTGCCTTTTGGGCGAACACATACACTATTCAACATCTACCTTGATTGATTATTACATAGTGATCCCTTTTTGAAGCGGGTCAAATTGAATCATAACAAAGAAAAAAAACCAACCTAGATTCTCTTGTTTGACGATACCCTAACTAGGGGCTTGATCGACTTATGACCAACCACTATCATAACAAGCCTTACCATTACATAACCAAATTCTATTATAGAAATTTAAACCTACATAGGCATTATCCGGTAGAGGTATTCGTTTACCATATCTATTTAACCATTAATGTCGATCAAGTTTATGGGTTTGCTAAATTAACTTTTATTTAAAAATTCACCATTAACCCACCCTTAATACTTAGTCCATATTAATAATACGTATTAACCCAAGCATGACGTAGTCAATATGAAATTTAATAATTTGTATTAAAGTATGGATTTGCTAAATGTTGGTTATCTAAATCCAAATATTATTCAATAATCTCGAATTAAATAATGTAAAAGAAATCGAATTTAAAATTAAATAATATATAAAAAAAACTGAATTTAAAATCTCTTAAACTAAATTTAACTTCACTTATTAATTTAATTTTGTTTTTCTTTATTTTTATTTGTTTTTATATATTATATTCATATATTATGTTTTTTTTAAACAATTTATATAAAATAATAAAAAAAAAAAAGTAAATAAAAATAACTTTTTTTTAATTTTCAAAAAAAGAGAGGGGAGGTACCCACGTGCCCCCCCCCCCCCCCCCCCCCCTTTGGCAGCCCCTGCTACCATTGGTAGCGCTGCTGCCATTGGTAGCACTGCTACCATTTGGTAGCAGATCGCTACCAATGGTAGCGTTGCTACCAACTGGTAGCAGTAGCTACCTGCTGCGAGAGGCTAAGGTAAGAATCTTTTTTTTTGTTTTATTTTATTTTATTTTTTATAGTTTTCAACAATATACAAATTTGTAAAAAAAAAATGGATAAAAAAAAACAAATAACAAATCCCCAAATGCATATCACACAGTCTTACAGATAGGGATTTAAGGCATTTTCCAGCAACCTCTCTATTTTGTATATTTTTTTTTTGAAAGAAACTCACATTCTAGCAATCTCCTATTTTGAAAGAAATTCATAATCCATATATTTTCCAGATTTCTCATAGTAAACAACCAACTGGGGAACTATATTTTTTTTGAAATGAACATGAACAAAACAACCAAAACAAAATGTAAAAACCCCCATTCTCCATTTATTGCAGTCACAACCCCTTTTTTTTTCTTTCTTTTTCCAGAATGTTATGGATTCCAAAATAAATAAATAGAAGAGTTGAAGATTTACCACCAAATCCAAAACAATGTTTGCATTCCATTTTCCACTCAAGATCCAACAAATAACAAGAGGGTGGGTTGGAATCCTACCTTCAAATGCATTCCGGGAAGAGTTTTGATGAAGATCTCCACCTCAAAACGTAATCCGGGAAGAATATTTTTGAAGAAGAGCTCCCAAATTTGCTGCTCTAAAACTCCATCTTTGTCCAAAATCCCCAATCTCTCTTCCAAAAAACCCTTTTTTTTTCCAAAAAAAATGACCAAAAGAAAAGAACCCCCCCAAAAACATTTCCAAGCTAGGTTAAAAAAAATGAGAAACCCTATTTTTGCCCTAATTTTCAATTTCGAATTTAGGCAATTTTTTTTTTTTTTTTGAAAATAAAAGAAACATGAGAATGGAAATCATTATTTTCCATTACTCAATAAATTTAACTTGTTTTATTCTAATTAAAATTAACACGCTTCTGTTTCTTATTTAATTTCTAATTTTAATCTCTCAATATCGATTTAGGCTTACATTTATATTTTGGAACTATTGACCGGTAAGGCGTTTTGATTAATTTAATTTTCTAAAAATCAATCTTTTTATACTATATCAACTATACAAGTAAAAAGGAAATAATTTCTTTTAAATAATGAAATTTACCCTTTTTCTTCCAAAATGCGAAAATGATTAATTTATTTCTATTTTTCAAATGACTTTAAATCTTTCCTTTCTAAAACGCATAGCTCATTAAATTCGTTATTATTAAATTTAACTATTAAATTGACTCGCTATAACATAATAAAGCGACCTTTTTAAATAAATGACTAATCTAATGCAAGGGTCTTATTTATTCTAATTTCTCAACTACATATGCGTAAATGAACACATTAATCCAAGTTAAATACCTTAAGCTTGCTACAATAATAATTAGAGCAATCTCTTTAAATCAACGATTAATCGTATAAAAGAAGCTACTTATTTAAATTTCTATATCACTAATGTGTACGCCTACTCATTAAATTGAATTTAATACTTAGGATAACAAACTCCACTTACCCCGCGCAAGGCACACAAATCGAGGAAGTCTACCAAATCACATGACACACATCCCAATGAAAAGAGAGGCCCACGAACCACACACGCGATGCTCACCTGACCATGGCTAAAGCAAGACAAGAGTTTTATGACCCCCAAATCTGAATTCTAAGGATGAAGGAGGCATACTCAACCTTGCAAATCCCAAAGGAGATGAACCTTGCCCTAAGCGGTGTTGTACCTGAAATCTCCTGCACCCATGAATTCATACAAGCACGCATATATACATATACATATTCAATGAAGGCATTAGCTCAAGATTTATCACAAGGGTTAGGAACAATTACATTTACACAAGAATCGATGCAAAAGCACAATAATAAGTATGCACAATTATTTATATTATCTAAACTACACATTGCATCATGGTTAACCTACCATTCAAGAATGCCACATAGGAAGTCAATCAAGGTCAAACGGGTTTTACAAGTCCGACTAGGGTAGGGGCATTACACACTTGTCTATTCAGTTTTCCATTCTCCATCGGTGTCATCTGGTGTGTAGCTTTGTTAGGCAAACTAGCTCTGGGAACCAGGTCCATGCAATAAATGATACCTCTCATAGGTGGCAATCCATCAAACAGATTATCTGAAATGATGTCTTCATATCCTATCAGCAAATATTTCATCTCTTCCAGTTGTTCCTCTTCATGCTCCGGATTCTCAATCTTCCTAGGAACTAAGGCAAAACACACATTCTCATGTCTCAACCCATCTAGGAATTTCCTTTTGTCCACCAAACAAATTCTAGCATTCGTACATACTTCATTCTTCAAAGGTTCCTCCAAGGGAAACAAGGTTTTCTTCATCTCATTGGCCATAATAGTGTATGTATTCTTCCTCCCATCATGTATTGCCTGTTTATCAAACTGTCAAGGTCTACCCAACAAAAGATGACAAATATCCACATGCACAATATCACACAAAACTTCATCATGATAATTCCCAATTTTCAATTTCACCAAACATTGCTCACTTACTAACAACTTATGTTCATCCTGAATCCATGATATTTGATAAGGCTTAGGGTGTTTTAACCTTTCCAAATTCAACTTATTCACCATCTCTTCGAAAACAATATTATCTGAACTACCACTATCAATAACAACTTTACAACACTTACCAAATACCTTACATCTGATCTTGAACAAATTCTTCCTCTGCAAGGGGTCTTCATCTCTCCTGGTATGACACAAAGCTCTCCTCATCATCGACAACTCTCCATCTTCTGGTTTATTATCTGATCCGGTGGGATTTTCTTTCACCACTGCTTCTCTTCCAGTATTCTATGTCTTCTTACACTCAAAAGCACGATGTCATTCTCCTCCACACTTATAGCAAGTTCCTCTAAATATTCTCTTGTCTTGTCTTCTGTCATCTTTTCCAAAATTCTCATTTTGGTATCTATTTGGTTCTCTCCTCTGGTAGAAACTTCTATCATCTTTCTAGCATGGATCACCTTCTTTTCTTACTTCCTTGTCCTTGTTCTAATCCATACAGGTTCCTCTACCTCTGGTATAACCTCTTCCTCCTTGAAATCTTCCTCCGGAAAACCTTCCCCCTCTACCTCTGCTCATGTCTTTTGTTTATCTTTTCTTTTGCCTTCAGGGCATACTAGTGAGCCTCTTCAACACTTTTTTAATTTTATCAAACTGAGTTCATCTTGTATAGACACCCGCAATCCATTCAAATATCTTTCAACTTGTTCAACTTCATCATCAACATGTTCGGATCTGATATTCAACTTGTAAAATGTTTCAGTGTATTCCTTCACACTAGATTCCTTCTGTCTCAAATTTTGCAACTTCAGCAATAGATTCACTTGATAATCAACTGGCATAAATTTTGATTTCAACTTAGCAACCATCTGATCCCATGTCTTGATCTTTTTTTTACCTCTTCTATGTCTATCAACCTGCAAATGTTCCCACCAAA
The DNA here is from genome assembly GCF_030272615.1 of Cryptomeria japonica. Classification (NCBI taxonomy): domain Eukaryota; kingdom Viridiplantae; phylum Streptophyta; class Pinopsida; order Cupressales; family Cupressaceae; genus Cryptomeria; species Cryptomeria japonica. The sequence continues at coordinate 544,424,772 of NC_081405.1, forward strand.
GAGATGCATGACCTTTCAACCAAGTACAAACATATTTCACCTTCCTTTCTTCTACAGTGTTTTCAAAATCAAAATATTTCTCCATCTCCGATATCCAATCCATCAATTCATCCGAATCCAACTTTCCATCGTATTTCGGTGGGGTAAAATGAGGTTTAGTATTTGCCCTACTCAAAACCCTCAAAAACCTTTCCTCATCTGGATCAACTGCTGGTGGGTTTACTTGTTCTATTGGGGCTTCTTCTGCTTCATCTTCACTTATATCTTCAATGTGTCGACCTCTTCTCTAGTCTATCTCCATGGCTTCCAACCGAGCTGTTATTCTTCACAACATTTCCATCACAATAGGGTCTGTATTCCCACGTACTCCACCATTCCTAGTTCCTCTTCGCGTCATCTTTATGTCAATCCTCTGCTGTTGTAGATCAGATCCATAGTCCGCCACCCTACAACAAAATTCTCAGGACAACACACTCTCCGGAACGAAAGCTCACTCTGATACCACTTGAAGTAGTCACTGGCTAGGAGCGACCTCAAAGAGATCAGTCCAGATCGGTCAGCAAGAGTAAACACAATGGAAACACAAAGACATGATAGAGGCAATGCATAATAGATTGAATTATATCATGAAAACTAATTACACCCAACCGGTAACAACCGGGTTACAGAAACTGGTTCACAAGCCTACTAAAACATGCTCAAAATATAGAATAGGTCACAACCGAAATCTCAAATCTTAAGATCTATCTTCTATGCTCTCTCTAAATTCTTTATTACATTCTAATGCTCTATTAAAATGATTTATATGATCCAAGGGGATCCGGTCGACCCAAAAAGGGATGAAAACCCGAAGAACAAGACCTAACGTGTAAAACCAACAAGGTCGGCCTTCGCCAAAGAAATTCCTCCCGAAAATCCAAAGGATGAAGAATAGATCACGAAAAAAAGGTTGGCCACACACTAAGGAACATCAAAATCAATGCGCAAGGCTCCACAAGCTACGAAACGAGATCCAATTGATCACCAATGCAAATAGGTCTAGGTGACCGGTAACAAAAAAACTGTCTTGGAAACCGGTAGCGATAAGTTGTTGGAAAATGATCCAAATGTTCCATGGTTTGGGAATAAGGAAGATGATCAAGTCTTCAAGTAAAATTTAACTCCATAGGTTCTAGTGAGCCAAATCCAGGACACACAGAAAGAAATGCTAAAATTGCAAACTGAAAGCAAAATAGAAAGGAAATATTTTTTTTTTGGTTGATGCAAGATTGCTATGAACCGAGGATGCTCCTACATCAACGCTATAGTGATTACACACAACCCCATGAAAGCTATTCTACATTGTTGTAGACCTATATTCTTAAGATGATGCCAATCTCCGTGACCTACACCAAGAATACAATCTAGATCATCAAAATTGGTATGAAGTTCAATGCATCCATGAGGAATTACCAATCCTTTCCTTCTAAGGAGATTATGGTATTTATCCTAAACTCAATTCTTGCTAGTTTTTTGAATTCACAATATCTAGTAGTTTCAAAGAGGGGTCACTTATGATTTCCTTCTAAAGGGGAATAGTTTACATTGCGTATGATACTTGTTTCATTGAGATATTTTTTTAAACAAACCATTTCCCTTTATTTTTTAAACAATTAATTTCCCTTATGCTTGGAAGACATTAATAGATGAATAATGATTTTATTATTCTATTGATAATTGTGGTGCACATAAAAGCATGTATTCCATATGGGAATAAATGCACAGTTCTTATGACTTAACTAGATGTCTATAATATCTTAGATATTGAATTAGGCGTTATGTCCCTAGATGCTTAAAATGTATTAATGTATATACATTTACATACTTGATTATTAACGAAAACTTCAATGTTGTCTTAGCTTTATTTATGGAAGACCATCAGGGTTTACTTTAGTGGCGAATATTCACCAATGGCAAATATTTCACGTCAGCGACCTACAAAATGGTGAATATATTGCATCGATCGGGGGTGGCCATGTTGCTCAAACTTTATAAATATTCATCAAATGCATGACCCAATCACCCATTGTTTTATGTATTTAATTGTATCTCTATCAAGATTTTGCCAATAGAATCTACATTTTCTACACGGTAAATTCAATATTTTCGCCTACACTTTTCGAGGTTGTCTTAATAGATGAACATAATTCGCCAATAGCCATATAAATATTTATTGGTTAGGAGGACCCAATTCACCTGCCATTTTGCAGAAGCATATCTCTTAGTAAATCTTTCTCATAAATGCACGTGTGTGAAATTGGAAACAACCATAAACCACTACTAATTACCAAATTGGAAGTCGTGCGTGGTGAGTGGATCACAGTTAGAGAATGTCAGTGACAAGATGCTAATAAATGTCAATACTTGATTAGCATAAGATTTGATTCGTGCCTACAGTCTCTAATTCCATTTTTGGGACTTTTTGGAGAACTAAGTTCTCTTCAGAAATTTGGGCCAAAATAAAACTTCAGCCATTGATATATGATCATTGAACAATTTTAAATTGTTGATGGATTTTAGGTATGTGTGACATGTTGATGAACTCACACTTATCAATACATCGTGTAGATTCTGGACTCGACATGATGTTGCATTAATTAGATAACAAAAATGGTTATTAATAGATAACGAAAAATCGCCTACACTTATATAATTTTTCCTTCGGAGTATATGTTTTTGGCCATACACATGTTTTCCTTCAAACGAAAAACATTCGCCTCCTCCATTATATATTTTCCCCACACAATAATAAATTATTCTCCAGGTCCAAGGGGTTGAGCTTAATTGGTTAAAACACTAGGTTCTCACTGTGGAAACCCAAGTTCAATTCTCAATAAGGACATCTAAAATGAATTCTAAGTTGTGACTCTTGGCCTTCCATAAAAATGGGGAAGGTCTAGGGTCAATCTAATCAAACATAATAATAATAATAATAATTCAAAATACTGCGGATTCAGGATTTTATGGAATTTTCAAACCCTAAAAATAAAATCGCCAATACAAATTAATTTTTTTAAAAATTTGAAAAAAAAATCGCCATCAATTTGAAAATTTCGCCCCAAAAATAATGTTTGATTCGCCAGGATTTTACACTTTTGCCTGGGGGGTGGTTTCTTAAAGTTATCCCTGAAGACCATTACCATGAGATTAGGAATTTGAATTTTCCAAGTCCCTCTATTTAATTGTTAGAGATAAACCTATATAGATCTAAACTTGGATTTGTGTTTCTAATTGTGTAATTAGATGTTGATCCAATGTTGTAATTATATGATTAGAAAAACTATTTCTATTAAAGAGCGACTACAAATTGAATATGTTATGAAGATTTGTCTATATAAATAATTCCTCCATAGAGATGTCTTGGCTTGCATATAAGGGTTTACATTATAATCTATATAAAAAGGGAATATAAATTTTAAACTTTAGATATATAATTATTAAACATTTAAATAGATTTAAAAACTCTTAGAATGTCCACCAATGTTTTTTAAATAACTATTTAAGAAAAAAAATTGTACATACAACTTTGAAAAACTACACTAAATATGTAGGTAGTTGAAGAGCCTTTCAAAATTGATCCAATTGGCTCGAAAATAATAGGTGAAAACTGTTTTAATAAAAAAAAATTGTTACAGGTTTCAAACCTCTAACCTCTTCCACCATAACCGTCGGGCTCATGGTCCAACCACGCAACAGTTGCTTTACTATAAATGGGCGTCGTTTTATTTATAATTTAAAACATTTGGCGATGCCTTTAAATAGGTGTCAACGGGAGTTGAATCCTCAACCCGCTACGACCCAAAATTAGATTCCACCGATGCGCTGTTAAATGAACCTAATAATATAATATCAAGTATTTTATTTAAACACTTTCGTAGCTTGAAAACATAATAAATTAACCATGATGGTTAAAACTAACCCCCCAAAAAATGAATGATGCCAAACCAAAAAAGGTTGTACGAAATAATGAAGGGGTTAATTTGTTAAAAGGGCGCTATGTTATTAATTATGATGGTTAAACCCCATATAGCATATTTTATGTATAAAAAGGGGGTGTAGGCTTTTTGAAAGGCATTTAGGTGATGTGAAGGGGAGAATGTTCAAGAGACTTTGATGTCATTTCTGCATTACGGAGTAAGGTTATGTCCTCGTGCTTGAAGCAAATGGTTTTGTCACAGTTGTAATTTTGATTTTTGGAGCATAATTGGATCGGTCACTCTGTTGGAGAGGGACCCAAAGACGTAGCCATTTGGTGAACTCTGCTATCAATTGTGTTTTGTCTTCTATCTTTTCTCTCTCTTTCTTTCTGTTCATCATCTTTAATATGCTATGTTCATTAAAGAATTTGTATTGCGTTAATTCGTTTGTTAAGCTTTAAATTCTTTATTGTAATCATCAAGCATTGTTAAAGCAATTGCCACTGATCCTAAATCAAATCAAGTTTGTTATCAGAGTTGTGTTTTGACTAGTATTGCATAATTTGATGCTAACGAGATTCAAGCTTCAGTAAGATGAAGATAAGCTTGAAGAGTACAATCTCGAAATTGGAAAATGAAGAATCCATCCAAAGATGTTTGAAATGATTGGGGAACCTGAAGAAATCAGTGAAAAAAGAATTTTGAAGAGCCTTCCTCAATATGAGGAGCATGGTGCAGATAATTTTTAAAGAAAGACGAGAGCAAAAGGAACATGAAGCAGAAGAACTGTTGAAATGAGAAGATCGTAAAGACAAGAAGGGAAAACGTCTAGGAGGTGGTGATGAGCCACCAGATCCTCTTTCATCTCCTTCATCTCCTTCTTCCCCTTCCTCTTCTTCTCATGCTTCTTCTGAAAATCCTTTCAAGGGTGCACATAGCCCTAGGATTAAACTGAATGTAAAATTTTATCTACCAAAGTATTGTGGTGAATTAAATGCTGAAAAATTAGATGACTAGATACAACAAGTTGAAGTCTATTGTAGAGTTCAAAACCTCTTAGATGATGATGATAGGATCCAGCTTGCTACTCTTCGATTGGGAGGCACAACTCTCACTTGGTGGGAGAGTAGGACTAGAGTAGAAATTTCACAACATGGTAGAGTTAGTCTAACTTGGACAAAATTTGTAAATGATCTTAAAAAGAAATTCTATCCATTGGGTCACATACAACAATTAATGATGAGTCGGCAAGTGTTTAGACAAGGGAAAGGTCAGTCTATTCAAGAGTACAACCATGAATTCCGTAAACAGGCCATTGCATTATATGTTCCTGTAGACACCTAAAATTGTCCTATGTAATTAAATAAACATTTTTATTTATTTAATTATTTTATCCTAATTCTTCTATTGATTAAATAAATCTTTATTTATTTAATTAATTCATTTATCCGTTTCTAGCCCTCTTTCCTCATTTAAATAAATACTTTTATTTATTTAAATTGCCTTTTCCTAAATTAAATAAATATTTCATTTATTTAATTGATCTCATTTCTTCTATTAATTAAATAAATCTTTATTTATTTAATTAATTCATTAACCTTTTCTACCTATGACACATGTCATTCATCTCTTAATTCTTACACTACCTACCCTCTCATTATTTTCTTATTTCTTCTACCTACCCTTTAATCCTAGCCGACCATCTATCTTTTACACCTCTTAATCTTATCCCTCCTTTCCTACAATGTCTTCTATATAAGGAGATACCTCCTTCATTATCAACCCTTTCCCACACATTCAAACTTTCATATGAAATCAAGCCTACTTGCAACCACATTTCCATTCTTTGTTGAGCTTTTGTGCACACATAAAATCTGAGAGTAAATATATCAAGAAAGATCAATGGAGATAGGAAGAATGGAGATTCAAACCCTAGTGGACATGTGATGGTATAATCTTTGTGATTTTGTTGATTTACATTGTCTTAGGTAATCTTCATATGTTATGGTGGATCTTTGTTGTTGTTAGGCTAGGGTTTTGTGGTTGAATTCATTAAGTCTTTCAATATTGTTGTTTTCATCTATCCATTTTCACCATATACAATTCCTTTGTACACCCAGGACACTTTGTTGAAGTACATAGGTGGTCTTCACTCATATCTCAGACATTCCATTTTGGTCTTAAACCCCAGTAACTTGGACGAAGTTTGTGTCCAAGCTAGACATTTAGAATCAAGAGGAAAGGGTTCTTTTATTGATAAGTTTGATAAGAAATCATCTAATTTTGAGGGGAAACCCAAGGGTGAAGATAAAGGAAAAGGGAAGAAGACAAACACAATGAATAAAGAGGGTGAAAAACCCACATGCTCACATTGCAAAAAATAAGGGCATGAAGATTCCAAGTGTTGGAAGCTGCACCCAGAATTGAGGCTGAAGAGATATGGTGGAAACAAAGGCAAGCAAAATACTGCTATAGTGATCCATTAATATCTTTGATCTGACTCTAGGGATGAAACAAACATTATGACTTCCGGGATCCAAGGTAAAGGGAAAGGTATGATTCTCCCTTCTGATGCAAGTATTTTTAATGCAAGTGCGAGTAAATATTCTACTCCTCCTAAAGTTGATAAACAACATAATGAACTGTTTCACATTCGAGTTGTAACTAAGAACACTAAAATTGACACACTGTTTGATACGGGTTCTTAAGTCAACTTAATATTTGAAGAGGTGGTAAAGAAACTTAATTTAACTACAACACCTCATCCAAAGCCATATTCGCTTGGATGGGTTTGCAATGATGCTCAACTGCAAGTAATAAAGTAATGTAAATTAAGATTTGCTATCACTGCAAACTTTTTTGATGAGGTAGAGGTAGATGTTGTTCCTCTGGATATTTGTGGGCTCGTGTTAGGGAGTCCTTATTTGTATGACAAGAAAGCAATATTTTATAGGGGGGAGAATAAGTATCATATTTTTAAAGATGGGATAAAATATATTGTATGTGCACACAAAGTTAAGACTAATCTTGCACTAGTTAATGTTGGTCAGATGAAAAGGTTGGTCAATTCTAGTAAGAACTTTATATTAATTCTTGTAAAAACCAAAGAAGATGAAACATATGAGGCATTCAAGGGGTGTGATCTAAAACATAAATTTGAATCGGTCAAAGTTGCTTCCGCTTATGATGACTTGTTTCAGGAACGAAAGGGATTGCCTCCTAAGAGAGAGATAACATATGAAATCTAGTTGCAACAGGATGTGCCACTTCCTAATATCAGCATGTATCGTTTATCAGTTATGCAGAATGAAGAAATCAAGAAGCAGGTTCAAGAGTTAGTTGACAAAGGATTTATTTGTCCTAGTACATCTCCTTGTGGTTCTCCAATTGTGTTGGTTCCAAAGAAAGGTGAGACTTGGAGAATATGTATCTACTATAGAGCTCTAAACAAGCTAACGATAAATAATAGGTATCCCCTTCCTCAAATTGATGACTTACTTGATCAATTAAAACATGCAATTCATTTCACTAAGTTAGACTTGTGAAGTGGTTATCATCAAATAAGAATCGCAGAAGATGACATTTGGAAAACTACTTTTAAGACAAAACAAGGACTATTTGAGTGGTTGGTCATGCCTTTCGGGCTTTGTAATGCACCAACTACATTTATGAGAGTCATGAATGATGTCTTTCATCCTTTTATTGATGATTTTGTCATAGTCTATCTGGATGATATCCTTATATTTAGTCGCACTTGGGAAGATCATGTAAGTCATGTTAAAAAGGTCTTTGATGTATTGAGAAAAGAAAAACTCTATCTAAAGATGTCTAAATGTGAATTTACTAAGACATCCTTAGTGTACTTAGGATATGTTGTAGGGGGTGGTCAATTGAAAGTAGACCCTGTGAAGGTCGAAGCTATTGTAAAATGGCCTAAGCCAAGTACAGTCACACACTAGTACATTTGGGGTTGATTTTCGATGGCCTATTGTCAGAATTTCAACTACTTTTCATCGGACTGCCGACAAATGAAGCCATTGAAAACTTGTCATCGGGCATTCTGACGATGCCATCTAACATCGAAATTCCAATGACATCCTAAACTCTTCCGACGGTGGCCATGATCGCTCATCCGGCCAAAGAATATCGCCAGATGGACGTTGGAATTCTGACGCTTACCAGGAATTTGCATCGACGATGACTACAATGAGCGTCTGACAATAAAGTATCGTCAGACATACATCCTCGTTGGATGTTTCTTCAATTGGCATCAAAATTCTAATGCCTGCTAGGAACCATGCACTGACGAGGATGCTGTTGGTCCGACGGTTTGGCCGTCGGTGCTAAGTTGGGTTGATGTCAGAATTCTGACGGTGATTTATTTAAAAAAAATAAAATACGCATGCCAATTACAATGGTGCTTGTTGGTTCCCTTTTAGCATGCGGGTTATGATTCAAACCTTGACCTTGATTTTGAGACCATGGGTATTGGAGGATATTAAGCCTATTGGGTGGGGTCTTCAACCTGCCCATTCCCAATCAACTCACCTTTTGTTGTTCTTGGTACAAGTTGATAATCATTGGGTCTATCTGGTGTGTATGAATCTCTAAATAACTAACATAGTCTACTCTCATCTCCAAAAGGTCTATACTGCAAATGTGAAGTGGATGTTGGTGCCCTGTGAGACCACATACCAATAAAAGCTTTTGCTATATCTATTGGAGTCGAACGAGCATCATCACAAACCTGTGACATGTACCATTATATCCAATATACCAAAAAATGAATAAATAAGTATTGTCAATAGGATGATTTATCATTCTTGAATGGGGGTTGGAAGAAAATGAAATACACATTAAACTATACAATAGATAACACAAGCAAAATGTGTCGACTTACATTTCCGGTAATGAAGGGAGACAATGCATCAGAAAACAAGTCATTGGCATAAGAAAGGTTGTCTTTCTCTTCCCTTGCTTTCTTCCTCTCATCTTGCCATCTCTGAGTCTCTGCATCTTGCACTCTGTTTGGTTCATTTCTACCATTAAGGTCTTCTCTCATTTTTACATCATAGTTTTCCATGCCGGGAGAATTATCTACAACTCATGACTGTAATAAACCTATCAAGTGATTGAACTTCTTCCTGAATATTACAAAATCAAGTCCTTGTCAATAACATTTTCAAAAACATCCATGGAACATTTGAAAAATCCTAGTTGTTAATATATGTAGTATACCTCCTCCAATGACGAGCCAACATTTGTTACACTCGATAAGCCTAAAGTAGTTCAGCAACCTCCCTCCTAAGGCATTAATTTTTTTTTTTGGATAAATTAGCTAAGACTAATCCTTGGTTTGTTGGAAGAGGAGAGGAGTTTCGGGACTCAAATGGGCAAACAATCTTAAATCTCTACAGACCTAGAAACTTAACCAATAATCTAATTGATGGCTGGTGTTGATCAAAGTTCTCCAAATTTTGATTGAGGATTGGAAAAACATTGCTTGAGAAAGTGACTCCCAAACCATTACCAATACCATGAAAGAAGGTTGAATTAAAGCTTGGAAGAAGGTGAAGGTGGATGTTGAAGAGACTAAGTTGATTTCATCCAAATTTTAATCAATTTTAGTCTCACATGAGAATCGTAAAGGTATTAGCAACAAACAAAAAGGTTGATGTCCAGTCATTCAGACACCATTCGTAAGACTTGTGAAAAATACAACATTTGCAGAATGATTAGAAATTTAGAACTAATCCCATGTAACATGAATGAAAATAACTTCTTAGTTATTACCTAATGATGAGTGTATTAGTGAAGCTCAAAACATTGGGAAAAAGTTATTATGCAGTTGGATCCAGAAATCCATCCTACAGTGTAATGTTACTTTCCATGGAAATGCAACACTGTGAATCACTATGAAGTTAACATAGACAAGAGAAGTGTATCATAGATAGAATGTTTATTTTCCATTTTAGATTTAAACTTATTTAGACATACAATTGACATTGAGATTGCATTAAAGTGATTCACCTCCTTTCCATTATAACTACATTGATAAAAGTTGCAAGAAGAAAAAACAATGAGTGAAAAGAAACAATATGACAAATAAGCATGATAATGGAAGATAGAAAAGAATGAACCGTATGAAGATCTACTGGAATAAAACAAACTTAAAATAGTAAACATTGTATTAAAAATAATTGCCCACCTCGAGAATGTTTTATTTTTCAAGAGCTGCTCAAGTCCAGCAATTTCAAACTCATTTCTTTGACTTTCCATTGGGTTGACTTCTCCCTCTTTATCAATCAAATTTGTTAGCACAACATTTTGTATACATATAACAAGTAATCAAACTAATTAAGAATGAAATACGACGAAAAACAAACTCAAAAAATGTAATTTCACTGCAAGCCATTCCAGTACTCTAGCCAGTAGTATTGTAATTGACAGCTCATCTAATGCTGAAGTGTTTCAGCTATATGGGATGTTACTCTAAAAGTTGAACATCGAAGTTGATTGGGTTACAGAATTGAATAAGACCTTCCAGTTGAATAAGACATTACTTTAGACAAGCTCCAATATTAGAATTTATTGCATTACAAAGTTGAATAAGACCCTCCAGCTTCCAAAAGTGTAGACAATCAACTATACATGTTGTTGTCCAATTAAAGGATTCAATATTTTAAGTGAGTTGGGGAGCTATGCCAACACAAGTTGCAAACCAGCCTCAACAAATGAAATTTTGGCACCGTGCAAATTTAGTTACATTATCAACCACTCTAAAAATCAAGGTGACATGATACCTAGCATACCCATGCAAACTCAAATAATTGCACATCAACATGAGTATGCATTAGGAAGGACCATACATCCATGAAGTAATCATGTTGAAAGCACAACAACATGATTCAACCCCGTAAAGGATGAAGTATTTACATAAAGTATGAAATATACCTTTGACACATATAGTGTGCAAGACATATGAATACACATAAGATATCGATCAAACGTAAATCTTGGATCATACCAATAAAGAAGTACATATAAATATATGAATATATTTAAGGCATGATTTGAATAAGGATCATACATGTGAATATATGTATCTTATAAAGCATGGGATGTTCATTATAACACATAGAGTGTCCATGAATTCACTTAAGCACACATGTTGTGCATGGAGCATGAAGAATACACTCGAAACATAAGGAATACAAATGAATACACATGAGTCATAAGGCATACAAATGAATACCTTGAAGCATGAAGCATACAATGATCACTTAAAGCATGAAGCATATTGTAGACGTATAAAAATGACCATATTCCTAAATGAATATTTTATTCAATTAAAGCCCCTATCCACTTTTTAATTAAATTCAAATTTAATTAAAATACTTATCCTAAATTAAATAAATCTAATTTATTTAATTACAACCAAATTGAATTAAATTCAATTAAAACCTATTTTCCCTCACCCACTTGCAAAATCCTACCCCTCCCACTTGCATCCTAACCCTCTTTCTAACCTCTTCTAGATTCTTCTAATCCTGATTAATTAACTCAAACCCATCCATTATCCCTTTCCCCTAAATTTGAGGAGGCCACTTCTCAAATTTGGAGTAAGGTCTTCAAAATGCATTAAATAACTTGTTGAATGCCCCCAAATTTGGAAGGACCCTTACAAATTTTTCCCCAAAGTCTTCATAACCATTAACGGTTAACTCAACCCTCTTACATGGTTAAAGAATTTCCATAAAATCAACCTCTATCTAACCCAAGGGTCTCATCAAACATTTATTGCTTTGACCATGGTTATCCTTAAACCTTTGCACAAGAGTTTATCCTTTGGGTAAAAGATTTATCCAATGGATAACCCTAACTTAACCTTAACCCTTAACCCCTAGGGTAACCATGAGGTCTTCTCAAGCATTTAATGCTTCTTACATCTCCTCTCAACCAGCCTTATGTTGACAATTGTCACGATTTCATTGGTGCCAATTGTAAACATGGATTCCCAACTTTCAAACTTAGCCCTTGATTGCCTCTTCCAGTCCTGACCATCCATTGCCCTATTTTTGCTATAAATAGAGCTCTCATTCCTCCATTTTCGTCATCCAAGTCTTTAGCATCACACTTATACTTAAATCCATTCAAGCTTTCATATCTCATTTTTAGCTCATCATTTAGCTTCTCTTTTAAACAGGAATTAATCTAAATATGCTAATTTAGAGTATGTTCCTTATCATTTAGCTTAATCATAGACTAATATAGTATGCTAGGATAGTCTTGTTTACTAACCTTGTCATCTTATAGCTAGTTTATTGCATTTGTAGCATCATGCATAGCTTAGGATGCATCTCATCTTAAAATCAACCAAAGCATCCCTCGTTCTTGCATTTGTCATCCCTAAACCACTTTGCTTAGTGATCTGAGAGCAAAGACATTGGTTTGAGGGACCTTGTGAGATAGAGAACCATGGAACCAACCTTGGGAAGCTGAGCCATACTTCATGACTCCATAGCTTGCACCAAGAAGTCTTGTGGGTGTGTGAGCAAGGCTCCCTAGAGCTCCATTTTTCACATATTGAGTTCTATCAGCTCGCTTTTCCCACATATATTTCTGGCACCCACAGTGGGGCATTACCCCATATATCAAATTAGTTTTTAAATTTAACCACTTTTGCAGGTCCACGGGAAATGAGAATCGACATGTGGGAAACATTCCCTAGCGCATCTGGTCAACAGCCTAGCGCATCCGGTTAACTGTTCAGAGCGTTGGGTCCATCATCTAGCGCGTAAAGTCTATTTATTAGCACATCATAATACTAAACTTTTCCTGTAGGTCTTGGCATGGGAGAAAAACAAAGCAGCGCTTCCGAAACACAGAGTAGCGCATTGCTGATTTCTTTCAGCGCATCACTACTATTTTGTAGCGCATACAGTTTGTTCTATAGCGCATCATAGACAGACATAAATCAGAAAATTAAAATCTGTAACCGAGGGTAAAAATTTAGACTTGTTGAAGTCCACCAGTCATCTAACATTTAATACTTGTTCTCTTGTAGGATTCTAACAAATTTGTTACAGATAGGAGCTTAACCTTAAGATTAGTAGGATAGTTAGGATTTTCACTAACTTAGTTAAGTTAGTTTAAAAAAATCTGAACTTCTTTTATTCTTAAAATTGAACTCACTTTTTTTTGGGCTTTAAAAAGAACCACAAATCAGAAAATTTCTTGCTTTCATAGGAGAAAACTTTATTTTTGGGCTTTAAAAAGGACAATACAAACCTTCCTTCTTGCAAAGGTAGTTTTAAAAAGAACCTCACCATCCTTTGGTGTATAAAAGGATTCATTTCTAATTTTTGCAAAGGAAAGAACCACACTTCAGAAATTCTTGTTACAATCAAAAGAGGGAAGTCATTCCCCTTTTTGCCAGTTTCCTTTTGTTATCCGAAATTAAACTTTTGCTTTGTTGACTCGATTATTTTTTTCCTAGATTAAATAATCACTGATTTGGGGAAATAAAATTAACACCATGCTTTTTGGAGTAACATCTCCCAATAGAAGTTAGCAAATCATTTGTCTTGAAGGCTAAAAAGAAAAATTATTTTCCTTGTCTCGAAAGTGGAAGGTATATGCTCTCTCCTTAATTGGGTGATCAAAAAGCCAAACCACTCTTAAAGATTTCTGTACTTCAAGCATTTTACAACCCTTAGAAGGCCCGCCTTCCCGAGGAGTTGGAATCAACTCTTAAAGCCATTTATGGCTAGTGTGAAGGGAACGACCTAAGTGGGAAACGACTTTGACGCCAAGCATTCCAACCCACTATAATCAAAAGTGGAAAGTGACGAAAGTCCTTTTCAACGGTTGCACGTAGTGATTAGCCTTCCCCCAGTATCCTTGAGATACGTAAAGCCTTTGCTCTAAAGGTTGGGAAGCCTCCTAAGGGAGTTTATCACTGACGATCGAATAGGAAGCCTGATTACGAACCATAGAAATAGAAGCCTTGAGCCGAGTCAGTAACCAGACATTTATAACATCATAGTGCAAGGGTGGGGAAGAATCCATCCCCAAGGTCACTCACCATATATCTCCCAAGATATCTACTCAATTGTGAAGCGATTCACTTTGAGTTAATTTCTGGCAAAAGGCAAAAAAACGGGCGCCCTCTAGGGGGTGACACGGCTGTTTGAGCTGACGGACTATCCAGACTAGTTGGCTATGATGTTATTTATGACCTTTGAATAAAGAGTCTTCTTGAAGTGTATTATTCGTATCCAAACCTGTTAAAACATTGGGGATTTGAACACATCCTTGCAGAACATACACTTTTTGTTAGATTAAGCATAATGGTTGTCTTTTTTGTGTTGTGCTTGCATTTACTACTTCAGAAAATCATCCATCACAACTGAAAAACTCACAACAAGGATCCAAAAATTGCCAAAAACCAAGCAAAGAAAAATCAGGGCATTTTAGTGCGTGAGAACAACTTCTTAGCGCGTGAGGTACTTTTGTTAGCGCATCAAAGCATCAAGTGAGCCCGTTCAGTCAAAACAATAGCGTTTATCCAAAATTTCAAAATAGTGCTAAATAGTTAGCACATCCAGAAAATAGCTTAGTGCATTGAAGCATCAACTTAGCACGTAGGAATCACACTTTAGCACGTAGGGTTTAACAGTTAGCGTGTCACAGACCCATACTAGTGCATAGTTTTTTGAGCTAGGCAGAAAACAACTTTTAGCAGTCAAACATTTTAGCGCGTGGCAGGGGGCATCTTAGCATGCATGGTCCTTTATTTAGCGCGTGAAGTAAATTTGATAGTGCATCTTGTCTCTATTTTAGCGCGTGACCAAAACCTGAAAAACAGAGGGCAAAACAGTAAGGAATTTTGAAAATATTGAAAACATCATTGGAAGCCTCTTTTCATTAGCATCATTTTTCATCAAAACAGAGTAACGAAAACAAAACTGTAAAAACTATTTCTTGTGCAAAATTTGTGTCAAACAAATATTGTAAAAATCTAAAACTAATCGCACGGTAAAACATATCTATCCTATCAAAATCTGGAAACGTCATCGCAAGTAACAAAAGTATCCTTTATCATCTCACAGATTTTATCTCAAAAACACTTGTTTAAAACCTTAGGTTGTCAAATCAAGTTTCCATATCAGGAGACTTTATCCTTATCATTTGACATGCTTTGTCGTGAAGGGGCATCTAAACCTTCACTTCGATAAAGTAGAACTTGAGTTTTCAAAGCAAGATCAACTAAATCCAAAACAAATCAAAAGGAAACCATTGATCACTTATGCATGAATAATCCCCATATTCTGAGAAGAAAGAATATTTATCGTAACACCACATTAAGAAAACAACAACCAAGTTTTTCCAAATTTATCAAGAGAAACAAGTTTTTATACATCAATCGTCAACTCTTCAAATCTCATCGAGTATTCCTTCATCATGTCAAACGTTATATCCAAAACAAATCCAACGAATTTGACAAAGAACCTTTAAAGACTAGGGCATATTGTCAAAAATCTGCCTTTAATCAAATCATAAACCGTGGAGGAAGGATCAATCTGGCATTCTTGCCTGACGAGTCTATCACTTATAACACACCCCGACCTGAACCACCAACCCCCGAGCGACATATCAAAGAGGATTTTGTCCCCTTCGTCACTGAAAGTTTCTACTAAAATGCCTGTTACTTGCTCTCAACAAAACCAACAAAGCGAGGCACAAGCAGAATCTAGTATAAATCGAAGGTTATCAAATCCTTTTGAAGGTCCACACCTAGAGGATACTAAAATTTCTGAAGAACTTCTTTAGGAATGTCAAGAAAGTGCTTCATTCCAAAAGCTTGTAGAAAGGCTCATGGAAAATGACAAAGAAAAATACTTGCTCATGCTCACAAGCAAAGGAGTCAAACTCCCTGAAAACTTTGACGCAGATATGTTTAGAACGAGACCTCAACATTATGAATATCAAAAATGACAATGGGAAGGGGAAGCACGTGACCCTGAACAAGATATCCTTGATCAAAACATACCGGAACAACATACACCAAGACAAAACATCCCAGATCAAAACATACCGGAGCAAAATACACCAAGACAATACATTCTCGAGCGAAACATACCATTCCATACACCATTTCAACCTAGGATCAATACAAGGGAAGAACTCTTCCCTCGGCAAAATAATGCACCTTTGGTTGCCCTTACCCAGCAAATGCAAATGTTACAAAGACAAATGCAAGACATGCAACAAGGGACAATAGTGTGGTACTCTTTAAATGAAATTTGTCCTTATCCCTTTAACAGAAAATTGCACATGATCCCTTTTCCTCCAAACTCAGACGTGCCTAAATTTGACAAATACGATTGAAAAAGTGATCCCTGTGATCATGTCAGAGAATTTTGTACCATGAGTCTTGAATTTGCTCATGATGACACCTATCTAATGAGGTTGTTCCCAAGAAGCTTGGGAGGACAAACAATGGAGTGGTTATCCAAAATTACCCCACCTGTCATTTCATTTGATGAATTGGTTAACAAGTTCATAACACAATATTCCTATAACATTCAACATGCTATAACCATGCTAGACGTCTGCAACACCAAACGGAAAAACAATGAAACATTCATGATATTCCTTCAACGCTGGCGACGTATGGTGTCAAGATATCCTCGAGAAATTCCTGAAAAGGAGAAAATGGAAATCTTCATTGACAACTTTAATGGTGAAATGAGTTACAGGCTCAAACTCCAATGCATACCGTATTTCGATAAATTGATTGAAAATGGTATTCAAGTAGAAGAAGCATGTGTCAAAAAGGGAATGCTCAAATTCTTCAAGGAAGGAACAAATTCATCAAACTACAATAACAACAACAACTTAGACAAGTCTCGATTCTGGACTCGAAACAAAAATGAAGGCAACAATGAATCACATGATCCAAAATCTAAGCAACCAGTGCTCGCATTATCCGAAAATCCTCAAGCTACTAAGAATCCTAAAGGTGCTAATCCAAACGCTAACACCTACGCATCGAATATCAATCAAGGTCAACCCAACGCAAACAACACCAACGATACTCAAAACAAAACCACAAATCAAGGACCTAGTAATAATTCATGCGACAGCAATAACAATTTCCAAAAACGTGTCTTCACACCATTGGGACAATCACTAGAGTAAGCATTTAGAGAGCTCCTGGCAAACAAGATTCTCCCTTTGCCTCCAATCAACAACTATGAACCCCAAATCAAACCACCTTGGTGGAATGACTCACATTATTGTGATTTTCATCGTAACAAAGGTCATCGAATGAACAATTGCATGCGATTGAAAAACATTGTTCAAGACATGATTGATCAGGGTGACTTAACGGTAGATGGCCTCAAAACAAATGGTGACCACGGAGCTTTTAAAAATCCTCTTCCAAACTACAACAAAGATGGAGCTTCAACCTCAAATGATACACGCGGATCTCGTATCAACCACATCTATAATAACACCATCAATCACATATGAGCTGAAGACTATCATGTAAATGTCATCACAATCTGAGACCCGCATGATCATGAATCTATCAATGTAACAACCAGAGCTCAGAAATATGTCTTGAAGGGACTTACATCACCTACAACCACTACACCAAAAATCCAATATGATTTAGTCAGCCAACTATGCAAAACTCTGGCTCAGATATCTATACTAGAATTGCTAAAACTATCACCAAAACACAAAAACATATTGGAGCAAGCGCTATTAGAAACCAATGTACCTCAAGATCTGGATGCGGACTGATTTCAAGCCATGGTCGCCCATATGATAGGGCCTCATAATCTCACCTTTTCAGAGCATGATAATACTTCCTTGAGTCATCCACATAACACTCCTCTCCATATTGAAGTCATCATTTATAAACACTACATAAAAAGAGTATTGATAGATGGAGGAGCTCGACTTAATATATGTACCTTAAAACTTATCCGTGCATTAGGCTTCTCAGAGGAGTCTATTGATCCACTTAAAAAGATTACCATAAAGGCATATGATGATGAAGAGAGGTCATCTAAAGGAACTATGATGTTACCCATTCAAGTGGGACCAGTGCAAAAGGATACTATGTGTCAGGTCTTAGACATAGACCTCACCTACAATATTTTATTAGGTCAACCCTAGATACATGAAATGCAAGTAGTGCCTTCTATGTATCACCAGTGTGTCAAATTTCCCTATAACGGACAAGAGGTCTCTATATCTACTAATCACAATCCATTTCAACATTGTAATGCAATGGGGGCAGCCCAGGATAGTTTGGTTCCCCATAATAGGGAAAAAAAGAGATCCTCAACATCAGATCTACAGATGGCAAAGCCCGAATCATTACCTAGAGATTTCAATCAGAAAATGCAAATTAGAGAACAAGGTATGGGAGAATACTCTTTGGAACCCATGTGTTTGGCCAAATTACCAACATCACCCAGATCTCATGGATTGCCTACTACATCAACACATCAGGTAACTCAGCCCATCACCAAATTTCAT
Source organism: Cryptomeria japonica (assembly GCF_030272615.1). Lineage (NCBI taxonomy): Eukaryota > Viridiplantae > Streptophyta > Pinopsida > Cupressales > Cupressaceae > Cryptomeria > Cryptomeria japonica. The sequence goes on from NC_081405.1 coordinate 544,443,290, forward strand.
GGTACCTTCATCCAACTAGGCACTCTAGCACATGAATCAGAAGAGAAAGACATTCTTAGTTGGTTATACAAAGATGAGGAAGAAGATAACAGAGCAGCTGCTCTGGATATAGTTCTACCAACACACTTATATGGAAAGGGCTACTTAATCATGCAACAAATGGGATATGATGGTAAAGGACCTATTGGAAAATGCAAAGGAGTCACTGAACCCATAGATCTTCCTTCACAACCCAGTAGAGACAAAATAGGATTGGGTTGTAAACTCACTTTCCTATTAAGAAGGATACCACGCATAACTACAAAACCTCAATGGAAATGAAAGAAGAAGTACAAAGAAGAATCCTGGTAGTAAGCACTATTTGAGTCAGTAGAAACAATTCTCAAGGCACGTGAATGTCAAGAACATAAGCAACATTAGGAAAAGCTTCTTAGTCACAAGAAATCCATATCTGCAATAGTAGCTCATATTCAAACACCAATATCTCAAAAACCAATAGAAACATCTCCTGATACTGTTATTCCTCCCCAAGGAGGCATAGTCTATGAACAACTATAGAAAGTAGATGCAGGATCTGACACCGAATCAGCAAAGACTATCAAACTGGTATCCATCATCAAAGATCTATTTTCACCCTACAACATACCTATTTACAACACTGATAAAATCTAGGATGATGCCTCAGAGATTGATTCCAGTGAATATGAATGGGGTAGCTGCTCAAATGCTACTGCAGATATCACTGACAATATTGGTACCATATCCCTTTCTCAGGAAGAATATAACGCAGAAGATAGACCTCTTGAATTTGGACCGCAGAATATCTATGATGCCAAGGAAAGCGAATAGAAACATTACAAACAAATCTACATGGAAGATGATACCATCAAAGACCTCGACGAAATCCTTGACTCCTTTACCAAGACCAATCACGATGAAACCTTTGTCTTGACACTTACAGTAGCAGAACTTGCTCCACCGAATGATTCCTTACCACTTGTCTTTCTCGACCTCATTGACTAGGATGAACCCAAAATACATGATATACCAATTTTCCCAAACGATGAATCTATTATCCACTACCTATGTACCGTTAACTCAGAAACAGGCTCTACTAGTGAACAAAGTAACAATGTTTGCAAACCAGGGAGTGCCAAGTCTCTCAGTCGCAAAAATGAACCAAATAAAAGATCTAATGCTGAAAACTAGTCAATGGCAGCTCTAGATCACAAAAAAGTAAAAATAAAGGACGCATCTGAGGGTGAAAACCTTTTTAAGGCACCTAAGGATGGGAGACTTGACACTTTTCCTGAGCATTTTCATGAGCGATCACCCATATTGATTAAGCCCACTCAATCAATCAACATTGGTACCACAGAAGCAGTTAAAACATACACCTATCAGAATCTCTGACAGAGGAGGAAAGATCAACATTCCTCATCTTTTTTAAAGAAAAGCAAATTAACTTTGCTTGGTCATATGCAGATATGCCCAAAATTGATCCACACTTAATCATGCATCACTTGTCCATCTCTCCAGGATTTAAGCCAGTCAAGCAAAAACTACGAAAGATGAATCCATAGGTGGCACTCATGGTCAAAGCTGAACTGAAGAAACTATTAGATGTCAGATTCATCCGACCCATTGACTATGCAGAATGGATCTCCAACATAGTGCCAGTATCAAAACCAGACGGCAGTATTAGAATTTGCATTGATTTCAGAGATGTCAACAAAGCCTGTCCAAAAGATGACTTTCCTCTACCTAGTATCGACATAATTGTAGACCTCACAACGGGCCATGCAATGCTCTCACTAATGGGCAATTTTTCAGGCTATAATCAGATAAAAATAGCCCCAGAAGATCTAGATAAAATAGTGTTCACCTGTCCTTGGGGAACGTACGGTTGGAATGTTATGCCTTTTGGCTTAAAGAATGCAGGGGCTATTTATCAAAGAGTAATGACAACAATCTTTCATGACATGATGCACACATTCATGGAAGACTATGTGGATGATCTGCTAGCTAAATCATTCACCAGAGTGGAACATCTTGGCATCCTAACAAAAATATTTGATCGATTGGAAAAATTCCAAGTCAGGCTCAACCCTAAGAAGTGTGTCTTCGGGGTTACAACAGGAAAGTTACTAGGCTACATCATCTCAGCTAAAGGTATTGAAGTGGATCTAACAAAGCTACAAGCCATTATGGAGATGCCACCACCAAAGAATATTAGTCAACTCAGATCTCTACAAGGATGACTCCAATAAATCAGGCGATTCATCGCTCAACTAGCTGATAAAAGTCTACCATTCAATCATTTGCTCCATAAGAATGTACCTTTCAGATGGGAGGCCAAGTGTGCAGAATATTTTTATGAAATCAAATAGTATCTGATGAACCCACTAGTAGTAAGAAAGCCCCTTATTCTATATATTTCAACAACAGATATATCACTAGGGGCACTATTAGCACAAGAAGGTCAACAAGGAAAGGAACGAGCCATCTACTACATCAATAGGACATTGAATGGCTACGAACTCAACTATACATTCATTGAGAAGGCTTGTCTAATGGTGGTCTTCACATCTCAAAAGTTCTGACATTATATGCTGGCACACACAATTAAGCTAGTAGCAAAAATTGATCCTCTCAAATATCTACTCAGCAAGGCAGCTCTTACCGACCGGTTGGATAAATGGGTCATGATTCTCAGTGAATTTGACATATAATACACAGAAAGAAGAGCTATCAAAGGACAAGCAATTGCAGATCAACTAGCTGAAGCACCGCTACCAGGAAAACAAACTATGGAGATTGAATTTCCGGACAGGGATGTTCTTGCTATTTCTACCACACAATGGACCCTATAGTTTGACGGATCCTACACCCAACATGGTTCAGGTGCTGGCATTCTCTTCATCACTCCTGAAGAACACACTATACCAAGATCATATCGGCTTATGTTCCCATGCACAAATAATGTGGCTGAATATGAGGCATTGGTTATAGGCATCAAAATGGCAGTAGAATGGAAAATCACAGAGTTAATGGTCTATGGAGATTCGCAACTAGTCGTCAATCAAATCAACAATGACTATCAGACAAAGGATGACAAGCTACTACCCTACAAGTGAATGGTGGATGACTTCAAACAGTATTTTGTACACATTACCTTCGAGCAAATACCAAGGTTGAACAATAAAGCAGTCGATGCCATGGCTACTATCGCTTCATTACTACAAATTCCAGAGCAACAGAGTCATTATGAGTTCCTGGTAGAGCAACTGTTCTCCCCAACCTATGACCACTCTGAATCCCATGTTGTCTATGTGTTAACCAGTTCAGATTCTCCTTTGTATGGACCCATATATAATTATCTAAAGAACAACATCCTACCCCTTGACCAATCACATAACCAAAAATGTAATTTTATCTGACAAGCTGCCCATTATACCCTTACTACTGATACTTTGTACCATCGAGGTCTAGATGGTACTCTTCTTCATTGCCTTGATCGAAATGAATTTGATTCCACTTTACATGAGCTTCACAAAGGTATTTGTGGAACACATTCAAGTGGGACTACTCTTGCTAAAAAGCTTCTAAGGATGGGATACTACTGGCCTACAATGGAGAAATATTCTTGCCACTTCGCCAAGAAGTGTCCTAAATGCCAGATCCATGGCAATCTGATACATGCACCAGCATAGGAACTACAACCATTTACAACATCCAGGCCCTTTTGTTAGTGGGGACTAGACTTGGTTGGCAAAATTCATCCTTCATCTTTAAATGGACACAAGTTCATTATAACTGCAACAGAATACTTTACCAAATGGATAGAAGCAATCCCCATGACCACAATCACTGGAAAGCAAATTGTGTCTTTTATCCTGAACTATTTGATCTACAGATATGGTATTCCAAGTTCCATCATCATCGATAATGGACGACCGTTCAAAAACCAAGATGTCTAAGAACTATGTGAGCAATTCAAAATACAACATCAGTTCTCTACACCCTACTACCCCCAAGGGAATGGTCAAGCAGAAGCATCCAACAAAACAATACTGAAAATTCTCAAGAAAATAGTAAATGATGCAGGCAAAGATTGGCATATACAACTCAATCCAACACTTTGGGCATACAGAACCAGCATCCGTACACCTACAGAAGCAACACCTTTCTTTGGTCTATGGATCAGAAGCTATTTTACCGTTAGAGGTAGAAATTCTGTCTCTCAGAGTATCTCTAAAAGGCTTAATTCTAGATGAAGAGTATCGGGTCAACTGACTGCAAGAACTGGAACTATTAGATGAAAGATGTCAGCATGCTTATACTCATCTCAAAGCATATCAGCAATGCATGTGCAAAAGCTACAATCACAAGGTCATCCCTCGCAACTTCAAGGTTGGTGACCTAGTCCTCAAAGAAAATCCAAGAAATCAACAAGAACGAGAAAAGAAAGGGAAATTTGAACCTAATTGGTTGGGTCCCTATGTCATCATATCAGTCTATGGATCAGGTGCTTATCAGCTTACAACATCAGAAGGAGATGTGCTCGACGAACCAACTAACAACATTCATTTGAAGAAATACTACACTTAAGTAGCCTAATGCAAGAAAAAAGTCAAAAACCAAAAAAAATAAAAAATTCAAAGAAAAAGCAAATAAAAAGGTATGATAAAAGCAATTGGTGAAAACTTGGTAATAGGCGCTATTGTAAGAGGACAACTTCTTCATCTATATCTATACCCTTGTAGTAAAGTACCATCGGCCATCACCCGTCACTTAACAAATATCCAGTCAGGACATATTTAGCGTAGTCACTATGCTGGTTTATCCATATATCCTCTCACCACATTTTACCATGGCTTGGTAATCACTACACATCCACATCAATAAGCACACTCAGCTAGGGCCAACAAATCGGCAGAACTTGCAGTATGTTTCAAAACAATCAAGACTATTAGCAAAAACTCGGAAACATCACATCCAACAACCAAAAACTTCACTCCATCGCAAAGCAAAACATTGGATCACTAAAACAAGAATCACAAACATGCTAAGATGGATGATTTTATGAAGTACTAAATGTTGCATTATCGCATAAAGTCTTGACTATTTTTGCATTTAAACTTTTTAAATCATTGGATTCTCTACATTTTCTCACTGCGCGCTTCAAAATGCTAGAGATCATGGGGAAACTCCAATATTTTCTTAGTCTTCTGTCTGTGAGGCGATCACTTGTACTGTGTAAATACTTGTCTTGAGATGTGATGCATCGAATATCACTGAAGACATGATTCCACTTTATGTATACAAATGGTTTAATCTTGTCTATTTATACGCAATCCACACTCTGGTCGTCCTGGTTCAATTATACCTTGATGCTTGTGCTATCTTGCAAAATCAAACATCATGTAAATTTTTCTCAGGTCATTATGGTTCAATTATACCATTATGCTTGTATAAATTTTCAACATATCCCAACCAAATCAATGCTCAATGATGATACCTATATCAAAATCAAAATAACATATGGTTATATCGAGATGACAAATGCAGAATGAGGATGCTTCGAAAACACATAGTTTCATATCATTTTACAAATAGTTGCATATCATTTTACAAATAGTTGCATATCATTTAAAAAAAAAGTTGCATATCATTTTACAAATAGTTGCATATCATTTTACAAGTAGTTGCATATCATTTTGCATATCAAATCATACATCTCATTTTCAAGATACATCTCACATCATTATCATTAGCATACATCTCATTTTCAAGATACATCTCACATCATTATCATTATCATACATCTCATTTTCAGGATACATCTCACATCATTATCATTATCATACATCTCATTTTGAAAATACATCTCACAACATATCAAATCATACATCATGCATCATATCATCTATCTAAGCATTGCATCATCAAGAAAAGAAAGAGCATATAGAACATGCATCCATAACACATCACATGATCAAGGAAAATGGTGTCATCTATATATTTGTCAAAAATGATCCAAAATGTACAAAATCTATCATGTCTGTGCCTAGTACAAACAAAACAATGATTTAAAAATACAATAGAGACACCATCTCTCAAGTATGACTATCTCCTGAGGGGGATGGTCTCGCAGCTGATGTCCCAGCTCCTAGATCTCCAAGAGGATCCTGTCTCGAGGGCCCCATCATGCCTCTTCTCTCTGACTATGTCCTAGTCTCTCGAGATCGACTCGATCTTGCCTGCATGAAGCTCTGTACTTTGCACTCCCTGGGCATGACATCCTCATAATGGCATTGATAGTACTCCGCCTCCCTCACTCTCGAGGACAACTCTCTCATGATGTCCCTCATAGGACCACCTACTACCGCTCTCTGAATGCTAGCTATCAGCTCCTTCACTCGACCGCACCGCTCTATCTCTGTATCTCACTCTAGAGTCAGTTGAGTAATCTGACGCTGCTGCGTCAATAGCTATGCTTGCAGCTACTGAACTGTCAACTACAGGGTCCTGATCTAAGCATCCTCCACATGTGTTGAGACTCGAACCTGTAAGGGCACCTATGAAGGGGTACCCCCTATCCCTCTTCCTATCCTAGGCGCTGGTGGCGGTAACTCATTAGTCCTCCTCCTCTGTGCTGGCCGCCTCCAATCATCCGTCCCTCCCATAGCTACCATCACCTCTCCCACTCTCCCCTCCTCCCTTGCTCCTATCGCCAACCCTCCTCTCCCTCTATCTATCACAGCTTGTCGAACTTCTCTCTCCACCTGACCTCCCCCATCTCTACCCCTATCTCCTCTCCTCCCCCGATATCCTCTCCCTTGTCGTCCTCCATCATCTCCATCATCTCCATCTCCCCCAACCTCCTCCTCATCATCATCAAAGGCCGACTGCATCTCCTCAGGATCTGATATGCTGGCCACAGCATGAGCTGCAAACAAACCATCAAACTCATGGGTCATCCCTACGTCTAGTATCTCGGGAGCATAGTCCCATATCTGACTTGCCAAGCTAGAGAACTCCTCTATAGTTGCTTCGCTATCAATAGTAGGACCCCAATCTAGTATGTCTTGTCTCCGATGCGCATACAAGAAGGTCCCCTGTGGTATACCCTACTGCCGACCATACTGCCTCAAAACCCTGCCTACTTGGAATCTCTTTATCATAAAGGGCATTTGCCCTATCAAAAATCAGCTCATAAACACATAAGGCATCTCTAGCCCATCCTCTGCCCAGACCTCACAATCTGTAAATGGTCACTAGATGACCGTATCTATATCATCCAAAACCCTCCTCCAATGCTCCAGTTTGCCTAGCTTACACTGGATAACTAGACCCCTGTAACCATAAGCATATGCTCGCCCAACAGGCCTGTCTCTGTCCACCAGTGGTCTCACTGCTGGAATGTGCTCCCAACACCATACCTGTAAAAGTGTCACGCCAGTTGACAAACTATCATAACCTAGATACACAACCTCATGAAGGTCCCTATACAAGTGGGCTAACATGGCTGATCCCCAAGCAAACCTGCGGCCCTGGGTCACCATCTCCTCAAGAACCAATCCCCAACCCACAGAGAATCCCTTTGACCTACGATCAGGACAAAGGAATCCACCGATGAAACCTGCTAATACTGACGATAGAGGTGCGTAGTCTAGATCCAGGAACTCCTGCCATGGGATCTCATACCCACACACTATCTCATCATGGAAAATACACCATAGTGCCTCAGTCCCACCCTCCTTAGTCTACTCATACGACAACAAAGCACCTGCTACGGGAATCCTCAAAATCCTGTAATAGTCCTTTGGAGTGACTGTCATCTCAACAGTAGCAAAGTGAAAGGTGTTCGTATCACTGTGCCACCTCTTAGTGAGTGTTGTAAGTAGACCTCGGTTCACAATGAACTAAGGCATGTCCAACAAGGATGATAAGTTGCATCTCTCGATCACATCTAGGTCAGCCTATGCCAACCGTGGAATCAATGCCCAAGGTCTAGGAAACCGCTCTCACGACTGCACCACTCTCAATCGCTCCTGTCAAAAGAAAAACAAGTCCAATATCAGTTTCCACATCAAACAAAGATATCAAAATCAAAATCACATCAAAAACATGAAACAATTTGTAAAAACTAATCAAGTTCCACATCATATCATTCCGTATCAACTTGTAACACAACTCAAGTTTTCAAAAACCATATCAAAACTTGTAAAAAAACTCAAGTCTCCATATCACATAAACTTATAAAACAAATCAAGTTTCCCACTCATATCAGCTTGTAAAACAACTCAAGTTTCCAACCCATATCAGCTTGTAAAACAACTCAAGTTTCCAACCCATATCAGCTTGTAACACAAATCAGGCTCCACACATTTGAACTTGAAAACAGTACAAAACAAATCATGGTTTGATCAAAACAACACATTCATATCTACATCAATAACTTAAAAAAAAAATTGCAAAATAAATCAAGTTATATCAATACACATATTGGACAAATTATCAACAACCTGACAAAAGACCGAACAAATGGCAAAAATCCATCCCCCAGCCAAAACTAACATTTGTCTATGAAATCTTTCACATCCAAAAATCATCTAAATCTTGCAAAACCTGATCCATGTGCTAATTAAACTTGGTTGTGCGCTAAACTATACCCATGCGCTACCTTGTTTTCTCCACGCGCTATTCTATCTACCTTATGCACTAGACTAACTCTACACACTATCTTTTTTTCTCCATGTGCCACCCAATCTACCCTAAGCACTAAAACCAACCCATGCGCTAACCTATCCCATGCCTGCGCTATCTATTCAACCCTATGTGCTAGGTCTAACCTACGCGCTAAATCCCCCTACCCATGCGACCCCCTGTTAACCCTATGCGCTAGGTTTGACCTATGCACTACCCTTTTAACTTGACGTGCTACCCTATGTTCACCATGCGCTAACCTAAAACTTTCATGCGCTACCCTATTCATTTTTGGATGCTACCCTATGCGCTACCTAATTTATCGTATGCGCTAAACTAAGACTTCTATGCGCTAAACCGTTAAAACCGAATTTCAAAAATCAAAAACCGACCAAAAACAATCAAATGAAAAATAAAAAAGGAGTCAAAAGGGTTGACTTACCGGTGGACCATACGCGACAGGTCTCCGATACCTCCGAACGTGCTCAAATCGATGCGTAGCATAGGGAATAGGCATTTTGTCTTCTCTCCAAGAGTCTCTTTCTCCAAAGTCAACAAGCACAAATGAGACAAAACAAAGCACTTTTTCCCTTTTATAGCGTAAAATAAAATTAGGGTTAGGGAAATGAGCATGTAATTTGCTTACGGTCTCCCTCATACCCTCGTACATGTCAATTATCAGGAGATGAATCAATTTAAACATTTCACCTAGCCCAAATCTTGCACACCAAACGCAAATTATCAAATCAAATCAAAATTTTCAAAATTTTGATTCATCTCCTGAGGGGGCATTATCACCATCATTTATCAAATCTGGGGCATCACACATCAAATCTGGAGCACGACATAAAAATCATAATAAAAATGACATTGATCATAAAATCGCAACGACACATCATTTTCTTTGAAATAACATGTGCACACATGTCACTTCAAAGAGGGGCAAAATGTAGACGTATAAAAATGACCATATTCTTAAATAAATATTTTATGTTCATTTCTCTATTTTAATTAAATCCAATTTAATTAAATAACCCGCATTCCTCTATTTAATTAAGTAAATTACTCAATTAAATTCACTATACCATTTAATAGGATAAATTCATTTTATTCAATTAAAGCCCCTATCCACTTTTTAATTAAATTCAAATTTAATTAAAATACTTATCCTAAATTAAATAAATCTAATTTATTTAATTACAACCAAATTGAATTAAATCCATTCAAGCTTTCATATCTCATTTTTAGCTCATCATTTAGCTTCTCTTTTAAACAGGAATTAATCTAAATATGCTAATTTAGAGTATGTTCCTTATCATTTAGCTTAATCATAGACTAATATAGTATGCTAGGATAGTCTTGTTTACTAACCTTGTCATCTTATAGCTAGTTTATTGCATTTGTAGCATCATGCATAGCTTAGGATGCATCTCATCTTAAAATCAACCAAAGCATCCCTCGTTCTTGCATTTGTCATCCCTAAACCACTTTGCTCAGTGATCTGAAAGAAAAGACATTGGTTTGAGGGACCTTGTGAGATAGAGAACCATGGAACCAACCTTGGGAAGCTGAGCCATACTTCATGACTCCATAGATTGCACCAAGAAGTCCTGTGGGTGTGTGAGCAAGGCTCCCTAGAGCTCCGTTTCTCACATATTGAGTTCTATCGGCCCATTTTTCCCACATGCACATACAAATGAATATACTTAAATTATGAAGCATACAATGAATACTTAAATCATGAAGCATACTCATGAATATACTCAACACATAAAGTAGGAAGCATACATAAAGCATGAGGCATCTGGATGAATCCACTGAAGTCATAAATCATACACTTGAATATATGTAGAGCATGAATTCTCTTAAGTCATGAAACATACATATTGTTACATGCAAGGAAGGAGCATGAAGCATCCATGAAAGACATGAATTAATACACACAAATACCCCCTAAGGTAAAATGCATATATGAAAAAGTACACGTATAAATCATACAATGAGGAAATCATGTTGAAGACACAATAGACACATTAATATCCACAATTTATCAGGTATATATACATAAAATATGCATTTATGAGAAATATACATGAGGCACATGGATGCACTTAAAGAATGGAGTATGCACATAAAACATAAAGAATACATATAGACCATACACATGAATATACTTAGGGCAAGAAGCATTCATGCAAAACATAGAGTGTACACATAAGGCACAAATACATGTAAAGCATGAAGTGTACACATAAATTCACTTAAGGCATGCAACATACACATAGCATAAAGCATACATAAATACCATAAGATGTGCATACATGTAGCATAAAGTATACATAAATACCATAAGATGTAAAGTGTACATATAAGGCATAAGATAATGGATACATGTAAGCAAAGAATCAACATACATGAATATATGCAAGGCATGAAGTAATGCACATACGACATGAAGGAGCTATGTAAAGCACAAACCATACATATGAATACATGCAAGGCATGAATCATACATGTAAATCATGAAGTAATACATAAATGCACATAAGGTACAAGCATATATGAGAAAGGTTCTCATGGAGTGGACATGTTGAAGACACATCAATCATGAAGCATACAAGAGAGAGGTATTCATGGAATAGACATCTGAAAACATCTCATTCATGAAGTAACACAAATACACATACAATATAAACACATATGCCAGACACATGAAAGACATGGAGCAAGCACAAGGTATACATGAGGGAAGTGTACATATAAAACACCCATGGAGTAGGCATGCTCAAAACATATTAGACACTTAGCAGTTAAAGGCATACTCATAAGAATGCAATACTGGCTAGGTCAATTCAATTTTTGACTTATTTAAGAAGAGGGCTGAATCATTAGTTCTAATTGAGTAGTTGTTAAAGCATGTTCGTCCAATAGGCTAGCAAAATCATGCTCTGAATATTGTCAATTATGTTTGACAATATAATTTTCATGCTCTGCATCACAATGCTCCAATGTTGACCTTACCTAATTCTTTGTTGCTCATTGAAGCTTACACAAATGCTACTGACAATGTCATGGGAGCCATCTTGTTATAAGATGGTAAAATAGTATGCTACTATTCAAAGGTTTTCTTTTCAATGATGAGGGACTATCTAGCTTATGATAGAACTTTATGCATTAGTCTAGGCGATGAGAAAGCGTATAAAAAATAGTATGAGAAATACTCAAATTATGGGGAATACAAATAGCAAGAAAATGCATGATCATCGAGGTAAAATCTAAGATTGGTTGACAAATATAAGATATCAACCATGCAGATCATACAATAGTGATAAGGAGAATGCCTAAATAATAGTCCATATGAATCACCAAGTAATAGAAACATATAGTCATAATAATCCTCATACAGAGAAACCATGGAGTCAAGTAATAAAAACTAGAACAATAAATTCCATATAAAAGTGGTTAGACTTAAAATGATAAGGAAAATTTAAAAATGCTAAAGAAAATGTCAAGTAATAAAAAACTTTACAAGGATGAGGCATATTCATAGCTTTTGCAGTCCCACCATGGATATCGACACTAGAAGCATAACTCATACTGTTAGTGTACATACAAGACAATATGGGAGTTCATTATACCCGGTAACTTGTGGTGTTGTTGTTCATGTTGGCTCTGTTGGACACTGCAATTAAGATTCAATATACATTATTCAATAAGATTAATTGTGCAACATAGTAAAATATTGAAAAGTGTATCATCTTATTGAGCTTTGCTTGGTTTTGAGAATAGTTTAATATTCTCTACTTAACAGGGCAAACCACGTGAAGGTGGAAGCTCATTTGGCCCCTCCCCCCCCCTAACATCACTCTAAATTCCCCGTTAACATCTAACATTCATTCATTCTTTCTACCATTAATAAAATATAACATTCATTCATTAATATCACATAACATTCATTAACACATAACATTAATTAACATTAATTAACACACAACATGCATCAATATTAATTAACACATATCATTCATAACCATTCATTAGCACATAATTACATTCATTAACACATAAAAACCAGTCATTATAAGGTAGATTACAATCATTTCTTTTTTTATTTTTTCTTTGAAGCTATGATATGAAAAGACTAATTGGAGCATCATTTTCTTCATCATTTCCCCCCTCTTCAGTTGTCCTACCCTTTGTTCATGATATCAATGTATGCCTAGTCCTATAGTAAGGATGAGGACTCTCAAGCGAAGGGGGGTCCTCTGCAATAACAAAGAAATGGGTTAAATTCAAAACATTTATTATTATTGTTACAAGTATTTCATTAATTTAGAGAACATAATTGTTGCGCTCTTTACCTAATGGGGCCACATCATTTTGTCTAGCCTCAACCTCAACATGCTAAACACCCTCTAGATCCTCTGGAGTTGAAATAATAAAGGTTACATTAATGCTAAACACCAATTGCAATTAAAATTTGTTTAAAGGAATAACAGTGGTCCTCTTTACCTCATTGGAGAACATCACATTCCTGATGTTGTGTACCCGAATCATGCTCCACTTGGTCACGACCGACTACATGCTCTAAAATATTAACAAAAAAGGTTACATTAATTACTACTCTAATTACAAATTAAGATATTTAATTGTATTAATAATTACATAAATAAATTTGAATAGCAAATGAATACCTCCACTACTGGGATGCACATCCGGACCTTCATGCACAGGTGGTGTTTCACGATTAGCAGGCTGCATTCCAATGTCGTGCACATTGTTATCATTGCTTTCTTATTTAAAATAAATATAGTCACTTTATGTTGCAACTCAACATCAATTAGATTGTTGCAGGTAAAGTATTCAATTTGAAACAATTTTCATTTAGCTTATTTACCTGTGTGACGGATGCACCAAAATCTTGTGTTTTCCCACTCAATTCTAGTAGTCGATCAGTCACGATTGTATAGCCTTGCTGGTAGGCAATTCTCTTGTCATCTTTTGTGAGTGCTCTATTGAATTGAGAGCCCTGCATTTTTGCTTGGTATCGTGAATTTTACTTGAATTGTTTGATTAAAAAAAAATCGTTTGCGATTTATAAATATTTGGATGTGATATTTCATTTACAGATACTTACAATTCATGCGGCAAGTTTCATATAGCCACAAGAGTCGAGTTTGTGTTGCCCATGCTTTTCTTGCCTTGCCTTGGTTGCCTTTGATGTGTCACTCAGTCTATGAAAAGTTTGAAATATGTTAGATTATATAAATATAAAGAGTAATTAATTAGACATAATTACATTCTTAATAGTATCCCATACCTTCTTTTGGCGTCTGGTAGTGTATTTCCTTTTTTCCTCTCAATTCTCTCCTTGGCATCCAAAATTAGGTCCTTCCACTCCCTCTTTGGAATCATGGGGGGATGCTCGTACTTTACGTTCTTCTCTAAATGGGTCCTTCATTGGCCCCTCACATACTTTAGATATGTGCCAACTTTTTCAAGGAGATTGGTTTTGTTGAATGTGCCATTTCCAAACCACTCAACCATACAGTTTGTCAATTCATCTTTTAACCTTTTTTCTTGGTCATTCCACCTTTTAAAGCAAAAACAAACCTATTAGATTTAGAAATGAACTGAAGCTACATTTATTATAGTTCAAGAAATGGATCAAAAGAAAACTATTCTAACAATGATATGAAATCAAAATAGTGGATTAGGGTTAGTTCACATATGATGTTCCACGATTTACGTATGGTGTACCCAAATATCTGCAATGCAATGTCATTAAGATTTTTATAAAAAATATCATTGCCTGCAAAAAATTCATGGGATCATTAGTCCAAAATGAGTGATCAGAAAGTAAATTACAATTAGACTATATATAATAATAATTTTAAAGTACCCGAAACCTTCTGTATCTTTAAGGGAATCATTTCTTCATTGCTCACCACCAATGTGGCTTGTAACGTTCCTCTACTAGCAATACGAGAAGATCCAAGAAATAATGGTATGTTATTAGCAGTAGTCGCCTGTGGCGCATCCTCATGTACATCTCCTACTGCAGAAAATGAATCCACTATGAAATGCCTCTGAGAAAGAACGCTTGAAGGGAAATAAACACATAAAAGAAGATAGAGCAAAAGTGGGATCTACCAATAGTGGGTGGGCCAATATGACGTGTAATAGAGGATGTCTGCATGTTGTGTGTTGCCAACATTGCAGTCAGAAATATAGGTGGGGCTAACCTTTGATGAGGCATCGATGACATTTGCATAGGAACATTGACAACACTTGAAGAATAATACATTAAATATATAAAACATTAAATATATGAAAAGTGCGAGAATTGTAAACAAGGATGAACCTTTATTATGAATATTGATAGTATCAAGTATGATGTATTTTGGGTACTCAAAGTGATAAGCCAAGCAAGTGATAAGCCAAGAAAATCATCATCACCTAAACTACCTGCAATACCCTGATCATGGCCGCTAGTTTGATGAGGGAGCATAAATTGTTATAAAAACAACACGTACATATTTTAGTTAATGACATAAAAGAGTATAAAATATAAACCATTATTGAACTTTTGTTTTAATTAAAGCTTTCATTACTACTTACTTGTAAGTTTTATATTGTCCAAATCAATTTTTGCACCCTCTCTCGTATCTCATCAGTCTAAGGCTCCACGGATGCAAAAGAAACAATCGCTCTACTAATTTTTCTAATAGACTTTTTTATCAATTCCATAGGGTTTTTGGAATTTGTAGGGTCATCATCACTTAATCCTGTTGAGTCCACATCCTTAGAGAGGTGCTCAGGTACTGCAACTCCCTTTCCCTTTCCCCGAACATCCGTCTGTGACAATAATATCATTAACAATTACAAAATTACTCTAAAACGCTAAAAAAAAGAACATAATAATGTAACTATTTGCTTCTATCTAATTTGTACAATTACAATGAGGTTTACCTGCTTGGTACAAGTGTCATGACCTACATCCTTGTTTGTGCTATGTGATGGATCCATGTCACTGTGTGACAAAGAAAAAATATAAAAAATGTTAGCGAAATGAAACCAATAGACTTAGCAAAAAAACTTCATAATAAAATGGTATATTGGAGTCATTAATTGGAGGTTGGTTAATTTAAATGGTATATAGTACATACCACCCCCATGATAGTAACTTTGTTTGTATCTCTATGATTCAAATTGTAATCGATTAGCAGCTCTTCCCCTGCACTTATTGATTTTATCGCACATACGAATACATGATTTCCCTCGTGCGCCTCAAATATGCAATTGGGTTGTTTATTAGTTGACCCAGGTTGCGTACTATTTATAAAACCTGCAATATTCTCTATTGCTTTTGGCCTTCCATCAATGTATACAACCACTCATTTACTTTGATCATTATCTTTTTGTTGTATATAATTTGCTGACAGTGCATACCTATGAATGCTTTTTTTATATCGAACAATCTACATCCAATTATTGTAATTGTAAAAAGGTCCGACAAACTCCATCAATTCAACAACTTCATTGTAATAGATCTTTATGTCATCCATGGAAAATAGTCCCAAACCATGTAATGACAAAGGTGCTATGGGATATATCCTATCGTTAACACAAAAATCAGTGTTTATTGGAGGAAGTTCCTTGGGTACCCATTGTTTCTGTAGATGTGTGTACCTCAAGGGCACCTCAATGTTGCCTTTGGTCTCATCATCATAAGAACATGACCCCCCTTGAGCAAAGAAAAATTTCATGTGTTTATTGAATTTTCTTCTAATCTTTTGACATCTAGTTGATCTCCCTATTGTAGACCTACTACATGTCTCACTTTTGTTTTCTATTCCTGCATTTCCCTCACTCGAGGAAGACACCTCTGACAAATACCTATTTGGTGGTACCTGCACTCCATCAAATGAGAGAGTTAGTTGGTTATGAGAGAGATATTTTTCAAATGAGGGCAATGTTGATGAATAAGTCGGTCCTAAAGTTGATGTTGAGATTAAAATTTGAATAAATCCAATTGGGGCCTCAAGTGTTGATAACTGTATTAGATTTTCTGCTAATGTCGAGGTTTGAAAAATTAAGGAAGTTTCTTTTCCAAGTAATTTTAAAAAAATAAATTGTTTCTATAGGGTGTATTGACTTATACTTGTCGATCCATGAGACTGTGCAAGATCCTCATCAAAGGGGTTCAGGTTCTTGCACATGTAATTCAATTATCTTATGTTAGCTAAAAATTACATAGTATACAACATGCACAAGATGAACTTTGTAGACAAAAAGAGTATTAAATAAAAAAAAAGATGTTGGCATCATAATCATTGTAATTTTTTTAATTCCTTACCTTTACTTTATGTAGACTATGCAAGATCCTCAACTAAAGGGTTGACGATGTCTGTAGTCAATGACTTGTTCCCACCAAGGGTGATAACATCACACAAAATATATACATGAAATCAGCACCATCACTTGAGCATCATAAGCATTACATTTGTAAGTTGATAAACAATAAATACAAATGTATCATCATATATGTAATTGAGCATCATAATTTGCATCACATATGTGTCATCATAAACATGTAATCCATCACATATGTATCATAAATCACCATCCATCACATAAGTAATAAACAATCCACATTCTATAAATAAACACAAAGTTCAAAAAATGTCACATGTATCATTATAAACATGTAATCCATCACATATTTATTTTAAATCAACATCCATCACATAGCTAATAAACAATCCAAATTCCATAAATAAACACAAAGTTTAAAAAATATCACATAAATAGTCACTCACCCTATCTCCATCTCCTCGGAGTGGCATAGGTCTACTATTAGGACCCGCTAGAGGTGGAAAATGAATTAAAAACATTAAAAGGTGCATCATGAATTAATTATGTAATGGCATTAGAATTCAAAACATAATGAATTAATTATGTAACCATATAAGTCAAATAAATTTCTATCAAGAAATCGATATTAAATAAATAATATACTAATCGCATACCTCATACATTTCATTCATCATCATGACCATCATCATCATCATCATCATCATCATCATCATTATCATCATCATCATCACCACCACCACCACCACCACCAGCAGCATCATCTTCGTCATCACCATCACCATCACCATCACCATCACCATCACCATCATCATCATCATCATCAACTTCTTCTTCTTCATCAGCATCGAGTAAATGTCGATCGTGATCATCATCTACATCATCTTCTACTTCTTTGGTATCTTCTTCTTCCATCACATTATACTTTATCGACCTTCCTCTTGGATCATGTCTAACAACAAATGACCAACCCGGCTTATGTGGAACCTCTGAGTAAAATACCTGCTCACATTGTCTTGGAAGAAAATAGGGCTCATCCCCAACTGGTTCAAATGACCTTGTATTAACCATTGTAAAACCATTTTCATATTCAATAACCGTTCTATTAGGAACATTTTTATTCAATCGTAGCCTGTACCATTTGATGACAAACAAAACTAATTTGAAGGAATTAAAGTCACACTCAAGTATATCATCCAAAATGCCATAGTATCGATTTTGAGACTCTTGAGGATGTATGTCATTTCTCGATGAAATATTTTTCACCTCAAAGAATGCAGTTATCCCAGAATCACAAGTTTTCTTCGTGTCATCCAGCTTTTTGATGCAAAATTTATGACCATTACAGCACATAGCGTTGTGGTGTTTGACCTGCGATATGTCAAACATGTTAAAATTATTGCATCGTGAGTTGATAAACATATGGGTGATTAATAAATTTATACGTACTTGTTTATCTCTTAAACCATATGCTAAATCAATTTCCCTTTGCATAACATTGGAATCTCCATTACGATGAGCTTCTTTAACCAATGAAGCCACACCTTCCTGTGTTAATGTGCGACCAAAATGTTGACAACGTTCAATCCATACCGTCATCCAATCAAGATTGTTTGCAATATACAAATGTAGTGCATCCCACTCTCAACCAACTATACAAAAAATAAATAGACATCTTACAACTGATTTATTTTGAAGATTAAGAATTAATTAACTACAATAACATCTTATAATTACCTCTCACTTTCCTTAATCTACCTTTCCCTGGCAAGTACTCCCCTTCGAATTTGTTAATGGGGTTGGGATCACAAATACGATCCATGTGGATCTTTGCTGCAAACTTAGGAAGATATTTAGAAATGTAAACCATAGTCTGATATACCATATATCCCTCCAACATAGAACCCTCAGGATGTGCTCTTTGTTGAACCAAAGCCTTCAAAAATTTCAAGTGCCTCTCAACCATCCACATTGACCTATTGTGTACAGGTCCACACAATTCAATCTCCTCAACTTGGTGTATGAGCACTAATACATTTGGACTAGATTTTCGATTGAGGTTTCCAACGGAGAAGGTATATTGTGGTCAAATTTGATTTTTTTTGAAAAAATGCCCGCATTCGTCGTAATTCCGATGGAAATTACCCATTTGGTTTTGACGAAGAAGGCATTAGCAATGAGAATTTTATTTTTTTCAAAAAAGTGCTCGAGTTTGTCGTAATTCTGATGACAGCGGCCATTACAAAATAAAAAAAGAGGCGGGGAATTCATTTATGAATTGCAATCCCACGTAGGTGTCCGTGGCGACTTCAACCCCCAAGAACATCAAACCCGCATTGAAGGCAATCCCACGCAGGAGGTAGATTCAAATTGCCCTAGTTTTTAATTTCATGTTGCAAAAAATATACATGTGGTGGTTAATTGTCCTAGTTTAATCTCGTAAAACCATAGAACTGTGATTGAGGACTGAGCATTCAATTTTGTATCAACAATCCCTTCCTCCCTTATACACGCTTGTTGATTGTTCACATGAGATCACATCTCTTTGCGGCATCATATCAAACAATTGACGAGCCTTGTCCATGTTTCCACATTTTGCAATCATGTCAAGTAGGACATTTGCAAGTGCAACACCTAACAAAATTCCTCTATCTGTTATGCTTTGATGGATGTCCAAACCCTGTTCCAAAGCTCCCATTTTTGCACAGGCGGGGAGGATGCTGGCAAAGGTTGTGGAATTTGGCTTTATGCCTTCCAATTTCATTTTCTTGAAAGTGTCTAAAGCCTTTTCGACAAATCCATTTTGTGCATATCCAACAATCGTTGGAGTCCACGAGACAACATTTCTTTCAGGCATTCTATCAAATAGTTCACGTGCCTTGTCTATGCTTCCACATTTTGCATACATGTCTACCAAGGCAGTTACAACTACAACATCTGACAAAATTTCTCTATCCTTTATGCTTCGATGAATGTCCATACCCTATTCCAAATCTCCCATTTTGGCACAGGCAGGGAGGATAGTAGCAATGGTCGTGGAATTTGGCTTTATACCTGCCGATTGCATTTGCTTGAAAGTTTCTAAAGCCTTCTCAACAAATCCATTTTGTGCAGTTGCAACTACATCTGACAAAATTCCTCTATCTTTTATGCTTTGATGGATGTCCATACCTTGTTCCAAAGCTCCCATTTTGGCACAAGCTAGGAGTAGGCTGGCAAACGTAGCTAAATAAATGCAATGATCAGCTCCAAAGACATCAAACCACTACTAACAAAACCGAGAGTCTAAAATATGATAGGGAATAGTGTGAGATGTCCTGAAATAAAATATTTTATTTTCAATTTCAACTAAAACATAATTACTCAGCCATTTAATGTTATTAATAAGTGTTTAATTTATGAAAGAGATAAATGGTTGGCCACAAGTACATGAGTTACTAAATGCACACAAATAAGTGAATTTGATATTCAAAACTATCTAAAATGAATTCAATTCTTGTCCATTAGTCATTTATGTTTGCAATAAGCATCTTTCTTTGTTTTTCTTAATCTTTATTCATAGTTATTTGCATATTTCACATTCTATAATTAGGATATCAATTGCTATGGCTGAACACTAGCATGATGTTTGTGTTGTGGTATAGATGCGTGGAAACATAATTATGGGATTGTTATATTATAGAGATCATAAATCTAGATATTGCATATTAGTTATAGCTCTTTTTGGATTGAGTCTAAAGTTGACATACAATCATAAAGCCAGTATTAGTAGATCTATCCATTTCTAGTAAAGACAATTGAGAAAGTCATTTTGATATTGAGAGTTTATTATCTGTTTACCTATTGATCATTATTAAGCCATAATATTTAGGTCTATTTATCTCTCTTGCAAAACCTCTGTAAGTGTCCTAGATTGTCCCTACTACTCACTCTTCAATTCGAAAAAATGGAGTTCTAAAGATTTGTTGCACAAGATTTTGTTGAACGTATCAACAAGGCTAGCATGGAAGGCATGTTCAAGCTTCCACGTGTACAACTTACAACAAATGATTTGTTGATAGAAGAAATTCTTGAAATAGGGATACAATCTAAAGAAAAGTAAGTACATATAAACCTCCTCAATTGAAAGTAAAATCTGTGTATAAAAAGAGTACATTGAATCCCAATCCATAAACACAATAGAGATACCGATGGAGACTTAATTGGATGTAGCATGTCGCACCAAAGTTGTTAGAGTATGCTAAGCTAGTACATAATGTTTTGTAAAGCCACATTAGTATTTTACCCAGATCATTATCTACCAAAACTAACTATAGTAATCCTTTTGAGGATTCATTTCATGGTGCTAGATCTTCATTTAGTTCCACTTCTTGTTGGAGAAAAGAACAGTTATTTCTTGAGGTAGATGAATATCCCATCAACAAAGGACAAGACCCTTTCTAGAACATAACAAATTCTACTCCAACAAAAGATCATGGGGGTTTCACTAGAGCTATTGAATAAGAGATAGACTTCTACTGCTGCATTAAAAGCATTGGCATGTTCTTCATTTATTGATGTAAACTCTTTGTGACGCCACCACAACCAACAAAGGTGTAAAAAGTTGTTTGCAATGCATGGGTTTTTAGGATTGTCCTTTGAGAAAACAAAATTAAAGTATGGAAGCAGGATCTACCAGCTCCTGAGGGAAAGACCATGTCAGACAATCATTTCTATTTTCTTGCTTGTGAAGAAAGACCATGTCAGACAATATCAACGAACAACAAAATAAGGAGACAATTGCTAGATTGTGGTCTAACTTGAAAAGAAAATGTGATGGAAAATGTTATTGTCCATGCAAAATTTGTAAGGGGTTAAAGACTAGAAGACTTCTAATCAAAATAGTGAAGAAACATTGTAGGGTGCATGGTCACATTGAAGGTGGACATGATTATCATCCATTGGTAATTTTTTCATTATATTGTTTTGACAATTTATATACATAATAAATCATGTGATGATGAGATCATGATCACGGTTTATTTATGTATATCAATTTTATATAGGTTGAGCACCCCGGAGCACATGGTATGGATCAACACAACCCTGAGAATATGGTTTTCAAAGTGGACGAACATGGAGGTGTGAATATCGAAGCTGTAGATAATGATCCCATGGAAGATGACGATCATGAGCCAGAAAACACAATTGAAGATGATGGTACAAATACATTGATCCATGACTCATTTAGTACTCATGCAGCTGATCATGATGATGGAGATGACCTTGATGTTGTTCATGATGTCCCTCTACTTGAGAAGGCATCTGAGGCCCTTTATGAAGGCTCATAGGCAACTCTTCTCTCCGTTGTATTGTTGTTGGTGAACTTGAAGGTTATGAATGGTTTATCCAACATAACAATGTCACGTATGTTAAGGCATGTCATATATGCCATAATAAACTATGAATCATGTTGTAACATTAATATTCTTTATTATAACAAATTATATTTTGTTGTTGTAGATTGATAGGTGAGTTTTTGTTACCACCATCAAATATTCTACCTCACTCATACCGAGAATTATCTGTCGTTATGAAAGATATTGGAATGGAGTATCAAGCAATAGATGCTTGTCCCAATGATCATATTATATATCACAAACAACATGGATTTTGAACTGAATGCCCAGAATGTCATATCAGTAGATATCGAATAGATCAAATAACAAAAAGGGTTCCTCGCAAGGTTCTTCGCTATATTCCCATTATTCCATGTATGCAACGATTATTCAAGTGCACTAGCTTGGCACAATTTATGGATTACCATGCACACAATAGAAGTCGAGATGACATTATTCGAATGCCTGTGGATGGTTCAACATTTATGGACATAGAGGAAAAGTGGCCACACGTTAAAGAAGAACCTTGTAATCTCAGGCTTTCATTGGTAGCGGACGGTGTCAATCCATTTGGAGAGATGAGATCTTTACTCAGTGTGGCCTATTTTTGTTATCAACAATAACATTCCTCCATGGATGTCAACAAAGAGGGAGCACATAATGTTGTCAATGATTGTTCCAGGTATTTTATCATTTAAATATAGTCATCTAAATTTAATTATAAATATTGCAGTAAAATGTTCATAATAGTTATGTAATGTTTTTGTTCATTCGATTAGGTAAGTACCAAGTTAAAGATATGAATGTATATATCGAGCCTCTTATCGACGAGTTGCTAGGGTTATGGAATGGTGTCACTATGTATGACGTCTCTAGACCAATATGACAAAGACAATTTCAATTCCATGCGATGCTTCTATGGACAATACACGATGCCCCGGGGCTAACACATTTTTGTGGTATGTTATAGTTTTTAAGTTGTGCATGAACATTATAATTCAAAAAATTATCATATTTAATCCAGTTATACATTATCTTGTAGGTCTTCAAACAAAGGGAAAATTTGCATGTCCTGTTTGTGGTCCAAAGATGAAATCTTGTCATTCAAAAAGTTTAGGAAAGCAGGTGTTTGATGAGTATAGGCACTTTCTCCACAAAAATCATAAGTATCAAAATACTAAAAAACATCTTTTCAATGGGAAAGAAGAGAATACATCAAAGCCACGAAGAATGACACCTCACATGTGGAAGTTGGAATATAATAGAATTAATCGTCAAGGTAATGCCATTCCATCTATTGGTTTATCATAAAACATCTTTTCTATTTTGTTTTGTTTACTGATGATGTGATTGATGATCATGAAGGTCGTGAAGGCATAAATGACCACCTTCCTAAGGGAATAAAAAGTTATCCTTGACAATTTAGTAGGTTGCCCTACTACGAGCAGTTACAAATTGTTCATTTATTTGATAGTATGCATATTGGAAAGAATATAACAGAGACATTATGGAAAATATTGGATGGAAGGCGTGACAAAGAAAAAATTGTCAAAATATGTAGTGACATTCAGGATTCCAATCATGCAATGATAAATGTCATTCAATCAAATAGCCATGGAGACCAGATTAATATAAGTGAGCTTCCTTGGTTATTAACGGACCAGCAAAGCAATGCTATAAAAGAAGTCATACGAAAAATTTGATTTCCCATAGGATTTGCTACGAACATAAACAATCTCATATCAAAGAAAAGTGAGTTTGGGCCAGGGATGAAAACTCATGATTGGCATACCTTCATTAAGATAATTCATGTTCTTGTGTTTTTAGTATGTATTTAAGTACTGAGCGTATGTGTACTTTTCATTATGTTACAAAAAAATGAAAAGATAATTTTATAATTGTTGCAGTACGTTCTACCTCTATCTCTCCCATATGACTTCAACAATAATGTCAAGCAAGTCATATATGATCTTGGAAAATACATGAGGTAAGTAGTGATATTTTTTTAGTTCATTGTATAGATATTATATTTGCGATTTGTTTTACTTCTTATGTAATATATTTTTTTGCGTCTTGAATACCTTGTAGGTGGTTGTCATGTAAAGAAATCCATAAAGACGATATAAAATATTGGAAGAGAAAAATTCCTCATTTAATGTGTGAAATGCAAAAGTGTCTACCTCTAGCTTTTTTCAATGCACAAGAACACTACCTCATACACCAAGTTGAGGAGATTGAATTGTGTGGACCTTTACACACTAGGTCAATGTGGATGGTTGAGAGGCATTTGAAATTTTTGAAGGCTTTGGTTCGACAAAGAGCACATCCTGAGGGTTCTATGGTGGTGGGATATATGGTATACTAGACTATGGCGTACATTTTTGAATATCTTCCTAAGTTTGTAGCAAAGATCCACGTGGATTGTATTTGGGATCCCAACACCATTAACAAATTCGAAGGGGAGTACTTGACAGGGAAAGGTAGATTGAGGAAAGTGAGAGGTAATTATAAGATCTTATTGTAGTTAATTAATTTTTAATCTTCAAAATAAATCGATTGTAAGACGTCTATTTATTTTTTGTACAGTTGGTCGAGAGTGGGATGCACTACATTTGTATATTGCAAACAATCTTTTGATTGGATGATGGTATGGATTGAACATTGTCAACATTCTAGACGCACGTTAACATGGGAATGTGTGGCTTCATTAGTTAAAGAAGCTCATCGTAATGGAGATTCCAATGTTATGCAAAGGGAAATTGATTTAGCATATGGTTTAAGAGATAAATAGGTATGTATAAATTTATTAATCACCCATATGTTTATCAACTCACAATGTAATAAATTTTACATGTTTGACATATCGCAGGTCAAACACCACAACGCTATGTGCTGCAATGGTCATAAATTTTGCATTAAAAAGTTGGATGACATGAAGAAAACTTGTGATTCTAGCATCACTGCAGTCTTTGAGGTGACAAATATTTCATCGAGAAATGACATTCATCCTCAAAAGTCTCAAAATTGATACTATGGCATTTTGGATGATATACTTGAGTGTGACTTTAATTCCTTCAAATTAGTTTTGTTCATTGTCAAATGGTACAAGCTACGATTGAATAAAAATGATCCTGATAGAACTGTTATTGAACATGATAATGGTTTTATAATGCTAAATACAAGGTCATTTGAACCAGTTGGGGATGAACCCTATGTTCTTCCAAGCCAATGTGAGCAATTATTTTACTCAGAGGTTCCACATAAACCGGGTTGGTCATTTATTGTTAGACATGATCCAAGAGGAAGGCTGATAAATTATAATGTGATGGAAGAAGAAGATATCGAAGAAGTAGAAGATGAAGTGGATGATGATCACGATCGACAGTTTCACAATGAAGAAGAAGAAGAAGAAGATGATGATGATGATGATGATGATGATGACGACAATGGTGATGGTGATGATGATGGTGAAGACGTTGATGATGATGATGATGATGACGACGACGATGATGATGATAATGATGATGATGATGATGATGACGATGATGACCTTGATGTTCATGATGATGAGGAATGAAATGTATGAGGAATGTGATTAGTAAATTATCTATTGAATATTGACTTCTTGATAGAATTTTTTTTACATAATTAATTCATTCTATTTTGAATTCTAATGCCATTACATAATTCATTCATGATGCACCTTTTAATATGGAGATGGAGATAGGGGGTGTGACTATTTATGTGACAATTTTTAAACTATGTTTATTTATGGAAATTGGATTGTTTATTAGCTATGTGACTATTTATGTGACCATTTAGTTGAGGATCCTACATAGTCTACATAAAGTAAAGGTAAGGAATTACAAAATTTGCAATGATTTTGATGACAACATCTTTTTATTATTTAATACTCTTTTTGTCTACAAAGTTCATGTTGTTCATGTTGTGTATGATGTAATTGCGCTAACATTTTTTATATTTTTTCTTTGTCACAGGCCGACATGGATCAATCACATATCGCAAACAGAGATGTACCTTGCGACACTTCTACCGAGTAGGTAAACCTCATTGTAATTGTACAAATTAGGTAGAAGCAAATTGTTACATTATTATGTTCTTTTTTTTAGTGATTTATACTAATTTTGTAATTGTTAATGATATTCTTGACACAGACGGATGTTCGGGGAAAGGGAAAGGGAGTTGCAGTACCTGAGCACCTTTCTATGGATGTGGAATCATTAGAGTTAAGCAATGATGACCTTGAAGATCCCAAAGACCTTGTGAAATTCTTTAAAATGCCTCTTATAAAAATTAGAAAAGAGATTGTTGCTTTGGCAGTCGTGCATCCTACCACTGATGAGATACGACAAAGGGTGGAATTATTGTATAAGACAGCAGAAAACTTGCAAGTAAGCAGTAATGAAAGCTTTAATTATAACAAAAGTTCAATAATGGTTTATATTTTATTCTCTTTTTATGTCAATAACTAAAATATGTACGTATTGTTTTTACAACAATTTATCCGCCCTCGTGAAAGTTGTTCCTACGATCAGGGTGTTGCAGGATCAGGTGATGACGATTTTCTTGTATTATCACTTACTTGGCTTATCACTCTGAGTACCCAAACACATCATACTTGATACTATCAATTTTCAAAATTAAGGTTCATCCTTGTTTACAATTCTTGCACTTTTCATATATTTGATGTTTGATATATTTAATGTATTATTCTTTAGGTGCTGTCAATGTTACTGTGCAATTGTCGACACCACCTCATCAGAGGTCACCCTCACTTGTATTGCCGACTGCAATGTTGGTAACATGTAGCATGCAGACATCCTCTAGTGCATGTCATAATGGCCCGCCCACTGTTGGTAGATCCCTCTTTTACTCTATCTTTTGTCATGTGTTTATTTCCCTTCAAGCGTTCTTTCTTGAATTCTAGTGCCATTTCATAGTGGATTCATTTTTTGCAGGAGGAGATGCACATGAGGATGTGCCACAGGCGACTACTGCTGATAACATAGCATTGTTTCCTAGATCTTCTCGTATTACTAGTACAGGAACATTGCAGGCCACATTCATGGTGAGCGACAAAGAAATGCTTCCCTTAAAGATACAAAAGGTTGCATGTACTTTAAAATTATTATTATATATACTCTAATTGTAATTTACTTTATGATCACTCATTTTGGACTAATATTGATCTCATGAATTTTTTGCAGGCAATGATATTTTCTATAAACATCTTAGTGACATTGCATTGCAGATATTTGGACCCACCATACATAAAATGTGGTACATCATATGTGAACTAACCCTTATCCACTTTTGATTTCATATCATTGCTAGAATACTTTTCCTTTGATCCATTTCTTGAAGTGTAATAAATGTAGCTTCAATTCATTTCTGAATCTAATAGGTTTGTTTTTGCTTTAAAAGGTGGAACCAGCAAGAAAAAAGGTTAAAAGATGAATTGACAAACCAAATGGTTGAGTGGTTTGGAAATGACACCTTTGACAAAACCAAGCTCCTTGAAAAAGTTGGCACATATCTAAAGTATGTGAGGGACCAATACAGGACCCATTTGGAGAGGAACCTAAAGTATGAGTGTCCCCCCATGTTTCCAGAGAGGGAGTGGAAGGACCTGATTTTGGATGCCAAGGAGAGAATTGAAAGGAAAAAAAGAAATACACCAGTAGATGCCAGAAGAAGGTACGAGATACTATTAAGAATGTAATTATGTACTAATTAATTACTCTTTATATTTATATAATCTAACATATTTCAAACTTTTTAGAGACTGAGTGACGTGTCAAAGGCAACCAAGGAAAGGCAAGAAAAGCACAGGCAACACAAACTTGGCTCTGGTGGTTACATGAAACTTGTTGCACGAATTGTAAGTATCTCATGTAAACTCCCATATTGTCTCAAAATATTAATAAATTGCAAACGTTTTTTTTTTTTATCAAACAATGCAAGCAAAAATCACGGTACCAAGCAAAAATGCAGGGCTCTGAATTCAATAGAGTGCCCATAGAAGATGACAAGAGAATTGCCTACCAGCAAGGCTATTCAGTCGTGGCTAATCGACTACAAGAACTAAGTGGGAATACACAACATTCGAGTGCATCCATCACACAAGTAAATATGCTAAATGGAAGTTGTTTCAAATTGAATACTTTACCAATAATCTAATTGATGTTGAGTTCCAACATAAAGTGACTATATTTGTTTTAAATAAGCAAGCAATGATAACAATGTGCATGTCATTGGAATGCAGCCTGCTAATTGTGAAACTTCACCTACACATGAAGGTACGGATGTGCATACCAGTAGTGGAGGTATTCATTTGCTATTCAAATTTATTTATTTAGCTATGAATACAATTAAACATCTTAATTTGTAACTAGAGTAGTAATTAATGTAACCTTTCTTGTTAATATTTTAGAGCATGTAGTCAGTGGTGAGCAAGTGGAGCATGATCTGGGTACACAACCTCAAGAATTTGATGTTCCCCACTCAGGTAAAGAGGACCATGGTGTTTAGCATGTTGAGGTTGAGGCTACACAAAATGATGTGGCCCCATCAGGTAAAGAGCACAACAATTATGTTCTCTAAATTAATGAAATACTTGTAACAATAATAATTTTATTTTTTTGAATTTAACCCATTTCTTTGTTATTGCAGAGGACCGCCTTTCGCTTCAGTGTCCTCGTCCTCAGCATAGGACTAGGCATACATTAAGATCATGAGCAGTTGGTGGAACATCTGTAGAGGGGGGAAATGATGAAGACACCAATGTTCCACTTAGTCTTTTCATAGCTTCAAAGAAAAAACAAAGAAAGAAATGATTGTGAATATGGTGAAAATGGATAACGATAATAACAAAATTGAAAGACTAAATGAATTCAACCACCAAACCCTAGCCTAACAACAACAAAGATCCACCATAACATATGAAGATTACCTAAGACAATGCAAATCAAATGAAATCACAAAGATTATACCATTACATGTCCAATAGGGTTTTGATCTCCATTCTTCCTATCTCCATTGATCTTGCTTGATATATTTGCTCTCAGATTTTATGTGCACAAGAGCTCAACAAAGAACGGAATGTGGTTGCAAGTAGGATCGTAGTGCAGTCAATTGCATAAAAGATGATTAGGGTTTGATAATGAAAAAAGCATCTCCTTAAATAGAAGACACAATATGAAATGGAGGGATAAGATTGAGAGGTGTAAAAGGAGGTCGGCTATGATTAGAGGGTAGGTAGAAGAAATAATAAAATAATGAAAGGGGTAGGTAGTGTATGAATTAAGAGATGAATAACATGTGTCATGGGTAGAAAAAGGCTAATGAATTAATTAAATAAATAAAGATTTATTTAATTAATAGAAGAAATGAGATCAATTAAATAAATAAGATATTTATTTAATTTAGGAAAAGGATAATTTAAATAAATAAATGTATTTATTTAAATGAGAAATAAGGCTAGAAGAGGATAAATAAATTAATTAAATAAATAAAGATTTATTTAATTAATAGAAGAATTAGGCTTAGATAATTAAATAAATAAAATATTTATTTAATTAGACATGACAATTTTGGGTGTCTATATTTTGCCCCTCTTTGAGACAATGCGGCTTGTCGCGTTGTTTCAAAGAAGATAATATGAATTGTTACAGAGTTGCCCCAAGATGGGAATGATATGCCCCCTCGAGAGATTGGATGAAAATGTCTGAAAAGATCACAGACAATCTCTCAATAAGAAAGAAAGGCTAGAATGGACTGACCGGATAAAGTGATAGAGTCACGGGATAATGAAGACTGACTTGGGAAATGAGGGCTAGTGTGAGGGTAGGCTATAAGATAGACCACGGGCAAAATACATCCTCATTGTTATCTACACATCCATGAGAGCAGAGTGCAGAGCGAAAATAGAGCAGTAGTAGTCAGCAGCGATGGCTTTCATTCATAGATTCGACCGCGTTCGTCGATTCCAGAGGCCAGCAGAGGCAGGAGAGCTAGTAAGTACCACAAAACCTCCTTGTACTTTGTCGCAATAAATGTTGTCATAAATGCATGCTAGATAGGGCAATATGTGCGCTTAGAATAGGGTCTCAAAAATGTCAAAAAATGTTTAAGCGCGTTTGCGTTGGTGCCAGGCGCGTCTGTGTCTGCCAGGCGATTCTGTGTGGGTGCCAGCCGTGTTTGTGTCTAAAACCGCGTTTATGTCAAATGCGGATGCGTGTGCGTCATGCAGGAGCGTCTGTGTCACCCAGGCACGTATATGCACAGCATAGGCATGTCTGTGTCATACAGGCACGCCTGTGTTTTTCAAGCGCGTCTATGCAGTCTTTAAGTGTGTTTGTGTCAGGCAAGCACGTTTATGTTGAACAAAATGCAAATTTTGTCTTCTAGGTCAAATCGGCAGTTCTGTGATGAACATACACTGTTGATTGGATAAGCTGCTGAGAGGATACACTCAAGCAGGTCCTCTAAGGAAGACTAGGATAGATCAAGGCACTTTGTAATGAACAGTGAGTACCAAGATAGAGTACTTTGTGATGAACAGGGAGTACTAAAATGTGAGCAGCACTTTGTGATGAACAGGGAGTGCAAATGTGAGCAGCACTTTGTGATGAACAGGGAGTGCAAATGTGAGTAACACTTTGTGATGAACAGTGAGTGTCACACACATAGTACTTTGTGATGAACAGGGAGTACCATTAGGATAGAAGCAACACTTTGTGATGAACAGTGAGTGTCACTGGGATAGATAGCCATATGCATTTAGATAAAAAGTAGCATTTTGTGATGAACAGTGAATGCCACTATAACTGACATGACTGATTTGCTTGACTGCAGGAGTATTTGCCTATGTTGGAGTCACGAGAGAGATTCCCATCAACGCAGAGATTGCGACCTGAGTTATCGTTTGAGGACAAAGTTGCCATCGAGGAGATGGGTTTGAGACATGTACTGTATGTGCCTGAGTTTCGGGTGAACATGGGTTTGCTGACTACGCTGGCTAAGAGATGGCACTCTAAGACGTGCACGTTCCATTTACCGATGGGTGAGATGACAGTCACCCTGGAGGATGTCTACAGGATACTACAGGTACTGATCGACGGAAATCTGATCCCATATGATCGAGACGGTGACAAAGAGGCCTTGAGATGGGTGTTTCAGGACCCTGGACTGGAGATGAGGGCAGGACACGTGGCATGGGACACCATGACAGCCACAGGACTAGCGCTGCCGGCAGTGATAGGAGGAGCTATCAGTGGGTTCCTGTGTCTGGATAGGGCGACACGGGGTTTGGCTATGGGCTGGGGAGGAGCACTGGAGACACCGGTGATGCAGCACACCAGATATGCCTGGGGACCGTGTGTGCTGGCCCATTTGTATTATGAGCTTCATCAGTTTGTTTATCATGGATCAGTGGGATTGGGCTATGGAGTGACACTGTTGTAGGTATGGGCCTACGAGCATCTGTCGGTTACCTGACCGATACACTTCAGGGGCAGAGGTCATGGGCGCAGCTTTGTACATTTGTATGATATGATCACATCACAGCCACGGATTGGCAGGTTAGAGCATTGGCGGCGAGTGTTGGATGATATTGATGTGGTCATATGGAGACCATATCTGGGCTGTGAGGAGTGGGAGGATGACGCAGTGGAGCTGCCCTACATCTTCCGAAGCAGGTACCTAATTGGGCGGATGCCCTATGTGTTAGAGAGACAGCTGGCGGACAGGGTTGGCCGACAGTTTGGCCGGATTCAGAGGATGCCCCGGGGCTCAGGCATGTATGCCCGCACAGTTAGAGATCAGGCACAATTTGGGCCGTTGTTGTCGTATGATCAGGTAGTTACTCAGCTAGCAGAGATGGTGCCCCTACCCTGGGATATGTGGCCTGAGATCAAGGATGTCGGCATGGATGCCAAGTATACAACTTATTGGGCAGAGCATCCGTTCCCACGGTTGACAGATCCAGGAGAGGCATTGGAGGGAGATGGGGGGGGAGATGATGAGGAGGGTGGAGGTGATGGGGGTAGAGGGTGACAAAGGAGGAGGGGAGCAGTTGGAGAGTGGAGGGTTGCACCTCGGAGGGAGGGTGGAGAGGAGAGGCAGGCTCAGGTGGTGAGGGGTCGCGGTGGATTGCCTTTACAGGTGCCAGCAGCACAGGGTCCCAGGTAGGTACAAATACAGGGTCAGGGACGGAGACAGGTACCCGTACAGGCACCAGTACAGGTACAGGTATAGGCACAGGCACAAGGGTAGGCACCCATAGAGGGGGAGCCACAAGTAGAGGCAGAAGGGGCTGACCCAGTGGAGGATGAGCTGATTGTGCTCAGGGAGATCTGCTAGGGCCAAGTAGATGAGATCCAGGAGTTGGAGAGGGAGAGGGATTGGCTTAGAAGGAGGCTTTGAGATACTGAGCGAGAGCGGGATCAGGCTATTCAACGTTACACAAAGGCTAAGACAGTGCTGAGGGTGGGGAGATAGGCAGCAGAGGACACAGGGGTAGGATATGCATATGTCCTGCGGGTAGGGGAGGAGATTGCCTACTGGCGGGATCTCTATTATGGTGCAGTGCCAGCAGATCAGCGGGCGAGGAGCTTCCATAGACCATTGCGGACAGAGACAGTTACGGGAGGGAGCTGGAGGAGACAAGCATCAAGTGGTGGGGTTATGGGTCCTCCACCACCAACAGATAGAGGAGATAGGAGGGATGATCCTGGGGCGGGTCCTTCATGGGCTCAGATTTAGTCGAGGCCAGGCAGCTCCGAGGGAGGGAGTTCATCATAGCCCTAGAGGGCTCCCTATGTATCAGTACTATTCCATTTTTGTATGATGATGTAGACACCTGCGGGTGATTGTAGCCATATGATTTTGACATCATTGTATCATGACACTTTTTATATATATATGAGATGATTCATCTTTGCGGTAGCTATATGCATGTGTACCTATGTGATGAGATGCTCTTATGATGCTTATGATATGGATGCAAATATGTATATGATGCAATGCAATATATTTTTTTGTTCTTTTATGTTTGATATGTGTATGCATGATGCAAATGTGAATGTATGTAATGCAGATGAATATGATAATGCAAATGTAAATAGTGCTAACACGTGTTGTGTGCAGGATGTGATGTAGTTGTGATATCCATATGTATGTATGAAATACTTATATGTGGTAATGCAGGTGCAAACTACATGAAATGCAAATGTTTTTGGTGTGTCATTATACTCAGTCATGTGATAGTAGGCTACACAGACTCAAGAAGGACAATGGAGTTCAATCAAGAAAGGGGGATGAAAGATAGAAGATATGAACATGAAAGAGCTTCTTGTGCGTTATCATCATTGAGCTTTATTATGGCAAGTAGGTTATGACAATCGAGGCACATGTTCGACCCAGAAAGTTATTGTACCCGTTTGCATGGAGATAAGACAGTCACAAACAAGGAATGCCCCAGTTCACACTAGACTCACAGTGTCCTCATATCCTTGGACAAGTCATAGCATTACTAAAAGACAATCCACAGACAGCAAATACAAATAGGTGACGATACCCCATCCTCGCCTTTCTAGTCAAAGACATCCTGGAGATAGAATCTCTAGTCAGAGACATCCCGGAAAAGCTAAAAGACATGTCACCAAAAAAGATGAAATCAAAAGAAAACCTAGACTCGACACCAACATCCACTATAGTCCTCAAGTTTAGTGTCTCTTGTCACTTGTATAAGTCTTATTTGATTGTGGTCACAATGTTTACTTTCACAAAAAGGATAAATAGCACAGAACCATATGTTGTCTAAGTCTGTTGAAAGATTTGATTTTGTTGAAGCTCATTGTTGCTGTTGTCTCATCTGAAACTGAAACTTTATTGCGAAGAATACGGAACTTTATTGTGTATTGGTGATGCAGATGCTTTATTGCGGATTGTGCACGGGTAGACTGAAGGAAGCTGGAAGAAATTGTACTCCTCAAAACATGTGATGTTCTCAGTTCCACACCCATCACTAGACATAGGATTTGTCATAGCCACAGATAGGATCTGATTTATTATGGATTGAAAGGGAGGTTTATTATGAATGGCTAACCAATCTTGGGTAGATCAATAACAAGCCATGATGGGAATGGGTAAGTTTATTATGGATGAATTGGTCGTGAGTGTGTGCAAAGTGAAAGGATGAAAGTGAATCCTGAAGGAGGGAGGAGCAATGTCTCTACGCATGGCGCTGGTGACCCAGTTTTCACCATGGTACTTGCCCAGGGCGCCACCGAAGTAGTTTTCACTGTTGGACGAAATTATTTCTCTTTACTTTTTTCAATTTTTTGATTTTTTCTGTGTCACAAGGTGCTTGTTTGCCAGGTTTTCACCAAGTAACGATTTTTTTTGTTTTATAATTTTTTTTTGTATTTTTGAATTTTTTTGATTTTTTTGTATTTTTGAATTAGGATATTCCGAAGAGCTATGTGTAGAACCCGCGAAGGTGCATGTTGTTGATAGGATCCTCCAAAGGTTCACCTTCTGTATTTGAGAGCTGATATGCCCAGATCCATATGCTGCTGTAATGATGTAAGGACCAAGCCAATTTGGTTCAAACTTGCCCTTCTTCTCTTTGTCTTGCTAATTTTTAGGATTTTCTCTGAGAACCAAGTCACCTACCTCAAATGTGCGAGGCTTGACTTTATGATTGTAGATGCATTGTTCCTTGATTGAATGATGTGTATCTCGAGTGACTGTCTTCCTTGATGAAGGAAATGAGATAGAATTAATAATGTGTGGACTATGTAGGCCCATATGCGTGTCACCTAAAGAAGTTCGGGCATCACTGATAACAAAGTCCCTCGAGGAAGCTCCATTAAAGGTCCATGATGTATCACCATAAGGGAAAGGATGTGTGGAACAAGTAGATGAGTTATGAAGGCTTATGACTGTGAAAAGAAGTGAGAGTAGGATAGCATGATGGAGACTTAGGATCAACAAGTGTTCTTTTTTAATTGAAATTGTAGAACTTTTGCCCCCAGTTATTTTGGTATTAGGAGAGATCAACTCTTGTTCTTTTTCTTTCCTTGGATTTTTATCCTTGACTTTGATTTTTGCAGAGTCCAATAGCTTTTGATTTTGATTTGGACTAAAGGACTTTTCTTTATTTTTGACTTTTAGATTTTTCTTTTCATAGCTTGATTTGTGATCCCCAATGAGTAAGGGCGTTTGTAATTCTTGTTGATCCAAGTATGGAAGTGGAGTGGAAATGGAAGTAGTGGATGATATGGTAAGGCTATGTGATTTTTCAAGAGGGCTGGCAATACGCTTAATAGATTCTTTGTTGGAACCACTCTTAGGACTATTGATATCAAAAGTTGCTTGCACCACTAGAGGAGATTTGCATTTAGACCTAGTAGTCACAACACTAGGTGGTTCACACCCAATTCCTTGACATTGCAAATTGTTTGTAGATTGTTCTCGTTGATTGTATGCCTTAGGCGATAGTGGGAGTTGGTCAACATGAAATATATACTCACCACATCCCATGTCTTTAAACTTGAACTTTTCTTTGATCTCTATTTGTTTTGATGTAAAATCTTTCAAGGATTCTGGATCCACATATGCTGATGAAGGAATAGCTTCTCGATTGACTGGGATTGTTATTTCTGATCGAGGTTGCATATTGTTGCAATATATGAATGGATTTGGATCCGCTTTGATAGTCACTTCAACTCCATTGTGTGGAAACTTGATGCATCGATGATATGTTGATGGTACTACACCAATCTCATGAATCCATGGACATCCTAGCAATATGTTGTATGTGAGATCAAGATCTAGGACTTGACAAACCACATCGTTTGTAACTAGCCCAACTCTAAGAGGTAAGGTGATTGTGCCCTTGGATGAATGCTCTTCATCATCATATGCTTTGATAGTAATTTTGTTGGTAGAATTCACAGCTTTGTCGGAATATCCCAATTGTTTAATAGTGCTCAATGTACAAATATTTAGACCAGCTCCTCCATCTATCAAGACTCGCTTTATTCGATGTTTGTGTATGAAGGCTTCAATGTGTAAAGGTGCATTATGTGGCTAACTTACAGAGGCGTCATCGGCTTCTGTGAATGTAAGGGAGTGAGGAATGGAAAGGTATCCCACCATGGCTTGAAATTGATCCACGTTCAGATCAGTAGGAACGGCGGTGTCTCTCAAGATTTTGTCAAGAATGGCTTTATGTGCGGGGGATATGCGTAAGAGCTCAAGGATGGAGATGAGCATGAGTGTCTTCCCTAACTGTTCTACAAGGTCATACTCAAGTTTGGTTGATGAAGAAGCAGTGTTTTTAGTTGAAGCACCTGGCAAAGTAATTTTACCTCGACGAGTTGTAACATGACATTCAGAAGTAGGTTCGGAAGAAGATCCAACACCTTTTAGGACAATCTTGGGTCTCTGAGTAGGATTCTCAGGGTTTTTGTCCTTGATGATAATGGTAGAGACATAATTGTCCATCGAGATGTGATTGATAGTTGAATCATAGTTGTAAGATGCTCTAGTATAGTTGGTTTGATCATCTGTGGCTTTAGCTTTTCCTTTGTCATGTTTTGGGAATGGTTCCTTAAACATCTCATGTTCTTGATTGGAGGAGTGTCTCTCAATCTCAATGTCACCTCTATCAATGAGATCTTGTATGATGTTCTTTAGTCGATGACAATTTCCTGTCTTATGACCCTTGCTCTTATGAAATTCACAATATTCATCATCATTCCACCAATTTGGTTTAACCTTTGATTCATATAGAGGAAAATCTGGAATAGTGATTACCTTGTTTGCCACTAGCTTTTTGAAAACTGACTCAAGTGGTTCTCCCAATGGAGTGTACTTCCTTCGTGATCTAGAAGTTGTTTGAGTATTCACTTGATTGTTTGTAGAACTTGATCCCGAAAAGATGAATTTGGGTCGCACTGTGTTGGCATCAACAACACCATCATTGACTGTGTTCTTGTTTTTATTCCATAATCTTGGCTTGTCTTTTCCTTCAAAGTCATCTTTGTTCTCCTTAAATATCTTAATGACTCCTTGCTCAATTAGGACCTTTTCTGTTGCTAAGCCTTTTTCAATAACGTCCCTGAAGGTGGACAAACAAGCTTTCCTTAGATCATAGCCAATCTCTTTGTTAACATTTTGGGTGAACATTTCTACCATTTGTTTTTGTGGAATTTCACAAGAGCATCTGCTAGCTAGATTCCTCCATCTTTGTAAAAATGATGCAAAAGACTCTCCCTCTTTTTGGTTGGTGTTGCATAAAGTAGTGACTGATATGTTTGTCTCTATATTGTAGGAGAAATGTTGAATAAATGCCTCTGCTAAGTCACCCCATGACTTAATACCAGGTGGGAGTTGGGAGAACCATTCCATAGCTTGATCACCTAAGCTTTGTGGGAATAATCTCATCAAATATGTCTCTTCTGCTACTACTTCAATGCAAGCTATGAAAAAATGTCTTATGTGTGCCTTAGGATCCCCTTTTCCTCTATACTTATCAAATTTAGGCGTCACAAAGTGTGTAGGAAAAGGAGGCATTGGGATGCTCTTGTCAAATGGGTAAGGACATATGTCTCTCATTGTGTATGTTGGCTTCGGTGTATTTATGTCCTCCATTTTCTTTTGTAAGTCCCTGATTTGTTGCTCCAAATTTCTCTTAGGTGGAGATTGACTTCTTGGACCATACCCCATGTTTGAGGCACCAATTTGAGGAGGAGCATGTTGCATATATGGATGATATTGATCATACACATGTTCATATGGAGGAGGTCTATAGTGATGCTGCATATATGGACCACTTGGTATAGATTCATGTTGAGGAACACCATATCTATTTTGTGCATGTATACCATACTCTACAGGCATGTCATGTTCTATTGTGTTGCCCCCAAATTTGACACGGGGTTTCCTTGTGTCCAAATTTTGAGCATGCCTTTGAATATCCAATTGTTTTGGTTGATCCGTAGCTTGAGCATATCTATCTGCATAAGACTTCCATGATGGTCTGCGAAGGTGAGTATCATATGCTTGACCATGTGTATGTGGGACCTCTAGTTTTTGAAGCAAAGATGATAGTGATTCAGGTACCATATATGGTCCTCTATTTCCTCCACTATTAGGCCTCCTTTGATCCATGTTGGAGTGAGTTTGTTGCAAAGGTCTATGTTCCATTATTTGAGACATGTCAAAATCATAAGGTATCTTGGCTCCACTTTGTGCCATCATTTGTAAGAAGTATTGTCTATCCCTCCTCATTATTTCCTCAACCAACCGATTGAAATAGGGATTCATAATGGATTCTTCCACATCTACTGAATGTATTGAAAAGTTGTCCATTTTGTCATTGTGTGTAGCATTGTTGTTTGTAGTGTCCGTGTTCTCAACATTTGGAATGTTTCTATAGACATCCATGTTAGGTAATGTAGTGTGATCAATATTGAAAAATATATCGTTGTCATACTCATAAGAACTCATGTTTGCAGACTCTTGAGCCTCTTTAGTTTCTCTCCTAGATTTTTGAAGACGGGTTTCAACCATGAACTAGGTATTGACCAAGATGTGTGAGAATAGATGAAAATGGAAAAATTATGGAAGACCAAGAGTTGGATGGAGTGTAAATGAATCTGAGGTGTACTTGCAATGTCCAAAGTGTAAGACCAAATATGTATGTAGTAGAGTAGGTGTGACTTCCAAAGAGAAGATAGTTTCTCTTGATGAGGTAAGTTGACCTTGACTCTAAGTAAGACCAAATGAGACCCAAAGGTAAGAAACCTTGATGAGGGACCACTTAGCAAAGTGTTGTTGTATGTAGTGTGTTGACAAAGTATGATGAGGACAAGCAAGTGACCTTTTGACTCAAGTTTAGACAAGTGTGAATGTGATGCAAGATGTGAAGCAATGATGAACTGTGTGAGACCCAAAGACAGGTTGAATGCTAGATGAAACCTAGAGAAACAACCTAGGAAGCTCAAGAACTCCGAAATTTAGCGTGTTTGTTTGCTGGACTGTGACAATTTTTCCAATTCTGAACACAGACGCGCCTGTATACTTCACAGACGCGGTTACCCGACACAGACGCGATTCTGTCCTTCACAGACACGCTTCTGAGATTTTTGTTTGTTTGAAATGCACTGTTGATTCTAGGACATAGACGCGATTATGACCTTCACAGACATGGTTATATGGCACAGACACGATTAGAACAGACACAGACGCATTTCTGTAAAATTTGTGCAATTTTTTCCAATTCTGTGAAGTCATTTTGTTGTGACCAAATCTGACTGTTTGACTGTTTTTCATGACAAGAGGACATAATGTTGATGAGGACTCAATGTTTGCAAGTGTTTAGACTGACAATGACTCCAAGAAAGTGTGTTGTTTGATGTAAAAATTGTTTTGCATACACTTGAAGACACAAAAGACACAATGTTTTGCTGTTTGGTCTTGAATGTTTGAATGTTTAAAATAAGTCAAGCACAATTCTTATGGCTGGCCAAGACAATAGTTGTTGATCCCACATGGGGTTTTACCCCCAAGGCTACGCTATTCAGAGTAGATACTTAGATGCTTGACCTCACTGGCTCCACCCTCGGCACTCACTTCTCGGGTCAGCCAAGCATCAGTCCCCATGAAAACTCCCCATGGCGAACTTTGTATCTCTACTAAGAACCGTATGTGTGTGGGCCGCTACTAGAGGTCCGACCTCCTGCCCCAACAACTAGAAGGATTTGGGCTTCTAAAACAAAAAGGTGCTAGTAAGGGCATCCGCTCGTGTGTCCATACATGCAGCACTTTCAGCTCTGTAAATACAGAAGGCTCCCAGCCGGTAGGGGTTATGCCCTACAAATGATCAAATAAATTTGATCAAATGGGTTTATGGGGAGACATAGTGTCGGTATGAACTAATTAGCACACGTTATCCATAGTTTTCACCATGAATACATTTGTTTATAGTGGTTCGAAAGAGGTGGGTTTTCCTCGCTACCACTTGGGTCGTTCTCTTCTCACTAGTAGTCCTAATGACCACACGGGAAGACAGGCCCTCTAAAGATTAAACAAAAAGAGCCTATTGCTCAAGACACAAAAGACAATGATTCAATTTTAGTGCACCAATGGAAGTGTTTGCTATTCTATGAAAACAAGGCACACAATAAAAATCCAAAACCCTTGCCAAGGACCTGCAAAAAAAAAGTTGTTAGTAGTTTGGGTTGTTTGAAATAATCACCCCTTCCTGCAAACACACAAGTTAGGTAAATTT
This sequence comes from Cryptomeria japonica, assembly GCF_030272615.1. Classification (NCBI taxonomy): domain Eukaryota; kingdom Viridiplantae; phylum Streptophyta; class Pinopsida; order Cupressales; family Cupressaceae; genus Cryptomeria; species Cryptomeria japonica. Next base: position 544,484,081 of record NC_081405.1, read on the forward strand.
TTAAAACCCAAAAGACTTTGTGAAATAGGGGCCTTCAACCAAACAATTTAGCTTCCAAGGCAAGCTGCACCACTTTTGTTAGCTAGATTTGAAAATGTTCCAGATCTGAAACCCTAAATGCAAAATTCGAAAACTGAATCAATAAAAATCAAAAATTTGAAAATGGTAAACACAAACGCAATTACCCTCAACACAGATGCATCTGGGTGACACAGACGCAGCTCTGCTCGACACAGACGTGCCAATAGAACTCAGACGCGCTTCCTGGACACAAACGCGGATAAAAATAGCACATACGTGACTTTACAACATAGACGTGCTTTCCTAGAACCTGCAAAATAAAATATTGCCGATAACACAGACGCAGCTCCAAATGTCACAGACATGCCAGAAAATCAAAAACGCGATCCAAAAATGCGCAGACACGAAAATGTCAAAAATACTGTCGAAAACGTCAGATCTGCAACTTCAAAATACAAAATCTGCAACCAGATGTTAAATGCAAAAAGGGACAAGGGTCCCATCGGGCGTGCCAAAATGTATATGGTGAAAATGGATAACAATAATAACAAAATTGAAAGGCTAAATGAATTCAACCACCAAACCCTAGCCTAACAACAACAAAGATCCACCATAACATATGAAGATTACCTAAGACAATGCAAATCAAATGAAATCACAAAGATTATACCATTACATGTCCAATAGGGTTTTGATCTCCATTCTTCCTATCTCCATTGATCTTGCTTGATATATTTGCTCTCAGATTTTATGTGCACAAGAGCTCAACAAAGAATGGAATGTGGTTGCAAGTAGGATCGTAGTGTAGTCAATTGCATAAAAGATGATTAGGGTTTGATAATGAAGAAAGCATCTCCTTAAATAGAAGACACAATATGAAATGGAGGGATAAGATTGAGAGGTGTAAAAGGAGGTCGGCTATGATTAGAGGGTAGGTAGAAGAAATAATAAAATAATGAAAGGGGTAGGTAGTGTATGAATTAAGAGATGAATGACATGTGTCATGGGTAGAAAAAGGCTAATGAATTAATTAAATAAATAAAGATTTATTTAATTAATAGAAGAATGAGATCAATTAAATAAATAAGATATTTATTTAATTTAGGAAAAGGATAATTTAAATAAATAAAGATTTATTTAATTAATAGAAGAATTAGTCTTAGATAATTAAATAAATAAAATATTTATTTAATTAGACATGACAATTTTGGGTGTCTACATTTTGCCCCTCTTGAAACCAAGCGAAGCTCAACAAGGTAACACACTTTTCAATATTTCATTATGTTGCACAGTTAATCTTATTGAATAATGTATATTGAATCTTAATTGCAGGGTCCAACAGAGCCAACACGAACAACAACACCATGAGTTGCTGGGTATAATGAACTCCCATATTGTCTTGTCTGTACACGAACAATATGAATTGCTTCTAGTGTTGATATCCAAGATGGGACTAAAAAAGTTATGAATATGCCTCATCCTTGTAAGTTTTTTTATTACAACTCCTAATTCTTGAGACTAAACTTTTTGTTCTTGATGTTTTTCACTAGTTGTCATAACCTCTGACTTTGATGCTTGTGCCTTAATAGAACTAGATGTTTCTTGTATGCGTACTTGGTCAAGGACTGCATTATGATGCTATAGGGCTACAAACTAAGATTATTTATTGTATTGAGTTGCACATTTGACATGAGTTTCCCTATGACTACTATGCACATTTATGTATATACACTATTTCTAGTCTGTATATTGATATTAATTTTGAGAAAATATTACAAAACTCAGAGTATTCTCCATAAGACTAGAAAAAAGCTCAAATAAATTTCTGCAGTGCTTTCTTACAATTACTTGCGATCATTTTTTTAGGAGTCCTGGTATCCATTTATAATAGTATGGATGCATACAAGCTTTGGACCCTTCAAAAGAAAGTTTGTTACAAACAACTGGTCATTTTCAAGAAGCAGTTATAAGTCCTTTTCAGCATCTGCTGCTTCCTTTACTTGTTGTTCTGTTGCAACCTCTTGTAACTGTTCCCAAGCATCTTCTTTCTATCCCATATACTTATCTTTCCACTCCTGATACACATCATCACTAGGCCAAGTAAAACTAGCAATCTTCTGTTTCATATCTTCTAGCCGCTTCCAAGTGACTCGTACATGCCCAATCTCTGTTTCTATGAAACCTTAATGAGATTTCACCTTTTCTATTTCCTCTATTGTTTGGACAAATAAGGATGTGTCATCAGTAATAATAATCTAATTGATCCTTAGGGACAAATTGTGGTCCACCTCCTTTAACCAAGTCTTCTCTTCCTTTAGCTGGACAGGACCAATGAAACCTCCTGGAAACATTTCAAATTTATGATTTGAATATTCTTTCCTATAAAGTTGGGCTTTTCTTTTTATACTTGCTCCTTCCGCTGAAAGAATATTCATCTCTTTTATAAACTCACATGTGGACCTTAGATTTTCATTCTCTTCTGCATCTACATGAGAAGAACACATGAGCTCTAACTCTTTACCTCTAGGCACCCACTTATTCAGGATTGGTTCCAAAGTGGCTTCTTCTTCTCTCAATATGATCAAAATCTCAAGAATCCTCTTCATATTTATGTATACATTGGAGGTTTTGACTGAGTCAACAAACTTCAAGATGGTGGCTTTCACCTTCTCCTCATATTTGTTTGCATACAATGTCTGAGCTTGTTTCAATTTTTCCAACTCATGTTGGACATTTTTAGGTAATTGGGAACTAGAAGGCATAGGAGAAGGGGGATATTCAATGATGGGACTAGTAGGAGGGGGCCTTGCTGGAGAGGAGGCTATCATGAGTGTAGAAGATTCATCGGGATGATATTGACCTGCCAGTTGACTCTGGAGTCTAGCAATTATGCTGTTTCTATTGGCTATTCCTTCTTTAGCATCATTGTAAGCTTTTAAAATATTCTCCAACTTCAATTGGAGATTAGCCTTTTCTTGTGCCTCTTTCTCTGCCATTGCAACACTGAATTTTGCAGTCTCTAGGACTGTGCTTGCAACTTCCACTACCCCTGTGTCTTGGACTCTTTTAACTATCATGCCTCCTAAGAGGCTAGAATCTTATGCATCCTTCCTTCTTTTGTTTTCATCCTTCTTTAAAGACCACATGACAAGAGCAACATTATCTTTGTTGAATGTCACTCCTTCCATAGGCTTTGTTTCTTTCCTCACTACATCAAGCACTAAGGCATCAGCTATATCCCATTCAGGGAGAATCAACACACCATCCTTTGCTACCATTTCTCTTCATTTCTCAGAGGTGATTGCTTTGAACTCCTCCATCATTTCTTGCTTAACCTCTTCTTCTACCTGAGTTGTATTTTTAAGAGGCTATACACTTTTCCTCTATTCACATCTAGTCTTGAATTCATCAATATTTTGCTTCCATAGAAACTATATAAAAGCTCCTAATGTGACAAAATTACTGCCAGCTAGGAATTCTTCACTAGCTTGCTTAACATTAAGGTCCATTTCTTGGCCCTTTAACTCACCATCAGTCAAATGCATTTCAGCATTAGGTGGCTCTTCGGGCATCCCCTTTTGGGTCTCCTCATAGGTATAGGCAATCTCACCGAGACTCCGTAACTACAATAATTGTTCAGCCACAACTTGTTCATCTCCAATGTGGATAGGAGACTGAGATGGAGAATATTGAGGCTCATCGGTTTCAATTTCCTTTCCCACTCTCTGCTTCTTAGGGGAATCCTGGATGTCAATGACATCTTCAATTTTCCTCTTCCCTTTTGAAGTGGAAGGCTCACCTGTCACTAGCATTATCACAGTGTACTTTGACCTTTTGTGCATTACATAGTCACCACGTGGGATATCTCTAGCAAAGGTAGGCTTAGCCAATACCATTTTAGCCTTATCAGGCTCATTTTGCATTATGGCCTCCCTCTTTTCTTTTAAGGTCTGCATGAGATCTTCAAAATAAAGAATCAGGAATTTTATTTTCTCCTCAAATGGATTGAAGCTAGAAAGGGGGTCATAGCTAGTGTCAAATTGATGGATAAAATCAAGGGCTTTCTTATATGCCACCCACTTCTCCTTCCTCGTTTCTTTCTCATCTAAGCTGAATTCATTTCTAATCAGATCTTTTGGGAACTGAAATTGATGTGGCCTACCTCTGCACACTGCTCTTTTTCTGAACATGCCATTGAAAAAACCCTCGGGGTCTGGACATCTTGACACTGTAGTAGACATCCTATATGGCTTAAAGAATTCTTCAAAAAATCTCCATCCACCCTTAGTGATCACAAAATGGTGAGCCATGGTAATAGTTGGGAAAATAGTCCCTTTACCTCTATTGGTTAGCTCTGCTTCTTGTACTCCCCCAATTTGTCTCAGGACTTCTGCAATCCCTATCTTCAATGGGACCTGATAGGGTAGTAAAAAGGGGGTGCCTCTAAATCCAAACACTCTAAAAATAGTAGACACAAGGTACAAATATATGTCTCTCCAATTGTGAACAATCTTGATATCCTCTGCAAACTCCTTTGGTCTGAGAAACTCCAAAAGAGCCTTAGGAATTCTAGGGTTTTCTATGCATAGAAGAATCCTAATTTTAGATGCAAAGCATCTATCAAACTTTAAATAACTTTCATCTTCTCTATCCCAAGATAGAACAGTACTCCACAATTGCACTGGCATCTCCTCTTTATCCTTGACCTTAATTAGGTCCATCTCCTTTCCAAAATAATTAGCCCCTTTGAATAGAAACATATGCATTAACATGGAGTACCATCCAAATGGCCTATCCACCTTACCATTTTTTATTCCTACTAGCCCTTTATGAATTGCATCAACAAGGTATGAGGCATAATCAAATGTTATTGCTAGGGAGGGGTTTAGAATTTGTGTAATCATTAACATATAATGGGTTGGCATATTCTTTTCAGCATCCTCTCCAAAAATTTGGCATAATGCCCAATACATACCCTTAGCTCTCAGAGTGAAAAGGTTGAGAGAGAATGGCTCCATTGTGTTGGGGCCTACAACTGTTAACCCCCCTATCTTTACAAAGAATTCTTTCAATGGGCCACTTCTAAGATGATCCCTTTGTGTGTTGTAAACCTGGGCTAACGACTCAAAGTCAATAGGTTCTAACAAATTGGAGGACTCACTGAGTTTAAACACTTTCCTGAATTCATCTTCATTTATCTCACTCAAGACTAATCCCTTTATGTTCCTGATGAATCTTGCCACAGAGTCATAATCCTGTGCAATAAGGGCTAACAGATCTACATCCATAAAAACACCTAGGACCACAAGCTTTCCTACATACTACTCCCATATGCCATTCAAAGGAGCTGGGGAATTCCTCTCCCCAAAATCGACTTTGAAGAGTCCTAAGCCTGACAATCCTATTTCAGGGTCCCTCAACCAATTACCCTTATCATAAAGGCCATCTCCAATTTTTAGATGAGGGTTCTTAGGTACTAGCTCTTTGGCCTTAGCCCCAGCATTGGTGGACATGGTTAATTGCTCTAAAAAATCATCACATATATTTCGGTCTTGGTAATTCACTTTCCCTATAAATTCTCTTCTGGGTGCCATTCTGGTCAAACAATTATACCACTAGAAGCTAGCACAGACCTCTAATGAAGTAATTCACATAGCAATATTTGAGAACAAACCAAGAGTTATCAAGAAAAGCACAAGAAACCTGATTATTCGCCTGAAGAAAATCACTCTGCAACAATTCGCTCTGCAACAAACTTTGATGAAACAATACTTAGCAATCAAGTTGATGCGGACTCAAAAGGGCAAGTTGGCATTTAAGTTTTTAGAAATTAACTCTGCATGCTTCGACTTTCTTTTCAAAATTAAATTCACCAAATTGAATTCAAAACAGGCTCCAACAGATCATAAATTTCTCTAAGTCTTTCCTCTATTTCGCTCTTTCGCTACTTTGCAGAACATAAAACTCATGCTCTTTTCTTTCGCGAAACAACACTAGCCATTGGATCTCAAGAACTTACATCGCCTTTATCTCTTTTTAATCTCTTTGCTTTAGTGTCGGGCCCTACCTCCTTTTCGCTACTTCATGGAGTTTAACTGTCGTGCACTTTTCCTTCATGAGGCCGCGCCAAGCATTAGATCAAACTCAAATCACCCGGCCTTTAACTCCAATGGGGACCGTCAATCCTTTTAACTAACCGCACCTGATCTTGATGACTAACGGTTTTTGCCATTTCACTGAGGTTAAGCTGCGGGCATCTTCGGGTCACGAAACAACGAGAAGCATTGGATCAATCTTGAGATGAATGCCTTTTAAGTGGGCCCTTTATTCGGGAATTACTTACCCCACTTGTTCTCCGGTTAATAAATGCCACATGGTAGTCGACTATTAGCCCTGGAAACTCCTTTTGGTTCCACCCTTAATCCGCCACGTGTTCCCTTTTACTATTACCACATAACTACCAGTTACACCTAGGCGGGCCCTCAACCATGTGTCACTTGACACATTACTATCAAGCTCTACAAAAAGCAGTAGCTGTTATGCCACGTCACTCCTCCATGTGATTTCCACCTATCTTTCATGACTTCATGAACATTATTCTTCGTTTGGCTTGCAGCCACAAAACCATGAGAACCGTTAGATCAAAATAGACCTGATCTGCTTTTAACTTCATGCCATGCCTGTCCCTTGGGCCCATCGGCTTTTTCGCTACTTCGCAATGACTAACTTGCTAGCATCTTATCTTCGCGAATTCACGTGAATCGTTAGATCTCAAGAACTTGCTCGTTGTTTACTCTTTTTATGACAACCTTGCCCGAACCCACTGCATACCGCCAACTGAGTGCCTTGTCACCGCCATGTCATCGCCAACTAGGGTTACCACATTTACTACCACTCTTAGCGGGACCCTCCACGTTTTCGCTATTTCACTAAAGGTATAGCTTGTGCATCTCCCGGCCACGAAACAACGAGAATCCATTGATCTTTCTCCAACCCGATCATTCTTTAACCAAAGAAGACCGCTTATCTCTGGGACCCACCAAACCCTTTCACCACTTTGTGAAGGTTAAAACACGTTTAGCTTGATCTCATGAAACCATGTTGTCCATCCGATCAGATGAAACAAAGAGAGACGACTTCTATCGATGAAACCATGTGTATCGGAGACATGCCTTTTAGTCTCCTTGAAACTCATTCTCATCGAAATCTTTTTGCTGTCCGTCGGGTTTCATGTCGAAGAGACTTTGGACTTTGGTGACTTCTTTTGTCCTCCCATCAAAACTCATATCCTTATCGATATCATTCATCGATGTAGTTTTCTTTTGTTTTATCGATATCACTTTTTCGATGACAGTGCTTCTTTCGGTGAATCTTCTTTATCTTGCATCAATGATATTGTTTCTTTGAAAGCTTTTCTCATCAGTGGGGGCCACCTCTACTTTCTTCGATACCTTTTGTTGGTGGGACCATCCCTTTCAGTGAGTCTTTTTGCACCGATAGTGTTATATCCTTGAAGACCTTTTCTTGTCGATGAGAACGATCTCCACTTTCCTTGATATCTTTTATCGATGGAGTTACTGTCTTCGATGAGTCCTTTCTGAAGTTAATCGGCGTTTTCTTTCTTCAATGCCCCTTTTATATCGATGAGACATCTCTGGGTCTCATCGATATTGTTTGAATCTTAGATACTTCGATAGAATGCTTTTAGCCAAGAAAGAAGTCCTTATCGCTGGGTCCTGCCAAACCTTTTCGCTACTACACAATAGGTAACTTTCAGGCATGTTGAGTTCATGAATCCACGCGGGCCATCCAATTGACTAAGAGTTGCACAATAATTACAAGGCCCAACGATCATTAGAAAAGGCAATTTAAAGGCGAATAAAAATTAAAACATTTAAAAGGGCCGCCTAGGTAAAAAACAATGGGGGGAACACTTTGCATGACAAAAGGATCCATTACTTAAGTGAATAAAGTAACACGGAAATAGAATTATAAGGGTTTTTTCTCAAACATTTTGAAAGTGATTAAACCTAAACCCTAAACCCTCTTTAGGACCCAAAGAAATAGAAGTCACAAGGCCATACCAGACCCAAGAATTTCATAGAATTAGCCAATTATGGAAAAGAATACTCATTTTTTAAATAGTGATAACAATAACCTCTGAACCTTTATCTCTTCCCTCAAAAATGAAACTTGCCATTTGAATTCCTTTCTCATATTGATTAGCTTAATAATATTTGTTCAATGTTTTTTATCGTTAAAAGATTACCTTCCTTTTAGATAAATTAGTTAGATTCTTATTATGTTGAAGAACTTTTAGTTAGTTTTCTCCTTCAACTGAAGTAGTTATGTTTTATTTTGAAATGCTCAATTTGTTATCTTAATATAGATCACAATTTATTTTCTTTAAGTATAGAATTAATGGAATATTACATATGGTATTAGAGCAACCAAGTTCAACATTGAACCTCAGGCTTTCCACCTATAAACAAAACTATATACATATGCAGGCGCACCATGGTTGAGATAATATGCATGCGCACTATATAAAAAACTATATTCGCAAGTAAATCTTTCATTCAAATCCACAATATGAAACACAGAGTTTTACTTGAAGAACACAAGTAACCTTATCTCCTTTAGATAATATCACAAGCAACTGCCTACAGAAAGATGCAGTAATCCACAGCATATACACAAAGGAAAGACGACTGATTATATTATTTATGTTCGCAAAATGGTACAATAGTAAGCCTGAGGCTATATTCTACTTGTTCTCTAATGATTCTTATTGTTACAAAAATTCCCTCATTTATATGAGGGTAAACATTGTCACCAAGCATCGTGGCTTTTCAGCACATAACTATTAATTAGCACTTTTGTTAACAAACTAGAAGATAAACAAGTTCAACATTCCTACGTGTTCAATGTACTTATCATCTTTATACATTAGAATGTCATTGTTTAGTGTCCTCATGTCGCTTTCTGTCTGGAAATGATTGGATAGAATATTGTTAACACAAAGTGACAAATCTTTGTCTCGATCCAACTCTGCTACTGCTCGATTCTTCTCATCACTGAACTCTTGTTTCCACTATTCCAATGATACTAACTCACCATTACTATAAAAAGAGGGCACCCTAGGGGTATTCCCATCATCTAGCCTCTAATGCTCTTTCCTTAATTGATTTGCCAATTCATCATGGGACTTCAAGTGAGCCTCGGCTTCAATTTTCTCACCTAGATTCATCAGACTATTTTCATTCATCAAGCCTTCCAATCAAGACCTGAGCCTTTCATGCTCTTTCACAGCTTTGACTGTTCCAGTGTATGTCTTCCAATAGATTTCTACAACCTGCATCATACTTTTGAATCTATGGTCAACGACCTCGAGAACTAATTTATCCATCTTTTGCTATTCCTTTTTTAGTTGTCGAGATGTCTTTTTGGCCCTGTTCCTCCAATACATAGCATCTATCAAGGCATCCATGGCATCTCTGTCAACACTGTATGTCATCCCTGTTTGACTGGTACCTGTATCAATCTGAAGCAATCTTGCTTGCAGCCTTTGTTTTTCTTCATCGGTTTTCTCATATAGGCTTTTGTATGTACAATTTTCTCAGACCAGAAACTCTATCTGATCTTGGTTTAGTGACATCCAAATTTAGTTTGGCAATTGTTCTAGGGTCAGTCTTTCCAACTTGCTGCACCATCAAATGTCCAAAAGATTCTTCTGTATCAACCAATATAGGTCTTTTATCTTTGGGATAGATAGCCCACTGTAGAAGAGCCTTCTGATTTGGATCATATCCTGCTCCTCTAAAGAGTTTATCAATCTCTTTTGGCATCATTTTCCTACTTGGGTCATGTTTCTTGAGGAATCCATCAAACAACAAGGCAGAGTTCATGTCCCATCTAGAGTATAATAGCACACCAGCTTCCTTAAGCAACTGTCTTCCCTTCTCAGGTGTCATTTCTCTCATCACAAGATCCATCTCCTCTTGTAACTTTTGAATTTGCTCCTCTTCTTCACTATTTCTCATGATATTCCTAATTTGAGATCCTTTATGTTGATAGAGGAATGCGGTGAACTCCTTGGAAGCAATGAAGTCACTATCAGCAATGAAATCCTCATGCTCCAGGAATCTGATGTCAGCCACTTCTCGAACATTCAGTTGTCCTGTTGCCAAGTCTATCAGTGTATCCTCTACATAACCAGGGCGGTAATCCTCTACATAACCAAGGGGGTAATCCTCTCAAGCAGTGAATGGAACGATGCCAGATGTGGAAGAAGGAGACATATGAGCCAAAGGCTCTGTATTCCTAATAGTATCAATGTAATCCCTAAAAACATGAGGTGGGACTCCCTCAAGTATTTCCAATTCATGCTCCACAAGTTTGTTGGCCAACTCCAAGGGGTCTTCAATCTTTTGTAACACGTTCTCATCCATTTTCCTTCTATAAAGCTTCCATTTATAAGCCTGCATTACTTTCTCAAACTTTATTCGCTTCACTCTGGCCTCTTCTCTGCCAATGTTCTTAATGAGGGCATCTGGTAGGTAAGATTTATGCTCTCCAGCCTTCAGCTTTTGTGATGACCGAGCTATCCTTATGTATCATTCAAGATCCAAATTGGGCCTTGGATCCCCCATAGCCATGCCATAATAATCCAATTTTGTCTGCAGCAAGCCATAACTCTTTGAACTTTTCACAATAAAATCTGAAAATAATAACAACCCAGATACAATTGATTTTTTTCCATGGCTTGTCAGATGTTTTGTACTCACTATTGCAAGTTGCCTCACAATTTCCAGACAAGCCACTCTGTTAGGGACTGTAAGTGGTAGTAAGTATGGTCTCCCTTTGAACCCGTATACCCTGACTTGTGTGCAGTCTGAAAAACAATACCAATCTCCCCAATTGTGTTCAATTGAGGGATCTTTAGCAAACTCTTTTGGTCTTAGGAATCTTTGAACCTCTGGTGCAAGGGCATGATCGCATGGGCATCCCAACAGTCTATATAATGGCTTGACAAAGAACTCCTCAAAATGCCAATATTGATTATTCACATACCTCTGGTCTCATGAAGAAACCCATAGTTGCACTAGTTTTCTCATTCTAGCATTGTCATATGTCCTAACACATAACTCTTCTCACCATAACCCTTCATCTTGTCCCACATACAATAGCATATGCATAAGTAAGGAATAATGCTTGAAATGAACATTGATGACATCCCCCTTTAACTTTTCTAACCCATGATTCAAAACCTCAACCAAATAAGAAAAAAAATCAAAGAAGCGGGGGTCCTTAGACTGCAAATCGGCACAAATGACCATGGCTGCAATATCCATCAAAGGATGGGCTTTTATCCCTAGCACTTGGGCAACACAATAATAGGTATACTTGAAATATGGATGGAAAGAGTTGACATCATAGGGAGCTTTGTCATCCTGACCTAGTGGCACTAAGGACCCTGCATTCCTAGGTCTATCTATAGGGAGTCTCCATGTTTTGTAAATGTGCTCTAGGTTAAAATATTCACTTGTTAACTTCTTGAGGTCAATCAATTCTTCAAATCCCCAATCCAACTCGAACACGATGTCAATAACCTCCTTTGTGATTGTAAGAATTGGCTCACACATGTAGTTATATATGGTCCTAGTTTTAGGGTCATAATTGTTTGCCAATGCCTTCATGAGCTCCACATTCATGAATACATTTAGCCATAGCTAACCTTCCTAAGTTCAATCGCCATAAATTGTTGATAGGTTGAGGGGCAACTCTTCTATTGTACCCATATATGAATAATTCATACCCTCTCAACTCTGTCCATATGTCTCCAATATCCTCAAACCGGTCCTCCAGGCCTTCCTCATCCACTCTAATCTTCTTGGACCTCAAACTGGATGATGGGCATTGGTCAATCACGTCCTGGGCCAAAGAATGCCCTTCCCTTTTCTATCTTTTAGGTTTTTCTTCTGCAGCGATAGGTTCTTTTCCCTTTCTGGTCTTATTAGTTTTAGATGATGATTCCATTTGAATTATGTAAAAGAGGTATGTGTGCAAACAACTTACTTGTAATTACTAAGCTTTATCTGTGAATTCGCCCAATTCCTGCTTTCAGTTTGTTGCTTGTGAATTCCTTAATGATGTGCCCTTTGATTGTTGATCCACTACTTATGGCATATTTAATCAGTTAGTAATGGCACTTTGGACAACGATCACTCGGGCATGATAACTCAATGGTGAAAGAATAGTACCAAACCAGTACTGAGAGAGGGAGGTGAATTAGTATAGACAAAAGCTTTAGTCTTAAACCGGTTTGACAACAAACACTCCAAATGACTGGTAAATAGTGATATCGGTTTGGAACAGAGTACAACCAGTAAAGCTAAGAATGACTAAGACAAGCATTAACCGGTTAATCACTTAACTTTCCACTCAACTCAAAAACTACACTGCCATTTCACCCTTATGCATGAACAGGTAATCTATCATCAAAACATAATAACAGCTAGTTCAACATGTTTTATTGACAGGCATAAAACATAGAACCTTCATATACTTGACAGACAATAACAAAGCATCACAAGATAAAAGCATCACAGATGACACACATATTTTTCATGTGGAAACCCAACTGGGAAAAAAACCACAGTGGGGATGAATACCCACAAGCTATTTTTGAACTCTTTAGAAGTCCGCTCTGTTAGGAGCCTTGTCCAGTTAGAGACATTACAATAGGTTCTGCTAGGAACCGATCCTGTTAGAGATCACCCGGTTAAGGGATGGCTAGACTACCCGGTTAAGGGTTAAACCTTGTTAAAGGATTTCAAGAACTCAATAGCTAAAGGATTTCACTAACTCAGTAGCTTCAAGTTACCCTATTAAGGGATTTACAGCAAGTCGGTTGAGGCTACCCTATTAAGGGATTTATAGCAAGCCAATTAAGGCTACCCTGTTAAGGGATTTACAACAAGTCGGTTAAGGCTACCCTGTTAAGGGATTTCACAACTGTTGAAGTGGTTAAAGATCAACAGGCATAATAACGATCTGATGATAGCACTCAATGCCAATGCAGATCCGCTTAAGCTCCTCTTAACCTTCTGCACTTACACTCTGTAGGTATCACTTCTCTCCTCTGGTCTAGCAAGAATCACGTATCCTTTCTCTTGGATACACACACAAATTTTGCCAACAAATTTAGAAAGAAACACAACATTGACCTTATAGGAAACAGACAGGTCAGAAGCATAAACCCTAAACCCTAAACTTGTTAGGTTAAGCAATTCAAATGGTTCAATCTTGACCGTTGAGCATACTGCATTAAATGCAACAGTTCTTGATCAATTCGCAAGACATTCTCCATCGTCCATTTTCCACCGATGTCATGGCAGCTGATAACCCATCACTCGTTATCACCATTTACAAACTTCGCACATTCCCGAGGTAGATAGGGATAGTCTTCTTCATGCAAGATCCTTTACGCGCATAAGGCTTACATGGCAACACGATTTGTTCTTCATTACCATGCTAACTCATCACATGATCACCGATTGAGTCACACAAGCTTGAGGCACTTCAACTGGAAACCCTGACACTACCAACCGGTAGTCACACAAGGGTTCCATGTACTGGTTCCCATAACAACATGTCGGTTCACCTTGACATGCCGGTTCACCTTGAACAAATATACCACTTCACTTTCGCATATATATACCAGTTCTCACATATGCCGTTTCACTTCATATCACATATTGACATCAATGACAACATACAGTATCATTATGTCCTCATACCGGTTCCCATAATGCCAACAAGGCACATGTTTGAATTTAATGGTGATGTGACCTTCCTGGGATTTTTTTATGATTTTTGCGGCAATCAATAATCATTTCGATGAGGATATGTCTTTCGATCATTTGTTTCTTTAGTCCATAGATCTCTTTGTTTCTATCGACAATACTCTTGTTTCGAATATTACTTCGATCAAGTATTTTTTCCCTTCATCGAAATACTATATTCAGTCAGTATGGTTGTCTCCTCATTGAAACATATCTAATATCCATCGGGTCTTATGTCGAAGAAACCTTGGGCTTCGGTGTCCTCCTTTATTTTTCCATCAAAATACTTCTTTCATCGATATCACTATGCCACGTCAATGAATGAGTCATTTATCTCACTGAAGCTTTTCTTTATTTTCCCTTATCATTCTTCACCAATAAAGTTACATCAGCAAAACCACGCATATCAAGAACATGCCTTTTAACCTCCTCGAAACCTATATCCTCATTGATATCTTTTATCGATGTAGCTTCCTTTTGTCTAATCGATATTATTCTTTCGATGAAAACGCTCCTTTTGGTGGGTCCTTTTTATGTTGCACCTATAGGATTATTTCCTCAAGAACTTCTCCTGTCGATGAAGACCCTCTCTACTTTCTTTGATATCTTTTGTCAATCAAGTTTAACCTCCTCGAAACCTATATCCTCATCGATATCTTTTATCAATGTAGCTTCTTTTTGTCTGATCGATATTATTCTTTCGATGAAAACACTCCTTTTGGTGGGTCCTTTTTATGTTGTACTGATAGTATTATTTCCTCAAGAACTTTTCCCGTCGATGAAGACCCTCTCTGCTTTCTTCGATATCTTTTGTTGATGAAGTTATTATCTTCGGTGAGTCCTTTCGACATTTCCTTCCTTCGATGGCTCTTTTATATTGTTGATAATTATTAATTTTTTTATAAAAATGATTATCGTCGGAATTACAACAAATACCAAGCTTTTGACCGACGACTTCTTTGACCGTCGGCAGAGTCCGTTGGATTGTCGAATTTTCGACGGGCATGGCATCATCAACCAATTCGACGCCAAGTTTTCGACGGTGGATTTTGTCGACACTCCGATGAAAATTCATCGAAAATCTGACAAACGACCATCGGAAATCAGCTCTGAATGTACTAGTGGAGGTAGTGTTCTTGTGCATTGAAAAAAGCTGAAGGTAGACATTCTTCTCATATTAACTAAATAAATTATCCAGTTTATTTAAATTAATTCATTAAACCACACCTCTAAACCAATTAAATGAATAAAGCATATTTATTTAATTTAAACCACTTTCTTCTTTTAAATAAATAAATAAATATTTATTTAAATCACTAAAACAAATCCCCCCAATTGCATTCTCCTACAAATGCAAGTTGCACCTATTTTGTTGAAATAAAGTAATTTATTTTAATAAAAATCTTATTTTCCCTCACCCACCAAACTCACTTGCAATCCTAAATCCCCTTCTGGACTCTTCTAACCACTTTCTAAATTATTCTAATCATTCCCAATTAGCCTAATCCCATCCCCTAATTATTGTCACATTCCTAAGAACCTTGAAGTCACTTCTCAAAGCCTCAAAGTCTTTGAAAAGCATTTAATTCTTTATGTGTTCAACATGCTAACCCCTAAAGTCTTCCAAACCACTAATGGCTCTTACATGACCATTAATGGCTCTTACATAACCATTTATGGTTAAATTTACTTGCCCACATGATTAGAGACTTTACCTCTAACTCAACCTCTATTTGACTCATGGGTCTCTTCAAGCATTTATTGCTTTGACCATGGTTATCCTCACTAACTCTTGCACAAGAGTTTATCCATTGGATAAAGACATTATTTATTGGATAATGGCTTTATTCATTCAACTCAACATTAACCTTACCTCCCAAGTTAACCTTGTAGTCATGTCAAGCATTTAATGCTTCCTACCTCTCCCCTCAACCCATCTCATGTTGACATTTGTCATCCTGGGATTGGATTGAAAGCCCTCACATGGATCATAAACCCATCAATCCTAACCCTTGTTGAGATTACTCAATCTCAACCATCCATTTCTTGATTTTTCCTATAAATAGAGCCCATTTCTTCATAATCCAGATCAAAAAATATTGTATGTATCTAAGTTATAGTGAATTTAGGAGAGCATTTTAGCATAATCTACATGTCTTTTTCACTAAAATTAACATTAGTTAACTAAATAACATCTCATATTTAGCTTGTTTTACATTTGCATTGGCATAATTAATCATTTTCAATCTTGAATCTCCGTAAGACATTCAACATAGTGCAAAAAGCTACTGAGAGCTACACTCATTTGGAACTTGGAGAGGAGAGGAACGAGGGAGGAGTATCTACAAGCATGTTGGAGGGCATTTGGAGATGTTTCATTGCATTCCTTTGTTTGTTAAGCTTTCCATTTTCTATTTGGTATCTCTCTTGATATGCTTGCTTAGGATAGTCTCTCATTTGTGATTTTTGACACTAACACTAATGTTTGAATTGCTCCTTGTGTTTGTGTGTCTTCCTAACATCCTTTTTGCAGAGTATCATTTGGTGAACCCGACGTGAATCGAACACACAACCTTGTGGTCAAATTTTTGAAACTACTAACATTTTTGCTTGTTGAAAGTGTCACACACGCCGCGCTTTAGCACTTTTGAACTCATTTTAACATCTTCGAAAGTTGGTGTTTTAGAGCTTTCATTAGCTAAAGTAGCACTTTCACGTTTCAATTAGCGCTATTGTCTCTAGTTTAGCGCTATTGCTCTTCAAATAGCGCTATTGTAATTAGTTTAGCCCTTTTTTGCTCTCTGTCTGACAGAGATTTTATCTTGTGTAACAGTTTCTTTTAGCGCTTTTGTTGTTTCTTTTAGTGCTTTTGTCATTCTTTTAGCGCATTTGTCATTCTTTTAGCGCGTTTCTTGTTCTTTTAGCACATTTGTTCTTTTAGCGCATTTATTCTTTTAGCGTGTTTGTCAGTCTTTAAGCATGTTTCTTGTTGTTTTAGCATGTTTGTCATTCTTTTAGTGCGTTTGTCATTCTTTCAGCGCTTTTGTATTAAGTAGCGCGTCTGTGTTTACACAGAGTAGCACTATTGTAACAGAGAGTTGTAATATCATTTTTGCAACCAAAAAATAAAAAACATTTAGGCTTGTAGAAGCCCACCAAAAATTCTTTTTTCACTGACTGGTTGCTTTTTGTGCAAGTTTTTGACTAACCTCATTGTAGGATTTTTAAGAGTTAGATTAGGAAGCAAAATTATTTTTTACTAACTTTGTCTTTCAAAGTTGGGTTTAAAATGAATTCACTTTCTATTTTGGCTTAAAAGAATTAAACTTCACATTTCTTTTTGGGTCCTAAAATGAATCACATCTTTTAAATTTGGGCTTAAAAAGAAACTCACTTGTCAAAATAAAAAGAACCACAAACTCAAACCCAACAAATTAGCTTTTTTTGCAAGTTAGGATTCATTTCATTTTGGGTTTTAAAACAAGACAAAACAATTTTTATTTCTTGCATCAAGCTAAAATTCATAATCAACACTTCATTTGTGCAAGTTAAAAAGAACCCCCAATTTGTCAAAAATTTTGTTTTCAAAGCGATCTACTTTAAAGCAAAACGTGTTTCAAATTCAATTGACCAGGATTTCAAGTTCCTAGATTACATAAAATTTTGCCTTAAAGTTAAAAAGAACACCATTTTTGTTGGAGCAACATCTCCAAATAGTTTTTAGATGACATTGATATAACTTGGTTAAAAAGAACAAGTGTTTTTAGTGATTGGCACATTTGTGCAAAGTTTGTCGATTGGTCCTACTTCTAACACACACTATCCTCTCCCTTGGATTTCGTGGTCCTAGGTGCAAGAGAAAAGTGTTAGTAACACTCAAAATTTTATCTTTTAAGAGAGGTCTGCCAAGAGACACATCACTCTTGGGAACGACCTCATACAGTAAATCCTTTGAGCCGCTATAGATATCAGGTGTGAGCGAAAGTTGTAGCCTTGGGTATAGTTGTTCCTATAGTGTAACTTTTTGAAAGGACATATGGGCCCCCACAAGTTACAAGGCTCTTAAGTGAGTCATTGCAGAATGAACTTATGTCCAAAAGCATCAAACATTACTAGACACCTTTTTATATAGAAACCCACCCATTATATTGATTGAGGATATTTGTGAGAAGTTCACTGCAAGAGCATAGATGGTTTTTCTCCCAAAATACTCACCATACATATTTCCTTGAGTAGAAACATGACTTTTTGAAAGGCTCTTTGTAGCTTGATAAAAGTGGTGACTCCCCCATCATAGAGATCATCTATCTGCTATGCTCGCGCAAGACTTAGTATATCACATCCTTACCTGCTACGACAGGATTCATAAGGTATGTATTACCAAAGTTGAAGAAATATCAAGATGTGGACTGAAATTATCGCAACTGGCCATGTGACTTTAGGGATAAAGTGTGTTTGAAGTGTCTTCATTTTGTGTCAGACCAGTAATAAATTGAGCCAACTTTAGGCTTTTGGAAAAACATACAAAAACATTTGAAAAGGGGTCAAAAAGTTCAAAGATTGGGTTGATTTAAGCCTACACCTATTTGTGCCTTTTGAGGCAAAATTATTGTGCTTGTGTGCTTGCTCTATTTTCTTGTCAAAGAAATCCAAAACAAATTCAAACCAAGTATTCATCCAACACAATTTTCCATCAAACATTTGACCAACAAACAAACATCAAACAAAGTGCAAACAAGATATCAAATTATATGTTCATCCTTCAAATCTTGAGAAAGAGGAATCTTCATCAACATGTCAATTTGAAGAGAAGACCATTGAGTTCAAAGGATTTCATCAATAGAAGGAAATTTTTCTATTTCAATAGACAAATTTTTATCTCACACAGAGCCTTCTTACATCATATGCATCTATATCTTCAAGGAAAATCCAACGAGTTTGATAAAGAACCTTTCAACAACAAAACTTTTACTCAGTATAGAGCTTTGAGTTATCACAAAAATAAAGGACGCAAAATCAACCCTGCTTTCTTTCCAAACATCCACATTACCTATAACATAGCTTGAGAAGAACCACCAACCCCTGAGCGAGAAGAGGAATAATTTGTCCCCTTTGTAACACAAAGTTTTTATTGAGGTTCACATTCTATCCACTCACATTCATACATCATCAATCCATTTAAACTCTCAAAATATAAAAAGGTCTTGTCCTAAGTTATTTTTAGATATTGCTTAAATCAAAACAACACATCACTTCTTAGAGTGTCTCTACATCTAGGATAAATCATCCTAAGAGGCATTTCTATGCAGGTTAAAACTAGTCTATGAGTGCATCCTCTCATTACTAGGTAGCTTGGTTTGTAACACATCTCAAACCTTGCTATACCTTATCACATCAAAATTGTTGACAACACAAAGAACAATTTGTAAAATTTTTTGGTAACATCCAACCTTCAGTGTTAGAGATACATCTTCTAGACACTTCACAAAACAGTTATCTCTCATTCCATCACCAACTCATAATCACTTTCACCAAACTTCAAAAACCAACTTTCAAACAAAATGGCTCACACTCGATCGAAAACTAAACAAATAGAGATTGAAGAAGAGGAGGACGAAAATCTCAATGACTTTCAAGAAGCCGTTGGAGGAGGTCCAAATGATGAAGATCCTAGTACCCCAACTCCTAAAGCAATAGAAAGAGAACAACACAACCCCAAGTTCAATCGACTTTTCGATGAAATCCTTACAAACAATGCAGATGCTCATTTTTTAATACTTGCTCAAGAGGGAGCTAAACTACCCTCTGATTTTGATACCACACAAATACAACAAACATCAGAAAACCATAGTCGTAACATTGGTGGAAGAGGTAGGGATTACTACCGCTATGATCTTAATCTTCAAAGAAATCCCCCACCTCCTCCTCCTAACGAAATAGATATGTTGAGGCAACAAGTCAAGAATCTCGCTCAACAACTCCATAGTGGTGTGAAGACTACCTGGTTTTCACTTAATGATATTTGTCCCTATCCCTTTGATAGGAACCTACATATGTCAACTTTTCCATGAGGGTTTGAAACACCTAAGTTTGAAAAGTATCGGGGAAAAGGAGACCCTAGAGATCATGTTCGGGAATTTCACTCAGCTTTCCTAGAAGTAGCATATGAAGACACATATCAAATGTGCCTCTTTCCTCAGAGTTTGGGGGGAACAACCATGCAATGGTTTTCTTGATTACCAGGCGGCATTAGGACATTCAAGGAACTAGTCCAAAAGTTCATCGCGCATTATTCACACAACATAGAATGCGATGTTACCATGGTAGATTTGTGCAATACCAAACAAAAGCCAGGTGAGCTATTTTCAGTTTTCCTGCAACGCTGGAGGCATCTGTCTAGCAGACGTTCTCTTCATCTTCCTGAATGAGAGCTAGTGGAAATATTTATTTCCAACTTAAACAATGAAATGGAATTTCATCTATACATGAAAGGAACAAAGTCTTTTGAAGACATGATCACCCAGGGATTAAAATGTGAAAGCACCCTTATCAAAATATACAATGAACGAAAAGATGGCCCTCGCCTATGTTTTAACAGTGATAAACCCAACTTCGGGAATAAGAACAAGAACATCGTCAATGACATTGGACAAAATTCCCACACTCATCTCCATACTAGAGCTCTTATGCCTATCTCCCTCCCATAGAAATATCTTGGACCAAGCTCTCCAAGAAGCGTCACTCCCTCCCAACCTTAATACAGATCAATTTCAAGCTATGGTTGGTAATCTGAGGTCATCACCATGTCTCACTTTCTCTGAAAGTGACAATACATCCTTCCAACAACCTCATAACGCCTCACTCCATATTGAAGGATTTGTAAACCAACACAGGATCAAGCGAGTCTTGATTGACAATGGTGTCAGTCTAAATATATGTACATTACAGTTGGTCATAGCATTAGGATATGCAATATAATCAGTGGACCCTCGCAAAAAGATAACCATAAAAGCCTATGATGATGCAGAGCATTCTTCAAAAGGAGTTGTTGTGTTGCCTATTAGAGTGGGCCCAGTGGTGAAGCACATCATCTGTCAAGTCCTGGACCTTCCTCTGCCATATAATCTCTTGTTAGGAAGACCTTGGATATAGACCATGCAAGCCGTTCCATCCACCTATCATCAGTGTATCAAGTTTCCCCGTAATGGTGTAGAAGTCATAATCCTGGGCGATGCAAATCCATTTGCATATTGTAACAATATTAACCATCAAATAGAGATCACCATTCCTAACAACAGAGAAGCTATTTCATCCACATCATATGTTATTCCAACCTCTCTTTCTAGTTCAATCACCCCTATACCAAAGCAAGAGAAGTTGAAAATGAAAATGGCTGAGGAAGGTCCTGGGGAGTATAATCTAAGCCAGCTCTTTTGTGTTGGGCAATTACTCACTTCCCCTAGAACTTATGGCAAGCCTCAAAGGTTGCTTCAACCACCACTAGTCAAGCCATCATGCACTTTGACATAATTCATCCCTGGAAAAAGTTAGGAAGAGGAGATCAGAGATGAGGACCTAGTAGAATGAATCTACAAAGACCCTATCACCACAAAAATTCCACATGCTAAACTACCCATAGACAAATATGGAAAAGGCCTTACTATCATGTAAATAATGGGCTATGATGGGCAGAGTACTTTGCAACCTTGCAAGCAAGGATGACACGAGCCCTTACGACCAAAGTTAAAACCCAAAGATAACACTGGATTAGGTTTTCAAAAGGAATCTCTTCCTAACCTTAGATTCAAAGGGAAACCCAACAAACCTCTATATCAGCCTAATACTCTAAAGAAACCACCGTTGATTATATCGGCAGCACCAAGAACATCCCTAACTACCCCAACAAGGCTGAGAATTCCATTAGTAGCATCCACAACACCACTCACACCACTAAAATACCTACAAAACCCATAATCCCATTAGCAACACCGATAATCCTACCTATAACACCAATCATCCCACTAACCAAACCCACAACCCCATCAACAACAACAATCGCATCAACAAAACCATTAGCGGCATCCATACCATCGACAACATCAACAACATTGATAATTCCATCAAAAATAATAGATTCAACAACATCGATACTCCCAGTATCAGATTCGATGATACCGATAATCCTCCCCGCAACACCAACCATTCCATCTCCAGAAGTACATAAGTCGATCACAACTGCAGTGTTCAACTCAAAGGATATCTCTGTTTGGTATAGTAATTGGATACTTAAAAGCAACTCAGAGACCAACTCACATGAGTGGAATCTGGCTCTGTACATTTATACACATCAGATGAGGAAGACACATCACCACCTCCACCTCGCAAAGAAATCCCTATTTACGAAGAGACACAGATTAAAACCTCTTGGGTTCCTGAACTAGAAACACCTTCCAAAAACCCTATGTCACATCCTACACCTAATTCTGACAGAGAGAGTACCATCAACGACCTTCTCCACAATGTATTAACCCTCACTGATTCATCCCATGAACTTAACCTGATCGATGAGGTAATGCCTATTATCTATCCTGAACTCATTGAATGGAACCAACCTAATCCCCCATGTCTCGACCAATTCCAAAATGATGAGGTGATCATTGACATTTTGGAACTACGAGATAACATACCAAGCAGGGATCACAAAGTTGGATTCGCCATCGAACTTAATAGTGCAACATACTTTGGGGCAGATGCCAATCCTTTTAGCTACAAAAATATCACAATGAAACATGGATCTTTCAGTGAAAACCACACTATGGCACTGTTTGATCCCAAAAAAGTAAAAAGAAAGAGCGTATCCAACAGTGAAAACATCTATAAGGTGCCTACGGATGAAAGGTTTGACGTCCTCCCCTCTAGTACAAATCAGGAGAGATCGACGATCCTAATTGAGGAAACAAAAAAATTCAATACATAGGGACCCCTGAGACTCCTCACCAAATACATTTGGCATCTCTACTCACTCCAAAGGAACAACCAAAATTTATGGAATTCTTCCAGAAGCATCAAATCAACTTCGCATGGTCTTACGCAGACATGCCTAGCTTAGATCCTGATTTAGTCATGCATCACCTAACCATGGAAAAAGGAGCTAAACCAGTAAAACAAAAGTTCAGAAAGATGCACCCATAGATTGTTGTGCTTGTCAAAGCAAAACTCAAAAATATCTTAGATGTTGGTTTCATCCGACCAATCGATTATGCTGATTGGATCTCCAACATTGTACCTGTCAGCAAGCCTAATGGGGGCATCTGTATCTACACAAATTTCAAATATCTAAACAAGGCATGTCCTATGGATGACTTCCCCCTACCAAACATTGACATGATCATGGACCTAACAGCAGGACATGCCATGCTTTCTCTTATGGATGGCTTTTCAGGGTACAACCAGATCAAGATTGCTCTAGAGGATCAAGATAAAACCACCTTTACATGCCCATGGGGAACCTACTGTTGGAACGTGATGTGATTTGGTCTAAAAAATGTAGGGACAACCTACCAAAGAGAAATGACTACCATCTTTCATGACCTAATGCACATTATAATGGAGGATTATGCCAATGATTTACTAGCTAAATCATTAACAAGAGAAGGTCATCTAGAAATATTGGGTCAGGTCTTTGAGAGATTAGAGCAATATCATGTACAGCTTAATCCCAAGAAATGTATCTTTGGAGTAACCTCGGGGAAGCTTCTAGGATACATTGTCTCAAGCCAAGGCATTAAGGTTGATCCAGAAAAAGTTAAAGCAATCATGGACATGCCACCTCTAAAGAACGTCAATCAATTAAGGACATTACAAGGGTGCCTACAATCAATTCAGACATTCATTGCACAACTGGCAGGCAAGTGTCATCCCTTCACACATCTGTTACACAAGAATATATGTTTTCAATGGGATACAAAGTGCCAACAAGCATTCCAAATGCTTAAATACTATCTCATGAATAAACCGTTGTTGATCCCACCAGATCCAAGTACACATCTATTGCTCTATATTTTAGCTACAAATACGACATTAGGAGTACTGCTGGCACAACACAATGCAGAAGGGAAAGAGTGTGTTGTATACTATATCTCTCACACACTGGTCAGCTATGAACTCAATTACACACCTATTGAGCAATCTTTCCTAGCAGTTATCTTGGCAACCACTAAATTGAGGAACTACCTATTGACACATAAGGTACAACTCATTGCCTAGATCGATCCACTAAAGTACCTACTCAGCAAAGCAGCATTGACAGGACGCTTGGCCAAATGGGTTATGATCTTGAGTGAATTTGACATTGAGTATGTGGACCGCAAGGCTATCAAGGGCCAAGTTATTGCAGATCAGTTGGTTGATGCAACCCTCACAATTGATCATCCTCTTGTTTCAAATTTTCCATATGAAGAGATCTTCATGATCACAACAACACAACCATGAAAGCTCTACTTTGATGGCTCATATACTAGACATGGCTTGGGGGAAGGCATTATGTTTATCACACCTCAAGGTGACAACATCCCAAAGTCTTACCGACTAACTTTTCCATGTACAAACAACATAGAAGAATATGAGGCCTTGATCACAAGACTCAGACTAACCATACAATGGAAACTAAAAGAGCTACAGGTATATGGCAACTCCCAACTAGTCATCTAACAAGTCACAGATGAATATCAGACCAAAGATGATAAGCTCATGTCATACAAGCAAATGGTGGACAATTTAAAAGCATCATTTACAACTATCACCTTTGAGCAGATACCTAGAGATCAAAATTGAGCTACTGACGCAATGGCTACAATTGCATCTCTCCTAGATCTTCCACAAAATTCAACATGCTACGAGTTCTTGGTAGAACATCTTTGGATTCCCACTTATGATATCCCCGAATTTGAGATGATATGTCAACTTACCGGTTCCGGATCCCCATGGTATGGTGAGTTCTACATCTACCTATGTGATCACACACTTCCTTCTAACCAATCGCATAACCAACGCAAAACCTTCATCTGGCAAATCGCTCAATACACCATCATTGCTGAAACCCTATACCCACGCAATGTTGATGGTAATCTCCTTCGATGTTTGGAACAAGATGAGACAAAAAAGGCCTTGGAAGTGGTACATGAAGGAATTTGTGGGACTCACTCAAGCGGTCCTTCACTAGCCAAGAAAATCATGCGAGTAAGATACTATTGGCCATCCATAGAAAAAGACTCCTACTATTTTGTCAGAAAATGCAAGAAGTGCCAAGTTCACGGAGACCTGATACATGCACCAACATAGGAATTGCATCCAATCACAACACCATGGCCCTTTTGTCAATAGGGACTTGACCTTGTGGTTAAAATTCATCCATCTTCATCCAACAGCCACAAATTTTTCATTACCACCACCAAATACTTCACAAAGTGGATCGAAGCCATTCCACTTACCCAAGTCATCGGCAAGTAGATTGCCTCATTCATCCTTAATTACATCATCTACCAGTATGGTATACCCATGTCCATCATCACAGATAATGGGCTTCCTTTCAAAAATCAGGATGTCCGTGAGCTCTGTGAGAAGTTTCACATCCAACACCGCTTTTCCACTCCCTATTACCCATAAGGCAATGGTCAGGCCGAAGCATCGAACAAAAACATATTGAGAATCCTCAAGAAAATAACCAATGATGTTAGCCGTGATTGGCACGTTCAATTAAATCCAGTACTATGGGTGTATTGAACCAGCATTCAAACCCCTACAGGTGCAACTCCCTACTCACTAGTCTATGGCGCAGAAGCCATCCTTCCTATTGAGGTTGAGATACCATCTCTATGGGTTTCCTTGCACAATCTGATAGATGATGAAGCATACCGAGTCTCCCATCTTCAAGACTTGGAACTACTTGATGAAAGGTGACAAGCTGCATACAACCACCTCAAGGCCTATTAGTAGCGCATGAGCAAAAGTTTTAATCATTGGGTTAAACCTCATACATTTGAGGTAGGTGATCTCGTTCTCAGAGAAAATCCTCGTAAACATCCAAATAGAGAACATCAGGGAAAGTTTGAATCAAATTGTCTGGGTCCATATGTTATCACTGTTGTATTTGGGTCTGAGGCATATCAGTTGGCTACTTCAGAAGAATCGCTAGCAGATCTGATCAACAACATGCACCTCAAACCGTTTCATACATAAGTTGTACAGAGCATTAGGCTCTATCATACATATCAAAAAAACACCAAAAACATTTAGAAAATGTCCTAAAGAACATAAATCATAAAGAAAAATCATTCATGTAAATGGTGAACAACCACTTTGGTGGCACCTTGGGTAAGTGCGATGGTGAAAACCTAGAAAACAAGTGCCATTCGTAAAGGCTATGGCTCCATTATCTTTCAGACTTGTTGTGATCATAGTCATTGCATCCATTCATCCATCATTCAAACCATGGCTTGTTATTGATTTGAAATCGGGGATAGTACTTCGTGCGTCCTACATCCTGCTTTTCATAGTAATGTCTAAAAATTGGGGGGAATGCTCTTAAACTATTGATGCAAGTGGATTCTACATTACTTGTGATTCATTGAGTTCTTCATTCAAAACAGTCTAGAAATAATACCAAAAACATTGAAAAACACTCACAAAATATCCAAAAACATTGAAAAACACTCACAAAATCCAAAAACATCATAAAACATCAAAAATCAATCAAAAACATGGCAACACATAAAAACCCTTTGTACATACACATCACAAACAGACATCAAACAAACATTTTGAATTACTCAAGCAATGACCACTTATCAAATCAACCAAACAATCAAAACATCTACACACAACTGTCTTAACAAGGATGTATCCTTCCTTACCAAAACAAAGACATGATAACATTTTATTTGACAAGAAAATTATGTTTAAGCTATCAAGTACTTGGTCAATTTGTTATTTATTCATTTATTTCAGGTTCCTATGCTACTCCGGGATATCCACAAGTGATTAGAGTAGTCGGGATGGTTCCTAAGTATCATTTTGTTTATTATGTGTGAATTGTTCCAATTAAGTTCTGAGGCATGTACTAATGGTGTCTACGTGGGAAGTTCACTAAGCTACGTGATCATATGCAAAAATCTAGTCATGGATCACTATGGCTTACTGATTACAGCGTATACCTCAACTATCTGCACATGAACCAGAATGGAGGGTCCATATTCTTTTATCTATACTACTTGCTTATAGATACAATGCTCCAAACTTGGTTCCTACTGCCTCATCCAAGATTGATACTACCATGCTCAATGATTAAAAATAAAGCACTCTGGATCATTATTTCATCTCATATGTATATTACATTTCGTTTCATTCCATCCATCCATAAATTCATATAGCTGCATATCATTCATACATAGTAATGACAATGCATACTCTATTTTTCTCCTCTTCCACAGGAATGAGTCCTAGGTCCTCCATTTCTTCTATCTAACATTGAATCCCCCCCTCACCCTTTCTATCTCAGTCATCATCATAATTGCATACCCTATATCATTTCCCATCAAACCTAATCACGCCACATTCATCACCGTCCATCTCTAATAGGAGGGGTTGTGTTTCCCATCCTAAGTCATCCTATAAGCCAAGCAAGTTACTCTGTTTACACAGGTACATCAACTCACACACACCTAGACTATCAACAGATACTTTGATCAAGTATCTTTAGGTCTCAATAGGTAAACGATCATGGCAATCCTAGAATACAACAAATATTTATCACAATGACCTAGTATCAATGGGGCTGCTATGATTCACCATAACCAACCTACAATGCAAACACTATCACTTGATCAACCAATCAAACACAATCACATCGGGCAGTTACATCAATTGTCTAAGTCTCAATGAGTATTTTGCCTTAGATACCTTGACTTCATAAGACAATTACATCGTCTAAGTCACAACGGGTCACTTTGATTCACTTACTCAGACTTTATCTTGTCCAAGTGAACAACTGACATCAATTGTCACGCTTTGACTCAACCGGGGCAATTCAATCGATTGCACTAGATTGTCTAATCAATTTTTATCAGTTGTACAGTATCCATCAAACACACACACTACCTTTGCATTGTATCTCTTGCATGACCTAAGGGTACTTGTTGGCTTACCCTTTCTCCGTATTCACTCTGTTTTCTCCCATCTGTCACCATTATTTCTAAATTCTTCTATTCTACCTCCCCTCCACTTCTCGTTCTTTTTCGAAGAGATCACCTAATTTTTCAAAAAAAATTGGCCCATCTCTCAAGGGGGCATACCACCCATTAAATTAACATTTATGGGGCATTTTCTTCACACCTATCCTTCTTTCTTTGAAACAACGAGATAAACCACACCATCTCAAAGAGGGGAAAATGTAGTCAGATAAATTTGTCCATTTAATTAAATGAATATTTATTATTTATTTGATCATGAAATCTACTAGCCAACAGTTAATTAATTAACTCATCCTTACACTCTTTTGCTATTAACTAAATAAATTATCCAATTTATTTAAATTAATTCATTAAACCACACCTCTAAACCAATTAAATGAATAAAGCATATTTATTTAATTTAAACAACTTTCTTTTTTTAAATAAATTAATAAATATTTATTTAAATCACTAAAACAAATCCCCCCCACTTGCATTCTCCTACAAATTCATGTTGCACCTATTTTGTTGAAATAAAGTAATTTATTTTAATAAAAATCTTATTTTCCCTCACCCACCAAACCCACTTGCAATCCAAAATCCCCTTCTAGACTTTTCTAACCACTTTCTAAATTCTTCTAATCATTCTCAGTTAGCCTAATCCCATCCCCTAATTATTGTCACATTCCTAAGCAACTTGAAGTCACTTCTCAAAGCCTCAAAGTCTTTGAAAAACATTTGATGCTTTATGTGTTCAACAAGCTAACCCCTGAAGTCTTCCAAACCACTAATGGCTTTTACATGACCATTAATGGCTCTTACATAACCATTTATGGTTAAATCCACTTGCCCACGTGATTAGAGACTTTACCTCTAACTCAACCTCCATTTGACTCATGGGTCTCTTCAAGCATTTATTGCTTTGACCATGGTTATCCTCACTAACTCTTGCACAAGAGTTTATCCATTGGATAAAGGCATTTTTTTTGGATAATGGCTTTATTCATTCAACTCAACATTAACCTTACCTCCCAAGTTAACCTTCAAGTCATGTCAAGCATTTAATGCTTCTTCCCTCTCCCTTCAACCCATCTCATGTTGACATTTGTCATCCTGAGATTGGATTGAAAGCCCTCACATGGATCATAAACCCATCAATCATGACCCTTGTCGAGATTACTCAATCTCAACCATCCATTGCTATATTTTTCCTCTAAATAAAGCCTATTTCTTCATAATCCAAATCCAGAAATCTTGTATGTATCTAAGTTATAGTGAATTTAGGAGAGCATTTTAGCATAATCTACATTTGTCTTTTTGGCTAAAATTAACATTAGTTAACTAAATAACATCTCATATTTAGCTTGTTTTACACTTTCATTGGCATAATTAATCATTTTTAATCTTGAATCTCCATAAGACATCCAGAATAGTGCAAAAAGCTACTGAGAGCTACACTCATTTGGAACTTGGAAAGGAGAGGAACAAGGGAGGAGAAACTACAAGCATGTTGGAGAGCATTTGGGGATGTTTCATTGCATTCCTTCATTTTGTTAATCTTTCCATTTTATGTTTGGTATCTCTCTTGATATGCTTGCTTAGGATAGTCTTTCATTTGTGATTTCTGACACTAACACTAACTTTTGAATTGATCCTTGTGTTTGCGTGTCTTCCTAACATCCTTTTTGCAGAGCATCAGACACTTTTGCATTTCACACATTAGATGAGGAATTTTTCTCTTCAAATATTTAATATCTTCTTTATGGATTTCTTTACATGACAACCACCTACAACATATTCAAGACACAAAAAAATATATTACATAACAAGTAAAACAAATTGCAAATATAATATATATGCAACGAACTGAACAAATATCACTACTTACCTCATGTATTTTCCAAGATCATATATGACTTGCTTGACATTATTGTTGAAGTCGTCTAGGAGAAATAGAGGTAGAACGTACTGCAACAATTATAGAATTATCTTTTCATTTTTTTCTAACATAATACAATGAAAATTACATGCGCAATATACAAATATATAGTAAAAACACAAGAACATGAATTACCTTAATGAAGGTATGCCAATCATGGGTTTTCATCCCTGACCCAAATTCACTTTTCTTTGATATGAGATTGTTTATGTTGGTAGAAAATCCTGTGGGAAATTGAATTTTTCATATGACTTCTTTTATAGCATTGCTTTGCTAGTCCGTTAATAACCAAGGAAGGTCACTTATATTAATCTGGTCTCCATGGCTATTTGATTGAATGACATTTTTCATTGCATGATTGGATTCCTAAATGTCACTACAAATTTTGACAATTTTTTCTTTGTCACGCCTTCCATCTAATATTTTCCATAATGTCTCTATTATATTCTTTCCAATATACATAGTATCAAACAAATGCACAATTTGTAACTGCTTGTAGTAGGGTAACCTACTAATTGTCGGGGATAACTTATTAGTCCCTTAGGAAGGTGGTCATTAATGCCTTGACGACCTTCAGGATCATCAATCACATCATCAGTAAACAAAACACAATAGAAAAGATATTTTATGACATAAACCATTAGATGGAATGGCATTACCTTGACAATTAATTCTATTATATTCCAACTTCCACAGGTGAGGTCTCATTCTTCATGGTTTTGATGTATTCTCTTCTTTCCCATTGAAAATATGTTTTTCAGTATTTCAATACTTATGATTTTTGTGGAGAAAGTGCCTATACTCATCAAACACCTGCTTTCCTAAACTTTTTGAATGATGAGAATTCATCTTTGGACCACAAACTGGACATGCAAGTTTTCCCTTTGTTTGAAGACCTACAAAACAATGTACAATTGGATTAAATATGTTAATTTTTTTAATTATAATTATCATGTGCAACTTGAACACTATAACATACCACAAAAAATGTGTTAGCCCTGGGGCATCGTGTATTGTCCATACAAGCATGGCATGGAATTGAAATTGTCTTTATCCTATTGGTCTAGAGACGTCATACATAGTGACACCATTCCATAACTCCAGCAACTCGTCGATAAGAGGCTCAATATATACATTCATATCTTTAACTTGGTACTTACCTAATCGAATGAACAAAAACATTACATAATTAATATGATCATTTTACTACAATATTTATAATTAAATGTAGACGATTATTAAATGATAAAATACCTGAAACAATCATTGCCAACATTATGTGCTCCCTATTTATTGACATCCATGGAGGAATGTTATTGTTGATAACAAAAATAGGCCACACTAAGTAAACAGATCTCAGCTCTCCAAATGGATTGACATCGTCCGTTGTCAATGAAAGTCTGAGATTACATGATTCTTCTTTAAAGTGTGGCCACTTTTCCTCTATGTCCATAAACGTTGAGCCATCTGCAGGCATTTGAATAATATCATCTAGACTTCTATTGTGTGCATGGTAATCCATAAATTGTGTCAAGCTAGTGCACTTGAATAATCGTTGCATACATGGAATAATGGGAATATAATGAAGAACCTTGCGAGGCACCCTTTTTGTTATTTTATCTATTCAATATCTACTGATATGACATTCTAGGCATTCGGTTTGAAATTCATGTTGATTGTGATATATAATATGATCATTGGGACAAGCATCTATTTCTTGATACTCCATTCCAATATCTTTCATAATGGCAGATAATTCTTGATATGAGGGGGTTAGAATATTTGATGGTGGTAACAAAAACTCACCTATCAATCTACAACAAAAAAATATAATTTATTAATATAAAGAATATTAATGGTACATGTTTCACCATTTATTAACTATAATGACATATATGACATACCTTAACATACGTGAGATTGTTATGTTGGATAAACCATTCATAACCTTCAAGTTCACCAACGATAATACAATGGAGAGAAGAGTTGTATGGGAGCCTTCTCAAGTAGAGGGACATCATGAACAACATCAAGGTCATCTTCATCATCATGATCAGTTGTGCTAGTAGTAAATGTGTTATGGATCAATGTATTTGCACCATCATCTTCAATTGTGTTTATTGGCTCGTGATCGTCATCTTCCATGGGATTATTATCTTCAGCTTTGATATTCACACCTCCATGTTCCTCCACTTCGAAAACCATATTCTTTGGGTTGTGTTGATCCATATCATGTGCTCCAAGGTGCTCAACCTATATAAAATTGATAAACATAAATAAACCATGATCATGATCTCATCATCAAGTGATTTCTTATGTATATAAATTGTTAAAATGATATAATGAAAAACTTACCAATGGATGATAATCATGTCCCCCTTCAATGTGACCATGCATCCTACAATATTTCTTAGTTGTTTTTATTAGAAGTCTTCTAATCTTTAACCCCTTACAAATTTTGTAGGGACAATAACATTTTCCATCACCTTTTCTTTTCAAGTTAGACCACAATCTAGCAATGGTCTCCTTATTTTGTTGATTGTTGATATTGTCTGACATGGTCTTTCTTCATAGGAAAAAAAATTGGGCTATAGAACTAGTTATATAGAAAATGGAAATTCTATTTATGAAAGCACATTTCAATTTAATAGACCAAATTAAATTACTTGAACATAGAAATTATGCAAATTGAACCAAAACCATTTAACTCTTATTTTTCATCTCAAAACATATCTAATGACTTTGTGGTGATTTAGAGTAGGTGATATGCTAATGGCCTTGTGGAATGCAATCCTTGTATGATATCTTAAGTTGACTAATGTCTAATTGGGGTAATCCATGAGTGTCTAATGTAAATTCATTATCAATGTTGTGAAGTCATTGAGAGTATGGTGATAGTCATCCTTATAGGATCCTCTCAATATTGTCCAAATCAATGACAAGTAAGAAAAAAATTCTCAGTCACACCTTGGGTGCAAGTGAATGATATTACATATACTTTTGGGATGAACACCATTGAGAGTCATAGACCCAAGTTATTCTAAAAGGAAAGTAACTATCAATTCCCATGCACCATGGATTCTTGTTAGTTTTTTTCATTCTTCAAAATAATGTAAGAAAAATCTTGTTAGGAACTATTAGAAACTTGAAAACACCATGGATTCTTGTTAGTTTTTTTTCACTCTTATAAATAATGTAGGTGTGTATAGTATCATGACCCTTGGTATTTTTAATATTTATATTATTCATGGCCTTATGAGCTCCTTTTCTTGATCCCAAGAATATGATTATGATGCAGAGCATCCACACACACAACCAACTAGTGGAGATCTTTCTCCTAACTCATCTACTCAAATAGGTGATTACTCTTCATAGAGATACAAAAGCCTCACAAGTTTACTTGGTGCTCACATTGCTTGAACACCCCAAAAGAAGATTCATGCTTCTCAACCCACATCCAACAAGTAGAATACATTAATATAGGCTTATTCAATTTTATTGCCAACTTAAGCCCTTCCAACCCCTAAATCACATCAAAACTCTCAAACCTTACTCACACAAGTCCAACTCCAATTAGGACTTCTAATGGCTCTTAGACACAACTCCCAATGCCAAATGGGTGCATACCACTCCAAGGTACTGCATGACAAATTCAAGGGAACTCTTTTTCATAGCCAAACACCCTGCTTTACCCTCCCAACCACCCTAAAGGTCACAAAGTATCCTATTGCTGCAACACTATCCTATAAAGACAGTCATGTATGCTTGGGATAATCACACTTTAAAGGGACAAACCCCCTTCCTAACACTCCAAATTCTTATCACAAAGATTGTGAGCCCATTCTAATCTCTTTCATGACACCAAACACACATAAACCCCTTTCTTACACTCCTTTCCACTTGGATTATTTCAACCCACTGATGCATTGTTGTAGTCTAAAGCACTGTCATTAGGCCAATCATCATCTTACTTCTTTGACTTGGGTATTTGGCATTACCAACCCATGGGACATATTTGTGATGTCTTCACACACCCTTCTAGACTTCCACTAACTCTTCCAAAGCCTGATTCTTGCATTCACACCACCCAAAACTCATCATCTCATTGTCTTATCAGTCTGAGACACAAAAACCAGTCTCTCCAACACACTTTGCATGTGTAGATTGCATCATGGAACCATACAAAGCATAAGGTATAAAAACACATATGTACACAAGATTTTCCACACATTGGTGGGGTTATTTAACTTGGAAATAAAACAAAAATCATTATTGTACAGACACTGGTTACCCCAATTGTAAGTTTGATAAAGATTCCTCAATGGTATATTGTCTTTATACCAGTATATTCCTAGGAATGATTAGTATACAGACAGTGGGGCCTCTAGGCATATGTCATTAACTACTATATTTACTTTACTTTTTGAAATGAAATTTTTTATAAACTATCAAAAAAATAACCATAATAAATAATTTTATGTCTTTTGTATCAATAGCTTCATTAAATTTGAAATTAAGGTTTCAAATTTATTCAATAATTATATATTTCGAGTAATTCACATGCTCATTATCACGTTTCAAAAATAATAGAATAAGAAATATTGTGAACTCTATGAAACTGTATACTTTTATACATCTTTCAAAGATCTTTTTATAACTGCTTTGATGCATTCCAAATGGATAGACAAACTAAAAAAAATCAAAATATTGCGACATAAGTACTTACCAATGAGTTTAGATGCCAAATATAATTAAAGACAACATTATTAAAATTCACTTTTTCAGTTTCTACCAACTTCTTGAAAAGAGCCCAAAATATTTACTCAAAAAACCTTTCTTCATAAGAACTTACCATTGAATTCCAGAGTATCATGTGAGACATATCTATCGTGAATCAAAAATGAGTGTGGATTACTTGGCGAATATGGGAGTGACTCCTTTATAATTTTATTGACAAAATGCTTTCCCTCATGACTTGTGATACATAAGGAGCACTCAAATTTGGTAATGATGTTATTGTACAAGAATTTAGCAATAGTATATGCAATATAATCTTTGGTTGGTTTATTTTCTACCAATTTGGCTAAGTAGTCAACACGAGTAATAATGAATCTTTCTTTGGATAGCTTTGTTGGAGGGTCAATAAGGCCAAGGAAATCAGTCACCCACTTTTCAAAGGGGATCTATTCTAGGACTTGTTGTAATGGTATTTTGCCACGGGTTGTAGAGCGTCTAGTTCTCTAATAAATATCACATTTCTTGGTAAACTACTCACTGTATTTATGTGTGCTAGGCCACTTGTGGCATTTTTGCAATTATGTCCTATTATTCTCTTTGAATTTTCTCCCTTTCATGCTCATAGATGACTATGTGAAGTATGACATCCCTTCCTTTCTTCCACAGAGCTCCTTCAAGCAAAGTAAATGGTAATGGTTTTCTCCACAACAAGTGTTTGTCATAGGCATTCATATTTGAAGGGTGCGTTATGGTAGAAAGTAGGTCAGCAACATTTTGTAATTCCTCAGATATTGCTATGATCCAGAAAAGATATGTGCAAGATGGGTAGCTTCTTCGAGCTCCTCCACTGTATCAATCCTAGATTAGTAGTTTGGTCCTTGATTATTTCTCATAGGTTTGAACGTTACAGTAAAATTAAACTCTTGTAACAATAAGATATCTCTATATTTACATACTTGTATCACCAGTTTGTTTAAGAGGAACTTCGAGTGGTCATGATCAGTGTAAAATGTGAAGGGAGAGGACAAGAGGTGGTATCAATTTTTTTATAAAGAATAGACCATAGCTAAGGCTTCCCATTCAGTAGCATGATATAGTTTCTTTTTTCTTGGGATATTTTTCTACTACTGAATGCTACAAGTGGTCCTTATTTTCTTTAGGTCGGGCTAATACTTATGGCTATTTTAGATGCATATACATGAACATGAAATTGCACCGACAAATCTAGAAAGATGAGAACAAGTACTTCTTCTATTTTCTACTTTAGGGTATCAAAGGAGTGTTGACATTTCTCTATCCAGTAGATGGCTTTATTAGTTTTTTGGTTTTTTTGTAACTCTTCTAGGGGTGCAACTATGGTAGCATAACCTTTCATGAAATTCCTATGATATCCAGTGTATCCAAGAAATGCCTTTACTTTCAGAGCTGTTTTTGGAGGAGGAAAATTCATGAATAAAGAAATCTTAATTGGGTCCAACATCAAACCTTATTTGCAAATAATATGTCCTAGTAATGTGCCAAAGGGGACCGCAACAATTCACTTCTTTAGGTTTAGGGAGATTTGCATACTTCTATACTTCTCCAACATTGTCTGGAGTTCCTAAATATGATTATTTTCAAGCCAATAGATAGACCGATCATCCAAATATACCTCCAAAAATTCATGAATGAAGTCCTTAAAACTATGGACCATAATCCAACTAAAGACAATAGAGGCATTTTTTAGTCCAAATGGCAT
This sequence comes from Cryptomeria japonica, assembly GCF_030272615.1. Taxonomy (NCBI): domain Eukaryota; kingdom Viridiplantae; phylum Streptophyta; class Pinopsida; order Cupressales; family Cupressaceae; genus Cryptomeria; species Cryptomeria japonica. Next base: position 544,520,588 of record NC_081405.1, read on the forward strand.
TACAGTGTACATAAAAGATCCCCATTTGGTGACAAATATAGTTTTAGGTTGGTCTTCTTCCTTAACCTTGACTTGATCATATCTAGAGAATCCATTAGTGAACGAATAAATCTACCTTTCAATTACTGATTCCAAGATTTCTTCTATAAAAGGGCTAGGGAAGGGATCATTTATATATGCTTTGTTAAGTTCCCAAAAGTTATGCGTACCCAAATTTCTCCTATATTTTTATTTTGTATAGCCATATGAATTATCCACTTTAAATCTTCTATATGTTTGATTGCTCTAGTAGCCAACATTTGGAAGTGGCTATGCAGCCACACAAATCATAAGTTATATAAGGAGCACATATTCCGATGTGCCCTTTTCCTCTTATAGAATTTAAATTTTATGTTGTTACATAGCCACTTCCCCAACAATTTGTCTATCTCTATTTTCACCCTCTTCTTCATGTTAGGGTTTACACAGTATGGTCTTTTCCTATGTGGTTTAGTGCTCTCCTTTAGTTGTATTTTCATAGTACCTACTTCCTTAATTCCCTTCATCTCCATGAAAGTTTAAGGGAATAGTTCCTCAAACTATGTCAATAATTCAATTATCGATACTACAACTAGTTCTTTCCTAATAGTTTCCTATTGTTGCCATTTTTGGGCTATCTGATATAGCTATGTTTTCTTCTCAGAGATTAAGTGGTTAATTCTAATAGTGATTTTTAGAATCCTTCTTTACTTGTTATTCTCATTCTCCTTTTCCTACCTTAATATCTATTTTTGGATTTGCCTTTTCTTCATCCTTGTGAACCTTGTAACATCTATTTTCTACCAATTTGGTCTATTTATCCAACCACTTGACTAACTTACATACTCCTTAACTCTAAGGTGGTGGGTTGGGTTCTAATTAATTTCATCCATTCTTCCAATTCTAGTCCTCAAATAATTGGTTCACTTGTTTCTTCTTATTCTAGTACCTTCCCCATTGTTTTAATTTAAGCACCAAGTCCTTTTGTTTGGCAAGGGCTGCTAGTTCTTAAAGCATTTTAACTTCTTCCCTAGTGAAACAACCCTCCTCTTCATGTTATTGTCGAATTATTGATTATTTAGCCTACTCTACCACTCTCTCATGTTTCTTTTTATTTGGCTAAAAATATTTTGGTTCTTCATCATCTTCTTCTTCTATACTATAATCTTCTTCATAACCTTCCTCTACCATTTATTTCTTCTTATTCTTTCTAGTATCAGTACCTTGTCTAGTTAGAACATGTGCTTTCTTCTCCCATCTAGTTTTCTTTTTCTTCTTATTCTCCATGACTGGTTTTCCTCTAGAGTACTCTTCCATAGAAGTATCCAAGGACCCCATATCCATTCTACGACATCCTCTAATTCCTTGTTGTAGCATCTTCAAATCACTCTTACTTCTCTTTGTAACTCATCACTTTGGGTAGGTTGACTAGCTAGTTTTTGAAAGAATATCCTTGCATTTTCATATGAAAATATATATTGAGTGTCTTGCTCACAAAAATCACATTTCTCTTTCTTCTCCGCCCAACATATAAATGCATGATGTCCCATTTTTCCACAGTGAAAACAATTTGCATCACTTCTTCTTCTATTTCTTCAATCTCTTCATGTACCTCCTCTATAATTAGATTGTCTATTGTCACCATGATAATTTTGTTGTTAATTATTCAACATGCAGTAGGAATTTTGGTTATCTTGCCAGTGTGGGATTTGGTATCCAACATTGTTTTTCTTATCCACATCATAGTTGTGATTATGATAATATTGATTTCCTCCATTTTAGATTGGAGGTTTTTCTTCAGACAATCTTCTGTTAGATGTATATTTCATTCTTGATAAATAACATAGCACATAGAATTGGGTCATACTAATTTCATTGTAGCTAGTGTCTTCTTTGATCTGTCCTTGGGGCATTTGTTTCGGATACACCCTTACCTATTACATTATGTATACCAAATTTTCTTAGGATTCTTAGGTTCACCGACCTTGTTTACTTGTTGTACTACTAATTTATGTAATTTTAGTTGTAAATATTTAAGGATTTTAGTATTCCTATCTTTCTTCAGTCTTCTCCATGTTTGAGCTTCAATCTAGTATGTCATGGTAATCGAATAAACATATTTTTTAGGTACTTCCATCCAATCTTGTTCAAATATCTCTATGTAATACGTGTATGAACTATTCTATTTTCTATTTTTCACTTAAAGGTTCCTCCAGTTTTCTATATACTTCATTAAATTTCTTGTTATAGCTTTTAACTGATTAATTGCCTCCTTGTGTTAAGTTTTGCATCCTACTAACACTTTCAGTTGGAATTTCTAGGGTGCCAAAGTTTGCTAAAAATTCTCTTTTTTAACTACATCCCAAGTGACTGAGTGTTGAGGATAGTTATTCATGTACCACGCCAATTCTTCTTTTCTCAATTACCCGATGAAGTCCAATGGTCTATCATTATTTGCATATTTTCCCAATCTCTCTCATACAGACTCCAAAAGAAATTCATGCTCTAAAGCTTCAGTAGTATCGAGTCAAGATATGAAAAAGAAGAAATCATTCATGAGGTACAGAGTGCAGAGATCTTAAGGATAGTAAGAAGTGATAAGGATAGTGCAAATCAGAACATCAGAGCAAGAATAGGTTAAAAAATGTGAAATTTTGCCTCAGTTTGTACTAAGGATCTCGGTTAACCAATCTTGATAGGATAGAAGGATGAGTATGAGAAATACAACAAACAGAGGTGCATAGCTAGCACTGCAAAAAGATTATGGGCATATTGCAGGAAGATATCGAGGACAATAGTCAATCGAGAGGAATTAGACTGGTCTAATCAATTTAAAAATGGTAGCCTAGTAGTTTCGTGATTGATCATTATAAAAGGCCATTGTGTTTATAGAGAGGAGGCATACGATATTCAACTGTCACAGAAATGGTTCATCATTTCAGTTTGAGTTGCATGTGTAGAGAGGAAAGTTTTCAAATGTAGTGCAGGAGGTTGTTTCATACCGATGATAGGGCAAGAGATGCGGTATGGAGACTAGTGACCTCCATCTTGGGTTGTGGTAGACATTGGTGTGATGGTTTCATCTATGAAGTTGTGCTTTGCCTAATGGTTGATGTTCTGGATTCAAAGGAGGCATGTATCCAAAAGATAGATGGGTTTATTCGCTATGTGGATGGGTAGGTCATTGCTAACAAAATATTGAACCTGGATTTAAGTAGTTGGGTAAGCTTGTTGAGTCTGTATTTCAACTAGAGCAATTACGTCTCATCAGATTCGGAAGAGGACCCGGAGATGAGGAAGAAGAGAACATCCAAGAAAAGGCAGAGAAGGAAAGAAAGAAAACCCTGATAGAAGATACATGGGAGGTGTACCGAATTGGGGTCATCAACAAAAATTTAGCCCCCTTCCAAAGGATGTTGGATGCGGAAGATAGTTGGCTCTCAGCAGCTTCTGCGGTGAAAGTAGTAGAAATTGGCAATTATCTAGCTATCATTCTTCAAGCCCTTACAAATTAATGCTATGTTTCAAAGGAATTATGCTCGTATATCTATTAGGTCTAGTATACTGATGATGGGAATGTAAGGAAAGGGGTCCTTTCTAGGATTATTCTTGATATGATGTATGGGAGCTTCAACAAGACTTAAGGGTTTTCTTCAACATTTTATTGTTAAGGTTCAACTTCCATATTTTGTTAGCATGATCAAGGTTAATCTAGTTGTCGATAATCATGATCTTCATAGATAATCTAGTTGTTGATAGCGTGGCATAAAGTTCCCTTGCAGTAGGTCCAAAATTCATATGCAAAATTCATTATCAATGTTAAATCGATAATGTGCAACCCCAAAATGAAAATTCATATGCAAAATTCATATGAAGTAGATCAGCGCCCTAACCTTTTAGTTGTTAAATTGCGTGAAATGTTGTCAAAGTTGGAATGTGTCACCACAATGAAGCTTGAATGTTTGGTTGGGTGGGAGTGATAGAGCTTTGCTTTTCATAGGCAAGTAGTTTGATTTAGGATTGGGTGGAGGAGATCACATGCAGGGAGTGATAGAGCTCTTCTTGCGTGGGATTGTCGCTTTGGGTTAAAATGAATTGCGGTGTTTCTTTTTTTTTTAAGTAATGCCCGTTGTCATTGAAATTTCGACGAACACGGGCACTTTGAAAAAAACAAATTTCATTGCTAATGCCTTCTCCGTCGAAACCAAATGTGAAATTATCATCAGAATTCCAACTAATTCAGGCATTTTTTCAAAAAAAAAATCAAATTTGGTCAAAATATACCTTCTATGTCGTAATTCTAGACCAAATGTATTAGTGACAAAAGTCGGAAGTTTCTTAGGTGCATTCCAGTACTGGAAAAATTTCATTGGAAACTTCTCTTATATTGCATCACCATTGCATGCATTAACTAGTACAAAGGCAACTTTTCAGTGGGGAGGTCCGCAACAAAAGGCTTTTGACACTTTGAAGGGAAAGTTGAGCATTGCACTAGTTCTGGATTTACTAGATTTACACAAGCCGTTTGAGATCGAGACAGATGCGAGTGGGTTTGCCATGGGAGTAGTACTCATGCAAGGAGGTAAACCAATATGCTATCACTCTAAAACATTTTCAAGAGTTGTAAGTAACTATCCCGCTTATGATAAGAAACTTTATGCATTAGTTTAGAGTGTTAAAAAATGGAAACACTACTTAATGGGGAAAGAAACTATAATTCACACCGATCACCAGCCACTTTAGTATTTACACTCACAAACTAAGCTGCAACAAGGTAGTTATTTTTGGTGGATGGGTTTTCTGCAACATTTTCACTTAGTAATTAAGTATAAGAAAGGTGCCCATAACAAAGTAGCAGATATTCTCTCTAGGCGTCCTGTTATGACTACTTTGATAATCCTTCAGAATAGTTCTATGGTTCATGAAAGCTTTTCAGGAACAATATGCTAATGATGAGAACTTTAAGGAAATATATGCATCTTTAATCCAAGGCAAAAATGTAGAAGAGAAAGATTACTATGTGTAGGATAAATTGTTGTATCACTTGGGAAAATTATGCATTCCAAAAGATGAACAAGCACATGTAATCTAAGAAGCACACACTTCATTGATTGCAGGACACTTTGGGGTAAGCAAAATATTGGCTCAGCTGCAGAAATATTGCTATTGGTCTCGAATGCAAGAAACTATAAATAAATATATTAAAGGATGTGTGATGTGTGCAACTAGTAAACCTAGCAACAGGAAGTTGGGGTTGTACACACCTTTACCTATACCATCCCATCCATAGGAAAGTGTGTCTATGAACTTTGTCGGGGGTCTACCTATGTCTAGGAAGGGACATGATTATCTGTATGTAGTGGTTGATAAGTTAAGGAAAATGTGTATTCTAATGCCTTGTAAGAAGCAGTTCACTGCTGAAATGACAACTCATATGTACTTTCAATTTGTATGGGTTCATTTTGGGTTACCCACTTCTATTGTATCGGATCAAGATTATCGATTCTTAGGGGAATTTTGGTCAGCATCGTGGGGCCTTATGGACACCAAGTTGAAGAAGAGTACAACCTTCCATCCGTAGACCGACAAACAAACATAGGTAGTAAACATAACAGTTGTGCATCTGCTCAGAGGTTACTGCAGTAAGAATCCTAAGTTGTGGGATGAGAGTCTTCATTATGTGCAACATGCTTACAATCATGTGGAACACTCTTCTACAAAAATATCTCCTTTTAAGACTTGTTTTAGTTATCTACCAAAAACATCGATGGAGTTTTCTTTTGGGAAGGATGACATTGAAGATGGACATCATGATGCAGAGAAGGCTTTAAAGTTCATCCAAAAGGTCCAAGAAATCCATCAGGCTGTGGAAGCACAGTTGGAAAAGAGCTAAGAAAATACAAGGTTTTCCATGATAAGCATCACATCGATCACCATTTTCAGGTTGGAGACAGAGTTTGGTTACATATCAGCAAGGAAAGAATGCAAAGTGAAGGTAAGAAGCTCAAACCGATTAGATATGGTCCCTTTGAGATCTTGGAAAAGATCGGTACCAATGCCTTTCGCCTAAATCTTCCTTCATATACACAAATTTACTCAGTTGTAAATGTGGAGAATCTGAAATTATATGAGCCTCCAATGATATTGGACAAGGAGACAGATGTGCAAGTTCCTTCTATTGATGACCTATCACCTGAGTACATGAATGTGTTGCAAGAGGATGTCATCCTAGACAGAAATCTCAAATCTTCAAAAAGAGGTGTTATTGAATACCTTAAAGTGGGATGAAAAGGAATGCATCCTGGCAAAGCAAGATGGATAGAGGTTGGGGAAGTGAGGAAGTTGTATCTGTTAGATAGTTCAAATAACTGGAAGACAACTGAGAGGGGGGGTGAATCAGTTGTCACCAGATTACCGGAACCTTAAGCATTTAAAACTTTAATACCAAAACCCAAAAGATCAATACCAAAATGCATAAACCAATTACTGAAATAGAAGATAAAATAATTAAGCATAAACAATAATTAGAGAATAAATACCATCCACATGACACCAAGATTTATATGTGGAAAACCCGATAAAGGGAAAAACCATGGTGGGAAGCCTACCCACAGTCAGATAATACTTCTGCAGTAAGTATTTGAATTACAATTGAGGGGCTTGCACTTGCGGGAAGGCCAATAGCCTAGAGCACACCACTCATCACAAAAGGAGTCTCATTGACTACATAGAAATCCAGACTACAATTTGAAAGAAGGATTTAACTACAAAGATAACATCTCCTATGCCTGAATACAGTTTCAGTTAAGCTCAATATCGGAGGACTAAATCCTCTTACATAAACCCAATTTGATCACCAATGATCGACCAAATCCTCTGTCTGAATGATTATTACATTATTTGCTCCTTACATATCCATACCCCATTCCATGATGATCTACAATGAGATCTTACATCATATATATACAAACCCTTGACCATAAACAATAAGGCCGGCCATAAGACAATAAACCAATTACATAATTATAAAACATGTTAGCCTAAGACCAAATAAATAATATCCAACTCATAAGGCATCTTGAAAACACATCAAGAGGTCCAATCCACACGTTACATTAAGTCGGTCCATAACCTACACAAACCAGGACCCAATATAGGTCCACACACACTAAATAAATAATCCCAATCAACTAAGTATCAAACATGATCACCATCAGCATCCCGAATCTTCACCAAAAGCCACACCAACACCACTTATGCAATTCATTAAAGATCTTCATCAAAGCTCTGTTGGTGGAACCCTCATCGAAACCACAAACCAAGCTTTCTAGCAAACAAGATAGCATCTGATCACCAGATCAAAACCAACTGATTGAACATGAATCTGAGTTGCATGAATAAGCCAATTCCATAACCCAAACATATTGGAGCATACCGGATCATACCAGACCAAATCCAACCAGAAACCAAATAACCTACCAGGACCAGAAGGGTGCCGGTAAAGAATCCAAAATAGCTAGTGTTGACATCAATGATAAAACATCAATGCAACACATAATCAATTCCTCCAAATGGCCAACAATCTCCCCCTTTGGCATTGATGGCAACACTAGATGTGAAAAACATCCAAGTGCCAAGAAATGCCAAGCAAGTCTCCCCCAATGGAAGACAGCCAACAATCTCCCACTCAAAGATATAGCAATGAAGTTCTAAAACAAAAGACCAAACTCCAAACAAAGACCAAACTCCCCCTGTGAATGATATCTCTGTAAAGCTTTGTTTTTCACATATATAACTCCCCCTTTGACATCAATGCGAAGAATCTAACTAAAATATCAAAGCAAAAATAAAAACCACTGAAACACAAGGCTAACTACTCCCCCTAAGTAGTAGCATCCCCACATCAATGCCATAATGAATAATATCTCTAATAATGCATACCGGGCTGATGCCAAATAACATCAATTAGTTCTCTGCTGGAGGGGCATAAACCCCTAATTTGTCTCTTAGGTACTCAAATGATTCTTTAGGCAAAGGTTTAGTGAAAATATTTGCAATCTATTCTTTAGTGTTTACATAAACTAGTCTAACTTCATTTTCTTTCACCTTCTCCTTCAAAAAGTTATACTTGATAGATATGTGCTTTGTCTTACAGTGAAATGCCAGATTCTTTGATATGTCAATAGTATTAGAGTTATCATAGTGAATAGCTACCGGCCCAATGCAATGCACTTTAATGTCCTTCAATATTTTCTTCATCCATAGAACCTGTGTACAGTTGGTAGCAACAACAATATACTCAGCTTCAACAGTAGATAAAGAAGTACATGATTGTTTGTTGTACTTTTCCGATCATTGACATCACTAGCCCAATCTGCATGTGTATATGCACATAAAGTAAATTTATCATCCTTACATACCATAAACCATATTCAAATGTACCTTGTAAGTATCTAAAAATTCTTTTCACTGCACTCTCATGATTTTCTCTAGGATCACTCTGAAATCTAGATGCAATACAAATAACATTCATTATGTCAGGCCTAGTCTAAGTCAAATATAACAAACCTCCAATCATAGACTTTTATCTTATACAATTTACCGGTGCAGAAACATCTTTCCTTGTCAATTTATCATTAGTAACCATAGGAGTACTTACTGGTTTGAAATCTACCATACCAAATTTCTTCAACAATTCCCTAGCATACTTAGTTTGACAAATGAAAATACCTTTATCAATCTGAGTAATCTGCAAACCTAAGAAAAATTTCATTTTCCCAATCATAGACATTTCAAATTCTTTCTCCATATTCTTAGAAAATTCCATGCACAACTTATCTTAACCTCCAAAAATGATGTTGGCCTCTCTCAAATAGTTTTTACAAAAAGGTGCAAAACACATATAAATATGACTCCCTTCCTCACTTGAAAGTCTCTAGCTATTAATTCTTTCTATCCTAATCCAGTGATTCCATTCAAGTAATCAACATCTATCAATCTAAAAATCTTTCATAACAATTTTCTATCAAGCATTGTTATTTCTTTTTGTTTTGTTATTATGTGTACTAACATCTTGTAGAGCTTTATGAGAGAAAATTAGCATCATCTTACATGAGATCCAAGCAAGAGTTTTCTGCCTGAGGTAACCATTGTTGTTTATGTTCTTTGTTTTGCCTCTACTACCCTAAGAGCATGCAATTATTATCATTCATCATTAGTGTTGTTGTACATGCCAACTGGCAATTACCAATTGCAAATCATTCAAATCAAGTTATTGTTGGAAGAATAATATAATGCATATAGAGGTAGTTAATTCATTTTCTAAGAGAGCCCAATATCCTTTGAGAGCATGATATTACCAAGCAAAATCCATCCAATAGAATATAGAGATGTATATCAATACTGAAAAAGTGGATATCAGACAATTGTTATGAAGAACAAAAAATTGTTTTCCAGAAGTGGTCATGACTCCTTGGTATGGCCCTCATCTAAATCAGGTCAATATAATGTAAAGGAAGGCTACAACCTACTAGCCAATAAATTTGATCACAATGTCCTTGGAATTCCTCAAAAAAAAAATGGATCAACAAAAGCATCCCTAAAGCAGGGGTCTTTGCCTGGTTGGCAACTAGAAATAAAATTCTTACTATAGAAAGGTTTACGAAAATGGGTTTTGAAGGCCCCTCCAGATACACACTTTGTAAAGAACAAGAGAAATCCACACTAAATGTTGAAGATGGCTTTGTGCCAAGTTGGGTTGGATTACTTCTCTCCCCAATGACATTGTTTCTCTCTTACAAGGTTGGCCAATCAGGCCTAATTATGGGATTCTTAGCCCCTCATGGGAAATCAGTCTTTCTTGCCTCATATGGGAAATTTGGAGAGAGCAAAATAGGAGGGTTTTTTACAACAAAGCCAGGAAGGTAAACTCATTTCTCAATTCCATTGAGTGAAATTTTATAGAACATCAATTGCAAACTTTCTCTCAATCCCAATTCCAACAAGGATTTCACAGAATTTTTTGACAAAATCAGATTTAGTTGGAATGGCATTGAAATTCCTCCCTTTATTGGTAAAAATAATGTTTATAGAAGCTTTTTCATTTGGTTTGCATTGAAGCCAGGATGGTTAAAACTCAATTTTGATGGTGCTTTAAAAGGTAATCCAATCCCATCTGGTATAGGTTGTGTAATTAGGGATCATAGGGGAAATTTTAAAGGTAAACTAGCAATCCCTATTCTCCTAGATACTAATAATGTGGTGGAATTTAAAGCTATTCTTCTGGGTCTTATTGAGTGCTCCAAGAGAGGTATCAAACACATTGAAATTGAAGGCGATTCTGCTATTAATGCAATCAGAACAACAGGAACCCCAAATTGGTGTTTACAGACATTATTGGAAAAGATTTTGTCGGTTTTGAGTGTGTTTTACAACTTCTCATGTAAACATATCTACGGAGAAGCCAATTAAAAGGCTGATTTGCTCTCTAAAGTAGTGGCAGATGGGTTAGAATTTAGTTGGTAAGAGAATGACCTCAAGTTTCAATATAATGATTAATCTTCAGTAGATTGGCTCTTCAAAGCAGAGGCAAAAGAGTTAGTATTTAGTTGGTGGGAGTTTGATCTCAGGTCTCAATAGTATGATTATCTTAGTAGAGCATTCCCTTCTAGCTTCTCCCCATCATGGCATTTTCAAAATCAACCTCCTAACAACTACTATCCTGGTTGATCAATCTCTTGTATTATATTTTTTATTGATTCGAATTAGATTAATAATGCTAACTATTTCCTTCTAGATTTCTTCTTGTAATTCGTTGAAGTGACACCCGACCCTGCTTTCTATTTACTTCAAAATTGAATTGAAATCAGACCATTAAATAATGGTTTTGGTGGCTGAAGTCAAATTGTTCAATTGACACTTCACCACCCTTCTGGAAATGACCTCTTGTGGTAGTTGAGTTAGCACTTGAACATATTTGGAAGCAGGTAATTAATCTACTCAAATGACATTTTCGCAGCCTCATTATTGAGATCTTTCTTGGATATGCTTGTGTTGCCAATTCACCACTTACTTGGAAAGTGGCCTCTCGTGGTAGTTGAGTTGGCATTCCAACACACTGGAAGTAGGGGAAAGGACCTAGTAGTTATGCACCCTAACTTCACGCTTCTCAAAATCCTACTGGGAAATTTTAAATCACTCCAATTTTTTTACAGAAGCTTACTTGGCAAGTCCCCTGCTTATAACTAAGGTTTCAGGGCCACATCATCAAATATGATGCCACATCAGCATGCTTTTTGCCAAGGTGTCCAAAACAGTCCCAAAAAAAAGTGAGACCAATAGGCGTGCAAAAGAGACCCCAATAGTTGTGCAGCTAACATGGCATCACCTGATTGGTTACTTTTTACAATATTAGTACATTTCTTAACAACTATTGGTACATTTCCTAACAACTGTTGGTACATTTCCTAACAAAAATTGATATTTTTTGTTTCAAACAATAGGTTTTATTTGTTCAATTTTTGGAACAAAAGGTATCAACAACCCTCACAATAATTGGTACATGCTCAACTATTGGGTCCTTTCCCCTAGGTCATATTAATTTCCTTGAATGACATTCGGGCAACCTCAATTATGGAGATCTTTCTTCTCCTCTTTAAAGATTTGGATGGTTGTGATATCAAGGGTTGGGTATGAATTTCTCTAAATTCACACAGTCTGCATTTAAGGAAAGTACAAATGACATCCTCATGGTAATTCTTCACCACCAAAACATCAATCCATTTCCTTGACTCAAGTGGAGCTTTATGCTTCAATTTTTCATCCATCCTTTTAGGTTAGTTGGTGGACATTTATTCTCTTTGGTAGTTGGGTTTTTTTTTCTCTCGAGGTAGTATGCATTAAATGTGACAAGTTTCCCTCGGTTTTGGCATTCAATATTATTCTCTTCTTCATTTTGCTTCCCATGAATCAAAATGTAACATTAAAATATTTTTAATATTGTTTAAATAAAAAGAAGAAAAAATAAACTAAACTATCCTAAGAGTATTTTAAACTAGGAAAAATTAATTTTTCTAATTAAAAACATATAGAGCTATAGCCTTCATAAACTATAGGCACCCTGCAGGCAGAATGATTCTCGTGATTAGATGCGGAATGAACTATAACTTGAATTGTAGTGAGTACTTAGATTCTATACGTAACATGCCTACAACTATTAGGGCGGGCCCCTCTCTTTATTAGTTGAGGTCCCCAACTAGATAGAGATCGATGTGCCCCTCTCTTTCATTATTAGGGCAATGATTAACTATAGTTTCCCACCCAACCCATATCTCCTCCCGGCCCTTGAGAATAGTAGGGGGCCATAGAATAGTAGGGCCCACCCACAATTATCTAAACTAAAATAAACATTTAATAATATAATACTAGTGTAGGCACCCAAAATTGTCTAGTCTAATTAAATAAATATTTTATTTATTTAATTATCTAAGCTTAATTCTTCTAGTAATTAAATAAATCTTTATTTATTTAATTAATTCATTTATCCTCTTCTAGCCTTATTTCTCATTTAAATAAATACATTTATTTATTTAAATTATCCTTTTCTTAAATTAAATAAATATCTTATTTATTTAATTGATCCCACTTCTTCTATTAATTAAATAAATCTTTATTTATTTAATTAATTCATTAACCTTTTCTACCCATGACACATATCATTCATCTCTTAATTCATACACTACCTACCCCTTTCATTATTTTTTTATTTTTTTTACCTACCCTCTAATCATAGCCAACCTCCTTTTACACCTCTCAATCTTATCCCTCCATTTCATATAGTGTCTTCTATATAAGGAGATGCTTCCTTCATTATCAAGCCCCCTGTTGACTACTTGACTACACTACGCTTTTGAACATAGGCGATCCTACTTGCAACCACATTTCCATTCTTTGTTGAGCTCTTGTGCACACATAAAATCTGAGAGCAAATATATCAAGCAAGATCAATGGAGATAGGAAGAATGGATATCCAAACCCTATTGGACATGTGATGGTATAATCTTTGTGATTTCATTTGATTTGCATTGTCTTAGGTAATCTTCATATGTTATGGTGGATCTTTGTTGTTGTTGTTAGGCTAGGGTTTTGTGGTTGAATTCATTTAGTCTTTCAATATCGTTATTATTATTATCCATTTTCACCATATACATTTTGGCACACCCCATGGGACATCGATTTTTGTTAGATCTATGTTTTTTGCAGATTTTTCTAACCCTATATTGCTGTTTTGTAAAACAATTTGGAGAATAACCTTGTGCAGTTAGGGTTTTGGACACAAAATCAAGATCTTGGAGAGATTTGATCATATCTCACAAATGGCTTGAAAATTTTGCACCAAATTTTTTTCACAGGTTGAAAAAAGTATCAAGAGCTTTCAATACAAAATTCAGAATTTTTGGAGTATATTTTCATTTTCTATGAATTTTTTATGATTTTTCACAAAAAATTAATTTTGAAAGAAAATGAGAGAATTTTTCAGATTTTCTTACATTTTTGGAAATCACTCAGAATTATACATAGGATCTATTCTTTGTGATTTTCATTTTGATGCAAAATATTTCCCTAAAAATTGGATCTTTAAAAATTAGGGTTTTTCCTTATTTTGATCAGATCTCACAAACGGCTTTGAATTTTGGCATAAAAGTTTTTGTGAAGGTTAGGAAAAGTATCAAAAGGATTTAGTAAAAATTTTAGATTTTTTGGATCACTTGTTCAATTTATATGAATTTTTTATGATTTTTCATAAAAAAACTAATTTTGAGAGCAAATTAGCAAATTTTTTGGATTTTCTTACATTTTTGGAAATCTCTAAAATTATACATAGGATATATTCTTTGTGATTTTAAATTTTATGCAAAATCATTCCCTAAAAATTAGATCTTTGAAAATTAGGGTTTTGCATTATTTTACTCATATCTCACAAACTGCTTTGATTTGTTGTAGAAATTTTTTTATGTAGGTTTGGAAGACCATGAGGACTCTCTAGTAAAAATTTCATATTTTTTAGATCAATTTTGCATTTTATATGAATTTTTTATGATTTTTCATAAAAAATTAATTTTTGGAGCAAATTAGCAATTTTTTTGGATTTTCTTACATTTCTGGAAATCTCTTGAAATTTTACAGGTGGTCATTTTTTATGATGAATCAGATCTTTGAATTGGTCAAAAAAATGCATTATTGAAGGCCCCTATTTCACAAAAGCCTTTTGGATCTAAAATTTACCTAACTTGTGTGCTTGCAGGAATGGGTGATTATTTCAAACAATCCAAACTACTAATAAATCTTTGTTGTAGGTCTTTGGCAAGGGTTTTTGGATTTTTATTATGTTCCTTGTTTTCATATACTAGCAAACACTTCAATTGGTGCCCTAAAATTGAATCATTGTCTTTTGTGTCTTGAGCAATAGGCTCTTTTTGTTTAATCTTTAGAGGCCCTGTCTTCCCGTGTGGTCATTAGAACTACTAGTGAGAAGAGAACAACCCAAGTGGTAGCGAGGAAAACCCACCTCTTCCGAACCACTACAAACAACTGTATTCATGGTGAAAAATATGGATAACGTGTGCTGATTAGTTCATACCGACACTATGTCTCCCCATAAACCCGTTTGATCAAATTTATTTGATCAGTTGTAGGGCGTAACCCCTACTGGCTGGGAGCCTTCTGTATTTACAGAGCTGGAAGTGCTGCATGTATGGCCACATGAGCGTATGCCCTTACTAGCACCTTTTTATTTTAGAAGCCAAAATCCTTCTAGTTGTTGAGGCAAGAGGTCGGACCTCTGGTAGCAGCCCACACACATACTGTTCTTAGTAGAGATACAAAGTTTGCCACAGGGAGTTTTCATGGGGACTGATGCTTGGCTGACCCGAGAAGTGAGTGTCGAGGGTGGAGCCAGTGAGGTCAAGCATCTAAGTATCCGCTCTAAATAGCGTAGCCTCGGGGGTAAAACCTCATGTGGGATCAATAACTATTGTCTTGGCCAACCATAAGAATTGTGCTTGACTTATTTTGAACAATCAAACATTCAAGACCAAACATCAAAACATTGTGTCTTTTGTGTCTTCAAGTGTATGCAAAACAATTTTACATCAAACAACACACTTTTCTTGGAGTCATTGTCAGTCTAAACACTTGCAAACATTGAGTCCTCATCAACATTGTGTCCTCTTGTCATGAAAAACAATCAAACATTCAAATTTGGTCACAACCAACAACTTCACAAATTGGAAAAATTTTACAGTCCAGCAAACAAGAGCAATCAGTTTCGGAATTCTTGAGCTTCCTAGGTTGTTTCTCAGGGTTTTCATCTAGCATTCAACTTGTCTTTGGGTCTCACAAAATCCATCATTGCTTTATACCTTACATTACATTCACATTTGTCTAAACTTGAGTCAAAAGGTCACTTGCTTTTCCTCACTATACTTTGTCAACACACTACATACAACAACATTTTGCTAAGTGGTCCCTCATCAAGGTCTATCACCTTTGGGTCTCATTTGGTCTTACTTAGAGTCAAGGTCAACTTACCTCATCAAGAGAAACTATCCTCTCTTTGGAAGTCACACCTACTCTACTACATACATACTTGGTCTTACACTTTGGACAATGCAAGTACACCTCAGATTCATTTACATTCCATCCAACCCTTGGTCTTCCATACTTATTCCATTTTCATCTAGTCTCACACATCTCGGTCAATACCTAGTTCATGGTTGAAACCCATCTTCAAAAATCTAGGAGAGAAACTAAAGAGGCTAAAGAGTCCGCAAACATGAGTTCTTATGAGTATGACAATGATATCTTTTTCAATTCTGATCATACTACATTACCTGACATGGATGCCTATAGAAACATTCCAAATGTTGAGAACATGGACACTACAAACAACAATGATACACACAATGATGATATGGACAACTTTTCAGTACATTCAGCAGATGTGGAAGAATCCATTATGGATCCCCGTTTCAATCAATTGGTTGACGAAATAATGAGGAGGGATAGACAATACTTCTTACAAATGATGGCACAAAGTGGAGCCAAGATACCTCATGATTTTGACATGTCTCAAATAATGGAAAATTGACCTTTGCAACAACCTCACTCCAACATGGATCAAAGGAGACCTAATAGTGGAGGCAATAGAGGACCACATATGGTGCTTGAATCACCATCATCTTTGTTTCAAAAACCAGAGGTCCCACATACACATGGTCGAGCATATGATACTCACCTTCACAGACCATTATGGAAGTCTTATGCAGAAAGATATACTCAATCACATACCAATGCTAAGGAACAACCACCAAAGCAATTGGATATTCAAAGACATGCTCAAAATTTGGACACAAGGAAAACCCGTGTCAAATTTGGGGGCAACACATTAGAACATGACATGCCTGTAGAGTATGGTATACATGGACAAAATAGATATTTCGTTCCTCAACATGAATCTATACCAAGTGGTCCATATATGCAGCATCACTATAGACCTCCTCCATATGAACATGTGTATGATCAATATCATCCATATATGCAATATGATCCTCCTCCAATTGGTGCCTCAAGCATAGGGTATGGTCCAAGAAGTCGATCTCCACCTAAGAACAATTTGGAGCAACAAATCAGGGACTTACAAAAGAAAATGGATGACATAAATACACCGAAGCCAACATACACAATGAGAGACATATGTCCTTATCCATTTGACAAAAGCATTCCAATGCCTCCATTTCCTACACACTTTGTGACACGTAAATTTGATAAGTATAGAGGAAAAGGGGATCCTAAGGCACACATAAGACAATTTTTCACAGCTTGCATTGAGATAGTAGCAGAAGAGACATATTTGATGAGATTATTCCCACAGAGCCTAGGCGATCAAGCTATGGAATGGTTCTCCCAACTCCCACCTCGTATTAAGTCATGGGATGACTTAGCAGAGGCATTTATCCAACATTTCTCCTACAACATAGAGACAGACATATCAGTGACTACTTTGTGCAACACCAAGCAAAAAGATGGAGAGTCTTTTTCATCATTTTTACAAAGATGGAGGAATCTAGCTAGCGGATGCTCTTGTGAAATTCCACAAAAACAAATGGTAGAAATGTTCACCCATAATGTTAACAAAGACATTGGCTATGATCTAAGGAAAGCTTGTTTGTCCACCTTCAAGGACGTCATTGAAAAAGGCTTAGCAACAGAGAAAGTCCTAATTGAACAAGGAGTTATTAAGATATTCAAGGAAAACAAAGATGACTTTAAAGGAAAAGACAAGCCAAGATTTTGGAATAAAAACAAGAACACAGTCAATGATGGTGTTGTTGATGCCAACACAGTGCGACGCAAATTCATCTTTTTGGGATCAAGTTCTACAAACAATCAAGTGAATACTCAAACAACTTCCAGATCACGAAGAAAGTACACCCCATTGAGAGAACCATTTGAGTCAGTTTTCAAAAAGCTAGTGGCAAACAAGGTAATCACTATTCCAGATTTTCCTCCATATGAACCAAAGGTTAAACCAAATTGGTCGAATGATGATGAATATTGTGAATTTCATAAGAGCAAGGGTCATAAGATAGGAAATTTCCATCGACTGAAGAACATCATACAAGATCTCATTGATAGGGGTGACATTGAGATTGAAGGGCACTCATCCAATCAAGAACATGAGATGTTTAAGGAACCATTCCTAAAGCATGACAAGGGAAAAGCTAAAGCCACAGATGACCAAACCAACTATACTAGAGCAACCTATAACTATGATTCAACTATCAATCACATTTCAATGGACAATTACGTCTCTACCATTATCATCAAGGACAAAAACCCTGAGAATTCTACCCGGAGACCCAAGATTGTCCTAAAAGGTGTTGGATCTTCTTCCGAACCTACCTCTGAATGTCATGTTACAACTTGTGGAGGTAAAATCACTTTGCAAGGTGCTCCAGCCAAGAACACCACTTCTTCATCAACTAAGCCTGAGCATGACCTTGTAGAACAGTTAGGGAAGACACCCGCACTCATATCCATCCTTGAGCTTTTACGCATATCTCCTACACATAAAGCCATTCTTGACAAAATCTTGAGAGACACTCCTGTTCCTACTGATCTAAACGTGGACCAATTTCAAGCCATGGTGGGATACCTTTCCATTCCACACTCCCTTACATTCACAGAAGCTGATGACGCCTTCGTAAGTCAGCCACATAATGCACCATTACACATTGAAGCCTTCATGCACAAACATTGAATAAAACGAGTCCTGATAGATGGAGGAGTAGGTCTAAACATTTTTACATTGAGCATCATTAAACAATTGGGATATTCTGATAAAGTTGTAAATTCTATAGACAAAATTACCATCAAGGCATATGATGATGAAGAGCATTCATCCAAGGGCACAGTCATTTTACCTCTCAGAGTTGGGCCAATTACAAAAGATGTGGTTTGTCAAGTCCTAGACCTAGAGCTCACATACAACATATTGTTGGGATGCCCATGGATTCATGAGATGAGCACAGTCCCATCTACATATCATCGATGTATCAAGTTTCCACACAATGGAGTTGAAGTGACCGTGAAAGTTGACCCAAATCCATTCATATATTGCAACAATATGTGACCTAGATCAGAAATAACAATTCCAACCAATTGAGAGGCTATTCCTTCATCGGCATATGTGGATCCAGAATCCTTGAAAGCTTCTACATCCAAACAAGCAGAGATCAAAGAAAATTTCAAGTTTAAAGACATGGGATGTGGTGAGTATATCTTTCATGTTGATCAACTCCCACTATCTGCTAAGACATTCAATTATCATGAACAACCTACAATCAATTTGCAATGTCAAGGAATTGGGTGTGAAACACCTAGTGTTGTGGCTACTAAGTCTGAATGCAAATCTCCTCTAGTGGTGCAAGCAACTCTTGATATCAATATTCCTAAGAGTGGTTCCAGTGAAGAATCTATTGAGCGTATCACCAACCCTCTTGAGAACTCACATAGCTTTACCATATCATCCACTCATTCCATTTCCACTCCACTTCCAGACTTGGATCAACAAGAATCACAAAAGCCCTTACTTATTGGGGATCAAAAATCAAGCTATGAACAGAAAAATCCAAAAGTAAAAAATAAAGAGAATTCTTTTAGTCCAAATAAAAAACAAAAGCTATTGGATTCTGCAAAAATCAAAGTCAAGGATAAAAATCCTATGAAGCAAAAAGAGAAAGAGTTGATCTCCCCTAATATCAAAATAACTAGGGGCAAAAGTTCTAAAATTTTAAATCAAAAAGCATACTTGTTGATCCATCATGCTATCCTACTTTCACTTTTTTTCACAATCATAAGCCTTCATCACTCATCCACTTGTTCCACACATCCTTTCCCTTCTGGCGATACATCATGGACCTTTAAGGGAGCTTCCTCAAAGGACTTTGTTATCAGGGATGCCCAAACTTCTTTAGGTGACATGCATACGGGCCTGTGTAGTCCACACACTAGTAATTCTATCTTAGTTCCTTTATCAAGGAAGACAGTCACTCAAGCTACACATCATTCAGTCAAGGAACAATACAGTTACAATCATAAAGTCAAGCCTCGCACATTTCAGGTGGGTGACTTGGTTCTCAGAGAAAATCCTAAAAATCAGCAAGACAGAGAAAAGAAGGGCAAGTTCGAATCAAACTAGCTTGGTCCTTACATCATTACAGCAGCATATGGGTCTGGGGCATATTAGCTCTCAACTATAGAGGGTGAACCCTTGGAGGATCCTATCAACAGCATGCACCTTCGCAAGTTTTACACATAGCTCTTCAAAGTATCCTAATTTCAAAAATACAAAAAAATCAAAAAATGCAAAAATACAAAAAAATTTATAAAACAAAAAAAAATCGTTACTTGGTGAAAACCTGGCAAAAGGCGCCTTGTGACACAAAAAACATTGAAAAGTCAAAAAAATTAAAGAGAAATAATTTCGTCCAATGGTGAAAACTACTTCAGTGGCGCCCTGGGCAAGTACCATGGTGAAAACTGGGTCTCCAGTGCCATGTGTAGAGGCATTGCTCCTCCCTCCTTCAGGATTCCATCTCATCATTTCACTTTGCACACACTCACAACCTATTCGTTCATACTAAACTTACCCATTCCCATCATGGCTTGTTATTGATCTACCCAAGATTGGTTAGCCATTCATAATAAACCTCCCTTTTCACCTCCCTTTCCATCCATAATAAATCAGCTCCTATCTGTGGCTAAGGCAAATCCTATGTCTCATGATGGGTGTGGAATTGAGAGCATCACACATCTTTAGGAGTACAATTTCTTCTATTTTTCTTCAGTCTATCCGCGCACAATCCACAATAAAGCAACATTTGCATTGCCAATCTGCAATAAAGTTTTGTCTTCTTCGCAATAAAGTATCAATTTCATGGATTTAGTCAGTTTCAGATGAGACATAGCAGCAACAATGGGCTTCAACAAAATCAAATCTTTCAACAGACTCAGACAACATATGGTTCAGTGCTATCTATCCTTTTTGTGAAAGTAAACATTGTGACCACAATCAAATAAGACTTATACAAGTGACAAGAGACACTAAACTTGAGGACTACAGTGGATGTTGGTGTCAAGTCTTGGTTTTCTTTTGATTTTATCTTTCTGGTGACATGTCTTTTAGCTTTTCCAGGATGTCTCTGACTAGAGATTCTATCTCCAGGATGTCTTTGACTAGAAAGGCGAGGATGGGGTATCGTCACCTATTTTTCTTTGATGTCTGTGGATTGTCTTTTAGTAATGCTATGACTTGTCCAAGGATATGAGGACACTATGAGTCTAGTGTGAACTGGGGCATTTCT
Organism: Cryptomeria japonica; assembly: GCF_030272615.1. Classification (NCBI taxonomy): domain Eukaryota; kingdom Viridiplantae; phylum Streptophyta; class Pinopsida; order Cupressales; family Cupressaceae; genus Cryptomeria; species Cryptomeria japonica. The sequence continues at coordinate 544,541,530 of NC_081405.1, forward strand.
TGTTTGTGACTATCTTATCTCCATGCAAACAAGTACAATGACTTTCTGGGTCAAACATATGCCTCGATTGTCATAACCTACTTGCCATAATAAAGCTCAATGATGATAACGCACAAGAAGCTCTTTCACTTTCATATCTTTTGTCTTCCATCCCCCTTTCTTGATTGACTTTCATCGTCCTTCTCGAGTCCGCGTAGCCTGCTATCACATGACTGAGTATAATGACACACCAAAATCATTTACATTTCATGTAGCTGCACCTGCATTACCACATATTAATCATTTCATACATACATATAGATATCACAATTGCATCACATCCTGCACACAACACATATTAGCACATTTTACAATCTCATCATGTATATAGTGATTTGCATTATCATATTCATTTGCATTTCATACATTCACATTTGCATCATGCATAAAATATTAAAAACATAAAAGGACAAAAAAAATATTGTATTTCATCATGTACATATTTGCATCCATATCATAACCATCACATAGAAACATACATCATGAAACATCTCATCACATAGGTACACATGCATATAGCTGCTGCAAAGATGAATCATCTCATATATATATATAAAGTGTCATGATACAATGATGTCAAAATCATATGGCTACAATCACCCGAAGGTGTCTACATCATCATACAAAATGGTACAAAATTGATACATAGGGAGCCCTCTACAGCTACGATGAACTCCCTCCCTCAGAACCGACTGGCCTTGACGGAGTCTAACCCCTAGAAGGACCTGCCCCAAGATCATCCCTCGTGGCCCCTGTGTCCTCTATAGCCACCCCTCACATCGCCCTATCTGGACAAAGGAACCCACTGATAACTCCTGCCAACACTGTTGGTAGTGCTAATCCTATCCATGTCATGGTATCCCATGCCACATGTCCCACCCTCATCTCCAGTTCCAGATCCTAGAACACTTGTCTAAGGGAATCCCTATCTCTGTCTCGATCGTACAAAATCAGCTCCCCATCGATCGATATCCTCAAAATCCTATAGACATCCTCCAGGGTGACTGACATCTCCCCCATTGGCAAATGAAAAGTGCAAGTCTCAGAGTGCCACCTCTCCACCAATGCAGTCAGCAATCCCATGTTCACCCAAAACTCAGGCACATACAGAATATGTCTCAATCCCATAGCCTCAATTGCAGCTCGGTCCTCGATTGTCAACTCAGGTCGCAACCTCTGAGTTGATGGGAATCTCTCCCATGACTCCAGCATAGGCAAATACTCCTGCAGTCACACAAATCAATCATGTCAGTCAAAGTGACACTCACTGTTCATCACAAAGTGTTGCTATCTATCCTAGTGGTACTCCCTGTTCATCACAAAGTGCTGCTCATATTTGCACTCCCTGTTCATCACAAAGTGTTGCTCATATTTGCACTCCCTATTCATCACAAAGTGCTACTCACATTTGCACTCATTGTTCATCACAAAGTGCTGCTCATACTTTAGTACTCCCTGTTCATCACAAAGTACTATATCTTGGTACTCACTGTTCATCACAAAGTGCCTTGATCTATCCTATCCTAGGGCCTATTCTTGAGTGCATCCTCTTGAGTAGTTTCCTAATTGGCAACGTATGTTCTATCGCAGAATTGTCAATCCTAGCCCTATTTGTTATCCTAGTCTTCCCTAGAGGACCTGCTTGAGTGTATCCTCTCAACAACTTATCCAATCGACAGTGTATGTTCATCACAGAATTGCCAATTTGACCTAGAAGACACAAATTCACATTTTTGGACAAAAATGTGCTTTCATGACATAAACGCTCTTTTAGACCGCATAAACGCACCTAGCACCAACGCAGACGCGCCTACACGTTTTTGACATTTTTTGGACCCTATTCTAAGAGCATTTATTACTCTACCTAGCATGCATTAATGACAACAATAAATGCATCAAAGTACAAGGAGGTTTTGTGGTACTTACTGGCTCTCCTGCCTCTGCTGGCCTCTGGAATCGACGAACGCGGTCGAATCTGTGAACCAAAGCCATCACTACTGACTGTTGCTGCTCTTTTCTCTCTCTGCACTCTAATCTCTTGGAGGTGTAGATGACAATGAGGATGTATTTCCCTCATGGTCTATCTTATAGACTACCCTAGCCCTCGTTTCCCAAGTTAGTCTTCATTATCCCATGACTCTGTCACTTTATCCGGTCAGTCCATTCTATCCCGTCTTTCTTATTGAGAGATTGTCTATTATCTTTTCAAACATTTTTTCATCCAATCTCTCGAGGGGGCATATCATTCCCATCTTGGGGCAACTCTGTATCAGTTCATCTTATCTTCTTTGAAACAACGTGACAAGCCACATTGTCTCAAAGAGGGGCAAAATGTAGACACCCAAAATTGTCTAGTCTAATTAAATAAATATTTTATTTATTTAATTATCTAAGCTTAATTCTTCTATTAATTAAATAAATCTTTATTTATTTAATTAATTCATTTATCCTCTTCTAGCCTTATTTCTCATTTAAATAAATACATTTATTTATTTAAATTATCCTTTTCTTAAATTAAATAAATATCTTATTTATTTAATTGATCCCACTTCTTCTATTAATTAAATAAATCTTTATTTATTTAATTAATTCATTAACCTTTTCTACCCATGACACATGTCATTCATCTCTTAATTCATACACTACCTACCCCTTTCATTATTTTATTATTTCTTTTACCTACCCTCTAATCATAGCCAACCTCCTTTTACACCTCTCAATCTTATCCCTCCATTTCATATAGTGTCTTCTATATAAGGAGATGTTTCCTTCATTATCAAGCTCCTCATTGACTACTTGACTACACTACGCTTTTGAACATAGGCGATCCTACTTGCAACCACATTTCCGTTCTTTGTTGAGCTCTTGTGCACACATAAAATCTGAGAGCAAATATATCAAGCAAGATCAATGGAGATAGGAAGAATGGAGATCCAAACCCTATTGGACATGTGATGGTATAATCTTTGTGATTTAATTTGATTTGCATTGTCTTAGGTAATCTTCATATGTTATGGTGGATCTTTGTTGTTGTTAGGCTAGGGTTTTGTGGTTGAATTCATTTAGCCTTTCAATATCGTTATTATTGTTATCCATTTTCACCATATACAACTAGAACAATTAAAATGTAAATGAACTTGAAGTCAAAATCTAAAGCTAGTTGTTGAGGATACTTAGGCATGACACATGCGCATTTGTGTAGTGTATTATAATCTATATGGTTGTTGTAATGCTGGCCACTAGTAAACTTGTTTCTCACCTCAAGAATCATGCACATCTACATAAAAAAGGAGAAAGAAACACAACAACTTCTTCAAGTATGATAGGAAATGAAAACAAATATTGTGAACTATTAATTCAATAAAAAAGAAGAAGATAAAAACAAGAGAAAAGAAAATGCAAACCCCTATATGATGGATAACTCCAAATGAAAACCTACAACTAAGAAGAGAGAAAATGTTGGGTATACTTAGGAGCATTCCATGAATGGTTAGGCCCCTCATTTTGTTTTTAAACTTTCATGGGAAGCCATTAAGATAGAAAAGTATGTTCTTTTATCCTAAGTGTTTCTATGAAGGTAAAATTAGTGAAAAATCTATGAATTCGACTCCCTGGTCTATAGGTGTGAGTATATAACAAAAAAGAAATGGAGATCTCAGGGTGTCGAGTGCACAACAAAAGGATTAAAGTGTAATAGACATAAAAATGAGAAGGAAAGAGAAAAACAAGTATAATATCAAAATCAACTTGAGCGTGAGGAAATCATGGTTAGCAAATTCAAACACATACAATATTAAATAATCAAACAAAGCATAAAAAAGCATACAAATGAACTTGTTTCACCTTGGTTCTTCACCTCCTCTAAGTAAGCTTGAAGCGGACGTGTGCACCTAAAGACCTCCTCTTGATTTGCTCCCTATGACTAAAGAATGTGTATTGCTCTCCACTACACAACAATTGATTGGGATCATGATGTTGAGATGAATAGATTGGCTTATGTGAGACAATATTCGAACATGGTAAGGGTATGATGGATGATTTGTTGCTCAAAGGGACAACATGACAATACTCAAAAGGTGGATATGATTGTGAAGGGTGGAGGCTCCAATTTATTGATTGGAGGGGCCCAAAATGGATGACCAAGATTGAAAAGGAATGGATGGCTAGGATCTAAAGAAGGTGAGAGAGGATTAAGAGGACAAAGTGGGAGATCCAAGAGATTTTCAATAAAGGCATTTTTTGTCTCCACACTTCTCAAGTACATGGGGAAGAGCTCCCCAAGTACCTTGGGAAGAGAGGATTTAAAATTCCTTGGGAGAGGACAAGAGGAATTAAAAATTCCCAAATAGGAGAATGGGTGAGAAGAATAAAAAAATAAGGAATTAAAAATTCCTTGGGAAGAGGGGTCATGGGAGATTCAAGGAATTTGAAATCCCTTGGAAGAGACAAAGTTGGTGGCATTTAAGGTTTTGAGGATGGGATGGGAAAACCATTTATGGCAAAGAGTTTACCCATCCCTAATCAAGGTGATTAGGGATGTGCAAATGATTAGGAAGAGCGATTAGGTGGGTTGATGAAGGATTAGAGTGCAATTGGGCAAGTTAGGAGGATGGGACATAAGGAGAGAGAATGAGTGGAGGAATATAAAATTGGATGAAATGATAATCATGATTAGGGTAGAATTAATTAGGCTAAATGATAGGATTAAGGGGGGTGATTTGTAGAAATCAAGGGATTAGCTAATTAATTGGAATTAATTAACTAATTAGGATTTAGAAGAAACATTGACTAAGGTTAGAATTAAAATGATTTTATAAGATAACATATATAATTAATTTATCGCTATAATGATAAAATTAATTAAAATATAATTTAATTAATTTTAAGAAGAAGATGACTAACATAATTAATTTAAATAATTATGAGGAAAGGCTAAATTAATTAAATATTAAATTTAATTAATTTTAGGTGTCTACACACCTCAAGTGATTTGTAAAACCTAAGAGAGAGAAGGATGTTGTAGAGTGTTGAAATGACCTTTAATGAAGAGTGCCTTAGCATGCTGAAGATATCACATGAGAGTAAAAATTCCAAATAAGTGTTGTATAAAGCTCAAAAATTATTGGTAAGAGCTTGAAAGTGTGAAATATTTACAAATAAAAAATGAGAATAAGGGACTAACTCAAAATGAGAAGATGGGAGGGGAAATGAGTGAGTCCAAGGAACAGAGAGTTTGTTAAATTTACCATAGAGAAATGATCATTGACCCGGGTTGGTACTAGGTGGTGAAACACTCATTAAACAAATGTTTGATGATAAAATATCATGGGAAATTATCACACCATGTGTACATCCACATATTGCGTAAGTGTTTAGATAGTTTTAGCTCTTAGAAAGACCAAATAATAGAAAATTGCAAGGCTAACATTATTGAAGCATTATTTTAGACAAAAGAGACCATAAAAAGTATGATCTTAGCACCACAAGGGGAAAGAGGCTAATGTATGGTGTAAATGAGTCTAAAAATATACTATGGGAAACAACAATAAAGTGGATCCAAAATATAATGTGAAATTACAAGTGTATAATTTTTAATATTACATCCCCCCAACTTTAGTGGGCTTATGAAATTAAGTGGCATGCTATACTAATCTACATAAATTAAATATCATCATTAAACATCTAAAATGATACTTTAGATTATGCAAATTATTCTTCAAGTGGAGTGATTAAGCTCCCAAGCTAACAACTTCTTGTTAATCAACAAAAACCTACATGGAAACTATTGTTTGAATAACACAATAAACTTGTATGAAAGAAGTATTAAAATAATATAATCTATAAAATAAGTATATCAAAAACTTATTTAACCTAATTTGAATACTATAAATAAATAAAATATAATAAAATGCTAAGAAACATACAAAACAAACAAAAAAATAAAGGGCACATATGAAGAGGGGGTTATAGTCCAATTGTTCCTTTTTGTTAGGAAAAATAAGATATGGTTCAAGGTTTATCATGCTTTGTAGCTAGGAAGCATACAATACCTACATGCATCATAGGCATTAGAAAATCACATTGTAGGGTGACCATGAGTTGATAAAAGGTTAGAGCACATGATGCATATGGCTAACAAGGTTTGATTCTAGGTGGCTCATATGCTACTAAAAAAGTGCAACGACTAGAAAACTCTATTATTTTGTGTATCATATGCTACCGATACTACAAGGATAATACTACTATTTTTTGTGTGTGTGCATATATGTAGATAAACACATCAAAGGTGAACATAAATGCCCCACCTGAAAATTGTTGCATGGATAAATAATATACAATTGATTTTGAGGTGAAAGAGGAAAATAAGATGAAGAGCCTTTAGGAATAATATGGATATGTTCTTCGAGTCATAAATTAGAGAAATAAGATGACCCAATGACATATATAAAATAGGATGTTACAAGCATAAAAATTTGAATTTGTGCTCATTGAATGAAATTGTATTGAATAAGGATGTCAATTACGAAAAAGTAACATCGCTAAAATCACACATAAGAAGATCTAGAGGCTTAGGGTTGATATTCATGTATAAGGATAATAATCATTAGATAGGGAATGGAATATCATTATCCCCAAAGCCTATAGAAATACAATAATGACATAGAGTAATGAGATAAAAATAAGATATCTAGGTTAATATGGTAGAGACCTATATGTCTTAAAAAAATTTATCATCCCCAAAATATCAAAAAATAAAGGTAGATAACAAATAGAACAATGGGTAACATATTCTTCTCACTGGAATATTGTATGTAGGACTAATGGTAACAAAACTCATGCACATATTTCAACAACAGAGTCATGGGTAACATTTGAATTGTTTTTGGTAACTTTAACAATGGCAGAGCGAAAAGGAGCGGGAATCCCAAATTTCAAACTGGGGAATGGCAGATTTCCTGGGGAAGGCGGATTTCCTAGGGATGGCAATTTCTTTGGGATCGGATCTGGCAAACAGGCAGGAGGACAGGCATCTCAAGGGTTAGAAGAGGATAAGGAAACAGCCAAACCGGGTACGGATAAAGATTCAAAATCTAGGGACCCACACAACAGAGGTAAAGGCAAAAAATGGTCTTCGCTCCTTGGAGTGAAACTGCTTGCTAAATCTGGGCTCCCAGAAGTTACAAATATCTCAGATCCAGTTTCTGGACTGGTTTCTATCACTATTCCAGATAAAGTGGCAGATATGACTGTAGCAGGTTTATCCATGACATTAGTGGGACGATTTTCTTGCTTTAGGCCTAACATCGATGATGTGAGGAATTTCATAAGGAGAAAATGGCTTGTTAAAGGTCAAGTGGATGTGGCAGCACTGCCTAGGGGTTTTTTTTCCTTTGCATTTAACTCTGAAGAAGACATGAATAAGGCTCTCTATGAAGGCCCATCGATGCTCGACAAGTCATCCTTGGCTCTTCAGAAATGGACCTCGAACCTTGCCCTTGACGAGTCCTTCTTCATTTCTGTGCCAGTCTGGACTCGCCTCCCGGGTCTCCTGCTAGAATACTGGAACGAGGAAGTTTTCAAGGGTATTGTGAAATCCTTTGGAGAACTTCTGATGATTGATCCAATGACGGTGGCTAAATCAAGGTTAGTCTCTGCTCGCACTTGTATAAATGTTAATCAAATGATGGATATGCCCCAATCCATAGAAATCATATCTAAACTTGGAAAATGGTCCCAAGCTATTGAATATGAATCACTTCTGTTTGCCTATTTCCACTACAAAAAATCGAGGCATTGGGAAAAATCATGTCCACTCAAGAAGAGAAAGGAGAGAAAGACTGATAGCAATATTAAGAACAAAAAGATTTGGCAAACGATTAATAAAAAAGGAGACCCATTAGCTAAGTGTGACCAGATTAAGGATGTTACGGAATTAGTTAATGAAGTCAAGAAGGCTGGAAATAGCAATAATGAAAAACAAGATTGTGTCTGCTCTAATAACCAACCAAAGAATTCTATAGAAGTAGAGCAAGGAACCGAGTTGAACAACAAAAATAACCCAGAGGACCAGGAGGTTGGATCTGTCAGTCAGGAGAAGGTAGAATCTATTCAAGCTCCTTCATTCTCTAAATCGGTTGAGGAAAACTTTAATGAAGCTCAAGACCCTTCTGACATCGAGCCCTTATTGCTTTTAACCAATGGAAGCCCAAAGCCTCATCTTTGTAAAACCCCTCCTCAAAGTGTGGTTATGGATATCCTGGAAGGGAGTCTCCGGATTCTTGGCTCGAGAGAAGGAAAAATGAACAAGGAGGAACTCAATGGAGGGATCTCAACTAGAAGCAAGAATAAGAAAAAGGTAGATGTTGGAAGTTAGAACAAAAAGTGGGGAAGGCCATCCCTAAAACATCAAAGGGAACAGGAAAGCTGGAAGAACTGTGCTGATGGAACACAGTGTTCCATTGAGTTAGCCCTATCCTCGGTTAAAGCATGAAGATAATATCCTGGAACATTAGAGGGCTGAATGCCCCTCATAAGCAGGATGTGTTACGAAACATCATCAGAGATCATAAACTAGATGTGGTCCTCATTTAGGAAACCAAGATGTCTAAGGAAAAAGTTGAAAAGATAAGAATTTTCAAGGAAAATGGTGTTATAGGATCTAACTCGGAAGGAGCTTCTGGAGGAACTGCGATTTTTTGGAACCAAAAAACCATAAAAGGTAGGGAAATCATCTCTGCTTTCAATAGGAACTCAGTTTAGCTTGAGCATATTAAGGACAACTTTGTCTGGGTGTTATCTAATGTCTACGTGCCTAAAACCAAAACCGGGAGAGTTAAATATTGGAGAAGCCTTGCAGACGATAGACTCAAGTTTGCTGACCAAAGCTGGATTATTATGGGAGATTTCAATACTCTGCTCAAAGAGGAAGAGAAAATAGGAGGTCTCCCTTTACAACTTGATGGGAAACAAGACCTTATGGATTTCATTAATGATCAAGCTCTCATTGATGTGGATCTCCAGGGCATTAATTACACCTGGACCAATAGAAGAACCAGAGCTGACCTGATTCAAGTTAAGTTAGATAGAACTTTAATCTCTCCTGATTGGTTAACCAAGTTTAGTTGTTCCCTTGCTTTTGTTATCAAAATTGGGTCAGACCATTACCCCATCTCCTTTACTGCCAACTCTTTCTCGGCCAAGAGAAACTTCCCTTTCAGATTTGAAAAAGTGTGGCTCTCTCATCCATCTTTGGAAGCTTGTATTGCTGAATGGTGGAATTCTAAAGTGGAGGGTAAGGCTCTTTTTAGAATAGCCAAAAACCTTAATATCATAAAGGCCAAAATTAAAATATGGAACAAAGAGATTTTTGGGGATATATTCAAGAGCAAAATTCAAGTCAAAACTGAAATTAAGGATGTTCAGGATAAAATCCAAGAGGCTGGGCTATCTGAAGATCTTAGGATGGCCAAAAATGTTCTTTTGTCTAAATACCACACCATTATCTCCAATGAAGAGTTGTTCTGGAGACAAAGATCCAGGGCCTTGTTCTTGAAGGAAGGTGATAAAAATACCCGGTTTTTTCACTTAACTGCTCTCAAGCATAGGGCGGCTAATAGAATATCCAAATTATCCTACAATGAAGGCATCCTAACAGAGGATAATGATATTAGGAAGGAATCTCTTGAGCATTTTAGCACCCTATTGGGAGAAGTGAATAACCTGGATATCAACAATCAAAACACCTTTTTACAAGCTATTCCTTCTATCCTGATTGAAGTTGATAACAACCTTTTAACATGTATTCCCTCTAATCAGGAAATCAAAAAGGTGGTGTTCTCTTTTCAGGGTGATAAATCCCCTAAACCGGACGGTTTTCCAATGTTTTTTTTCCAAAATTTTTGGCATATCGTGGAGGTAGACATCTGCAATGGGGTTAAAGAATTCTTTGGCTCTAGAAGGCTCCTTAAGGAACTAAATGCCACCTTCATTGTCCTTATCCCGAAGATCACTGGTGCTGATTCTCTCAACAAGTTTAGACCCATTAGCCTGTGTAACTCTGTGTACAAAATTTTATCCAAGGTTCTGACTTCCAGGTTGCTGGATATTCTTCCAAGAATTATCTCTGTCCAGCAGAATGGCTTTGTCCCAGGTAGACAGATTCTGGATTCCATCATATCCGTTCATGAAAATATCCACTCCCTAAAAGTGGCGAATAACCAGTGCTTCTTCCTGAAGTTAGACATGGCTAAAGCTTTCGATAGAGTGAACTGGCAATTTCTCCTTAGGATTATGAAAGTGTTTGGTTTTGGTGGCAAAATTATTCAACTATGTTCTCAACTTATGGAAACTTCCTCTTTTGTTGTTATTGTCAATAGTTCCCCGTCTAGTTTCTTCAAAAGCTCTAGAGGTCTTAGACAGGGGGACCCCATATCCTCTATCATGTTTACCATTCTAGCAAAATGCTTGGGTAGATTTATTCTTAGAAATGTGGAAGATGACAATCTTAGGGGTCTGAAACCTTCTTCTTCTAATGTTGTTTGCTCTCATGAACAATTCGTTGACGATTCTATTACCATGGGGGAAGCTACCATCTCAGAAGCTAAAAATATGAAGAATATCCTGAATACATATGAATCTACCTCTGGTAAAAAAATCAACTGGGATAAAAGTTCTTTGTTCTTCATCAATACCCTAGTCCAAAGGCAGCTAAGGATTGGAAGAGTTCTTGGCTGCACAATTTCTGAGCTTCCCTCTACTTATTTGGGGCTTCCTCTGTGTCTCAAGCCCAAGGATTCCTTCTGGAATAAGCTAATAGACAGACTCAACTCGAAACTTGCTAGTTGGAAAGGGGTGGTCCTTAGTCAAGTGGGCAAAATTACTCTGCTTAAAGCCACTCTCCAAAATCTTCATGTTTATGCTCTCAGCTTGTTCAAAATCCCCACAAAGTTTGGAGAAGCCATTGAAAGAATCCAAAAAAAGTTTCTTTGGCCGAGAGTGGAAGTCAAAAAAAGAATTCCCCTTATTGCCTGGAATAAAATTTGTTCCCCTAAGGCCTCTGGTGGGTTGGGCTTAAGGAATATTGATATAATGAATAAAGCCTTATTAGCCAAACAAATATGGAGATTGAAAGGAGAGGAAAGAGAATGGAACTCAATCTGGAAAAACAAATATCTCTATATGCAACCTTCTGAGGAGGAATTCCTTGATAATTCTTTCATTGTCAAAGGTTCGGCTATATGGAATGTTGTTCAATCTGCTAAAAGTTGGGTTGCTGCTAGTCGAACTTGGAACCTTAGGGATGGGAGGAGAATAAGATTTTGGGAAGACAGGTGGATCCTGGACAAACCCCTGGAGAAAGTTCCAATCCTAAAAGATTGGAAAGAATGGTTCAAAAGTAGGTTTGGTGAGCTGGTCAGAGATTACTAGAGAAATGGGAACTGGATTGATTTTAGCCAACAGTGTCTAGGGCTCAAGTTCCTTCAGACTGCTCTTTTTGCTAAAATCCCTATACACAACAAAGATGACAGATTGATATGGAGGGAAACTTCGGATGGGAAATATTCTGTTTCCTCAGCTGTGGCTATTCATAATGATTCTTTGGAAGAAATTCCTATCTGGGCTAAAGTTTGGAACAAGAAGTTAGTTCCTAAGGTTAACATCTTCTTTTGGATTTTCATCCAAAACAAGGTTTTAACCCTGGACAACCTTCAAAATAGAGGTTTTGTTTTTCCTAATAAGTGTTCTCTTTGTTGCAGGGAAGAAGAGACAACATGCTATATTCTCAATCAGTGCACTTTTAGTCAGGATATCTAGAAAATCATCTTAAGAAGGTGGAACCTGAGTTGGGTTTTCCTGAACTCCCTTTGGGATTCCTGGCAGCAATGGCACTGCCCTAATTCTAATCCTAAAATTGTGGAGACTTGGAGACTTACTCTACTGATTGTTATCTGGAATATCTGGAAAGAGCGTAACAATAGGATTTTTAGGGATAAAAGGGCTAGTCCTGAAGTGGTGGCAGATAAAATTTATAGGAGTATATTTGAATGCCTCTATGGCATTGATTATGGACCAGCTGCTAAAGATGACTTCAAAGACAGGTGGAACCTCTCTACCACTACTACTAGCAAGGAGAAAGGAAGAGAATGTCTCGTTTGGTGTTTTCCTCCTCAAGGGTGGATTAAGGCTAACTTTGATGGGGCCTCAAAGGGGAATCCGGGTAAAGCCGGATATGGGGGCATAGTCAGGAATTTTGCTGGAAGTTGTTTAAAGGCGGTGGTCGGTCCCTTGGGGAATCAAACTAGTCACTTCTCTGAAGCCTTAGTTGCCCTGAACACCTTAATTGTAGCCAAAAGTCTTAATTATGATAAATTATGGCTTGAGGGAGATTCACTTAATATTATTAAGTGTCTGAAGGGGGAGTCGGAACCTTCTTGGTCAATTGAAAATATTATCATGAAATCTAGGGAGATCATTGCAAGTTTTAAAGAAATTATTATTCAACATGCCTTTAGAGAGCAGAAGCTCATGGACTATGATAAAGGTAGGGTAAACCTCGTCGTTTCCAAGATTTCTAAAAATTGGTCTAATGGATCCTTTAAAATCTATGGAGTTAAGTTCAAGCTGGACGCTGGGCTCATTGCTATAGTGACTGGTATGCCCCACTCTGGGCTTAATTTCTTTCGAGACCTTAAAGTCTCCAACAATGCAGTCAATCTGTTCCCGCGAAAAGAGAAAGAGAGGGCTAGAATCGGTAAAGCCACTGGGGGCTACTACGAAGCTGCTAATATCAAGAAACTATGGGGCTGGGTTCTGAATGCAATTATGGAATACATCACGGTTGAGGGTCGTTTCTCCAAGGCCCACACCTACCACTTCGTTCTCTTAAACCATTTCAGACATGAAAAAAAGGTATCTCTTCCCTACTACCTTTTTAGGTTCCTTTCCAGGTCCCTCAATAAAAATAGCAAAAATCCTTCTAGCCCGATTCTCCACTGTGGGATTTTGCTTCTCATCTACGAGCATTGTAAAACCCTTGCCCTACTAGAAAACAAGAGGAATTCCGCCTCTCTGGGTAAGAGAAAGATGGAGGGAGGAGACTCCAGCAAAGAGAAGGCATCCTCTAGCAAAAAAAGAAAAAATGCCCCTGAGATGGAAACAGAGGATATTGACAAGGAATGCAGCGAAATGGAGACGGATGAATCCAATGGTGAAGATAACTGGAACGATGAGGAGCTGGGTAATGAGGAAGAAAGTAGTGATAATGAGCCTGGTAATGAAGCCCTATCCTCAGTGATTGCCCTGGTAAGGACAACAGCCATCCCATGGAGGAAGTGGATTTCAAGGATAATGAGGAAACTGATGTGAATTTTGAGAAGGAAACGAACAAAGATTCTGAGAGGAACCTAACTAAGGACAGGGTTAGTGAGGACAGGGTTAGTGAGGATAAGGAAAGTGAGGATAAAGGGTTACTCTTGGATAACCTCAAGAAACTCACTGAGGTGAGAATGGATTATGACAAATGGACCTATGAGCTCCTGAAGAACCTGGAAAAAAAGGGGAAAAACACGGATGAGAAGAGGGAGGATGACAACAGAGACCAGATAAAATGGAAGCATAATATGGAGGATAAGGTTAATTCATTGGAAGAAGGGAGAGAGGCAATGAAAAATCTGATGGGCGTTATCCCGAGTATCCTATCTGCAGTTACTAAAAACTTGGAGGATAGTGCTAAGGTCTTTGATCACACCAGCTATCCTAATCCGGTTGTGGAACTTGACTTGGATGAAGAGACTATCCAGACTGGCAGTGGTGAAGCTACTCCGGTTGGTGGCGCTGCAAAGAGGGCTAGTGTCAAGAAAGTTGTGGTTGCTTCTGCAAAGGATCTCCCTAATCTCAGGGATAACATCAAAGAGTTGCACGAAATTAGCAACACCGTGGCAAAAGCCCTGGAAAAAATCAACTAGCTTCTCTCTCGGTGTCTGGCTGGCTTGCTGGCTTTGTGGGCCTTTTTCTGGTTTTCTTTGGTTTTCTGCTGACTTTTGGATGGTCTGATCCTTTTTGTTCCTCTTTGCTTTTGTTGTTTAAGTTCTGCTTGTAAAGGGTTTTGGGGCCCCTTCAAAACCTGCTTTTACCTTAATAAAAAACAAATAGAACAAATATACATATAGAAGAATGTCACTACATGTGGTATTCTTCCTATATATATTTACATTTTTAAGGATAACATGATCCATCCTAGTAGAACAAACAAATCAAGTAGATTTAGCTAAACATAACAAATGAGATGAGGATGATAAATGAGAGTCCTTAGTCATGTAAATAATCATGCTCCCATTCTAGATTCAAGGTTAAAGGAGGGTCACTATGTGGTGGGACACCCTATGAATCCCATTGACAAAAGAATGAATAATATGATTAAATTTGGAAGAGAAGTTGGAGCAACATCCTCCATGGAATCTACAGGACTTACAATGTCAAAAAATGTGTAAAGATCACTTGTTTAATGCTAGAATTTTCACAAAAGATTAAAAAAATGTACTTTTGAGAAGATGGATTTGGGTCAATTAGTATCTTAATAAGATATTAGTAGTTTTGACTCACTACTAGCCACAATACTGTGAGTATGAACATCAATAGACTAGGGTGGATGAAAATCCTCCTTGCTAGGAAGAAGTGATATAATATGTCTTAAAGGTGGAGAGATGGGGTTAGGGTTGACTCATCAAAAAGGTGGAGTGTGGTAGTGTTTGTGATTTTATTTAGGTGGTGGGTGGAGTATGACAATGTCTAATGTGGATGGGAGAAGATGAATGAATACCTAATGATAGGAGCACATGAAAGGGACAAGATATGAAACAATCATGCTAGATATACCACTCACATTGGAAAATTATATTAGAGTGGAAAATTGCAAACAACAAAAAAATCTTAATAATGATGGGAGGATTGAGAGAAGGAGCCAAGAAAACTTAAATTCACAAAGGTTTTAGGTTACAAGGACCCTTAAGTGGAATATATGTGGTATTTTTAGAATGGGGTGATGGATGTAGATCAAGATGCATAAGGATATGTGATGGTGGTGGGGTGTTTGGGGGTGGATGTGAGTGATAACACAAGCAATGCCACAATGATAATATTTATGTAGTCAAGCCAACTGATTATGTTAGGTGTACATGATAGACTTAGAAGAGGAGGGGTGAGGTCATTTGAACTGAATTTGTTACCAATATCTATCATAGGGGGTAGGTGATGGAACTTTAGCAACTATTTGGGTTAGGTGACCATACTACATGTAGAAGAAGAAGGGAATAGGTTTCCTAAGGGTATAGGGGAAATAGGAGCAACCACTAGAGATTAAGTGATCATGAGAGGTGTAGAAGGAAATGAGGAGGGTATATGAGAATGAATCTAACTAACCTTGTACTTTTGAAAGAGTAAATATAATATCACTACAAGGCAAGAGAGAACTAGAAGGGGTATGCTATAAGTAGTTAAGGGAGAAGTTATCTTAAAGGTTAATTGACTAGTATCCACTATGAACAATAGTGTGTAACACATCATTGTGAGGAAATTTAAAGTACTTATGAATAGTAAATGCAAAAAATTTCATGTTTGTGATCCATGGGTGGCCCAAGAGGATGTGAAAGTGATCTAGTGTTGGAATGATGGTGAGGTAGCTATCCAAAATCTTTGGTACCACTTGAATAGAAAAGACTATGGAACCATGGATAAAACATAGAAATCATATGCATGTGTAAAGGAATATTAGATAAATCATATAAATCTCTTTGAAGTTGGTTTGAGTATAAGGGTTCCTTGATTACTACAATGACCATGCTAGTTACATCAACTAAGGCACCATAAATGGTTTTCTAGTTTGCCAAAGTGGGAATGTAGAGTGACCCATTGTAAACACAAGCAAAAACATCAACAAATGTGAAAGAGATGTGGATTCAAGAATTGCTCCAACCTATGATGATTATGGTGTAGGGTCCACCATACCCACTATGCTAGTGAATGGTGATGATGAAGATTCTAAAGAGTAGCTATCTAGCATGAGGGATGTGAAAGTAAGGGGAATGGATGGAATAGGATCAATGATAAGGTTAATGTAGTTGGTGTACGATTATTTTATGTTCGTGATTCATACAAACAGTAGTGCTACATGTGGATTTTTGTGTGATGGGTTGGTGTCCCCACCAATGACTTCCACATTTCAACCACTTGCCTCCACTTTTCAGTTTTGTAGTTAGAAAATTATGATCATTTTTCTATTTTTAAATATTTTTACCAGTTTGCTTTTAGTAAGCATTTAAGCTAGTTATTTATATTTTGTTTATTAAAAGTTACACTAGTTTATCCCAATGCAAAGGATAAGATTAACTTTTGAGGAAGATCTCCTTTGTATAAGTCAACTTTTTCATTCCTTAGAAATTCCTTGGGCAATAGCTTGAGGCATTAGAGCATTATAATCAACATATAGAGGAAGTGCACCAATTACCGCTCATGTTCCAATTATTGTTCAGTCATCCACCCATCCCCTAATTATTAACTTCAAAGAAACCATACAAATGGTAACTAAAAGTCCATTAATAAATTTCTCATATATCAATAGCCGCCCACTTTACCCCCCATTGTTTGGACTTTAATTGGAGGAGTTGTGCAACTTTAATGGTACCCATAGCACACGATTATGGGGTATTTGTGCATAAGTAAATTGACCATTTTTGAGGTGGTTTTGGTGCATGGTTATTGGGGTATCTTTAAGTAGGTATCAGGTGACACTTTATAATGACCACTTTTTGACCCTTGTGTGAATAACCCACAACGTGCAACGTGACTACCCGAAAGCCAAAACAATAATTATTAACAATTAAGTTACATTCATACACAAGGAAAAAATAGTTAATACCGATGTAACATTTAGGCTAGGTGGGTGCTAGCTAAGGGTGTGGTCTCATGAGGGGGGTTTAAGCTTCTATTTTCATGGAGAAGGAGGTCCCATGAAAAAAAAAATTAGGCTATAGGTTTATTTAGAATCTTTTCCTAAAAAATAGCAGCCCCTACTTTTTAGGACTGCTTATTTTAGCGGGTGAAATTGGGGTGGGGCTAGAAATTGCCCTACTAGCTTAAGGATGACATCTACCACTTGTCACATATTTAAGTTTAGATTGTTGTTAAAAAATAATTTTGGAGGGAAAATAAGTTTTTTAACTTGTTTTTTCATTGCAGAAAGAATAGAAGACAAAGCTATGTATCTGTGCTAAAATTTAATGAGACCACCCACTTAAAAAAATTCCTAAAAAATATAGAACCCTGACCTATTTTTTAGGAAGCCCCCCTCCATGGGACCTTGATTGCATATAGGTTTACAATAACATAAAAAAATTCCACTTAATAATTTTTCCTTACTTTATTAGTGTGCTTGAGAGCCGTCCAGTGGGTTTCGATCCCCGGTCCTAATGTGCCCTACGCTCGGCCTATCGGTTTTTGGCCGCTCTCCAATGAAGCCATGAGTTTTGTGGAAGATGCTAATGTAGAGGTACAGACAAATGTATATAATAATTTTAAATTTTAACTTTTTGTCTTTCATAAATCCACCAGATAATCCCAAGTGCCATCTGATAAAACCAAAGCGTCACATAGCTATTCTTCAACATTCATGCCGAAAGAGGGTTCCGGTATCTGGCGATGGAAATTAATGGTTATAGTTTCTGCTGAAATGTCCTTGTACACGCTTCCGAAGCCTCCTTCTTCCTGCTCTTTTGTTTCCCTTCAATTGTTTTCTTGATTGATTGATGTAAAGCGAAGACAAATTTTCAATTAAATTTTTAGGGTAATAAAAACTGGAGATGAGGATGCTTCGAAGTGTGTATAGACATTTGACAGAAATCACCGGAAAAGAAGAATTTGGGTTTCATGAAAAAGGATGAGAAGGCCTTTCAATCTTTGGCATGGAGATTACATGCCATATGTTTGATAAAGCGCCTCATACGAATGTAGCAGAATTGAAGGTATGCTATCTGTTTGACAAAATGTGCTTGGTTTCGTAGAGGACGATAATGAGAATTTGTTATGAAATAAATTCTCGCATCAGACGAATGGTTGTGTTTTGTCTTGTTTGAACATTTTAGTTAATGTTATTCTTTTGCAATTTTTAAAACAAGAGGGTTATGGCTAATCTTACGGCCATGGTGATTGTGGATTGCAACTTTGCTGGAAGGGTACAAAGAAATTTTACCTTCTTTCCCAGACGTTATTCTGATTGAAATTATGTCTCTGAAGTTTGATCATTGAATATAAATATATTTAGTCAAATTTGTTTACCCAAAGAGATGATTGAATGCACCCACCTTGTTATGTGATGATTTATTGAGATTCAGCTTTGTTATTTAGAGCAATTTAATCTTTCTGAATAGTGTTTCTGATGAACCCATCCTTTTAGCATTTAGATGATGTTTACAGTGATGAAATATTGAAATTTCGTTGAAGGTCACCTATCCCAGTAGTACCTGACTAAAACATGTTTGATCATAAAATTATCCCACAACCAAATAGGCTTAGCTTGCTACCGACCTAGGTTAAATAAAGTGTGCATGATAAAACAAATTAGCTGCAGTATAATACCCAATAAGTAATTTTAAGCAGCAAAATTTAATTGTCCCAGACTTGCAGCGCAAAATTTTCTAGCGCCTTCTAGTCCTGTTGTGTGATCTAATATTCTATTGGGCAAAAAGGTGCCCGTGCAACCCTCATCACAGAGCGATGTTATATGCATTCACCACATTTCTCATTTTTTTTCTCTCAAGGGGACTGAAGCATCCTCTTCGTTTAGGAAGTGTTACTTCTTCAAACTTCAGATTTCCTTTTCACTTGATCAAAAATAAAATTTGATTTGACATATTTTTCATTTTATATAAAGATTTGAATTATTGTTTCAGTGATTCATTTGGAAGTTTCAATAGCTTGATATTTTTCATTGACCATATAATAGCAAACAAATGTTAGCTTGATTTATTTGTTGATAAGTTACCATTTTTTTCCCGGTTCCCCTCTAACAATGGTAAGGTTTAATGAGCTATTTGGGAATTTCAATTTAAGTGCTGTTTTCAATAAGAATTGATGAACTCCGCCTCACCAAATTGCCCATTTGTGAAAATCAAAGTAAAGCGAGGATCACGATGAGATCAAGTCATGTCCCAGCCTATATGGACAACTTTTCCATAGCTTTCGCGAAGCAACCTTTCCATGAAGTGTTATTCTTTGGAGCTCAAAGAGGGAGAAATGTGTCAGAGTGAAGACCAACTTTGCACAAGAACTCTGATACAGTAAGACTATATATTCTCAAAACTTGCCTTAAAATTTAAAAAGGAAAAGTGGGGATTTGTTTATGGCAATAATTTATAATCCAGTATTCTGATATGTTTCTAAGTATTGTTAATAATATAAACTAAGTTGTCAATTCGGGTATGGTGTGTGTATGTGTTCAAAATTATAAATTATAACTATAAGAAAAGTGATACTCATCAATTCATGATTGCCAATTAGTATAGAAAGTACAAATGCAAGGAAAACTAAATTATATTAGTGTGATTGTTCCTATAGAAGTTTAGGAGAGGCCTGAGTGCCAAAGCAACTCTTGTTCATGAAAATCCCCTTATTGGCCTTTCAGATACCCAACAAGATGCCAATGGAAAACTAGCTTAGATGAAGGATATTCTACAGGACTTTGAGGTTCTGGGACAGAATTCCAAAGAAAATCTCAAGGCCTGGATCAGAAACCCAACAATATTGAAGAAGCCCTCAGATTCTACCAATTTTGGGCATCGGCTAGATAGAAATGAAAGCAGTAATTTTGTGGGAAGGTTAGAATCTCAACTTGACAAGATCCCATGTCTATACTTTGGACAAGACCATGGCCTCTCAATCGTTTATGACAACAAGCGGCTCCTCTTTTCAAGTGAATAAATTTGTGACTAACACGGATTCTGACATGAAAGCAAATTAGATACTGTGACTAAGACAGTGAAAAAAATGATTTTTGGGGGCCAGGCTGCAGGATACTGCCCGGGTGCCTGGGCAGTACCTAGGAACGTACCAGGACCGGACCAGTACCTGGGGTGAACCCAGGGACGTACCAGGACTGGACCAGTACCTGGATAGGACCAGGACCAGAACCAGAACCCAGGCCTGCAGGGAAGAACCCGGTTACATACAATATAAAGGAAAATGCCAAATTTAAACGGAACTTGACCACTGTATGTTATGCACTACTATTCGCTGGTGTACATACTCTCAATTTATTCGGAGGACCCGTATAGATTCACATTAATCTTCGTATGAGCGTTAATGTTGGCTTTTGTTTCAATCGAGAAGCTCTGTATAGCCATGTACATACCTATGTACAGCTATATGATTTTAATTTTTTTATAGGAATAGCATAATATTGTTTCATAAATTATCCCCATTAGAATGTATTGGGTAATATGGGATGGTTTTATGTGATTAAGAAAGATGTTTGAAGGCACTGAAATATTTAGTGTTGGTTTTGCGTTAGAAGTTTTTATTATGAACATTCGCTAAAATAATTTAACCATTTGCTGCAAGTTTCTGTTCCTAAATGGAAAAGTGTGGCAAGAAGAAACTTGTTTCTTAATGATATGCATTCCTGTAATTAATGTGTAAATTGAGGTCCAACAGTTTCCGTATCGCTTTAGCCTTCAGAGAAATAATAGAACCCAAAACTTACATTCTATTTCCTGAGGTCAGAAATGCCATGGAGTTCATAAATCATGTGCTTTAATTTTATATTTTCCCCTCCTGTTCCCTGAGCTGAGTAAATTTAAAATTAAAGCTTACATTCTGATCATCTTTGGTAAGAAATGAAAGTAAAATATTTATACATTACTATGAACCAATTGAGTGCCACGATCTCTCTTTTTGACAGAATTTTGAGGTAGAATGCATGACCAATTTGAGAAATCTTTATGGCAATTCTTTCAGTGTCCATTTGTGACATTGGGTCACATTGTTGGATATTTTGTTGACCAAGCAAGGAGAACAGTTTTGCATGGAAACAGGTTCAGTATCAGATATCGATATACTGATGACGATTTTCCAAGATCTCTTGATACACATACGGCCAGTTACAACTACTATAAGAATATACATATATTCAATTGTTTATATATTTAAGGGTATAGGATATAATTATGCATATATAGATATATAGTTTTTTTTAAATTATTTTGGGTCTTAGTTATGTCTTCAAATGGAAGAGGGATGGAGCAATATTCTTTTGTTGGAAGGTTTACATTACAATAGACCAACATACCTATTTATATAAGCAAATTACGTGTTGTTACTAGTTTAATGAATATTACATCTTTCCTGTGATATAAAATTCAGTAATCAGTGATTAAATGCCATGTTTAGGTAAAAGATTATTTAGTAATATAACTACTGTATAGTCTTGCCATTGAGCTTACATATCAGAACTCCAAATCTGTTCTCATTGTCTTGCTATGCCAACTTTTTTTATACTTGGTTCTACAACATCATCTCCCAAATTCTCAACATGCTGCAAATTAACCAATAGAAATTGCGTATTAGATTAATTTATTTATGGAAAAATTAGAGCTATCTATTGAGCACAAGACAACACATTTTCAATAGAAAATGAACACCCACTCTGTTTATTCTTTTCGTTTTGAGACTTGATAGATGACCACTGATTCAATTTACTTTCAATTGCTTTAGCCTGTATATGAGAAAAACATGTTAGATGAAATAGTGGTAATTTTCTAAATATCAATTTCAATTATATGAATTAAACATATATAACTCCAATGATCTATTATCATTTAGTAGGTGATAGATTAGAAATACTAATATATATAAAAGTGGCTTACTTCTATCTCCCAATCTACTCGCCATGTGATAAACATTAATGCTAAAGTTTGAGCTCCAGTTCCAAATATCATTCCTAACCAAATCCCCTACAAAATAAATAATTTTCATTATAACAAATATATAAATAATTAAACTTTCTTACATATATCCACAAAAAAAACTTTTACCATAAATTTTTACTCACCATAACTCCTAAATGAAATGTATAGCCAAGTATCATGCCTAATGGAACACCAATTATATAATAGCATCCAAAGTTTATATAGGCAACAAAAGCTTGCCACCCTAATCCCACAGCAACACCTTAACATAAAACAAATGATGCTAAAGGATGTTAAGAAAGAAAACAATGTACAGAATGACATTTTATTTAAATATTAAAACTTTATAGCATAGACGAGGATATGGAAAGGTTTGACAATACTCACCTACAAGAACTGGTTGTATACTATTCAATAGAACAGTAAATGCTAGTAATAGTCCCAATTTATATATAGCCTTTTGCATGATAACATTGTTGGTGAAAACTTGAGCAAAATTGCCACGCAAGACCATAATAAGAACTAGTATTACAAGTCCTATAATTGTGGAGGTTATGATAGAAACAACTACTACAAATTTTGCTCTCACCGGCCTCCCTGCTCCAAGTTCATTTGCAATTCTCACACTACATATATACAACACCTTGTGAGATTAAAGGTGTCTAATTAAAAAAAAATGATATTGTGATTAAACTTGTAAATATACCTTGTTGAAGCAAGTAGACCAAGTGGAATGGCCATCTCCCATGTGTTGATGTTTAAGCTATAATACAAAAACAATATTAATGGATTTCAAGGAAAAAAAGACTCAAAATACTACACATGTGTGGATGTTTCGACATATACATGTTTCAATTGATTAAGTTCACCGCAAACAAAACCTTGGCAATTCATTTATGATCAAGGGCTACCCACTTACATTGCTATATTTACGTCAGTTTAAGTTTGAATTGATTTCTTATTTATTTACCTTATATATTCTTTTAAATTTTGTATCCTTGATTTTAATATAAATTTATAAAGAAATTTTCAAGAATTATTACCATTAGATATTTTGATTAAATGCATTACTTTGAGTTGAGTCTACAAAAAATAACATTTCTTTCAATTAAAAAATTCTATGCATAAAAGAAACACGATTTACAATATAGATTTTAAACTTTTGAAGTTCAAAACTATAAAAATAGATCTCTTAAATAGTAATTTGCATAAAAGTATTTAAAGTTTCGTTTTCATCTCATCTTAATTGTAAATCAAATTGTGTGACCCTAAATCTATGTTTTGTAGACTATGTATTTTTTCATTTTTAAAAGAAAAAAAGTCCATAATGTGAGTAAATTCACCTCTAATTTGTTAAGCTCTCCTTATCTAATAGGCGAAACATAGAAATGATTAAACATTTAAATAACAAATAATAATGAATACTACTTCTTTGACATTGGTAGATTATATACTTTGTATTAAGAGTCTTTCAATAAATCATTGAAAATATGTGGATATAAATGTGAATAATTGAATTTCTAGACTTATTAAAAGGATCTTCTTACCAAATAGAAAGTGAATCAATTGCAACTTCTGCATCTTTTGTATTTCCTATGAGTAGAACCAATATTTTGTAATACCAAAGATCCAACCTATTAAGAAAATAGCCCAAAAAAATTAGTAACACTCATTTTGGTTTAATGATTAGAAACAAAACTTCTTGAAAAATTAAGAAAAAGGGTAACTAACCATAACATGACACCTGAGGCCACTGATAACTTTAAAAAGGGCCAAATATCTACAAATGCTTCCATTGAATATCCTGTCCATGCATCTGGACACCAACCACATGTAACATACACATATTGAACAATCACAGGAGTCCACCATGCTACATTTAAGGAAATAAGAGCACCCTCAAGGCCCATTCTCCATTTGGACACAAAGAGCCAACATAAAAGAATGTTGAATACAGCTCCAAGTGCTGATGACCATGCAGTTATGAAATTCTTTGATTGTGACTGCAAAAATCTACTAAGAGTGTAAAAGAACACAAAGGAGAAGAGCATAGGAATGCACCACAAAGATACTCTGCCTGATAAATTTGCAACATCATTAGATTGACCAAGGAGCTTTAAGATAGGTGCAGTAAAAAAATAGAAGGGTGTAAGTGCAATTGTACAACCAGAGAGAACTATCCAAGACCGTTGCATGTAAATTCCTAGTATCTCTTGTTTTTGTGCACCATAAGCTTGTCCACATAGTGTGCCAAGTGCTGTACCCATTCCTATCTACACAAAAATCATCACAAAGGGAGATAAATCCATGTCCATTATGCTTTCATTTCCAAAGTGATAATTGGAAATAAAGAAAATATACTTTGGAAAATTGTTTGTCAAACTCACTATTGTGTCAATAGTTAAGGGCTCTAATATTTTTATTGATAAACAAGCATGATGACACCAATAGGGAAAAAGAGGACTTTCATCTTTTACTTAAGAGACATAAAATCATAGGTATTCAAACTATTATACCCACCCCTATATTATGAGCTATATTGAGAGAGTATAATATTTACATGATTGGAGCATATTAAAGATTTTATCTAAAGAAAGTTATTAGAGTCTATAGTTAAAATTTGTGTTTAAATACGATATTTTTATTAAAAATCATAAATAATATATAGAAGGATACAAATTTACTTAATATCTAAATTATGGAATGATTTTTTATTTAAAATCTAAAATTTGATAATTGAAATGGTATTTTTTAAAATAAAAATTGTAATTTTAGTACATTAATTTTATAATCAAAATTATAGCGATTGAAATAAAATAGGATATCTTGATCAAGATATAATAGAAGATTATATTCACCAAAAAAAAAAAAAAACTATATTTTAGGTGCCCAAATATATAGATACTAGAGTTTGTAGAAATTTATATGATTTTACTCTATAATCCAACAATAAACATATATATTTCTTCATTTATGTTGAAAAGATACATTACAAAATCTTTGAAATGATTTTACAACCTTTTGACTAACAAACTAATCAAAACCTCTCAAGAGAATATATTAAAAACTCCTAGATACACTCAAACAATGTTAGATATGCAAGCTACATCCATTTTTCTAGGCTATAGTAGTCCTATTACATACTCTAAACAAACCCACACGATACAATATCAAACTATAATACCTAGAACTAAAACTCGTAACTCTACAATTACTGCAATATATTCTACTCACTAGTTATATAACTATTTATTTTTCCTATTTTTCCAATTTTTCCATCATCTCAAATGAATATAATTTTTAGTCTTAATACCCTACTATGAGAAATGCCAGATCTACAATAAATGTGACATATCTATAGATGTTCTGTAGAGAACACCCATACATGTTATTCCTAACTCATGTCATAAATCACATTGTAAATCTACCTAGATGCACTAGGAAAATGTGGGGAAATATTCTTCCTCAATTTTTGTGTATCATCATCATTAATGGTGCCTTTTATTTGTTGCTCAGTTTGTGAAAGAGCCCATGAAATTTATCAAAGAGTGGTCTAGGAAATGATGAAAATATTTAGGCTCTACAATCCTCAATCATCACATTAAATTAGGGCAACACTATTCACATTGTTTTATTTTGTGAATATTTACCTTCCTACATCAACAATGATCTATATAAGGCCATATTGGCTCATTAATGACAACCTTGGTGGTTTTCCACCTTACAATTGGAAAAACCCTACAAATCCATGCTCAAAGGATGAATAGTGCTTTTCAGTAGGAAAAACTCCTTTTTATCAGTTTTTGCCTCAAAACTAGCCATAAATTACTTTCTAGAGCAAACAAAGAAGAAGGTGAAGTGGTACAAGAAAATGTGATATTTTTTGAACTATTAATGATCAAAAGTAAGAAATAACTCATGAATTATACTTTGGTCAAAGTAACAAGGATTAGGAATGATGAGGATCTCATACTAGTTAAGGCTTGTGGTATGGGGAATGTTTGAACAAGAAATATAAAAAATATTATAATCTCTAGAATGTTGGGGATCAGGAGTCAAGAGTAATTTACATGATAGGTACTGAAGTGAGTGGAAGGGTGAATGTTCAAATTTGAAAAGATATGCAAAGGGGTAAATAGGGTTTAGAGGGTTGGGGAAAGCATGAATGGAATGACGAGTCTAAAAATATCAATAATAGGCTTAGAAAACTTTTGAGGGAAGAGAATCAAGATGTTTGGGATGACAAGGAAAGGGCACTTAAGAAAAAGGAAACCCACAACCCTAACTATGGTAAAGAACTTAGTGGAAATAATGAGTTGGGAGTTGGGAATTGAAGAGCCAAATGAGTGTTTTGATAAGGGATGGTATGAATCCCTAGTCTGAAAGACTTAGAAAACTTTATAATTATAAAGGATTAGGAGGTTGAGGGTGAGGGGAAAGGAATATTAGGAAGTTGAATTTTGATAGATTGATGAAGACAAATTAAAAGTATAGGGATAAGTGAAATGACACACGAGGATGGACAACATTGAAAAGTTAAAACTTTCACAACTTCAAATACACAAGGAAAAGAATTAAAAAAACCTAACAATTGGAATTTTTTGAATTTATGTAACTATTGCAAGATAAAAGGAACATAAGGAAACATATTCAACCTTCAACAAAAGGGTTCGCCTAATAGGAAATGTCTTAGGTCAATTATCATTATTGGGTAGACAAGATAATGCACAACATATGAACAAAAAAATAAAAAGATAGATAACAAAATGGGGTGCCAGAAAATTCCATGGATGTTTTGGATTAATTTATTTTATGACAATAATTATAACTACTAAGAGAGAGGTTCAACAAGTGTTTTACAACTATGGTGAGTATGTTGAATTATTAGGGGCTATTAATTAGAATTTGAGAGTCTACTTTCCCTATCTTTACAATATTTATGCGATTATCTTGTTAAATTATGTAAATGTCTTGTTTACTATATGCAATTTTTTTTGTATCTCTCACATAGTAATTTATTAGAATGAATGTCAAAATCATATAATTATAAATTATCCTCAAATTATAAATCTTATGGTTTGTGATATTTGAAACATGTAAAGCATATTCATCAAAGAGCTACCATCTCCAACTATAAGAGTCTAAAATAATATTATCCTACCTATTGAAATGGTCATCATGTTTGGCAATGGTGATATCTTTTCATATCTTGTGGGTGGTTCTCTTGCTCTTGGAATTCATGGGATGCCTCTTCTAATCAATGTTGTCATGTTTCCCTTTCATGGCATGTTTCAAACTATCTTTGGTGCAATCTCACCATGGTCGCCCTACTTCTAACCTTGGTTTTTGGGATTCTCATTCTGTTTATTTGGATTGATTACTTGAAAACCCTTGTAATATGATTTTGCCTCTTGTGTCTATTATTGGTGACATTGGGGTTTCAAACAGTGCCCCTCCTTTAGTACTTGATGTACCTATGTTGTCATTCCTAATGGAACTTGGGAAAGGCTTATGCTACTAGTAGTAGGAGGCCATTTCATAATGTTTGAAGTGCTAATGGTATTGCTAACACTTTGAAGGAGAAAATATAACCCATCCCTTGTGATGAATCCCCCTCAGTTGTGATATACAACTAGGATGTGGTGAAAAATGAGGACTTCTATTAGTGTGGGGGTTTACTGTGTAGAGTATACAATATTTTGCCTTCTTTATCTAACTTTCAAAAATGGGTATTTGATTCTTGAAGGCATTTTATTGAGGGAAATATTGAGCTCCTCCCCTACGTGAATGGTTTCTTAATTGCTTATTTTGCCTCTTCGAAGGACATAGATTTAGTGCTTAACAATAAGTTGTGATCTTGTGGAGAGAAATCTCTCTCTCTCTCTCTCTCTCTCTCTCTCTCTCTCTCTCTCTCTCTCTCTCTCTCTCTCTCTCTCTAAAGCCTTGGTCAACTTCCCTTATCCCCCTTATAAAGCCTCTATATGTGTGAGTTAAAATTTCAAATCTCCATCTC
The DNA here is from genome assembly GCF_030272615.1 of Cryptomeria japonica. Classification (NCBI taxonomy): domain Eukaryota; kingdom Viridiplantae; phylum Streptophyta; class Pinopsida; order Cupressales; family Cupressaceae; genus Cryptomeria; species Cryptomeria japonica. The sequence continues at coordinate 544,569,535 of NC_081405.1, forward strand.
TATTTTTGGGAGGATTCATGTTATGAGGCCATAAACAATTCTATTGGATGCTTCTTGAAGGTTGGTAATTCCACTTTCTCATAGTGTACTCTACTTTTATTCACATTCTTGTGGACATTGACATCTTCAATCCTCTTCATGAGTATGTGGTTTTCATGGTGAAATATATATGACTTGGACTCATCTGATTAACTATGAAGGTCTCCCTTTATGATGTTTTACCATTGGTCACCTAGTTACAAATTATCCTCTTTGTCAATGCAAGGACATGAATACTTGATGGAAGAATACCAATGAATATCCCTTGAATACTCATTCCCCTAATTCCATGATAGATGGCTCCCCTCAAGATGATCAATCTTCTTAGGAAAATGACTCTTTAGCTTCTAGTGTGGCTTAGACTTGCCCTACTCCTCCCTTTTAGAACCCATTAGAGAACATATTGCTTTGATCTCTCAACTTGTTTTTCCTTTGGATTTGGATCAAATTAAAATTAATCTTATGGTGGAAGGTCACCATTTATCTTCACCCTATTTAACTATTGCTCCTTTGCACTTTTATAGGCCCTCTATGGGTGAATCGCCCCTTGATTCCCCCTATTTTGAGGACTTGATGGATAATATCTCGTGTATTGTTATGAGAAGGGGGAAGAAAGATCTTCCTAAATATTTATTCCAATTCGATACTAGAATGAATGGTGTGAGGCCAATTAGAGAAAGTTCTAGTATTGTTTAAGTGAAACCCTAGGGGTCCTAGCTTTATCTTTTGGTTGTAGTTGCACCTCACTCTTTTTTATCTTGTTGAGTGGTTTATTTTGTCTCATTACTAATGGGGCATGTTTCATCTATCTTTTGTCTATGTTGTTCTACAAGGGTTTGGGTCCTTTCAATATTTCTTATTAATATCAAAAACGTAATTTTGGTTAAGGATATATCATATATTTTTATTGCAACCTTATAAATATGAGATTATAAGGGTGTTAGAAGTTGTATTCTATTAGTGAAAGGAAATATGGATAATTCAAACCATTATAATAGAATAACAGAAAGTGATAGTAGTGGATTGGAAGTTTTTTATTTCCAACATGGATTGCTTCGCTCTCTCCATGATCCTCCCACCTCTACTGCTGTTTTGAATTTTACGACTCCCTATGCGAGAGGTTCCTACCCCTCTTCTCCTATGCATGTCGTGGTCAGGCCTATTGTTGGTGGTGGATTCTCTACAATCAGTGTGGGTGCAAATACTACTGCTTTTATCCCTCCTACACCCACACCCTCTACACTGGGTGAATGTCGTTCCTCAACTAGTACCCCTATGGCTACCTTGGGTGTCTCTACTCCTACCTTGGGTGTGGATGAACATCATATGGTTGTTGTTGCCAGGGATATTTGGGTTAATGATGCTTCTCCATGGTTTAGTGTTGTTGTTGGTAACCCTGCAATGGGTGTTATTTCTTTGCCCAAACCTTCCTTTGTTGGGAAGCATAGCTTTGTTTGTGTGGCCATATCTACTGCCCAACCTTCCATGGGGGTTCATCCTCTTCCCTATGCCAAGTCCTCCCATGTGGTGGTGTGTGGTCAGGATGTTGTGGACAACATTGAATTCTTCCAGTGCTGTGCTTTGGTGTGTAGATGCTCTGGACTTTGGCCTTCATTTCCAGACCTTCATTGTTGGGTGAGTTACTCACGGAAGCCTCTAGTTTCTCATAGTATTGAGCTCTTTCCTTGTGCTAAAGGTTTTTTCATTGCTTCCTTTACTTCTTTTGATCGTGACCTGATTTTGGGCAAGTTGTGGGCTTGAGGAGTTCACTCCCTCTCTATTAAGCCCTGGACAACTTCTTTTAATCCCCTTACTAAACCACTAAATGTGCGTTTGGTTTGGGTTCACCTTCCGAATCTTCCTCTTCATTTTTGGGAGCATTCTTGCTACGAGGCCATCAGTAACTCTATTGGTCATTTCTTGAAGTTCGATGAGGACACGTCTTCCATAGCCCACTCCACCTTTGCTCTCTTCTTGGTTGATATTGACATACCCTCGCTCCTCCATTAGGATGTGGTCCTTATGGTTGGAGATAGGCCTTGGACTCAATCGCTAGATTTTGAGGGCCTCCCCTTCCACTACAATAAATTCTTTGCCACAGGTCATTTAGTGGCAAATTGCTCCCTCCCACATCACAAGGGCACTGCTACTTGGTGGAAGGATGCCACTTTGGATCACCTGACTATCTATGCTTCTGACTCAGTTGACTCCCATTTGGAGGATAAATCCTCCCTCTCGAATGATGTTGCACTACTCACCACTGATGCTGCTACTACTACTACTGTCCATGAGGATTCAACTCCTGTTGCTCCTGATTTACAGATCCGTTCCACTACTTCTAAACTTGTTCCTAATATTTCTTCTCTACAATAGTCTACTTCTGTTCTACAACAGTCTACTATTGTTCTACACCAGCCTATTTTTATCCTACAATAACACTCTACTGGCACTTCTCTTCATGCTTCGATGGAGCCCTCCTCGCTCAATCCTTCCTCTGATGGTCCTAATGATAATATTGCCTGGACCGTGGTCTGTCGTAGGCAGAAGGGGATCTCCCCCTCCCCAAACCCCACCTTGTCTGAGTTTGAAGGTCTCTCCCCTTCCTTGATTGGGGTTTCGGTTGTCAATTGGCTTAACAAGGTTTTCTTTCAGGGTTTGTCTTTGTTTTGTTTCGAAGTGCCGCTTTGGCTAGTCTTTGTTTTGATCTTCATAGTGGGTGATTAATGTATTGTTAATGTGTTGCTATTGGATCTAGTTGTCTTTACGCCCCATTTGTTGTTGTATTTTGGGGACAACACCCCTATTTTGCTACTTTTTAATATAAAAAACAAAAAGTGATAGCAAATATATATGAACACAAGATACACATGGGAAATGTTTTAAGAAATTCAATTACAATATATTACCAATCTTTAATACACAAATTTCTCAATGACCTTAATTCCAACTAGATACATTTCAACCCATAGGTAAACTAAATCAATCTAATTTTAACATAATTTTTTTGATCTAGTATGAGCATTAATTTGTTGAGAAAATTGTTTTTATAAAATGAACAAAAATTTGTTGAGGTTCACATAAAGAGTATTAAATTTTTTAAATAGAAAAAATGTATCCTCACATACTTGTATCATAATCCAAACAATTTCTTCTTCTTCAAGTTCTCAAATGTCAATGTTGGCAATCCCCCATCAGTAGAAGAAAAACAATTCAATAAAAACAATTCAATAAAGTATTTTATATATAGTTAAATACAAAATTATACCCAAGAATATTGTTTTAAGAAAAAATCAAATAAGAATAAATGTGCATTATGTTTCTCCTTCTCAAAAAGAGGAAGCTTGTTACATAGAATGTGGTCCACAAACACAACATGCTAATAATCATGTATTCTAATTAATTTAGTGGAGGTTGGAGGACCCTATTAAGATGATGGAAGATCATTCTAATCTTGTTGTTTCCTCACAAATTGGGTGTACTACTTGTGGGACAATTTTAGTTTCCAAGTAGTTGCAATTATCTTTCTAGCTTTAAGTTGGGTGTATTACTTATAAATTGTTCATTTTTTATAGAATGGTGTTATCCCATTTTGGTTTCCTCTTTTTAAGATTTGATGAGTACTAAAAGTGTTGGAATTCCCATGATGAGGTTGACTATTTTGGTGATTAATATAGACTAAAAGGAGTTGTTTACTAAACATGAAGCACATTGTCTATGCAATCATATGTGATAAGGTGACTATATCATGCAAATTATAGATAGTTTTTGAGACATAGGTTTTGTTAGTATTAATTATAGAAGGCTACAATTGGCAAGATTAAGAGGTGGGTACTAGAGGTTCTAAATTAGCTATTTTTTTTTTCTTTTATGTTAAAGAGGTTAATTGTTTATTGTAATCTAGGGTGTTAATTATAATTAGTAGATAGTTGTTTTTTTTTTAAATTGTATTAAATAAATAGTTGTATATAAGAATAACTATTTTTGATTGTTGTATGGTGAGATATTTTAAAGCTTGGTATATTTGTGGTCTTTAAAAATCAATCTAAAAAGTATTATAATATTAAACTATTAATTTTGTTTCATGATGGAATCCTTAAATTACCTACATTTTTGCATTCTTCCACTTTGACACGCTTCCATTATAGTTTTTGCATGATAGTATTTTTAAGGGATACACAATTTGACCAGACAAAGCTATTCTCTCTATTAGCACAAATTTGTACTCATTTAGATCTCACTCCTAGAAAATAACAGTCTACACTCAAATTTGAAGATGCAATGAGAACAAGAAAAATAGTGCTTAAAATCTGGTTTCTAAATTGCTATATTTTAATTTGTTTAATAATAGAGATTAAGATGGTCAAACACTAAGAGCACACAAAGTGATCCTACTTTTATCACAAAAATAACATTGTAATAGGTGTGCTCCCTCATTTTTGAAATTTGTTAAAGTATTAAATAAATCTCTTTGGTGGAAAGTTATTGAGGATAATATAGTAGTTAAGATATTATTATAATATTTTTTAATGAATGTTATTTTTTATTACTTTTTAAGTGAATACATCTTGAAAAATTAAAAATTAAATGTGTTCCACCCCCTACCCCACCCAAATATATATAGTATAGTTTGTAGAATGTGAATTTTTAAAATTTGAAGTGTCGATAAAAAATATGTAGAAAAATAATACATATGCTCAAAGGTCAAAGATACCACTAAAAATACATAGTATAATACAAACTAATAAATACTACTAAAAATATTTGAAGATCAAAGGTCTCAATATATTTGAATTTTAGAAAAAATGACAAAAAGGTTAAGATAAATCTTGATGTTGAAGTAGTGTTTTAAGGAAAATTGTCCTAAAATATGTGAACTCAATTGAGAGCACTCTCAACATTTGTATTTTTAATGTCCAACCATTAGGATTGATAAATTCAAATTTGTTCCAATCCTAAGGAAGAGATTTGATTGATTAAAACTTGAATGCTTTGTAGGATTTGAGAAATACAAATCCACAGAACCCAAAAGAAACCTACATGCAAGAAACCTGTCACAGAGAAAGAGAGAGAACGAATACAAGGGTTTTGGCTCTGACAAAGAGAAAAGATGTATTATCAGAGAAAAATGAATCAAGAATATGAATAATACAAGAGATCAATCCTTATAAAGGAGATCAACACCAAAAGGAAAACCTAACCCTAAGGTGTGAGCATTTAATAATTAAATATTAATTATTAAATGACTAATGTATGCATAAAGAGAAATCTTAAGAGGAGAGCAAAGTTAATTAATTACTTTACTCTAACACCCCCCCTTAAGATGAGCTACAATGCAGCTACAAACAATGCAGAAGAAAGCAAAGGAACTACAATGCAAAAGAGGGTCCCGGCAACAAGGCCTGATGAGGTACCCGAATACAAGAAAATCTCTATAAAGCGGAGTAAAGGAGAAAACCCAGTGGGAAAAAACTCCTCTCCAAAAAGAGATAAAGAATCATGCTAAAAAGAAAACATGAAGGAAGGAAGGCCTCACTGAGACCCCCCAAGGACAACTTCCTTCACCCCAAGCATTGAGCGCAACTGAAGATAGCACGGAGATGCCAAAGGTTTAGTGAAGATGTCAGCAACCTGCTCCTCTGTAGGAATATACTCCAAGATGAGAGAACCATCCTGAATCAATTGTCTGATGAAGTGCATGTGGATTTCAATGTGCTTTGTCCGCTGATGCTCCACTGGGTTGCGTGAAATGTGAATGGCACTCTGGTTGTCACACCAAAGAAGAGTGGGACAATCTGGAGGAAACCCAAACTCTGTCATCGACTGCCGAAGCCATAAAACCTCCTGACTGGCTAACACTGCTGCTCGGTACTCAGCCTCTGTAGATGATAATGCAATAGCGGACTGCTTCTTGCAAGACCATGTAATAGGACCAGAACCAAGGCAAAAAACGAAGCCAGAAGTAGACTTCCAATCATTGACATCACCAGCCCAATCGGAGTCAGTGAAGCCAATGATATGAGGGGATCCTGAAGAGTAGTGAATGCCATAATGTGTGGTGCCCCGAATATATCTCAAAATACGCTTAGCTGCTTGCCAATGGCTCTCATGAGGATCATGGGAGAACCGAGAGACAAGGCCAACCGCAAAGGAAAGATCAGGACGAGAATGGGTCAGGTACAACAGACTGCCAACCAACTGCCTGTATAAAGTGGGGTCTACTGAAGGAGTAGAGCAAGTGGAAGACAAAACAACACCTGATTGAAATGGAGTGGGGGCAGACTTGCAATCAAGCATGCCAAATCGCTGAAGCATATCAAGAGCATACTTCTCTTGAAAAATGGAAATCCCATCCGAAGACTGAATAACCTGTAGACCCAGAAAGAAGTGCAAGAGACCAAGATCTGTCATCTCAAACTACTCCATCAAAGCTCTCTGAACACTCTGAATCATGGAGGATGAGCTACCTGTAATGATGAGATCATCTACATATAGCACTAGAATCAAAAGATCACCCTCCTGACGCTGAATATAGACTGTGTGATCGGAATGACAGCGTGTGAAGTGCGAGGAAAGCAAGAAGGTGGCTTGGAGGGATTCTCACTAGCCTCTGAATCTTTCTTAGGCTTCGATTTCTGCTTTTGTTTTCCTTTGGAGGGCTGGGCTACCAATGCTTGGTTCTGTGAACCTGAAAGGGAATCCAACTGCTTAAGCTTAGCTTGCTCACGAGTCAGACGATCACAAAAGACCTCAAAAGAAGGCATGACATGGCGAGCACCCAAGGCATCCATGGTGGAATAGAAGGTCGAAGAGAAGATCTAAAATGGACCCCGAAGCTTGGAGAGAATTAAGAAAATGCACTCTGTATCAGTCTTAGTCTTACCACAACCCTGCAAGATAGATCTTTGTTGTTTGAACTTCATCAAAAAGTCCTCAATAGAAGGAAATGAATCAGGTACCAAGGAAGTTAACTCTGCCTCAAGCTGCAAAGCTCTGAACTCGTTGACAGTACCAAAAAGTCCCTCAAACTTGGTCCAAATGGCTCGAGGAGTGATACAACCCTCAAGATGAAACTGGAGACTGTCGGAAATGTGTAAAGCCATCAATCCCATAGCCTGATCCATATTGTTCCTGTGCTGCATAATCTCAAAAGGACGTGTCAACTGAGGCTGAACCTCATCCAAACAGGACCATAACCCTTTTGACTGGAGAAGAGTCATCATGCGACCCTTCCAAGTGTGGTAATTATGTGGTGTGAGAGATTCAATAGGTCTGTCTGCCATCCTGTGAACTGTGCCTCAACTGCTCTGAATTTTTAATTATTATTAAGTGGTCTTTCAGAACTAGACAGAAGATGCAGAACGGGGTTTGATTTTTTTTGTATTGGTGTTTGTAAATTCTGGTTTTCTGATATAAATAACAGAAAGCAAGAGAAAACACCCCCCCACAATGCAAAAAACTAATCCCCAGTACAAACTGAAAGCCAGAAAATGATAGAAAGCAATAACGGGTTGAGACAAAATTTGGAGCACCTGAAGATTTTTCTGATGAAATAGACTGTAGATCTGGAAAGAGCACAGAACCACCTTTCCGACACCTATTTGCTTTCGAAAAACGGAGTCCGTATGCAAAAGATATGGCTCCTGGAGTGCAAAAAACTTGTTCTGACTTTGACTGGCAAAAAACACTACAAAATGGCAAAATCAGAAAAAAAGTCCTGCATTAATTAGATCCAGCTCGGAACCAGCTTTCTAATGCCTATTCGTTTTCAAAAAACGGAGATCGGACGCCCAAGTTATGCCCGATTTTGTAAAACTGCTCCTAACGGGCCCAAATAGGCTCTTATAGCCCTGAAGGGCTAAAAAAAATCAGCCCCTGGTCCTCTGGGCGACCAGGGGCAGGCGCAGGAGGCGGCGGCGCGTGGGCGGCGCTGGGGCGGCGCGGCTGGCGGCGGCGCGAGCGAGCTGGCGGCGGCGCGCGGGCTACTGGCAGTAGGCGGGTTGCGCGCTGCGTTGGGCGGCGGCGCGGAGGTTACCACCAGCTGCGGTGGCCGAGCGGTGGCCGCCGGGCTGGGCGAGGGCGGCGCTGGCCTTAACACTGGCTGCGCTTGCCAAAAACCAAAAAAATGCCGATTTTTATATTTTTTTGATTTTTTTTTTAATTTTTCGCCTCGGTTTTCGTGCCCTAGGGCCGTATGGCCTTGGGGCCAAAAAAATTTTGCCTCCTGGTGCAACTGTGTCCAAATCGGACGAATTTTATATGGAAATAGGGGTTTTTGGGCACTACGAGCTCAACGGTGAGGTCCGTTTGGGCTCAAAGTGCACCGAAAAAAAAATACCTCCTATTCCAAAATAAAAAACAGAAGACAAACACAGATCTGATGCAACCAAAACCTGGATCTCAAAATCTTTCAAAAGTCTGAACAAGCTGCAGCAGATCCAGCTCTGATACCATGTAGGATTTGAGAAATACAAATCCACAGAACCCAAAAGAAACCTGCATGCAAGAAACCTGTCACAGAGAAAGAGAGAGAACGAATACAAGGGTTTTGGCTCTGACAAAGAGAAAAGATGTATTATCAGAGAAAAATGAATCAAGAATATGAATAATACAAGAGATCAATCCTTATAAAGGAGATCAACACCAAAAGGAAAACCTAACCCTAAGGTGTGAGCATTTAATAATTAAATATTAATTATTAAATGACTAATGTATGCATAAAGAGAAATCTTAAGAGGAGAGCAAAGTTAATTAATTACTTTACTCTAACATGCTTATGTGTCACCAAAAAACATGCTTGGACCTCAACATTAGCATGTTATGATGTGTGTTATAATTTTTTGGGATGCTAGATCATTTTAGCTAATAAGAATGTTTGAGCAATTTTTTACCCCCATCTTTGTGCATGTCATACCCATACCTTCTTTACCCCAACTTAATTAGAAAGCAAACAATATCAAACATTAGAAACTTTTCTATGAATCACTCTCCACAATGTCCTCATAGATGAATTTCAAGGTCCTTCGCCTAAGCATTTGATATGTAAATTGATTAATAGACCCCAAATCTAGTTATGAAATTTTAGTACATGTAGATCTAATAATATAAATAATCCTATACATAATTAGCTGATAACAACACTTGATGAATAAATTCTCAATGTTAAAGGATAACTCAATGTCAAGAATACTTGGTTTATGATATTTTTAAATGTCAGTTTGTAGCTCAACTATTGAAAATTCTTGGTTTATATAGAGTTGTTTAAGATTTTATGCTTGTTGAATGAAAATAAGAACATGACCAATCTTCAATAAACTTATTAAATTAATTTCTATATACCTTATTATGTATCATTTGAAACAAATATCCATATTTGCATCTATAATAATCATAGTCGTTAATAAATTTAAGTCTTTTCTTGTGCATTTTATGCATACTGATGAGAATATTGTTTGAATTTGAAAATTAATTAAGTCTCAAAGGTTCTTTAATTATATTTCTTTCAATAGAGGAAATGCTAGAAACATCATTTTTGGTGTGATTTAATCATGGAAGGATAATTTTCTAAAAATGTAATTTATAAGCTACACAAAACCAAGAAATATGGTGATTAGGTTACCTTTGATTGCATTTAGTACTATCGCTCACAAGTCACACATACAAGCAATATATAAGTTTAATGGTGAAAATGGGGAATACCCATGCCAATTATCATTTAGTTTTCAGACAATTTTTATGAATGCCTCAATGTGATTATATTGCAACATGTAGCACACTCTTGTGCTAGTTTCATTTATCAACTCTTATCCATCCTCATTTTAGTCTCACCTAAATGTTCATCTCTATATATTCGACCTTTTCCTAGTCCTATTTGTGCATTTTTCCACACATTCACCTCATTATTACTCCACACTTTCATCTATGTATCCCTAATCCTTAGATGTTGCATTCCCTATGTTGTGTCAATACCACAAAATGTGTCACTTCCACATGATACAAAACTAAAACCAAATTAATTTTTTTAAATAAAAATAAAAATTGTCGACTCCCACTCTTTTTCACTGACATTAGGAGCCAACTTGGTATTATATATATAAGTAATGTTGTGTTATGTACTATTTTTTAAAGGTATTCAATATGTACTTAGTTCATAAGTAGGAATAAAAAGGCATATCTGAAAATCCTAAGCATTATGAGGAGAATCATTCTAGAAACACTCCATTTTGGAGTACTAAAAGAACCAAAATTTACATTTTGGACCATTTAGGACACTTGCATGTGTGAACGTTGTCTTAGATATTCATCAACAATTATAAAGATAGTTTGATTGAGGGGGTTGACCTAGAAAACATAACCCTTGCGACCTAGCAATTCTCCCAAGGTATTTTTTTATACTATTTATCCATACATCATAGAAAACATTAGAGATATTCTACAATCAATAGCTAGTTAGAACAATCCCAAAGCTTTATGATAATTACATACATTAGATCATCTCTACATAGACCATGATTAATTAGGTGGAATGCAAATGAATCCACATAGTATGGCACCATTACTATTTCAATTCAAAGACATTAAGCAAGTTGAGAGCACACATATTTTGTATTGTGATGACCAAATTCTATTCAACATGAACTCTCAATTCTTAATTATAATTTCAAGAGCTATGTGTCTAATCCTCCTTATTTAATTTTAAAATATCTATAACATAATCATCATTCATAGCTAATATATTTATTGATATAAGTTAATTTTGTTCACTTGTATGCATTTATTTAATTAGCTTAGATTACATAAGAAAAAGTTTCTTTTTCTTTGCAAATATGCGCACTTTGATTGATTGAAACAATTAAAAAAATCATCTCTATAGATACTACTCTTACGAAGTATCAAGAGTATGTTGATTTCAATTTATGAATATAATATTTACTTAAAATGTTTTATAACTCAAAGACTAAACTCATGCATAATTTTTTCTTACACAAAATCAATGTTAACAAGGAAGGACAAGAAATGATCAAAAAACATTCCACAAGCTAGGACCTAGAGGGAATGGATAAATAAGCATCCTAACAAACGATCAATGAGAAATCAATAATAGTCATGTTAAGAATGTAGATATCAACAAGGTAGATTGTTTGTAGTGATTATATCATTGAAGCCCTTATTTTATTTGTTCTATTCTATTCTATTTTATAAGTGATTTCCCTCTTAAAAAGACATACATAGGGACTAGCTAGGGGCTAAAAGCATAAGCTAACTAGAGAGCATTCATACGAACAACGAGATTGGACAAGAACTAGTACTAATATCTTAAATACATTTATTAAAAAGATATAAAGATAGTAGTCTTGAGTCACCTATATTAGATTTATGACATAGGTTAAATAGATGTGTTGATATTTATATCTAATATCTATTGTTCTCTTTTCGAAAGATATATTTAAGATATATATCCAAAATACTACCAAGGGGGAAATTCCCTCCCTATTAAACATAAAATATTTGCATTCCAAACCTCAAAAATAAGGCTTTCAAGGACAACCTATTGTACTACTTTGAATTGTTTGCACCACATATCTTCTCAAATGCTTATCCTCCTCTAGTCCCATTGAACATGATATAAAACATTTCTTTTGTTAACTTGAGTGTTTAATCTTGTTGATCCTTTGATAATAAATCATTTCTCTCTTTCATGAACCTAGGTATATTCCTCCAAGTTACATTTGATTAGCTTAGTCCCAACAATTACCAGGCCTTATGAAGTGCAACATTAGTTTCCATTTCCAAGATCTCAAAAACTCCTTCATGGTTTCTTGAAATCACCTTGATGTTATACTTTCTTTTTGCTATAACAAAAAAAATCCTATTTTTTTCTATATATACTTGATTGTCACCAACTCCCCCCACCTCTTCTTTCCAATAGTATCAATTATATTTGAGAGGAAAATATCATTGAAGACTTTGTCATGTTTGTGACTTGTATCCTCCTCACATTCGTTCAAGCCAATGATCACAACAATCATTCTCTCAATGTGCTCCAACTCAATGCAAAAGTGTCTATGTAGTGAAGTGGAGGTATATTGGTCACTATAGTTGCAATCCACATTCATCAATATAACTCTATCCCCCATCCTTTTGGTTTAATGTGCATGGAGTTTATAATATTATTTGAGATTATTTTCTAACTTTCTAGATAAATATTTTTCCTTGATTCTTCTCCCCATGTGTGGGGAGACGGTCTCCTTTATGACCTTGTAATCTTCCTCCATGCCAAAGGATACTCTTGTACAATCACTTCTTATGATCGGTGATTCGGTAAAGTATGTACATTGATGATGGTCCTTTGGGATTCATTTATAATTTCAATCCTCCTATAGATTGTACTCCAAGACTTCTATCATAGAACATAGTGATTTCTTTGACTTGATCAACATTAAGGTTTGCTAATCATGACGGCAATAGGAAATAGACAAGCTTTCCATTTTCTCAAGGATTTGCTAAATTTTTCCCAAGATACTTTCGAGTTTCCAATTTACTATGATCTTTTGAATTGCATTGATACATGTCATCGAATCTCCTTATATTCAATATTGGTGATGAGTTTTTCTTTGCATAGTTTGAGTTCAACTAGCAAAGCTTGAAACTCAACTTCATAGTTAGTGTCATTGTTCATTCTTTTCAAGATTGCTATGTGAGTTTCTTTGCATTATCTTGAGTTAAGCAACTAGCTATAAATGCTCCAAGGTGGTCATGCAAGGCAACATCAAAATTTAATTTTTGTCACCCTCTTAAAAATGGGGAGCATTTGATCTTTGACTCTCTTGATATAACTAGTTCATTCCACCATCCATTAACACACACACACACACACACACATTTATGCACATCCATCAAATTTTATTTTTTAATCCAATCATTCTATTACAACTATCTTATTTCCAAATTATAATTACATCTATTGAATAATAATTTCATGGAAGCCCTTGCCATCTTGTATGCATTGGAGAGAATTTGTACTCTTGGTTGGCAACATATTATTTGTGAATTTGATTCCCAAGTGGTAGTGCATATGCTGAATGAGCAACACTTTGGTGGTCTTAATTGGCATTTAGCTATGGTTATTCGACAGATTCTATGGTTAAGTGGGTCTTCTAACTCTATTACTAATTGTCATATTCCTAGAGAATGGAATAGAGTAGTAGATTCCTTGGCGAAATGGGCATCTGATGGATTGAATGGTTGAAATATTCTAGAATAGGGACATTTACGGGTTGACTTGTCTCTTTTGTTACAAAATTTGGTTGAGAAGGATAGAAATGAGCAACTCTTAATTTTCTATTGAACGATAAACCTTTCTTACTTTGCATTCTTCTTTTTAATTAATAATTTTTTTATTCCTTTATCAAAAAAAAATAAAAATAAAAAATTAACATCTTATCCTCATATTAATACCCAATATAAGGGAAAAGGCTAAAGAGATGGATTAAATGTAATATTCATTCAATTCCCTGGGTGTGGACATTAGTATCTTTTCAATTCCCTGGGTGTGGACATTAGTATCTTTTCTAACAAGAAAATTTCACTCATTAATCGTTGTCCCCAAGAACTATTGCAATCTTGTACTTATCAAAACATTATTATTATTATATTTTTCATTGAGACCTTTCAATTCCCTACTAGTATTGAATTTGAAGAATAGTTAGAATCTAATTTTTCTATAATAATTTGGTCAACCAAATTTACATTTCTTAAAGAATGTCAAATGACTTTTATATGATTGTGATAACTCTTAGAAATAATAATAATAGATTTTTTTTTTATTATTATCTTTTAAACATTTGGAAAGATTTAGTAAGTGCCCTTTACAAAGTTGTTAGTTTTATGAATGTTTTGAAATTTATTATTTCATTTAATACTATATTATAAATAAATAAATTATTTAAAAAATTTAATTCAATATTTATTTGTATTTTAAAAAATATTACATAAATAAAATCTATTGATATTTTATAAGATATATAAATAATAAATTAAACAATCTAATTTTTTAAATCCCAACCATCCTATTGATAATTATTGAAAATTAAATATTAAATTCTATTTTTTTCATATATATATTTTTTAGTTCACAAATTAATTTTTGCTACTCTAGAAAAGAACACATAGCCTCATCGCTTTTTGATGTTGGAACCTTGCACTCAACAACACACAAACACACACACACACTCGCACGTGCCCCCACACCCACACACGCACACGCACACACACACATCCTTATTTTAAACCAAAAAATAGGGTCTTAAAACTACTGTCCCAGGCACTGCAATGCATAGAAAACGGGTTATTTTTCTACTGTTTTGCAGAAATATCATGCTTCATGATAATGCCATCTTTAAGGTTAAGTTTAAAATGACCGTCTCAGAAAACTTAAGATTACAACTCCTTGATAACTATGACATTTAGTGTAATGATGAACCTTATAAGTTTAAGCACCGTTTTCAATTTTTCAAACATGTGAAATAGATCTTAATAATAATCTGATTAACTTTTTAATCAATCATAATGAATTTTCTTATTATCTATTTGTTGATGGTGGATCATAGAACATAATCTAAACGTTGATGAAAAAACTTGACAGATGAATTCAGAAACACCATTACACATAACATGATGAACTGCAAAAACAACAATCCATTTACCAACCCAAAACTAAGGAAAAATAACTTTAATACAGAAGGATTTAGATCTTGAATACTCACAATGATGCCTGAAGTGAAACCCACAATAACACTAATAACCATTGAAAAAGCAGCCAGCTCCAAATCACCCACATGTCCTATAAATGCCTGTGTGATGACATTGAGCCCAAAAGTTGCAAGCCTACTGAAGATTGCTGCCCCTGCAATTTTCCATGTGGCTTTTGACTCAACCCAAAATCTCCCTGGCAGATCTGGGTCTATGGAGAATCTCAATCCTCCCCCTCTTCCTTGAGCAGGTAACAGTGCACTTGTAATAGAATCTTCCTCCATGATCTTTCTTCCTTCCAATTGATTGCCAATACTTGCAAGAACATAAAAACCCAGTTATTTAACCTGGTCTTATCCTATCCCTTGTAGTTGGAATATACAGGTAAATATATAAAATGATTCAATCACCTTCTTAAAGTACTCTTCTGTGGGTCTACTGGATTTTTCACTTTGGGGTCATCTCCCATTAGATTCCATTAAGTCTTCCTCGAGTCAGACGCCTTACTGTTCAGGCCCAAGGCATTTCCTTGGTTTTAGGTAAGATGGAGTAAAAATAAGGTTTATAAATAGGTATCTGTTCCCCTTCCTATAGTTTAATATGTGATGGAAGAATTATTGCCTGGAAGTATACATCGGTTGTATACAAATATAAGCTGTAAGGTAGTCATGTCCATTGTATTTTGAAAACTAATGTTCTCCATTAGTGAAAGGTCATGAGAAGCACATTTTTTTATGCTGGAAGGAATTAGAAGTGCTGAAATCAGCTGTAGAAAATGGAACATGACCATGATAGCAACAAGAGCAGCACATTTTCCTAGTAGAATAAATATTTAGATGAGTGTGGGGTAATAATGATAGCAACAAGAGCAGCACATTTTCCTAGTAGAATTAATATTTACATGAGTGTGGGGTTACTCAGATTAATATTTCTAAGATGAGTGGTTTATTTTTTTAATGTAACATACATAAAAATCTCAAGCATATAACAGCTAGTTTTGAACATTAAATAACAAGAAAGTAAGTAACGGTTAGTTTAGCCCCTTTGTCATTATCATATACATTTTAATGATAAAACAAAATTATACTGTAGAAAGAAAAATATTCTTTATTGAGCAAAATAAACATTAGTAGGAAAAGATGAAGGGTTTAGAATGTACTTTTCATTTGTTATCTGACAAACTTGCTCATCTTTAAATTCTCTCTGAATCACAGAAGGGAAAAAGATATCACCAAGGGCGTTTATCCAGCCATCCTTAGATCGTTTCTGATCCCCCTTGCTCACTTCTAACTGAAGTGTCCCGACCATCTGCAAGGGTAAGGAGAATGGTTACGTCAAGTCATGTTGGAACTAGTGTAAGAGCTTACAGTCGTAATCAAGTCGTAATCAATTACACCCTAACTAGTGTAATTTCCAAACTAGGACTATATCTGGATTCTTAGAATTGATAAGCACTACATGCAACTAGTGCACCTTGGCCAAGGATTTGTCTACATGTTTTATGAGGCTCACTTCCACCCTATCCAACTTGCACTTTTAATTATTAGCAAAAGTAAGAAACAAGAATTTCACCAGAATTTTCTTATGGTACTTGTGAGGTTAATACTTTTAACTCACACTTACAGGTTAATCTTCTTCTGACTGGGTGTAAACCCCTATTTTAAATTTATCATTCATTAATTAAATTCTCATTAATTTCTTGTTGTGGCAGAGGTTTCCTATTGAACAGTAAATGATTATAAAAAGAAAGTCAGTACTTGTATTTACAAAAGACTCCTTCAGGAACAACAATGCAGAAAATAGGAAGGGAGAATACAAAACTTAAAACTAAGACCTCTTCGTAGTCTTAAGCTAAAGCCTCATTGCAATAGTATATATGCTCTCTCCTGAAAAATAAAGATACCAGAGAGTCCACGTGCCTGGAATGTGAAAGGATTTGCACAACAAAAGGATTGTACAACGTGACTAACAGAGAAGTCCTGCAACTACGATAAGGAGAAAAGAATATAAAGTATTCTAACGTAAATGGAGCTAATATTTATTAAAATTAGATTTTACAATAAACGAAATTAAGGTCCAAGAAAATTAAAATAACTAAGTCATTTCATATATATTTTAATAAATACATTAAGTTAATAATAAAGGTAATAAATATTTCTTTTTTTTAAGACATTTTAAATTTAATAACAATACACCTTTATTAGAATTATTTTACAATTGATCAATAATTAAGACAATAATAGAAGATACATAATAATGATTTCGCAATGCAAGAACAAAGGTTCGACAAACGAGTTGGAGCAAGTCAGAGACACTAACATACATAATTCCCATGGTCCTAATAGGGAAAACTAGGTTGACAAAGTCACACTAGCTGACATTAGGTAGTACATACCAGTCTTATATTCCATACAATCATTGACCATAACTATTTCGCTTCCCTCTTTCCTGGTGATATCTTTTTCCCCTTCTTCTTGGAGGCCAAGTCATTCCTGCATCCACTTGTCCAAACTAGAGTAGTTAGTCCGACATCTCGACAATTCAACCTTAATGTTTATATTTGTTAAATCAAAAGATGAGTTATAACATTACTTTACGTAAATGAAACATCACAACATATCATATATTTATAATATTAAAAAAAAAGGAATAAAGCAATTTCAACTAGGGCATCATTTAGGCTAAACCATTGTTTCTAGCATTCAATACCATTTAGGGCATCATTGTTAAACCGAATACCACTCTTAGCAAAACCAAAATCTTGTAGGGCATCAAAATCACTGTTTCAGTAACTAGTATCCATCTAAGGCACCAACACAACTAAGTATCAAAATAAGAGTATATAGGAGGGGATGTGACATTTAAGCTTGCAAGGAATCTCTTCAATGTGGTTTTAGTTTCCCTCTTCATCCATTCGGTAGAACAAATGAAGTTCAATACCATGGGCAGTCTTTTGAGTCAACTTTTCACTTGTATTTTTTCAAGAAAGGAGTGCAACGATTTAGTGATATCTGAGATTTGAGTTCAATGGGGTGCAACAATTTAGTAACGTTCAATAGAGTGCAACAATTTAGTGACATTTGAGACTTTAGTTCATTAGATTGGGTTTATTGACTGATAAATTTTTACTTCTTTGGTTTCTTGAGTGTCTTCAAAGGTTGAGTTTGAGTTGCCTTTTTTTTGTTTTCCATTGAAGAAAATTTATTGGAAACTACTGCTCAATATGAAGATGAATCCTAAACTTAATATCAAATGGAGCTGCAAAATTTAAAGAGGAGGTGAAAAAATTTAAACACACAAATATGGACTTCAAGAGGTAAGGCTAATGCTCAAGTCTTGGCTTGGAAAATATTACACTTTAAATTATTTTATTGGAGATAGGCTGAAATATTTAAAGATTCAATCAATTAAGTGTTCTTATTGTCAACATTATGACAAATATAAAACATTCTTTTTGAGGTGCATTTGGACAAAAATGAAATGGAACGCAATATTTGACTATTTCCCTGCTATTGTTTATCATGTTTTCAGCTAGAAAGAAGCTATTTTGGGTTTTCGTCTACATAAGAATCTGGTTGTTGATTTTATGAGGCAAACTAGTTTGCTCCATATTTGGAAAAGTAGACATTTAGCTATGTTTTCTAATCACATTTTGCATCAAGAAGTTGAAATGTTACAATTTTACCATAACATTATATTACATTTGGCCTCTTTGTGTTTTCAGCTCAAGATGGATGCTACTTATAACAAGATTTTGGAAGAAATTAATTAACAACTTCTACATTTACACGAGAAGGATGTTTGTTGTTCTGGGCAGCTTTAGAAGTGCTTTAAACTTCAAGCTCGGTCTTCAGTGTATAGTCTTTGTTTAGACGGTTTTGGTTTTATATTTCCATTCTTTTCCTTCTTGCAATGTTTTTTTGTTGACTGCTTTTTCTATTATAATTCAGCTTTGATCAATAAAAAAATCTACAATAAGTATAAAGATTTGTAGGACTTGTTAAAAATTTTTTTTTTAAGATTTCTATAAAATTTGTCTAACATGTATCAAATTTAAGGATACAGACTCTTTTTACTATTACGAAGTTGGATGTGTCTTGCAAAAATGACATCATTTGTACTACAATCCACTCTAAATTATTTGAGTATGTTTTAATAATTGTAATAGTATTTGTCTCTTTAATATTAATAAAGTGTTAGTAATGATTTTATTGAAATTGATGTGATATTGTCTAATTTTTTAAGTGAGAGGATTTACTAATTGAACATATTAATAAAAGCATGACTTGGCGCATACCTATTAGTCTATCTTTCTTTTGAAATCTTTTTAGATGTCTCAAGAAAAAATTTGTTAATGGGAGATCATATTTGATCATGTGGATATCAAGCCTTAATTATAAGTAGGGACATTGCCATGATAATTATTATTAAAAATAACAAATCTTTTGAAATTATGACATATGATTTTGTGAGATCGGAAATTAAGATGCTCATTACTAAATCCTCCATCCTAATCTTAATTAACTATAAAAAAATATTTCTGATGAATATAATGGTAGCTACCCCTAGGTAGCAATTTGCACCCCAAAAAAAATAAATAAAAATAAAAAACTTTATCTGTTGGGCTCTGCTCTCCCATTCTGCCGCCCGAACTCTTATCCGCTCTTTTTTTATTTATTTTTTAAACTTTTCTACTCTCCCACGCTCATGGGTGTGGCTGGAGGGGGTCCCCTTGTGGCCCCCCTTCCAAGTTTGTCTATAGCTGTTTAGGTTGGGATGGCTGCTTCGTCCTCTTGTGTGGGCCCTGAGTCTACAACTCATGTTGCTGCGAAGTCGTCAATTCTTGGGTTGGACTCATCTTGTGCTGATAAGGATCTGGCGTTGTATGTTGCAAAGCTGGTGGGAAACAACTCCCCAAGGTGTAAAGACCTGAAGATCGATTCTGGGAAGAGCTTAGCTGTTTGCTTTGATGGAGGACCAAAAGTTTTTGTTTCAGACAAAATAATGGATATGAAGATGGAAGACATGAAACTTGCCCTAATTGGGAATTTCATCACCTTTCGACCCAATGTGGATCAGGTAAGAAGATGGGCTGGTGGCAATGGAAGCTTAAGGGAAGTGTTACAATTATTGCAATGGCCAACAACCTTTTCCTCTTCAACTTTGTTAATAATGAAGATCTGATAAAAGTTTTGATGGGAGGCCTCTAGGCATTTGATAAAGGTTTAAGAAATTTTCTCTCCCTATGTAAGTGGAAGCCAGGTTCGACCCCTCGGCTGATCTAGGGGTAGTCTCTCCTAGTTGGGTTCATCTCTCTGGCCTCCCTTTGGAGTTTTGGGATCATAATGTTTTCAGAGACATTGCTGATTCTTTTGGCTCCCTCTTCCAGGCAGTTGAAAAGGTTACCATGCAAAGGTCCAGATTGATCTTCGCAAGAATTTGTGTTAATGTGGAACTGAATCAGGTCCTTCCTATTTCTATCACTCTTCGATCTAAATTTGGTAGGTGGAACCAAATAATTGAATATATGAAAATGCTACCTTGTTTTACTAGAACTACAATAATTTTGGTCACCTAAGTGTGGCCTGCAAAAAATCTATCATGGGGAGAAGAATGTTGTTGTGGGTGAACAGACTCAATGCTCCTCTCGAAAAGAGAGTTCCAAGGGCCATTAAAAGGATTCAGAGCAGCTACAAAATAAAGAGGGAAATGATACAGAAGGCAGTAAACAGAATCAACATCTAGGAAACAATGCTATTGACGAGGGTGTTAAGGCTCAACAACCTATTGTTGTGGAGGAACACGGGTTTAACACAAGCTTCTATTCAGAGAACAAATCTAAATGTTGGGGCTTCTACAGATGGAGAATGGAAATTCTTTGCTTGTCTTTACCTTAGATCATGAGAATATTATCAATTCTGGCAATGCCCTTAACTCTATTGTTGGTACAGATAAGAGGGATTCTTCGGATTTACAGGCTTCTGAGGAAGAGTTGTTAGTAAGCAAAATGGTTCTCCATGCAAAAAAAAGGAATAGGCTACTCCCCCTCCAGTTATGTAGTCCCTATATCCCACTCCTGTTAACCAAGCTATTACTCCCACAGAGATTTGGGAACAACAGGTTGAGGTTTGTTCTCTCAAGGATACGGAGGAAGGAGAAAGTTTCCTTTCTCCCAATGTGGAGAAGAAAGTCTTGAAGATTGTTGATAAGACCAAGGAAAGAAAAATTCTAAAGGACTCGCTGGCTATTCTATGTTTCGCTTTCCCCAATAAGGCTGAAGACCCGACCCTAAAGGGGTTTGGATACAAATTACCAGCAAACGAAAAAAAACAAGAAACCTAATGTAGGGACAGACAATAAGGTGGGAAAACCTTCCTAGAAGGATTCACGAATCAAAGAAACATCGAGATGTGGCAAGCGGAAAACAAAATACCCTTGAAAACTTCTCAGGGGTAAAGATAAAAAAGACTGGCGGTTAAGGTGTGATCTGGCTCTTTTTCTTTTTAATGAAGATTCTTTCATGGAACTTGAGAGAGCTTAATAGTCGTGCTAAAAAACTTTTTCTTTTTAATGAAGGTTGACATTTGGTTCAGTTTATTGCTTTTGATTCTGAAGGGGTCTGTGGTGGATTGGCTATTTTGTGGAGTCTTTCGATTCTCAGAGGATCCCCTTTGGCATTTGGCTCAATTTATTGCTTTTGATTCTGAAGGGGCCTGTGGTGGATTGGCTATTTTGTGGAATCCTTCGATTCTCAGAGGATCCCCTTTGTCTGTAAAATGGAATAGTATAATAGTTCAACTGGAGAACATAAACTCTTCAAAAAGATGGAAATTGATAAACATCCTTGCTCCCGATACTAGAGTTGGAAGGGCAGAACTGTGGAACGAATTCACAGATTGTGTCCAGGATAGTAAACATGAAAATTTGATGTTAGGTGGAGATTTCAATTCTCCCTTATACCCTTAAGAGAAAATGGGAGGTCAAGAAGACTTCTTAGATAGTATGGCAGATTTCACTGACTTCTTCTCAGCAACTAGATTGATAGGCATAGATCTCAAGCGGGTAAAGTTCACTTGGAGTAACAAAAGACAGGGAAATAACTTAATTCAGGTTAAATTGGACATGATCCTAATTAGTAGTAATTGGAACATCCTTCCATCCCTCACTTTGTCTGCCCTCCCTAGAACAGGGTTAGATCATAATGCTTTACTCCTTAATTGGGAGGATTGGTAGATAAAAGGTCATTTTCCTTTCAGGTATAAAATCATGTGGTCTTACCATCTGAATTTTAAAATGTTAGTTAAAGATTGGTGGAATACCCTCTTTCATTGGCACTCCTATGTTCATTCTTACCCAAAAATTGAAAAAGGTTAAGGAGATGGTCAAAGGATGGAACAAAATTTCTTTTGGAAATATTTTCCAAAGGAAGAACTCCTTTTGTCTTGCCTTAAAAGAGATTCAAGATAAAATGGAACAAGGGCTGATAGATGGGCGTGTGGACAAAGATGGTGGTCAGAAAAGTGGACACCACCCAAAAAAAACTTGGAAAAACAGGCAACGTGTACGCGGTTTTAAAATTTAAAATTCCCGCGTACACGCTTAGGTTTGTTCTTCTCGAGCCTAGAAAAGGTAGTGCGTACACGCTGAGCTTAGGAAATTGAGCGCGTACGCGCTACGCATAGGAAAATTAGCACGTACGCACTGCTTATAGGAAAATGAGCACATACGCGCTAATAATCCTAGTAAAACCACGTACGCAGTGCCTGATGAAAAAAGTTTTTTTAAAAAACTGGGTCCTCATTTACCCGAAAAGCATGTTTTTTACTTTCTTTTTTTCCCATTTTCTAACCTAAACCGCGAACGGGGTGTGAAATTTGTCCTTAGGCTATGGATCAAGGTTAGTTTTTTTTTTTTTTTTGTCTTTCTTTTTGGTTTATGCAATTTGTTTTACATTTTGAATTTAATTTTATTAATTTTGATTAGGTTTTTTCATTTTTTGTTTCAAAAACCACATTCTTCTAATCTAGAACAAGAACAACCAAATGCACCTCCTGAAAAACCACAAGAACAACCAAATGCATCTCCTGAAAACACACAAGAACAACCCCCAATTCCTCCTTTTGACCGCACAGCCGAAACACAGGAAGAATTAATTAATCAGTTAGAGCAAAATACATCCAAAATCAATAGACTAATTGTAAAATTGAAAACTTCTGAACTTGACCATCATCAATCCCTCGCCACTAGCCTAGAAACATTAGCTAGTGGTGTCATAGCTGTTTCCACAGAAATTACCAAATGGGGAAGCTTTAGGGATAGGTGTCGTCAATTCTATGCCAATGGGCTATCATACGATGGAGTTAAAAACAAAAATATTTCTAAACAACAAATATGTGCCCTGTTTGTTGACCCCAAAACTGGTCAGTCATTACCTCCTAATGCAAAGAGGTTTCCCATACATTGGTGTACCAATGTGCGGATGAAGAATCTTTTTTGGTAGAGGTGGTGGATGGTCTTTGATGATCCACCTTGTAATAATTATGAGGTGCCATTATATTTTATGAGAAAAATATATTGTGAGTTTGTGCTCAATGTGCGCCCAAATTATTTTGATATGAGAGAGTTTCATGGTAGAGGTGGTGGCTCTGCCCAAGATAAACCTGGAGCCCGTAGGCGATTAGCCGCGAAGAGTCATCGCCCCCTAGCACCCAAACCCAAGGTGCATCAAGCTGTCCCATTAGAGCTGAAAGAGTCGATGGAGCTACAGACTCTTTAGGCGGCCACAACATTGACTGGTGCCATCATCCAGCATGGGACATCATTAGCACACCTTATTGTATTGGATGATGAGCCGTTAGAGGGCAACAGAGAGCCCATCGAGCATATGTGTGTCAGTTTCTCGGGGATATGCTCGGGGATAGATGATGCAGCCGGTGCAGATGGATACTCATATCATCGATGCACAACTTGCGGTTGTAGATGTCGGGCTCACACGGTTGAGGATGTCGCGCTGACAGATGAGTTGATGGACATGGTGTTTGCCCATGAGCCACAGACACAGGTGTGTTGATTTGAATTCATAACATTTTATTTATCAGTCACTTTAATTTTGTAATTACATAAATGAATTTTCATTTATACATCGATTTAAATTGAGACAAATAATATGCATTTCAAGATGCAGTAGCGGTATCCCATACACCTCCCCCAGTTACCACAGCTGCAACTTCGATGCCTGAGGTATAAATTTTGTAACATGTTAAAATAGAATAGTACACTTTGAATTCAAAAAAATACAAGATATACTAACTATTTTTAATGCTTGGTCCAATTTTTGGTTTGCAGGTGTTGACAGGGGACGAAATATCCCAGATTGATGACATCACGCTGTCGGCGATCGATTTTGGCCTACAAGGCTATACGGTATCATATTTTGTTCAACTCTTTTTATGTATTGTTTTGATGGAATATGCAAGTCATTTCATTTTAGATTTTTAAAATTATGTTTAATTTATTATCTGTAGTAATATCTCATGTTAATTTTCTGTTTTTAGGGCACCCCCTCCGCGTCTAGGGCCCGTCCAAAGAAAAAGAATATCTCGAAGACGTTAAAATGTGTGAAGAAGGTAATTGAACACATTTTTAGTTGTACAATTGTTTGAAAATGTTGAAATCAAGTATTAGTTGGGGTTTGTAGATTGATTAGTGTTTTTTGTCTATTTTACATGTACAACGGCCATTGAGCTTTGTGGATATGTTGAATGCACCTGATTCGCTCGCGAATCAAGAGAGGGCGGAGGTATGTATCTCTACTTTATTTTCTTGATTTCATGATTATATGCACGCGTACATGTGAACTTGTGATATATTATAATCTTATATTTTTTTCATACAACAAATATCCATACCTATTTCGTCAATGGTGAACCCTCCTCCTTGCACTGGAGAAGCATATCAGGATCTGGTACACTTTTGTTTGATATGTAAAATTAATTGTTTTCAACCTTCAATACTTATCATTATATTAATTGTATTTAATCTTTGTACATTTTTTGTATAGGTAATAGCGATCGTTTCTACATCAATGGTGAGCCATCCTCAGTCCATTGGAGAAGCATCTGAGGCATAGGTACGTCATTGTTCTCTATATTATAGCTTTTAAGTGTTTTTGATATATTTATGTTAGTACATTGTATTAATTGTACATTTAATCTACAATAGACTTGTTCGCGGTACGGCCATAACGTGGATCCATTTAAGTATGTCTTCAAGAAAACTCCTAAGAGTGACAAGGAGAGGAGAGCGAAGACATTAGCTCCTGGATCAGCCGATGAGGTAATCTACATTTCAATTGCAAAGGAATTAAAGTTAAATGCATAGTTATGATGTCAATTGTGAACTATTTTCTACTAAAGAATTCTAACTTGGCTTTTGAATTGTGGTTTTGCAACCATCTACAGAGCCACGTACTGCACCGAAGAGGCTTGATTTTGATGATCCACTAGAAGTTTAGGATCATATAGTGTTAGTTTTGGTCATAGAATGACCAATACATGTAGATATATTCTACATTTTTTTTGTATACCGATTTGGACATGGCATATGCCACATTTTTGTAATACTTGTATTGACTTGGCAGACATGCCTTTTTATATATATATAAATATCAATATTTGATACACATTCTGCCTTTTTATATATATATAAATATCGATATTCGATCCAATAAATGTGTAATGAGTTCATTATTTTGTATTCGTTGTATTTTGTGGTTGTCCTTTTATAAATTTAATTGAATATTTGTATATGTAATCAACAATATGAATATAAACAACAAAAATATATGATATAAAACATTGCAATCGTGGAATATGATTTGATAAAATTTCTAAAATGTTGAATTAACCATACAAAACTCCTTGTATTTAGTTCATTATTGTGTATTCGTTGTATTTGGTGGATGTCCTTTTATAAATTTAAATGAATAATTGCATATGTAATTAACAATATGAATATAAACAACAAAAATCGACAATATGAATTTAAACAACAATGTGTTTGGTGCGAGAGCACCCTCACGCTCGCAATGGTCAAATTTTATTCCTCGTGTGCACAAACCGACATCGTGAGCGCGTCCGAGTGGGCATGTTTACACTAGGCATGCCCCTGTCATGCATCCCAAAGCACCAGAACGTCGAGAGTCATACCCTACCGGTGAGATCTCTCAAGTGCCCTGAGTCCAAAAAATTGTCAAAATTTGACAGACTGTTTCTTCCAATCCATGACACATACGGTCGATCTGTTTGATCCCATGGGGTCGCGTGAGGCTCCTCTACAATGGCCTATCTCAGTTTTTGACGACTCGAAGCCATTTTCAATTAGTAGCATTTTTTCGCCTGCTCAAAAAACTGACAGTTGCTTGCAAGGAAAAGTTGCAAGATTGATTAGAATTGATTATGTTCCTCGTGTGCACAAACCGACGTCGCGAGTGTGTTCGGGTGGGCATGTTTACACTAGGCATGCCCCTGTCGTGCATCTCAAAGTACTAGAACGTCGAGAGTCATACCCTACTGGTGAGATCTCTCAAGTGCCTTGAGTCCAAAAAATTGTCAAAATTTGACAGACTATTTCTTCCAATCCACGACACATACGGTCAATCTGCTTGATCCCGTGGGGTTGCGTGAGGCTCCTCTACAATGGCCTATCTCGGTTTTTGACTACTCGAAGCCATTTTCAATTAGTAGCATTTTTTCGCCTGCTCAAAAAACCGTCAGTTGCTTGCAAGGAAAAGTTGCAAGATTGGCTAGAATTGATTTTGTTCCTCGTGTGCAGAAACCGACGTCGTGAGCACGTCCGTGTGGGCATGTTTACGCTAGGCATGCCCCTGTCATGCATCCCAAAGCACCAGAACGTCGAGAGTCATACCCTATCGGTGAGATCTCTCAAGTGCCCTAAGTCCAAAAAATTATCAAAATTTGACGGACTGTTTCTTCCAATCCACGACACATACGGTCAATCTGCTTGATCCTGTGGGGTCGCGTGAGGCTCCTCTACAATTGCCTATCTCGGTTTTCAACGACTCGAAGCCATTTTCAATTAGTAGCATTTTTTTGCCTGCTCAAAAAACCGTCAGTTGCTTGCAAGGAAAAGTTGCAAGATTGGCTAGAATTGATTCTATTCCTCGTGTGCACAAACTGACGTCGCAAGCGCATCCAGGTGGGCATGTTTACGCTAGGCATGCCCCTATCGTGCATCCCAAAGCACTAGAACGTCGAGAGTCATACCCTACCGACACAATGTAGAAGTTGCTTGACAACATTTTTGACAATTTTTTGGACAACAATGACATTTTTTGCTCAAATTGTATCTAGTTTCAATCTATCACCCCTATGACCTGATAGTGACTCAAATAATTATCCATGATTATACAAGAATCAAGAATTCTCATGATTGACCAGGGACACATCACATATACTCAAAACATAGTCACAAAACATTGACACACAAAATAGTCACAAAACATTGTCACATATTATTCAAATCAGCTCTTGGCTATTTGATTATACAAAAATTTGTCTTAAAATAATCTCATGGGCTTTTATACAAAATTTGGCATTACAATATATGCGATTCATCTCATCGCCATTTTAATATACAAATCATCTCATGGGCTTTTATACAAAATTTGACATTACAATATGTGCGATTCAGCTCATCGCCATTTTAATATACAAAACTTGGCATGTACATATGTACAAATCAGCTCATTGCCACTTAAATATACAAAATTATGCCCCTAAACATGTAAAAATCAGCTCATGGGCATTTATATATACAAAAAAGGAATATAGAACAATTCGTTGACGATTTATACAAAATTCACAAAATCATTCTACTCTGAACCGTATAATCAATCAAGTGAGCCTTCAGGATCGGCTCTAACCCGTATTGTGTCAAGTATTGCCTCATGGTCAGATTCACGAACTTTCCATAAAATCTTGTTATGAGGTCTACCATGATACTTCATCAAATGAATATTTGTTGCAACAACAAGGTTAGAGAAATGAAGAACATGTCTGTGTGTTTCAAAGTCCTCGAACACCAAACATCAGAATTCTTGATAGAGTATCTCCAAAGCCATGTTCCTATCACGACAACAGACCCTATTGGGTACTCAATACCCTCTCCGTCAATGATTATGGTTGTCAATTTTCTTTTAGGCTCAACACAACGACACAAATAGTAATTTGTTCCTTCTTCATTGTTCTCTTCTGCAACAACTGCATACACATGACCTGCATTTTATAAAGTGTTAATTAATACCAAAAATAAAGTATGATGTACAACAAAATGAACTAAAAAGAATACTTGCAAAAAAATTAACTCAAAAAATCACCTGAATCCACTAGGTCGGATACATGGTCAAAATCCACTGATGTCTCCGTCTGGCTCAATTGTAGTGCTTTGGGAATTTGATATGAATCAATGGGAACCAATGGTCTACAAGACCATTTGTCAACCTACTCTTCTGATTCACATTCTTCTCACAAACAATACATGCATGAAGAGCAAAAACATACCATCTGTCTCGTATAAATTACCAGTGAACTTGAATTTGAACTCATAAATGAGTGCATGTCACTCGATCCTGCAACTGTACAATAATCTAAATAGTTTTCAATGTTAGATTCAGTAGTCAACCAAAAATATCTACGAACCAATGACGTACCTGGATTACCTAGACCCATCATAGACTTACACCATCGCACAATTGTTTCTGCATCTACCAACTCAACACCACCTTCGTACTTCAATTCTTCCCTGACTAGGGCTCTTTTCACACATGCTCCTGCACCATCGTGCTCTCCCTTACCATGTCCAGCCTCAGTGAAATTCCAAAAATGTTGTACACCGCTTGTCACATGCATCATTGTCAGCCAATAAAACATCCTTGCATTCTTGAATTGTGCGGTGCAATTATCTGACCATATTAAGTGTCGGTTGTATCGTATGTTCCTTTCCCTTAAACTATCATAGAAAACTTAAAAGCATCCTTGTACAAACTCTGATGAATGAGTACGATCATCACTTATGTAGAAGTGATACTCTCTTACAACCTTTCTATCCTCCTCTGTGCTATCATCTGCATGCATGAATGCTATGTGTACAAAAATAGAAACTTGTGTAGAGTGATAATACATGGATTGCACTTCATTTTGAGGTTGTAGAGTATAATTTTCAGCAAAATCAACGATAGAGACAATGGTGCCAAGAGGAAATGTGTCCTTACACAACTTGAATTGCTCATCTAACCATCAAGCTCTATGTGTATGCATTATGTACTCATAAACTAGTTTCTCTTGAAACGTTTTCATAAATTGAGCTACACATATATCATTTTTCACTAGCTCACATCTCTTCAAATCTTTTCCATCTTTAACTCCATATGTGACTATCTTGTATTTTCCAAAAGAAACTAGTTTCATGCCAATTTCATGTGTGCTCTCCAAATGTATGCATCTTGGTAAACGTTGCAAACCACCACATATAGCACAAGAACCTTCCAAACAAGGCATCTTATAATAAATGCAACCATCATGTCTATTACATAACACACTTGAAATAAATTATCTTGCCGACTTAGGAGGGAGGGAGGGAGAGGAGAGGAGAGAGGGAGAGAGCATGGGGGGAAGGGAGAGGTAGAGGGAGGGAGAGAAGGAGAGAAGAGGGGGGAGGGAAGGGAGAGAGAGAGAGAGAGAGAGAGAGAGAGAGAGAGAGGGAGAGGGAGAGGGAGAGAGGGAGAGAGAGGGGAGGAGGGGGAGGGGGAGAGAGAGAGAGAGAGAGAGAGAGAGAGAGAAGAGGGGGTGGGAGAGGGAGAGGAGAGGGAGAGAGGGAGAGGAGAGGAGAGGGGAGAGGAGGGGAGAGGGAGAGAGAGGGAGAGAGGGAGGGAACATGGGGGGAAGGGAGAGGTAGAGAGAGGGAGAGGAGGGAGAGAGAGAGAGAGAGAGAGAGAGAGAGAGAGAGAGAGAGAAGGTAGAGAGAGGGAGAGAGAGAGAAGGTAGAGAGAGGGAGAGAGGGAAGGAGGGAGAGGGAGGGGAGAGGGAGAGAGAGAGGGAGGAGGGAGAGGGAGAGGGAGAGGGAGAGAGAGAGAGAGAGAGAGAGAGAGAGAGAGAGAGAGGAGAGGGGAGAGGGAAGGAGAAGGGGAGAGAGAGGGAGAGAGGGAGAGAGGGAGAGAACATGGGGGGAAGGGAGAGGTAGAGGGAGAGAAGATGGGGGAGGGAAGATAGAGAGAGGGAGAGAGGGAAGGAGAGAGAGAGAGAGAGAGAGAGAGAGAGAGAGAGAGAGAGAGGGGAGAGGGAGAGAGGGAGAGAGGGGGAGAGGAGAGGGGAGAGGGAGAGAAAGGGAGAGAGGGAGAGAACATGTGGGGAAGGGAGAGGTAGAGGGAGGGAGAGAATACATAATAAAAATCAAAGAGGAAGTTGCAGATAAGAAATAAATTCACTTACTTCTATAGAAGTGCAGACACAGTTGCAGTGGGGTATGGAGGGAGAGAAGAAGAGAAAGAGGGATGGGGTATGGAGGAAGGGAGAAGGGGAGAGAGAGAGAGTGAGAGAGAGAGAGAGAGAGAGAGAGACCTTGTATGCGTTTGAGAGGGAGAGACGATACACTTACATGTGTATATATATGTTTTAATATATTATATGTATATAAACATATTATATATACAATGTCATATTATACACATATTATATATTACATATATTATATGAATATACACATATTATACATAGAATATCATATTATACAATAGCGCGTATGCGTTGTTTAAAGGGAAACAAGCGCGTACGTGCTTCTTACACTATAAATACCCCGTACGCGCTTTTTAAACCATAAGTACCCCGTACGCGCTTTTGACTTTTTAGGCTTGGAAATAGACCTGGATGACAAAGCTATGGATTGGAAGTTTGATTTCCTTCCATTTCTCTCTTTTTTGACGTGTTTTATTTTATCAACTTGGTTTATCGACTTTGTCATCATCAGGTTTACACTTCATAAAGTGGGTATTTCTAAAATTGCCACCATATTTTCACCCATATTCTGAGCTTTCTAACCATATAATTTTTTTTCAATTTGAACAACAATAACATATTATTATTGAATTTTTTTTACTAGTGTCTTCATAGTTCTCACAGACATAGGTGCACCATTTTTTGAATAACTTTTGATATACGTATCCAAATTTTAAAAACTTTATATATTATTGTAGTCCACTTGATTCTTTAAAATTTTAAAAAAATAAAATTATATTTTCGATTTGTTTAGTGCAACTTATGCTTCACGCATGAACAGGTACCGAATTTTCAAGATGTGCTCGATTGGAAAAATCATGAAAAAAAAATACTCAACAAAAAATTACAAAAAAATACACATCTTCTAGTGCTCACTCTTAACTATCTTTTTGCCAAAGGATTTGTCAAAATGCTAAATCTAACTATGACTTTTTTGATGCACACGTCAGACACTATGTTATGTTTTTTAGAAATAAATTAAAAAAAAAAAAAAAGGTCAGTTTTTCGTGCACGAAGGATTTGACACCCTTAATCTTATCCAATTTTGAAAAAGTTTAGTAGTTTTGAAACTAGATTCAGAGTACTACAATATTTGTTCTTTGATTATCTTCATATCTTGAGTGGATGACTTTCAAATTTTGCCTCTAAGTTCAGGTTCGCTTGATTTCTAGAAAAAAAGTGTCCACTTATACCCCTCTTTTTGACCACCATCTTTGTGCACTTACCCAGATGATGATACCCATTTGAGAGAAAGGGAGTTGAGATTGCAATGGATTAAACTTGTAAACGAGGAAGAGGTATTTTGGAAACAAAAGTCCAAAATCCAATGGCTTCAAGAGGGGGACAAGAACACAAAGTTGTTTCACCATTCCACAATGAAATATAGGTCAAGAAATAGAATCAGGAGGCTAATCAGAGAGGATGGGGTTGTTCTTAGTAAGGATGAGGAGATAGCTGAAGAAGCGGTTTCATTATTTTCCCTCCTTAATCAACAAGTTCAGTTGGATCAGGATAAGATGGATCAAGTCCTTGAAGTTATTCCAAGCTTAATTACTGATTCAGGCCTGAAATAAATGATTAAGCCCGTGACTTTGGAAGAGGTGAAGAAGGTTGTTTCTCTTTTGGTGCTTTTAAAGCTTCTGGCTCGGATGGCTTCCCCCGACCTTCTTTTAAGAACACCGAGATATAGTAGTTGATGACATCCTTAAGATGGCAAGAGACTCTTTCAGGTCTAGAAGAATTTCAAATCAAATTAATGCCACTTTTATTGCCTTGATTCCAAAGAAGGAAGATGCCTCTTTTATGTAGGACTTTCACCCTATTAGTCTCTACAATTCAATCTACAAAATACTGTCCATAGTGGTGGTCTTTAGGCTTAAATTAGTCTTAGACAAATTGGTTTCTCTCAACCAAAAAGGCTTTGTTTAAGGGAGGCACATAATGGATGTTGTTTTCATCTCCCATGAACTCATTCACTCATTGCAAGTTAGCAAAAAGGTAGGTATGGTGATTAAGATTGACATATCAAAAGCTTATGATAGAGTCTTCTGGTCATTTTTTATTGAAGTGCTAAAAAGATTTTGGTTTAAAGGCAGATTCCTCAAAATTTTGGAAGCATGTTTCACCACTCCCTCCTACTTTGTTCTTGTTAATGGCTCCCCGAATGGTTATTTTTCATGTGGTAGAGGTATTAGACAAGGTGAGCCTTTATCACCTTATTTATTTATTCTTGTTTCTAAAGCTCTGGGAAGAAATTGTTAAAAATTGCTTAATCAAGGTTGTATCAAAGGGGTTAAAGCAACCTCCTCTTCGGTTGTTGAATCTCATCAGCAATTTGCTGATGACACAATCTTTTTTGGAGCTACTTTGATAGTGGAAGCTAATCAATGGAAATCTATTTTACAAGACTATGTTGTTGCTTCGGGTCAATTCATTAATTATAGCAAAAGCAAAACTTACTTCTTTAATGTTGATGACAAAGTGGTGCTTAAAGTCACGAACATCTTAGTTTGCCAAAAGGTTGATCTTCCTTCTTCCTATCTGGGCCTCCCTTTAATCGTTAAACCCACCAGTAATGCATTTTGGAATGGGCTAATTGAAAGATTCCATAAGAAATTAGTTGGATGGAAGAGAAAAATACTCAGCCAAGCGGGCAAAGTCTAACTCCTTAAGGCTTCTCTCCAGAATATTCCTGTATATTATTTTTCTCTATTAAAAATCTTGGTCCCTATGTTGCAAATCAAATTGAACGGGTGCAAAAAAAGTTTATTTGGTCTGGGGTAGTAGACAAAACAAGAATTTCCTTAGTTAGTTGGGAAAAAGTTTGCTCCCCTAAAAATCAAGGCGGTCTGGGTAATAGAAGACTTAAATATTTCAATAAGGCTCTTCTTTCTAAGATTGGTTGGTAATTTCTTCAGGGTTCTAAAGATTGGGTGTCTATTTTAAAGGCTAAGTATCTCAAGGGGGAGGAACCTATAGCTTTCCTTCATGAAAAAGGGTTGTCGTATGACTCATTTATATGGAACAATATTCTTATATGCAGAGAGGTGATAAGAAGGGGACTTGGAAAGGTAGTGGGTAATGGTAAAGATACTTTGTTCTGGGAATAGGTTTGGAAGGGGAACCTTCCTCTTTCCTTAGTTTGTACAAATGAACGTTTAAAAGATGCTTGCAGATTATTGGTGGGAAGGAGATTTCATTACTATATTAATTAGGATAATGGAAATCTTGCTTGGATTAATATAAAAGATTAGTTGACAAGAGAGTGACAAGTGAGGTATAGTTGGCAGCCTAAATGGGATAGAAGCATAAAGGATATTATGGAATTTCTGGGAGATTGTTCTCCTCCACTCTCAGAAAAGTCAGATGAATGGGTTTGGAGGGAAAACCCTTCAGGAAAATTCTCTATTATGTTTGCTTACTCTTCATTCCAGAACCCTCCTACAAGACAACAACAATTTGATTGGGAAAAAGTTTGGCTTCCGAAGCTTATTCCTAAAGTTAATTGTTTTTGGTGGTTAGTTGTTCACAATAGAATTCTCACTTTTGATAATCTCGATTATAAAGGGTTTAAGTTTGTAAATAGGTGTACTTTGTGTTATCAAGATAGTGAGAGTGTTAGTCCCAACCAGTGTTGAGATGGGAGGGGTGAATCAACACTATACCGGTTTTTACCAGATTTAACCTTAATCAAAGTTTCTATTCAAACTTAGCACTTATCAATATAAGCAACATTAAGAAGAAACATGCACACATAAAATCAAGCACACATGACTACCAAGATTTATCACATGGAAACCCAAATGGGAGAAAACCACAATGTGAGTAGAAACTCACAAAATCTGTACTCTTCCAGAGTACGCCTAGTGAGGAGCCATCCCCGTTAAGAGATTAAAAAGACACTGTTAGGTGCCACCCAGTTAAGGGATTTTCTTTAAGGCCTATTAGAGGCAGCCTTGTTAAAGGACTTAGGATCATCAATTAAGATGTCACCTAATTAAGGGATTTTACAAAGGGACCTGTTAAAATCCACCCAGTTAAGGGATTTTGTTGTTGTAGTTATTAGAAAACAACAGAGAATGATCTGCTATAGTAGCTACTCTTAGATTAATCAGATCCAATTGAAGCTCTTTGTTTTGACCACCGGTTACACTTGCTTTGCACTCTACTAGTGCTCTGCATTTCACTTGCTCTGCACTCTACTGGTGCTCTGCATTTCACTTGCTCTGCACTCTACTGGTGCTCTGCATTCTTTCTCTACTCTTCACACTATCTAAGATCTGCACACTCTCTTCACCACTCTGATATTCACTTAACAGCTCTGCACTCTTCTCACCTTGTTGGATCGCCTCTCTTCAAAATTGCACTTAGCAATTTTTCGATCAATCTTTTTGGTTTTCACCAAAAACCTTTATACCATATTTTGCCAACACATACCTATTGATTCCTCAATTAGTTTACACCTAACATTCGGTAGATTTGAAATTCAAATCTTCCCAAATCTTCCTGCACTCTCTTTGCACGCTCTCCATCAATCTTGCTAGCAACTCATCCTTGTCTGCCTCTCCAAGTCATAATTTCACCAACCTTTGGGTCATGTTCTGTCTCTTTGATGCAAACCGTAAAATATGCACAAATCTCACCTTAAGTGGTTGTTAATTGTTGTAGACTTCACTAGTTATTTGTTTGATGATATCTTGCCATGATTGACTCATCTTTGTTCATCGCATCCAACTTACCGGTCATTACTATGAGATTCTCGATGGATAGCATTCTTCAGCCTGTATCACCAGTTCATCGGTGTAACTCTTCATCTTTTTCCACTGGTCACTAGTCATCAATCCGACTAATCACTAGTCTATCCAGAGTGTTCTGATCGTGCATAAGACTACAAAACTACAATTAGAGTCACCTCTTGTGACCACATCATCATTTCATCTGCCAGTTTTAAGAAACTGATCTCAACACCTATTGGGTGCCTGACTGACTGGTCAGCTACTTTGTTTATCCTTCAACCGATTAGTCTTCTACTAACATACTGCTTAAGTGTGTCAATAATGCATATGTGGGAAGCACTGAATCCTCCATATTGTTTGCAGCCATGAGTAAACCATTGGGGTTTACTACATCTCCTTGCATATGAGCTTGGCCTTATTCACCGATAAGTGTTAGTCGTCAATG
Source organism: Cryptomeria japonica (assembly GCF_030272615.1). Taxonomy (NCBI): domain Eukaryota; kingdom Viridiplantae; phylum Streptophyta; class Pinopsida; order Cupressales; family Cupressaceae; genus Cryptomeria; species Cryptomeria japonica. The sequence goes on from NC_081405.1 coordinate 544,605,072, forward strand.
ACAATACTAACTAATGAACCGGTTGTGCCAACACCATTAGTTATGCCAATAGAGAGTGTTGATCATCTTTTCTTAAATTTCCCGTTCGTGGTGGAGGTTTGGTCTTTGATCAAGCCCTTGACTTAGGTGGATTGGGTAAGTCCTAAATCCTTAAGTCAGTATATTAATTCCTAGTAATGAAGTCCTTTCAAGCAAAATGTTTTTAAAGAACTCTGGAGACATATCCCTCTTATGATTGCTTGGGGATTGTGGAAGGAACGAAATAATATAATCTTATGGGAAAGCTCTAAATCAAGCAAGGAAGTCTTCATGACAATAAAACATCTCATAGTGGAAAACATCAATGCTACCTCCTTTAGTGTCTTCAAAGATCTTCCCAATCTTCAAGAATTGAGACTAAAACAATTATGGGGCCTAACCAAAGACCTTATGAGGTGAATTGGTAGAAGAAGAAGAATAGGATAACAATGAAGTGGAGACCTCTCGATCAGGGTTGGATCAATTGGCTTCTCTAAAAGGAACCTAGGGTAGGTTGGAGCTGGTGTTGTTCTTAGGGATTACAATGGCAGACTCGTAGCTTGTTCAACCATGGATTTGGGGGTCAAGTAAAATAACTATGCGAAAGCCATTGCTTCTTGGAGAGGTATCCAAATGGCAAAATATTTAGGTCTGAATAAGCTTGAGGTTGAGGAGGACTCAAGAATGATCATAGATACCCTAAAAGAGGAGATAAAAGGGCCTTGGGAGATTAAGTCTTTGATGAGGGAACACATTCATTCTCTTAAAAGCTTTTCCCAATTCAAATTTCAACATGTCTATAGAGAGGGGAATATGGTAGGTGACTGCATAGCTAATGAAGGTCTTCATTTTCAAATTTGGAGCAATTGGAACATGGATATAGTCCCACTAAAAATAAAAAATATTATTTCAAATGAAATTAGTACGGGTGAAGGTTAACATGTTGAACAAGACCAATAAGAGTGATGGAAAAAGGTATGAGAAGGTTGAGAAAAGAGTGACATGGATGGAAAGCTCAAGTTTGGTAATCTAGGAAGGTGCCTTTAAACTTTTTCAAATCCTTATAATTTTGGATAGCTTAGTTAAGATGGGTTTCATATCGAAGAATTCTATTTTGTTTGGTTCTTTAAAGTCAGTGATGGTCTGGTAGAGTTTTTGCCTTGTTGTAGTGATTTTTAGTTTCTTAGTGTTTTGGGGTTGTTGTTTTGTTTGTTTTTGTTGGGTTGTCGTGTTGGGGGCTCCTTCATTGTTTTTGCTTTAGCTGATTTTGGTCTTGAGATTTAAGTTGTTTCTTCTCTTGTAAGGGATTGGGCCCCTCTCCTTGCTCATCTAATCAAAAATTAAAAAATTAATAATTAAATATGAATTCATACTTAAAATAATATCTAAAAGTACATTATGAGGGTGAAATTGAAATTATAGTTAAGCAATTTTTTAATTTTTTAAAAAGAATTAGATGTAAGCTTCATTTAGGATTAGAGGTTTAGAGAAAGAGCACCAACCTATGTTCTAATTACTATTCATTGGATTTCGCTAATTAAAAGTCCACTAAAGAATCTAGTAGGCCAATAGCAATCCATTTTCTAGAAAGAGGTTAGTAACTAGATCAATTGTGCAACTTTAATGGTACCAATAAAGCACAAATATTGGGGCATAGATGCATAAGTATTAAAAAAATTGTGAAAAAAATTGATTGCAAAGCAAACTAGTAATGGGCAAAGGGAATATGTTTCAAATGACACTTTCAAATGACCACTTTTTGACCCTTGTGTGTGGATCCCACAACGTTCATCTTTACTACCTAGAAGCCAAAACAAAAAATTGTGAAAATCCCATGTACCATTTAGGAACTTAGGGTGTGCAAAATTAGCTATAATGACTATTGGTTCTTTACCCTTAAATAAAAATAATATAAATCCTAGACCACTGACTACTTTAAAAAGTACAAGTAACTTAGAATTCAGAGAACTATGAAAGACTCTTCCTCCATTGTTTTTCTTCCAACTGGTTGCCAATACTTTTAGCAACTTAAAACCTAGAAGACTAGTATTTGGAGTAGACAAGTACATACCTATTTATAATGATTTAAGTAGTTTGGTTATTCATTTATGATTGCGGGATTGGAATGTTGTAGATAGAGGAGATTTGCCTTTGGATTTATCTCGTATGTTTGAGTAATTTGTTGTAGAGGACAAGGTTGAATGATTGGTTGTTCTTTGTTTTCTTTGTTGGGTCATTGGTCAATTTTGTTTTGTATTCTTCTTTTGTGATTAATAAATTTTTACCCCTTTTGTGAAAAAAAATTTAAAAAATATATGAAAGTCTAAGTTTGAAGCAAATGCACATATTCTATCCTGAAAAATCTTGCATTATAAGCTTCATGTTGGTGATACACTTAAATTTATGAAATTACAATTAGCTACCTTTTGTCATTGAAGGGAAAGTTTAAAACATATTTTCTCGTACTATTTAAGAGCAAAAAAAGGGGAAAATTATTTTTAAACACTTCTACTTTTTATTATGCCTTAAGAGATTTTGGGTTATAAACTTCATTAGAATGTGATTGTTGATTCTATGATGCAATGCATTTTGTTAAACATAAGAAAAAATAGATGCCATGCAATGTTTTCTAATCATATATTGCATCAAGAAGTATAAATTCTAAAGTTTTACTGTGACAAATTATGTTTTAATTCACTTTTTTATGTTCACTAAATTAAACATCAGTTTATGCACTACATGACAGAGAGATGAAATGTGCCAAGAAATTGCAAAACCTTTTCAAATTCCAAGTTTGATTTGTATGCAGTTTCCGGGTTTCGTGAGTTGGGTGGTTGCAGCTGGTAGCTTGTTATGCTTCATTAGTAGGTTTGTTTTAGCTATTTATAAATTGTATCCTAATGAGTTTCCAACTTCCATGTTTCATAAGATAAGTTGCTTCAGCTGGTTGTTCACAACATCCCTAGTAGTTGATTTGTTTCAGTTGATTGTATTTTATATTGTAATGTACATCCAACCTCTATGTTTCATGGGCTAGGATGCTTCAATTGATTGCATCTATTTATGACTGCTTATGTGTTATTGATGTCAAGGTATCTTGATATCCTTGTAGTTTTTCCTTACCTTTGCAGTCCTTTTTTGACTCTATTTATTTTCTTCATAAAATTATTATTTTCAGCTTTGATTAAAAAAAAAAATTGTTTTTATAAATGACTTTGTTTGGTTTCTTAATATGGATCTATATTAATCATCATGTCAATTAATGAATACACTCAAATATATATCAATTTTATTATGAGTATATATTTGAGCATCAAATTAAATAATAAACTCAATTAAATGTAGATTTTAACATTATCCTGTTAAAACAAAAACTATAATCTTTTCAACTTTATATTGATATATTGTATCAATTAATATGTTAATTAGATTATATTCATGCAAAATAAAATTAACAAAGTGCCTCAAATTTTTGTTGACTTTTGTTCAAATTTTAAATTAATATATAGTAGTTATTGTAATTATAAAACAATATTCACTAAAATTTGTTCCAATAAATTAAATATAATAAAGTAACTTTTTAGTAAATAAAAATAATTCTTAATTAAAAATAAAATGAATAATATATAATAAACAATATTAATAAAATTGATATAGATATCTTAAATACATCTTTCTAAAGAAATGATATCAATTAGAACTAATTTATTTACCTTAACATAATTTAATTTCTTTAAATTGTATTTATTAACCGATAAACTATAAAACATGAGGTTTCACTAAAACCTATCTCAAGCATGAAATCCATCTTTTATTTGGTAAAGTGGGTTTGAAATCCATCCGATTAAACAAGTAAAATAACAACAAAGGTCGTGGGATTTGGTTAGCACCTGCTAATTGCATTTGCATGACAGCTTTCCAGCAAATTTACCTTGTCCATAATAAGGGGTTGTCGATCAAAGGGGGATGTCGAACCCCGAACTCTTCGTAGCCCTTCTGTTGATCCCCTTTGGTTATGCATTCGCGTTCCCTGCTCACTCTCATAGATATCTACCCCTCTGCAACATTGAAATTGAGGCCATCTGTCCTAGCACTTAAGAGTGGATTTGGATATTGTGCATTTGGTCATGCTGCTCCGAGAGCTAGAGTTGATGTTTCCAAAGTAAACGGTGGGGAGAGAAATTCAATATTTTATGAGATTGGATTACTCTGAAGTGTTTAGTCAAACACATTGCATACATTTATAAATGCTTCCATGTTTTCTACCAAAGGTAAGAGAGAATGCTAGCAAAAGGTGATGGTATTTAACTCCACACATATGAATTGCATTTAGTTGGAAGTTTCTAAATCCTTTTCAATGAAAAAGATTTTGTGTATATCTTGTAACAATGGCATTCATGAGATAATCATTGAAAGGAAAGCAGAGGAGCAGAAACAACCTTCCTAATGCAAACCTTCAAAGAGAGTGAATGCAAATTTCTTTGCAAACCCTTGAATAGTGTTACAAATTAAAGAAAAAACACAAACAAATAAATTTCAGATTTTGCATAAACACATGACACAAAATAAGATTTAACGTGGGAAAATTGGGGGAGTGAATGCAAATTTCTTTGCAAACCCCTGAATAGCGTTACAGATTAAATAAAAAACACACACAAATAAATTTCAGATTTTGCATAAATGCACGACACATAAGATTTAACGTGGGAAAATACTTTTGGGAAAAAACCCATCACACCAAAGCATAGATCAATTGTATTACAATATTAAAAAGCTATAGCTATCTAATTCACGACATCTTTAAAAAATATTTCACTGTACTTCTCTTACTGCTTCTCAAAGCATCCACATTCAATGTAAACTTCCTTTTTGCACAACTCTTGCATAAATAATATTTAATACAAATATTATTTATTCCACAAATGCAAGGTGTCCAAAAAAATCAAGCCTTTTTGCCAAAAAACAAGAACTTTCTATTTTGCTCCAAATCTATCCATGTGGAAGATTTGGTCCCGCTGAAAATCTTTCCAAAAATGTGCACAAGAAAAGAAAACAAAACTACGCAGCCACTTGTCGCAAGAGCGGAGGTTTGAAGAGCTCCAAAGAAAATTTCTTCATAAAGTTCCCTCCTTGTGACAAGTGTCACAAATTTGCTTCCTCCTCAATGCTTGTTGCTTGCACTTTGGAAATATCATATTAAAACATTGAATTAATTAATTTCGTCACATAGGACCAATTTAAACAATTAATTAAAAACCACTCGAGACTCCTAAGGTTGAGACACCTTAATCCCAACAATCATCACTTTGAGGCACTTATTATAATAGCTAGCCTTAAACATCACACACTAAGCTCTGACCGAGCTTAGGTAGCTGTGGGCCCAGTCCTTTCACTTAACCATACATTCTCGTTTGTTCCATCCCAACCAACAACACCATTAATGTTTGAATTCGAATTGTTCCCATGTAGAAGTTTCACCGTATGTAGAAAATAGGTTTCCATCACAACAACTTTATTTCTTGTGCCAAATTGGGAGCTTCTCAACAAGGTAGACATCCATCGAAGCATAACAGAAGGTTTGTTATAGAAAAATTCTCTGGGAGTTTTTATTAGTCAGAAATGTTATGTGAGTTTTTATTACAGTCAATAATTCTTTGATAGATATTTAGGCAAAATGTGGAAGCATCGATGAGGTATGTGTATTGTTTGACCGAATGCCTCCAAGAAATGTTGGCTCGTGGAATGCTATGATTTTTGGCTATGCACAAAACAATCTTAATGAATAATGTTTAGATTCTTTCAACCAAATGCTTTGTTAACATCCTCCAGCCTGTGTGAAAATGGGAGCTTTGGAATAAGGTGTAGTTGCAATTTCCCTATTAGAAATGTATTCAAAATGTGTAAGCCTAGACAAGGCATGTAAATTGTTTGACAAAATACCTTAAATAAATATGGTCTCACAGAACGCTTCACTACAAGATATGAACATAACTTATTTAAGCTTACATGATTATAACGATGATTAATATGCACAACACAAAGACCTCGGAGAAAATAAACCATTCTTATTTATTTAAGCTAATATGATTATAATAATGATTTTACTTCTCATTTTTTCTAATAGGCTCTCCTGCATGCTACTTCATAGCTATTTAATTACACTTACTATAACAATTCAAACATAGATTATATTATAATATAGATTCTTAATTACATATTGGTCTAATTACCTCCCCTATATTACAATATTATATTATTTTAGAATGCACTCCACTTCCTACTCCTTGTTCTCTACTCACAATTTTTATTTAAGACCTCACAATCTCACTCTACTTCCATTCTACCTCTCAACTTCTTCCCTTAACTCTTCACATACCTTTCTTTGTTCCAAACTAAATATAAATAGCATCCATAATTTTTTCTAATGATTTGATTTATAGTTCAAGAGGAATTTCCTTAATTTCCACCAAACTAGAAGAGCAAGTCATCTTGAAGGAAATGAGCCAACTAATTTTGGTAGGGTAGTTATAGTCTCATCATTTCCTATAATGTTTTATGTTGTGGGAGTTTTTTATTTCAGAATTCCTTAGGCTCAACTAATGGTTTTCAAACTGATTTCCTAATAATTTGTGGGATATTCTATTGATGTTTTTGTGTGCACAATGGCTTTTTAATTTATAATGCTTACAAAAGATTGGACCAACCTCAATTTTTATAAATTAATTTAGTTTCCTAGATTATATTCTAGTTCAATTTCATTTTATAAGGGTTTAGACAAGTCTCTCATTCTAGTTTCCTAGAGTTGTATCAACTAAAAAATTATTTAAAATTAAATACATTCTGTAGACACTTAAAAATAATTATTTTAATTATTTTAAGTCCCTGGCATAATTAATTAATTAATTGTGCCATTTTTAATTTCCTCCTCAATATTAATTAATTATAATTAATATTGTCACTATAGTCTACATTGATTGATTTAATATATCAATCCCCTTTTATTCCTCTAAAAATCCTTAATATTAAATCTCCTCAAATTCCCCCTCTTAACTAATTAATTTCAATTAACTAGTTAACCTAGGTGATTCCTACAAATCACCTTTTTCCTAATCCATCATTAACCTAATGAATTCTTCTAGAAACTCACCCAACATTATTTTTCTAATTTTTTATTCCCTCCACTCATTCTCTCTCCTAGTCAAATCCTCCTACAGATCTTATCTACCCTAATCCCACCTAATCATTCTTCTAATCCCTCTCCCAATGAGTTGCTAGCGGCTAATCATGATGATTGGCCACAAAGTCAACTCCTTGTCCCTTCCATCCAACCACCCTCCTTAAATGCTCTTTTCCTAGGTGAATGTGAGATTTTGAATTTCCTAGGTGAATGTGAGATTTTCAAAATCTCACATTCCTCTAGACATCCCATCCTCCAAGGAATTTTTAATTCCTCCTTATTCCTCCAAACCCCATGAACATCCTTTTTGAAGAATTTTTAATTCTTCATCTTTATCCCTCAAGGAATATCTTATCCCTTGTTCTTCCCTAAGCACATTGGGAAGTTTTACCAATGAACCTTGAGGAATGTGGAGACAAATGGTATCGTCTTGTGGTTTTGTCAGTAAGCTTGAGGATGCCTAAAGAACCTATATTTAATTTTCCTCATGTTGGCATAGAAAAGTTAGGAAGATACATGGTCTGGAAGCTTTATCTAATAGTTACCCTATTTCTTTGAAACATGATAGTTAGCTCATGGGTCCACATTTTGTTTTGTGGTTTTGGGATAAGACTAAGAATTGGTCATAGAATGTAAATTTTATTAGACACTCTCTTGCATCATGTTTTGGCCGACTTATGTGGATGAATCATGTAACATGTAAAGTGTAGCAGTATGAAGGATGTGCAGTCGGCTTGAATCAAATATGAATCGATGCATATATGTATGTATGATGTTTTGATGCAAAATGATGTAGATATAAAAATAGTAGTGTTACACAATTATATGTGGAAGAAGAGATGATGAAGTGTGTAGAATCTATTTACTGGGCCTAATTGGAACTATACTCCATGCATGTTTGAGATGCAATTTTAACAATTCATTTTTATATGTATTTATGGGAAATAAGCCCTTTGACAGCGAGTCGTGCAGTGGGCACTATTGTAATATCTTGTAAACATTTATAAGATATTTAGAGTTAACCCTCTCCATGGTTTTTTCCTTACAAGTTTCCACCTTTAAATACTAGTGTCAAGTGTTTCTCTTACAGTTTCCTTTCTTTTCCTTCTTTTAATTATGTTATGTGGATGGTTGTTTAAGAGTTATAATTTATTTAAGGGTATATTGATTCACCATCCCCCCCCCTCTCAGTATCTTGAATATTCAGTAATTGGTATAAAGCCTTGTCCTTTGAATGAGTCTAACAACTTAAAGGAGATCTTGGAGGTTGAACATATGCCACCAAAATCTATTCTTGCAGAATTCCAAGGAGAATGTCAACTTGAAAAAATGGAGAACTTGAGGCAACTCTTGAAGATCTTGAAAATGCAGAAAATGAGAACAGAGATGTGAAAAAAACTTAAAGCAAGCAAATGAATGCATTAGGAAATTAAGGGAATAGAACAATAAAATTAACAAAAGACATAAGGTAGTGAGTAAAGAATTAAAACAAGCAAATGACATTATTGTGAATCTAAAGATCTAGATTAAAGATGAGAAAATTACTAAGGACTATCTAAATGACATAATTCAAGGAAAAACAATGGAATGCAAGAAACTAGGACAAGAAGCAGTATCCCTAAAATCGGATCTAGAGAAAACAAAGAATCGGGAAGAAAAATTTAGGATGAGTATAATAGAACTTGATGAGATGTTAGTTATATAGAAGACTTTGAAAGACAAGACTGGATTAGGATTTGAAGTTGGTAAATGCTCACATTAGAAAACTGAAGACAAAATCAAAGCCAACACAACTTAGAAGGAATAACCTGTTTAGCTTACTAAAGGAAAGTAGATCCAAAACTAGAAAGAAAAATCTTTAGTCAAGTAGCCAAATGGTCAAAGGTACCTTTCTTTTAATGGATACTGTTTTTTATGGAATAAATTTGACATAAAGCCATATAATGTAGAAATAGGACGAATCAAAAAGTAAGATCATTCTAAGGTCAATGTTTTACTTGCAAAAAGTTTGGTCATATAGCTAGTAAGTGTAGAAGTCAGATCATGAACAACTATGGAATAATTAGCTCCTTCAAAGGTCATTGTTATGTGTGCAATGGTTTTGGTCATAAGGAAAATTTGTGTAGATGTAGACTGAATAAAGGAAATACGGGACAAAGGAATGATAAGTGCTACAATTGCAATAAGTTTGGACATCTTGCAAAGTTTTGTAGAAACAAAAGTATAAAGAAAGATAATCTGGTGAAAAGAGATGAATTTGTGAAAAGGGTCAGTGTCGAAAAAGTTAAAAAGGAAATGAAAAATATTTAGAGGAAAAAGGAAAATGTAGTTGCACCTAGCTCTAGTGCAAAAAGTTCCTCTAAAAATTTAGTCAAGAGCTTTAGCTTAGGGGGAGTTAAAAAGAAGATCATTATTCCATATTGAAGAATGCGATGATGTTGTCACAACATGAAGATATAATTTGTAGAATGATTTAATTCACCTTTTGGCGAATATTATGGTAAGAAACATTGAAATGTGGTGATTTGTGGTACTTTACTTTGTAATTGTGTTAGACAGACTTATTAGCAGCTTTTCACAAAACATGTATCGTATGCATTGGCAAGTCGGGTGATCTTTTAAAAGGGATTTTCTTAAGTCATTTCTTTCATTAGAAGATCAAGGAGAGCAAGGAGAGCAAGTGCGAAAGTTTTTGACAAAGTGCAAAAAGGTATTTATGTGCCCTAGTTTTTCTAAACCCTAGGCTCTGCAACCAAGTTTATTTTTTTCAATGGCGATAATGCCAAATGTTGTTGGCATCAATGATAAGGCCCATCCTAAGTTTAAACGATACCCTAATAAATCAACCAAAGATGATTCGATGGGAGCATTGTCAACCATTCCATATGGAGGTTTTCTAACTGAAGATGTTATAGTGTACATACATGTTCAAATGGAAGAGTACAATCATGGGAACCTCTCGGAGATACGAGATAAATAATTGACTGATGACAACCATGAAGTGAAGCCTAAATGCAATGCCTTGATAGAAAATAAGTTGTATGTATGGAACTAATTTCCCTATTTCTGTTATGATGACAAATGTGTGTGCATGGTTATTAGCAGTTTTCGTGATGAGTATGTGTGGCTAGAATGACCTTGCAGAATAACTAAGGAAGTGATTGAATGGATTACTCGACTATGGTCTACTGGATTAGTTCTAGTAATGAGGTTAGTAAAGAATATTGTTGTGGCTAACTTAACTGGAGCTACCCCGGATGGAAGAGCTATGCCAGGTAACACAATCATTAACCTTGCAGTGAAGCATGCATCATTACTAATTGGAAATAAAATTTACTTCACCAATAGAAAGAACTTTGTATGAACAACGACTATCAATGTACCCTATGAGATGGTGATGAAGAATGCAAACTATGATCTATGTGAACTATTGAGGCAACATTTTTTGGAGAATTTAAGGCAGTCAAAAGAGAAGAAACATAATTTTTGGTATGGCACATTAACTTTGTGCATACTATTCTACTTTTTGGGTGATTTTCCTAGTTACACCAGTGTAGGTTGGACTCCAAGCAGACAAATGACACATCAAAGATGTGAGTATATGAGCAAGTTTAAGGATTTGATAATGGAATATGAAGCTTTTACTACCTTCTTTGTCATTTTCCAACAATGGATGCAGAAGAGAGAAAGAATACCCAAAAGCCTTGTTGACAAATATCACGATAACATCACTTTTTAAATAACTACATATGAATGTATTATGGAGGTAGTAGAACCTAGAACCAAATGGATATCGACACTTGGTTATGAAGTGTAGATGCAAAAATCAAGCCTGAGATCTTATGAGAGAAGATCCAGTTGATTCAACATCAAACAATGAAGTACCTGCAAGAGAAACACATATGCAAAGCCAAAATAAACAAAACACACACACATGCATTAAGAGGAATTTGCCTCCATTTCCCTCCTATCAACCAAGGTCTTGTGTTTTTAAGATTTTTCTCTCAGAGCACTATGCACAAGAGGCTATGGTGAATGGAGATTCAAAAAGATGAATGCAAATGAGAACTAAAGCAAGAGATGCAAGAGTGCAAAAATAAGCTAAATGCTAGATTGCGAGAGATTTGCTAGATTGCTAGATAGCCTCTAATGAGAGAGGGGTTGAGCTTAAATAGAAGTCCTCAAAAGTGGATTTAGGTTGTAGGGTGAATGTGGGATAAAATATTGGATTGGATAATTTAGTGTTTATCCCACATGCATTGGACGAGTGAGATTGATAAGAGTGGGATAGGATAAATAGGAGATGAAATAGATATAAAAGAAATTTGGAAAAATGGTTTTATTTAAAATAAATAAAATGGAATATATGTTATTAAATGCATGAATCATAGAATATATTTTGATTTAATGGATTTAATGGAATAATAATATTTTATTACTATTAAGATATAATAATGGAATAATGAATATTGATGAATGGATATTATAATGGAGAATGATGGAATAATGAGAAATGAATATTAATTAATGGATCCACAAGTGATGATGTTGGAAAAAATAAAATTAATTAAGAGTACATTTTAATGGAAATTTTCATGTGTCTACATTTTGCCTCTCTTTGAGACAATGTCGCCTGTCACATTGATTCAAAGAAAATGATCAACTGATATATGCCCCAGAGATATCTTGGTAAGGGTGATGATTGATTGGCTATGCCCCCTCGAGAGATTGATGGATATTGATCTCTCGATAGATTACAAAAATGAGATTGGATGAATGATATTGCGCAAGTGATTAAATTGAGATGTACATTTGATGGAAATGCACAGTTGGAAGGCGTAACTGAACAACAACAACATAGCCAAGTTGATAAGTTGATCAAGCTGGTGGAGCTAATTAAGCTGATTGGGATTGATTCAATAGTGCAAGATAAGGTGATCCAATGATTTATTGATCTAGGGGCGTTGAGATTGCAAGAAGCAAGTTGGTTGATTTGATAAAGCGATTAAAGATTCAAAGGCATGCATTACTTGGATAAAGTGTTTGATCGATCTCACTACAATAAGAAGAATGGAGAAGATGATGAAATAAATGATGAAAAAGATAGATGAGAAGGAGGATGAGAAGAGGAAAGTGATGGGAAAAAAGAATGAGTGATGAGAAAGAGGATATGAAAGGTGATGAGAATTCTTGTGCTTTTTAAGTGCTAAAGTCATCATCGAACTTATTATGGCAAATGAAAAAACTCATATACATACAAATAAGACCCAAATGAATCATCATACCAATTGCATGAAAGAAAACACATCAGACAAGAAGGATTGCCTTAGTTTGCATCAGACTATTATGTCCTCGATGATCTTGCATGATCATGTCCTAAGATGAGTCATCGTATTACTAAGGAATAATCCACAAGCAACAAATAGGTGAAGATGCCCCATCCTCGCCTTTCTAGTCAAAGACATCCTGGAGATAAAATCTCTAGTTAGAGACATCCCATAAAAGCTAAAACACATGTCACCAAAAGAAAATAAAAAATAATCAAAAGATAAAAGCAAACAAACAAACTGCATGTTTTATGCCACGGGGATTCTCGTTTAGTTATCATGTTGATTGGATATATCAATAGCGTGTTGTTATGTCTGCTCAATCATAATTTCGTCACATCAAGAGTTCGTTGAAGTTAAAAGTTGCATGGTCATCCGAAGTGTTTGTGTCATCATAATGTTTATTACGTGTTTTTGGATTTTATGATTTTTAGGGTTTTTATAAATGTTTTAATTTTTAGGGTTTTTTAAGGACATTTTATGATTTTTATGATTCTTTTTTAGAAAATTTTATGATTTTTTCATGACGTTTTATGATTTTTATGATTTGTTTTAGGACATTTTTAGAAGATAGTTCCTTCGACCGTGAGATGCCAACTATCCCAACCCACTCCTAAGGTTGAGGAGATGCCCCAGTGAGGTTGAATGTCAGCCTCCAATCTCAAATAGGACATTTTATATGCATAGCTATTTGAGGAGATGCCCTAGTGAGGGATAAGACTAGCATAGTATGCAAGAGAAGCATTGTGCACGGGGTATGCAAACAATCCACAAGCTATGGTGGGGGTGGAAAGGCTATTATAAAATGGGAAGGTAGATACAGATAGGGAATGATCAAGTAGAGTACTGAAGGAAGGAAGGAGAAGTGAAATCTCTACGCATGGCACCGATTGCCTAGTTTTCACCATGGTACTTGCCCAGGGCATCCGTTTGCTAGGTTTTCACCAGTGGATGAATTTATTCACTTTTTTTTGTGTCACAAGGCATCTGTTTAATAGGTTTTCACCAGAGTGACGATCTTTTTTCAGGATCTTTTTCTCATTTTTTTGTATTTTTTCAAGATCTTCTTCTCATTTTTTAATATTTTTTCAGGATCTTTTTCTCTTTCTTTTGTATTTTTTTAGGATCTTGTAAAGAAAATTTTCTAAGGTACTCATGCATAGAATCTGTGAAGGTGAATGCTATTGATTAGATCTTCAAGCGGTTCACCCTCGGGAGTTTCCAGTTGATATGCTCTTGATCCATACACATTCGTGATAATATATGGACCAAGCCAGTTGGGTTCAAACTTGCCCCTTTTCTCTCTATCTTGCTAGTTCTTTGGATTTTGTCTAAGGACAAGATCACCAACCTCAAATGTGTGAGATCTGACTCCGTGGTTGTAAATTCTGCACATGCATTGCTAATATGCTCTGAGGTGATCAAAAGTAGTTTGTCTTCTTTCATCCAACAATTCTAAGTCATGCAAGTAGGAGACTTTGTAGTCTTCATCACTGATCAAGTTGTGCAAAGAGACCCATAGGTCGACCTCAATGGGCAATATAGCTTTAGCACCATAAACAAGGGAACATGGAGTGGCACCTATGGGAGTGTGAACACTCATGCAGTAAGCCCATAAACCAAGGTTCTATTGGATATGCCAACATGACCTACTTCATTGACTGTCTTTTTGAGGATTCTAAAGATATTTTTGTTAGAGGCCTGAGCCAGACCATTACCTTGAGGATAGTACGGTGTGGAGAAACGATGCTGGATATGAAATTTCTCATAAATCTCACGGACATCTTGGTTCTTGAAGGGACAACCGTTATCAGTAATGATGGAAAGGGGGACACCAAACCGACATATGATGTAATTCAAAATAAATGTAGCAATTTGTTTTCCAGTGATATGGGTAAGAGGAACGACTTCAATCCATTTTGTGAAATGTTTAGTAGCAGTGATGATGAATTTATGGCCATTGGATGAGGGTGGATGGATTTTGCCCACAAGGTCGAGTCCCCACTAACAAAAAGGCCAAGATGTAATAAGTGGTTGCAATTCCTGTGCTGGTGCATGTATCAAGTCTACATGTATTTGGCATTGCTTGCATTTCTTAACAAATTGATAAATGTCTTTGTCCATACTAGGCCAGTAGTAACTAGTGTGCAAGAGTTTCTTAGCTAGGGTAGGACCGCTCGAATGTGCCCCACATATACCTTTGTGCACCTCTCGCAAGGCAGTATTGGCTTCATCACGCTCAAGACATCTAAGTAAGGTACCATCAAGACCCCAACAATATAAGGTATCAGCTAAAATAGCATAACGAGAGGCTCAACGAATAAAGGTTTTTCGAGCTTTGTTGGATAGATCAGGAGGTGAGGTATTATCATGTAAGTAGGCATAAATATCTCCATACCACTGGGAATTAGGACCAATGATGAGACATATCATTTTAGATTGTGGTACATTGTAGGCAGGCTCCAAGAACAGTTCAACCAAGTACTCACAATATTCAACATTACTTGGCATTATTACAAGGGATGTGATTGTAGCCATTGCATTGGCTTCTCTATTGTTGTCCTAAGGAATTTGCTCAAATGTGACTGTGGTAAACTAGGCCTTGAAATAATCCACCATTCTCTTGTATGGCATAAGCTTTTCATCTTTTATCTTATAATCATCATTGACCTATCTGATCACTAACTGAGACTCACCAAGAAAACACAACTCTAAGATTTCCCATTGTACAACCATACGAAGTCCAGAAAGTAATGCTTCATTTCTGCATATTGTTGGTACATGGAAATTGTATCTTATAAGCCTCAGGTATGTAATCCCCCTTGTGGTGTGACAAAGAGAATGCCAACACCAGAACCACCATGTGTGAATAAGCCATCAAAATATAAAGTCAAGAGGTTTGAAGATTCCATGTTGAAGATTGACTCATCAAGTAATTTTGTGATAAGTAGATGATCATCTGTGATAGGAGCATCAACGAGTTGGTCTGCTATAGCTTGTCCTTTTATTGCTTTTCTATCTACATACTCAATGTCAAACTTGCTAAGAATCATGACCCATTTAGCCAGTCGTCCTATAAGAGTTGCTTTACTTAGAAGATATTTAAGTGGATCGATTTTTGCAATGAGCTTTGTTTGGTGTGTAAACATGTAATGTCACAGTTTCTATGAGGCAAAAACTACAGCAAGACACACTCTCTCAATAGGACTATAATTAATCTTATATACCACTAGGGTACGACTGATGTAATATATTGCACGTTATTTTCCTTCGGAGTCATGTTGAGTCAAAAGTGCCCCCAGTGTTGTGGTAGTTGTGGATATATATAGTAGTAGAGGCTTGTCATCTATGGGAGGTACTAAGACTAGTGGTGACATTAGGTATTCTGATCTATTGAAAAGCTTGTTCACATTTATGATCCCATCTTAATGAAACATTTTTATATAGTAGGTGCTGAAATGGTTGACAATTATCTGCCAATTGTGCTATAAAGTGGCGAATAGATTGGAGTTTCCCTTGTAAAGATCTCAACTGACGAATATTCCTCGGTGGTGGCATCTCAAGTATGGCTTTTACTTTTTCAGGATCAACTTCAATTCCCTTAGATGATACAATGTATCCAAGGAGTTTCCCAGAGGTTACCCCAAAGACACATTTCTTTGGATTCAATCGGACTTTATATTTTTCCAACCTTGTCAAGATTTTATCCATGATTTCTAAATCTCCCTTCCTAGTGTAAGATTTTCCAAGCAAGTCATCTACATAATCTTCCAGATATTTATGCATCATGTCATGAAAGATAGTGGTCATTGCAAGTTGATAAGTAGCTCCGACATTCTTCAATCCGAAGGGTATGACATTCCAACAAAAAGTTCCCCAAGGACAAGTGAATGTTGTTTTGATCTGGTGTTCAGGAGCATTTTTTATTTGATTAAAGCCCGAGAACCCATCCATGAGGGATAACATCTCGTGTCCTGTTGTGGAATCCACTATCATGTCAATATTTGGAAGTGGGAAGTCATCTTTAGGACAAGCTTTATTTAAATCTCTAGAATCTATGCAAACACAGACACTCCCATCAGGTTTTGAAACTAGTACCAAGTTTGAAATCCATTCAGCACAATCAACAGGTCTTATAAATCTAGCATCTAGTAGCTCTTGTAATTCTACCTTTACCAATAGTGCCACATGAGGGTGCATTTTTCTCAATTTTTTTTGACAAGTTTTGCCCCCGGTGGCAAAGACAAGTGATGCATAACTAACTCAAGGTCAATTCTTGGCATGTTTGCATAGAACCATGCAAAAATAATCTGTCTTTCCTTGTAAAACTGGATATGCTCTATTCTCTCTTCAGGAGTCAATGATTTTGCTATATGTATAATCTTTGGCTGCTCTTTTATGCCCAAGTTTGTCAGTACTGTCTTTTCCACTAACATAGATGACTTCTCATGGTATAATGCTAGGGGAAGTGTGTCAAGCCTTCCATCCTCAGCCACCTCGGAGAGGATTTCACCTCAGATACGTCCTTTATTTTTACTTTTTTTTGGGTCTAATAGCACCGCAGAACGGTTTTCACTAGAAGACCTATTTAGATTTTCCATAATTTTGCGACTAAAAGGCTTGACACCTTCTCTAAAGTAAGTTGCACTGTTGAGTTCTATGTTGAATCCAACCCTATGATCTCTAAGGGGCAAATCACTTCGTACTCCAAAAAAGTTTATGATTTGGGTTTGTCTCTCGTGGTCCCAATCAATAAGTTGCAGGTGAACAAGAGGTAAAAGATCATAATTAGGTTCAAGGTTATGAATAGGCTCAAGGACACAATTAGAATTATAGTCATATATATCAATGAAATCGTCAGTGTCATCAATGGCACCTTCCTTGTCAGTTTGTGTTGCATTAGAAGACTCTCTTACCTCACTCGAGTTACCCTTAGTAATCAAGGTCTTATCTTTCTACATATCATACCCTAGACCAGGAACCTTATGTCCACCATCAGGTTTGATCAATTCAAGTATACCTTGTCTGTGTAAACCAAGAGGACTGTGACCATCATAACCATATCTTTTCATTATCTTTAGTCCCTTTCCATATTGCTCAACTGGTATTTTGACTTCACAGGAGATCCTCTTCTTCCATTTCATCATACAAAGGGGACAAAGGTAATTTTCCAATGCAAAGAGCACGACTCATAGAATATTTTCCAAGTCCATGGTCTTTTACTTTTATTCTGATCTTAGCTTCATTGGATTTGGAAGTGGATGCTTTTAAATTTTCGGGATCAATGTATGCTTGTGAAGGAGGTGCTTCATTGGATTGGTGTGACTTGTACTACAGATGTGTTAACTTCTAGAAGTGGGATTTCTAATACTAGGATTTGTTGGGTATCCCTTGAAATTGAAACCTCCACTTCAATCCATTTTGTGAAATATTCAGTAGCAGTGATGATGAATTTGTGGCCATTGGATTAGGGTGGATGGATTTTGCCCACGAGGTCAAGTCCCCACTAACAAAAAGGCCAAGATGTAATAAGTGGTTGTAATTCATGTGTTGGAGTATGTATCAAGTCTCCATGTATTTGGTATTGCTTGCATTTCTTAGCAAACTAATAAGTGCCCTCCACAGTAGGCCAATAGTAACTAGTGTGCAAGAGTTTCTTAGCTAGGGTAGGACCGCTCAAATGTGCCCCACATATACCTTCGTGCACGTCTCGCAAGGTAGTGTTGGCTTCGTCACACTCAAGACATCTAAGTAAGGTACCATCAAGACCCCGACGATATAAGGTATCAACTAAAATAGCATAACAAGAGGCTCAACGAATAAAGGTTTTTTGATCTTTGTTGGATAGATCAGGAGGTAAGGTATTATCATGTAAGTAGGCATAAATATCTCCATACCACTGGTAATTAGGACCAATGATAAGACATATCATTTTAGATTGTGGTACATTGTAGGCACGCTCCAAGAGCGGTTCAACCAAGAACTCATAGTATTCACTGTTACTTGGCATAATTTCCTCAAATATGATTGTGGGAAATACTAAATTAAAATCTCTTAAAAAACTAATCTAAAATTTAATTTAAAAAACTAAATTAAACTCTATTAAAAAAAAAATCTAAAATCTAAATTTAGAAAAAAAAACTAAGTCAAAACTAAATTTTAAAAAAACTAATCAAAAACTAAATTTAAAAAAGAACAAATCAAAAACTTAAAATCAAAGCTAAAAAAAAGAAGACTAATCTTTAAAATTTTAAACTTTTAACTAAAAACTAATCTATTCCTATGTTAACGTTTGGCTTATAAAAGCCTTGATAAAACAAATGCAAGCCCAGCAAGCGCAAAAGAAACCTCACCTACGCAGGCCAAAAACAAATACGTGGAGTCAAATTTTAAAACGTAATGAGGAAGACTCTGCAAAGCGTTTTTGAGAGATTTAGAATGTGTTAATGTATTGAAACGGTTCTGGCAGAGATGCATGCAAATTGCTTTTCTTTGTTTTTTTTGAAAGATTTTAAATGTTTTCTATTTAGTAAAATGTGGATGCCTGGACAAATACATTTTAAATTAGCCTGTGAACTGGTTGCCAAAATGCCTCTGAAAAAAAAATGTAGAATGTGGATAGCAGAAACTAAAACGTGGCCGCCAGAAATGTAACGTGAATGCCCAAAATTAGAAGATGGTAAAATGCAGGAAAACAATTATATTATGTGTAACCAAACCACTCAAATGCATAAATTAAGCACTGAATGGGCATTTTGCAGGTAGGATGAAAGATAAACAAAATAAAGATAACAAGATCAAGATATCCAAGATGAAAACTAGTTAAATGGATGCTAAGAGCGCATTGATGCTCAAAATGCAAGACATAATATTTTGAATGCAAACTCTGTATCTCAAAATGGGAGAGGGGCTTGGCTTTTATAAGCATTCTTCGGGTGAATCTACGTTATGGGATGAATGTGGGATAAATAATAAGGCTTGAAAGTTTTAATCCCACATGTGTGAGATGAATGTAAATGGGTAGAGAAGAAAGTATAAATCAATAATGCAAGTGCATGTATTTGTGGAAATAGATAAATAATGTTATTATAAAATATATGGGTGATAGATGATAAATAGGTGATATAATAATAATATTAATAAATGATAAATAGAATTATAATATTAATGATAATATGGATATTATTGATGATATTAAATGATAAATAATAATAATTAATGATAATATTAATAATGGATAAATGATGATAAATGACAATAGATGGAATAATGCATGAAAATGAAGTTGATCCACTTGGAATTAAAATGACAAATTTTATGATGAACAAATGAAGCCTATCATTGAGAAGAAGATCTAGAAGAAGGTTGATGAAATGGCCAGAGCTGTTGGCCTTTCCCAAGAAGATATTGATTAGAGGAGATAGGACGAGGGTCTTGCAACAAGCTTAAGGAGAACTAGAATATCCTCCTCTCTAGTTACACATGCATCCTCCATAACCGTTATATCTATTCTGGAGAAGAAGAAGAAGAAAAACACAGGTAGAATAAAAGACTCCTCCGACATCTAAGGATATGTCCAAAAAAAGGAAGAAATGAGAAGCCCCTTCCTCTACTCCAAGGAGAGTGAAACAAAAAGACACTAAAGGAAAGCCCTCTAAGGAAGAAAAAGAGAAATCAAAAGAAGAAGAAGAATTAGAAACAGAGCCTAAGTCTAAAGGAAAGGAAGAACCTGATACTCAAAAGGGCAAGCAAGTGCATCTAGTAGAATCTTCAGGGGAAGAAGACATTGAAAGTGAAAAAAAATATGTACTTTGAGAAAGGAAGACAGAACAAATGGAGAAGAAGGTTAAGAAGAAAAAGCCTCTGAAGTTGGACACCCTGTTCAACTACATGGTGACATATGATAAATTAAAGGAGGTTAGTGAATTGTATGGAAAAGCTAATGAGAAAGACAAAGCAACAATTGTCAAAGAATGTGTAAAATATATCAGTGATTTAGAAGCATGCATGGAAAATTTTTAAAATGACATAATGATTTATGGATTGTATTGTCAAAAATTAGATAGGATGCAATTGATGATGTGGACAAGATAAAGAAGCATGGTCTACAAATTGTAGGTGTGGGATTGTCTAAAGAAAACAAGGTAAAATTAAAGCAAGTCTACTCAAATGAGTTCAAATAAAAAAGAAGGGAAGACATTCTAATGGGGAGAGACAAGGAAGTATTTGAGAAGCTACATAAGGAGACAGTTGAAGCCTTGTAGGATATGATAGATAAGCTTGGAATGTTGTCCCACAAGGATGATAATCTCCCCTGTGCAACATGAGACTCTTGCAACTAATGATAGTGTTATAGATGAGACACCCCTTTCTCCTCTAGAGATCACATAAGAAATAACAAAGGATGAGAAAATTGACAAAACAATTAGTCCTGATATTTCTAAAGTGTCTGATAGTAAGGAATAGATAGATAGTAATAAGTGGTGCAGGAGCATCTAGGACTTAGACTATTTAGTTTTCTCAATTTTGGCTTGTACTGACCCTAGCCAAGTCAGTAGTGAATAAGGACTCCAGGAGGGTCCAAGAGTTAGTATTTTGAGTCAATGTAGGCCTAGGTTGACTTCATTCTTCTTAGGTTTGTATTTTTGTGTAAATAGTGGGTTTGAGTAGGTAGTTGACCTTCTTGATGGTCAAAAGTGTCAAAACTTGGTATAGGCATTAGGGAGGGTTAAATTAGTCTTTGACATGTTTTAAAAGTCATGTGTGATGACTTAGAATAGGTCTCATAGGTTGAGAAGACCAAAAAGTGAAAAAGTGAAAAATTGCAAAAAGTTGTCATGACAACTTTTGAAAGTTGTCATGACAACTTTTGTCTTGAATTGGTTAGCGATGGAGTTAGGGATTGTCCAACACCCTAGGATGAATCCACACCTAGGAAAAGCTATAAGTACCACCTCTTGCATGGTTACCAAGGTTGGAGAATATTTTTTGTAAGTTCAACAATCTGAAACTACTCATTTTCAGACTAGTTGACAACATTTTGGCTTGTTTTTACTCATTTTGTAAATGCAAATGGATTAAATCCATTGCTCCAGAAATGGATTGAGTTTCTTTGGTGTGTTACAGAGTTGTTAGTTCCATTTCAAGCTGTGTAGATAGTTTTCATTAGTGTTTTCTTGTTTTGGTTTGTAAACAACCAGTTTTGGCTTGTATATAGCAGTTTTATGTAAAATGGTTGCCCCATGAATTCCAGATGTGCTACCATCATGGCTTGTTGGGACATGAAGGGAAACCACCTATACAATGTACATATGTAGGGACAAGTGCTGGAGATGAGTTTCAATGTGACTGTCACCTTTTTCTAGGCGAGTCCAAGAGCAACTCGACTAGAGGAAATAAGGTGAAATTGAAGTGTTAAGAGAAGGGGTGTATGCCAAATCACCATCTAATATTTTGGAGGGGTCCATGGAGTTGGGACAGATTTTCCAATGCAAGGAGGATCCTTGACAAAGTCATTTGATGCCCAAACACCAACTTGACCAGTCACTGTCGGCTAGAAGGCCTAAAACCCCTTCAAAACCCTCATTTTGGGGTTAGCATATTGTACGGTGAAACAAGAAGCCAAAACCACAAAAATATCTTGAGGTTAGGTGAATCATTGAAGAAAAAACAAACTTTCTAGGGGGTGTTTTGGACCGTTTTCCTTCAAGCCCTAGAAAATTGGATTTGGGAGGCCTAATTGGGGCTCTTTCCTTGTAGCCCTTTTCTAGGCAAAATATTGAAATTGGTAAGAAAGCTAATGGTTGCAAACCTCAAATGGACTCTAAATGAATTATAAACCTATTGGAAGACACCTCCACACCTCTACATCAACTTATGACAGTAGGAGGTCAATTTGACATATTGAAGCCAAGACAGCCAAAATGAGCACATGGGAAGCATTGCAAATTGGTAGGGTTCCTAGCTAAAACACTTGAAGAAAACACCTTGGATTGGTCAAGAGTCAAGACCTAGAAGAGACTAAGAAGGACTTGGAGGTCTAGAGAGAAACTAGGCCTGGTGAGTTCGTGGAACTGAGCAACACCAACTAGGTGAAGTGTTAAGCAAACTAGGTGAACCCCATCAATAAGAAAGAAAATGGAGATGAAAATAAGGATGCAAAAAAGAAAAAAGAAAAAGAAGGAAAAACAGAAGCTAAAAGTGAGATGGCTGAAAATTATAAAGAGAAGAAAAGGAACGAGGAAAGAAGACAAGAAAAGAAAGTGATGGAAGCTAGTACTTCGTTCGGTAATAATGAATATCCTCTAGACAATTTGTTGAACATGCAACTAGGCTTTCAACCCATCACTCACTCTAAGGTACTCATTGATTTGAGTAAAATGGATCCTATCCAAAAATTCTAGATTAGAGATGCATTTAATTACATCTGCTAGAAAGGACTTGATGGATTAAAAGAAAAAGAAAGAGAAATTGCTTGAGGAAGTAGCTGAAGTACTGCATAATGTTACACCTGATAGCAACATTTACCCCTCTCTTTCTAGTGTAAAAAATTTCAAACTAATAATGAAATCTTTCAAAGTATATTCTTCTAGTCTTAAAGATGTTGTGGCAAAGGAAATTGCAATGGAAAATCAAAATAAGTTAACTAAGCTTAAAAGGTGTGTGACTGCACACAAAAGTTTTCTAGAACTTATGTCTAAAGGTAAAGCATGCCTTAATGATGCCAAAGTCCTATATCACTATAGCCTACAATGGCCTAAGACCACTAAGAGCATAAGATAGGAGATAGAATCTATTGAGTCTCAAATCAATGCGGCCTATCATAACTTTGACCTGGAACAAGATTTGTCTGGTTCCACCATACTGACCATATATGATTTGCACAAAAGATTATTTGAGCTTTAGAAGCAAAAGGAAAACATCATTATTCCTCCCAGTCATCTTACAAATTTAATTAAAGATGAAATGTCTCTAGTCTCTCATGGCCTTTTGAAGGCACAACAAATCTTTCATTCTAATCCAATCCCTACCGCTATTGAAGAAGGATAAAACATGTTAAAGACACTGGATATTCATAACAATTTTCTTGATGATGTTGTCCAGGCTTGGGAAGGAAATAAAGGTACCTAGAAGACACATCTACAGAAAATCAAAGGATCAACATCTAGTTGAAAATCTTTTTGTCTGTAGAAGTATGCAATTTTTTTATTCTACAAAATATTTTTGTATTTTACTTAGGGGGAGAATCTCTTACAATTTTTCTTTTATATATGCCCTTTGTCTTCGATGTTAAAGGGGGAGACATAAGGAGTTAGGTTTTTGATAGTTTTTTTTAATTTTTGAGGAGACATAAGGAGATAGATATGGTAACTTTTTTTCATGTGTCCATCAATGAAAAAGGGGGAGAATGTTGGAATGTTGTCATTGATGCTTGTGGGCAATATGAAGCTTAATTCTCTTGGGAAGTTTTTGGGTTAGTCTGACAAGATGGACTAAATTTACATAAGCCTATTTTGGTTTGCACCCCTTCACAGTCAATGGTATCAACTTGCAGTTTTGTTAGTAAGCTTGAGGATGCCTAAGAACCTATATTAAAGATTTCTCATGTTGGAATGGAAAGGTTGGGAAGATACAAGGTCCAAAAGCTTTTTCCGATAGTTACCCTATTTCTCTGCAACAGGACAGTCATCTCATGGATCCACATTTTGTCAAAACATTTTGTTTTGTAGTTTTAGGAAAAGACTAAGGATTGGTCATAGTGTGTAAATTCTAGTGGACACTCTCTTGCATCATGTTTTGGCTGACTTTTGTGGATGAATCATGTAATGTGTAAAGTGTAGCAGTATGAAGGATATGAAACCAACATGAATCAAATATGGATCGGTATATATGTATGCATGATGTTTTGGTGTAAAATGATGTAGATGTAGAAATAGTAGTGTTATGTGGATGAAGAGTTGATGAAGTGTGCAAACTCTGTTTACTGAGCCTAAGTGGAACTGTACTCCATGCATGTCTGAGATGCAATTTTATTAGTTCATTTTTATATGTATTTCTTGCCAGTAAGCCCTCTGGTATTGAGCCCTTCAATAGTTTGTCATGAAGTGAGCACTATTTTAATATTTTGTAACCGGTTATAAGACATTGAGAGTTAACCCTCTTTGTGGTTTTTCTCTTACGATTTTCCATGTAAAAATATGTCAAGTATTATATGTTTCTCTTATAGTTTCTTTTCCTTTACTACTTTTAATTATGTTATGTGGATGGTTGTTTAAGAGTTTTTATTCATTTAAGGGTATACCCCCCCCCCTAGTATCTCGAATGTTCAATACTCTAGAGTAGTTGGGAAAACATGTCATTGCCACTAGCAAGAAAATGTCTTTCCATCAAAGCCTTATTTACTATATCTAACCTGGCCCTTACCTCGACTCTCTCTTCACATCCATGTGTTATCAACTCTTCACTCATTTAGTTGGGTAATGCTTCTACCCTCAATTTCAAAAATTCTAATAATCCCTTTCCTCTATCTTGTATACCTACCTAATAAGAAATGGAGCATCCAATTTAGCTCTTCCCGCTTTGTGAATGGTAGAAAACCCTTGTCTGCTAAGTTCCCTTCCTTGTCTAAGGGAAAAATCATCTCTTTAGATGATCATCCTATAGGTTACACCAACATTTTAGATGACAAGTCTAGTTCTTTCTATTCCTCCTTCTCTAAAGAATCCCCTAAAGACCCTCCACTCTTCCCCCCAAGTTTTTCCTATCCCTCCTCTCTCTTCCTTCTTGGAGAAGACACCTTCAAATGATCTACCTAAGGACACTTCTGATTCTCAAAATCCCTCCCTATGCAATCTTTGTGACCAACTCTATATAAAGGTTAATTCCCTCTATAAAAAATATAATGAGTTTTTACCGATATACTAGAATGGAAGCTATCCTAGATGTGCACAACCAAATGAAAAACCACGAGTTGGAGTCCATCATCCTAACAAAATCTTTGGATTGGTTAGATGAGATAATGAATGAGTATATTTGAGAGGCCGTGAAGGGGATTGCTAAAAACCTTTGACAAGTGGGAGGGTCTAGAGAAAAAGGTTGTTTTAATAAATAAAATAGTTGGATTTGTGGAGGATCATTAAAATATAGAAATGGTGGTTGGTAGACTCCACAACAAGTAGGAGAAAATATGTAAAAAATTGTAGGAAAATATTGCCTATTGTAAGGAACCTATGAAGAGCACAACCACAACCCTACAAGTGTTTCAACATGAATTGAAGAAACTAATGTTGTCATGAATAAAGTCTTGTACCTAGCTAGTTCCTAGTAGGGGACTTATCTGCATGTTAAGTTTACTTAGTTCTTAGGTGTCCTTCTAAAAGTCTTAGTTGTTTAGATAAGATCTTATCATATCTTATCTATTTTTACTTATATTTAATTATAGTTACCTAGGTCATTTAATATCGATTGAGTTAGTTGTCTTATTGTATAGAATTAAGACACATGTCAATGTCATGCCCAATCATGCCCCTCACCTTGCCTTTATAAGAAAGTTCAATCATGTATATTTCAAATCATTTAAGCATCCATAATCAAGCAATCTATTCTTGCCATTTTCTCTTTTTTGGAACATATTTTGGTCTTGTAGACACTCCTGGGGTGTGTTAGTTAAATGAGAGGGGGGGGTGTGAATCAGATAAACTCACAATACAAACTCTTAATCAGATTCAACCTCGGTAGAACTTACTTGATATGCAACTATGACTGTAAATCATTCAAACTCATAAACTGATAAACTTGAAACATCAAAACACATTTAACACCAGATTTAACGTGGAAACCCAAATAGGGAAAAACCACTGTGGGATTTCGGACCCACGAAGAAAATATACTCTTCTAGAGTATGCTTGGTTAAAATCCAATACTGTTAAAGATTACATAAACACATTACTAGACGTGACCCGGTCAAGGGATTTCCCTCAGATCTATCAGAATCTTGCACTTTGTTAGAAGTGACCTTGTCAAAGGATTTCAAACACTCAATTAGAATGTTACCTTGCTAGAGGATTTACAAATAAGACTATTAGGTCCACTCGGTTAAGAGATTTCCTGTCACTTACAAAAATAAATAACAGTAATAAAATATATCTGCAACTTCACATCTGAAATGTTATAGCAGACTCTATGTGCTCAAAATAATCTTGTCATAAGATTTATCTTCCTCCTTGCTAGGCTTCTCACTCTTTTCTTCAATCAAATCTTCAATCTTCTATACTCTGTAATCACTTCTGCAGCATCATTGTTCTTCTATTTGCCTGCATCCTTGTTTATCAACTTTTCCTTATTTATAAGCAATTCCTAACCGCTTAATTTCCTTAATCACATTTCCCATGATTAATCTTAGCCATCAGATCTTCAAACTTGACTAGGTTCATTGAATCCTTCAAACTGAAAAACGTTTTATCTTGCCTTGAAACTTGTATTCCTTCCTTGGTACTTGTGCTCGGTTATGACCGTTCAATCTGTGTTGTAGATCTAACTCTTGAATTTTCATTGCCGTTGATCCTTGACAAACTTCTTGCATGACATTCCAATCTTCTATAAATCTCCAGCTCATTGGCATCCTTCATTTAATAATGTATTTATTCATCCAATGCGTTTTGTTATTGCTCGGTTGATACTTGGTTAATTCTGAACTTTACTCAGTAGACATTTTGTATTCATCTCGGTTACTGTCTTAGTAGCTTTGCTTGCTGATGACGCTCGGTGACTTCTTCATTCTTTAACTGACACCAATAACCTTGGAGTTTACCGACTGGCTCCTTGCTCGGTAAAATAGAATAGTATCAAACCTTTACTCATTCTATTGCATGAAATCTTTTCTCCTTCTTATTCAATCTTCGAATACACATATATAGGATATCAAAACAATCAAAATATCATAATCTCATCACTTTCTAACTCGGTAATAGTTGCCCATTGAATAACTTATTACTCCCCTTCATTTTCACATTCTTTCAGTGTCACTTACCAACATCTTTATACTCATCAAAACATGCTCTTTAAGATATGGCAACATCATACTGAATCAGAAAATCAATTGCTTGACATCAATGACAAAATAATATTATTAAGACAGTAATCATCCTTTATCAATTATATCATCATACCAACAAACTTAATGTAATGCCAACAATCTCCCCCTTTGGCATTGATGGCAATACCAACTTGATTTATTCCAATTGATTCGAATTGTTGTTATTCTTCTCTTGTTATCCTTGAGCTATAAACTTCTCCTGTAATCTTCTCCCCCTGACATTAGTCTTTTGCCCATTTGACAACAATGCCAAAAGTAAAACTGATCCATGATTACTTCTCCTATGAAGCAATTTTCTTGCTGTTAAAACATATACAAATGTATCATCTTAGTCTCGATCAGAGCATCTTATCTTCATTCACTATTTCCTGCACAACTTTAGACAACCTTCTAAAGTTTGTAAATCAGCATCAACTCACAAATAGTATTTTGTAGAGTCATAGAATTGATGCTTTCACTGAACTCTGTCAGTGAGTACTAGATAGGGGTAGGACCCCTAACTTACTTCTGAGATACTCAAAAGTGTCCCTTGGTAGTGGCTTTGTCAAGATGTCTACTATTTTTTCCTTTGTGCTAACATATTCCAACACAACTTTCTTTTCTTGAACTTCTTCTCTTAGATAATGATACTTTATAGAAATATGCTTTGTCTTAGAGTGCACTACCGGATTCTTTGAAATGTTAATAGCACTTGTATTATCACAAAATATAGTTACTGGCTCGGTAATTGTCTCATTCATACCTTCCAACAGTTCTTTGATCCATGTTATATTGGTACAATTCAATGCTGCAGTGACATATTCAGCTTCAGCTGTTGACTATGAAATGCATCCTTGTTTCTTGCTAAGCCAACTCACTAGTCTTTCTCCCAAAAAGAAAGCTCCACTGCTTGTGCTTTTCCTATCATCAATATTTCCTGCCCAATCAGCATCAGTATAGACTTTTAAGTCAAAATCATTCCTATTTTTATATAGTAAACCATAATCTTTAGTGCCTTTCAAGTATCTGAAAATTCTCTTGATTGCTGTCATATGGGTTTCTTTGGGATCTGCAGAAAATCTTGCAGCTATACCTACTGCATGTGCTATATCAGGCCTGCTGTGAACTACATATTGCAACATTCCAATCATAGATTGGTAAAGTGTCTCATCAACATATGCAGATTCATCAATCTTTGATAGTTTACAATTAGTAGTCATAGGAGTACTTACAGGTTTAGAATCCTCCATTCCAAATTTCTTCAAGATTTCCTTTATACACTTGGATTGAGTAATGAAAATCCCATTTTTCATTTGTAGTATTTGTAAACCTATAAAATACTTTATTTCACCGATTAATGACATCTCAAATTCTTTGTACATTTCATTTCCAAAGTTCTTATATAAAGAATCATTTCCACAAAAAATAATATCATCAACAAATATGGCTGAAATCAGTATTCCATTTTCCTTATCATTCTTCATATACATGTTGTTGTTTTCACTAGTCCTTATAAATCTAATCTTTATTAAGTAAGAGTGCAACCTTTCATACCGTGCTCTAGGTGCTTGCTTTAGGCCATATAAAACTTTGTTCAACTTACATACTTGATCTTTATTCTTCTCTTCAATAAATCCTTCAGGTTGTTGAATATAGACTTCTTCTTCTAGTATACCATTCAAAAATGCAGATTTAACATCCATTTGATATACCTTGAAATTTTTGTAAGCAGCATATGCCAACAATGTTCTCACTCCCTCAAGTCTTGCCACAGGTGCAAAAGTGTCACCATAGTCTATTCCTTCTTCTTGAGCATAACCTTTGCAAACTAGCCTTGCTTTATTCCGAATGACCTCACCTTTTTCATTTAGCTTATTTATGAAAATCCACTTTGTACCAATTACATTTTTCTCTTTTGGTCTTGGGACTAGTGTCCATGTTTCATTTTTCTTGATTTGTTCAATCTCTTATGTCATAGCATTCACCCAATCTTCATTGCTTAATGCCTCTTTTACTATCCTCGGTTCAAACTCGGATATCAGACATGTGTTCTATCTCAGTTTGTTCCTTGTCATCACTGGAGCATCCTTATCTCCTATAATCTGACTTCATGCATGATTTCTTCTTACATATTTTGCTAATATAGGCTCGATAGGCTCTGTATGATCTTCTTCATCACTCGGTAACTCAGTATTTTCTTCATCGGCTTTCTCGGTAGGACTTCTCGGTTGTACATATACAAACTCTTCATAATCTTCTAGTTCTTTGGAATTTCCTTCATCATTCCTTTCTGCAAATTCATCAATTTTCACATTTGCACTTTTCACTATTTTGTTAGATGATTTTATCAGACATTTAAATGCTTTACTCCTAGAGGAATAACCAAGAAATGTTCCTTCCTCGCTTTTCTGATCAAATTTTCCATTTCTGTCATCTTTGTGAACATAACATCTACTTCCAAATATTTTAAAATAACTTACATTTGGTTTCTTGTCATACCAGATTTCATATGGTGTCTTCATAGTTCCTTTCTTTAGTTGTACTCGGTTTAGGGTGTAAACTGCAATGCTTATTGCTTCTCTCCAAAATATTTTAGGTACTCTCTTTTCTATCATCAAAGTTATGGCACAATCTACAATTGATCTGTTTCTTCTTTCAGCTATCCCATTTTGTTGTGGTGTTCTCGATGCAGACACTTGTCTCTTTATACCATGATCATTGCAAAATAAGTTAAATTCATCTGAAATGAACTCTCCTCCTCTATCAGATCTTAGACATTTCAACTGTCTTCTTGTTTCTTTTTCAACTCTTGCCTTATACCATTTGAATATTTGAAAGGCTTCTGATTTCTCTTTTAAAAACATAACTGACATCATCCTTGAGTAATCATCCACAAATAAAATGAAGTATTTATCACCATAATAACTTTGAACTTTCATAGGACCACAAAGATTAGTGTGCACAAGATCTAAAATTCCTTTAGAAGTGTAAGACTTACTTGTAAAGCTTGATTTTGTCATCTTACCCATCTAGCATCCTCGACATATTGCATTCTTAGGTTTTTCCAAGCTCGGTAGACCTCTTACATAGTGCTTCTTACTTATTTTGATCACGTTATCAAAATTTACATGACAAAAACTTTTATGCCATAACCATGTATCTTCTATTTTCGCATATAGACAATTGTTCCGAGTTGAGTCAAGATGAAATGTATTACCTCTTGTTTGAGTCCCAGTAGTAGCCAACTTTCCATGTTTGTCATGAACTTTGACAATTCCTTTCTGAAATTCGATTCAGTATCCTGTATTGTTTAGTTGTGCTACACTCAACAAATTGTATTTTAGACCTTCAACCCAATATACATCATCACATTTAGCATTTTCAAGAAGTGTGATAGAACCTTTACCTTTCACAGGACATGGTGCATCATTACCAAATCTTACATAATCTCCATCATAATCTTCTAATTTAATAAACTTGTGTTTATCACCTGTCATGTGATGTGAGCATCCACTATCTATGATCCAATAATCATTATTATTTATGTGTGATATTAAGGCTTTTTCTTCATACCTTTCTTCATCTGATCCATCTTTGATAGCCACATATACAACTTCCTCTGTCTTAGTCCCATCGGATTTATCATCATTGGATTCCTCATTAGCTACTAGGCATGTCTTTCTATCTCTCCTTCTGAAGTCTCGGTGCCCTCTGTATTGGTTGTCTTTCTATCTGTCATCTCGGTATTCTCTCTTTTCACTAGATTCTTTGTCAGGATAGTTAGAAGCCATATGTCCAATTTTATCATAGTTAAAACATTTTAAAGGTAACTTTCCTTTATACTTACATTTGCCTCTTGGTAATCTTTTGGTCAATAATGCTTCAAACTCTTCTTGCTTTCTGATTTCCTCATATAGTTTGTGTACTTCTTCCATGTTTTTGCGAAATCTCTCACTTGCTCCACTGTGATTTCCTTCAGCATACTTATACATTCTATCATTGTAATCATTAGATTCACCAAGATGAAAAGAACTGAATGCAGATTCAACTTTGTTTACCGAAGACCCGCTGTTATCAAAATTACTTAACTCAAAAGCATGTAGCTTACCGATAGTAGCATCCAAAGAGATTGGCATGTTTGGTACAAACCTTAATTCATTAATTGCAGAGACTCGAATGGCATAAGCAAGTAGAAGTGTTCTCAGCAACTTACTTGTTACATCCTTTTCTTCAATAGTTCCTCCTGCTCCTTTGATTTGATTGACAGTTTCCTTTAACCTTGTAATGTATTGGATTATGTTCTCACCTTCATTCATTCTCATGGATTCAAGTTGTCCTCTTAGATTGTCTACTTTTTCTCTTTGAACATTCTCATCACCACCATACACAGATGTAAGCTTATTCCACATAGCTTTGGCATCATTACAACCTTCTAGATCATTAAACTCTGAGTCGGACAATGCTAATGTTATTTCAATCATTGCTTGAATATGCTCTTGCTTTGCCTTTATTTCTTCCATTGTCATAGGGTAGGTGCTAGGTGCAGTGTAATCATTCTCCAAATAATATGTTGCATATTATCCAATTCCTGATAAGTGGAGCTTCATCCTTTTCTACCATGTGGTGAAACTTGACTTGTTCAACTTTGGTGCATCCCTTTTATACATCTTCGGATCTTGCCTCAAGTTCCTTTAAACTTTTCTTTCGGAGTTCCCGCCCTGATACCAATTGTTAGTTAAATGAGAGGGGGGGGTGAACTAGATAAACTCACAATACAAACTCTTAATCAGATTCAACCTCGGTAGAACTTACTTGATATGCAACTATGACTGTAAATCATTCAAACTCATAAATTGATAAACTTGAAACATCAAAACACATTTAACACCAGATTTAACATGGAAACCCAAATAGAGAAAAACCACTATGGGATTTCAGACCCACGAAGAAAATATACTCTTCTAGAGTATGCTCAATTAAAATCCAATCCTGTTAAAGATTACATAAACACATTGCTAGATGTGACTCGGTCAAGGGATTTCCCTTAGATCTATCAGAATCTTGCACTTTGTTAGAAGTGACCTTGTCAAAGGATTTCAAACACTTAATTAGAATGTTACCTTGCTGGAGGATTTACAAATAAAACTATTAGGTCCACTCGGTTAAGAGATTTCCTGTCACTTACAAAAATAAATAACAGTAATAAAATATATCTACATCTTCACATCTGAAATGTTATAGCAGATTCTATGTGCTCAAAATAATCTTGTCATAAGATTTATCTTCCTCCTTGTTGGGCTTCTCACTCTTTTCTTCATTCTTCTGTACTCTGTAATCACTTCTGCAACATCATTGTTCTTCTATTTGCCCGCATCCTTGTTTATCAACTTTTCCTTATTTATAAGCAATTCCTAACCTCTTGTCTCCTTAATCACATTTCTGATGATTAATCTTAGCCATCAGATCTTCAAACTTGACTAGGTTCATTGAATCCTTCGAACTGAAAAACATTTTATCTTGCCTTGAAACTTGTATTCCTTCCTTGGTACTTGTGCTCGGTTATGACCGTTCAATCTGTGTTGTAGATATAACTCTTGAATTTGCATTGTCATTGATCCTTAACAAACTTCTTGCATGATATTCCAATCTTCTATAAATCTTTAGCTCATTGGCATCCTTCATTTAATAATTTATTTATTCATCCAATGTGTTTTGTTACTGCTCGGTTGATACTCAGTTAATTCTGAACTTTACTCAATAGACATTCTATATTTGTCTCGGTTACTGTCTCGGTAGCTTTTCTTGTTGAGGATGCTCGGTGACTTCTTCCTTCTTTAACCGACACCGATAACCTTGGAGTTTACCGACTGGCTTTTTGCTTGGTAAAATAGAATAGTATCAAACCTTTACTCATTCTATTGCATGAAATCTTTTCTCCTTCTTATTCAATCTTCGAATACACATATATAGGATATTAAAACAATCAAAATATCATAATCTCATCACTGTCTATCTCGGTAATAGTTGCCCATTGAACAACTTATTACTCCCCTTCATTTTCACATTCTTTCAATGTCACTTACCGACATATTTATACTCATCAAAACATACTCTTTAAGATATGGCAACATCATACTGAATCAAAAAATCAATTGCTTGACATCAATGACAAAATAATATTATTAAGACAGTAATCATCCTTTATCAATTATATCATCAATCTCCAACAACCTTCTCAATATCATCATACCAACAAACTTAATGTAATGCCAATAGGGTGTTGGAAGCTCACCATTGGCTCGTCCATATGTATGTATGTATGCATGTATGCATGTATATGTACATTCTTATACAATTATATTTTAATTAATATATAGATATATGTATGTATATATATTATTATTATTTTATTTTTTAATTGGGAGCTCATCGAGCAATTAAGGCCCACTTAGTGGAGAGTAAATATATAATTAAATGCATTTACCTTGCATGATGTGAAGTAAAGAGGTTTAAATACTTGAGTGAAGAATGTAGAGTTGAAATAGTGGTAAAATATAAAAATTAAGGAGAAACCCATGGGATTAAATAGCCCAAAGAAAACATTGGAAAAGCAAAGGGGAGGGAGGAAGTAGTGAAAAGAAAATAAGTACAGAGCTTTGTAAACTTGGGATAAAGTTAGTTGAACGATTTTGGTACATTGTTGCTATTTTAAAACCTATGGTTTACATTTTATTAAGGTATAATCATGCAAAAGTAAAAGGATTCTTGAAGATTATAATTGATTTTGAATTCAACAAAGAAGAAGAAAATCATAGTATAAGGCATAAGTAATACTTATCTCTATTTTTTCATATGTTTTATATGTATGAACTTATATTCATTTCAACTAGTTTGGTCTACTAGCATCATACATGAACAACATTATTAGGCTTATGTTCCCAATGCTCAAATTTGAGGTTTTATTGTGTTGTAAAAACAAGAGTTGTCTTTTTATTTCTTTAAAAAAGATATTTCCTAAATTTTATCATAATATTATATGTGCAAGAAAGGGATCTTACAGTAAATGCCTAGTTATTTATATTTTATAAAAAAAATAATCTAATGTAATATATATCTCTTTGATTCCAAAGAAAACATATTGTACACAAACTTGTACTTAATTGTATATACCTTTTTGATCAATAAAAGAAGTCATTTTTGCCTCCTCATAAGATATATATTGTGTATTATCATGAAATTATTGATCCTTTATTGTGATAAAATAATTTTTTATTTATTTGTAGCCTAATTCCTTTACTTTTATCCAGTAATAAATATATTTTGCAAGTTATATTTTGTGTTTTATCAAACTTATGCAAGTTTGAACTACGAATGTGATTCCTTTTGAATGCTAATATCATAAATTCCAAAACTTTCAATGAAATACTTATGCAAACACATGCTAAATTATGAGTTGTGTAGGTGTGTTGGTCCCTCTAATCATATGCTGTATCGCTAGTACATTCGGAGCTGATTTCCGATGGCAGTTTGTCAGATTTGTGACAAATTTTCGTTGGAGTGTCGACAAAATACACCGTCGAAAAATCGGCGTTGGATTGGTCGACGATGCCATGCCCGTCAGAAATTCGACAACCAATGGACTCTGCCGACAGTCAAAGAAGTCATCGATCGAAAGCTTGGTATTCGTCATAATTCCAATGATGATAATTTTTATCAAAAAAAATTATTATTATCACTGAAGATAATTAGTATCATCGATATAAAAGAGCCATCGAAGGAAGGAAATGCTGATGAATTCCAGAAAGGACTCACCGAAGATAATAACTTCATCGACAAAAGATATCAAAGAAAGCAGAGAGGGTCTTCATCGACGAGAAAAGTTCTCAAGGAAATAATCCTATCGGTGCAACATAAAAAGGACCCACCGAAAGGAGCATTTTCATCAAAAGAATACTATCAATCAAACAAAAGGAATCTACATCAATAAAAGATATCGATGAGGATATAGGTTTTGAGGAGGTTAAACTTCATTGACAAAAGATATTGAAGAAAGCAAAGAGGGTCTTCATCGACGGGAAAAGTTCTCGAGGAAATAATACTATCGGTGCAACATAAAAAGGACCCACTGAAAGGAGCGTTTTCATCGAAAGAATAATATTGATCAGAAAAAAGGAAGCTACATCGATGAGGATATAGGTTTCGAGGAGGTTAAACTTCATCGACAAAAGATATCAAAGAAAGCAGAGAGGTTCTTCATCGACGAGAAAAGTTCTCGAGGAAATAATACTATTGGTGCAACATAAAAAGGACCCACCGAAAGGAGCGTTTTCATCGAAAGAATAATATTTATCAAACAAAGGGAAGCTACATCGATAAAAAATATCGATGAGGATATAGGTTTCAAGGAGGTTAAAAGGAATGTTCTCAATATGCGTGGTTTTGCCGATGTAACTTTATCGGTGAAGAACAATAAGGGAAAATAAAGAAAAGCTTCGGTGAAATAATAGACTCATTCATCGACGGGGCATAGTGATATCGATGAAAGAAGTATTTTGATGGAAAAATAAAGGAGGACACCGAAGCCCAAGGTTTCTTCGACATAAGACCCAATGGATATCAGGTATGTTTCGATGAGGAGACAACCATACTGATCGAATACAGTATTTCGATGAAGGGAAAAAATACTTGATCAAAGTAATATTCGAAACAAAAGTATTGTTGATAGAAAAAAAGAGATCGATGGACTAAAGAAACAAATGATTGAAAGACATATCCTCATCAAAATGATTATTGATTGCCACAAAAATCAGAAACAAATCCCATGGAAGGTCACATCACCATTAAATTTGAACGTGTGCCCGAGTGATCATTGTCCAAACCGCCATTACTAACTGATTAAATATGCCATAAGTAGTGGATCACCATAAAAGGACACAACATTAAGGAATTCATAGGCGATGAACTGAAAGCAAGAATTGGGCGAATTCACAGATAAAGCTCAGTAATTCCAAGTAAGTTGTTTGCTTACAGACCTCTTTTTAAAATTTAAATGGAATCATCATCTAAAACTAATAAGACCAGAAAGGGAAAAGAACCTATCGCTGCAAAAGAAAAACCTAAAAGACAGAAAAGGGAAGGGCATTCTTTGGCCCAGGACTTGATTGACCAGTGGCCATCATCCAATTTGAGGTCCAAGAAGATTAGAGCTGATGAGGAAGGCCTGGAGGATCGGTTTGAGGATCTTGGAGACATATGGACAGAATTGAGAGGGTATGAATTATTCATATATGGGTACAAAATAAGAGTTTCCCCTCAACCTATCAACAATTTATGGTGATTGAACTTAGGAAGGTTAGCCATGGCTAATGTATTCGTGAATGTGGAGCTCATGAAGGCATTGGCAAACAATTATGACCCTAAAACTAGGACCATATATAACTACATGGTTGAGCCAATTCTTGCAATCAGAAAGGAGGTTATTGACACCGTGTTCGAGTTGGATTGGGGATTTGAAGAATTGATTGACCTCAAGAAGTTAACAAGTGAATATTTTAACCTAGAGCACATTTACAAAATGTGGAGACTCCCTATATATAGACCTAGGAATGCAGGGTCCTTAGTGCCACTAGGTCAGGATGACAAAGCTCCCTATGATGTCAACTCTTTCCATCCATATTTCAAGTATACCTATTACTGTGTTGCCCAAGTGCTAGGGATAAAAGCCCATCCTTTGATGGATATTGCAGCCATGGTCATTTGTGTTGATTTGCAATCTAAGGACCCCCGCTTCTTTGATTTTTCTGCTTATTTGGTTGAGGTTTTGAATCATGGGTTAGAAAAGTTAGAGGATGTCATCAATGTTCATTTCAAGCATTATTCCTTACTTATGCATATGCTACTGTATGTGGGCCAAGATGAAGGGTTATGGCCAGAAGAGTTATGTGTCAGGACATATGACAATGTTGGGATGAGAAAACCAGTGCAACTATGGGTTTCTTCATGGGACCAGAGGTATGTGAATAATCAATATTGGCATTTTGAGGAGTTCTTTGTCAAGCCATTATATAGACTATTGGGATGCCCGTGCGATCATGCCCTTGCACCAAAGGTTCAAATATTTCTAAGACCAAAAGATTTCACTGAAGATCTCTCAATTGAACATAATTGGGGAGATTGGTATTGTTTTTCAGACTGCACACAAGTCAGGGTATATGGGTTCGAAGGGAGACCATACTTACTACCACTTACAGTCCCTAACAAAGTGGCTTGTCTGGAAATTGTGAGGCAGCTGTCAATAGTGAGTACAAAACATCTGACAAGCCATGGGAAACAATCAATTGTACCTAGGTTGTTAGTATTTTCAGATTTTATTGTGAAAAGTTCAAAGAGTTATGGCATGGGTATGGGGGATCCAAGGCCCAATTTTGATCTTGAAGGATACATAAGGATAGCCTGGACATCACAAAAGTTGAAGGCTGGAGAGCATAAATCTTACCTATCGGATGACCTCATTAAGAACATTGGCAGAGAAGAGGCCAGAGTGAAGCGAATAAAATTTGAGAAAGCAATGCAGGCTTATAAATGGAATCTTTTTAGAAGGAAAATGGATGAGAATGTGCTACAAAAGATTGAAGACCCCTTGGAGTTGGCCAGCAAACTTATGAAGTGTGAATTGGAAATACTTGAGGGAGTCCCACCTCATGTTTTTAGGGATTACATTGATACTATTAGGAATACAGAGTCTTTGGTTCATACGTCTCCTGCTTCCACATTTGGCATCATTTCATTCACTCCTCAAGAGGATTACCCCCCTGATTATGCAGAGGATACACCGATAGACTTGGCAACAAGACAACTGAATGTCCGAGAAGTGGCTGACATCAGATTCCTGGAGCATGATGATTTCATTTCTGATAGTGACTTCATTGCTTCCAAGGAGTTCACCGCATTCCTCTATCAACATAAAGGATCTCAAATTAGGAATAAAATGAGAAATAGTGAAGAAGAGAAGCAACTTCAAAAGTTACAAGAGGAGATGGGTCTTGTGATGAGAGAAATGACACCTGAGAAGGGAAGACAGTTGCTTAAGGAAGCTGGTGTGCTATTATACTTTGGATGGGACATGAACTCTACCTTGTTGTTTGATGGATTCCTCAAGAAACAGGACCCAAGTAAGCGAATGATCCCAAAAGAGATTGATAAACTCTTTAGAGGATCAAGATATGATCCAGATCAGAAGGCTCTTCTACAATGGGCTAATTGAAGATGAAAGAAGCAGAGATCACATATAAATTGTTGAAGCTCTTGATTGTAATAATTACTTCTTTAATAGTATTAACTACTATAAATTTTTTTAAATCTTTCGTATCTCTGCAAATCTTTCCCATAAATGCACGAGTGTGTGAAATTGGAAATAGCTATGAACTAGTACCAAATTGGCAAGTATCACATTGGAAGTCGTGGGGACAGAGTGGATTGCCGTAAGTGAAAAGATATATATTAAATGAACGAAATTATGGATCGTGATTCGTGACATTTGATACGTGTCTATTGAATCCAATTCCATTCTGGGCACTTTCTGGTGAGCTATGTTCTCTTCAAAAAATTGGGCCGAAATAAAACTTCAGCCATTGATATACGATCATAGAACGGTTTAAAATCATTGATAGATTTTAGGTATGTGTCACCCTTTACGTGTCAAAGAGGTCACTCTTATTGATACATTGTGCAGAGTCCGAACTCAATGTATTATGTGATGTGATGTACTGATGTGATGTGATGTGCCTTGTCTATTAATGGCAATGAATTTATGAAAACGCCAATGAATTATATATTATACCATAAATAACAAAATATTCGCCAATACATTTAAATAATTTTCAAGTGGTGGATAAAAATAGCCAATACATTTAAATAATTTTTCCTTCGGAGTAAAAATTTTCGCTCATACAATTATATATTTGTTCCTTTTAACAATAATTATTCGCCTCCCACAATAAATATTTTCCCCATAGAACAAGGTATTATTTGCCAGAAATTTATGGCATTTTCGCACACTAGAAAAAAATTCGCCAATACAAAATAATTTTTTCGTCATTTAAAAAAAAAAATTCACCATCGATATGAAAATTTCCCCCCAAAAATAATGTCTGATTCGCCTGGATTTTACACAGTTGCCCGAGTGGGGGTTTCTTAAAGTTATCCCTGATGGGCTATCTATCCCAAAGATGAAAGACCTATACTGGTTGATACAGAAGAAGATTTTGGACATTTGATGGTGCAGCAAGTTGGAAAGACTGACCCTAGAAAAACTGCCAAACTAAATTTGGATGTTGCTAAACTGAACCAAGATTAGATAGAGTTTCTACTCTGAGAAAATTCTACATACAAAAGCCTATATGAGAAAATCGATGAAGAAAAACAGAGGTTGCAAGCAAGATTGCTTCAGATTGATACAAGTACCAGTCAAACAGGGATGACATACAGTGTTGACATAGATGCCATGGATGCCTTGATAGATGCTATGTATTAGAGGAACAGGGCCGAAAAGATATCTCGACAAGTAAAAAAGGAACAAGAAAAGATGGATAAGTTAGTTCTCGAGGTTGTTGAGCATAGATTCAAAAGTATGGTGCAGGTTGTAGAAATCTATTAGAAGACATACACTGGAACAGTCAAAGCTTTGAAAGAGCATGAAAGGCTCAGGTCTCGATTGGAAGGCATGATGAATGACAACAGTCTCATGAATCCAGGTGAGAAAATTGAAGCCGAGGCTTACTTGAAGTCTCATGATGCATTGGAAAATCAATTAAGGAAAGAGCTTCAGAGGCTGGATGATGGGAATACCCCTAGGGTGCCCTCTTTTTACAGTAATGGTGAGTTAGTATCATTGGAGAAGTAGAAACAAGAGTTCAGTGATGAGAAGAATCGAGCAGTAGCAGAGTTGGATCGGGACAACGAATTGTCACTTTGTGTTAACCATATTCTATCCAATCATTTCCAAACAAAAAATGACATGAGGATACTAAACAATGACGTTGTAATGTATAAAGATGATAATTACATTCAGCACATAGGAATGTTGAACTTGTTTATCTTCCAGTTTGTTAGCAAAAGTGCTAATTAATAGTTATGTGCTGAAAAGCCACGATGCTTGGTGACAATGTATACCCTCATATAAATGAGGGAAATTTTGTAACAATAAGGATCATTAGAGAAGAAGTAGAATATAGCATCAGGCTTACTATTGTACCATTTTGCGAACATACATAATATAATCAGTCGTCTTTCCTTTGTGTATATGTTGTGGATTACTGCATCTTTCTGTAGGTAGTGGCTTTTGATATTATCTAAAGGAGATAAGGTTACTTGTGTTCTTCTAGTAAAACTTTGTGTTTCATATTGTGGATTTGAATAAAAGATTTACTTGCAAATATAGTTTTGTATATATTGTGCCTGTATATTATCTCAACCATGGTGCGCATGCATATGTATATAGTTTTGTTTATAGGTGGAAAGCCTGAGGTTCAATGTCGAACTTGGTTGCTCTGATACCATATCTAATATTCCATTAATTCTATACTTAAATAAAATAAATTGTGATCTATATTAAGATAAAAAAATTGAGCATTTCAAAATAAAACATAACTACTTCAATTGAAGGAGAAAACTAACTAAATGTTCTTCAACATAATAAGAATTTAACTAATTTATCTAAAAGGAAGGTAATCTTTTAACGATAAAAAAACATTGAACAAATATTATTAAGCTAATCAATATGAGAAAGGAATTCAAATGGCCAGTTTCATCACTTAGAAAAAGCATCACCATCTTGGCCAAGGTTTTAACATTGCAAGCACCAATGAGTTGTTAGTGTTCACCTCCCTTGCTCGACTTGTACATCCAATTCTTGAGCTCAACAAACTCACTAGTTACCAACCATCTAAACAAGCCATCTGCTTAATGTGTACTAACAATAATGGTTATTAACGACCATCATATGATAAATATCATACACTTGAGCCAACTAACTCACTGGTTTACTAACCAACTATCTAGCGAATTGCTTAATGTCTACTAAGAATAACGGTCATAAATGACCATCATAAGATAATTAACATACACTTGAGTTAGTTGATTCATTGGTTACAAAACTTCTAGGTTTAGCTGATCCAATTCGTTACATAACAGTCTCATGTCTACTGACATTAACGGTTTACAAGGACCTTCATGGGATTGTGACATAACCTAACAAGCCAACTACTACAAATCCCCTATCTCTAACAAGCTTCAACTATCATCATGGAATTAAACCTAATGCAACATTGGCTCCCTTATTTAGCTAAATTAACACATCATATTATGACTCAACAAAAAATACGGTTCTAATATATTTTTTTGTCTTTCTATATTCCCAAAAGTATGCATCTAATTGGTGATAATAATCCTTCTTCAGGTCTTGCAATCATGGAGACTGGTTATAATTTGATTATAACCATCCTATAAGATAGAAACCATCCTAGGAGCCTCCAATATATCAAAAGTTGAGAAAGTAGCAAGCTTACTGTATAAAGATAGTGATCACTATAAAGTTGCAGTCAAGTTCAAAGCATTGATTTGTGGGAACAAAGGGTTTCATATGGGGATAGAGCAGTCCCATGAAATATCATGACAGTCATAATTATAATCTAAAGAGTAGTCAAATCTTCAAGATAGATTGGTGATAGTGCAGTCATTCATTAATTGTTTTGGACATTTCAAGCTATGTTTTCCTAATAGATGGTCAAGTATAGAACAACAACACTCAGAAAATACAGTCTAGAGAGATTGTAGTCTATAGTAAAGCCAATAGGCAGTCATGCCTAGTACCAAATAAAATGACAATAATCAAGTCTACTGAGTGAAAAAGAGCAAGGTATAAGTTTCTAAAAGGTCTTTTCAAACCTTAACAACAAATAGCACGTTATTGTTGCAACATTGTCAAAACTTGACAAGAACAACACCTTATAACCTCAAGAGGCATAGCAGTCATAGGGCAACTCATGTCAAATGTGCAACTCAATACAATAAATAAT
Organism: Cryptomeria japonica; assembly: GCF_030272615.1. Lineage (NCBI taxonomy): Eukaryota > Viridiplantae > Streptophyta > Pinopsida > Cupressales > Cupressaceae > Cryptomeria > Cryptomeria japonica. The sequence continues at coordinate 544,647,741 of NC_081405.1, forward strand.
CTTAGTTTGTAGCCCTATAGCATCATAATGCAATCCTTGACCAAGTATGCATACAAGAAACATCTAGTTCTATTAAGGCACAAGCATCAAAGTCAGAGGTTATGACAACTAGTCAAAAAGATCAAGTACAAAAAGGTTAGTCTCAGTCACTTGAACACAATTTGCAACATGCATTAGGAGTTGTCCTCCTTACAAATAGTTCAACATTAAAAAGGTATTATCAAAGCTACAACCACAATTCAAAGAGGAAGCTTACAAAGATAGGACAAAGCTAGGTACAGTCATAAGTCAAGGAAAATACATAGTTGAAACTCAGTCCAAAATAGTGAAGAAGTGCAACAAATGACATGAGAAGTCTAAAGAAGTATTATAGAAATCATGAGTCAAGGATTAATGAAGAGATTTTTTGCATCCATGATACAATCCTTAAAAGCATCCATGATACAATCTCAAACACACTTTTTATCATTCTCTTGGTGATTGTGCCCAATTGTGTATGTCTTGCTTATGTATGAAAATGGCATTTTGCAGCTTTCCACCGATGATGTATTTGAGATGTCTTTGATTTAGATATGGCATAAGCTTAGTCATAGAGTGAGACTAGGGAGTTGGACCATCTCAACCATGGTGCGCCTGCATATGTATATAGTTTTGTGTATTCATTAAAGATTTTCATTTAATTTTAATCAACTAAAGAGGCATATTCATGACTTACAAGTAATAAAAAAACTTACAAGGATGAGGCATATTCATAACTTTTGCAGTCCTACCTTGGATATCAACACTAGAAGCAACTCATATTGTTCGTGTACAGACAAGACAATATGGGAGTTCATTATACCCAGCAACTTGTGGTGTTGTTGTTCGTGTTGGCTCTGTTGGACCCTGTAATTAAGATTCAATATACATTATTCAATAAGATTAACTGTGCAACATAATGAAATATTGAAAAGTGTGTTACCTTGTTGAGCTTCACTTGTTTTCAAGAATAGTTTAATATTCTCTGCTTAACAAGGCCAACCACGTGAAGGTGGAAGCTCATTTGGCCCCTCTCCCCCCCCCCCCCCAACATCACTCTAAATTCCCCGTTAACATCTTATAACACTCATTCATTCATTCTTTCTACCATTAATAAAATATAGCATTCATTCATTAATATCACATAACATTCATTAACACATAACATTGATTACCATTAATTAACATGCAACATTCATCAATATTAATTAACACATATCATCCATAATGATTAATTAGCACATAATTACATTCACTAACACATAAAAATCAGTCATTATCAAATAAGTTAGATTACAATCATTTCTTTCTTTGTTTTTTCTTTGAAGCTATGAAATGACTAAGTGGAACATTGGTTTCTTCATCATTTCCCCCTTCTGCAGATGTTCCGCCAACTGCTCGTGATCTCAATGTATGCCTAGTCCTATACTGAGGACGGGGACACTGAAGCGAAGGGGGGTCCTCTGCAATAACAAAGAAATGGGTTAAATTCAAAAAAAAAAATTATTGTTACAAGTGTTTCATTAATTTAGAGAACATAATTGTTGTTCTCTTTACCTGATGGGGCCACATCATTTTGTGTAGCCTCAACCTCAACATGCTGAACACCCTCTAGATCATCTGGAGTTGAAACACTAAAGGTTACATTAATGTTGAACACCAATTGCAATTATATTTGTTTAAAGCAATAACAGTGGTCCTCTTTACCTAAGTGGGGAACATCATGTTCTTGAGGTTGTGTACCCAGATCATGCTCCACTTCCTCACCACCGACTACATGCTCTAAAATATTAACAAAAAAGGTTACATTAATTACTACTCTAGTTACAAATTAAGATGTTTAATTGTATTAATAGCTAAATAAATAAATTTGAATAACAAATGAACACCTCCACTACTGGGATGCACATCCGGACCTTCATGTGCAGGTGGTGTTTCACAATTAGCAGGCTGCATTCCAATGACATGCACATTGTTATCATTGCTTGCGTATTTAAAACAAATATAGTCACTTTATGTTGGAACTCAACATCAATTAGATTATTGGTAAAGTATTCAATTTGAAACAACTTCCATTTAGCATATTTACCTGTGTAACAGATGCACTCGAATGTTGTGTATGCCCACTCAATTCTCATAGCTGATCAACCACGATTGAATAGCCTTGCTGGTAGGAAATTCTCTTGTCATCTTCTGTGGGCGCTCTATTGAATTCAGAGCCCTGCATTTTTGCTTGGTACCGTGAATTTTGCTTGCATTGTTTGATAAAAAAAAAAGTTTGTAATTTATTAATATTTTGATGCAATATTTCGTTTACATGAGATACTTACAATTCATGCAACAAGTATCATGTAACCACCATAGCTAAGTTTGTGTTGTCCGTGCTTTTCTTGCCTTGCCTTGGTTGCCTTTGATGTGTCACTCAGTCTATAAAAAGTTTGAAATATGTTAGATTATATAAATATAAAGAGTAATTAATTAGTACATAATTACATTCTTAATAGTATCTCGTACCTTCTTCTGGCATCTAGTGGTGTATTTCCTTTTTTCCTTTCAATTCTCTCCTTGGCATCCAAAATCAAGTCCTTCCACTCCCTCTCTGGAATCATGGGGGAACACTCGTACTTTAGGCTCCTCTTCAAATGGGTCCTGTATTGGTCCCTCACATACTTTAGATATGTGCCAGCTTTTTCAAGGAGCTTGGTTTTGTCAAAGGTGTCATTTCCAAACCACTCAACCATTTGGTTTGTCAATTCATCTTTTAGCCTTAATTCCACCTTTTAAAGCAAAAACAAACCTGTTAGATTCATAAATGAACTGAAGCTACATTTATTACACTTCAAGAAATGGATCAAAGGAAAACTATTCTAGCAATGATATGAAACCAAAAGTGGATTAAGGTTAGTTCACATATGATGTACCACCTTTTACATATGGTGGGCCCAAATATCTGTAATGCAATGTCACTAAGATGTTTATAGAAAATATCATTGCCTACAAAAAATTCATGGGATCATAAGTCCAAAACGAGTGATCATAAAGTAAATTACAATTAGAGTATATATAATAATAATTTTAAAGTACTTGGAACCTTTTGTATCTTTAAGGGAAGCATTTATTCATCGCTCACCACCAATGTGGCCTGCAACGTTCCCGTACTAGCAATATGAGAAGATCCAGGAAATGATGGTATGTTATCAGCGGTAGTCGCCTTTGGCACATCCTCATGTGCATCTCCTCCTGCAAAAAATGAATCCACTATGAAATGGCATTAGAATTCAAGAAAGAATGCTTGAAGGGAAATAAACGCATGACATAAGATAGAGCAAAAGAGGGATCTACCAACAGTGGGCGGGCCAATATGATGTGCACTAGAGGATGTCTGCATGCTATGTGTTGCCGACATTGCAGTCGGCAATACAGGTGAGGGTGGCCTCTGATGAGGCGGTGACGACATTTGCACAGTAACATTGACAACACCTAAAGAATAATACATTAAATATATCAAACATTAAATATATGAAAAGTGCAAGAATTGTAAACAAGGATGAACCTTTATTTTGAAAATTGACAGTATCAAGTATGATGTGTTTTGGGTACTCAGAGTGATAAGCCAAGCAAGTGATAATACAAGAAAATTGTCATCACTTGAAGATCCTGCAACACCCTGATCGTGGGAACAACTTTCATGGGGGTGGATAAATTGCTGTAAAAATAATACGTACATATTTTAGTTAATGACATAAAAGAGAATAAAATATAAACCATTATTGAACTTTTGTTATAATTAAAGCTTTCATTACTGCTTACTTGCAAGTTTTTTGTTGTCTTAAACAATAATTCCACCCTCTGTCGTATCTCATTAGTGGTAGGATGCACGGATGCCAAAGCAACAATCTCTTTTCTAATTTTTATAAGAGACATTTTAAAGAATTTCACAAGGTCTGTGGGATCTTCAGGGTCATCATTGCTTAACCCTAATGATTCCACATCCCTAGAAAGGTGTCCAGGTACTGCAACTCCCTTTCCCTTTCCCCGAACATCCGTTTGTGTCAAGAATATCATTAACAACTACAAAATTAGTATAAATCACTAAAAAAAAGAACATAATAATGTAACAGTTTGCTTCTATCTAATTTGTACAATTACAATGAGGTTTACCTGCTTGGTAGAAGTGTCGCAAGTTGCATCTTTGTCTGCGATATGTGATGGATCCATGTCGGCCTATGACAAAGAAAAAATATAAAAAACATTAGCGAAATTACATAGTACACAACATGAACAACATGAAATTTGTAGACAAAAAGAGTATTAAATAATAAAAAGATGTTGTCATCAAAAACATTGTAAATTTTTTAATTCCTTACCTTTACTTTATGTAGACTATGTAGGATCCTCAACTAAATGGTTGACGATGTCTGCAGTCAATGACCTGTTCCCACCAAGGGTGACAATATCACACAGGGACTATACCTGAAATCAACACCATCAATTGAGCATCATAAGCATTACTACATTTGTAAGTTGATAAACAATAAATACATATGTATCATAAGCATCAGAAGCATCACATGATGTGTCATCATATATGTAATTGAGCATCACAATCAGCATCACATATCATGTGTCATCATAAACATGTAATCCATCACATATGTATCATAAATCACCATCCATCACATAAGTAATAAACAATCCACATTCTATAAATAAACACAAAGTTCAAAAAATGTCACATGCATCATCATAAACATGTGATCCATCACATATGTATTTTAAATCAACATCCATCACATAGCTAATAAACAATCCAATTTCCATAAATAAACACAGTTTAAAAATTGTCACATAAATAGTCACTCTCCCTATCTCCATCTCCATATTAAAAGGTGCATCATGAATTAATTATGTAATGGCATTAAAATTCAAAACATAATGAATTAATTATGTTAAAAAAATTCTATCAAGAATTCAATATTAAATAGATAATATACTAATCGCACACCTCATACATTTCATTCTTCATCATCATGAACATCAAGGTCATCATCATCATCATCATCATCATCATCATCATCATCATCATCATCATCATCATCATCATCATCATCATCATCATCATCATCATCATCGTCATCATCGTCATCGTCATCCTCGTCGTCATCGTCGTTGTCATCATCATCAACGTCTTCGCCATCATCATCGCCATCATCACCATCACCATCACCATCACCACCATCACCATCACCATCACCATCACCATCACCATCACCATCACCGTCATCATCACCATCATCATCATCATCATCTTCTTCTTCTTCTTGTTCTTCTTCATCGTCATTGAGAAACTGTCGATGTGATCATCATCCACTTCATCTTCTACTTCTTTGGTATCTTCTTCTTCCATCACATTATACTTTATCGGCCTTCCTCTTGGATCATGTCTAACAACAAATGACCAACCTGGTTTATGTGGAACCTCTGAGTAAAATACTTGCTCACATTGGCTTGGAAGAACATAGGGCTCATCCCCAACTGGTTCAAATGACCTTGTATTTAGCATTATAGAACCATTATCATGTTCAATAATAGTTCTATCAGGATCATTTTTATTCAATCGTAGCCTGTACCATTTGACGATGAACAAAACTAATTTGAAGGAATTAAAGTCACACTCAAGTATATCATCCAAAATGCCATAGTAACGATTTTGAGACTATTGAGGATGAATGCCATTTCTCGATGAAATATTTGTCACCTCAAAGACTGCAGTGATGCTAGAATCACAAGTTTTCTTCGTGTCATCCAAATTTTTTATGCGAAATTTATGACCATTGCAGCACATAGCATTGTGGTGTTTGACCTGCAATATGTCAAACATGTAAAATTTATTGCATTGTGAGTTGATAAACATATGGGTGATTAATAAATTTATACGTACCTATTTATCTCTTAAATCATATGCTAAATCAATTTCCCTTTGCGTAACATTGGAATCTCCATTACGATGTGCTTCTTTAACCAATGAAGCCACACCTTCCCATGTTAACGTGCGTCCAGAATGTTGACAACGTTCAATCCATGCCGTCATCCAATCAAGATTGTTTGCAATATACAAATGTAGTGCATCCCACTCTCGACCAACTGTACAAAAAATAAATAGACGTCTTACAATAGATTTATTTTGAAGATTAAGAATTAATTAACTACAATAACATCTTATAATTACCTCTCACTTTCCTCAATCTACCTTTCCCCGTCAAGTACTCCCCTTCAAATTTGTTAATGGTGTTGGGATCTCAAATGCGATCCACGTGGATCTTTGCTGCAAACTTAGGAAGATATTCAGAAATGTACACCATAGTTTGGTATACCATATATCCCTCCACCATAGAACCCTCAAGATGTGCTCTTTGTCGAACCAAAGCCTTCAAAAATTTCAAGTGCCTCTCAACCATCCACATTGACCTAGTGTGTACAGGTCCACACAATTCAATCTCCTCAACTTGGTGTATGAGGAAGTGTTCTTGTGCATTGAAAAAAGCTGGAGGTAAACACTTTTGCATTTCACACATTAAATGAGGAATTTTTCTCTTCCAATATTTTATATCGTCTTTATGGATTTCTTTACATGACAACCACCTACTAGGTATTAAAGACGCAAAAAAATATATTACATAAGAAGTAAAACAAATCGCAAATATAATATCTATACAACGAACTAAACAAATATCACTACTTACCTCATGTATTTTCCAAGATCATATATGACTTTCTTGATATTATTGTCGAAGTCGTCTGGGAGAGATAGAGGTAGAACATACTGCAACAATTATAAAATTATCTTTTCAATTTTTTGTAACATAATGAAAAGTACACGTACGCATAGTACTTAAATACATACTAAAAACACAAAAACATGAATTACCTTAATGAAGGTATGCTAATCATGCGTTTTCATCCTTGGCCCAAATCCACTTTTCTTTGATATGAGATTGTTTATGTTTGCAGCAAATCCTGTGGGAAATCGAATTTTTTGTATGACTTCTTTTATAGCATTGTTTTGCTGGTCCGTTAATAACCAAGGAAGCTCACTTATATTAATCTGGTCTCCATGGCTATTTGATTGAATGATATTTATCATTGCATGATTGGAATCCTGAATGTCACTACATATTTTGACAATTTTTTCTTTGTCAAACCTTCCATCCAATATTTTCCATACTGTCTTTGTTATATTCTTTCCAATATGCATATTATCAAACAAATGAACAATTTGTAACTACTCGTAGTAGGGCAACCTATTAAATTGATGGGATAACTTTTTATTCCCTTAGGAAGGCGGTCATTTATGCCTTCACGCCCTTCATGATCATCAATCACATCATCAGTAAACAAAACAAAATAGAAAAGATGTTTTATGACAAACCAATAGATGGAATGACATTACCTTGATGATTAATTCTATTATATTTCAACTTCCACAGGTGAGGTTTCATTCTTCATGGCTTTGATGTATTCTCTTCTTTCCCATTGAAAAGATGTTTTTCAGTATTTCGATACTTATGATTTTTGTGGAGAAAGTGCCTATACTCATCAAACACCTGCTTTCCTAAACTTTTTGAATGATGAGATTTCATCTTTGGACCACAAACAGGACATGCAAATTTTCCCTTTGTTTGAAGACCTACAAGATAATGTATAACTGGATAAAATATGATAATTTTTTGAATAATAATGTTCATGCACAACTTAAACACTATAACATACCACAAAAATGTGTTAGCCCCGGGGCATCGTGTATTGTCCATAGAAGCATCGCATGGAATTGAAATTGTCTTTTTCCTATTGGTCTAGAGACATCATACATAGTGACACCATTCCATAACTCCAGCAACTCGTCGATAAGAGGCTCGATATATACATTCATATCTTTAACTTGGTACTTACCTAATCAAATGAACAAAAACATTACATAATTATTATGACCATTTTACTGCAATATTTATAATTAAATTTAGATGACTATATTTAAATTATAAAATACCCGGAACAATCATTGCCAACATTATGTGCTCCCTCTTTATTGACATCCATGGCAGAATGTTATTGTTGATAACAAAAATAGGCCACACTGAGTAAAGATCTCATCTCTCCAAATGGATTGACACCGTCCGCTACCAATGAAAGCCTGAGATTACAAGGTTCTTCTTTAACGTGTGGCCACTTTTCCTCTATGTCCATAAATGTTGAACCATCCACAGGCATTCAAACAATGTCATCTCGACTTCTATTGCATGCATGGTAATCCATAAATTGTGCCAAGCTAGTGAACTTGAATAATCGTTGCATACGTGGAATAATGGGAATATAGCGAAGAACCTTGCAAGGAACCCTTTTTGTTATTTGATCTATTTGATATCTACTGATATGACATTTAGGGCATTCAGTTCAAAATTCATGTTGTTTGTGATATATAATATGACCATTGGGACAAGCATCTATTGCTTGATACTCCATTCCAATATCTTTCATAATGGCAGATAATTCTCGGTATGAGTGAGGTAGAATATTTGATGGTGGTAACAAAAACTCACCTATTAATCTACAGTGAAAAAATATAATTTGTTATAATAAAGAATATTAATGGTACAACATGATTCACAGTTTATTATGACATACCTTAACATACATGACATTGTTATGTTGGATAAACCATTCATAACCTTCAAGTTCACCAACAACAATATAGCGGAGAGAAGAGTTGCCTGCGAGCCTTCTTAAAGGGCCTCAGATGCCTTCTCAAGTAGAGGGACATCATGAACAACATCAAGTCCATCTTCATCATCATGATCAGCTATGCGAGTACTAAATGAGTCATGGATCAATGTATTTGTACCATCATCTTCAATTATGTTTTCTAGCTCATGATTGTCATCTTCCATGGGATCATTATCTTCAGCTTCGATATTCACACCTCCATGTTCGTCCACTTTGAAAACCATATTCTCAGGGTTGTGTTGATCCATACCATGTGCTCCAGGGTGCTCGAGCTATATAAAATTGATAAACATAAATAAACCATGGTCATGATCTCATCATCACGTGATTTATTATGTATATAAATTGTCAAAATGATATAATGAAAAACTTACCAATGGATTATAATCATGTCCACCTTCAATGTGACCATGCAGCCTACAATGTTTCTTCATTGTTTTGATTATAAGTCTTCTATTCTTTAATCCCTTTCAAATTTTGCATGGACGATAACATTTTCCATCACCTTTTCTTTTCAAGTTAGACCACAATCTAGCAATTGTCTCCTTATTTTGTTGTTCGTTAATATTGTTTGACATGGTCTTTCTTCATAGGCAAGAAAATAGAAATTATCATCATTGAACAAAGCATCTTATTGAATTTATATTTCTAGTTTGCTTATGGTACATCACACAACATGGAAAACAAGAAATACTCAATAAATAACATGATTCATTGATCTAGTATTATCACAATCTTCACTTGGCCTTCAATATTTTCTCCTCCCAACATTGTTTATCCATTACCTGTCAAGTACAGAACTCTAAAACATGTGGCTATTAAAATACATAAGACAACATTGTAGCATTTTATAATCATCTGTTATAAAACCAAAGCACTTGGGAGTGATTCTTTTGTTTGTCACAATCTAGGAAAACGGTGTCTACTGGAGCCTTGAATAATTGACTAGAAATATTTTTAATTCCTTTTCTTTTTCCTTCTGATTTTTTCACTGTCACTTCCATCCTCCAAGTCAGATGCCCTCGCCCTTTTCTTTCTTCTTGTTTTTTCATACTCATTGTCATGCTTTGAATTATTTTTCTTTCTCGGTGACTCCTTACTGCTCTCACTGTCAGTTTCACTCTCAGAATCTGAGTTTGATGTATTAGAATCTGACGAACCTGATGAACTAGAAGAATCATCATTAGAGGTAGATTCATTTGACTTAGGAATAGACTTTTGCTGCTACATTACAAGCCTTGGCATATTCTTCAAATACTCACGTAAACTCTCAGTGATACCACCAAGACCAATAGAAGTAAAGAAATTGATAGCAAACTGTGAATTTTTGGGATTGTCCTTTGGAGATTGAATCAAAAGACTCCTACATTGTTGGATCATTCAACCTTTCATTAAGCAACAATATAACAAGCTGCTCTGCCAGCTCCTGCAAGAGAATATTTATAAAAATACGGGAAGAGGAAGTAGTTTCTTCCTCTGCCTCACGTATATAAGCAAGACAATGCCATGGAATAGCATTTGTGCCAAGTAAGTGGGCAAAAAACTTTGCAACATTACGCAGTTTATTTGTTTCCAGTCTGTGTATCATAGAATACTATTGTACAAAACACTTATCAAAAAATTCCTCATAAATTTTATTGATCATATAAAATCTCTGCCCAAGAAGACCATAATAGCGAAGGTATGTTCTCTCTTGACTAGGTTTAAGCTTGATCTTTAGTAGGTTATGACCAGCTTCCTCAAAATCAACACTTGACATGATTGTCAAATAAATTGTACGTCTTAAATTGACCAAGTTCGTCTCTATCTCATCCTATATTCTCAGTGCTTCCTCACCTTCCTCTTCATCATCATCATCATCATCATCATCTGAATCATCACCTAAATCATTCTCCCCTTCTGCTTCATTTGAAGAAGCATCTCCAAGGATATCTTTCTTCAATTTTTCATAGGTTGCCTCATGCTCTAAGAAATTAGGATCTGGCTTGAAAACATCCAAACCAGCTTCTTGATCAAGTTCATCTTCTAGGAAAACTTCATGTGTTAATTGATTTGGACGCACAGCTGGATGACCCTCCAACTTAGCTTTGTGAAGTGCAAAAAGGCCTTTGATTAAAAACTGTACTCGTTTGTCAATTTCCCCCTCATGGAGAATACCTCTAAATCTTTCAAAAATCCCATAGAGACCTTTGGGTGAAAGGTCTTGCAACAAAGAACCATATTCTTTCACGAACCCAACAACAACCTCTACACTGTCATTTGTGGGATTCTCTAGTAAAAGGGTGAGAAGTTCCAAGGCAATGATCTCATGTGCAACTTGTTGATTCACTAAATGAGCTATGAATTTGGTTGATGCTATCAACATGTGCTTGTCATTGCATTTGTATGCCCTCTTAAGCTGCAAAATAATTCTTCACAAAAAGTAGATTGCCAACTTCAGGAAATTTTGTATTTACCACAGCAACAAAACGCAGCAAAAACATCTGTAAATCTAGGGGATGCCATTTGGGATTTCATACAAGACCTACAAAATAGACCCCTCCCATGGATGAGATTCTCTACAAACAACTCTGGAATGATGTTCTTGATGTTAGATGCATTTACCTTGTTTACTAACCCATTGATACTCTTTCGAAGGGCATCCCATGTCATGCACTGGTATTCCACACTGCTCTTGTCTTCCACATCTTTCATCATTTGAGCCAGCTTAAATGGGGGAATGTAAACACCCCCACTTCTTCCAACACCCTTCTCAGCTCCTCTTACAACACCTTCACCATTCCCATTCTGAGATGGAGCAGACACAACACCAGAAGTTTTCACTTCTACTGCCTCTCTGTCCCTCTTGTTTCTAGAAGCCCCTTTACCACTTAATTCGTGCTTATTTCTATACATAAACCCATCAGGAAGCATGAGTTTTTGCATATAAGCTCGCCCAAATATTTTAAAGTTATTTTTCGTCAAGATTCCCTCAAGAGCTGGCAGATCCTGCTTCCATACTTTAATTTTGTTTTCTCAAAGGACAATCCTAAAAATCCATGCATTGCAAACAACTTCTTACACCTTTGTTGGTTGTGGTGGCGTCACAGAGAGTTTACATCAATAAATGAAGAACATGTCAATGCTTTTAATGCAGCAGTAGAAGTTTATCTCTTATTCAATATCTCTAGTGAAACCCCCATGATCTTTTGTTGGAGTAGAATTTGTTATATTCTAGAAAGGGTCTTGTCCTTTTTTGATGGGATATTCATCTACCTCAAGAAATAACTGTTCTTTTCTCCAACAAGAAGTTGAACTAAATGAAGATCTAGCACCATGAAATGAATCCTCAAAAAGGATTACTATAGTTAGTTTTGGTAGATAAAATGATCTGGGTAAAATACTAATGTGGCTTTAGGAAACATTATGTACTAGTTTAGCATACTCTAACAACTTTGGTGCGACATGCTACATCCAATTAAGTCTCCATAGGTATCTCTATTGTGTTTATGGATTGGGATTCAATGTACTTTTTTTATACATAGATTTTACTTTCAACTGAGGAGGTTTGTATGTACTTACTTGTCTTTCTATTGTATCCCTATTTCAAGAATTTCTTCTATCAACAAATCATTTGTTGTAAGATGTACAAGTGGAAGCTTGAACATGCCTTCCATGTTAGCCTTGTTGATACGTTCAACACCATCTTGTGCAACAAATCTTTAGAACTCCACTATTTCATTGAAGAGTAAGTAGTAGGGACAATCTGGGACACTTACAGAGGTTTTGCAAGAGAGATAAATAGACCTAAATATTATGGCTTAATAATGATCAATAGGTAAACAGATAAGAAACTCTCAATATCAAAATGAATTTCTCAATTGTCTTTACTAGAAATGGATAGATTTGCTTGTGATGCTAAAAATATGGTTAGTATAAGAGGCATACACAAATAATGAGACAATATAATATAATTGAAAAGCTTAATTTCAAAACTAAATCAAAGATGCAAACCATAAGCCTTCCTTGAAATGTCCCATTTTCCTCTATTCTTGAGGACCTTGAAGGTGTTGGATTGATGGGCTCTCAGTGGAGCAATGACCTCCAAAGTGACAACTCAAGAGTTGAGTAGCTATTTGATCATGATTGACTATGTAGATGATATGAAAGGCATGATTTAAGAAACTAGACTAACATGCTATGATAAATCCAAAATCTAATTACTAGATAATTGAAATGCAAATTGCCTATAGTAATGATGCCTAAATTGATATGAGATGGGAGATCCTTATTGCTCCAAATTGAGGGGTATTTATAGGATTTCCAAGGCCAAAGCTGAGGTGGCATGAATCGACGGTCTAGATTTGATCTGAAGATATCAAGGATCAAGATTGAGGAAGTTGGAGAAGAGGATGGAGGAAGAGACACTTGTCATCTCTATGGTGACAAGTGTCAAGGAGCTTTGCTCATGAGAGGGCAAATGTCCAAGAGAGGAGACATGTGGAAAAAGTGCCATGTGTCTCAAGAAGAGAATATCCACACCATGGGAGGTTAGGATAAGGAGGTTAGGATGTGCAAGATAGGATAGGGTTAGTTAGACCCAAGATTAGATTGAATGGGTTAAGTTAGGGGATGGTTAGGTTAGGTGGTTAAAGTTAGGAGACATGTGCTCCTTTGAACTTAGAAATTCAAATAATTGGAAAATGACAATTAATCTCAACAAACTTGAGTTTGTTAATCTTAATTAGGGATTAGAAGAATTGATTAGTATGGGGAGACATTAATTAATTTAGAATTAATTAATCAAAGGGGGATGTGAGATGAACTATATAAATAAATCATTTAGATTTATTTACTAGTAGATGAATAGAGAAATTAATTAAATTGCTTGTGAATTCAATTAATTAGGAAGGGGAATTAATCAAATATTTGCGTATTTAATTAACTATCTTTAGACAATTTTTAGGTGTATACATTGCTAATAATGGCTTTATGACTGTATGTCAACTTTAGACTCAATCGAAGAAGAGATAGAACTAATATGCGATATCTAGATTTATGATCTCTATAATATAACAATCCCATAATTATGTTTCCACGTATCTATACCACAACACAAACATCATGCTAGTGTTCAGCCATAGCAATTGATATCCTAATTATAGAATGTGAAATATGCACATAACTATGAATAAAGATTAAGAAAAACAAAGAAAGATGCTTATTGCAAACATAAATGACTAATGGACAAGAATTGAATTCATTGTAGATAGTTTTGAATATCAAATTCACTTATTTGTGTGCATTTAGTAACTCATGTACTTGTGGCCAACCATTTATCTCTTTCATAAATTAAACACTTATTAATAACATTAAATGGCTGAGTAATTATGTTTTAGTTGAAATTGAAAATAAAATATTTTATTTCAGGATAGCTCACACTATTCCCTATCATATTTTAGACTCTCAGTTTTGTTAGTAGTGGTTTGATGTCTTTGGAGCTGATCATTGCATTTCTTTAGTTACATTTGCCAGCGTACTCCCAGCCTGTGCCAAAATGGGAGCTTTGGAACAGGGTATGGACATCCATCAAAGCATAAAAGATAGAGGAATTTTGTTAGATGTAGTTGTAACTGCTCTGTTAGAATGTATGCAAAATGTGGAAGCATAAACAAGGCACGAGAACTGTTTGACGGATTGCCTCAAAGAAATGTGGTTTCCTGGACTGCAATGATTTTCGGATATGCACAAAATGGATTTGTTGAGAAGGCTTTAGAAACTTTCAACCAAATGCAATCGACAGGTGTAAAGCCAAATTCCATGACCATTGCTACTATCCTCCGTGCCTATGCCAAAATGGGAGATTTGGAACAGGGTATGGACATTCATCAAAGCATAAAGGATAGAGGAATTTTGTCAGATGTTGTAGTTGCAACTGCTCTGGTAGAAATGTATGCAAAATGTGGAAGCATAGACAAGGCATGTGAACTATTTGATAGAATGCCTGAAAGAAATGTTGTCTCGTGGACTGCAACGATTGTTGGATATGCACAAAATGGATTTGTCGAAAAGGCTTTAGACACTTTCAAGCAAATGAAATTGGAAGGCATAAAGCCAAATTCCACAACCTTTGGTAGCATCCTCCCTGCCTGTGCAAAAATGGGAGCTTTGGAATAGGGTATGGACATCCATCAAAGCATAACGGATAGAGGAATTTTGTTAGGTGTTGTACTTGCAAATGCCCTACTTGACATGAATGCAAAATGTGGAAACATGGACAAGGCTCGTGAATTGTTTGATACGATGCCGCAAAGAGATGTATATTTTTTGCAACATGAAATTAAAAACTAGGGCAATTTGAATCTACCTCCTGCATGGGATTGCGAGCAATGCCACAAATGCCTTCGACACGGGTTTGATGTTCTTGGGGGTTGAAGTCACCACAGATGCCTACGTGGGATTGCAATGTTCACAAATGAATTTCCCTCTTCTTTTTTTTTTAAGTAATGGCCCTTGTTGTCGGCAATACGACAAACTCGAGCACTTTTTTGAAAAAAAGAAAATTCTCATTGCTAATGCCTTCTTCATCGAAACCAACTGGGAAATTTCTGTCGGAATTACGACGAACATGGGCATTTTTTCAAAAAAAATCAAATTTGGCCACAGTATACCTTCTCCATCGGAAACCTCAGTCGGAAATCTAGTCCAAATGTATTAGTGTATGCTTAAGAAAGTACAAGCCACTAAACATTTTAGGTTTAGTTTTATACTTATTTCCCATCCCTTTTCCTTGCAATAATAGTAGAATAATTTAGTTTTAGAAACTAATTTAGAGGAACCAACCTTCTCTAGAGATTCATGCTCTAAGTTTTAGGTCACCCATAGCCTAAATGAATTTTCATTTTGTTAGTTGGGAGGATAGCTACCACACTATTTTCCAAAGGTTGCATTCCATCATTATAATAGTAACCAAGAGAATTATCATTGGACATAAAAAAAATTCCTCTAAAGATTCATCAAGGATAGACATTGATCATATAAGGCCTAATATAAAGTGGAGAGCTTGGTGCAAACAACAATCACACATTGATGAGGAATTGCTAGTAATGGAGAACAAAAGATTAAAGAATGACAAGAACTTTAGAGAGAACTTGGGGTCCTTCTTTAATGTGGTTGATTTTTATAGAAGATTGGCAAGATCAACGGGATTGAAATAATTTCTTAAAATTTATATCCCCAACTTTAAGTCAATGAAGGGGAGCCTTCAACTAGGCACCAATTCAATTTTTAAATTAAATTTATCACCACACAACTATATAGAGAAAAAGGCAACACTTCCAACTTGGTGAAAGCATACCAAATAATCAAGGTGGTGGCCTCATATGTGTAATGGAATAAAAATACCAACTAACAACCATAGATCTAGAGGAAATAGAACATGAGTCTAATTGCATTATTTCAATGTTGAATCTAGACAACCCCAATGCTTGGGTGTGTATCAAGGATCCATAGGCACAATATATAAGCCACCTTGGGGTAATTATTCAACAATTATGTGTTCAAGAAAATCTCAATCTTCTGCGCATTGGGGCCCCAATGCATGTCTTTTTATAGAGAACTACACTTGAAAGTGATCAAAAAGGACAATTATTAATAAAGGCACAACTAAGAACTTGTAGTAGCTAGTAAAAGAAAATATAGGTTATCTAGAAATAATGTCTCTACCAAGGTATTTAAAAAAATCTCTTTGTACTATCTAACAAATTGATCCACAAAAACTATATAGTGTCTTGAGTTTTTGGTGGCCAATTCAAGGGTCTAAAAATTTATTATGCATGTAATACCAATCCTCTCTTTCACCATCTATAAAAATATAAGTGGTCACATTCATTAGACACCAAATCAATTATATTAAATGTAATGTCGTAAATTGCATCTCGTGCAACTTCACATCACATAAGCATCTTTTCTCCAAGTTGACAGAGATCATACATCATCATATTTTCTCTTTTATCCACATGGATCACTTTGTCATCCTGAAACTTGGCTTCTAGTGACCATGTTGACCAATTAAGAATGGGACTCTAGTGCACCACAAAGATGTCTACGTACAGTGCTAGCGTCCTGCGAATCTATCAACTTGTAGGTGGTCTTTTGGGCATTACGTCTACACCCAGAAGAGTTTGCAACACCTCTATCCACAATCACTAACGTTCAGATTCATTTGGGAGGCTATATCTCTCACATTTCTAGTCTTTCTTGGGACTTCTAGATCATTCAGAGATATTTTGAGCTCTTAGCATCCATTCTCTTAATCTTATATAGGTTTTCTAGCATCTTGAAGACCACCATTGTTGCAGCCTCTTGAAGAAATCACGGTGTTGTCTTTACAAAGTGATGGAGGGATTTTATTTACTCTTCTTGGTCTATTTGCACATCCATAATCTCTTATTTCAATCTACTTGTTATCTTAATCGTGTCTCTTTATCTTTATCATTTTTCTCTTTCATTGTTGCTATTATCTAGGATGTCCATGGAGGTGGAAACACAAAAATGAGGGTTTGATTGAGGCAAACCTCTAAACACAACCCGCAAAATTTTCTCTCTTCATTTATATGTAGGTTTGTGGTTAAAAGGATGAACTTATCTTGCTAGAGGCTTCAATCATGGACTAATTGTAAGCTCTTCCTCCCCTTTACTTGTTTTATGTCAGTGTCATGCATTTGATACTCTTATCTTAGTTTGTCATTTACATCATTTACTTAATAGTATAGTCAAATATGTTGTTTCCGTACAACCTTTGTACTTCATCTATACAGGACGAGAATGTGTTGCATTGGTATCCTAGTTCCGCGCACTTGTCCTCAGGATAGAGGTTTAGTAGGTTTGTTTGAGAACTTTGTGTATGCGGGAAAAGCAGGGCGATGAAGCTTAAAATGTGAAAATTATGTTCAAAGAGGCTTGTCCACACACCCACGGGACTTCTTGGTGCAAGTTATGGAGTCGTGAAGAATGACTCAACTTCCCAAGGATGGTTCCATGGTTCTCTATCTCACAAGGTCCCTCAAGCCAATGCCTTTGCTCTCAGATCACTGAGCAAAGGGGATTAGGGATGACAAATGCAAGAATGAGGGATGCTTATGATTGATTTAGTTATGAAAATGCATCCTATCCATGCATGATTCTATAAATGCAATAAACTAGATTATAAGATGACAATATTAGTAGCAATAGTATCCTAACATGATATACTATTTTACGAGTTAAGCTAATGATAAAGGAAATAGTCTAAAATGATTATTAGATTTATTCCTATAACAAAGAGAAGCTAGATGTGTTAATAAAATTGAGCATAAATGAGATACTAAAGCTTGCATGGATCCTTAAAATGGAGGAATGAGAGCTCTATTTATAGTGAAAATAGGGCAATGGATGGTCATGATTGAAAGAGTTAATCAAGGGTCAAGTTTGAAAGTTGTCAATCCATGTTTTCAATTTTCACCAATGAAATGGTGACAATTGTCAACATAAGGTTGGTTGAGAGGAGAGGTAAGAAGCATTAAATGCTTGAGAAGACCTTATGGTTACCCTAGGAGGTAAGGGTTAAGGTTAGGTTAGGGTTATCCATTGGATAAAGCTTTTACCCAAGGGGTAAACTCTTGTGCAAAGGTTAAAGGAATAATCATGGTCAAAGCAATAAATGCTTGATGAGACCCCTAGGTTAGATGAGGGTTAAGTTAGTCAAAAAGTCTCTAACCATGCCACTAAGGGTTAGTTAACCATTAATGGTTTGAGGACTTTGGGGACAAATTTGTAAGAGTCCTTCCAAATTTGGGGGCATTCAACAAGTTAGCTTGTTGAATGAATAAAGGCTTTAATGCCTTTTGAAGACTTTACTCCAAATTTGAGAAGTGACTTCCTCAAATTTAGGGAAAGGGGATAATGGATGGGTTTGGGGTTAATTGATTAGGGTTAGGAGGCAAGTGGGAGATGTAGGAAAATGCAAGTGGGTGAGGGAAAATAGAATTAAAATAAATTAATTTATTTCAATTTGGTTTCAAGTTGGGGATTTAAACAAATTAGATTTATTTAATTGGGGTAAACTATTTAATTAAATATGAATTTAATTAAAAGTAGAGAGAAGGGTTTTAATTAAATAAAATGATTTATTCAACTAAATGATGTAAAAAGGCTTAAGTGAATTTAACTAAATAAATTGAATAATTTACTTAATTAAATAGAGGAATGAGAATAAAATGAACATTAAATATTCATTTAGGAATATGGTCATTTTTATACGTCTCCATTTTGCCCCTCTTTGAAGTGACGTGTGTGCACATGTTGATTCAAAGAAAATGATGTGTCGTCATGATTTAGTTATGATCAATTTTTTATGTTGCTTTGAGATTTTCAAGTCATGCCCAAGATTTGATAAACAATGTTGATAATGATGTTGATAATGCCCCCTCGGGAGATGAATCAAAAAATTTGAAAATTTGATTTGATTTAGATAAATTTCATTGCATTGTACAATTTCATCTATGTTGAATGTGGTAATTTAATTCATCTCCCGATATTGCCATTTGGTAGGGTTGTAAGAGATACCACGAGCAATTTTACGCTTCCCTCCATGTAACCCTAATTTTGATTTACCCTATATAAAAGGAAAAAGTGATTTCTTTTGTCTCATTTGTGCTTGTTGGCTTTGGAGAAAGTGATTTTTGGAGAGAAGTCAACATGTCGGTTCCTTATGCTTTGCATCGATTCGAGCGCGTTCGGAGGTATCGGAGGCCTTTCGCGTATGGAGCACCAGTAAGTCAACCTTTTTGACCCCTTTTGGATTTTTTATTTTGTCATTTTTTATCATATTTTTTATTTTGTCACACGGATTTTACGTTTTAGCACGTCGGGGTCAAAGCGTAGCGCATACGATAAATTTTGTAGCGCGTAGGGTTTAATGAATTAAGGTAGCGTCCAAAAGGTTTAGGGTAGCGCATTGCTAGGTTAGGATAGCGCGTAGGATAATTTTAGTGCACCGAGGTCACAGGGTAGCGCAGAGGGTAAAATGGGTAGCGCATAGGAGATACCTACTGCATAGGGTTTCTAGGGGGTCGCATGGGTAGGTCTAGATAGCGCGTAGGTATGACCTAGCGCATAGGGATATATATGCAGCGCAAAAGCAGGATAGAATAGCACATAGGGTAGTTTTAGCGCTTGGGGTAGGTTAGGTGGCGCTTTGGAAGAAAAGGGTAGCACATAGGTTTCGGCTAGCACATAGGGTAGATTGGGTAGTGCTTGGCAAGGACAGGGTAGCGCATGATAAGCAGTTTAGCATGTAGACAAAATTGTTTAGCGCATAGGCAAAATTTGTTGGTATAGTGCGATGTGGGAATGAAGAAAATTGATAGGTTGGTGCCAGTTCTGTCAGGATAAATGTAAATTGTCAGTCTGTGTGTTTGTTGTCATTGTTTTGATAAGTTTCTCCAATATGAGTTTTGAAATTACTTGATTTGATTTGCGATTTTTCAAGTTGATATAGATTTGATGCAAATTTGATATGATGTGGTTTTTAATATGAATGTGTTTGATATGAATGTGGAGCTTGAGTTGTTTTACAAGATGCATTGATTGTGGAACTTGAGTTGTTTTACAAGTTGATATGAATGTGAAACTTGAGTTGTGTTACAAGTTGATATGGATGTGAAACTTGAGTTGTGTTACAAGTTGATTTGATTGTGGAACTTGAGTTATTTTACAAGTTGATATGGATGTGAAACTTGAGTTGTGTTTCAAGATGATATGATTAGATATGAAAATGGATTGATATGATGTGGAACTTGATTAGATTCTCAAAGTTTCAAGTTTTGATATGAATTTGATTTTGGTATCTATGTTGTGAGGAGGAAACTGATATTGGACTTGTTTCGCTTTTTGACAGGAGCGTCTTGAAGTGGTTCAGTCATGTGAGTGATTTCCGAGACCATGGTCCTTGATACCATGATTGATACAGGCAGATAGAGACATTATTAAGAGGTGTGGCCTGACCTCGTTGTTAAATATGCCTCGATTTATTGTGAATCGGGGTTTATTGACTGCATTGGCAGAGAGGTGGCACAGTGACACAAACACCTTCCATTTGGCGATAAGCGAGATTATAGTGACGCCTAAGGATTGCTACCGGATTCTGTGGATTCTTGTGGTAGGTGCATTGCTTCCCTATGAGTAGATCGAGGAGGGTGGGACTGAGGCACTTCGCCGAATCTTTCAAGATGATACTATTTGCGGGTATGAGATCCCCTAGCAGGAGTTTTTGGATTTGGATTACACGCCTCTACCATTAGTTCTAGCAGGCTTCATAGGTGGTTTCTTATGTCCTGACTATAGGTCAAAGGGACTAGCAGTGGGGTGGGGATTGGTTCTAGAGGATATGGTGACACAGGGTCGCTGATTTGCATGGGGGTCGGCTATGTTGGCCCACTTATATAGGGATTTACATCAGGTGGTATACTTAGGTTATGGTAGTTTATCAGTCGGAGTGACACTGCTACAGGTATGGGTGTGGGAGCATATTCCCGTAGCTAGGCCATTGGCGAACAAAGATAGGCCTGTTGGGTGTGCGTATGCATATGGATATAGAGGGATAGTTGTGTAGCGTAAGCTGGGCAAACTAGAGCACTGGAGGAGAGTGTTGGATGATATTGATACGGTTGTCTGGCGACCATATACAGGTTGCGAGGTATGGTCCGAGGATGGGATGGAGATGCGCTATGTTTACATGGCCAGATATTTGATGGGGTGGACGCCCTTTGTTATTGAGAGGTTTCTGCATAGCCGGGTACTGCGGCAGTATGGTCGACAGCAGGGGATTCCACAAGGAGCATGTTTTTATGCTCGACGAAGATAGGATATTCCGGATTGGGGTCCTATGATTGATAGCGTGGTGGCAATGGAGGAGTTCTTTCATGCAGCTGGCCAGATTTGGGATTATGCCCTTGAGATAGTGGATGCAGGGATGACTCATGAGTTTGCAGCACTCTTTGCAGCGCATGCGATGGCCAGAATATCGGATCTAGCTGAGATGATTCTGGCTTTTGATGATGAGGAGGAGGTAGATGAGGGGGGTGGTGATAGAGGAGGAGGTGATGCCAGAGATGGTGGAGGAGGTGGACAAGGTCGACAAGGAGATAGAGGGAGATTGGATTGGAGGAGGAGAGGAGACAGGGGTGGAGATGGTGGTGATAGGGAGATACGGGTGGAGAGAGTTGTGCAGCGGGCTATGATGGATAGAGGGAGAAGAGGTTTGGCTATCAGAGATGGGGGTGAGGAGAGGGTTGGGGAGGTGATAGTGGCAATAGGAGGGTATGATAACATGCGATGACTAGCCCAGAGGAGGAGGTCAAATGTTTTACCTCCACCTGCACTGAGGACAAGTAGTGGGACAGGGGGTACCCCTTCATAGGTACCCTTGCAGATACAGATTCTAACGCATGCAGAGGATGCACAGATTAGATCACTACAGTTGTTAGTGTAGCACTTGTAGACACAGTTGCTAGCCCATCAGTGTCAGATTACTCAGCTGACCATAGAGTGTGATACTGAGATAGAGCGGCGGGCTCGAGTAGAGGAGCTCGCAGCGAGTTTGCAGAGAGCTGCAGCAAGTGGTCCGATGAGAGACACCTTGAGAGAGCTGGCTTTGAGAGATAAGGAGGCGAAGTACTATAGGAGACATTATGAGGATGCAGTGTCGAGGGAGCGACGAGTGCAGAGTTTTACACAGTCGAGATCTAGTCGATCTCGAGAGACTGGGTTGAGGACGGAGAGCAAGGGTGTGACAGGGCCTCATAGACATGGTCCACTTGGAGATCCAGGTGCTGGGACATCTATAGTGAGACCATCACCTTCAAGAGATAGTCATACCTGAGAGACGTTGTCTCCATTGTATTTTGATCATTTTATTGTATTGCCACATACATGGCATATTTTGTATATTGATCATTCTTTGAGATATATATATGACACCATTTTCTTTGATCTTCATGTGATGTGTTATTGATTATGTTTTCTACATGCTATCTATGATGATGCAATGCTTAGATAGATGTATGTGATGTGATATGATGTGATAATGTAGGATGTTGTGAGATGTATCTTGAAAATGAGATGTATGATATGATATGTTGTGAGATGTATCTTGAAAATGAGATGTATGATAATGATATGCAACTAATTGTAAAATGATATGCAGCTAATTGATTTTGAGCATCCTCATTCTACAATCGTCATCCCTATATAGTCACATGTTGTTTGCTTTCTTTGTATGTATCATCATTGAGCATTGATTTGTTTTGGGATATGTTGAGAATTTATACAAGCATAATGGTATAATTGAACCATAATGCCGTGAGAAAAATTTACATGATTTTTTATTTTGCAATATAGCACAAGCGTCAAGGTATAATTGAACCAGGATGATCTAAGTGTGGATTGCATAGAAACAGACAAGATTAAATCATTTGTATGCGTGATGTGGAATCATGTCTTCAGTGATATGTTGTGAATCATGTCTTGAGACAAGTATCGACACAGTACAGATGATCTCCTCATAGACAGAAAAACTAAGAAAATATTGGAGTCCCCCACGACGTTCTCTAGCTTTGAAGCATTGTTGATAAAATTTAGAGGATCCACCAATTCAAAAAGTTCAAGTGCAAAAATAGTCAAAACTTTATGCAAGATGCTACATTTGATACTTCAGAAAATCATCCATCATACTTGTGAATTATGTTAAGCGATCAATGTTTTGCTTTGCGATTGTGCGAGTGTTGTTTGTTGGATATGAAGTTCTGAGTTTGCGACAAGTTTTGACGGCTTGAATGTGTTGCAAGTTTTGATTACTGCCCCTAGTCAAGTGTACTTCTTAATATGGATATGTACAGTGATTACCAAACCATGGTGAGATGCGGTGAAAGGATATGCAGATAAACTAGGATAGTGACTACGCTAAGTATGGCCTGGATGGATATTGTGATAAAAATGTCAGGCGATGGCCGATAATGCTTTTATTATAATGGTATGGATATAGATAGAGGATTTGTCCTCTCACAATAGCGCCTATTGCTAGGTTTTCACCAGTTGCTTTTATTGTACCTTTTTCTTTATTTTTTTATATTTATTTTATTTTTTTGACTTTTCCGTGCATTAGATTACTCAAGTGTAGTATTTCTTCAGATGAATGTTGTTAGTTCGTTTGTCGAGAACATCTCCTTCTGAAGTTGTTAGCTGATAGGCACCTGATCCATAGGCTGATATGATGACATAGGGACCTAACCAATTAGGTTCAAATTTCACTTTCTTTTCCCGATCCTGCTGATTCCTAGGATTTTCCTTGAGTACTAGGTCGCCAATTTTAAAAATTCTAGGAATGACCTTGTGGTTGTAGCTCCTGCACATACGTTGCTGATATGCTTTGAGATGAGTGTAGGCATGTTGACGTCTTTCATCTAGAAGCTCGAGCTCTTGCAGTCAGTTAACTCGATACTCTTCATCTGGGATTAAGCCTTTCAAAGAGACTCTGAGGGATGGAATTTTTACCTCCAAGGGTAAAATTGCTTCTGATCCATATACCAATGAATATGCTGTAGCTCCTGTAGGTGTGCGGATGCTAGTTCTGTAGGCCCAAAGTGCTGGATTGAGTTGTATATGCCAATCTTTGTCTACATCATTCACTATTTTCTTTAGGATTTTCATTATTGTTTTGTTGGATGCTTTTGCCTGACCATTCCCATGTGGGTAGTAAGGTGTAGAAAAATGATGTTGGATTTTGATTTTTTCACATAGTTCTCACACATCTTGGTTTTTGAAAGGTCGTCCATTATTTGTGATGATGGAGCTTGGAATGTCATATCTACAGATTAGATAATTAAGGATAAAAGAAGCAATTTGTTTCCCAGTCACTATGATCATGGGGACTGCTTCTATCCATTTGGTAAAGTATTCTGTTGCAGTTATAATGAACTTGTATCCATTTGAAGATGAAGGATGAATTTTGCCGACCAAGTCTAGTCCCCACTGATAGAAGGGCCGGGATGTTGTGAATGGCTATAGTTCTTATGTTGGTGCATGTATAAGATTGCCATGGATTTGGAATTTAGGACACTTCTTTGCAAAGTGATAAGAGTCTTTTTCCATTGTTGGCCAGTAATATCTCATTCTTAGAAGCTTTTTAGCAAGAATAGTACCACTTGAATGTGTGCCATAGATACCTTCGTGAAGCTCATGTAAAGCAGACTTAGATTCATTACAATCAAGACAATGAAGAAGAGTACCATCTAGACCTTGACGGTACAAAGTATCAGCAGTAAGAGTATAACGGGCGGCTTGCCAAATAAAGTTGCATTTTTGGTTTCGAGACAGGTCAATGGGTATGATATTGTTCTTAAGATAGTCGTAGATGGGTCCATATAATGGAGAGTCGGAACCAATCAAGGTATAGATAACATGGGATTCTGAATGGTCATAGGCTGGGGAGAATAGTTGTTCTACCAGAAACTCGTAACGATTCTGTTGCTCTGGAATTTGCAGTAGTGAAGCAATAGTATCCATGGCATCAGCTGCTCTGTTATCCAACCTTGGTATTTTCTCGAAGGTGATGTGTACAAAATATTGTTTGAAATCATCCACCATTCGCTTGTAGGGTAGCAACTTGTCATCCTTTGTCTGATAGTCACTGTTGATTTGATTGATGACTAGTTGTGAATCTCCATAGACTTTTAATTCTGTGATCCTCCATTCTATAGCCATTTTGATGCTTATAACCAGTGCCTCATATTCAGAAATGTTATTTGTGCATGGAAACATAAGCCTATATGATCTTGGTATAGTGTGTCCTTCAGGAGTGATGAACAGAATGCCAACACCTGAGCCATGTTGCGTGTAGGATCCATCAAAATATAAGGTCCATTGTTTGGTGGAGATAGAAAGAACGTCTCTGTCTAGAAATTCGATCTCCATAGTTTTTTTTCCAAGTAGTGGTGCTTCTGCCAGTTGATCTGCAATTGCTTGTCCTTTGATAGCTCGTCGTTCTATGTAGTGGATATCAAATTCACTGAGGATCATGACCCACTTAGCCAATCTGCCCGTAAGAGCTGCTTTATTGAGTAAATATTTGAGAGGATCATTTTTTGCAACTAGCTTAATTATGTGAGCTAGCATGTAGTGTTGAAATTTTTGAGAGGCAAATACCACTGTTAGACAAGCTTTCTCAATGAATGTATAGTTGAGTTCATATCTGTTTAATGTCCTGCTGATATAATAGATAGCTCGCTCTTTGCCCTGTTGATCTTCTTCTGCTAACAATGCCCCCAATGAGATGTTTGCTATTGAAATGTAGAGAATGAGTGGCTTCCTTGCTATTGGTGGTACTAGAATTGGTGGGTTCATTAGATACTGCTTGATTTGATAGAAGGATTCTGCACATTTGGGTTCCCATCTAAATGATACATTTTTATGTAGCAAATGATTGAATGGGAGACTTTTATCTACTAGTTGAGTGATGAATCGCCTGATTGATTGGAGTTGTCCTTGTAGAGATCTAAGTTGGTTGATGTTCTTTGGTGGTGGTATCTCCATAATACCTTGTACCTTTGCTGGATCCACTTCAATACCTTTAGCTGAAACTATGTAGCCTAGTAATTTGCCTGATGTAACCCCAAAGACACACTTCTTAGGGTTGAGCCTGACTTGGAATTTTTCCAATCTATCAAAAATCTTTTCTAAGATGCTTAGATGTTCTACTCTGGTGAAGGATTTAGCTAGTAAATCATCTACATAGTCTTCCATGAAGGTATACATCATGTCATGAAAGATTGTTGTCATTGCTCATTGATAAGTTGCTCCTACATTCTTTAAGCCAAAAGGCACGACATTCCAATAGTATGTTCCCCATGAACAGGTAAACGATGTTCTATCTTGATCTTCTGGGGCTATCTTGATTTGATTATAGCCTGAAAAACCATCCATTAGTGATAGCATTGCATGGCCTGCTATGAAGTCTACACTTATGTCGATACTAGGCAAAGGAAAGTCGTCCTTTGGACAGGATTTGTTGACATCTTTGAAATTAGTGCAGATTCTGATACTGCCATTTGGTTTTGATACTGGTACAATGTTGGAAATCCATTCAGCATAGTCGATAGGTCAAATAAATCCGACGTCTAATAGTTTCTTCAATTCAACTTTAACCATGAGTGCCACATGTGGATTCATCTTTCATAGTTTTTGCTTGACTGGCTTAGCTCCTGGAGTAATGGATAAGTGATGCATGATTAAGTGTGGATCAATCCCAGGCATATCTGCATATGACCAAGCAAAGTTGATTTTCTTTTCTTTAAAAATTTTGATAAATTCTGATCTTTTTGCTTCTGTCAGAGATTCTGTAAGGTGTATAGTTTTGGCTACTTCTGTAGTACCAATGTTGATTGATTGAGTGGGCTCAATCAATATGGGTGATCGCTCGTGATAATGCTCAGGAAGAGTGTCAAGTCTCCCATCCTTAGGTGCCTTAAAAAGGTTTTCACCCTCAGATGCATCCTTTATTTTTACTTTTGTGTGATCTATTGCTGCCATTGACTGGTTTTCAGCAGTAGATCTTTTAGTTTGTTCATTTTTGCGACTAAGAGACTTGGTACTCCCCTGATTGCAAACATCGTTACTTTTTTCACTAGTAGAGTTTGTCTCTGGGTTAACGGTACATAAGTAATGGATAATGGATTCGTCATTTGGGAAAATTGGTATATCATGAGTTTCAGGTTCGTCCCATTTTATGAGATTAGGAAAGACAAGTGGTAAGGAATCGTTAGGTGGATCAAGTTTGACTGTTGTAAGTGTTAGGATGGAAGTATCAACGTGATTGGTTGGGGTGTTAAAGAAGTTAAGGATTTCGTCGAGGTCTTTGATGGTATCATCTTCCGTATAGACTTGCGCATAATGTTGTTGCTCTTTTTCCTTGGCGTCGTAGATATTTTGTGGACCAAATTCAAGTGGTCTAGATTTTGTGTCGCATTCTTCTTGAGAGATGGGTGTATTACTATCTGTATATGGTGAAAATGGATAACAATAATAACAATATTGAAAGGCTAAATGAATTCAACCACAAAACCCTAGCCTAACAACAACAAAGATCCACCATAACATATGAAGATTACCTAAGACAATGCAAATCACATGAAATCACAAAGATTATACCATCACATGTCCAATAGGGTTTTGATCTCCATTCTTCCTATCTCCATTGATCTTGCTTGATATATTTGCTCTCAGATTTTATATGCACAAGAGCTCAACAAAGAACGGAATGTGGTTGCAAGTAGGATCGTAGTATAGTCAAGTCCTTAAGATCAGTGATTAACATGCATAGAATGATTAGAATGCATAGAACGATTAGAATGATTAGAATGATTAGGGTTTGATAATGAAGGAAGCATCTCCTTATATAGAAGACACAATATGAAATGGAGGGATAAGATTGAGAGGTGTAAAAGGAGGTCGGCTATGATTAGAGGGTAGGTAAAAGAAATAATAAAATAATGAAAGGGGTAGGTAGTGTATGAATTAAGAGATGAATGACATGTGTCATGGGTAGAAAAGGTTAATGAATTAATTAAATAAATAAAGATTTATTTAATTAATAGAAGAAGTGGGATCAATTAAATAAATAAGATATTTATTTAATTTAGGAAAAGGATAATTTAAATAAATAAATGTATTTATTTAAATGAGAAATAAGGCTAGAAGAGGATAAATGAATTAATTAAATAAATAAGGATTTATTTAATTAATAGAAGAATTAGGCTTAGATAATTAAATAAATAAAATATTTATTTAATTAGACATGACAATTTTAGGTGTCTACATTTTGCCCCTCTTTGAGACAATGCAGCTTGTCGCGTTGTTTCAAAGAAGATAAGATGAACTGATACAGAGTTGCCCCAGAATGGGAATGATATGCCCCCTCGAGAGATTGGATGAAAATGTCTGAAAAGATTGTAGACAATCTCTCGATAAGAAAGAGAGGCTAGAATGGACTGACCGGATAAAGTGACAAAGTCACGGGATAATGAAGATTGACTCGGGAAATGAATGCGAGGGCTAGGGTAGGCTATAAGATAGACCATGGGGGAAAATACATCCTCATTGTCATCTACACATCCATGAGAGAACATTGCAGAGCGAAAATAGAGCAGGAGCAGTCAGCAGCGATGGCTTTCGTGCATAGATTCGACCGTGTTCGTCGATTTCAGAGGCCAGCAGAGGCAGGAGAGCCGGTGAGTACCACCAAACCTCCTCATACTTTGATGCATTTATTGTTGTCATTAATGCATGCTAGGTAATGTAATAAATGCACGTTTATGTCAGGAAAGCGCATTTGTGTCCAAAAATGTGAATTTTTGTCTTCTAGGTCAAATCGGCAGTTCTGTGATGAACATACGCTGTCGATTGGATATGTTGTTGAGAGGATACACTCAAGCAGGTCCTCTAGGGAAGACTAGGATAGATCAAGGCACTTTGTGATGAACAGTGAGTACCAAAATAGAGTACTTTGTGATGAACAGGGAGTACTAAAATATGAGCAGCACTTTGTGATGAACAGGGAGTGCAAATGTGAGCAGCACTTTGTGATGAACAGGGAGTGCAACACACGTAGTACTTTGTGATGAACAGTGAGTACCACTAGGATAAATAGCAACACTTTGTGATGAACAGTGAGTGTCACTATAACTGACATGATTGAGTTGTTTGACTGCAGGAGTATTTGCCGATGCTAGAGTCACGAGAGAGATTCCCGTCGATGCAGAGGTTGCGACCTGAGTTGTCGCTCAAGGACAGAGCTACCATCGAGGAGATGGGTTTGAGACATGTGCTGTATGTGCCTGAGTTTCGGGCAAACATGGGTTTGCTGACTGCGCTTGCTGAGAGATGGCACTTTGAGACGTGCACGTTCCATTTGCCGATGGGTGAGATGACAGTCACCCTGGAGGATGTTTACAGGATTCTGTGGGTGCCGATCGATGGGGAGCTGATTCCGTACGATCAAGACGGAGACAGGGATGCCCTTAGATGAGTGTTCTAGGATCCAAGATTGGAGATGAGGGCAGGACACGTGGCATGGGATACCATGACGTGGATAGGATTAGCAGTACCAATAGTGTTGGCAGGAGTGATCAGTGAGTTCCTCTGTATCAGTTTTGTACCATTTTGTATAATGATGTAGACACCTGCGGGTGATTGTAGCCATATGATTTTGACATCATTGTATCATGACACTTTATATATATATGAGATGATGCATCTTTGCGGCAACTATATGCATGTGTACCTATGTGATGAGATGTTCTTATGTGATGCTTATGATATGGATGCAAATATGTATATGATGCAATGCAATTTTTTTTTTTTTGTTCTTTTATGTTTTATATGTGTATGCATGATGCAAATGTGAATGTAAGTAATGCAGATGAATATGATAATGCAAATGTAAATTGTGCTAACAGGTGTTGTGTGCAGGATGTGATGCAGTTGTGATATCTATATGTATGTATGAAATGCTTATATGTGGTAATGTAGGTGCAGCTACATGAAATGCAAATGTTTTTGGTGTGTCATTATACTCAGTCATGTGATAGCAGGCTACGCAGACTCGAGAAGGATGATGGAAGTCAATCAAGAAAGGGGGGATGAAAGACAGAAGATATGAAAGTGAAAGAGCTTCTTGTGCGTTATCATCATTGAGCTTTATTATGGCAAGTAGGTTATGATAATCGAGGCATATGTTCGACCCAGAAAGTCATTGTACCTGTTTGCATGGAGATAAGACAGTCACAAACAAGGAATGCCCCAGTTCATACTAGACTCACAGTGTCCTCATATCCTTGGACAAGTCAGAGCATTACTAAGAGACAATCCACAGACAGCAAAAGAAAATGGGTGACGATACCCCATCTTCGCCTTTCTAGTCAAAGACATCCTAGAGATAGAATCTCTAGTCAAAGACATCCCGGAAAAGCTAAAAGACATGTCACCAAAAAAGATGAAATCAAAAGAAAACCAAGACTCGACACCAACATCCACTGTAGTCCTCAAGTTTAGTGTCTCTTGTCACTTGTATAAGTCTTATTTTATTGTGGTCACAATGTTCACTTTCACAGAAAGGATAGATAGCACTGAACCATAATGTTGTCTGAGTCTGTTGAAATATTTGATTTGTTGAAGCCCATTGTTGCTGCTATGTCTCATCTGAAACTGACTGAATCCATGAAACTGATACTTTATTGCGGAGAAGATGAAACTTTATTGCGGATCTATGATGCAAATGTTGCTTTATTGCGGATTGTGTGCGGATAGACTGAAGGAAGCTGGAAGAAACTATACTCCTCGAAACATGTGATGTTCTCAGTTCCACACCCATCACTAGACATAGGATTTTGCCTTAGCCACAGATAGGATCTGATTTATTATGGATGGAAAGGGAGATTTATTATGAATGGCTAACCAATCTTGGGTAGATCAATAACAAGCCATGATGGGAATGGGTAAGCTTATTATGAGTGAATAAGTTGTGAGTGTGTGCAAAGTGAAAGGATGAAAGTGAATCCTGAAGGAGGGAGGAGCAATGTCTCTACACATGGCGCTGGTGACCCAGTTTTCACCATGGTACTTGCCCAGGGCACCACCGAAGTGGTTTTCACCGTTGGATGAAATTATTTCTCTTTACTTTTTTTCGATTTTTCAATGTTTTTTGTGTCACAAGGCGCCTGTTTGCCAGGTTTTCACCAAGTAACGATTTTTTTTGTTTTATAATTTTTTTTGTATTTTTGAATTTTTTTTATTTTTTTGTATTTTTGAATTAGGATACTCTGAAGAGCTATGTGTAGAACCTGCGAAGGTGCATGCTATTGATAGGATCCTCCAAAGGTTCACCTTCTATAGTTGAGAGCTGATATGCACCAGATCCATATGCTGCTGTAATAATGTAAGGACCAAGCTAGTTTGGTTCGAACTTGCCCTTCTTCTCTCTGTCTTGCTGATGTTTGGGATTTTCTTTGAGAACCAAGTCACCTACCTCAAATGTGTGAGGCTTTACCTTGTGATTGTAGTTGCATTGTTCCTTGATTGAATGATGTGTAGCTTGAGTGACTGTCTTCCTTGATAAAGGAACTGAGATAGGATTACTAGTGTGTGGACTACACAGGCCCGTATGCGTGTCACCTGAAGAAGTTTGGGCATCACTGATAGCAAAGTCCTTCGAGGAAGCTCCATTAAAGGTCCATGATGTATCACCAAAAGGGGATGGATGTGTGGAACAAGTGGATGAGTGATGAAGGCTTATGATTGTGAAAATAAGTGAAAGTAGGATAGCATGATGGAGACTTAGGATCAACAAGTAATCTTTTTGACTTGCAATTGTAGAATTTTTGCCCCCAGTTATTTTGATATTAGGGGAGATCATCTCTTGCTCTTTTTGCTTCATAGGAGTTTTATCCTTGACTTTGATTTTTGTAGAGTCCAATAGCTTTTGATTTTGATTTGGACTGAAGCACTTTTCTTTATTATTGACTTTTAGATTTTTCTTTTCAAAGCTTGATTTAATTAGACATGACAATTTTAGGTGTCTACACTATCATTTGCACAAATATCTTTAGTAACATTAGAACAACTACCCCATTCATATTCATTGGAATCAGTCTCAGAGGTATTATCCCAAATTCTAGCAATGTTGTGAACTAGTATGTTGTAGGGTGAGAACAAGTCTTTGATAATTGAGACAAGTTTGATAGTTTTCTCTGATTTTGTGTCAGATCCTACTTCCACTCTTTTCATTTGTTCATATACTGTCTCTCCTCGAGGAGGAATGATGTAATCCAGAGGTCATTCTTCTTTGTTGGATATTGGTTCTTGAATATGATGTGCTTCTGTAGTAGATGCTTCCTTCTTTTGATTGATAGGCTACTTTTGACATTGCTCTCATTCTTGATGTTCACGTTCTTTACGTATTGTCTCAGTTGACTCAAACAGTGCCTCCTACCAGGAGTCTTCTTTGTATTTCTTCTTTGCTTTCCACTAGGGTTTTTGATATTTGTGTGGTGCCCTCTTTGGTAGTAGAGTGAGTTCAAAGCCCAATCCTTTTTTGTCTTTACTGAATTGTGAAGGAGGATCCAATGGTTCTGTGACGCCTTCCTGACGCTTACCAATAGGTCTTTTTCCATTGTATCCCATTTTTTGCATGATTAAGTAGCCTTTTCCATACAGGTGTGTGGGTATAGCTACTTCCACAATAGCTGCTCTATCTTCTTCCTCATCTTTTTATAGCCAACTAAGGATATCCTTTTCCTCAGATTCATGTGCTAGAGTGCCAAGTTGAATGAATGTGCCATCAAACTTGGTGATGGGTTGAGTTGCTTGATGTGTTGATGTTGTACGTAATCCATGAGATCTAGGTGATGTTGGTAAGTTGGCCAAACACATCATGGGTTCCAAAGAGTATTCTCCCATGCCTTGTTCTTTGATCTTCATTTTCTGCTTGAAATCTCTAGGTAAAGATTTAGACTTTTCTTGTTGAAGATCTTGTGCTGAGGAATTTTGTTTCTCTATTATGTGGAATCAAGCTATCTTGGGCTGCCCCCATAGCATTAAAATGCTGAAATGGATTACAATTAGCTGATATAGAAACCTCCTGCCCATTGTAGGGGAATTTAACACATTGGTGATAAGTGGAAGGTACCACTTGCATTTCATGTATCCAAGGTCGACCCAATAAGATATTGTATGTGAGGTCTATGTCTAAGACCTAGCACATGGTATC
The DNA here is from genome assembly GCF_030272615.1 of Cryptomeria japonica. Lineage (NCBI taxonomy): Eukaryota > Viridiplantae > Streptophyta > Pinopsida > Cupressales > Cupressaceae > Cryptomeria > Cryptomeria japonica. Next base: position 544,681,375 of record NC_081405.1, read on the forward strand.
CTTTTGTATCGGTCCTACCTGAATTGGAAACACCACTGTTCCTTTAGATGATCTTTCTTCATCATCATATGCCTTTATAGTGATCTTTTTTCATGGATCAATAGACTCCTCCAAGAATCCTAATGCACGGATAAGTTTTAAGGTACAAATATTAAGTCCAGCTCCTCCATCTATTAATACTTGTTTAACTCAGTGTTTATAGACCATGACTTCAATATGGAGTGGAGTATTATGTGGATGGCTCAACGAGATATTATCATGCTTAGAAAAAGTGAGGTTATGAGGTCCTGTCATATGAGCCACCACGGCTTGGAATTTGTCAGCATCCAGATCTTGCGGTACATTTGTTTCCAATAAGGCTTGTTCCAATATGTCTTTGTGTTTTGGCAAAAGTTTCAGCAACTCAAGTATAGATATTTGAGCAGGAGTTTTGTGTAGTTGACTGATTAGATCATATTGAATTTTAGGTATAGTGTTTTTTGTTGACATATGTCCCTTCAAGACAAATTTTTGAGCTCTGGTTGTTACATTGATAGATTCATGTTCACGTCTATCCTTGATTGTGATAACATTGACTTGATTGTCCTTAGTTGATATGTGATTGATGGTGTTATTGTATATGTGATTGATACGAGCTCCACGTGTATCGTTTGAGGTTGAAGCTCCATCCTTGTTGTAGTTTGGAAGAGGATTTTTGAAAGCTCTGTGGTCACCATTTGTTTTGAGACCATCGACCGTTAAATCACCTCTATCGATTATGTCCTGAACAATGTTTTTTAGCCTCGTGCAATCATTTGTTTGATGACCTTTGTTGCGATGAAAATCACAAAAGTGTGAGTCATTCCACCAGGGTGGTTTGATTTGTGGCTCAAAGTTGTTGATTGCGGGTAAAGAGATAATTTTTTTTGTCAGGAGTTCTTTGAATGCTAACTCCAGTGATTGCCCTAGTGGTGTATAAATGCGTTTCAGAAAGTTGTTTGTGTTACCCCATGAGTTTGGATTAGGTCCTCTATTGGTGTTATTGTTTTGGGTATTATTGGTGTTGTTTGTGTTGAGTTGATCATGATTGGTATTTGGTGCATAAGCATTAGTGTGGGTTAGCACCTTTTCTTTGTAACTTGAGGATTACCTGATAACGCGAGCACGAGTTGCTTTGATTTTGGATCATTTGATTCAGTTCCTCCTTCATTTCCATTGTTTTTGTTTCTGGTCCAGAATCTGGATTTGTCCAAGTTGTTGTTGTTTTGGTTGTTGTAATTGGATGAACTTGTTCCTTCTTTGAAAAATTTCAACATTCCTTTTTTGACACATGCCTCTTCTACTTGGATGTCATTCTCAATCAATTTAGCAAAAGATGGTATGCATTGGAGTTTGAGTCTGTAACTCATCTCACTATTCAAGTTGTCGATGAAAATTTCCATCTTTTCTTTTTCGGTTACATCACGAGGATATCTCGAAACCATACACCGCCATCGTTGAAGGAAGACCATGAATGTTTCATTGTTTTTCTGTTTGGTATTATAGACGTCTAACATGGTGATAGCATGTTGAATTTTATATGAATATTGAGTTATGAATTTGTTGACTAGTTCATCGAATGATTTGACGGGAGGTGTGATTTTGGATAACCATTCCATTGTTTGCCCTCCCAAGCTTCTTGAGAATAACCTCATCAAATAGGTATCATCATGAGTGAATTCAAGACTCATTGTGCAAAATTCTCGAACATGATCATAGGGATCACTTTTCCCATCATATTTGTCAAATTTGGGAACATCTGAGTTTGGAGGAAAAGGTACCATGTTCAATCTTCTATCAAATGGATAAGGACAAATTTCAGTTAATGAATACCGTACTGTTGTTCCTTGTTGTATGTCTTGCATTTGTCTTTGTAACATTTGCATTTGTTGAGTAAGAGTGATCAAAGGTGCATTATGTTGCTAAGGGAAGAATTCTTCCCTCGCATTAACTCTAGGCTGAAATGGGGTATGGAATGATATGTTTTTCTTGGGGATGTTTTGCTCAGGTATATTTTGTTCTGGTAGATTTTGTTCAGGAATATCTTGCTCAAGGTCACGTGCCTCTTCCTCTCATTGTCGTTCTTGATATTCGTAATTTTGAGATCTTGTTCTAAAAATGTTCGTGTCAAAGTCTTTAGGAAGTTTAACCCCTTTGCTTGTGAGCATGAGTAGGTATTTTTCCTTGTCATTCTCCATGAGTCTTTCCACAAGTTTTTGAAACAAAGCACTCTCTTGACACTCTTGAAGAAGTTCTTCAAAAATTTCGGTGTCCTCTAGATTTGGACGCTTGAAAGGATTTGATAATCTCCGATTCATGCTGGTTTCCGATTGCATTTCGTTTTGTTTGTTTCATTGAGAGCGAGTAACAATGGGCATCTAGTAGAAGCTCTCTATGACAAAGGGAACGAACTCTTCTTCAATGTTTTGTTCAGGGGTTGGTGGTTCAAATCGGGGTATGTTATAAGTGATGCACTCTTTGGGAAAGAAGGCCAGATTGATCTTCCCTCCTTGATTTATGCGTTGACTGAATGCTGATTTTTGACAGAATGCCCTACTCCTCAAGGGTTCCTTGTCAAATTCGTTTGTTTTGTTTTGAAGATACAATCGTATATGACGAAGGAATGTGCGATGAGATTTGAAGAGTTGACGATTGATGTATAAAAAATTATTTCTTTTGGCAAGTTTCAAAGAACTTGGTTGTTGTTTCTTCAACTTAGTGTTATGATAAATATTACTTCTTCTCAGAATATGAGAATTAGTCATGCACAAGCGATCAATGGTTTCCTTTGATTTGTTTTTGGATTCAGTTTAGCTTGTTTTGGAAATTCAATTTTTACTTTATCAAAGTGAAGGTTTAGATGCCCCCTCACGACAAAGTCCGTCAAATGATATGGAATATGAGCTTTCCCAATATGGAAACTCGATTTGACAACTTAGAGTTTTTAAACAAGTGTGTTTTGGGATAAAAATCCGTTTGATTCAAAGGACCTGTTTGCTACTTGTGATGATGTTCCCCAATTTTGATAGGATAGATATGTTTATCTTGCGACTAGTTTCAGATTTCAGGCAACTTTGCTTGATGGAAACTTGCTTCCGAAATTGTTCTCAAAATGCACTGAAATAGAGACGCAATGCACTATGAAAACTTCTCTATGCGCTAGAGAAAAGACTCTACGCACTACGCTGCCCCATGATACGTGCTAACTAGTTAATTTTGTTTAGCTTTCATTCAACTTTGGTTTAAAAGGCCATGTGCTAATATGGGCCTCCTATGCGCTAACAGTTAAACCCTACGCGCTAAAGTTTGATTTCTACGCGCTAAGTTGATGCTTCCACATGCTAAACTATTTTCAAGATGCGCTAACTGCCACTGCTTGTTTTTAGATCCAGGTGAAGCGCTACTGTTAAGACCTGATGCGCTAAAGAGAAGGTTTAATTCGCTAAAAGATGGTTCCTACGCACTAAGAAGTTACTTTTACGCGCTAAACTGCCCTGAAATATATTGACTTGGTTGTTTTTCTACAATTTTGGAATTTTGCCTTGAGTTTTTAGTGATGATAGATGATTTTATGAAATAACGAATGAAAGCATGACACCAAAGAGACAACCATTTTGCTTAATCTAAACAATAAGTGTATGTTCTGCGAGGATGTGTTCAAATCCCCAGTGTTTCAACAGGTTTAGATATAACATGCACTTCAATCAGACTCTTTATTCAAGGGTCATAAGCAATATCATAGCCCACTAGTCTCGATACTCCGTCAGCTCAAACAACCATGTCACCCTCTAGGGGGTGCCTGTTTTTTTGTCTTTTGCCAGAAATTAACCCAAAGTGAATTGCTTCACAATTGAGTAGTTATCTTGGGAGATATATGGTGAGCAATCTTGGGGGCAGATTCTTCCCCACCCTTGCACTATGATACTGCAAATGTTTGGTTACTGACTCGGCTCAAATTTTTTATGCTAAGGTTCGTAATCAAGCTTCTTGTTCGGCTGTCAGTGATAAACTCCCTCAGGAGGCTTCCCAACCTTTAGAACAAAGGCTTTATGTATCTCAAGGATACTGGGGGAAGGCTAATCGTTGCATGCAACCGTTGAAAAGGACTTTCGTCACTTTCCACTTTTGATTATAGTGGGTTGGAATACTTGGCTTCAAAGTTGTTTCCCACTTAGGTCGTTCCCTTCACACCGGCCAAAAATGGCTTTAAGAGTTTTTCAACCCCTCGGGAAGGTAGGCCTGCTAAAGGTTTTATTGCTTGAATTGAAGAAAGCTTTAAGAGTGGTTTGGCTTTTTAATCACCCAATTAAGGGGAGAGCATATACCTTCCACTTTCGAGACAAAGCACACAAGTTCTTTTTAGCCCTTCAAAGCAATGATTTGTTAATCCTATATGGAAATGTTGCTCCACAAAAACATGGTGTTCTTTTTAACTTTTCAAGGCAATGATTTTTTAATCTGAAAAGAACTTGGTCAACAAAATGAACACGATGTTTCATCAACAAAAGAAATCGAGCGAAAGGGGAAGATCTTCCCTCTTTAATTGCAAAACAAAAGACTTTTGGGACTTTGTGTGGTTCTTTACTTTGCTAAAACCTATAATGGATCCTTTTATACACCAAAGGATTGTGAAGTTCTTTTTAATCCATTTGTTTGCAAAACTTGAAAAAATTTGATTTGTTCCTTTTAAAACCCAATTTGAAAATTTTCTCTCCTAGAAAAGCAAGGAAAAATTTGTTTTGTGGTTCTTTTTAAAGCCCAAATAAAAGTGAGTTCAATTTTAACAAGAATCAAAAGAAGTTTATATCTTAACTAACTTAACTAAGTTAGTAAAAACTTAAATATTTAATGATCCTAAAATTAAGCTCCTATCTGCAATAAATTTGTTAGAACCCTGCAAAATACCAAGTAAAATTGTTAGAAAATTCATGGACTTCAACAAGTATAATTTTTTTTACATTCGGTTACTATTTTTTTATTTATTTTTTGGTTTTGCCTCTATTTGTGATGCGCTATAAAACAAACTATACACGCTACTGTATAGTCCGAATACGCTATTGGACAAACCCGATGTGCTAAGTTGTTTTCTAGATGCGCTAAGCTATTATTCTTCCGCACCGAGACCTACAGGAAAAATTTGGTGAGGATAATCTTCACGCGTTGGGAAATGAGTCCCATGTGCCAAATAGGGAGCCAGATGCGGTAAAAGGGGCACCAGATGTGCTAAGGGATGTTCGCTATGCGCTGATTCTCGTTTCTCATGTACTTGCACAAGTGTTTATTTTTAAAAACCAATTTGATTAATGGGGTCGAGCCCCACAGTGGGCGCCAGAGATGTATGCGGGAAAAGCGGGGCAATGAAACTTAAAATGTGAAAATTATGTTCAAAGAGGCTTTTCCACACACCCACAGGACTTCTTGGTGCAAGTTATGGAGTCATGAAGAATGACTCAACTTCCCAAGGATGGTTCCATGGTGCTCTATCTCACAAGGTCCCTCAAGCCAATGCCTTTGCTCTCAGATCACTGAGCAAAGTGGCTTAGGGATGACAAGTGCAAGAATGAGGGATGCTTATGATTGATTTAGTTATGAAAATGCATCCTATCCATGCATGATTCTATATATTCAATAAACTAGATTATAAGATGACAAGATTAGTAGCAATACTATCCTAACATGATATACTAGTTTACGAGTTAAGATAATGATAAAGGAAATAGTCTAAAATGCTTATTAGATTTATTCCTATAACAAAGAGAAGCTAGATGTGTTAATAAAATTGAGCATAAATGAGATACTAAATCTTACATGGATCCTTAAAATGGAGGAATGAGAGCTCTATTTATAGTGAAAATAGGGCAATGGATGGTCATGATTGAAAGAGTTAATCAAGGGTCAAGTTTGAAAGTTGTCAATCCATGTTTTCAATTTTCACCAATGAAATGGTGACAATTGTCAACATAAGGTTGGTTGAGAGGAGAGGTAAGAAGCATTAAATGCTTGAGAAGACCTCATGGTTACCCTAGGAGGTAAGGGTTAAGGTTAGGTTAGGGTTATCCATTGGATAAAGCTTTTACCCAAGGGGTAAACTCTTGTGCAAAGGTTAAAGGAATAGCCATGGTCAAAGCAATAAATGCTTGATGAGACCCCTGGGTTAGATGAGGGTTAAGCTAGTCAAAAAGTGTCTAACCATGCCACTAAGGGTTAGTTAACCATTAATGGTTTGAAGACTTTGGGGACAAATTTGTAAGAGTCCTTCCAAATTTGGGGGCATTAACTTGTTGAATGGATAAAGGCTTTAATGCCTTTTGAAGACTTTACTCCAAATTTGAGAAGTGACTTCCTCAAATTTAGGGAAAGGGGATAATGGATGGGTTTGGGGTTAATTGATTAGGATTAGATGGATTCTAGAAGAAATTAGGAATAGGGTTAGGAGACAAGTGGGAGATGTAGGAAAATGCAAGTGGGTGAGGGAAAATAGAATTAAAATAAATTGTTTTATTTCAATTTGGTTTCAAGTTGGGGATTTAAATAAATTAGATTTATTTAATTGGGGTAAACTATTTAATTAAATGTGAATTTAATTAAAAGTAGAGAGAAGGGTTTAAATTAAATTAAATGATTTATTCAATTAAATGATGTAAAAAGGCTTAAGTGAATTTAACTAAATAAATTGAATAATTTACTTAATTAAATAGAGGAATGAGAATAAAATGAACATTAAATATTCATTTAGGAATATGGTCATTTTTATATGTCTACACTTTGTTTGTTGGTAATTTATCTCATTATGTGCTTAGTATCCCCGGGCTCACCTTTAGCGCCAGTATAAGTGAGGTAGAGTGAAGGTAGATTTACTCGTTGAGCTCCATCACTTTGAGGGTAGTAAATCCGAGCCTCTACATTAAAATCATCACATATGACCCAAGAAGTGGCAAATAATGACTTTGTAATCCATCACCAAGTAAGAAATCTTTGATAGCGTCATTAGAAGCATAACAAAAAACAAGTCCAAGAGATTAATTGCTAATATCAAATAAAACCAACAAATAATTATTGGTGGGGTCACATCCATGGGCTACCATGTAAGTGAAATGAAGGTGGAAAATCTTTTTTGTCCCACTTCATGGTTACTATGTAGAAATTAATTTTTTGGCCAAATTACACATGGTAAACAATGTAAAGCATGAAACTAATAATTATTAACTCTTATAAACATAAAACATCATGGTTGGAAAATTATTAACAAATATCCCACATGACGTATTTTATGTTAGAATCCATGAGATCCTAGTGCTCCATAAAAATAGAATTCGTGGAGAATATGGATAAAGGGTCATGTCATCGTCAATAAATCGTTAGGAGCTCTATAACCATTCTATATGAAATTGTCTTTAGTGAGTGTCCCCAAAATTGGAGAGTGAATTAAAACGAGGAAAATCAAAGAGTTCCTCTTCTTCTCTAGCATTAATTTATCTTCCTAAAACTCATTAATTGCACTATGAAAATGGTGGGAGGTTAAATAAGATTCTCTTCTTAGATTGATAAGAGATGTTATTAGTTCCCATGGGGTTCAATTGAACCTGGTCCAATAATTACTTGTGATGATTCTCTTAAGGGATGTGAATATTGCATCTCAATCACCTTACAAAATTTTAAAATTCTTGGCCAACTCAAAGGCTAGGAGCCAACATCTTTCCAATCAAATGTATGCTTACCTTTTGAACTAGTTGCATGATATTATTTTTCTACCCATGATAGTTCAACTATCCCCATCTTTCTTAGGTTGAATACCCACTTTACCTAGGAGGACATTTGGCTCATTAGATGACCAAAGGATAGACGCAAATTTTATGGTCTAAGAACTAACATCTATTACAGGTGTTTGGTGACTTAAGGGACATGAATCTTGAGGTGAAGCTTTAAATACATACTTGCACTTCCAAAGATTCTTTGAGATATTTGGAAAGATTTGTAACATCATAAATTGCACCTCATCCAATTCCATGTCACATGAGTGCCTTTTCTTTGAGCCAATTGGAGTCATTCATCTCTTTGTTTGTTTGTTTGCGCAGATTGTCGCATCAACTTAGAATATAACCTTTTCCCAATCAAGCTAACCATTTGACTTATGGACACTAGCATGTCACAGAGACATCCACACACTGCATAAGCATCTCGTGAATATGTCAACTTGTAGGTGGTTGTTTGAGCATTATGCCCATGCCTGGAAGAATTTGTAATTCCCCTATTCACAACCACCAATGTCAAGATTCTTCCTTGGGCTCTATATCTTATTCATTTGAGCCTATATTGGGAATTCTTGACTATTTTGGGAATTCTTGAGCTCTTGGCATTCTATTCTTCATCTTTCACATGTTTTCCAGCATTCAACATCCACCATTATCATAGTTTTGGAGATTTCTTAGTGCTCAACTTCATTCCTTTGGGTGATAGCTCCTTGAGTGTTAAAGGGGAGTTCCCTCTCTCTTTGTTCACTCACACATCCATTGTTTTCTATCAAGCATATCTCTCATTTTAATTATTTACTTATTTCTTTATCATTTTTCCTTTATTTGTGGCTATTATCTTGGCTATCTGTGGAGGTGGAAACATTGAAGAGGGGGTCTAACTGAGGCAGATGTCTTAACACAACCCAAACATTTTTCCTCTTGCTTGTGTGCATATTTGTTATTGAGAGAGTAAGATTGCTTTGTTGGATGCTTCAAACATGGACTGATTGTGAGCTTTCTCCATCTTGACCTTTTATCTCTTTAGATGTTGTTGTTAAATCATAGCATTTATTTTACTCAACATAGTATCTTTAGTTCAGTAATTTCATTATATTCACATTCGTTGTATGGCATTTGTACTATGTTTGTATAGGATGTTAGCATGTTGCAATGGTGTCCCAATTCTATGTACTAGTCCTGAGAATAAAGGCTCACTAGAGGTCATTCAAAGGCCTTTATAGCTTGACTATTAAGTTTTATAGTTTCATCCCCTAGCGCACCAAAGTGTTAGTAAAGTGAGGTAGAGTGGAGGCAGATTTTCTCTTTGAAGTTCATCATGTTGAGAGTAGAAAATCCTATCCTCTACATTTTGATGAACCTGACATGGATCAATTGCACTTTTAATTTCTCACTGTGTGTGTGTGTGGTTATAAGTTAAAAATAAAAGAATATAAATAATAATGATGCTCTACAAAAAAGAATGTTAGATAACCTGTGGTAAGGCAACACACACACACAAGAAACACAAGAAACAAGAGTTAGTGTTAACAACCAAAGATTATTCTAAACAGGTATATCAAGAGAGACACTAAAAACCCAATAGAGCATTTAACAATGAAAACAAATGCAACAAGGCATCTCCAAATGCCTTCCACCATGTTTGTAGCTCCTCCTCCCTTATTCCTCTCCTCTCCAAGTTTCCAAATGAGTGTAGCTCCTAGTAGTTTTTTGCACTATGGATGTCTTATGGAGATTTAAGATTGAAATGCTTTAAACTATGCTATGCAAGTGTAAAACAAACTAAATATGAGATGCTATGAAATGGACTAAGATTTATTTTAGTCCAAAATGACAATACATGAGTGATTTAGATTATGCTAAAATGTTCTCTCTAAAATTGGCTATAAGTTAAATGCATACAAGTTTTCAGGATTTGGATTATGAAGAAATGAGCTCTATTTATAGGTAAAATGGAGCAATGGATGGTTGAGATTGAGTAATCTCAACAAGGGTCAGGATTGAATGGTTTAAGATCCATGGGAGGGATTTCAACCCAATCCCAGGATGACAAGTGTCAACATGAGATGGGTTGAGAGGAGAGGGAAGAAGCATTAAATGCTTGACATGACCTAAGGGTTAACTTGGGAGGTGGGGTTAATGTTGAGTTGAGTGAATAAATTCATTATTCAAGGAATAATGTTTTTATCCAATGGATAAACTCTTGTGCAAGAGTTAGTGAGGATAACCATGGTCAAAGCAATAAATGCTTGAGGAGACACATGGGTTACATGAGAGTTAAGTTAGAGGTCAAAGTCCCTAACCATGGGTGCAAGTGGATTTAACCATAAATGATTATGTAAGAGCCATTAATGGTCATGTAAGAGCCATTAGTGGTTTGGAAGACTTTAGAGGTTAGATTGTTGAACACATAAAGCATTAAATGCTTTTCAAAGACTTTGAGGGCTTTGAGAAGTGACTTCAAGTTGCTTAGGAATGTGACAATAATTAGGGGATGGATTAGGCTAATTAGGAATGGTTAAAAAATGGTTAGAAGAGTCTAGAAGGGGGTTTAGGATTGTAAGTGGGTTTGGTGGGTGAGGGAAAATAAGATTTTTATTAAAATAAAATTCATTTATTTCAACAAAATAGGTGCAACTTGCATTTTTAAGAGAATGCAAGTGGGGGGGATTTAATGATTTAAATAAATGTTTTAATTATTTATTTAAAAGAGGAAAGGGGGTAAATTGAATAAATAGGATTTATTCATTTAATTGATTGTGGATTTGGTTTAATAAATAAATTAAAATAAATTGAATAGTTTATTTAATTAATAGGAGAATGATTGAAGATGAATTAATTAAATGTTAATTTAATTAACTATTGGCTAGTGGGTTTATTAATTAAATAAATAGCAAATATTCATTTAATTAAAATGGACAGATTTATGTGACTACAAATAATAATATAATAAAATTTTAATAAAAATCCTTTATCATCAAGTGTTGTAAGACTTTTAAGGTACCCTCGTAGAGTGGTCAAATTGTCGTAGAGCTTGTCTATGAGCTTTACAATCCAAAATGCCACAAGGGGCTATTGTAAGAAGGACTATTAGGAAGAGAATCCCTCTGAATCGTTACAATCCCCCTCGACCAGGTCTGATGTTTAAAGAACCACTTTTTGATCTAAATGACTTCATGACTTCCCACACTGTTAGGACCATTATGATAGGGAGTATTTCTCCATCTAGTTCACAATCTAATTATTAGAATAAAACCTTGATGAACTCCCCCCATCTTCTCCTTCTACTATTGAATGTAACTTCATCATCACTATTGAGTTTGACCGAATTCATATGTTAGAGGAGAACTTGAGATATTTCAATTGGTTCTTAAATTAGGAAAATGTTCTCCCTCAGGTTGGGAATGTCGTAAACACTTTGAAAGACATGTTTATTTCAGATAGAAGAGACCTAAAGATGTTGAGGGAATTATTGTTAATTGTTAAGAGTCCGTAACATCCTAAAATTGCACCCCTTGCAATTTTCGACTACATTTGGGTCTTCACCTTAGTGTTTGTGCCCCTCGGCCTAATCATAGACTTGATTATGCTCACACATATCAAAAACCTCATGCAATTCATTGGTGCACCCTACTGCACCTCGATCTTGCCCCATATTAGGGCAAGACCAGGGTGTGGTACCCTGGTATCCCTTAATGGGGACCTATCTTGGATCCCTCTCTCTGACCTATCTCAAATTTGTAGCGGGAAAATCCCCTCTATGTCGGCTGAAGTTGGAAAATCAGTCAATTAATCCTATGAGAAAGTATATAAGAGGGATTTCCCCTCTCATTTGAAATCTAATTAAATTCAATCAAGCATCCGAGAATTCAAGAGATCAAGCATTCAAGAGCAATTGAGCATTTTCAGTCTTGCTTCAAGCTTTGGAGCAACAATAGAGTCAAGATTTCAAGCATTGAAGAGGAGATCATCATTCTACTTCATGAAATCATAATTCCATGTGGAGGCAAGCAAAATTTCACAAGGAGGTATAAGCATTTCATTTTCATGCAATTCAACATTTCCTCAAAGAGGAGGATTTCTACTTTCAGTTATTTCAATTACATTATTTCAACCCCTTGGTCAATGCCAAAATTGGGGTTTGACTTAAAGGCAAGCCCCTATTCCCAACAAATTTCCCTTTCCTTCTATGTGCAGAAAGCAGGTGCACAGTTGTACTTCTAGAATTAAGCTTTATTTGCAAAGATGGAAAAACCCTTTTCGACACGCGAAAAGTTCAGAGGACCATTAGGAGGGTGACTTGGTCTGGACACATGGTCCCTGCAACTTTTGAAAAATTTCACAAATCAAAAAGTAGCTCTGAATCATCTCAAACTTCTCAAATCCAAGTGTACAACTAAATCCTAGATTTGTCACTCATTGTTTTCTCATACTTTGTCTTCATTTTCAGCACTTAGTCTTAATTCAATCAATCAACTTACAAAAGAGGGTCAAACACATTCCAAACACAATCAATCTACTTAGTATTCAGTCCTTTGCATCATTTAGGATTGGATCTAGTGGATTCACCCCCTCTTTTGAATGTAAAGTCCCCCAAGTGAAAATTGAACTTAGTGAATCCCCCTTTCCCCGTTGTGGATTTGCTAAGCTCCCAATTTTTCACTTTACAGAGATATGTGCCTCTAGCGAGAACTCCTCCTTAGGTGAATTAGTTTGACACCTATAGTTATGAAATTGGTGTTGACATATCTGGGATGGTAGTACATATGGTTGACTCAGGACCACTATCCCTAGCATCAATGCCTCTACCATTCCCTTGGGTTACAACATGTCTAGCAATTACACTACCACTTCCACTGCAACTCATACTACTTTTGTTAGTGTTGGTCGAGGTGGTGGTACACGTGGTACTCCTCGTCCTCCCCAACTCACAAATCTTGTTTTGAATACCATATTGCAAAACATGGGCCAATTGCAACAACAACTCACAAACCTTGCATCAATCTCTATCCAATCTTCTTTGTTTACTTATTATTGAAAGAGCCCACTTGATTTGATTATCCTTAACACTATCCTTCCCTGGGGGGTTAAAGTGTTGAAATTCATCTGATTCAATGGAGATGATGATCCTAATGTGCATATCAATTCATTTATGACCATGTGTAGCAATTACCATAGTTTGAATTTTGTCTTGCTTAATATTTTCTCACACTCCCTCGAGGGAGCTATATTAGAATGGTAGAACTTGTTACTTGATCATTTCATTCAAACATTTGATCAGTTTATGATTTGTTTATCAAATAGTTCCAAGCCAACATTGGTAGCAAGGTCACCATCGCAGACCTTGTTCATTTTAAGAAAAAGTTGAATGACAAGGTTATTGATTTTATTTTACGTTACCAATCTATTGTTAATTCTATGAGGATCCGGTTAATACTGAGAGGGGGGGTGAATCAGTATTAACACAAATTGAAACTTTAAACCTCAAATCAAACTTATATCAGATCTGAAATTATCTACCATATAAACCAACTCATTATCAGTACTGCTAACCTTTGATAAACCTTTGATAACTATCATAACCGGTGTACTCAGAAATAGTGCATGAAATGAAACATAAACAAGAACATCACATGAAAAGAATTCCACACATGAACACCATAATTTTTTTGATGTGGAAGCCCAAATGGGAAAAACCACGATGGGAGTTGGTACCCACAAATATTTTTACTCTTTTGAAGTATGTCGTATTAGGAGCTTAGCCCTATTAGGAGCTTACAATACGCCCTGTAGGAGCAGACCCTGTTAGAAGTCACACGGTTAAGGGATTTGCCTTGCAACCCGATTAGAAGCTTGATGATCTATTAGGATCAACCTCATGAGATAATTTACCACTCTTTTTGAGATTTTCCCTATTAGAGGACTCAAATGTTTAAGGCTTGTTAGGACCTACCTGGTTAAGGGATTTAACCTGCTATAACTGTTAGGGAACAACAGTGAAAAAGTGATCTATTACTTGCACTTCTCAACTTGCTAGATCAGATCCAGTTATGCTCAACACTCTGCAACTCTCAGGAAGATCTCACACTACTCTTGGACGACTCAACACATTCTTCTAAGACCATCGACATAATAAACATCGACTGTGTCATCCTAAACAGCCATCTCAACTAGGTCGCCCACTAAACATTAATTACATCATGAAATTATAATATAAATCATAAGAGATCATCTCAAATCAATATACAAATCATTACATCAAATTACAATGCAATATCAACTATTGGTTGATCGAAACCCATCACAAAAATTCGATCTGTACCAAAGTCAAAACCTTAAAACACTCCACTAAGAGTTTTGTTGTTTCCAAAGAAATTCCTCCATCATTCATGCCAAAACAATATTTAAATCATTCATGTGGGTTGTTCCATGTTGCCACCTTCATGTAGACTCATCGTCAATCACCGTCATATCAAAAATCTTTACCTGTTTGATGATTTCTTCATCAGTCTTTAAACCCTACTAAAACCCTATCAAAACTTCATTAGAAATTTGAAACAAGTCTTCTAATAGTCATCATAAGATGTGGTTCTGGTCAGATACTCATTTCCATGATACAATCTAACATTCCAAACCACAAATCACCAATCATTATGGATCACCCGATTCAACCAAAACATCTTTGTTTTATCAGTTAAAGTCCTAATTCACAATCTTTTGTTCTTTGCCGGTAAACCAAATCACTTAGGTGACAAACCAAAATATCAAGAACATCAGAAATCATCATCAACATTAGTTCACATCGGTTGCCATCAATGACAACATAAATAATTGATCATGTCATCTAACCACAAAATCTCATTCTTTTATCCTCTACCAGTTCAGACATCATCCTTCAACTACATCATCTCATCTGCATTAGTTATGCCAAATGCCAAAATTATCCCCCTTTGGCATTGATGGCAACATCAATTAGATATACAATCAGAGTAACATCATCATTTGCAACTTGCTTGCTGGTATCACATCATCTGTCGGTTCTCCTCCTTTTGTTTTCTCCCCCTTAACCAATGCTTCTCTTAATCTGATCTTCAACTTCTCCCCCAAGTCATCTACAAATTCTCCCATATCTAATTTCTTTTCTTCTCCCCCTTTGATAACAATGCCAAAGGTATAAATGCATCACTTGTCTTCAATTATGCTCCTACATCTTCCATCATCTTTGCTAATCAAATGAGAAAATTATATCTGAGCATTAAATCAGAGCTTTACATCAGACTTGATCCCTCAAAGGAATAGCCTACACCTTCATCAATCCTTAGTGAAAGATAAACTTGAAATCCACAGGATTGATGTATCTTCATCATTCTAGTTGTTCTAGTGTAGGAGTCTAACCCCTAGTTTACCTCTAAGAAACTTAAAGGTAGTCTTTGGTAAGGGCTTAGTAAAGATATCAGCTAATTGATCTTTACTCTTTACATATTCCATCTTCACCTATTTTTCTTGAACTCTTTTCCTTAGGATATGATACTTCAATTCAATGTTCTTGGTTCTAGGATGAAGTACAAGATTCTTAGAAATGTTTATTACACTTGTATTATCACAATAGATAGTCACCAGTTCAGACATATCTATCTTGAATCCTTCTAGCACATGTCTCATCCATATGGCTTGCATGCAATTCATGGATGCAACAACATACTCTGCTTCAAATGTAGATTGAGAAACACAAGTTTTTTTCTTGCTCGTCCATGCCACTAATCTTCCACCAAGTAGAAAGGCTCCACCGGTTGTGCTTTTCCGGTCATCCACATTACCTGCCCAATCAACATTAGTAAAGACATCCAAAGTAAAATCTCCTTTGCAAGGATACCATAAACCATAGTCTATTGTGCCTTTGAGATACCAGAAAAATCTCTTCACAACCACAATGTGACTCTCCTTAGGCTATTTTTGAAATCTAGCAACTAATCCAACAACATGAGCAATGTCTGGTCTGCTATGAACAACATAGTGTGGCTTTCCAATCATATATTTGTACTCTTTTTCACTAACAACAAGGGAATCATCTTGCTTTGACAATTTTAAGCCTACCACCATCGGTGTACCTACCGGTTTGCAGTTTTCCATGTTGAATGTCTTCAACACCTCTTTGATATACTTGGTCTGACAAATAAAAATACCACCATCCAGTTGTTGGACCTGTAAGCCAATAAAAAACTTTATTTCACCGATTAGAGACATTTCAAATTCCTTTTTCATCTCATCAACAAAATTCATAGACATTTCATCATTGCCACCAAAAATGATGTCATCTACAAACACTTTTGCTATCAACATCTTGTCTCCATCAATTTTCAGATAAATGTTGTTGTCCTCACTGGTATGTTGGAATCCAATCTTGATCAAATGTGCATGTAGTCTCTCATACCATGCTCTCAGTGCCTACTTAAGACCATATAGTGCTTTATGCAATTTACATACCATGTCCTTATCATCAGTCAAGGAAAATCCATCTGGTTGTTCAGTGTATACTTCTTCTAGAATTCTATTAAGAAAGATTGATTTGACATCCATTTGATAGACTTTGAAACCTTTATATGCACCAAATGCCAACAACATCCTTACTCCTTCTAATCTAGCAATCGGTGCAAATGTTTCACCATAATCCTCACCTTCTTCCTGTGCATACCCTTTGCAGACTAACCTCGCTTTGTTTCTCACAATTTTTCCTTCTTCATCCAACTTATTTCTAAAGACCCATTTTGTTCCAGTTACATTCTTATCCTTCGGTCTAGGAACAAGCGACCATGTCTGATTCTTCTCAATTTAATCTAATTCTTCATTCATTGCTTTAACCCAATCATCATCTTTTAGTGCTTCCTTTACTGTTTTGGGTTCTATTGTGGAAATCAAACATGTGTTCTCTCGGATCTTTCTCCTGGTTTGCATACCTGCATTCTTATCACTAATTATCTGCTCTTGTGAATGATTCAATCTTACATATCTAGGTATTTCTTGTGTTGGTTCTACATTTTCTGCATCAGGTTCTTCATTTTCTTCCTCACTGTCATCGCTTACTAGTTGAGTACCTAATTTTGCATTAGCTGGTTCATCATTGTTTTGTGCTTCCAGTTTAATGATCACAAATTGTTCTTCATTATCATCCTTTTTAGGTTCTGATCTGCTTGTACCTTCAGACTTATTAGATAGATCATCAACTTTTACATTAGCACTTTCAACAATTTTTTAGTTCTCTTATTGTGACATTTATATACCTTACTCTTAGTAGAGTAACCAAGAAAAATTCCTTCATCAGATTTTGCATCAAATTTCTCAATGTAGTTATCTCTCTTAATAGAATATTGACTCCCAATTTTTTTTAAATAACTTACGCAAGGTGTTTTTCCATACCATAGCTCATAGGGTGTCTTGTTGTTACCTCTTTTTACTAGTACATGGTTTAAAGTGTATACAAGAGTACTGTCTGCTTCTCTCCAAAACATTTTAGATATATCACCCCATAATAACATGGTTCTAGGAACATCAATTATTGTCTTATTCATCCTTTCTGCTATGCCACTCCATTGTGGTGTCCTCGGAGCAGACATCTGTCTCTTGATACCCCATTCATCACAATACTTAACAAATTCATCAGATGTGAATTCACCTCCCCGGTTTGATCTTAAACACTTCAAGTTCTTACCAATTTCATTCTCAACCAGAGCTTTAAATGATTTAAATTACTAAACGCTTCTGATTTCTCCTTCAAAAATGTCACCCACATCATTTTAGAATAGTCATCGGTAAAAAGCATGAAATACCTATCACCATAATAACTCTTTGTTCTCATAGGGCCACAAAGATCAGTATGTACCAAGTCCAAAATATTCTCAGAAGTATAATTCTTGGTCTTGAAATAAATAGAGGTCATCTTACTGATTTGACAATCTTTGCATATCACATTATCCGGTTTGACAATTTGTGGCAATACTCTTACAACACTTGACTTACTTACTTTAACCAAATTATCAAAATTAACATGACAACATCTTTTATGCCACAACCAACTGTCTTCCATTCTTGCAACCAGACAATTATTAACATTACTATTCAAATGGAATAAGCTACCTCTAGTTTGCTTCTCGATAGCAATCAGTTCACCATTACCTCCAAGAATTTTGCAGACTCCACTTTTAAACTCAAACAAATAACCTTTATCATTGAGTTGACCAACACTTAAAATATTATGCTTTAGACCATCTACCCAAAACACATCATCAACATCACTCTTCCCATTTAAAGAAATAGAACCTTTACCTTTCACCATGCAGGGAGAGTTATTTCCAAATCTGACAACGCCTCCATCAAATTCATCAAGAGTTATGAACTTACTTTTGTCTCTGGTCATGTGGTGTGAGTAACCATTGTCTATAATTCATTCATCACTATTCTCCATATGAGATACTTGTGCCTTTTCATCTAACAGTTCCTCCTTCATGGCTACAAACACAATTTCCTCATTGTCATCTTCATCTTTAGACTCCTCATCGGTCACACCTTCATCTACTGCAACATAACATTGCTTTTTTCCCTTTCCTTTATATTTTCTAAATTTCTCCTTCTTGTCAGCATTAGGACAATTAACAACAATATGACCAATTCTACTACAAGAAAAGCACTTCAAAGGTAGCTTTCCTTTATACTTACCTGTGCCTCCAGGAAATATTTTTGCTAACAATGCCTCAAGTTCCATCACATTATCTTTGTCTTCATTTCCCTGGTTACTTCCATGACTTGACATGCACTCATGATTTTGACATACATCTTTTCCTTTTCTAGCAGATGAACTGGTAACAAAATCTTTAAAGGCAGATTCACTAGATTTAGTAATATTGTTGTCAAAACTATTCAACTCAAAATATGTAAGTTTACCAATCAATGAATCAACAATTACCTTATCCTTTGAAATAGATCTAAGTTCTTGGATTGTAGATACTCTTTTATAATACTGACACTAATACATTTGGGGTCAAATTCTGATGGAGGTTTCTGACGGACAAGGAGCGTTGGGGTCAAATTTGATTTTTTTTAAAAATATGTTCGTGTTCGTCGGAATTCCGACGACATTGGGCATTTAAAAAAAAAAAAAAAACACAACGCATTTTCATTTTGAATCGAAGCAATTCGAAGCAACCGACGACCGTCTTGCCTCCCTACCCCCCCCCCCCCCCCCCCCCCCGCCGGAGCGATCTCTGCACAAGCAAGGTAAGGGCAACTAAATTTTTTCCGCAATCATATTGAGACTGGTTTTTTTTTGCGAATTAATCCATTTTACAAATTAATCACATGCTGTGCATGAAACCTTTGACCCAATAGACACTACACATGCAAAGCTCGAAATGAGTTAATAAAATGTTTTTGAACCAAATGCTTAACAATATTTAGACATGACAGTAACGAGGATTTTTACAAAAACAACCCTTAATCATACAATAAATATACATACCAGTTTGTATATTTATCAGACACGGACTACCAGTTACATAGTCATCCAAGAAGCAAGAACCCTAACTAGAACCAAGAAGAAAGAACCCTAACTATTGTGTGTCATAGCCAGAGCTCGAGATATTGTAAATGAATTTCAATGGGATGATAAAAAAAAGTTAAGTATAATATATTCCCATTTTCTAGTGACATAAAGTGTCCCATTCTTTTAATGCCTTTAGAAAGTGTTTCAAGCCCAAAGTCTTTTAGACACTATATTCAATGCCGTTAGAAAACTACTAGGCAACAATTCTCTTATCCAATGATCAAAACCATATAACATATGCTCACATATTCAAATAGTATCACCAAATTTGATGTTCTATGCAATATAAACATAGACTGGAGTAAACATATGAATGAGGAGTCTTACTAATAAGACCCTTTTCCAAGTACATATTAAATTTTATCTTTTTCAGCCTATATCATATGGTAATGTATCCTTTTTCAAACCATGTAATTGTATTTGCATATCATCACTATATTTTTCTATAGAAACCAAAGTCAATGAAGATACATGCTAAGAGATGATTGTTCACTGATGTCATTGTAATGTGAATCCTATAGTGTTCTTTTTTCATTGTTCTACAGTGCTTCTCAAGCTGCACCAACATAGTTTTATTTAATGGCTTTGTTTTGATAGTGATTTCTCCATGGCTTCCATTGTCTTTTTCTTGGCACATTCAATGCATTGTCATCTATCACTACTATTTATTGTCCTTTTTACCTTTATTGAGGTTGTTCTCATACATGTCATTCACTTTGTCTATGAGTATATCTCAACCAATTCACTGTTGTAAGTAGAAATAAAAGATTAGTCTCATCTCTTTTACTATTTTAGACCTTCATAGTAATCTTTGCAATATATCATTTCCTTCCAATTATATGGAATAATGATTTTCTTTTTATGGAATGTGATGAAGGCTTGAGTGTGTCTTCTTGAACAAAAAGAGGACTTAGAGAAAGTAGATTCACATAAGGATAGGTGGATTTTCCTTAAGATGAAGGGATAAGACTTAACAAAAAGAGGACTTAGGATGATGATCACAAGGAGGATTCATTTAAGGATATGGCATATTCACCTAAGGGATAGTGTATTCTCCCAATAATATGGAAAAATTATTGATTGGTGGAATGACATACTAGATCAAGGAATGATACAAGGGTAGATTCACCTAAATATAGGGTAAATTCAGCTAAAAGGGTACCCATGAGATTGTGGTACTGAGTACCTATCTATGGATGGTGTATTTGGATACAAGTATGATGAAACCATGCTTGTGTATGATGAAACAAAGTCCAGATCTCTATTATAGGTCCAACATAATCTCTATTATTTGAGACACCATTTTATTAGCATATCCAATTAGGGTAATTTATGGGTTTAATTATGGATCATGTTGTCTATTTCCATGCACGATTGAACTTATTTGGATGTATTGTGATTATTTTAATTTTGAAGTTATAAATAAATTATGTTTGTACCTTAGAAAGGGTAACTCCAATTGATGTTTGGGTAGTTTATTTGAAAACTTATGGTGATTATTACCCTATGTTATGTAATGGAGTTATTTTTACACTAAGTAATTAACTAGAAAAATGAATTTGTATTGTTGTACAAGTATGATACAATACAAGTATGATGAAACCATGCTTGTGTGTTTACATGTTTGTGCATCCTATTGAGAACCAACCTCGCTGTTGAGGAACTCAATAAATGTGGTGTTAAGTAGAAGAATGGAAAACTCAAGAAGCTATGGTGACATATTGTGGCATTAGTAGGGATTATCTCTATTGACCACACCTTTCAAAGATAGTATCCCCTAGTTCTCCTCATAGAATGGACCATTGGATGGCTCATAGTGGTATCCTATCCTACATTTATCTTGATGGCATTGCCGATAGTTGGTATGTGGTTCTTGGTATGAGTTTCCTCTTACCCTATTATCTTATTTATATCTTTGTTCCAACATGTGGAGATTGATTTTTGTCATGCTATGATGATTTTCATGTTTGCATGTGTTTTGACATTATGCAAATAGATATGATGTCACACCATACTTATGTTTTGATATAGTGTAGGTGATGGTTACATGTTGTTGATGGTAGAGATTTGGGTTCAAAGACACAATTCCACACACACACACAAATATTTGAAGATGCATTTTATATTATTCCTTCTTAGTGGCGATTAGTGTTGGAAGATTTGCACACATGTAGAGAGGAACTCATGTTAGATACAATAGGTTGTGTTTGATAACATTTGAATGTGCCTCATGATGTATACATATAGCTTTGGTGTGTGACATGCATGCACATTTTTCCATAAGACACATTGCTATGTGGCATGTGCCCTATGCATGTCATATTTGTGAGGCACGTTGCTATGTGCAATGTGGCCCTAGGTGTGCCTTCTATATGAGGTGTATTGCCATGATATGTTAGGATTTGTAGTGTGCAGGCCACAAATGCATGCATGAGGGACTATTATTATAGTCATGTTTTTTGGGCATGTAGCCTAGGCATGTCTTCTCCATTAGGTACATGGCCATGCCGTGTGGGATTTTTTGTGCTCATGCCACAAATGCACACATGAGGGACTATTATTGGAGTCATGATGAATCTTCACTCTATTTAGCCACAATTTCTAGTTGTATAGTTATGTACTGTGTACTTTTAAGGATTGTGAAGTTTCCTTCAATTATTGATGATCTCTCATCTTTGTTGCATGGGCCAACAATTTTATTTTATCTTGTTTGAATTATTTTAATCACTAAATTGTGAGTTTTCTCTATTGTGTAGTTATTGTGGCTATGCTTGATTTGCTATTGGAATTGAACACATTTATTTGACTTATTATTGTTACTATTTTTTCTTTCTTTCAATATTTATGATCTTTGGTAGTTTAGTGAAACTCTTGCTATTTTTAAATGTTGACTTCTATGTTGTGATGTGATTCCTCACCAAGCTCGACATAGATAACCTTGGATGAGTGTATATAAGGAATCAAACATTGGGAAAATTTGAGGATAGGGGTAAGTGTTTGTTGTATGGGTAGCTACGATCCACTTGTACATTCTTAGTAATTATTGACGGCTATGTCTTGGAGCTGACTAATCCCATTAAACAAACAAGGGGGAAGTCATACATAATCGTATGGATCCTCCCTAGTTGTGTGTGGATTCAAGATGGCCATCATTTCATATGGTTCTTGGTTACTTTGTGAGACCATGGCATCCTCTTAGACCAATATGTGAGCCTTGTATTGTTATCCCTGCAATGTGGATGAATAAGTGTATGTTTAAATAAATGCTTTGCTTAGAATACTCAAAAATGTCTCTCAAAAAGTCTGCAACAGGCAAACTTTTAGTAAAAATTTGCAGACACAATGCTCAGAAATTCACACAATCAGCTACATTAAATACATTCTCTATTAAGTTCAATGGTTTTGGTTCGATTTGCAATTTTTGTGAAGCTTTTGCACTGAAGTTTCCATAACCTAATTTTTTTGCCTGTGAAGAAAGACCATGTCAGATAATATCAGGGAAGAACAAAATAAGGAGACAATTGCTAGGTTATGGTCTAACTTGAAAAGAAAAGGTGATGGGAAATGTTATTGTCCCTGCAAAATTTGTAAGGGCTTAAAGACTAGAAGACTTCTAATCAAAACAACTAAGAAACATTGTAGGCAACATGGTCACATTGAAGGGGGACATGATTATCATCCACTGGTAAGTTGTTCATTATATCGTTTTAACAATTTATATACATAAGAAATCACTTGATAATGAGATCATGATCACGGTTTATTTATGTATATCAATTTTATATAGGTGGAGCACCCTAGAGCACATGGTATGGATCAACAAAACCCTAAGAATATGGTTTTGGAAGTGGAGGAACATGGAGGTGTGAATATCAAAGCTAAAGATAATGATCCCATGGAAGATGACGATCATGCACCAGAAAACACAATTGAAGATGATGGTACAAATACATTGATCCATGACACATTTAGTACTGGCACAGCTGATCATGATGATCAGGATGACCTTGATGTTCATGATTTACCTCTTCTTGAGAAGGCGTATGAGCCCCTTTACAAAGGCTCCCAAACAACTCTTCTCTTTGTTGTATTGTTGTTGGTGAACTTGAAGGTTATGAATGGTTTATCCAACATAACAATCTCTCATATGTTAAGGTGTGTCATACATGTCATTACAGTTAATAAATGGTGAATCATGTACCATTAATATTCTTTATATTAACACCTCAAACTTTTTTTTTTGCTGTAGATTGATAGGTGAGTTTTTCTTACCACCATCAAATATTCTACCTCGCTCTCTAAGAATTATCTGCCATTATGAAAGATATTGGAATGGAGTATCAAACAATAAATGCTTGTCCCAATGATCATATTATATATCATAAACAACATGAATTTGGAACAGAATGCCCTGAATGTCATATCAGTAGATATCGAATAGATCAAATAACAAAAAAGTTGCCTCGCAAGGTTCTTCGTTATATTCCCATTATTCCACATATGCAACGATTATTCAGGTGCACTAGCTTGGCACAATTTATGGATTACCATGCACACAATAGAAGTCAAGATGACATTATTCGAATGCCTGTAGATGGTTCAGCATTTATGGACATAGAGGAAAAGTGGCCACACTTTAAAGAAGAACCTTGTAATCTCAGGCTTTCATTGGCAGCGGATGATGTCAATCCATTTGGAGAGTTGAGATTTGTTTACTCGGTGTGGCCTATTTTTGTTATCAACAATAATATTCCTCCATGGATGTCAATAAAGAGGGAGCACATAATGTTGGCAATGATTGTTCCAGGTATTTTATCATTTAATAGTCATCTACATTTAATTATAAATATTGCAGTAAAATGGTCATAATAATTATGTAATGTTTTTGTTCATTCCACTAGGCAAGTACCAAGTTAAAGATATGAATGTATATATTGAGCCTCTTATCGATGAGCTGCTGGAATTATGGAATGGTGTGACCATGTATGAAATCTCTAGACCAATAGGACAAAGACAATTTCAATTCCATGCAATGCTTGTATGGACAATACATGATGCCCCAGGGCTAACACATTTTTGTGGTACGTTATAGTGTTCAAGTTGTGCATGATAATTATAATTATAAAAATTAATAGATTTAATAGAATTATACATTATCTTGTAGGTCTTCAAACAAAGGGAAAATTTGCATGTCCAGTTTGTGGTCCAAAGATGAAATCTCGTCATTCAAAAAGTTTAGGAAAGCAGGTGTTTGATGAGTATAGGCACTTCCTTCACAAAAATCATAAGTACCAGAATACTGAAAAACATCTTTTCAATGGGAAAGAAGAGACCACCTCAAAGCCATGAAGAATGACTCCTCATTTATGGAAGTTGGAATATAATAGAATTAATCGTCAAGGTAATGTCATTCCATCTAATGGTTTATGTTTGGAATCTGAATTTTTCTATCGTGTTTTGTTTACTGATGATGTAATTGATGATACTGAAGGTCGTCAAGGCATGGATGGCCACCTTCCAAAGGGACTAAAAAGTTATCCTAGACAATTTAGTAGGTTGCCTTACTACGAGCAGCTACAAATTGTGCATTTGTTTGATACAATGCATATTGGAAAGAATATAACAGAGACATTATGAAAAATATTGGATTGAAGGCGTGACAAAGAAAAAAATGTCAAAATTTGTAGTGACATTGTGGAATCCAATCATGCAATGAAAAATGTCATTCAATCAAATAGCAATGGAGATCAGATTAATAAGTGCCCTTCCTTGGTTATTAACGGAGCAGCAAAGCAATTCTATAAAATAAATCATACAAAAAATTTGATTTCCCACAAGATTTGCTGCGAACATAAACAATCTCATATCAAAGAAGAGTGAATTTGGGCCAGGGATGAAAACACATGATTGGCATACCTTCATTAAGGTAATTCGCATTCTTGTGTATTTACTATATATTTGTATACTGTGCATGTACTTTTCATTGTATTATGTTAGAAAACAATGAAAAGATCATTTTATAATTGTTGCACTACGTTCTACCTCTATCTCTCCCAGACCACTTCGACAATAATATCAAGCAAGTCATATATGATCTTGGAAAATACATGAGGTAAGTAGTGATGTTTGTTCAATTTGTTGTATATATATTATATTTGCCATTTGTTTTACTTGTTATGCAATATATTTGTATATTATTTTGTAAAGTCTCGTTTATATATTTTTGCGTCTTCAATCTCTTTAATTAGGTGGTTTTCATCTAAAGAAATCCACAAGGAAGATATAAAATATTGGAAGAGAAAAATCCCTCATCTAATGTGTGAAATGCAAAAGTGTCTACCTTCACTTTTTTCAATGCACAAGAACACTACCTCATACACCAAGTTGAGGAGATCGAATTGTGTGGACCTGTACACACTAGGTCAATGTGGATGGTTGAGAGGAACTTGAAATTTTTGAAGGCTTTGGTTCGACAAAGAGCACATCCTGAGGGTTCTATGGTGGAGGGATATATGGTATACCAAACTATGGTGTACATTACTAAATATCTTCCTAACTTTGCAGCAAAAATCCACGTAGATCGCATTTGGGATCCCAATCCCATTAATAAATTCGAAGGGGAGCACTTGATGGGGAAAGGTAGATTGAAGAAAGTGAGAGGTAATTATAAGATGTTATTGTAGTAAATTAATTTTTTCATCTTCTAAATAAATCAATTGTAAGTGGTCAATTAATTATTTGTACAGTTGGTCGGGAGTGGGATGCACTACATTTGTATATTGCAAACAATCTTGATTGGATGATGGTCTGGATTGAACGATGTCAACATTCTGGTCACACATTAACATGGGATGGTGTCGCTTCATTGGTTAAAGAAGCTCATTGTAATGGAGATTCCAATGTTACACAAAGGGAAATTGATTTAGCATATGGTTTAAGAGATCAACAGGTACGTATAATTTTATTAATCACCCATATGTTTATCAACTCATGATGCAATAATTTTAATATGTTAGACATATTGCAGGTCAAACACCACAAGCCTATGTGTTGCAATGGTCATAAATTTCACATCAAACAGTTGGATGACATGAAGAAAACTTGTGATTCTAGGATAACTGCAGTCTTTGAGGTGACCAATATTTCATCTAGAAATGACATACATCCTCAAGTGTCTCAAAATCGATACTATGGCATTTTGGATGATATACTTGAGTGTGACTTTAATTCCTTCAAATTAGTTTTGTTCGTCGTCAAATGGTATAGGCTACAACTGAATATAAATGATCCTGATAGAACTGTTATCGAACATGATAATGGATTTACAATGGTTAATACAAGGTCATTTGAACGAGTTGGGGATGGGCCCTATGTTCTTCCAAGTCAATGTGAGCAGGTATTTTACTCGGAGGTTCCACATAAACCAGGTTGGTCATTTGTTGTTAGACATGATCCAAGAGGAAGGCTGATAATGTATAATGTGATGGAAGAAGATACCGAAGAAGTAGAAGATGATATAGATGATCATGATCGAAAGTTACTCGATGATGTTCCTGATGGAAATGTACACGAAGAAGAAGTTGATGATGATGATGGTGCTGCTGCTGATGATGATGGTGATGGTGATGGTGATGGTGATGGTGATGGTGATGGTGATGACGACGACGATGACGACGACGATGACGACGACGATGACGACGACGACGAGGATGATGATGATGATGATGATGATGATGATGATGATGATGATGATGATGATCAATGACATGAATGAAATGTATGAGATGCGATTATTATATTATCTATTTAATATTGATATCTTGATAGAAATTGATTTGACTTATATGGTTACATAATTAATTCATATGTTTTGAATTCTAATGCCATTACTTAATTAATTCATGATGCACCTCTAGCTATGTGATAGATGGTGATTTAAAATACATATGTGATGGATTACATGCTTATGATGATACATGTGACATTTTTTGAACTTTGTGTTTATTTATGGAATGTGGACTACTTATTAGCTATGTGATGGATGGTGATTTATGATATGTGTGTGATGGATTACATGTTTATGATGATACATATGTGATTCTTATGATTCTCAATTAAATATATGATGATACATATGTGATGCTTATGATGCTTATGATACTGTAGTATTTATTGTTTATCAAATTACAAATGTAATGCTTATGATGCTCAATTGTTGGTGCAAGAACCTGAACCCCTTTGACGAGGATCCTGCACAGTCTCATGGATCGACAGGTATAAGTCAATACACCTTATAGAAATAATTTTTTTTTTTTAAATTACAAGAAAAACAAACTTCCTTAGTTTTTCAAACATCAACATTAGTAGCAAATCTAATACAGTTATCAACACTTGAGGCTCCAGTTGGACTTACTCAAATTTTAATCTCAACATCAACTTTATGGCCGACTTCTTCATCAATATTACCCTCATTTGCAAAATATCTCTCTCATTACCAACTAAATCTCTCATTTGATGGTGCACAGGTATCACCAAATAGGTATTTGTCAGATGTGTCTTCCTCGAGTGAGGGAAATGCAGGAATAGAAGAGGAAAGTGAGACATGTAGTAGATCTCAAGTAGGGAGATCAACTAGAGGTCAAAAGATTAGAAGAAAATTCAATAAATGCATGGAATTTTTTCTTGCTCAAGGGGGGTCATGTTCTTATGATGATGAGACCAAAGGCGACATTGAGGTACAAACATCTACTGAAACAATGTGTACCCAAGTAACTTCCTCCAATAAACACTGATTTTTGTGTTAATGAGAGGATATATCACATAGCACCTTCGTCGTTACATGGTTTGGGCCTATTTTCCATGGACAGCATAAAGGTCTGTTACAACAAAGTTGTTGAATTGATGGAGTTTGTTGGACCTTGTTACAATTATAATGATTGGACTCAGATTGTTCGATATAAAAAAAGTATGTGTAGGTATGCACTGTCAGCCAATTATATACAACAAAAAGATAATGATCAAAGTAAACGCGTGGCTGTATACATTGATGGAAGGCCAAAAGCAACAGGGAATATTGTAGGTTTTATAAATAGTACATGACCTGGGTCAACTAATAAGCAACCCAATTGCATATATGAGGCACGTGAGGGAAATTGTGTGTTTGTATGTGCGATAAAATCAATAAGTGCAGGGGAAGAGCTACTAATTGATTACAATTTGAATCATATAGATACAAACAAAGTTACTATCATGGGGGTGGTACGTACTATATATATACCATTTAAGCCAACTTCCAATTAATGAATCCAATAAACCATTGTATTATTAAGTTTTTTTGCTAAGTCTATTGGTTTCATTTCGCTAAAATTTTTATATTTTTCCTTTGTCACAGGGCCACATGGATCCACCACATAGCACAGATAGGGGTGTAGGTCCCGACACTTCTACGGAGCAGGTAAACCTCATTGTAATTGTACAAATTAGATAGAATCAAATTGTTACATTATGATCTTTTCTTGAGTGTTTTGAAGTAATTTTGATAGTGTTAATTATATTCTTGTCACAAACAGATGTTCGGGATAAGGGAAAGGAACCTGCAGTACCTCAGTAGCTCCATAGGGATGTGGGGCAGTCGACAGTGTTATGCGTTGATGACATCGCACTTACCGCAAACCCTATGCAATTTGTACATAAGAATATTAGAAAAATTAGGCAAGAGATTCTTGATTTGGCAACCATAAGTCCTCAGACTGATGAGATAACAAAGAGGGTGCAACTATTGTTGATGACAATGGAAAACTTGCAAGTAAGCAGTAATGAAAGCTTTAATCATAACAAAAGTTCAATAATGGTTTATATTTTTATCTCTTTTATGTCATTAACTAAAATATGTATGTGTTGTTTTTACAGAAATTTATAGGGCCTCATCATCCTAGTGGCGATGATTAGGGTATTGCAAGTAGTTCAGGTGATGACCATGTTCTATATATTAAAACCACTCCTTTGGACTTGTGAACTTGCTTTTTCAATGTTTTACATATTTAATGTATTACTCTTCAGGTGCTGACATGGGTCCGAGGTCGAGCCCAACTGTATTGCCGACTGCAATGTCAGAAACATGTAGCATGCAGACATCGTCTATTGCACTGGCTCGTGTTGACCCGCCCACTGGTGGTAGATCCCTCTTTTTCTCTCTCTTTCGTTATGTGTTTATTACCCTTGAAGTGTTCTTTCTTGGAGGCATTTCATAGTGGATTCATTTACTGTGGCAGGAGATGCACATGAGGATGCGCCAGAGGCGAGTACTGCTGATAACATACCATCATTTCCTGGATCTTCCCGTATTGCTAGTACGGGAACGTTGTAGGCCACATTGGTGGTGAGAGACGAAGAAATGATTCCCTTGAAGATACAGAAGGTTCCAGGTACTTTAAAAATATTATTATAGATAGTCTAATTGTAATTTACTTACTGATCACTCATTTTGGACTAATGATCCCATGTTTATTTTGCAGGAAATGATATTTTTTATAAAAATCTTAATGACATTTCATTGCAGATATTTGGGCCCACCATACGTAAAAGGTGGAACATCATACGTGAACTAACCCTTATCCACTATTTTGATTTCATATCATTGCTAGAATAGTTTTCCTTTTATCCATTTCTTGAACTATATCAAAGGTAGCTTCAGTTTCTTTCTAAATCTAACAGGTTTGTTTTTGCTTTTAAGATGGAATGACCAAGAAAAAAAGTTAAAAGATGAACTCACAAAGCGTATGGTAGGGTTGTTTGGAAATGACACATTCGACAAGACTAAGCTCCTAGAAAAAGCTGGCACATATCTGAAGTATGTGAGAGACCAATACATGACACATTTAGAGAAGAATGTAAAGTATGAGCATCCCCCCATGATTCTAGAGAGGGAGTGGAAGGACCTGATTTTGGATGCAAAGGAGAGAATTGAAAGGAAAAAAGGAAATACACCACCAGACGCCAGAAGAAGGTATGTGATACTATTAAGAATGTGAATATGTACTAATTATTCATTATATTTATATAATCTAACATATTTCAAACTTTTCATAGATTGAGTGACACGTCAAAGGCAACCAAGGCAAGACAAGAAAAGCATGGGCAACACAAACTCGGCTCTGATGGTTATATGAAACTTGCCTCACGAATTGTAAGAATCAGTAAATTAAGTATCACATCAAAATATTTATAAATTGTAAACAATTTTTTTTTTATCAAACAATACAAGCAAAATTCACAATACTAAGCAAAAATGCAAGGCTCTGAATTCAATAGAGCGCCCATGAAAGATGACAAGAGAATTGACTACCAGAAATGCTATATAGCCGTGGCTGAACGACTACGAGAATTGAGTGGGCAAACACGAGATTCTGATGCATCTGTCACAATGGTAATTAAGCTAAATGAAAATTATTTCAAATTGAATACTTAACCAATAATCTATTTGATGTTAAGTTTCAACATAAAGTGACTATATTTTTTTTAAATAAGCAAGCAATGATAACACTATGCATGACATTGCAATGCAACATGATAATCGTGAAACAGAACCTGTACATGAAGGTCCGGATGTGCATCCTAGTAGTGGAGGTATTCGTTTGCTATTCAATTTTTTTTATGTAATTATTAGTACAATTAAACATCTTGAATTGAAAATTAGTGTAGTAATTAATGTAACCTTTATTGTTAATATTTTAGAGCATGTAGTCGGTGGTGACCAAGTGGAGCATGATCCAGGTAGACAACATCAGGAACGTGATGTTCCCCAATCAGGTAAAGAGGACCACTGTTATTCCTTTAAACAAATTTAATTTCAGTTGGTGTATTGATTAATGTAACGTTTCGTATTTCAACTCCAGAGGATCTAGAGGGTGCTCAGCATGTCGAAGTTGAGGCTAGACAAAATGATGTGGCCCCATCAGGTAAAGAGTGTAACGGTTGTGTTCTTTAAATTAATGAAATACTTGTAAAAATAATAAAAAAATGTTTTGAATTTAACCCAATTCTTTGTTATTGCAGAGGACCCCCCTTTGGTTCAACATCCTCGTCCTTTGTATAGGACTAGGCATACATCAAGAGCACAAGAAGAGGGCATAACATCCACAGATGGGGGAAATGATGAAGAAACCGATGTTCCACTTAGTCTTTTCATAGCTTCAAAAAAAAACAAAGAAAGAAATGATTGTAATCTACCTTATTTGATAATGACTGATTTTTATGTGTAATGAATGTAATTATGTGCTAATGAATGTTCATGAATGATATGTGTTGATGATTATTGATGAATGTTGCATTTTAATGAAAGTTAATGAATTTTATGTGTTAATGAACGTTATGTGATAATGAATGAATGTTATATTTTAATAATGGATGAAAGAATGAATGAATGTTAGATGTTAACGGGGAATTTAGAGTGATGTTAGGGGGGGGGGGGGGAGGGGCCAAATGAGCTTCCACCTTCACGTGGTTGGCCCTGTTAAGTAGAGAATATTAAACTATTCTCGAAACAAAGCGAAGCTCAATTATAAGATGTGAAATGTTTGAAAGGTGAGAGTCCACAAACAGATGTGAAATGTTTAAGTAGGCCTCCCAATGAAGTGGATCTCATAGACACGAAGAATCCTATATAGAGAATCATTGAGAGCCCTTGAAGAAGAAAATTTGAACTTCGATGAAGCAATACATGATGGAGGAATATCTTGCAAGAGGAAATCAAAGTCATTATGGTGTCATCTAGATCTGAAATGTGGTATACTTTTCAAAAAAGTAAAGATGATTGATATGTGTCATTGATTTGACAATTTCTAATGTCTAGTAGATGACTTTGATGCTCTCAAATTGTTCTTGAAGCTTATATGGCTTGGTTCTGATCCTTATAAGCTTTTAGACTGATTTAGGCACTATGATCTCACTACAAATTTATCATTTATTGGTTGTTCTTTTGTTGATAGTGACATTTATCACTACTTTCATCTGAGGCAATCACTTCTTGGTAGTCAAAAGGTTGCCCGAGGTCAAGTTATATCATGGAAAAATGAACATGGAGAAGAACTTCTATTTTTAAGTAACAAGGTATAGATCTACATTCTGCATGACACTTTTGTAAATCCATGCATATACTGCTCTTATATACAATTTACTTTGTTAAAGAAATGCTTGTTATTATTATTCCAAAGAGGTTTACCTCGGCTGGGCATGATTTGAAGGAAAATCTCTCCCCGCATAGGTAAGGAAAGAAAGCATCTAGATCCTACGTGTAAAACTTATATCCTTTCATAATCATGGAAGCATAACTTTCACAATCAAAGCCAAGTCTTGTCCAAAAAGCTGCAACTTCCCCATCAAATGGGGAGGTAACTCCCCAAAAAAAAGCTTGGCATCATGCCCTCTGAGGGAACTTCATTGCTGCAAACTAAATTGTATGCCTTCCATGACCATTCAAGAATCCCTTAATAGTGGCCCACACTAAGAGTGGCAATATATAACTATCTAGGTACTCTAATATTCCTTCCTCCCATCCCAGTGCAACATACCAATGCACAAATGACCATAGATTTGTGGATATAGACAGTCCACATTCAAGTCATCTCACTATAGCCAATTGATGCAGGGGCATCTTCAAATTCAAATCATGGGATTCTTGAAGAATAAAACTCCTCTTGATTGGTTTTCAGGTTTTGAAACACTTGAGGATAGTTTTGGTTTATTTTCATATTGATGTAATAAGTCACCCCACCTTGTAAGCCTATGCCCTAGGTAGGTGTGTTATAAACCACCTTGGGTATATGGCAATTGGGGTTATTCATGCCTTGAAGGAATTTTTAGTGCATTTGAAGAGTTTTAAGTGTCTTAGGGGTCAATTAGTGTCTAGGTGTGTTTAGGAGGACAAAATGTCAAAAGTTGTCAAAAGTTGTCAAGCAACTATGACAACTTTTAACCCAAAATTGCAACTTCCTCCAAACCACCATGTTGGTTTCCAAAATCAGTTGATAACTATTGGAAAGGTAATTAAAGGTTGAATTCCAACCTTTGGCAAGGTTTTTGAAGGAAAATGAGAGTTTTGTGAACAAAGAAACCAATAAAAATTTGTCTTTTTCCTACATTTTGCTGCTATTTCCCATATTCTGTACAGTACGGCTTTCTCCAAGGCATAAAACCTCTTGAATATGAAATTAACATGTCTTACCTTTCCAATGCAACAATTTTGAGCCTCTAACTCTTCTGGATCCATGAGAAAAGTGGTTTTTTGTGAAGGTACCCCAGATTTGACAATCTACCTAGGGTTTGACAGCAAATATGAGTTTTTCTTGCTGATACCTCATGGGATTTGTATGGCCTTTGGGGTGAAGCAAGTGGTGACAATTTAATTTAATATTTCCAAGACCTTTTGTAGGAAAGTGACAGGTAAAGGCGAGGGTTTGAAGTTTTAGAGGTGGGCATCTCTATGTGACCACCTTGGCTGTGTATGCATCCGACCCCACAAATGATGATAGTGGTGGAACCAAGGGCTATAACTTGTTAATTTATGTTTTATCAATTCCCCCCACATCTCTCAGGTCTTACTTTGCCTAGGCAGTAGGTTTTGAGTATACTTCCTTTGTTAAGGTGGCCTAATTAGGGCTATTAGGCCTAGGAGTGAAGTTGGGTTTATAACCCTTAGACATTGGATCTGCCCAAACCCTTTTGGAATCCTTTTGAACTCACTTGAATGAAACAAAATCCACTCTTTGTTGTAGAGGTCTTTTGATAAATTAACAAGAAACCTTAAGTTTTTCAGACTGGTAGGGCTACTAGGCGTGACAGGCCTAATTAAAGCAGCAATACCAATTTTTCTCAATACATCATGTTTGATGATTGGAACAGGTCTATTAACCCTATAGGATAGTAAATCAAGGTATTGGAGGTCCCCATTGCTTAGGAAGTGTGTGTCCACCTTTGGTTGGGTGTAGTGGACTTTGAGTCCTGAGAGACTTTTGTGAGACACTGTGGGATTGGCATTGTCCAGATGGCTTAGTATGGGGAGAGGTATGAAAACAATCAAATTGAAACCAATCCAACCCTTTATGTCTTTGTAGAAGTTGTAGGGTCCTTGTTTGGGGTTATTGAGTGAAGGATCCTGTCTTAGCAACAAGGGCTCTGCATCACCAATAGGTGGATTAAATCCATACAACTGTGTAACTTGTAGATCTAAACAATGACGCATGTAAAACTCATCATCACATCAATAACTTGCAAACTGAGATACAAATAAATACCATATGGATCTCAAGACAAAGACACCAAATCAACTCCAAATCTGATTTGCCAAACAATTCCACTAGTCAAGGAATCCATCAAGAAAATATTGTAGAGATGATGAGGGACTAATGATTGCATACCAACATCTCCTCAATGAGAAAGTTGCAAACAACCTCATTGAATCATGCACTAAACATGCATGCAAACCCACAACTATCTTTCATCTAGAACCACCTATTGATGTTTTTTTATGTATTGCAAACACAATAAAATACCAAGGTATTCTATCATCTCTTGAACAAAGAAACTTTGAATGCTAAACAAAGTGATCAATCAAAGCAACTCCAAGGTTTACAATACGAACTATGCAACTTAATTGCATGGGATAGACTTAGTGAATATGGTGTGATTTTGCTAGAATCGCAAGGGGGCTTACATTTGAACTCTACCGGAACTTGGACTCTACACTAACTTGCTTGGAAAATAAAAGACAAAAGAGATAAAGGGTTTAAAGATCTAATTTAATCCTAAGAACAGTGACAATAAAGGATGATGATTTGATAGATGAATTCCATAATCAAGCTTTGCTTTGCCATGCAGAAACAAGTACACAAAACTAATGCAATCTTCTAAGGAATAACTAAGGGTTTTCATATCATGAACATTCATTTGAATACCCAAAACTAGCACAATTAAGTGAACATTCACAATTGAACTTATGCGTAATGAAGTTCAGACTAACCGTACATTGCAACTTACAACCAACAAATTACAAATAGTATGAACAAGAATTCCATCAAGAAATCATCACATTTCTCCATTGCAATATATGAAATTTATCTAAACTTGAGAAGTAACAAGAAGCCATGCAACATGTAGAAATTACACGTAGAAATCCACCATGCTTCAATGAAGATCATGTATTAAAATCAACAAGTCTTGGCAACAATTCCTTCTTTCCTCCTACTCTACTATACTTGCTATCTAACTGCTATCTATGAACTATTAATTGTTGACTAGCAACTATTAACCTTTAAAAATGAAAAGGCTAGGCCTTTTATAGACCCCCATTATAATGAATGACCTAGATTGACTATCAAATCAATAGTCGAGATAATATAGTGAAACCCTAATTAGGGCTTGTTATAACAAACTCCATTCTAGCCAATTAAATAATTACATTGAATAGGACACATGTCCACCTTGAATTCTAACCAATGAGGAAATAGGTTAGGTATGCTTGAACAAACTTTGATGCATTGCAATGTGTCACTAGCTCATTCATTAGATGAATCAAGTACGATGAACTTGGACATGTCAATGTGGCTTCACTTGATTAGGTTGACGATGATTGGATGCCAACTCAACTTGCCAAGTCGATCATCACAAAGCTTATGTGATTGAGCAATATCTCTTGATACTCAACGTTATCTAGTTTTCTCAACATGATGAAGGTGGTGGGACATATTCCCAAATTGTATCATCTAGATGATCAAGTCCTTGGCTTTTGATTAATTCTTCTGAAACTATCTACTTGATCATGTTTGTGTCCTTCCATCTTCCTGATAGTTCTTGATCCTTTTATGTGACCGTGTGCTTAATGAAGTATATGTTTGATGATGCTTGGTCCTCCTTTTGTTGCATCTCCATACCGATGATGCTTGCTTCAACTTCATTGTGCATATACTTGACTTGAATGGCTTGCTTTGATGAAATCCTCTTTGAGATTCAAAAAGCTACCTCTTCGTGGGGTAATTCACCTTGGTGAATATGTTTGATATAGACTTTGTAATGCCTAGGCTTGATGTAGAACCCACTTATTCTTGATCTATCCAACCTTGATCACCTTTGTAACTCTGACTTGAATACCTTGATCATTGGTGATTGATGTCTTACATATGGCCTATCATGTTGTAGATCCCTTCATTTTAAAGCAATCCTTATTGATTTCTCCTTATTCTACTGATTGCTATTCTTGGATTTTTGAAGGGAATGAAAGATAGTCTTTTGTTTCTTCCTTGTTTCTTCCTCATAATATCTTGATCATCATTTGACATTGTCCTTGCGCCTTGAGATGCTCCTTCCTTTGTATTGCATTGTTGAAAGCTTTGAATAGGTTTAGCTCCTCATGTTGTCATCCTAAACTCATGAATCTTGGTGTTGATATTGATGTGAAAACCCTCCATGATGCCAATGTCCTCTTTCATGCCTTGAAGCCTCCTTTCATCAAGTGTCTTCATCCTTGCATTGAAGCATGATGTTGGCATGCTCTACGTGCTGGGTAAGGTGTTCTTTTCCTTGTAATGAAGTCCTCATGACATCCTGAAACAAAGAAAGAACATATCATGAATGAAATGAAAAACAAATAATGCATCACAAATAAATTTAATCTGATTTTATACCCTAATTCACAGATCTACTCCCTAATTCTTCTCCTCTTAATTGGTTGCAAATTGAATTTGATGAGCATTTGATCTTTGTTTTATATGCTTCCTTTTTACCTTTGCCTTCATTTCACCTCCATAGGTCGGCCAGCCCAATAATTGTTTATTAAATTCATGAATTTACCTTCCTTCTAGCTGACTTAAGGTGCTCTTCTCTTGCTGAGTGGGTTTGGACTCCTCTCATGCACAGATTGAGGCACAAATAACAAGAAGGTTTGCACAGATTGGGGTCGGCAATGTAGAAAATTACTGATTTTATCCTTTAAACGTTTGCATTTTTCCTCAAAATAAGGCCAACTTAGGGCTATCTTACCCCCGAGTGGGTTTGAAAGGCTCATATGCACAAACTAGAGGTGAGAGAGAGAGAGAGGGTGAGAGGAAGAGATAATGACCTAGAGAGGGTAGAGAAAGAGAAGTAGAGAGGGAGAGAAGAAGAGAGGGATGGAGAAAGAGACCTAGAGAGGGGAGAGAGAAGAGAGATAGTAGAGAGGGATAGAGAAGAGAGATAGAATAGAGATACCAATGCCAATCTTTTTCTATAATTTTTTTTTTTCTGAAAAATCGGCCTACCGTCGGAATTCTGACATCAAAGCGTAAAAATTCCGACAGAGGAGTGTCATCGGATGCACAACATCCTTGTCGGAGCTCTCCTAGGGACCGTTGTAATTCTGATGCCAAGGGGTTCAAATTATGATGGCCTCCAGGAGAATTCCGATGAGGATTCTATGAATCCGACAACACTCCTCTGTCGGAATTTTTATGCTTTGATGTCGGAATTCTGACGGTAGCCCGCGATTGAGACGGTATTCTTTTTGGGTATATGAGTATCAATGGCGGCCATCGGAAAGGATGGGGCTGATGTTGGAATTGTGATGACCACAAGGATAGTTGGAACTTCTGACAAAAAGATTTTTATGGCTTTTTTTGTCGGTAGTGTGACAAAAATGCATCGGACTACCGACGATTTGCCATCAAAATTTTGACCCAAATGTACTAGTGTGAGGTTAAAGAGTTCTAAGCATTTTACTTACAATAATATCATCATCTATTTTACCTCCAACAATTTGTATGCTGCCAACAACTTCTTTAATTATATGTCCACACTGTGCAATATTTTCTCCTCCTTGCATTCTCATATCATCAAACTTTCCTCTCAAGCTTTCCTCTTTGGCTCTTTGTACATGCTCATCTCCTCCATAGATTAGATTTGACTTTTCCCATACCTCTTGTGCAGTTTCCAATCCTTGTACATCATTATATTTTGAATCTGATAAAGTACTTACAATAGCTTCCAAGGCTTGCATTTTTTCTTGTTGCTCTTTGAGTTCATCTGGTGTTAAAGGAGTAGTAGTAGGAGCAACATATTTGGTTTCCACAGGTTTCCAATATTGTTCACCAAGACCTTTAATCTATATCTTCATTCCATCTTTCTAGATCTTGTAGTTATCCTTATTGAACTTAGGACCCTCTTTCTTCATCATCTTGAATTCCTCATAATCTTTCCCTCAAGTGGTTAGGCTTTCTGCACACAGAGGACCAAAGCTCTGATGCCAATTATTAATTCTATGAGGATCCGGTTAATACTGAGAGGGTGGGGGGAATCAATATTAACACAAATTGAAACTTTAAACCTCAAATCAAAGTTATATTAGATCTGAAATTATTTACCATATAAACCAACTCATTATAAGTATCGGTAACCTTTGATAAACCTCTGATTAACTGTCATAACTGGTGTATTAGAACTAGTGCATGAAATGAAACATAAACAAGAACATCACATGAAAAACATTCCACACACGAACACCATAATTTTTTTGACGTGGAAACCCAAATGGGAAAAACCACAGTGGGAGTTGGTACCCACAAATATTTGTACTCCTTTGAAGTACACCTTGTTAGGAGCTTACAATATGCCTTGTTAGGAGCAAACCCTGTTAGGAGTCACCCGGTTAAGGGATTTTCCTAGCAGCCTGGTTATGAGCTTAATGATCTATTAGGATCAACCTCGTGAGAGGATTTACCACTCTTTTTGAGAGCTGCCCTCTTAGGGGACTTAAATGTTTAAGGCCTGTTAGGACCTACCCGGTTAAGGGATTTAACCTGGTGCAACTGTTAGGAAACAACAGTGAAAAAGTGATTTGTTACTTGCACTTCTCAGCTTGCTAGATCAGATCCAGTTATGCTCAACTCTCTGCAACTCTCAGGAAAATCTCATACTACTCTTGAACGGTGCAACACATTCTTCTAAGACCACCAACACAATAAACATCGACTGTGTCATCCTAAATATCTATCTCAACTAGGTCATCCACTAAACCCTAATTACATCATGAAATTACAATATAAATCATAAGAGACCATCTCAGATCAATATATAAATCATTACATCAAATTACAATGCAATAGCAACCATTGGTTGATCGAAATCCATCACAAAAATCTGATCTGTACCAAAGTCAAAACTTCAAAACACTCCACTAAGCATTTCATTGTTTCCCAAGAAATTCCTCCATCATTTGCACAAAAACAATATTTAAATCATTCACACGGGTTGTGTCATGTTACCACCTTCATGTAGACTCACTGTCGATCACCGCCATATCAAAAATCTTTACCGGTTTGATGATTTATTCACTAGTCCTTAAACCCTAGCAAAACTTCATCAAAAATTTGAAACAAATCTTCTAGTAGTCATCACAAGATGTGGTTTCAATCAGATACTCATTTCAATGATACAAGCTTACATTCCAAACCGCAAATCACCAATCATTACCAATCACCCAATTCAACCAAAACATCTCTACTTTACCGGTTAAAGTCCTAATTCACGGTCTTCTATTCTTTGCCGATAAACCCTACCTTTGGTAAACCAAATCACTTAGATGACAAACCAAAACATCAGGAACATCTGAAATCATCATCAACATCAGTTCACATCAGTTTCCATCAATGACAACACAAATAACTGATCATGTCATATAACCACAAAATCTTAGTCTTGTATCATCTACCAGTTCAGTCTTCATCCTTTAACTACATCACCTACATCATCTCATATTCATCAATTATGCCAAATGCCAACATCTATCTCTACCAGGATCCACTTTGCCCTATTAGATAGTGATTTATAAAAGAATGCTTATTGAAAATCTGCAATTGACATTGAGCGAGAAGCTATCTCTTAATTAATATTAGAACTTTGCTAATTTGTGTAATGTACTCACTGATTACCAACATATGATGACTTAGTTTGGAGAGTCTACTTCAAACTCTCATACTTGTGCTTTTGGGGGCATGTCCATAGAAGGGTCTACAAAGAACAAAGTTGTGGCTAATTTCATAGATACACCACAAATAGTTGTTGCAAAGGAACCACAATGTAATAGGGTCTTCACCAAATAGAATGACTTCTATTTGAGCATAATGCAAAATTTATTAAAGGATAACCTTATAACTAGGTTCCGGAGATCAAACCTCTACTTGACAACAAACCATACCCTCCTTGGTATGATGGTTTCAAATTCTGTCAATATCACTGTGTGATTGGACATGATATCGAACGTTGTTATCATCTTAGACACATAGTCCAAGACCATATAGATAATGGAGCTATTAAGGTTGGTAAAAGAAAACACAAATCTAATAAATCTGTTGATAAAAAAAATAGCGAGTTGTAGATTTATATAGATCCTTTTCTGCCACATTCATCTCTGCATCATCTATGAATCTGGCATCAAATGAGGGCCCTTATATTAACATGGTTACTATCATTCCAATCTCACCTCCTAGCCAAAAGATGAAAGTATCTGACTGTAATGTGGTGAAATATGCAAATGAGAGATCAAGAGGAAAACTACCCTTTCCCTCCAAGGAGAGATGAGAGTTTCACTACGTATTTTTCTTCAAACACTTTTCACCTAATTACACTGGAAGAGGAGAAGAGAATTCACTAGATTCAACCTTCAAAGAAGAAGATAGAATTCTGAGTGAAATGAGAATGATAAGCTAATCCCCTCTTCCTATTTGAAATGGAAAGGAATTGATTGAATTATTGTAGCGTCGAAAATTGTACGCACTTGCTAAAGTGGTACAATTTCACACTTGGTTTAGCTCCCGCCTTGGCGCATCTTGCACTTTGCATTGCATTTTCCTTTAGTACTTAATTAATCAAATTAATTAGGTCTAAGGTCTTATTTCATCATCTTCCAGTTGGGCCCTTTCATTGAAGTGTGCCCCTTTCATTTTATTCCTCCAATACATCATTTAATCAAAACCCCTAATTAGGTCCTATTTTGAACTTGGGGGCTTGATTTCGGGGGTCAAAACATCTCGAAATCACTTGTAACTTCAGGATTCTCTCTAAAATTATCATATCTAATGACCCTGAAAATTTGGTGAAAATTTGTCGGGACCATGGCGCTCGAAGTGCACATGGTCCCCGACATTTTTCCCAAAATTTTAGGAGCGCAATCCAATCATAAAATAAAGCTTAACCCCAAGAAATTGGCGGGAGATTCAATCTCTAGGTTGGCCAAAAGGTGAAATTAAGACCTAGGGTTTCATATATAAGAGCTCTCTTTCTTCATTTGAAAGGATCCGAATTTTGGTTTGAGGGACCTTCTATGCAACGAAAGAGAAGATCTTTGAAGACTTCAACAACATTCAACATCCACCCATCAAGCATTCATCAATTTCATTCATCCATTTAGGGCTTTGAAGACATTGAAGAGCAATAGGGGATCACCGACTGAAGATTGGCTTGTACCCCTCCCTTGGGGTTGGGTATGATTTCATGTTGTTTTCATGTCTTTGCATAAGCCTCATTATATCATCTGTATTCATGCTTTAGATCACTTTGCATCTTGATTTGGAGCATTTACATTATCATTTACAAGCAGTTAGGGTTTACTTTCTAGGTTTCTCTAGTTTGCTTACTTGCATTTTAGGATCTTGCACACACACTACTTTTACAATACAACTTGGCTATTAATGGAGGTGGAAATCACCAAAGCGGGGGTTTGACTAAGGCAAAACCCTATATAGCCGCCCAACGTACCTTTTCAGATATAAGTGCAGATTTCGGGATTCGGACAACGTCGCAAACTGCAGATCCGGCAGAAGCAGACAGAAACTGAGCTACACACCAAATTTTAGGGCAAAAGACCAAGACAGAGGCATGGGGTGCTCTGGTCCTGACAGGACAGGGGCGCTAGGTGCCCTGGTCCTTGGGACAGTGGTGCTGGGCGGCCTGGTCCCTCTGTCAGACAGCAAGTTTCAGCATTTCCGACAGCTTTTCAGGTTGCAAAACAGCAGTTCCAGGAGTAGAATCAGGACAGTGGCGCCTGCGCCCCCGTCCCGAACATTTTCACTCAGATTTTAACTCCGGGTACGCATCTGCATTCTTGTCTTGTCCTTGTGTTTACAGCTTTCCATTGTTTAATCTCAATTCTGCAATCTTGTTATTAGTTCATACTTGCACTTTGGGGTTAGGAATTGAACTTGCATCATTTTATCTTTCAATTACAACAAAGGAATAGAAACCCTAATAGGTAGCCTGTGGCTCTCTCTTCAAAAAGAAGTAGCCAATTGTGTGATACCTCTAGGCTCTTTCGTATTCCACAATGTGTGTCAAAAGGTAGGATTAGGGCATGTTAGCCTAGTCTCGCTTTTCCCCCTACACATTTTGGTGAACCTGACGTGAATCTTATTATTGCTTTCTCTTGCATTGCATTTGTTAGATCTAGATCTAGATTTAGTGTGTTTCATTTAAGTTTCATTTTCATTAAAAAAAAAAAAAAAAAAAAAGAGGGAAAAGAAAGAGTGTGTTTCTTTGTTTATTTGCATTGTGTGTTTAAGTTTTATGCAATTTTTATTTCAAAATGTCAGATTTTTATTTGCAAGATGTTCATATTTATGATGATGTATGCAATTATGTTGATTATGAGTATAGCCAAGATGAATTAAATGAAGCTTTAGATAAGTTTTTGAACCCTAAAGATACCAAATCTTCATTTTACCAAAACTTCATAAACATTGTTACTATGCCATTTTGTTGTGATGAGAAAGATAAGTCGAATGATTCCTCTCAAGGGTACATTCCTATCAACTCTTCCACTAAATCTAGTAACATGGTTGTTTTCAATGATCCCCTCTATGAAGAGATCTCTCCTTTTGAATCAAAAGATAAACCTTTTAATAGATATGATCATGCTTTGTTGGATGATGCTCTTGATGACTTTGTGGCTTTATCGAAATCTTTAAACAAGAACAAAACTTCTAAATTAGTTAACATGATAAACCTGAAAGAGCATGATAAGCCTCTCTTTGAAGTCCAAGGTGCTTATCCTTCTCCCACCTTTCAAGTTCCTAAATCACCTCTCCTTACTATCCAAGGAGGGTATGGTCATGATTCCTTTCTTACTCCGAATAAACCTTTCATCATTGTGCAAGGAAGAAAACCTATAAGTCCTTATAGTTATGCCAAGCAATTAACTAGAGAGAGTTATAATGCGGTTGCCCATACTTATAATACTAGAAATAATAGGTAGCCTAATCCTCCTCCTGTTACTCCAGTTTCTCTTCCTAATCCTCAACCAATTCTTTCGCAAGCTCCACGTATTTCACAAGTTCTTGGTAAGGAATATGATCTCATAGAACAACTTAAAGCTACCCCTGCTAAGATATCCCTTTGGGATTTGATCCAAACTTCTTCCACTCATCATGGAATGTTACAAGATGCCTTGAAAAATTTGAATGTTCCTCCACCTAATACATCTAGTAATATAGTGTCTTTGGTTAACTCTGTGATGAATCCTAAAGCTCAAATTGTGTTTACTCAAGATGAATTTCCTACTAGTGAAATTCAACATCAATATGATCCCTTGATGATTGTGGTTATCATAAATGACACTGCTATAAGACAAACACTGGTAGATAATGGCTCTGGCCTTAATGTGTGTAGCATTAATCTATTGCATAAGATGAATGTGGATACATCCCTTATTAAGCCTGACTCTCGTCCCATTCGAGGCTTTGATAATGTGGCTAAGTCTTCATTAGGTATTATCACCTTACCCATCACAGTGGGACCTGTTACTTTGCCTACTCCTATCCATGTTATGTCAGGAAATCTAACATACAACTTGTTATTAGGGAGACCTTGGATTCACAGTATGCAAGTTGTCCCCTCTACATTGCATAGACAAGTTAAATTTATTTATAACAATAAGACATATACCTTGATAGGTGATACTAATTTTCAAGCTTGTTTGCAAACATCTACTTCCAAAGGGAGTTCTTCTAAACCTTCCTCTTCTAGTGATGACTCTTTAAACAAGATACCTATGGACGAATCATCATCCTCTGATAATCAAAATTCCTTGGATGAGCCTAAAGTTCCTGAAGAAGATTCTTCTCAACTTGAATCTACACATGAAAAGGCTTTTGATCCTGAGAAGGTTCTCGCAGAAGACGATTGGGGATCTCTTGATTTTAATCCCACCTTTGTAGGTGAGTATAGGGTTCCTCCTAGAGAGCTTAAA
Organism: Cryptomeria japonica; assembly: GCF_030272615.1. NCBI lineage: Eukaryota > Viridiplantae > Streptophyta > Pinopsida > Cupressales > Cupressaceae > Cryptomeria > Cryptomeria japonica. The sequence continues at coordinate 544,725,998 of NC_081405.1, forward strand.
GTTAAAAAGAAGGAAGAAACTAAAAATCAATCAATCTTACCTGAACCTATGAACAATAATTTTGTGGCCGCTTCTCAAACTTCTTCTCCTCACACCTCTAATTCTGAAGGATTTGATTCTTTGTCTTATGAAAAACCACCTTCTCTTTCTGAAATGGATAATTGTTATGGTCATGGTTTTCATATTTTAGCTAAGTATGGGTATAATGGAAATGGTTGTGGCGCTCACGAACAAGGGATAAAGGTTCCTCTAGGGAATAATCTTTATGATGAGACCTTTGGACTTGGTTATAATCTCTACAAGCACACTAAAGCTTCTAAGAGACCATGTATTAATGTTAATGTTATTTCTACGTCTCTACCAATGAGACACCCTGAGTATATTGATGGGGATCCTTCGTGTGCCTATGCTTTGGATGTCTTTCCTACCGATGATGCTTTAGCTGAGTTTTTAGGAGCATATGATACTCTTCCTCGTTATCATCACAATAGGGGATTTCCTTATTGTTTGAACACTGAAGCTTATTTTGGAAGAGAGATTGATAATGATGAGATTGTGGAAGAATTCCCTCAGTTAAAGGATATTCCTCAACAAAGTAATCTTCTCATAAGTGACACCATTGATGTTAAGATGGATCCTTGCAATGAAGAAAAAGTTATTAAAATTGGAAAGTGTTTGGATGAAGAAGAACAAAAACAATATGCAGATTTATTGCATGAATTCCCTGAGATCTTTGCTTGGACATACACTGACATGCCTAGTATAGATCCTAAGATTGTTACTCATAATATTGTCTTAGTTCCCGATGCTAAGCCTGTGAAACAAAAGATTCGAAAAATGAATCCTAAGGTAGCTTTGCTTGTTAAGGCTGAGATTGAAAAATTATTGGAGGCTGGATTTATCCGCCCTATTGATTATTCCCCGTGGATTTCAAATATTGTCGCTGTGGCTAAATCAGATAATAAAATAAGAATGTGTACCGACTTTCAAGATTTAAATAAGGCTTCTTTAAAAGATGATTTCCCTCTCCCAAACATTGACATGATAGTTGATTCTACAGCAGGACATGCTTTGTTATCCTTCATGGATGGTTTTTCAGGATACAATCAAATTTTCATTAATCCTCAAGATCAATTCAAAACTGCTTTCACCACTCCTTGGGGTACATTTTGTTGGGTGATGATGCCTTTTGGACTTAAAAATGCCGGTGCAACTTATCAACGAGCGATGACCCTTATCTCTCATGATTATATGCATAAGATTTTAGAAGATTATGTTGATGATATTTTAGCCAAATCCATTCTCTGTATAGATCATATTAAGATCCTTCGTCAAATCTTTGAAAGAATTCGTAAATATCACATGCGCTTGAATCCCCGAAAATGTGTTTTTGGTGTGGATAGTGGAAAACTATTAGGATTCATAGTTTCACATCGTGGGATTGAGGTGGACACTAAGAAAATAGATGCTATTGTCAACATGCCACCTCCTAGAAATGTGTCTCAACTCAAAAGCTTACAAGGAAAGATTCAAGCTATTCATAGGTTCGTATCTCAACTTGTGGATCGTACTTTTCCTTTTACTCAACTTCTCAAAAAGAATATCACTTTTCAATGGAACGAAGATTGTCAGGAAGTATTTGAAGATTTAAAAGTATATTTGGCTAATCCTCCTATCCTTCAACCTGCTGAACCTTCTAAACCCTTTCTTCTTTATACAACTGCTTCCCCTCATGCTCTCGCAGCATTATTGGCACAACATGATAAGGATGGTAAGGAATGTCCGGTTTATTATATAAGTAATACCTTACTCGATTATGAGACCCGATATTCTGCGATAGAAAGACAATGCTTGGCCTTGGTGTTTACGACTCATAAATTGTGACATTATCTTTTAAATTCAGAAGTCCATGTCATGGTAAAGTTTGATCCTTTGAAGCATCTTTTCTCTAAAACTGATTTATCAGGATGCCTAGCTAAGTGGGTTATGATGTTAACTGAATTTGACCTTAAATTTGTTTCACAAAGAGCAATTAAAGGGCAAGCGTTCACCGATCACTTAGTTGAGGCCCCTTCACCTTTCTCCTTCCCTAACCCTGAGTCTTTTCTCGATGACTTCATTCTTTGTATAGAGAAAGATGAAACTTGGGAGTTGTACTTTGATGGCTCTAAGTGTCGTACGGGATCGGGGGTAGGTGTTGTTCTAATTTCTCCTACAAAGAAATCCATTCCCTTATCTTATCGTCTCAATTTCCTATGTACCAATAACATTGTTGAGTACGAGGCTCTTATAGCAGGAATAAAGGCAGCCTTGGCTTTGAATGTAAAGCACATACATATTTATGGAGATTCTCAATTGATTATAAGACAAGTAACAGGACTGTATCAAGCAAAACAAGACAAATTATCACAATATAAAGACCTTGCTATCTCTTTGTTACAAAAAATCGATTCTTATACCATGGAACCTGTTCCTCAAAAAGATAATCGACATGCGGATGCAATGGCATGTGTGGCTTCTCTTGTATCTCTAGAGGACCCTATGGTTGATCTTAAATTTGTTATTCACAACCTTATTTCTCCAGCTATTGTAGATGATTCTAGCTTGGTGACATGTTGTGACTTTATAGACTCAGATGAATGGTATTCGCATATCATAAGATACTTGACCGATGGTACCTTTCCTGATTCCGCCAATAGGAACACTAGGGCTAGAATCTGCAAGCTGTTTGCTAGATATATCGTTCTTTCTAATGTTCTTTACCGAAGGGGTTATAATGGTCTTCTCCTTCGCTATCTTAACAAATCGGAAATCCCTATTACTCTTGAAGAGGCACATTCAAGTGCCTGTGGGGGGCATTTTGGAGGCAAATCCTTGGTTCAAAGATTGCTTCGTATGGGATACTATTGGCAAACCATGCAGAAGGATTCTTTTTCATTTGTTAAGAAATGTCATCAATGTCAGCAACATAATAATCTGATTCATGCTCCTGCCCAAGAACTTCGTTCTCATGTAGCTTCTTGGCCTTTCTCTGCATGGGGGTTGGATCTCATCGGTAAAATCTCTCCTCCTTCATCTCAAGGACACACTTTCATTATAACCGCAATAGATTACTTTACAAAGTGGGTAGAAGCTGTTCCCCTTCGCTCTACTACTACTGAAGTGATTTGTCAATTTCTTCTAGAAAACATTATTTCTCGATTCGGGATACCTTCCACTATAATCTCAGATAATGGAACATCATTTAAGAACAAGGACGTGAAGAAATTCCTCGAGAAATATTATATCAAACATCGATTTTCTACACCATACTATCCTCAATCAAATGGTCAAGCCGAATCATCCAATAAGATAATTGAACAAATTCTTCGCAAAACCGTGAATAAGCATGGTAAGGATTGGAGTACTCAGCTGATCTATGCTCTTTGGGCCTACCAAACGAGTGTACAAATTGCTATAGGAACTACCCCTTATAATCTTGTTTATGGTGCTGATGCTATTATGCCTTTAGAGTTAGAGATTCCATCACTTAGAGTTTCTCTCAAAGGTATAGTAGATGATGACTCTTATAGAGAACAAAGACTTCAACAACTTGAGATGCTTGATGAACAACGTATAAATGCTCTTGAGAATATTCAAGCATATCACAAAACTCTACAACGAAGCTATAATGATAAGGTTATTCAACGTTCCTTCTCAGTAGGTGACTTAGTTCTCTATGAGAATCAATGCAATGTGAATACCTTACCTGAAGAAAAGGGAAAATTTAGTCCTAATTGGCTTGGACCGTATATTTTTATTGAAGATTATGGATCAGGGGCTTACAAAATAGCGGATGTAGACGGTATGCCTCTTAAAAAACCTATAAATGCTATGCACTTGCGTAGATACTATGCTTAATTCCTCATTCCTTATCTTTCATTTCATCTATCTTCTTTTCACTTCTTCAAAATTGGATAATATGTTAGCATATCTTTGTTAGAGCAAATAGAATTAAATGATATTTTGTTTAATCTATATTGCTTTGTTCTTGACAAGCGTGTTCCTTTACTCTATAGTTTGTCTTGAATTCATTTATGTAAATTTACATTTCCATTATGCTGGCATATTATACAATGTCTTTATGTGTTAAGTAGAATTGTATCATGTTGTGTTTAAGTTTAAATTAAATCACATTAGTTATATGATTCTTAGGCTTAACACATATTTCTTCTCTATCATCAATGTAGTGCTTGATTAAATATTTTATTTTAATTAAGTCACACATGTATCAATTTAATCATGGAGCATTGAGAAATCAATCACATGGAAATTAAATTCAGAACATACATGTACATCTACCAAATGTATTAACTTTAATCAAAATATACATTGTTTTAGGCATTAAAGATAACACGTTTGAGACAAAGAGAAGCATGTATGTGTGTGTGTGTGTGTGTGTGTGTGTGTGTGTGTGGATCATGTTTTCATATACAAAAGTAGGTCACTATACATCCAAAATGTGACCTATCCTACATCATGAGATCATCTCCCATCCCTAGGGCTAGTGGCTGGAGAGTGACGACTAAACGCTCCCTCCTGATCCGGTCGTGAAGGTGGACCCATAGGTGTATAGCGTGACATAGACCATGAATGACTCCGAGAGGAACTCCTACGATCCCTATCCATAAGGATCGTGCGATACGAGGTAGCCTCAGCCTGAGCTGCTACTAGGTCACGCTGTGCCTACTGAAGGTTCTCTGATAGAACTCTCTCTCTCTCCCTCCATATTTCCACCTGTACTCGAAATGGGGAAAACAAGTCCTCATGCCGACCCGCGTTCCCCTGAGGTCTATAAGCAACCTGTGAGGAACTAGGGATCTGTGCCATCATGGAAATATCTGTCACTGCTTGCTGGATCAAGGAGCGCCACTCCTACACATTAGTTGTAGCAGTAGAAAAGATTTTGTATTAGTACCATTCTATATCATCAAAACATTAATCAATCAATATAAACCTACTATACCTGGATCTCCCTCGCGCTAGTAGGGATCGTGATATGGTAGCATCTGTGACTGGGAACTACTAGGCTCCCCACACTCAAATGATCTGTGCACGATGGGTACAAGTCTCTGTATCGCCTCGTGTTCCCCCTTTTGCGGAATAAGAGGAGGATCCAAGGCTATGGTATCATCTCCTGAATGGTGGGGAGCTGCATCTGACTCCTCCTCATCATCTCTATCATCCTCATCCTCATCTGCATCCTCACCCACATCCTCGTTCTCCTCATCATCATCTCTATCTATGTCATCCTCGTCTCCTTCCTCCTCCTCCTCGGCACTAGGTTGATCTCCTATGGGTGGATCAGGATCTCCTGCCTCCTCATGACCCTCTCCCTCCTCTGACTCCTCTGATCTGGATCCCTGATCCTCATCTCGGTCTCCATGTCTCCATGGACCTGGATGGCCTGTCGGGTAATCTGGTGGAAAGATAGGCCCTAGGTATGTCCTCACAAACCATGAGAGATACCTGCGCTGTGCTCCAGGATCTGCGAAGTAATCAGTGACCACATCCTGATCGGACCCCTCTATATCTGTAATCTTGATATCATCTGTCTTAGGTCTCGCTACTGCTCTGGGTCTGGGAAGGACTCGTGAGTGTCGAGTATAGATAGGTACATCAGCTGGAACACACTGCTCTAGCCCAAACTGCCTCCGTATTGGTCAAAGTAGAATGGGACTATGATATGTGAGTATCGTCCTCTCAGTAGGCGGTTCCTCTATAAGCATGCTAGCTGCCTCTCCATTCCATCCCATCTGTGCATCCGCAGATATGGTCTCCATACTGTCACCTCAGCTGTCAATCTATCGAATGTCACTCTCCAATATAGTAGATCCCCAAATCTCCACTCGCCGGTAAGTGGATAGGCAAACACCCTAGGTCGCTTGCTAGCCGCACTCATCGGATAGCCGATGGGCCTAGTGCATGTAAAGTGCTCAAATATCCACACCTGCAGAAGTGTGCATGTCATCAAGCTACAACACTGTCCAAACGCATACTCCTCGAGGTCGTGATAGAGATGTGCAAGCATACTCCGACCCCAAGCATATACTCTCCTATGTCTCTCCATAGCTCTGATGCACCATGTGAGACCCCCATGCATGTGCGTACCTCGCCCATTAGGGAAGACGGCTAGTGCAATGATGACAATCATAAGACATCTCACAAGGGGCACCTCTCCTGTAGGATGTAAGAGCCAACTGATCATGATGCGACCTCTCGTCTCACTCGGCATGACTCTCCCTATGTAGTAAATCTGCTCCCTTTGATAGTCCTCCGCTGATCGATCGGTCGTGTATGTCACGGTGGCTCCTCTGATAGGTAGGTGAAGTATGCGGTACACATCCTCAAGTGTAACCATCATCTCTCCTACTGGGAGATGGAATGTACATGCGTCAGGATCCCATCGCTCCATAAGTGCCATCAACATCGCAGGATGGAATTGAATGGCCGGCATGAGGATCGCATACCATAAACCCACTATCAATAACGTATCCCTCTCTGCCTGAGTCAGCCAAGGAATCTGATCTTGCAGACTGCGAAGAATCTCCCCCGCAGTGTGCTCTCTCATGTATGGGAGACCCTGCAATGCAAAAACATTAGTGTAATCAGTACTCAATCATCAAAATCATCTATGCGAAAAATGAAAACTATCGAACATCGAAAGCTAACCTTGACACCCCTTGCCAAGTCCTGATTGGGACCATGGCGCTCTGTCAGGGACCATGGCGCCCTACGAGGACCATGGTGCCCTTCAGGGACCATGGCGCCCTGAGAGGACCATGGCGCCCTTCAGGGACCATGGTGCTCTGATAGGACCATGGCGCCCTGGGTGGGACCTAGGGTCAGATTCTAGGGCTCGCATTCGATCACAGAAACTCAAAGTCAACACAAATACAGAAAGTCAAAGTCAAAGTTCAATCAACTCACCTCGTCTAGTGGCTCGTCACCGATCACGGCCTGTTGCATGATCTCCATCCTCATGGGACGCTCCGGTCGTCATGAAGGCATGATGATGGCTATGTGGGCTCCGCTACAATGAACAATACTCAGAAATCAACAAAGTGACAAATGCAATAGTCACTTTCGAGGTATATATTTTCATTCCTTTACCTTTGATTTCAAAACCCTAATTTTCCTCTATCACTCATTTCATCATAACTTGAGTTTGGGAGATGCGATTTTCGAACCGTTTGTTGTGTAGGAATCATATTTTCGTTCCCTTACTCCCTGGATGTTCCAAAATGTGCTCTGATGAAGCCTCTTCAGTGAACATTTCTCATCAATAATCTCTCACACAATTTGTCGTAAGTAAACATGCTATCCTGTTTCACCTCCCTAATAAGCAAGCCGAAACAGGGGGCATATAGCTACTCACAAATTTCATCACTTTCCTTAGTAAGAATTAGGTGATTTTGTGATCTAACGTGTGTTTTGTAGGGTGCAGTTCCTAACTGTGTATTGCAGATACCGCTGGGGGGCTTCGTTCGACTGACTTATGGATATATCCTTTTTCAAATAATGTTTACTATCTTGTACTTTAGCTTGCATATGCACGTAGTACTCATATGACGGCTAAAGTGGGGGCTAAATGTAGCGTCAAAAATTGTACGCACTTGCTAAAGTGGTACAATTTCACACTTGGTTTAGCTCCCGCCTTGGTGCATCTTGCACTTTGCATCGCATTTTCCTTTAGCACTTAATTAATCAAATTAATTAGGTCTAAGGTCTTATTTCATCATCTTCCAGTTGGGCCCTTTCATTAAAGTGTGCCCCTTTCATTTTATTCCTCCAATACATCATTTAATCAAAAACCCTAATTAGGTCCTATTTTGAACTTGGGGGCTTGATTTCGGGGGTCAAAACATCTCGAAATCACCTATAACTTCGGGATTCTCTCTAAAATTATCATATCCGACGACCCTGAAAATTTGGTGAAAAGTTGTCGGGACCATGGCGCCCGGAGTGCACATGGTCCCCGACATTTTTCCCGAAATTTTAGGAGCGCAATTCAATCATAAAATAAAGCTTAACCCCAAGAAATTGGCTGGAGATTCAATCTCTAGGTCGGCCAAAAGGTGAAATTAAGACCTATGGTTTCATATATAAGAGCTCTCTTTCTTCATTTGAAAGGATCCGAATTTTGGTTTGAGGGACCTTCTATGCAGTGAAAGAGCAGATCTTTGAAGACTTCAACAACATTCAACATCCACCCATCAAGCATGCATCAATTTCATTCATCCATTTAGGGCTTTGAAGACATTGAAGAGCAATAGGGGATCACCAACTGAAAATTGGCTTGTACCCCTCCCTTGGGGTTGGGTATGATTTCATGTTGTTTTCATGTCTTTGCATAAGCCTTATTATATCATTTGTATTCATGCTTTATATCACTTTGCATCTTGATTTGGAGCATTTACATTATCATTTACAAGCAGTTAGGGTTTACTTTCTAGGTTGCTCTAGTTTGCTTACTTGCATTTTAGGATCTTGCACACACACAAGGTCTGCACACACACTACTTTTCAATACAACTTGGCTATTCGTGGAGGTGGAAATCACCAAAGCGGGGTTTTGACTAAGGCAAAACCCTATATAGCCGCCCAACGTACCTTTTCAGATATAAGTGCAGATTTCGGGATTCGGACAACGCCGCAAACTGCAGATCCAGCAGAAGCAGACAAAAACTGAGCTACACACCAAATTTCAGGGCAAAAGACCAAGACAGAGGCATGGGGCACTTTGGTCCTGATAGGACAGGGGCGCTAGGTGCCCTGGTCCTTGGGACAGTGGTGCTGGGCGGCCTGGTCCCTCTGTTAGACAGCAAGTTTCAGCATTTCTGACAGCTTTTCAGGTTGCAAAACAGCAGTTCCAGGAGTAGAATCAGGACAGTGACGCCTGCGCCCCCATCCCGAACATTTTCACTCAGATTTTAACTCCGGGTACGCATCTGCATTCTTGTCTTGTCCTTGTGTTTACAGCTTTCCATTGTTTAATCTCAATTCTGCAATCTTGTTATTAGTTCATACTTGCACTTTGGGGTTAGGAATTGAACTTGCATCATTTTATCTTTCAATTACAACAAAGGAATATAAACCCTAATAGGTAGCTCGTGGCTCTCTCTTCAAAAAGAAGTAGCCAATTGTGTGATACCTCTAGGCTCTTTCGTATTCCACAATGTGTGTCAAAAGGTAGGATTAGGGCATGTTAGCCTAGTCTCGCTTTTTCCCCTACACAATTATGTAGTGCAAAAGTGACAAAGAATTGATTATAACTTAAGATCAGAATATGGGATGAAGTTGTGCACCTGGATCTGGCAGTAATATGTCGAGACAAAGTCGCCCTGCGAATTTGAGGAAAAGTTGCTCGGACTGTGGTGGGAATGTACATGATCCTCCTAAAAATACGCAAAACAAACATGGTTTTTTCACCTTTGCAAATGGAGCCCAAATCTGAAAGTACAGTTGCGCACCTACAACCTACACATAGAAAAGAGAGTAAAATGGGTTGAGATTGGGGGCTTGCCTTTAGGTCAAACCCTAGTTTTGGAATTAACCAAGTAATGAAAGAAAGTACTTGCAAGTAGATGTAAATGAAAGACTGAATTATAAATCACCTCAAGGGAGGCTACAATAATAATGTTGATAGAAATGCTTGTGTGGAATTGAATGTTGGAACCAATCTACTCTTCAATGGTTGAATCCTTGACTTGAATGCAACACCTAGCCTGAAGGGAGACTTGAGAATGCTCGATGTTGGAAAAGAATGTTTGAATTCTCTTGAATGCTCGATCACTTATGCAACTTGACCAACTCCCCCTTATGAAAATGAGAGGACAAATTCCCCTTAAATACATGTTAATGGATTTGATTTTCATCATAGGCTGACATCGAGGGAGTTTCCTGCTCACTGCACAACCTACAATGCATGCTCTAGGAAAGATCCTGCCCCAAAACAGGGCAGGGACAGGGGCGCCATGTCCGCAGAGTGCATATAGGGTGGTGCAGAGGCCAAGGGAGAAGCAGATTCCAAGGGTTGAGTAGTCTTTGGTCTCTGATCAGGCTAGAGGATTTGATCTCGCATGCGTGAGGACCCTAATATAGTCAAAAATTGCTAGGGTCAATGACACTACATTGACATATCATTCACCCTTTTGTATGCTCCATTATTATGGAGAACCTGCTCCTCTATACATCCCTGCAAAGCCCAATGGTCAAATTGTTACAGGTGGAATGGTTGATCCTTCATTCAGAGTTGATGTTATCGCAGAGGAAACTTTGTTTGTAAATGGATAACATAGGCTGAGATATGATGAGTGTCATGCTACTTTGAGAATGCATAATGGGTTGTCTCTTCCCCCTTTGGTCAATATTACCTTGATGATTCTTGTGGGACCCAAGGCCGTTTCAACTACGTTTGTCATCTTTCTTGAATCAAAGCTATTTAATGATAAAATAGGTATTCCCTAGTTGGTATCTATGGATGCAGTCCCTTCAATAATCTATAAGTGTTTAAATTTCCTCATGAGAGTTTGGTGCATGTCATTCAATATATTGGATATCAACCACTGGTAACTTGTGGGGATTTTTCACTAGATTATTTTTGGCTTGCTCCAATTGGGCCTATGCTTCCTCATGGTGAGTAAATATATAGAGCTTATTATCAATATAAAACAAGGGAGTTGACTCCTAAATCAGTTTAGCCTGGTTATTCATTGCCTCTTCTTGCATCAACTTTTTCTCCATCTATTCTTGTGTTGCAGTAGGTCGTACCTTTTGTCCCTTCTTCATTGGGGGATGAAGTTAAACCTACTCCTCCTAGTAGACCTCCTCATCTGCCTAGAACTACACAACCTTCAATAGTGTCTTCCATTCCTATGACTGTATCAAGTGCAGACAAGGGAAAGGCACCCACTGTCAAAGTCTGAGACTCACACTCCCTTTCATCTCTTGATCTTGGTAGATATCTCCCATCCTAATCAATATGAGAAGGGTAAGTTCTCCCCTCATGCTTGTTCCTCACCATTGGCTCCTAATTCATAGCCTCTAAAGGAACCCCCTATTCCTCTAGTTGCTTCTCGAGTAAAGTGAGAAATGACACCTGTGGTCGTGAATGTAGTACCTATCTCAAGGGAACCTCTTGCTTCATCAGTGGGGCCTTCTCTTGTGTCAGACAGTCTTGGAGGCCTTCTCCTATGGAGCACAATACTCCAGAATCTTTTCAGGCTTCAACCCCTGGCCCCCATCTTCATTGCAATCAACATGCACATGAGTGTAAGCACCATTGTCGAGAGATGGCTAGAGAACGTGACACTGCCTTGGAATCTGAATATGCACCTTCAAAATCCATTCTTATTGCCTCCATTCTTGTTCCTTCCTAAGTTCCAACATCTATATCATCTTTGGTGTTGTTACTGACCATTTTTGGGACTCTTGATGAACCTCCCCCCAAGAGGGTGCAGGTCTTCATTACTTCATCCCTAGAACCACTTCTCATCAGCTCGTTAGTTGAGGTACCTCCGTTATCTCAACCATTGGATATGTTGCACACATAGGTGGTCTCTAGTGTTTCTTTGCTTGGTCCTCCTATTTCATAGCCACTTCTTCATCAAAGCTTTCTTGGGATCCTCCAACCTACTAAGGTTGACTTCACAACCTAAATGCAAGTTTGAGCAAGACTCCATTCGAGAGTTTCGTCGATGCAAATTGGCTTAGGTATGTTACTCAACTATATCTTTTATTGCTTCAGTGTTTGTTTCTTTGCCTATTTCTATTTGCATTGTTGAGAAGGCCCTACCTTCTCTCGAGTTCGTCACTGCCCCTCTCATGGAGGTCAATAGATCAACTCTTGTGTCGCCTCCTCGACATGCATCACCTACTTCCTCTACAAAGGCATGCTTGTTCGACTCCTTAAAGGATATCTTGACGCTATTTATGATCTTCACCCAATCATTGACTCTTCCCTCTTTTGAGCTTCTAGACGCAGATGTTGAAGTTGCCTCATCCCTAGCTCTAGCTACCGATGAGGTGCTTGGAGTAGCCCTTGCAGTTGTTCCTCTATGGGCTCGTCCTCCCTCCCCATATGATCTAGATTGGGAGGACGATGATAACCTAAGGGATAACCTTCATGACAATACCTTTCTTATCTTGTAGCTTAGAGGGTGTGCATTTTTTTGTTCCCGCTTACTTTACATGTTTGATCCCTCTCTAGGGACCCAAGTTACTCTGTTGGTGCTTGGAAATGGGAGGTTGAGTGTCTTTCTATGTTGTGCTCTCCTAGAGGACCCTAGCTACTTTGTAGATGCTAAAAAATAGGAGATTTTATGTTGTGCAACTTCTTCTATTTGTTAATCTCTTTCTTCTCTTTGTCGTGTATTGCTTTTCGACATTCGAAGATGATGCAAAGTATTGGGGGCATTTAGGCCTTCTTCCATGTTGACTTGAATGTTTATTTTTTAATTTTCATGTCTCCTTCAAATCCAAGAACTTTGGCATTGTGATCTGAAACACCCATTTGTAGCTACACCATTTTATTTTATCTTACGACTATGGGTTCTAAAGCCAAATACTTAGATCCCCCTATGCTCTTGCATTTTTGTTCATGTTGTGGGTCTTATGTGTCATCCATTGAAGATGAAATTCCACATAAACATCTCACTATGTTGACGTGCCACAATATTTCTTCTCCTTAGAATTACATGCCTTTCATGCATACCATTCTAAGGGGGGGCTATTATATCTACATTTGCATCTATTTATCTTGGCATCATGTTTGCCTTGGTGGGGAACAAACCAATTGATCTATTTATCTTTTTGCCTTAGTGGGGGCCAAACCACTTGATCTACCTATCTTTTTGCCTTGGTAGGGGCCAAACCACTTGATCTATTTATCTTTTTTTCTTGGTGGGGGCCACACCATTTGATTTATTTATCTTGACACCTTTTGTAAGGGCTAATTCACTACTTATCAAATCAATCTATGGTTGCCCTATTGTATGTCTATCTAGCATAACACAACTTGCTACCCATACCGACGAAATCTTGTAAATCATCCTATCGTATGGCTATATAACATAACACAACTTGCTACCCATATTGGTGCTATCTTGTATCTTTCGTAATAGGGGTTCTCCTCCATTAAGCAGGGTCTACTTCTACTACACTATCTTATTTGCTTCATCACTTTATTTTTGATTTCTCATCCAACACATTTGTCTGCAGTGAACGTATTTGTGATGAAACAACCTAGAAAAATCTAATGCAATTTCAAGTGTATCGCACTGGGGCAACTTCATTCGATTGACAGATTCTGCTTCCCCTGCATAGTCTTGGTAACATATCTCTACTTTATCTTCACATCTTTTGATAATGATATGCTTGTTAAAGTGGGGGCAAATTGTAACATTATAAATTGCACCCCATGCAATTCCACGTCACATAAGCGCCTTCGCTTTAAGGCGATTGGATTCTTTTGTCTCTTTGTCCATTTATTTGCATAGACTGCCTTGTCAGCTTAGCATCTGACGTTTTCCCGACCATGATGACCATTTGACTTATGAACACTAGCACGTCGCAGAAACGTCCACACATCGTGCAAGTGTCCCGCGAATATGTTAGCTTGCAAGTGGTCATTTGAGCGTTATGCCTACATCTAGAAGAGTTTGTAACACCTTTGTCCATGACCACCAACGTCGAGATTCTTCCCTGGGCTCTATATATCTTTTTCATTTGAGCCTTTTTAGGCCTTCTTGATCATTTTGGGAATTCTTGCGCTCTTGGTATTCTATTCTTCATCTTTCACAGGTTCTCCAAAATTCAACATGGACCATTATCATAGTTTTGGAGAGTTCTTGGTGCTCAAATTCATTCCTTCGATTGATAGCTCCTCAAGTATTGAAGGGGATTTCCCTCTCTCTTTGTTCATTTACACGTCCATTGTTTTCTATCAAGTATATCTGTCATTTTTATTATTTATTTGTTTCTTTATCATTTTTCCTTTATCCATGACTATTATCTTGGTTGTCTGTGGAGGTGGAAACATCGAAGCGGGGGTTTGACTAAGGCAGACCTCTTAACACAACCCCAACATTTTTTATTTTGCTTATGTGGAGGTCAGTTATCGAGAGAGGAAGATTGCTTTGTTGGAGGCTTCAATTGTGGACTACTTGTGATCTTTCTCTATCTTTCCTTGTCTCTCTTTAGCTGTTATCATTTCGTATAATTTATTTTACTCAACATAGTATCTTTAGTTCAATAGTTTTATTATATTCACATTCGTTGTATGACTTCTATACTCTGTCTGTACATGACATTAGCGCGCTGCATTGGTGTCCCAAATCTGTGCACTCGTCTTGAGAACAAAGGATTAGTAGAGATCGTTCAGATGTCTCTATAGCTTGCCTATTAAGTATTATAGTTTGTATCCCTTGGCTCACTATAGTGCCAGTAAAGTGAGGTAGAGCGAATGTGGGTTTTCTCTTTGAAGTTCATCACTTCGAGAGTAGAAAATCCCATCCTTTACAAGATTAACATAGACACAAACCCTCTTCAAGGAAAACATAGTTTGAAAAAAAAACTTTTGTTCAATATAAACAACCTACCTTAGAATTCTAACAATGTAGTTCAAGAAAGGCCATAAAGTCAAGGGAAAACTAAAGAATTCAACTTAGATTTGAGAATGAAGATATTGTTCCATAAAGACAACAAAGTTTCAAGTTAAAGGGGAGAAGATGAACAAGGAAGATGAATTGTACTAGTGACCATGCTTGAAAATGGCCTTAGCAAACTTGACCTTAATAAAATGAAAAAGGAAAAGTTTCTTAGCAAGTTTTTGGATGGCCTCTATGTGGACCCCATGTAGGACCCAAGTAGAGTTGGCCCAACTATGCAATATGCTCAAATTCATGAGTTTCCCACAATTTATGATGATGATAATATTGTGCTTCTATATTTCACTATGTGTTTTATGTTGCCAACATTTCAGGTCAAACTCTATGATCCATCATCAAGGTTGTAAACAAAGCAAGAGAAGATAATTGATATGATGCACAAAATATCCAATAAGAGTATAAATTTTTAGCCATTTATATGCATTCTTAAAATCATGAGCAACTAAGAGAACATTAGGATTGATGACATTACATCATGCAATACCTTCAATATGAACTTTTATGACCATTTGGAAGCCAATTTCCTACACAACGTACCCTAAAGTAGCTCCAATATCAAATGTGAGTCCTTGTTTGAACTAATTACCGTATATTAAAAAAAATCAAATATGAAAAAATTTAAAATCCACAATAAATACAAAGTTTTCCTTCTTTAATATATAATGTGTAACAACAACAAAAAGACAAACATGTACATACCAAGCCTATCCATAAACCCTAAGAGAGCAAAATTGTCATCTCTTTCCTTATTTTTAGATAGCCAAAGTATAGTTTTTAATATTGAAAATCTATTCCACTTCAGATTTGTTGAGTTACAAGTCTTGTTGAATTCGAAAGGACAAAACTCACAAATTTAGAAAAAGAAGTTCAACATAGGGGAAAAGCACTAGTTACCACCCATGTTTCAATTACCATTCACTCTTTGCTCACCTAACCCCTCAATTACCAACTTAAAAGAAACCATAAAACATGATAACTAAAGCCCACTAATAAATTTCATATGTACCAATAGCCGCCCACTTTGCCTTTGTAGTTACAATTTTTGGATTTTAATTGGAGGAGTTTAATTAAAGTTTTTATGCCTTTTTTGACATCACGTGCCAATTTGAAATTACCACTTTTTGACTTTTGTGTGGATAATGGATCCCACGACATACTTATTCTATCCAAAAGTACATATAAAAATAAAGAACAAAAAATGATCCAAAATGATTCAAAATCTGGAAGGCGGCTAAACTGGCTCCAAAAAAATTTATAAAACTCATATTAACTTTTCCATAAATTTTTGAAAAATCAAAGCAGCTGTTAAATCTACTGATCACGATGATCTTAATTTTTGAAAAATTTCATGTTATTAAAGTTTTCGTGTGCGATCTTAGAGCTAGTTTAACCGCAGCCTAAAATCTGTAGGTATGCCACGTTAGCTAATGAATAATGGCACTTCCCCTATAACTAGACATCCATTACTGAAATACCTAAACCCGAGTGGAAAAAAAATCGTGCAATACATAGATTCCCACTTTGTTATTTTTTGATTCTCTACAGCTGCGTTTTGGCCGTTTCTGTAATGAAGCCATCAGATTTGTGGAAGATGTTTATGTCGAGGTACAGGCAAGTGTTCATAAGAATTTTAAATACTATCTTTTATCTTTCTTAAATCGACTAATCCCAAATCCCATCTGATTAAACCGAAGTGTTACGGGGTTATTCTTCAACATTCATAGCGAAGGAGGGTTTCAGTATCTGGCAATGGAAATTGATGATTATAGTTTCTGTTGAAATGTCCTTGTACACGCTTCCGAAGCCTCCTTCCTCTTGCTCTTTTATTTCCCTTCAATTTATTTCTTTGTTTGATTGATGCAAAGATCAATTAAATTTTTAGGGCAATGAAAACCTTAGATGAGGATGCTTCGAAGTCTGTATAAAGACATTTAACAGAAATCGGGGAAAAGAAGGATTTGGGTTTCACGAAAGGGTATGTGAAAGCCTTTCAGTCACCGGCACGGATCTGTTAGATAAAGCGCCTGAGCGGAATGCAGCAGAATGGTAAAGGTATGCTATCTGTTTGACAAAATGTGCTTAGTTTCTTAGAGGACAATAATGGAAATTTGTTATGAAACAATTTCTTGCATTAGGCGAATGGTTTTGTTTTTGTCTTTTTGAACAATTTAGTTTATGCTATCCTTTTGCAGTCATATAATAAGAGGGATATGGATAATCTTGTCAATACGGTGATTGTTGATTGCAACTTTCCTGGAACGGTACACAGAATTTTACCGTCTTTCTTAGAATTTATTTTGACTGAAATTGTGTCTCTAAATTTTGATGACTGAACATAAACATATTATCTAAGTTTGTTTAATCAAAGAGATGACTGAATGCACCCACCTTCTTTTAAGTGATGATTTATTGGGATTCAGTTGTATTGAATAGTGATATCAGTTTTTAACAATTCATTATATTTTTTTATTGTTTTTAGATTCAATTGTGTGTTTATTTGTTTCAACATTTCAGAATGTGATTCATGATCAACATGTTAGAAAGTTCAGAAATGGAAAAATTATTTAAGATAATCTGATCTATCTGAATGGTGGTTTATATGAATCCATTTCTTATAATCATGAATATCTGGCACTCATAACATCTAAATAATGTTCAATTGTAAAACACTATAATGACTTCATACCACATTACTATGTTTAAAACATGTTTGACTATAGAATTTCCTCACGATCGATCATGCCTAGCTTGCTACCTCATTTTGCTACCCACCTTGGGTAAATATAATGAACATAACGAAACAGATAATTTAAACAGGCAAATTTGATTGTCAGACTTGCAGCATAAAATGTTCTAGCTCCTTAGACCCCTTTTGTGTTATATGATGTTCTATTGGGTAAGAAGGAACAACCCTCATCACAGACCGATATTATATGCATTCACCACATTTCTCATATGTTTGTTATAAGGGGATTGGAGAATCCTTTTCGTTTAAGAAGTCTTACTTCTTTGAGCTTCAAACCTTGTTCTATCTTGATCAAAAATAAAATGAGATTTGATATGCTTTTCATTTTATATAGACTTGAAATATTGATCTGGTAATTCATTTGGAAGTTCAAATGGTTTGATGTTTTTCGTTGACTATGTAATGGCAAACAAACCTTGATTTGATTTATTTTTCTGGGAAGTGTTATTAGTTCCTGCCTTTCAAGGAACTATTGTCGAGGGCATTCGTTATCTTTCCAATAGTTCCTATTATCTCCTGCCAATCACATTGCAGATATAAAATGTTTAGTTCCTGCAGTTTCTTAATTTGCAATGTTTAAGTTGTTTGATTTAAACAATTTTTAACCGAAATGCATAAATGAATGAATTCTATGGCTTCTCATTGGATTAAATTTTTAGAGCGATATACTTGCCTTCACATGGACGAGGCGGGCTTTGGCTGGTGCCTGTAGGGCTGGAGTGTTTGGCATTGTGTAGATGGCGGAGACGGACAAAGTGCAGAGCCCAATGCAAGAGAACTGTAAAGTAGTGCCGTCAAAACAGGGCAAGCAGTTGGCATTTGGAGCTGAGGCCATACGGCGTGGAGGTGAGTCTGCAGACAGATGGCTATGGAGGCTTTCGTTTTGGGCATGCAGGTGAGAGCAACTGTTGCTGTGCAGGTGGGAGATGGTAGTGTAAAATAATATTTATAAACACATGATGCAGTATTTTATTAGCATTGGCATTTACGACTGCACATGTAGCTTTGGCGGGGTTTTGTGGCGAGGAACAAGGGCTGTAGACAGATGGCTCTTAGGGTTTCTGTTTGCATGCAGGCCAGAGAACACGTTGCTACGCAGGTGGAAGATGATAGTGAAAGAATATTGATAAACGTATAATGCAACATTTTTAGCGTTCAGCTGTCCTGGAGCTCGACGTCGCCTTTTTACCTTCAGTGATTCTTCAGCGAAATCTTCTCTGTTCTGGTATTTGCGAAACCTGTTGAGCAAAACGTGTGTATAGATTATTTTTCTCTTTGTAGGCATCGATTCGATTGTTGAATATTTTATAAAGGGTTGTTGTTTGTTTGGCGGGTTGGGGTTTCAAATTCTTAATCATATTTGTGATACCCACTGCATATATTCAAGTTTTGGCCATCTGTGTTGTATGTTTGTGACGATATAGTTGGCATTTCAATTTATTTTTTTAATCAATCTGCTAAGTTGTTTTTAAAACCCTTTTCTCGAATCCATTCAAACATGAAATCCTTTTTTTGGGTTAAAATGATGCTCTCTTTCTGCAGCTTCTTTGGGGTCGCTTGCTTGAATAATAGCAATATTCTCAATCTTATCTAGGTTCAATGCAGATTCTAGTTGTTGAATCATCCTAGTTGAAAACAATTATCTGAAATTGCAGAGTCTGGTTATTCTAGTTTTTGAACAGTTTCAACCGTATCTTCTAGTTGTTTTAACTGTCTCTAGTTTCGAATGATTATCTGAAATTGCAGATTCTAGTTTATGGTAATGCAAAAACAACTAGGCTAAAATATGCGGCTCTGATTTAGAAGTCCGACTCGACCGTTAGTTTGCTCATTCTTAAGCCCCTGTAGAGTGATCTCTCTGCATACAGAGCCCCATTTGCATAAATAACAGGGGGTCATTAGAATGACAAGCATTAAAGGGTTTTTGACAAATTTTGACTTGACAATTATGAAGACATGTAATTCTGAGAAGTACTGTCCTATTGGATTAGAGACTACCAAGATGCCCATAATTCACAAGGGATTTGTAACAAAATCTTCACCAGGCAAGTCTTTGAAACAGTTGCAAGAACAAGGGTAGAAGAAGAATTCATAAACATAGGTGGGTTGAATATTTTTTTATCAACAGGCTAAAATTGGCAGGTTCAAGTTGCATGATTTGAGTATTAGTATCTTTTGGAGTGCTGAGGCTTGTGGAATTTTCTCCACCCGTGATGGAGTAGATCACGATCCTGGTTTCATTCGAGGAAAGAACTGATTTTAGTTGGTTAACAATATCCAGATCCCTTGTTGTTTGATCCAGATCATGCATAATATGGATAGAGTTATACTTTGTCTTCCCAATATGAACAAGATGATGTAGATAGGCTTCTGCCCCTGCAACAATCACCAAATAAAAGTAAACAAATAATTTGCCCTGCAAATCAACTAATCAAAAGTACCCTGTCCAATGATTCATATTCAAGACCGTAAACATTTTTATTAGGACTTGCAGAAAACTAAATCAAAATAAAACATGTTCACGTTATGCCCAAAGAAGATACAGATATATTCCTGTTATTCAAAAGCAAAATCAACATTGAAATGGAGTACATAGCACAACACACGTAGGATGGTAGAAATGTCTCCAACACTACTTAAATCATCATATCTAAATAAATGTAAGTCTCTACCAAAGCTTTTTTTCTAGCCCACTGATTCTCAACTTGCAGACAAGAGAAACGCCTTTGTTTATGTTTATGTTGATCATTCTTTATGATTTCAAGAAAAGGCAATTCAGTAGACTGACAATCTGGATGATAGCAAGATAAGCCTTCGATTTAGTGGTTTAACATATACCAATTAATTGTCATCATGCACTACACAGAAGCAGTATGAATGCTCTACCCAAATATATGAAAATTTGAGCCAGAGAAAATATGTGATAGATATAAATTTATGTATAATTCATCAAGCACATTATATGGCATTTGCACATGCAATGTCACTGTAAAGTGTGACTTTTGAATGTAACATTAAGCTCCAGCGGACGCTTGTAGTCAATAAGCTGTCAAAAAGTTAGACATTAGAGTAGTTGAAATAGAAAACCTGACCAGAAACTTAGCCACCTCTTATATTATTTCCAAGATTTATGAAATTTTGATTAAAGGATGGAACTTATGTTTGAGTAGCTAGACTGAGTGTTTATAACTAAAAGCGTCAACTTGAATCTGCATAAAGAAATATGCTAAAGTGGCTGATGCACGTAAAATGATTTTTTGTAGATACCAGAAGCAGGAGCAAGATTGAATCAAAATGAAACCACAACTTGAAAAAAAATAACACATACAACTTGTATATCATTAAATTCTGGTAAGGCTAATCTAATTAGCATTGTCAACTAATGCAAGTTCAAGGAAGTCTAACGAAATAAACTAAATATGTTACATGCAAAATCAATTTGACAGTTTCAACTCTGACTGTAAAAGTCCTGTGAAAGTTATTGAAACTTCACTAGAGTGAAACTTAAAGAGAGTCTGTTTTGACTGACATGCCGGTTTCAAACCAAAGAATAGTATTTAACTTCATCTAATTGATGATGGACAAGAGACATTAACTCTACATGGTGGTTGCAGTCCTTGGATACAAGAAAAATAATTAGGTGGATGAAACCTAGTTGAATATATTTGATGCCATTCATAGGTGCAGGCTACAGCCTTAGTCCTATTAATATTGCAAGTTATTTTTTATTGCTAGATCTAATTTGGGGACCTTAAAATTTCTTCTTTTTCTCTCCTAGCATTTCACTATGAAATATATTCTACTTGTTCTTGACTGTGGTGTATTCTAAAATAGCTAGAAAAGTGTTTTTGGTTTAAAGAGTCCTGTTGCAAGCTCATTTGCAAGCCTTATATTTTACTTACACTTTTAATAGAATTTTGAAATTGGTTAAACTTTTACTTGAAGTGGAAGAATTGAAAAGATTGTTATCATTTACTTCAGAAAGGAAAATAAAATGGATTCAAACACTTAATGAATCTCCTAGCTTTTTATGTATGTGATCTATTTTGTTATTCTACATGTGGTCTAGTTTCTCATTCAGCATAATGGATTCAACTACGTTAAATTTGGTTTCCACCATTTGCTGGTTATTGCAATTGAATAAATAATCTTAAGCTATCATAGCAGCTTGTACATCTCTCATTACTAGCTAAGTTATTCACATTTATGTTTTCCATTTTAACAATTTATACATATCTTGTGTTAGAGAAGAGACGGATATAGTTGATTATCAATTAACTACCAACATTCTTGCCTACATTTTTATTTCTAAGGTTGATATTTCTTAAATGGGCGTCCATAGTCTTTTCTAAGACTCCCCTGTAAACAGAAGAAAGGAGAATGATAGTAACAATTGTGGTATTTATCTTTTTCACCTACCAATTGCCTCTTACTTCCCTCACACGATTCCACAACCCTTAAACATGGAGATGAAGAGTGGCACCAGGTAAAACCATTGGTATTTATGCACGTGTTTGTATTGATTCTCTAAGAGCCAAGTAGTCAGGGTAGCATTATGTTTTCTTTTCTGTTGATGTTCTAGATGGTAATAATAATTTTGTGTTTGCTAATCCCTCTTGATAGTACAGAAGCATGTGGGGAAATTGAAAGAACTGATAGTTACCATTGCTGGAATTTTTTGTGGATTGTGTTCTGACCTCTCCTAAATGGTATTTGGGCAGATATACTTGGCAAATTACAGCCACAGTGAGTTGGACGAATCATTTCTCTGGAGCCTAAGTCCAAATGTTGGGTATGGGTATCGATGCCTTAGTCCGCTGAACAGCATCCATGTAAATATGGATGCAAAACAAACTGACAGTGAAGCTGATGGAATCTATGATGGAAATGATCTCATTCTCTTATCTTAAAATTTATATACTAGTCTTTAAAAAAATGGAATTTACCTAACTATTATCACATAGCCATTAGAACTATATCAATTCCCCTGTTTTCTAAACTAAAACTGCACTGCCAGCATTTGGCAGGAACTTCGCTGCACTACAGCTCTTGTTTATTTGTTTGTTTGGGAACTTCAATAGTAAGCCCTTTTTCTGTAAGAATTGATCGATTCTGCCTCTGCAAATTGCCCATTTGTGAAAATAAAAGTGAACCCAATGTAGACGGGTATACAAGGATCACTGTGAGATCAAGTTGTGTCCCAGCCTATTCAGACAACTTTTAGTTGTCAGCTTTTGCTAAGCAATATTTCCATAAAGTGATATTCTTTGGAGCTCAAAGTAGAAAGAAATGTGGTAGAATAAAGGCCATTTTTTGACAAGAGCTCTGATACAGCAAGACTACAGGCTTAAAACCGGCTATAAAATTAAAAAAAAAAAAGTGGGGACATGCCTGTGATAATAATTTATAATCTGATACGTTCCAAGTATCGCTAATAATATAAAGGAAAATGCCAAAATTTAAATGACTCTTGACTACTGTATATAATGCAATAGCATTTGCTGCTCTATATGCTCCAAATTCGTTCGGAGCAGTGGTAAATGTTCACATTAATTCAGGAAACTCTCCATAATCATATGTATAGCTATGTATAACTATAAATTTACAATATGCATACAGCCATCTGATACTATAGTAAATTTACAATATGCATACAGCCATCTGATACTATAGTTCTTTTTGCGTATGAAAGTTTATACTTATAAAATTTATTATTTAATAATTAAATGAGAGTTTTTTAAAAGATCCTTTAGTAATTATTGTTCATCTTTTACATTGGTCTTGCTTGTCAAAACGCTAACTGTATCTTACTATCTTGCGATGTCAATTTGTCATCTACTTTGTTCTACTGCACCATCCTCCAAATTCGCAACACCCTGTCAAATGAACATAAATATTCTGCATTAGACCAACTTATTTACGAAAAAATAAGAGTTACTCATTGAATAGACTAAAAATGCATTTTCACTTGAAAATAAGCTCACATGATTGTTCTTTTCATTTTGAGGCTTCACAGAGGACCATTTCTTCAATTTATTTTCTATATTTTTTGCCTACAAATGAAGAAAACATGTTAGTTGAAAGAGATAATTTCTCAAATATTAACCTTGGTTTTATGAAGGAAATATAAATAAAATTCAGTGAACTATTATCGTCTAATAAATAGTTAAAAAAAGTGACTTACTTCCATATCCCAATCTACTCGCCATGTGATAAACATTAATGCTAAGGTTTGGACTCCAGTCCCACATATCATTCCCAACCATATTCCCTAAAAATAAATAATAAATATTATAACAAGTTATTACATAGATCCACAATTAATTTTACCATGAATTCCTACTCACCGTGACTCCAAAATTAAATAGATAACCAAGAATCATGCCTAGAGGAACACCGATTATATAGTAGCATCCAATGTTTATATATGCTACAAAAGCTTGCCAACCCAATC
This sequence comes from Cryptomeria japonica, assembly GCF_030272615.1. Classification (NCBI taxonomy): domain Eukaryota; kingdom Viridiplantae; phylum Streptophyta; class Pinopsida; order Cupressales; family Cupressaceae; genus Cryptomeria; species Cryptomeria japonica. The sequence continues at coordinate 544,749,905 of NC_081405.1, forward strand.
CCACAGCAACACCTGAAATAATCCAACAAATAAAATGATGCTGAGTTATTAGAAAAAAAATGGTCTTTTCTTGAAGATAATGAAGACAAACTATAAAAAAAAATTGGAACATAGATGAAGATATATAAGATTTTGACATTTCTCACCTAGAAGAACTGGTTGTATGCTATTTAGTAGAATAGTGAATGCTAGTAATATTAGTAATTTATAAACAGCCTTTTGTATGATAATAGTGTCTGTGAAAACTTGAGCCAAATCACTACGCAAGGCCAAAATAAGAACTAGGAGCACAAGTCCTATAATTGTGGAGTTTATGACAGAGACAATCACTGCAAATTTGGCCTCCTCAGGCCTCCCTGCTCCAAGTTCATTTGCAACTCTCACACTACATATACAAAACACTTTGTTAGATTAAAGAAGAATAAGTTTTATCATACAATATTGTGATTAAAATTGTATATACACCTGATTGAAGCAAGAAAACCAAGTGGAATGGCCATCTCCCATGAATTGATGTTTAAGCTACACCAAAAAAAAAATATTAGTAGATTTAAAGAAATTCAAAGAAGTGTTCAAACATGTATACATGTCTAAACATTTAAAGAAATTCAAAGAAGTGTTCAAACATGTATACATGTTTAGAGATTATCTATTGACCAAGTTTCTAGTAAAGTAAATCATTTACAATCAAGAATTATGTAGTTGCAATGTTATATACTTTTTGTTTTCAAATAATTTATATTTCTACATCTTACCAAATAGAAAGCGAATCAACAGCAACTTCTACATCTTTTATATTTCCTGTGAGTAGAACTAGTAATCTATAATACCAAATCTCTAACCTGTCAAGGAAAAGCATTCAAAATTTTAATGGTTATAATCAAAACTTATTGAGAAATTAAAAATTAAAAATAAAAGAAAACTCACCAAATCATGACACCAGAAGCCACAGATAGCTTTAGAAAGGGCCAAATATCTTCAAATGCTTCCATTGAGTATCCAGTCCATGCATCCGGACACCACCCACATGTAACATATACATATTGAACAATCACAGGAGTCCACCATCCTACATTTAAGGAAATAAGAGCGCCCTCAAGGCCCATACTCCATTTGGACACAAAGAGCCAACATGAGAGAACATTGAATACAACCCCAAGTGCTGATGACCATGCAGTTACAAAATTCTTTGATTGTGATTGCAAAAATCTATTAAGAGTGAAAAATAATACGAAACAGAAGAGCATAGGAATACACCACAAAGATACTTTGCCCGATAACTTTGCAATATCATCAGGTTGGCCACATAACTTTAAGATAGGTGTGGTAAAGAAATAGAAGGGTGTAAGAGCCACTGTGCTACTAGAGAGAATAATCCAAGAGCGTTGCATATAAATTCCAAGTATCTCTTGTCTTTGTGCACCATAAGCTTGTCCACATAATGTACCAAGAGCTGTACCCATTCCTATCTACACCAAAAAAATGTCAAGTGATGACTAAAACTAAAGAAAATGTATTTGGATAAATTAGTTTTCAAATTCAATATTATATCTCATAATTGAAGAGTTATAATTTTTTTTTTATAATAGTGTCTATATTACAATTCATAAAATAGTGTTGCATGTATTCACAAAAACAAGGTGGGTGCAAAAATGTCGCATATTTAACTATTACAACATATATACAAAATTATTTGAAAGTTATAAAATCTAAGGAACCATCACTTGGATATGGACATGAGTTCATTGTAGAACCGAGAGGAGACTATTCTTGGAGAGTCATTATGACTTGGTGTATCCTAATGAGAAATCTCTTTCCCCATTCTTTTGTCTAATTTAAATGAAGAATCATTTGAGAGCTATTCCCAATTTATTTTCAAATGCACTATTTTTCATGCTTTTTCTTTGTATGGATATGCATGGATCTTGAGCTATGCTTGTTAGTTTTGGAGGGTTAATTTGAGGAGTGTTTGGCATATTTATCTCCTTGTGCATATAATTTTTATTTATAATGTCATTTATAAGGATTTTTGGAGATGTTATTGCTAGGATAATTTCTTAGTTTAGAAAATGGATTTATGTTTGATCTTACATGGTCTAAGAGAGGCTTACATTCATGTTGGCTACATGAGATACACATGTTTTTAAGGGCTTTTAGTTTTGAAGGAAGTATAACTTGGCATAGCCTAGCACTTTGAGGTGTTGGTAGGATATGTTATGTAATATGATTTGCATGTTCTATCTCTTTATTCTATGGATACTTCTTGGAGGTTTAGGTTCACATGGTTTGGTGCAAAGAACTTGGGAGACTTAAGGTAACTAGTTGCGAGGGAGTATGTGGTAGTTTTTATTGCATGATTTGTGATTGTTCTTTGTTAGTACATGGTCTTGATTATTAGCTACACCTTAGTTTTAGTGTTGATTGGTAGACTTGGATATGTCTTGCTCTATTTTTATATTTGACATTACTCACGCAATGGGAGTTTCTAGTTATGCATGTTCTCCATTAATAAGTTTTATATAAGGATCTTGTAATTCTAGTTTATGGGCTGGATATGTCAATGGTATGAGTTATACTAATAGTTTTGAATGCCTTTAGAGGTATGGAAAGTTGAATGTATTAGCATTTACTGTGATTTCTATTATGTTCATGTGAGTTGTTTCCTTGTAAATAACTTAAAGCTTTTGTTATCACTCATATTTTATGTTTGTGTTCTTTGGATTTGTGTATCTTCACCTTAGCTTGAACTCCTTTCTTTCATATATGACATGTTGGAGGATGAGAGGTGTTCTTTATTAATATGACGACCACCTTGGATGTTTTTTATTAAGCCTTGGATGTTAGGTATCTTGATAGAGTATGAGAGCATATTGGATATTCATGTTTTATGGATGACTAACATAATTTATTATATCGATTGAATCTTATGCAATTTATACAAAAATAGAAAAATGTTAGGAAAAAGGGTGTTGTACACCTTGCTCAAGAAAATAATTATTTTAACCATATTTGTGGTGCATATTTGAAAATGTGTTTAGACACATTAAATATTTATTTGGGTTCACTTGTAAGTTGCACATATAATTTTTTTTAATATTGGTGAAACTTACCAAAAAGTAAATATTGGGGTCAATAGTTTTGTGCTCAACATGGTTTTGAGACACAAGGTCCAACCAATACCACTAAGTGGCTTTGCGTGAGCTTGAATCTATAAAATCAAGCACATGTTTGGTGGTAAAGCTTGGTTGTCACTTGTATTGAGCTCTCTATAGAGTACATATTTAATCATATAATGGGATGTGTGGTTATATGGTTACTTATTATGACTAGACACATGTAGGATGCATCAAGGAGTTTAATGTGTTAAAAGTATTCATGCAAGCTTTGTAAGTGTATTGTAATATTTCATTGTTGAATAAAAAATTGTATGTGGATGCTTCTAGAGGTTTAATTTCTCCATAATGAGAGGATTTTATACGGAATATCTTCTGTAATATTGTGGCATATATATATATATATATCTTTTTATCTTTGATGTTTGTGTTTTCCCTTGCTTTACCTTACCCAAAAAACTCAAAATGCAAATGTCCAAACTCTGGCTTAGTATCTAGATCTTTTAAGCGCTCTACCTTGTAAATCACCTAAATGGGTATTTATTATTCAAATTTGGTAAATATTGGATCAAAACCAGCCAAGTTATGTCCAGTCAAATCTTTCAATTGTTCTAGGAACTACTATCGATATTAACAATGATTCCTAGAATAGTCAAAATTACCAACAATGCTTCTTATTCCTAGTGGAGACCTGATCACCAACAAAGGAAGAATTTAGATTTTGAGGGCAAAAATGACCAAGGAAAATTGGTCTACAATTCAAGTAGTTCAAGGAATTGCTACCATGGATAACTTTAAGAAACCCGACCTCAAAAAACCATATAAAACTAGGCAAATATTTCATTTTTTTCAAAAACTTTCAAACAAATATTAATTTCTATTGACGAATCTCTCCATTTTTTTGAAAAAAATATTCATTTTATTGGCAATTTTTTTAAAATAAAAATTATTTGTAGAAAATATTTGCAAATCTCATACAACAATAAGAAAATGCATTAACCATTATGATGAATCCTTCCATTAAAAAAAAATAAAAATTCTTATAGAAAATTATTGGCCTAAAGGTGGAAATCATTGATGGTTTAAGGGGTAGACACTAATATTTAGTTGCTACCATTAATTTAGATTATAATATAGCAACTCTCATTATATTTTATGAGATAAGTGTACTTATATTTTGTAATTATAATAGGGCCAAAATTTTCTTGAAGACCATTGATTTCCATTGAGATCAACAATCCAAAAAATATTTCAGCCCCCATAAGCATTATAAATCAAATAGGTACATCTTTACCTCATTAAATACAATTAGGATCAGTAGATTATATTTTAAATTAATGGCGACAACTAAAGATTGGTGATATGATAGTAAAGTAACTAATAATTATGATATATTACTGGTGAATTAATTTAGATATCTACATAACTTGTAAAATCTAGGCAAATCTAATCTAATAATGTATTGAATATTGTGGCTAATCTTTGAGTTAATTTTTTTAATAAAATAATTTATTTGGCGATTTAAGTAATACTGAAATAAATTTTGTTCAAATATGGTAATTTAGGTTTCCTTAAATCTTGAATTATTAGCCAAATTTGGATTCCCAAAATTCAATTATTGGCCACTAAAAAAATCACTCATTGCTAGAACTATTGACATGGTTTTGAGATTTGTGTAAGGGTTTGACTGTGAAAAAATAAGCAAGAGGAATAAAAAGCTGCAAAGGAGAGTTCATACCATGATGACATCAACTTTCAATTTCTGCTATCATCATTTGTACATGCTGGCATCTTCTCATCCAAGCCATTTTTGCTTTATAGTAACATCATGCTACAATCATCATTAGTATGTGTTGATGTCAACACTAGGTTTCATGTGAGCAAGGGTAAAAATTATAAGACAAAGATGACATTAGAATGTTCTTCCCAACCACATATTAGATTTGTTCTCTGCAAGTGTCAAATTTTGTAGGTGGTGGATAGGGTTTTCCTTTCAGTATGTTTCTCTCTCCTTCTAGAGTGGACCATTGTGTTTTATATTCTTTATAATTGTAACTATATTTCAAGCCTTAGATTCATTAAAATTTACTAGCTTGACCTTTCCTTGTATCTATCACTAAATAAAGTATTTACCTTTGTGCATAAATAGGCGTTTGTTGTTATTGTTAGTTTATATGATGTGTTAGAATTATTTGTAGATTTTACCATGAATTATTCTCCTTCCTCTTAGTATTAATCCTTAACCTACGTTCAAATCATGAGCAAGGTTGCAATAAGGGACTATGTAAGCCTTTAGAAATTTTATTAATTCTTTGTGGTGTAATAAGCAAGAAGAACCAATCTAATCTTGGTGCATCACCTCTTTTCATTTCTATTCTCCTTCTCCATTTCCCTAGTAAGTCTAAATAGGCTTATTTGCAGAATTTCCATTGTTGGGTTGGACCAACACTACTACACATAGATTAGACAAGGAACCCACCCTTAATTTGAAAACTTGGCTTCGTTTAACAAGGTCTCACACCATGAAGCCATTCCCATGTTTCACTGGGAAAATGGATTTGGTAAATAGATAAGGGTGCATTTTAAAATGACAACATACACTATCTCTATTTTTCCAATATAAGTCACCATTTGAAATAACATACTCGATGGCCTAGAGTTTTAGAGTCTTTTTTAGGTTCTCAATCAAATTCTATATACAAATCATATGTTGCATGTATTGTATTATATCCTATACCAAGGAGAATTATTCAAATTACACTCTTGCAGATGGTTTTCCTCTTCCAAAGAGTTGACTTAAATAACCTCCAAATTAGATTCATCCATGAATTTAGCTAGTCTTTGTCCTGTAGCCAACTTAGTGATTTTGATATCAATATTAAACTCCTAAGTATTTCAACAAATCCCTCCAATTCGAAAAAAACTAGTATGAATCCATGGAGAAATGAGTGTATGCTCTAGTTAAAATAGTAAAGAATTTTAGACCTTACTTGGCAGGGGCTAGGATTATTACATGCATTCCTCATGCCCATGAAAATATATATTTACACAATAGGTTATTGAAAGAAGATGAATCTCTATTAAAAAATTTTAGGAGTTCAATATTGATATCAAAACCACTAAGTTGGTTATAGGACAAAGAATAGCTAAAGTAATGGATGAATCTAATTTGGAGGCTATTTAAGTCAACTCTTTTTATACAACAAAATAACAACAATTGCATGGAATGATTTAAAAGAAATAAATGAAATGGCTTGGAAAAATCAAGTGATTTCAACACAAGTCTATTTAATTTCCTCTTTTATGCTTGGAAAGCTTCAATAGGCTACTTAATCCAAGATATGGTTTTTGAACCTTCTTTAGAATTTTGGAAATAGCCCTAGTCTTCTTTGCAAAATTAGCAACAAATCTTTTGACAAATTTAATCTATCTAAAATATAATCGTATACCTTTAACATCCTTTTGCTATGGTATCTTGTCTATTGCAACTACTCTTTCAAGGTAAATTATAATATCTTCCTTAGAGATAATATTACCCAATATTTTGTATAGCCTGAGTTGGCTTTGTGGTGGAGAACTTGTGCTCTTGAAAGAGAGGTCATAAGTTCAAACCCAACAAGGGGGTAGGGTATGTACACCTGAATGACTTTGGCCGATTACCAATCAAAAAAATATTACCCAATATTTTTTCCTTTGTTTATCTAAACATATATTTATTTGGGTTGAGAGAGATTCCAAACTTTAAGAGTTTAGAGAAAATCTTTTCCAAGTACATCAATCATTTTCCTCCTTAATTAAGGTAGTCAATTCATCTTGATAAAAATCATTATATCAATTAGATCTGATAAGACAACATCCATGGCTCTTTGGAAATTGGTGCTGGCATTTGTTAAGGAAAAATTCATCTGGACATAAAAGTATGAGCCCAAAGGTGAGAAAGTTGTCTTATACTATTTTGTTTCTTTATCTTTCATCTGGTTATAACTTGAAAAACCATCCATTATAGATAGCAGGTCAACTAGTCACCTTCGATAACATAGCTTCCATTTTTGGTAGAGGATAATTATCCTTTAGGGATGACACATTCAAATTCTTGAAATCCACACATAGTCTAATGTCTCCATTCTTCTTCCTAATATGAACTAGATGAGAAACCCAAGTATAATGTGTAATTGGCATTATTATTCTACCATCCTTGAGTTATATCAACTCTTGCTACATTTTTGATGTTAGGGTAGGGCTTATAGGTCTCTATTTATGTCTAAATGGCTTGGCTTCATGCTTAAGAAAAATCTCATGCTAGAATAAATTCTCTATACTTTTAAATCATCATAATATCACACAAAAACACTTATATTTTCTTAACAAAGAAATGAGCATATATCTTACCTTAGGGTTGATCTTCTCAATAAATAGAGATTCTATGGCTATGCACTTGTGCCAAGATTGATATATTCTAGGTCCATTTTATGCATAGTGTCTAGTTTAGTTATATTTCTATTAGAACCATTAAAAGTTATTTCTAATGCTACTAGTCCCTTTGGAAGTTTGTTTTGATCTATATAACCTCATTTCCAAAGACAATAGATTTTCCACAAATAACTTCAACAATTTTTTGTAAATTAATCTCCTAGTTATGATATTTAACTACACAATATAAGAACTTAATCATGTCTTGACCATCATAAAAAAAACTTTCCAATAACACACATTTTATAGGAATAGAAGGTCTAGTTACTAGTCCCTCCTTGGAGATCCTAGATAAAGTGATATCTTTTGACCTTATGGCCATGTTAGCAAGAAATTAAACCATGAATGAAGTGGGAGGTAGGAGAGAAAGGAGGTGGGGAATGATCCATTAATATTCTATTTGTTGATTGAGCTTAGATGGGTAGGAGAAAAGTAATCAAATAATTAATTGGTGTCCTACATAGTATCTTTATATTGTTTAAGCCTTTTATTCCTAGAAGCATATTTTTCTATAACCTAGGAGGTAAGAAAATTTGAATCCCCTAGAACCTTAAGATTTTTTATACCAAGATTTAAATCCATAATAATCCTAATGGTAAGGTTTCATGCTCAAGTATATTGTTGATACATTACAATAGTATTGAGAAATAAAATTTGAAGGACTTACCAGTTGGTGAAACAAGTATCACCCCAACCCTTGATCCTTCTTTAGAACATGCACCATCAAAGTGCATTGACCATATACCATTTTCATCATTGATCACTTGAACATATTTGGATAGAGAAATTTTTTTCTCTTGTTCAGGTCAGGAAACCTCAACCCCAAAGTTGTCAATGTCAGTGTCAATAAAGCAAACATATTCAACAAGCTCTAGATATTTTACAAGGGTGAAATATCCTTTCTCTCTATCTAACTATACATATTATCCATTAATGGAGATAAGAGACTATGATGAATCCATTTTTTATGTTCCCTCCAATCACTGTAGACCATCTTCTAGATTATAGGATCCCATAATGAGGTGGGATGCCAACAACTATCATGTTCATGCTATATATCAACCAAATTGAATTAAACATATTCTAGAATTTCAATAATAGGAACCTCCCTTGAATCCATAATTTTCTTTCCATATACTTTAATGACTTGTAAACCAAGTTGTTTCATAATTGACTTTGAGTTCATTACATTGTTTGAAGCCCTAGAGTCAATCATGCAATTTTAAACCAACATGCCATTTATCAAAATACTTACATAAAAAGGATTCACTTGGGATGAAAATTTGGTTGGTACAGTTCCCAAGTAAACTTTAAGAATTTCAAGATTGGTATCCTTTATATTAGTGCTAAATACATAATTCTTGGTCTTCATAGGTTAATCAATATCATTTACAACAATTGAAGAACTATAAATATCACATATCAGTGCCAAAGCCCTACCTTTATGGTCTTCAATCATAATTATTTCAAGTAAAGGCACTAAAACTTTGATTAGAGTCAACATTTGGGTGATATCCATTGAAATACATTTTGGTAAAGTGAAAATGGGAGCATTAGTCTAAATCGGTGGATTTAATTTCTCTTGTTGTTTTCACTATGACTTTTATAAATAGCTTTTAGAGACAGATGGATCATCTTTACAATTTTGAATCTTGCCTTTATTTTTTAGATGAGATGTCTCAACATGAGGTGCTTTGTATTTCCAACCCTTTCCTTTTACCTCATCACTTTTGGATTGGGTTGGATTATTTGTTTCATTTTGTTTCTCTTTGATGAAGATAGTACTTGTGTTACCTTGACTAGGAGTGCTCCCTTTACTTATAAAATTATAGTTGTTATTCACTTGAGTAGTTGTAGTAGCTATCAAGGCTCCGATTTATTCACATAACAATATTCTTAATTGAATTATGGGCTAATGGATTGAAAATAATGCACATGGTGAGATTCATCTTCACCATAAGAAAGTGTTTCTTATGATAATTATCTATGATATATCTTTTATCATCGATATTTGATTCCATACCACACTCATTTTATGAAGAATAATTATCAATCCTTGAGTACAATCCAATAGACATCATGGTGCTCATTATCTTGACCCATACCATTATTAATATCATTAAATTCATTAGCTGTATTAATTTAATCTTTAAGAGATTGAGCTACCATACATTGCAAAGGAGAATGAGGCAACTGCCAAGCAAGATACTACATATTTTCCTCTACAACGTTAGTACTAGGATGTTTAAGAGGATCAAGTGTTTCTTTGTTTGAAGACACTTTTCTATTATTATGCACAAGCTTTGCATTGTGTCATGTTGTATTATATGGTTGATCAAATAATTTTGGCATTTTTCCTTGCCTATTGTGACGTGACTCATTATGAGATAAGCCTTTCTCATTCTTATCTATTTTTTGCTCAATTAGTTTAAGTCACCCACGACCTTGTTTGATTTATCCTTTGATGTAGATATTTTTTTTTGTTGTTTTTCTTTATCACAAGTTAGAATATTTATGTACATTAGTTCTTTTGTGTAGTTTTCCTAATGCTCTTTGATTTCTTTCAATATGTATAACTACCTTGAATGCATCCCTCAAGGTTTGGGGATTTTATCCCTTATCAAATAACCCAAATTAACATCACATGCATTACAATATAGTATTAACCACAAAAAATAATTAGGTCTCAAATATGAAGGGATTTTATTCGCGACTTTAGCAAATTTAGTACTGAAATTAGAAATGGAGTCACTTGGCCATTTAATAATATTATTAGACTAATATATAGTAGATCTATGCAATTTTATCTCCATACTATTCTTTGAAAATATTTTTGAATTCATCCCAAGAAGATACCCAAGAAGATATACTTGCATCAAGCAAGATTTTGTACCAATATCTAGCATCATTAGTCAAATATTACATAAAATTTTCATGAGGACATCTTCATACTAAGTTTTAAAATCATCAATCAAATTTATAAAATCTTTTAAATGATCCTCCCCAAACAATGCATTATTTCCAAAAAATTTCACTAAGGTAGTTATTAAGTGCAATTGAAGTAGGGTGGCTATATCATGGAATATTAATGAAGTCCAACTATTTGTATCTTTCTAGATTTATAGGAAATCAAGTAGTGCATTCTACCTCCTCCAATTGGATTTTTTTTTCCAACAAGAATAAATCTTTGATCATTTTCTTTCAACCCCTATTGTAGTACTAAAATTCAAACATTTATAATTAGAATATTCTAAGATCAAATCCCTCGATTAAAAAAATTACAAGGCTTATCCAAATTTCTCAAAACATGAGTTCTTCTTTCCAGATCACCTCTTATCCTCTTAGCCTCCATTCTAGTCAATTCTTCTTTAACACATTCACTTATTCCAAGAGACCTTGGTCTTTTGAATCCTTTACATTTTTATTTCTATATTTGTATGGCTTTGGTGAATTATCATCTTGCACCACCTTGTTGATATTTTAACCTAGAGGAAACAATATCCTTGCACATATATGGAAGATAGAACAAGAGAATCAAATGTAGCATCTCTAAGATTAGACTTAGGTGAAGTAACTTCAAACAATAAATTTTCTCTAATATCAACTTTTATTTGTAACTTATCAGTCCTTTTCTAAATTACTAGGGATATCTTGATACTTTGGAGCCATTGAAATATTATCATATTTATCCAAATTTACTCTACTTGTATACTTATTAACATTTTCACTAGAATATGTATTTTTATCATCAACGTTTTCATTTTGTTTTGAAGAACTAGTATTGGGTGTTATAGGCCTTAGATTTAATTGTTAGCTCTCTAGGTTTTCTTATCTTTTTGTAAATGTTTAGCCAACTTCTTGTGAGGATTATTCAAGAAAAATGATCTTCTCCCATCCATTTTGAATTATTTTTTCAAATAAGTATAAAAATTGGCTTGGAAATATAAAATAATTTCACCTTTGGAGGGAAATAGACTTGAAAGATCACTCAAAAGTTTGACACAATGATTAGACTTTACAAATTTTTGACAAAAGACAACAAATAGCATAATAATTTGTGAACTCTACTCAAAGGAAACCAATAGACTTAAGAATATTTAGGTTCTAATAGAATTAATCAATTTTTTCCTAGAGAAGAAGCCAATATGTTGGTTCCTCCAATTGATTCGTCAATATCCTTTGAAAATTAGCCAAATCTTATACTTAAGGATATTAGGAGATTTTAAAATGAATAGGAAACTCACTTTAAAGATAAATTTCCTCTACACTTTGTTGCAAATATGATTTTGTGTTCTCATTGATGTCAACCAAGGTCCGGAAGTTGGTCCGAAAGTATGTGTTTAGTGGTCTTGTATTAGGTTTTTGCTCCTATGTTCGTATTGATGTATGGAGCTTAATGGTGATGAAAATAGATGGTATATCCAATTGTCTTATGGCTATTTTAGAGCATTAAAGATTTATTCAAATGTTTTTGTTCTATTGAACAGTCTATCAAATTAGGTTTAATTTTCTAGTTTGTATTGATTCATCTTCGTTTGGAGTTGCAATATGATGTTGGTGGATGCAAGAGAATGTTATATCCAAGGTTTCATGTTCTCATTTGATTCACAACTGATTTGGTGCCAGTCTGAGTGTCGGTTCTACAATGATAGTGCACCTATTTGTAGGAATGTTTTGCATTCCTTCACCTTCTAATGTTTCTAGTGTTGTAGTTCTTTGATATAGTATTGTTAATTTCAGGTGATGCTATGTTGTGCATCCAAACGTGTTGTGCAGGTCCACACCATATTTTGAGTATGTTTGACTTGGTTGCACTATCGCTTCTATCCTCTGGAGCCGACTTGAGTATTTTTGGTCCATGCGATAGCGTGTGGAGGTGAAGGCAATGATTTGGTGGTGGGTGGAAGGTTTTTCGACATGGTGTGATGATTCGCACATCTTCTTTCTCTTCCACATTACTTTGGAAAGTATTTGGGTCTGACTATTTATACTCTACATTTTATCTCTGATTAGTCCGACCTAATTGATGTATCATTTTGTTGCGAATGATATATAAAGGATGTGATCTTTTGGAGCAGTGTATGTGATTGTACATGAGTTGTATGATAAGTTGTGTATGGTGTATGGTGTAAGTGTGAAGGTGTTCAATTACAGAAGAGTAATGGTGAAGTTAGTATCAGATGTTTAGAACAATGAACTATAATCAACGTTTAAGAGGATGCGCTTCTACTCAGTTCAACAATAATTATGCTTTGTAATCAGATCTATTGTATCTTTCAATAAAGAGGTAATCTTTAGTGTTTTGCAAGTCCATTTTATCTTTCCCTAAGGTTGTGTGCCTTATCCTACAAGTCCAAATCAAGAGCAATGAGCTTCCTTGGTCTAGAGCCTAAAACTTTGTAATCAATTTTCATATAGTGAGATAGTTCTCACTGTAGTTTTTCCATGTAAAATGTCACTGTCCTTATGTGATTGATCAGTTGTTTGCTTCTGCACATATGATAATTGGAATGAATGATAAATGAATGATATATGTTGATTCACCCCCCTTCCCCTCCCCCTCCCCCCCACAACATTTGGAAGTGTTCAACACACTTTAGGCTATGTAACTCCTAGGTGGATTTCCCTTGTGGAATTTCTAAAAGATATACACTATGACTAGAAAGTGATACTTAACAAACAATATTTCACACATAATGAAAAAGATTCACACATTGTAGTATAAAAACATCCATAATCTTTGTATAATTACATATCCTTGGATGAGAAGATAAAATAATTATAAATAATTAATAATTATATTTTTGTTTATCATTTTGAAAATATTCTAAGAGATGAGAAAATATTTCAGCCAAACTAGCATGCCTAATAAGGGCTATAGAATCATCCAATATTGCAAATGTTATTTCACAATAATCTAAACATGTTGTGATACTTTATTAGACATCATTAACTTGTAATAATGAAACCTCTCAAAGGATAACAATATGATCCTACTTGTGATACTTTATTAGACATCATTAACTTGTATTGATATCTAAAAAAAGATGGCTCTCCCACTTCTCCCCAATGAATCTCCAGCCTCTCTCAATTTGAATGTTGTTGTCGGTGCCTTTGGTTCAACGATGGTTTCTATTGCTATGGTGTTATCTATTACGAACGTATGTGACGTTCCCTCATCTTTGGACTTCCCCCCTCTTCCTCCTCTCATGGGGGTTTTTGCTCCTATCATTCACGATCTGTTTGATGCCGCCGCTATTGTTTGGTCTGATGCTCCTCAGGTGGTTGTTGTTGCAGATCCCCTTTCTCCCCATGGGATTTTTCCTAGTGCAACAACCACGCCTCCTGGTTCTCCGGCTGGGGATCCTATTGCTATTGGCCTATGGATTATGGGGTTGCAGCTTTGGTGACTGTTGCTGATGTTGTTGGTTCTTTGCCCAAACCTGTTGGCAAGCATAACTTTTCTCGTGTGGCCAGATCTTCCACCCAACCCTCGAAGGGGGTCCGTCCTCTTCCCTATGCTAAATCCTCCCCTGTGGTGGTTTGTGGACAAGATTTCGTGGAAAACATTGGGTTCTACCAATGCTGTGCTCTTGTGTACAGATTCTCTAGGCTTTGGCCTTCGCTACTGGACCTTCATCGCTGGGTAAGTGACTCTTGGCAGCCTTTGGTTGCTTTCAATATTAAGCTTTTCCTTTTTGCTAAAGTCTTTTTTGTTGCTTCCTTCACATCTTTCGTTGATCGGGATTTGGTCTTGGGAAAGCTGTGGGCTTGGGGAGTGCACTCCCTCTCTATTAATCCTTGGAAAAATTCTTTAAACCCTCTCACTGAACCACTTAATGTGCATCTAGTTTGGGTTTGACTCATCAATCTCCCTCTTCATTTTTGGGAGCACTCTTGTTATGAGGCTATCGATAACTCTATCGGTCATTTCCTGAAGGTCGATGAAGCTACGTCCTCAATGGACCACACTAACTTTGCCTGCATTCTTGTGGACATTGAAATCTCCTCTCCTCTCCCGAGAGATGTGGTTCTTATGGTGGGAGATAGGCCTTGGTTGCAACTATTGTATTTTGAGGGCCTCCCCTTCTGCTGCAAGAGATGCTTCTCTACAGGTCATCTTGCTTCAGATTGCTCTATTTCTTGCCACAAAGGTGTTTCTACCTGATGGAAGAATTCTATTGATGATCATTTAATAGTCAATGCCCTTGACTCTGCGTCTACTGGCTCCTCTTATGAGGATGATGTCGATGTCGTACCCCTCATGGCTACCAATGCTCCTGTTGCTCCTTTTGTGGCCTCATCACCTGAGGTCCCTACCTCTGCTTCTCCTATTCTGCAACCATGATCCCTTGCTGTTGGATCTGCTTCTACTGCTGTTGTTTCATCATAGCTTATTGCTGCTTTATAACAACCTCTTGTTGTTCTATTGCAAAACCCTGTTGACACCACTATTTGTAACCCTATGGGGTCCCTTCTGATTGATATCTCTTTTGATGGACATATTGACAACATCACTTGGACTGTGGTTGCTCACAGGCAGAAGGGGAAGTCTTCTCCCCTGCCCCAAACCCCCCCTTTTTGGGGTTTGGGTGGCTTCCCCCACCTTGAGTGGGATCTTTTTGGTTCTCCGGTTGGATAGGATTCCTTGCCTGTCTGACTATGTTTGTTTCTAATTGTCTTTGGGCTGTTGTTCTTTTTGCCAACATCATCTCTCTTGATGTTGCTTGTTGTCTGTTGATGGTTTTTGACTTTGTTAAGGGTTAGTGCCCTAGTTAATTCTACTTTACTAATAAAAAACAATATGATCCTACTAAAAAATGCAATTGTAACAATAACATCCTTATCATTCTTGTGAATTTACCCTGCTAATTAAATGGTTATCAATGAAAACAACATAATGCAAGAAATCTATAGTAATGAACTTAATAATCCTTGATTATTTTATTCAAAATAATGTTGAATTATAATATGAAGATGATGACATGTTGAATTATAAAAGGGAGATGATGACATATACCTTTTGACAGTAGATCCTAAAATAATTTAAATAATAAGCATCCCACCCAGAATTACATTTATTAGAATCCTTTACAAGAGTAATAGCTCTCTCTTTTAAAGAAAAGAAAAATCATGTAGGTTTGAGGAGAATATTGGTACTTGTCATATTTTATAAACCAAAATATATTAATATTGAATGATATAACAACCTGTTATTAAAATAGTTTCCTTATCTATAACTAAAACCAAAAGAATGTCATTGAATCCAATGGAGGACCATATAATTCAAACTATTAATGGAGATAAAATTTGGAACCCAATGTAGAAAACTAGTGACCTCAAAATGATGAAAGAGGAAAAACATAATGATGATTGCTAACAAGGAAAGATGACTCATCTATTGTATTTGTCTAGCCAATAAGCATACATATCTTTACAAGTCAATTAAAATTCAACCACCTTTGCAACATTGTTGATATGAGAATCATATCTTGCATCTAAAGTTGCTTTCATTTCCTTATTGAATCTATCTAAACTTGATTCTAGCTTTATCAATTTATCCATGCTATTGTTTATAATAACTTAATTAGGCTCCATTGATCATAATATTTGATGTCACCATTTTTATCTAAGATCTTTGGAATAAATTCCTCTTCTAGTGCTTTGAATTAATTCAGCTTACCCTTGAGATGTATATCCAATATGGTTTGATAAGTTGAATATTACCTAACAATTCCATCGTTTTATTAGTACTTCCTTATTGTATAGAGAAACTAGAGTCATACCTTTTATGCATACATATTCCACCCATTGTGGATACTCTAGGAATTCAAGTAATTGATATTTATTTCAATATCTCTTCTTGTTGCAAGTAATTGGAATTAATGGATTCCTCAAATTATTGTATCATTCAATTTGTGCATAATACATGACAATCTTGGGCCCCAATAGGTCATGTATAAGACTGATCATATTCTTCTTTCCTTCCTCCTCTACTAGGTTGGTTTACTTTAACTATTACTTTATATCCTTTATTATCAAGGATAAAGTCTCCCTATCTTGAATTGCAACCTCAATTGATATTGGTTGAGGAGAAGTAGGTTGCATGATAATGCTTTGAGGTCAAGGAAGTTGTGATTACACCTTGTTATATTCCTACAACAATATGATATGATCCTTATATAATTTTTCAAAGTCATCCTACAACATTTTCATTGTTGATTTACTAAATGGAGTAGTTCCAACAACCAAGGATGTTTCTTGGGGGTAAATTGTGTCTACAAGTATTCTCACAATAAAATTACCTATGAGGTCATTAATATATCTAGTCACCTAAGGCTTATTTTTTTTTGGGAAACTTCTCATATTGCTAAAGTTTTATACTTATAGATCATAAAAATGGCTATGGAAATATACCGACTTGAAAATTTAAAACATCCACTCTCTTGCATAATTTTTCTTTCTTCCTTAGTAGTTTGACATGAAAATCAACTTTTTCTACTAATTTATTTGTTACCTCCTCAAGCTCTTGAGCTGAAGTCATTTTTGTCACCTCTTTCTTTCTCAGAAAGAAGTGTTCCATTTAGTTCTTTGTCAAAAAGCCATTGAAATATTTAGACTTAAAAAATTGGCCATCAAACACAAACACTATACATGCAGGGTTGCAGATGTCACTAACTTCATTTCCACCCATTTTGAGGTCAATGATCATTATATATTGTGGTGTATCATCAATATAAACCCTTGTGGAGATGGTAAGACTTGTTTCACCCCTTCTATGTCTGATGTGTTCTTCCAGCCTCCTCTATATCTTCATAATCTATTAAATAATTAACTAGGGGTTGAGAACCACTTGGATTAATTGGAGGTGCCATTAAATGAACCTATGATGTTGGTGGTAACTTAAGCTATTATATAGGCTGATCAACTTCTTCTTCTACCTATTGTACCTCTTTTCTAACTATTTAATTGGGGATAGAATTGAAATATTTTTCAACTTGGTTTGTATCCTAATAATAGGATCCCGTATCTCCTTATATGCTCCACCTTAACTAGGTTTAATCCATTTTCTTTTCTTTTCCCCTTTCATAATTGTACAATGTTGACTATTATTTTATTTCTCTCAATTATACATTATAAATAGAGTTCCTTATTATATTTAATTTATTTAATTGATGATAAATATTGGATCACTTTGCACCCAACCAGATCTGGTTAATATAATGCTCAAGGTTACAATTCCTACTTGAACATCCACCTTCATTCTATATGATTGCACTAGAGGATATAACAATTCTAATCCTTCTTTGGCTATGATAAAAAAGTCATCAAAAGGAATGAAAACTAACATAAATGATCCCTTCTTATGTGTCCTTGAATGAAATTTGTTTTCTTCATCTAGCTACCACATAATTTCTAAAAATGCAACCTTGTCAAGTACACTCCTTGGTATTGCATGGGGTTGTACTGGGGCATCATAAACCTTGATAAAAGTGGTAATGGAGTGAAGAAACGATTCTCCCAAATTATATTTTTTTCCAAGCTTTGGCTCCATATCCTTTGGCCTTACAAACTTCATCTCTTTCTCAAACAACTTGTTTTTTTAGAATCCTAGATTCCTCAAAAATACTCGCAAAAACTATTCTTCAAACACCACATAATTATAATATTGCCAATACATATCCCACATGTGATTCCACCTAAAACCTTGACTACCATGCAAAATTTCAAATTGGCCTTGTACTATAAATAGGAGGTGACAAAGAAAAAAAGACCATTTGAAATGAATTGTTCTATCATCACCCTTTGTAGCCATCAAATCCCAATGTATCCCATCTACAATAAATGTAACAAAATCAAATTCCCTATTTAAATATTTATGTTGTACATCAGCTATCATCACCAAATGCACTATCATTTGTGTTGTAACATCAACTCCCCAAACTTGGCATAGTGCATAGTAATTTTTTATTTCAAAATATTCCTCAAAGAGGTCTACATCAAATGACTCTATTTGCACCCTTTAGGTCATGTTGTGTGGAAGCCAAACAAATCTATAGTGATGTTTATCCATTCCATATTCTCTATATAATGATTTAAAATTGATGGGAACATTTGCAGCCACATTTAGGATGAAAACCTCACATATGTATCTCTTGTCTAGCCTCACTAGAAGACCATCTTTGTTGTTTAGTATTGCTCTAGATTCTGAATAATATATTTTTACAATAGCTTTGATTAGGTACATGTTTATTATGCTGAAATAGAAAATCTAAGATTGAAAAGAAATCATCTTAACCATTGATTTGTGTAAAGCTGTATTAAATAGGGGTCACTTCTAGCATGCATAGTGGGATTATGTCTCCTCCTAAACATGGACCCTGCCTAAAAAATGTCATTATCTTTGCCCAAAATAGAGCTATAATGGCACTGGCACTACTACGTAATATGTTTTGACAAATTCTCATGTAGCCCAGATGGGGGGGCTATAGTGGGCATCAGATCGAATTGAGTGTGGTTTCCTCTTCGGCTCTACTGACCCAACATATCTCCTTTGAGTTGAACAGAATCATGTAGGCTCCTCCACCCTAGCATCTTATTTGTTGAATCTGGTCGTACGTTAGATATTAGGGGGATGATGGGTGGAACAGAGAATTAATCCATTCCTTAGTTCCTTGATCCATTCCGTCAGACGAAATTATCTAACTCAAACTCATAATCGACAGAATCAAACTCAAGAACGACTGAGCTTTATTTTAATTTATACAATATTTATTCAGTTCATTTTGGATATGTAGTAAGAAAAAAATGGTAGACAAAGATTGCAAATCTCCTTAATGAATTATATAAACAATTCAATGTTTATAGTCTATGATCTAATAGAATCAACAACTGAAGGGATGTGAAAAACTAATCCATCACAAAGAGAGCTCTCTTTAAACTTGCACTCTCATTTGAATTAGACTATTGTGATTGATATTCCACTTACCAACAACCTCTTAATTCTGCACTTTACTTGGGTAGAGAATCATTCAAAAAGTATTTCATATCACCACTGTTCGTACTAGAATCATTTCCCATTTCTATGTCACCTTCTTTTTCTCTCGCCCATGTCTCCTCTATGTCTATCTCACTATATCCACCTCCTCTCAATCTATATCTCCACATCTCTTTCTTATTAACTCGATCAATCTTGCTCTATATCTCTATCTCACTACTATCTCTCACTCCTTTCTATCTCTTTCTATCCATATCTCTCTAGCTCTGCCTACCTCTCTCTATCTCTCTATATCTTCATTTTTATATATCACTCCCTCCCTCTCTAATTAAATTTATCTCTCCCTTCATCTTCCCTACTCTATATATTTCTCTCTCTCTCTCTCTCTCTCTCTCTCTCTCTCTCTCTCTATATATATATATATATATATATATATATATATATATCATGCTTCCTTTATATATCTCTATCTCCCTATCTCTCTCTATCTTTATCTCCCCATATAACTCTCCCTACATTTCCATCTATTTTATCGCTCCCCCGGTCTCTATCTTTATAAATTTATCTCTTCCAATTCTATCTATTCCTCTCTCCTCCATCTCAATCTTTATCTTCTTAGACCATCTCTCTCTTACTCTTCCCAACTTCGTTTCTCCCTCTCTATCTCTATTACAAACATAACATAAGCTCGATTATCATTTTAGTCATCTTTGGATCCCTGTAAGTGGACCCATAGTTGATTTGAATCTATCATTTCTCCATTGAAACCTTTCTTGCACAAACAACATCATTTGCTAAAGGGCCTACTAATTGACCTCATGTACTACACACATGTATGGAAAACATAGATCCTTTTTTTCCTAATTAATCTTCCAAACCTTTTCGACGTACCTATTGCACACCACAAGTGCAATTTCTAGTATCAAAATATTTGGGACCACCAATCTCCCAAGATCCAAATTCCAAATATTTGAAATAGGTCGGACAACATTACTCCTGATAAGTAGGAGGTTCATAAGGCACAACACTTGTTGAAGGTTTTGCAAATGGGGTTGCAAGCTAAGTGGGTTTAACATTGTAGGGAACTCTGTGGTTAAGAGCGCTTGAGTTGGAGTAGTATTGGGATGGGTGACCTCTCGGGAAGTCCTAATGCTTCACCCCTATGAGCATCACCTAGATGCAATGAGTGCTAAATGGACCATTCATTCTCATGAGAGATGGGTTGTTGTGAGCCACTACTCATGAAACATGGGTCAATGTCTTTGACTCAAAAAAACTACACAATTGAACATTGATAACAATATCATAACATTACTCCTTATAAAGTATAAATCAAATAAATCTCATCCTTGTGTAGGGGTAACTACATATCCCATGACTTCTTCCCTATGAATTAGTCTATTAGATAGGATTTCAAACCTTTGGGCATGATTTCCCCTCTTCGAGGTGCCAGGAACTTGGATTATAATGTCCTATTCTAATCCCCTCTTTGTTCTTGCAGGTTACAAGGTTGTTTTGCTCATTTAAAAGTTTTTGTAACAAGTAGGAATTTTTAAGATTGGATACAACTTAGGAATGAATCTAGACAATTTGAAAGTATTTCAAATCTCTAGCACATGTGTATTAATTCACAATTGAAAAAAATCATAGTGTTGAGTGGAAAGTTACACTTACCAATTCTCTATGTTATGAAACCCTAGGTCACTACTGCAACTTCTAAAATAGCTTTAATTACTAAAATTATTCGTTCAAGTTGCCTTTGAATGTTTTTAAAGAACAAAAGAAATGTATTTTATGTAGAGTCCTCAAAGAATTTGGTATATATTGGTCTCCTTTTGTAGTAACATTTCTCACTTGAGAGAATAAGGTGTTCATAAAGAATTGTTTCTCAAATTTAGATTTGGTTTGTAAATCTTACATGGCATGGGATGATTGTTAGTTGCCATATCTTTAATTATATAATCCAAAAGACATTTAAAAATTTTCGGTCAAAATTGCAATGAACTAAAAAAATGTGATCTAATAAAAAATTATTACTTGAAAATATGATTACAAGTCATGGTGGCACCCCCAAACATGTCATCAAGCCTTCATACAAGGATGTGAATCGCTCCTATTTGCAGATGGCATGCATTAGCAGGGTGCATGAGCACAACTTAGAATGGCTCTCACTTGGATTAGTTAATATCTCACATGTCCACTATATAGTTGGTCACCTAACTTTCAACTTAATTATTGTTAATTGTATTCCTTCTTTGTTTGATTTCAATTCAAAAATATTTACATGGTACATTAGTCTTAAAAATTTTGACACATTAAATTAACAACCATTTAATAAATATTACATTTCTTAAAAACCATAAAATGGCTTTTGGATATGCTACTATTATATTTAAAATATATTAAAAGATTTTTTTCCTTGTGTTAAAAAGTCAAGAGGGAAATCCTAGACATATTTTTTTTTTAAATATCATTTATTTAATCATAATGAAGAGAGAGAAAAATTTATCTTGCATTTATTTGTTTTAAAGATCATTTATTTTTCTTATTTATTTTAAAATAATATTATTTATTTAATCATAAATAAAAGAGACATAATTATTAACCTTAATTTTTGTCTTAAAAATCATTCACTTTTGTTTGTTAGATCCTTTCAAAATAATATTCTTTATATAAAATAGTTTACATATCCCTATCATTATTTTTTCCAATATTCAAACATACACTTATTTAATATTTATTTACACATCTATCACTTATTTATATCTCCTTATTATTTATTCAACTTCTTATCTTCTTTATACATATGGAAATTTTAAACTATAAATGAATACATATTTAAATCAAAAGTGGTCCTTGATAAGAAATTATATTATTATATGAGGGAACATATATTCAAATCAAAAGTTGTCTTATATAGCTAAAGTGTTATATGAAGGGGGATCTAATCTGTCAAAGTTACCTAAAATTCAAACTTAATTCAATCATGCTTAAATATTTTTTTTTTGACAACATAATCAATGAATATATTGTTCACTTGAAATTAAGAATTAAATTTGATATTTTTATAATTATATTCAAATATTTTTCTAATGAAAATTAAAAACTTAAAAAGATCATATCACATGAAAGTGAAGAGTATGAATTTTTATTTACACATCTATCACTTATTTATATCTTCTTATTATTTATTCAACTTCTTCTCTTCTTTATACATATGCAAATTTTAAACTATAAATGAATACATATTTAAATCAAAAGTGGTCCTTAATAAGAAATTTATATTATTATATGAGGGAACATATATCCAAATCAAAAGTTGTCTTATATAGCTAAATTGTTATATGAAGGGGGGTCTAATCCGTCAAAGTCACCTAAAATTCAAACTTAATTCAATCATGCTTAAATATTTAAACTTTTATTGACAACATAATCAATGAATATATTATTCACTTGAAATTAAGAATTAAATTTCATGATTTTATAATTATATTCAAATATTTTTCTAATGAAAATTAAAAACTTAAAAAGATCATATTACATGAAAGTGAAGAGTATGAATAAATTATCAAAGATTATATAAAATATTACATATATACTATTTTTTTATTAAAAAACTTGAAAGACAACTTTAAATAAAAAACATCACACAAGCACTATGTAAAAACAAGAGAGGCAATGCGTCAAAGCTCCTGCCAATAATTGGATAGGAAGGTAGAAAGAGATATGTTTAGAGGGTGAAAGCATACATTTAAAAATGTAAGTTTGAATGATTTGAAATATTTTTTTAATAAATTATCTTTTATAAAATCTTTTCCTGAGCCATCAGAAGAACAACTTTGGCGGAGCTCTGCAACCAAGGACGCACACGAACGGTCCTTGGCAGCAGGTCAGCTCTCCACCCGGGGGCTCCCAGACCTAGTGGGAAGCCCCCACATTTAGTCCTGCTCGTGCCTCCATTAATGGAGAAGGAACCCGACGGCGCTGGGATTAATACCCACAAAGTCACCAACAATGGAAGAAAAACGTTTAGCCAAGCCATCCAAGGGCTCTGCACGACCTTCCCAGACGAGGCAAGGTTCAAACTAGAGGCGGCCCAAGATGCAGCAACAACCCAAAACCGCGAAGAAGGTGAGGTTGCCTCAGCCCCAAGAGTCATCATTAAACCTAATTCTTCTATGACTGAATGCATTTCTAAAGAGATTGCTAGGCTTAGGGATTCTGTGATTTTTTTAGCAGCCCTTGATGTAGATAAAATACCACCTAGACAATATTTGAATAAATGGTTTCAAGATACTTGGTGTATTAAATTTGGAATTCAGTTTTTGTTCTATAGAATGTTGCAAAAAGGACTATTTCTTATTTTTTTTAATGATAAAGAAATGCAGAGGAAGGTTGTCGAGAAACAATTTTGGAGTATAGGTAACGCCTGTTTTAGGGCCGTTCCCTAGACCCTTCTTGCATGTAACGAGGAAATAATGGCACTCTCCAACCCTAAATGGGTAGTTATTAAAAATGTCCCCCCATTTTTATGGAACTATATTACTAAAATCACGAAACCTCTCGGCAAAGTAATTAAAATTGACTCCTCGGCTGCTTTACTACCCCATATGGATGCAAGGGTTCTCATTGCTTTCAACCCTGGATTAACTTTTCCCTCTGGAATAGATATATGTATTGAAAACCAGTTATTCTCATGCCCCTTATAATATTTGGGAGGGATGAATGCATGCCATAGATGTAGAAGAAGTGGACACTTCCTTAAAAACTGCCCACTGATGGTGAAGAAAAATGGTACCTCCTCCAAGAAGACCTCCGTTCGAAACCACCTTCACCCGGATTTAGAAGAATCTAAAAAGAATGATCCTACTCCTCACCCAGTGCACTCTGCATCTCCACCTCTTGACCCATCTTCCCAGCCTATTGAATCACTACCCCCATCTGAACTTACCCCCCCAACTTCTCAACTACAAACCCACCCCTGTCCTGCCAGTACTCCTCCCTTAATTGCTGAATCTTTACTCAAGTACCAGTTGGCCTTGAAAAAAGCTAATTTGGCTGCCAGTGAACCTAAATCAATGGAACCACATGTAGTTAAAAACTCCACTAATACAGGTGGACCCAGGAAGCAAAATGCTCAGCAAATTGTCTTTGAAAAGTTGAAAATGGATGCAGAACGTAGAAAACAACTTGAAATAACATTAAATAACCAAAAAAAGAAGATTGAATCATGTACCATACTCTTCCTCCAAGAGTTGATCGAAGGGGAAGATGGTGGTACTCATGTTACCACCAGTGCTACCGAGGTGGTTAGTCACTCCCCTCATGGACCTAAAGATAGTAAAAATGACCCTTCCAGGGATATGAGCACCCCTCAAATTGAAAATACTCCATTGGAGACTAAGGATGGAGGGGATACATCACCACACCCCAACAATCATCCTGAAATGACCTCTGATAACACTGATGGAGAGGTGGGGCCTACCACTTCTCCTTCTGACCAGCCCCTAGAGAAAGGGCATAGTACTGAACCTGGGTTGCAGTTTGATGAAATTGTGACCAACAACAATGAGAGGGAGACTTCATTTTCCCCCGATCCTAGAACCTTTGAGGTTGGAGCTAATAATGGGGGAGAAGACCTAGCTGGTAATAAAACAAAAACAAAAAGCAGGAAAAGGTCTCCTAAGGTAAATAAAGACAATACAACTAGGAAAGAATCATTGGGACCTGAGCAGCTCTCTGAACTCAGGAAGAAGAGAGGCATACCACTCTCAACTATTGCCTTTGATGCCAACCATCTTTCTAAACCTGAGGAATGGACCAAATATTTTGAAGAGTTTAAATCCCTAGTGGATACTCCTGAAGCAGCTTCCTAATGATGAAAACCATCTCATGGAACATCAGGGGATTAGAGGCCCCTGACAGAAAATATATGGTCAAAAGATTTCTAAATATGCACAAGGAAATTGATTGCCTTATGTTCCAAGAACTAAAATCAGTGGGATTTTCTCTAGAAATTGGGCTAAAACCCATCTGGACGGAGGCCACCCCCTTCTTCACCAATCACCCTAAAGGAAAGGGTGGAGCTGCAATATTGTTAAACCCTAAATGGGCGAATAAAGTTGTCAAATGGGGACAATCCCCCTGTGATAAAGCAATATGGGCTATCATATAGAATGGAAATTCTACATTTGGTCTCTGCTCAATCTATGCATCAAATGATTACCGAGAAAGGGGGGAGATGTGGGCATGGATTGCAAAATTAGCAGACATCCCTTGGCTCTTGGGAGGAGACCTTAACATGGTAATCAATGCACAAGATAAACAGGGAGGGAACATGGTGGAATGGAAAGGTGCTGAGAGAATACACTAGGAAAGGATGGTTAACAAAATGAGATTGACTCACCCAATAGCAGGAAAGAAGGGAGAACATAATTCAATATGGTACACCTGGTGTAACCACCAACAATACAGTAAGAGGGTCTATTGCAGATTAGATAGATTTTACTTCAATAAAGATTTTTTTGAAATTAAAAATAAGGAGGGTGTTCAGTATGCTATCATACCATATACATTATCTGATCATCACCCTATTATGATTGGGCTAAAGGTAACTAATAGTAGAATGGCCCTACCAAGCCCTAGCTTGAACTTTAGAATGAACACTAGTTTGCTAAAGGATGGTGATCTAAAATGTGCACTGTGCCTGGTCAGAATGTATAATAAATATGGAAACAACCAATTGACAAACATTGATAGATGGAATCAAAATATTACAACCTAGACCTCACTTTGTCAGGTGGTGGGTAAAAAGAAAGCTAAAGATACCAGAGCATCTGAGATGCAATTGCACAGTGCCCTACAAATGACAAAGTTTGAACTTCAAGGGGATCCGAAGAATGTAACACTCACCAGTCAACTAATTAAGGCCAAAAATGACCTTAGAAGGCTGCAAAACCAGAAAATAAAAGGTTGGAGAACTAGGGCTAAGCTAAATTGGTTAGATACTGGGGATCGAGGATCTAAATTTTTCTTCTAGATGCTTAAAATAAAACAAGCAAGAGAGAAAATAGACACCACATGGGAAGAGAATAAAAACCTCTCTGAGCCAAATGAGATTTTGGAGTGCTTTGCTCAATTCTACAACCAATTGTTCTTTGCAGAACCAGTTAGGGAGGAGCAGGAAAATGCAAGAAAATTAGTCATGTCTTTGGTCCCCAAACTTCTTGATGAGGAAGATAGAAGGATGCTTGAAAGAACTATTTCTAAAGAAGAAATAAAGGAAGCTATATTGGCCCTCAATAATGACAAATCCCCTGACCCTGATGGATTCCTGATAGAATTCTACAAAGAAAATATTGAATGGGTTGTGGATGATCTTCACGCCCTGTATACTGAGGCTATTCACATTGGGTCCCTGGGAGCAAACATTAACCAAGGTCTAATCAAGATCATCCCTAAAGAGGGTGACATAACCCTAGTTAAAAATTGGAGACCCATTACATTGTTAAATGTGTCATATAAAATCTTAGCGAAATTGACAACAAGCAGATTGGAAAAAATCTTACCTAAGATTATCAGTACTACACAAACAAGGTTTGTCAAAGGATGGTATATACTAGAGAACCTAATCACATGTTGGGAATCACTCCATTGGGCAAAGGAATCAGGGTAGAATGGAGCTATGTTACTCATAGACTTTGAGAAAGCTTATGACAAAATAGAATGGGAATATATCATTCAGATGCTTCAATCACTAGGTTTCCCCCCTGGGTTTTGCAAACTGGTCAAGGCACTATTATGTGATGCCAATGCCTCCGTTGAAGTGAATGGGATAAGATCCCCCAATTTTACACTGACCAGATCTATCAAGAAAGGATGCCCCTTAGCCCCAGCCCTATTTGTTCTAGTTGTTGATGCAATGCTCTACCTACTCAAAGACTCCTCTATTACTCCTCCTGTCAAGGGCATATCCTTACCTAATAAAAAGGAAATCTGTAATGTCCAATTTGCTAATGATACTGCAATTTTAATTAAACTTGAGGAAGAGAACCTTGCTACTCTGCTGAAAAATATAGATATATTTTGCCTAGCCTTTGGCAGTAAGATAGCTATGCACAAATCCAACCTACTTGGCTAGGATGACAACCCCCTGAACTGGTTTTCAAAATTTTCTCTCAACTAGCTGGGCCCTACTCATATTGTAAAATATCTAGGCATCCCCTTCTCTGTCCTTCCAAATTTAAAAGAAATGTGGGAATGGGTAAGAAATAAGATAGAGAAGAAGCTCTCTAAATGGAACATGAACTATCTATCTTTGGTTGGAAGATTTCAGGTTTGTCAAAAGATCTTGGCATCATATAACATTTACTTCTCCTCCGCTTGGCTCTTCAAAAACTATCAATTCAATCATATCCAAAAACAGATTAGGGAATTCCTATGGTCAGATAGAAAAGGTACCAGGAAGCAACATGCAGTGAAATGGGAGTGGTGCACTATGCATAAGCTCTATGGTGGGATGGGTCTAAAAGATCTCAAACTACAGGGCATTGCCGACGCATCCAAATGGATCCTCAAGGCCATGGATGGAGATGAGCCATGGAAAATCCTAATAAGAAACAATATTTTATCCTCAATCCCTAAGAAAGACAAGAAATGGAAGGATCTCCCCATGATTGACCTTCTTCTTGGATAGATAGAGGTGTCCCTAGCTGGGTTTGGGGTCTTTAAGTCCCTATGGAAAGCTTGGGAGCAGGTGAAACACTTGGTACACTACAATGTAAATGGAAATATACAGGGGCAGATTATCAGTAACAAATCTATATGGTGGAATCTATTTCATAATGGGAAATCATTAGCAGCTCTTCAAGGCTGCTCAACACTAAAATGGCACAATATGGGAATTAAATGCTTTGATCAGATATTGGAGAATGGCCAATTGAGAACGTGGGAGGATCTGAAACTTACCTTCTCTATCCCGATTTCCCAGAGAAGAACCTATAACATCCTTAATATGACCTTAGCTTCTACTTTTCCCCCCTCACACCCTCCTCTCCCCCACTCCCCCATCTTTGCACTCTGCTGGGTTGATGGCACACCTCTCCCCTCCCTTAAAGCCAAATGCATATATGCGTCACTCACCGAGGCTGATACCATTTTTCTTCACTTGAACAGATGCTAGGATCTAAAATGGGAACCGAAGGAATGGAAAGATAGGTTGGGTAAGTTTTGGATGGCTCAAAATGACCAAAAAAATAGTTCTTTGGCTGGCGCCTGCTATTAAATAAACTCCCCATAAAAGATAAGGAGGGTAACTACCTAAACTGCAAAATATGTAGAGTACCTGAAACTGTGAAACATATCTTTTTTGAATGTCACTTTGCAAAAGATATATGGAATTTGTTGGGTCTTAATCTGGAATCTAATTTTGTTGAAATCATAAATGTTGTTTTAGGCTACATTAAGGGCTGTAGGAAAACGACAAATATCTTCTAGTTGTGTTTATCTTTAGAAGTTCTTTGGCTCATTTGGAAAGATCGTAATGATGATGCCTTTAATAATAGCACCAGGCACCTCACTAAGTCTCTTAGGAGACTCATTTTTTATACTGTTTCGATGCAGGTTACTATGGTAATAAAGCTAGATTTAGATAAGTTTGATAGATGGATAAAGGAAGGTGCCACCACTGTATACATCTGAGAGCTGTCCCACGGCTTCACGTGGGAGAGAGATGAACCGGGAAAGGCCACATTTGAACAAGCACTCATGGCCTTCATGAGACAGATGGACCGTAGACACTTACACATGGAGATCTCTCGGGAGGAAGCTGACTTGTTTCATGAGTGCACCTCACACCCCCACAAACAGGACATACTTGATGGCCGAGTGGAAGTATGACAGGATGGAATCATGGGCTGGGTGGCATGGATCCCTCCATTGGGAGCCAACTTTGCACCAGAATCTGAAATCTCTTTTTCATAGTCCTTTATTTTGGTCTTTTTTGCTGTTATAATTAAGATGTATCTAATGTAATCATCTTCCCAAAAGTGGAGGTGCTCGTCAAACTGTATATTTTTTGTGTATGCACCCTCCTTCGGTGCCTTGATGCTACTAAACTCAGACACTCCTGATGATATGTAATGTTTATATGATATCTAATCCAAAAAAATATTTTCCTTGCAAATGTTATATATAGACAAATAGAATGTTATAATTAATTTTTTTTAATTTAAACATATATTTTTGGATAAATTATTTCTTAAACAAATCTTTGCCCCCTTATACATATAAATAAATATAATGTTATAATTAAAAGAAATCTAAAAAATGTAAATTTAATTAAATATTTTTTTAAATAAATTATTTTTTGAATAAGTTACTTATTAAATAATGATTTATATGGTAGATCATGAATCTTTATTTAATTATTTTTATTACTTTTTAATATTAATCATTTACATTATCTTATCTTATTTATCTAATAAATTAAATTAATTATTAATTAATAAAAATTGAATAATTTAATTTAATTTTAGCCCAAGGGGTTGAGCTTAGTTGGTTAAAGCATTGAGTTATCAACGTGGAGACCCAATTTCAACTCCCATGAGGGACACCTTTGTGTAGAATTCCAAGTTGTGACTCTTGGTCTTCCATTGGTTGTATTTGTCACATTGTTTAAAGTGGATTTCTAAGTTGTGACCCTTGGTCTTCCAATCATTGTTTCTAGTTTGGTGCTTGAAAGGAGCTTGTAACGTGGATGCTCGAATGAGCAAAAATGAGCTTTGTGATTCTATGATAATCAATACAAAAAAAAATAATTTAAAAAATTTACATATATAAATAAATGAGAAGACACTTAACTAATTACAAATATATTATAATTTCAATTGTTTATTTCATGTATTTTAAAGTAAACATCACATATAATGGTTTTATACATATAATTATAAGAAAATTAAATCTATCTAAATAAACAAATAACTCAAAAGAGAACAATATGAAGCTAAAAAAATTAATGTACATAAAATCAATATTAAAAGTATTTTAAAACAATAAATAAATAAATTATATTTCAAATATTATCAATTAAAATACAATTCAAAAAATAAGACTTGCTTATATCTACCATAACCCAATTAAATTTATTTGTTCTAAATAATAACTTTTTAAATTTAATTCTATTACTTACCTACTAGAGAATTGATAGAAAAGACCTAAATTAAGAACTTATTTTTTAGGACTTCCATAAACCCCTAACATTCGCGTGGTTGTTCATAGGAAATCAAAGAAAATCTGCTAGGGGAAGAGCACCAATAGCCATCATAGCTAACTTCACGCACCCACAAATCCTAAATGGTACATAGGATTTTGATTTTGGGTAGTAACGATGCACGTCGTGGAATCAATTATGCACACAAAGGTCAAAAAATACACATTTCAAAGTGTCACTTGATACCTAACTAAAGATGTTGCAGTAACCGTCAACTCAAAATCGCTAGTACTTGTTGACAAATGTCCCAATAGTGGTGCACAAATGCTCCAATAGTGGTGCACAAATGGGCCAATTATGACAAAAAATGTTCGACTATTGGTACAAAATAAATTTATTAATAGTGTTTTCACTATGACGGCTATTGGGGCGTCAACATGACAATAAAGTGATGATTATTGGAACTATGTTATCTATTGGTGCTCTTCCCTTATTGAATATGTCCATATTCCTCTTTTTACGAGACGTAGCCTGAAATATTATAAAACATGTGCATTTATACCAGCGTTGGACCGATACGTGCAAAATTAATGTATGAAAGGTGTCCTATAGTTTAAGAGAAATAATTTTTTAATGTAATGTATTTAATAATGACAAATTTTTTGGTATTATAAAATGTGAATGATTTAATAGTAATAAATGCATCTTAGATAAATATATTATTTTTCATCATAGAAAATTGGATTTTCTACCTACTACTTTTAACATGACCCAATAGAAATGAAAAAAAAATGGTATTTTTATAAATATGTAAATTATAAAATAAATATAGAATAGAATTTTTGCTCATAAATTTTAATTCTAAATGCTGATTGGTTCAACTAATTTAAAAATTGAACTACATGAATGCAACAATAACCTTTGACAGGAAGTAATAAAATATATTATTATGAAAAAGATTTTGTAAATTTTTAATATTATTGTACATAAAACATAATAATAAAATAAAATATATTATTAGGAAAAAGATTTTGTAAATTTTTTATATTATTGTACATAAAACATAATAATAAAATAATTAGAAACAATACTAATTTTCAATCTTTGTCAGTATGAAGAATAAAACATCGTTATTTAACCGTGGACCACATCAAAACCCTCACATCGTATACAGTGATTCGGTTGCCTTTAAATTTTCATTGATATCACAGCCATGACCTTGCTTCTCCAGGCTTCTCTACAGTCTAATTGGAGTTGTCCTCACCATCTTAAATGAAATCTGGTTAAATTTATTTCTTGTATTGTTCTGTATTCAAGACTAAGATCTCAATAATTAGACTCTGGGTAAACTTAATGGAAGAAATTATTAATGGAGGATGGGATGTTCTTCATTGTCATTTTGGATCTTGTTGATGTACGGAACAAATTAAGTGATCGGATCCACTTTCTTATAGTGGTACTGTTTTCACAGTGTAGCAATTTTGTTATTTGGATGTTTTATTCCAGACTCATATTCGTATGATTTCAGAAATATGATCTTGTATATCGTTTATTATTTTTTGGTGAATATGTGTACTTTTATTTATTAATTAATAGAAAGCTCACATATATTCATAATAGAAAATTGAGAGTGTAGAAGCTTAAGATCTGCAAGTACCGTGTTCAACTTTTTGAAGCACTCATAGATCTTAAACTCTCTCTCTATTTTCTAATGGTGGATTATAGAGTACAATCTAAAACAACGATGAACAAATTGAACATAGATAAATCTAGAAATTAAAGCGTAGAAGTTTAAACATTGGAGGGATTCAGATAGATCTTAAACTTTCTTGTTATCTGTTTCTTAATGATGAATTATAGAATATGATTCCAAACATTTTCTTTATCTATTTTCTAACGGTGTATTCTATAAGGATTCAGATAGATCTTAAACTTTCTTGTTATCTGTTTCTTAATGATGAATTATAGAATATGATTCGAAACGTTTTCTTTATCTATATCTAACGGTGGATTCTATAATCCAAAACGATGATTTTTGACACAGATGAATCTAGAAACACCATGACATGATGTTATGATCTTGTTCAATCTTTATAAACTTGTATGCTATCATTTATAGATTATAAAATTTGATCTGAAATGATGATGAAAAAAACTCGACTACAAATTCACTTATATATGACTAGATTGGATATAACTCTCCTGTAACTATGGCAGAAATCCATTTGCAACCAAAAACTAAGGAAAAACATGAGAAGTACAGAAGGATTTAAGTCTTAAATACTCACAATGATGGCTGAAGTGAAACCCACAACAACGCTAATGACCATGGAAAGAGCAGCAAGCTCCAAATCACCCACATGTCCTACAAATGCCTGAGTAATGACGTTGTAAGCATAGATTGCAAGCCTGCTGAAGATTGCAGCTCCTGCAATTTTCCAGAGAGCTTTTGACTCGATCCAAAACCTTGAGAAAAAACCTGGGCTAATGAAGAAGGATCTTCCTCTTCCTTGAGCAGGTAACAGATGACTTGTAACAGACTCTTCCTCCATTGTTTTTTCCTTCTCTTTCAATTGATGGCCGACAGTTTAAGAACATACAAACGCAACTCTTTGACGCACATGGAACATATCAGGACATATTTATAATGATTTGGATTATTTAAGTCATATTAATTAACCTAATGATCATAAGATTATCTGGTTATTTGAGCTTCTTTATTGGATTCGGTTTCACTAAAATGATCATTAGATTATCTGGTTATTTGAGCTTCTTTATTGGATTCGATTTCACTAAATATGGTTTAAGAAAAGTATAATTCCCTTGAGAATCACGTGTTTTTCTTATTCTTATTATTGTTAATGTTGTCACCATAGTAAAGAAGTGATGAAAATCACATGCTTTTGTCTTTATTATTATTTAAATGTGTGTTGGAGAAATAAATGCATTATGTATTTATTTATTTGAACAAATTGATGTATACCAATAAATTTGGCTATACTAGTAATATAGGGAGCTACCCCTTCTATAGCACTTAAAAAAAATGGCTATACTCAAATTAGTATTTAAATGATGGTGGGAGGAAATAAATACATCATAAACTTATTTATTGCAACAAATAGATGTAGAACAATAATTCAGTTATATTTAAATGGGTGTGGAGATTTGTTTTAGGTTAGAGAAAAGATTTTGGAGTTGTATTAAATTTGTGTATATGTTGAATTTAATAATGTAATTGATGATGTAAAGGCTTTTGAAGTAATAAATGTTTAAAATAATTTTTGTGAAGATATGTTTTCAAAATATTTTAATATAATAATGTATTATTTAGTGAGTTTTAATGCTATTTTTTTTTTATAAATACATGTTTTTAGTCATTGAAGTTGAGATATATGGTGCATGAAATGGGATTAAAAATAATTTTTTGAAAGGGTTGGTTGAAGAGTAGGAAATTTCAACTTTGAATTTATTGGATTAGGTTGAGTTGTGTGACCTACTATAGGTTGGTAGGACATCTAAGGAATAATATTAAACCTAGTTAAGATAGTGGATATGGAGATTTTAAGTAATGGATTCTAGATTGGGATCAATTTGGTTGCTAAAGACTTTTAATTGAGCATTACAATAATATACCCTCATAATATCCAAAGTGGTATAAAGCCAAATATGTAAGATGCATGCTATGCGTTTTGATCTTTTAAAATTTCCCCTCACTTTAACATGCATGTGAATCTACAACAATCATGCATGGCAAAGTATTTGAAATATGTAGTAAATGAAATAAACAACCTGACATAGGGTACAATATTTATTACAATAATGAAACATTGTATTGTGACTCAAATGTGAAGTGAACAATGTGTAAAGTGATGTGTATGGGGGAAGGGGGGATAGAATTATATGCAATTAGAAAAATAAATATAAGGAAAAAAAAGGGAGAAATGAAGGACGTTAAATAAAAGTATATTTTTGTGACCATTTGTATCAACATGTACCAAGAAGGTGGATTCACATCATTCTTGTTGTTTTAAATAATAAGTGACATAAGCAAAAAAAAATAGAAATAATAATAATATATGTATTAAATTCACACTTTTGCTAAAAAATAGATTTTCTTATGAAAGAGTGTAAGATTTATCTATGAAGCCACCCAAGATTGCAATGATTGAAAGGAAATCATTAACATAAAATAAAAAATGATGAATAAATTATTTTCTATTCCAAAAGAATGCAAAGAATACAAGCATGAGTGATTATAATAATAACAATGCGTAAGTATATATAGCTTATAACATCTAAGAGACTATTAAATATACAATGAATGTGAGATAAAGTAAAAAAATCCCAAAGTAAGCTTAGCTAATTGTGAAAAGGACTAAGTAGAGAACTAGACAGGAAACACACTAGTTAGGAAATATACCTTGTTCCCATTAACATCCACTCTTCAATGAAACTTAAAGGGAAAAAATATGCAAAAGATGTGTCTTGACTATAAGGCTTAATGAGGTACTTATTTACAATAAAATTCCCCCCCTCCCCACCCCCCAACAAAAAAAGTAAAAAAAGGAAAAAAGAAGAAGATAAGGAGAAAACCTACTCTAGTGGGAAAAAACTCATCGTTGTGAGATGATGAAGTAATAATGGCTAAGTAACCTCCTAGAATGAATGATGTCCCTTATTCCCATAGTATCTCATAGATGGGGATAATCTCAATTAAGGGTTTGGTGAAAATATTTTCAACTTGCTCTAATGTAGGACAAAAGAAAGTGCATGTGGATCTTGATGTGTTTGGTGCACTAATGATGGACTAGATTCTTTGAGATCTAGACACTTCTTTAGTTGTCATAGTAGATGATTGACATATTTGAAAAAGAAATACCAAGCTCTATGAGGATATTCTAAATCCATATAGCCCCAATAGCTACATTAACAAGCCTTGATACTTCACCTAAGTTGATGATAGAGCAATAATGTGTTCATTTTTGTACTTTCAATAAATGTAACAAGAACCAAATATGTAGCCATATTTGGATATATAATTATGGTGTTGGGAAAAGCAAGATCGGGTGACTAGATCCTAATCCCACTTTTCCCAACACATTGGGAATACGAAAGAGCCTAGGAAGATAGATCACTTTGGCTACTTCTTGTGGGAAAGAGAGAGCCAAGGATTATCTCTTAGGGTTTCTTTTCCTCTTGTTGCAAATGATGAGAAAAACTAGGGTTTGAATGATCAATTGGACTAGGATATAAAGAATGAAGCATAAATGAACTTGAAATTGAACAAACATGTAGATTTGAAACTGAGATACTAAAAGAATGAAAGGGGGAGGATTCTGCATGTGTACCTGATGCTGCAAATTAAACAAAACTAACCAGGACTAGGGTGCCATGCCACTGTCCCTGATTGACTGACAGGGAGTTGTAACTGAGAAACTGCAAATCTGAGATCCTAAAGCTGCAACATGTCAAATTTCACTTCAAAGTGGAGGGACCAGGGTGCCACACCCTTGTCCAAACCTGCCTCTAGGTACCTATTCTTGTACCTACAACTGAAAAGGGAAGGTTTGGGTGGCTATATAGGGTTTTGCCTTAGTCAAAGCCCTATGTTGGTGATTTCCACCTCCACAAATATCTGCTAATGTACTGAAAATGTGTGTGCTAGAACCTTGTGTGTATTCAAGATCCTAAAATGAAAGAAACTAGAGCTACCCTACACAAGAGAGTAAACCCTAAATGTGAATGTAAATAACAATGCTTCAAACCAAATATGCTAAATGATCTAAAGAATAAAAGGAAATATGCAAATTGATGTAAAGAAGCTCATACAAAGACATGAAAATAACATGAAATCATACCAATCCCCAAGGGAGAGATATTGCCACTAGATCTCCTATTATTCTTCAATGTCTTCAAGGCTC
Source organism: Cryptomeria japonica (assembly GCF_030272615.1). NCBI lineage: Eukaryota > Viridiplantae > Streptophyta > Pinopsida > Cupressales > Cupressaceae > Cryptomeria > Cryptomeria japonica. The sequence goes on from NC_081405.1 coordinate 544,786,616, forward strand.
CTCATTGATGATGAAAGCTTGACAAATGCTTGATGAATGTTGTTGAAGACTCCACATAGGCTTCTCTTTCACTACATAGAAGGCTCCTTATGCTTGCTAATCTAAAAACTCCCTTAGATTAGATAGATCTTAGTTGCCTTCAAATGAAGAAAGAGAGTTCTTATGTATGAAACCCTAGATCTTAATTTCAACATAATTTAGTCTTTAGGCCTGTTGGTTCCCAAAACCACAAATTGGAAATCCTAGAGCTTTGCCAAATCTCTTACTGATTTCTCAATCAACCTTGGCCAACGAACAAGAATGGTCGAAGACCAAATTCCTCTGCACTTTAGGCTCCACTAGACCTAGGTGGGTATACCTTAATCTCCAAAGAACAAAGAGACTTCTTTATAGTGAATTTAAACTTGTCAAATTAGCTGTTTGCAAGAATGGAAAAATGTTTCCTGCAACTGTGCTTTATTATGTGCTTTTAACTTTACTTTAATCTGAAAACTTGAACGTAATTAATAGTGGATGAATGCTTATAAAATAATGTTGTTGAAACCTTAAGTAATTATGAAGAAACAACACTGATAGGAATAAGAAGTATGTTTCCCTGATGAGGACCTTATGCACACCTAATTTACTCACAAAAACTAACAATAGACCAGTGCCTTATCTGACAATTTATATGTTATATAGTGGATGAATATTTGCAATCAACTTTGGAGACAGTTTGAAAAACTTACAAATATGCAAGACTATCAATGCAATGGTTTCATTATGTGTTGCAAGAATAACAAAAAAAACTCTGTTTCCTACATAACAACATGTGATAGCACACAACAACAACTCTTAATTAGATTTATCCAAAAAAATTGATTCATCAACACCATGTAACATAAAATGATCTGAAGATAAAGACAAAAAATCTTATATATTAATTCTAGAATAAAAAGATATACAAAAGCTACAGACTCACAGGTACTTCATGATATTCTTGCTTGCACAAAAATGACTTTTCATTTCTATACACTTGCTTTAACATAACACTATTAGTCCCAACAAACAATCTGAAAGATAGGATCTTGTAAATTTTGTACCCCCCTTTTCCTGTATAAAAAAATGACTCCCTATACATATGTGACTTAAAAGACACAAATGAAAGGACACACCCTTTCATCAGTACAAACTGAAAACTGACAAAAACCTAACTAATAACTCCCTAACTGCTATGATAACTAAAATATTACAAAACACATTACAATGGACACAAGATAACCCTAGCCATCCAGGACCAAGCCATATTTTTGAATATGTCAAAGGTAGGCATCATCATCCTTGTAAATACTGGAGTTGAATATGATATCCCACACTGCCATCTCTATAGTCAAAAAGTTTTCCAATTGGTCCACTGTCTCTGCCATGTCCAAAGTGTCAGCTCGTGCAATACCTATGGAAGCATTAAGTAATGATTGACATTTGGTAATCCATACATTCTTGTCCTTAATCTGCCCTGTTTCATCTATCACTTTTGGAATACTGTGCTGCACAATTCCCTGACAATCATCATATTCAACCTTCAAGTCTGCATCAAACTTCTCATGCTTTTTCATTAGTCTCTGGATTTTCTCAATAATTGCACTGTCTATCTGACTAGCCTTCTTATCCTGCAGGAGAATATATAATCTGTCAGAGATTATTTTATGTGACATATTATTATCCATATTCTTCTGGTAAACTATCCATAAATCTTCAAGAACTACATTTAACTTTTCAAATCTCCTTGACAATAAGACACATGTTGTGTATGCCCTTATGTTTTGCATTTTCTCTTTCAACTTCTTGTTTTCTTTATGCAATTCCTCTCACTTCTTCTTCAATTTTGACTCATCTATTATTTGGGGTATAGATTGACCTCTACTTCTCAAAAGTTCTTCATACAATGACTTGTATTTCCTTGCTTCTTTTGGCAACATCTTCATCTGTGCCTTATTTAATCTGGAAATATCAATTCCCATATCCGCTGACCATGGGATCCACGTCAGCAACCTTTAACTTCATCATGTGGCCAAAGGCCTTGTCCACATCTATAATATTTGGCCTCTTATTAGGAGGATAAAGGGCCCACAACAACATAGCTTCCTCATCTTGGTCATACCTTGACCCAATGAAAATATCATCCACTCCTTGAATATCCAATTTGAATTCTTTATTTTCTAAATTTAACAAACTGTCAAAAATGTATGAGGCACTCAAATCCCAGCCAGGAAAAAGGATAATTCCTGCCTCTAAAAGCAATTGTCTCCCTCTTTGAGGGGTCATCACAACCATCTCCGCACTGATCTCAACTTTCAACCTCCCATTTAACTCTGCCTCATTATCTGGGGTGATATCAGGGATGGCATCCCTCAATCTCTTGCCTTTGAACTGATACAAAAAGGTCCTAAACTCTTTAGACTTAACAAAAACATCATCAGACACAAAGGCATTATGCTCCTCCAATCTAGCATCAACATCAACATTTATCCTTGCAACAATTTGATTATGTGCTTTAGGTTCCTCTTCTCTTTTAGGCATTCTAAATCCCAAGACAACCTCACTTTCACTTGATTCACCTTCAACTCCTTCTTCTTCCTCCATTTCATGTAGTCTCTATCTTTTTTCTTCTAATTTCTGATTTAGATCTCAAAAAATCGCATTGCTTCTTCAGACCCCTTATTTATGAAGATATCCAGAGCTTCAATATGCTCATGAAAGTAATCACCCAGATTCTGCTTTTTCTGCGCTGGTATATATAGCCCTCTGGGTCATAATTTTTCCCGCTTGTGTGCTCATACAGATTATAATATTCTATTAACCTCCCATCGATAACTTCATAAGCCTTTGTTGATACAATGGTGAAATCACCAAAATGCAGAGTTCCAGGTAAGAAGACTTGCTTGTGGGCACCCCCAAAGTGATGTGCACTAGAGACACTCATTTGTCTCACAATCTCCAAGTAAGCAATTTGGTCCGACACAGGCTTTGGTAGCACATGGGGAGCACCTTCGAATCCAAAAACCCTGACATATGAGACATATTGGCATATGTATCAATCACCCCAATTATGATTCACCCTTGTATCTCCATGCTCATGGGGTCTAAGAAATATTTTAATTTCTTCTGAGAATGATCCATCACAAGAAACCCCAAAAGCTCTATATAGTGGTTGAACAAAAAACTCTTCAAACTTGACATAATGGGATCTCATGAACCGAGAATCTCACAGTGATACCCACAGTAGTATTGGTTGCTCTTGCCCATCTTTATCATGAACATTTAATTTCAATTATTCAGGCCACAACCCCTTGGGTCGTCCGTAAAACAAGATAATATGCATCAATAATTAATAAAACTTAAAAGATTTATCAGGGTTATTCTGAAGATTTAAGAAACCCTCATGCATTTTTTCGACAATGTAGGCAACATAATCAAATTGTCTTGTCTCATGCATTTGTGTATCTGCAGCAAGTACTAAAGGTCCTACTCGAGCCACATCTGGAACCTCAACTCCTCCCACTTGACCACATGCCATGTATGTATATTGCAAATACTGTCTGAAAATGTTGATGTCAAATGGGGGCCCATCTTCATCTGTCAAATTCCCTTTCTTAGCCTTATGTATGGCCAAATTCCACTCATTGTATATAGTATCTATCTTTTTATATTCTTCTTCCAGCTTCTCAAAAGACAGAGGCACATCGGATTTTAAACCAAGACCAAAAACGTCATGAATGGTAGCTACTGAAAGACGGATTAATGCATCGCCATTTGGTAATTGGATATATCTTTTTGTGGAATGATAAGCCCTAGCTAGGGTTTTCAACAATTGAATATTTACAAAGACGTTAGGGACCACTAGCTTACCCAACCCAGTCATCCATGGGTTTGAGACTGGGGACCACTAGCTTACCCAACAATTTGTGGCCTCTAACCCTGGTCCAAACATCACCAATATCCTTAAAATCATCTTCTAGCTGGTCACAGATAGGCAAATTAGCCTTAGACCTTTGAGACTTGGCTCCTGGTGAGCTCATCTGATCAATCATGTCCTGATTTAACTTCCGCTTCTGCGCACTTTCTCCACCTTTAGACTTCTTTGAGGCACTATTAAAAAATTTAGTGACCTTCCTCTTGCCTTTGGAACTAGAACCCTCCATATTTGAATCCTTCAAGCTTTCTGAAATTCAATTTTCTACAGTTTAGTTTCACTTCAATCTCTGTTCGCTTCAATCTTTTATGGAAATTCCTTATACAAAATTTCATATATAGATTTAATACATCAGGAGCATTTACTCAATTGAAATCATGCTATGATTTTGTTCGTGCAAACATAGATGTATCTATTGCCTGCATTTAATAATGGTAGGTGGATTCGTTAAAATCAAATTTTGCAATGGCTAGTCGGCATAACTCCTCCCGGTGATTCAATCGCTTGGTGCCATCCATCTTTTTGATTGGCATAGGTCTCTTCGATCATTCCATTAGGCATCGGCGTAGCTTATTTTCCCTCATTCTGATGGTTATAACTTCCCCAATGGCTCCACCTTCTGGCTACGTTTTACTTTCACCTTTATGTCACATCGACGTATGTCATTCCTATTCCTCTGTGGCATTCTTCTTGTCGGGTATCGGTATAGCTCCAAAAATGTTCCTCTGATGGTTAGAAGTTATCCCGATGAATCCTTCTTCGAGGTCTGTATCTCGTTTGTTACATCGGGTCACCTTATTGGGTATTGAAACAACTCATTTTATGTTTCTTCGATGACCCAATGTCATCGACTTCACACTTGTGTATCTTTTTACTTTCTCCGGTCTATCGGCATACGTTTCCCCGATGAGATCTCTTTGCTCGCACCCATATCTACTTTCTCATCGAGTATCAGTGTAACAAAAAAATGTTTCCTCCTGATGAGTCGATGATATCCCGATGACTTCGACTTCGATCGGTGTAACATATCCTGATCAAGTCTCCCTCTCTGTGCCCAACTTGTCTTCCTCATCGGTTATCGACATAACCTAAAACACCTCTCCCCGATGATTTAAGTTACCCAGATGACTCAGTATTTTCCTCCCTTTGGTATCGCCTCGTCGGGGTAGGTCAGGCTAATAAAACCGCCTTCGCCACCTAGTCCATTGGTTATCAGGGTAGCGTAAGATGACACTTTCCGATGACCCGATGACATCGCCAACAAGTGTTCTGCTCCATTCAACATTGGCATAATTTCTGCCGATAACCTCATTGGTTATCGGGGTAACTTTTTCCCATGCTTCCGATAGTGAACACTATGTCGATGACTCCGCCTCCTTGTTATGCTATCGATGTAGCTCTTCCTGATGGATTACTAACTTTCCAAAATTCTTCTTGTTGATTGCACCCTGAGAAAACGACATTGGACTCATTGGTGTGAGTTTTGTCTGTCGACATGCACCTTTTTCTCCTTAGGCAATCTTATTAGGGTGACTTACACTGATAAACATAATATTATGTTTTATGAAGAGAAGGCTTTATTTCACAAATGTAACTTTTCACAACCATGCTAATGGACTTCTAAAGCACTGAAAACATCTCTGAATGCACTCATGAACTTGCTTCTGTGATGAATCCTAAAATATGCTCTTGCAATGTAAAGGCTGTCATGGTGGAGGTTATCAAAATGTCACCATACTTAATGCCATCCCTTAATATGCCCAGGTGATACTTGTTCATGCAGATTCAGGCTATAATTGGATTTCTCTGACACAACAACATATCTCCTGCACATGCAATCCATCAGTAAATGCTCTTATGATGAAAGTATACATATAAAGCGTCAATAAATAGCACAAAATATTTCACAAAAATATGTGCTAACAGTGGCTCTTTCTGGGGATGTATGTCCTTTTTAGGGACATAGCAAGATCTCAACTATCTATGGAAAGTAGACCAATAAACACAAATAAACAAAAACGGAAAATAAAAGCTACACTACTACAGTACAAAGATACTCCCTGTTCCTTAAGAGAAGAAATGCTTTAGATACTATGCATTGATTGGAAATTCCTGAACTTCACCATCAGTGTTTTGCAAAAAGTATGAATTTTTTCCTCCTTTATCCATGATGATGTATGGTCCTAGCCAAAGTGCTTCAAACTTTCCATGCTTGCCCTTGTCCTAGTCTTTTGCATTCCACTTGAGCACCCACTCTCCCTTTTTAAAAGTTCTATCATGGACTTTCTTGTCATGCAATGCCTTTACCATTTTCCGCCTCTGTATATTTTGTTCCTGAGCCTCTCTTCTGTACTCATCCAATTCAACCAACATGACCAACATGTCTTCCATGAAATCAACTTCTTCTAAATATTCCTCTGAAACAAATTTAGACACTGGGAGCAGGTTGTTCAGAGGAAACCTTTCTTCTTTACCATAAACAAGCTGATAAGGAGCAAAACCTGTGGACTTCTTGACTGTTACCCTATCTGCCCATACTGCCAAATTCAGCTTTGAGTCCCATGCCCTTTTGTTGTCACCTAACATCCTTTTAATGATCCTCAACAAGTTTTTGTTACTAGAATCTACTTGTCCATTACCTTGGGGATGATAAGGTGATGAATATGACAAGGTGATTCCATAACTTTCACAAAAGTCAGCAAATTCTTTGGATCTAAAACACATCCCATTATCTACAACAATCTTGTGGGGTACCCCAAATCTTGTCAAAATATTCTGCAAAAAAAACTTCGTTACTACCTTACTTGTAGCCTACCTTGTAGGAATTGCCTCTACCCATTTGGTAAAGTAATCAATGGCTACCAAAGTCCATTTGTACTCTCCACTAGATTTATTTGCAATTTCCCCTATAAAATCAATACCCCACATTTGAAAAGGTTCTTTAGTTTTCATGGGTCTAAGTGGAAGAGCTCCATCATATTTAAGCTTTCCTGAATTTTTTTGGCAAGCCTCACATTTTCTAATATAGGTATGACAATCCTTAAATACTTGTGGCCAATAGTAAGCAACATTAAGTATTTTATGGGTAGTGGTTTTTGTTGAAAAGTATCCCCCACATACACCTTCATGCAATTCCTTTAAAATAGATTGTGCTTGATAAACATCCAAACAAAATAAAAGGATATCGTCCCTGTTTTTCCAATAGAAATCACCCTTAAGCAATACATACCTAGATGCTTGAAGCTTAAGTGTTCTTTTCTGATTATCATTCAAATCCTCTGGACACTTCATGTGTTTTAAATAATAGACAATATTCTTGTACCAAGGACACATTTCAATGCTTATTTGAGCTTTGTCCAACTATACCTGATTTATTTGTGTTGCCTCCAAATTTGATTTTGTCATCAGTTTAGCCAAACCTTGACCTGTTACCAGCTTAGTAATCTGGATGTCAATGTTGAACTCTTGGATTTGATTGATCCATCGGCATCTTCTCCCAGTAGTTTCAGTCTACCTGAAAATATCCTTGATTGTTGCATTAGGAACATAGGCAATGACATTAGCTCCCACTAAACATGGTCTAAAAGATTTTACAACTTTTACTAGGGCATATGCTTGTTTCTCATTTATATCATAATTTAACTCAGAAGCTTGTAATGTTTTGCTAAAGAATGCCATTGGTTGTTCATGACCTTCATCATTCTTTTGTAACATAACCACAACAATAGTATGAAATGAAGCAAAAGAAAATACTTGAAAAGGTTTAGAGAAATCAGGAGATTTAAGTACAGGTGCTTCCTTGATGGCCCTTTTAATGTTCACAAAGGCCTCAATTGCTTCATTAGTCCATTTTATCTCTCCACCCTTTTTCAACATCTTTGCAATAGGTTTTACAATCACAGAAAAATTTGACACAAATCTTCTCACAAAATTAATTTGTCCAAAGAATGATTGAATGACTTTGACTATTTTAGGAATATGAATTCTATCAATGACTTCAATTATCTCAGGGTCAATCCTTACTCCATCTTTAGATACAATATGACCTAGCAATTTACCCTCAGTGACTCCAAAGTGACACTTTTTTGGATTTAGAGAGATACCATATTCTAGTGCTCTGATGAAAATCTTTTCTAGATCATTAGAGTGGTTTTCTTCTTTCTTGGAGTATGTTGTCAAATCATCCTGGTATACAACTAGAATGTAATCAATGAGGCCTTCAAAGGCTACATCCATGGCCCTTTGAAAAGTAGCTCCAATATTGGTAAGTCCAAATGGCATCCTGGCATACACATATGTGCCCCATGGTGTAGCGAAAGCTGTTTTGTATTTTTTTAATTCCTTGACCTTCACTTGGTTGTAACCAGAGAACACATCCATAATAAAAAGCATCTCATTCCCTGTTACTTTCTACAACAAAGCTTCCATGTTAGGCAGAGCATAATTATCTTTTAAAGATGATATATTTAAGTTTCTAAAGTCTACGCATAATCTTATATCACTGATCTTCTTTCTAATAGGCACCAAGTTTGACACCCATGTGGAATGCCTTATAGGCTCTATAATCCCTGCATTCCTCATCTTCATCAACTCTTCCTTCATTTTGGGAGCCAATGTGGGATTTATAGGCCTTTGTTTTTGCCTAAATGGTTTTGCATCTAGCTTCAGTAGGATTTCATGTTGGAACAAATCCTCTTTGTATGCCTTAAGGTCATCATATGACCAAGCGAAAACATGTCTGTATTTTCTTAATAGATTGACCAATGCAGTTCTAATTTTTGGTGTAAGCTTCTTCCCAATGTAAAATTTCTCTGGGATTTTTTTCACTTCCCAAGTTTATTTTCTTTACTTCTTCACAAATTCCAGTGTTGGGCTTGTAATTTTCCATGTCTTTATTGTCAAACAACCTCTCTAGTTCCACCAACCCTTTTGGAATCTTGTTTGTTTTAAGCTGGAGAATGTATTTCCCGAATAGAGACCCCTTACCATTCTCCTCTTCCACATATGCATTCCAATCCATGTGTTGGCCCTCATACTGATCTTCACAAAATAAGAACTTCAGAAGGTCACTGTCATCATCAAATATCTGCCAGTTCTTTATGTTATCTGGTAACACAGGTCTAGTTTTTATTTCAACTTGGGTAATGTCATCAAAAGGAATATCATTATGTTTAACTGCTAGGTTAGCCATAAAATCAACTAAAATATTGTTAGATATTTCAATCCATGTTATAGAAAATGCATCAAAAAATTCGATAGAGTCCCACACCTCATTTTTGTAATTTCGAAGCCTTACATTTTTAGCAACAAACTTTTCCCTTACTTGAGATACAACTAACTCTAAATCACCATAAATTGTTAGTAGTTTGATACCATGTTTATTTTCTATTCTAAGACCTAACAAGAGTTCTTCATACTCAGCAACATTGTTTGTACATTCAAAGGCTAACAAGAAAGAATATTTGAATGATCTCCCATTAGGAGAAATAAAAACCACACCAGCTCCATTTCCTTCTTTACCGCAAGCACCATCAAAGTACATTTTCTAAATTTTATCCTCATGTTCTTCAATAGTATTTTCAAGCTTATTAGTTTTGCATTGAATGGGTTTAGAAATACTTATCTAAAAGTTATCTATATCTGATTGGAGGAAACATGTTGTCTCATTTGCATCAACTTCTTCTATCAGGTAGAATGATCTTGGCTCTCTATCAATCCTTACATTTTCCCCTTTTACTGGGATGGTTGCATATGAAAGATCTAACTGAACATATCCCCCTACCAAATTTGACCATTGCCTTGATAGTAACATCCCATAATTTGGAGGCACTTGAACAACTATGATGTCTGTTTTATATGGCGCATCTGGGCATGCTGGAAATCGAAACTCCACATTCTTCATAATTCCAACAACTGGGATTGATCTATTATCCATAGCATAACATTTCTCATAGGGAGTATCTAAATGCATCCCAAGTTCCTTCATGACATCTTCTGGCATTATGTTCAAAAATGCACCTAAATCTATCATACAATTCTTAACCATTTTATTGTTAATCAACAAGGTTAGATAAAAATGATCAACCTGGGTAAGATTCTTAGTGATAGAAGTTCCCAAGTAGACAACATGTGGATCTTCAATGCTTGGCCTATGATCCTCTTTATTAACTTCACCAACGTTAGACAAAATCTTGATTGTTTCATTTTTGTAATCAAGAAATTTCATTACTTCAAGTAAGGGCAAAGATACTTTCACCTGCGATAAAGCCTAAGACATAAATGATCCACAATTCGAAAGTGGCTTACTAACTTGTTTCCTTTCAATAGGCTTTGTCAATTTAGGAGGTTCTAATTGTTTGACTTTTTTTGCTGGACCTCCCTTTTCTTTGTTGGCGATGGTGTCTTTGTTTCCACTAGCTTTAGGAACCTTTGCAAATATCCCAGATGGCTTACCTTGCTATGGGTTCACTGTTCAGTTCCTTAGATGATAATTGCTTTTTACCTGTGATACTACTGCCACCATATAAGCTTTCTTTTCTTCATCTGTTAATTTTCTCAAGGAATGCATTGGCTATTCATCATGGAACAATCTTCTTAAGGTTGGGGTGTCCATATCATCATCAGTGAAAACTTGTTGTACATTGTACTGCTGGCTCTATCTCCTCCATTGCACATCTGATGACCACTCATCCTCGGATGAATCCTCATCCCTACCCCAACATGGATCTGATGAAAGTGCATTCACTGTGGGATCATACTTATCCTCATGGTCATTTTCTTTTACAAAAACTTGAGCAATCATACATTGTTCTGCAACATGGGGTAAATTGTAGACTTCACACTATGGATATTCCTCCACCAAATTGTTTACTTTCTTCAATGGGTTAGGAGTTTCTTTGTTTAGATTGGCATTCATTGGCTTACCATCTTTCCAGTTTGTGTTATGTGGCATGTCGTGCAAATTTGCCCTATTATAATTCATTGGCTTGTTGCTTCTATATGGGGGCAGCTTCTCATTGTGATTTTTCTTACCCTTCATATCTTTTAGCATGTCCATTATTTGGCTAAACTCATCCTTTTTTGTTGCTCCGGGATTATATAATTTTGGATCATCTCTCTTGCCAATTCTCCCAACAACTTTTCTGTTATTTTCAATGGTAGTGGTTGTCTTAAATGCTTGCTGCAAGGTGGTAAGCTTATGAGATAGAATCTCATAGTGAGTCTTGCTGTCAAAAGCACTCAAATAAAAGTCAATAAAAAATGAATCAACAGGCCTAATATCCCTTCGTATTCTATTAAGCACCTTATTAAACCTCTTATTAAATTCAGAGACTGGTTCATTTTGATTATTCTTTATGCTTGTCAACTCATGAGATGCAAATGAAGTATCATTATGGTCTCCAAACTCTTCCAAACATTGTGTCACAAACTCCTGCCAGCTAGCTATGCACCTGTCGGGAAGATTTCTATACCACTCTCCTGCATCCTCTGTTAGAGACTAAACAAACAGTTTCATAAAAACATCTTCATAAGGGACTTGAAATTCTTCAATGGTATTTTTTACATTTATTACATGTTCTCCAGAATAAATTCCATTTCCCGTGAACTTAGGGATGGCTGACCTTAAATCATTTGAAATCTAATTCAGATATCCAGTTATCCCACTGAAATCCAACTGTTTATACCTTTCAATGGTCATAGGTGGTCTGCCACCATAGTTGTTAGTTTGATAGTTTCTATTTCCTCCATTATTACCATTGTTTCTATTGTTGCCTCCACCACCATTTTGATTATTTTTATTTCTATTTCCATTGTTTCCATTGTTGCCTCCACCACCATTTTGATTATTGTTATTTCTATTTCCATTGTTTCCATTACCATTGTTTCCATAATTTCCATTATTACCACTGTTACCTCTATTATTACTTACATTGTTGGTCCTATCTCTATTATTCTAGTTACCAATAATTCCTCCATGGCTAGTTCTTCTTTCATCATTATGATTATTGCATTGTCTATTATTATACTGGCTTTTATTCTCATTGTAGGGTATATTTTTCCATTTATCCCTTCTTTTATAATTATTATCCAAAACATCAGACAATGGATTATTATAGATCCTAAATGGTCGTTCCATGTTCCTCGTGTGAGGGGGACTATGCCTAGGGGTTGTTAGTCTACTTCCCTCATCTCTTCCCTTTTCTTCTTCAACCCTGTTTGACTTAGGGCTTTGAATGGTATCTCTTTCTAATTCGAGCTTCTGCAATATCCAATCTGGTTGTCTCTTAAGAACCTTTGCCATTTTGGATTCATCTCCATTTAAGTCAACCATTTTAAGTATGATTGCATCCCACTGCCTCTCCTCCTGTTCCTCAGCAGTCAAGGTTTCATCATGGCCGCCATTATTATGTTTTGCATTTAAGGTATAGAAAGGATTTTCCTCTATATTTTTCAAATTTATCACCAGATGAAGAGCCATCCTCTCTACTAGGAAACTTCTTATAATCCCCAAATTCCATTATTGGTGCTGATTTCTTTTCTTTGCATCTTTTCTTTGGGCTCAACTGAACAAGGTTATATTTTCCCTTGTGCAAAGACATTCTCCCTTGCATTAATGTTATTGATAAATTCCTAGGGGTTTCTCTTACTTTCTCAAAATACCAATTATTATTCATGTATTAGATGTAGAGTCGCCACCTCCTAAGAGGAACAATATTTTTATTAATCTTCTGGGCTCCTTCCTCCAGTAGAGTCTGAAACAAACCACCAAATATTCTGAACACTTCCTATGACAACTCCCCAACAGAGTCGCCAATCTGTTTGTTCCCAAAACCACAGATTGGAAATCCTAGAGCTTTGCCAAATCTCTTACTAATTTCTCAATTAGCCTTGGACAATGAACAGGAATGGTCGAAGACCAAATTCCTCTACACTTTAGGCTCCACTAGACCTAGGCGGGTATACCTTAATCTCCAAAGCACAAAGAGACTTCGTTATAGTGAATTTAAACTTGTCAAATTAGTTGTTTGCAAGAATGGCAAAATATTTCCTGCAACTGTGCTTTATTATGTTCTTTCAACTTTACTTTAATCTGAAAACTTGAACGTAATTAATAGTGGATGAATGCTTATAAAAGAATGTTGTTGGAACCTTAAGTAATTATGAAAAAAAAAACACTAATAGGAATAAGAAGTATGTTTCCCTGATGAGGACCTTATGCACACCTAATTTACTCACAAAAACTAACAATAGACCAGTACCTTATCTAGCAATTTATATGTTATATAGTGGACGAATATTTGCAATCAACTTTGGAGACAGTTTTAAAAATTACAAATATGCAAGACTATCAATGCAATGGTTTCATTATGGTTGCAAGAATAACAAAAACAACTTTGTTTCCTACACAACAACATGTGATGGCACACTGCAGCAAATCTTAATTAGATTTATCCAAAGAACTTGATTCATCAACACCATGTAACATAAAATGATCTGAACATAAAGACAACAAATCTTATATATTAATTCTGGAATAAAAAGATATACAAAAGCTACAAACTCACAGGTACTTCATGATATTCTTTCTTGCACAAAAATGACTTTTCATTTCTATAGACTTGCTTTAACATAACACTATTAGTCCCAACAAAAAATTTGAAAGATAAGATCTTGTAAATTTTGTACTCCCCTTTTCCTGTATACAAAAATGACTCCCTATACATATGCGACTCAAAAGACACAAATGAAAGGACACACCCTTTCATTAGTACAAACTGAAAACTGACAAAAGCCTAACTAATAACTCCCTAACTGCTATAACAACTAACAATAATACAAAACACATTACAATGGACACAAGATAACCCTAGCCATCCAGGACCAAGCCACATTTTTTAATATGTCAAAGGTAGGCATCATCCTTGTAAGTGTTGGAGTTGAAGATGATATCCCACACTACCATCTCTATAGTCACAAAGTTTTCCAACTGGTCCACTGTCTCTACCATGTCTTAAGTGTCAGCCCATGCAATACATAGGGAAGCATTAAGTAATGATTGACATTCTATAATCCATACATTCTTATCCTTAAAATGCCCTATTTCATCTATCACTTTTGGAATACCATGCTGCACAATTCCCTAACAATCATCATATTCAACCTTCAATTCTGCATCAAACTTCTCATGCTTTTTCACCAATATCTGGATTTTCTCAATAATTGCATTGTTTGTCTGACTAGCCTTCTTATCCTGCAGGAGCATATGCAATCTATCAAAGATTCTTTTATGTGACATATTATTATCCATATTCTTCTGGTAAACTATCCAGAAGTCTTCAAGAACTCCATTTAACTTTTCAAATCTCTTTGACAATAAGACACATGTTGTGTCTGCCCTTATGTTCTGCATTTTGTCTTTCAACTTCTTGTTTTCTTTATTCAATTCCTTGCACTTCTTCAATTTTGACTCATCTATTATTTGGGGTAGAGGTTGACCTCTACTTCTCAAAATCTCTTCATACAATGACTTGTATTTCCTTGCTTCTTTTGCCAACATCTTCATTTGTGCCTTATTTAATTTGGAAATATCAATTCCCATATCCGTTGTGACCATGGGATCCACTTCACCAACCTTTAACTTCATCATGTGGCCAAAGGCCTCGACCAAATCTATAATCTTTGGCCTCTTATTAGAAGGATAAAGGGCCCATAGCAACATAGCTTCCTCATCTTGGTCATACCTTGACCCGATGAAAATATCATCCACTCCCTGAATATCCAATTTGAATTCTTAATTTTCTGAATTTAACAAACTGTCAAAAATGTATGAGGCACTCAAATCCCAGCCAGGAAAAAGAATAATCCCTGCCTCTGAAAGAAATTGTCTCCCTCTTTGAGGGGTCATCAGAGCCATCTCCACATCAATCTCATCTTTCAGCCTCCCTTTTAACTCCGCCTCATTATCCAGGGTGATATCAGTAATGACATCACTCAATCTCTTGCCTTTGAACTGATACAAAAGGGTCCTAAACTCTTTAGACTTAACAAAACCATCATCAGACACAAAGGCATTATGCTCCTCCAATGTGGAATCAACATCAACATTTATCCTTGCAACAGTTTGATCCTGTGCTTCAGGTTCCTCTTCTCTTTTAGGCATTCTAAATACCGATACAACCTCATTTTCACCTGATTCACTTGCAACTTCTTCTTCCTCCATTTCCTACAGTCTCTATCTTTTTTCTTCTAATTTCTGATTTAGATCCTGAAAAATTCATATAGCTTCTTCAGACTCCTTGTTTCTAAAGATATCCAAAGCTTCAATAATCTCATGAAAGTAATCACCCAAATTCTGCTTTTTTTTGCACTGGTGTATATAGTCCTCAAGATCATAATTTTCCCTGCTTGTGTGCTCATACAAATTATAATCTTCTATTAAGCTCCTGTCAATAACTTCATAAGACTTTGTTGATACAATGGTGAAATCACCAAAATGCAGAGTTCCAGATAAGAAGACTTGCTTGTGGGCACCCCCAAAGTGATGTGCATTAGAGACACTCATTTGTCTCACAATCTCCAAGTAAGCAATTCGGTTAGGCACAAGCTTTGGTAGCACATAGGGAGCACCTTCGAATCCAAAAACCCTAACATATGATTAGTCTTGGCATACGTACCAATCACCCCAATTATGATTCACCCTTGTATCTCCATGCTCATGGGGTCTAAGAAATTTTTTAATTTCTTCTGAGAATGATCCATCACAAGAAACCCCAAAATCTTTGTATAGTGGTTGAACCAAAAACTCTTCAAACTTGACATAATGGGATCTCATAAACTGAGAATCGCACAATGATACCCGCAATTGTATTGGCTGCTCTTGCCCATCTTTATCATGAACATTTAATTTCAATTCTTCAGGCCACAACCCCCTAGGTTATCCATAAAACAAGATAATATGCATCAAAAATGAATAAAACTTAAAAGATTTATCAGGGTTATTCTGAAGATTTAAGAATCCCTCATGCATTTTTTCCACAATGTAGGTAACATAATCAAATTATCTTGGCTCATGCATTTGTGTATCTGCAGCAAGTACTAAAGGTCCTACTCGAGCCAAATCTGGAACCTCAACTCCTCCCACTTGACTGCATGCCATGTATGTATATTGTAAATACTATCTGAAAATGTTGATGTCAAGCAGGGCCCCGTCTTCATCTATCAACTTCCCTTTCTTAGCCTTGTGTATGGCCAAATTCCACCCATTGTATACAGTATCCATCTTTGCATATTCTTCTTCGAGCTTCTCAAAAGACATTGAGGCACATTGGATTCGAAACCAAGACCAAAAACCTCATGAATGGTATTTACTGAAAGACGGATGAATACATCTCCATTTGGTAATTGGATACATCTTTTCGTGGAATTATAAGCCCTAGCCAGGGTTTTCAATAATTGAATATTTACAAAGACATTAGGGACCACTAGCTTACCCAATCCAGTCGTCCATGGGTTTGAGACTGGGGTCGGCTTGCCCCTTCGTGAGTAATGATATAAGAACAATTTGTGGCCTCTTACCCTGGTCTAGACATCACCAATGTCCTTAAAATCATCTTCTAGTTGGTCACGAATAGGCAAATTAGCCTTAGACCTTCGGGACTTGGCTCCTAGTGAGCTCATTTGATCAATCATGTCCTAATTTAACTTCTGCTTCTGTACACTTCTCCACCTTTAGACTTCTTTGAGGAACTATCATAAACTTCAGTGACCTTCCTCTTGCCTTTGGAACTAGAACCCTCCATATTTGAATCCTTCAATTTTTCTAAAATTCAATTTTCTACAATTTAGTTTCGCTTCAATCTCCGTTCACTTCAATCTATTATGCAAATTCCTTATACAAAATTTCATATATAGATTTAATACATCAGGAGCATTTACTCAATTGTAATCATGCTATGATTTTCTTCGTGCAAACACAGACGTATCCGTTGCCTACATTTAATAATGGCGGGTGGATTCATTAAAATCAAATTTTGCAACAGCTAGTCGGCACAACTCCTCCTGATGATTCAATCACTTGGCGCCACCCGTCTTTTTGATCGGAATAGGTCTCCCCAATCACTCCATCGTGCATCGACGTAGCTCATTTTCCCTCATTTTGATGGTTATAGCTTTCCCGATGGCTCCACCTTCTGGCTAGGTTTTACTTTCAACTTTATGTCACATTGGCGTAGGTCATTCCGATGTACCCTCCTTCTATTCCTCTGTGGCATTTTGCCCATCAGGTATCATTATAGCTCCAAATATGTTCCTCTGATGGTTAGAAGTTATCCTAATGAGTCCTCCTTTGTAGTCCGCATCTTGTTTGTTACATCGGGTCACCTTATCAGGTATTGGAACAACTCATTTTATGTTTCTCCGATGACCCAATGCCATCGCCTTCACACTTGTGTATCTTTTTACTTTCTCCGGTCTATCGGCATACATTTCCCCAATGAGATCTCCTTGCTCGCACCCATCTCTACTTTCTCATCGGGTATCGATGTAATGAAAAAATGTTTCCTCCCATTGAGCCAATGATATCCCGATGACTTTGACTTCAATCAGTGTAACTTATCCCGATCAAATCTCCTTCTCTGTGCCCGACTTGTCTTCCTCATCGGGTATCGGGGTAGCGTAAGATGACACTTTCCGATGACCCGATGACATTGCCAACAAGTGTTCTGCTCCATCTGACATCAACATAATTTATGCCGATAACCTCATCGAGTATCGAGGTAACTTTTTCCCATGCTTCCAATAGTGAACGCTATGTCGATGACTCCACCTCCTTGTTATGCTATCGATGTAGCTCTTCCCGATGGATTACTAACTCGCCAAACTTCTTCCTGTCGATCACACCCTAAGAAAACGCCATCGGACTCATCGGTGTGAGTTTTGCCGATCGACACACACCTTTTTCTCCTTAGGCAATCTTATCAGGGTGACTTACGTCGATAAACATAATTTTATATTTTATGAAGAGAAGGCTTTCTTTCGCAAATGTAACTTTCCACAACCATGCTAATGGACTTCTAAAGCACTGAAAAACATCTTTGAATGCACTCATGACCCTGCTTCTGTGATGAACCCTAAAATGTGCTCTTGCAATGTAAAGACTGTCATGATGGAGGTTATCAAAATGTCACCATATTTAATGTCATCCCTTAATATGCCCAGGTGATACTTGTTCATGCAGATTCAGGCTACAATTGGATTTTTCTGACACAACAACATATCTCCTACACATGCAATCCAGTAGTAAATGCTCTTATGATGAAAGTATACATATAAAGCATCAATAAATAGCACAAAATATTTTGCAAAAATATGTGCTAACAAGGTTGACCTAGGAATTGAATTTCCTGCCAATATTTTGGGGTTAAGCATTATAATATCATAGAATTATGCTCCCAAAATTTCGGGAAAAAAGCTGAGGACCATGTGCACTCTCGCCACGGTCCAACCAACTTTTCACCAAATTTTCAGGGTCATTAGATATGATGATATGAGAGCGAATCCCAAAGTTACAACTGATTTCGAGGTGTTCTAATATGTGAAATCGGGCCTTAAAGGTCGAAATAGGACATAATTAGGGTTTATGAATAAATGATTTATTGAAGGAATAAAATAAAAAGGGACACACTTAGGGTAAAGGGCCCAATTTTATGATGTATGAAGTGATGAAATAGGACTTTGGATTTAATTTAATTAATTAATTAAATGCTTAAAGGGAAATTAGAAATGCAAGATGCAAGACACACTAAGGTGGGTGCTAACCTAAGTGTGAAATTGTACCACCCTAGCAAGGGTGTACAATTTACGGCACTACATTTAGCCCCCACTTTAGTGGTCATATGCAAGCTAAAGTAAAGAAAAGTAGACATTCATGAAAAAGGACATATCCACAAGTTGTCGGATGAAGCCCCCAACGGTATCTGCTGTACACAGTTAGGATATGCACCCTACAAAAATGCATGTTAGATAAAATCACCTAAATGCTTACTAAGGAAGGTGATGAAAATTCGCTCTGTCAAGGGTAGCTATATTCCCCCCTGTTTTGGCTTGCTATCTAATTTTAGTGAGTTGAAACAGGGTATCATGTTTACCACATCGAATTGTGAAAGAAGATTGATGATAAATGCTCACAAGAAGATTTGATACAATATCAAAAACTAATGGAGAATCATTTGGTAAGAAAAAGAACTAAGCCTTAATTCCAACAAAACAAAGAGTGTGAGGATTTGAGAGCTCTCTAACACAAAATGAAATATTTAAATGGAAACAAATGCAAAGAGAAGGAAGAAGAGATAGAAAGCATGAATACACACTTTGGTGATCCATGAGAAGAGAAAATGAACCATGGACATCTCACCCCTAAACTAGGTGATCCATGGAGAGAAGGACATGGAAAACTAGCCCCTAGAGTCTGTCTGGGTGATCCATGTAAGGGAGGAGAGTGAGAACACTGTTAGTCCACTCAACCTCATGCATGTGTGTGCAAGTAGAACAAGGATACCTACCTTTGACACCAAGAAGATATCCATCATGCAACAATGTCATAAATCCAAGTAAGGTTAAGATAGTTGAAAAGAGATATCTTGCTATATAACTGTAAAGGAGATCCTTGAAGGAGAAGAGATCTTTGTTCAAAATACATCTATCTTCAAGAGGAGTTGTCTTAGACAAATATAACATCTTCTCTAACGAATGAATGAAAGAGTTTTGAAAAGAGCAGACAATTGAGATAATATCAAAGAGAGATTATTTATAACAACACTCTTCTAAAACAAGGCAAGAGATCCTCATCAAGGATATGCATGTGCATAAAATACAAGGATTTATTATAAAAGATACTAGGGTGAACTCACAATACTAGCTCCCACTTTTTGACCAACTTTAACACTCAGATGAATATTTTGAAAAAAACCTTCTCTTTTCGACACCTATAACTTTTAAATTGTAAAGAATTTGAAGATGACGTAAACTAGTATTTTGTAACATCTTGTTTGTAGATTCTAAATATTTTTTTTTAATTAAATTTTATTGATTTTTTCATCTCCCTCGAAAAGTAGTTTTTTTACAGCAAACAACATTTTTTAAGAGTGATTTGCATCCTGAAACACATAATTTTTTTCTATAAATGATAAAAACTTAATTCTTTTGAATTTTGGTTTGCAACACCTAGGGCATGCAGTTGATTTGATAGTGATATGTTGAATATTTTTCATTTTATTTAGTTTTGAAGTCTGACTAATTATAATTTAGATATAGGTGTACGTTTGAACACATAACTTGTTCTATATATACCAAAATTCAATATTTTTTTTTGTTAGAAAGAAGACATCAATACCTAAGGCATAGATATTTTTCAGGATTTTTTTGAATTAGTTTACTATTTTTCTCAATGCATTGAACAAAGAAGTTCATGTTTAGTTAAAAACCTACATTCATAAGAAATAAAACAAAAATATATTAATGAAATTAAATATATTAAAAAATTTACTGTTTGGAAAGCTTATAATAAGGACTAAATACTTAAAAAAACAAAACTTCTAAATGAAATCATTTGACCCCCCAAAACCTAATGTAAAATTGGTTTTTAATCAACATTTGATAGATGCAAAGGAGACTCCATTGCAAATATGATTTATAAGTAGAGAGGTTCTATCCAAGAAATTTTGATCTAAGAGCCTTTGATCTAACTCTCTTCAATTAATTACTTCAAATTGGACCTCTTAAAGCTTAAATCATTAGATTTTCTTAAAAATGTATGTGAAGAGGGGCGAATGGAATAAGAGGTTAAATGATAAAAAAACACAATGAAATGAGCAAGAAAACACTAAAACATCAAAATATCATTTATACCTTGCTATTTGATCTGTCCCTCGGATTGAGCCTTCAATGAAATTGAATAGTGCCTCTCTTCAACTTGATTGGATGGGCTCCTTCTTGATGGATGTGGAATGCTCTCCAAATGCTCAACAAGGTAAGTGGATTAGGATAGAATTTGATTTGGATTAAATGGAAATGGATGGATGGATTTGCTAATGGAAGATTATGAGGACATGATAGAGGGATGATTAGAAGAGGATGAGAGGAGAAAAGAGTAGCATAAGAATGCCATAGAAGATGATGATTTCTTTGTGAGGAGAAGAGGCTCCAATTTATAGATTGGAGGAGGCCAATGGAGGGCCAAGATTGATTTGATCATGAAGGGCTGAGATTGATTTGAGATAGAAGGCATGGATCAAGGGTGCCTTGGGAAAATAAATAGGAATATAAAATTCCTTGGGAAAAGGGGGGAGAAATTTGAATTTCAAACATGAGGAATTAAAAATTCCAAAATAAGGATGCATTGAGGGATTCAAAAAAATTTGAATTTCTTTGAAAGGCTCAATGTTGATGTGACATGAGTGGGAATTAAAAATTGAGGGATAATGATAAGCATGATTATGAGAGGTTCTAGAAGGATTAATTAGGTTGAGTGGGATTAGGAAAAGTGATTTGTAGGAATCACAAGACTAGGTTAATTAATTAGAATTAATTAACTGAGTGGGTTTAGAGGAAATAATTATTGGAGGGGACTTTAGAAGAATAGGGGAATAATTAATTATTGGACAATAGTGATGGAATTAATTAAATTAAATGTAATTAACACTGAGAAGAATAAGGATAACACAATTAAGTCAATTAATTATGTTGACAGGCTTAAATTAATTAAATATTAATTTTAGGTGTCTACAGTATGATTTTAGCAAAAACCAGGATGTACCAAAAAGTGGGAACCAGTATTGTGAGTTCACCCACTACTCAATGAAGAAAAGAAATTGATGAATGATCCAAAGACTTCCAACACCAAGGAGGAGGTCCCAATTAATGATATGTACTTAAGATCCCCATTAGGGATGCTTTTTCCAATATGAGAGAAGGAATTCAAGTATGAATACACCTCTACAATCAATAAGAAATCCTTATAGAAGACACTACTTCACAAAGGGGAAATTTTAATCTTAAGAAGGAGAGATGTTTGAAATCACTCTTGCCCCCTATATATGTATAGGGAGAAGAGATGAGATAGAAATAGGCTATTATGTTTCTTCCAAAAGTACGATTTCACGTGAAACTATACCATCATGAATGACAATGAGCTCCAAGTAAATGAGCTACCAATGCCACATAATGATGAGCAACATAATAGCCATTAATGTTATTTAAAGACATGATAGATTGAATGAGGCATTTGAATATGACATGTTAAATGCTCTAATATAAGTGAGATTAAAAACATGTATAAGATCATGAATTTGAAAATGTCTTTAGAAAGAGAGAATTTTACAAGAGAAGAATAGGCCACTAAGTCATATTTTTCTTGCACAAAAGAAATCTTAGGAGAGGGATAAGTATAATTCATTAGAGCCTTATTCCTAGAAGAAGGGATTTTAGAATGAGTAGAAGATAAAGTCTCATAAGTGGGATTAGAAATCTCTTGAGGAGATTCATAAAGAGATTTATTCATCACCAAGATTTCCTTATGAGGGGAATGAATGTTGAAAGAAGTATGAGATGATTTAATTGAGGTGGGGTTATCATCACTACTAAATATAGCATTCACATTGAGAGATGGTCTTTTAGATGCTTTGGTGGGCTTAGAAGGATTATATCCAAGTCCAAATGAAGATTCATGTGTATTATGTTCTAAAGGAACTTTAATTCCTTGTTCATTTGCGCCACAACTGCCATCATAGCCACTCTTAGCTAAAATGTGAAAACCAGGACCATAAAGGGATGCCAAATCAGAAGGAGATGGTGATGCCCCATAGGTCTCAGTGCTATATGAATTAGATGAAGGATTTGAATAATTATTTGAATTAGAAGAAAACACAAAGTGGTTACTTAGTTGTTTAGACAAAGTAGCTTTCTCTTTAGGTTCCTCCTTACATGTCTCATTTTCAGCCTTAGATCCTTTCCAAGATACTCTATATTCTCCTACAAAAGTAGGGGTAAAGTCTAGAGATCCCCAATCATCATCTGAGAGCACTCCTTCGAGAGAAAAGATATCCTTGGGAGGATATTCCAACTGAGTAGAAGAATCAGGAGTACTAGAAGGAACAACATCATTAGAGGAAATAGATGTATTTGAAGAAGTAGAAGGATTAGAATAAGAATGGGAAGTACTTGAACAAGAATATCTAGATTTTAATGGTTCTTGAGGTTTGACAACAAAAAAGGTCTATGTCGTATTGTTATAAATTAATTTGACTTGCTTTTGCAAAGTTGAGGGGACAACTTGCATGCTATGAATCCAAGGTCTCCCTCATAGAAGGTTATGTCAAATTACCAAGCATAACATGAATAGGTGTAGGTAACACAACAAGACCTACCATAACAGGCAAGGTTATGACACCTAGACATTGTTTAGCAATATTATAAAAACCTCGAATAGTAAGAGAAGAAGGTTCGATGAGAGAACGATCCACATTAATATTATCCAATAAGTCCACACCACAAACATTAAGGCCAAATCCATTGTCCACAAGGGTTCATCTTATAACACTATCATGGATAATAACCACAATCATAAGAGGATCATATTGATTTTGAATTTTAGGAGAAGGAAACTCATCTTGTGTGAATACAATTTGAGCTTTGGATTTGTTCGTAGGATCAATCAAAGTAGTCATGTTAGTAGGTGGTACATATAAGTTTTTCAAAGCATCTTGTAACATCCCATGATAAGAAGGTGAAGTTTGAACCAAATCCCAAATAGAAATCTTGGCAAGAGTAGCTTTAAGTTGTTCAATGAGATCATACTCCTTACTAAGGGTTGAAATACTAGGTGCTTGTGGAAGAATAGGTTGAGAGGGAGGAAGTGAAGTTGGGATAAATGGAGGAGGACTAGGTTGCCTATTGTTTCTTGTGTTGTAGGTATGAGCAACTGTATTATAAATCTCTCCAGTAATTTTCTTAGCATACTCATAAGGGCTCTTCGTAGGATAACCCCCTTGCACAATAATAATAGGTTTCTTAGGAGTGCAAAAATAATCATTAACATAACCACCTTGAACCACTAAGCTAGGATTATGTTGAGAACTTTGAGAAGGACAAGCACCTTGAACTATGAAGAGGGGTTAATTAGGTCTTTCATTCACATGTATCAAATTGATTGAGGATGGTTTAGGAATGTCAAAGGTGTCCTTAGAAGAAGAATGAACAAGATTGTTGGAAGAATTGTTGATAGTCTTCTTGCACTAAAATATTATCATGGATAAGACCAATTTTAGGAGGGAGACTAGGGGTAGGAATTGATGTTTTAGAAGAAAGAGTATTACTAGGAAAGGTCATATCATCAAAGGATCTATATGGGGAATAGACTCTCTAGGGAAAAGATCAACATTAATCTCTAAAGTCTCACCTTTGAAAGGGAAATCTTTGAAAGATATGTCAACAATCTTACCTTGAACTAGGATATCCTTATGAGTAAAACCAAGTTGAGGAGAGGGAGATGCTTTATTTTTAGAGGGAGAATGATTGAGATTCATGGAAGGTGAGATTCTATCAAGGGCGTTATCAATCATGATTTCATCCCCTTTGGCTAGGTTTCTCTCATGGGGTAGAGAATAATCAACACCTTCTTCTAATGGCTCATCCCAAATAGTGAGATCATTGAATTTTTTTTTATAAATATGTTGCACAAAGATGTCCTTATTGCCAATTTTGGGAGAAGGGATAACATTGCTCATTAATTCTTCATCCTTAAGAGGGAGAGCATCACTACATGTGTTAAAATCATCCTCTTGCCTCAAAATAGGTTCAATAGGATCTTTAGGGGAGAGAGAATTAAGGAAATTGAATATGATTTCATCTTGTTTTCCTAAGGCATCTTTATGGGTAAGACAAGCTTCAGGGCAAGGAGAAGCATTTCTCATTATTGCATTTTCTCTAGTGGGAATTTTGTTGGAATCAAAAGAGGAAATTCCCTTACTAGGAAAAGTAAGGATAATACCATTTTCTTACAAAAAATGAACCTCGTGAGGGGAGTATTCTTTAGGAGGGAGATGAACATCTTTCTCCAAAGGTTCATTCTTAGTAAGGAGATCTTTGGAAGAAGTGCTCATAACCTCTTGTTGTACTAACATGCCCCCATTGGTAAGACCAAATTTAGGAGAAGATAAATCAATGTCCATCAATACCTTTTCACTTAGAGAGGCATAACGTAGGGAAGGTAAAGTAACACTAATAAATGTGTTTATGATATCATCCTCTTCCTCTAAGATGGCTAGATGAGAAGGGCACATTTTAGAAGAATTGTCAAGATCACTCTTCAAATCTTCATCCTTAGAGCATGGGAGGGTTTTGTAGGGATTGGTAACAACTCTTTTAGGAACTAAAATGTTGGCATAGATAGGAGTAGGTTCTTTAAGAGATGGAAAAATTTAAGAAAGAGAAGCTAACCCATTATCACATTTATGAAACGAATGCATCATGACAACAATTTTCCTCTTTCAAATGATAACATATGCAAAATAGAAGAAAATGTTCAATTTTAACCAATGCAAGAAATTTAATGTTGAATTAGAAAATTAAATTTATGAGTGAAATGTGTTCCTAAATCTGATTTGAAATTAATGATCCAAATTAAGCTATCCACAAGTTCAATTTTGAATTGAAAAATTACGGTTTCAACAAAATTAACCTCTAAATTTTGAAATTTGCAAGGAATTGGAACTTGTAAATGTAAATTTGAATTTGAAATAGAAAAAACACTCAGATTTTAGAACATAAATCAGAATTGAAGAAGGTTGGATTCACGTCGGGTTCACCAAAATGTGGTGGTGGGAAAAGCAAGATTGGGTGACTAGGTCCTAATCCCACTTTTGCCAACACAATGGGAATACAGAAGAGACTAGGGAGATAGATCAATTTGGCTACTTATTGTGGGAAAGAGAGAGCCAAGGATTATCTCTTAGGGTTTCTATTCCTCTTGTTGCAAATGATGAGAAAAACTAGGGTTTGAATGATCAACTAGACTAGGAGATAAAGAATGAAGCATAAATGAACTTGAAATTGAACAAACTTGCATATCTGAAACTGAGATACTGAAAGCATGAAAGGGGGAGGATTATGGATGTGTACTTGATGCCTCAAATTAAACAAAATTTACTAGGACCAGGGTGCCACGCCACTGTCCCTGATGGACTGACAGAGAGCTGTAACTGAGAAACTGCAAATCTAAGATCTTGAAGCCGCAACCTATCAAATTTCACTGCAAAGTGGAGGGATCAGGGCACCACACCCTTGTCTTGGGAAAGACCGGGGCACCATGCCCCTATCCTTGACATTTTTCTGTACTTTTGAAACTTTTGGGTGGTGTTGATGCATTTTCTTGATCCAAAACTGCCTCTGAGTACCTGTTCCTGCATCTGCAATTGAAAAGGGAAGGTTTGGGTGTCTATATAGGGTTTTTCCTTATTCAAACCCCTGTGTTGGTGATTTCCACCTCCACAAATAGTCGATAATGTACTGAAAATGTGTGTGCTAGAACCTTGTGTGTATGAAAGATCCTAAAATGAAACAAACTAGAGCTACCCTACACATGAGAGTAAACCCTAAATGTAAATGTGAATGTATATAAAAATGATTCAAAACAAATATGCTAAATGATCTAAATCATGAATGTAAATATGCAAATTGATGTAAAGAAGCTCATACAAAGACATGAAAATAACATGAAATCATACCAATCCCCAAGGAAGAAATATTGCCACTAGATCTCCTATTATTCTTCAATGTCTTCAAGGCTCCTCATTGATGATGAATGATTGACAAATGCTTGATGAATGTTGTTGAAGACTCCACATAGTCTTCTCTTTCACTACATAGAAGGCTCCTTATGCTTGTTTTTCTAAAAACTCCCTTAGATTAGATAGATCTTAGTTGCCTTCAAATGAAGAAAGAGAGCTCTTATGTATGAAACCCTAGATCTTAATTTCAACATAATTATGTCTTCAGGCCAACCTAGGAATTGAATTTACCGCTAATATTTTGGGGTTAAGAATTATAATATCATAGAATTATGCTCCCGAAATTTTAGGAAAAAAGTCGAGGACCATGTGCACTCCCGCCACGGTCCGACCAACTTCTCACCAAATTTTCAGGGTCATTAGATATGATGATATTAGAGTGAATCCCAAAGTTACAGTTGATTTTGAGGTGTTTTGATATGCGAAATCAGGCCTTAAAGGTCGAACTAGGACATAATTAGGGTTTATGATTAAATAATTTATTGGAGAAATAAAATAAAAAGGGGCACACTTAGGGTAAAGGGCCCAATTTTATGATGTATGAAGTGATGAAATAGGACTTTAGATTTAATTAAATTAATTAATTAAATTCTTAAAGGGAAATTAGAAATGCAAGATGCAAGACACACTAAGGCGGGTGCTAACCTAAGTGTGAAATTGTACCACCCTAGCAAGGGTGTACAATTTACGACACTACAATAATCATTAATATTACCAAGCCAATTAGAGTTTGTATATCTAGTTAAATTTGAACGTGTGCCTACTACATCGATCTCATATCTATGAGTGCCTTGTATGTGGTCTAGAATGTGTTTGGCTACTTCTTAATGAAGCTTGTGAACTTTTGTATTAACTGTGAAAATCATCACAAATTTTAATGAAATTTTAGGGTGAGTATGAGTCAACTAGATAAGGTTGCCATCAAGTTAGCTATACAAGGTAGCATTAAGAAAGAAAGTGGAATGCATGGCCTCAAGTTTAGCTTATAATAGAAAGGGAGTCAATTTAGGTTTATAATAATTCATATGGAACTAAGGAGATCAAGAACATATTTGATGTGTACAAGAGCAATCCCAAAAGAGATCGAGTAATCTTGATCCTACAAAACTAGTGTAGCACATCTTAGTCAATCACAAAGAATTTATCACACAAGTTAGTCTTGGCTTTTCTAAGGAAAGATGAGGTACTCCGTATGATAATTAAACCATCAACGTTAGAGAACCAAAAAGAGAAGAGCATTCACATACCTCAAAATATACAAACATTCAAATTAAAATGACATCAAGAGAATCTAGCAGAGAGAAGAAAGGAGTCCATCTTGGCATATGTCATAAAAAACTTCTACAACCTACAAACCAAAGATTAATTTTAAATGATTTCTTGTGGTTACTCCATGTAAATATCCTCCTATAGATATGTATAAATTACCTACTCTTTACATCAATTTAATGTTAACCAAACTAGAAGCTACGAGAATGGTAATAGTCAAGTGAATTGAGTTCATCTTGGTAGGTAGCCTAGAAAAGGTATCAATATTACTAGGAACCTAAGAGAAGCCTTTGGAAATAAGACATTCTTTAAACAATCGATTAATCCTTTGACAATAATTTGGTTTAATAGGTGGGTATGTAAATGAAAATGAGAGACTAAAAGGGGGTCAAATGTGACCATTTTTTTTTCTAAAATTAGTAAAAATTGTTCTTGGGTGAGTGATTAAAGATAGCCACAATCAAAATTTTAAGATGTGACAAGAACAATGTTTGTATTGCTTAGGATCTTATTTCTAAACTACTATTTTTAATATAAAAATGCTAGAGATTAAGAGGTTAAAATAGGGGGAGCACATGAAATGCTTTTATTTTTGTCAAAAAAAGATAGCATAGCATCTAATGTACTCCCCCTAATATATTGATTATTTAAGTATTTTACAAATTATTGCAGTGAAAATAAGCTAATATGATTTAGTTTAAGCTTGATTTTTTTGCCAATTTTAAATGAACTTGTCATTTTTTACTATTTTCAAAGTGAAGACATTCTAAAAAAGAAAAAGTTGAGTGTGCTCCTCCCTATTTTTTTTGAACTAATTGAAAGTCAATTTTTTTTTAATGTGTATAGAATAGAGTATAAAATGTAAATATGTAATTTTCTTCAAATTTGGATGAATGGAAAAAAATTACACTAAAAATAGTATATAGGTTTTTGACAAGAAAGGAAGGGACTAGAAAGATAAATTAAATATTAAAACCTCAACATATTCAAAATGAAGAAAAAATTACATGGTTAAAACATTGAGAGGGATCTTGACATTATTATTATACTTTTGTAGATCGACATCAAAAAATATGCACACTTGATGGAGAGCATAACTGACATTTAGTTGTTTTTCTATATTTTTTGTAGAAAAGACATCATTGTACATTAACACGCAAGTCAAACCCTTTGGATTGGATGCCCTATGAAAATATAATCCTGAGGGTTGAAAATATCTAAGCCAAGTTAAAATGTAAGCACATTTTCTAATGGGTTTGCATTATGAAGTGATCTTGCTACAATGTGATCACATTTATTTGTATGTAAAAATATAAAAAATAAAAAATATCAAAAAGCATGTGTGTCTTGTAATGTTGGACCAACAAGATTTGTTTTACCATACAAACTGAAAAATTTCCAACATAAAAATACACTTTTTATAGTTTTGAGGAATTATAATCACTGCTTGACTAATTTGTCACCATTTCTTCTTCTATAATTAACATATACGATTGAAATAGTATGGTTTTAAATTAAATTTGATAGTATAATCAACTGTTTTCATATTTTGATAGTACCAATGAAAAATGACATTTTAGGGTGAGTATGAATCAATTAGATGAGACCACCAACAAGATGGAAATACAAGGTAACTGTGCGATGAAAAATGTGCGTGCTAAACTAAGGGCTAAAAAGGAAAGCTAAATAACCAATCAAACAAAATATATCAATACACCTCAAGATCGAAATGGTAAAATCAGAGAAAAAACACAAAGAAAAGCTATGCAAACCCCAAATCTTTGCTTCAATTTGATTATTTCGTGATTGGATGTGTGCTCATGACGTTGATCCAGATGCTCAATATTGCTCCGTGATGTTGATGTGATGATAAATGGATTTGATGGATGAAAATGATGAAGTGTAAGTTGAGTGATAATTTTGGCAGAGTGACAATATGATAGTGGAAAAGTGGATGATTTGGTCTAAAATGAGGGGGATTAAATAGGCTTGAGGAGGAAGGGAAGGGGAGGTGAAGAGGAGACACATGTCCTCCAAAAAGGGACAAGTGTCTCAACTAGGAGAGAGAGGGAAGACGTGTGTCCAAGAGGACACATGCCCATTTTGGGAAAAGCCATCCAGAAATGGAGGGAAAGACATGTGTCTCAAAGGACACATGTCTATTTTGGGCAAGGCCACCCAAAATAGGATATTTTCCTCAAAATGGGGAAAATTGGTTAGGATGCACACACGTGTGGGAGGTTAGAGGATAGGATAAGGTTGGTTGAGAGGATAAGGTGACTAGGTTTGGGGGTGACTTGGATTGGATAGGGTTGGAAGGAGGTTAGGGAGAAAAGGTAGGAGCCATGTGCTCAAATAAGATTTTGAGTTTAATTAATTAATTCGATTAATTAATCCATGGGGGTTTTGGGAAAAGGGACATTTAATTAATTAAAGGTAATTAATCAAATGGAATGGCAAAAAGGGGATTAATTAACTAAGTTAATTAACTAGGAGGAAATGGATTGGGGGTTAATTAATTAATTAGGAGGAATGGGATAGGGAATTAATTGATTAGATTAATTAATTAGAAGAAAAGGATTTAAATTTGATTACATTAATTAACCAAATTTAGGTATCTACAGTAACATCAACCAAGGTAGTGGAACTTTTGGCCTCAAGTTTGACTCCTAATAGAAAGCAAGACGCTTGAGGTTTACAATTAGCCATATGGAATTGGTCAAGGAGATCAAGCACTTTGGTAAATGATAATTTACGTTGTAACCACTAAGATATAAGAAAGAAAGATTATTGATGCCATTATCACTAAATTAAGGGGTTAGAATTATCCAAAAAGGTAAAAATCATTAAAAAAAAATCGTGATGAAGTTTCCACCCAACTATATGTTGTTACCACCAAGGGAATTGTCCTAGGTCTAAATATAAAAATGGTGATGTGGTTGTCACCAAAATATATGCATGGTTGGCATCCAAACATCAAAGGATGCCAAGATAGGCCAAATGAAGTTCTAAAATGATCGTATAGATATAGCTATAGAATACATCACTCCCCCTCCCCCTTAAATTGATTAATAAAAGAGGAGCATCTCATCCAATTAGAGGAAATAGATAAGGGAAAAAGGAAATTTTTTCTAAAGCATGCAATAGGAAAGTAAATAGAAGAGGTGGGGAAGAAAAGAAATTTCGTCATTAATCACTAAAATTGTCCTTAGAAGGAATAGGTAAATCATTGCGATTTAAGAAAGACACCAAGGATCAATAAGAGAAGTAGAGTGAAAGTTCAAAGTTGTGTTCCTCTACAACCTAACTTATTGACACAAATAGATTTAATTATTTACTGTTGAAAGTCAAGTTTGGTCAAGCATATGCTCTAGTTAGATTCATTCTAGTTAAATTAGATCTAAGCCACAATTTTTCAACTTGAAGTGTCTAATAAATACATATGTAGCATCATTTTTTAGGATAATTTAAAAGAAAATTATTTAGAAAAATTGATGTTCTTACAACTCCTACTCATATAAATGACTTTTTTTAATAGATCTAAAAATGCCCATTTGTAGATTTATACATATAATTTTTAAATATTTTTTTTTAATGTTCAATTAGTGTCAATTGAATGCATGCAAATAGAATAAATGAAATAAGAGTAAAAATTAAATCAATTAACATTCAAATTTTGCGATTCCAAACCTCATATTTGACATGTTGTGAAGCTTTTCTCATTTTGGGATGTCAGTGCTCAATTCCCAACATGACATTATCATTCCTTAAATAGAAAACTAATATAATTTGGTTGTAAAAATGAATTCTTGTAAATTGATGAAAAATGGGTTTGATTTATAGAATTTTAGGAAATTTTAAAGAATGGTTCAATCTAGAATCTTTAATATGATGCATAATTGGTGGAATCGATAAGGAGATGTGGCCAATATGGAAGAGTTGCACATTATTTCAATTTTTAATTAAAATAATTTTTATTTCTCAACTCAATTTGACTAGGGAGATAATATATCTATTGATGAGTTAAGTCAATACATGAAGTTAATTGAATGCATGAGAGAATTAGGTTGAGTTGACTAATTGAATAAAATAGTTAATTGATTGCATGAATGAATGAAGTTTACTTGATTGATGAGTGGGACTAGAAGTTTGAGTGAATTGATTAAATAAAGTTGTCAACAAAGTGAGATGGAATTTAATAATTTAATAATTAATTGGATAAATTATTGGTGCACATGAAATAGAAATTGATATTAATTTAATTTATAATGAATAAATAATATGTAAAATAAATAAATAAATATGGATGAATAACTTAGCAATTAATGGATAATAACTAATTAAATAATAGCCTAATTTCAACTAAATAACTAAGACATCTTTAATTAAAATATTAAGCAAATTAGGAATCCTAGTTAATGAATGGATGATAAGGCAATCAGGTGTACTTGATTGGATATGATATAATGATGATGATCTAAAGGTAATATTATTTAGGTGTCTACATATTACCCTATCTTTGAGACAATGTTCAAAGTAGTTGTTGAAGAAAGTGATGACATGCCCTAATCATTTGGAAGAAATGATTAAAGATTGATTGATGAGATGATGATGCTCCCTCTAAAGGTAATTTTGTGTAGAAAAAGACATGAGTGGGCTCTTGAAATAATAATGAAGAGAAGAAAAATAATGAGAGAATATGAAGCTTGAGGAAACGAAGACAATGGATGAATGTTATTAAGGAATGGGACATTATGCTAGTATATGAAGACAAACCTTAATTTAATAGAGTAATGGATGTTATGCACCAAGATATAAAAGAGAATGCTGACAATGTATCCAGTGCATGGACTAAAAATTGAGAAAACAACAAAGAATAGGATGCCCTAACACTCTCACGGAATTTGATGCACTTGTTAGGTACACGGTGAGACAATAATCAAACATGGAGGGGAGTTCCAATTACACATCAAGGTGATTGACCTTGGTTGGTCCTATGAGAGAACATTCAACTGAAATGGCGCATAGGAATAATAGACCATGCTCTAAATGTATACCAATGAAAGAAAACCATGATATACATTGATTGAAGGAATTGTGAGTAGGCATAGTATGGTTCAAGATATTTATCAAATGATACTTGAAAGAGAAATAAAAAGATCAAAGAAATTAATCAAAGATCAAAAGATAAATCAAAGAATTAAACAATCAACTATCAACAAACATACAATAATATAGCCTCTTGCCAAGGTGCGAAGAGGATAAATGGATTATTATTATGCCTAATAGGAGAAATAATGCATCCCAAAAAGGAAAATGAGAGATGAAATAGTAAATTTGGATGATGTACAATAATGTGCCAATTGTATATTATCCAGGTTGAAGTTTAGTTCATGATTTTCCATTAAAGTGCAATGTTTGGAGTGTGTATATTTATGTCTAAAGAAAATATTGCTATGTGAGATCTTATTGATGGAAAAATGGAAAGGGGATCATGGGAGAGATAAAAATTTGTTGATGGCATGGGAGATGAAAGTGTGTTTGTAGGATAATAAATAAATACATGAAACTCATTTATTATGGAAGGGATTCAAATCTCATATTGAGCCAAATGACATGTCTCAAGATTTATTACAAAGCCAAAGATAATCGCCTATCCCTAGTGCAAAATAAGAGATGGAATATTATGGATGGATTAGTGGAAGATGGTGATATAGATAGGTGGATGGAGTAGAGTTATAGATAAGTGGTAGATGGAGACTTGTAAGATGGCATAGTTTAGTTTATAACACATGACATTTGCACACACATTTTCACCAAGGTACTTGTCCAATGTGTCACCAAAAGTCACCATTGCTCTAATAAAATTGTAACAAATAATAATAACAAATAATGTGAAGCCTTTAGTTGGTGGTAACATTGAGTTTTTCTCGTGTTAAGGGTTTTTTTGTTGCTTCTTATTTGTCTTCTACTATTGATGATTTGGTTTCAAGCAAGCTATGGGCTTGGGGTGTCCATTTTCTCTCAACCAAACCATGGACAACCTCCTTCAACCCTCTTAATGAGCCACTTAGTGTGCATCCAACGCAGATTCGTCTTCCCAAGCTCCCCCTTAATTTTTGGGAGAATTCTTGTTTTGAGGTCATTGGCAACTCTATCAACCGCTTCCTAAAGGTTGATGATACCACTTCCTTCATGGGTCTTTCTACAGTGACATACATATTGATCGATATTGACATATCCATACCTCTTCTTGGGGATGTGGTGCTTATGGTTGGGGATAGGCCATGGACTCAATTGTTGGATTATGGGGGCTTTCCTTTTTGTTGTCGTTGTCGCTTCTCGACTCGCCACTTGACCATGGATTATTCTCTTTCACATCGTAAAGGTGCTACCACTTTGTGGAAGGACGCTCATGGTGACCACCTAACTATCTTGGCTTCTGATTATTCCTCTAATGACTCTTCACAATATGGTGATGATTCCTCATAGGATGATCCTTCTGCTACTAGTGTGGCCTCCTCAAGATTGGTTGATCCTCCTTCACCTCATGCTACTAGTGTGCTCTAGTCTGGACCTCTAGATCCTTCTCCACGTGTTGTTCCTATTTTCCTCCAGCCTTTGGTGATGGATTTCTGCCTCATTGAAATCCTACTCGTGGTGCTGGTAGTCCCACAAAGGAGATTCCTCTCCCTTGTGTTGGTGCTCCAAATGATAGTGTTGCATGGATTGTTATTTGTCGATGGAGGAAAGATCGTTCTTCCTCTTCTTCCCAAACTCTTCACTAAGTTGTGGGTGAAACTTCTACCCACCCTTAATATGGGTTACTAGTTACTCTACTAGTGTGTTGCAAATGGGTTGTTCTGGGCTTTGTTGTTAGAGGTTTGTTCTTGACCAGTTGTTTGTTGCCTCTTTAGCTTGTCTTTGTAAAGGGTTAACACCCTTGTTTTGCTTCTTTTTCAATAAAAAAGAAATAATGCGATGAGATTAGCATGATTATCCTACAAGAGAGTGGAGCTTACCATGATGACAATTTTATCCAAACTTACAATTGTATTCTCTCATGAACACAACACAATGGTATGATGAGAGAATCATCTACCTCAATCCACTACCTAAACACACCCAACAACTCTCACATCACCAAAGGAAACCTATACCAAAGGTGAAAAACTAAGAGATACCATACACCAAATAGTCCAGATGACCAAATTGGTTTCCTAAAAATGTAGGATGATGGTGAAAACTACCTCCAATCTATTTCATGACACTCAACAATGCTAAAACATAAGGGAACCCTTCAAAATATGTTATTGCATGAAGAGGTGAAAAAAATCAAGCAATGAGAAGTAGTCGTTTTGATGTAAAGTCACACTTCCCAATTACATATATGGAGTATATTGCAATGGACATCTATCAACCAATTGTTGACATGGGAAGACTCACTAGACATAGGGGAACAAATTTCATCTACAAAATTCTTATAAAAAGGAATTTAAATTCTTTATTTTTGAGGATCCAAGGGACTACAATGCTCATGAAGGACTCTAAGCTACTAACACATCCCTGTAGAGTCCACTTTTAGTGTTGAAGTCTAGTTTAGTATTGTAGTCCTTTTCGAACATTATAGTCCTAACTAGCGATTGAATGAAGGATTTTTTCCAAGCATTATACTTAGAAATAATGCCTTTGACACACAAAAACAAATTCAACTCAGAACAAACCCCAAAAAACACCTACAAATGATTAGAAGGCCAATATGGGAAACTAGAAGATCACACTTAATCTTTAAAACACAAGGGAAAAAAGACACTTTGCAAAGTGTGGGGCATTCTACAAGAGAATCTAAAATAAAATCAAGGACATGAGAGAGGAAGCTTATTAAATTAATATTGTTATATTTATCTTATAATGATCATGTAAGTCAATTAGTCGTCAAAAACTTTCTTTTCTTTCTTTAATTCTCAGTCATTTCCATTTTAGAAACATCTATTTGTAATTTTTATTTAAGGAGTCTTCTTCCCCTTTGTAATCAATTGATTATCAATTTATGGTATTAAGGTAGAGGTATTTTTGGGAATTTTTTTAATAAAAGTTTGTGGTATTTTTTTACCTAAAAATTTTGGGAATTTTAAAAAAAAAGTTTTTGAACGATTTCTTTATTTATAAAAATCGTGGATTTGTTTTGCTGAAACACACATCAATTTTTAGTTAAAAAATTTGAGGTTCTTTTGTTTGCAAATTTGTAGATTTTCTCTAATGAAAATTGAGGGCTCCCTTCATTAAAATTGTGGGTTTTCTTCTGGGAAAATCGTGATTGTGCGACCTCTATATCATTGATCTTTGCATTATTTTTTCAATAAAAATCATAGTTCTTTCAGCTCTTTCTCACTGCAAACTGTGTCGGCTCAGATTTTATCTTCTATCACAACATTTGTTTTGAATGATTTTTTTTTAAATTGTGGGCATTTTTTTATTGCTTGCACCTAGTAATTTCCACCCACGCCTAGTTTTCGACAAAGATCAAGACTTTCCTACCATTCCGAGGCTTTTTATTTTTTTACGATTTATTTTTACAAAAATCATGTGTGATTTATGCTTGGTCACACCTAGGGTTTTTTCTTGACTTGGGGTCTACAAAAAATTTCTTTAGATAATTTTTAATAAAATTATGTGTATTGTTTGCTAGTTGATTTTTCATATTTTCTTATGGATTTGTTACCCAATATCATATTGGAAGGCAGCCAAAGGTTCAACAACAAGAATTATAATGCTTGGAACAATGCATGCTCATCATTTTTGAATACCAGTGCCTTGACCAAATTTTCCTTGCTACATACACACATTCCATTGCTATAGGCAAAGACTAGGACAAGTTTCATGAGCATAATCATGATGTGGTTATGTTGCTCAAGTTATTTATCACCAATGAGATGCTTCCAAAAGTGTCATCTACCAAGACCTTTGCAAAATTTTAGAGTCCATTGAAATCTCTACACGAAACATCAAATAAAGGCAAAGCCTTCTTCCTTAAAAATATATTGTTCTTGATTATGATGGATGACAAGATGTCTTTGCAGGATCGTTTAATGAAGATCAAAGACATTGATAATCAATTAAAGGTCATAGGTTGCAAGATCGAAGAAGACGATATGGTGGTTATCACGCTGAAAAGCTTACCACCATCCTATGAGCACTTCATCAAAACTCTCAACATCACCTCTACCAATGTTGATATTGAAGAGCACACAATTATAGTGAGAGGGGGAGGGGTTGGATAAGTAAACAACAAATTTAACCAATTTAAACTTTATCAACCACAATACTCAATAATTTTACACGTAAGAACACAACGACACAATGTTTACATGGAAACCCTAATGGGAGAAAACCATGGCAAATCGATGCTTTTATATAATTCTTCTTTCACAATATTTGTAGGCACCAAACCCTAACTTAGTTTGTGAGCACCAATTCTCACTTCTAAATTTGTAGGCACTAACCCCTCACCAATTATGAAGTACCAATTTCACCAATATGAGGTACCGACCTCACCAATTTGAAGCACCAACTTCACTAGTTCAAATTTCCACCTTGTCAATGTTGCTTCTACAACAGATATTCTTCACAAATTATGATATCAAATTATGCCATAATTACCTTCTCAAATTGTGCTATAATCACCTTCTCTAATTGATCACAAGTCCGCCCCAAAAATCTCTACTCAATCTGTAATGGTTCCTTCTTGAATATGTTGTAAGTCTAGTCACAAGTCTACCACAAGATGATCACAATCTCTCTTCAAATTTTGCATACATTCTATTCATACTTCTCAACAATTCTGGAATCTATCTTCTCATATCAAATCTGCAATCCTTCTTCTCCTGCCCAACAAGAAAATCACGATGCAAACTGCATTTTGGTTCACGAACGACCATGGAAGACACGAGGCGACTCGAGGGAGACCCTAAAGTTGAGCACGAAAAGAGAACCGGATCGTGCAACGCGGGGACACCAAGTGTCACCACCTTTACACGATAGATGGTGGGGCTGAGAAGCATACACCAAGAAAAAGAGTTGAGCCACATGGCAGCTCCACGTTCTCTCAACTTTGAGCTTGAAAAGCAAGCCACTTAGGTCAACGTTGAGACACCACTTGGCATGCATGCTGACGAACGAGAAAACGGGCCGAAAATCAAAAGAAGTCGCTGCCACTTGACCAAAATGCCGCCTACGAGCAATCCCAAAATAATATTAACATTTCTTGGTGATTAAATGGGGAATTTTGCCTGCGGAATGCTAGAACCCAAAACTGCTAGTTCGAAGACTAGACTTCATGCCAGAACGGGGAAAAACAAATTGAAGACCTACTGCAAAGGAAACCATTCATCCTTGGAGGGTAGCACCTGTGCTTCGAGATTCTGGTAGTGTTGATCTAAATAGATTAATTCATCAAATGGCATGTTCGCTGGTTCATCATGGACCAGTTTCAAGAGTGTGTAGAGTTGGGCCAGGGGATGCAAGAGACGCTTGAATTCCTTCGCCGAAATAGGATTGCTCAGGCGCTGTAGGAAGGTCCAATCTTACTGTAATTTCTCTATCTGGCTCATCACTTCTTCAATCCCTAGGACAGAGCCATCTA
The DNA here is from genome assembly GCF_030272615.1 of Cryptomeria japonica. Classification (NCBI taxonomy): domain Eukaryota; kingdom Viridiplantae; phylum Streptophyta; class Pinopsida; order Cupressales; family Cupressaceae; genus Cryptomeria; species Cryptomeria japonica. The sequence goes on from NC_081405.1 coordinate 544,825,320, forward strand.
TGGGAAAAGGAGAAGGCGGACCCAGGAAAACAAACCTCTCTACGCGCTGCTTGATATCTGGAACCAAAATCTTCAAAGGCTTAAGCGTTGCTGATACATGCATGATCACCCTATGCTGGTTAATGAAAACATTAGTTTTCCTGATTAATTGCTTCCAGTCTGTAATTCCTTTTGCTCTCAATTCTTCATCTGGAGTGACATACAAAAACTGAATTAAGCTCTGGGCTACGAGGAGCTTAGGACCAATGAAAAGCATAGAGCTGTTAATGAGAGCGCCCGCTTCGACACTGAGAGATTGTGCTTCTTCTAAGAATCTCAGTACGGGTTGCAGCGAAGGGCAACACTACTTAATTCTCTCCCAATGAGAAACATACAATTCTACTAAAATTTGATAGAAATATTGAAGAACCTCCAGAGGGGGAGGAGGGTTTGATAATAGCGAGACTTCCTCATCTTTTTCTCTTATCTCGTCTTGCAGCTCCCTGCACGTGTCTTGTTCATGGACCACTTGACTTTCCAGAGCGAGGATCTTGGTGTTTCCATCCTGTAAAGCTTGTTGAAGTCACGACATGCGATTTCGTTCTTGCTGCAACAAACCTTCCACATCCAGGAATTTCTTTTCAGCTTGCTCCACACTACTCTGTTTCTCACACGCATCTGTTTCAAACCTTGCTCTTTCCTCCGAAAATGTGACTTGTGTATCACTCAGCTGCTGAGCGTATTCTTCTTTTAGGCAAATCTCCTCACGCAATTGTGTATAAATTTGGGTAGCATCTCTGGAAACTGCTTTTAGCTACTGTATTCCTTGCTCCCTCTCCTGCAATTCTTTCAAGGCCACATTCTTTGTTGCCTCTTGTCCTTTCAATTGAGAGCTCACGTTGTTCAGGGCATACTGCAACTTTCCTTTTTCAGAGTTGGCCTGGGTTAACAATCCTTGCAAGCGGTTGATTTCAACATTTCTAGCTTTGTCTTCCTTTTTCTGTTGGTCCAAGGATTCTCGAAGGCTCACATTCTCTGCTTGCATTTTCTCCAGACGACGACTCTTTTTCATGAAATCTAAAGACACAACCTTTGAGGTTTCTTCCATCATTTATATTTTATCAGATGTCGTAGCATTCAAGAGATTGACCCTGACAACATGCAAGGTGTAATCATTGGGTCTCATTTGGGCCTCTGGCTTGTCGACCTTTGGGAACATGGTCGCAAATAAGAGACTATCCTTTTCCTCGCTGAAATGCATTTGTACATGCGGACAGGTTGGCTTCGCACCATCCTTCTCCTTTCTCTTACCGGTCCTACCAATACGTGCAGTCTTGGAGTAGGTAACCTGTTGCTGATAAGCATCCGGGATTGCAATAGCTTGGCCTGCAAACGTTGCACCAGGAGGGATTGAAAAGGGGAATTGGAAAATAGGGCCACCGAAAGAGGTCTGAATGGGATGTGCAAGCGTGGTTGGGGAAAACAACGGGACGCAAGGAGAGGCTCCTGAAGAAAATGGATCAACGGACACTACCCCGACATTTGGGGGAGTGGACTCTTCGAAACCAAGCCTACACGAGATAGTGGTTATATCAGGCATCTGTGGGGAAAACACTGCAAGAAGAAAATCGGGGGCAGGGAGCGAAATAGAGACCTGCGATAACACAACTTGAGGGTCGACCGACACCCCAACGAGTGCTAATGTGAGGGTAGTGGGGATTTGGATAGGCATAAACGTGACTTGGGAGGCTACATAAGATACAGATTGAGTAGAGAGAAAGGGAAAAGAAGGGCGTATTTGAGCCGTAGAAGTCATCGGCCACTGAGAGGCTAAAGGAACCACAGGGACCCGAGAAGACGAACCCTTCTTGGCAGAACCCAAATATTGCTTTTTACTGGAAGGGGAATCAGGTGCCTGCTTCTCAATTGATCTTTTGGCAGTTTGGGAACGGGGTCTCTGGATTGAATTGGTGAGAGGAAGAGGAATACTAGACCTAGTCTCTTGCTCTTATACATTTATAACTTCTACCCCCTACTATTGGGCCTCCTCAAGGGATGAGTCGCCACGTGGGGACTCATCGACTGTTTCTTCATCTAATTTGTTGTGTTGTCGCCATTTAGTCTCAAAACGCTCGTCGAAAGGAGCATTCCCGATGTTAGCCCTAGGCTGATTCACTTCCTGACGGTAGATCCAAAAATCCTCCCTCTTTTTCTTAGGCCACAAATCCAATCTCATGGCTTCTAGCATGCTCCGAGGAATGGGCTTCGCTGGATTGTACTTTTGTAGGATAGAGTAAAAATTCAACCACGAGGGACATTTCAAAATAGGAAAATCAATGGGACCCACATAGAGATTTGGGTTATTCACTGGCGGGTTGGTGCGTCCTTCCCATGAACTCTGCAGTTCATGCTTAACCGCATTTTTTCTCTTAGACAGGCACCCATCCGGGTCATAACTCCACACATCATCAATTACTACCAAGCCAAGTTGCACCAGCTTGGAGGTCAGGACATTTTCAGCAATGCTCCTCTGTACGAGAGTAATGGGGCCAATAGCCTCGTGGTCCCCTCGTGGTCCTCTGTTATGGAGGTATCATGTTTTCCCACCCCTATAGCTCTGTCAATCTCTACCAACTGCCAAAATTTTTTGAAGGGCGAGGGTTCTCTCTGTGACATAGGTAGGTAGGCGGAAGGGCTCTTCAGAAAAGTCATGCACCCGGATAAAGGAAAAGTCACTACCTAGAAACTAGTCACAAGGGGGGCGTTCATTGTACATCCAATTCATTTGTATCTGGGAAAAGCGAGCAAGAGACTCTTTGGGGATCAAACCAAGATCTTGAAGGACGAGAGTCAGGAAATAATCTGAAAACTGGTAGGCATCATATAAAGCTAGCAGGATGGGCATCCAGGGCAACACATGCATTTTGTTTCCTAGCTTATCATGAGTAGCCAATCGCATGAATTGGCTGGAAAAAGCGTCATTCTGGTGCAGGAAAAGGTGAACTAGGAATGAGGCAAACTTGAACCGCTGAAAATGTTGGAATTCAGCTAATTGCTTCACCATTTCTCTAGCTATTAAGATAGAGAAGTCGAAATGAAATGACCCTTTCTACTTCTGGCATTTGAACATGAAACCCATCATAGGGGCAGTGATCTCTCGGTCATTATCGCGACCACATAGCTACGCAAGGGTCAAGGAGATATCTTTGAAGTCATCATGCCTCAAATCATTGTAGGACAGAGGGAATCTTGGAGGACCAACTGTTGGACTCCAATTTAGTGCGTCGTGACAGAATGGGACGATATCTCTTCTAGTGTCCCAATATTCCTCCATGGAGCTCTCACCGAACACCTCTGTGTTGTCAAATATGGGACAACATAACATATCCCTAACAACCTCAGGTGTTATAACTACTCTCAGAAGAGAGCCCTGAATTGAAGAAGAACCAGGCTCGAACCTGTTGGCGCAGGGTAAGTGCAAGAAGTTGTGTCCACTTTTTGGCCAAAAAGTGGAAGTTTTTTCCTTTTTTTTTCAATTTTGTCCTGTTTGACTTAAATATTTGAGGCACTTAAAGAATGAATCTTGAAAAAATTCAATAATAGAATATGTAGTGCTCGAAGTCTACTTTCCAAATATGTAATTTATTTTAATACCCAAATCTTTAAAATGAAGTTTGAATAGGCATTACTAAAACCTATAGTTTAAAAGTCACTTTTCAGGACCATACCATGCTTGTGCATGGCAAGCATAATTTGACCTAAATGAAATTGTTTTTATAAATCCTTTTGGGAAAAGATCTATAACTCACTCACCTTTGATGAGAATATTTTTTTGTAATTTTTTTCTGCATATTTTTTTTTTGTTAAATTTTTATTGGGCATAATCATTGTTTTAAAAAAAATTTGTGTACGGCAAACATAATTTGACCTAAACTTAACATTTTTTGATTTTTTTTTTTAAACAGTATAGAATTGTCTCTAGTTTGATGCCATATAAAAAAAAATTTCAAAAAACTTAGAAACAAAAAAGTTATTAAAAAACAAAAAAACCATGTTATTTCGAGTTTATAGACCTCTTTCACTAGTAATTATTTTAAAATAAAAATATTGATCAATTTTTTTAAAAAATTACATATTTAGAATCTAGACAGTCTCTACTAAAATGGGTTTTTATTGTTTAAATTTTTTTTGAAAATTTGGTGTTCAGATATATTTTTGAAGTCATTATTTTATATGAAGATTGATTTGGCCTTCAAGTTGCAGGTCAAACCAGGTCCAAGCCTAAGGGTCGGCTCTCCAAGCCATTTCCCAAGCCAAAACCGAAGCTACAACCAAACCAAAGTTGAATTTTTTAGAAATGGGATCCCGTTTCATTTTTTAAAATAATTAAAAAATGTTTAGCAAACGGGATCCCGTTTCAAAAACAAAACGGGATCCCGTTTCCCTTTTTAAATTTTCTTTTTTTCTAATTTTTTTTAAATTTAAAAAAACAAAACAAAAACAAACAAACTATATATACATGAAATATTAAATTTAAGTTTAAGTCATATTTCCCTTTGTCTTTTTCCTTTCTTATACTTTAAGTTATATTTTATGTATATATTAGCTGGATGTTTGAGAATGGTTTCAGATCTCTAGGAGTTATAATATACAGATTCTAGATTTTAGAAGATCTTATAAATTGTGATGTAATAGGACCTATAATGTCATAATACAACCTATTATGTCATAATAAGTCCCATTGGTACATAATAGGTCCTAATGTGTCATAATAGGTCATATTGTGTCATAATAGGTCTTATTGTGACATAATACAACCTATTACGTCATAATAGGTCCTATTATGTCATAAGACCCCTCAAAAGGACATATTATGACATTATACCTCTTAATAGGAACTATTATGACTTAAGACCTCTTAGTAAGACCTATTATGTCATAATAGGTCATATAATGTCATAAGACCCCTTAAGAGGACATGTCATGTCATAATAGGTCCTATTATGTCATAAGACCCCTTAAGAGGATGTATTATTATATTATACCCCTTAGTAGGACCTATTGAAGGGTATTATGTCATAATAGGACTGATTATGACATAATAGGACCTATGATGACATAATAGGTCCTATTATGACATCATAGGTCCTATTATGACATCATAGGTCATATTATGTCATAAAATCCCTTAAGATCAACTATTATGACTTTATACCCCTTAGTAGGACTTGTTAAGAGGTATTATGTCATAACAAGACCTATAATGTCATAATACGACCTATAATGTCATAATAGGTCCCTTTGTGACATAATAGGTCCTTTTGTGTCATAATGCCCCTTAAGAGGACCTATTATGACATTATATCTCTTACTAGGACCTATTATGACATAAGACTCCATAGTAGGACCTATTATGACATAATAGGATCGATTATCATATAATAGGACCTGTTATGTCATATAAGTCCTATAATGTCATAAGACCCCTTAAGAGAATATGTTATGTCATAATTGGTCCTATTATGTTATAAGACCCCTTAAGAGGACCTATTATAACATTATGCCCCTCAGTAGGACCTGTTAAAGGGTATTATGTCATAAAAGGACCAATTATGACATAATATGATCTATGATGATGTAATAGGTCCTATTATGTCATCGTAGGTCCTATTATGACATCATAGGTCGTATTATGTCATAAAATCCCTTAAGAGAACCTATTATGACTTTATACCCCTTACTAGGACATGTTAAGGGGTATTATGTCATAATAGGACCTATTTTGATATAATAGGACCTATAATGTCATAATACAACCTATTATGTCATAATAGGTCTCATTGTGACATAATAGGTCCTATTATGACATAATACGACTTATTATGTCATAATACGACCTATTATATCATAAGACCCCTTAAGAGGACCTATTATGACATAAGACCCTTTAGTAGGACCTATTATGACATATGTAGAGAAATAAGTTGGTTGGAAGAGAGAGATGGTATGTTTAGATAGAGTTGAGGGGTATTATGTCACAAGAGGACCTATTGTGACATAATAGGACCTATAATGTCATAATATGACCTATTGTGACATAATAGGTCCTATTGTGACATAATACGACCTATTATGTCATAATAGGTCCTATTGTGACATAATACGACCTATTATGTCATAATAGGTCCTATTGTGACATAATACGACCTATTATGTCATAATAGGTCCTATTATGTCATAAGACCCCTTAAGAAGACTTATTATGGCATTATACCTCTTACTAGGACCTATTATGACATTATACCCCTTACTAGGACCCGTTAAAGGGTATTATGTCATAATATGACTAATAATGACATAATAGGATCTATGATGATATAATAGGTCCTATTATGTCATCATAGGTTCTATTATGACATCATAGGTCATATTATGTCATAAAACCCCTTAAGAGGACCTATTATGGCTTTATACCCCTTACTAGGACTTGTTAATGGGTATTATGTCATAATAGGACCTATAATGTCATAATATGACTTATTATGTTGTAATAGGTCCCATTGTAACATAATAGGTCTCATTATGACATAATACGACCTATTATGTCATAATACGACTTATTATGTCACAAGACCCTCTTAAGAGGACCTATTATGACATTATACCTCTTACTAGGACATATTATGACATAAGACCCCTTAGTAGGACCTATTATGACATATGTAGAGAAAGATAAGTTGGTTGAGAGAGAGATATGGTACTTTTAGAGAGAGTTAAGGGGTATTATGTCATAACAGGACCTATTGTGACATAATATGACCTATAATGTCATAATACGACATGTTATGTCATAATAGTTCACATTGTGACATAATAGGACCTATTGTGACATAATACGACCTATTATGTCATAATAGTGTCTTATTATATCAAAAGACCCCTTAATAGGACCTATTATGACATAAGACCCCTTAATAGGATCTATTATGACATAATAAGATCAATTATCACATATTATGACCTACTATGTCATAATAGGTCCTATAATGTCATAAGACCCCTTAAGAGGACCTAACATTATACCCCTTTGTAGGATCCGTTAAAGGGTATTATGTCATAATAGGACTAATAATGACATAATAAGACCTATGATGATGTAATAGGTCCTATTATGTCATCATAGGTCTTATTATGACATCATAGGTCATATTATATCATAAAACCCCTTAAGAAGACCTATTATGACTTTATACCCCTTACTAGGACTTGTTAAGGGGTATTATGTCATAATAGAACCTATTGTGACATAATAGGACCTATGTTATGTAGGTAGGGGGTAAGGGGAGGTGTATAGAGATAGCGAAGATAAAGAGTAAAGAGGACGTGAGAGGACGTGAGAGAGAGGTAGAGACATAGTTTTAGATTTTGGGAGAGAGGGGACAAAGTGAGATAGAAAGGAAAAAAAAGACAAAGAGAAATGTGACTTATATATAAATTTTATATTTCATGTATATATAGCTTATATATATATATATTAAAAAAACAAAAAAAAAAAAAAAAAAAAAAAACGGGATCCCACAAAGTGAGATAGAAAGGAAAAAAAAGACAAATAGAAATGTGACTTATATATAAATTTTATATTTCATGTATATATAGCTTGTATTTTTTATTAATTTTTTTATTTTATTTTTAAAAAAAATAAAAAAGGGGATCCCGTTTTGTTTTTGAAACGGGATCTCGTTTTAGTGTTGATCCCGTTTTTAGATCTAGGCTCGGGATCCCGGAGCTAAACGGGATCCCATTTCAAATTTTGGCTCGGGATCCCAACGGGAAACGGGATCCTGTTTCGTTTCTCATGCGGTCCATGAGATTTGCCTTTTTTTTCTAAGTGTAAAACTTCCACACTAAGTGGACACAACTTTGTGCACTTACCCCGCACACAACTACAAACTCTGGACAATGCGGAACCATGGGAACCACGAACCGAGGAGCACCACTATTCCAGAATTTGACTGTCTAGATTGCGGCTCATTCTTGTGATTTACCATCCTACCGCAAGCAGCCTCTCTGAGGTTCTTTGGCTGCCTGTGAAGTTCGGACTCAATGACATTCTCCAAATAATCTATCACCGCTGCAGGGTTGCGGGTGACCGACTTTGATTTAGGTTTGGTTCTTTGATATTCCGGCTTTGGGGGCACAACATGAGAGGAATACGAGAGTTCCCCGAATATATCTACCCACATTTTTCCTTGGAAAGAACCTGAGGAGGCTGCTTCCATCTCCATCTTCTGCAAGAAACCTTCTCTTTCTGACACCTCTGAAGATTTTCGACATTTGGGGGTGTAAAATGAACAATATGATATGCACTTTTGGAGACCTTCTTCCTTAAATGCGTCGCATGTCTAGATTTGTGCGAAAAGGGCATTTAATGACAAGCGCCTATCCACACGTATGCCACTTCATTTTCCAAGTTGCAATTAATTCTAAAAAAAGATAAGCACCACCATCTGTGTTTCCCAAGAAGATGCTTATTCAGTCCATCGTTACTTCGAGCCACTTGAGGCGATCTGTTTGTCCGAACAAATCTCCCCATTAAGGAGAGTATCTGAAGCTAGCGAGGCTCGCATGAATCATAACAGACCTGTGGGTATTCTGCCTTATATACGATGTACCTATATATACGTGTGGCGTCTAAGGACACCGCTTCTCTTTTCGAGGTACTAGACAAGGCATATGCAACCTTCGAGCTCGACTTCGTCTACTTGTGTGATTTTATGAGAAAAGACAATTGCGTAACAAATCGGGAGCATTGGCTTTCCATTTCATTCATTACATGGAGCTGAAAATCCACTATAAATGTCTTTTCAAACATTCTTTTGCACAATATCCAGCTCAACAACGAAGTTTCCTAAAAAATGCATACTCCTGTCAGGCTTACCAATATCAAGGTTCAAGTCGCTTTCTTAGGCAATATCTCAAACCGAAGGTTACAGGGGGTGACATGACGTAAAAATCCTCTGATCATTGCTGCCATCAAATGGGTGCTTGGGGAGGACTTCATTGACGACGTGGATAGAAACCGTGTCAACACAGATATGTGCTCACATTTTGTGGCTTCATTATTAGATGTCGGGATGACTGGTTATCTAACCTAAGAGCTAGCTAAAGCATTGTTCCCTCTAGAGTATCTAGGTGGTCTAGAGGACATTGTGGCGTACTAAGTTCCTTTCAGAGGTTTACCTCTGGCCTCAGATCTGCAGCGTTTCATCACCCTCGGTGAGGAGGTGACTTGGTATCTGCTAATAGGTAGCCTAAAGACCATGTTGTTGTCCTCCCATCGCTTTCGAGCGGAGCTTGCCGCGGAGTTCCTCTTCTGAGTTCATCTGATAGTGCTTGTTCCGGTTGGCACCGAGTGATACACTGAATTCAGAGAATACATCTTCCCGCGGATCTTGACACTGCATGTTCTCCCTAACTTGGTGCTTGTGTCAATAGCTCAGGAGCTCGGCGACGACTCTGGCCACGAGTGGTCGGAGGGAGATGATGCTAAAGATGAAGATGACGACTTTGGCCACGAGTGGTCGGAGGGAGATGATGTCGAAGATGAAGATGACAAATCCGAATTCCGGATGGATGAGGAGGAGGATGAAGAAGATCGCTGAGATACTGCCACCCTGTTTCAAAAGTTTGTCTCTTTATTTTTCAAAAATAGGTCGCAGGCCTTCTGCATGTATTGTACCAAGATACTTATAATATAATGATTTCCTTTAGCTTGCTCAAGGTGTATCTTGTGGCTCACATTTTCTTTTTGGGAAAGCATGAAGAAACATAATTAAATAAATAAGGCACGCTAAAATACATTATTTACATTATTTTACATTAGGAAATTTGCTGCTAGTGAAAGGGTTTAAGATGAAACCCATTGACCGGGATTCCGAGAGATTCCCCTTGCATATTTTGGAGATCAAAAGCATTAAAACCCTTGCAATTCGTAATGCGGAAGGGTCCCTCCCATAAACCATCAAATTTAGCATGTTGACCGGACTTGGCTACCCTCTCATTATACTTCAAAACAAGGTCGCCTTGTTTGAATCCCAGGACAAAACTTTTCTTATTATCAAACCACCTCTTGACGGTTTGCTGGCGATTTTGAAGGGATAAAAATGCCGCTTCCCTTGCTTCATCTAGCTCCATAAGCTCTTCCAATCTCACCTCCATGGGATCATTTTCGACCACCTCGATAGATTTGAGTAACTGTAAGGCGAGGATCTCCAACGACACGGGGAATAAGGCATCCTTGTCGTCGACCAACTTGTATGGGGAGTTCTTTAGAATTTGCTTGGGCGTGATCCGGTCCGCCCATAATGTGCTTCTCAAGTGGTGATGCCACTCCCTTTTGTGCTTAGAGCCCATCCTTTTAATGAGTCTTATGAGATTCTTGTTAGTGGACTCAACTAGGCCATTTCCTTGTGGATAGTAGTTTGAGGAGGTCCTCAGGTAGATACCTTGACTGAGAGCAAACTGAGTGACTCGTGAGCCTGTGAATGCTCGCGCATTGTCCGATATTATGGTCTTTGGAGGACCATACCGGCACACTAATTCTTCCATAAATGCTATTATCTTTGCCTCTAATGAATTCCTCAAGGGGACAACCACAGACCATCTGGTGAAGTAGTCAGTAGCAGTCAAAATCCACTTGTGTCTGATTGAGCTTGGAGGGTTGATCATTCCTATTCAATTGAGACCCCATTGAGCAAAGGGTTCTTCCACCATTATGGGCCTAAACGGCATTGTCGCCTTTCTGTACCTACCACTGTAGTAATGGCATTCTTTGCATTCTCTTACCAGAGAATGTGCATCTTTAAACATAGAGGGCCAAAAGTACCCAGCGCGGGTGATCTTAATGATGGTGGTTTGCGCTGAATAGTGGCCTCTCGATCATCCATAGTGGAATTCATGTAGAATCTTACCAGCTTGGCCTTGGTCCACACAGCAAAGTAGGATTCCATCAAAATTTCTCTTAAGAAGAACTCCTTCCACCAGGTAGAAGCTGTTGTTTTGCATCCTGTAGAATCTCTTCTTTTTGGGAGGTAGGTCCATAGGGAAAATTCCAGTCTTCATAAAATGTTTCTGATTCTCCATCCAACATGCTTATGTTGGTTCAGAGGCGACCATTACAACTTCCTCTGTAGTAGTCTTGGCCTCTTGAGGGTCAGTCTCTTGGGCTATATATTCACACAAGCCTTTGCCGCAAATTACCTTGGTGGGTCTGACATCAATGTCATATTCTAGGATTTTGGTAATCCAGTTTGCTCTCTTCTCTTTAATGTCACCTTCCATTATATATTCCCTGACTGAAGGGTGGGCAACATACACAATAGTTTTATTATAGGTGATAAAATGCCTGATCTTTTTTAGGCCCTTGAAAATGGCCAAAGCTTGCTTTTCAACAAAATTATATTTGGCCTCATATGCTTTCAGAGTTTTGGAATGGAAAGCTATGGGATGCTCACCTCTTTTGTCTGCATCTTTCTGGGTTAGAACCACGACAATGCTATAATTGCTAGAGAAAACATGCATTATAAAATCCTTGGACATATCAAGGTTGGAGAGTACGGGAGTTGAGGATATGACATCTTTGATCTTCTCGAATGCCTCTTTAGCCTCAAGAGTCCATTTAAAATGCATTTCCCTTTTAAGCATTAGAGTGATGCACCTTACCATCCCAACAAAGTCTGAGATAAAGTGGCTAACAAAGTTAACTTTACCTAGGAAGGACTGAACGCCCTTCTTGTTGACAGGAAGAGGAAGATCCTTTATTTCCTTCACTCGATCGGGATCGATGGAGACCCCTTCTTTTGACACTACGTGTCCCAGTAATTTTCCTTGCGGGGCCCCAAAGATGCATTTCTTTGGGTTTAATGAGATGCCAAATTCCAAACACTTCAGGAACACTAGCTCAAGATGATCGAAGTGATCTTCTTTATGCTTTGAAAACACGGTCAAGTCATCCAAGTAGATGAGGATGATTTTGTTAATGAGCTCCTTGAAAGCCAGATCCATAGCTCTCTGAAAAGTGGCGCCAACATTTGACAACCCAAACGATATTTTTTGATAAGCAAATGCTCCCCATTTGGTTGTGAAGGTTGTCTTATGTCGATCTTCTGGCTTTACCAATACCTGGTTATAACCCGAGAATCCATCCAACATCGAAAACATCTTCGACCCCGCTACAGTGATTAACAATTGTTCCATGGGTGGCAAAGGGTAATGGTCTTTTAGAGGCTTGGTTCAAGTCACAGAAGTCTACATAGAGTCGAGTATCCCCATTCTTCTTTCTGATTGGCACCAAATTTGATACCCATGTACTGATGGGGTAGACGATCTTTGATTCTATCAATTTCTTCAATTCCTGCGCCATAAGAAACTCAATCTTCGGATTGACAGGTCTCTGCTTCTGTCGAACCAGCTTGGCCCCATCAACGAGCTCAATGGTGTGTTGAATGATGCTAGAATTGTATCCTTTCAAATCCTAATATGACCATGCTAGCATGCCCACGTATTCATCACAATATTGAGCCAATCTCTCTCGGTCTTCTGGGGCAACATCCTTTCTGACCTTAAGTATTCTCCCATTCCCTACTGACATTTCGGCATAGTCACCTTTATCAGTCGTGAGTTTTCGCTTGTCATTTTTGACATCATCATGGTCAAACAAATTCTCCAGAGTGATCAATCCATTTGGGAGCTTGTTGGATTTCAATTGAATGATTTGATCCATGTAAGCCTCCTTTGCTTTAGGCTGCAATTGGTCAACAAACTCTCCGGAGTTTTGAATGAACAAATCAATTTGCTCATCACTCTCAAAACTTACCAGTGGGTGTCATTGTCTGGAATAGCTGGTTGATCACACAGACTGCCTGGGGATTGGCGAGCAGGTCCACAACAAGGTTGAATTGCGACCCAATAGTAGCCATCCGATCAACGAATGCATTTGTCTTTCGAGGAACCCTCTGGTTGATGAAAGCATCGAATCTTTCGATCAGATCCCATGTCCTCTGATGGTAGGATCTCATGCAGACGTGCTTGGCACTAGAGATTCCTCAAACCTGGTGTACAATCAGCTCAAAATCACCCAAAACTTTCAACTTCTTTATGCCCATCCTTTCTGCCAAACTTAGGCCTTGGATCAGCCCTTCATATTATGCTTCATTGTTGGAGCAAGCAAACTATAGGCGGAAAGACCTTAGGATTTGTTCACCTGAAGGCGAAGTAAGGCAAATTCCAATGCCTGAACCTACCTTGCATCTTGCGCCATCGAAGTGTAAGATCCAGGGCACAAAAGTCAACTCTTCCTTAGTTAGCGGATCCTTAGTTAGTTTTGGGATGACTTGATCCTCATCAAAAATACAGTAGGTACCAAGACCTGTGGCATGATAGTTGGAATATGGATCACAATTTATGAATTCATTGAGAAAAACTTCCTACTCTGGTGTAATATCCCCGGTCACCTCTTCATCTTCTAGAAGCTCTACCATTTTTCTCTCTTCATTAGAGATGGAGATATGAGTTAGCTCAAAGTTAAGCATAGCCTGATCCGCTACATGCTCGGTGTGTAGGGGTTCCGAAAGAATTTTGAGCTTAGCACCATGTTGGGTTCAAAGGATGAGGTGAGACCAGTCTAAAGATAGGTAACCTCCTATTTTGGTGGTAAAGTCTCGAGAAAGGTAGAGGCCAAAAACGGGTGGTATGTCAATAGCTACTACTTCTTGAGACACGGTGACACTAGGACACGCAAACAATGTCAGTGGAAGGCTTTTAATAAGACCCACAGTCTGGACCTTATTTCCATCTAGTTGCATAACACCCCTATTTAAAGGCTCATATTTAATATTCAAAACCTCAGCAATTTGCTTAGGCATGACGATGGTGTTGGCACCGAAATCTATCATAGAACTGTGTAAAAGTTAGTCTCCTATTATGAGGGTCAAATAGAAAGGATTTGGTTTAGGCTTACCTTCCACTTGGGATTTAGGAGGTACGACCTCATTTGTCAACACCGTCGGCGAGCGTGGTTGTTCTGCGGGGGGCTGAAATCTTTCTTCGTTGGCTTGCGAAGAACTGACAACATTCCTACCAGCAGGTTTCTCCACCTCTAATAGAGCTTCTTTCAACCGATTCTTCTGCTTTGGGATACTAAGGAGATCCCATAAGGAGACGTTGGTCGAGGCTTTCTTTAGCTGCTCCACCACGTCCAACACTGATGGTACTGATGTCCTTGCCTCTCTTGGCTTATAGGGGATAAACTCCTTTCTTAGATATGTGGTAGAAACCATGGGTTGTTCAGGAACTTTATCTGAGATGAACCTCCCCTACGTGCCTACATTCTCTCTTGTGAAACATCTTTTTGATAGGAGGTCGTAATCCAACTGCACTTGAGGAGCCCCCGAGCTTGATGCGGCTGCGCCATTTGTGAGTACGATGTCTTCGTCCTCCATCTAAGGGAATAATGCATGGTCTGAAGCTATCTTCGTTTCCTGCTCTATTGACATACCTTGCATCTGTGCGATGAGAGACACATTGTCCATGGCAGGGGATGCGTAAACCAAATCATTTGAAGCCACGCCTAGGCTCCACTGATCTGCAATTTTTTGTTGCAAATTGCCTTTTGGGCAATTTCTTGGGGCGTGGGCATTGTTACATGGAAAACACCAAGAATTGGTGTCATCCACTTGATTATTTTGTCCTACGGTCAACTCTTTACTGGTGCTGGGATAAATAGTTTGCAAAGAATTGGGTACTGAAACTATCTAGCCATTTGGCTGACTTGAGGAAGTTCGGTTATTTGCATATTGGTTTTATTGATATGCGGGTCTATTCCCTTGGAAATTTTGTTGGAAAGGAGGTCTAGTGGGTGGGATTGGGGCCCTTTTCAAATTATCGATTTCATTTGAGAAAGATCTCAACAAAAATTTTATATTGTTGACCTCCGCAGCCAGGGAGGAGGGGGAAGGCATATTTGCTTGTTGGGATCTGGGGTACACATACATAGATTGGGGTGCATGCTACGCTTGGCTGGCTCAGGGGCTTGATTTGATAACTCAAGAAAGATCGGCATGAGCAATCGTGGCGCAATCTTTCTAGCATCAATTAGATTGTTTTCTGCTCTGACCGCCAAATCAAACGCATCTAGGAGAGTATTGCCTTCGAGAGATTGGATCATCACGGATATATCTGAATTGAAGGCTTTCAAATAAAAAACAAATGCCATATCCGCAGGTGGATGAGCAGACAACGGTATTCTTTTCTAGGTCCTCTGAAATCTCATATTGAATTTCATCACCGCTTTTTGAGGGGCTCTTTTTATGGTAATCAATTGCTACATTAGGGACGACCTATCAGCCTTGTCGAAAAATCTCTCAAAGAAGTGGTCACCCAGTTGGTCCCAATCGCCTACAGAGTTTGGGCCGAGAGATCTGTACCAATCTAAAGCTTTCCCTTTGAATGAAGCCACAAGCAATCTCAAAGCTACATTTTTCTCTGTAATGTTATGGACGATGCAGACATCGACCACATCTTGTAGGTGTTCCCCAGGTGTCTTGTGACATTCTCCAATGAATTTAGGGACAACCTTTAGAGCGGAAGTGGGAATCGGCCCCCATACTGCAGGCGAAACATTAGGAATGAGAGGGCTCCCGCATTCCAAGTCACAAAATTTCTAGGAGGAATCTGAGCCATTATTACGAGAGTAATCGCAGGGAAAATAGGTGGATTCCGGAAAGAAGTAGTTGCAGGCGAATGGACGCTTACCAGGTGTGGGAGAAGCAAACTGGGATTTAAAGTTGTTTGGCTCTTGGTAACAAGTCTACGGCTCATAAACTTGCTTAGGCTTGTTCAAAATTACGATCCCACCAGGCGTGCCAAAAAAAGAACTGTTGACTCTTAATTTTGTCTTAAACGCTAACAACCTTATGGGAAATTCAGTGATGGGGGACCTTTTGCACAGAACTCACTGAATGACCTCCGGGTTGAAGAAGTTGGCTTTTCATACAATCGGGGGAGAAAAGGGGAAGAAGAAAACTTAAAACAAACAATCTACACTACTTGGGTGATACACCAAAATATTTTGGAAAAGTATTAACAACCTATAAAACCCAGATACATGCATCTTTAAAGCTCATTCAACAATCTACATGCTTAGAACCATTTGAGAGAGTAACTCAACAAAACTCATTCAACATAAATTACATTCACCATTCATCCAATAGATAACAAGTCTCAAAACATAGTTTAATCCATGGAGTCTTACAACATATATCATAGAAGTTATAGATTTTGAAAACAACACAAAAGTCAGTCTATTAAGCTTCAAATAAAACAATCACAAAGGCCATAGGCACAATCTGACATGTCTATCATTCACCAAATTTAATTAACATAAAGGCATCTTCAATGAGCCAAAGTCTAAAAATCTCTCTAAAGTCTGAACCCCTTAAAAGCGGGAAAAAGAAAGCATATATAGAGCCCCTGACTCTTAACCAACAATATGCAGCATCGGCAACATCCTAGTAACCACTTCTGACAGGAAACTCTCAATGTGGCACTCCACGAGACGCTACCTAGCAAAACGACCTTCAAAGTTGTTATCCCAACCACATCATGGCAACCCCTGCACCTATCCAACAAGAAAATCGCGATGCAAACCGCATTCCGGTTCACGAACCACCATGGAAGACACGTAGCGACTTGAGGGAGACCCAAAGTCGAGCGCGAAAAGAGAACCGGATCGTGCAACGCGGGGACACCAAGTGTCACCACCTTTACACGATGGATGGTGGGGCCAAGAAGCATACACCGAGAAAAAGACTTGAGCCACGCGGCAACTCCACATTCTCTCAACTTTGAGCGAGAAAAGTGAGCCACTCAAGACAATGTTGAGACACCACTTGGCATGTATGCTGATGAACGGGAAAACGAGCCGAAAATCAAAAGAAGTCACTACCACTTGACCAAAATGCCGCCAATGAGCAATCCCGAAATAATATTAACAACAGTCAATTGATTATCATTTCAAAGGTAGATCACTCCTCTCATAAAGAGAAATCAAAATGATAACACAACACCACCCAATGGCAAGTTCACATACACCAACACACGGATTAGGGAATAAATCTATCGAACATAGCTATGATGCCAAAATTAAACGCATGCTATTAAGTTTTTTTAATCCTTGATTCGATGATGATATTAATTTATTTTACTATCATGTCAAGAATGATGAAAATCATAAGAAACAACATGCACATTCAATACTAACTTTGAGATGTAAAAAAAGTAATGATATGCATCTCACCACTTATATAGATGGTTTATAATCCATCCAATAGGAGATTATAATATACATAATAGAATTAAATATGAGGACATCAACATCCTAAATTATACATTTTATAATGTTCTTGCAAATAACATAACAATAAGAAAATGAAACCTTTTTCCATATTTTGTGTGATAATGTGCCACTAATAAATCCACTAGTCCTCAATGGTATTTGAGTGTCACTTAACCATGTAGCATCAATAGGTCCATCTCATTATGCTAGGAGATAGTTGTATGAAAACAAAAACAAAAAAACACATGTAAACTAAGGTAAGTATGGCTCTCACACACCTAACACTTTGAAGATAACACAACTATGAACATACACAACCAAGATCTCAACCAAACATACACATACATATTGAGAGTCAATCCTCACTTCGAATACAAAATCTAGCAATAAGGACAACAATCCTAGAGATAAGACATGGAGTGTCATCACAATAGCTCAAAGTGATAAGTCATATTGACTATGCATCACAGTCAAAAGGTGAGTAACTACTAACATTTAAAAACTCCTAGAGTGTGGCATGTACTTCAAAGTTCAAACATATCAATTTTAATTTTCACTTAATTACTAACACTTTGTTGTAACATTGAAATTATTTTAGATTTTGAGCAATGTCAAGAGTCACTCCTTTCCTACTCTTAATGCCTCAAATTATAGGTTCATCAAGCCAAATCACTATTAAGTATGACATAAAAACCAATGCAACAAAAATAGGATATCGTTTTTGGAGAGTCTTAAAAGTTTCTATAGAAAAAGAAATAAATTTCACCATTAACTTCAAAGCAATAAACCCTTAAAAGTTCCCCATAATTCTAAAAAATATTTGAAAAATTAAGAGTACCATTTGGTTCACCCTTTTCAAATAAATTTTCACATTCCATGAATCCAAAAAAAATCCATAATCATGGCTCAAAATAAACTTTTTCAAAATTTCAACAAATTAATTAAACTCACAATAAATTTAATAAATCAATCTATAATTGTAAGCCATGTGCATCCACTAGAGTGGGATGACAAAACATGAAATGAGACCTTCAAAAACTAAGCAAATAAAGAAACATACCTTCAATCCTTGGAATTTAACCAACTTAATGAGGCTTGGAGAGAAAAAAACCAAGTGCAATTTAATATACACCATAATGCACTTGTTCCAATGCAATTCCAAAACTAACCAATCCTTCCAATAAATTTTTTTTATTATTTTTTCAAGAGGGGTTTCGATGAAATAAGATTTTTTTTTGTGGCAAAATGAAGGAATGAATGAAAATACAAATATTTTCTTCCTCTTTCTCATATTCTATCTCTACTTTCCTTTTTCTTTTTCTTTTCCTTTCACAAAATAACATTTTGCAATTAACATAAAATGAAATGTCCTCTTTTTGAAATGGGATTTAATAATAAATAAAAATATAATATAATATAATTAAAATTTAATTAAGTTTAATGAATGGTCAAAAGGCATGAAATGAAGAGTTTTGACTCCCTCAAACATGAGATATAAAGGGAGATCATTTCATTTGAGGAGGACATCCATCAATCACGAATTGAGAATGAAAAAAAATAATTTGAAAATGAATTGTTATTCTCAAAGGCAGCAATCAAGAGTGAAGACTCATTTCTTGTGAAGGGTGGTGACTCATTACTTGTGAAAGGTGGCGACTCCTCCAAGAAATGGATATAAAGGGTAAACCATGTCATTGAGAGAATCATTGAAAAAAATCGATTCATTTGAGAAAACAAACCAACAAGCAGCAAAAGATATTTATCAATTCAACCATTAAACCATCAATCATTCAAATATCCATCATTCAAATATCCATCATTCAAATATCAATCATTTAAATATCAATTATTCAAACATCAACCATTCAAATATCCATCGTTTAAAAATTGAATATCAATCATTCAAACGTCAATCAATTCAGATCATCAATTTAGAACAGCAAATCAGAAACACAATCAGCAGTAAATATAATCAATTCAAGTAGCAATCCTTTATAAAGCTTTCAAATATTATTTGAAGATTAAATTGTCAATCCATCAAGAAATATTAATTTGAGAAGGCAAATCAGTCTAACAAATACATCAGGATATTGGTTTTGAATTCTAGGTAGTACTTGTAAATTGGAAGGACGAAATCCGAAATCCCTTCAGGCTCATGGGCAGGGCTAAGGGTTGGAAGGACGGTGTGTTTCCATGCCCTTGACAAGCTAGGGACAGGGTCCTTGTTATTGACACTGTTGAGTTAGGGACAGGTTCCTTCAATTCAACAGTTTTGCAGTTTTGCAAAGTATTTCAGAGAATTCACAATTTGATCAAATTTGGGTATGGTGCTATGATCTATTGACCTGAAAATATATCACATTTGTAATCTTGGATAAATACTATCATCAGTTTTTTTGAGTGAATATTATTGTTTAAAAGAATATCCCATAAACAAATCAAAAACTATTTTCACATCTCCATTCAAAAATGTTTTTTGTTTTTTAAATTACATCTCATTACTAGTTGTTTGGCAAGGTTGTATCTAAATAATACATCAATTAGAGAAATAACACATGAATATTCAAGATTAACAACAAAATCACCTTTAATACAGAGGATTTAAGAAAATGCACTGTTTACACACTTTGTTGGGTACTACAGCAATACAGACCAACTCAACCTAACAGACATTAGAATGCATCATCTTCATCATGCCATTATTTGTGTGGTTTGAGAATGCTGACTCTTGGTCAGTGTATCTGCTGTCTCTCACTAGAACCATGTTCCAGCATCCTTCAGACATTTTCATGCTGTGCATCTGTTTTCTTGTAAGACAAGACTTTAGCTATGTCTTCTGTCCACTAGATGAAAATAGTCCATGGGCATACACAACAGAGCAAGAAGGGAAGTTCGGATGAAGGAAGATCCATGATAACAATAGCCACATTACCATCAAATCTACTTCAACTACATTACCCTCCAAAGTATAAAACTGCTTGAGGCTCTGTGCACACTTGTGATTGAACCATGGTACAATCATGTTAAAAGGCTTTATTGTCACATTCTCAAAGTTGGAACTGATTTCAGCCCATCTGCAATATTGAAATATGTTTTAATTTGGCACTTCTTATATGCATCACTATGTATTTGTGGTTAATTTCACAAAAAACAATTCACTAAAGAAGAGCTT
The DNA here is from genome assembly GCF_030272615.1 of Cryptomeria japonica. Lineage (NCBI taxonomy): Eukaryota > Viridiplantae > Streptophyta > Pinopsida > Cupressales > Cupressaceae > Cryptomeria > Cryptomeria japonica. The sequence continues at coordinate 544,845,863 of NC_081405.1, forward strand.
TAATAGATATAAGCATTTGAACTGGTTAATCATTCATGCAATTAGGACAAGAAGATTCAGTTTCACACAATAAATTTTGGAAAATTTGTTCAATAAGCATTAGTTTATAAAAGTTGATAGTTTTACTATTCACTTCATTTGGTTTTCAGCTTGACGGTTAAAAAAGTCTGATATCTAGGTATCTAAATATCATTTTCCTAATAGCAGACCATCAGAAGAATCTGTTGGGTAAACAAATAGTAAGCGATGGTCCTGGCACATGACATGTAATTTTATTAACATGTAGAAACGATGGTAATTCTTGTAAAGTTCCGGGAACTCATATGGATATTACGTTCATTAATTAATCATGAATTAGACTGCCAAAGACAACCAATCACAGCAAGAACTAATGCTAATTAATAAATCAGAACCACAGATAATAAACATTTGAGGAATCAGTAAGATTTGTTCGGAGATTACAAATGCCATCATATGATCCATAAAAAAGAATGTATGGGTAGATATCTGGCAATATAGTTACTAGGAGTTTCAACTGTATAATATTTCTTAAGGAGTTATTTTTCGATGATAAACTCCTCAATTTTTATACCTGTGTGACGCGCACTTGCCTGTATACTCAAAAGAACTTGATCACCAACCTTCAAGGCTGAAACAGGTATTGTTAACTGTTGCACTTCCCCATCTACAATCAAATGTTTGGATTAGATAGCGCTCATGAATTTGATCTCTGAAGATTATCGCAAATAAATAGGAATACAATTTGGTTAATCAGTTCCAATAAAATACCAGGAGATGGGGGACGAACTAAATTGACTGTTTCTGCATTTTGCAAGAGAATACTGCACCTTGGAACTTCAGCAGATTCAATCTGCAAATATCAGGAAAAAGATTTGTAACTGTTCCTCAACTTCAGGGGCAACTGATGTAAGCCTAGAAAGAAAAACGAAGAAAAGAAAAACTTTTGCTCTAGTCAATAATTTTCATGCGAACTTCTCTAGGATGTTCATCATCGATCTGCAATTCTGTTATATTGCCAAAGCTTATAAAGCAACCTAATTAAATGAAAACCAACTAGTTTCTTGTTTTGAATTTTATTAATTTAAGAGCATTATGCCTGCAAACTGTACCTGGAAAAAGATGTTGCAATACATATTACTAATCGATGATGGTAACTGCAGAAGATACAGAGATAAGCAGAGGTGTTCTAGTTATATGAGGAAGGCCAGAAGCTCCTTGGGCTTTTGCTACAGCCAAAATTAATAGGGATGGGTTTAATCCATGCTACAATTTTCCTAATTCCACACTCATGGTGGATGTTGTAGATTTTCATATGAAAATTTGATGCAATATAAATTAAACAAATGTGTGCCTTCCATTAATATTGAACTGTCCTTTATGGAAGGCTTTGCTAAGGTGGGCTGGAAGTTGACGAAATTTCTCTAAACTTATACTGCGTCGTTTCCACTACAATTGTACCTCACAACATTACCTTGCGTAGAAGAAATATCTGAGGATCTGAACTGGACCCAACAACTACGCAGTCTCAGAGTGAAAGTGCTAAACCCAGTAACTTAGAAAATAGGAGTTTTGTACATTACGATTTGAAATCAGCAATTGAACTTGATTATTTCTACTTACGAATTATAATCACAAGCAACAATATTTAACTATCCATGGATAGGAGGCAATATAGATAATTCAAGGATCAATGCACTTATTATATAGTTAATTCAAGGATCAATGCAATATAGATAGTTAATTTGGGTTACTAATGTGGATGAAATTTGGCTACAGGTATATGATACTGCTGCAGAAATTGGTTATTGGTTGCCTGAGTGTGTAAGATGTTAAGCTGGTTGCCAGCTACTGAAATATACAATGAACTGCAAAAGAGCTTGAGAGGTTGCAAGAAGGCAAAAGGAATGACCACATACAAGAAGCAAATGGCAACAAAATGTTAATAGGAATAATTTGCACAGAAATGTTTATGTGGCCTCATGTTTGTATAAGGTAGCATTTAATGCCTAGCGCAACATGGAAAGCAACAAAGGTGTTTGAAAGGATAAGGAAGAGGATAAGGAGTTTTGTTCTTCTCATTCTTCTTGAGAGCAATATGTACATTCTTTCTTTTGGGGAGGTGTTTTGTCCCACCAGGTTTTCTCCTTTTCTCTTTTTGTGAGAGATTGTTTTGTACATGGGTGCCTAACATAACCTTGTAGTCAAGACCCATCCTTCCATCTTTGCATCTAGTACATTCTAAGTTGCACTTAGGGAGGATATTGATGTCAAGAAGTTTAAACTTATTGGTCACACTAGTTACTTAATTTTACTTAGGGTACACATAGGATAATCACTTTATGTCTCAATTCATAAAATCAAGACACACATCATAATCTTATGTAATCCTATGTTTCACCTTGGTCTATATAACCAAGGAGTTCTCTTTATATTCTAAATCAATTATTCTAATACATTGTAATATATCATTTGCATCCTTTAATAGAATAGTACTATTCTCTCATATTTGATCTCTCTTGTGCTTTAATTGAAACTCCTAGTTCTTAAGTGGCTACATCTTCAACCAAATCATATAGAACATTCTATACCAACTCTTACAAAAGCAGTATAGTTGCATTCATATAAAGAAAGGGTTTATTTTTCAAAGTAGATTAATTAGAAAACATTTAATTGTGGGAGAAAAACAAAAAAATAGAGTAGACTACTTCTGCATTATTTAGATTAAATTGCATTAAAAGACATCATTTAAACCCATGAAAACACTGAAAACAAAGAAAGCATAAGCCCTTGATAATATTAGGAGGCACACAACAACTGAACAAGTTCAACACGAGAACATTTAAACAAAACAAGTCAATGCAATTCAACATTCAAACAGAAATCAAAACAAGCCAAATTCCTCAAGATTAACTCACTTGTGAATCTCTTTTGTGGGCCCCCACTAGGAATTTCACACCAATGTGTTCTAGAGTTCAAGAGGATTGGGTTGGATCCATTTTGAGAGAAATTGGAGGCAATCAACCAATTCGTGAGGCTATAGACCAATCCCAATTTCAAGAGCAAGCTCAAATCCAGAGAGAAATAGAATTAGAGTTCATGTAGCAAGGGTATTTCAAACACAATATCAATGTGTGAACCACTTTTTCACAAACATTCAACAAGATTAAACATTATCCGAGCAGTTGCAACCACAAACATCAATTTACTACAAGAGCTAATAGAAACACTCCATCACATCAATATTACCAACAATAACACTCGAACTCCTACTCAAGGCTATCCATGCCTAAACTCCATTGTCACTCATAGGATCATTCTCCCCTAAGAAGAGGATAGTCAAGCCATTGGTCCCATGCTTCACTAGTTATAGTCACACAAGCAAGAGTGACTTTCCCATTCGCCAAACACATAGTGGCAACACATGTGACATGTAACCTCTCATTTGTGCATAGTAGTGCTACATCAAATTTTACCAATAATAGAATCCTCTAGTTCATCTTGTACTCCAAACATCAATCTTTGGCTAATATTACACCACTAGTCTATCAAAGACACACACCTAAAGAAGTTCTCATTTTGTCTTAGGTTCCACCTTCACAAAATTTTGCCTAAGGTGCATCAAAGGCCCAAGTGGTTTTATTCCACTTTGGATGGTATATACAAAGATGAACTTCCTCAATCAAATGCATGACCTCAAATGATACGAAGTAAATCGCATGCAAAGCAATTGAGCATGTTCACTTTGCTCTTTCATCAGATCTTTTTCTTGTGCCTATACAACAACAATATTTAGAGGCACAAATACAACTTGAATGGAAAATTGCCATGGAGGTTGAGTATTATGCCTCAATGAAGAATCATACCTAGGAATTGGAGCTACCTCTCGATAAACAACACATTGGATGCAAATGGTATATAAGGTCAAGTGCAAAGACAATAGCACTTCGGATAAGTACAAGGCTTGCCTTGTTGCAAGAGGAGATTTGAAAGTGGAGGATATAAACTATGAAGAGACTTTTACCCCTATGGCTAAGATGGTCACGTTTTGGTTCTCTCTCCATAGAATTTCAATTTGGTTAGAAGGTGTATGACATCTACATCAAGATTATCTTGAACAGAAATTGGGTTGATGAGGTTTGAATACTACAACTTGAGGGTTAATAGGAACTTAGTCGTGATCATCTATTCTGTAGGTTGATTACATCTATGTAAAGGCTTAACCAAGCTCCACAAGCCTAGTAGATAGAAATCATATTACAAGTATTACCACAACTCCCCTAGACTTGGTGAGTCCCAAACCAATTCAATCTATCCAAGGCTTGCAAAAGCATGACTCAAGTACTTAGTGAGTCTAACTAGACTCTCCAAACCTAACAAATCCCATCACTGAAACTTGGTCATCATTTGTAAAAGTCAGAAAATAATAGAAAGAAAAAAATACTCAAACTAGCACTCTAAAATGACCACAAACACTCTCAAAATGCATTCATTTCATTTGCAATCATAAGGAAGAGGGAAAAAAAATCATTGGAGATAAAAATCAAAATCCACTAAACCAGAAATTAGCAAACATTTATTGAATGCAATTCGAGAAAGTTTGTCACAGCCCTTACCGCATCAAAGTAGGCTACAAGTGCATTTGGAAGAGCCTACAGTTGATTTGAAACAACTGGCCATTAAGTTGGAGCTAATTTAAAGAGGTATTATCCTATTTTGAATCTTTTTCATTTTGTTTTATTTTTTCTTTCTCAATGTTTTCATTTGTTTAATTTTTCATTTTATAATGATAGAATGAAAATAAGAGAGGGAAAAATGAAGAGAACTTGTTTTTCCTTTTTTGTCTTGATCCATAAAGAATTTTTTAATTTTGAATCCTTTTTTATTAACAAAGCCTGACGTCTTTTTCTAATTTTCAATCGAATTTTTAGCTGCAAATACTAATTGTTTTTACTTTTTCCTAATTTTTATCTTATTTTATGTAGAAAGCCTAAATGGTAATTAGTTTTTCATATATTTATTACTGCAAATACTTCAAAATTACAACTTGATCTAATGTCGAGCCCAATTAGAAAGGGCCTTTTTCTACAAACATGTCATCCCAAGGGCTAAGAAATGAGTGTTGATTCACAAAATTTGTAATTCAAAATTTAGTGGGGTAGACATTAATCAATTCTAATATCACCTCATACAACTATCATATGGAATTGTTACTTTGTGGCTGCCAGAGCCTATTGATATTGTGTGCAAGGTAAAAACTCAATTAGAGACTTTTGACCAACAAAATGAACTAAAAAAGAAACAAAAAGAGATGGTAACCATTCATGGAGACTCTTATTCTTTGATTCCACTGTTGTCTAAATCTTCAAGCACTAGTAGCAATGCCAATGGCAGTGCTAGTGTTGGGTCAAGAGTTCACAAATCCAAATTGAATTCATATATTTACAACACACTACTCCAAGTTCCCAACTATCACTTAAGAGCATGGGTTGGAATAAGGACAAGCATGATACAACACGGAATGCAACTAGAGATTTGTGTAACTATAGCTCCATTCCATTTCACATAGCCGAGTAATCAATTTATTTTATAAATATGTTGTTTGATTTCTTTGTCTCTTGAGTTTTTAAATTTAGGGGATTGCAGAATTTAAACTATGAATTCTAGAATACTTATGTTTGTTTTCTTTGTTTTAAGTCTCCTTATTGGGAAAATCTAGTAGATGCCATTACCATTTGTGGCACGGGACTCAAAGTCCCAAATTATGAAGGAATAAAGGGCTCCATTTTGACTAAAAAAGGTAGTCAATGTGAAGGCCAAAATCAAACAAAGTGAGATATGGAAGAGGAAGGGTTGCACAATCATGATTGATGGTTAGACAAAAAGGAGTAACAAACCACTTTTGAGTTCTCATGTTTCTTCCTCAAGTGGTTGTCTATGAAATCAACTGATATAGTGATTATAATTTCAAACTTTTGTTTTAGTGATTAATATTAGCATTTTGATAATTTCCTTGTTTCTTCCTCAAGTGGGTTAGTTTTCTTGCGATTCATTGATGTTTCGATAAAAACAGAAAATTTTGATTTCCTTTGTGGGGTTTTAAAGGAAGTATTAGCTGAAGTAGGTGAGGAAAATGTTGTACAAATAGTTAAAAACAATACAAAAAATTAAGTTGTTGTTGGCAGACTTATTATGGATAGGCACGCATCTTTATTTTGAAATCTTTTCTCATTGCCTTGACCTCATACAAAAGGATCGTTGAAGAATACCATGAATCAAAGAATATGTGGAGCATGGTGAAAATAATTGTAAATATAAAATATATATATGACCATGCTTGGGTACTCAATATAATGAAGCAATACTTAATGGTGCGAATCTGTAAAAATCAACTTGTTGAGCACAAATCTTGTAGCTGTAACAAAAATTGACCAATGTCCAAGATTCTAAATTTAGAAATATTTATAATTTGAACCTTTATGTCAAAAGCAATGGTGATGGACTTGTGATTCTTATTGTCTCAGTTGACAATCTTGGCATTAGAAGTAGTGAGATTCCTATACTTTAGCATATGAAATCAGGTTTGTGTGCGGCTATTGACATGATTGATCAAGGCCTCCAGTATTCCTAGGCGTTGAATTCCCACAACATAACCATCTTATTTTCTTGGTTTAGATCAAATAGGTAGGAATCTATTGTAGAGGTTTTGGATCGTAGATTGCAATCCATTTTCTAGACCTATGGAGGTTGGCCTAAAGTTGTCAACCAAAGATGATTCGTCGCTAATCAATGAATCATCCTATAGTATTGCCAAGGTGTTGAATTCTACTACCAGTAAATCTTTTCCTTCAGTTCAAGAGTTTTTTGTGGCAAAGTAAGCTGCAACACAGTGTGGCTTTATCTTCCATTGAAGTAGAATACAAATTAGTTTTCAATACTGATTGTGAAGAAATTTGGCTACACCAAATTTTGATTGAATTCCAACTTCCTCAATGATAGGTCTCTTATTTGCCTTTCTTTTTGTTAGTTGTACTGCAGACTTTATTTATGTTTTATGGTCTATGCATCATGAACCTCAGTCCTAAGTATGGTTTATTATGGTATTTAGATTTTATTTGAGCACTTCCAATATGATCAGTTAATGACTCTAATGTAATATATATATATATATATATATATCAGAGTTCCCAAACTCACCGCGAGTCAGGCAAGTTCGCCGAGTTGGCGAGTCGAGCCAAGCTCGGCAAGTTTTGTTGACTTGGGACTCGGACTCGGCGAGTTTTGACCAAAACTTGCCTGACTCGCGAGTCAGGCGAGTTATGGCAAAACTCTCCGAGTCCAGGCTCCAAGACTCGGCCACGACAGGTCAATGTTTTCACTTGTTTGACAAGTCAGTTTCTCCGCCAGGATTCATATATGGAATATAACATTTAAGTATATCAGGATGTTTGAGAGTGGTTTCGGACCTCCATGAGTTATAATGCAAAATCTAGTTTTTGGAGGATCCTTCAAATTTCCAGACTTAGTCAAATTTCAGGCCATTTTAGGATTAGGATGACATTCCAGACTTTTAAGGCAAGTTCACTCTAACCTTGATGTAAGGGACGAGACCTAGGAGGACACTATGCATTCAACCAAGATTTGATTTAGCAACTTGAAGCGTGACCAAATAGTACACAAAAACCCTAGGAATGATCTAAATAATCCCTAATCACTCAACTGATCTAACCTCCTTCACTCCACCTTGAGGAGATCCACCTGATTTGATGACCTTTGAGAAACTCAATCCCTTCAATGCAAAGGCTAATACACTAAAACGACCAACAACAAAACTAAAAGAGCTAACCCTAGAAAGGAAAAAGTGGGGGTCTTCATTTGCAATGGGGCAATGTGTGAGTACCTCACAATAGGGATGTTTCTTAAAATTTTGAAAAAAGGGGGTGAGTTGGGGACATTTCCTACTTGTCCCCACATCCCAAAAATCCCCCCATGGGGCACAAGGTTATTTTTGGCAAGGGACATGTCTCTAAGGAGCATATTTTCAAACCCTTTTGACCTCACAATTCTCCCTTCCATCCAACATATATATAGCCTAAAAACTAAGAGGTCTAAGAAAGACCAAGGTCAACTATAGTCCCAAGGTAAAACCTAAGTTCAACGAGCACACTATTTAATGCTAGCATACACAAGCACTCCTTACAGTTTCCAAGTGAAGATGTTCATGATGTCTCATGTTGGTGCTCACAAAATTTCAATTTGGCCAAAGAAAATACTAAACAGAAGCCCCAAACAAGTAGATACTCTACCAACATGCCTTTCATGGCATAACAAGCTAGCACACATTATAATTGGGCTTTATTCAATAATGGGTGCATGAAACAAGTTTTAAATTGCTAAAAATCTCTTGATTTCGAGGGTTTTTTTATTTTGCCGAGTCATTGCCGAGTCACGAGTCGAGTCGGCCTTGCCGAGTCCGAGCCGAGTCCGAGTCTGGGAACTTTGATATATATATATATATATATATATATATATATATATATATATATATATATATATATATATATATATATATATATATATATATATATATATATATATATATATATATGTATTTGTTATGGATGGAAATGGTTAATCGCTATAGTTTGCAATGTTGTATATACTATCCTGTTGTGCAGCACTTTCTTTGGGTTATAAGTGACTATTCCTGTAGCCGAACATTGTGTCAGCTCTTGCAGCCATGGGCAGAGTCAACGTTGAATTGGTCAAAAACAATTGTAGATGGATTAAATGATCTAGGGGCAACACTCATACGTGGACGCCCTTCATTATGATCCAAACTTCCTAAGCACATGCCTTTATCGAGTCCGTTGAGTTGATTTGAATGGATAATTATGTTTCAAGTGGTTGTTAAGAATTGTAGTCCTAACGGGACTCTTCAATTTATGGTTCTTATATTTCAATTAATAAATCTCTCCCTAGATCTTGGGATTGACATGTAGTTAGTTATGGAATAAGTCATAAGGATAATGTTATAAATAAACCTTATGTTTGACCTGAAAAGGTTAACGACTCTGTATCTTTTCTAGCAAGTTATGTTTCAGAAAGCATGTAACTTTGATAAATAAGAATATGATGATTTCTTAAACCAGCATAGAATCTTGTGAATCTATGGCGAGTGTTTACCCAAGGGGCCTCACTTAAGGTAAAGCTAATCATAGGAGTAGTGTAATTTCTTTAAGTGTTGTTTTAGATATCTCACATTAAATTAATCTTTTTGAGCTTCAATAGCGTAACAGTTTTATTGCTCACCGTTCCTGTAGCAGTCAGATAGTGTGTAGACAATGGTTAATGCAAGTTAGTTTCAATAGGAATTAAATCATTTATTTCTTTGTTCTGTAGACTAGGATGTTATAGAATAATGTTTAGTTTACACTGCTCTTGTTCGTTCTTTGACATTTCCATTTTAGCAATAGTTCTCATTAGTGGTTATTTTCCAGCTTTCTCCTTTACTGTATTTTTTGCAATTAATGTAGGATAACAACATTGGATAGGATTGTAATGCACATATAGTGCTGCACCATTTCAAGTTGTACATCCCTTGGTTGACAAAGTAAATGTAGTCTTTTAACCCATGAAGGATTGCTCAGCATGGACAAGTATCCCTGAGTTGCAAATTCATATTCCAATCTCAATTGGAATTATAAGACTCAACACTCAATATAAACCTACTCCACTTTTCTATATTAATCAAGGTTTATTGAAATTGGTGAAAAATCCAATGTATCAGACTCACACCAAACATATTGAGAATCATCATCACTGCATTCAACAATCAGTTGATATTGAAGACATTTCTCTTCATTACTACAGATCTCAAGGGCAATGACTAAACCTTTTAGTCCTATTTCTTTATCAAATTTTAGGACAAAGTTGGGATTGTTTCCAGTTTAATCATTAAGGGATTTATTAAATATATATTTCCATTTAATATATGTTTACGTTCATAAACATCTCATTATAACTATTTTTGTAACCCTCATTTGATATAATAAATAAATGGGCCAACATACATCGTGCAGTCCCACATTCTTTACTCAATCTATTTTCTATTTTCTTCATCCATTACCAATAGTTGTATTTCTCAAGCTCTTCAAACATGGATATCCATAGGCATAGAAATGCCAACCTTAAAATGCATGGCTCTCCTTACTCTTGGATTTATCATTTGGGCAATCATGGGAACAAAGATAAACAATTCCTCAAATGAAGAAAAAAGTAGAGACAAAGCACTGTTCGGTGTTTAAAACACCAATTTTCCAAGTAATTTACAAAGATATTTCTTTAATTCCCAAGTACTTGACAAAGGTAATTCATTACTTCCTAGGTACCTGTTGTGACGTTTTCACACATCGCCCCATTGCAAATGGGGAACCTTGCTTTTTTTTTGCTTTTTAGGGTTTGTTTTTGGGTCTTTTAGGGTTTTGTTAGTTGGCTTTTGCATTTTTGAGTGCTGTCGGGGAGATCAATAGGATAGCAAGTCTTGCTGGAGTGAAGTCCTGATCCTGAAAATTTGGCTAAGTCTGAAAGTCCTGATCCTGAAATTTGGCTAAGTCTGAAAGTCCTGATCCTGAAATTTGGCTAAGTCTGGAATGTCCTGATCCTGAATTTGACTAAGTCTGGAAACTAAAAAACCTCAAAAAACTAGATTTTGCAATATAACTCCTGGAGGTCTAAAACCACTCTCAAACATCCTGAAAGTATATATGGAATATAACTTAAAGTATAAGTGACATTTCCTTCTATCTTTCAATGTCACTTATACTTAAATGTTATATTCCATAAAAATTATCCTGATAGAAAGTTCGAAAAGTCAATTTTCGCTCCTGTCCTTCACTGAGGATCCAGAGCGAATTTCCCTCCTGTCCCTCTCCAAGGGACCAAGGCGAAGCGCTCCTATCCCTCACCAAGGGTCTAGGGCGAAAAGGCTTATTTGAGTCATTCCTGGCCTTGTTTGGTCAGATTGAAACATCAAAGGCATGGTGAAGGACGAAATGAACATTATAGACCATCCAGACTTGATCAAAGACAATGAAATGATGAAGCTTTTGATAAATTCGCCCTTGTCCCTCCCTGAAGGACCAGAGCGATTTTCTTTATACACACACCTTTTAAGACCTTTCTCGGACATTAACTTTTATTCATAGCATGAAGTAAGGTGAAATCTTCCCTAGCAAAGGAATTTCGAGATAAAAAGTGAAAAGATTTGGCCTAGAGGACAAAATTCGCTCCTGTCCCTCACTGAAGGACCGGAGCTTGAATTTCAAATTTGCACTGTTCTTGCAGGATCAAGACAATTTTATGATTTGAAGAGACCAAGGAAAACATCATTTATCCATTGAATATAGTTTGGAAGGCTAGCAAAGGACAGATAAGCTTGGATTTGCAAAATCACTCCTGTCCCTCTCCAAGGGACCAAGGCAAAACGCTCCTGTCCCTCTCCAAGGGACCATAGCGAAGTTATCAAAATTCATTATTTTTTTGCCTTATTTTAGCAAATCGCACTAGATGCCAAGTTCGCCCAAAACTTCGAAATATTTTAAATTTTTTTAATTAAATTGGCATTTAATGAAAGGCACATAACATTTAATAATTAATTTTGGAGCCTTGGAAAATCGTTTTTTTAAATTAATTGAGGCATTTCGAAATTAATTATTATTAAATTAAAGTTAAAAGAAGAGCGCTTGAGTTATCCTTTTTATTGCTTAATTAAGTCGGCCTTATTCTTTTATTAATTTTTGTTTATTTTGGCCTATTTTCACCAAGTCGGCCTATGGGAGATGTAGAAGGTGAGCGCTCTATATATTGGAGGTGTTGTTTCACAATTCAAATCATTCAATCATCCTTTCAAATGCAATTTGGAAGGGCAAAGAGGAGGTGCGAAATCTAGCAAGTGTGGAGCGAATTTCTACCAAGTGTGGAGAAGCTAGTTGACGGCGAAATTCATCTTGAAGGCTATTGGAGAGGCATATTTCTTGCTAGTTTGGAGGATAATTTCCAGATTTTTAAAGACATTTGGAGGATAATTTCCAGATTTTTGAAGACATTTGAAGGCGAATTTCCAGATTTTTGAAGAGGAAGATGGAGTTCTTTTCCAAGCTAAAGGAGGCGCATTTTGCTAAAGGGAGTCTTGATCTACATTTTACCTAGCGAATTCACCTTATTTTTGCATCTTTTTCTAGAATTAATTCTCAAGTGGAGGTATGGCGTAATCACCTTGGCACCATTTTTGAAGATTTAAATTTTGCTTTGAAAATCCTAAATTAGGAAATGATAACTCAAGATTTATCATGAAATTTCCTAATTAAAATCTTGAATCTTCCTTTTAAAGTTTAATTTTTAGATTTCAAGATATATTACTAATTTTGAAATGTTGTGTAGACATCAAATGGAGATCCCGGAGTTGGAAAATCAAGCAAGGACAAGGACGGTCTCCTCCAAGGACGATCAAGCAAGAACAAGGACGGTCTCCTCCAAGGACGATCAAGCAAGGACAAGGGCAACCTCCTCCAGTCTAGCATCAACAAGGACAACCTTCTTCGATCCAGCCTAACGTCATCAAGGGCGACTTCTCCAATCCAGTATTCCAAGGCGAGGTACAACAATCATCCTGCACATCAAGGACACAAGAAGTTAGAACAAGGGTTCATTGAAGAAGCAGATAGTTCCAGATGAATTAATTAAAGCTGGCTTCCCAACAACATCAAGTTGAATATCTACCAAGTTACAAGTGTCAGACGAGGTGGCATCCTAGTCATCGCTCATCCAGTCAGATTGTTCCACCTCCGCATGTCCAGATTCAATGTACCTAACTCATGGAAGGTGGCACAAACTCCGATGTACCTACCCTGGTTATTCATTGATGGAATTTTCCAGAGAGGACATGTGTCCAAGCAATACAATTTTATCATTGGTCAAGCATTAAATGTTATGTAATGGTTGTAACAAACCCTAATTAGGGTTTTCATTGTTGAATCTTGGCCATTGATCTCAAATCGATCTAAGCCATCGAATTGTATTGTGGGCACTATATAAGCCCTGGCATTTCATTTTGTAAAGGGATAGTGAGAGTTAGAATATAGTTAGGAATAGTTGGAAGCAGTTAGAAGATAGAGAGAGAATAGCAATTAGAGTAGAGTAGAGAGAGAAGGCAAAGATTGTTGCCAAGATGTTGTTGTAAGAGACTTGTAACTTTATTGAAGAAATGGTGAAATTTATGGGTCGATTCGACAATTTGCATGGTCTTTATACTTCTCATATTTGATTTCGTGTTATTAGATGAATGGAAGAAATGTGCTTGATTGATGGTGGAATTCGTATATCCATACTACTAGCAGTTTGTTGATTGCAGACTTGCCTTGCGTAGTCAACTGGAATCATTCAGCTTAAGCTTAACTTCAATTGTCGCTTCTTCATTGATATGCATCAACCTGATGGTGTCTATGTCTGCAGTGATGATTTGAACATCATAAAGCTTTCCTTCGAAGATCGCACTAACCTTGTGGAGATGTTCCTGTGATGTCAAAACAAGACTTAGTAAGAATTTCATCAAAGATCAATCATTGCTCCTACATTCTTAGTGTTAGGATTAGATCCTTTCCTCGCCCTCGTCCTTTTTCCTTTTTTTCAATCAAAGCTAGTGAAATCCTGTGTTCCAGCAATATTCAAAGCAAATCAGAAGTTCAATCATCAAGTGTAAGTCCCCTTGTGATTCCAGCAAATCACATCATACCACAGAGAGCTTATCCACACGTAGAGACCCTACATACAAGAACCTTGGAGTCATCCTGATTGATCCTTTTTCGCGATATCTTCCGCAATCAGAGGCTTTACTCAAGAGAGGATAAGGTACCCTTGGGTATTTTATTCTGTGTTTGATTGTGTACAAAATACACGTCAACAGTACCCTACAAGTGGATAACTCAGACTTCCCAAATACTTTACAAAGATGTTGACTATTTTATTTACTAGGCTTTGCGTGCATGGGATAGGTGAATTGAGACTATACATCTAAGCTATGAGCATGTGCAGCTAACTGCTCACTTGCATGGGCATAAACCAGGAAACATGCATAAATATCTAGTTACAAAGATAAACAACGCATAAACGTGAAATGAGATTATTCTCATCTACAAATTGGTTATGCTCAGAATATATTTTAAATCATCACTTGCATACTGAAATGTATTACACTAGGAGATATCTTAGATAGCACGGGCAGAAGAGGTAAGTTTATCATTCTATCCTAGTTATACCATTGAATAGAATCAAATGTAGCATACTGTAAACATCCACATAAGTAACATAGGAATATCTAGAGCTAATCCATGCTGTTCTTATATTATATAATGAAAATAAAAAATGAACATTGAAGGCATTGTGTTTTGCAACTCCTATCCATCTATTCTATAGAAATAAGAACTTTGCAATCAGTCTTCTTACTCATTCGTATCTGAGATATATTTTAGACTCTGAGGTGATTGAAACCCAACCATGAAGGTTGCCTCCATAACTGACTTTAAGAGACTGCCTGTGACTAAACTTAGATTAGACCTTCAGATCTACAAAAAGTACTACTTATCAGCATTGACAAAGGACATTTAAAATAACCTGCTGACATATCAAGGACCACCATGTCGAAGGCCAAAATGTCGAAGACCTAGTTGGGCATCCAACCAGATGCAAAATAAACTAGGGGTATTTACAGAATAGAATGCAACAATTATTTCACAAAAATAGTCTGTAAAGAATTTTTTGCTCATTACCAATGTTCAAATATTCTGAAACATACTATAGAAAAATCTCATCATGATGGGAAAAAGTTTGGAAGCCGCCTGTTTTGAAAATAATTTTGGGTGTTAAAAAGGTCAGAAGCCACTTGTTTGAAAATAATTTTGGTAGCTATTCTTGTTATGATGATTGATTTCTCAATATTTAAAGGAACCACACTAATTTTACTTTGAATTTAGCAGTTATTATTATTTAAAAAATTAACCATTTGCTGGAAAAAATCCATATCATTTAGGATAGATGAAACTGCAATTAAAATAAAAGGCAAAGTTCGGCCCACCACATAAATGTTAGCTTATGGTAACAAATATAGATTGCTAAAATAAGTTGCAAATGATTTGGAATTTAAGAGGCACAAGATGCAACTCACACCTTTGCCTCAACTAGAATAAGAGGTCTGGATTCTATCTTGACACGGCCAACTATTGCTGTCCGCTGCCTACCATGCATGTCCATGACAATCACCTCTTTGCCAGATTCTAGCTCAGAAAGATACGAGGTCTTCCCACCAGGAACTGCAATGTATGCATGCACGGGACCCTACAAAAGGAAAATCCCAAAAGCAATTTGAACTTGAAAACACAATATTGGAATTTTTTCAAGTAGGTTTCATTATCATATCATCATAAGTAAATATGACCACAAGACAGACAATCAATTTTTGAATAATGATGTGCTTATTTTGAACAACAATATGAAACAAAATTTGCTGATTGAACTAAAATATCAGATGGAAAACATATGGAAATCTAAGCCATTTAAATTTCATGGGAGTCTGTGATAACATATCATTAAGTGTTTGCTATCTTTATATAAATAAATCGTTTTAACTTTTGTTGGATCTCAGGTGATGGAATGGAAGAGAAAGCTCACGGCATTCACACGGAAGGGCCTACTAGAAATGTAGCTGGATTCCAAACATTCTGAATGGACAAGAAAAAGGCCCCTTGCAAAAGAACCAACCTGCAAATGAGTAATCAAGAATTTATGTTAAAAATATCTTTAAATGAGAATAAAAAGCTCAAATAAAAACCCCATACCAGAACTCCTTCACCAGGTCTTAAGAGACTGCAGAGATCAACACAGACTCGGTCACCCATGCCCATCATTTCCAAACGAGTCACAGTTGCTGTACTCAATTTTGTTACATTCTTTGAATCAACCTTCCTATCAAGATAGCCCTAAAAATATTCAAGAAAAACATTATAGGAATATTACTCATGCAAAAGTTTGATTATCTACCAAAATGATGACTAGAATTCAAGTTCACTTCTCTAAGTTAATATAAACAAGATATACAAATATGAAACAGCACTATATGACTCAAAATAACAGAAAATAGGAATGCATGAGAAAATGCTAGACCTTAAGCTTAAGAATATCATTAATATCATCTGTATGTAATACAACACCATCCATACCCTTTTCCAATGCCTGCAAAAGATGGGAAATACTAAGAGACTAATTTATTGTGTGCAACATATTTGATAATATCAATGTCAACTTTAAGGAGATACGTCTGAATCACAAGGCAATTTCAGTTAAACATGACAAATGCTATTATTCTCCTGGACGCTGGAACAATGGATCAGCATAATTTCTTTTGGAGTATAGAATTTTTTACTCTACCTCCAGAAACACTTGAGCATCTTGAAATGTCTTTGCAACAGTAAATATAGATGTCCCACTACCCTGGAAAGCAGCAACCATATTTTCCGCTGGTATAATCTATTCAAAATAAGAACAGCTATACTTAAGAGACTCATATAATATATTCAATATAAGAACATGTATACATAAGGGACACGAATGGTTGATAGTTAAGCAAACACCAATTATGGTAAATCTTTAAACCATTATTACTGGAGCTATTGCTGTTTGGATAAAAGAAAAATATTAAATTTAACATAAATAAAATGTTCAATGATAGGTAGAATAACTGTATGAGAAATTACAAACAATGCAAGTGTATAGCTTGCTTCGTAAACAAAACAATGTTTTTGATTGAGTAAGCAAGGAAAGGGCCCCGATCCCTTACAACATCAGAACAAAACCCAGAAGAGGGACAGAAAACAGCAAACTACACAATAACAGAAACACCCTATAGCATACCCATAATCAAAACTTATCTATAGTCCACATCAAAAAAAGCATAGTTTGGTCCAGGCAATGGGAGTAACAGATCAAAATAACATAACATAAGCCAGGAAGGCTAGAAATATTATAGAGAGTAGCAACTAATTCTAAATAAACACTAAGTTTAAGCATAATAAAAGAAACAACATTAATCATTCTTTCCTGAGATCTTGTCCTAGGCATCAGCCAGCTTCTGTATGTTATCTTTCCAGTCGTCCTCCTGCAGGGCATAGTCTTCTTCTTTCCTATTATCTTTCTAGTTCTTTTTCTTGAGTATCTTCAACAACATGGATTTGCCTGAGACCACTCCCATAACCGAATTTTGCATTATAACATCAGTTGTGCGAATAAGGGAATTAATGGCATTTACAATTTCATTGTTGTCTTCTTTAGATTTCTCTTCTCGAGCCTCCAAATCCATAATGCAACGTTGCATCTCTCTAATCTGATTCTCCAGGCTTTTGTCTCTTTCCTCATTTCTCTTGTCCAGTTCCTATCCTATATCCCACCTCTACATTATCCTCATTAACCATGCTAGCATATTGGTTGGTCTTTCTAGTAATCTTCTTCTTCCATATCTTCATCGGCCATTACATTTTCTCTGCTTTCTACTTCATCACCTTGTTCAAATTCTGCTTCAACATCTTCCTTTGTTTTTTCAGAGTCCTCTTCCTCATCTGATTCCAGCTTTGTTACTGTTATAAAAAAAATTTGCACCCTTGCTAAGCTATCAACTCAGCAACCTTGTGAAACATGGAAACAACCCCGAAGTGTGGGACCTTGCGCAAGGGGTTGAATCTCCGGAGAAGGCCAACTTCCTTCTTCAAATAGGTGCAGGTGTTGAACCAACTCAACACATTAAAACTAACTCCTAAGCCTATCCTAACAACTTGCAAAGGTAAAGGGAAAAAAGAATTGCTTGAAATAAAAGGAGGTGATGCACCAAGAAGAGATTGTTTCTCTCCCTACCGAAATGGCACAAGGAACCAACTAAAAAACCCAAGAGATGCACAACTTCAATTGCATAAGTGACCCAAACGCATGTAAATGATGTTCAATTTACATTCAATATGCAAGTTATATTCTAGTTGATATTATCTTGTTCTATGTATTACTGATTTAAAATATAAATCTGACTATCTTCTTTTGTATGGCAGGTGAGAGGAGCATTTATTAATTTCAATGTCCTTTCTTACAAATGCCATTTGATATATATAGCAAGATGGGTACGATCAAGCAATGCCTTGACCGGTCATGTCTTTTAGACATGGCCGATCAAGACATTACTTGATCATGCCCCTTTGCTAATCACAATAATAATACACGGGGTTTAATTACCAACCGATACCAATCGGTGTATGCTTACATTAACACCCGATAACAATCGGTGTATGTTTACTTTGCCACCCGATATTAATCGGTGTATCACCCGATATCAATCGGTGCAAACTTATATTAACATCGATACTAATCGGTGTTTGGTTGACCCGATAATCATTTGTTTATTATTAAATAAGTTAACCAATATAAATCGGATTGCATTGGTTAACCCGATTTAATAATCGGCGAACACAAATAATGTAACCGATATTAAATCGGGATTCTATGCTATAGGATGATAATCGACTATTAAGCATTTGATCGAACTAATTAGATTGATCATATACAAATGAAGAATGGTTTATCAAATGAAGGATTAATAGCTTGAAGTTTTTCATCATAATTATCAATAGGACAAATGATTGAATGAGAGACTTCATTTATCTCTCATTCAATCATTTATCTTACCGAAGCTACCATGCATTAACAACGCATGTATGGAGGTTAGAGTTTGCTGAGTGTCAAGAGGGGAGAAGGATTCCCACAAGTCACACTCAGAAAACAAGTTAACACAGCATATATATGGAGAGAAAAGCCACAAGACATACACCTATGATGGAAGGTAAGAAAAGCATATACAGCATACATAGGTTAGGAGGCAAGAATGGTGATTTTTAATTAATCATAAGGCCAAAAGCCAATCTTACAGTTGCAGAAATGCAAAAATAACTACAAGTCTTCAAGAGAAGAGAAAGGGCATAGGAAAGCTCAAGGCAGCAGGGAGAGAACCCTTTACAATGAGGCTTAACAACCTTTATATAGAAAAATGGTTACAAGGTTGATCATGACCCCTGCATGTCAGTTTGGAAGAGCAGGGAAGTGCATGCACTTGACTTGCACATGCAAGCAACGTAGCCATACCCATAAAGAGCAATCCTGAGAAGGTGGACTGACTAACCTTCCAAAGTCAGACATGACATAAGTCACCAAGCATGGCCCTGTATCTCCTTGATGGAAACCCTGAGAAAACATTTAATGCACCCTTGTGGATCCACAAAAGAAAGTACACAAGTCACCAAAGTTGTCGGAGCATTAAAAACCTTGAGTGTCGATCACGCCATTCGGAAGTGTCGCCAGTCGGAAGGAAGCTCGGAGACTTCGGAAGCTCGGACTCTCGAAGTGAGGAAGACAAGGAAAGGAGCAAGGAATTTTAGAACATCAGGGTTCCAGAGTTCCGGAGAACTTCAAAAGGCTAAGGCAAGAACTTCGAAACCTCAAGGTTTCGGAGTTCCGAGGAACTTCAAAAGGCTAAGGCAAGAACTTCGGAGCCTCGGGGTTCCGGAGTTCCGGGGTAGAGAGAGGAAGAGAAGAAAAGGAACTTCGGAACCTCGGGGTTCCAGAGTTCCGGCGGAACTAGAGAGAGAAGGCAAAAGGGGAAGAAACTTCGGAACCTCGGAGTTCCAGAGTTCCGAAGAAGGGGAAGCGAGGAAGAGGACTTCAGAACCTCGAGGTTCCGGAGTTCCGAAGAAAAGAAGGAAGAAGGGCTAGGAGGGAACCTTGGAACCTCGGGGTTCCGAGGAAGGCAAGGGAAGGGAACTTCGGAACCTTAGGGTTCCGGAGTTCCAGGAAAGGGGAGAAGAAAAGAAGGATCTTCGGAACCTCAGTGTTCCGGAGTTTCGGAGGAGGAGGGAGAAAGGCTAAGGAGAGGAGGGCTAAGCTAGGGAAGGAACTTTGGAACCTTGAGGTTCCGGAGTTCCAGAGAAGGGAAGGGGAAGGGATTAGAACTTCGGAACCTCGAGGTTCCGGAGTTCCGAAAAAGGAAGAAGGAAAGAGACAAGGGCAAAGACAAAAGAACTTCACAACCACGGGGTTCCGGAGTTCCGGGGAAGAAGAAAAGGCCAAGGGAGGAACTTCCTCCGGTCAAGGCAACACTTCACACTTCATGATTCTTCTCTCCTTGATCAACTGGGGCCACGCTAGTCCATGGAACATATCTCTGATTGGTTCTCACTGATGGACCAAGGGTGTCACAAAATGACAACATTTTTGGCAATTTCTGCAGGATGCTTGCCTGCTAAGCATGAAGTCCAAAAGCCTTAAGCATCCATTGGGCACTGAGTCGTTGAAAGACCAAAACATGTGTGTGCCATCACTTAGAGGAAAACTGAAAACTAGAGCGCACACCCTCTTAAGGGGAATGCGGCATGTGCATAAGCACTTATGAAAGCAAATCAACTTCTAGTCTAATATTTACATAGTCATCAACACCCTCTTCAAAAGCAAGGCTTGAGATGAATCCCATTCACTGCGATTGGAAGAACTTCGCCATCAAACTTGGAGAGATGAAATGCATTGGCCTCCTTGCAACTAGTGATGACATATGGGCCACTCCAGATAGCATCAAACTTAGAGTGTCGCCCAGCTTTGGCTCTGTCTGCATCCCACTTGAGAACTAGATCTCCTTCTTTGAAGACCCTATTAGTCGCCTTTTTGTCAAAAACCTTCTTGACCTGCTTTTGATGAGTCTCAAGTGTATACACAGGCTTACTTCTAACCTCCTCTAGCTCCATCAACTCTGCTAGCCTTACTGTCATGGTATCATTCTCTGTTAATTCCAGCTGATGTACTAGTTCAAGAGAGGGTAGCTCCAGGAGAGTTGGGAGTCTTGCTTCCTTCCCATATACTAGCATGAAAGGGGAGTTACCAATCGCCCTCTTGGGTGTGATCCTATCAGCCCATAAGGCTGTCCTCAACTTAGTATGCCATGCCCTCTGATTGTCTTCAATTGTCCTTTTAACTATTCTGATGAGGTTCTTGTTGGAGGATTCAGCTAAGCCGTTACCCTGAGGGTAATAGTTGGATGATGTCTTCAAGTATACACCATGCTTAACTGCCCAAGAACTGATTTGGGTTCCAACAAATGCCCTAGCATTGTCTGATATTATGGTGGAGGGGATACCGAATCTTGTCACAATTCCCTCAAGGAATTCCAGCATTGAGGCTTCAGTGGCATCCCTCAATGCATATGCTTCTGTCCACCTAGTGAAGTAATCCGTTGCGGCCAAGATCCACTTATGGCCAGCACTCGAAGGTGGATTTATCGTGCCAAAGAAGTCTAAACCCCACTGGGCGAATGGTTGATTTGCTTGGATGGGATGAAGAGGTAGGGCAGCTAGTCTTTGCTTCCCAAAGAAGAGAGCACATTTCTTGCAATTCTTCACCCATCTATGTGAGTCACTGAATAAGGATGGCCAGTAATAACCAGCCCTCATTATTTTGATAGTCGTAGTCCTTGCAGAGAAAAGGCCCCCTGAAGAGCCATCATGAAATTCCTCTAACAATCTGCTGACTTAGTTTTGCTCGATGCATCTTAGTAAGACTCCATTGGAGTCTTTTCGGAAAAGAGTGCCATTCACTAAGACATAGGGAATGGACTGCAACCTGAAATGCCTTCTCTTGGTCCGGTTCAGATCTTGGGGGTATTTACCTTCCGTTAAGAAGGTGGTCATGTCACTTACCCAACTGAATTGAGTGTTGTTTCCAATTGGTTGATCCTCTTGTAACACAAGGGCGACCTCTGAAGTAGTCTCAAAAGATGAGACAAGTCATTCACATAGGCCCCTGCCTCTTACAAGCTTGGTGATCTTGATGTTGATGTCATACTCCATGACCTTGGTTATCCACCCAGCCCTCTTCTCACTGATGTCCTTGTTTAGAAGGAAATCCTTGATACTTGCATGCGGAACTAAGAGTTGGATCTTGTTGTTGGACAACATGTGTCTATGTGTCTAAACTTTTTTAATGCCCTTACAACAGTGAGGACATGCTTTTCTACATAGCTATACTTAAGCTCATAGTCCTTTAGCCCTTCACTAAAGAAAGCAATAGGTTGCTCCAAATTGTCATCGTTCAACTGTGTTAGGACAGTTGAGATGCTGTATTCTCCTTTGAAGGTATAGAGGATAAAATCCCTTTCGTAATTAGGATTGACAAGGGTAGGGGCTTGAGCAATTGCTTGTTTGATCTCTTAGAAACCGACCCTTCCCTCCTTGGTCCAACTGAAAGCCAACCTTTTCTTCAACATGGAAGTGAGGGGTTTTACCATGGTAGCAAGGTTGAGAATGAACCTCCTCACAAAGTTGATCCTACCAAGGAAACTCTGCAATGCTTTCTTGTGACTGGGGAGTGGAAGAGAAAGAATAGCCTCCACTCGCTCTGGATCAATGGTCAAACCCTCCTTGGATACGATGTGTCCTAGCAATTTTCCTTGATCAGTAGCAAATACACACTTGCTAGGGTTCAAGGACACACCATACTCCCTGCATTTCATGAACACCTGCTCAAGATGACCAAGATGGTTGGTTGCATGCTTCGAATAAACAGTTATGTCATCAAGGTATACAAGCACAAACTTTGCTAATACACCCCTGAAAGCCATGTCCATTGCTCTTTGGAACGTGGCACTTGCATTGGTTAGCCCAAAGGGCATTTTACAATAAGCATAGGTACCCCACTTAGTAGTAAATGCAGTCTTGTATTGGTCTGATTCTTGGACCAAGATCTGATTGTAGCCTGAATATCCATCCAAGAATGAAAATCTTTCTGAGCCACTGACCTTTTGGAGAATCTGCTCCATATAGGGGAGGGGGTAGTGATCCTTGAGGGAGGCTCTATTGAGATCCCTAAAGTCTACACATAGCCTGATTTCCCCATTCTTCTTCCTTACAAGAACAAGGTTGGCCACCCAGGAGGAGTGCTTGATAGGAAAGATGATATTGGCTTCTATAAGCTTGGTCAACTCCTTCCTCATTAGTGGCTCAATCTTGGGGTTTATTGGCCTTTGTTTTTGTCTAACTGGCTTTGCATCTAGGTTTAGCTCTATAGTATGTTGGGCTAAGCTAGGGTCAAAACCCTTCAAGTCTTCATAGGTCCAAGCAACTATGTCATCATATTGTTGGCAAAGCTCAACAAAGGCCTCTTGCTCGGTTGAGGAACACACCTTACCCAAGTTCAAAGACCTACCCTCAACAACAACAACTGGCTTGTAATCACCCCTCTTTGCAGCCAAGTTCATTTTCTTCTTCAACTGATCATCCGAGTTCAAAATGCCTTCCAAGGTAACTAGACCTTGCTTGTTGGAGTTGAGCTGCATGATTTGATCTCCATACTGGTCTTGCAGCTTAGATTGATTTTTAGCGAAAACTCTACTTCATTTTGCAAGAAGTTGACGATCTGCTGATCGCTTTCGAACACTTGCCAATTCACTTGATTGTCTGGGACAGCAGGCCTCACAACAAGCCTGATGTGTTGCTCCTCATTTGCAACATGCGCTGGTATGTCGAACTGATCACCAACCGCTGCAAGCCTATCAGCATGCTTGTTCTGACCTCTAGGAATGCTCTGGATATTGAAGGCCTCAAATCCTTCAATCAAATCCCAAACCCCGTGTTTGTATGATTTGAGTAGGTTGTTCTTTGCTATACTTTGGGCTCAAATGTGGTTAACAACCAACTCACTATCTCAAAATACTTGCAAAGATCTGATCTTTCTGCTTTGTGCAAGTTGGAGACCTTGGATCAAGGCTTCATACTCAGCGACATTGTTGGTGCAACCAAATTGAAGCCTAAAAGAGAAGAAATATTTTTCCTGCTCAGGACAAACAAGCATCACCGTGGCACCTGCACCATTCTTGTTTCTTGAACCATCAAAAAACATGTTCCATAACCCCTCAGAGTCTCCTTGTGTCTTGATGAGATTAAGGATAGGAGTATCCTCTTCATGGATACAATAGGTGCCAAGCCCAATCTCTTCAGTCTCAGCTAATGGATCAAACTGAAAAACATTGGCCCATTCGTCCAACAAGAAATCAGGGACCTCTTGCAAAAGAGTAGCAAGCTCACCGACAGCACACTCCTCCCCCTCTTCATGCAAAGTGCAATTCATGTTTATAGGGTTGGGGGTGTAGGGCTCAATGTGGTTTTGGGCAATGGGTTTTGCCCTTATGGTGACCTTGGTACCATAACTTGTTCGAAATAGCATATGGGACCAGTTAGAAGACAGGTAACCACCTATCTTGGCTGTGAATTCTCTAGACAGGCAGATGGCAAAGAAGGCAGGGAGGTCGATGATGGATATGTCTTGCAAGACAGTGCAACCAGGGCATGCATGCAAGGTTCACTTCAAATTTCTTACCACCCCTACTGTCTTAATAGAAGTGCCATCTAATTGGAACACCCCTTTGGTCACAGGTTCGTATTCAATGCCAAGAAGATCATCTACCTTCTTAGGCATGACTGAGCTACTAGCTCCTGAATCTATGATGCAATTGTGAACCAAGCTATCTCCTATGATCAAGGAGAGATAGAAGGGGGGAGGCTTGTTGATCTTGCTTGAATCTTCCTCCTCCTTGGGTTGCACCAAACTGGTGGAGACTGCCTTTTCTCTGACTGCTGCCTCATCACCTGACTGATTGACATCCTTTAGTGCCTCCTTAAGCAAATTCCTTTGAGATGGGATTGAAAGGGCCTCCCACATAGTGACGTTGAGGTTGGCCTTCTTCATCTGATCAACTATGTTGAAAGAAACACCAGTTGACTTTGGAGGCCCCTTCACGGCTACAAGGTCTGCCTTTGCTCTTTGGACGACTTGGGCCTCCTCCTGCCTCTTGTTCCCTTGCATGGTACTTTGGCTTGTATCATGGACGGCTACATTAGGTGTTGGGGCTTGGGCTGATGTTGAAGGTGAGGCAGCCTCCATGGCTCTCTTCTTTGACCTTGTATATTGCAGCATGGACTCACCATTTGTTTGGTTCAAACCACAAAATTCTGCCTCCTGCCAATTGACAAAGGTAGAATCCCCTTGTAAGTGAGCCTAGGGGCCAACACTAGGCTGATTTGGGTCATATTGCTGGCCAGAGGTGGTTGGCTCATCTTGCACTACTAAAGTTTGGACAAACCCTCCATTTTGGCATGCACCTTGGTTGTGTGGTTGATTACATGGTTGACACCAATATTGCTCTTGGGCGAGGTTATTTTTCATTGGAACTATCGCCTTTGAGTTGCTTGCAGTTGTGGGGTTCACACTATTCAACGGCCTGGCATTGCTCCATTGGTTTTGCCCTTGAAAGGGTGGCCTATTTTGCTGATAATTCTGATTTTGTGCTTGGTAAGGTCTGCTACACTAAGTTTGCTATCTTTTTAGTGCCACCAATTCATTGCCAAAGTTTTGCAATAGAGCCTTGACCTCATGGAGCTCATTGGAGGATGTAGAGGGTGTGGATGATTGTCTTGCGGGAACCATGGGAATAGGAGCCAAAGTGGGTTGTTGAGTAGGAGCTTCTGGGAAGAGAGGCATTGGAGGCCTTGGAGCTATATTCCCAGCCTGAATCAAACAATTTTCTGCTCTTATGGCTATGTCATATGCACCCGGTAGAGAGGCTCCACACATTGATTGGATCATAAGAGCTATATCGTTGTTGAGAGCTCTAAGATAATACAAGAAGGCATGATTTGGAGATGGCTTCACTAGAGTAGGAATTCTATTCCATGTCTTATGGAATCTGAAATTGAAATCTCCCATGAACTCGTGGGGTGCCCTCTTGACCGTAGTCAACTGCTCCACAAGTGATAGGTGGTCACTTTTGTCTTCGAAATGGTTGCACAACCTCTCCCCCAATTCGTCCCAATTGTGAATGGAGCTAGGCAGCAACCCTTTATACCACTACAAAGCTTTGCCTTTCAAAGATGTGGCTAAGAGTCTAACAGGAACATTATCCTAAGTGATATTATGGACGGAGCAGATGTTTGCAATGTCTTGAATGTGCTCAATGGGGGTAGTAGATGTTTCACTAGTGAAGTATGGTATACTCTTCAACGCAGCCACTAGTATGTCACTCCATTGAGTCAAAATAAGGGGACTCCCTCCATTTAAGATAACAAAACCCTGATTTCTTGGCATGTAGAACAATGGTCTATTGATATGAGTGGTGGGAGCCCTTGATAGTAATGGTCTTGTAAATGGAGGAGTAGAATGAGACCTGGGAGATGGAGTGTTTACAACCTTGACACCCCTAACTGGTGACAATGAAGGTCTACCTCTCCACCTTCCACAACCTGCAGATGGGAGCTCTACGAATTGGAAACTGCCTCTAGAAGACGCCCTTGTATGAATTCTGGGCATGAAATCCGCAACCGACCTCGGAAGTTCGGAGGTCTAGAGTTGCGGAGTATGACCACCTCGGGACCTCGGGTTCTGGGATAAGGAAGTTCGAGAGTTCGAAACCTGGGGGTCCCAAGTTTCCGAGCCTACGCACCTTGGAACCTCGGGCTTCCGGGGTTCCGAGGTAAGATGGCTTCACTGACTTCGGAACCTGGGGGTTCTGGGGTTCCGCAGTGAGGAATAATAGCGTGCAACAGACCGGTCTTGTGAACAAAGTCGCCAAGTGCTTGAAGATGACTGCCTCTAAAGGCTGAAATGCCAAGAACAACACTAAATTCTTAGCATGTGAATTGAATAAAGTTCCACCGAGCATGCTAAAAACTGTTATCACAAAAGCTGGCACCCTTGCTAAGCTATCAACTCAGCAACCTTGTGAAACATGGAAACAACCCTGAAGTGTGGGACCTTGCGCAAGGGGTTGAATCTCCAAAGAAGGGCGGCTTCCTTCTTCAAATAGGTGCAGGTGTTGAACCAACTCAACACTTTAAAACTAACTCCTAAGCCTATCCTAACAACTTGCAGAGGTAAAGGGAAGAGAATATTGCTTGAAATAAAAGGAGGTGATGCACCAAGAAGAGATTGTTTCTCTCCCTACCGAAATGGCACAAGGAACCAACTAAAAAACCTAAGAGATGCACAAATTCAATTGCATAAGTTACCCAAATGCATGCATGATTGAATGAGAGACTTCATTTATCTGTCATTCAATCATTTATCTTACCGAAGCTATCATGCATTAACAACGCATGTATGGAGGTTAGAGTTTGCTAAGTGTCAAGAGGGGAGAAGGATTCCCACAAGTCACACTCAGAAAACAAGTTAACACAGCATATATGGAGAGAAAAGCCACAAGACATACACCTATGATGAAGATAAGAAAAGCATACATAGGTTAGGAGGAGGCAAGAATGGTGATTTTTAATTAATCATAAATGCCAAAAGCCAATCTTACAGTTGCAGAAATGCAAGAATAACTACAAGTCTTCAAGAGAAGAGAAAGAGCATAGGAAAGGTCAAGGTAGCAAGGAGAGAACCCTTTACAATGAGGCTTAACAACCTTTATATAGAAAAATGGTTACAAGGTTGATCATGACCCCTGCATGTCAGTCTGGAAGTGTAGGGAAGTGCATGCACTTGACTTGCACATGTAAGCAACCTAGCCATACCCATAAAGAGCAATCCTGAGAAGGTGGACTGACTAACCTTCCAATGTCAGACATGACATAAGTCACCAAGCATGGCCCCGTACCTCCTTGATGGAAACCCTGCCAAAACATTTAATGCACCCTTGTGGCTCCACAAAAGAAAGTGCACAAGTCACCAAAGTTGTCGAAGCATTAAAAGCCTTGAGTGTCGATCACGCCATCCGGAAGTGTTGCCAATCGGAAGGAAGCTCGGAGACTTCAGAAGCTCGAACTCCCGAAGTGAGGAAGACAAGGGAAGGAGCAAGGAACTTTGGAACCTCGGGGTTCCGGAGAACTTCAAAAGGCTAAGGCAAGAACTTCGGAACCTCGGGGTTCCGGAGTTCCAGGGAACTTCAAAAGGCTAAGACAAGAACTTCGAAAACTCAGGGTTTCGGAGTTCCGGGGAACTTCAAAAGGCTTAAGGCAAGAACTTCGGAACCTTGGGGTTCCGGAGTTCCGAAGAGAAGTGGTAGCGAGGAAGAGGACTTTGGAACCTCAGGGTTCCGAAGTTTTGAAGAAAAGAAGGAAGAAGGGATAGGAGGGAACCTTGGAACCTCGGGGTTTCGGGGTTCTGGGGAAAGCAAGGGAAGGGAACTTCGGAACCTCGGGGTTCTGGAGTTTCGGGAAAGGGGAGAAGAAAAGAAGGATCTTCGGAACCTTGGTGTTCCGGAGTTCTGGAGGAGGAGGGAGAAAGGCTAAGGAGAGGAGGGCTTAGCTAGGGAAGGAGGGTTTTGAAGTTCCGGAGAAGGGAAGGGGAAGGGAGAAGAACTTCGGAACCTTGGGGTTTCGGAGTTTCGGAGTAGGAAAGAAAGCGGCTAAGGCAAAGAACTTCGGAACCTCGAGGTTCCAGAGTTCCGAAAAAGGAAGAAGGAAAGAGACAAGGGCAAAGAGAAAAGAACTTCGGAACCTCGGGGTTCCGGAGTTCCGTGGAAGAAGAAAAGGCCAAGGGAGAAACTTCCTCCGGTCAAGGCAACACTTCACACTTCATGATTCTTCTCTCCTTGATCAACTGGGGCCGCATTGGTCCATGGAACATATCTCTAATCGGTTCTCACTGATGGACCAAGGGTGTCATAAAATGACAACAGTTACCTTCACCTGTTTGGCTTTTTTCTTACCTTTATCCTTTCGTTTCAGCCTTTCTGACCTCCTCTCTTCTAAGCCACTTCTCTCTTTGTCAGTATTTTGATCAAGGTCTTGATCTGCTTCTTCAATTAACAATAACCCCGCTGTTTGGTTTAGGGTTTTGGGCTTTTGCTTTCCTTTTCTTGGGATGACCAACTCAATGGATATTAGGTAATCAAAATTCTGAAACAATAACTCATCATTTGCTTAACTTTTTTTACACTCAACAAAGTTTTCTTCCAGTATCAAGCTGGATGCATTTTTTAATATTTTATGTTCACACTTGCTTCACTTGTCTGATCTTGTTCTAGAATATTCAATAAACACAGCAATTGTTCAAATCCTAATGTTTAAAATGTACACTTGTCTGGACTCTATCATTATTTTTTCTATGGAACATTTGGCTTAAGCAGAATCATTAGACATTATTGAGCACAAAGTGCAGAAGCTTCCAGATAGCGTTAAAGCTATGCCTAGAATTTGTCAAACTACTGCTATTATTTCAACTTTAATACAGTTAATTCAGACATACTACAATTTTAGAGACTTCCCTCCATTTTTTCCTGCCCAACACTTGCTGTACAATAGATGTTTTTAGCCAACTTACTGGCTACTTGTGATGATAAGAAGAATCAAGGTATAACCAGTAGTAAATTGTGATTCCCAAGGTTTGTAATCTTCATATAAGCAAATAACGTTGACCAAAAATATAATGTAGTTAAATTGCTTTCTGTTCTAGAATAGTTTTCACTTAGTGCTGTAGGATGATTTTATTGACTCCCAGGTGGAAGGAGACTAATTTGTTGCCATCCAGTAATTGCCTCACTTAGCTTGGAAATTTAAACTCGTCCTTCAACACATCATGCATATCAGCCCAAGGCTTGCCAATCTGTCAAACTCTCATATGTTAAGGTCAAGTAATTGATTAATGGTTCACCGATCTTTCAGCATTTTTGGATGTAGCTCTTTGCCATAAGAGAAATATTTATTGAATATTGACCCTCTCTAGTAATTCTAGCTTGAGATCAACTTCAGCACATTTTTCCATATGATCAAGATTCATAGACTTCACTCATGCCAAATCTCAGACTGAGTATTGTTCTAATTTCCTTGTTTTTGTTCAGTTAGTCTGTATCCTTGGAGATGTCATGGTTATTATTAATCTAAAGTGTTTGCTCGCCTATCTAGACATGCAATTACTTAAGCAAAGTAATCTGGTTCCTACATTCATGAGTGACTCATATCAGAATATAAACATTTTTCAGAAGATATAAAAGTCGTTTCTTATTTCATTCAATGCTTCAATGCTCTTATACAAAAATGGGGTAGCGAATGATTTTGCAACAACATGATCCCTTTTCCCAACTATAAAACAAGTATATAAACTTGTTGACAGTTGCCAAGAAATTCCAACAGTTGATAACAACCCAAAACTACTTCAATCAGCCACTGCGACATAGCTATCCTCACAGACTAACTAAAATTACAAATAAATAATAACTAATATATGTTTTATTCTGTCTACATCAGCTCCCTCAAAAGACAAGAAGTCTTCCAGACAATAGAAAGTAGACAAAACAATCACTAAGAGGTTGGGTGTGAGAAGATGTCCCTCGTAGTGTAGACACTAAAGAGGAAGGATTGGATATTTAGAAGCACCTATCCACAATTTGTAGACTTGATTTGTTCTTTGCTTCAAATGATGAGTTGCCAATAGTAACCTTTTCCCAAGAAATTTAACTATTTGGACTGCCTCCATGAGTTGAGGTTTTGCCTTTAATTGGCAAGTCACAGTTTTGGCAATTTTTTTGTCCTTGTCAGCAATTTATCTGACATTGTCAGCAACCTTAGCCTTTTTTCAATTTTGTGAATTGGGTCTGTTGTACAAGCTGTGCTTGAAACTGTTAGGATAATAGTTAATAGTCAATGGTCAATCATATATGTAGTAGTTGGAATATTAGATGTCTACAGTAGCAGTAGTTGGTTTCATTAATAGCTACAGTATTTTACATTTCTATAGATGTAATCTTTCCTTCAGTTAATAAATAACCAAGATTTTTACCAGTTCATTTTCTGAACATGGTATCAGAGCATAGGGTTTTCGCGTTCGTCTAACCCTGCAAATCGTGGATTTCTTCTAAGGAAATATCGAGGGTTTTTGTTTCCTGATTTTTTGTGAGTCTCTCTCATAAAAAATTAAAACCCTTAACTGTCATCTGGGGTTTGTTCGTGGGTTTTTCTTACCCGTGCGGTTCTTTTTTTTTCGCGCGACAAAAAAAACTAGTGCCGCCGACAGAAAAAGACAGAGGGAGCGAAAAATACCGTCGCGAGTTGGAAAAAAACCGCGAAAATGCAGATCGCGTCACCAAAAATATCGTCATAAAATGCAGGTCGCGCGAGTAGAGAGAGGTCGCGGAAGGTGCCGAAAAAATCATGGGTCGCGGGGAGAAAACACAGAGTTTAGAAAAATAATATTCATGATTTTTGCAGAAAAGAAAAAAAAAGGGTTCCATTTTTTCGCGATTTTCTGTGTGCGGCCTGCCATTTCAACCCACGATCTTCTGCATTTTCGCATTTTTTTCGCGATTTTGGGACTTCCGTGCCTAGGTTTTTTTTGAAACCTTAGTCTATTTTCGGCACCCAAAATTAAAAACCATTAATATTTCTGGGTCTACAAATTTCTGCAATCTGCACGTTTATTTTTTAATGGCCTAGGGTTTCTACAACTTTGCCTAGGGTTTTGACCCTCCGTTTCAAGGCAGAATTTTATTCTAATTGCAGATTCTTGGTGGGTTTTTCGAGAGTTTTTCTGGATCATCGTCTGATTTTTCTGGGTCTTCTGAAAAAAATTGCCTTGAAAACCGTGCCAGGTTTCAGTTTATGCCTCAGAATCCGACTTGCAGAACTTGTCTTCTAGGCTAGAATTTTAAAATTCTGAATAGAAACTACTGAGTGTTTTATCATCATATTCTTCTTTTAATTTCTTGGAAATATGCACCAAATCATCAATTTGTGCTCCAATAGTGCATTGTGCTACCATTTCAATCTACAACATGAGGTACAAATAGTGAAATCTATACTCAAAAGAATATAATGCTTCTAGAACTTTGCCATCTGAATCATCAAAAAAAGAAGGCATTCGAACAAGAATCCATTGATGCTTCGTGTCAAGCATTTCTATGGTAGGCCATCCATCAAAGAAAGACTTTAACAAACTCTTCATGGGACTCACCCTCAGTGAAGTGTTGAATCCACCCAGCCTCTTGTAGGACTAAATGAGGAGTATTATCCAACTTCCATGCAATCTCAGCAACTTTGCTCATTATGTGTGCCATCAGTTCCAAGTCTTGTATATACTACTAGATAAATTCCAAGTGGATCACTAGAATTTGGTTTGGATGGTTGAATGATGTTCTCATGATCATTACTATGGACTAGACTATTGTAATAGGTGAAAAATGATGAGGGGAGATCAAGTGGAAAGCTTTACTCCCCTCAAAAGAGGAATGAAAGTTTCACAAAGGATTCCCTTCAAATTTTCACACATTACATTCAAAAGAGGGGTTGAATTCACTAGATCCAATCCCCAATGGTAAGAGATTGAATACTAAGTGAATTGCAGTAAATTTGGAAAGTATTAGGAGAGTAAATTAACCCACTTTTGTAGTAGACTAGTTCAAAAGAGGGGTTGAATTCACTAGATCCAATCCCCAATGGTAAGAGATTGAATACTAAGTGAATTGCAGTAAATTTGGAAAGTATTAGGAGAGTAAATTAACCCACTTTTGTAGTAAACTAGTTGAATTAAGCAAATTGAGACTAAGTGTAGAAATGACAAAGAAACGATTATAGCTTAAGATAGAGATGCAGGATGAAGTTGTGCGCCTGGAATTAGCAGTAGAATGTCGAGACGAAGCTTCCCTGCAAATCTAAGAAAAAGTTGCAAGGACCGTACGTAAGTTATGCACGGTCCTCCGAAAAATCCGTGCCCCGAAAAGGGTTTTTTCGTCTCTGAAAATGAAGCCTAAACCTACAAGTACAGTCGCGCACCTGCAACCTGCACACAGAAAAGAGAAGGAAATGTTGTTGGGATTGGGGCCTTTAGGTCAAACCCCGTTTTGGAATTAACCAAGTGGTTGTAAAATGCTGCAAGTAAATGAAAGGAAATGTCTGAAGTAAAATCTACATCAAGAAGGGGATGTAACTGAAATGTTGATACCTTTGTAGATGAATTTGCTTGAATGGATATGTGAAATAGGATGTCTTGAATGTTGATAGAAATCTCCTCTTCAATGGTTGAATCCTTGTCTTGAATGCAACACCTAGCCTTGAAAGGAGAATTGAAATGCTCAATGCTTGTATGAATGCTTGAATGCTTGATGACGATAATGGAGACCTCTTGCTTGTTTGCCTTACTTTCGCTTGCACTTGATTTCGCTTATTTTCCGCTTATTTTCGCTTATGCAAATAGGAGGGGAAGTGCTCCTTATATACTTGCCAATTAGGGGTGTTTAGGTAATTCCCGTCTTAGGCCGACATAGGAAAACCTTTTCCCGCTCACAAATTGATAAGCCCAATGCAAGGGGGGACCAAAGGGCGCCCAAAATAGGGCCAGGACAAGGGCGCCACGCCCCTGTCCTTCCCTAACTTAGGACAGATAGTGCAGAATGACTAAAAATGCAAGTTTTTGATGTCATGAGCATGTTTCGGGCCTTTGATCAGGCTTAGGGATTCATCAACTAATGCAAAGACCCAAATGCGGTCGAAAATTGCAAGGGTCGCAATTTTATGACGCTACATTTAGCCCCCACTTTAGTGGGAGTATAAGCGTATGCCAATACTACTAGTAAAATACAAGGAGGCAAGATTGAAAGACTTTCACCACGTCAAGGAGGCAAGATACACCAAGCCCCTAGTGGACTAAGGATCTTACATCTTCGATTGACAAAGTAAAAGGGAAGATCAAGAGAGAGAGAACCATGATTGCAAGTAGTAAGGTTCCCCTCACTATGAGTCATGAAAAGAAAAATACCAAAAATTACAAAGCAAAGCCAAAGTCTGCTAAGTAACTCCAAGTATGAAGAAGGAAAATATGAGTGGAGTGTATGCCCCCACGTTAAAGCGATCACGCACGCCTTATCGAGAGCAATTGCTTTGAGGTAGGATACACCTAAGAGAGAGAGAGAGGGAGCACGTTATAGCAAGGATTTAGCCCCCATTCGAGGAATAAACCCAAGGATAATGGACACAAAACACAAAGCACGAGGTGGCTTCGCTTTCCTCGGGGTTAGTATGATGTATGATAACTCATGTATATATATGCATAGAATAGTCCTCATTCCCCAAAGAAAGGAAACCACCTTGGAAGAAAGGGAACACGTGTGTCTTTTGAGTCAACATGAAAGAGACCAAAAGAGATCTCAATGCTTTGCATCGTCCTCAAGTAGACATCACTAGGGACAACAAATAGAAGAATAGGGATACACATAGAAGAATGGTCACAAAAGAGCAAGAAAGGAAAGAGGTAGAGGATCTACGGTACTAATGTAGCTAGTCTAGCACGACATCCACCTCCCGATCTTGCTGATCATTATTTCGGAAAGGCGGGAAACACGCCAGAGGAACGACATCGAGCACAACAGATGGAGCTATCACAAGATCCAAACAAGGACTATGCTCATGTGCTAAGTCACTTTGTTCGTTTCTAGGAGCTAGGATTAAGACTTTTGAAAATTTTGTAGATAAATGATTGTCAACATCAACATTTCATATTCACTATCAGAAGCATTAGGAGTTGTATTGCCATCATGAATAACATTTTCACCCATTTCTTCATCAAAATTTATAAAAAGAGGATCTCTAACATGAATAGAAGTAAAATCATCACATGTTTTTTGCATCTTATAATTTGGAGATTTAGGTTCAACATCTTGCTTAGGAGAAAATGGAATCATGTCAACTGTTGGTGTTTTGGGAGATTGAATAGTTTGAGAAACAACTTCACAAGCTCTCGCACGACGATTTCGTCGGCGTTCTCTCGCACAACAATTCCGTCTAGTTTTAGCGGAAGGCTGAGAAGACTGAGGTATAGTTGTTGAAGGAGGAATATTCTCATCTTTGGCAGTTGGATGTTTAAGTTGAAGTCTTTTAGGTTGGACAAGAGGAGAGGTAGGTCTCTTCTCTCTATAAGAGGAAGGAGGTGGAACTGCACCATATAAAGGAGGAATGTTTGGTTTAGGAAGGAGACCAGGTCCATCATGAGGAGGAGGTATAGGTCTAACCTTAGGAGGAATATTATTGTTCTTCTTAGGAGAAGGCATAGTCTCATCCATAGCAATAGGTTGGGAATCTTCCGTAGGAGGAAGATTAGTTCTATCCGTTAGGGGAAGAACGTCATCTTCAAGAATGATGGGAATATCAAGTTTTGGAGTTCTAGGTTGGCTTAAGGATAAAATCATATCTTTCTTCCATTTTTGATAAGATTGAAAGAGAGCATCACTTCTTGGTGGAAGAGATTCAAATTGTTGAGGCCAAAAGTAATCAATAGGAACACCTGGGCTTCTTTCGGTTGGTCGAAATAAGCTATGGTTAACAGTTATGATTTCTCCATTGTGGGGGAATTTCAAACACTTATGGATTGAGAAGCAATAGCCTTCATGGAAGATAGCCAAGGGTAGCCTAACTTCACACGGAATTGTTCAGATGAAAGAATGATAACAAAGTTGACATCTATAGATTTAGTATCAACCTCAATAGGAAGTGTGATAGAACCAATAGTAGGACAAGAAAATCCATCAAATAACTTAACCACATTAGCATCATCATAGATTGGTTGATGCAAATGTAAAGTATAAAGATATTCTTCAGTGATGACATTAACCATGCAAGAGGGATCAATAAGAACACCATGACAAGGTTTGCCTTGGATCTTCGCAACTATGTATAAAGGGCCATCAAGTGCCCTAATGGTCTCACTAGGATAAAATGTGATACATGGATCCTTAGGTGTTTCTTGTTTCTCTACTAAATTAAGCACATTTTGAGCTATGAAAGTGACATCAGTGGGGGAGAAAGAGGTATGTTCAGTCTCAATCACGTTAAAGGTATGAGAGGGTAAAGGATCAATGAAAATCTTAAGATTTTGACTAGGAGGAGCTACTAATTTGTTTCCCTTATCATTCACACCTGCCACAGATATAATATTATTATCAATCAACTCTTGAATCTTACATCTTAATGCAAAACATTTTTCAGTATCATGACCAGGTTGACGATGAAATTGACAAAAAGAATTATTATCAAAGTGAGGTGAAGTTGCCTTAGAGGGGTCAACTGGTTTTATTGTAGGAAGTTTAATCACATTTCTTTGTAACAATTGAGACATAATGCTATACAAAGATTCATTCAAAGGACTAAATTCTCTCTCTTTTGAAAAATTTAGAAATAGGAGGCACACCTATTGTAGCATTCACATTCTTGTTGTTGATGGTGTCATTGAATTTGATGAAGCCTTTGTTTGGTTTGAACTTCGCAAACGGTTGTTGAGCACTCTCACCCTTATCACTCAGAGCCATAGGAGTAGATTGCTCCATTTGACTCATAGTCAGTTGATAATTGTGAAGTGTTGCGCACAACTGCGGAAAGGAAGTAAACTCAAAAAAGAGAAGTTTTTCCCTAATGTCTTTTTGCAAATTAGAAATGAAAATTCTTTGAATATCATTATCAGGCACTGGAAAAGAGATTTGAGAACACAAATGCTTGTATCTACCAATGAAATCAGTCACTTTTTCTTTAACACCTTGTTTACAATGCATTAAATCAATCAAAGTCATTTTAGGGCCTATGTTGTTTTGAAATTGTTGAATAAAAGCATTTGCTAATTGTTCAAAAGAAGTAATAGAATAAGAAGGCAAAGAGCAATACCATTGTAAAGCCTTATCTCTTAATGTTCTAGTAAACAATTTGGCAAGCAATCTTTGATCATGAGCAAAGTCAGTACAAAAAGTTTGGAATGTTTTGACATGTGTTAAAGGATCACCTTTTCCATTATAGAGTTCCAATTGAGGGACTTCAACAGGTTTAGGAGGGACAGCTCTAACAATATCAAGAGAAAGTGGGCTCGCAACATCAAATGTGGGCACACTAAACTTGGATTGACTCATTGTAGCAATTTGTTGTTGCAAAGAAGACATAGTTTGAGCAAGGTTATTAATGGTTGCTTCAGTTGAAGAATTTATGTTAGACATGTTTGATTGAGAAGGTGGTGTGAGGTTATTGAAAGAAGGCATTGATTGAGAATAAGGTGGTGGGACACTATGGTAATTAAGCATAGGTGATGATTGAGTAGGGAATGGGACAATAAAAGGAGGAGTAAAATGATTGAATGAATTGCCCCCTTGTGTCACATTGATTGGTTGAGAGACAATAGGAATACTCATTGAACACATAGATAAAGATGGAGGATTGAATGAAGAATAGGGATTGCCCCCATGACTAATGGTTGTAGGTATGACATTTTGAGTTGAAGTAGCCATGATGTTTGAAGTGAAAGTAGGAATACTAGCCATAGAAGTGGTCAAAGGAATAAAATGATTGATTTGTGTATGAGGTTGTGAATAACCTAAGTTCTCAACACAACTCTTCATGGGCATAATATTAGAATCAACAATGGAATTGTGACCCATACCACGCAATAAATCAATTCCATTCTTATCACTTTGAATTATGCATTTTAGACCTTCAATTAATGGAAGAGCTTCACTATTAGGATATACTTGGGACATCCATTGTTGAAAATTGTCAAATTGATTGTCCAATTTTGAAAGTTGATCTATGGAAACTCTAGTCAAAGCTTCTTCTTAATCATGGGAATCATCAATTGGGTAAGTAGAGATGTTATTACGATGGGAAGAATTAGCAATATCCTCATTGTAGAAGTCACCCAAATTAGGCTCCATCTCTTCGTGAATTAAATCTTGGGAAGCCTTAATTCTAATGCTTCGTCTAACAAGGATAGTATAGGTAGGACTAATAGTTGTAAACTCATGCACTAGAGCGAAAATTTGAATTTTGAATTTTGGGAACAAAGTTTGCAAAATTCAAGAAAATGATGATTATACGATTTGAACTTTGTGGAAAGAAGAAATGACACAATCTCCAAGAAAGATTTATAATTAATAAAAAGAGATTGAAATTTAAAATTAGGGCCAATGGGATACCACTTAATTTCAAATTTCAAATTGACAAATTAAGATCTTAAAATTAGGGAAGATTATAATTGACAAATTGACAAATTAAGATCTTAAAATTAGGGAAGATTATAATTAACCACTTAATTTTAAATGTTTCCTTAAAACTTGTAATGTTGAAATTGAGAAGTTTTTTCGATTTTAGAGGGATCAAAATTCGACAAAATCAACCAATTCTCTGGATTTAAGCAATTAAATACAGTCATAGATGGATAGGAAGGATAATACTCTATACTCAATTGAAATTTGCTAGCTACAACTAATGGTATCTGAGTAAAAATTGCATTAAAAAATAATGGAATCACGTGTCATGTAAATAATGGACTTTAAAGATAGAAACTATTGTATTCTTACTAATAGTAACTCCACCAATTATATATTTCCCCCTTTCTCATCTCAACCATTTATTCAGTCATCATGGAAACAATGTCTGGATCCCATATAGCCCCCATTAATCTCCTCTTAAAAAGATCTAGGATACACTTCCATTCATTATTTGTAGGATAATCTTTTCGCGTGCCTCTATTTCCCTTACTCTAGATGTTTGTGTATTCCTGTTTTGTGAAGTTGTACCTAAAAATTATTTTTATAGCTTCTTCTTTTTGGCTTTGATTAACATGTGTTGTAGGTTTCAATGCCAAGATTCTCGAGCATGGGACACCAAATACAGGACAAAAATCATTAGGAGTATGTGTGATAATCACTACTAAGTCCATCGATTGAAGTTTTGAACAATAGATTTTTTTCTCCTCTATTATAGTTAGTTATTATGCTTATTAAGGCTCAAACTCTCAAAAATTAAAATCAAGAACATGCATTGCTTTGTCTACCCAAGCAGCCATTAGTACAACTTTGAGTGAGTGATCTTCAAGACTATTTTCCCGCCATGACCGACATTCCATGGTTGTCAGACTCTCCCAAATGATAGATTCTAAAATATTGATTCCCTTCACTTGTGGTTCTCTATGTTTTCCCCTTTCCTTTCATTCTTTGCGTTGATCATTTCCCTATTGTGCCAATATTTTCTTTTTGGCCTTGTCTATAGTTTTTTTCAAGATTTTTGGTCTATGCACAAAAGAGCTAAGTATTACTTCATTGTCTAAAACTCTCTTATTCCATTTTCCTAGCATGCTCTCTACTTGTAGTTGTTGAACTTCTTTAACTGCAAAGTATTGGGGTAACTATTTTGCAAACTTCTTATAACCACAATTAAATTTAAATTCCTGGGACTCAAATTAGCAATTATTCCAATTGATTTTTATTATTTCTCCTTATATCATACCACTGAAGCTAACTTCAAAAAATATATGCCAAACAATTGTGATACTATGAAATAATAATTTATTTGACCTTTCAACAAGAAATTGAAGTTGGTGAACAAAAGACCAATCCCTTCCAGCCAAACTCTAAACACAAACCAATTTTTTTCCGAACTAGGGCCCTATAGGAAGTTGTTTGGTGGCATGCAACAAGGTTGGTACTATACACCAACAATTTTCAACTCCAAACAATTCATGCTATCCTATAATTATGCAGAATTTGAATCATACAGTTGAGATGAATAAGCTGGTTTATATGGCACAAAGAATGTGTGGAGTATGTAAATCATGCAACTGTATAGCAATATCTTTGCACAATAGGAATTAGAAACTGTATAGATCTAGAATTCAATTGCAAGGAACAATCACAAAGTACAAGGAGATCATTTTGCATAGCTACAAGAGGGCTAGGTTGCAACAAACAATAGGGCACTTAAAGCCTTTGAGCAGGTTGCAACAGATAATAGTGTTCATTAAATAAGAATAAATAGAGAACTGTATGGTGGTTGTTTAACTTTTGAAAGCAATGGTACAACATACAACAAGGATTTTAGATCAAAGAATTTAGATTGTCCAAAGGAAGGATGTACAATGATTGAAGGAACAGATCGTAGGATGTTAGAAATTAATGTGGGCCATACAGTGGAGGAAGATAGTGCAAGTCCAACAACATTGGTGATCAAGGGGCATACGGTAGAAGAAGGTGCAAAAAGTTGTATAGTAGCAAGATTAGTAGATAGGAAAAAACTATAACTTACAACAATTACATAATTTTCTACAATTTTTTGCTTTTTAATTTTTATCTTAACATCTTTATCTAGTATTTTTCTTTTTCTCTTCTTATCTTTTCACACAAATTCAATTTATTGTCTAATTTTACCTCCATTTCATTTCAACTCATACAACACACATATGGTCCTTTGTAAAACTCATTAGTACAACAAATACTTGCGAATTCCAATTTAAAAATTCCTTCAGCAATATAAGTTGAGTCAAACCTTGATTGTTTTTGTTGGCTTCCCTTGTCCACCGAGAGTGTATTATACTTGGAATTTCTCGTTGTTGGTACCAAAACTCGTTAGTTTAAGTCTTTCTTTGAACTTTTGAACTGTATGGTCATATCTTGATTGCTCCACCACAAGTGAGGATTTTACAATAACCATCGAGAAAAATCCCAAAGCAACCTTTCCTTTTGGATATAGGAATGGGTGTCTATCAAAGAATTTTTGGTATTCTTCCATAAGTTCCTCTAAATCTTCAAGTTTCTCATCCCTAGGAAGTCAACCAAGGTTAACATTTCTCGAAGAGAGGTCAAAGTTGATATACCCAATATATACACCAAAGTATGGCAAATGTATCCATAATTTGTCATATAACTTAATCCATCTTGTAGGTGGACCAAAAAAACATTGGATTAAGTGTAGGAGTGTTCTTGGTATTGCAATTTCTTCGTCCTTGTCCATAATTTTTTTGTTCAATTCTTTCTCTTCCATCTCCTCACAGTCAATCATATTGAATGCTATTTGGGCTTCTTGTTTCACCTTATATGTTTTCAATTTGGAACCGTTTACAACATCCTTTATCAAGGTCCATCTAAATTTCCTAACCTTTTGGAACTGTTTACAATGTCCTTTATCAAGTTTCAATCTAAGTTTTCTAATCTTATGGACCCATTTACTAATATTTCTCTAATTTTGAATGGTCCTATCCAAATGGCTTTAAACTTACCTTGTTTAATTTTGTTATGCCCATTATATTCTAATGCTAATTGTCTGGGCTTGAAGATCATTCTTCAAAGATGTTTGTCATGCCAATATTTTCTCCTCTTTGCATTACTTTTGTTGACCATTGTGTCATAATTCTGTCTATCCAACTTGTTTATGTGAAGAGTCATTCTTTGAGACTTTCGTTATCACCCAATCTATTTTCTATAGCAATCCTTAAATTGGGAACCACATATTCCATAATTACCATCACCTCTTGACCATACATTAGTTGGAAAACAATATGTTTGATAGTTACTTTAAATATTGTTCAATAGGCCCATAGTAATCCATAGATCCAAGACTCACAAAGTTTTTAAAAACTTGCGAGATTTTTTTGCTCTGTGAGTTTTTCAGCTAAAAACTCGCAGAGAAAACTTAACAACCTTTTGGCGAATCAACTAGTCTTTAGCAAAAACTTGACTACATAACACCTCAAATTTCTTCAACTCAATCCCATTCTCTTTATTAGAATATATACATGAATTTCATGTACATATTGGTAGGATGTTTGATAGTGGTTTCAGATCTCTAGGAATTATAATGCAAGTTCTAGGTTTTAGAAGATCTTATAAATTTTCAGACTTAAAGTCAAATTTTAGTAATTATTAGCATTCTCTTGCTCTCTCTATCTTACTCACTTTATCTGCCCTAAATTCTAGACCTGTCTCTCTCCCTATCACTCTTCCTCAAAACTATCTCTCTACTGCTCTATCTCTCTCTCCTCTCTCCCCTATAATCTAGACCTCTCTCTCTCTCTCTCCATCAAACCCCCACGAGGGATGCTACCCTCAACCTCGTTTTGGCGAGGTGGAGGAGCCACAACAAACTTCTAGGACTAGAGCCTTTAGTTCTACCTCACACCTAGTTTTCACTAGAGTTGGGAAGAGGAAGATGTAAAATATTTTGATATAGTATATGCTTTTAGTTTTACAAAAAACAATTTGCTATTTTCATTTTGCTTCAAACTATCAACCATTAGCATTCCACATGAGGAGGCCATTTTGTACCTAATTTGCATTTAAATTAATCAAATATAACTAGAGTTATCTTGCTTCTTTAATGTACTCATTTATTGACTCATTACAAGCATCTCCTCATTGAATTTTGCGGAAAAAAAGTGTTTCTAATGAAATTTAAGCAATTTTTCAAGTTGCTGAAATTTCTACTGAGTTTTTGATGAATTTTTGTCGAGTCACATTTATAGGCCTTGTTAAGTCCAAGTTTTTCAACTATGCTACAAACATCTTTTCTTCCCAATTGATACCTTCAATCCCACAATATTTGTGGATAACTGAGATATGTACTTTATTTGTTGACTCTACTTGGTTGTTTGCTCTCAAGTAGTATGAGCTAGAGAGGGTATGGAAGATCCAAAATTCACTCATCATTATTAGATCACATGACTCACAAAATGTCCCCTCTATTACTCATTACCTATAATGGGATCCAAAACTTGTAACTATCTATTCATAGATAAACTTGTTGTACTTAATGTCATATTGTCTAGTAATCCTCTTCCTTCTGCCCACTTCATTAGGTACTCTATTGCCATTATGATGTATTTAAATCTATGTATTTTACTGCCCTTGAGAAGACCTATGAATCTAGTCCCCACCTTTCGAACAATTCTTGTGGTCGGGATGGTGAGAGTGGCATGAAATCCCTTTTTAGCGGCTTCCCTACTCTCTAGCATGTATCACATCCAACTACCCACTTCCTTGCCTTCGTATGGAGTGGTTGCCACCATAAACCGACTAGGAGAATTTTCCTTGTACCAGAATCCAAGTCCATATATCCACCAACCAATCCTTCATGTGCCTCTTCCAACACACCCATTACCTCTTCTCACATCACACATCTTCTTGGGATGTGTTTTGGGCCCATTAACTATAGTAGTTGATTGATCAATTGAAATGTTTTGGGTTTGAGTGTTGATTTCCTTCTTTATCCTAGTGGCATATGCTTAAAAAATAATGATGTTGAAAGGTATTACCTGATGTTCTTGTACCATGGTGGCAGTGTTGCTAGCTAGAATAAGTGGACATCAATGAAATCTTCATCTATACCTTTGAGGGTTTCTCTATTATTGGTTATTGAGAGCTAATCTGCAATGACATGACTTTTCCTTGGTCAAATTACAATTATGAAAGTAAATTCCTAAAGTAATAGCAGCCATCTACTTACCCAGCCCTACCTTGTGCATCAACGTCTGATGGTCCATATAATATGTGAATGGAGTTGCCAGTAGATAGTGCCAAAACTTATGCACTAAGTAGATTTTGCACATGACTACAACTAACTTGCAAAGAATACTAGATGATCAAAACTTTGAGGCGTGACTTTTGCTAGTGTGGCTCTACTAGAAAAGTTAGATACATCCACATGAACATGAAATTCTTTATTCCAATCCAAATATGCTAAAAGGGGAGAATTGATAAGTCATACCTTTAGTTCACTGAAAGCTTTTTCTTGATCCTCTAACCATGTGAATGTCACTCCTTTCCTTGTGAGTACCTCCAACGGATGTGATATGTGGGACAAATTCTATAAGAAACCCTATTGGAGGATTAAAGATGCCTACAAATACAGAAATTGCCAACAAACAAAAGACAATATAAGTGTCCAATGAAAATGCACAAACCACATGAAAACCTTGATCACACTCCATGCAGGAATGGAAGCATATATTTTTGCCCAAATAAACAATAATGTGTAGAAGTAAAATAATATCTGAAAATAATTTTTTTGTATTCTGCATGCTTGGAGAGGCCATAAAGTCTCTCCAAGCCAAAAAAAAAAAATGCTTCGGAAACAACTTTACCGAACATAGGCATATTTGCAATCAAAATTTGCCATAATGACCTCTCGGATGCAATGGAGATGCACATTCAGCCTCAAACTGAACCCAATGAAAATTCAAGCTAAAATATACCTTTCAAGAGGAATCTTCAAATCTAGATCACTTTGACACCATGTTAGAGTATTAGATGACTCTACAACACCCCCAGGATCTATGAAAGAACAAAATAACTTCCACAAGAGAGAATGACAAGAAAAATTATTTCAAAATGCAAGATTGATAATATTGCTAATGGACATGAAAATCTACATAATGAAACTTCACATATAAAGGCAAGGTGAGTATGGAGGATTAGACAAGATGTTGACAAGTGTCTTAATCCTATGCAACTGATAACCTATCATCCACATAAGGTGGATAAGTGATAGTGTGATAAGTCCATGAAAGGTGGAAGTTCAACTTAAGGTGTGTTGATGTGTATTTTGTACACAACCAAACACAGAATAAAATACCTAAAGGGTACCT
This sequence comes from Cryptomeria japonica, assembly GCF_030272615.1. NCBI lineage: Eukaryota > Viridiplantae > Streptophyta > Pinopsida > Cupressales > Cupressaceae > Cryptomeria > Cryptomeria japonica. Next base: position 544,890,371 of record NC_081405.1, read on the forward strand.
TATCCTCTCTTGAATAAAGCCTCCGAATGCTGAAGATGTCGCGAAAAGGATCAATTGGGATGACTTCAAGGTTCTTCGTTGTAGGATCTCTACGTGTGGATAAGCACCAGTGGTATGATGTGATTTGCTGGAATCACAAGGGGACTTACACTTGATGACTAAACGTCTGATTTGCTGGAATCACGAGTCCTATTTTCTAACTGGAAGACAAACAAATGGCAAAAGATGCAAGGTTCAGGAAGTCTACTCTACTACCTAGAATGCGAGAAGATGGATGAATGACTAGGTGGAGTCCTACTAGGCTAGGTCTCACCATCAGGCTGAACAATTCAACACCAACTCAGTGCGATCTTCTAAGGGATGCTTCCAATATGTTCAAATCGTACACCATCTGACACTGATCACCATTCAAGATAATGCATGAAACAATAGACGTGTAACGACTTAAGATTAAGCTCATTTTATTCCAATTGACCACGCAAGGCACACTTACCATCAGCAAGAGGCTAGTGGTTTGAATTAGATGGATTCCACACAGGTGCATTCAACAATTTCCTTCATTCGATCTAATCATCTACCATCTAGAATTGAAGATTCAACAAAAAACCATGCATATTGCAAGAAACGACACACTTCACCATTACTTCAATGAAAATGGAGTTTATTTACAATCAATGGCAACAATTTCTTGCCTTGTCCTCCTATTCTACTCTAATTGCTATTCTATCAACTGACTACTCACCTTCTAACTATTCACTAACTATTGGCTTTCTATTCGTCTTTACAAATGAAGAGTCGGGGCTTATATAGTGCCCTTAATACAATTCAATGGCTAAGATCAATTTGAGATCAATGGCCAAGATTCTACAATGAAAACCCTAATTAGGGTTTGTTACAACAAACTCAATTCTGACCAATGAAATAATTGTATTAATTGGACACATGTCTTCTCTGGAAAATTCGACCAATGGATAGCCGGGGTAGGTACATCGAAGTTTGTGCCACCTCCCATGAGTTAGGTACATTGAATCTGGACATGCCGAGGTGGACCAATCCGACTGGAGGAGTGATGACTAGGATGCCACCTCGTCTAACACTTGCAACTTGGTAGATATCCAATTCGATGATGCTGAGAAGCTAGCTTTAATTAATTCATCTGAAACCATCGGCTTCTTCAATGAACCCTTGCTCTGACTCCTTTTGTTTTTGATGTGCAGGATGATGATGTACCTCGCCATGGAATGCTGGATTGGAAGAGGTTATTCCTGACGATGCTTGACCGAAGAAGGTCGTCCTTGTCGATGCTGGACTGGAGGAGGTCGCCCTTGTCCTTGCTTGATCTTCTTTGATGAAAGTCTGCTAAGTAATAGATCCTCCGACTTTGGGTGGTTATTTGAAACCTACACAAAAACTTCAAAATTAGTCTTTGAGCATAACACCTTAAAGCATGAAATTTAAGGCCTTCCAAGGGTATAACTTAAGATATTAATTTGAAAAAAAACATGATAAATCAAGAATTATACATTTTCAAATTAATTATGAATGGAAATTGGATTCTCAAGACTTAGATTTTACAAAATTGCTATGAAATCACAATAAGTCTTGAATAAGAACTTCAAAAAAAATGATTCTTCATACCTCCTTGAATGCTTAACTACAAAACCTTGAAAAATGATGAAAGAAGACCGGATTTTGATGGACAAGGCTTAGATTATAGTCCTCCCTTGGATGAATTACGCCTCCATTAGCCTTCAAAATGAATTTCAGCTTCTTTAGTCTCCACACTTAGCAAAATTTCGCCTTCAAACACCTTCCAAAAATCTGGAAATTATCCTCCAGCTTGCTCAATTTCGCACCTCCAAATATGCTCTTCAAGTTCGCATGAGAGATAATGCAAGAATGATTTGAATTTGCTAAAGAACCTCTCCCATTATATAGAGCGCTCATCTTGATTTACCATGAGGCCGACCTAGCAAATAAACAAAAAATAAAATAAAATCCCTTTTAGAAGGAGGCCGACTTAAGTATTTAGTAGCAAAATAGGATAAAATCCCATTTAAAAGGAGGCCAACATGTTTATTTAGCCAATAAATGTGTTTTGAGTGCTCACCTTCATTTAAAATTTGAAAATTAATTTCAAGGCTTCAAAGGTGGGTTTTTTCATTTGTTTTAAGGCTTAGAATCTAATTAATCAAATTATGAATGCCTTAATTTATGCGAGTTTTCCAAATGTCTTGAAATAGGCAAATTTGATGAAAGGCTATAGGCTAGCTTAGGAATGTTAAAGCTTGATCAAGACTCCTTAAGCATCAAGATATCCATAGTGATGGTTTGAACCCCTTGTCTAGACTTGCTCACTAGATAAAATTGAAATTTTCTCAACCAATATTTGCAAATTTCCATGCCTTTGTATTCTCAATCTTGTAATTTGCCTTAGACTCAATCAAACAAGGTTGAATGATAGATTTTTTGATATTTTCGCCCTGGGCCTCCTGAGAGGGTCAAGAGAGATTTTTCCAATTAGGTCTTGAATATCTCATTTCTTTCACTCCAAAATTTCCCGGAAGGCGAGCTTATGCTTGTTTTGACCTAATCAAGTCTTGCATTTCAATTTTTTATGAGGAAATTAGGTGAACATGTGAATTTCGCCCTGGACCCTCTGGAAGGGTCAGGAGCGATTTTTGCTTTTTGTAGCTCATTTTTTATCATTCCAACTTCAATCCACCTCACAATGCTAGGAAATATCTTTCTTCTTTCTCCCAATCCAAGTTTGATTTCGTTCTGCAAGGCAAAATGGGAGATTTTAGGATTTTCGCCTTGGGCCCTCAGCAAGGGTCAGGAGCGAATTTTGGGTTCTAGGCATATTTCTTCATGATTTTAACTTGAAATCACTTCTAAGGCAAAGAACATCATGCCTCCCTCCCATCCAAATCGAATAGCAAGATCTTGTCTTAATTTTGCAAAATTTCGCCCTGGGCCCTCAGCAAAGGTCAGGAGCAATTTTTGCAATTTTGACTAAAAATCTTCATTTTTCCAACTTGAAACTCCTTTGCAAGGTAGGTTCTCATCTTTCATCATGCTTTTGACACTTCATTTCAACGAAACCAAGCAAGAAAGCCTCCTTCTAAGCCTTTTCGCCCTGGACCCTCAGCAAGGGTCAGGAGCGAATTTTGCAATCTAGACTCAAAATGTTTCATTTTTCACCTTGAAACCTCTTTGACATTCCAAAACTAAGCAAAAACATCCCCCATAAAATCTTCGCCCTGGGCCTCCTGAGAGGGTCAGGAGCGAATTTTGAATTTTAAGCAAAATCCTTCATTCTTCAAAGTTAAAACTTCTTCAGGAGGCAAAAGGAAGTTGTTCTTGTTTCACTCATGCCTAAAACTTGACTTTTTTCATTGCAAGATGAGAGCTATTGGGAATTTCGCTCTGGACCCTCTGGAAGGGTCAGGAGCGAAATTGCCTTCCTTGTCCAGAATTCATCATTTTGCATGCTTCCAAACCTTTGAATGATGTTCAACTTTCATTCCAAGAGACCCTACACAAAACAAGTTAGCCAAAATTTGTGAAAAATAAGCTCATATAAAATTTTCGCCTTGGACCCTCAGCAAGGGTCAGGAGCGAAATCTTCATCCCAAGCTAAACTGCTCAATGTTCAAGTTTCAAACCACTTCACAAGGCAAAATTAGATGGTTTTCCAAGTTAGGAACAAGGTTTCAAGCTCAAACAAGGTGGCAAATGAAGTTTATGATGAACTTCGCTCTAGACCCTTTGGAAGGGTCGGGAGCGAAATTCCTCTTCCAAGCTAGAATCCATCATTTTTCCAAGGTTTTCAAACATTTCCAAAACATGTCCACTTTTCCCTTCAAAATGCCTTGCAAATCAAAATTTGGTCAAATAAGGCAAGAAATGAGTCCTAGGTTGATTTTCGCTCTGGACCCTCTGGAAGGGTCAGGGGCGAAATTCGCTTTGGAACCTCTGGAAGGGTTAGGAGCGAAATTCGCTTTGGACCCTTTGGAAGGGTCAGGAGCGAAATTTGACATTTTTTTTAGACTCTCCGTCAGGATAATTTTATGGAATATAACATTTAAGTATAATCTTATACTTTAAGTTATATTCCATTTATACTTTCAGGATGTTTGAGAGTGGTTTCAGACCTCCAGGAGCTATATTGCAAAATCTAGTTTTTGGAGGATTTTAAGTTTTCCAAACTTAGTCAAATTTCAGGATCAGGACATTCCAGACTTAGCCAAATTTCAGGATCAGGACATTCCAGACTTAGCCAAATTTCAGGATCAGGACAATCCAGACTTCATCACTCACCAACTTGACCTAACTCAAGCAGAACCTGCTATCTAGGTGATCCCCTTGGCGACACTTGAAAGCTAAAGGCTAACAGACAAAACCCTAAAAGACCTAAAAAACAAACCCTAGAAAGCAAAAAGCAGGGGTCCCCATTTGCAATGGGGCGATGTGTGAATACGTCACAACAAGGTGGAAAAGCAATAATGTGATAATACCACCTGTTAATGTGATAGCTTTGGTCAGTATCCTTCAGAGCCGACATAGACAACTAAATTGTCTAATTCAAATTTTAAAAACTCGGACTCGGCAAACCAAAAAATTGGACTCGGACTCGTACTCGTGAAAAACTTGGCAAAAAAAAACCATAGTTTTATTATAAAAACATAAAGAAATTAATGGATTTAGAGAACATATGAGCCATAATTGAAACATTACACATGTCATATGATATCCAAACACTCAATATTTGAAATTTAATCATTCATACTCATAGTTTCAAACTTTAAAATCTATGATAGGCTATAGCAGCATAAGTTTATAAATGTTTACAAAATCACATACAATGATAGGTCTAGATCTTGGGGGAGAGAAGAGAGACTGAGATAGAGAGTGGTAGAGAGAGGGGATAGAGGAAAAGTGATAGGGAGATAGATAGGTCTCAAATTCATGGCAGATAAAGTGAGTAAGATAGAGAGGGTGAGAGAATGCTAATAGGAGCTTAATGATTACTGAAATTTGACTGTCTGAAAATTTAAAAGATCTTCTAAAACCTACAATTTGCATTATAATTCCTAGAGATCTAAAACCACTCTCAAACATCCTACCAATATATACATGAAATATAACTTAAAGTATAAGAACTTATGCTTAAATGTTATATTTCATGTATATATTCTGATGAAGAGAATGAGACTGACTTGAAAAAAAAATATTTAGATAATTTTTTGACGTGTTTTCTGGGTTGCACGAGTCTAGTCAAAAGACTGGCGAGTCCAAGCGAAAGACTTGCGCGAGTCAATTAGAAAGACTCACGAGTCTTTTTGAAAGACTCGCTAGGACTCGCCTCACGAGTCCATGGCAAGTCAACTCGTGGCGCCACTGGACTCACAAGTTTGTGGCGAGTCCACGAGTTTTAAAACTATGGTCTAATTGGCCTATCGACCTTAGACAATTTAGTTATACCGATTTTCTTCTATTTATTAATGTACCGATTATGTGTAACATATAAATCCCACCATCCTTGAATAAGAGGGTGTAATATTCCCCTTAAATTTTTTCCCAATTTTTCCATTTTACAATCAACAAAAACACCCATTAGGGCTAGATAATAATAATCAAACACTTTTGAAAGTAACCCTTCCACTTTTTGATCACCAAGAGCCCAATGTGGGAAGGTGAGAGCATACGATGCTAAGGGGATCGTTAGCACAATAAATTGTTGGAAATTACAATGCAAGTACAATAGTGGGTGGCAAGCCAACCCCTTCCACTTGTCCAGTGGGTGAAAGAACTTATACAGCAGTTTGGCGGTGCAACCAGCCAATTTACAACATTCCAAGGAACTGAAAAATAACAACAATCACTTGACCACTTATCCAGTGGGAGGACTGCAAATGAAATTGCAATCAACTCAACCGTTTATTCATCGGGAGGACAGTGTTACAATAATAAAGATAGGCGGCAAAACAGCCTCTTCCACTTATTTAGTGGGTCTTGAGCAACAATCCAAAATAGATAGTTGTTAGTACTACTAATCAGCTTTACAATGCACAATATGGATTTTAGATTAATAGATATCACTGTCCAAAGATAGGCAGCAAAGCCACCCTCTTCCACTTACATCGTGGGACTAAGAGTGATCAAGATAATTGTTGTTAGTACTACTAACCGCATTACAAGATGAATATGAATGATAAATCAAGAACTGATATCAAGTCTAACAGCAGCAACTAATAAGATATTCAGTCCCAAACCAGCATAGACCAACCTCACCTAAAAAGCACTCCACACCAACAACTTCAGTAAATTGATATGCAAACAACTTGTTGGGAAAATGCAGACCAGCAACTACAAAACTCAAAAATTTACTCACAACTCATTAACCCCAAAATGGATGCAAATGAAAGATACAAGGTAGGCGATAAGGATAGAACCAACAAACTGCACCCCAAACCCCTAGATTAATTTATGCACGCATTCCCAGGTAGCCCAGCATAGTACGACCTAGGCAAAAATTCAATTTGCATTTTAAAAATAAATTCTCAACATTAAGCACTACCAACTTACAAACATAATCGCTTGGGGCATAGGAAAAGAACGAGCCATTACCCAGAATGAGATGACACACGAACAAAGAGCTAAGAGTGAAAACATGCTACAGCCACACCAAACCAGCAACCTAAAAGCACACTAACAGCACTCCAAAATCAGAAAACCACAAAAATCTTCATCTTCGTTGAGCTCAATCTACTCCTCTAGATGAGAAACAGTCACAAATTCAGCTAGGCGCAATCTTTCAAGCACGAAACTAAAGGCACTAGGAGCTATGCATCCCTCGAAGCAAAGAATTTTACAGTATTTCGACAACACTTCATTATCATAGCAAATGGATACCAAAATGAGAGCCCAAGGTTCTTATTTATAACTTTTGCCCAGCCAAATTCAAATTCAAATTCCACTCAAATGGCGCCCAAATCAAATGCACTTTCATTTCACCCTCATTAGGTGTTGTATTTCATTTCATTTCCTTAGCAAAGTTCGCCCAACTCATATTCCCCTTTAATTGCCGTTTTTGATAAATATAGACTCATAAAATAATGTGTAAAGTGGGCACTCAACAATAATAAAATGACTTAGACAAACTAACTTAGAAAATCGCCCAAGTAGACTTAGGATAAAATTATTATTTTCTCCTTTCCTAAGTCGTCCATCCATAAAACAATCAAATATTAAAACCTTATGCCTAAAGTATTAATATATTAAAAATACCTTCTCCTCAAATACTGATTATTGTCAAATTGAGTCAAAGACTAAAGTGCTAGAAATCACCAAAACTGAACTGAGTTGGAGTTTTGAACGGAACTACTAAAAATAGTCAACTGAGTGAACACGGGATCCTGCCAAAGTAATACTGTCAGAAATAGCCAAAAATAGTACTTACTATAAATAGCATACTGCTAAAAATAGTAAGTGTTTCCAAAGTGATTTTTACCACATTCTGAGCAACTGCCAAACTTATTAAAAATAGTAAGTCCTAAAAAGGTTTTTAGATTGGTTTGCATGTTATACCATCCTAGAGCTCTCAAAAAACCCAAAAAAACCGAGAGAATTCAACTGCTTCTGCCTCCACTTACTAAAAATAGTAAGTCAGTCAAACTCCATAAGTTGCTATGCATGTACCCTCACTGTGAAGCTTTATGAAAACACAGAAGGAATCCAAAACCCAAACTAATGAATTTCGACATGCAAGCCTTTGAAAATGGAGAAACATCCTCCTAGAGGTAGGAAACTCTAATTTCTGCTTCCGACTAGCCTACGGGTCTCCGGAATAGGCTAACAGTCAGCTAAATTGATTACTGCTGAGAAGGGGACATTACAGTCTGCCCTCCCCAAGATTGTTTGTCCTTAAGCAATCACAAGCCGGAATGCTGCAAAATGTCCTCATTCTCCCAAGTAGCATTCTCCACAGGTAAGTTCTTCCACTTCACCAAATACTCTTTGATTGTCCTTCTCGTCAAAGAGCATTCTCGTGAATCAATGATCTCGTCTAGAATCAATACCAACTGTCCTTTCTCATCCAAGGGAGGTAAATCTGAAGAGACCACAACATTGTGTCCAAGTGCCTTCTGCTGCTCTGAAACACATTTTGCAGAATAGCCCTCCAACCACTTATTCACAATCTCCATTTGCCCAACTAAGCAACAAACATCAACCATACTAAAAATCCTGAGACAACTGGAATCAATGCCATGTAACATATCATGCCAAGGCAACTCTATAAAATCCACATCAGCAAACTCACTAGCAATCACGATCTTGGGTAAAAGAAAGAATAATCCACTCAACCATAAAACATAACCCAAGCAAACAAAGAAGATCAATCATTGTTACTACTCTAAAATCTACCAACCAAGGAATGACTCTACTGTCATCAATCGAAATCATATCACCAACCCTTAATCTCCATGTCTCAAGGGAAGAAACTCAAGTACCCCAACAAGCCAAACTCACTGTAGTCAACCAACCGTCATCGAGAAGTATGCATACTATCATTATGAAGTTACTGCATTGACCCAAACTTCCCCATGTGGAAGTGGGGATTAACAGAACCATACCTAGAGGATCCCCTACAGCTGGTTGCATAATCGTCTGCAAGTGCTCAAAATCAAACTGCCCAAAGTCAGAGGTCACCATAAACAGTGTGGAACAACTCGGACAGCTATAAACAATCTGAAATCTCACTAAATGCATAGGAGACATGAGTGTGGGAGTAGCTAAAAAGCCAACTCTTCTAATCAATTCATTTCTACCATCAATCCTCAACCATGAACAACTCATCTGCTGCCCTGTAGGAACCACCCAACACATCTGCTGATCAGATTTTGAGCTGATTAGATTGTGGACAGTAGTGCTAACGGTCATTGTCACAACTCCAAGGCTCTCTGAAATATGAGCCAAAACATAAAGAAGCTCACTGTCTTGGACCCACTTTGGAGGTAAACTATTAAAGTTTACAACACAAACCTTCATAAAGAGAACTTCTTGAGTTTGGAAGGTCTGAAATAAACAATAACTACTGCTGTAAATGAATGAAACCAATGAGGTGCAATCTGATTGAAGTGCTCTACATAGAGTACAACAGTAGTACCAATGAAATTTCCAAGTATAAGCATGAAAGTTGAGCATTCCAATGCTCAAAAATAAATCAAAAGTGGCTGGAAAACACCTCCAAGAAATCTTCAATTGACAACCATTACTTACATGACCAAAGAAATAGCACCATCTCCCCTAAATGAGAGAAAACCATAAAGTGAAGTGACTAATCTGCAACCAATCCGCAAGCCCCATTCTAAAAATCTGATCCATTCTTTCCCAAAGAAGGTGCCCAAGAGTATGCATTTGATCAATGTTCCAACCCTTACTTAAGATTTCTCTCCGATCCACTTGTAGGTGAAACAAAGGAAACACACGGTGGCTGGTAAAGAAAGGAACAACACCTTTAAGTCTGAAATCTTGATCCTTATCACTCCAAAGGTCACTCCTATGACTCCCTGTAATCTCTATCAATTCTTGTTGAAAATCCCAAGCAAGGATATCCAACCAAGAATAATCTCTTGCATACCTATAAAGGTGCACACTAGAACTCCAAATGCCATCCAAATCATCATGCACATTAATGAAATATGTGACTTCTTGTGTAACCTCATATAAGTCATCCATGAAAGCCTTAAGGACTAAGGTACAAGGAGTAATTGTTGACTTCAAAACCAACCCCAAAGAGGGACTAGTATATGCTAAAACATTACTCAATTTGAGGGATGGATTGTCAAGTATATAAATTTCATATTTATATCCTTTCTTCAAAGCTACATGAGAAACAAGCTGGGAACTACCTTTCCTTACTGCTGTTCTGAAAATTCCAACAAGCTTAAGAACAATGTTTGGAAACCTTTCAAAACATAAAGTACAAAAGTCTTTATGAATCAATTCATCCCATGAAAAAGAAACATCTCCAATTTCATATGAAAGGCATGCAAGACTACTCATCAATTCTGATTTGGTATGAAATGTCCCACTTGTTGGCCAATTCCAAAACTCAAGACCACACTTACAACTCATCATGTTGTAAGGAACAATGATGCCTCATAATTTCATATCACTCCGAATGCATCCCCCATAAGTCTCTTCTTTTGCATATGTCATATCCAATGGCTTCCCAAGAGGGTGGCCAATCACCCCATAAAGTGAACATGAATCAAAACCAAGCTGCGAAGCACACTCCAGCTGAAGTCCTGGATCCCACACCTTGCTGTTTTCTCCAAGTTCAATGCTACAATCATGAGTTGTTCCATCATCCAACTCAAAAAGAGGATTGTCAATTATCTTCTCAACATCCATGTCAAATGATGGGTTTTCAATAGGAACCACAAACTGATTTTGCAAGGAAAGTGAACTGCTGGTATGATGAATACCAAAATCAAAACTATCACCAAAATCAAAACTATCATTCCTGTCATTAATGATTTCATAGCTGTCCAAAATCTCCTGTGCATCTTCATTATTATTTTTAGCAGTATGTTGTGAATCCAATTTTTTTAAATCCCTAAACTCCTTCTCGGAGTCAAGCCCATGCAAAGATAAATTAGACTTTGTATCTTGATCTTCAGCAAAACGAAATTCATCCAATATAGGGTCATCATATTTAGGAGCTAACACACTTAGATCCCACATTTCAACGAGTTGATCACCTTGTTTAGAGGAAATGTACTAACCGAACTCCCCATGAGCGGTAGGCTCTGTGAAAGAGTCATCCCCAAACTCATTAGCACTCATGTCATCATAAGCATCACTCTTCAGAAGTTCTGTATGGACATCCATTTTGAATCCATCTAGACCGACATCATTGGAAATGTCTACTCTCAAACTCAAGGCTGTTGTTTTGTTCTTTTCTTCATGCAAATCCTCAACCATAGTAGTTGCATGCATCACCAAAGAGTCTTCATGAAGCACTGTCTCAAAGTCATATGTCGAATCACCAACTCCATCATTTCTCTTTGTGTTAGAGATATTATTTTCAAACTCTTCCTTATGTTTGGATTTTGCAAAAACCTTTACCAACCCCCTTCTAATATCTAGATCCTTCATCAAATTAATCAATCCTTCAATTAACTCACACATAGACTTATCTGTGGTAGACATTCTTCCAAACTCTGATATGCAACCAAAAGAACCCCAACCCAATAGGATAGCAGGGAGAACTTAAATTTCCACTGTAATATTCCCCTTAAATTTTTTCCCAATTTTTCCGAATTACAATCAACACAAACTCCCGTTAGGGATAGATAATAATAATCAAACACTCCTAAAAATAACCCTTCCACTTTCTAATCACCAAGAGCCCAATGTGGGAAGGTGAGAGCATACGGTGCCAAGGGGATCATTAGCACAATAAACTGCTGGAAATTACAATGCAAGTACAATAGTGGGCGGCAAGCCAACCCCTTCCGCTTGTCCAACGGGTGAAAGAACTTATACAGCAGTTTGGCGGTGCAACTAGCCAATTTACAAGATTCCAAGGAATTGAAAAATAACAACAATCACTCGACCACTTATCCAGTGGGAGGACTGAAAATGAAATCGCAATCAACTCAACCTCTTATTCAGCGGGAGGACAGTGTTACACTAATAAAGATAGGCGGCAAGCCAACCTCTTCCACTTATTCAGTGGGTCATGAGCAACAATCCAAAATAGATAGTTGTTAGTACTACTAATCAGCTTTACAATGCACAATATGGATTTCAGATTAATAGATATCACTGTCCAAAGATAGGCGGCAAAGCCACCCTCTTCCATTTACGCAGTGGGACTAAGAGTGATCAAGAGAATTGTTTGTTGTTAGTACTACTAACCACATTACAAGATGAATATGAATGATAAATCAAGAACTGATATCAAGTCTAACAGCTGCCACTAATAAGATATTCACTCCCAAACCAGCATAGACCAACCTCAACTAAAAAGCACTCCACACCAACAACTTCAGCAAACTAATATGCAAACAGCTAGCTGGGAAAACGTAGACCCGCAACTACAAAGCTCACAAATTTACTCACAACTCCACCCACACTCAACAGAATAACCCCAAAACGGATGCAAATGAAAGATACAAGGTAGGCGATAAGGATAGAACCAACAAACTACACCCAAAACCCCTAGATTAATTTATGCACGCATTCCCAAGCAACCCAGCATAGTATGACCTAGGCAGAAGTTCAATTTGCATTTTAAAAATAAATACTCAACCTAAAGCACTACCAACTTACAAACATAATTGCCTAGGGCATAGGAAAAGAACGAGCCATTACCTAGAATGAGATGACACACAAACAAAGAGCTATTAGTGAAAACATGCTACAGCCACACCAAACCAGCAACTTGAAAGCACACTAACAGCACTCCAAAATCAGAAAACCACAAAAATCTTCATCTTCGTTGAGCTTAATCTACTCCTCTAGATGAGAAACAGTCACAAGTTCAGCTAGGCGCTATCTTTCAAGCATGAAACTGAAGGCACTAGGAGCTATGCATCCCTCGAAGCAAGAATCTGACAGTACTTCGACAACACTTCGTTATCATAGCAAATGGATACCAAAATGAGAGCCCAAGGTTCTTATTTATAACTTTTGCCCAGCCAAATTCAAATTCAAATTCCACTCAAATCACACCCAAATCAAATGCACTTTCATTTCACCCTCATTAGGCGTTGCATTTCATTTCATTTCCTTAGCAAAGTTCGCCCAACTCATATTCCCCTTTAATTGCCGTTTTTGATAAATATAAGACTCATAAAATAATGTGTAAAGTGGGCACGCAACAATAATAAAATGACTTAGACAAACTTACTTAGAAAATCGCCCTAGTAGACTTAGGATAAAATTATTATTTTCTCCTTTCCTAAGTCATCCATCCATAAAACAATCAAATATGAAAACCTTATGCCTAAGGTATTAATATATTAAAAATACCTTCTCAAATACAAATTATTGCCAAATTGAGTTGGAGACTGAAGTGCTAGAAATCACCGAAACTGAATTGAGTTGGAGCTCTGAACTTGTTGTGACCATTTCACACATCGCCCCATTAGAATGGGGACCCCCTCTTTTTGCTTTAGGTTTTGCTTTCTCTTTGCTTGTTTTTCTCTCTGCTTTTTAGGGTTTTGAGTGAGTGAGTGGTTTGCCTGGGCTGGCTAGATTAGGGCTAAACCTTGGAAGCTCGTTTTAGGGTTTCTTTCAAGCTAAGTCTAGTCTTGTTTTGGGAGGTTGTTAGTCGTCTGCCTAAAGCCTCAAGATTGTCAGAATGAAGCATGCCTTTCAGGAGAGTCAAGTTGGTTAGATCAAGGGGCAGGGAGAACAGGTCTCAGGTCAGGTCTAGATTGAAAGAGGGTTTTTCTTGTCAGGGTCCTGTTTGTTTCCCTGTCTAAGTCAGTTGAGCAGAGCCAGTGGAGAAAAGGAGTTGGTTTGATCAAGTTTGATGGAGGATGAAGCGAATCAAGGTAACATCTAGTTTTAAAGGGAAATTTCGCCCGACCCTTCTAGAGGGTCCAGGGCGAAAATCATTGTAAACCTCTTTTTCTCCTCATTTTTGACTAAGTGATACTTCCTAGGGCATGTTTGGAGGTGAATTGATATGTTCTTGCCTAGAGAGGGATTTGATTGATTTCTGAAGAGCAAGATGATGCCTGAAAGGGGAATTTCGCTCCTGACCCTTCCAAAGGGTCCAGAGCGAATTTCATCCTAAACACTATTTCTTGCCTTGGATAGACTTGCAATTTTGTTCCTAGCTTAGAAAATGACCTAACTTTGCCTTATGAGGTGGTTTGAAACATGAAAACTGAGCAATTTGGCCTGGAATGGAGATTTCGCTCCTAACCCTTCCAGAGGGTCCAGAGCGAAAATCTTATTTGAGCTTATTTCTCACTAACTTTGGCTGAATTGTGATGTGCAGGGTATCTTGGGAGAAAGATTGGACATCCTTGAGATTTGGAAGCATGAAAAAATGGAGAAATTTGGACAAAATGGTGAATTTCGCTCCTGACCCTTCCAAAGGGTCCAGAACGAAATTCCCAAATGCTCTTATTTTGCAATGAAAAAGGTCAAGATTTTGGATTAATGAAACAAGAATAACTTTCTTTTACCTATTGAGGTTGTTTTGACTTGGAAAAATGAAGGATTTTGCCCAAAAGGAGAATTTTCGCTCCTGACCCTTCCAGAGGGTCCAGGGCGAAAATTCCTCAATCATCTATTTTTCTTGCAAAATCAAGTCAAGCTTTGATTTTTATGGCTTGGATGAGAGAGGAGTAGTGTTTTCTTCCTTTGAGAGGTGAATTCAACTTGAACTGATGATGGAATAGGCCTAAAATGAAAAAATCGCTCCTAACCCTTCCAAAGGGTCCAGAGCGAAAATCTCTATAGGAGGTATTTCTTGTCTTGTTTGGTCAAATTGAGGTGTCAAAGGCATGATGAAGGGAAGAATGAGCATGTTGAAACCCTTGGGCCTGTTTAGAAATGATGAAAATGAAGGATTCTAGCCAGGAAAGGCAATTTCGCTCCTGACCCTTCCAAAGGGTCCAGAGCGAAATTCCTTATAAACACATTTTTTAGCCTTTATTGGACATGAAATTCTATTCCTAGCACAATGAAAGATGAAATCCCACTTGGCAAAGAAGTTTCAAGGTGAAAAAATGAAGGATTTTGGTCAAGATTGAGAATTTCGCTCCTGACCTTTCCAGAGGGTCCAGAGCGAATTTTCTCAAAATCACCTTTTGCTATCAAATTTTGCTAAGTCAAGTATGGGATAAGGTGAAACATAGAAGGAATTGCCCCTGGGAGTGACTTGAGGTTGCAAGAAATCATCAAAAAGTGAAGGAATTGAGCCAAATGGTGAATTTCGCTCCTGACCCTTCCAAAGGGTCCAGAGCGAAATTCCTAAAAACACCTGTTTTCTTGCAAGGTCGAGACAACTTTTTAGTTTTTATGGCTTGCATGGGTGTGAGGAAGTGTGTTTTGCCTTTTGAAGATGATTGAGATTGTCAAGAGGAAGCAATTAAGCCTAGAACATGATTTTCGCTCCTGACCCTTCCAAAGGGTCCAAAGCGAAAATCCTCAAAACTATCCTTTCTTCCAAATTTTGGGCAGAGCTAAGCTTAGACATGGGTGTGAGAAGGCATTTGAATTGCCTTGAAGTGGAATTGGATTGCTAAGAATGCAAATTTTAAAGCCAAGACGGAAATTCGCTCCTGACCCTTCCAAAGGGTCTAGGGCAAAATTTCCAAAATCTCCTATTTTCCTTGCAATTCAAGATAAGATTTTGGTTTTCAAGACTCAAAGAGGAGTGAGGCATGATGTTCTATGCCTTGGAAATGATTTGAAGTTGAAAGGATGAAGGAATTGCCCTAAAACCTAAAAATCGCTCCTAACCCTTCCAGAGGGTCCAGGGCGAAAATCCTAAAACAAACATGTTCCTTTCAAGTTTGTGCTAGGGCAAGACTAGACCAAGGTAGGAAAGACCTTTGAGACCACCTTTGAGTGGGTGTTTGTTCCAAAAAATGATGATTCTAGGTCAGAAAAAGAAAATCGCTCCTGACCCTTCCAGAGGGTCTAGGGCGAAAATCTCAAAATCCCCTATTTTGCCTTGCAAAAACAAACCAAGCTTGGGTGGAGTGAATGAAGAAAACCATTGCCTAGCCTTGAGGGGTGGATTGAAGACAAGATGATGAGGAGTAAGCCTAAGCAAGAAAAATCGCTCCTGACCCTTCCAAAGGGTCCAGGGCGAAAAACCCTAAAATCACCTTTTTCTTGCAGATTTGAGTGAGACTAGGCTTGGACTACAATGAAAGAACCTATTTGGAATGCCTTGAAGAGGTTTTGGACCTTCAAAAATAAGAATTTTGAGCTCAGGAGAGAATTTCGCTCCTGACCCTTCCAAAGGGTCCAGGGCGAAATTCCCAAAAATGCAATATTTCCTTCAAAGTTTTGATGAACCAACTCAGTGATGGAGATAAATATACCCTGGAGATTGCCTTGAAAAAGGTTAATGATCAAACTAAGGTGAATTTTGGCCTAAAATGTAAAAATCGCTCCTGACCCTTCCAGAGGGTCCAGGGCGAAATTCACATTTTCACCTAATTTCCTCGTGAAAGACTAAAAATTGAAATGCAAGACTTTGATCAGGGCAAAACAAACATGAACTCGCCTTCCGAGAGATTTTGGAGTGAAGGGAATGAGGTATTCAGCACCTAATTGGAAAAATCACTATTGACCCTTCCAGAGGGGTCTAGGGCGAAATCATCAAAAAACCTATCATTCAACCTCGTTTGATTAAATCTTAAGGCAAATTGCAAGATTGTGAAGACAAAGATATGGAAATTTGCAAACGTAGGTTGAGAAAATTTCAATTTTATCAAGTGAACAAGCCTGGATAAGGGGTTCAAACAAGTCTTGAAGTGAATCTAGACCTTCATCACTTTGAATATTTCAAAGCCTAAAGAGAAAGGAAGCTTCATTAAGCCTCAATCAAACCTCAATATTCCTCAATTTTCACTAAATTTGCCAAAATTAAGACATTTGGGGAGGTTAAATTAAGTTTGCATAATTTGAGGCCTTTATAATTGAATTAATTAATTTTTAAAGCCTTAAAGCAAATATAAAATCCACCTTGGAGGCCTTAAAATTCATTTTGATTTAACAAAAAATTAAGGAGAGCGCTTAAAATACATTTATTTGCTTTTGCAAGCAAGTCGGCCTCCTTTTAAGTGGGATTTTATCGTATTTTATTGCTAAATACCTAAGTCGGCCTCATGAGGATTAGGGTGAGCGCCCTATATAAGAGAGGAGTATTGTTTCAAAATGCAAATCATTCATTCATTGTTCTAAATGCGATTTTGAGGAGCAGATTGGAGGAGCGAAATCTAGCAGATTGGAGGCGAGTTTCTTACTAAGTTGGAGGCTAAAATTCGAGAATTTGGAGGCTAAAATTCCAGAATTTGCTAAGTGGTTGGAGGTTAGTGGAAGGCGAACTTCTTTTGAAGGTTAATCAAGACATAATTCATCCAAAGGGAGACCAAAATCCAATCATTATCGAGCAAGATCTGATCTTCTTTCTTCCATTTTCCAAGGTTCATAGTTAAGCTTTCAAAGAAGGAGGTATGAGGAATCAAATTTTTGAAGTTCTCATTCAAGACTTATTTTGATTTCATAGCAATCTTTTAAAGTCTAAGTCTTGAAAAATCAAATTTCCATTCATAATTAATTTGAAAGTTTATAAATCTTGGATTTGTCATTCTCAAATTAATGCTTTGAATTATTCCCTTGAAAGGTCTTAAATTCTATGCTTTAAGGTATGATGCTTAAATTCTAATTTTAAATTTTTGTGTAGGCGTCAAATGATGACCCCCAAAGCCAGAGGATCTACTAGTCGGCAGGCTCTCATCAAGGAAGATCAGAGGAGTGACGAATTGGAGACCAGGATTGTGTCCAAGTGGAATAATATCGGAGACACCAACTTAGGAAACTTCAATGTGAAGAATTTTCGAGAGGTCCCCTACATTGGCAAGCCATCACCTGTTGCAAGGAGGATAATTGAGAGTGGCATCATCAAGGCTGCAGGTTTCCCTCCCGCAGTCAAGTGTCATGAGTTGATGATCGAGTGTGCCCGCCACTATGACTCACAATCAAGGACGATCGTAACCAAGGACAGGAACATCTTAGCCTACCTTTCAGAGGAAGCTATAGGCGAAGCTCTTCATCTTCCGGACCATAAAGACATGATCTACAAGAGCTTGGAAAGAGCAAGGTCGATTTATGAAGATGATCCTGAGTCTTGCTTGAATTTCATCAATAAGAATTGGTTGCTCAAAAGTCGGCCTCGCCTGAACAAGATTCCCAATACACCACATAGGATTGACTTCCAGGAGGACTACAGGGACTTGATAACTTTGCTTAATCGAGTTACAGGTGCTTCTCAAGCCTTCTTCTTCGACAAGTGGATGTTCTTCTTCATACAAGTGATCATCCAAGGAAAAGGAATGCTTCATTGGGCCAGAATCATTAGCAATTGTCTGGACGTACAGTTGAGAAGGCTAAGACCCACCAAATCATTCCACATGAGCTCATATGTCATATATGCCTTGGTTAGGAGTTTCGAGTATGCAGGGCTACCTCACAAAGGAGTGATTGCAAGAGGACCCGGAGAAATAAGAGTTTGTGATTCTTATGTTCAATTGCATCATCCGCCTAGAAGTGACTACAAGTTAGTCAATGACACCTTCACGATGAACATTACCAGGATATTGTAAGGTGGGATTCACAATCGACTGTCTCTGGATGCACAAGAGCTTGTGAAGAAGCATGGTGCATGGTTCATTCAATTTCAAAAATTCACATACATCGGAGTTCATGGGTGTCCTTCACCTCCCTACATGTTGCCAAGATATCCAACAGACAGGATAGTACTACTTGAGGTGACTAGACAGTTGGTAGCTTATGCGAAGGCATCCAGACACAAGCATGGAAATGGAATTCTCGTGCCCATCATACTAGGAAATTCAGTCGAAGTGTGTCCTAACACTCAAGCCGCGGAAGATGCAGAAAAGGAATTATCTCTATACTCATTTACATCCTTTGCCTCAAGAGAGAATTTTGACCCTCATGGTTATATGGAGGAGACAGTCGGCAAGAAGTACAAGCATGAGTTTCAAGTGGAGGACTTTTGGATGAATGTCCCAGGCGATTTAGAAGTCAAAAGAAAGATGCATTCCAGGCTACCCTTAGATCTCATCAAGAAATGCAAAGTTTATAGAGTAGCCGATCAAGCCCAGGATAATGGTAGATACCTCCAGTCATCCTATGAGAAAGAAGACAAAGAAGTAAAGATAGATTGGAATGAACCCGAGGTTTTAGACTTGAGAGCTTTGATGGCTCCTGTTTTATCCTGCACTCGCAGATGAGTGGATGTACAACATCAAAAGTTGAAGGAGCAGAATGTATCTATGACATTCACTTTGGAGGCAAGACCAGAAGAAGGAGAAGCAAGTGTGAGTGAGAATACTTCTCATTCCAAAGGCTCAAAGAGGAAAGAAGGACCTGAAAAGAGAGAACCGTCCAAGAAGAAGCAGAAAACAAATCCTGATCGCCCACCAAGCACATCTTCTAGGCATGAAAAGGAAGCAAGTCAAGGGGAAGATCGGAGGCAGATAGTATATGAAATTGATGAGTCTATGGAATCCACGGTACAGAATGATAAACAGGAGAAAGGACAGACACCTCAGCATTCATCAAGTCAATCTCCCCAAGTTGGTGCTAATGAGCAACATGAAGAAAAGAATGATGATGAAGCAACATCTCCTTTTCGGGAAGATAGACCACTACCTAAAGAAATACAAGTGAGGGAAACAAGATCTGCCATTCTTGATTGGCTGAAAGAGAGACTGACAAGGGTAGTTGTGGTTGAAGAAGAAGAAGATGTGTTTGACTTGGAAAGCCTTATAGGAAATTATCATGAAGTAATGGAGAAGAAGAAGGCCACAAAGATGTCTAAGGTAATTAGAGATGAGACAGGATCCAGGAAAGTGCAGGTAGCTACACCAGTGGTAGACAAATATGAGGATGAGATTCTTGCAGAAAAGTATGACTTAGAAACATTTGAGCTTGGTCCACTTACCTCCGAGCAAGCGATGGAAGAAGCAACTGATTCATTTGAAGCACTTAAAGACAAACTTAAAGAAGAAATGGAAAAGAATAAGAAGCTCGAGAGGGAGGTCAGTGCTTGGAGGAACTATTTTAGTCATCTTAATCAGCCCTTGAGACGTCAGGATCCAGCAGTATCTCCTTTACAAGCACTCCCTCTTGAATCAGTAGGTGAGGCAGAAAAGGTGAAGAGCTTGGTTCAACTTATGAGTTCTTGGATTGATAAATCTCACAAGGTAGCCGTTGAATTTGCAACAAGAATGATGAAGACAGTTCATCGAGCTATCCAGGTCCTTGAGATTATTCATAATCTAATGATAACTGTAGCTGCATTCACTCACACTAGAGATGTTATCATCCCAGTCCTACAAGTGATAAGAGAAACACCAAGATGGATTCTGACGCAGGAAAAGATAATGGATGGAGGAACCCATAGCCTCCTACAATGGTCAGCTCTGCTCTAGATGAAGGAAGTCCTTTTTGAAGACATCAACACCAGATGCAGCCGAGTTGAAGGCATCATTCATCCAATTCAAGATAAGGTGTTTGAGGTGTTGTGTACCATTCTTGACAGGCGGATCGAGATCGAGACAGATGTGGACATCCAAGAGTTGGAGGATAGAATCAAGATCATCTTTTGCAAAGAGGAGAACATCATCACAGATAAGCAACGAGATCAAATGTACACTACTATGTTCCTGATTGAGAAGACCAAAGAACTTGAACCTGGATGGGAGACGACTCTTCTCACTGCTTTTGATCAAGTCCTTCACTTGGAAGAACGAATGAAGAATCTTCCTGAGATTCCCATTACTGAGATTGAGAGAATTGTGTCCAGATTCATTGAATATGCTAAGAAAGAGCATAAGAAAGGGAACAAAATTCTAGATGAAAAGTTGTTATAGGATGATGTGGCAACTTAATTCCTATTGGTCTATGTGTCCTCGGTATTTGTGCCAATTCTTTATGGGCTATGGATTAGTAATGTTTATCTAAATGGAGACTTTTTTGTAACAAACCCTAATTAGGGTTTAGGTGTCAAAATCTCAATCGTTGATCTTCTTTTGATCCAGGCCATTCATTGTATTTGAGGATGCTACATATACCCTCACTCATTTCATTTTAAAAGAGTTAGAAAAGTTAGAAAAAAGAGAGAGAAAGTTAGAGAGAAATTAGTCATTGTTTGTAGAAAGATTTAGTAGTGAAGAAAGAATTTCGAACAATTGTTGTCCATTTGGCTATGAGATCAATAAAATATTGAAGTTATGGTGTTTTATTGCAATACTTGTGGCTACCTTCATGATTGTTTATCTTCTTGAATCGCTCTCAGTTGAAATAGCATTTGAGTTCTAAGTTTGAAGGACGAAGTGTTGTGCTTGATCTTTGATAAGATTCACATTCCAAACCACTAGCTTCTTACTGATTGTAAGGACGCCTTGTGTGGTCAACTAGAAACATTGAGATTGATTAAGAATTTAATCATTCTTGGAAGTATTGATATGTATCTCTATGATAGTATCTATATTCCTGATGATTTGAAAGTTATTGAATCCCCTTAGAAGATCACATCAATTCCAATAGAGTTGTAATTTCTTGGCGAAACCGAAATTGGTAGAATCTTATCAAGTCTAGTCTTCATTGAGTCATTCTTAGGATTAGTTCAAGAATTCCTTCTTTGAAACCCTTATCTTTTGACATTTTTTGAAATCTGTTAGTGTTAGGAAAATCCTGTTCCTGCATTTGGAAAGAAAGTAACATGGACAAGCTTTCTCTGAAAGTACGTAAGGCCCCTTGAAGAAACAGCAAACACAACGACCACTGGTGCTTATCCACACGTAGAGATCCTACAAAAAAGAACCTTGAAGTCATCCCGATTGATCCTTTTCGCGACATCTTCAGCGTTCGGAGACTTTAATCAAGAGAGGATAAGGTACCTTTGGGTATTTTATTCTGTGTTTGGTTGTGTACAAAATACACATCAACAAAATTGAACTGCTAAAAATAGTCAACTGAGTGAACATAGGATCCTACCAAAATAATACTGTCAAAAATAGCCACTAAGCTGACCTGCAGTATCCCTGCAAAAAATAGTACTTACTATAAATAGCATACTGCTAAAAATAGTAAGTGTTTCCAAAGTGATTTTTACCACATTCTGAGCAGTTGCCAAACTTACTAAAAATTGTAAGTCTCGAAAAGGTTCTTAGATTGGTTTGCAGGTTATACCATCACAGAGCTCTCAAAAAACCCAGAAAAACCCAGAGAACTCAACTGCTTCTACCTCCACTTACTAAAAATAGTATGTCAGTCAAACTCCATAACTTGTAATGCATGTACCCTCACTGCGAAGCTTTATGAAAACCCAGAAGGAATCCAGAACCCAAACTGACAAATTCCAACATGCAAGCCTTTGAAAATGCAGAAACATCCTCCCAGAGGTAGGAAACCCTAATTTCTGCTTCCGACTAGCCTACGGGTCTCTGGAATAGGCTAACGGTCAACGAAACTAATTACTGCTGAGAAGGGGACATTACAGACATGATTATAATGATGGAATTAATCCATAACAAAAGGACATGTTGATTAAATAAGTAGTCGACTTTTGATATAAGTCGTGTTGGTTGATCAAGTCATGGTGGGTATATAGATCTATTTGTTCAATCATCATCACAAGCAGATCGAACATATATTATCCTTTAGCAGTGCAATAATCAAAAGTTCGTGTTCTTCCACAAGCAGATCAACTTCATTCATTAGTGGTGTGCTCTCATCTTCTAGGTGAATCATCTATCTAGAAGTCAAATCGAATAAGGATTGATCATCATTAAGAAGTCCTCACTTCTACAGCAGATCAGATTGCTTACAGCAGTCAAGGGTGAAGCAATTGCTTCAAAGAGTGAAGTGAATCATAGTAAAATTACTTGTCATACTTGAAATAATAAAATATACTTCATTGCTGGGTTTTTCACCTTCAAGAGGAAGGTTTTTCTAGGGTATACTCTGTGCATTTTGTGTAAATTTCTATCTATCTAATCTGATCACTATATATAACACCACTGAAAATGGTAATGTTCCCAAAGTGGTCACTAAGTAAACTTAACTGATATGTGTAATTAGGACCTAGGTGAAGACATTACTAGGTACAACACTTATTTACACCAACCTGTTGTGCGAATCGCACACCCATCCCCGTCTTGGACAGGGACCCCCGGTTTTGTGCCTTTTTGTCTTTGCGGAAGAGGGAGGGGATATGAGGGATCAAGTTGGTGAGTGATGAAGTCTAGAATGTCATCTTGATCTCCAAATGCCCTGAAATTTGGCTAAGTCTGGAATTTCCTGACCCTGAAATTTGGCTAAGTCTGGAATGTCCTGATCCTGAAATTTGGCTAACTCTAAAAACTGAGGGAACCTCCAAAAACTAGAATTTGCAATATAACTCCTGGAGGTCTGAAACCACTCTCAAACATCCTTAAAGTATATATGGATTATAACTTAAAGTATAAGTTATACTTAAATGTTATATCTTATACTTAAATGTTATATTCCATATGCTCAATTTCGGACCCGGAAGCCAAAAGTTGAAAAAGTGAAAAGACCCTCAAAGTCCGAAAACACTTCAAATGTCCATTTTCGGACCCTGGGGCGAAATGTTTAAAAACACGATTTTGCAAAAAATGCTATAAGCCCCGAAATCACTTAAGTTTTCCTTTTCGGACCCTGGGGAGCAAAAGGAAGAAACGCGAAGTATTTAAAAAGGGACGCACTTGGTCCGAAAATCGTAAAAGTGCCCCCTACCTCCAAAAATCACTAACTGATTATGTTTTCGGACCCTTTGGACCAAAGTGAAAAAACGCGAAATGTTTCCAAAGGCGTTAAAATTCCGAAAAGCACTTAGAGCTTGTTTTCGGACCCTAGCTCCACAATGAAAGATAAAAGGAAATCGCTAGAGTCTCCCCCCCAGCTCCGAAGTTTGTTATAAATTTGCCAAAACGCGTTTAGCTCCGAAAGTATTCCCAGTTCGCCAAATGCTTGAAAGCTCGGAAATCACGAAAGTGTTCCCAAATTCGGACCTTGGGATAAAAAGGTTAAAACGCGAAATTCCAAATATGCTGAAAGGTCCGAAGTTTTTTTATTTGCAGAAGTGTTTAATGATCCGAAAATTACCCTTCAGCTGGAACGAAACCCCAAGAGCTCCGAATTTCGTCCAAAACATCAATTTTGGATCATGGGGCCGAAATTTAATATTTGGAAGAGTTGCAAAAATCCCCAAATGGTCCGAAATTTCACTTAAAACGCCAATTTCGGACCCTGGGGGGCTAAATTGGGGAATATGATGAAATTTCAAAACGTCTAAGTTCTCCGAAATTTACCAGAAAAGCATGAGAGTTAGAGTTTTAAAATTTGCGGAAGCTCTTCAAACCTCCAGAATCGCGCTATAAACCCATTTAAAACGTCCAAGACTCCAAAGGTAAAATCACGCAGAAATAAAAGACCAAGGATCAGATTTCACAATCAAAGAGAAAGAGAAGCATTTTCAAGATACATCTCACAAAGAGCTTCTCAAGCCAGACGTCGTAATTAAATTTAATGTTTGTTAAAATTAAATTATTTAATTTTTCAAATTGATTTAATGAAATGAAATTGGTTGATCACAGGACGTCATCGAAGAACCAGGAGAAAGACCTAAAACGCAAATTGAGGAAGGATCGCAATTCAAGGCCAGGTGCTGAAGACTGGAAAAAGAAAAGATACAGGAGCGCAAGAGCAACCAAACATTGGGAACCGTGTCGCTGAACAAAGATGAAGTCCACCACCGGGACCACAAACCAAAGAACACTCTGAATGTTGCAAGTTTATGCATTCTCAAAAAAGCACACAGCTGGATTTAAGTCCAGAAATTCAGTTTTAAAGCTGAAATTG
This sequence comes from Cryptomeria japonica, assembly GCF_030272615.1. Lineage (NCBI taxonomy): Eukaryota > Viridiplantae > Streptophyta > Pinopsida > Cupressales > Cupressaceae > Cryptomeria > Cryptomeria japonica. Next base: position 544,915,058 of record NC_081405.1, read on the forward strand.
CTTTATTGTAAACTGCCTATGGGTCCCGTGCAAGATATTTTTGTGGATAACTATTCTCAACCACCAAGAAGATTGGATAGACCTGAATTAAAGCCAAATAGTGGTAGGTAGTTGAGATAGTTGCTAGTTGGATAACTGAGAATTACTTAGGCATGGGTTAAAGCTGTCAGCTTCTGGAAGACAGATCAGGGCCCTTGGATGCAGTCCATCCTAGCCTTCGGTTCAAAATTGTAATATCTATAAATTGTAGAGGCCTTTCTTTTGTAAAGAGTTAGATTGTTAGATAGTGAGAAGGTTAGATAGTTAGATTTTAGAGTTAGAATAGGTTAGATCTTAGCAGTAGCATAGAGATGTTGCAGAAATTGTTGTAATAGGCAAATGAGATCAATATATAAACATTGATTTGGTGTTTATTGTCTTGTTTTCATCCTGTTTGCATGGTTTCTTTTAGTATTTTAGATAGATCTTTCTATTGTGGGTGTGCAGGTATTTGATAGATTCAGGCTCATACCACTGAGGATATGCTGATTGTGTATCCTTTTGTGTGGTTAACCTGAGCCTTCGATTGTGCTTAGTTCAATTGCAGGTGTCCGTCTGAGCTGCGCCAGAATTGGGTGCTTAGCCGTGCGTCTCCAATCTGAAAATCTTCCAAGTTCCTTTGAAGATTGCACCGTTCCTGCAAGGTTGTGAGCTATTCTGGCCAAGCAGGAATTGGTTATGTTGAATCTGTCTACCCGCATACCCGTGTTGTTAGTTTTAGATCTCCTAACCCTTTCCTTTTGCTCTTTATTGCGTAATTCGAGAATCACAGCAGACTAGCTTGTTGCAAATCGTAAGTCCCCTTGTGTTTCCAGCAAAAACACATCAAGCCACTGAGAGATCTCGCAATCAAGACCTGACAAAAGAAACCTTGAGGTAGTCTCCTTTGATCAAACTTAGAAAACAGCATTAGAGACTTCCTTATCTCAAGAGAGAGTAGGATAATCAATCGGCTATTCTATTCTGCGTTGGTCGTATGGAGTTTGCAGCAATGCGATTTCATCCATGTCAACACAACCTAAAAAAGGTGGACGGACAGGTATAAAATCTCATCAAAAACTGTTGCAAACACACTAGAAATCCCTGCAGTCATCAACAATGGACTTCAAAATTGAAATCAGAAAACCATATAAATCCTCACTTTTTGAAAACCCAAAAACTTCATGCAAATTAGTGTATTTCCATAGTGAATGCCAGACAATCTAGGATGGGTCTTTCACCATTGAAACTAATAAGATTGAAAAGGGTTTTCGTCCCCAACAACTCTTAGAAGAACTCCCTTGTTCATTTGGATAGCATCTCCTCATGTGTGCAAACGCTAAATTAATGAAATAAGAGCCAAAACTCCAATTTATAGATCGTAGAGAAATGGGGCATTTTAAAATTCAAATATTTTGTTTTCCCTTGGAAAGCCCTCGTTAGCATTTTAAAAAACAACTTAAGTCCCCCATAACACTTAAGCGTCCAACTTTGCCAACAAAACATAACACTTTAATATTTAAAAACTAAAGTGGATAATTAAATGTCACTTTATTACTTAAGTGCAAATAATAAATAATACCATTCACCTTGTAGAAAACTTGTCGAGACACCAGAAATGGAAGCCAATCATGTCGGAATATAACTGATGTTAAAGGATGATGACTAGCATTGAACAATCAATGACTTGTTATATCATTTTCAATAATTATCTGTAATATAACACCTCAAAGAATAGCCCCTTGGCCTATTAGAGTAAAAAACAAAAGAAAGAATTATCCAGCCTTATCAGTTTGGTCCATTGTTGTCCTAACTAATTATAATCTAAAGGTCTTTTACCTTGAGTTTTACAACTTGCCACTCAAAAATGGCCTAGCATTACGGATTTGGGAGCCTAAAACTTTGAGCATCAACAAAACCCCCCATTGCTTAACAAAAGGAAAAACCCTTAGAGGAGATGACTTCCCCCGAATTAGCCCCATCTAGGAAAAAATTGATAAAAAAAATGATGAAAAAATTAGAACATAAGTGTTGTGCCCATACCAAACTTTTGTGTTGTGTCAAGCTTAAAACGTCTATTATTTTCCCAAGCATGTGTTGTGATCAAGTCTTGTCAAATTTGTATGTCTTAATTGTTCACAAGATCATGGAACAATGCTCTTAAAGTTATTCATCGTGGCAAAGAAAAAGAGGTAATGAGATCATATGCATTTGATAGAATCGAGTTTAAAGTCAATTTCACCAAGAGAATACCTTTGAGAAGGAAGCATCCAAATCAAAAGAATGGCTAAGTATGGTGATCAATTGCACACCTAGAGTAGAAGCATGCACCAAAAAAGGGGAAGGCTCAAAGTTTAAATCTTTATTGCTAGGTGTGCATCCAAAGGTGTTGCATGCACCTAACAAAGGATTGAAATCATTTCAATGTATGGAGAGGGAAACTTAAGTGAATGCCATTCAAAGGTGCACGTCTATACAAAAAGCACAATTTGTCAAAATTAACTTACTTTCAAATTTTCAAACAAAACATTTAACTATATTGAGATATACATCCAATGTCGTGAGATGCACCTAAGTATATAGGAGTATCATTCACAAGTGCACATGAGAGGTCTAGGTACAAGCCTAACAAAAGGACAAATATAAAAGGAAACATTGAAAAATAAAAGCCTATACAAAGGTGCACACACAGGGGATAAAGATGCACCTAAGCATGAAGGACCAATTTCAATCACAAAGTGCATGTTGAGGTGCACACTTGAGAGACTAAGATACACCTAGATAAGTAAAAATCAATATCCAGTCCAAGGTGCATGAGACAAGCAATTGTGTGATTCTTAAGGTAGATGTATTTTTCAAAAATAAAAATGATACACTTGTATATGCATGTGTGCCTAATATTAGGGGTGGATCTCCTAAAGGAAAACTCAAATTTTAAATGCAAAGATTTAAAACTAACATATAGATGTGTGTAAGGGATCATGGCACTTCACCAAGAGAACTTTCAAATTCAATTATTAGGTGTGCATCTAAGGTGCAAGTGCACACTTCAACAAAGAAAATTTTCAGCTCGCATCAAAGTTTAAAAACCCCATTGTTGGGAGTACATATAGGGGGCAAGGGTGAACCTCGATAAAGGAAAAATCAAATGTTCACGAAAACCATTTTCAAGGACATGTCTAGGGTGCAAGTGCACACTGCACCAAAGGGATATTTCAAATTTCAAAATTATGTTCACAAGTATGCAATTGATGATGAAGTGCAAACCTATACGAAGGAAATCAAAAGTGCAAGTTCAAAGTCTACTTTATAGTGTATTGGAGTGTGTGTGTTTAAAGTAGAAATGCATGCCTATCAAAGAAATTCAAAACATCAAAGTGGATCTTTCAAAAGCTTAAACCATAGATTGCAAACTCGGTGTACTCGTGATTCCTAGGGCTCTATGAGTGACTCGTGAGTTTACTCGTAGGTCAACTAGTTCTAAAAACTCGCTGAAAAAACACCAAAAACCCATTGGAAACTTGACAAAACTTGCGAAGGACTTACCAAGAAAATTATGTGCTAGGGAAATCAGGGGCCAAAAAATGCCAAAAGCCAAGAGAAACATAGGACAAAACCATTACGAGGGAAAAACACAATTTTGATGCAATTTTTTCCCTTTAAACTTCATGCATCGACACAATTTTCAAATATCAATTTCTCATTTTCCATCAAATTTGCAAGTCTTTGCCGAGTCAAAAAATTTGGGCTTATGGACTACTCTCCAACTGAATTTGTGATCTATGGGTTAAACGTGACTAGAGAAAATATGCTAAATCATTAAAGTCGTCTAGAGCCACCCATCCAAAAGTCTATTTTTAACATGCTAAAAATAGGAGCCATCAACATTTTTAGAGAAAAGGGCATATTATGGAATTTACCACTTTTAGCCAAAGCTATTTATAACTCGTACGACGTTTAATGTTTTTTATTTTTAACATGAGTTTTAAGTTTCTACCATTTTTATTGTTCACTGTTTAAAGCCAAGAGCCAACTATTTGTACATCTGTAATAAATTCAATCTATAGCGATTGTGCGGTTTTAGTTTTAGTATTTAAGGATAGGATTCTGTAATAAAAATTGCATTTCATGCAATCCAATATTCTTAGAGTAGAAGTAGCAATTAGCTTTTTACTTATTTTTGTGCAATAGTTTTACAAACATTATAAATAAGTGTTATTTACTTAGATTTCTAAAAGGTAATTCGCATACCTGCATATTGCCAAAATTGCTATTCAATGTTATTGATAATCCAAATTCATATAATTGTTCAATAAAATTTAATACATTTATTTTTATTTTAAATTGCTATTGAAATGTTAGATATGTGTTCTATGGGAGATTCAATCGCTGTTAGCAAGTTGCAAGCTTTGAATTGCACGTTTGCTTTAAATTAGAGATGTGGCTTTGCATCAACCCTTTAATTTAATTTTCCAAAGCATTCATGTCTTATGTGCAATTGTATTGATCAATCTCTAAATTTTTTGAACAATGCAAGCATGTAGTCGTGAAATTTATTTTCAGTCAAAAAGAATAAAAATCATTTGCCTTGAGTGAATCCAAAAGATACACATTTAATTTTATTTAGAATGATTGTGAGCCACCCTAGAATAAACTATAAACATTGTGAACAGCTAGTACATATTGTCCATAGAATGTTAGTTTCCAAAAGATACACATTTAATTTTATTTAGAATGATTGTGAGCCACCCTAGAATAAACTATAAACATTGTGAACAGCTAGTACATATTGTCCATAGAATGTTAGTTTTGTCTTACACAGAGCTTCCCTTGTTAATTTCAAGAGTGGTTCTACAGTTCTACATATCTGTTCCATTCACACTAAAATGGGAGAATTTAAATGCTAACAATAAGTAAACCAACACCTCTCCTACCATCCCCCTTTAATTAATAGTAATAATAGATCAAGGCTATTTACTACGAGCAATAACATTTCACATCTCACAACTAGAGCAATTACCTTAGAAGATGGCTAACTAGTAAGTTAAGAAATATCAACAAAAAAAAAAAGAGCAGACATATATTTGATTTTAAAAAATTAGAGGTGAACCATAAATCTAGAAAATTGAAGCAATATTTCAAAAAGAAAAACTTTGAAGTACTAATGTATCACAAAAAATTGTTGTCCTTTCCTTGAAAACAGAAATTACTAGGCAGCTTCTCGATTAAAGAGAAAACGAACTCAAGACCAACAGGAAGAAGGTGAAATACCAACCTCTCTCTTCATCCAGTTGCAAGCTAGACCTTGTTTACCCTTCCAAAGGTAACCCAAGCAGAGAGGTTATGGATTATATTATCAAAGATAATAGAGATAAATTAAAAATAGTATACTCTATGTTCATCCCCCATTGGATGAACAAGGCAAAAGCATGGGCATTGGTTGAAGGTCTAAGGTTAGTCACAATTTTCACATCCTATCCTTGGAAATCAAAGCTGAATCCTAAATCATTATCTCAATAATGAAGGACACTGGTCCAAGCTAGAAACTCAATCATATTTTAAGGAAGGTCAAAGTGTTCACCAAGAAATTCCAACACATAAGTTTGTCCACTGCTATCATGAAGCCAACAACCTCCTGACCTCCCTGAAAAATGCAAAGTCAATCAAGACACCTTCTCTGTGGTGCTAACTCCAAAGTTTTGTCATGTTTTCTTTTCAGAAATAAAAGAATTAATAACATTTTAAGTTGGGCCCAAACACTCTATTTTGAAATGGGCAACTTTAATATAACTTAAATAAGTGTTTTAACACTTTGTTCGAGATGTATTTCAAAAAAAGGAGCCTTGGTTGCAATTTAAAGGTATTCTAAATACTTGGAGGGAGAAAACAAAATAAATTAAATAATAGAGGACCCAGAGGAAAGCGCCTATAAAAGAGAAGCCAAAGCTCACATCAAATTATCTTTTATTCTTTATGATCATTTTCAAGTTCAAGGACAGAAACACTCGTTTGATAATTTTTGGGGGATGAAAACCATCTTGAAATCTCTTCAGATTTGAGGACAAAAACCCTCATCACTAGTTTTGGAAAATTCTATACAAAGATCATGATTGTACTTCAATTGGAAAACAATATAGATTTGCAAGCAAATTCCATATCAATGACATTATTGAGAGTTTGAATTCATTCATATATTGCTGGTTTATCAATATTATTCCTATAGTTTTCAGTATTTATTGTTATACCAATTGTTTGTGTAGGAAGTTAATATTGATTTGCTGGATTAATATTATCATTATTACCTGGGGCATTTAATATATTATCTGTTGTTATAGCAGCAAATATTATTTAAAAGCTTTTCATACTAATAATAACGTGAAGTGCAGCCTCACAAATCAAATAGCAGCACTAAGACCTAGCCATAACATTTAAACGCCATACCATTTCATATATTTGAATAGCTACATATTGGAGTTTGAAGAGTGTTGGAATAATTCTGTTTAGGTCACAGCACAAGGGTTTCACATTTGTTTGGGACTGCCACACCATCTAGTATTAGTACAACAATCATACCATTAGACAGCCGGTAATGTCCCCAATTTTTAAAAGTGACAACTAATTAAATTAATTCTTATTAAGTTGTCCAAAATAAATATTTTTCTTATTATTAATTAATTTAATTATTAAAAAAAAGAAGGTAAAATAATATTATGAAATGTCACTTTAGCTATCTCCGCAGGCAAAATCAGAGGCTAGGAGATGATTAGCTAACCAAGGGGGACCCATACTTAGTCGTTTGTTTGGCCTTGGTAAGCTTATAAGGTGAAAACTTTATAATATTTCATTATAAGTTGCTTTTTCTATAAATAGAAATATTTTATAAAGTGACTTTATAATGAAAGTTAATTAAATGAGAAGGATAAATTATAAAGTTAAAATAAAATTTATATTAAAATGGGCCCATTTAATGATGTGTTAACCCTCAAAAAGGTACACCTAAGTTGGGAGGGAATATTATTTGGAATCATGGAATTTTGAAGCCCTAACTTGGGCATGGGAGTTTGGGAAGAAAAGAGACTTCATGGGAAGATTTTTGGCATTCTTGTTATTCATTTTTTGGAGCTCTCAGCTAATTTTCAGATCTGCACGGCAAAAGCAACTTTGGAGAAGTATTGGGGATGAAAACCTCCACTATTGTGGTGTCGAGACGTAACCCCTCTCACCAAATTTGCAAATTGGACATACAGGAGATTACTTTTCAGGTCATTAAGGACCAATTTCAGTAGTTTTAAGGGTCTAATCAGCAGCAAGTTGCATATACAGTGAATTGGAGAAGGTTTGGTGGTCAACTACATTAAAACATTCATCATATATGTCAGTCGTACCTTCCTCAGCTAGGTCGTACCATTCCAATTTGACCTGGAATTTGGTAAAAATAAATACAAGGGTTTCAAGTCTGCAAATTACATTGATTCTCATTGTTGGTAATAAAGAACAATATTGTAGCAGTTATTTAGGAGAAATAAGGTCACTTGTGATCAGCATATTCAATAAATTAGGGAAATTCTTTATTCCTGAAAGGGTTCACCTGGCAAGAAATCAGAATTACATCTTGGTCTTCTTAGTTCTTCTCCAATTGCTTTTGGTAATTCATTCTAGAGTCAATAAAGCCATTTGGAGCTGACTCCACACTCAGCAAGCTAGTACATCAGCATATATTGAATTTCAGTCAAATAGGGAGGCTCAACCAGGCAAGCTCAGGACTCCTGATTGTGCCAATCAACATTCGGCATCTTTCAGTGGTATCAGAGTGAAAATCCTGCCAGCCTGTGGGATGTTGAGGTTGATCACAAAAATGGAAGAATGGGAAAATGAAATTGCTACCACTAAAATTGCTAAGTGGTATAATAGATATCAAAAGAGGAAGAATCTTCTAACATTTCAGGAATATCAAAATTTGTCAAGGTTGACCATTCCTGTGAATGAGGAGGTTATCATAATTTTTGATGAATTTTTAAGTGAACCTGAGGAGGTCAAGGCTATTGAATCTTTTGACAAATATTACAAGAAAAAGATGCTTGTATCAATTGAAGTTTTGCCACCAGGGTATGACCATAATTTTGAAGTTCATAACAGCAGTGTCATAACTTCTCTTCCTCAAGATATGGCAGCCTTTGGTCAAGAAGAGAATAATGATGTACATTCTAGATTTGAGGGTACACAGTGCAAACATGGGTTATGATGATGTGAATAATACAACCCATCATAAATCAGATTTTGTGCATTTTGGGACAGCTGATATAGAGCAATCCCATAGGATGAATGAAGGATGGTTGGCAAGAGCTAGGCAATCCAAGTTGATAGCTCATCAGGCCAAGCTTCAACTTCAGCACGTTCATGATACTCATCACCTTATCAGTAAGGAGAAACAAGAGCTATCTAATTCTGATTTTTCAACTGATACTAGTTATTTTCTACATTGTAGTAATGGAATTGATAAAGAGGCTCATAGTGGACCAGCCACTAATGAGTTATCCTTGATTGGCACAAAAGGTGTTCCCAATGCACCTTTGATTTTGTCACCTCTTTCATATGATAGGGCAGCGATGTACTTATTGATTGGAGATTCAATCTGTTGACGTGGCTAAAATTGCATTGCTACAATTCTATACGACCAACGTAGAATAGAATGATCTCGCCGAGTATCCTATCCTCTCTTGTATAAGGAAGCCCTAATGTTGTTTTAGTTGATCAATGGGGACAACCTCAAGGTTCCAAATGTCAGTTCTTGACTGCAAGATAGCTCAACGGTCGATGTGTTTAGCTGGGAGCACAAGGGGACTTACGTTTTTTGCAACAAGATGGTCTGCTGCGATTTTCGGATTGTGAAATAAAAAGCAAAGAGGAAGGGTTTAGGAGACCTAAGGACAAGGATGATAACAGTTGATGCAGCAGGTAGACAGATTTTGATAAACCAGATCTTGTTTTGCTAGAGACACCCTCACAACTAGACAAGAACGGTGCAAGCTCCAAGGGATGAAGGATTTTCAGACCGGAGACACTCATTTTAGGCACCCAATTCTAGCGCAACCTAAGACGAACACCTATAGTTGAACTAAGCACAATTTGGGTTCAGACTAACCATGCACGGTGACCTACAATCAGCAGACCCCCAATGGTATGAACCAGAAATGCATCAAATACCCCTCCACACTTCACCATTAAAACCCCTGCACTCTAAAATTAACCAGTTGAAAGAAACCATGCAAACAAACTAAAACAAAGACAACAAACACCATATTTCAATGTTCATATATTTGCTTCAGCTACCTATTACAACAATTTCTGCAGCATCTCTATGCTATTCCTAAAATCTAACCTATTCTAACTTCTAAAATCTAACTACAAAACTCTAAACCTTTACAAAAGAAAGGCCTTTGCCTTTTATAGATTTACAATTTGAACCGGTGGCCAGGATGGACTGCATCCAAGGGTCCTGATTTATTCCACAAAATAAGGCTGCCCATACCCACTTAATTCTCAGTTATCTACCCAACCACCTTTTCAACTACCTATCACTATTTGGCTTCAATTTGGGTCTATCCGATAGTTGAACATAACTGACCTGTGTCCCCTCTGTTTCAAAATATCTTGAGTGGGGCCCACAGGCAGTTTTACGTTAAACAATTTCAGTTTTTAAAACTGAATTCCTGGAATTAAATCCAGCTGTCCATTTATGAGAATGTATAGACTTGTTGCATTCTGAATGTTCTTCGGTCTTTGATCTTGGTGGTGGACTTCAACTCCGTGGTTTGGTGGTTCAGTGGCACACTTCCCAATGCTTGGTTCCGATCTCGCGCCCTTGCATCTTCTTCTCCAGCTTTAATCACGATCAAGGCTTTGATCTCGATCCTTCTTGAATTTGCATTTCAGGCTTCCTCCTGGTTCTTTCCGATGACGTCCTGTAAACAATCAATTCCACTTTAATAAATCAATTTGAAAAATTAATTAATTTAATTTAACAAACATTAAATTTTATGCAATGTCGGGCTACGTCTCGGTGGAGTTCGGGCTTGAGAAGCTCTTTGTGAGATGTATATTTTAAATTCCCTCTCCAAACGTGAAATCCGATCCTCGTCTTGATTCACTCTCTAACTTCAAACGAAATTCAGGCCTGCGAGCTGAACTATGAGATGTTAAGACTTAAGTTTATTTGTTCTCCTGATTTTTCAGACCGTTTGAACGAACTGTGAGAAGTTTGGGAACTTAAAATGTCTCTTTAGTCAAATTTTGGGCAACTCAACCCCTTTGAGAGATTTACCTCTTTCAAGCTATAATGCCTTGGTTTTCTACTTTATTTGTTGTTGGTGTTTTATCGGGCAATTGGAGTATTTCGGGAAATGTTCGATTTACTTGCTTTCAATGTCTTAACAACTCCTTGAAGACTTCGGGACATTTAGATGCGTTGGGAGAATTTTGCTTTTTGGCTTATGAGGGTACTTTGTGAGGTTTTTCGGGCTATCAAGACCTTTTGAAAGCATGATTGTTCTTTACGATTTTAAACTATGGAGATTTTCGGCCAAAGAGTGCTCTTTGCACGACTCAGTGACTTGAAGATTTTCTTTAGCAAATGAATGTTATTGCGAAAATATAAAGACTTGGAAAACCTTCAGTAAAGGATGGATCACCGCGCGACTTGAAGACCTTACACCAAACACTATTCTTTGCTCGATCTCATGTTGGAAGATTTTCGACAAATTTAGATGAATTTGGGAGGTTTTTACGATTTTCGGCTTGAAAGATCAATTTGTATATTTTTCATACTTCGCGAATTTCGGCTTATTCGGCCGATTTATGAGCTTCATTTTCGGTTCATTGAGGCATTTTGTGAGATTTTAAGTTATATCGCCCTATTTCTCTTTTTCGGCATTTGGCAATATTGCGATTTTAACATTTTCGGGTCTTTGAAGCCCCTTTTGGCGAACCTTAAACATATTTACCCCTTTTTGGCCTGTGAGGAGATTGGCGAGCTTCTCTTTTTGGCTCATGAACTCCAAAATCGCGCGACTTATGTCTTTTTTGGCCATGTAGGGCCTTTTGCGGACTTCAAACGCATTTAACTTTTTTCAGCCTACATGGAAGAAATGCACGATTTCAAATTTATTAGCCAATTTCGGCTTATAAGTCAAGTTTGTGAGCCTAAGTTTTCGGGTTACTAAGTAAATTCGCGAATTTGGTTTACTTTGTGAGTTGTGGGAGAATTTTTAGCCAAAATGGCGATTTTGGAAGTTGGAGTGCGAAAGGCCTTAAAGGCCTTTTCGCGAGTTATGCTCATTTTCGGGCTGGAGGGCCCTTGTGCAAACTTTGACGCGATTTGGACTTTGCCTCCTTTTTTCAACATGTACACCAATTGTGCGCGACTTTAGAACTTAATGTCTTTCGGTCTGAATGATGTATTTGTGCGATATTAGACTTTTAGAGTTTAACTTACAAGATGAATGTCACGACTTGGGCGCCTCTTATTATTCTTGGCTTAAATGACTAAAAGGCGTGATTTTTAAAGTTTTCGGCCAGAAGGGAGATTTCGAGAGCCTCTTATCACTTTTGACTCAGGAGGAGATTTTGGCAAGAATTCGATCTTCTTCTCCCATTTCGGCTTGCAAGGGGGATTTCGTGATTTTGACTCTCTGTGACCTTTCGGGCCAAAGTGCTTATATTGTGTGATTTATCTTTGCTCACATTTCGGCTTCTCTTACTAATTTGTGAGCCATGGAACCACTTTCGGCCCTGTGAGGAGACTTCGCGAGTTTGAGAGCATTAACCTTCTTTTTGGCCTATGAGCGTGTTTTGTGAAACTTAGTTTGTATTTCGCTTTCCCACGTGATTTCTTTTTAAATGATTCCTCACGATTTTGGCTTCTCTCACAATTTTAGCTCCTAACGCGATTTTCGGGGTTGGAGTTTGCAATTTGGCCTTAGAGGCCAAATTTGACTTTAGCGGCATTTGACCTGGACTTTCTACTGCTAAGATTTCAGAGACGGGGGTCCCCTGTTTGAAGAAAATGGGGCGAGGTGTGCAATACGCACAACACAGTCTTCCTAGATATTTCATTGGGTTATGAGTATCAGAATGTAAGGGACTTCTCTGGTTCCATGACTAAACAAAACATTTACTTAGCAACCTCCAATGAAGGCACACTAACTTGTGGAAATATAGGAAAAATTGCAGCAGCTGCTTGGAGGTCTTGGAGAAGTAATCATTGCACTTTCCTTGCTGAAGATTGCCTCATTCATGAATTCCTAACAGCATTGGTTGTTTGTAGTAATTGTGGCTTCATTTGGAGTGAAGTTCTCAGCCGGTTAAATGATGTACAGGTTCACAGCAGCAGCATAATAAGTATTGACATGATGGATGGATATGACAGGGCAAAGATTTGGGATCTTGGTATTGACATGTGTGGTGCACTTCTTCAGTGGATCTATGATGAGTTGCTTCACTTGGGGTATAACATTGTTTATATCAAAGTAACGCAGCAGCTTGGTGGAGCAATGTTTCTCAGATTAGTATGGGATCTAGGAATAAGTCATTGTCATTGTATGGGTGCAGATTGCTTGAGGACAAGCAATCTCTAGGTTGAGAGGACTATAATGTCCCCAATTTTTAAAAGTGACAATCAATTAAATTAATTGTTATTAAGTTGTCCAAAATAAATATTTTTCAAAAGGATGGTTTATTATTAATTAATTTAATTATTAATAAAAGAAGGTAAAATAACATTATTAAATGTCAGTTTAGCTATCTCTGTAGGCAAAATCAAAGGATAGGAGATGATTGGCTAACCAAGGGGGACGCATACTTAGTCATTTGTTTGGCCTTGGTAAGCTTATAAGGTGAAAACTTTAAAATATTTCATTATAAGTCGCTTTTTTCTATAAATAGAAATATTTTATAAAGTGACTTTATAATGAAAGTTAATTAAATGAGAAGGATAAATTATAAAGTTAAAATAAAATTTATATTAAAATGGCCCCATTTAATGTTGTGTTAACCCTCAAAAAGGTACACCTAAGTTGGGAGGGAATATTATTTGGAATCATGGAATTTTGGAGCCCTAACTTGGGCATGGGAGTTTGGGAAGAAAAGAGACTTCACGGGAAGATTTTTGACATTCTTGTTATTCATTTTTTGGAGCTCTCAGCTAATTTTCAGATCTGCACGGCAAAAGCCGCTTTAGAGAGGTACTGGGGACGAAAACCGCCACTATTTTGGTGTCAAGACGTAACCCCTCACCAAATTTGCAAATTGGACATATAGGAGACTACTTTTCAGGTCATTAAGGACCAATTTCAGTAGTTTTAAGGGTCTAATCAGCAGCAGGTTGCATATGCAGTGAATTGGAGAAGGTTTGGTGGTCAACTACAGCAAAACATTCATCATATATGTCAGTCGTACCTTCCTCAGCTAGGTCGTACCATTCCCATTTGGCCTAGAATTTGGTAAAAATAGATACAAGGGTTTCAAGTCTGCAAATTACATTGATTCTCACTGTTGGTAATAAAGAACAATATTGTAACAGTTATTTAGGAGAAATAAGGTCATTTGTGATCAGCATATTCAATAAATCAGGGAAATTCTTCATTCCTGGAAGGGTTCACCTGGCAAGAAATCAGAATTCCATCTGGGTCTGCTTAGTTCTTCTCCAATTGCTTTTGGTAATTCATTCTAGAGTCGATAAAGTCATTTGGAGCTGACTCAACACTTAGCAAGCTAGTACATCAGCATATATTGAATTTCAGTCAAATAAGGAGGCTCAACCCAACAAGCTCAGGACTCCTGATTGTTCCAATCAGCATTCGGCATCTTTCACAGCCCCATCATATTAACAATGGATCACAACATTTTTGAGGTCCTCAAGCCTGCCGTACCTCTTTCTCGGCAGCCAAACAAGTTTGCAATATCATTTGTAAGTTGGATTTATAAGGTAGTGTTGGGATTTGTATATGGTAGCCACTGTATTTAATATTTTAATTTCCAATGTTGCCCTTGAATAATATTTGGTATGTATAAATAATATTTTGGGTATTTGCTGGTAGTTTTGGTAAATTGCTAATATTTCTGAAAATTCAAGTATTGTGCTATTTTAAATTTATAAATATAAAATTACATATTATAAGGTATATCTAATATTCTGATCTTCAACTGTTATAGATCAGATCTGAACATAATAGTCAGCGTAGGGTTTAAATTTAAAGCTTGCATTTGCTTTTAGCATTTAAACGAACTATTATATTCTAAAAAATTTAAATTTTCACAAATTATTAGCATTGTTGACGTGGTTTTTATGACAACGTCGAACACAGAATAAAGTTACCAACGGTCACCTTACTCTCTCTTGATCAAAGTTAGGCCGTGTGCTAAGATTGCAAAAAAGATCAAACGGCTGACTCCAAGGTTCCTTCAACGCATGAACGTGACTCAGTTGGCCTGATGTGATATGTTGGTAATCCAAGGGGCCTTAGGTTTGATCGTTTTTTCACTTCTTTACTGTGGCTTGGAACTTTATCATCAGATATAGCAATTTGGCGATGGTTCTGCTTTAAACAAAACTGGAATGAACTAGAATTTAAAGGGGAAAGAGTTAGAAAGATCTAAATCTACTCCTAAGGGCAGTGATATCAACAGATAATACTTTGGTGGACAAATTCCAAATAAACCAAGCTCTGCTTCGCCAAGATTAACTACAACTTTGCAAGAACTGGTGCAATCTTTTGAGGATGTTGAAGGATTTTCACATTGAGAAAGTGCACTTGAATACCCAACACGACGCAATCCAAGTGACTATCACAATCGAACTTAGCACAAATTTGGGGTTCACGCTAACTTTAGACTGCAACTTACAATCAACAAGATGCAAAAAGTATGAACCATGGAAATTCATCAAACACCATCACATTCTTCATTGAAATCAAAGCACTATACTACTACTCTAAGTGAGGAAGGTGAAACCATGCAAGCTTTGAAAAAATAACTTAAGTGGACAACATCAGAGAACAATGTTTCATTATTATTATCTCAAAACTTATCGCAACAATTTCATACAAGTCTCCCTTCGTTACAAATGAGGGGGGTCACCCCTTTATATAGGCTTCTGCCTTGGCTACATGCAAACCCTGATTATGGTTTTCCCTAAAAGATTCTCCACTCAAGATGCAACAAGGTGGGAATCAGCATTTAATACCCATTAAGCCCATATACAATAAATTCAAAAAAACCCAAAATGGTATCCATTAGTGCATTAAATGCACCCCATTACATCAGATTTACCCAAAATACAATGAATATTCCATGTAGGAATAAATGTCCATCATTCTCCATGCGACGGCTACATGTGGCAGGAATCTGTCATAAAATCTTTAATACGACGGTTGCATGCAAAAGATTCTTTATGCATTCAACATGCATTGACCAGTCCACCACTTGGTCAGAATATTCTTGTAATAAGTGCACTACCATGCCTTCACGAGACAGCTACATGTAAAAAGATGCTCCATTGACTCAACATGCGCTGACTTGATTACCACTTGGTGAGAAACCCTTGGAGAGAGAAAAATTTGATCCATGAAGAATTTTCTTTAAGTTTTTCGAACTTTCCTTGCTCTAGAGGAAATTTGTAATGATTTTCCACCATCTCCTATTTTTTAGGAACTTTCCAAAAATAGGGTTCCAAGTTCCAGGAGAGAGAAAATTCTCTCATGAATCCAAATCTGAAAGAATTTTGAAATATGGATGTGATTTGATGCCCGAAGATGGATTTTTTCAAAATTTATCCTGGGGGAAAATTCCTTGTTCAGTTCATCTTTGATTCCTTCCTTGCCTTGGAATTTTCATCTTCAATTCATCCTAGGCGTAGAATTCATGCAATGAAGGAATTTTTTTATTTTCTTTCCTAAGGGGATTTTCCTTTCTTCTTTATCCCTGACGTAATTTCCCTGCCTCTCTTTTCAACTTCTTCCTTGGGCGAAATTTTCATGTCATGGAGGAATTTCATCTTGGAAGGAAAATTCCCTCCTTACCTTCATTTGGCGCCCATTCCTTTCCTAAAGCACATTTTTTCCATGGTGAAGGAATTTTGATGTGGAGGAAAAATTCCTCCTTAACCTCATTTTGATGCACAATCTTGACCTTGATTCTACTTTACCCTTGAGGAAGGAATTCCCTCACGCCTTAGCCAAATTTCACATTTCTTAAAATTTCTTCATCTTGAAGGAAAGAAATTTCCATCACTTAGTCAATTTTTTTACTTTCTTGGAATTTTGTCTTCAAGGAAGGAATTTCCAACACTTAGTCATTTTTTTCAGTTTACTGGAATTCTATCTTGAAGGAAGGAATTTCCATCACTTCCTGGAATTTATTCTTCTTGGGCGCAATTCTTCCTTAAGGAAGGAATTTCTTCAATCATGAACCTTTCTTCCTGAACCTTGATTTTTATGTCTTGCTTCCAACCTTGGGCACATCTTGGTACTGGAGAAGAAATTCTAGAAACTTGTTCCTTGAGGAAGGAATTTTTGTGCTCTTTGAATTCATCATGTTCGCAGGGAGCCTTTTGACCAATTTTTCACATCTCCTAAAATTTAGGACCCGAGTCCAGGAGAGAGAGAATTCTCCTACAAATCCAAATCTACAAAAATTTTGAAATTTTGATGAGATTTGATGCCTCAAAATAGATTTTGATGCATCCAACTCCTGGGTACGCTGAACTAAGTCTCACGCAACTATTGCCTCCAACCTGGTGGTCAGCTCCTCCCGAGCCCTTTGTGCATCCACCAAGGCAACCTCACGTCCAGTCGAGACATACTCCGAGTTCCTCAAAGCATACCAGTCATGCCTGGAGGTGGCCACAATCCGCTGGCACAAATGCTAGGAGACACCTCAAATCCTCCATCACACTCCCCAAAGGCCAAAAACTGAACTGAATAACTCCCTAGTGTCATACAACTACGCGGACCTGCAATGCCTTCCCTCAAACTCTGTTTGTTCCCAACCTCCAAATCCGTCTCCCTCTACGGCTTATGGCTTCCCTGCCAATGCTTAGCTGCAGGCTTCTTTCTCACAGTACGAACAACCACAACACTTCCCGTGGTACTCTGTAGCTCAAAAATAAATTGGGGGTCTGAATTTCCAGTGTCCTGGCTTCAAACTCCAACGAATCATTTTAAATCTGGTCGTCGTCGTTTTTTTTTTTTGGCACTGTAATGTCACCGATGGCACCCCAACCATACAACCTCCCTGTACGGTCAACAATAGCACTAGCACCTCCAATCGTGCGGCCACCTTCCCGTGCGGTTGACACCCTTCTTACCATACGGACACACCTCCACTGGCACCTCCGATCGTGCGGCCACCTTCCCATGCGGTCGACACCCTTCTTACCGTACGGCGGACCATGACGATGGAGCTGCTGCGTGGTTGTGCGTCTTAATCTTTGCGTGCGTTTTCGGCACTGCGCGAGGCTGTGCGGGCTTTGTAGTTGCAGGTGCCACCGCACGACGGTGGTTACCACTGCCGGTGTCCACCGTACGGTGTTACCATCGCCGATGGCCCACCGCACGGTGGTCGCCATCGGTGTTACCACCGCCGGTGTTACCACCGCACGGTGGTCCGTTCCTATTTTTTTTATTTTTTTTTATTTTTTTTGACCGTACGGTCGCTGTCGTACGACCGTACATTTTTTTCATTTTTATATTTTGACCGTACGGTCGCCTGTCATACGATCGGGTCCCCTGTCTCTGGGATTGCCCTTCATCCTTCTCGGTTTTCCTCGCCCGAGAGTCGCTTGCTGTGGTCCTGTGCCTCTTGAGTCGCCTGCCTGGCCTCTCGAGTCCCCCTCCATCCTCTCGGGTCCCCCTCCGGGCTCTCGGGTGTCTGTCCGGCCTCTCGGGTCCCCTGCGCGCTTCGCGTGGTAGGGTTTCAATTTGTACACGTTGGTGGCCAATCTATTTTCAATGGCCATCGGAAGACCTGGAACCACAAATTCTACAAGGACCACGAACTCCTTCCCGTACATAAGAAGAAGAAGAATAATAAAGATTTTGAAGACTGCGGTCTTCCATACAGGGTTCCAATCGTTGCCAACACTCTTCGGATTATCTACGTCACCAGGGTTTGGGGCGTCTCCCTTCCAATATTCTTTGTATTCCGGCAGGTACACCTCTGTTGGTTGCTCCGGTTCCTCTACTTCGAGCCCGTAGCTTTGGAACATTTCATAATCCTCCATTTGCCAGTGGAAGAGCCCGTTAAGTGAGCATACCTCATCTTCAGAACATCCCTCCAAATCTAACACCCCTTCACTGTTCGGCTCCATCGCGTTCTTGCCCTTGCTTTCATCGGGACCCCCTTCCCCTTTATTAGAGTCCTCTGAGTCCGAGTCTGAAGAGGCGAGCTCTTCGCCAACATCTTGGGTGTGTAGGTCAATGGTATATTTCCGCCCTCCCTTCTCCATGGAAAGTGTATTTTTCTTCCAGTTGTCGTTTACCCTCGCGTTGATCAACCACGCTCTCCCCAGGATGGCGTCATAGCCTTTCTTCTTCAAGGGAATAACCACGAAATCTAACAAGAATGGTTGCGTACCAATTGTCACTTGCTGGGCCATCAACAGGCCGAGTGGCTTAATGCCGTGTTGGTCCGCTCCCACCAGGTTGAATGTGGGTGGCCACAGGGTGGGCTTCCCCAGCCGCTTCCATGTTTCTTCTGGTAGTACATTCACCCCAAATCCCCCGTCCACAATGGTGTCCTTCAAAATGGTCCCACAGATACCCATTTCTACCACAGCTGGGTGTCTACCACTGCTCACGGCTAGTAACATCGGGTTAGTCGAAGGGCTGACGGAAACCTCCACCTGTGGTGTACTCTTTGAAGTAGTGGCGGGAACCCCTACCTGTGGTGCACTCGACGATGCGATGCCGGGAACCCCTACCTGTGGTGCACTCGACGATGCGATGCCGGGAACCCCTACCTGTGGTGTACTCGATAATGCGGTGCTTTGTACATTGGTAAGGATGGCAGTCCTCAATTGTGGCATAGAGTCTAGAAGGTCTTTTACCTTTATCGGCACCTCTATCTGCAAGATTTGCCCAATGATGTTATTTTTCGCTTCCGTACAGAATGATGTACTCACCACCTCGTTGTCCCGTCGTTCGGTCGTCGTCTCACGTTCAATATTGGCCTTTGCCTCCCGTAATCTCTCCTTCTCCATACGGGGGTCGGGATAAGTGGCTTTTTTTGTTTGGGCGCGAGTGATCGCCAGTACTTCTTTCTCACCAGTCTTCTCAGCCTTCTCAATGTTGAGGAGATTAACCCCTGCCTGCGGGCAATTTGCGTCCTCATGGTCGCCTGGCCCACACCAACGGCAGAGGTGCTGAGGGGTGGCTTCCTTCGTGCAATCACGGGCGAAGTGCCCCCACTGATTACAGGCCCTACATTGGATAATTGGCTGGCCCTTGGCGTCATACTGGATACGGCTTCCGTTATTGTTATTGTTGCTATTCCTTCCGCCGCCGCGTCTGTTGTCCCGGTATCCTCCAGATGATGCCGTTGTGTTAGTATGTTGGCCGGTACCTGCTGGTGCAGATGTTGTGGCCTGCTCCGTGAACAGCACCTGGTTCATTTGCGTACCTCGGGTTTTCATGTTGTATGGGCACTCCTTGGTGGAGTGTCCCATCACTTGGCAGATCTCGCAGAATGCCTTCTTTTGGCAAGTACCCTTTGTGTGCCCTTCCTCTTTGCACTCAGTGCACCATATGTCCCCTTCGCTCCGACCAGTGCTTCTCATTATTTTGAATTCCTTTCTCATTCGCTCCATGTCTTTCTGGAGCGCTTGCACCCGTTTGCCAACCTCCTCGTCGCTGCTGCTTTCCTGTGAAGAGTCATTGTCCTCGGATGAGGATTTATTACTTTTCTTCTTCTTTGATGTTTTGTGTTCGCTCTCCAGGTCCATCGCCCTATTATAAGCGTTGTCATATGACGTCGGGGGTGCAATTTTCATCTTCCTCCGTAGGGAGGATTTCAACCCTTCAACGAACCATCGTTTCTTCAATCCATCTGCGGGTTGGCTTTCCATTTTACCCAAGAGTTCTTTCAGCCTCCGACTGTATGCCCGTACTGTCTCCCTGGTACCTTGTTTGGTACTGTATATCTCCGTTACAATTTCATTGTCATCACGGAGCAACCGAAACTCCCCCGTGAATTCCTTCTGTAGATTGGCCCACGTGGCCACTTTTTGCTTGTCCACATCGGAGTACCAATCTATGGCAACTCCTCGTAACGTGGCTGGGAACTACTGTACCCAGTCATCCTGGTCTATTACTCCGTTGGCGGACCAAATGGTTTCACATGTACGGCAGTGCCGTAAGGGGTCTTCCTTGCCCTCCCCTGTGAACTTTGGCAATTTTTGTTTACTCGCCATCCCGCCGCTGGGTCTCACTCCTCTAATTCCTTGTGTGCTTGTACCTGGCGATCCTCCGCCTCCTGCAACTGAACCTCCACTCGTGGGTCCTCCGAAAAAAGTTGCTAACACCGAACCAAACAAATTGCCTCCCGTACGGTACCCTTGTGCTCCCTCGGCACCTTCGGTCGTACCGTCACCTTCCGGTGTCTCCCTCCGGTTGGTTGTCTCCCTCCGGTTGTCCTCTGAAATGGACAAATTCTTTAGCAAGTCTCTGGTAGCGTCGATCAGGTTTAGACTTCGCCTTGTTTGTTCCACCAACTCTTCGCGGCTTCTTACCCTACGGTGGTATTCTGGCGAACTGTAGAGTTCTCCTTCGGCACCCTTCGTGACTCCTTCTGGCAGCCCTACAACAGTGTAGACAGTGTAGTTCTCTCCGTCTATCTCTGCCTCCGCAACCTCCGTGACACCTCCTGGGTTCCCTTCGGGCAACCCCTCGGCCGGTCGTCCCTCGGCAAGCTGCTTTAGCCTACGCCTTCGTTCTATCTGTTGTCTGAGATTCAACGCGGTTTGTGCCACTTCCCATTCGTCACTCTGTATCTTTTTATTTTTGTCCTTATTTAGTCTATTGGGCATAAGTCACTTCCATACACAGCAAACACACGCCATGTACACAAAAAAAAATTTATTATTTTTATTTTTATTTTGCCTTTCGGCCACAATTTATATCAGCAATGTGTCGAGATTATTACAAGGTTCAATTTCCTCCTGGCCTGGCACCATCTCGTTCCGTTTCCTGTCGACTGTTCTCTTCGTAGCGTTGCAGGATTTGTTGTCGTCGCTCTTCCTGGGCAATCTCCTCCAGGCAGGCCTGTTGTGCCAGTGATGCTTGTGCAAGCAACCGAGGGAGGTGGTTCATCAACCGGTTTACTGCCGGGCTAACCTCCAGCGCTGTCACACGGCACTTGGTGGGATTTCTGCCTCCGCCACCTCTCGTCGGATGTAGGTCTGAATGGCTACCTGGAGCAAAATTGAAAATTCTCGTGTTGTCGTGTCTTCTCCTGTGTAAAGTTCTGTTTGGGCGTCGTCGGCCTCTGGGTTTATTTCACCAACGGGTAGGCCCATTGTGTCTGTGCGCCATCCATGTCTTCCGTTCCTGAGTACGTCTAGGCAACGGCGCCAAATGTTTGCCCTCTCGGGTAAACGGTTAAATGCAAAAAGTAAATGCACAGAACATAATGGAAATACATTAAATAACCAGTCTCTATATTAATTCAACAGTCCATGTACATCAAGTGCTTATAACATTACATTTGACACGACTATCATGATCATACTTTGAAGAAAAGGTACACAATATATAATACCCGAAGGGGTGCGACACAACCATCGCGACTCCAACTACCTACCCGTCGGCTAACTAACTGACCGCCGTAACTCATTATTACCGACGACAACATAAACATAATATAACAACATAACATAATGATTATTCCCGGCAACAATTTCTGCTTTTTCATTCCTCTTTGACCCTTGGAATTCTCCTTTGCCTTGGACAAATTTTCAATTTCATTTTTGACTTAGGCGTGGAATTCATTTTGCATGGAATTTCATCATTTCCTTGATTCCCCCTGACTTAGTCATTTCAACATTCTTTCCTTGGCCAAGGTGCAATTCTCCATTTGTGAAGGAATTTGGATGTTTGTTCATTATCCTTGAAGATTCCATTTTGGCGCCTGTCCTTGACTTGGGGTGGATTTTAACTTTGG
The DNA here is from genome assembly GCF_030272615.1 of Cryptomeria japonica. Taxonomy (NCBI): domain Eukaryota; kingdom Viridiplantae; phylum Streptophyta; class Pinopsida; order Cupressales; family Cupressaceae; genus Cryptomeria; species Cryptomeria japonica. Next base: position 544,937,285 of record NC_081405.1, read on the forward strand.
CCAGGGAATTCATTCTCTTTTTAACTTTCATTGTTGACCATGTTTTGGTGCCTTGACTAGTACTTGGGCACAATTTCTTTATGAGGGAGGAATTCATTGTTTTTTCATGAATTCCAAGGCCACTTGAGTTTAGCGCCCTACCAGGGAGTTGGGCGCTATTTTGACTATGTTGTGGAATTTTGCATTTTTGCATTCTTCCTTCTCCACCTTAATTTGGCACCCTCTCTAAGTACAGGGCAGACTTTTGCTAAGACCAAGGAATTCATTCATTTTCCATCTCTCCTTGCATTCTTCATTTTGGCACCCTATCTGAGGGTTCGGCGCAAATTTGTCTTAGTCATGGAATTCATGATTTTCCACGCTTTCCTTGGAGAGTTCATTTTGGCGCCTTACTTGGGTGTTGGGCGGATTTTTGCCAAAGGCAAGGAATTCACAATCTTTTCATCAAAATGTATACATGAAATATAACATTTAAGTATAAATGGCATTTCATTATTGGCAGGATGTTTGAGAGTGGCTTCAGATCTCTAGGAATTATAATGCAAATTCTAGTTTTTAGAAGATATTCTAAATTTCAGGCTTAGTCAAATTTTAGGCCATTTTCGGATCAGGATGACATTTGTGGATTGATGTGAATTTCTAGACTTAGATGATTTTTCAAGCTTTCCATTCTTGGACTGATTCCCATACTTAGCCAAATTTTGATCACTCTACTTGCTCTTTCCAACTTTCTAGATTTAGACGATTCTTCAGGAACGTTTAGTCTTCAGCGTCTCCAGGAATGTTCAGTCTTCAGTGTTTGCCTGCGAAGAACCTACCAAAAATAGATTTTCCCAAATAGTAAGTGTTTCAAAATATTAGGGTTTGGACAAAACAAGTCGGGAAAGCACTTACTAAAAAAAGAAACTTACTAAAAATAGTAAGTTGATTTTTGGCAAAATGAAGACATTCCGGGACTCAGTAAAATCCCTAAACAATAGAAACTTTCTAAAAATAAAGTTACTCCGTTTTCACTCAAATTTTATTGGGAGCTTCCTTAAAGGGTCCTGATTCCAGTTTTGCATTCAGTTTTTCCAAAACCCTAATTGAAACCCCTAAAATCTAGGACTAAAGATAGAAACCCTAAAACAGCCAAAACAAGCCCTAGACTTCACCAAATTCACTCAAACGAAAAGCAGACTTGACCAAATGACCCTCAAACACTTGCAAAGAAAAGAGACTAACGAAATTGCCACCAAAAGACCCAAGAAACCAAAACCAAAAGACCAAGAAGGCCTAAAAAGTAGGGGGTCCCCATTTGCAATGGGGCGATGTGTGAAAACGTCACAACAAGCATATTATAGAAGTTCCATCCCATATTTTACTTTTATCATTTATAAAAATAATCTCGAAATCACTATAGATGATCAGCATTTTCATATTACTTTCAGCTTGCATATCCCCACAAAAAAAAGGAAAATTGCACATTGTGTAAATCCAAATTCAGACACATTATAGTTGTATTAGAACTTAGATCTTGCCAGTCAGTAAGGTAAATACTAACAGTTTATTGTAGATCTACACCTTGGTTCCACATGATAGCCTATGAATCATGGCATTAATAAGCGAAGAAGATATGGAAATGTAGCTTTACAAAGCAGAGAAAAGCGTAATATTCCCAGTAATTTTTTTGGTTTTAAACACAACAAATACTACAGTGCACCCATTAAAGTTAGGAAAGATAATCTCAATACTGCTGAAAGTAACCCTCCACTTTCTGATCACCAAGAGCCCAATGTGGGAAGGTGAGAGCATATGGTGATAAGGGGATTGTTCGCTCACTGATCTACTGGAAATTACAATGCAAGTACAATATTGGGCAGCAAGCCAGCCCCTTCCACTTTTCAGTGGGATAAAGACCAAGAACTTGGCGGTAAACCAGCGAAGGGAACAAGAGCATAACCAGAACCAAATCACTCTACCGCTTATGCAACGGGAGGACTTATACATAAAAACTATCACTCAACTGCATATTTCAGCGGGAGGACAATATCACTCAACCACTTTCTCACTGGGAGGACAAAGCTGAATTACAAAACATGAAGGCGGCTAAGCCATCCTCTTCCACTTGTTCAGTGTGAAATACCATATAATGCAACTAGAATGATTGATCAGTACTACTGAAACAATCTTACAAAGATAGAGATGCAAGAGAAGATAAGAGTTAAGTACATATCTCAAGTATTCAATATCAAATTCACACAACAAAATCACTACTTGCTGTTCTGAAATCAGAGTCAATAATACGCAGAACTAGCCACACCCAAATCCACTAAAATGCTCGTAACTTTCCCAAAACTAAATGAAATCACGTCAAACCAAATGCAAATGAATAGCATAACTTAGGCAATCAGTTCAATACCTTAAAACATCAACTGGAGAGCCACGCAAATGATGCACGCAACCCAATGCAAATCTGGAAATGGCGCTATAGCTAAATATTTCGATTTGCAACCATAAATTAGGGAGTTCACCAAATGCCACGCCAATGTAGAAGAACGATTGTCTCTCCAATAGGCTTCTAATGAGCCTTCACCCAAAACGATGGACCCAACACGCAGATAGCTACGAACCAAACACACTTCCAGCCGACACACACCAGCAACTCCAAAAAATGCAGCAGCACACAACTCTTCAAAACACACCCAATGCAATCCCAAGTATCACCAAGTAGTTCACATATTCGAACCATAGCTAGGAGTGATGTCTCACACTTGAAACTGGAAAGAAAGATCTACGAGGTTTTCACCCTCGAAGAAGTCTGGAGTCATTCCAACAACATAACGATATATTTTCTCTAGATGATCAAATGAGGAGCCAAACACTTGTATATATAGCTTTTGAAGTCTGGAATTCAAATGAAATTGCCTCCAAATTCACCTCTTCCAAATTGCATTTCGTTTCAAGTGGTGGACCCAAGTATGGCGCCCACTTCCTAAGTCAAAAATCGCGCCTAAGAGAGAGGACCACGATTTTCGCATAAAATAGCTTTGATGTATAAAATAAAGTCTCCTTTCAATCATCAAATAATTCGCCTAGGCAAACTTAGGAAGAAAATTGTTGGTTGAAAATTTTGTACACTTGGGGAAATATACAAAATTGTGGTTTCAACCACAGCACACGAGTAAAAAACTCTCCTAATTAAGGGAAGGCTCCACCTATCTAACTAAAACTGAAATAAAAACAGGATGAGACAGCAGTCTTCCTTCTTTCTTCAAGAAAGACAATATCCTTTTCTCTTCACAGAAAAGGATAGCGATTGAATATGAACAGTAGTAACCACTTTTAAGTAAAATGAGAAAAAGGAAATGAAGTTTCCTGAAAGCGCAAAGACTTTCGTCACTTCCTTCGGGACGGGACAACAATATCAAGCTCAAAGACTTGACTATCGGAAGTCCTATCTACCCTTTGCTATACTAAATTTTACAATGAATAAAAGACAACAGCTCAAAGACTGGAATAATTTATTCTTTTAACACAAAGACAAGAACTAATGCAAGCTCAAAGACTTGCTGCTATTTCTTATCAAACAATAATTTTTCCTCAAGAATAGACGCAAGCTCAAAGACTTGCTGCTCCTTCTAGAGATTTCCTATTTTAATTAATCTTCTCTACTTGCAGCTCAAAGACTTCAAATCAGATTGGACTAAGCTCCTTTAGAAACACTTTGCATAGAGTAAACAAAAAGAATCAAACTCAAACTTGTAGCTCAAAGACTCAAAACTTGAGTAATCCTTCTTTATTATTCTTCAAAACCTTCCATTCACATACATAAGCTCAAAGACTTTTTGCTGTAAATTTGGCAGAGTTTTTGCTTGCTTTCCCAAAAGATAAAGATTACAAAGGACCCTCTCTTCTATTTATAGGAGAGGAGCCTTGAGAAAAAGGTGGGAGGATCCTAACTAACTTGAGAAATTCCCTCAACCACCAAGACCTATTCAACAACTAATTATGACTTCATTAACTAACTAAGACTTATTCCAACTACAGTCCTAATCGGACACAACTTGTAGTTGCCTTACAAATAATTAAAAAAATGCAAGTGATGACAACTTGCAATTACAAAAATGCAAGTGATGACAACTTGCCGAAAGGGAAACTACAATTCTGAAATTACAATTTTAAAATTTTATAACAAGTGTTAAAAACACTTAAGTTGCACCTTTTGAAGATATGAACAATTCGAACTTCTGAATAACTTTCTGCAATTCATCAGGATCTGGTTCATGAGTGTTCATAGCCACCACACTAGTCTTTACGATGACATCATGGCATTGGCATAGCGTGGAATTGCCCTTTTCCAATGCTGACTGGATTTCCTGCAACTCAGTTTGATACTTAATCAATATTTGAATGGAAGCGATTGAGAATTGCTCACTTCTCCATTCATCATGAATCTTGAGTTGCAGATCTGCAAGAACTTCTTCCTCGGGCAGCAGCTCATCATTCTGATTTAAAATGTCATAGGATGCCTTTTTACAACGGGAGGTAACATCTTGAAAGACTGCTTCACGCAACTTTAAGGTTTCATCAATTTCTTCAATGAGTGATTTGAGAACAAGAGATTTGTTCTCCAGAAGTTCCTCATATTCAATGTACATGACTCTGGAAGGAATTACGTCATGCACCTGAAGAACGCCCAACTGATGTTGAGGCATTTTTCGCCAAGAAACTAAATTTCCCTCAACCTTCTCCAAATTTAGTTTGAAAGCACCCAAGATTTGATTCAACTTATCTTCAATGATCTCCAATTTAACCATTGTTTCAAATACCTGTCTTATGACTTGTGAACATAAGTCATGCAATTGATCAACCCAGGTGTCTAAGGCTTGAACCTTTTGGGCGGCTCTCTCGATACCTTGGATTGGTTCGCTGACCCTGGAAGAAATAGGTACTTGGCCTTCTCCACTTGAAGGTTGAGTAATACTTTGGATGGCTGCCATGAGTCTTTGATTCTCTACTTCCAGTTGATCTTTCTTGGCCAACACCTCATCATACCGTTGTACCAATGTAGCCATTGTTTGTTGAGCATCATGCTTGACAACCTCATGAGTCTGCTTACCCAGTTGCACTTTGGTGATCCGATAATCAGCTGCTTGCATTTCTTCAACTGGTTTATCCGATATTGGTTCAGCAATTTCTACCACTCTCATCCGATTTTCATCAACGGTCACCCTTGAAATTGTCTTTGCCCTCTTAACAGCTTTAGGTTTTGATTGTTTCAACTGTTGGTAGTCAAAGGGATCAGGTGAGATCACCTGCTTCTTCCTCTTTGCAGTAAAGGAACTGAGCCATGGAGGTAAAGCCATTAACTCTGATTCTGGGATAGAGGGAGAAGCAGTTTCTGTTTGAATAACTGTGGTGACCTTGGGAGAAGTGTCCGTCTGGATAGCCACCATAGTCTGTTGAGTGACGACAGGATGTGATGAAGATGTCATGAACTCATCAAAACAGGTCATAGAAGTATCAATATCAGACACAGGTACATATGAAGGATCTTCCGAAAAGATATTCAACAAATTTTCCTGAGAATGACCTTGAGATGGTTCTGCTGCTGAAAGTGGAAGGACGCTCTGCGAAGATTCTGAAACTGAAGGGGCAGATTGAGAGCTCACATCTATCACAGGAGGAAACATGGGTACCTCAATAGGAAGTGAAGAAAGAGAATTATGTGGGGACTCCGTAGAAAGCGACTGAGGAGCATTATCAGATTGAGTTTCTTCCTCTGAAGCTTCAGGATCAATCACATGAATTTCCAACTGTGGCTTCTCCTTGCCTTGAATTGTTATTTCCTAAGGAAGAAGCACCATTGCACGGCTGACTCGCAATTTAATCCTCGTACTAGAAGAGGATGCACCTTCTTTGTTGTCTAGTTGAATTTCAGACTTCCGCCCAAGAGGACCTGTAGAATCATCTTCTTTCCCAACCTTAATCTTAATGAGCTTGACACCATTATTCTTAAGCCAGATATTGGTATTGGCAAGAACTGACTGAAATCCATCCAAGATAGAAGTGCCTTCCTTATGGGACCAGTGGATAGAAGGAAGTGGAGCCTCATCAACATTCTGATTGACAAACTCAGGATCAAGAACGTTGCCATCATCAATCATACCTTGTGACACGTTCACGAGGTTTAGATCCACAATCTGTTCTGCAGTGAATCGGCAGTAATCCATCTTGCGAATCTCCTTTTCAGTACGGAGATCAACCCAAATATCTTCTATCCGGTGTACATGGATGAAGGTCTTCTTGATCTTCTCCTTCATGCCTCAATAATCGAAATCAGCTCTAGGTTTGAATCTTTTGAATCTAATTTCCTGCAACTCAGTCTCCATAGCCCGGGCCTTGATTGAAGTCATTAGAGAATATTGACCAATCTTCAATGGGTTGTTGGAAGAAATACCCATGCCAACCTTGTGCTTAACTAACAGATATGTATGCACAGCCATGATCTGCCTTCCCAATTCCATGAGAATAATCTTATCTGTTGGGTATCGTGGGAGCATGTAAGGCTGCCCGCCATAGCATCCAACTCTCATGTAGTTAAAAGTTGGAAATTGGAGAAACAAACAACCATATTCTTTCACCTTTTCCCATGCTTCATCTGAGACTCTTTTGTTTTTCAGGTTCTTGTCAAATTGACACAAATAATGACCAAAGAAAGCGTCCTGAACCCTTCTGAAATGAGACATACTTGATCTTAGAGGCAACTGATCATAGTATTCCCAAACCGGTACAAGCATGCGGTCACCCTCGGTGGAAAGACCTAGGAAATGTCTCAGTGACGCAGCAATATACACGAGATATGAATTCATGTAGAAGGTGAAGGTAGTAGAGACGACTGCAAGTTGCTCACACAAAGCATCACTAATGATCTCACCCCAACAGATATGCTGAGACTGCCTTATTAACATAATAAATTGGTACATCCAAGGTTCAAAAACATTGGAATGCTCCAATCCCATCATACGGCTAAGAAGAGTAATAGTATCACCGATCTCATTCTTGAAATCAGATCGATATAACTTTGCCCATCTGGTAAGCGCAATGCGAGGTTCATGAATCCATTTGTTGATATGACGCTTACAGTCTTTCTCCCTTTTGGCAAAGTATCCAGCTGCACTTTGCTTGGAGATCTCTATATAAATGGTTTCAGAAGGTATTTTGAAAACCCTCTCTATAGCTTCTGCATCCAAGCGAATGATCACTTCTCCATCATCATTTTTAATAACTCATGTCTCTTTGTCAAAATGATGAGCACATGCTAGAATAAATTCTGGTTCTAGGGCAGCAACTGGAAAGGATGCGGCATGATGGATATGGCTGTCCAACAACCGTTGCATATCCCCCTCCTTCGGATCTTCAATCCTTTGTACGAATTCGGACATGTCAACATGCCCTATCTCAGTATCCTGGATATGATCAAGGGAGGAGGAAACCTGTGACTGCGGAACTTCATTTTGGTATTTATCATACCTATATTTCATCTTTTTTGGAGTGGGAGATGACGATACATCTGTCATCTGGAAACAGCTGGGAATGCTGCAATGTAAATCCAAGAGTATCAAGGCAACATCAAAGTCAGTATCTTTAGACATTTTCACTCCTCCAAATGGGAAAGTTCAACTTTCGTACTTTGGCTTTGTGAGAGGAAATATAAGAGGTGGAAAAATAAGTTTTTGACTTATTTCAGGTTTTGAAACATGTTTTGCAAGTACACAAGAGGGAAGTACAAACGTGCAATCGGGTTTTAAATTCCGAATGCAATTATACTTGCAAAACACGAAGCATGAATAAATGGAAGGAGAATGAATTTTCAGTTTGGAAGTTGGGAAGAACACATTTGCAATTGATTTCCTAAATCCAAATGCAAACTTATTTACAAACTGAAAATCGAAGGAATGGACGAAAAAAAGGTATTTAGGCATGCGGGAAATGACGAAGACGATAAGTACGAATAAGGGAATTGGAAGCGGATAGGTAAAATGAATTTTGGGAAGATCACTTGGAACTTTGTCATGCCAAAATGGGAAGAACTTTCAACTTGCAATCCGGATTTCAAAACCCGAAATTGGGAAGAACTTGATTTTTTCGTCATTGAAACTTCATTTTTGGACTAAAGAAGGTTAAGTCTTTGTCCAAAAAGGGAAGAACACATTTTGAGGTAGAACTTTTCACACTTGCAAATTTCTTTGCAAATTAGGAAGATTGCAAATTGGGAAGAACACATTGGGAAGAACACATCTTTCTTGTTTTGAAACTTGATCTTTTGGATCAAAGAAGGTTAAGTCTTTGTCCAAAAAGGGAAGAACACAAATTTTCCTCTTACTTGCAATCGGGTTTTACAAACCCGAATGCAAGTAAAGAAGGAGAATTGCAAAGGGGAAGAACAACTTTACTTTACAAATTTCTTTGTAAAATGGGGAATTTCCTCTCATAAACCCAATATGAACATGAACAAAACTAAAACTAAACAAGGAAATGCAAGGAAAGAAATAAGAAAGAGATACAAAAAATAAAAATTACCTTGCAAGGTTGAGAAGAAATCCAAACTTGGAGAATCAACCCAACATGGAAGATGATGCCCTTTAAATAGAATTTACACAAAGGAAGAAACTTAGCCACGCATGGTGACCAAAGAAAAACCGATTTGCTATAAAAATGCCACGTAAAAATGCCAAGGAGATGGTTCAAAACTGATTTCATTCACCATTAAATACAAGACAAAGCAAAAACGATTTAGGAATGAAAGCATACCTTATAGGCGAAGAATGCATTCTTGGCAAAAAACGTGACTGGTTTTTAGGGCCTTTTTGCAAATCCGAAACCAAAAATGTGCATAAAATGGTTTAATAAATGCTTAGAATCCAACGCATTTATGATTGAGCCAAAAACGCCTTAGAAATAGATGGATTCAAACCCCCAAACCATGGCAAATCGCATGAATGCATGATTCAGAAAAAACGCTTTGAAGAAGACAAATGGCGAAAAAAAGGTTTAATGAATGCGTGGAAAATAGGTTTGAATCCTTCAAAGTTGCAGCAAATCCACATTTGGAAGGAATCCCTACATTTCCTCCAAAAAATTCGAACCTAAATCAGCTTGCAATGGCATGGAAGAATTTCGGGTTTTAGAAACAAAACAACAAGTTTTTCAAAATGTTCATATTTTTGCCTCTAAGGCCAATTTCGGGTTTTAGAAAAGAAATTACAAGTTAAATTACTTGTAAGAGGGAAATAGAATTGCTTTTACAAGTGATTTCACTTAAAACATGTAAAGGGGTTTTAAAATCCCATTTACAAGTTTTATTTTAACTTTATAAAAATAACTTTAAGTTATAAAGACATGCAAAGGGGTTTTAAAATACCATTTACAAGTTTTATTTTAACTTTAAGTCAAACTACTTGTAATGGGGGTTTTAAAACCCCCATGACAAGTTTTTATAAAAACTTTCAATTGGAGAAAAATTCCCCTACAAGCCTAAAAGCTTCAAGGGGGTTTTGGAAAACAAATTACCAGTTACTGGTAATTATCGAAAAATTACCCTACATTGACGCAAAAACATAGCAAACGGACTCGAAACGCGACGAAATTCGAAACCTAGCTTGGGGATGGATCAACAATCGATCCAGTCCAAGGATGGAGCGAATTTCTACCTCGGGAAGCATGCCATAGAGTAAAATTTTTCATTTTTTAACAAAAATTTCTATGTGATAGTCCAATTTTTGAAATCAAAAATTGAGGACAACAAAAATCACATTATGCACAATTCCCCATATCATCAATTAGTAATAAAATAATTAAATATTAAACCTTAGGATAAGGAAATAATATTTAATTAAATCGCTTATAACTCCAATACTGATTATCAACAAAATCCAGAATGAGGCTGAGCAATGAGGATCACTGAACTACGTTGAATCAGGACCAAATCCAGGACTGCCAAAAATAGAATGCCCAAATTGCCACTTACTAAAAATAGTAAATTATGAAATATTGCTCCGAAAATCGTGATCTTCGCAACCAGATAAAGATCTTGGCGATCTTAGTAACACTGCACCATCCAAACAGCCAAACCCTAACTTACTAAAAATATTAAGTTAACATTCCACCCCTGACAAGCTTGGTCAGAACTCCATAGAATATGGAAACCCTAATTCTCCTTTCCACATAACCTACGAGTCTCCGGAATAAGCCAATGGACCACTGAATGCATTATCACAAGGAAGGGGACATTACAAAAAGGCTCTAGCACTTGCCTCAGTTGAAAGATGAATTACTCAACTTGTTGGAGGAAGTGGAATTGATTATCTATGGTAGAATGGAGATGATGCAACTTATGATTGCATCAATGACTTATTTGGTTAAGCCCTAGCTTTTGAGGCACACAAATAAAGATGTGCAACTTGTAGTTATCTCTTATATTAGTGAAATTACAAGAATAACGGCACCTAAAGTCCCATGCAATGATGCCACAATGAGGGAGATATTTCAGTTGATTGTTGAAAGTTTTCGAGGTTAAAATGAGATCAAAAGTCCTTCATTTGCAAGGAGGCTCACGATTCCAGAACTGTTACAAAAGTCAATTCATGTGTTGTGATGCTGGATCTAGAATGTGATGAATTCACTCTTAAAATGTTTCAACATTTCTTAGCAACTACCAATAAGAATCATGCAGAAAATGTAATAGCCTCTATGAAGACAATTATGACCTTGGTTTTGAATGAGTTACGATATTTCCCAACGACTGTTATATGTTTTATTGGTTCTGAATGAGTGATGATACTTCCCAAGCTTCCTCTTATTGAATTCCAATGCCAAAATATTCCATAGGAGAACTTCTATGCACCTTTTTTCAAGATCACTGTTATGATGACCACTGCCAATTCATCCTTTCAGCCCTTCTTGAGGCAGAATTTTGCACAAAGATACTCTCTTTGAGAGGAAGTGGACACCCCACTGCCAAGAGGTTGCATAACCCATTGAGTGATCATGTCAACAATGCTGATTTTAATTAATTCATGCTTTCCATTAGGGTTTTAGGATCCGATGACCTATTGCTAAAGAATATTTGTGAGTTTTGCATAAGATAAGAACATGCTGATTTGCCAATGGCATGCCATAATTCATAGATAAGTACCTATAAGAAGTACTGATATATATCAACCATGTCTCCATGCTAAGTTCCCCAACATAGATCTCTCAAATAAACCCAAAACAAGAAGGAATAAGAAAAAGAGAATGCAGAAGAGGTTGTTTTGCATTAGGAAGCTAATTGTGATTGTTTGAATGATACAGAAGAGGACAATTTACAGAAGTTGTATGCGAAAGAGGAGGTTGTCAGTTTAACCTCTGAAATAGGACCAGTTTTGAACATTCTTTTATCCTATGCTTTTTAAACTTGAAAAAAAGTCCATCATGGAATTTCCTTTGTTAAATTAGACTTTATGGTTCATTGATCATTCCATACCCACTATTGTTGTGCCTAAATATGTTGCCATAGGATACATATAGTGGATAGTTACATTGTTAATGTTTTTTGTTCTATTAGCTGTGTCCAATACAATAGGACATCTATGTTGTATTTATTTTTTTATGGTGACAAAGTATTCCTAAAACCTACATGTGCATAATATACTTATCATTGTGAGATATGTGATGTGTTCTTTGGCCCACCTGCAGTTATTAAATCATATGCTAAAGAAAAGCGCACTAATTGGCATTTGCAAAAATTTCAGGGACATTCGATCAACAATCAAAGTCTGTGATTAGGATGTTTAGGGACAGTCTAGCTACTGCAAATTGTGTGATTAATAGATATAGACTCTATCTATAGACTGCAATGAAAGTCAATTACATGGAAAGAAATTTTGTAGAAAGGTTTCACAATCACTATTGTGGCAACATATAATATTTACAAATGTAGAAAAAACAACAGCTCAGAACATAATGCTGATTAAAAATGTGCACCTGCCAATCAAGACAATTTAGCACTATATGCTCTGCCTGCCCAACCATGAAATTTAATTCTTGAAGCTGACTAGGAGAAGAAACCTCAGCAAATGCACCAATCTGTTTTCTTTCACTGTCATATATATACCCATCACTGATGAACAGACGATTGATCTTTGCAATTGCTGAACAAACCCACATCTGATTTTAAAACATTTACTTGAAAAAGCCAACAGCCACAATCAAATTTGATGTCTAGTATCTTAGAGACACATAATTTTGTTTCCGTGCCTGTAAAAGATTTAATCTTCCTGGATAATTGTGTGCTTGCAGACGAAAAATTAGTAAATTACAATTAGTCATTCTTGGTCCTCTGAATTCCTTTTTTTTTTCCTAACAAGCAAAATACATAATCATGATAATCAGATTAAAATTTCTTACAGGCCCATTCACTGGCAAGTTGCTCGCTATCTGAAGAGAAAATAAATGTATTCCAGCCTCTTTCAACAGCAGTAGTCATGACATGCTTGTTTTCTGTCCATATCCAAACTATTTTTTCCTGATCATGATTAAAGGGGTTCACTGCAGAATAGGTTTTCATTTGACACCGTATTGAACCCATTTTGATATCCCTTAGAAAGGAAGAACGCGAAAATCTGAAATACCTACCTGCAAATGGAACGATGCACTACATTACATGTTTGTTTATGGAAAGGAAAACTTGTGAATAAATTTGAAACGGAATGGCACATGAAGAATGAAAATGCTTATTTTCTAATGAGAAATAACAATTAATAATATAAATACTATACAGTAAGAGGAAAGAAATATACAATGCAAAGAAAAAAAGTGAAGAAAACATGACAGGACCAAACTATTAAAGACTAGTCTAACAGTACAAGCTTCATCATAAAGGACAAAGCTTGATGCAATCCAAGCTTGGAAAACAAAGAAAAGGTGGACCATTTGCAAATAAAAAGAACCACCCTTTGTACATTTAATAGCTCAAATTTCAAAATGTTTCTAATCCACCATACTTAACTCTAATCTTTGCAACCCAATACATAGAATCAAGGTTGCTAAGATACGAGTACTAGTACTGGTACGGGAGACTGGTACCAATAACGTTACGTCTATTTTTGAAAATAGGAGATGGGGATACTTAAAGATGTCATTTTTTTTAATATTGTAATAATTTATAGAAAATATCATGACATTGAACATTCAAAACAAGAACAGTAAAGTTTAACATTAACTTTAAAGTTTAAATACGCAAATGACAACATATTGAAACTAGTAAATCTTAATTTAAGTTGACAAATGATAGCACAATTTATTTTCAATGAGTAGAGCTACATCCAAACTTAATCAAGGCATCATGACCAAGTACAGCAACTTTAGAAAGTGAGCAATTTATTCTAGAAATTAAAAGATTACACAGAATATATGGGTCTTAGTAATATACAAACAAATGGCAAATGATGATCCACTCGACAAAATGATAGCAAAATATTTTTCCCTAAAATTGTTGGCAGTCAATCCTTCTAAGTTGCACATGTGAAGATTCTAACATTGCTACTATACTCTATTCTTTTGTCAATATTCTGACTAAAATTTATTAAGGTTTTAGAGTAAAATAGTACCTGTGTTTTATGTCCGGAGGTTCATGTTCATGTTCAACAAAAAAAAAATTTGGATGATATTTGACAATGATTATCAAAAAACTCATGATTAAAAATGTAATGATTGTTTTTAATATACTAAATTTTATAATTAAAAAATGAAAATGAAAACTAAAACTTTAAAATAGAAGTAAAGACAAGAAGTAATGCAACGAAGCAAATAAATAAAAATAAAAGGTCATTCAAAGCTAGCTACAAAGATGGGACCTTCCATCCGATATGCCACTATTTCACACAAGTTTTTGAAGACAATGTGGATATGAAAATTGCATGCATCTACATATGGGCAAAACACTACATCCACAACAATCATCAATTCACTTTTATCTCTATGTATGGAAAAGATTACTCATCTTGTGTAGCAGTTGGCAAAGAAGGATGAGAAGCTAATGGAGAAGGACCACGAGCTTGAGAGGACTAAAAAGCAGTTAATTGAGGCGGATATGGTGAAGGCAGCCAAGGAGAGGGAATTGGTGGCCAACCAACACCTCCAGCACCTTCAATAGCAACACTCCCAGAAGCTCCAGCTTTCTTCATATGCCCAAGGACGTCTTCTCATCCCTCTCAATGATCCTTCTTTCAGTTTTGTTGCGTGTTCCAGCTCCCCGCTTTGTTCCAATTGTCTAGAAGACTTCTTTTTGGGGGGCCTGATGTAGTTGGCAGATTATGCCAAGTTGTTTTGAAATAAATATTGATTAGCCGAAGTGCAAAGTGTGTAGTAATTAGTAAGCTATGTTATGAATGGTGTTTATTTGTTCCCAACGACTAGTTGTTACTTGACAGTTCCTAGTGCTTGGTAATCTTAACCAACCATGGGCTACTATTTATGTATTCATTTTGCCTGTGTAGGGGTTTAGTTACTATTGTCATGTACACATTGCATATTGGAATAAATGATCTTTCCAAAACTATATTGTACTTGATATTGTATTGTTCCGGCATTCCATGTTCTACAAGTGATAATTCTGTTTACTCTATATGTTAAGTAATATTTCTCTACCTGAGTAAACAGTTCACATATAAGAGGCATTTTTGAGATGAGAGATTTAGGAAAGATGTGTTGGAGTTGAGAAAATACAACACCACAGGAGCCCAAATGATCTCTGCAAGCTGAAAAACCTGTTACAAGGAGAAGCAAGGAAACAAATCACGGAAGAAAGAAATACACAGAAAATATGCTCAAAAAGAGAGAGCTCAATATTCACAAAACGTGTAATGTAATAATCCTCCTTACAAGGAAAAGAAAGAACTCAACCTTTAATAGGTCAAGAAACCCTAAAAAGGAAAACCTAGGTTTGCACATAATAATTAATAAAAGAATTAATTATTATGCACCTAAAGTTAGCTTAAGTGTAAAAGAGATAAAGGGAACTTAAATAATTAAACAAATAATCAAGTAAATACTCTAACACCCCCCCCTTAAGCTAGACTTAGGGAGAAGCTAAAACCTAGAACAGCTACTGAAAGCAGGAAAGATGGGTCCAGGCAACAAGGCCTGATCAGGTACCCAAATACAATGAAATCTCTATGAACTGGAGAAATAGAGAAAACCACGTGGGAAAAAACTCTACTCCAAAAAGAGATGGAAAAGAACACCACTGAAGCATGAAGAACCTGCAAACTCTGTCGAAGAATAACTGCTGTTCTAAAGAACCTCCACTGAAATAGAACATGACCAGGTAGAGAAGACTGTAATCTCTATGAGTGCCCTCAAATGACACTACTCGAATCAGAAGGCAAACAAGGCAAACAACTGAAATCAAAGATACAGATGGCATGTGAAACCAAAGCCTGAAGAGCTGATCAATCGAACCATGGAAGCATTAGAACCAACAGGACAAACCTCCCCATAATGCTGAAGAGGGATAGGTACACTGAAAAAAAACACCAACTAGAACTGCATGACGAAGAACCAGGAACATCGAAGGTGCTAAGAAAGTACATAGTGTCGTGGAAGGAACACTCACTTGACACACATCATGAGTTGAATGTCCTAGAAGGAACACTCACTGGACAAAGGTGGATGGCAAACAAAAGGCAAACATCAACCCCCCATGGCACTTTATAAGTAGTGCATGTACAATAAAGCACAAGATGTGCAAGATCCCAAGTAAACAATGCATGATGGCACTTTATCTCAGTGCATTTGCATAAAAGAAGCTACAATGATAAGAAGACTAGAAACAAAAAGAAGAGCCAAAACCAAGACATCCTACTCAGAGAAGAGATCCCAAGACCTGAAACAACCAAGATATCCACCAGAGTGCTGAAAAGCAAAAACTAAATAAAATATGCATGGAGCAGAATCTGGAAATAAAACTCATATGGCTAGAAAGTACACAGCACATGCTTTCCAAAAATATAAATTTTCGAAAAACGGAGTTCAGATGCTCATTCTACGTCTCCTGGAGTGCAAAAAAGAGACCCCACTTTGACTAGAAAAAAAACATAGTCAAACAGCAAAATTGGAAAAAATTACCAACATCACGAGGTTCGGCTCAGAACCAACTTTTCGATGCCTATTCGTTTTTGAAAAAATGACTCCGTATGTCCAAGATATGACCAAAAAACCAAACCCCCCTTCAAAACAAGAGGAAGGGGTAGTCTGGTGGCTGAACGGGCAGAGGTGGCCAGTGGGTGGCGCTCTGGTGGCGGGCTGGTGGAGCTCCGGTGGCCAGGTGGTGCCCCGGTGGCCGGGTGGCGGAGCCAAGGTGGCCGGCGAGCCAAAGGTTGCAGCGGCGGCGGGGCCGGAAAGGGGCCGCAGGCGAGGGCTGGCGGGGCCGCAGGGAGGCTGCGGGAGGCGGGGTCAGGGAGCTTTGACGGCCGGGGTTACAGCGGCGGCAACGGGGGCGGGGCCGAGCGGAGGCGGCAGGGGCCGGGCCGACGGGGCTGCGCGTGGCAGGGCTGTGGAGCGGCGGTGGGAGAAGGGCCGCAGGCGAGCGGCGGTGGGGGGCCGGGAAGGCGCACCGCCGAGGAGCAGCGGTCGGAAGAAGCGGCCGGCGAGGAGCTGGGGAAGCGTCGGCAGCAGGCGGCGAGGCTGTACTGAAAGCAACGGCAGTCTTGCAGAGTGCAGGGGGCCCCACGGTACCCTGCGTACCATGGGAAACCCCCCCAAAAACAATTTTGTTTTGATTTTTTTTTTTTTTGAAAAAAACTTACGCCTTCTTGATTTTTGTTGATTTTTTGATGATTTTTTTTCAAACAAAAATCATTCGGCCTACATGCCATAAAAAAGCAAAAAAAAAATTATTTTTTTTCTTGAACTGCATGCCAGGGCCGTACGGCTTGGATCTGGAGAAAAAAATACTCCCAGAGGCTCAATAACCAAAAAAGGTCAAATTTTATATGACTATAGGGGTTTTCGGGCCTTCTAAGCACGATGGTGAGGTCCGTTTAGGCCCAAAGTGCTCAGAAAAAAAAAACCAATCCCTAGATGCATAAAAAACTTTATGAAACCCCAGATCTGCTTCTAATGCAAAAATTCTCAAAACAAGAACAGATAGCTACAAATCTGAAGCTCTGATACCATGTTGGAGTTGAGAAAATACAACACCACAGGAGCCCAAATGATCTCTGCAATCTGAAAAACCTGTTACAAGGAGAAGCAAGGAAGCAAATCACAGAGAAA
Source organism: Cryptomeria japonica (assembly GCF_030272615.1). NCBI lineage: Eukaryota > Viridiplantae > Streptophyta > Pinopsida > Cupressales > Cupressaceae > Cryptomeria > Cryptomeria japonica. The sequence goes on from NC_081405.1 coordinate 544,954,586, forward strand.
GAAATAGACAGAAAATATGCTCAAAAAGAGAGAGCTCAATATTCACAAAAAGTGTAATGTAATAATCCTCCTTCTTACAAGGAAAAGAAAGAACTCAACCTTTAATAGGTCAAGAAACCCTAAAAAGGAAAACCTAGGTTTGCACATAATAATTAATAAAAGAATTAATTATTATGCACCTAAAGTTAGCTTAAGTGTAAAAGAGATAAAGGGAACTTAAATAATTAAACAAATATTGTTTAATTAATCAAGTAAATACCCGAATAGTCTACAAAGATGGAGAAAAGAAGTGCTAAGAGGGAGGAGTTTGCCATTGTATGCAAGAGGCACATGAACAAGTCAAGAAATAATTAGAGGCAAGCACGAGTAAATACACGAAACATGCAGACCTCAAGAGGAGAGGTTAATATTCAGATTGGGGACATGGTGTTAGCTCAGTTGAGGAAGGAAAGGTTTCTTAAAGGTGAGTATAACAAACTGAAAATGAAGAAAATTGACCCTTGTAAGGTTTTAAGAAAGTTTTCTAACAATGCTTATGAGATAGAATTTCCAAGTAGTGTTGGAATCTCTCCTATATTTAATGTTGCACACTTGTATCAATAGAGAGAAGGTGATGACAAAGGTGACACGGCTGAGAGAAAGGAAATATTAGTTAGAAAATGGGCAAACCAATTGCAAGAAGCCAACAAGGAAGAGCTAGAAGTTATTTTGGACAAGAAATTTGTTAAACAGATAAGTGGTAAAGAGTACTAGCAGATCTTAGTGAAGTGGAAAGTTCATTCAATGGAGGATGCTACTTGGATGACTGAATCAGGCATCAACAAGCATGAGAGTAACCTTGCAGCTCTCATAACCAGGAGCTCATGAGCCAGCTCATTGCTCCTTGGGAGTATGATGCAGGAGCATCATTTTATCTTGTTCTAAACTTTCATTAAATCTTGTGTTAGATGTTTAATCATGTTAAGAGGTGTTTCTTTTAGTTTGAACACACAAGTAGTCATAAATTTAAATTTTTTATATTTTCACTCAACCCCAAGTACCTAATTAGGGGTCTTCAATGCTTAATTTGTAAAGTTTGATTGACATGGGTGTGAGTTAGGTAGTTAAGGATATTTAATCATTTGTAAATAAAGGAAAAATCAGTTTTTGTATAGTTTTTGGAGAGAAAATAAATTAAAATTTTGTTTGCAGGAATGCTGGCTGGGTGTTACCAATGTTCTAGACCTCCATTTTTGCAAAATAAATGAGATTTGAAGCTTTGCTGTTTAGTTTTCTTGTGTATGGGGCATAATTTGTTAGTTTTTCATCATTCCATAGGTGAAGTGGATTAAAATTTAATTTCAATAATTGAATTAGAGGATTTCAGTCATGAAGTGAATTAAAATTTAATTTCAATCATTGAATTAGAGGATTTCAGTCATTCTTTCAAAACAGGGCCGTTCAATGCATTTTTTTGTACTTTTTGACTAATAAAATATAAATTTCAGGCATTGTATGGAATTTTGAGAGCTCCAATTGAAACCTGGAGATGTCAAGGGTAAAAAAAACCTAATGCACTTTGTTAGAGGTCTTGAAACTAAAAATTAACTCAAAAATAATTTTTTACCTTCACTGCCCTGTCAAAACCCTACCTAGGGCCTTAATGGGATATTTGGAGTTTGGGGGGTTAAATGCTTGCCCAACTAATGAAATTGGATCTGTAGGTATTTATCAACCTACTCCACTTGTTCAAGTGGCTTTTGTACCATTTTGGCACATGTGAGAGCATCATTTTAGGAAAAACTCAGTTTTAGCAACCTAGAGGGCTAATTGAAGAGATTTTAGGTAGAATAATAGAAGCAGTAAAAATCAAACATAAGAAAATATGGTGCTCCATAATTTTTCAATCAAATACAACACTTATATAGGAGTGTAATCTCCTACATTATAGGAACCACTCCCTAATTATATGCGTTGTTCTAACCATAGATGACACACTCGCCGAAAACTCGGCGAGTGACAAAAAATCGCCGAGGTTTTGGCGAGTTTTTGCCAAAAACTCGGCGAGTTTTAAAGAAAAACTCGCCAGCGTTAGCATAAAAGCCGAAAACGGCAAAAAATACATGTCTTTTTTGTTTTTCGATATGGTTTTGGGCTGAGAAGGGGGAAACTCACTTGGAAGGGCCACGCTCAGAGCCCACTATGCCCTCAAGTAATCACCGAGTTTTTTGGTCTGTCCATCAGGATTCATATATGGAATATAACATTTAAGTATAAGAAACTTATACTTTAAGTTATATTCCATATATACTGTTAGGATGTTTGAGAGTGGTTTCGGACCTCCAGGAGTTATAATGCAAAATCTAGTTTTTGGAGGATTCTTCAATTTTCCAGACTTAGTCAAATTTCAGGATCCTTCGGCGATGCCCCTTGATCCCAACTTGGGGGCACTGCCCCCAAACCCCCGTCGAAAAATATAGGGGGAAACTGCGCTGATGGGAGTAGAGAAAAATTAACCTCCAAGTCTTATTAGGCTCCATATAACAACATAATTAGCATTGAAGAAATCCTGGTATTATACATTTTAGAGTTGAAAGTTTGAAACTATGAGTATGAATGATGAAATTTCAAATATGATGAAAGTTTGAAACTAGTTTTAGCTAGAGCTGGGAAGAGGAAGTTGTATTTACTTTTGGTTTTACAAAAACTATTTACTATTTTGCTTCCAGCCATCAGCATTTCTCATGAGGATGAGAATCAGCTTGTTTCTTTTGTGTTATCATTTATTGACTCATTGGATGCATCTTCTCATTAAATTTTGCAAAAAAAATATATTTTTTATTAAAATTAAGCGTGTTTTTACATTGCCGAGTTTTTCCGAGTTTTTCTCGAGTTTTCGCCAAGTTTTTTTCTCAGGGGCTTGGCGAGTCGAGCCGAGTCGCGAGTAGTTCAACTATGGTTCTAACAACTCATACACCTATAGTCTCTCATATAATTAATAAATATGTTATCCTATAACATTCTAACAAATCATACTAAAAATATTATATTCTAACAATAATATTAAGTTGTTTGTCAACAACTTTATAGCTAACTTAAATACCTATGTGAACACTAATTCCCAACACACCCCTTTAGTGTGAATATGGGGAGAAAGTACATCACAATACTTAATGACCACATTCAGTAGGTCATCCTAAGGTACGACGAGTATGGACATACACATCTACTCGTGAGAAGCAATAGTGGAACTAGCCTCACTATGCTAATTATTCTTTCATCCAAGGATAGGGACAAACACATCTATCCAAGGTCTTACAACAAGTTTGGATAGGCACAAACACATCTATCCAACATTACAGTTATGAACAGGAACATACACTTCTAATCACAACAATTATGATTGGAGACACACACAACCAATCATAACCACCAACTCTTGTGATTGGGGACAAACACATCCAATCTTTTACATCATCTTGTGAATGGGGACAAACACATCCATTCACAAACAACCAACAATAGTGATTGGGGACAAACACATCCAGTCGCAAACAACCAAGAATTGTGATTGGGCACATACACTTCCAACCACAACTTACAACACTTGAGAACTAAATCCTCATTGTGTATGTAGCCACCATTATAGATTATTGTCACTCTGAGCACAAATGATAAGAGACAATTGCCACTACCACATAGAAACCAATCTTGGTTTTAGTCATTTTGGCACAAATTGTTTTGTCACTAATGAAATTTCATAGCTCCATTGCTAGTGACTGACGAGAGGTCACCGAATGTCCTCCAATATAGTTGCTACTTAATTAGAAAATTTGGCTCATAGGCTCAGAGTTACAATGCCCCCCCCACAAAATGGATGCCACTTACAAGCAAGAGTGCATCCAATTACAATTGAAATAATGATTTTAATATTTTGACACTTTTGATGGCATGGCCATTAATGACTTGTTTAAATGGACCCTATTTTTAAAATATTACTACTTGACTTTTAAAATAACACATAAATATATCTATAAGAACTAATAAAACAATTTTAAACCCTCAATCTAAGAGTATAGGCTCTAAAAGACTAAACAAAACAAAACATCCACATTAAGATCTGAGAGAACTTGACTTGCTTGAACACAATAGGATGACCAAAAGCTTTTATTTCACCAGCCATAACTATGAGTTGCTCCCTTCCTCTATGCTTTTCTGGTCTGCAATTTTTGGTACAGATCTGAAGTGAGGATTGCTACAACTTCAGTGCGAGCACTTCCTCTAATTGGCTCTCATATTCAGACAATGACTAAGGTTGTTGTAGCTCATTGCACTATCTTCAAGATCAAATAAAACGCCACTGATAGGGAAATGAAAAGCAGCAGCAAAACTAGAAGACTAATAAATACCCAAAACAAACCAATACAATGTGCAGCAACGACTCTGTTACTTTATGTGGGATGTTTATCGATCAAAACACTCTCCATTGATGGTCATAGTGCCTCAGCTCATTCAGACAGAAAATACCACGTTGCGGTTAAAACTTTGTGGCTATGGTGCTGCCACTAGTGGTGCAATACCTCCATGATTTCAATGTCAAGAGCATCAATTCAGAATTATCTTTTAACCTTGCAGTTGCTGCAAACTCTTCATTTGTAGGATCCACAAGAGAATCAAATTAACCAATGGCAACTAAACTCTCTATTTCAACTAGAACTTATGTGGCCTGATTGGAGGTGAGATTGATGATGGCTGGCAGAGTTTTGTAACAGCTAACAATTCCTCCTTTTGTTCTTTCACCAAGATATGGCTTGTCAATTCCATTAACAAAGAAATACATTGGAGGAATCCTCTACACACTATACTTACCTGCTAGATCTAATTCCTCTATAGCATCAACTTTTCAACAGAGCAACTTATCCTTTCAGAACACTCCCAGCAGAAGCACACTCAAGAGCCAAAGCTTGGCAATGCTCACACCAAGGCACATCAAATTTGACCATAACAAAATGATTTTTACAAAAAAAAAAATCTCTAGTGATCTTGGAAGCAAACTTCTAATTGAAATCATGCACATGTCCACATACCAAACCTTGCCTCCAAGTATTCAACCAACTCTAATTGACTTACTGTGTTTAAATCACTTTAGATAATAGTGGTGAAACATTCACACTGCAGCCATATCACATCCATCCTCCGCTTCAAACTGCTCATACAATATTCAGAATCATTTCAAACAATTTGTGGGTTTTATTCTACCCATTCTCACCTTTCCCGAATATTTTGAATTTTCTATTTTCATTCAGTATCAAGATATCGCAATTTTACTGAATAGATAGTGGAGGAAATTTTTGCATGCCATACTCTGATACCATAAAGAGATTTTAGGCAGAATAATAGCAGTAAAAATGAAGGAAATTTTTTCATGCCCTACTCTGATACCATGAAGAGAATTTAGGCAGAATAATAGCAGTAAAAATCAAACATGACAAAATACAATGCTTCATAATTTTTCAATCAAATATAACCTAAGTTGCCGGTACGGGTACGGGCACGGGTACGGGTACGTGGGTACGGTACGCTGGTACGGCAATTTTGGGGGGGCTGGGTACGTTTGGGTACGTCTGTACAAAAAAATGTAAAAATCATAAATATATAGTATATACATATATTCAGTCTAATAAGTGAAATTAAACAATAAATTATAAATGTTAAATATTTAATTTAATTTTAAAGTGAAAATGAAATTATTAATGATTATGAAAGTAAACATATTTACTTACATAATTATCAATAATTTCATTTTCACTTTAGAATTACATTTAAATATTTATCTTTTATTATTATATAAATATACATCATTGATTAATTAATAAAATTATATTTCACAATTAAATTCCAACTTGCTAAAGAAACTAATAAAATTATAAACCTAAACCATAAATCATAAATAATAAACTAAACTTTTATAATAATAAACAAATAAAATAATTTAATAAACAAACAAATAAAAAAATAAATATAAATTCTAAAAGTTAAAACTATAGAATGATATTATGATACTATAGTTTGTAACAATTTTTTTAAATTTGTGATGAAAAGAAAAAAACCTGTTTCTTCCCGTCGTGTTTGCCAGGCTGCCTTGCGTCAAGCTCTTGCCTTGCCTTGCCTCGAGCTCTTGCATGTCGTCGTGCCTGCCTGCTGCATCGCCTATGTGAATGCCCGCGTTGTCGCCTTCCCTCGTCTGCCGTCGTCGTGCGTCATCTGCCCTCGTTTGCCGTCGTCGTGCCTCGTCTGCCCTCGTCGTGCATCAGTTTGCCCTCGTCGTGCCTTGTCTGCCCTCGTCGTGCGTCGCCTTGCTGCGTTGTGCCTCGTTTGCCCTCGTCGTGCGTCGCCTTGCTGCGTTGTGCCTCGTTTGAAGAAAAACGCCACGGAATCGGAAAAAAAACACCACGTCATTCAAAATACGTTGGCATTCATGGTTGAAAACGTGGATACGTTTCAGAGGGCAAATGCAGGAACCCTGTTTGATTCCACAGGGATTCCAGCTTGAATCCGAATCTAATTCGAATCGTACCCGGATTCAGGTAAAAACCTAGACGTACCGGTAACTTAGAATACAACACTTATATAGGAGTTTAGTCTCCTACATTATAGGAACCACTCCCTAATTATATGAGTTGTTCTAAACTTCTAACAACTCACACACGTATAATCTCTTGCATAGTTTTAAGACTCATGGACTCGCCACGGACTCGCAAGTCCATGGGAGCCACGAGTTGACTTGCTAAGACTCGCGAGGCGAGTCCTAGCGAGTCCATATGAAAGACTCACGCGAGTCTTTTGCAAGGACTCACGCGAGTCTTTCATACGGACTCACGTAGCCCAAAAAACACACCATTCAAGCAATAAAACTCAGTTTTTTTTTATCTTTTCCCCTCATTTGGCATTTTTGCTTGGTTATAACAGGTTTGTAGGGGTTGAAGGAGGAGAGGAAAGAAGATAAAATCAGAAAAATTGAGCTCTATTAGGAGAAATACAAAGAGGAAGATGTAGTCTTCTCTTTATTTTGTTCATTGTTGTTTTTCACATTTGGAGTTGGACATATCGTTATATGTAATTTTGTAAACATTTATAAACTTATGCTGCTATTATACATTTTAGAGTTGAAACTATGAGTATGAATGATGAAATTAAAAATATTGTGTGTTTGTAGATCATATGACGTGTAATGTTTCAATTATGGCTCTTATGTTCTCTAAACGCATTAATTTATTTATGTTTTTTTTGTAAAACTACGGTTTTTTTTTGCCAAGTCTTTCGCGAGTCTTTCACAAGTCCGAGTCCGAGTCCGAGTCCAAATTTTTGGTTTGCTGAGTCCGTGGCGAGTCCGAGTTTTAAAACTTTGATCTCTTGTATAACTAATAATACATGTTATCCTATAACATTCTAACAAACAATACTAACAATATTATATTGTAACAATAATATTAAGTTGTTTGTCAACAACTTTATAGCTAACCTAAATACCTATGTGAACACTAATTCCCAACATTAAGACTCATTTTTGTCCATTTTGAAGGGTTAACATTTCAAACTGGAGACTGCCATTGTGGGAGTTGTATCTCAATAAAGGATTGTTGCAGATTGTTGTAGATATGATGGTGATGTTGTTGAGTGGTTGTCATTGATGTCAACATATTGGTTGGCATTGATGTCCTTGATGTTCTTGGTATTGGTGATCCAGAAAATGTGTTCCCGGAATCTTAGGTGCTCCGGAAGATGTGTTGGTAGAACAGATGTGTTGATAGTGATCCAGATTCTTTTGAGTATTGGATATGGTGTTGATCGTTGGTATTCATGTATATCTTGATCTCATTCTTATTTTTATTGTTTTGGATAATGGTGTTTGGATCTGGATTAAGTCCAGAATTCAAGGATGTGCAACGGCTTGTGGTGTAGCGTGTGTGTCAGGTCCAGAATATGCAATGATTGTATCATGTTGATCTGACCATTGATGTGTTGTGGAATGGTCTACTACTCATTTCTTCCAACCATCGGAATGTTTAGTGTTGACCTATAATAGATCTTTGTCTTGGCCGATTTGGAAGAATATGCTTCCCGAAGACGATATATATATGAGAATGATCTAATTGAGTAGGATATAGAAAAAAATGTGACATTGTTTTGAAGATATGCGAAATTGGAAAGGAAAGATCAAACTGTTGGTGATATGTGAGACTGTGTTGGTATTGAGGTACCAGAAACAATCCGGTTTGTGCATATTGTCGTTTTAGTGGTGGATTCTTTCTTTCTTTCTCTCTTCTTCGACAGGGAGTCTTTTTCTGGGCAGTGAGCCCACCTGCAGTGAGCATTCTAGAAGTGAGCCACCTTTTGTAAAAATCACCTTAACCAATGTTTTATATTGAGAACTAACATTCTTTACGGTCTTTCCCTTCTTGGGTTTTCCACATCATATCTGGTGTTCATTGTGTGATTTGTTGTATGTTCATGTTTTCATGCTATATCTGTGTTAATTAATTTTGTTGGTTTCGATCCGGACGTGAGAATAAAAGAAATTGTTTTAAGTTATCAACTAATTCACCCCCCCCCCCCCCCTCTCAGTTGCCCGGATATTCAACAATTGCTATCAGCTTTGGTTCCTTGGAGAAGAGCTTAACCGCTTGAGGTAGATCCTGATCCGATGGCACATAAATTGACTATTCCTATCTTTGAAGGATCTGACCATAGTTTCTAGAAAGTGGAGATGAGAGGCTACCTGATATCTTTGGGGTACAATACTTGGAAAGTAGGGGTACAATACTTGGAAAGTAGTGGTAACTAAGTATGTTCAACCGGCAAATGGTCTTACCACTCCTAATGAGGTTCAAGCTTATGAAGAGAATGAAAAAGGCAGGGTATGCTACCTTTAGTGCTTTATCTAAAAACTAAATTGACAAAGGTTATTTCATTGAATACAACTTATGAGGTTTGGGAAAAGTTGAGAGATATCTATAAAGGGAATGACAGAGTGAAATCATCAAAGAAGCTAACAGCTAAGCGCGGATATGAGAATTTGAAAATGGAAGGAGAGGACATAACTGGCTATTTTCAGAAGATTGATAGTGCGATAAATGAAATCAGAGAACTTGGAGGCACCTTGACAGACAAAGACATAATTGAGAAGATCATGATGTCCCTACCGAAAAGTTACAGTGACAAGATCTCGGCTGTTGAAGAAACCTATGATTCGAATTTCACTAGAGAGCAATTTTATGGTACTCTATCACCATTTGAAATAAGAAAATTTGGAAAAGACAAAGTTAAGACTTAGTCTGCATTTAAAGCCTCTGAGGAAGATCTAGAAGATGAAAGTTCAGATGAGATGGAAGCAAATTTTGTAAGGAGATTGAAGAAAGGCACCAGCAAATACAAAGGTATGTTACCTCTTAAATGCTTTAGATGTGGGAAGATTGGTCATATTGCTACTAGGTGTCCGAAAAAGAATTCAAGACAAAAATCTAGAGAAAATAAAGGAAAGTTTAATAAGAGAGCCTATTATGTCAAAGATGATGCTGGAATTTCAGATGATGAATCTAATTATGAAGATGGTGATTGTTTGTTTTTGGTAGAAAGAGATATACCTTAGATTGATATTCCTAGGACTGTTGCTACTGCTTTACATGCTAGAAGAGATAGAAATGAATGTTGATTGATAGTGGATGTTCAAATCATATGACTATTGACAAAAGTAAGTTTGTGAAACTTGATAAATATGATGGTGGTTTTGTTAGGTTCGGAGATGATCAGACAACAATTGTGGGAATTGGTTCTATTTCTTTTGATGGAAAACATAATACTGACAATATTTACTATGTGAAGGGTTTGCATCATAATCTATTGTGTATTCGACAGATGTGCGAAAATGGATACAATTTTGTCTTTCATGATGATGGTTGTGAGATCCGAAAAGGATCTGGAATTGTTATTGCAGCAGGGAAAAGAATTGGCAGAAACATGTATTTGCTAGGAGCTGCAAAGCATTGTTTGTTGTCTCAGATCAATGATAGTTGGCTTTGGCACCAGAGGATGTGTCATATCAATTTTGACAACTTAGTGATGATTAGTGTATCAAGTGCAGTGAGAGATTTACCTAAGATTGATATTCCTAGGACTGTTGCTACTGCTTTACATGCTAGAAGAGATAGAAATGAATGTTGATTGATAGTGGATGTTCAAATCATATGACTGTTGACAAAAGTAAGTTTGTGAAACTTGATAAATATAATGGTGGTTTTGTTAGGTTCGGAGATGATCAGACAACAATTGTGGGAATTGGTTCTATTTCTTTTGATGGAAAACATAATACTGACAATATTTACTATGTGAAGGGTTTGCATCATAATCTATTGTGTGTTGGACAAACGTGTGAAAATGGATACAATTTTGTCTTTCATGATGATGGTTGTGAGATCCGAAAAGGATCTGGAATTGTTATTGCAGCAGGGAAAAGAACTGGCGAAAACATGTATTTGCTAGGAGCTACAAAGAATTGTTTGTTGTCTCAGATCAATGATAGTTGGCTTTGGCACCAGAGGATGTGTCATATCAGTTTTGACAACTTAGTGACGATTAGTTCATCAAGTGTAGTGAGAGATTTACCTAAGACTGATATTCCTAGGACTGTTGCTACTGCTTTACATGCTAGAAGAGATAGAAATGAATGTTGATTGATAGTGGATGTTCAAATCATATGACTGTTGACAAAAGTAAGTTTGTGAAACTTGATAAATATGATGATGGTTTTGTTAGGTTCGGAGATGATCAGACAACAATTGTGGGAATTGGTTCTATTTCTTTTGATGGAAAACATAATATTGGCAATATTTACTATGTGAAGGGTTTGTATCATAATCTATTGTGTGTTGGACAGATGTGCAAAAATGGATACAATTTTGTCTTTCATAATGATGGTTGTGAGATCCGAAAAGGATCCGGAATTGTTATTGCAGCAGGGAAAAGAACTGGCGGAAACATGTATTTGCTAGCAGCTACAAAGCATTGTTTGTTGTCTCAGATCAATGATAGTTGGCTTTGGCACCAGAGGATGTGTCATATCAATTTTGACAGCTTAGTGACGATTAGTTCATCAAGTGCAGTGAGAGATTTACCTAACATTGATATTCCTAAGACTGTTGCTACTACTTTACATGCTAGAAGAGATAGAAATGAATGCTGATTGATAATGGATGTTCAAATCATATGACTGTTGACAAAAGTAAGTTTGTGAAACTTGATAAATATGACAGTGGTTTTGTTAGGTTCAAAGATGATCAGACAACAATTGTGGGAATTGGTTCTATTTCTTTACATGGAAAACATAATACTGACAATATTTACTATGTGAAGGGTTTGCATCATAATCTATTGTGTTGTGGACAGATGTGCAAAAATGGATACAATTTTGTCTTTCATGATGATGGTTGTGAGATCCGAAAAGGATCCGGAATTGTTATTACAGCAGGGAAAAGAACTGGCGGAAACATGTATTTGCTAGGAGCTACAAAGCATTGTTTGTTGTCTCAAATCAATGATAGTTGGCTTTGGCACCAAAGGATGTGGCATATCGATTTTGACAACTTAGTGACGATTAGTTCATCAAGTGCAGTGAGAGATTTACCTAAGATTGATATTCCTAGGACTGTTGCTACTGCTTTACATGCTAGAAGAGATAGAAATGAATGTTGATTGATAGTGGATGTTCAAATCATATGACTGTTGACAAAAGTAAGTTTGTGAAACTTGATAAATATGATGGTGGTTTTGTTAGATTCGGAGATGATCAGACAACAATTGTGGGAATTGGTTCTATTTCTTTTGATGGAAAACATAATACTGACAATATTTACTATGTGAAGGGTTTGCATCATAATCTATTGTGTGTTGGAGAGAAGTGCGAAAATGTATACAATTTTGTCTTTCATGGTGATGGTTGTGAAATCCGAAAAATGGATTCAACCATGATAAGAGACACATTCAACCATAATTCCGGATCCTTTTCGGATCTTAATAACAATAATCCATACCTTCATTGGGGGGATTTTTGTATTATGTAATATTTGTTGATGACTACTCTAGGAAAACTTGGATCTACTTTCTGAAATGTAAAGAATTAGAAGAGATCCTTAATAGGTTTAAAGAATTTAAATCACTAACAGAGAACTACTCAAGAAACAAAATTAAAACCCTAAGAACTGATAATGGGGGGGAATACACATCAAAATTATTTAAAGAGTTTTGTAAAAATTCAAGGATTAAGAGGGAGTTAACAATACCTTATAACCCTCAACAAAATGGGGTAGCTGAGAGGAAAAATAGGACAATCGTTGAAGCTGCCAAAGCTATGATTCTTAATCAGAATCTAAATGTCAATCTTTGGGCAGAAGCAACTAGCACTGCTGTATATATTCAAAACAGATGTCCTCACTCCCATCTTGAAGATAAGACCCCTGAGGAAGTCTTTACTAAATCAAAACCTGATATTAGCCACCTTAGGATATTTGGATGCCCTGTCTATATTCATGCTCCTAGGGAGAAAAGATTAAAATTAGAGCCTTCTGGAAAAAGGGGAATCCTTGTAGGATATAGTGAAACCTCCAAAGCCTACAGGATCTATATACCTGGTCAAAAGAATATTGAACTAAGTAGGGATGTGATCTCTGAAGAAGACTTAGCCTTCAAAAGAGCCCAAAGCTCTCTAGACTCTGAAATCTATATCCCTACCCCTAGCATAGATAAAGATCCTACTCCTAAGCTTCAGAGGGAGAATCCTGAGGAAACTATAAGTGAAACTCAAAGTCCACCTAGAGAAAACCTCAAAAAAAGACCACTATGGGCCACCAAGACTGTAGCAGAAGCTCAGAAGTTTGTTGCTCCTTCAAGGACCTTTAGGTAAAGCAAAAGGCCTAATAAATTCACTAGCTGTGTTGCCCTTATGAATGATCTCTCTAAAGCCGAACCAAACAATGTATCAGAGGCACTTGAACATCAAGTATGGAAGGATGCCATGTCTGAAGAGTATCAGTCCATTATGAAAAATGATGTTTGGGAGATTGTTCCTAGGCCAGCTAAGAAATTTTTTGTTTCATCTAAATGGCTTTTTAAGATCAAACATGCTGCAGACGGTAGTATTGAAAAACACAAGGCTAGATTTGTAGCTAGAAGTTTCTCACAAAGGGAAGGAATAGATTATGAAGAAACTTTTGCACCTGTTGCTAGATATACATCAGTATGAGTTGTATTAGCCATTGCAGCAGCAAAGGGGTGGAAGGTACACCAGATGGATGTTAAGACAGCATTTCTAAATGGTGAGATCTCAGAAGAAGTCTACCTAGAGCAACCCGAAGGGTTTGAAATTCATGATGCAGAGTCTCATGTGTGTAGACTCAAGAAAGCTCTCTATGAGCTTAAACAGGCTCCCAGGGCCTGGTATGAAAGAATTGACACCTATCTCTCAGGACTAGGCTTCTCTAAGAATGATGCAGACCCTAATCTCTACTACAAAAGAAATAAAGGTGATATGCTAACGTTGATTTTATATGTTGATGACTTATTAATCACAGGAAATGATCGCCTTATAGATCAATGCAAGAAAGATCTATCCAAATAATTTGATATGAAGGACTTGGGATTCCTTCATTACTTCCTAGGATTGGAAGTATGGCAGAATTCTGACAACATTATACTAAACCAAGGAAAGTATACCTTGGATATTTTGAAGAGATTCGGAATGCTAAACTGTAGGCCCATGACCTCTCCTATGGAAACCAATTTACACAAACTTAAAGAAGCAACAGCAGAGTCACAACCCACTGACTCTACTCAATACAGACAGATGATTGGGTCCCTGATGTACCTGGTGAATACAAGGCCAGATATTTGTTATGCAATTAATGCCTTAAGTCAGTTTATATGTGAACCTAAGGAGATACACCTGGTTGCAGTAAAACACATCATGAGATACCTACAAGGTACCCTAAACCTTGGTCTCAAATATGAGAAAGTTGATATAGAACTACATGGATTTACAAATTCAGATTGGGCAGGAAGTGTAACTAATAGAAAAAGCACTTCAGGGTGTTGCTTCAGTCTAGGTTCAACCATGATTTCTTGGATCAGCAGGAAGCAGTCCTCTGTAGCTCAAAGCTCCATCGAGGCAGAATAAATTGCAGCTTCTATGGCTGCCCGAGAGGCAGTATGGCTTAGGAAGTTGCTTGTGGGGTTGTTTGGAGAACCTATGAAACCCACTATTATACATTGTGACAATCAGAGCTGCATAAAACTTTCAGCTAATCCAGTGTTCCATGACAGAACCAAGCATATTGTGATTCCATACCACTATGTGCGAGATATGGTAGACAGAAATGTGATTCAATTAGAATATGTTTGTACAGGAGATCAAATGGCAGATATTCTGACCAAACCTCTTTCCAAAGTGAAGGTTGATCACTTCATAAAAGGTTTAGGTATGTGTTGTGACGTTTTCACACATCGCCCCATTGCAAATGGGGACCCCTTTTTTTTGCTTTCTAGGGTTTGTTTTTTAGGTCTTTTAGGGTTTTGTCTGTTAGCCTTTAACTTTCGAGTGTCGCCAAGAGGATCACCTGGATAGCAGGTTCTGCTTGAGTTAGGTCAAGTTGGTGAGTGATGAAGTTTGAAAGTCCTGATCCTAAAATTTGGCTAAGTCTGGAACGACCTGATCCTGAAATTTGACTAAGTCTGGAAAACTGAAAAATCCTCCAAAAACTAGATTTTGCAATATAGCTCCTGGAGGTCTGAAACCACTCTCAAACATCCTGAAAGTATATATGGAATATAACTTAAAGTATAAGTCACTTATACTTAAATGTTATATTCCATAAAATTATCCTGACGGAGAGTCTAAAAATGTCAAATTTCACTCCTGACCCTTCCAGAGGGTCCAAAGCGAATTTCGCTCCTGACCCTTCTAGAGGGTCCAGGGCGAAAATCAACCTAGGATTCATTTCTTGCCTTATTTGACCAAATTTGAATTTGCAAGGCATTTTGAAGGGAAAAGTGGACATGTTTGGACTTTGGAATTGTTTGAAAACCTTGAAAAATGATGGATTTTAGCTTGGAAGAGGAATTTTGCTCCTGACCCTTCCAGAGGGTCCAGAGCGAAATTCATCATAAGCTTCATTTGCCACCTTGTTTGAGCTTGAAACCTTGTTCCTAACTTGGAAAATGATCTAACCTTGCGCTATGAAATGATTTGAAACTTGAAAATTGAGCAGTTTAGCCTGGGATGAAGATTTCACTCCTAACCCTTCTAGAGGGTCCAGAGCGAAAATCTTATTTGAGCTTATTTGTCACTAATTTTGGCTAACTTTTTATGTGCAGGGTCTCTTGGAATGAAGATTGAACATCATTCAAAGATTTGGAAGCATGCAAAAAGATGAATTCTGGACAAGGAAGGCAATTTCGCTCCTGACCCTTCCAAGGGGTCCTGAGCGAAATTTTGAATATCTCTTATCTTGCAATAAAAAAGTCAAGTTTTGGACATAGATGAAACAAGGACAACTCCTTTTTGCCTCCTGAGGAAGTTTCAACTTGAAAAAATGAATGATTTTGGTCAAAATAGTGAAAATCGCTCCTGACCCTTCCAGAGGGTCCAGGGCGAAATTTCTTCAATCACCTGTTTCCTTGCAAAATCAAGTCAAGCTTGGGTTTGGATGAGGGAAGAATAGTGTCTTCTTTCTTGGAGAGGTGAAATCAACTTGAAATAATGATGGAACAAGCATGAATTGAGAAATTAGCTCCTGACCCTTCCAGAGGGTCCAGGGCGAAAATCCTAAAACCTATCTTTTCCTCCAAAGTTTGAGCAAGGCCAAGCTTGGACATGGGTGTAAAATGACATTTGAATTGCCTTGAAGTTCGGTTGGATTGCTAAGGATGCAAGTTTTTATGCCAAGAGGAAAATTCACTCCTGACCCTTCCAGAGGGTCCAGGGCGAAAATTTGAAGAACCTCTATTTTACCTTGAAGAAACAAGCCAAACTTGGGTGGAATGAATAAAGAAGACCATCGCCTAGCGTTGAGTAAAGGATTCAAGGCAAAATGATGGAGTAAACCTAGGCAAGGAAAATCGCTCCTGACCCTTCCAGAGGGTCCAAGGCGAAATTCCCTAAAAAGCAATTTTTTCCTTCAAGTTCTGATGAGCTAACCCAGTGATGGAAGGAAATGGACCCTGGAGATTGCCTTGGAGGAGTTTAATGATTAAGCTAAGGTGAATTTTGGCCTAGAATGAGAAAATCGCTCCTGGCCCTTCCAGAGGGTCCAGGACGAAATTTATATTTTCACCTAATTACTCATGGGAAATGATAAAAAATTGAAATGTGAGACCTTGATTAGGCCAAAACCAACATAAGCTCGCCTTCCGAGAGATTTTGGAGTGAAGGGAATGAGGTATTCAAGTCTTAAATTGAAAAATCACTCCTAACCCTTCCAGAGGGTCCAGGGCGAAATCTTGAAGAAACTTCACTAAGCCTCAAACAAACCTTGATATTCCCAAATTTCGCCAAATTTGCCAAATTCAAGACATTTGGGAGGTTGAATTAAATTCGCATAAATTAAGGCATTGGCAATTTAATAAATTAATTTTTAGGCCTTGAAATAAATAAAAAATTCCCCTTGGAAGCCTTGTAATTAATTTTAAAATTTAAGAAATCAAGGTGAGCGCTCAAACTTATTATTTTGTCTTTTTAAGTAGGTCGGCCATCCTTTGAAAAGGATTTTGTTTTATTTTATTGCTAGTTTGCTAGGTCGGCCTCAACAAGAATTAGGGTGAGCGCCCTATATAAGGGAGGTGTATTGTGGACAAATTCAAATCATTCATTCATTATTCACATGCGAATTTGGGGAGCAGATTAGAAGAGCGAATCCTAGCTGAGTTGGAGGCGAATTTCTTGATAAGTTGGAGGATAATTTCCAGAATTTGCTAAGTGTTTGGAGGCTAGTGGAAAGCGAAGTTCTTTTGGAGGCTAATGGAGGCATAATTCATCCAAAGGAAGACCACAATTCAACCCTTGTCCAGCGAAATCCGGTCTTCTTTCATCATTTTCCAAGGTTTTATAGTTAAGCTTTCAAAGGAGAAGGTATGAAGAATCATTTTGAAGTTCTTATTCAAGATTTATTTTGATTTCATTGCCATTAATTTGAAAAATTAGAATTCTGGATTTATCATGTCATTTCCAAATTAATATCTTAAATCATTCTCTTGGAAGATCCTAAATTCTATGCTTTAAGGTTTGATGCTCAAAGACTAACTTTAATCTTTTGTGTAGGCATCAAAATGGCAACCCCGGAGTCGGAAGATCAACTACTTGGCAGACCCTCATCAAAGAAGATCAAGTCAGGACAAGGACGACCTCCTCTAGTCTAGCATTGACAAGGACGGCCTTCTTCGGTCAAGCATCATCAGGAATAACCTCTTCCAATCCAGCATTCCAAGGCGAGGTACATCAAACATCCTACACATCAAAGACAAAAGAAGTCAGAGCAAGAATTCGTTGAAGAAGCAGATAGTTTCAGATGAATTAATTAAAGCTAGCTTCTCAGCATCATCGAATTGGATATCTACCAAGTTGCAAGTGTTAGACAAGGTGGCATCCTAGTCATCACTCCTCCAGTCAGGTTGGTCCACCTCAGCATGTCCAGATTCAATGTACCTGACTCATTAAAGGTGGCACAAACTTTGATGTACCTACCCCAACTATCCATTGGTCGAATATTCCAGAGAAGACATGTGTCCAATTAATACAATTATTTCATTGGTCAGAATTGAGTTTGTTGTAACAAACCCTAATTAGGGTTTTCATTGTAGAATCTTGGCCATTGATCTCAAATTGATCTTAGCCATTGAATTGTATTAAGGGCACTATATAAGCCCCGGCTCTTCATTTGTAAAGGCGAATAGAAAGTAGTTAGTGGAATAGTGGGAAAATAGTTAGTGAATAGGAGTCAACAATAGTTAGTCAGTAGTTAGAAGGTGAATAGTTAGCTAATAGTGGATAGTCAGTTGATAGAATAGCACTTAGAATAGAATAGAGAGAGAAGGCAAAGATTGTTGCCAAGATGTTGTAAAAGACTTGTAAAACTTCATTGAAGAAATGGTGAAATCTATGGGTCGATTCAACAATTTGCATGGTCTCTATACTTCTCAGTTTTGATTTCATGTTATTAGATGAGTGGAAGAAATGTGTTTGATTGATGGTGAAATTCGTATATCCATACTACTAGCAGTTTGTTGATTGCAGACTTGCCTTGTGTAGTCAACTGGAATCATTCAGCTTAAAGCTTAACTTCAATTGTCGCTTCTTCATTGATATGCATCAGCCTGATGGTGTCTATGCCTGTAGTGATGATCTGAACATCATAAAGCTGTCCTCCGAAGATCGCACTAACCTTGTGGAGATGGTCCTGGGATGTCAAAACAAGACTTAATTAGAATTTCATCAAAGATCATTCATTGCTCCTACATTCTTAGTGTCAGAATTAGATCCTTTCCTCGACCTTGTCCGTTTTCCTTTTTTTTCAAATCTAGTCTAGTGAAATCCTGTGTTCCAATAATATTTAAAGCAAATCAGACGTTTAGGTCGTCAAGTGTAAGTCCCCTTGTGATTCCAGCAAAATCACATCATACCACAGAGAGCTTATCCACACGTAGAGATCCTACATACAAAGAACCTTGAAGTCATCCCGATTGATCCTTTTCGCGACATCTTCAGCATTCGAAGACTTTATTCAAGAGAAGATAAGGTACCTTTGGGTATTTTATTCTGTGTTTGGTCGTGTACAGAATACACATCAACAGTATGATAGAAAGGTAATTTGCTTTGTAATCTATATTTACATATCAATAAGATGTTTAATGTGTAAACTTATTTGTCATGATAGGACATTTTGGATTTTATCCCCTGGGTTCATATCTAAGATGTGACGATCTCTCAAGATAATGAACACTTGTATGTAGACATAATAAGGTGACGATCTTATAATGTCCAAACCAGTTATCATGTTGGATCTCTGGTGTGTTATGGATGAGCCATGATTGTGTTGTGGTAAAACATTTGTATAAGATGTTAGTGCACCTACCACAACTTGGATAAAGATGAGAATTGAATGTTTTCTCATATGATTATCCTTAAGTATTGCGTGCTTGGACAATACTGATATCACATGCTTAGGTGATATCCTGTCATCACAAGATTGACGTGATAGACATTTTGTATCACGTGTTTAGGTGATACTTCATATCATGTGATTAGGCGATATGATTTCCTAGAAAGTTAGATTGTGTAAAGAATGCTAACCATCACTTGAATTGTGATGCTTGATATACTGTTCTCATTTATTTTACCTAGCTAAGAGGGAGTGTTAATGCATGGTAGCTTCGGTAAGATATAAATGATTGAATGAGAGATAAATGAAGTCTCTCATTCAATCATTCATCCTATCGATAAAACTATCAAGAAAACTTCAAGCTATTTCATTTGATAATCATTCCATCATTTGTATATATCAAATCTACTTAGTCGATCAATATCGATAATCATATTATAGCATGGCATATTGGTTTGCATTATAACTGGGATCATCGATGATTATCGGGTTAACCATGTATCCTGATTTATATCGGATATCTCCTCAGCAATAAACAAATAATGATTATCGAATTGTTATCAGGTGGCAAAGTATGCATCGCTTGATATATATAACCATTAGTTAGTGATCCGTATCGGTTAACTTAGACACCGATTGACATCGGTTAATATGCCACACAAACCCCGATTGGCATACCACGTGAATACCGATTGGCATGAACACTAAGTTACGTAGACCCCGATTAGTATTAGGCTGGTGATTAATATAAACACCGATTGATAGTATATATCAAAGGGTGCGATCAAGTAGTGGCTTGATCGGTCATGTCCATAAGACATGACCGGTCAAGGCACTGCTTGATCCTCACCCCTTGCATATATATACCAATCGATATTTGTGAAGAGGATATTGAAATCTATAAATACTCATCTCACCTGCCATACAAAAGAAGATAGTCAGATTTATAATAGAAATAGATAATACATAGATATAGAGAATACAAATTAGAATACATCTTGCATATTGAATTGAAAATTGAACATCATTTACATTTTTTAGCAAATTTTTTTACAAAAACATGCATATATATTTGTGATTTATTCTACTAAGTATTGCACACCTCTTTTTGTACAAAACTAAGGATTTTTGTGTAAAATTCACATGGTTTTTTGTGCTAGAAATCATACCAGGTCTTCTTGCAAAAATCGTGTTGTTTTTTTGCAAATCGCAACAGCATATCCTACACAAAGCACGTGATTTTTTTTTATAAAGACGCATCCTTATTTTTGATAAAGTCATGCCTGTTATCAGCAAAAATCGCCTCATTCTTTTGCATTAGAAAGTCAAGCAACAAGGTTTTCTAGGCAGCCAATGGGTTTTGCAAGTTAATTTCCTAATTTTTTCAAAAAAAACGAAGTTTTTTTGGTGCAATTTCCAGATTTGCATTGCCTCCTTGGGTTTATGGTGACTTTTTTATTGTTTTTTGATGAATTTTGTATAAAATCATCGTGTTTCAGCGCCTAAGGTTTTAACCCTTGTTTTTTCAGTTTGTTGCATATTTTCTGACAACAGTCATGGTTTTAGCCGACCTTTACATAATCTTTTTGCATATTTTTGATACTTTTTGATAAAATCATGGGCCTTGTTTGCTGCCTAGGGTTTTGAAAATTTTGCCCTATAAATTTCTGGTTTTCTTTCAAGGCAGCTAAGGTTTCTTTATTTTCCATGATTTTGAATTTGTAGGAGGGATGGCTTCACTACCCAACATCATGTTGGAAGGCAGCCAATGCTTCACTAGCAAAATCTACAACACATGCTCACAATTTTCAGGTAGAAATGCCTTGACAAGATCGTCCTTGGTATTGACACTCAGCCTATGCTTGCAATAAAGACCAAGACAAGTTTGATGAGAATGGTTGAGAAGTCACCATACTGATCAAGTTATCATTTATACATGAAATGCTTCTGGAGGTTCATACAAGAAAATCCCCTATGGCAATTTTTAAGCACCTGCAAGATTTGCACAAGACATCAAATAAAGGCAAGGTCTTCTTCCTTAAAAATATGTTTTTCTCAATCATGATCAGTGAGAAGATGTCTTTGCAAGATCATTTGATGAAGATCAAAGACATTCACAATCAAGTGGAAGCCCTAGGTCACAAAATGGACGAAAAGATATGGTAGTCATAACGTTGAAATTCTTACCACGGACATATGAACATTTCATTGAAGCATTCAAAATCACATCTACAACTATTGACCTAAAGTTCGAAGATTTGTGCAACAAGCTCTTGTAGCAAGACAGATGGAAGAAGCAGTTGGTAGCAACAGTGATACACTAGGTATGGAATAGGCCCTTGCAGCCAAGGACAAAGGCAAAGGCAAGTGGCCTAAAAAGAAAGGTTAAGGAAATAATGAAGATACTTTGAAAAGTCTAAAAAATATCATCTCACTATTATGGTAAACTTGGTCATATGAAGAAGCATTGCAGAAAGAGGTTAGCTAAAGGTCCTCCACCAAGGCTCAAGTCGCAAAGCATTCTAAACTAAAGGAGTTAGGCTTCTATGCTTTCATGGCCAAGCGACCAGCATATCAATCAAAATCTTTTGTGTGGTACATCAATTTTAGAGCATCTCAACAATTCACCAACATAAAATATTGGTTCACAAGGTAGACGACTTGCTCAAATTTAGTGATCTTCGAAGGTGGTGAGCACAAAGTTGTTGGCAAAGGGAATGTGCAAATCACTTCTCGTGGGAAAAACATTTCTCAATGTGTACTATGTGTCAAGAATGGCGCCCAATTTGTTCTCAATGAGTCAAATTAGTGTCATTGTCCCGATTTGGATGTCATTTAGCAAACACAAATGCTATATTATTGACCAAGAATCCAAGACAACCATTGTTGTTGGAATTGAATATCATGGTTGTTATCAGCTTTTGATACTAGAGAGGTTTAGGAGCATGCATTGCCAACCAAAAGTGCATCAAATGTCAATACGCTATGGCATCAATGGTATGGGCACCTCAACTTAACCTAGCTCTCTCAATTAGCTCAAGAGAATTTGGCAGACAAATTACCTAACACACAATAGCAGATACAAGGTATTTGCAGAGCTTTCCAAGCAGGAAAGCAACACAACTCCATTTTCGAATCGACAAGCTTGGAGAGCCTTGAGAGTCCTACAGCTAGTTCATGCAGATTGTTGATGTGTTATTTATGCACCTTGAACACAGAATAAAATACCAAGGTATTCTATCCTCTCTTGAACAAAGAAACTTTGAATGCTAAACAAAGTGATCAATCAAAGCAACTCCAAGGCTTATAATGTGAACTATGTGACCTAAATGTTGCAAATAGACTCAATGATATGATGTGATTTTGCTGGAATCACAAGGCGACTTACGTTTTGCTTGCTGGAGTCACAAGGCGACTTACATTTTGCTTGAACTCTACTTGAACATGAGATCTTACTTAACTGCTTTAGAAAATAAAAGGCAAAAGAGAAAGGGTATAGGAATCCTATGCTAATCCTAAGATCAATGCTAACAATGGATGATGTATGGATGAATACATTCCTTAAACCAATTTTTGCTTTGCCATGCTGGGAAAACCTCTACAAAACTAGTGCAATCTTCTTAGGATAATAAAAGGTTTTCATCATATCACGAACATTCATTCAAATACCCAAATATGGCACAACTTGAACATATCTACACAATCAAACTTAGCACAATTTGACGTTCAGGCTAACTATGCACTGCAATTAGCAATCGTCTAACCACAAATAGTATGAACCAAGGAATTATCAACATTCACACATTACTCCATCATAATCAATGAACTTCATCCAATTTCAAGATATAACAAGAAACCATGCAATATGTAGAAAAAACACCATTATTCACCATAACTTCAATGAAAATTATGTTTATTTACATGTGTTGGCAACAATTTATGCCTTCTCCTACTCTACTCTACTCTTAACTACTCATTATTAACCCTGACAAATGAGAAGTTTGAGCCTTGTATAGGAGACTCATTACATTTCAACAGCTCAGATTGATTCTCAAATCAATAGCCGAGATGTTACAATAAACTCCATTCTATCCAGTGAGACAATTACAATGAATAGGAAACATGTCAATATTTGATATTTTAACCAATGAGAAAATAGGTTAGATATGTAAAATAATATCTAATGAACTGCCATGTGTCACTTTCTCTACCTTTGGATGAGTTAGGTACATTGCATCCAGACATCTTGACTTGGAATCCTCTAATTGGTGGAATGATGATTGGATACCACCTCAGCTTACTCATCGTGGATCATCGCAGGTGTATGTAAAATAATATCTGACGAACTGCCATGTGTCACTTGCTCTACCTTTGGATTAGTCAGGTACATTGCATCCGGACATCTTGACTTGGAATCCTCAGATTGGTGGAATGATGATTGGATACCACCTCAGCTTACTCCTCGTGGATCATCACAGGTGTATGTCGTTGAGCAATATCTCTTGATACTCAACATCTCCAAGCCCGATGTTGTGATGATGGAGGCATATTCCCAAATCATATCATCTTAAATGATCAAGCAAATTTTCTAACTTTGTTTCTCTTCTGAAACTATTTGCTTCCTTGATCACATTCCACTTTTCCATCTTCTTGCTTAGAAATTTCATCCTTGGGATATCCTGGACTTGTATTTGCATTGATGTAGATCTTGACTTAATTGTTGTATTGGCATTGGTTCTTGGTTTTCCGAAGAAAATTCAAGAATGTGAAAAAATTTCTTCATCACCATTGTGCGATCTTAATCTTTCACTTATGTTGTAATGCGATCCTTGAATTCATATTTCTCTTGAACATGTCTCCCCTTTGTATTACAATGATGATGATGTGAGGAGTACATGTTGTTTACCCTCTCGGGTGAATAACTTAAAGTACACAGATAAAGCACGTAATGCAAAATAATAATGCCATAGATATCAGGTCAAATATAAGAGATGTTATTCCATTCATAATCGTTCTCCCGTCACAAGTTAAATTCGGAAGTATATAAAGATACCGAGGGGGTGCGAGCGCCAACCGTCGCACCGCAACTGCCACCCCTCGGTTGCCAACTAACCAACACAATTACAACTTAATTAACTAGTTTTATTTCTGTGTACAATATTGCCGCCAACATCATCCCCCCCAAAAGAAAAGAAGTCGTCTCCGGACGACTTAATACAAAATAGAGATGACATTAAACAGAACTGCTGACACCAGTCGAGCCCAGAACTTATACACCTGCTGTGTCCTCACCTGAAAACCCTTTTCTGCTACCATCCGATGCTCAAGTGCGGATTTCACCATTATTGCTTCTTTTGACATCAAAGTCCTCCTGTGCCTAAACCAAACTTGTTTGCAAAACACGCGTTTCAGTCTCAGCCTCCACCAACTACCACTCAAATGATACTGTCTCCCTAGCCAATTTGTCCTCGATAGCCACCCATGCTGCCCTCTCGGCATCCAACTCCTGGGTACGCTGAGCTACATCTCACACTAGTACTGCCTCCAACCTAGTGGTCAGCTCCTCCCGAGCCCTCTCTGCATCCAACAAGGCAACCTCACGTCCAACCGAGACCTACTCCAAGTTCCTCAAAGCGTACCATTCCTGCCTGGAGGTGGCCACAACCCGCTGGCACAAAGGCTAGGAGACGCCTCAAATCCTCCATCACACTCCCCAAAGGCTAATAACTGAACTGAATAACTCCCTGGTGTCATACAACTGCGCGGACCTGCAATGCCTTCCCTCAAACTCTGTTTGTTCCCAACCTCCAAATCCGTCTCCCTCTACGGCTTATGGCTTCCCCGCCAATGCTTAGCTGCAGGCTTCTTTCTCACAGTATGGACAACCACAACATTTCCCGTGACATCTCTAATGCCCTTCACCCAACTCCAACAAGTGTACTGTAGCTCAAAAATAAACTGGGGTCTGGGGGCAATGCCCCCAGCGGGGTCGAGGGGCAGCACATCATTTCAGTGATATTTTAAGATGCAAAAACCCTTCTTCTCCACTCTAAATTTGCAGTGTCCTGGCTCCAGACTCCATCAAATGATTTTAAATCTGGTTATCATTTTTTTTTGTTTTTTTTTTTGTGTCGTTTTCCACTATAATGTCCCCGATGGCACCCCGGCCCTACAACCTCTCCCCATACAGTCAACAACAGCACTGACACCTCCAATCGTATGGCCACCTTCCCGTGCGGTCAACACCCCTCCACCGTACGGTTGTGTTTGTTTGTGCGGTGCTGCGTTTATGGTTGTGTTGCTGTGCGCGTCTCTCCTTTTTTTCTCTTCGTCCGTTTTTTGTTTGGCGTGGGCTGCGTGTCTTTCTTCTTGCGAGGTTTTTATTTCTTCTCTTTTGCGTGTGCGGACTTATGCGGGGCTTTTATGTGTGCGGGTGTCCGTTGCACGGTGGCATTCACTGCCAGTGGCAACCACCGCACAGTGGGCCCACCGTCAGTGTCGCCACCGTCAGTGGTTCCACCTTCGGTGGTCCACCGTACGATGGTCCACCGCACGGTGGGTCCACCGTCGGTGTTACCACCGTTGGTGGTCCCACTACCGGTGTAGTCACCGTACGGTGGCCCCACGTTCTTTCTTTTTTTTTCTTTTTTTTTTTTGTTTAATTTAGTTGTCTAGAGAGTCTTCGGCTCGAGTCCCCTGTCTCTGGGATCGCCCTTCATCCTTCTCGGTTTTCCTCGCCCAAGAGTCTCCCGCGTTGGTCCCGTGTCTCTCAAGTTGCCTGCCCGGCCTCTCGAGTCCCCTTCCATCCTATCGGGTCCCCCTCCGGACTCTCAGGTGTCCTTCTGGCCTCTCGGGTCCCCTGCGCGCTTCTTGTGGTAGGGTTTCAATTTGGACCCGTTGGTGGCAAGTCTATTTTCGATGGCCATCCAAAGACCTGGAACCACAAATTCTACAGGGACCACGATCTCCTTCCCGTACATAAGAAGAAGAAGAAGACTAATAAAAATTTTGAAGGCTGCAGCCTTCAGCACTGGATTCCAGTCATCTCCGACAAGGATGATCTTGGGGTCACTCATCCCCCCGAGGTTTGTCTCCTTTAAATTAGCTTCTTGGTATTTAATGGGCTCCCCCTTCGGGAATTGGTGTGTCGGTGTCTCGTTCACCAAGGCCCTCCCTTCCTTGTACTCGCCATATTCTGGGGGAAATACATCTGGTTCTTCCTCCATGCTCAATACATTGCACGAGGGTGTAAATAATTCATAATCTCCCATTTACCAATGGAAGAGGCCATTCAAGGATTCCCCGTCGTCCCCTGAGCATGCCTCCAGTTCTAACACCCCTTTGTCACTAGGCTCCATGCGGCGTCCGTCTCTGCCCTCCCCCAACTGGTCTCCCTCAAATTCCGAGTCGGAGGAGGATGCCAACTCCTCACTCACCATCTGTGTACGGAGATCGATCACGTACTTCCTCCCCACCTTTTCCAAGGAAAGAGTATTCCGTTTCCAGTTATGGTTTGCTTTTGCTGCAATGAGCCACCCACGCCCGAGAATGGCGTCATACCCTTTCTGCTTCAAGGGAATTACTACAAAATCCAATACGAATGGCTGCGTGCCAATCATCACTTGCTGGCCCATGAGGGTACCAAGGGGTTTAATCCCATGTTGATCTGCCCCTAGTAGGTTGAACGTGGGGGGTCACAACGTAGGATTTCCCAATTTTTTCCATGTGGCTTTTGGGAGTACATTTACTCCTGACCCTTCGTCCACAATAGTGTCTGTCAAGGTAGTCCCCAGTATGCCCATTTCTACCACCGTTGGTTGGCGTCCGCTGTTGACTACCAACAACATGGGATCGACCGTGGGGCTTAGGACCTCCCTTAACGCAGGGTCAGCTGTGGGGCTCACGACCTCCCTCATTTTCACCTGTGAGGGTACGGAGTTTAAGATAGCCGTTTTTAGCTACGGCATGGTCTCCAAGAGGTCTTGTATTCTCACGGGTACCTCCATCTGCAGTATTTGCCCAATGATGTTATTTGCCGCTTCCATACGAGATGATGTACTCGCCACCTCGTTGTCCCGTCGTTCAGCCGTCATCTCACATTCAATATTGGTCTTTGCCTCCCGTAATCTCTCCTCCGTACGAGGGTCGGGATAAGTGGCTTTTTTCGTCTGGGCATGGGTGATCGCCAGTACTTCTTTCTCACCAGTCTTCTCAGCCTTCTCAATGTTGAGGAGATTAACCCCTGCCTGTGGGCAATTTGCGTCCTCATGGTCGCCTGGCCCACACCATCGGCAGAGGTGCTGAGGGGTGGCTTCCTTCGTGCAATCACGGGCAAAGTGCCCCCACTGATTACAGGCCCTACATTGGATAATTGGTCGGTCCTTGGCGTCATACTGGATACAGCTTCCGTTATTGTTATTGTTGCTATTCCTTCCGCCGCCGCGTTTGTTGTCCCGGTAACCTCCAGATGATGTCATTGTGTTGGTTTGCTGGGCCGTACCCGCTGGTGCGGATGTTGTGGCCTGCTCCGTGAACAACACTTGGCTCATTGCCGTACTTCGGGTTTTCATGTTGTATGGGCACTCCTTGGTGGAGTGTCCCATCACTTGGCAAATCTCGCAGAATGCCTTCTTCGGGCAAGTACCCTTTGTGTGCCCCTCCTCTTTGCACTCAGTGCACCATATGTCCCCTTCGGTCCAACCGGTGCTTCTCATTGTTTTGAATTCCCTCCTCATTCGCTCCATGTCTTTCTGGAGCGCTTGCACCCGTTTGCTAGCCTCGCTGTCGCTGCTGCTTTCTTGTGACAAGTCATCCTCCTCGAACGAGCTATCCTTCTTCTTCTTTTTCTTCGATGTCTTGGTCTTGATCTCGAGATCCATCGCTCTATTGTATGTGTCTTCGTATGATGTAGGTGGAACAATTTTCATCTTCTTTCGGAGGGAATGCTTTAGTCCCTCCACGAACCATCGCTTTTTCAACCCATCTGCTGGTTGACTCTCCATTTTTCCCAATAGTTCCTTCAGCCGCCGACTATAGGCTCAAACAGTCTCGTTCTTGTTCTGCTTCGTTCCATAGATCTCGGCGACTATTTCGTTGTCATCTCTCAGGAGGCGGAACTCTATCCCAAACTCCTTCTTCAAGTCGGGCCATGTGCCGACTTTGGCCTTGTCCATATTTGAGTACCAGTCTATGGCCACTCCTCTCAAGGTTGCTAGGAATTGTGTTACCCATTCGTCTTGGTCGGTAACACCATTCGCTGACCATATGGTTTCGCACGTTCGACAATGGCGGACGGGATCTTCCTTCCCGTTGCCATTGAACTTCGGCAGTTTCTGTTTACTCCCCATCGATGGGAGTCGTCTTCCTGGAGGTGGTTGTGGCTGTGTCTGGGCCCCTGCGCCGCTCCCTCCGGTGTCGGTGGTGTGTCCTGAGTGGGTGACTGGAGGTACGGTGTTTTGCCTACCGAGTGTGGCACCTACCGTATGGTTATCCTCCCCTTCGTTGTCACCCGCGCCAACTCCTAGCTCCCTTTGGTGATCCTCACTTTGTGGTGTAAGGGATAAGTTTCTGAACCGGTCCCGGGTCTCTTCGACTAGATCTCTCCTTAACCTTGTTTCCTCCAGAAACTCTTCGTGGCTCCGCACCCTACGGTGTTCTAGCGACACGTAGAAATTTCCGTCGGCTTCTGCACCCTCCGTGACACGTCCTTGGTTCCCCTCGAGCCACCCTTCGGCAAGTCGTCCTTCGGCAAGTTGCCTCAGCCTCCGTCTACGTTCTTCTTGCTGCTCCAGAATCAAGGCCCTCTGCGCGGCCTCCCACTCGTCCGTTTCTGCTTTTTTATTTCTATCTTTATTTAATACATTGGGCATAAATCACTTCCGTACATAGCAAGCGCATGCCATGTACACAAAAAAAAAAAAAAATTATTATTTTTCCTTTCGGCCACAATTTATCTCAACATTGTGCCGAGATTATTACAAGGTTCAATTTCCCCTTCGCCTCTTGCCATCAGGCTCTCCATCCCACAACGATTGTTCTGTTTGCACGTCATCAATCTCACCGACGGGTAGGCCCATCGTGTCCGTGCGCCATCGGCGTTTTCCGTTCCCGAGTACGTCTAGGCATCGGCGCCAAATGTTTACCCTCTCGGGTGAATAACTTAAAGTACACAGATAAAGCACGTAATGCAGAATAATAATGCCATAGATATCAGGTCAAATATAAGAGATGTTATTCCATTCATAATCATTCTCCCGTCACAAGTTACATTCGGAAGTATATAAAGATACCGAGGGGGTGCGAGTGCCAACCGTAGCACCGCAACTGCCACCCCTCGGTTGCCAACTAACCAACACAATTACAACTTAATTAACTAGTTTTATTTCTGTGTACAATATTGCCACCAACACATGTTCACCTCATCTTTGCTTTAGAAGCTCAAGTGTTCCTCTTGCTCATCTTGTGAAGTTCCCTCCAATCTACTTAGAATGTTAATCCCTCGAGCTCGATCATTTCCTTTGAATGATGAAGTCTTTTCACGTTGCACACGCTTCATCCCTCATCATCATTCCATGAGTTTCCTTTGTCCCGATTCCTTCTTGGGGTAGAGCAGGTATGACACCTATACTTGCACAAAGTATGTCATGAGGTTGATCTTATGAGCGCATCAAAGGGGGGTGCTTAAACAATGTATATAGGATGCATCAAAGATAGGTGCATGCACAAACAAGCTTATCATATTAGAGGCAAGTGCTTGCACCAAAAAACCCTAGACGGCTTTCAAGAATGCCCTTGTTCTTGATTTTACATTGTTGAATCATCCCATTGCATATGTAAATATTGTTTTTGCATAGCCTTTCTCCAAGTTGCATCTTTGGAATTGTGATGTTGTCCCTAATAAAATGAAGTGCACCTCGCTATGTTGATCTGATTGTAACCTTGCGCTTGCTAGTGAAGTCTTCCCCTTGCAGTCCTTTGAATATTTGAACACTTGATGTTGTTGTCAACCTGGTGAATTCCGTATGTCCTTCACACATCAACAAATTCCTTCCATCCATCCTTCTTCATGCAAATAGAACCAAGTTGGAGATGACCCAATATCATCTTAAGGTTTTTTGTTCTACTATATAAATTTAAATTCCAAATGCAAATAGAACCAAGTTGGAGTCAAAAGTTGATG
Source organism: Cryptomeria japonica (assembly GCF_030272615.1). Lineage (NCBI taxonomy): Eukaryota > Viridiplantae > Streptophyta > Pinopsida > Cupressales > Cupressaceae > Cryptomeria > Cryptomeria japonica. The sequence goes on from NC_081405.1 coordinate 544,984,943, forward strand.
CTTATAGGGTATAGTGAAAATCATAAAGCTTGCAGGCTAATTAATGTTGACATTGACCACTTGACATTCAATAGGAATGTTGTGATCGATGAAGAAGTTGGACCTTTTCAACACTCTTCAGAGATCAAGAGTACTAAATATTAGCCTCTAAAGGCTAAAGATTTAGGGATCCAACATCCATTAGCTCCACCTAAAGGGGGGGACTCTCATAATTTTGCACATGAATCTCATTCTAAGCATGCGGAATCTCCCAAGCAAGTACGAATTCCAACATATCTTCTTGAAGTAAACCTGGATCAACATCCAAATGACATAGAACCAAGCAGCCCAAGTCATGATGGTGATGCTGATTTGGCCAAAGAAGTTTCCCAAAAGAGACCAAAATGGTGGGAAAAACTAGTTGGTGATGTCTGGGATGATGAAATAATCGAGCATAGATTATCCAAAAGCAAGAGCAAGTGGAACACAATTAACTTTGCTGTTATGGATAACATTCAAGAAATTTATGAGCCACAAGTGTTTGAGGAAGAAAAAGGTAAACTTGAATGGGAAAAGGCCATGAAAACTGAATATCAGAATCTTATGAAAAATAAGACTTGGATTCTTTCAAATCTTCCACTAGGGAAGAAACCCATTGGCTGCAAATGGATGTACAAAGTTGATAGTACACTTAACAATTACAAAGCATGGTTGGTCACAAAAAAATCCTCATGAAGAGAAGGTATTGACTATGAGGAGACCTTTTCTCCTACAACCAACATGAGCACCATCCATTTAGTATTAGCCATGGCAACACAGTTTGGTTGAAAATTCCATCAAATGGACATAAAAAGTGTCCACCTCAATGGTGACTTAGAGGAAGAAGTGTACATGACTCAACCTCAAGGTTTTCAAGTTGCAAGAAAGGAGCATCAGATATGCAAACTAAGGAAAGCTATATATGGCCTAGAGCAGGCACCCAAGGCATTGTACATTAAGATTGACAAGTATTTGGTTCAAAAGGATTCCAAAGATGTCCTTTGGATCCAAATTTGTACGTTAAAAGCGTTGACAAAGAGATCATTCTGCTAGTCATTTACGTAGATAATATCATCATTACAAGTAGTGAGACACATTTGACTGAACAAATCAAATGTAATTTGAGAAAGGCTTTTGACATGAAAGACGTAAGCTTCCTACATTATTGCATAGATGTAGAAGTTCAGCAAACAAGTGGTGGTATTTTTATTTCTCAATCTAAATATGGCGGAAGTTTGCTTGACAAGTTTAGAATGAAAAATTGAAAAATCTTGTCTACACCTTTGGAAAATGGTTAAAGCTTTCAAACAAAACAAACTCAAAGACAAGAAATGAATTAGCATTCAAGCAATTAATGGGCAGCCTTATCTATCTTACAACCACTAGACCTAAATTTAGCTATGTTGTGAGTTACATTTCTCATTTCATGATTGCACTGAAAGACAAAATTGGGTTGCAGTGAAGTGAGTGTTAAGATATGTGAAAGGAAAATTTGACTTCGCCATTCTATACAACAGAAGCAAAGATTATAGGCTGGTTGGGTTCACAAATTCAGATTGGGCAGGTTCTATTGATGACAAAAAATACTTTTTCGATATGAATTCAACCATGGGTGAAGTCGCATGGACTAGCAAGAAGTAGTAGGCAATAGTTCTTTCCTTGACAAGAGCAGAATATCGAGGAGTAGTCAAAGCAACATGTGAAGGTGGTATAGCTTCGAAGGATTCTTTCAAACATAAAAATGTCTCAAGCAAGGCCTTCACCCTTGTTTTGTGACAATCAAGGGGTGCTAAAACTTGCCAAGAATCCACTCTTCCATAAGCATACCAAACATGTGGAACTTCATTGTCATTTCATCAGGAAACTTGTAGAAGATGGATTGGTAATGTTGCAATATGTCCAACTGAGACATTCTTACCAAGTCCTTGAGTCCTGACAAATTTGTAAAAATTTTATATAGACTTGGTGTAGTTAGTAGATTGACCATTAAGGAGGTTATTAAAGTAATATTGCAATATATAGTTTATTATGATCAATTAAGTTGTTAGGATAGGCAAGGAATATTCTTTATTCTTTAAGTATATTCTTTATTCTTTAAGTAATCATTCTTATCCTTTGCTTTATTAGTTGTCAATCTTATCCTTTATAGATAGATCTTTTGTATCACTTATTCAAGGAGACTTTTGCTCCTTTGTTGATATTGAATGTCTTGGTAATTATTATGTCTTTTATTTTTCATATTAATTATATTTTCTAAAAATCATTAAGTTAATTTATTATTGCCAGAATAGGGTTTCATTTCAGCTCCATGGTTTAGGGTGTCTCACTTTCCACAAATTAGAAAATTGAATTACCTAGAATTTGACTGCAATAATTGCTCCACATTTTCTATTATTGCCTTAATAAAAAAAATCTCAGAGTTTCCTCAAAAACTAAAAGGGGCCATTAAATGAAACCAATAATCAAGATGATGAATGAGCGCACTTGACTTTCATTAGTTGCGACCTTTTCACTACATTCTATGGATGGGTGTCCTTTACGTGGACCATCCCATGGAGCCATTATTATGACTCCAACTTTGCTTCTATGAGTTGTTTCAAGAGGATGTTGGAGGCCATTTATTCAAACGGGTTTGACTCCAGCCCTCCATTCTGGTTGTGCTGGTCTCAAGCCTCTTGTGAACTTACAGACTGAGGACACGATCATGATGTGTGTTCTAAGGTTGTAAGGCTTGGTTGGATCCGGGGCCCCAAGGATGGCATTTCGGTGCTTAGATATCGGAATAAATTTGTGGTTTGTTTGTGTTTTGTGAGCTTATTCACATGGTTGGGAGGATTTGATGGTCTACACGGTATTCAGATCAAAACTAGATTCAATATTTCTCATATCATCATGATGGATGGCCCTTTAGTGATTTGTTTCCTTTGTGAGCACATATTTAGACGTTGAAACATTTGGAGCTTGCACTCAGAGTTGATTGATTGGAATGCACAACTTACAAATGTTGTTGACATGAAACTTCAGCATTAGGGTAGATTCTCTATGCATCATTCCCACCTCTTTTAAAGGTTGTTCATAATAAGGATGAGACTACCTCACAATGGTTCTTTAATAGAAATCAATGGGTGACTAAATCTCTCATAGTAGATTGGGATTGGCCTTTTGTTCCTTGATGGAAAATCAATATGTGTATGCAATATTACTTTCTTTTGCAGAAATCATTGGCAATGCTTGACTCCATATTAGTGAATGCAAATGATTAGTTTTCCAGATTGCGTAAGCTGCTTGAGCAGTCTGTTAGATTAGTTTTCCAGATTGCGTAAGCTGCTTGAGCAGTCTGTTAGAAATATTGTCATTGACGTCAAAGGAGAATTGATGTCATTGCTGGTCCAGGAAGGTTGTCATTGATGTCAAAGGTTGTAATGGTATGAAGGTCGTAATGGCCGAAATCCATTAATCGGTTCAAGAGCAGATTGCTTTATGGTTAAGGACAAGGACAAATTCCATTCATGCTGGCCAACTTCTTTTGATGGTTATGAAAGACGGATAAAATAAATATTTTACTTATTCTTGGCCGACCACCTTTTCAAAATATACATATATATGAGATTGTCCAAGAATGAAATAATAAATATTGAAGGAAGCAAATACATTTTAAAGAAGAGCAGTGATTATATTAGAAGTTAATCTATGCAGAAATTCCTATATATTAAAGTGGAGTTTGTTGTTTAAAATGAAACTATAATTAAAATTATAATATAAGCTGCAATTACATTATGATGCATGGGCAGTGATTTAGAAGTAATTACTATGTTTAAAAGAGCAGCGATTTTTACATATGGCAGCAACAATGGATTTATAGAAAGCAGTGGTTATGATTAACAAGACATAAATTCAAGGAAAATAAATTGTATCTATTGGAATAAGAGCTAAGTTTGTTAATAAAGGACACATCCATTCAAAAGGTTATCTCTGTTCTAAGAGATGCATCATTTCATGAAGACATAAAGATATAAGATGTGAGATTGATTTGTGGAGATTAGTAGATATGGAATAGAAATGATTAAATCATATGTACACCAGCAGTCTAGTATGAAGAGAAGAATTAATATATAGAGTCTAGACAAGGTAGATTTGTAAGGAAGATATATATGTGCTTAGCAGTGGGCTAAGATACCGGTTCTTGGGGAAAAAGGCTGGGTCCGGATACTGGTTCTTGCCCGGTCCTGGTCTGAGCCTGGTTCTCCCTGGTGGCCAGGACCCGGGTGGAACCCAGGGAGAACCCAGGCGGACCCAGAAGAACCAAGGCCCGTGGGTTCTCAAAAACAGGGCCCACGGGTCATAGAAGTCAAAAAAACAATTAAAAAACAACTATGTATCATTGTATGGGAAAGTTACAATGTATGTTTCATATTTGTATGTTTGAACATATATAATTTTGATGTTTGAACATATATATAATATATGACATATGTATATATATATATATATAGGTACGAACATACCCGTACCCGTACCCAAGAAAGAAAAAAAATTGACGAATCCGTACCCAAATCGGTAACTTAGGCAGTGGGGGTTGGTGCCGACAAATTGTGGGGATTGGTGTCTCGAGTAGGTTGGTGCCTACAAATCATTTGAGAGGGCCTTGGTATCTCCTGCGGGTTGGTGCCTACGAAGTTTGTAAAAGAGTTTAATATAAAGTTGAAAAAGAAAAAGATTGTATTATAATGATAGAAATCAGAAACAAGATAGGAAAGCATATGAAACTAGACAAACAATGGGATTAAACATTTTCTTGGGCTAGGATCTGTAATGTGCTAGGTCTTGAAAATGGATTTCCAGAAGCCACCACTCTCAATCTTGACAAAAGGCTTCTCATTTATAAGTTGATTTATGAACATGTGATTATGTGCCCTTTAAGATTAAATACACCTGGTGTAATTTTTATGGGCAATTTGCACACAAGCCTACAGTAAGAAAATGGTTCCGGATTTTCTAGATGAAGAACAATTTGTAGCTTCTTACCGATGTGGAAAAATCTAGAAAAACTCGAGAAAATTGGAGGATGGTGGAATACAGCAAGAATCAGAAAGAAAAATTGTTTTAAGGTTTTGGATGCAAAGTATGAACAAAACCCCAAGGACTAAGATTCTAAGCACAACCAAGACTCTTTAGAAGACGAGCGGAAACTTGGAAACCTTAAGAATGATATATTTTAGCTTATCCCCTTGCTGTCAATAACAAGCAGAAGTGAAGGATCCTTTAACAAAGAAACACGTGAAGTTCACCCTGTTCTTTTTCAATGAAATATATTACATTGAAGACAAGGATTATGAATACCAAACAGAAATTGCAAGATTGTATTATACTGATTCCTAAAGAAGAGATTGGTGTCTCTCGCTAATTTGGTGCTTAACAGTGGGGATTGGTGCTACAAATCATAGGGATTGGTGTCTCCAGTAGGTTGGTGCCTACAAATCATTTAAGACGGGATTGGTCTCTCCTGTGGGTTGGTGCCAACAAAGTTTGTAAAAGAGTTATATATAAGTTAAAAAAGTAAAAGACAATAACTGAGTATTGTGCAAAAGGATGGCCTCCTCAACATCCTCCTGAGAATATGCATCCCCTGCAAGTGAGACCTCCTCTTTAGTCGCCTCTGCCAATGAAGATAAGGCAGATTTGTATGAAGAAATTATTAAAGAATTATTATCATTCGAAAGAAGGCAGATTTGAAAAGGGGATTTCATGCAGATTTAAAGAAGAAAAGTAAATCAAAGAGATTGCATCAAATTTGTGAGGAGGACATATATAATCATCATCCATTGAAGGGGCAAAAGACAAGAAGGAAGAGAAGAATATTATATTCAGATTTGTGAAAAAAAGTAAATGAGTTGAAAAGGTTGAATTGTCCATCATCCATTGAAGAAGCAACATTCAAGGTGGAACTTTGTTTTGGAGGTTGGTGCTTCCTAAAGAAGAGATTGGTGTCTCTCCTAATTTGGTGCTTAATAGTGGGGGTTGGTGCTGACAAATTGTGGGGATTAGTGTCTCCAATAGGTTGGTGCCTACAAATCATTTAAGAGGGCCTTGGTGTCTCCTATGGGTTGGTGCCTATGAAGTTTATAAAAGAGTTTTATATAAAGTTAATAAAAAAAATGATTGCATTATAATGATAGAAAACAGAAACAAGATAGGAAAGCATATGAAACCCAGACAAACCATGGGATTAAACATTTGCTTGTGCTAGGATTTGTAATGTGCTAGGTGTTGAAAATGGATTTCCAGAAGCTGCCACTCTCAAGCTTGACAAAAGGCTTCTCACTTAAAAGTTGGTTTATGAACATGTGATTATGTGCCCCTTAAGATTAAATGCACAAAACTGCAGTAAGAAAACGGTTCCAGATTTTCTAGATGAGGAACAATTTTTAGGTTCTTACCAATGTGGAAAAATCTAGAAAAACTTAAGGAAATTGGAGGATGGTGGAATACAGCAAGAATCAGAAAGAAAATTTGTTTTAAGGTTTTGGATGCAAACTATGAACAAATCCCCAAGGAGGACTAAGATTTTAAGCGCAACCAAGACTCGTTAGAAGAGGAGTGGAAATTGGAAACCTTAAAGAAGGATATATTTTAGCTTATCCCCTTGCTGTCAATAATAAGCAGAAGTGACGGATCCTTTTACAAACAAACACGTGAAGTTCACCCTGTTCTTTTTCAATGAAACATATTAGATTGAAGACAAGGATTATGAATACGGAATACCAAACAGGAATTGCAACTTAGTTTGAGGAATGGAAAGGAAATTCAAAGCTTGAGAGGAGTAATGTTGAAAGTATCCCCCATAATCTTACCATAAAGAGGAGAAGAAAACCAAGTTAAATGTGTTTATCTAGTTACATTCTTAGAATCGGCCACAAGAACAAATTGCACTGATGTGATTAAAAATTTAAAAATGATGGTAATAAGGGAAATGATGACAGATGCTCCTTTTGACAAAGTCTCAAGCATAGTGAAAGAAAAATCTTCTACACGTTAGAAAGAATCATAATACCAATCATGGAGAAGACCATCCGTCAGATATATTAGGACCAGGCAAACCATTGAGGAAATTTTAGAAGCGACAGAAACTGAAAAGAGTCAACCCCATTTTGGGTGTGCTTGGACCATATCATGTAAACATGAAGCATGCTTAAAAGTGAATTTTTATTAAAGCACTGCCTTTCGGGAAATGCTTAGACTGGCATTTTGTAAACAAGCATTACACTCACACCAACAATGCTTACATGACATTTTGTAGACATGAGTTACACTCAAATGTACTTTGTCATTAAAATAATGTCATTTGGTGTATACATGCTTAGATGAAATTTTGTATTGCACTCGATAGTGGATATTTGGGGTATGCTTGGACCATATTTTGTAAACATGTGTCTCACATTCCGAAGTACACTGCAGTGTAACCTCCTGAAATGTTCATTGGAGCTACGTACTGCCTAACATGTTCATAGGAGTCAACGAATGTGCTGTCTAAGCTTACCACATGTTCATAGGAACATGGCCTGCCCAACCTCACCACATGTTCACATAATTTATCAACTCCATTATTGCAGTGTCAGGATTCAGACCTGGGTGGTACTCTCACTAGATTGAAAACTTGCCAAGTACTGGTGTGAATCACAAGTACTTACAAGAAAATATCATAGCCAAGTAACTCATATATTTAATCACCTACATTGAGTTTTTCTTAATTTTTTTGCCAAGTTTTGCTAGGTTAATAAATTTAGGTATTTTTTTATTTGCCAAAATGCCAAATCCCAGTCAAAATTGGGTCTGCCAAGTTCTGCAGAGTCACAAGTTTTTAAAACCATGCTCTCACTGATATTCTATATTACCATTATACTTACCATGCTCTTTAAGGCATACAGTAAAACTAAAAACTTATAATGCCATTTAAGAGTGAAATTCTATTCCCACGAGAATAATTTTAATAAATATCATAGATACTAATTTTCTATTTCAGTGTTAGGGGTAAAGGGCAGGGTAAGCACCAAATTGTTTGATTAGTTGCATTACTTAAAACCTTAATAAAATGCTATTGCATGGCCTCTTCAAACTCAGAATTGTATATTACAAAAAGAGGATGGGATGAGTAACAGTGTACCAGGTCAAACTTCAGGGTTTTTAAGTACTTTTTGTCACAAATAAGGAGTAAGCAGTTACTCCCACTATAGAAAAGAAGGAAGGAAAAATGAACAAAAGAAAAGGAGAACACAAGATTGAGCAAATGAAGATGGCTTCTTCCACGAAGGAAAAGGATGAAGAGGAGGTGAGCAATAGCGAATGGCTTGTCTCATTAAAGAAAAAGAGAGGAGTGGATGAGTAATAGCTAACTAGTTGTCTCACTAAGAAAAAGGGGACGAGGATGGAACTAAAATTCAATTTGGAAAGGCCTTAAAATGCAGCCCAATGACACATCTTCTTAGCGGAAATGCATGGAACAAAATCCCAATGGCGGTGATGAGAGAAGAGTTCTTTTTACTGTATTTACGAATTATGTATGCATTCTACATATTCAAAACAAAACAAACCGCAACTCAAGACATTGAAATGAAATGCCTGCAAATAAAAATGAAGAATTGAAATGCATACCCTTCGCATGAGAGGATGACAGCCACGCTCGGAGTGGGAGTGTTGAGATCAGCGTGTCCGCCATGACATCAGAAATGGATGTCCAAAGATTAAAAAATGAGACAATTAGGGGAAAGGACCCAGTAGTCGTGCACCCTAACTTCACGCTTCTCAAAATCCTACTTGGAAATTTCGAATCACTCCGATTTTTTTACAGTAGCTTACTTGGCAAGTCCCCTGCTTATAACTAAGGTTTCAGGGCCACATCATCAAATATGATGCCACATCAGCATGCTTTTTGCCAAGGTGTCCAAAACAGCCCCCCAAAAAAGTGAGACCAATAGGCGTGCAAAAGAGACCCCAATAGTTGTGCAGCCGATGTGGCATCACCTGATTGGTTACTTTTTACAATATTAGTACATTTCTTAACAACTATTGGTACATTTCCTAACAACTGTTGGTACATTTCCTAACAAAAATTGATATTTTTTGTTTCAAACAATAGGTTTTATTTGTTCAATTTTTGGAACAAAAGATATCAACAACCCTCACAACAATTGGAACATGCTCAACTACTGGGTCCTTTCCCCTAGTAAATGTTTGGCTAATTTTTGCGTTTTGCGTCATTTTTCCACAGGTTTAAAAGATTTATTACGATTCCTTTTTCAAATTTAAAAAAAAAATATTGAGGTCAATTATTAATCAACTCACAATAAACCTAGATAATACAAATTATTCTCAAAACACCACACAATTATGTATATAAATATATGTTTAATCCACAAAAAAAAAGTTCTTATTAGTACTTTAAATAATATAAAATATTTTGATGCTAATTATCTAATCAATTTAAATTTAAAAGAAATAATTACTCCACATTTATAACATAAATGAAATACAATATTATATATCCTTATCATATAATATTAAATCTATATAATAGAATAATATAATCTAAAATATTGTATGAAGATTAAAATATCAATTATAAATAATTTATTAATAATAATATTACTCAAAATATATAATAATAAATCTATTATTAGTAATTATATGAAAAATTTTATTAAATAATTATTAATTGAATTTAAGATTATAATTATTATTTTAACGTTATAATTTAAATAAATTATTATAGCTTAATCTATCATTTTTAATTATATTATAATTTTAATCTATTCTTATTTATTATTATAATTTTAAAATCATTATAATAATGATTAGGATTAAAATTAAGTTTATAATAAGATTTAGTGTTAGAATAAGGACTAAGATTAGGGTTAAAATAAGTTTCAAATTATTTCTAATTTAACATTAAAGTTAGGCTTAGAGTTGGGTTTAGAACTAGAGTTAGAATTAAGAAAAACATAGGATTAGGGTTACATTTAACATTAGATTTAGAGTTAGAATTAGGTTAAAAATTTGGCCTAGGGTACAATTTTTTTTAAGGATAAAATTAGAGTTATTGTTAAGATTTGAATTAGTTATAGATATTATTATAATTTTATAACTAGACACTCTTTATTAAATTATTGCAAGAATACATTATATCAAATTATTATCCAACCTACCTCTAAAAAGAAAACTTTATTATTGCAATACTAAAAAGGCAAGTATAGAAAGCTTTTAGTGTGATGTTGAACTTAAAAGATGTAGTATCGAACCTATAATATTGTTTGGACAGAGTGGTGCTAAAGAATACTAATAGAGCTTATTATGTTTAGAATTGAAAATTAACTAGCTTCACACCTTGGGACCTGGTCAAATCCTTGGAGATTCATTGGTTTTGACAAGTTTACAAACATGTTAAACAAAATGTAGATGCCTGTATCTATTATTATGAGTGCAAATGTTGATGCTCCATTGCTCAAGTGTTATTGTAACGATGATATAATGTGTGTTCTTCCTTCTTGCTAGATTATTCCTAAGTGATGAATGGCCTATCAATTTATCCTTTTATACAACACCTTTTTGCAAGTTTAAATATTTTGTGCTTAAGTCAGTAGGCAATGGCTAGTTGGGACTTAGTTAGCTTGGGCCCATAATTAAACTTGACTCTAGGAAGTCAAGGCCCATACCACATGTTTGATTCTAAACCAAATCTTGGGCCACAAATGTTAGTTTGACCTAATATAGAAAATAGGTAATGTGGAGATTGAACTAAAATCCTTTGGTAATGGGGAGTCTAGTTCAATCAAGACTCGAGTAAAATGATATATTTTTGCAAAAAAAAAAGCATAATTTGAACACTAGATTGTTGCAATGGAACAAAAAGTCAAAGGTGAGACCAAAACACATGGAGAAGAGTGTTAAAGATGCGCATTTATCCTTTATATTTTTCACTCATTTTAAATTTAATGTGAGCTACTATGAATCATGCATGTCAAAGTTTTGTACTACTTTGGCTTCATGCAAAATACTATGAAAATGCATGTCAAACTAAACAAGAAACCAACATATAAAAATTACAAGCACATATAAAAAAAGATATGAATATGGACAATGATCCACATGTACTCCTTATAATGATAACTGTGTATTTAAAATTAATGAGTAGCTTCTAATTTAAAATGAAACAAGAATAAGCAACTACTTAACAATGTCAACAAATAGTGTGTAAATGTAAAAAGGTGGGTGTAAAATTGTGAACAAATCAATTTAATTAAAAAGAAAGCAATGTGGTGTCATGGAGTCATAATTTTTGTAAGGATACAAAAATATCATCATAGATATTGGGTTACAAAGGAATCATCATGATCTAAAAATCCATTATAACCATATACATGGAAGAACCACCCCCCAATTGAGAGCATGTGGATGATGCAAGGAATTGAAAGACAGGAGAACAAGTAATATGGAAGAATATATGATTATGTAAGCTCAAGAATTGTGTAATAATATCATGGATATCGTCATGTGATAAGCATGAGATAATATAATAAGATATTTTCATAAAAATATATGCAGGATAGGGCAATAAGGTTCTCCCCGATGTTGTCTCCAATAATAGTACAATATACAAATAACAACAAATAAGAACATGTAAACACAAGCAAATCTCATATAAAATGTAAGCAAGTAAGCACAAACAAATGCCATGTAAAGTGTAAGCATGTAAGCACAAATAGATGTCTTGTAAGAAGTAAATATCTAGGCATAGACATGAAAACATGTCTTGTAGGGTATAAAAATGAAAGAGCGTAGGGTATGTGAGAATAAGATAACCTAAGTCCAATGATATATATGTAGCATCCTAAATTGTGCTCGCCTACAATTTTTTCCTCACATAGGCCTCACTTTGGCGTTCGTTCTCTAAGTCCTTACTGGAGTACTGGTTCTACTCACACCAACTATCAAACACAACTTTTCACTATCTTTTTTGACTCTCCAAGATCCTAGAGCCCTAATTTCCAAGACCATGGTGCCCAGCACCATGGTCCTCTCAAAAAGGACCCATCTTGGGGCCTCATAACAGTCACCTAATTGGGTGGGGACCTAGATCCCATGTCGGCTTGTGTTAGAAATTCAATTTGTTTTTCAACTAGCAAGTATAAAAGGAGGTCTACCCCTCTCATTTCAAACCTAAACAATCACTGAATGAATTGAAGATCTCAAATACACTCTAGCAAAATTCAAGTGAGCAAGCAATCAGTCTTCTATCAAGCATTGGAGCATAAGTGAAGTCAAGATTCAAACATTGGAGATACACTCATGTTCTATGTTATATGAAGACTATCTACATGAAACCCTAATTCCTTGTGAAGAAAAACAAAACTTCATTGAAGGTATATCATTAGGTTTTCATTCATTCTTAGCATTTCCCCCTTTTCACTGTGTGCAAGAACAAGTACAAAGTTGTGTTTAGGAGGATTGATAAGATTCACAGGGACGAACGGGTTCACCTTTTGATGATGATAAATTCATACCTAACCAGGGCAACCACCACCACGATCCCAAAAAATCAAGTCAAACTTTTGGAAATAGATTTGAATCATCCTCTTCTACTCAGATCCAGGTTGGTGTCTTTGTACAATGACTATAGCTTACTGTTTCTATCAAATTGCTTCAATAATTCACTATTTTTCCCTAATCTTCAACAATTCAAAAATTTAATTCAATCTTAGGGAAGGAAGAGCCCCATTTAGGAGGCTTGGAATCTTATCAGAATCTTAATCTCTCAAGGTTAGATCTATTAAATTCCTATATTTCCCTAATGTAATGGTAAATTAAGCAAAATTAGTGGTTTTATTACATTTTACGGTGAAACCCTAATTTTCACCATTATAATATCAATAATAGATATGTAGGTGAGAATAGATACCATATGTGTATTATAATAAATTTGATATGACAAAAAGGATAACTACCTCATGCGAACAAATACTTATATTACCTAAAATAAAGAAAAATATTTTTATCTATACACAGTAATAAAAGACTTGTTGGATAGAATGAATGGGCATTGCTCTAAATTACTATTTAAGGCTTAATATAAGTTACAATAATATGAATAGAATGGGGAAGTGTTAAATTACATAAAGCAATGGTAATAATAAAATTTATATTTCAATTGAAAAATATAAACATGGAGAAAGAAGAACCTAGCACAAGAAACATAATCTCACTCCCTAAGATGCTAGCATGTAGCATGGGTGACGTCCCATGGAATTGTTGTCCTTCACTAGTTAGATCAAAGATCCTCCCAAACGTTCATCTTCTATGGTAAAATTACTTTAACCTACACATACTAACAAGAAAACGGTTGGAGCTATTTAGAGATTTGCCTCAATCAAACGCTCATTTTGATCTTTCAACCTCCACATGCAATAAAAAAGAAATGATAATTGAAAGATTTTAAATCCTATTTGCATTAAGAATTAAAAGAAAATAATAAAAATATTTAATAACAATATTAACCTTAATCTATAAGGAGAACCACCATTGCATGCAAATGAATTTGCCAACAATGGTGAACTAGTATAATTCTATACCAAAGATAGTATCTTATAACAAATAAATAAGGTCATAAAAATATAATGAGAGAATGTTACCAACAACCAAGGATTCCCTCAATGCACGTGAATAATATGAAAGTGAAAACTCTTATTTTGGAAGCTTCAACTACTACAGAAAAAAATAAAATAATAACAAAGCACTTAACAAGAAATTGTTGTAATTGCTATAAGTATTTTGATAGAGTTTTTACAAGAGAGAGAAGTAGAGAGCTATCTTCAAAAAAAAAGTTAAGAGATCCTCAAAAAAGGTGAAATGGGAGAATTTTTTTCTTTGACATGACGGAAAGAGCAGCATTACTTTCTCATTCGGGCACTACAATGTGTCATTAATGATTAATGTGGAAAGCACACTTTTGAATTTTAATAAATATATTGGACACTAATGCATTATGTATATGTCTATACATAATGATTACATCCAAAATAATAATGTTAAAATTAAGCACACATGCTAGTAAAAATCTAATGTTCTTTGAATGCAAAGATAAAATATTCCATATAGAAATATAAATATTTATCATTAATGCAATAATTAAGGTGGGTTTAGGGTGTAGATATGAAATTACATAAATATGCAATTTCAACACTTTTGTTTTCATTTAGTGAGTTACTTTCATTAAGGAATGATCTATGCTAAAGTAAATGATAAAATGCATACAATATGAAAGCAATATTTTTGGAAAAGGATATTGTAAAGGAGGTAGAAACGTGTTAAGTGAATTGGCAATGCCCCTATATTTGAGTTCAATGAAGGTCTACATTGCTTGATTTTAAAGTCCTATAGGGTTTATTATTAAGATACAAATCCAATAACCTAAAAACCAAATTAGTTTCCCAAAATTGAAGGAAACTACTATGAAGAGAAGAATATTTCGAAGAAGAATAATCGATAGAATGTCAAGAAAAATGAAAAAAGTGTGTCCCGTAGTATTTTTTATACCTCTAATAGGGGCAAAAATAGGGATGTTAATTCACATGTGATAAAAAGTATGCTATTTCTTAGAAAAAAATGATTATATATATAAGAAAAACCAATTTTTTACTATTCATTTTCACTATTCAGTGTTTTCCTTAAGAATCTAGAGATTCTTGAGTGAAAATACCACACCAATAGAATTCCCAATGACTTAGGATGGATGAGATCCAAGATGGAGTTGAGTAGGGAGCAATTCTTTGTAAGGTGAAATAAAATTTTCAATTATATGCTATTTTTTAGTCATTTTTAGCTCTATTGGCCCCATAACGCACTGACATTCATCAATCATGCTAGCATTTGGCCAAATTGCAGGCATCCAACTTGTGCACTACCATATGGAAGATGCATTTTTGTCCAATTGGAGCACTAACATCCAAACAAAAGCTAAAAAAACAAAAATTGGATAGAGAATAATGCTACAACAATATAAATTTGCAAAAGAGTTATTGAATATGTTAATTGTTTCTAGCCCCTATCACTTATGTAAAATAAATTATTGTCTCTATCAAAAACTGAAGTTTTCTTCTTTAACAACTAGAGATCTATTATGTTTATTTTTCTACTAGATGTGTGCTTCCACCTAAGCATGTTGATGACCCTAATATAGAGGTGGTTTATTGATACATCCAACTTCTTTCTACTAATAGGGGAGATGACAATTACTTTAGAGGATGTATATAAAATACTGAAGCTTGGTATTTAATGAACAAAGGGTGATGATAAAGGAGCAATGATCACTACTCACAATTCAAGAGGACCAATGGTATGCTCTTGATTGAGTTGTAACTAATGACATTATAGGTCACATTTATGTGTGTCATCTAAAGTAGGGATCAATGTCCATGTCATTGGTTAGAAGGATTTTTATCATCATAGCAGTCATTCGAGTGGCCAAAGAAATATGTGGCATACACCTTCACAAGGGCCCTGTTTATACAATTTAGACCATGGAGGAGCATCAAACTATGCTTGTGTGGGTGTGGAGCATGCTCACACAGATGTATTATGATATCAACCACTTTGTACACTACAAGAGCTTGATTTTGATGAATTTTACATTACTACAAGTTTTCCATTTGATTACATCACTTGTACAAGGTTGATCAACTACCTATGCTAGATTTTTCTAGATGTGCCACATGACCAAGCCTACCCACTACATTGAGATAGGAAGTGTGTTTTTTTTTAGATAAATTTTTAACAAGCTATAAAACACTTGGATTATGTGGTATCCTTATATCAGTATGTGAGCATGATCATGTTTTGTTATATAGATGGACAAGATGCAAAGAGGTGGATTATTGACAAGGATATATGACCATAAGTGATGTCATTTTATTATCAATAGGTGATGGGGTAGTTTGGTCAAGTTTAGTAAGTTCCACTAATTGTACTAACTTATGTGCACTCACGCTGGAATGTAGTTAAGCAGTAGATCTCCTTGACCCACTATTTTTTAGGTTTCCTTGAGTGACCTAAATGGTGAGGGGAAAGGACAATTGCCCAATTTTGGAGGTTAATGATGTAGGAATAACCCAAGGCTTGAAATGATGGTGGTAGAGTGTAAGTAAATTATCCATTTTTATTAAGGATGATCCTAAAGGATATCCTAGTATATATGGGTCAAAAAGTGATTAGAGTTTTAGTGGAGAGGAAAGATCAATAAAGAAGAGGCATCAAATGCAATAGTAATTAGCATGATTACCCATAATGGTTGATGCATAGAGCCATATCAAGAGAGGTGAGTCAAGTAGGGATTTTTATTTTGATGCCTATCACTAACTAAATCCTATTAAGTATAATAGATTAATGTAGAAAAAGTCATGCATACGACTCAATGGACTAACAAATCCCTTATCAAGTAATATATTACTGCAGGGGGTTCATTTAATTATTGACCACAGACGTATTTTCTTGGATGACATTGGCATTGTATGTGCAACTAAGGGTTCTCTAAATTACTCTATCAATTGCATATAAGAAAGTAACTGAAAGAAACAACTAATTTGAAAGTACAATAGTACTGAAAATAAGCTTACTACACAACAGTCATTGCGGGTGATTTCCTAGTATGGCTATGTTTCAACTTAAGATACATACGTTAAGTTTATTCTTACAATATTATCAACTAGTTATATAAACTTAAGTTAAAAGGGAGGGAGTTGAATAACTAATGTATCGAATTACTAGTTCCTAACTACAATCAATACTAAAAATTTATGCTCTAAAGAGAGTTACAATACCTCAATTGGACCTTACTCAAGTGTTGTAACCTCTCCTATTATTGCTTCGTCTTATCTTAAAATATCATCAACATTCCATCCTTTATTTCTATTCAAAAGAAGTACATACTCTAAAAATGATCTTAACTAATTGACAAGAAACTATGGTAGAATATAATATCTAATTAACTCATATATCCTTAGTAACAAACAAATGTCGAGTAACTGGTAATAGTAATGGGTTAGAATAAATAAGAGGTCCCCCAAATCAAGTAGGATACATGATTTATACATGAAGCTTAAGAGTGGACTACCTTTAGGATACTAAACAAAACCTTACATTTGTCAATCTTCCATAATAATAAGGAGATGGCATATTCTTTAGTCATAACCAACAACAAATCTTAACTAACAAGAGTTAATGGTGTCACAATTCCATCAAACTCGTATTATTAAATAACAGTCAAGATAGGAAAACATATAAGAACAAGACAATGTTATTATGAACTATATTCTTACTACTTTGCTAGCTCCTCCTTGTCCAATGAATGCATTTTCCTCACTAACAAATTCAACAAGGAATATTAAGAATTTGCTCCATACTCTTGATAGTTGCACTATAAAGAATATCGCCATGACTATTGCCTTGTGGACTATAGGAAATGATATGCTAAAGGTAGTCTTCTTTGGATGTGGGTTAGCAGTTGAACCCATTACTACTAGTTAGTACTTCAAAATACATTCATTTGCATAATATCATTCCTAAAATTTATAAAATTATATCATCTCATAAATACCCATAAAACACATGCATTTATCATATAACATATATCATCCATTGAGCTTTAAATAGCTTGATAATGTTTAGGTATTATGTTTTAAAGCACATGAAATGTTATGCAAAGTCTGAGATAAAATGGGTGAAAGAAGGTTAATTCTAGCTAATAGTGAAGCTCATCACTCCCTCAACTATGTTCTTGCTTGTCCTTAAGTAAACTGAGGCCTCAAATTATATTACAATGCTATGAGCCTATGTTTCATGGCTTAGTCACAGTCTCTTGGCTTAGTCACAGTCTCTCCTTGTTTTAGGTTGAATCCTTTCTTCTTTGTTATCGTGTCCCATCTATTCATCTATGTTACTACATCCACAACCTTTCTCCATGACTCGTGAGAAATTGGGTGATGGAGAAGTGATGGATGAAATGTAAGTGGGAGACGAGTAGTTTGAGTGTCCATTGATGCCCTAATACATTTATCTACCGTAAAAGTTGCTATCTATGAGGTGTGTTATCCTCACATGACCGCTTTACCCTTAAGGCAATGTGAATGCCTTTATCAGTATTTTTTTTTTCAACTTCTTCTTTGTTAAGGAAGAAGAGGGGGTATGCTTCATTTTTCGTGACTTAGGTTTTGGTTATGAGATAGGACTCTCTAGTTTAGATACTACGAGATGATTTGTAGGTGCTACAAGTTGGTCTTGTTGTTATCATGTGTCTACAAGCTCATGAGGGTTGTGGACTAGTGACAGATGAGGAGGTGTATTGCCCTCTGTCTCTTCTTTCGGTAAAAAATTATCCTACTAAAGCGCATTTTACTCATACCTTAGGTGAGTCAATCTCATCCTCTGTCCATGGAGGAGGTAGAAGGGACCTATCATAAATATAATTGCAGGCACAAAAATCTTCTCAAGAAATATTAGGAAATTGGGCAACCAAACTTTGTTTTATCAACAAGACGACTAGACAATGATGAGATAGGGAAGATTAGTTCTCTTTTTCCTAAGTTTACTAGTCATCCTCTTGAGTATGTGGTGTAAATAATTAGGAACACACCAATATTTAATGGCACAAATGGATTAGTTAGTAATTTAAAATGCACTATATAAAGAAGTGATTGTCTCACATGACAAGTTAGGTACCTAATAACATGTACACTAACTACTACCCACAACTATGGTAGGGCCAAACATTTTGTTACCTGTGATGAAGATATCTCTTTATTACAATCAACTCTAAATTCTCCGAAATTATTGGTAACTTTGTACAATTTTTTTTTCCCTTCTCTATTAGACTCTGTCTAAAATGACACAATATCTATCTACAACTTGGTGGCAACTTCTAAACCTTCTAAACTAACTTGTATTGGAATGATGATTACAAACTAAGTTTAGACTATACTAGTTAATCCTTTTTGTGATCATGTCACTCAAAAAGGTATTTGTTTGGAAATTCTAAGCCCCCAACTAAAAGGTTAATTTATCTTGAAATGATAAGTTAGGTGGTAGGAGATATGGAGAATTATAATCTGGAAGGAATTCAAATAATATATAATTATGTAATAAATATAGTGCATGTGAAATATAGAGAAGATAATTAAATAAGATGTTAGTAAATGACATAAATGCCTACGATAACGATGAATGCAAATGAAAACACATGGGAAGTGGATGGAGAGTTGGCAATTTGAAAGTTTATTGATGGAGAAGTGACTAATGTGATTGGAATGAATCTTCAAATTAGCCAAAATAATTGCAATGTTGACATGTGTCCTATGAAGTAGCAATGATGACAAAAGAGAGATTTCATGCATGGAAATCGAAAGCACTATGTAAGGTTGGCATAGGAGTTGTGTGGCTGCATCTTGGTCCTTGGCATTTTGCATGTGAATAAATGAGTTGATGGGCTAACTATTAGTAAGAAATCGCTACCTATTGTGCATGATCAGGACCCTAACTAAAAACTAGCATCAATTACTACTATAGGTCCCTTTTGATAGTAATGCTACATGTACCTTTAGTAGTGACAAGTAGATGGATGATAATATTTATAGTTTTGTGTGTGTGTGTAATGGGGCAATGAAATCATGGTAGTAGAATGGTTGCAAGGGAACCATTAGGCTCGTCTATAGAAGGTGTGGTGAATGGTGATTATGTAGATGATGTTCAATGAATTTCTATTGTAACAAGTGTAGGAATTCATCCTTATTATGTGCCTTTTTGTATACATTAAATCAATTGTCATTAAATATTAATAAAAATGTATTGGATCATTAGTAACGAGTTGAACATAGACATTTGGATAAATATTTTGAATCTTATAAGGACCTAGCCTATGTGTCTGAAGTTTCCCTCAATGGTCCTTGTACCTAGAATCATAGAGTAGGGCCCAATCTCCTACATAGAAATTCCTAGTTTTGATAAAATGGTTGTGCCACTTACTCCTTAATTTTTGTATAATCTTTGTATGATGAATTGCCTCCATTCTCATTTCATCTCAGACATTTAGTTGGTGTAACTCATCTTTCTAAACTTGACTCAAATCCATACCCAATTGAACTATTGTCGATAGTGTTTTATAATCAAACTCAAATGACAAAGCTACCTTTTTGCCATAAACGAACTCATATGGTGTGAGCCTTGTAGTGGTTTTCCATGTGGTTTTGTATGACCAAACTACTTTGAGTAACCTGGTTGCCTAGTCTCTTTGGTGAAGTTGAAATGTCTTTTTAAGTATTGCTTCAAGCTCTCTATTTGTCGCCTCTACCTATCCATTAGACTATGGATGATAAGGTGTATACTTTGTGTCAAATTTCATATTATTTGACCAGTTGAGAAATCAATTCTAGTGTGAACTTGGGACCTTGGTCTATAACTATTACTCTAGGCATACTATATATTGTAAATATCTCTTCATATAGAAATATGGTCACCTTGGTATCTCTAGCAATGTCCAATGCTTTAAATTCTACCCACTTAGTTAGGTAATCAATATAGAGCAATATGTAGGACTTGGTTTTTGATGTTTGCTCTATTGGACCAACAAATTCGACGCCCCATTTTCCAAATGGTGCAATCGCCAACTCCATCTATAGAGGCATTTCATCACTTGTGGTTGGTCTACCCATCCTTTGGCAACAACCACATCTCCTAGTGTATTGAGATGCATCCTTATGTATTATGGGCCAATAATATCTTATGTTGAGGATCTTCAATGTTCTCTTAGCCGTGAAGTGTCCACCACAAGGCTTATCACGACAAGCCTTAAGGATGTCAAACACCTCATCCCCTAGGATACACCTGCACACAACATTGTCAAGCCTCGTGTATTTAAAATAAATAACCAACTATCCATGAATATGCAAAGTTGCATTCAACCAGGTAGTGCTTCTCCTTGGTGATAAATGAAGAGATGTTTTTCTTGAAACTAGATAGCTAGCTATGTTTGCATACCAAGGTGTGTTTATTGTTAGAGAAAATAGATGTTCATTGAGGAAAGAGTCATCTACAACTAGATACTTAAATGCATTATTTTTCCACAGTCCATGATAGCTCTTGTTGTTGTTTTTGGTTTTAATTATTATTTCTACTTCTTGAGCATTCTTTTATCTTGATGATGGATCATAGAGTGTGATCTAAAATGTTGACGCAAAAAATCACACACAATCAAAACCAAAAACAACAACAAGAACTATATACTTTGTTGAATTTATCAAAGTGGATAGAATTCAACCACCACATTAACTTTACCTGCCTTGTCAACAATGGTAATATCAAATTCTTGCAATAATTATGGCTACCTAACAAGTCTACAAATAACAAAGTTGGTTTGTTCATCAAATAAAAAATTGTTGCATGGTCAACATGAACATAAATTGAATACTTAGTAACGTAGTGTCTAAACTTGTTAATTGCATATATTATTGTCAAAATTTCTTTCTTTGTCACTGTGTAATTAAGATCATCTCTCTGCAAATTCCTATAGATTTAATATATGACATATTCTAAAATCACTTCTTTCTATCCTAAAACAACCCTAATTGCAAAATCAGAGGCATCTATGTGAATGTGAAAGGGAAGTTTCCAATTAGGTCCTTGCAGCATAGGTGCTTGTGTAAGAGATATTTTCAATGTCTCGAAAGCTTATTGGTAGGTTGGTGTCCATTCAAACTCAATATCCTTTGTTAACAAAATAAACTTTGCAATTGTTTGTAATGTCTTTTTGGCTGTTGTTTGGAATGTTCTATACTTCACAACTTGTCTTGTTTTGGTTACTTTTGTGAAAACTTTGATTCTAAATCTTTTAGAATCCTTTTTGTAAAGGGTTTCAAGGCCCCTTCGAAACCTGTTTTTGCCTTAATCCAAAAAATAAATAAATAAAGAAGTATCTATCTTACTATAATCCTTGATAAACCTTCTATAGTACCCTAAATGTCCAAAGAAACTTTGCACATCCTTTTGTTTCTATGGCACTAATAGATTAGATAAATCTGGATACCATTATATGACACAAAGTGACCTAAAATAACACCTTTTTCCATCATCATGAAGCATTTATGATAACTCAAAAGAGGTTATTGTTATGCCCTCCATAAAACACCCCAACTTTTTGCTTCCCAAGTTGCCCCCTCACCCCCCTCCACTTTGCTTTCGTTTCCTCTTTTTTTTTTTTTTTTTCCTTTTGGTTTTTCGTGTTTTCTTGTTTGTCTTTTGTTTCCTATCACTATGAAACTTTGGGTTTCAGAGGGATGGTCATGTGTCGATTGTTCCTTGTGGAACCTTGGGTTCGCAAGTTCCTTTGTATTCCTTTGGGGGTTCGAACTCTAAGGAATTTAAGGGTTTTTCTCTAAAGTTCCTTGGTTCCCTAGACCCCAATTTCGCATCTCTTTCTATTGTTTTTGAGATTTCAAACTTCAAGATCTCAAGGGTTTTAGGAACTTAGTTCCTAGAGTTTCTGAAACCCTGAACCCTGAGTTCCCTGTTCATTTTATTTTGTCATCTTTGGTATTTCAAATTTTGGCATCCTAAGAATCTTAGGAACTTAGTTCTTGGAGTTTTGGCTCCCCAAACCTCAAACTCTCGTGTTTCCTCTATGTGGCATCTTCACCATCACTTTGGTGTCCTTGTGCGTTGGTTGGTGCGTCTAGTTGTTGTTAGACATTGGATTGTTGCATTCTTTGTCATCTAATCCTTTTTGGTCATTGTGTGTCTTTGTTGTTGTTTTTGTTTGTCCTTGTTTCCTCTTTGTCGCTGCTCTATCATCATTTGCCTGTTTGTTTGTAGTTGTAGGTTAGGCATAGGTTGAGATGTTCCACAAAATCCCTAATAAGTGTAAAATGGCATTTGAAAAAAAATCAATAAAAATCATAAAATTCCTAAAAAATTGAAAAGTTGAAAAATAAATAAAATTTTGAAAAACCCTCGAAAATCAAAAATTAAAGAAAAATAATAATTTCAGAAAAAATTAAAGGTTAAATTTTATATTAATATTTTAGTTATATTTAAATTAAATTTCAATTAGGAATTTAATTTGAGTTTCAATGTATTTAAGATATTAATATAAAAATAATTTAGATTTGAAATGTTAGATTTATTTCAGTAAATTTTAATTAAGTTTGCAATAAATTAAAATTAAAAGTTTAAATTTAACTTTATTTAATTTTGAACCATTTTGAAATTTGAATTTCATTAAAATTTTGATTTAAATTTAATTTAAGTATTTAAAAAAAATTCAAATTAAATAAGATTAAATTTCAGAATTAAAATTAGAATTATTTTTAAAATGAAAGATCAAATGAATAAAGTTAAAATTGTTTAAATATTTAAAGTCTTTAGTTTCTAAACCTTAATTGTGGAGGAATAAACTCCTTCAGGACTTTGGGTCTCAAACGTTTGCAAGCAACATTTAATCAAGGTTACCCACTTTCTTCCAGTTTATTTGGGCTATACATTGACAAACTGGAGGATTCGATAGATAAGTTTGGTGGAGGGGGAGTTCGTTTGACCAACTATGTAATAAAACTGCTCTTATATGCTAATGATCTTATATTAATGGCAAAATCAACACCAGATTTGGAGACACTTGAAGGCTTTAGAACTTTTTTGCCATGAGACAGGGATGCAAGTAAACATTAGAAAAACTAAGATCATGATCTTTACCTTGAAGAGAAAGAAGGTTCATAGGGAATTTGTTTTTGAGGGCAGCCCATTACAAATGGTCAATGAATTTAAATACCTTGGCCTTGATTTTCACAATAAACTCAGTTGGGAAACATGCAAAGTGACAAGGATCTAAGGAGGATGGAAAGCCTTATACTCATTGCAAAATAGATGCAGAAGAGCTGAGCTATATATGGGACTGGAAAACTAAAAAGGCTCTTTGGTCTTCATGTGGTTCAAGTGGTCTTATATGGTTGTGAGGTATGGGGCAGCAACACTTCAGAAAGTAAATGGAGATAGATAGAGAGAAATTACAAAAACACTTAATCACAAATAGCCTCAAGATTAAATCTTTGTTCCCTACGAGATTGTTCTAGCAGAAGCGGGGGCTTTCTCTATCGAGGCAACAACTATGGCCCAGTTACTAAGTTATTTAAAAAGAGTAGAAAACATGGAGACACATCGTTGGCCAAAAATAGCAGTGAAAGAGAAGCTAGAAAGAAGAAAGAAAACATGGATGGAGCAAAAGATTAAATGGTTGAATAAATAGAGTATTAGCATAAGTGACTACCCAAATAACAAAAAGGAAATAAAAAAGTACGTGCAAGGAAAGTTTAGAGAAAACATGTGGATAGGACAACTTGGGAGAAAAAAAGAATATTATGTCAGACATTTCAATCCCGCACATGACTATACACAAAATAATTATATTGGAATGGATATAAAATGGAAAGCGAAAATGTTAATTGCTCAAATCAGGACTAGTTCACATCAACTTAGGTGTGAAACGGGGAGATGGATGATACCTAAAGAGGACTGGGCAGATAGAAAATGTAGATATTGCACCCAAGGGGTTGTGGAGACAGAATGACACTACATCATGGAATGTCCAACTTACAATGGTATTTGAATTCACTACATTGACATGATAAATGTAAACACCTCAAGAGTAGTTTATTTGAAGAAGATAAGATAACAAGAGTTGTAGATTTATTGATCAAGTTTCACAGTTTAAGATCCAAGATGCAGAAGGAAAAGGAAAAGGAGGTTTAGTAGATTGTTCCTTGGTCTTTGCATACTCTTCTTTTGCTGGCTACAAATGGGTCCCATAGGTTGCTTGGCCTCGTGGACGTTATTAAAAGCATTCATTCATTCATCCCTGAAGCTCATAATGCCTCAATGTCAGATGTCCAAAAGGTGTGAAATGTACAAAAAGGAAATAAAGCTCTTCAAAACTTTGGATCTTGAGGCTTGGCAGATCAAAATACATCAAAGTTGAAGTTCTTAAATTCTGGTTCAAAATAAATTTCGAAGAATAATAAGTATGTAATTTCAAGATTTGATTGTGTAAACAATTTTTAATCATCAACATTTCAAACAACATTCATGATCCATAAACTTCAAAGTCTGAAATACTTCACAAAATATATCAACATTTCAAACAACATTCATGATCCATAAACTTCAAAGTCTGAAATACTTCACAAAATATATCAACATTTCAAATTTCAAACAACACTCGTGATCCATAAACCTCGAAGTCCAAAATATTTCACAAAATATTATCGTTTCAAATTTCAAGTTTTGAGGCACTGGAGAACCCAAAAAAAACCTGCAGGCACTCGAAACCATAGGGTGACTGTTTCCCTGAAAACCAAAGTGCTGCAAAGTCTGAAACCCAAAATGCTTTGAGGCCTGCAATGTTGCCATTTGCATTATATTTCAGGGTCCCTGAATTGCCAAAACCCAAAGTGAGTGAGTGGTCAAGGTCTCGAAGACTCACAATCCCCGAAGTCTTGAAAAGTCGCATGCCAAATAACATTTCATTCCAAAAGAAGTAACAATGTTGATGGGAATCACAGAGAAAACACATTGCATCTCTACGCTCTAAATGGGCATTCAGGTCAAGACAACACAACATTGTGAAAGAGGAACGAGCTCTAGATGTGTGAAAATGTCACCAATTGGGTGTGATTGAACGATTGCTGCCTGGTGAGTCACATAGAGTGCAAAAGGAGCTTAATCGTGTCATTCCATTGTGGCACAATGATCATTATAGTTGAAAGACACCATTCAAGTAGGGTGCAATGATGCTATAACAACCATAATCCCGAGTAAGTCACAGAAAACATTGGCAGTGTAAACAAAAATGAAGAGAGGCGTTGACCCCATATTGGTAAAGCATGAAGCAAATAGAGATCTCATTGTATATTACTTAGATTTAGCAGGGGTGAACCAACTTGAATGATGAAGAGCTCGCATATGACAACGAAAAGGTTGATTTAGACAGTTATATAGTGGCATTAAAATCCTAAACAAGTGAAATTCAGATGAATTTGAGAAGACACACTAGATTGAAATGGATGTTCAGAAAGGTAAAATGCCATCGATATGACGAAAGAAGCACAATTTAGGCACGAGGTGATCATTTATCTGCAAATGCATCTTTCATTGGTAAGAGTTGATTTGTTGGATGTCTTCAATTTTTCATGCCCTAAAAATATGAGAGATGTGTTTCTCCACATCGATGGAGCATAGAAGAGTCTACACCTATCAGCATACAAGCACCAATATGGCCGAATGATGTGCATTAGATCAAGAGGCGTTTGATCGTGTAGTTGTAAATATGGGAATTCTACATTAACACATGTTGCAAATTAAAAACTTTGGGGATACATTGATGAGCATATTTAAAGAACGACATAGAGTGCACAAAAAAATCACACTACTTCTACAATTCTCAAGACTGGACAATACTGATTCAAGAGCAATGTATACGAGGATAATATGGATTAAAGGTGTATACATTCAAAAATGGTTATGATTAATTAAATAAATTTATTTATTTATTTAATAATTATTTTTCTATTAAATAAATTAAATTGAAAATTTTATTTTATCTAATTTATTTAGTCTTTCTTCCATTTCAATCTTATTAAATATTAATTATTTAATCATTCATTATCAAATTTTTCTAAAGTCTTCAACAATTAAATAATTTTACAATTATTTAAATCCCTTTTTCCACTTCATTTCATCTCTACATCACTCAATCTTGCCAACTCATATTCATGTGGCTAAACAAATTAATTATTTTCAATTATTAATTAGCCATATTAAACTCTAACTTCTATTTCCTAAATAAAAGAATGAGTGCATATACCTATTCTCAACTTCCCTATATTCTCTCCACAACTCCTACATCTTTGGAGGAGGTTGTCTCCACATCATCCTGATCAACTTTCACTTGTCCTACATTTCCTAAATCTACTCTAACCATCCTATATTCTTGGGGTCTTCATCTTCAGTCAAGGTGGGAATCTTGCCACTTGGACTCCCCTTCCTCCTTTTTCTCTCACATTTCAACTAATCCTTCATAGCCATCAATCTTACATGATTCAATCTCAACCATTGATCTCTTCTGCATGGGATTTTGCTCATGAAAATCTATAAAAGAGCATTTCTCTATCATTTTGAGTCTAGTAGTTATCCTGCATTCACGTGAGTTTTTGAATATCAAGCATTTCAAGCAATTCATAGTGTGCTTTTGGCTTTAGGTTTAATCATTTTCATATAGTTGCATAATCATTTAGCTTTGCATACAACATCCAGTTATCAAGAGTCCACTCATCATTTGTCATCTTGGAAGCTACAACCAGTGCAATCTAAGAACAATATCTACAACAAGATCAAAGATGATAGGACACATTGAGACAACAAGTGGAGGTTTACCGCTTTAAGTATTTCTCTTTTATATGTTTCATTGGTAATTTTGGAGTTTCTTGTAGGTTTATATTATTGTGAAACTAACAAAATCTTACAGGTTCATTCTTGAAATATTCTAGGTTACACAAAAGAATTTCAAAGGAGTGATAAAATAGGGAGATCAATTATGTGGATTGAAGAGGGAAAGATCTGCGGGGTATGTGCACCAAGTTGTGGTACCAAAAGGGGGTCTTAAGATGCCACTTTTTTTTGAAATCAACAAAGTTTGAACTTCAACAATAAATTGAACATAGTTAGACTCCAAATTTGAAGATGCAACAAGAACAAGAGTCAGAGTGCTTCGAGTCTACTTTCTAAACTACTATTTTTTTTTTGAAAATGGTGGACATTAAGGGCTTCAAAAAGGGGGGCCACAAAAAGTGGTCATGTTTTTATGCAAAAAACATAACATAGCGTGTTGTGCCCCCCCCAAATGTTAACTTTTTTTTTTTTTTTTTTAAATCACTTTGGTGAGAAATTAGCTAACACCTTGTAGTTTATGCCAGATTTTTCAGCTAATTTTTTAATGAGTATATGATTTTTTTACTAATTTTTGAAGTGGACACATTCTGAAAAACATAAATTTGAGCGTGCCCCCCCCTAAAATCATTGATAACTAATCAAAAATCATTTTTTAAAAAAATTGTGTATAATGGAGTCTAGTTTCTAAAAATGTAAGTTTCTTCAAAATCTAATGAACGTGTAAAAAACTATACCCAAAATAGTGCATGTTGGTTTTTGACCAAAAACGAACACTCTAACAAAAGAAATTATAGATGAAAGCCTTAACGAAATCAAAATGTGAAAAGAATTACATGCTTGGATAACTAAGAGAGAGATCGAGGTCTCTATGGTATTTTTTTCAGTTTTATTGAAACACGTGCAAATCTGATGGAGAGCACGGCCAAAAATATGTGAAAATTTTCTAATCCTCTGTTAAAAACACGTCTTAGGCTTGAAATGGTCATCCAACCCTTTGGGTTGGATGCCCAAGTACAATCCAAGCCAAAGGGTTGGTAGTTCCCAATGCATACCATTTGGCCCTATTTGGCTCTCGCCAAATGAAAAAAAATTGACTTTTCCCATTTGGCGTGTGCCAAATGAGAAAATTCAACTTTTTTCATTTGGCACGCGCCAAATGTCCTGCATCCAATTTGAAGGTTTTGTGATGCAAATTTTTTAACTTGGGCACAAGTTATACCCATCATGAGAGGATAATATATACATGAAATATAATATTTAAGTATAAGTCACTTTAAGTTATATTTCATGTATACATTGGTAGGATGTTTAAGAGTGGTTTCAACTCTATAGGAGTTATAATGTAGATTCTTATTTTTAGAGGATCATATTGACTTTCATACTTAGTCAAATTTTAGTAATCAACATTCTCCTATTAGCATTCTTTAGATCCGTATCTCACTATCTTTATCTTCCCTAAAATCTACACCTATCTCTCTCCCTCTCGTGTCTCTCTCACTTATCTCTCCCCTCTCTAGGTACATCCCACCCTCTCTACCTTTCATCCCTTCCTTGTACCCTAATTTATATCCTTGACTCCCTTCCTCTCTCTTCTCTCTCACTCTTTTATTATTTCTCTCCCCTCCCACTCGTTTCTCTTGTTCACTATGGATCCCTTCTATCCTCTCTTTCCCCATATCTAGGGCTCTCCTTCTCTCCCTATTCACCTCACTACCTCTCCCTCCCTATATTATTACCCACCTCTCTCTCCCCCTCTAGGTTTCTCACTTATCTAATTGTCCACCCTCTTGTTAGCTCCCTCCCTCTCAACCTTTCTCCCCCTTTCCCTTGCCCCTATCTATTTATGAACACTCTCCCTCTCTTCTCTCTCTCCAAACCTAGAACCATCTCCTCATTCTCTAGGTCTCTCGTTCCCTCCATTTCTACCTCTCCATCCATCCCCTCTTACTCATCTCTTTGTTCTTCTATCTCTTATCTTATCTCTCCCTTCCCTCTCTAGATCTCTCCCTTCCTTTCTTCCCCTCTCCATTTATATATCCTTCCCCCACTCTCTCATTATCTCTCTTCCTCTCTTATTCTCTCTCTTCATTGTCTAGTTCATTAACTCTCCAACCCACCCTCTCTCCTCTCTCTATGTTTCTCCCTCCCTTCCTCTCCACCTATCTACCTTTTCATATAGGTCTTGTTAATCACCTCTCTTTATCCCCCTCTATCTATCTCTCCTCTCTTGAAATCTAGGTCTCTTGCCTATCTATATGTCCCCTCTATAGTTATCTCTCTCTCCCTCTCCATCTCGCTCCCCCTCCTCCTTAACATACGACCCACAACAACACCAAGTGGTGTCCTAAGGGGTCACAAGACACCATATGACCCCTTAGGACATAATATGACCCCTGACAACACCTAAGGAGTCATATGGTGCCCTAAGGGCACACCATATGACACCTTAGGACACAATACAACCCATAACGACACCATATGATGTCCTCAGGGGTCATATGGTGTCCTAAATGGTAATAGGACACCATATGACCCCTTAGGATACAATATGAACCCTAATGACACCTAAGGGGTCATATGACACCATATGACCCCTTAGGACATAATATGACCCTTAGCAACATATAAGGGGTCATATGGTGTCCTAAGGGATCATAGGACACCATATGACCTCTTAGGACACCATACAACCCATAACGATACCATATGGTGTCCTAAGGGGTTATACGACACCACGTGGCCCCTTAGGACACCATACGACCCATAACAACACCATATGGTGTCCTAAGGGGTCACAGGACACTAGATGACCCCTAAGGACACCATATGACCCATATTGGCAATATATGGTGTGCTAAGGGGTCATATGGTGTCCTAAGGGGTCATACGACACCATATGACCCTTTAGAACACAATATTACCCCTAACAACACCTAAGGGATCATATGGTGTCCTAAGGGGTCATAGGACACCATATGAGCCCTTAGGATACAATATGAACTCTAACGACACGTAAGGGGTTATATGGTGTCCTAAGGGGTCATAGAATATTATATGACCCCTTAGGACACCATATAACCTAGAATGACACTATATGGTATCCTAAGGGGTCACGTGGTGTCCTAAGGGATCATAGGACACCATATGACCCCTTAAGACACCATACAACCCATAACGACACCATATGGTGTCCTAAGGGGTCATAGGATACCATATGACCCATTATTACACAATATGATCCCAAATGACACCTAAGGGGTCATATGGTGTCCTATGGGGTCATAGGGCACCATATGACCCCTTAGGACATAATATGATGCATAACAACACCATATTGTGTCGTAAGGGGTCATATGGTGTCCTAAGGGGACATAGGATACAATATGACTCCTTAGCACACAATATGACCCCTAAAAACCCCTTAGGGGGTTATATGACACCATATGACCCCTTAGCACACTATACAACCCATAATGACACCATGTGGTATCCTAAGGGGTCATATAGTGTCCTAATGGGTCATATAACACCATATGACCCCTTAGTACACCATAAGACCCATAATGAAACCATATGGTGTCCTAAGGGGTAATAGGACACCATATGACCCTTTAGGACACCATACGACCCATAACAACACCATATGAGGGCTCATGTAGTGTCCTACACCATATGATCCCTTAGGACATCATATGACCCATAACAACACCATATTGTATCCTAGGGGGTCATATGGTGCCCTAAGGGGTCATTGGACACCATATGACCCCTCAGAACACCATACGACTCATAACAACACCATATTGTATCATAAGGGGTCATATGGTGTTCTAAAGGGTCATAGGACAATATGACCTCTAACGACCCCTTAAGGGGTCATAGGACCATATGACCCCTTAAAACACTATATAACCCATAACAAAACAATATGGTGTCCTAAGGGGTCATACAACACCATATGACCCCTTAGCACACCATACGACCCATAAAGGACACCATATGGTATCCTTCATCTGACACCATCTGACTCCTTAGGACCATATGACCCATAAAGACACCATATGGTGTCCTATGTCATTATAAGGTGTCCTAAGGAGTCATAGGACACCCTATGACCCCTTAGGACATGATATGATCCCTAACAACACCTAAGGGGTCATATGGTGTCCTAGGGGTTCATAAGACACCATATAACCCCTTAGGACACAATATGACCCCTAACGATACTTAAGGGGTCATATGGTTTCCTAAGGGGTCATGAGACACCAAATGACCACTTAGGACACCATACGACCCATAATGACACCATATGGTGTCCTAGGGGGTCATATCGTGTCCTAAGGGGTCATATGACACCATATGACCCCTTAAGAATAGAGAGAGAGAAATGGTGACCTTGAGAATGGAGAGAGACAATAAGAGAGTAAGGAATATATATGAGAGAGTCATATGGTGTTTTATGACCCTTTAGAACACCATATGACCCCTAACTACACCATATGGTGTCCAAACGGGTCATATGGTTTCCTAAGGGGTCATATGATGTCCTAAGGGGTCATATGGTGTTCTATGACCCCTTAGGACACCACATGACCCCACATGACACCATATGACCCCTAATGACACCATATGGTGTCCTAAGGGGTCATATGGTGTTGTTAGAGGTTATATGGTGTCCCATGGGGTCATATGGTGTCCTATAACCCCTTAGGACAACATATAACCCCAAACAACACCAAATGGTGTCCTAAGGGGTCAGATGGTGTCCTATAGGGTCATATGGTGTTCTATGACTCCTTAAGACACTATATGACCCCTAACATCATCATATGGTGTCCTAAGGGGCCATATGGTTTCCTAAGGGGTCATATGGTGTTCTATGACCCCTTGTGACACCATATGACCCCATACAACACCATACAATCCCTAACAACAACATATGGTTCCCTAAGGGGTCATATGGTGTTCTATGACCCCTTAGGACACCATATGACCCCTAATGATAACATATGGTTTCCTAAGGGGTCATATGGTGTTCTATGACCCTTTGGGATACTATATGAGCCCTCGAGACACTCATATGGTGCTCTATGTCCCCTTAGGATACCATATGACCCCATATGAAACCATATGACCCCTCACGACACCATATGGTGTCCTAAGGGGTCATAGAACACCATATGACCCCTAACGACATCAGATGACCCCTTAGGACACCATATGGTGTTAGGGGTCATATGGTGTCCTGAGGGGTCATATAACACCATATGACCCCTAACGACACCATACGACCCCTTAGGATACCATATGACCCCTAATGACACCATATGGTGTCGTTAAGGGTCATATGGTGTCATAAGGGATCATATGGTGTCCTAATGAGTAATAGAATATAATATGACCCCTTAGGACACCATATGATTCCTAATGACACCATATGACCCCTTAGGACACCATGTGACCCCTAACAATACCATATTGCATCTTGAGGGATCATATGGTGTCACAAGTGGTCATGTCATGTACTAGGATGTTAAAATGAGTCATATAGTGTCCTAGGGCATGATAGAACACCATATGACCCCTCAGGATACCATATGACCCTTTAGGACACCATATGGTGTCGTTAGGGGTCATATAGTATCCTAAGGGGTCATATGGTGTCATTAGGGGTCATATGGTGTCCTAAGCAGTCATATAGTATCCTATGACCCATTAGGATGCCATATGACCCCTTAGGACACCATATGACCCCTAATGACACCATATGGTGTCGTTAGGGGTCATATGGTGTCTTAAGGGGTCACATGGTGTCATAAGGGGTCATATGGTGTCATTAGGGGTCATATTGTGTCCTAAGGGGTCATATGGTGTCTTTAGGGGTCATATGGTGTTCTATGACCCCTTAAGACACCATATGACCCCTTAGCGCATGTCATATGGTGTCGTTAGGGGTATATGGTGTCCTAAGGGGTCATATGGTATTCTATGACCCATTAGGACACCATATGACCCCTAACAACACCATATGGTGTCGTTAAGGGTCATATGATCTCCTAAGGGATCATAAGGTGTCCTAAGGGGTTATATGATGTTCTATGACCCCTTAGGACACTATCTGACCCCTTAGGACACCATATGACCTCTAAGAAAACTATATGGTGTCCCAAGGGGTCATGTGGTATTTTTAGGGGTCATATGGTGTCCTAAGGGGTCATATGGTGTTCTATGACCCCTTAGGACGCGATATGACCCCTAACGACACCATATGGTGTCTTAAGGGGTCATCTGACATTATTAGGGGTCATATAGTGTCATAAGGAGTCATATGGTGTTCTATGACCCCTTAGGACACCATATGACCCCTTAGGACACCATATGACCTCTTAGGACATGATATGATGTTGTGAGGGGTCATATGGTGTCATATGGGGTCATATGGTTACCTGAGGACTCATATGGCATCCCAAGGGGTCATATAACACCATATGACCCCTTAGGACACCATATGTTGTCATTAGGGGTCATATGGTATCCCAAGGGGTCATAGAACACCATATGACCTCTTAGGACACTATATGGTGGCGTTAGGAATTATATGGTGTATGGGGTCATATGGTGTCCTAAGGGGTCATAGAATACCACATGACCCCTTAGGACACCATATGGTGATGTTAGGGGTTATATGGTGTCCTAAGGGGTCATAGAATACCATATGACCCCTTAGGACACTATATGACCCCTTAGGACACCATATGACATATCCTAAGGGTTCATATGGTGTCTCAAGGGGTCATAGAACACAATATGACCCCTAAGGACACCATATGACCCCTTAGGACACCATGTGGTGTTTTTAGGGGTCATATGGTGTCCTAAGGGGTCATAGAACATCATATGACCCCTTAGGACACAATATGACCCCTAATGACACCATATGACCCCTAACGACACCATATGACCCCTCAAGACACCATATTGTGGTCTTAGGGGTCATATGGTGTCCTAAGGGGTCATAGAACACCATATGATCCCTTATGACATCATATGACCCCTTAGGACACCATATGACCCCTAACGACACCATATGGTGTCATATGGTGTCCTAAGGGGTCATATGGAATCCTAATGGGTCATAGAATACCATATGACCCCTTAAAACAACATATGACCCCCAATGACACAATATGGTGTCTTAAAAGGTCATATGGTGTCCTGAGGGGTCATATGGTGTTCTGTGACCCCCTAGGACACCATATGACCCCTTTTAACATCCTAGTACATGACATGACCACTTGTGACACCATATGAGCCCTCAAGACATAATATGGTGTCTTTAGGGGTCATATGGTATCTTAAGGGGTCATATGGTGTCGCTAGGGATCATATGGTGTCTTAAGGGGTCATATGGTATTCGATGACCCATTTGGGCACCATATGACCCCTTGGGACATCATATGACCCCTAACGACACCATGTGATGCCTTAGGCACCATATGACCCCTAATGACACTATATGGTGTCGTTATGGGGCATACGGTGTCATAAGGGGTCATAGAATACCATATGACCCCTTAAGACACTATATGGTGTTGTTAGGGGTCATATGGTGTCATTAGGGGTCATATGGTATCCTAACGGGTCATATGATGTCCATAGGGGTCATAAAACACCAAATGACCCCTTAGGACACCATATGGTGTCGTTAGGGCTCATATGGTATTCTAAGAGATCATATGGTATCCTAAGGGGTCATAGAACACCATATGACCCCTTAGGACACCATATGACTTGTAATGACACCATATGTTGTCCTAAGAGGTTATATGGTTTCCTAAGATAGATAGTAATGGTTTCCTAAGGGGTTATATGGCCCACCATGCTCCCGCACATACCCATATGGGTTATATAGAGATATAAGATACCTAAAGGGGGAGAGAGGCATGAGAGACCTAGATAGGGTGTGTGAGAGAGAGGGTTGAGATAGATGGAGGGGGGTAGAGAGAGGTTGGTAATGAGATATGGATGGAGATGTAGAGAGGTGAAGAGGGAGCGAGGGAGAAACCTAGAGAGGGTTAGAGAGGGTGTGATGGAAAGCTGATGATGTAGACGGTAAAGAGAGAATAAGAATTAGTAGGGAAGGGAGAGGGAGATAGAGAGCGAGAGGGGAAGAAAATAATGGAGATGCCTATAAATGGGAGGGAGGGATAAGAGGAGAGATGAAAGAATAAAGAGAGAGAAGAGTATGATGGGATTGAGTGAGAGGTAGACATGGAGGGACTACAAGACCTAGGGAAGGAGATGATGCAGAGGTGGGGGGAAAGCGAGAAGAGGATAAGAGAGTTCAAAAATAAATAGGGGTAAAGGGGGAGAGAGATATAGGGGAAGAGAGAGGGAGATAACTATATTGGGAAAGAGAGATGAGAGACCTATATGAAAATAGAGAGGAATGAGATAGATAGAGGGGGGGAGAGAGAGGTGAGTAATGAGACATGATGCAAAGGTAGATAGGTGGAGAAGAAGGAAGTGGTAAACCTAGAGAGGTGAGAGAGAGTTGATGACCTATAATGTAGAGAGAGAGAATAAAAGAGGAAGAGAGAATATTAAAGTGGGGGAGTGAGATATATATGGGGGTATGTATGGATGGGGAGGTAGAGAGGGAGAGGGGAAGAAATGAAGGGAGAGACCTAGAGAAGGGAGGGAGAAGAGAAGAGATAGAAGAACAAAGAGAGGAGTAAGAGGGGATGGATGAAGAGGTAGACATGGAGGGAGTGAGAGACCTATGGAAAGAGGAGATAAAGAGGTTAGGGGAGGAAGAGAAAATGAGGGAGTTCATAAAGGGATAGGGCTAAGGAGGAGGGAGAGAGAGGTAGAGAGGGACATAGAGAACTATAGAGGTGGAATATAGATAGGTGAGAGACCTAGATGGCCAGAGAGGAGTGAGATAGATAGAGGGGGATAAAGAGAGGTGGGTAACGAGAACTATATGCAGAGGTAGATAGGTGGAGAGGAAGGGAGGGAGAAAAATACAGAGGGGAGATAGGGTGGGATGGAGAGGCAATGACCTAGACAATGAAGATAGAGAATAAGAGAGGAAGAGAGAAGACGAGAGAGTGGGAGAGGGAGATAGAGAGGGAGAGAGGAAGAAAGGAAGGTAGAGACCTGGAGAGGGGAGGGAGGGAGAATAGAAGAGATAGAAGAACAAAGAGATGAGTAAGAGGAGATGGATAGAGAGGTAGACATGGAGGGACTATGAGACCTAGAGAATGAGGAGATAGAAAGGTTTGGAGAGAGAGAGAGAGATAATAGGGAGAGAGTTCATAAATAGATAGAGGTAAGGAGAAGGGAGAGAAAGGTGGAGAGGGAGGGAGAGAACTAGAGGGTGGACAATTAGATAAGTGAGAAACTTAGAGGGGGAGAGAAAGGTGGGTAATAATATAGGGAGGGAGAGACAATGAGGTGAATAGTGAGGGAGGGACAACCCTAGATATGGGGAGAGAGAGGATAAAAGGGATAGGTAGTGACCAAGAGAAAGGAGTGGAAGGGGAGAGAAATAATAAGGGAGTGAGAGAGAAGAGAGATGGAGAGAGTCAATGATAAAGAAGCGAGAGAGACAAGAGAGGGAGAGAGATAGGTCTAGAGTTTGGGGAAGATAAAGA
This sequence comes from Cryptomeria japonica, assembly GCF_030272615.1. Classification (NCBI taxonomy): domain Eukaryota; kingdom Viridiplantae; phylum Streptophyta; class Pinopsida; order Cupressales; family Cupressaceae; genus Cryptomeria; species Cryptomeria japonica. Next base: position 545,022,142 of record NC_081405.1, read on the forward strand.
GAGTGAGATATATAGCTAAATAATGCTAACGGGATCATGTTGATTACTGAAATTTGACATGTCGATTATTGAAATTTGACTAAGTCTGAAATTTTATATGATCCTCTAAAAACTAGAATCTACATTATAAGTCCTATAGAGCTATACTTAAATTTTATATTTCATGTATATATTCTGATTCGAGGTGGATTTAACTTGTGCCAAGATTGAAAAATCTACACACTCACAAAACCTTCACATTGGACAATGTAGAACATTTGGCGCGCGCCAAATTTGGTGCTCACCAAATGTGAAAAATTGACTTTTCAAATTTGGCGTGTGCCAAATGTGAAAAATTCAAATTTTGCATTTGGTGAGCGCCAAATGTGAAAATTCAAAATTTTGCATTTGGCGAGTGCCATATTTGGTGCTCGCCAAATGGTTTGCTTGGGAGAATACCAACCCTTTGGGTTGGATTTTCCTTGGGCATCCAACCTGTAGGTTTGGACGACCTTTTCATGCCAATGACACATTTTTATGAAAAAGTAAGAAGTGACAGCTTTTTGGTACCACAACTTGGTGCACTTACCCTGCGATAGCAACTTTAAGCAAAACAAAATCATTGCAATACTAGAGCAAAAATAAGAGGCACGGTTAGAGTTTAGGTATGAAAATATTAAAACTGGTCATATGGTTAGTACAACAATAATCTTAACACAAAATCAATGGAGATAGAAATAGATGCCATCATATTCTATGCAAACCCTAATTGGGAAAAAAATGTGTAATGAGAGGAAACACCAATCGTTTTGATGATATAGGTCTATTATTGTTATTGGGTTCTCTATCTTGTGCGAGAAGTGAGATCCAAAGTTTTCAATTATCTTGCCCCATGTGTGTATACCTGGGGTAAATGTGAAAACCATTCCATAACTTGTCCTCTTAAGCTTCGAGGGAAGAGGTACATAAGATAAGTGTCATTGTGAGCAACCTCTATGCAAGTAGTGAAAAAATCTTGGATATGGTCCTGAGGATCCCCCTTTCCCTTAGATTTGTCAAATTTAGGAGCTTCAAAGTTTGAGGGAAAGGTGGTATATACATCATTTTGTCAAAGGGGTTTGGACATAAGTTCTCCATGGTGTAATTATTTTTGGTACCCTTTCCTTAGATATTAGCCATATGCTATTGCAAATTTTGCATCTATTGTGCAAGTATGCCAATTTGCATTAACGTGACTGGATGTTAAAATTTTGATTTGGGCCCACAAAAGGGTTGGTGTTTGTATACATCGATGAATGGTGGACGGTAGAAGCAATTGAAAGTTGATAATTGGCCACAACATTTGGTGGAGTAAAGTAGGTGTATTGAGGATGGGTTCATGTTGGAATCATGTTCTATTGTAATCCAAAATTTTGGCATTGAAAGTTCTGGTTGGAAACAACATGAAACAACATTAGGAGGAATAGCGTTCTGGCGAATGGGAGCAGATCCTAATGAAAAAAATGTAGAGATTTGTGCTGATCCTTTCATTACTATTTGATTGAGAGCCCAAGGTTGGCATGCCTTGGCTATGATTTTGGGCATTAATGCTAGAAGATGTATCTTGGGTGGTGATAGGGTTATTCAAATTAATGGGAGGAAGGTTGTATAGAGGATTGTTGAATTGGGTATTGAATGATGAAATCGACATGTTAGGATTTTGGGTGGTGGTACCTAGTGAAAGACTAGCGGATGACTATTATCATGGTTTTAGCCCATTTATGACTTCTAACACTTAAGGATCTTGTTGGGCTTGGTCTAGCTCTTCCAGGGTTAATCTTGCTTCAATTTTTTGCAGTGAAAAGGGGTCATTAGGATCAGGGACAATGGCAAGGTCCATTAATTGAGCTAGTTTTTTGGAGGATGACTTGCATACATTTGACCCAATATGCATGGTGCTAGTAGGATTAAAGTTTAGGTAAATAGCAAGATCCATTTGAGTTTTCTTACTTTGTGATAATGTGTTGGCCATGTCTGATTCATGGGACTATGAAAATATTGATACTATGTTTTTAGTATTTTTGGAAAGATCTAGGATGACTGTGCAACTAAGACAATGATTGTGCAGATTTGTACTTCAATTTTTTTGGGACTCTTAATATGATGACACCACTAAAGGAATGATTATGTGAAATCTATTTTTTTTTAAATTTTGGAATAAGGTAATACTAAAAGATACTAAATGAATCTAACCTTAGCTTCTAAGATGTTTGAATCTTAAGAACGAGGAATAACCAAATCTATGAAGGATACTTGAGTTAAATGACAATTTATCCTAAATCTCAAAGGTTCTTGATATGGAATGGTGTGATATAAATTTAAACCTCTCTACCTTAATGAGTGGAAGGGATCAATTTGTTGAGGGGGGAGATCAAACAGATTTGAGAGGTCAAGATAATCTAATCACTACTATGGCATAATAGTCAAAGATGGATTCCTAGGTTCCCAAAATTGGTCTCAAAGACCATGAAAAAAGACACTAAATGATTCCTAGAGTATGCAAATGGTTCCTAATAAAGACTCTAAACTATGCAAATAATATCTACAAAAACTAATGATGAACCTATTGAATGGACGTGCCTTGATGATCATAGTAACAAAAGTGATTTGGATCACAATTTTCAGCTCTGGTATGACTCAAGAAATGTCTAGGCTCTATCAGATGAATGCGTAATTGGAATAAGCAAATGCGAGATAAATTAATACCGAACATAGTACAAATTTGAATAAATGCGATAGTGATTGAAGCATATGCATTATTGATTTTGCAAATTCATGAAAGATTTGTCTAATGCATGACTTTGTCTTTTGCTAAATTTTTGGCTCATTTTTGGCCAATTTCACAAAGAATCAAAAAACAAAGAAGACAATGGGTTGTTGACTCGGACTACAATTCTAAAATCTAGAGTTTCATGTTAAGGGCCTAAATTAGCTTAACGGTATGCACATATCAATTTTATCAAGCACTCATAAGAAAAACACTTTTCATACTCAAGGTTACAAAGGATGCTACTTGATAGAGCCCCCACTACAATAAAATGCCTATCCACAACATACAAATAGAGAATCGAGCCTATAAAATATTTCCCTTCTTAGTACCCCGATGGTCTGAAGACCTTATGAACCAAGGAATTCCTACTTTACTATGGGAGATACATGAGGGGTATCTACGAGGTATGATCTACACTCCCTAAACTATAAAGCATAGGGTTGGCCTCTAATCACAATGGTTCTTAGTAAATGTTCATAGGCACCCACATACATGTGCTACAATGTTGAAACACTCAAGCCTCTAGTCAACCCAACATAACCCATATGTCCACATACCAACCAACACCAGAAGAAATGATTATGAGATTTGGCCTACAACTTTCACTCTCACCCCTTTCTGTATAGTAGCCTAGACTATCACTCGAGGTCAAACTAAGGGGCGATGAAATCCCCAAGGAAGCCTCTCTTATAGAAGAATCTTATGATTTCTCTTACACCCAAGCTCCACGAAGACAAGAGGAGATGATACTCTCATAATATTTTGGGAAGGTAATAGGAAGTGTGCAATAGAACCAAACAATCAAGCAAGTGTTAATTACTTTAAGAAAAGAAAGTGTGATTTACACTACCAAGAACAGACATATAAAAAAATAAAGAAAATGAACTTGAAGATCCTACAAGAAATAAGTTAGTAGTTTCAATCCTCCATTCTTTAGCCCATGTTTGCCAATATGCTAAAAACAAGGATTAATAACATAAAATAAATGAAATAAATCTGAGACAACAAATAAAAGAAAAGCATAAAGAAAATAACCAGACTCGGGACTTCACCTTCAAAACTTTACCAACCAAATGTGTGACATATTGTATCACATGTAGTACAAATCAAGGCATATCAAGTAAATAATCAAATATATGTGATAATTCGCTTCTCAAATGCACCACTTTGCTATGTGGATGAAACATTTTATCTTGTGTATGCATCACTACTCTTTACATATATGACACACATTGTGCAAATGTGGCATAGATTTCACAAATGCATTATTCCCAATTTGTAACTTGCACACAGTTCGAAACTCACAAAAACCAAATTGCTATTAGTTCGCGTCAAGTTCACTAAAATGTATATGACTAAAAATTGGGGGAAATCATGATGTAATAGATTATTAAGCAACCACTAACTTAATCTATCACTAATCCAATCGTAACACAACAAAAGTATGCAAATGAATTCAACAAAAAAAGAATCAAAGAATCGAAACAATGAAAAACTCCTTGTTGAATTGCAACATGAGACTTCTATTGCTCTTCTCCTCCTTGTGCATAAGATAGTACAAGCTCTCAGAGTTGCAAGATACTTGCAAAATGTAAGCACAATAATACAAAGAATGTCATTATTGATATTGACAATGAATGCTGAATTTATAGATTTTCAGAATTTGAATAGACGGTTGAGATTGAGTTGGTAGTAGAGTTGATCAATGGTTGAGGATTGATGAGATAAGTTCCAGTTGGAGATGATTACTCAACCTAACTGAATTTGATTGATTTTACGACTGATTTGATTAAATTGCTAAAGAGAATTGATTGATTATATAGAAAAAAAGGTGATTTTGAAAAGAGTGGGTTGACTGGTTAGTTAGAAAAAGTGATTCCTAACTCACTAGTGGAAACAAAGAGTTAGTGGTAGTTACTCATTTTTATAATTTGATGTAGGAAATTGAGATGAAATTGACTTTGGAGGAAATTTAGCTTTTCAAAAATGTGAAATGAAAGAAATATGAGAGAGAAATAAAATTCATTTGAATTTAAAAAAATTATTTAATTTGAGAGGACATTGTTAGCTAATTAAATAATTTGGGATAATTATTTAATTATGAGAATATAGTAGAAATTTATTTAATTAAACAATAAAGATTGCTTAATTAAAGTAAATAATTCAAATTAAATAAATTATTTAATTAATGTTATAAGGGAAATGATTGAAAATTAATTGATTATGAATCAAAGGGAAATTTGAATTGTGAACTTGAAATGTAGGAACAATGTTAATTTAGAAGAACAAGGTAAAATAATTAAATAATTAAAATTATTTAATTAATAACAAATACTAGTTAGTAAAATTAGTGTTCACAAAGATCGTTAATGGGCCTTCAAGGGTTCATCCTTCTCTCTCAAATGATAAGGCAGTCTTCTGGTCTCCACCGACTTCAAATTGGATAAAAAAAACTTTGATGGTGCAGCTCGTGACAACCTTGGACCTGCTAGTGTGGGTTGCATTACTCAAGATGAGAAGGGAAGCATATTAGAAAAGGGTGTATATAACATTGGTCAGAACACAAATAACTCAGCTGAAGCCAAAGTTGCGATCTTAGCTATACAATTGGCTAAAAAGATGAATGTGGCCAATCTTCACTTGAAGGGAGATTCCCATATCATTATCCATTCAATAGCAAAACGAAATGCAGATAATTGAAAAATAGACCGAGACATCCAAAATATTAGACGACTACTCTCCTCTTTTCAAAATTTCTAGGTGTCTCACATAGAAAGAGAAGGCAACCGAGAAGCACAAGGATGTGCCAATTCCGCTTTCAATCTACAAGAAGGAAAAATTCAAATTCATCTATTTGGCTCCAACTGTCTAAAAATTGACAATGTTTTATGTCAAATTGTGTGATGGGGTAGACATCAGTAGGGACATTAGGAGAGGGACAACATAATAAATGTAGAGTTGGTGGCAGGTGATTTTGGAGAGCAACAAATCTTGCTCAGATCTACCAATGCATGTGCGAGACAGAGGAGCCTCTTTTCTCTAGATGCTTAGGTGTCACGTCTATCAAGCTTAGTACGATGCTGCGAGTAGAGCGGTATTGTGGGCGGCCAACTCAACAACAATATGACTCTGGTGGTCATGTCAATTTAATGAACCTGAGCAAGTTAGAATTTTGAAGTATTTCATGTTGGCAATTAACTCTTACATGTCTGACATTGAATTCTTTAGTGAAGGGTACAAAAAAATAAGCATTCATAAGATTCCGGAGATAAAGTTTGTTTGAGATGCCAAAGTTTGTGAAATAGTAGAGAGCAAAACCTTCTCAGAGTAGGGCAGAATGGAGGCAATTTTTTCCTTAACTGCGTCGAAGCCGATGGTATCTTTCTGGGGAGTAATCTTAGAAGATCGCCTTGCAAATACTTTCAAGTTTGATTCAAAGGAATTTTTGACTTGTGTAAGAATAGTCTTTGGCGAGGAGTATCTAAATGCTCCATTCAAATATAGGTGCAATGCAGACATTGCATTGATGTTTGTCGCCTATTGTTTCGAGCTAGAGACTAAGGAGAATGTGAGGTGGCTGGTGGAAAACTGCATAAGAGAGGAATGTCGCGAAGGGCTTGAAACTCTCATGGCTATGGCACTGGAAATGAAGAGCTTTGTATGCACCCAGTCGTAGTGTGGCTCCAAGTGAGTGAATTTACGGCCCCATTATGACCCTTTCTTATATGGAGTGTGACTGGTGATAAAGAGGCTCGCAGGTTATCTGCACACATAGGCATGACCGGGGTCAATATTTTCTTCAAGAGTGTGGAGGTACGGTCTCTTCAAAGGGAGGTATAGAAGTGGGGACCCAATGGAGAGTGATCACCAGAAGCGTTGGAAGCTTCTACATCCTGGAGGAAACGAGGAAGGCCAAAGGGCTCGAAGAAGAAGGCGAGGAATCTATGGATTTGCTTCCCTCTGGAGCATCTTTTGAAATATCCATGTACATATTTTGAATGTCTTCAACAAGATGGAAAACTTCCTTCAATAGTGTAACTACTTTACAATTTCCCTTGATCAAAATGATAAACATGCCTTTACTTGAAATTGAAAACATCATGCGCGTACTCGGGCTTATGCCTAATGTAACGTTGTGTTATGTAGACCCGAGGGAAAATAAACAACATTTTAACACAACCCACAACCAAATACATGATAACCTAGACTAGGGTTGCCATCCCAAAACTCATAACAGATTGAACTAACCCCATAACAATATGTATAATTGAGGGGCCAGCCTTAAGTATCACACACTAAGCTTTGATCAGATGTGGGGTTCGCATGATCCGTTACGTTCAACAATGTCTGTTTCCATTTTCTAAGCAGTTCCGGCGGAGTGCGCAGTTAGCTGCACAACACATAAACTAAATTAAATCCATACTCAATCCTGTCAGAGCTGTCAGCAGTTAACCGTAGTTAGCTGCGCAACACACAACCATATGAAATTCAAACTCACCATTCCCTTGCTGGAGGAGTTTAGTGGATGGTCATGAAAAGTTGGGTGAGCTAAATGCTCATACACTTCACAAGATCGACTGCCACAAGATGAGAGTCCGACATTACTAAGGTAGACTGTAAATACTGTGAACGTTGTAAAGACTTTGATTGGGAGACATTTTGAAGACAGTCATGGTTGTTTCAAGGCATGGAAGAGGCACCTAAGACAGTTAAGTCCTATGCCACTGAGAATAAAACATTTGGCCTTTCTAATTTTTTTTTGGTTAAATCATGCATTTAAATAGAATGGAAATAGTTTTTCCATATTTTTAAAATAACTTTTAAATAAAGATGTTATTTTGTCAAGAAGAAAAATAATTAGATTGGAATTCTAACAAAAAAATGAAAAAATATATTCCATTTTGTTTTAAATTTATTTATAATTGTAATTGTGAATTTTTATATTTTTATCATTCATATTTAATTTTAGGTCTATTTTAAAGGAATGGATAATGCAATTTCATAGTGACAAACTTACATTGAGTTGGACTCATTTGCCTACCTTTCATTTCTCTCCATTTACTGGCATTTTGATATATTTGAGCATTTTAAAAAAATAGATATAACACATATTCATATATGCTTAACATTTAATATACCCATTATTGCCCGCATTTCTAAAAACTCGTTCCCCACAATGATATTTAGGTTCCCTTGTCCTAGGTGGACCGACTATTCTTAATGTACAAAACAACACCTAATCAAAAACATAAAATATGCAAATCACAACGGATTTTTATACAATTTCTAGTAGTTAGATTCTCTTAATTTGCCTTTTCAATGCCATTTAAAAACAAAAAATTTGCTGAAAAAAATCACGTTATGCGAATTTGTGTTTTTGATCAAGTACTATTTTGTTTGCAGAATAGCCATTGTCATCCTAGGTCAACCTTGTGGCATATGAGATTGATCTCATGCCACATATAATTAGTTGAAAAATAAAAAAAATGAAATATTTATTGATCTCATCGATTCCTCTAGTAATTAAAAGTCAATTTAGTGTACATTTGTATAAGAGTGGAGGATGAAAACCTGACAATCGCTAAGGCATCTATTTTTAGCGAAAGGGATAGGGAATATTGGTTGTAAATTTGATAGAGGTTAGTTGGATGGCCGTATATAATCTAGTAAAGTCAAAATTTTATTAACCTTGATCTATTAAATTAAATTTATATGACTATACTATCAGAGGATGACAACATATTTATATGGCTTGCTCTATGATCCTCAATCAATTGTAAGAACTTTATATATAGAAATCTCAAGCCTCAAAGCTAATCTATGTTAGTTATAAGGTGACACAAAGCTATAGGCCCCATGAAGTTCATGTAGTTGACCAAGTCTAAACAACCTCCAAATTAAATTTGATATTAATAGAAGGGAATATCCCCATGCAATGTTCACAGTAGGTTTGCCTAGACCAAATTTACCACTACAAGAGCTCCTTTGTTGGTGCAAACTCCCAAAAGGTTGGCGTAGTAGAAAACCATGTCTACTTATAATTTCTATTGAGACTTGGAGAGCACACTAACCCTTGTGATGACCTTGATCTTTTGAAATGTGAATATGACATCACCCCATCTTTTCACACCATACTCTCCAAATTATGAGGCCCAACTAGCATTTGTGATGAAGTATAACTCTCCAGTGGCTTACAAATAAACAACATGGTGAAAAACAATAATTAGATGGATGCAAGATAACCATCATACCTCTAGGATTCTCCTATGTAAGAGAACAACATCATATCTTACAATATACTTTCTAACAACTTCATAATGTAAGATCCAAACATCATCAAATGTCAAGTTTATAGATATAGAGAAATTTTACATCCATGAACTAGAGATTCATAACCATGAAGTTGAACCAACACATAGAAAATAGAATATTCACATTCTAATCCATGTGCATGACTATTTATAGATATAGAGTAATTTCAAATCCATGAACTAGAGATTCATAACCATGAAGTTGAACTAACACATATAAAATGGAATATTCACATTCTAATCCATGTGCATGACTATCTAGAGAATTTCTTTATTTGGAAGCACATATATCTTATGGTTTTTAGCAAAGGATAGTTATTTTCTTAAAAATTGAAGCAATCTCTCTCTCTCTCTCTCTCTCTCTCTCTCTCTCTCTCTCTCTCTCTCTCTCTCTCTCTCTCTCTCTCTCTCTCTATTCAATTATTCATATTTGTTTGTCCCATTTGTGAAATAGTGAAAGTTCAAACTTTGGGAGACAAAAGTTAAAATATTGTTAACCATTGAAAATTTTCACAAGTTGATGGAAGATACTCGCATGCATTTCATGTGGTTTCATTGTCTTCATGCATCTTCAAATGGTCATGGTTGTTTCAATTTATTTTGGAGGGTACAATGGTTGAAAGAGGGCTATCTTCCATTTTAGTCGAAGTCCTCAGAGTGATCCAAATTTAGGTTTGTAGAGGAAATGTTGGCGAACAAAAGTAATAAATGATATTCATTTTTCGTATAAGAGACGACTAATGTTTTAAAAGTATTGACAAAGAGGACTTATGGCATTCTCATGTTGTCACAAACGTTGATATTCATTACTATCAATATCAACACTTACTCTGATCACTCGTATTAAACAAACCCAAAGCCATATCATTCACGTGAGAGTTCGGCCTATAGCAACCAAGTGTAAAAGTGTAATAGATCATTTGTAGATGTGTGTGCAGAATGGAATAAAATGATTGCATGCTTCTCACAAAATGTATGAATCAAAATTTCAAATCTCTTAAACAATTCCAAATACAGATGTATTAGTCTCGCATGAACTGTGTGACAGAAATGTTGGAGTTCAGAGACTTTCAAGCGAATACAATCTGCAAGTATAAAGCCAAATCCACCTGCCTCTCTCATGACATGCAAACATCCATGAAGCAGGGACGAGTTGAGAGCTCAAGTCATTTAGCTGATGCAAATCGACGACCATGTGTATTGTACTAAAATGACAAAAGGGAAATCTTGTTAGATGTCGTGTGCACAATAAGGAAGCGTAGACAAGGCATCTGACTCGATGTTATTCAAAGCCTTGAAATAGAACATGCACTAAACAAACTTGGTGAAAAGACTTTGAAAACTTTGAATCAGATGCAAATACAAAGTCAAAGGCGTAAAACCATAATGCAGCAACCTTCGCCAACATTCTATCTGCCAGCTTTCTGCTATAGAGCAAATATTTGTAAGGTCGGTAATGAAGTGTTAAGCACTCAAAATGGCATTATGATGTTAAAATCGACAAGTTGGAACAAATTATTAAGTGGCCGATCACATACTCTCGCTCATCAAAGAGTTTGTTATTTTAACTTATTTTTGGACATTTGGTAAAATTGCAAGTGAGCCGCGATACATTCTTTCATCGGTCATTTGGAAGAAAGACACAAGTTGCCGATAATGCCCAAGCATCTGCAAATTGTTTAAGTTGAAGTAGCCAATAGCTCTTTTATCACTTTACGTCTTATCAAATTCACAAAGTGTTGAACATTTGCCGATACGTATGCTAAGTATTCAATTCGCATTCAAACTCGAAGTTCTCTCTCCACTCAAATCGATAACTGCATCAAACTTACTAATGCATGAGATGATATCGGTAAGTTGACCAAAAAGATAAATAAGCCGAATACAAATATCAGCAACCAACTTTTAGATTTAAGTCATGTTTAAAGCAAAGTATGAATTGGTTGTTATCGGCAACTTGGCAAAGATGATCAACATGCCGATGCCTTTCTAATTGAAAAGTGGCACCTCCATAAAGCTCGCCTGAAACCCCAGTTGGCGGAAGGAACTTACCACGTGGCCATGAAGGAAGGCGGAGTTCGGTTTGTAACTACCTTCACCATTTGCTTTGCATGCCGATAACAATGCATATTGTGCTACCCAACTCCACCTGCAAATATCAAAGATGAAGTATTGTGTTTAGATGTGTATTCTGCAGATTATCTGTAAGGAAGTTAAGTAGCGGAAACAACTTCCTACACTAACCTTGAGAGGAGGGTAATGCAAAACTTTTTCAGATCATTACAACAGTTACAGAAAATAGAAATAGATATAATAGCATTCATACCACAACACAATGATTTACGTGGGGAAAACCCTTTCGGGAGAAAAACCCCACCCTCCAAAAGCAGCTCAATATTTTATTCAGCAATCAAAAACAGATTACAAAATACTTGCAGAGCAAGCTCTTCGCAGGAGTACCACTAATCAGAGATTCAGAGGCAACTCAATAGCCATAGGACTCTTACACACAACCTCTATCTCACACACCTCATAAATAGGAGATACAATACAAGAAACCATCAAACGGTATTACAAAACCATGGGCTAAAACCACCCAATAAGGTGTAGCCGACCTTATCTCCCTTCTAGATGCCCTATGACATGTTAAAGCACACATCAACACGTGTCGCTCCCTTTTACAGCTCATTTATGTATTCGATACAAATTATTTTTTCCTATTTCAGGAGTACAAACTTCCGGAGGCCATAACTTGAGAACCGGGTGTCTGATTGACGAACCGTTTGAAGCGCCGGAAAGCTCGCGAAGTGCTCTATCACCTCGTAACCCGCTTCGCCGGTTACGGCCACTTTTCAGGGCGTTTCGGAGCCTCTAAAGTCCCCAAAATTAAGTTTAAACATTTTATTGCACCCCTCCAAGATGAAAACTTTAATATCTTCAAAACTAGCTGTGACCTTGCGACGCAACTTTACCGAAATGCTTATCTAACCAACCAGAAGCTTCAGGGAGAGTTTCACACCATTTCGTGCTCAAACGAAAACTTACTATAAATAGTAACCTCACATAAATGCAAGGTTGAGACACCATTTTTCCCAACAAATCTCCCACTTGTCGAACACCTTGCATGAGCGGAAGGGAATGTCAACACAATGAATCAATTGCTAGGGGCCATAAGGCCCATAGACTCTGAACACCATCTGAACTTCTCTATGCTCACAGCCTTAGTTAAAGCATCTGCAACATTCATCAAAGTTTCCACCTTAACCAGCTTCACCCTACCATCTTCGACCATATCTCTAACAAAATGATACTGAACATCAATATGTTTGGTCCGGGCATGAAATGTCGGGTTCTTAGCTAGGCTAATTGCACTCTGACTGTCACAGTAAATTGTCACTGTACCTTGTTTTATTCCAATATCCAAACACAGTCTCTTAAGCCAAATGGCCTCTTTACAAGCATGAGTAGCTGCCATATACTCTGCTTCAGTAGTGGATAGAGCAACCACAGCCTGTCGCTTACTCATCCAACTAATTGCACCACCAAACAAAGTAAACACATAAGCACTGGTGGATCTTCTTCTATCAATATCACCTGCCCAATCTGAATCCACATAACCATGGATATCAAGGGAAGTCATGTCTCCAACTGAATTACCATGATAACACAAAGAATACTCTGAAGTACCCTTCAAATATCTGAAGACTCTTTTGACTGCATCCCAATGAACTCTACCAGGATTAGACATATATCTAGAAAGTACTCCCACTGCTTGGGCAATGTCTGGTCTAGTACAGACCATAGCATACATCAAGCTTCCAACCGCACTTTGGTAAGGCACTCTGCTCATGTCTTCCATCTCCAATGGGGATGTAGGACAATCTGAAATAGATAGTTTCATTCCAACTGTAAAAGGAACACTCAATGGTCTACAATTCTGCATGTTGAACCTCTGTAACACTGAATTCACATACTTACTCTGGCCTAGCCATAGCTTTCTGTTCACCCTATCTCTTCTAATTTCCATCCCAAGGATGTGCTTTGCTGCACCAAGATCTTTCATTTCAAATTTAGCAGCGAGCTGAGACTTCAGTTCTGAAATCATACCTTTCCCTTTACCAATGAATAACATATCATCAACATACAATGCAATGAATAAGAAATGATCACCATAAGATTTATAATAAACACAGTGATCTGATTTAGAACGTTCAAATCCCAAACTCAACACATATGTATCAAATTTCTGGTACCACATCCTAGGACTTTGTTTGAGGCCATACAAAGATTTCTTCAATTTACAGACCAAATTTCTTTTGCCTTTCACCACATAGTGCTATGGCTGTGTCATATAAATATCTTCCTCCAAATCACCATGAAGGAAAGCAGTTTTCACATCCATTTGCTCAACCTCTAAATCATAAGCAGTAGCAATAGAAAGCAAAAATCTAATGGACGTCATTTTTGCAACAGGAGAAAATATCTCACCGTAATCAACACCCTCAACCTGAGAGTAGCCTTTTGCAACCAACCTTGCTTTATACTTCTCAATGCTTCCATCTGAACCAATCTTTTTCTTGAACACCCATTTACAACCAACAGGTTTTCGTCCTTCAGGCAATGGTACAAGATCCCATGTGTCATTCTTTTTCAAAGCTGCCATTTCTTCCTCCATAGCAATCTTCCAGGATTCTGCATCATTCATACCTAATGCCTCTTCTACAGATTTTGGTTCATCCACACTAGTATTCAGAGCAAAAATACATCTCCAATCATCAGGTGAATACCTTTCAGGTGGTTGTCTATGTCTTGTAGACCTTCGAACAAGCTGAGTTGGAGGTTCTTCCTCCTCTTCTGAAGATTCAGAGCTAGACGAGCTCTCCTCAAATTCTTGCCTATCTAGGGATCTCGATTCAACTCTTTCAGGTGTAGAAGGAAGTTGAATCACATCTTCTTTTTTAGTCTGTTCTGGCTGCAATGTAACAGAAGGAGACTTAATTTCTCTAAAAACAACACTTCTACTGTGAATTACCTTTTGTGCAACAGGGTCCCAAAGCTTGTATCCTTTCACACCATAACTATACCCGATGAAGATACATTTCACAGCCTTGTTCTCCAACTTTGTTCGCTTCTCCTTTGGCACATGTGCATATGCCTCGCAACCAAAAACTCTAAGATGTCTCAATGAAGGCTTGTGACCTGACCATGCTTCCATAGGCGTTTTATCAACAAGAGCTGATGTAGGAGACCTGTTAATCAGGTAGCAAGCAGTGGCAACAGCTTCAGCCCAAAACTTTTGTTCGAGACCAACACCACTCAACATACTCCTAGCCTTCTCCATCAGTGTCCTGTTCATTCTTTCTGCAACTCCATTCTGCTGCGGAGAATACGGAGTTGTCTTCTGCCTGTTAATTCCACAGTCTTTACAGAATCTATCAAAATCATTAGAGAAAAACTCACCGCCATTATCAGTTCTCAAACATTTTATTTTCTTTCCAGTCTGCAACTCAACCATTGCTTTAAATTCTTTAAAACGACTAAAAACTTCAGATTTACTCTTTAGAAAATATACCCATGTCCTTCTACTAAAATCATCAATAAATGAAACATAATATGTGGATTTTCCAATCGAAGAGACATCTACTGGACCAAACACATCAGAATGGATAAGGTCCAAAACACCACAAGTTTTATGAGAACTCGAGTAAAACTGAACACGGTTTTGTTTTCCATAAATGCAATGCTCACAGAAATCAAAGTCAAGATTACAATCATTCAAACCTTCAACAAGATTTTTATTTTTCAAGGTCCTTAGACCCTTTTCTCCAATGTGGCCAAGTCTCTGGTGCCATAACATAGTCTTCTCTGCAGGTAACTTTGCTTCAGACGAAAGTGCACCCTTAGGTACCCAAAAACCATTTCCATCTGCTGAAGGTTAAACCTTCAAATCTTCCAGTGAGGTATCCACAGATTTACTTTTTACAGAAGTGCTATTACACTCAACAGTGTATGCTTCAAGCTTATACAAAGTGCCAAACCTGACACCTCTAGCAACTACCATAGCACCCTTAATCATCTTACATCCTATTTCAGAAAAGACTACCTGCACACCTGCATCTATTAGTTTGCTCACAGATAACAGGTTTCGTTTTAATCCAGGGATATGCAACACACCATTAATCCTTTTTATTCTACCATCAGAAAACCTGATTCTAACTTTACCTCGACCAACAATGTCTAGAGGTGAATCATCACCCAAGTACACCTTACCTCCATTAAATCCTTCATATTCAAAAAACCAATTTCTATTGGAAGTCATATGAAAAGATGCACCTAAGTCAATTAGCCAGGCATCATTACCTGCATGAGTCGCCAAAGCCGCAATAAATGCATCGCCATCTTCCTTGTCGGACTCAGAATCAGAATCGAACTTTTTCTTTTTCTTCTTCTTTTCTTCTTTGCAGTCCTTACGGATGTGACCTAGTTTACCGCAATTCCAGCAAATGACTTTGGACTTTCCAGGAGATTTCGATCTCCCTTTGGATTTGGACTTGCCGCGCTTCTCATTCTTCTTGCCTTTCTCCTTAGGTCTTCCACGAACGGTTAGGGCTTCCTTTGAACTAATGGATACCTTCTTTCGCATCTCTTCACCGAGTAGGGCACCCACCACGTCTTCAGATTTCAAAACAACAGAAGTACTACCGATAGCCATAACAAGAGAATCCCACGAATCAGGCAAAGAACAAAGCAAGATCTGACATTTCTCCTCCTCATCCATCTTAACACCGACGGATACTAATTGAGCCACAATCATATTGAATGCTTCTAGGTGGTCTGCAATTCGTCCACCCTCTTCCATCTTCAAGGAATACAATTTCTTTCTTAAGAAAATTTGATTTAATAAAGATTTCACTTGATACATCTCACCAAGCTTAGTCCATAGCTTCTTTGCAGAGTTTTCTTCATGGACATTGATTAGAACAGAGTCTGTCAGGCACAGTCTGATTAGACCCTTGGCTTTTTGGTCCATAACATCATACTGAGCTGCTGCAGTAGGATCTGAGGGTCTTTGGACATTCGCATCAACAGCATCCCAAAGATCTCGATCTATTAGCAGATCTTCCATCTTCAACTTCCACATCTCAAAATTACTTCCATTAAATTTCTCCACCTCTATTCTCCCTGACGAACTCGCCATCTGAATATTCCTGCAACAAGATCAAAAAGTGTCTTCTGCACAAGCTCCCACTCAAATCTAGATTAGTTCAAAAAACCCAACTGCCCACAATTGAAACCAAAGGTGATCAGGCTCTGATACCACTTGTAAGGAAGTTAAGTAGCGGAAACAACTTCCTACACTAACCTTGAGAGGAGGGTAATGCAAAATTTTTTCAGATCATTACAACAGTTACAAAAAATAGAAATAGATATAATAGCATTCATACCACAACACAATGATTTACGTGGGGAAAACCCTTTCGAGAGAAAAACCCCACCCTCCAAAAGCAGCTCAATATTTTATTCAGCAATCAAAAACAGATTACAAAATACTTGCAGAGCAAGCTCTTCGCAGGAGTACCACTAATCAGAGATTCAGAGGCAACTCAATAGCCATAGGACTCTTACACACAACCTCTATCTCACACACCTCATAAATAGGAGATACAATACAAGAAACCATCAAACGGTATTACAAAACCATGGGCTAAAACCACCCAATAAGGTGTAGCCGACCTTATCTCCCTTCTAGATGCCCTATGACATGTTAAAGCACACATCAACACGTGTCGCTCCCTTTTACAGCTCATTTATGTATTCGATACAAATTATTTTTTCCTATTTCAGGAGTACAAACTTCCGGAGGCCATAACTTGAGAACTGGGTGTCCGATTGACGAACCGTTTGAAGCACCGGAAAGCTCGCGAAGTGCTCTATCACCTCGTAACCCGCTTCGCCGGTTACGGCCACTTTTCAGGGCATTTCGGAGCCTCTAAAGTCCCCAAAATTAAGTTTAAACATTTTATTGCACCCCTCCAAGATGAAAACTTTAATATCTTCAAAACTAGATGTGACCTTGCGACGCAACTTTACCGAAATGCTTATCTAACCAACCAGAAGCTTCAGGGAGAGTTTCGCACCATTTCGTGCTCAAATGAAAACTTACTATAAATAGTAACCTCACATAAATGCAAGGTTGAGACACCATTTTTCCCAACATTATCGATAACAATAATTAAAAAAAGTCAGTGAATGATATGCAAGAAAGGAGAATATATGCTTTGCGTGTCTATTTACATATTATTTGCAGCTGAAATAACTGCGTGAGCATTACATGAATCCTCTGACTCGGTGGAAGACGTAAAATCCAGAGTTTAAGCCTGCTATT
Source organism: Cryptomeria japonica (assembly GCF_030272615.1). Classification (NCBI taxonomy): domain Eukaryota; kingdom Viridiplantae; phylum Streptophyta; class Pinopsida; order Cupressales; family Cupressaceae; genus Cryptomeria; species Cryptomeria japonica. The sequence goes on from NC_081405.1 coordinate 545,039,627, forward strand.
CCTCCTCGTGGATATGGAGAAATGAAAGTCTTGCAAAATGTATCGATGATGCACAAGAAGTACGCAACAATGTATGGAGTCATCAGATGTTCTAGAGTTTCTTAGAAAGGATACTATCTCATGGACAACTATGAATAGCAATACGCCACCTTCCTTAGCGTCCTCACTCCTGCATGTAGATATGAAGGCTTTATAACAGTGCGTTGAGGGATTTGTTCAAATATTTCAAAGAAATATGATCATTATTGAGCTAGGTTCTGAGCATGAAAGGCCAATATTCTCTCCACCAGTGCAAAATTCAAGTCTTGGAAGTGGGTATAGACATTTATGAAAGCATAAAGATTAGAGTTTTGATTATAGTCTTGTCAGCCTACCTATATACAAACCAGACAATATATGGGGTTGGGATAATTTATTGAACACATCACTGAAGCCTTCAAGTTGCAATATGTGTAGCATATTTATTTAGTTGGTTTCAAAATTAAGGAAATACAAGTATGGCAGTATAGAGACAAGGTACAAACTGTGTATAGAATGCCATGATTGTGGAAAGTAGGCAAGCGGTTTAGTAGAAGTTTGCAATCAAAATGAAAATGATGTAGAATATTCTACATACATGAGATTTTCCTTTTAACAGAAAGACTCCAAGAAATGAACATATGAAGGCATAAAACCCTTTTGTACGAAGCATTATAGTTTGAATTTTGTAGTGTTGTATGTCGAATATAGAAGCATAAAGGTATTCTGCCCTGAGAAACCAATTCTCACCTCAGATATTCTTATTTTCTCATGAACATGCTGATACACTGAAGTATAAAAGCTAATAAAGAATCTGCAAAAATACCATCATGAAGTACAAGGCTCAGGAGTATGAGTATGCCCCGATGATCAACACCATGTTTCCGGAGGTTCATGATACCAAGATTGGGCATATTAATTTGCAGGAAATCAAAAAGTTCTTCATGGAAGGTGACAGATCAAAGTTGTCTTGTAGAGTGGCAGGAAGCGGCTTGATTGAAGCAGCATGTTTTCCCATAGCAATTCAATGTACAGATTTGATGATAGAATGCTCAAAAAGATATAATCCAGATGCAAGAGAGATAAGAGTTGCAGATGGATCCTTAATGGCCAAACTTGATGGAATTTCAATAGCTATTATTCTTCATTTGCCATATAAGGAAAAGTTCACTCACATCGATAAGCAAAAAGCTTACAAATACTTCAGCGATAATAGAAGCAAATGCCTCAAAAATCTGGCTAAAGAATGGATGGTTGCACCATGAGGAGGACAATCTCAGCTTCCAAAAACACTCCATCGTTCTCTTTTCATCAAAGAGATTTGTTACTTGATTATCTTACTCCATAGAGTGACAGGAAGTCCTAATTCCACTGAGTTCGAAATGTGGATGTACCACTTCATAACAGTCATCTTTGCCGGTAAGCAATTCATTGACTGGGGCCATCTCATCAGCAACTGCATACATGACCAGTTAGTGCACTTCAAAACAAGTCAACGCTTCCATATGACCTCTTACTTGATATATGCTATTGCTAATTTGAGGTCATGGCCAGGGTTAAGTACTAATGGTGTCCTGAATCAAGAAACTCAAGTTTACCATTATTACAAGCAATTGCAACTTGAGGAAAGCTTTGTGTATTTCAGGCGGGTGAATGATGCTTTCACAATGTGGGCAATAAGGTTATTACAAGGAGACATTGCCACCAGAATATCAAAGGAAGTCGCTAAATTGATAAAGAAATATGGAAGTTTCTTCATCCAGTTTATGAGATTTACCTATCTTCAAGTAGGAGGATTTGAAGGTTATCCACACAAGTTACCCAGATATGTTGATGATAAGCTCATTTTAGTTGAGCTTTGTCGGCAATTGGTTTCAGTTCAAAAGAAATGTAGAGATAGAAAGAATAAAGGGGTAGCCTTTCCTATTTGTCTCAGGCACTATAGATGTGAGTCAAGTTCAAGAGCAGATGAGGCAGAAAAAGCTTTATCTAAGATCAACTTGTATCCATACCAGATGAGGTTCCCTTTTGATAGCAAGGATTATGTCAAGAACAACTTAAAGTTAGGTCCTGGCTATTTTCATTTTCCTAATCTCGAAGACTTTTGGGAGGATTGCGAAGATGAGTTTGAGGTTAGAAAAAGAGATTGGACAAGGTTAACTTTGAAGCAAATGAAAGATTTCAAGATGGATTGGACCATAGAAGGCATTGAAGATGATGGATCTGATTTGATTGATCCTATCTATTTTGAGCAAGTCCACTCCCAGCCACTTCCTAGTTTGAATTGGGCAGATCCGGAAATGAGAGATGTCAGAGAAAGAACAAGTTTTGTAATCAAGAATTCTGAAGCCTGGATTAAGAAGAAGATTACTCAAATGACTGCTACCAGACCAACAAAGGAAACTCCAAGAAGAAAAGGAAATCAGCTTGAGAGCTCTACGTCACTACATTCTTCCCATACTCCAGCTAGGGATACTCCTTCTTACCAGAATACTCAAGGAAGTGATGGAGATGAAGACCCTCCAAGGAGGAACAATCTTCAGAACACATGTGGTGATGAACCTCGACAAAAGAGAAAGAAATCTAGAGCAAAAGACATAGAAGAAGATTCTATTGCAAATCAAGAAAAGGATCAAGTTCCAGTGGAATTCTTGGATGACACGAGATTTGATGATGGAATGCATTCCATATCTCCCTCAGTTCCTATTGAATCCCCACGACAAGAAGTACAACAAAATACTTTAGTCATGGATTCATCATTTCCAAGCGATCCAAGTGATCAATTTGAAGAAATCAGAGAGGTGACAACAACACTGGTAGCAAGACAAGAAATCATCCAAGAGTCTACAGAAAATTCTTCTTTCCCATGGTTAGAACAAAGTCTATTGAAGAAGAGGAAGGTAGAAAAGCTGGTGGTACCTGAATTTAGTAGCATATCTGATCTCTTTGGAAGAGTTGAAAAACCAAAGAAACTCAAAGTATCCTCAAGAATAAAGACTGATCCAAATTCAAGGAATATGTGCTTAGAGATTGCTCAACCCATATCTGAGAAAGATACAAATGAGGCCACCTCTGCGGACTTTGTTGTGACAAAGATTGATATGGGACCTTCTTCTCATGAGTCTGATATTCAGAACTTTAATGTGATGGCAACCAGAATGGTGGAGAGAAGTGAAAAGGATAAGCAATCCAAAGATCAATTGAAACAACAAGTGCACACTTTGTCTTCTTACTTGAGATCCGTAGTTGATACCTCCACTATGCCACTAAGTGTAGATCGCCAGCCAATTATATTGACATCAGAAGGAGTAATTGAAAGGAATGTTATGGATAATCTTCAAAAATACCAAGCCTATGGAAAGGTAATTGAAGGTTGGGTAGAAAAGGTCAAAACTCTTGCATGTGATTTCCTAGTCCAAGCAAAATCTATCCATGATGAGGCCTTAATAAAGAAAAAATACTATTGAGAAAGACTTGAAGAATGTCAAGAAAGAGGAAGCAGCTTGGAAGGAAATTGTGAATGATTTCAAACAAATGATAGAAATTGGAATGGACACCCTTGCAACTGAGAAAATCCTGCCTAATAATGAAAAAGATTATCTAGAAATATGGATAGAAAGCATGAACTGGAAACTAGTGATCATAGATCAAGTTTCATCAGAGTTAGAAAAGCTCATGCTTTTATGTGATCAAGTGTGTACCAAACTCCAAGGACAACTCACTGCTCTTCTCCCAGATGTGACATTGATGGAAGATTTGCAGGTGTTACAGAATAGCTTCCAGAACATGGTAGATCACCAGCTTTTTAATAGGACAAACTTCAATGAAAATACCATGGAAAAATTGATTGATATTTACTCTTCCTTGAGAATCTCTATGTCTCAGATACTCAGCATGGTGACAGAACTAAGTGGCATTCATAGAAACTTGAAGACATGGAAAATGAGGATAGCCAACATCCTAATTCCCAAAGGAAAATCTGTCACTTTAGCCATCTGACTTTTCAGAATCTTCAGAGACAAAGGACCTAGACAACATAATGTGCCTACAGAAGCAACAGCCTCATCGACAGCACAAGGAGTTAGCTTAGAATAAGTGCAGGGATGCATTTTGTATAGTCTTCATTTTTGTTGTGTTACTCGCATCATGTTTTTGTCTTTCTTTGTAAATAACTCTCATGATCGAGTTTCCTCTCTCTCATCTCTATTTCTTTATTGTAATAAAGGATAATCTTGGCTCTTTTCATATGAGGTAGTTATCCTAAGTTCTCATTTTGGGTAGTTATTCTAAATAGTTATTTTTTCCCAAGTTGAGGAAGTTATTTCAAGTAGTTGAGGAAGTTATTTCAAGTAATTGAGGAAGTTATATAGTAGTTATAAAGGTGGTTAGGGTATGTACCTTAGGTGGTTATGACTTCACCTATATATACCTCATTTTTATTCAATGTGAAGGGGATTCCACTTTTTCACAAGCTTTGTATGAGAGACTTGGATAGTATTATTCAAGCAATTAAGCAATAGAGATCAATTAGGATGTGTGTTCAACTTATTCTCATGGGTTATTATCAATGTTCTTATGTTTAATTGATGATTACCTAATGCTTTCTCTTTAACATTGAATGTGAAGAAGATTATTTCAAGTTGTGGTATCTCAAACTTGATTATATGGAATTTATTTTAATCTAGATTCATACCTTGTATGGCGTTCAATCTTTCTTTATTGTTCATTCTTAAAATTTTTTTTTTGAAAAATCCAAATACCCCCATTATATGAGGGAGCTGCCCCTCTCAAACGTAGAGAAGAATTACCATTCTTTTTTTTGTGATTCTTCAACTGTTGTGAACACTTTGTTGCTAATTACAGGGCAAAATAGAGTTTTTCAAGAAAGTTTCTTAAAGCAACAAATCCGTTTACCAACAATATCAATATTAAAAAATTATTTAATATTACCTTCAATCTAATATATGTCACTCCCCATAACTAGTAACATCACCAAATTTAATGGTTAGCTTAATTTTTACTTAGTTGTTCTTGTTTACCCAATTAGTGTAAGGACTCCTTATTGTCATTTTTATTAATTGACGGACTTTACAAACTTAGCTAACCTTGAAACTATAATTAGGTGTTTAGATTTGCATTTATCTTTGATTTATAATTTTTAAATACAATTTCCAAATAATGTTAACCTATCCTTCTTCTAAGGTTGTGGATCACATTGCCTAGTTATCAATTACCCGCTATACCCACCCTTGCTTAGAACTTAGGGTTTTAAAATCATACATATTTTAGCTCTAACCTAGAAATAATGATATAATGTAATATCGAATTATTCATTCTTTTGATAAAGCTTTATTGTTTATAACTTTATAGTATGAACTCTCTTGACTTTATATACTTAGATTCTCTTGATGCTACTGTTAATGAATTCAATTTATTTATATGTTTTGTGATATGTGATTCCAATGTTTTTAAGCTACTTATAATATTTTATCACACTATTGGGGTTATAATATGGAAGTATTACATGATTGTTTATGTTGCTCAACTTTTATGAATTGCATTATTATGGTTCTCTGTTAGTAATTATTTAATTTGATTTTTTTATAGATTAAATCCCCATACTATATGAATAGTGATAGTGATCATGTTGTGCATGTTTCTAATGATATATTACCTTTAAGTATATTTTTTAATTTGCATGATTTACCTATAGACGATAGGATAGGGCCTACATATGATAATAATGAGGTTATACAACTTGTAGAAAATGTATTGATGACAAAATCTCACCTCCAATTCATGACATTGCATATTTCTCTTATAGGTCATAATGATATCCTACATTATACATTACATTGAAAGATTGTAGGTTTTTTCATATTTGGGACTCCCTATTTATGATTATTATCTAGATGCATTACCTCACTTTATAGATGATGATGATGTTGAAATTTATAATGATTATTCTATTACTCATTTATCTCATGATTTCTTGTGCTCTTAAAATGATTCATTAACTTGTTATATTGATACTTAATACATGACTGAATTCTAAATCTTTATGAAGAAATACTCCAAAATGACTACAATCGTTCTATGAATAACTTCTTCCTATTTGATTTTCTTAGTATCTAATTATAGACATAGATTATCACATATTATCAATTAAAATGGTCATATTCTACTTATATGACAACCGTTTGAAATGGTTTGACTCTTCTTGCTTTCTGTATATTTCATTTTCTAATTTAGCTCATACTTCATTAGTGCAATAAAAGACGGTAAATTAAACTTTAAAAATTAATAATATTCGGCAAAGCCTGCATTATGTATACCTCCTTGACTAGTTTTTTCAAATGCATATTATATGTGGAACGCGTTACACCCTAACATTCCTTGGTTCTCCATTATTTGAGTGTCTGCATTACGAAGTATCAGAGATATGAACATACATCTCTTCTGCCCAAGCCTTTCAAAACGCTATGAAGTCTATCGAAGTGGTAGATACGCAGCTTCGAGAACCTTCCCACGATCACTTGACACGTACACATGAGGAGAGCTTCTTTGTTGAACACTCTGTGGCACCTGCATTTGCATCTTATTATCTCGCTTCCATAGACAACTAGGTATACCATATTCATATATGGAGAAGTTATTGTTCGTTAGTCACTTGTAAAAGCCAATGGAGACCGACAGAATAGTGAAAGAAATACAGACATTTCCGTGAGTAGAGACGTGTGAAGTGCGATCCACACACAGCCGTTGCAAGGTAAGATCCAGTAGCCACTCCATTCTTATCTGCATCGATACAGCCTTCTCTGGGCAGAGACAACATTAGACACAGTCAACTGAAATTATTAGAGGGAAGGTTCGTGAAATAAACCTCAAGTTTTGGTAACTCCGCCGGCAGAAGTACTAGTCCCCTATTGCTGCTTTTCAATGGATTGGGCGGGAGATATTCAAAATTGAAATTCAAATTTAACAGTTGCAGCACTGTCACTGTCACTATGGAGAGTCAGAGGAGTGCCACAGTAAACAGAACGGAAACAGAAAGTTAAGAAGGGCCCACATAGCCACCTAAGCGGTCAAAGCTTAGTGTGTGCTCTTTAAGCCAGCCCATAATTGAGGACCTTGAAAATAGTACACAACCCATAGTAACCCATAACAAAAGGACCGTATAACTATTTTTGTTATAAACAAAACACAAACACTAGGGTTGCAGAAATAGAACTTGACTCAGGTTTGAACTAGGAAAAACATGTAAAGGCGTAAGCGTTTTAATTTCAATAAAAGAACGAAAACTCTTTAACTTCAAACAAATCTATAATTCTTTTAATAAATTCATTTGTTTGTCTTGAATCATTCCAAACACTCATAATGCCATTCAAGTAAATCATAAAATTTGCAAGTTTATAAGTTAAAACTACCAAGTCTATATCATTTGAATAGGTAAATAATAGTAATTTTACAAAAGTGAGTACTCTGTCATAGTATTCCCACATACAACACATTATTCAAAGATACATTACAAGACTTAAGCATTTTATAGCCTTAAGTTAACAATATCTAAGATACAAGATAAATACAATAATGAGATAAGATACTTCACTTGATCTTCAATCCACATGCCATCTTCAATGTGGTCCTTAGACTGAAGACAAGAACAAGATTCAGGTGCTTTTCCCACCCAACTATGAAGCATATGCTTCCCTAGAATTCTTAATCAAATAAGAATACCTGACCCTACACGAACTTCTTAGCAAGAAGAATTCAACATGCAAGATGGAATCTTGGTGCATGCCTAGAATGATACATGAATTTTCTATGATTCTAACTCATTTAAAAAACAAACAAGATCAAAACAAGGATATGGAAGAGAGTCATAAATACATCCATCTATTCAAATGGTCAATAAGTTACTCGACCGAGTATAATGCCATGCATAGCAATAAAAATAGTTTGGAAAAACAAACTATACTCTCTAAAACTCCATATTCAGCACCCGTCCTAGAATGCATACTTTCCCCAGATCACATGACTAGCATATTCATTCATCTAGCATGCCTAATACCTTCTAAGTTTACCTCTATGAGTATGTATGTCAAGTATTTCCATTCACAAACATACATATATAGTTCAAAAACAATTCAAACGTAAATTCATTTTGCAAGAAGAACAATCTTTTATTTTTAGCATAAATTTAATAAATTTAAAATTAAAAAGGTGTAACACATGTACGTGATAATCCTAGAGGATCCGAGTAATACTGAGAGGGGGGTGAATCAGTATTAACAAAAACTGAAACTTTCACAACCAAAACATACTTATCTGAGATCTGAAAAATATTCAACACTTAAACCAAATCTTCATAACAGATTTCCTTATCAGATCTAGATAATCATTTCCTCTTATGGAAACTTATTGTGAGACATGGACCAGCTCTGATACCATGTGAGATTTTGCCAAGATCTAGAGGCAATGGAAAGCACAAATAAGAGAGAGCAAAATAGATGATAAGAATAAACTGTATTCTATCAAGATGCAAAATATGATCAACTAGATCATTACAAAATATAGATTGATTGCTCATGATTGTCTGTACAAATAATGTAGATGAGCCTGCTTATATAGGCAAGACTAATGGATATGTGAGCACACAAACATGAAATGTGGCTCAATAAGAAACAAGGGTAGGTAGGAAATAGGTGTGGGTAGGTAGAAGAAACAATATAATATTCCACATGAGGTGGAATGTAACAACAAGATCACACCATAAAAGGTGGAAAATCTCCTACACACACTATCCCAATGTGGCACAAACACCCAAGTGTCTTATACCCAAACTATTATGAAATGCATTTCCTAAGTAAACTTAAGTAAAGTGTAATAATATTCAAGATGAATAATTATTTACACCAACACCCCCCCTTAAGTGCAACTTAGGGGAATGCACTAAAGTCTACAATGCAACTAAGAAATGCAAGATGGGTCCCGGCTACGAGACCATATTAGGTACCCATGTACAAATGCAAATGCAAGCAAAACTATGCAATGAAATCTCTCACAAAGTAGGGAAAGGGAGAAAAACCCAATGGGAAAAAACCCTCCCCCAAAAGAGAGATGATGAAAGCACACAATGCTCTCAATGATGAATGAGAAGAACAAAACTATGTCCCCCCCATAAGAGAGAAGAAAGACCATGAAGCCCTCCCTCAATGTTGAATCTCCTACAAAGATGATCCAATGATGATGACCAAAATACCTCCCCATAAGGAAAAAATAGAGCCTATGCTACACCAATAATGCCAAAGTGTGACAAAACCAGGTACCAAGTCGATGATGATGAATCACTCGCTGCAACAAAATAAAGATCAGGCATGGAGACAACCTGTTGTGAGCATCATCTGGATACACAGAAATAGCAAAAATACCAGTACAATCCAAGTCTCACGGGAGCCATGCACAAATGTGTACAATCTAAGTCTCAACTGGAGCCATGCACCAAGTCTCACAAGATATTCCTAATCTACGTGTACAAGAGGATTACATCAAATATGTCAACAATGACAAGATACAAAGAGGTGTGGCACTTTATGATAGTGCAATTACAACAGTGCTCAAGCAAGAGCATACATCATGATAAAATATTCAAATGCGGAAACATGAAAATGATGCCACCAACAAAGAAGCCCTGTAGAATACTACATATGAAGATGCCTTCGAATGGAATTTCACCAAGAGATATAAATGAATAGTTGACCCCCCATAAAAAGATCATGTTGGCACTTACAAATAATGGCAAAGTGGACTTTTGATTTCAACTTTACAACTTCTCAAAATGAGATATAAGAGACTTCAACATATACTGCTAGTGATCTAAACTGAGATCCAAGCAAAATACAAGTACTAAATAGGCAAAAAATGACTAAATACTGGAAGTACAATTTCTACTCAAAATCACTGCAAACAAATGGCAGATTATGAAAGTAGACAAAAAATTATGTACTATAAAAAAAACAACACTTGAAAAGGAGTCCATATGAGCCCAAATGAAGCCTCCAAACTTGTAAAAACTGAGATTTCATGATTTTTGAAAAACCTGTATCCAAAAATCAGACAAATCCCACACCATTGTACAGAACATGAAATTCTACCCCAAAACAAAAAAAATTGCTCGAAAAAAGGAGTCCGGATGAGTGAGATATCGCTATTTGAAAATTGCTTGCAAAATTTTAATTCTGAGAAATTTCCGCCGTGACTTCAAACTTCAAATGCCTCTAGATTTGGCCTCCGAAGTCCGATTTGGATGAAACAAAAGGCAAAACTGACTTTCTTGGACCTCCTGAATCCAATGGCAACCTTAGATTTGACCCGTCAAGCTTCAATAATAACCTGCAACAAAAATCTCCAAAATATACAACCCCAAATAGCATCAAATTTATCTCAATTGACAAACCAATGACACTCTAATGGCTCTGATACAATGTGAGACATAGACCAACTCTGATACCATGTGAGATTTTACCAAGATCTAGAGGCAATGGAAAGCACAAATAAGAGAGAACAAAATAGATGATAGGAATAAGCTGTATTCTATCAAGATGCAAAATATGATCAATTGGGTCATTACAAGATATAGATTGATTGCCCGTGATTGTCTGTACAAACAATATAGATGAGTTTGCTTATATAGGCAAAACTAATGGATATGTGAGCACACAAACATGACATGTGGCTCAATAAGAAACAAGGGTAGGTAGGAAATAGGTGTGGGTAGGTAGAAGAAACAATATAATATTCCACATGAGGTAGAATGTAACAACAAGATCACACCATAAAAGGTGGAAAATCTCCTACACACAATATCCCAATGTGACACAAACACCCAAGTGTCTCATACTCAAACTACTATGAAATGCATTTCCTAAGTAAATTTAAGTAAAGTGTAATAATATTCAAGATGAATAATTATTTACACCAACACTTATTAATCAGATGAACCATCAATTCAATATCAGATCAACAAACACAATTACCAACTTATTAACTGATTAGAATGCTTCATCAATCATATAATCATCAATACCGGTAACCACTTTAATATCTCTGATAAACAAATATAAACTGTCTTTACTGGTTATCAGAAATAAAACATGAACATCACAAGAAAAGCATACCACACATGAACACCATGTTTTTCACGTGGAAATCCAAATAGGGAAAACCACAGTGGGAAGTGGTACCCACAAATATTTTGCACTCTTTCAGAATGCGCCCTGTTAGGAGCCAAGTCGGGTTAGAAGCTTACAATGATGCACTGTTGGAGCAGACCCTATTAGGAGTCACCCGCTTAAGGGATTTACCTCATCCCTATTAGAAGCTTTGATTTGTTAGGATCAACCTCGCAAGAGGATTTATAACTCAAATAATGAGTCACCTTGTTGGGGGATTTGACAATGTGAGGCCCGTTAGGACCTACCCGGTTAAGGTATTTTAGCTGCTCTAATTGTTAGAGAACAACAGTGAATGATTTGTGTATAGCACTCTACTGCTTGCTTGATCAAATCCAATTAAGTTCTAAGTCTGCATCTCTCTAGCAGATCTTCTCACACACACTAGTTTGACTTCTCATACTTCTCAAAACCACCGACACTCCAAAACATCAACCTTGCCGACATAAATAACTTTTACAACTAGGTCGGTATCAAAACCCTAAGATTTATTACATAGATCATCACATATCTTTACAACTCATTATAGATCATCATATGGATCATTACAGTCAATTAAAAATCAATATCAGTCATTGAATGATCATAAATCGTCACAACAAGTTGATCTGGTACAAAGTCAAACCCTTAGCACATTTAGCTAAGCACTTTGCACATTCCCAAGAAATTTGTTCTTCAAACGCGTCAAAACATCTTTCAAACTCATCACGTGGTTTGTGTTGCGTTATCATCAACATGTGAACTTGATGTAGATCACCGCCAAACCAAAAATCATTACCGGTTAAGAGAATTCTTTACCAGTCTTTAAACCCTTCTTAAATCCTGGCAAAACTGTGAGAGTTGAGAAATACAACACCACAGGAGCCCAAATGATTTCTACAAGCTGAAAAACCTGTTACAAGGAGAAGCAAGAAAGCAAAATAACAGATAAAACAAATACACAAAAAATTTGTTAAAAAAGATGAGAGCTCAATATTCACAAAAAATGTGTAATGTGATAGTCCTTACAATACAATGAAAAGAATAAACCTCTAATAGGTCAAGATACCCTAAAAAGAAAAACCTAGGCTTGCACTTAATAATTAATAAAAGAATTAATTATTATGCACTAAAGTTAGCTTGAGTGTAAAAGAGATAAATGGAACTTAAATAATTAAACAAATATTATTTAATTAATCAAGTAAATACCCGAATACTCTAACACCCCCTCTTAAGCTAGACTTAGGGAGAAGTTAAAACCTAGAACAACTATTGAAAGCAAGAAAGATGGGTCCTGGCAACAAGGCCTGATCAGGTACCCAAATACAACCAAATCACTATGAACCGGAGAAATAGAGAAAACCACGTGGGAACAAAACTCTAGTCCAAACAAAGATGGAAAAAGAAAGAAGAAGGACTGAAAAAGCCTCCAAACAAGAATGTTCCAAAAGGATAGGAACAAGAAAAAATTAGAAGAATCATTGAAGCATGAAGAACCTGCAAACACTGTCGAAGAGTAACTGTTGATCTGAAGAACCTCCACTAAAATAGAACATGACCAGGTAGAGAAGATTGTAATCTGTATGAGTGCTCTCAAATGACACTACTTGAATAAGAAGGCAAACAAAGGCAAACAACTGAACTCGAAGATATAGATGGCATGAGAAACCAAAGCCGGAAGAGCTGATCAATCGAACTAAGGAAGCATTAGAACCAACAGGACAAACCTCCCCATAATGATGAAGAGGGAGAGGGACAGGTACACTGAAAAGAACGACCAACAAGAACTACACGATGAAGAACCAGGAACATTGAAGGCGCGGAGACAGTACATAGTGTCGTGGAAGGAGCACTCACTTGACACACAACATGAGGCGAATGTCGTGGAAGGAACACTCACTGGACAAAGGTAGATGACAAACAAAAGGCAAACATCAACCCCCTCATGGCACTTTATAAGTAGTGCATGTACAATAAGACACAAGATGTGCAAGATCCTAAGTAAACAATGCATGATGGCACTTTATCTTAGTGTGTTTGCATAAAAGAAGCTACAATGATAAGAAGATTGAAAATAGAAAGGAGAACCAAAATAGAGACATCCTACTCAGAGAAGAGATCTCAGGACCTGAAACAACCAAGATATCCACCGAGTGCTGAAAAAGAAAAAAATTAAAGAAAACATTCCTGAAATAGAATCTGGAATGAAAACTCATATGGTTGGAAAGTACACAGGACAAGCTTTCCAACGATATAAAGTTTTCTAAAAACGGAGTTCGGATGCTCAATCTATGGCTCCCAGAGTGCAAAAAAGAGACCCCACTTTGACTGGAAAAAAACACAGTCAAACAAAAAAATTGGAAAAAAATTCCAACATCACGAGGTCCGGCTCGGAACTAGCTTTTCGATGCTTATTTGTTTTCGAAAAAATGACTTTGTTTGCCCAAGTTATGAGGAAAAAACCAAACTCCCCTTCAAAACAAGAGGGAGGGGTAGTCTGGTGGCAGGGTCGAGCAGAGGTGGCCCATGGGCGACGCAGTGGTGGTGGCCGGGTGGCACGATGGTGGTCAGGCAGTGGGTTTCGGCGGGCACAGGAGGCAGTCGGGAAGCACAGGGAGCGGCTGACGAGGGAGAGCACTGGCGGTGAAGGTGGCGGTGGGGAGAGCACCAGCGGTGGCGGGAAGGGCGCCAACGGGGCGGGCGCAGCGCGAGCGACGATAGTGGGTGCAGGGGCCGGGAGACCGATGGGGGTCGAGGGCCGACGGGTGACGAGGAGCCGGGGGCCGGAGGCAGGCGCGAGCACAACGGCGGGGAGTCGGGGGCCGACTGGCGGCAGGGGCCCGCTCTGATAGCGACAGCGGGTTTGCGACCTATCAGGGGGCCCCATGGTACCCTGCGTACTGTGGGGCTACCACCCAAAAAAACTTTTTTTGATTTTTTTTTGTAAAAAAAGACCTTTCGCCTTTTAAAAGATTTTTTGATTTTTGATTTTTTTCCTTCTTTTTTTGAAAAATAAAAAAATTGGCCTGCATGTCGTAAAAAGGCAAATTTTTTTTTTGAATTTTTCTCTCGAACTGCGTGCTAGAGCCGTACGACCTGGTATTGAAGAAAAAATTAGCCCAGAGGCTCAAGAGTCAAAACTAGGCAAGTTTTATATGACTATAGGGGTTTTTGGGCTTTCTGAGCATGATGGTGAGATCCGTTTAGGTCCAAAGTGCTCGAAAGGCCTATCCCTAAGTACAAAAAAAACTTCCTAGAAAACCCCAGATCTGCTTCCAATGTAAAAATTCTCAAAACAAGAACAAATAGTTGCAGATCTGAAGCTCTGATACCGTGTGAGAGTTGAGAAATACAACACCATAGGAGCCCAAATGATCTCTGCAACCTGAAAAACCTGTTACAAGGAGAAGCAAGGAAGCAAAATAACAGATAAAACAAATACATAGAAAATATGCTCAAAAAGATGAGAGCTCAATATTCACAAAAAATGTTTAATGTGATAATCCTTACAATACAATGAAAAGAGTAAACCTTTAATAGATCAAGAAACCCTAGAAAGGAAAACCTAGGCTTGCACATAATAATTAATAAAATAATTAATTATTATGCACCTAAAGTTAGCTTAAGTGTAAAAGAGATAAAGGGAATTTAAATAATTAAACAAACATTGTTTAATTAATCAAGTAAATACTCGAATACTCTAACAAAAACTTCATCAGAAATTCAAAACATGCCTTCCAATAACCATCATAGGATGCAGTTTCGGTTACATACTCAAATCCATCATAAAAGCTTATGTATCAAACCACAAGTCACCAAACATCGCCAATCACCCGATTCCATCAAAACTTATCTGTTTTACCAGTTAAGATCATAATTCGTAGTCTTGTCGGTAAACTCTGTCAAACTGTCAAACTCTTACTCCGGTAGACCAAATCACTTAGCCAACAAGTCAATCACCAAAAACCAACTGTAAACATCATTAAACATCAGTTGAACCTGTTTTCCATCAATGACAATATAAATAACTGATCATGACATGACAAAATCTCTTGTGCCACAAACAACTGTCTTCAATCTTCGCCACCAAACAATCATTTACATTAGTATTTAGATGAGATAAATTGCCTCTAGTCTGCTTCCCAATAGAAATCAATTCTCCATTATTTCCAAGAATCATGCACACTCCGCTTTTGAATTCATGTAGATATCCCTTATCATTAAGTTGTCCAACACTCAAAAGGTTATGTTTTAGTCCTTCAACCCAAAAGACATCATCTGCATTGCTCTTCCCATTTAATGAAATAGATCCTTTACCATTGACCATGCAGGGAGAGTTATTACCAAATATTACAACACCTCCATCAAACTCTTCAAGGGATAGGAAAGTATTTTTGTCACCGGTCATGTGGTGTGAGCAACCACTATCTATTATCCATTCGTCGTTGTTATCCATATGAGACACTAAAGCCTTCTCATCAGTCAAATCCTCCTTCACAACAACAAATACTATCTCCTCGTTGTCATCTTCTTCCGATTCATCATTGATCACACCTTCATCCACTGCAACATAACAATGTTTCTTGCTTTTTCCTTTGAATCTCCTAAAATTATCTTTCTTATCAGCGTTAGGGTAGTTAGCAGCTATGTGTCCAATCTTACTACAAGAGAAACAATTCAAGGGTAATTTATCTTTATATTTACCTATTCCTCTAGGGGATCTTCTAGCCACTAATGCCTCAAGCTCCATCAAATGATCTTCATCACCACCATCACCTCTGCTACCGCCATGACTAGACTTGCAGTCATGATAATGATAAACATATTTTCCTTTCTTTGCTGATGTATCAGTTACTGAAACCTTACAGGCGGATTCAAAAGGTTTGGAAACACTATTATCAAAATTGTTAAGTTTAAATACAGTTAAATTTCCAATTAAAGAATCACCAGTAACTTTATCTTTTGAAATGGATCTCAATTCTTGAATAGAAGACACTCTGATAGAATACTGTGGTAAAAGAGTTCTAAGAATTTTTCTAACAATAGTATCATCTTCAATCTTACCTCTGACACTCTTTATTCTACCTACAACTTCCTTAATCCTTTGTCCATATTGAGTTATGTTCTCACCGTCAACCATTTTCATATCATCAAATTTTCCTCGTAGACTCTCTTCCTTTACCCTTTGCACATGTTCATCTCCTCCATAGATTAAATTTAATTTCTCCCATACTTCATTTGCAGTTTCTAATCCATGAACATCAATATATTCAGAGTCAGATAGAGTACTTACAATTGCTTTAAGAGCCTGAATATTTTCCTGTTGTTCTTTGAGCTCATCTAGTGTCAAGGGACTAGTAGTAGGTGCAACATACTTTCTTATCACATTATTCCAGTACTGTGAACCCATTCCTTTAATGTATATCTTCATCCGATCACTCCATATCCGATAGTTGTCCTTGGTAAACTTGGGACCCTCCTTCTTCATCATCTTTCACATAATCTTTCCCTCAAGCTGTTAGGATTTCTTCACAAGGAGGACCAATGCTCTGATACCAATTGATAATCCTAGAGGATCCGGTTAATACTGAGAGGGGGGTGAATCAATATTAACAAAAACTGAAAATTTTAGCACCAAAACAGACTTATCTCAGATCTGAAAAACATTCAACACTTAAACCAAATCTTCATAATAGATTTCCTTATCAGATCTAGATAATCATTTCCTCTTATGCAAACTTATTAATCAGATCAACCCTCAATTCAATATCAGATCAACAAACACAGTTACAAACTTATTAACTGAACAAAATGCTTCATCAATTATATAATTATCAATACCAGTAACCACTTTAAGATCTCTGATAAACAAACATAAACTGTCTTTACCGGTTATCAGAAATAAAAATGTGAACATCACAAGAAAAGCATACCACATATGAACACCATGTTTTTCACGTGGAAACCCAAATAGGGAAAAACCACGGTGGGAATTGGTACCCACAAATATTTTGCACTCATTCAGAATGTGCCCTGTTAGGAGCCAAACCCGATTAGAAGCTTACAATGATGCTCTGTTAGGAGAAGACCCTGTTAGGAGTCACCTGGTTAAGGGATTTACCTTAGTCATGGAAGCTTTGATCTATTAGGATCAACCTCGTAAGAGGATTTAGAACTCAGATATTGAGTCACCCTGTTAGGGGATTTTAC
Organism: Cryptomeria japonica; assembly: GCF_030272615.1. Taxonomy (NCBI): domain Eukaryota; kingdom Viridiplantae; phylum Streptophyta; class Pinopsida; order Cupressales; family Cupressaceae; genus Cryptomeria; species Cryptomeria japonica. The sequence goes on from NC_081405.1 coordinate 545,057,065, forward strand.
AACGTGAGGCTTGTTAGGACCTACCCGGTTAAGGTATTTTAGTTGCTCTAATTGTTAGAGAACAACAGTGAATGATATGTGTATAGCACTCTATTGCTTGCTTGATTAGATCCAATTAAGTTCTAAGTCTGCATCTCTCTAGCAGATCTTCTCACACACACTGGTTTGACTTCTCACACTTCTCAAAATCACTAACACTCCAAAACATCAACCTTGTTGACATAATTAACTTTTACAACTAGGTCGGTATCAAAACCTTAAGATTTACTACATAGCTTATCATAGATCTTTACAACTCATTAGAAATCATCATAGGGATCATTACAATCGATTACAAATCAATATCGACCATTGAATGATCATAAATCGTCACATCAAGTAGATCTGGTACAAAGTCAAACCCTTAGCACATTCTGCTAAGCACTTTACACATTCCCAAGAAATTCATTCTCCAAACGTGCCAAAACATCTTTCAAACTCATCATGCAGTTTGTGCCGCGTTATCATCAACACGTGTACTTGATGTAGATCATCGCCAAACCAAAAATCATTACCTGTTAAGAGAATTCTTTATCAGTCCTTAAACCCTTCTTAAACCCTAACAAAACTTCATCATAAATTCAAAAAATACCTTCCAATAACCATCATAGGATGTGGTTCCGGTTACATACTCAAATCCATCATAAAAGCTTATGTATCAAACCACAAGTCACCAAACATCGCCAATCACCCAATTCCATCAAAACTTATCTGCTTTACCGGTTAAGGTCCTAATTCACAGTCTTGTCGGTAAACTCTGTCAAGTTCTTACTCCGGAAGACCAAATCACTTAGCCAACAAGTCAATCACCGAAAACCAACTGTAAACATCATTAAACATCAGTTGAACCTGTTTTCCATCAATGACAATATAAATAATCGATCATGTCATCTTCCTCTACCAGTACAATCATCCACCATCATCTCATCTTCATCAATTATGCCAAACATGCCAATAGTATTCACATATTTGCATATTTAAAAGAATACAAAAATGAAAGTTATGTGTACACGCTCTTATAAATCTATGTATCTCATGTGATTTGAGTTTACTTTAAACATGTGTTATCTCATTGTTTCAGTTATTCATCATCTATGTTTCGGTTTTCCAATTCAAAAATAAGATTTAGTATATGTTTCAATAACAGTGATGAATTTCCAGAATTCAAGTTTACATGTATATATTTACTTTCATGATTTATAACTAAGTTTTCTTGTTTAAATGTTTTCTATAGGTTCGTACAAGTTTCGTATGAATCAACATATTATCCCTTTTCAGATTGAGATCTGAGAATACATATATATCGACATATAATGAAACCCTTCTTCTGCTATATTCAGTATATATACATATATATTTAGACACACACACACACACACACACACAAATACATACACACACACATACATACATATATTTATATTTATATGTATGTATATGTGTGTGTGTGTGTGTATATATATATGTATGTATGTATGTATGTATGTGTAGGTATGTATGTATGTATGTATGTATACATATGTGTGTGTGTGTATGTATGTATGTATGTATGTATGTATGTGTGTGTGTGTATGCATGTATGTATGTATGTGTATGTATGTATGTATGTATGTATATGTGTGTGTGACATGTATGCATGTATGTATGTATGTGTAGGTGTGTGTGTGTGTGTGTGTGTGTGTGTGTGTATGTATGTATGTATGTACACACACACATATCTGTGTGCGTGTGTGCATGTGTATGTATATATATGTATGTATGTATTCATGCATGTATGTATGTATATATGTACATATATATATATATGTATGTATGTATGTATATGTACACACACACACATATATGTATGTATGTACATACATACATACATACATACATATGTGTACACACACACACACATATGTACATATGCATATGTGTGTACATACATACATACATACATACATACATGCATACATACATATACATGTGTGTGTGTATGTATGTATGTATGTATGTACACACACATATATGTGTGCGTGTGTGCATGTGTATGTATATATATGTATGTATGTATTCATGCATGTATGTATGTATATATGTACATATATATATATGTATGTATGTATGTATATGTACACACACACACACACATATGTATGTATGTATTCATGCATGTATGTATGTATATATGTACATATATATATATATATGTATGTATGTATGTATATGTACACACATACACACACATATATGTATGTATGTACATACATACATACATACATACATACATATGTGTACACACACACACATATATGTACATATGCATATGTGTGTACATATATATGTACATACATACATACATACATACATACATACATGCATACATACATATACATACATATACATACATACATACATATATGTACATATATACATGTACATACATACATACATACATACATACATACATACACACACACATATATACACACACACACACACACACACACACACACACACACACACACACACACACACACACACATATATATATATATATATATATATATATATATATATATATATATATATATATATATATATATATATATATATATATAAAGATCTATAGTGCTGATTTAATCTTAAGCTAAAACAAAGATGTAAGTTTCAACAAACATCGATACAATTTTGACAATCAAATATTTCATATAACCGACAGAGACATATATATCTGCCAAAGATTTCATTCTTCTAAAGACAAAAAAACAATTTGTCTAACATTCAATCATAATGCAAAAAGAAACAATTCAGCCTACCTCTAAATTTGATTCCTGAATTTGAATGAACAAATGACCTGTTGAATGATATCGATTCTCCCTTCCTCCTCTCTTTTGCTATTTTTCCCAAATCAGCGAAGTGTTTTCAGAGTATCCTTCTTTCCTTTTCTACTGTGTTTTTAAAACAATACATTTTTCCTTTATGCTGCTAGGCGTTAGTTTTTTCCTGACTTCCTAGCTTAAACTCTTTGTTCTTTCCTCGTTTATTGTGGTTTGAATATGTTCAATGGCCTGGGAGAGGCACATTGCCCTCCTTCTCAGGCTTATTACTTACCAAATGCAGTGGTGGAGGTTTAAAACACCAGGTAAGTAAGAGTTTCGGTTCACACAGTCTCCCTATTCAAATTGATAACCACGTGTTTTAATTTCCTTGCCAGGTCAATTTCCCATATATATATATATAAATCCATAAATCAATGACGAAAAATAAACATAGTATTCATCTATTTATTTGGAATATATAAAACTCCATCTGCATGAACAATGTAAATAACAACCATCAAAAAGTGTGCATAGTCATTTTAAAAATGTTCAAATCAATCTATTTTTAAAACTATGACTTCAATTATGAGAAATCCATATAAGAATTCATCAGTCAAATTTAAACAAGCATTCTATTTAAAGCCATTTTAAATGTTTATTTATGCAAGATGCATTCTATGAAGTTTAATGTGGTGTGTGAGATTCCATCTCCATACTGAGTTAAAAGATAAAACAACTCTACATGAACCAAGTTCTCGCCTTCATCCACGTTCACCTGTTCCTGTATTCACTTGCACTCGATTGTTCATAGCAATGACAATCCCCAATTTTCACAATAAAATAATTTAAATCATTCATTTGCATTTAAATTTCTATTTCCATTCAATTTCATTTCATTATCCATCTAGTTCAATTTAAATTCATTTCTATTTCCATTCATCCATATAACATAAAATATAAATAATTTTATTAATTTAATAATTACAATTAAATATAAATAAAAATGGTACGTGACAAAACAATAAAAATATAGCCCAAAAACTTGTTTAGCTTACAAAACTTCAATTGCCAGGGTTAGAGTAAGTTTTAACAAAATAGATGAAAGATAACAAGTAACAAGTATAATATTTCTCCATTACAAAAACATTAGACAAGAATCATAACCAAACCAAGGTTGGTTTAAGGAAATGTACAAAACAAAAAGGATAGTAAACTTAAACCAAAACAACCCTTAACTTATTTTAGTTTAGAAACAAAGAATGAGTGACTAAGGATTAAATACACCTAAAAACCTCTTTCGGCCTGAGAAACTGTAATAACCCACCATAATTAACTCAACAAAATTGACCATTCTTTTCTTTTTTTTTGTTTAATTTAATCATTGTGTTTGATTCAATTGCATACTCTGGGCATCCATCCATTTGGATTAGGCATTCATCCATCCTGGATGAGCATCTAACCATACAGGTTAGGAATTTGTCCATACGGGACATAAGATTTCATCTATCCAATACGGGATAGGCATCTACCCATACGGGGTAGGCATCTATCCAATCGGGATAGGAGGTGCTTTGGCCAGAGACTTAGACTCATCGGGACCATTCGGGTCCTGAGCCACTCACTAAGTACTACACTCTTCTAACAGAAGTGCACCGAGGTCGCTGTCCTTAGGAGTAATTAAATAACATAATACAAGCTTGAATTCCGCCTCGGAATTTGGCTTAAAGCCTCGAGAAGTCAAGCGAATCCATATGGGATTCCTTCTGAGTATGCATTGAATTACTTTTTCCAATTTAATTATCTTATCTTTCAAAATAGGATTTTTACTCAATCTTTCTTTTACCAAGCCTAGACCCCACCCATGAACGCTTGAGTACGAGGGACAACTCCGTCCCAAGACTGCCTACATACCCACTTCGGCATAGGATCAAGGCGTAAAGTATGTAGTTCTATTTTCTACTCTATGGTTTGATGTAAACTGATTAGTGGGTACGCAACCCTTTCTAGGGTCAATGTCCCAGACAATTTCTTTGCGGTTTCTACCCACGGTGGTAGCGCTTAAGCTAAGGCTCAAGTTGGCCTATTGGTTGTGGCCTAAAAACAACTAGATCCTAATTCTTATCATAAGCGTCACCCTTGACCAATTGTCAATTGACAACAATTCTTCGAGATTAAATCAATTTTCATAAAAGCATTTCACTCATCATCCCTATAGGGGTTTACTATAGTTTAACTCAGCGGATGAAAGATCATTTTAGAATTATCTTATTAAATTATTGATCCAAGGGGGATTACCCACCCCTTGGATTTTAACTTCCAAGTGTCCCTTATTACTCCCCGACGATTTATAGGGACAATGCCACAGACGTTGTTGATGCAGCTTTATTAGGCGTTAAGTGCAGTAGTTCAACACGACGACATTACCTATAAGCGTGACCTAGAGGCACTGTATATACCGAACGCTGCTAGGTTTTGGTTTTCCAACTTCCTTTGTTTAATTTTCTAACTTATGATAAACATCATGCTTGAAAACGATTATGACTTGAACATGCAAAATTTAGACATTGCAAAAATTAATTAATTAAAAAAACTACTTGATGAATTTTGCGGCATAAAAATCATAACTAAAATTATTTGTTATTCGAAACTTGAAACATAACTTGCATAATAATGACAATTATGAAACTTGCATATTAATAATTAAACACATAACTTGTATGGAGACGAAAACGTCAATAAATGTAATTAATGTGTAAGAAATTGCATGAAGCGAGGGTAGTGTAAGTTACATGCAAGAATAATCACTTATAAAGTCACTAGTACCAAAAATAGAACTTAGCTTAGACATTTGGTTCAAAAGTATTTATAAATTTATTGGTAGATGCCAACTAAGTGCCCCAATGGATCTTAAATAGATTGAATATCTCTAATTATGAAATTCACTAAAGATAAATTAATTGTAGAATTACTAGACATAATTCAATTATGAATTTAACTACACAATGATCTCAACTGTTGATAAATTCTTCTAAGTTAAACTTAAAATTTCAAATTATTATATATATATATATATATATATATATATATATATATATATATATATATATATATATATATATATATATATATATATATATAACTAATTAAATAAACGAATTTCCCTTTTTTTAATTTTCAAAAACTAAAAAAAAATACAACAAATGCGAATCCTATTTAATGAAAAAGGGGAGTGGGGACCCACGGGTCCCGTCACCCCTATGGTCATGCAGGTGCAGGTCCGTAGAGGTGAGGGGATGCCGTGGGCCCCTCCACTCCCCCTGCGGCCACTGCCGTGACAATGACCGCATGGGTATTGGAGGGTACCACTACCCCCCTTGGCGGTTACCTTAGTCGCCTCCCCTGCATGAAGCCCAAAGCGTGATCGGCATAAATTCTGAATGCCAAGTTTTATCTTTATTTTTATATTTATATTAAAATTCACCTTGAAACATTTACTATATTCATTTCACATGATATAAATTATATATATATATATATATATATATATATATATAGCTTAAATTTCCAGAATATTAAATTGCATAAAAGGAGAATATATAAACAGGTATGTGCATAAGGGAAAAAAAATATTAATGCAAGAGTAAGAAATTTAATCCCAGGGACGAAAATATAACAAAGAAATAATTTGCTCCAGCGATGCATAGATTATCAAGGAAGTAGGTAGATGTTTATGTTGAGAAATACAAAGCTCACACAGAGGGATTTTATTTTATCCAACTAATATTCACAGAGAGTAGCATATAACCATGAAAATAAAAATAAACAAATGAGATTAGGGATTTATTCACATGAAAGAATTTCATGGAGAATTATTAACAGAGAGATGTATATAATCAGATTAATGTAACCAAATGAGAGTAAGGATTTGTTTACGGGGATGAACAACACAGAGGATTATTCATAGGGAAATATATTCCTCAATTTCAACTGATATCCATAGAGAGATTTGTATTCAAAGAATGAGATTCAGATTTCCATTCGAAAAACCAGAGAAATGAATTAGAGGGAGGAAATAAAGATTGATCTAATCTAATTCCCAACAAGGAATTGAAACAAAATTGATCTAATTCTCATCAAGGAATTGAAACAAGATTGATCTAATATTTTTCTCAGCAAGGAATTGAAACAAAATTGATCTAATTCTCATTAAGAATTGAAACAAGATTGATCTGATCTATTTCTTAGCAAGGAATTGAAACAAAATTGATCTAATTCTCATCAAGGAATTGAAACAAGATTGATCTAATCTATTTCTCAGCAAGGAATTGAAACAATTTTTTTTTACTAATCTGATTCACAGCAAGAATAAGATGCATGATTTCAAATTAAATAAAACTAAATTAAAATAACCTGGATGCTTGCAATTGATGTAGAATCCCCTATGAATTCTTCAATTAGCTTCCCTTGATCCTTTAAGCTTGGAAAAATTTCTCCAAAACAACCTTAGCTATTCTCCAAAATGAAATATGACTACCAAAACAATTATTTGAGAAAAGAATTTCTTCAAAGAATAACCAACTCCCATTTTTGAAAACTTTCATATCATTTATAAGAAAAATCCCTCCATTCCACTATCTAGAAAATTTAATTAAAAAGGAGATTCTTTTCCAATATTGGAGGTCATGCAAATTGATTAAACTTAGCGCGGGAGTTACATGCAAGGTGGTGGAGATTCATCTAGAAGCTTCTTATTCTTCCTACAACATGTGCCATAATTGGGAGTGGAAAATAAATAAATAAAAATAATGCCTTTTGAATTATATTCTCCAAGTGTGTGCATGTATATTCATTTTATTCTTTTATAATATTTATTCAATCATTTTGAGTAGTTTAACCAAAATATAGTAGAATTGTATTTTAAATCCAAAAGTGATAAAGGAGGGTTGTGACATCCTCCCCCCCTTAATTTGTGCATCTTCCCAATGCACTTATTGAATGTATCCAAAAGAGTCTATAGTTCATGATTAGCTTAAAACAAAAAAAAGAAACAACTGTTGTATTTCCTTAGTATCCTCCCACGTGGCATTCTTTTCATCATACTGGTTCCATTGTACTTTGCATTGATCAACCTCTCTATTGTGCAACTAGCACTGGCGCCTCTCTAAGATTTTGAATGGCTCTATCATTATTCCTCCCATTTCCTTGACCTGTAAAGCATCCCAATTCAAAATGTGTTTCTCATCAGGTACATATTTTTTAAGAAGAGATACATGGAAGACATCATGGATTCGGCTCAACTGGGGAGGTAAGGCCAAACGGTATGCAACTGGATTAATCCTTTCCAATATTTCAAAGGGTCCAACATAACGAGGTGCAAGCTTAGTCTTTTTCACAAATCTTATGGAACTCTTGTGTGGCCTAACCCTTAGGAAGACTTTCTCTCCCACCTCAAACTCCCTTGGTGTCCTGTTTTTCTCTGCATAACTTTTCTGCCTATCTGAGGCTTCCTTCAATCTTTGCCTAATTTCCTTAGTTTTCCTTTCCATTTCCTTCAACATATCTGGTCCAACAATTACTCTATCTTCAAGACTATCCCAACTCAATGGTGTTCGACATGGTCTACCATACAATGCTTCGAAAGGTGCCAATCCCAAAGATGTTTGATATGTATTATTGTAAGCAAACTCTACCAAAGGTAGGTACTCTTCCCATTTCTTCTGTTGGTCCATGCAGTACGTGCAAAGTAGGTCTTCCATAATCTGATTTGTCCTTTCTGTCTGACTGTTGGTTTCCGGATGGTATGCAGTGCTAAAATTTAGTTGACTTCCCATAGCTGACTGAAGAGTTGTCCAAAACCTTGAAGTGAATCTAGCATCTCTATCTGATATGATTTTCTCTGGTATTCCATGCAACCTAAATATTTCCTCAACAAAACACCTAGCCAAGGTAGGTGCATCATCTGTTAGGTTCCCTGGTATAAAGTGTGCCACCTTAGTGAGTTTGTCAATTACCACCATTATCGTATCATGTCTAGAAGGTGACGTGGGTAACCCTTGCATAAAATCCATGCTAATAACTTGCCACTTGTGTTGAGGTACATCATGTAATTGTAACAATCCAACTGGATGTCTATGTTTTGCCTTTACTCTTTGACACTCCAAACATTTAGCCACATACTTGACTATGTCATTCTCCATCCCTTGCCAAAAGTATAACTTCTTTAGATCTGCATAAAGTTTGTTAACTCCTGGGTGCCTTGAATAAGGGGCATTGTGAGCCTCCGACAAGACTACTTCCCTTAAGTCTCCTAAATTAGGAATATAGATTCTATTATTGTATCTGAGCAACCCATCTTTGTCTAATGTATACCCTCCAATCTTAGGATCGGTTGGATCGTGTTCTAATGTCAATTTGACCTGCTCATACCATGGGTCGTGACCTTGCTCATCCATCACTTGCCTTTTGAAGGAAGTTTTGAATGTTGCTATAGTCATCAAGTGTCTCCTCCTACTCAAAGCATCTGCCACCCTATTTTCCTTCCCCTTAATATATTCAATTTCAAAATCATATTCACTTAGAAACTCTAACCACCTTCTTTGTCTGGCATTTAAGTGGGGTTGGGTAAAGATGTACTTTAGTCCTTGGTTATCTGTCTTTAACTCAAAGGGCTTCCCTAGCAAGAAGTGTCTCCATTTCTGTAGGGCATGCACAATCGCTGCTAACTCTAAGTCATGGGGTGCATAATTAACTTCATGAGTCTTTAGCTTTCTGGATTCGTAAGCTACTACCCCTTCATCTTGGACAAGTACTCCTCCTAAACCTTCAATAGAAGCATCAGTTACGACTGTGAAGTGTCCATTCGGATCTGGTACTTTTAGAATGGGTGCTGAAGTTAGTTTTCCCTTCAAGATTTGGAATGCCTTATCACTTTGTTCTGTCCATACAAACCTTTTACCCTTCCTTTGTAAGGAGGTGATGGGGTTTTCTATCTTAGAGAATCCTTCCACAAACCTCCTATAGTAATCTGGTAGCCCCATAAAGCTTCTTACCTCTGAAACATTTTTAGGGATCGACCATTCTACTATTGCCTTTATCTTATCTGGATCAACTGCTATTCCTTCCTTTGATATTATATGCCCAAGGTAGTGAATCTTTTCCTCGAAGAAGGCACATTTTGACAATTTCCCATATAACTTATGTTCTCTCAACCTTTGCAAAACAATTTGTAGGTGTACTAAATGTTCCTCCTCATTCCTAGAGTAAATCAATATGTCATCCAGAAATACCAAAACAAATTTATCCAAGTAGTCATGGAGTACACTATTCATTGGGTTCATAAATGTAGCTGGGGTGTTGGTTACACCAAAAGGAACTACTGTGAATTCATAATGCCCATATCTAGTCCTCAAAGCTATCTTCAGAATGTCTTCCTCCTTAATTCTGAGTTGATGGTACCCTGACCGGAGGTCTATCTTTGAGAAAACTGCTGCTCTTTTCATTTGGTCAAAAAGATCCTCTATGCGAGGTAAGGGATATCTATTCTTTATTGTGACCTTGTTCAACATCCTATAGTCGATGCATAGTCTTAAGGTTCCATCCTTCTTCTTAACAAACAAGACTAGCGCTCCCCATGGTGATACACTTGGTCTTATTAATCCCTTAACTAGGAGTTCCTCTAATTGCATCTTGAGTTCTTGCAATTCAGTTGTGTTCATTTGGTAAGGTGCTCTTGATACTGGTTCAGCTCCTGGTAGTACTTCAATAGAAAAGTCAAACTTCCTTTTAGGGGGCAAGCTGGGTAATTCTTCTGGAAAAACATCCTTGAATTCTTTTAAGAAAGGGGTATTTTCAAAGGTTGGTGTATTTTCCTCTTTTCCTTCATCAATTTCAACCATATAGATTTGGCCTCCTCTTCTTCTTTCCTTCTTTAATTGCATGGCTGATATGGTTTCTATATTAATGGGATTAATCTTTCCTTGGATTTTTACCCTTCTTCCTCCATCATCCAAATATTCAGCAACTTTATTATAGCAATCTACATTAGCTTGATGGTCTATTAACCAACTCATTCCAATAATTATATCATATAATCCTAGGGGTGCCACATAGAGATCTACCCTTGTTTCAAACTTAGGAAATTGTACCCTTGCTCTCGACAAACACTTAGTTACTTCCCTAGTTGCCTTATCCCCATATTGAACCGTCCATGATGACTCCATTTGATTAAATTTTAATGTTTATTTGCTTACTAATTCAGGTGAGATGAAACATTCAGATGACCCAGTGTCAATTATAATTGAAATTGGTTGTTTCGCTAAAATCTCTTAATTCAAAATACTTTTCCATTTCATTTAACCAATTCTCAGCTCCTTCACCAATTTGCCTCCCATCGAACTTAGGAGGGGTGATTTTCTTTAGATCCTTGGAGAGTTCCAATATGTTATTTTCTTTTCTGTTACCCACCATATTCCCTTGATTGCTACCAGGGTTTCCATTTTCAGTACCAATTCTATTTTCAAAGTCATTCTGCCTTTCCCTAAGGTTCTGAATTGATTGTTCCAAGAAGTTGATTTTATCTCTTTGTTCGGTTAGAAGGTTGATTATAGCCTTGACCCCATCTTCATTATTTCCTGGGTTATGTTGATCCCCTTCATGGTCTTCCTCATGGGTTTCTTCATGGTTTTCCTCACGGTTTTCTTCCCTTTGACTCCTAGTGGTAGTGCGTCTTCCATTACCCCTTCCTCTTCCTCTAGCCATTCTAGGTTTTTACCTGAAAGTTAAATTATGTAGTTAGTTCTTGATTTAAGATTTTAAAATTTAATTTCTATCATTGCAAAACATTCCCTTAGTTGTGTAAATTGAAGTGAGCACAAGGCCTAGAGTTGAACCTTTGCTTTGATACCACATGTAATAACCCACCATAATTAACTCAACAAAATTGACCATTCTTTTTTTAAAAAAAAATTTAATCATTGTGTTTGATTCAATTGCATACTCTGGGCATCCATCCATTTGGATTAGGCATTCATCCATCCGGGATGAGCATCTAACCATACGGGTTAGGCATTTGTCCATACGGGACATAAGATTTCATCTATCCAATACGGGATAGGCATCTACCCATACGAGGTGGGCATCTATCCAATCGGGATAGGAGGTGCTCTGGCCAGAGACTTAGACTCATTGGGACCATTCGGGTCCTGAGCCACTCACTAAGTATGACACTCTTTTAACATAAGTGCACCGAGGTCGCCGTCCTTAGGAGTAATTAAATAACATAATACAAGCTTGAATTCCGCCTCGGAATTTGGCTTAAAGCCTCAGGAAGTCAAGCGAATTCATACGGGATTCCTTTCGAGTATGCATTGAATTACTTTTTCCAATTTAATTATCTTATCTTTCAAAATAGGATTTGTAGTCACATAAATCTGTCCATTTTAATTAAATGAATATTTTGTATTTATTTGATTAAAAATCCACTAAGCCATCAATTAATTAAATTAATATTTAATTAATTCATCCCTAAACATTCTTCTATTAATTAAATAAATTATTCAATTTATTTTAATTAATTCATTAAACCAAATACAAATCAATTAAATAAATAAAATCTATTTATTTAATTAAATCCCCCTATTCCTCTTTTAAATAAATTAAATAAAACATTTATTTAAATCATTATCCCCACCCCACTTGCATTTTCCTACAAATGCAACTTGTACATATTTATTGAAATAAATGAATTTTTATTTTAATAAAATCTTATTTTCCCTCACCCACCAAATCCACTTGCAAAATCTAATCCCCTTCTAGATTCTTCTAACCCCTTCCTGATTAGCCTAATCCATCCCCTAATTATTGTCACATTCCTAAGCAAAATGGAGTCACTTCTCAAAGACTCCAAAGTCTTTGAAAAGCATTTAATGCTTTGTGTGTTCAACAAATTAACCTCCAAAGTCTTCCAAGACCACTAATGGCTCTTACATGACCATTTATGGCTCTTACATAACCATTTATGGTTATTTCAATCTTGTCTCCCCAAACATTTATTGTTTGACCATATTCATCCATTTCACATTTGCACAAGATTTTATCCATTGGATAAAAGCTTTATTCTTTGAATAAAGAGTTTATTCATTCAACCAACCTTGACTCTAAAATCCCAGAGTCATGTTAGGCATTTAATGCTTATTCCCTCTCCTCTCAACCTATCTCACATTGACACTTGTCATCTTGGGATTGGGTTGAAAGCCCTCACATGGATTTGAAATCATTCAATCCTGACCCTTGTTGAGATTACTCAATCTCAACCATCCATTGCTCCATTTTTCCTATAAATAGAGCCCATTCCTTCATAATCCAGATCCTGAAAACTTGTAAGCATTTAGACTATAGCCATTTTAGAGAGCATTTAGCATAGCATAACTAAATATTGTCTTTTTGGTTAAAACACATCATTTTAGCATAAAAATAGCTTTTTATTTCATGTTTAGAGCTATTCTATAAATCTCAATCCTCCATAAGCATCCATAGTGCAAAAAGCTGCTGAGAGCTACACTATTTTGGAACTTGGAGAGGAGAGGAACAAGGGAGAAGAAGCTAGGAGTATGTTAGGAGGTATTTGGAGATGCCTCATCATGTTTGCTTTGATAGTTAAATATGCTTGCATGCTTTTAGTCTCTCTTTTGGTATGCCTTTTTAGATTAGTTTTCGATTGACTAACTCTAACATCTTGTGTGTTTTTATGTTGTTTGATCTTAGACTAACATTGTGCCATTTAGGAGGGCATCATTTGGTGAACCCGACGTGAATCGAACACGCAACCTTCTGATAGTTGTTTTTGAAAATTAACATTTTTGCTTGTTGAAACTGCCACACAGGTCGCGCTTCGGCGCTATTGAACACGTTCTAGCGCTATTGCAACATTTTCTTTTAGCGCTATTGTCCATATAATAGCGCTAATGAAAAAGTTTTAGCGCTATTGATTTCATTCTGGCGCCTTTGTCACAGTTCTAGCGCTATTGCAACTATTTTAGCGCTTTTGACTTTCCGGATTTTTCTATTATTTCAGCGCTACTGTGTAAAATAGCGCTTCTGCGACCGCAGACTAGCGCTATTGTATTAATTAGCGCTTTTGTAAAAAAAAGCAGAATAGCGCTATTGCGACAGAATGTTGTCCAATTCGCTTTGTAACCCAAAACCAGCATTTAGGCTTGTGTAAGCCCACACTAACGCTTTGACTATTTACCAGGTGCAGGTTCTAATCTTTTTGTGTGCAGGGAAAGGAGTTAGTAGATGCTCTAAAAAAATCTTTCTTTTTACTTTCTTTAAAAAGTTGGCTAAAAAGAATTCATTTTTTCCTTTATTGCATAAGTTAAAATAAACCTCACATCTCATTTTGGAGTGCATAAAATGAACCTCAAATTTGTTTTTGGTGCTTAAAACAAAATTCATCTTTCTTTATTTGCAAGGTAAAAAGAACAACAAAATTCAAACATTTATTTTCTTGCAAGTTAGGAAACACACTTTACTTGGTGCTTAAAACCCAACAATTCCATTTGCTTGCATCAATTGGGACTTAAAAATCACAATCCACACTTCAAATTTTTGGTGCAGTAAAAAGAACAATCCACTTGTCTTCATTTTGGCAAAAACAAATTTTCCTTCATGCAATCGTGTTTTTCATTAAGTTGACCAGGACTTTCAACTTCTAGATTACAAAACATATTGATTTGAAGTTAAAAAGAACACCATGGCTGTTGGAGCAACATCTCCAAATAGTTAGATCACATTTGCAAATGCTGGATTAAAAGGAACAAGTGTTTTACGTGTTTGGCACGCTTGTGCACAAAAAGTCAGTCGAGTGGTCCTACTTCTAACACACACTATCCTCTCCCTTGGCTCTCGTGGTCCTAGGTGCAAGAGAAAAGTGTTAGTAACGCTCAAAATTTTATCTTTTTAAGAGAGGCTTGCCAAGGGATCGATACTCTTGGGAACGACCTCGAGCGGTAAATCCTTCGAGCCGCTATAGAAATCAGGTGAGAGCGAAAGCTGTAGCCTTGGGTATAGCTGTTCCTACAGTGTAACTGGCCGAAAGGACAAATGGGCCCCACCACCAGTTACAAGGCTCTTAAGTGAGTCATTGCAGAATGAACTTATGTCCAAAGCCATCGAACATGACTAAACACTCTTAAGTAGTAGCCCACCTGTTCTATTGATTGAGAATATTTGAGGTATAATTTAGTGCAAGAGCATAGAAGGTTTTGCTCCCAAGATACTCACCATACATATTTCCTTGAGTAGAAACATAGCTTTTTGAAAAGTCACTTGTGGCTTGATAAAAGTGGTGACTCCCCCATCATAGGGATCATCTATTTGTTATGCTCGTGCAAGACTTAGTATATCACATCCTTACCTGCCACGGCGGGATTCATAAGGTATGTAGTACCAAAGTCGAAGAAATATCAAGATGTGGGCTAAATTTATCACAACTGGCCATTTGACCATAGGGATAAAAAGTGTTTGAAGTGTGTTCGTTTTACAGACCTAGTGCAAATTGAGCCGACTTCAGGCTTTGGAAATACATCTTAAAATAAATCTAAAGGAAGGGTCAAAAACAAGTCCAAGAATTGGGTTGATCTAGACCCATACTCATTTGTGCCTTTGAGGCTACAATTTTGTGTTTGTGTGCTTGCTTTGTTTTCTTGTCAAAGAAAAATCAGAAAATCAATCCCAAAAACAAAGTATTCATCCAACATCTGTCAACACAACCAAAAATACCAAAAACAAAGTGCAAACAAACAAAGAGTCAAAAATTTATGACCATTCTTCACATCTTGCGAAAGAAGAAGTGTCATCAGAGTATCACCTTGAAAAGGAGACCACTAAGCTCAAAGGCTTTAATCAAAAGGAGGAAATTTTTCTATCTCAATAGACAAATCTTTGTCTCACATAGAGTCTTTCTACATCGCATGCGTCTATACCTTCAAGGTAAAACAAACGAATTTGATTCTGAATCATTAAACCGCAGAGCTTTTATGCAATATAGAGCTCTGAGTTATCACAAAAATCAAGGAGGAAAGATTGATCCCAACTTCTTCCCAAACATCTGTATCACCTACAACACAGCCCGAGAAGTGCCACCAACGCCTGAAAGGGAAGAAACAGAGTTTGTCCCATTTGTGACACAGAGTTTTTATTGAAGTTGAAAACATTTTCATCCATCATCTCACTCATACATCATCACTTCATCATCAATCCATCCCAAAACTCTCAAAACATTCAGAGGTTCTTGTCCCAAGATCCCTTTTTAGATATTGCTTGAAATCAAACACATCACATCACTTTTAGATTGTTTCTACATCTAGGATAAGCTCATCCTAAGAGACACATCTACGCAGGTTAAAACTAGTTCATGAGTGAATCCTCTCATTGCTAGGTAGTCAAAATCTGTAACACATCTCAGATTTCTCTACACCTTATCACATCCAAACTTATCAAACAAACAAGCAATTCAAAGAAAGGAATTTCGGTTACATCTACCTTAAAAGTGCTAGAGATCCCCATACAACACAAATCACCAACCAATCAATCTTGCATTTCATCACCACTCATCATCATCTTCAATCAACTTCAAACAAAACTTGTAAACAAAATGGCTCAAACCCGATCACGATCAAGGCAACGAGAAATGGAAATTGAGGAAGAAGAGGACAACCTCAATGAATTTCAAGAAGCACTTGGAGGAACTGGGAATGATGAAAACCCAAGTACACCCACTCCTTCAACAATCGAAAGGGTTCAGCATAACCCTCATTTTAATAGATTATTCGATGAAATACTAAGGAGCAATGCGGATGCTCACTTCTTAAGACTGGCTCAAGAAGGAGCCAAACTCCCCTCAGACTTTGATCTTGCCCAATTAAGACAAGCATCAGAAAGACAAAGTCGCCATGAGGAGGAAAGGCGTAGAGATCACATCAGATATAACATCCCTCGAGGTAACCCACCACCTCCTCCTCCTAATGAAATAGAGATGTTGCGGCAACAAGTTGAGAATCTCGCCCAGCAACTTCATAGTGGTGTTAAAACCAATCAATTCTCACTTAACGACATCTGTCCCTATCCGTTTGACAGGAATCTTTATATGCCACCCTTTCCACGTGGGTTCGAAACACCAAAATTCAAAAAATATAGAGGAAAGGGAGATCCCCGCGATCATGTCCGAGAATTTCATTCTGCTTGTCTTGAAGTAGCTTATGAGGACACATACTTAATGCGCCTTTTTCCCCAAAGCTTGGGAGGAACAACCACATCATGGTTTTCCCGACTACCAGGTGGCATAAGAACATTTGAGGAACTCATCCAGAAGTTCCTATCTCATTACTCTTATAATATTGAACGCGACATCACCATGGCTGATCTATGCAACACCAAACAAAAACCAGGTGAATTATTCTCAGTATTCCTGCAACGATGGCGCCAAATGTCTAGCAGACGTTCTCTTCAGTTACCTGAACGAGAACTAGTGGAAATTTTCATTTCCAACTTAAACGAAGAAATGGAATTTCACCTGGATGTCAAAGATACAGATTCTTTTAACGATATGATCACCAAGGGTATAAAATGTGAACGGGCACTCATCAAAAAAGGACTCATCAAAATCTTTAATGAAACCAAAGATGGTCCTCGCCCGCGTTTCAATAGTGATAAACCGAACTTCTGGAACAAGAATAAGAATATCGTTAACGATGGAGTTGTGGATGCTCGGACTGTCCAAAATGCACAACCTGTGGTTCGATTTGCAGGACAAAATCCTCCACCTCAAAATAACACAAATGGGCTTCCTAATCAAGGTCGCATCACATCTCAAGATGAACCAAGACCTCGTCCACAAAAACAAAAACGCACATACACTCCCTTAGGGTAACCCATTGAAACAGTGATGTGACAACTCATTTCTCAGAATTTGATCACTCTACCTAAGCTATCCAACTATGAACCTCAGGTCAAACCAGCGTGGTGGCGAGATACTGAACACTGTGAGTTTCATCAAGGAAGAGGACACAAGACAAGTAATTGTCACCGATTGAAAGATCTCATTCAAGATCTTATTGATCGAGGAGAAATTGAGATTGAAGGACATGATCCGAAAACGACCAATAATGATCATCAAATGTTCAAGAATCCACTTCCATCACAAGATCAAAGGGGTCCTTCCACGTCCAGACGAGGTCCTGATACCACAGATTATACGCAAGCTGCGTATAATTACACTGTCAATCACCTGTATGATGCCAGTGAACAAATTGCAACTATCACCTTCAAAAATCCCACCTCAAATTGCAATGTTGTTACACGTCGTGGCAAGGTCACCATAAAGGCAGCTCCACAAGGCACTACCTCCATCCCAAAGCAGTACAATCTTGTGGAACAATTAGACAAAACCCCTGCGCTTATATCCATCTTGGAGCTTTTACGTCTGTCACCCTCTCATAAAACAATCTTGGATCAAGCACTCCAAGAGGCGTCAGTCCCTGCAAACCTGAACACGGACCAATTTCAAGCCATGGTTGGAAGTCTAAAGTCATCACCTTGTCTCACTTTTTCCGAAAGTGACAACTCTTCTTTCCAACAACCTCATAACGCCTGACTCCACATTGAAGGCTTTGTCAACCAACACAGGATCAAGCGAGTCTTGATTGATAATGGGGCAGGCCTAAACATTTGCACACTACAGTTGGTCACAGCATTGGGCTATGCAGTAGAATCAGTGGATCCTCGCAAGAAGATCACCATCAAGGCCTATGATGATGCAGAGCGTTCATCTAAAGGAGCTGTGGTACTACCAATCCGAGTAGGCCCCGTGGTAAAGCACATCACTTGTCAGGTTCTGGACCTTCCTCTGCCATATAATCTATTATTAGGAAGACCTTGGATACATGCCATGCAAGCCGTTCCATCTACCTACCATCAATGTATCAAGTTCCCACATAATGGTGCAGAGATCACAATCCTGGGTGATGCAAATCCTTTTGCATTTTGCCATAATATCAGCCATCAACCAGAGATTACTGTTCCTAATAATAGGGAAGCCATTTCCTCCACATCATATGTAAATCCCGCCTCTCTTGCCAGTTTGAACACCCCTATACCCAAGCAAGAAAAGCTTAAAATGAAAGTAGCAGAGGAAGGTCCTGGAGAATACAACTTGAGTCAGCTCTTTTGTGTGGGACAAATGCCCACTTCTCCTAGAACACATGGTAAACCACAGCAGTTGCTCCAGCAACCACTAATCACGCCAGCATGTGCCTTAACGCCTTTCATCCTTGGAAAGAGTCAAGAGGAAGAAACACAAGATGAGGACCTAGCGGACTGGATCTATAAGGATCCCATCACCACCGACATACCGCGAGTTACACTTCCTACGGAACAATATGGCAAAGGCCTCCTCATTATGCAAAGAATGGGGTATGATGGTCAGAGTGCTTTGGGATACTGCAAACAAGGATGACATGAACCGCTGCTGCCAGAGTTCAAGCCCAAAGGTAATACAGGCCTAGGCTTTGAAAAAGAGATCCTTCCTAAACTCAGATTTAAAGGAAAACCTAGCAAACCATTTTGCCCGCCTACTGCAAAGAGGACACCTTTCATAATCAAAGCACCATCAAGCAATATTGCCACTGCCCCATCGAGGCTCACAAACCCACCGCAACCATCACCAGTGCCAAACATACCACCAATCGCA
The DNA here is from genome assembly GCF_030272615.1 of Cryptomeria japonica. Classification (NCBI taxonomy): domain Eukaryota; kingdom Viridiplantae; phylum Streptophyta; class Pinopsida; order Cupressales; family Cupressaceae; genus Cryptomeria; species Cryptomeria japonica. The sequence continues at coordinate 545,076,655 of NC_081405.1, forward strand.
CCAGTAATCCCATCAATAACACCAATAGCAGCAACAACTGTATCAGACTCCGCGGCAGCATCTATGGCACCAGTAGTTCCAACAGAAGCCATTGAGGCAACACTACCAATACTTCCAATGACAAATCCATTAAACCACATCATGGTTCCTGCAGCATCGATCACCACAAAAGTACATAAACCAATCACGCCTGCCGTATTTAATTCCAAAGACATCCCAGTATGGTATAGCAATCGGATGCTGGAGAGTGATTCAGAGACCGACTCACATGAGTGGGAATTCGATTCAGTGCAACTTAACACTTCAGATGAGGAAGACACATCACCACCTCCGCCAAGCAAAGACATTCCTGTTTACGGAGAAGCACAGATAAAGACCACTTGGGTACCTGAGCTGGAAACATCTTCCACAGACCCTACGTCTCATCCTACGCCTGATTCTGACAGGGAGAGTACCATCAACGACCTTCACCACACCGTCTTAACCCTCACTGATACATCACCCGCACTTAATCTAATCGATGAAGTAATGCCTATTATACACCCTGAACTTATCGAATGGAACCAACCAAATCCCCCATGTCTTGACCTCTTCCAAAACGATGAGGCTATCATTGAATTTTTGGAATTAAGGGATAATCTACCAAGCGGGGATCACAAAGCTAGATTCGCCATTCAACTTAATAGCGCAGCATACTTCGGAGCGGATGCCAAACCCTTCAGCTGCAAAAATATAATATTAAAACATGGATCTTCCAGTGAAAACCACACTGTGGCACTGTTTGATCCAACAAAAGTAAAAAGAAAGAGCGTATCCAACGGTGAAAACCTCTCTGAGGCGCCTGAGGATGAAGGGTTTGACATTCTCCCTGCTAGTACACAACAGGAACGATCGACGATTCTCATTGAGGAGACTAAAGAATACAATGTGGGGACTCCTAAAAACCCTCATATCATACATCTGGCATCTCTTCTCACTCCAGAGGAACAACCTCAATTTATAGAGTTCTTCCAACAACGCCAGATCAACTTTGCATGGTCATATGCAGACATGCCTGGGCTTGATCCTGATTTAGTCATACATCATCTCACAGTAGCAAAAGGAGCCAAACCTATCAAACAAAAGCTTCGTAAGATGCATCCTCAGATTGCCGTGCTAGTCAAAACAGAACTCAAGAAACTCCTGGATGTTGGTTTCATTAGACCAATTGATTATGCAGAATGGATCTCCAACATTGTACCAGTTGGCAAACCAAAAGGGGGCATCCGCATTTGTACAGACTTCAGAGATCTGAATAAGGCATGTCCTAAGGATGACTTCCCTCTACCAAATATCGACATCATAGTAGATTTGACAGCAGGACATGCCATGCTTTCACTCATGGATGGCTTTTCAGGATACAATCAAATAAAGATCGCACCAGAGGACCAACATAAGACAGCCTTCACATGTCCATGGGGCACATACTGCTGGAATGTAATGCCTTTCGGTCTAAAGAATGCAGGAGCAACCTATCAAAGAGCAATGACCACCATCTTCCATGACATGATGCATACTATGATGGAAGATTATGTGGATGATTTACTAGCAAAATCACTTACTAGAGAAGGACATCTCCACATCTTGGAGAGAATCTTTGATAGACTGGAACAATACCATGTTCGACTCAACCCAAAGAAATGTGTCTTTGGAGTGACCTCCGGGAAGCTTCTAGGATACATTGTCTCAAGAAAAGGTATTGAGGTCGACCCAGCAAAGGTAAAAGCAATCATGGACATGCCACCTCCAAAGAATATCAGTCAGCTAAGGACACTACAAGGACGGCTTCAATCCATCCGAAGATTCATTGCACAATTGGCCGATAAGTGTCACCCATTCACACACTTGCTACACAAGAACATCCGCTTTCAGTGGGATGACAAATGCCAGCAAGCATTTCAGGCGCTTAAAGACTATCTCATGAATCCACCATTGCTGATGCCACCAGATCCAAGTAGACCATTATTGCTCTATATCTCAGCAACAAGTACAACACTGGGTGTGCTACTGGCACAACATAATGCAGAAGGTAAAGAGTGTGCTATTTACTATATCTCTCGCACACTGGTGGGCTATGAACTCAATTACACACCTATTGAGCGAGCTTGCCTAGCAGTAATCTTGGCAGCCACTAAATTGCGACACTATCTGTTAACACACAAGGTACAACTCATTGCAAAGATTGATCCACTCAAGTACTTACTCAGCAAAGCAGCATTGACAGGTCGTTTGGCCAAATGGGTAATGATTCTAAGTGAATTCGACATTGAGTATGTGGACCGTAAAGCTATCAAAGGTCAGGTTATTGCAGATCAGTTGGCCGATGCACCTCTCATAGGCGATCATCCTCTCATTTCCAATTTTCCAGATGAAGAGATATTCATGATCACAACAGCACAGCCATGGAAACTATATTTTGATGGTTCATACACTAGGCATGGCTCGGGGGCAGGCATTCTGTTTATCACACCTCAAGGTGATAGCATCCCGAAGTCTTACAGGCTCACATTTCCATGCACAAACAACATAGCAGAGTATGAGGCCTTGATCACAGGACTCAGATTAGCCATACAATGGAAATTACAAGAACTGCAAGTATATGGCGACTCACAACTGGTCATTCGAAAGGCAACTGATGAATATCAGACCAAAGATGATAAACTCATGCCATACAAGCAAATGGTGGACACTCTAAAGACATCATTTACTACTATCACCTTTGAGCAGATACTAAGAGATCAGAATCGAGCTGCTGACGCTATGGCTACTATCGCATCTCTCTTAGATCTTCCACAGAATTCAACACGCTACGAGTTCTTGGTAGAACAGCTTTGGATTCCCGCTTATGATATCCCTGAATCTGAAATGATATGTCGCCTTGTTGGTTCTGAATCCCCATGGTACGGTGAGTTCTACACCTATCTCCGCGATCACACCCTTCCTCCCAACCAATCAAATAACCAACGAAAAACCTTCATTCGCCAAACTGCTCGATATACCATTATTGCCGAAACCCTATACCGACGTAGTCTTGATGGTACTCTCCTTCGATGTTTGGAACAAGATGAGATAACAAAGGCTTTGGAAGAGGTACATGAAGGAATTTGCGGGACTCACTCAAGTGGTCCGTCACTCGCCAAGAAACTACTGCGAGCTGGATACTATTGGCCATCTATGGAAAAGGATTCCTACTACTTTGTCAGGAAATGCAAGAAATGTCAAGTTCACGGTGACCTGATACATGCACCAGCACAGGAACTGCAACCAATCACAACAACATGGCCTTTTTGTCAATGGGGCCTTGACCTTGTGGGTAAGATTCATCCATCTTCATCCAATGGCCATAAATTCATTATTACCGCCACCGAATATTTCACCAAGTGGATCGAAGCTGTTCCACTTACCCAAGTCACCGGCAAGCAGATCGCCTCATTCATCCTCAACTACATCATCTGCCGGTATGGTGTACCCATGTCCATCGTCACAGATAACGGTCTTCCTTTCAAAAATCAGGATGTCCGTGAGCTTTGTGAGAAATTTCATATCCAACACCGCTTTTCCACTCCCTATTATCCACAAGGCAATGGTCAGGCCGAAGCGTCCAATAAAAACATATTGAGAATCCTAAAGAAGACAGTCAATGATGCGGGCCGTGATTGGCATGTTCAATTGAATCCAGCATTATGGGCATATCGAACTAGCATTCGAACCCCTACAGGTGCAACTCCTTATTCATTGGTCTATGGTGCAGAAGCTATCTTACCTATTGAGGTCGAGATACCATCACTACGAGTTTCCTTGCACAATCTCATTGATGATGAAGCATATAGAGTATCCCGTCTTCAGGACTTAGAGTTACTAGATGAGAAGCGACAAACTGCATACAATCACCTCAAAGCCTATCAGCAGCGCATGAGTAGAAGCTACAATCACTGAGTTAGATCTCGTACATTTGAGGTAGGTGATCTTGTTCTACGAGAGAATCCTCGCAACCAACCAAACAGAGAACATCAAGGCAAGTTTGAATCAAACTGGCTAGGCCCATATGTTGTCACTGCTGTATTCGGGTCCGGGGCATATCAGTTGGCCACATCAGATGGAGAACCACTCGCAGATCCAATCAATATCATGCACCTCAAACGGTTTTATACCTAAGGTGTACAGAGCATCAGGCTCCCCTACATATCAAGAAAATACCAAAAAACATTCAGAAAATGTCCTGAAGAAAATACAAAAACATTCCAAAAAGTAAAGAAAAATCATGCATCCAAACGGTGAACAACCACTCCGGTGGCACCTTGGGTAAGTGCGATGGTGAAAACCTGGCAAACAGGTGCCACTCGTAAAGGCAATGGCTCCAGTATCTTTCAGGCTCGTTGCGATCACATTCATGCACACACCCATCCATCCATCCCAACCATGGCTCGTTATTTGATCTACAATTAAGAAAGTATTCCATGCGTCTAGCATCCCACCTTTTCATAGTCAGGTCTACAAACTGGGGGCAATACCCTTACCCTAGTGATGGAAGTGGATTCTACATTGTATTATACATCATTATGCTCTTCATTTAGGCAATCTTCAGAAAATATCAAAAACATTCAAAAATGACTCACAAAATCCAAAAACATTCAAAAACTATTACACAAAATCCAAAAACATCGAAAAACCCATCGAAAATCACACAAAAACATGGCAACACCTTGTACATATTCATCCGATCAGATGCAAAACAAACATTGACAAACTACTCACACAATGACCACTTATCACTCAACCAAAACAATCGACATCAACAATCCAAACCTGTCTTTAACCAAGGATGCATCCTTCCTTACCAAAACAAAGACAAGACGACGTTTTCTTTGACAAGAAAATTCTGTTAAGCTATCAAATACTTGGTTGATTTGTGAGTACAATCGTTTGTTTATCGGTATCGGGATCTTTTCAGCATTGTTTTGTATCGTTTGCGCATTATTTCCGATGAAGTTCTGGGGCATGTACTAATGGTGTCTACGTGGGAAGTTCACTAAGCTACGTGATCTTATGCAAAATGCAGTCATAGATCACTACGGCTTGCTGACTACAGCGTATACCTCGACCATATGGACATGAACCATTACCAAGGATCCATATTCTTTATTCTTTATGCATATATACTGTTTGGTTGCAGGTACAATGCTCATCCTTTGATTCCTCTTCCTCCAAATTGGATAAAGGTTTTATCTCTTAGTACGGTATGCACTTGTCTCAGGATCTGATCAGCCTAAGATCAAGGAGGACGATCCAAGTCATGCACGAAAGGAGATAATCCTTGTCTGTTCCGCAAGCAATACTCTGGTCGACTTGACCCTTATATCAAGTCGTTTGTATTAACTTGCTATATTAAAATCCATGAAAGAAATACTCAGGTCATCTTGAATCATTGTGTCAAGATGCTTGTATTCTCTTCCAACATTTTAAAGCTCAATGATGAAAATAGAGCACTATGGATCATCATTTCACCTCATCTGTTTATATCTTGCATTCCGTTGCATATCACCCATCCACTCATTCATTCATATGTAGGCTTTTACATGCAAAAATGACTAATAAAAACTGGTCTTGGATACACTCACGACCGAGTACTCTGATACATCATCAATGCATTATGCAAAGTCTTAAAACAACCTTGCATTCCTCATAATCATATCATCCTTGCATTTCGGTGCATCTTGCATTACGTCCATTCATGTCATTTTTACACATAAACATTGCATATAAGTTCATTATTGACATTAGTTGTAGTAAAATCATTTTCATCATTGCATCAATCATCAATAATTAGATCCATTCATGGGATTAAATTGTCTTTGATTGTGTTAAATCATTTAATAAGCATTCATCTTATATCAATTATCCATTATCATTTTATTAAACTTTTCATCATTTATCCTTTGCATTCATTTCTTTATAGATAAAAGATGCATTCATTTATTATTAAGTATCTTATAAATGTTCATTTTAGGATTCATTTACATTGCATTTATTATCATTACATTAAGGTGCAGTTATTATCCCCATTAGTTATCATATCATCCCATTATCATTTGCACTTACCAACATATTTAAAACACATTTAGACTCATTCATTTAGGCATTATCATATAAACATTTGTACTTTACATTTGTTTATTTCATCTACATTCATTTTCATATCATCATATAAACACTTGTACCTTACATTTATTTCATCTACATTCATTTTAAAATCATCATATAAACACTTGTACCTTACATTTGTTTATTCATCTACATTCATTTTAATATCATCATATAAACATTTGTACTTTACATTTGTCTATCCATCTGCATTCATTTACCACATTATCATATAAACATTTACACTTAAAACATTTTGTTTATCCGTATTACATTCATCTAAACACATCTAGATGCATATCCATACATAAAATCATTCATCTAACCATTGCATTGACATCATCACATGAATCATCTCATCATTACATTGCAATAAGAAACCATCAAAATCCTGTTCATAAAATCCAGCATACACATATTATCATCATGGCATTCCATGCATAAAGCATTACATAACTCAAGAACATATCATCCTGCATTCATATGTCAGTATCTCACATCATAACTCATCATAAAATCATATCAAACCTGCATTCATATGTCAGTATCTCACATCATAAATCATCATAAAAACATGCATAAAAGAAACATCTCATCAAATGCATCCATAAACACATACACATCAAAGCAATAAATCACAAACATGCATAAACATCCAGACATCATCACATGCATAATCATCACAATATGGGATCCCCTCATATATATCAACTCATATATCAGAGTACAATGAAGTCTACAAAATCGGCTACCAAGAGCCATCCAAGATACAGTCCAAAACATAGACAATGACACAACACATGTATGCAAAAATGCTCTCTCAGATGCCGCTCTGGCCAGATGCTGTACCTGCCCCACCCCTACCTACTCCACCGCTGGTACCGGCACCACCTGATCCATCTCTCCATGGAGGCCTCATCGAACCCCCACTCCCCCCTGCATCTCCTGATCTATCCTGCCGCAAAGGACCCATCACTCCCCCACTGCTCTGCATCCTCTGTGATCGCTCGGATCTGGCCTGCCGCATTTGTGAGTAACTGAGAGCTCGCTGGCTAATCGGTACCACCTGCTCATATAACCCCCGCCAGTACTCTATCTCCGCCTGTGCTCGCCGTATCTCTCTCATAACCTCCCCTGAAGGCCCCTGCGCACCAGTCCGGACTCTCTCCTGCAGCTCCGCTAAACTCTCCACCGCAGTATCTCTCTCCCGCAGCACCACCGTCAGCTCTGACTCACGTGCAAATAGCTGCACATCTCTAGCTGCTACCTCCGCCTCTAATCTCTCTACCCGGGTCTGCAAATAACCTATCATATGCTCCCGCAGATCCCCTGCACCACACTCCCCTATATCCATGGCTGCTGCACCTGTATCACCCCCTCCACTAGGTCCCTCCTCTGCACCACACTCCTCTGCACCACACTCCCCTGCACCACCCTCTCCTGCACCTCTATCCATCGGGATCTCTCTCTCCATCCCCCTCCCACTCAGCTGCACTCCTCCCTGCATCAAAGGACCCTGTGATATCTGCAGTGGTAATCCCCCTCTCCCTCTCCGCTGCCTCGGCATCCCCAAACCTCCACCTCCTCCTCCTCCACCTCCTCCTCCTCCTCCTCCTCCTCCACCTCCTCCACCACCACCACCTCCTCGCCCTCCTCTCCGTCCCCGTCCCCTCTCATCCTCAAATGCTAGGATCGGCTCCGCTGGATCTGATATCCGTCGGATCGGGTGCGCCGCCCGATACTGGGTATACTCTGCTGTAACCCCTACATCAACAACCCTTGGTCGTAGATCCCATGGCCTCGCCTGCAATGTCCGGAACTCTGCCAATGCCTGATCATACGGTAGCACTGGACCCCATGCATACCGCTCTCGAATCACTCGAGCATACTCTCCCGATCCGCTCGGCAGACCCTGCTGCCGTCCAAACTGCCTCCTAACCCGTCCTGGCACCTGTCTCTCTACATGATAAGAGGTCCTCCCAATGAGGAATCGGGTCATGAAGACATAAGGTAGTGCCTCCGCATCATCCTCCCATGGCTCACACTCCAAGTATGGCCGCCAGATCACTGCATCTAGGTCATCTAATGCTCGCCTCCACCACTCTAGCTTCCCCAAGTGGGGCTGGCTCATCATACCACTATACATGAACATATAGGGCTGGTCTACAGCTCGGAATCTCAGACTCACTGGTCGAGTCACAGGTAAGTGCTCCCATGCCCACACATGCAGCAGCGTCATGCCTACTGCAAGCGAACCTCTCCCCCGGTACACTACCTCGTGCAGCTCCTGGTACATGTGCGCTAGCACGCACGGCCCCCAGGCATATCGGGTCCCCTCTGTCACCATCATCTCAATCACCTGTCCCCATCCGACCGCCAATCCATGTGACCGCCTGTCTGGACACAGAAGCCCTCCCACGATCCCTGACAAAACTGCTGGAAGGGGCTCATATAGTGCCGCTATATCCTCCCAGGCAATCGACCCATCATCAATGAATACGTCCTCATCAAAAATCCTCTGGCAAGACACTGTCCCCCAGGATCGATCATACGTCACCAGCTGCCCTCGAATCGGAATCCGAAGAATACGCCACACGTCCTCCAAAGTCACCGTCATCTCGCCCTGAGCTAGATGGAACGTGCATGTCTCACTATGCCATCGCTCTGCTAAAGCTGTAATCAGGCCGTGATTCATCCGAATCACGGGCATATGCATCACCTCATAGAGCCCAGTAGCCGCAATACAATCTATCTCGATCTGAGTCAAACGATCTCGCAACCCCTGTGTCGCCGGGTGGCGCTTGCGTAACTGCAACACGCGTAGATCCTCCTGCACATAGACATTCATCAAACCACCATCAGTTGTTTTATTATCAAACTTTCTTAAGTTTAAACCTAGACTATCATCAGATACTTTGATCAAGTATCTTCGAGTCTCAATAGGTAAGCAATCATGGCCGCCTAGACTTCAACAGACATTTCTCCTAACAAATGACCTAAGTCTCATCGGGCTGCTATGGTTCAAAACAACTCCCACTTCACCTCACCATCCATCAATCGTTAGGCATCCGGAATCTTATTTTGTCCGAAACTGGGGCATCTTGTATCCTAAAGCAATAGCGCTACAACAACATCAATAGCGCTCAAACAACCCTCCAATAGCGCTACAAAAACGAAAGCGCTAAAACCACTCCACAATAGCGCTATTAAAAGACAATAGCGCTCAATTAGCTACACCATAGCGCTACAAAAACAAAGGCGCTAAAAACACTCTACAATAGCGCTATTACACATCAATAGCGCTCAATTGACCCTACCGTAGCGCTAATTTATCAAAAGCGCTCAAACTTGCTTGCAAAAGCGCTAAATTTATGCAAAAGCGCTACAACTAGCCTACAAAAGCGCTATTGCGGCACAATAGCGCTAATTTATGGAGCAAAAGTGCTAAAAACATAGTTCCAGCGCTCTTGCTCCGACTTGACTTGGACTTAGCTAAAAACATACCAAAAATGCATAAAAAGTGAGTTTTCGAATTTGCGTACCGCTGGTCCATAGTCGGCTGGGCGCTGGTACCGGCGGACTCGCTCAAATCGGTGCTCGGTGATCGGAAACGGCATCGTCGCTCCTCCTTGCTCCTCCAAATGTCACTGTCAGAGCTATAGTTTTCAACTGGTCGCGGTCACAAATGATCCTATTTTACCCCCTTTCACCCCATTTATACCCCCCGCCGTCACCGTAACTTCGCCCCGCTCATCGCCGTGGTCCCCGTGAACTTCCCGAGCCCCCCATTTCTCCATGTTTCCCCCGATTTCTTCTATTTTTAACCAGTATACCTAACTTCTTCTCTTCTATCACCTCGCCAATTTTCATTCTTTTTCGAGAGATCGCCCGATTTTTCAAAAATTTTCGGCCCATCTCTCGAGGGGGCATACCACCCATTAAATTTACATTTTATGGGACATTTCTTCACACCAGTTTTTCTTTCTTTGAAACGATGCGATAAACTGCACCGTCTCAAAGAGGGGCAAATGTAGTCACATAAATCTGTCCATTTTAATTAAATGAATATTTTGTATTTATTTGATTAAAAATCCACTAAGCCATCAATTAATTAAATTAATATTTAATTAATTCATCCCTAAACATTCTTCTATTAATTAAATAAATTATTCAATTTATTTTAATTAATTCATTAAACCAAATACAAATCAATTAAATAAATAAAATCTATTTATTTAATTAAATCCCCCTATTCCTCTTTTAAATAAATTAAATAAAACATTTATTTAAATCATTATCCCCACCCCACTTGCATTTTCCTACAAATGCAACTTGTACATATTTATTGAAATAAATGAATTTTTATTTTAATAAAATCTTATTTTCCCTCACCCACCAAATCCACTTGCAAAATCTAATCCCCTTCTAGATTCTTCTAACCCCTTCCTGATTAGCCTAATCCATCCCCTAATTATTGTCACATTCCTAAGCAAAATGGAGTCACTTCTCAAAGACTCCAAAGTCTTTGAAAAGCATTTAATGCTTTGTGTGTTCAACAAATTAACCTCCAAAGTCTTCCAAGACCACTAATGGCTCTTACATGACCATTTATGGCTCTTACATAACCATTTATGGTTATTTCAATCTTGTCTCCCCAAACATTTATTGTTTGACCATATTCATCCATTTCACATTTGCACAAGATTTTATCCATTGGATAAAAGCTTTATTCTTTGAATAAAGAGTTTATTCATTCAACCAACCTTGACTCTAAAATCCCAGAGTCATGTTAGGCATTTAATGCTTATTCCCTCTCCTCTCAACCTATCTCACATTGACACTTGTCATCTTGGGATTGGGTTGAAAGCCCTCACATGGATTTGAAATCATTCAATCCTGACCCTTGTTGAGATTACTCAATCTCAACCATCCATTGCTCCATTTTTCCTATAAATAGAGCCCATTCCTTCATAATCCAGATCCTGAAAACTTGTAAGCATTTAGACTATAGCCATTTTAGAGAGCATTTAGCATAGCATAACTAAATATTGTCTTTTTGGTTAAAACACATCATTTTAGCATAAAAATAGCTTTTTATTTCATGTTTAGAGCTATTCTATAAATCTCAATCCTCCATAAGCATCCATAGTGCAAAAAGCTGCTGAGAGCTACACTATTTTGGAACTTGGAGAGGAGAGGAACAAGGGAGAAGAAGCTAGGAGTATGTTAGGAGGTATTTGGAGATGCCTCATCATGTTTGCTTTGATAGTTAAATATGCTTGCATGCTTTTAGTCTCTCTTTTGGTATGCCTTTTTAGATTAGTTTTCGATTGACTAACTCTAACATCTTGTGTGTTTTTATGTTGTTTGATCTTAGACTAACATTGTGCCATTTAGGAGGGCATCAGGATTCTTACTCAATCTTTCTTTTACCAAGCCTAGACCCCACCCATGAACGCCTGAGTATGAGGGACAACTCCATCCCAAGACTGCCTACGTACTCGCTTTGGCACGAGATCAAGGCGTAAAGTATGTAGTTCTATTTTCTACTCTATGGTTTGATGTAAACTGATTAGTGGGTATGCAACCCTTTCTAGGGTCAATGTCCCAGATAGTTTCTCTACGGTTGCTACCCACGGTGGTAGCGCTTAAGCTAAGGCTCAAGATGGCCTATTGGTTGTGACCTAGATCCTAATTCTTATCATAAGTGTCACCCTTGACCAATTGTCAATTAACAACAATTCTTCAAGATTAAATCAATTTTCATAAAAGCATTTCACTCATCATCCCTATAGGGGTTTACTATAGTTTAACTCAGCAGATGAAAGATCATTTTAGAATTATCTTATTAAATTATCGATCCAAGGGGGATTACCCGCCCCTTGGATTTTAACTTCCAAGTGTCCCTTATTACTCCAGATAATTTATAGGGACAATGCCACAGACGTCGTTGATACAACTTTATTAGGCGTTAAGTGCAGTAGTTCAACACGACGACATTACCCGTAAGCGTGACCCAGAGGCACTGTATATACCGAACGCTGCTAGGTTTTGGTTTTCCAACTTCCTTTGTTTAATTTTCTAACTTATGATAAACATCATGCTTGAAAATGATTATGACTTTAACATGCAAAATTTAGACAATGCAAAACTTAATTAATTAAAAAAACTACTTGATGAATATCGCGGAATAAAAATCACAACTAAAATTATTTGTTATTCGAAACTTGAAACATAACTTGCATAATAATGACAATTATGAAACTTGCATGTATTAATAATTAAACGCATAACTTGTATGGAGATGAAAATGTCAATAAATGTAAGTAATGTGTAAGAAATTGCATGAAGCGAGGGTAGTGTAAGTTACATGAAAGAATAATCGCTTATAAAGTCACTAGTACCAAAAATAGAACTTAGCTTAGACATTTGGTTCAAAAGTATTTATAAATTTATTGGTAGATGCCAACTAAGTGCCCCAATGGATCTTAAATAGATTGAATATCTCTAATTATAAAATTTGATATAATATAATTTACAACTATGAAATTCACTAAAGATAAATTAATTGTAGAATTACTAGACATAATTCAATTATGAATTTAACTACACAATGATCTCAACTGTTGATAAATTCTTCTAAGTTAAACTTAAAATTTCAAATTATTATATATGTATATATATAAAAAACTAATTAAATAAACGAATTTCCCTTTTCTTAATTTTCAAAAACTAAAAAAAAATACAACAAATGCGAATCCTATTTAATGAAAAAGGGTAGTGGGGACCCACGGGAACCATCACCCTTGCGGTCCTGCAGGTGCAGGCCTGCAAAGGCGAGGGAACGCCGTGGGCCCCTCCACTCCCCCTGCGGCCACTGCCGTGATAGTGACCGCAGGGGTAGTGGAGGGTACCACTAACCCCCCCGACGGTTACCTTAGCCGCCTCCCCTGCACGAAGCCCAATGCGTGATCGGCGTAAATTCCAAATGCCATGTTTTATCTTTATATTTATATTTATATTAAAATTCACCTTGAAACATTTACTATATTCATTTCGCATGATATATATATATATATATGGCTTAAATTTCCAGAATATTAAATTGCATAAAAGAAGAATATATAAACAGGTATGTGCATAAGGGAAAAAAAATATTAATGTAAGAGTAAGAAATTTAATCCCAGGGACGAAAATATAACAGAGAAATAATTTTCTCCAGTGATGCACAGATTATCAAGGAAGTAGGTAGATGTTTATGCTGAGAAATACAAAGCTCACACAAAGGGATTTTATTTTATCCAACTAATATTCACAAAGAGTAGCATATAACCATGAAAATAAAAATAAACAAATGAAATCAGGGATTTATTCATAGGAAAGAATTTCACAGAGAATTATTCACAGAGAGATGTATATAACCAGATCAATGTAACCAAATGAGAGTAAGGATTTGTTTACGGGGATGAACAACACAGAGGATTATTCATAGGGAAATATATTCCTCAATTTCAACTAAAATCCATAGAGAGATTTGTATTCAAAGAATGAGATTCAGATTTCCATTCGAAAAACCAGAGAAATGAATTAGAGGGAGGAAATAAAGATTGATCTAATGTAATTCCCAGCAAGGAATTGAAACAAAATTGATCTAATTCTCATCAAGGAATTGAAACAATATTGATCTAATCTATTTCTAAACAAGGAATTGAAACAAAATTGATCTAATTCTCATCAAGGAATTGAAACAAGATTGATCTAATCTATTTCTCAGCAAGAAATTGAAACAAAATCGATCTAATTCTCATCAAGGAATTGAAACAAGATTGATCTAATCTATTTCTTAGCAAGGAATTGAAACAAAATTGATCTAATTCTCATCAAGGAATTGAAACAAGATTGATCTAATCTATTTCTCAGCAAGGAATTGAAACAAAATTGGTCTAATTCTCATCAAGGAATTGAAACAAGATTGATCTAATCTATTTCTCAGCAAGGAATTGAAACAAAATTGATCTAATTCTAATCAAGGAATTGAAACAAGATTGATCTAATTCTCATCAAGGAATTGAAACAAGATTGATCTAATCTATTTCTTAGCAAGGAATTGAAACAAATTTTTTTTACTAATCTGATTCGCAGTAAGAATAAGATGCATGATTTCAAATAAAATAAAACTAAATTAAAAGAACCTGGATGCTTGCAATTGATGTAGAATCCCCTATGAATTCTTCAATTAGCCTCCCTTGATCCTTCAAGCTTGGAAAAATTTCTCCAAAACAACCTTAGCTATTCTCCAAAATGAAATATGACTACCAAAACAATTATTTGAGAAAAGAATTTCTTCAAAGAATAACCAACTCCCATTTTTGAAAACTTGCATATCATTTATAAGAAAAATCCCTCCATTCCACTATTTAGAAAATTTAATTAAAAAGGAGATTCTTTTCCAATATTGGAGTTCATGCAAATTGATTAAACTTAGCGGGGGAGTTACATGCAAGGTGGTGGAGATTCATCTAGAAGCTTCTTATTCTTCCTACAACATGTGCCATAATTGGGAGTGGAAAATAAATAAATAAAAATAATGCCTTTCGAATTATATTCTCCAAGTGTGTGTATGTATATTCATTTTATTCTTTTATAATATTTATTCAATCATTTTGAGTAGTTTAACCAAAATATAATAGAATTGTATTTTAAATCCAAAAGTGATAAAGGAGGGTTGTGACAGAAACCATTACCACATCACTGCCCTTGATACCTAGTAACCACCACAGTCTCTGCCCTGTTCCAGCTCAAAGTAGTCATCCAAACAACTCCATAGAACATGTATGTGTTGTGCCCTAAGCTCATGTTGGCTAGGGTTTGTGAACTTCACAATAATAGTTTGTTATGCTCGAAACCCTTGTCAAACATGTGTATCAACACAATACCTTTTGATGAGAATTGTTTCCCATTATCATTTCATTGTCTAAGTCTGCAGGGTACTCGTGTACCGAATCAATAATCAAACCTTTGATAATAACCGACCATCAAAATGAGTGTGTTGAGCACAAAGGTGCCAACAACTTTACAAAACATTCATAATGAGGTATATCCCATGCAATATTTCGACTAATGATATGAACACAATAGTCACGTAATCATTTGCGGAGACAAAGAGCATAACTATACCATTGATTTCCAATGCCAACCAGGACTTCAATAGACAAAGATGTCCTCATAATGCTTTCAGATATAACTGATATAAACCAAAGAGATGTTATAGAACTTTTGTAGACCGAAATCAAATATGCCAAAGATGAGTATCCATGACTAATGCTATAGATACTTTACAAATTTCAAGAGGCAATAAAGAAATCTTCTCAAGAATAATGTAATCTCATTAAAGACATGCAACATGATGTACATATGATATAATGATTTATCACCTTAGGAAAATCTGAATCAAGGATACAAGATATTTCAATAGTGCTGTAAGAATCTTTGACATTAATGCCAAATATATCAGAGAGGGACAACAACTTGTATTATACTTAGATCTATTTAATGAATGGTTTATATCTCATAATTAAATTTCATTCTATCTATTCATACTTTATCGATACTTGCAAAGATCAATATCACTTGAATTCAATGAGTATAGACTACAATAGGGTTGACATAAATATGAAAACTTACTAGAATTTTCCAAAGTTAATAAGTTTCCTAATATCATTATTAATTATATGACACATGCAACTCAAATTTTTTTTATTGATTAATGAAATTGGAGTTTATACATGACACAAAAATGTATAATATTTTGTAAAGCTTAGCATTAATTTCATATAAATTCAAAAGAGATGTTTTGATACAGATTTGTTAAGTTTTGATTATGTATCATAAATAGACTAGTAATTTTGTGTGGGTACTCATTCACTTTGATCTTTTATAGAAAATAAAATACATTGAACCCATGGAAAATATTCACATCAAATTTCTGTGCAAAATTGTAACGTGTTGGTTGTTAGATAATAAAAATTAACATTAAATTTATAGGTTCTCTTAATTAAGGGAATATTTGGATTGTATGAAACAATGATGAAGATTGGAAGTCAATAGGATATAGTGGGGTGAAAATGAATGAATATGACCATGGATTTCGATTTGATGAGGTAGTATTAAAGCAACCAATCCTAGTAAATAATTGTACCCATGTGCAATCAACACTCAATTTCAAGTAAACGAATGAAACAATTACTATGTAAATGAATAAAATCAAGGTTACATCCCTAAATAAACTAAGAGTTTGAATGATGGAAAATACCAACAATCATAATGAAATATAATGCCAAAAAAAGTGAAAGGCTAATACATGTGAAATATATAGAGGATTGCAATATAGTGGGTATATAATGATTGTAGCGAAAATATAATTTCTTATAATTTTCAAATGTTATATAATAGGATACAATCCATACATATAATTGACATATTTTCATTTCACAAGACTTAAAAAAATTGGCATGGAACAAACATCTATTTGCAAGGAAAAATGTGCTCCTATATTTGAGGAATCTACATTTGTAAGGGGCTACAAATTTACATGTTGCAGATTTCAAATGGAAAACCTTATAATACCTTTGTCCTCCTTTGCATAACCTATTCTACAGTCGTGCACCAAAAAAATAAAGAGAACCTTGGTGTAAGCATTTTCATGGTCTCAAGTGAGTATACCGGCTAGTTAGTAGGGACAGTAGCAACTTACATATACATATATGCAACATCCAAGGAATACTTATAGAGATCATTGTAGCTATGCAATCATTAGAGAGTTGCTTGTGATTATTTTATTAATTGTCACAAAGGGAAAACATTGTATTGTCAAATGGATTGTTTGTTTTTCTCTTTTTAGTGTTGTCTTGAGGATTAGTTATGAAGCTTTGTATTGAAATGACTCTACAAAGAAGCATAAACTTACGGTGAATATGGCGCAAAGTACAAAGCTTCATGTTTAAATTAATGCTTTATTTTTTATGGAAAGCTACATGAGTTATTAAGATTGTGACTTATATGTGATGTCATACATATAGTGGTTATGAAATGTTGTGTTTCCAATGAAGTGTCCTAAACTTTGGCCATCTCAGTATTTTATCAATTCAACATCATTAGATCTGCTTTGGAGGGATTATTTACATAAATATCCACATAGCATAGATATTATATTATGGAGATATTCATTATGTATAACCAAAATAATTCAGTTGAATTAAAAAATCACTACTCGGAATTTCTTCTTCCGAGCTCATGACCTAGAGTGTAAATAGTTCCTCTACCAAGCTATACTTGCATGACATAGAAACTCAAGAGTGCTTCCAAGGTTCTCTACCATTGCAACTCTTTTTCTGTTAAACCAAAATCTACGACTCATTGAATATTTATAAGACAAACCTCATTAATTGCAAATTTAAAATATATTAATAAAATTGATTTGAAATATTAATGATTTATTACTAAATATTTGAGAAAAATAAAAAATAAAAGACAAAAATCATTAACAAAGTGTAAACGCGGATTAAAAAGGCAATATGGTGAACCATCCATTTCAACCATTAAATATAAATATTTCTTCTTTGGTTGATTTGTCGTATTTTCTTGCAAACTCTGCCTATTAAACCATTAACAAATTTCTTGTTGGAATTAAACTAAAAGATACACAAAGAATCATAATAATTAGATTTATAACATGACACATCCCTGAATATCATAAATTGAATATAAGAAAAAGTTAAACCCCACAAGCGAATCAATATGTCAATACACTCAATTCCAATACCAAATTCTTAAAAAAAAAATAAACAATATCTTAAAAAAATCTCGTATAGTAGAAAAATAATATAATAAAAAAATAACAAAATAAAAATGTTTATTATTTAGCTATCTTTTTAAAAAGCATTCAAAGCCAATTTGCACCGTTGTATAACCAAATACAACACTTCTTTTTTGGGGTAAAATGTGGAAGCATAAACAAATCCTGTGAAGTGTTTGACAAAATGCCTCAAAGAGATATCGTCTCTTGGAACACAATGAATGCATGACATCCATAAAATGGATCGGTCGAACAGGCTTTAGGCAGTTCCAAGCAAATAGATAAGCAGAGAAAAGTTAAATTCCACGATTCTTCATGGCCTTGGAACATGGCATCGTATTGCAGGTTATGTATTTGTTGAAAAGGCTTCAAAAACTTACAAATGCAGGCAATTCGCATGTGTAACCCCGTCTAACTCCCATTCCACCTTCAAGGATGAAGTAAAAGAGGTTTAAGTATGATGGAAAACATTCTATCACTGTAAGAATCAAAAGTCTTCCGGGAAAAACATTGAAAAGTTAATGATATTTACGTTTGCAAGAATGGACACATGAATAGAAAATGAAATAGATATCCAGTCACCAGGATGATTATGAAGGGGCAAGAACTAAAACCTTAAATTTTGA
Source organism: Cryptomeria japonica (assembly GCF_030272615.1). Classification (NCBI taxonomy): domain Eukaryota; kingdom Viridiplantae; phylum Streptophyta; class Pinopsida; order Cupressales; family Cupressaceae; genus Cryptomeria; species Cryptomeria japonica. Next base: position 545,095,315 of record NC_081405.1, read on the forward strand.
TTGCAAAAACACATTAAAAAAAGAAGGGGGAGGGCTGCGTAAGATAAAAAGAGGAAATCATGAGTCAATCAAGGAAGGGAAGAGTGGGTTTTAAAGGAACGGTTTCAATCACATACATTAAATTTGCATTTCGAAGCTTAAAATTGTTAAACTTTCAGACTTGACTAACATTTTCTAAGTTTAATATGTTGCTTAATGTGTGTGGTCACACTAGGAATACACTTCTAAGATTAGAAGTGTTAAATACTCAGAGTTGACTAACATTCTCTAGACTTAATATATTGCCTAGTATGTATAGTTTTAGGCAGTTGTTTGGTTTTAAAAGACTGATTGAATCAAATTGTGGGGAACACCAATAATAGGGTGTAGCTATGCAGAGGTTAAGCTACCTAGTGAGCCATAAAAGAATGATTCAAGGGAGAGATGGTGAGAACGGATAGAGGACTTCTAAGAGTAGAATCGGCCTAATAAGTGAAAAAAGAAGAACAAGGCTGCATAGTGTAGGAAGGTTATCAATCAAAGAGGGGTCGAGAATGTGAGAATAGCATTCAGTCAAATCAAGAGGAATGTGTGGTGTGTAATGCCCGCCAAAATACCCTAGAGAAAAAATCTAAAATTTACTAGTCAAATGGAATAATTTAAAAAAAAAACATTCATTACACTATGATCTCATTTACATAGATCATCATAGAATCATTTAAGTTGCAAGACCATATTAAAGTACATTTAAGAAAGTTGAAAGCATAAATCGACATTACGCAAGCGGAGTAATTATATCAAACATTTCCTCAATTATATTCTTGCAACATAATCATTCCCTAGGGTATCTTAATGTCACTACTTGACATCATCTCATTGTTGGCATTATTGGCATTAAGTTGTCATTGATGTCAAACTGGTTTTGCAAGGTCACCGGTAAGTAAGAAGTGGTGACCGATATAAGAAGAGCAAGACATATGATGGCAATTGCACATACGAGTAAGAAGACAAAAGGAAGTCTACCGATACACATGAGTTGTGTCATCTACCGGTTATCAAGCTTATCGGTAAGGTAGAAACCGGGATGAAGGTTGTTTGTTTTTTATGAAGGCACAACACCCGGTGTGCAGAACATAGAGGATGTGCTGCTGGTACAAAGGATGTTTGATGGTCATACCGGTAAGGTGAACTAAGTCGATAGTCAACCTTGGTCGACAAAGAATTTCAAACCGATATAGGAATCCAAGCAGAGGTGGATGTTGCCAAGCATGACAGCTGGATGTCAGGTGGAGGTATTGCACAGGTTGGTGGAGTGTGCATCGACATAAAAAATCAACAAGTAGGTCAACTTTTATGAAGAACCCGCAAGTCACGGAGGATGCCAGAGGATTGCAGCTTGAGGAAGGCAAGCTGGCAAAGCGATTGAATTGATCCTGCAAGAAGATTTGATCTTCGTACCTGTTTGATGAAGGAAACAACAAAGCCATTAATGGTAGATGACAAAGAAAATCAGAAAAGCATGGTGCAGACCTCCAGATTTAGAAAATGCACATTGGAATGTGAAGCTTTGTGGATATTGATCGATGTTATAAAGATCATATCCCTAGAAAAGAAGATCTAATCAATTCTGATTGGGTTCGAGTTGGAGAAAGCAAAACCTAACACTGGATTGTTGAATACGGTTTTAGGCGGGAATCCAAGATTATAAATAGATGAGCTCAAGATAAAAAAATATGATTCTTGATGAGAAGAAGAAGAGTGAAGAGAGCTTGAGTGCACATAAGAATCATCTCCCTTATAATTTATTCTAAGAAAGTTGCAGAATGAGTTAACAAGCAAACTGGTGAGAGGGTTTAACGGGTAGTGATAGAGTACCGGTAAACTATAGCAAGTCTAACATTGAGCTGACCGATGAGGTGTGATTGATCAAGAAGGCATCCAAGTGTGACACAGTGTGTTGTGAGGCTATGAGAGAGAGAGAGAAGAGAGGCCAAGAATCAAAGAGAGCAATCTGTTAACCGACAGTGTGAGATCCAATGAAGAAGAGAAGACTGTTAACCGATAGAGACCTATTTGATCAAGAGTTGTAGAACTCATTTGCAACCAAAAGCTATAACTGTATCAAAATTGTATTTCACTATACATCACCAAGTTGGAGCTTGGTGCGAGGGTTGGTGCTCCTTGGGTTGGTGCCCTAAATCTTTGTAATTCAGTGTTCCACTTGTGAGGCTGGATTGGAGCAGTTGTCTCCAGCAACATTTCTCACTGAGATTTTTCCCATATTGGGTTTTCCTCGTACATTTGGTGTTGTGGGTTGCATTTGTGTGTTTGTCTTCTTTGGTATCCTCATTTGCCTAACCGGTTTTTTGTGTTCAACAATTGGTATCAGAGCCTACGTTCCCGATTGTTTAAAAACCTTGGGTAGATTCTAGACTTAGAACACAATGACAAGAAATGAGTCTGCTTCCTCAAAAGCCCCCATGTTTGATGGATCCAACTATGCCTTTTGGAGTAGAAGAATGGAGACCTATATTTCCTCCCTTGGTTTTGATGTGTGGATGTCTATCAAGAATGGGTATGTTGTCCCTAGTGTTCCTCCCACTGATCCATATGCCAAGAAGGAGTATGAGAACAATGCAAAGGCCAAACATACTATCTTGAGCGGGCCGTTTGATAATGAGTTTGTCAAGGTCATGCATTGTGCATCTGCCAAGGAGACCTAGGATAAAATACAAAGGTTATTTGAAGGAGATGTGAAAGTCAAAGAGGCCAAGTTGCAAGCACTTAGGGGCCAACTTGAAGGCATCAAGATGAAGGATGATGAAAAGATTGTAGACTACCTTCACAAATTTGATGAAACTGTGAATACCATCAAAGGACTTGGAGAAGAAATTGCAGATGAGATTCTTGTCAAGAAAGTACTTAGGTCTCTCACACCTAAGTATGATACAAAGGTTTCTTCCATAGAAGAAGCCAAGGATCTGAAGATCTTTACAATGGATGAGCTATTTGGCTCACTAACAACCTATAAAATGAGAACAATCGGTGATGCATCCTTAAGGAAAGAGGCAACATTCAACACCACCCAGAAGGGCAAAGAAGTAGCTTCTCTTAAAGGATCCAGTGAATACTCTGATGCAGAGGTAGAAAACTTTGTCAGAAAGATCAAAAGAGGATTCGACAAGTATAAAGGAAAGCTACCACTCAAATGTTTTAACTGTTGGCATATGGACACTCCAATGAGACATTGTGTGTGATTGAAGGTTTTGTCATTGATGGCAACCTTGCAATCCTATGGCACTGGCAAGACATTCTACCGGCAAAGGATTATTCAAGCAAGACAGTGCACTGGCATCAGCAAAACCACTTTACACTGGCACCGACACTGACACAAAAGAAAAGATGTATACCGGCACAAAGGCCGACAGGATTTTTGATATGTAATATTTTGATTATTATTGCAAGCCGACTTGGCAAATTGTAAAATGACTCTTGTATATAAAGGAGATCATTATAGACATTTGTAGGGATAGGTAAGCGAGCATAAAGAAAATTATTAGACAGACCTAATGTGCGAATTATAGGTCAAGGGTATATGTAAAGAATAGAGCAAGAACCGGTACTGAATCTGGCATTGAAGATGCTATTATAAAGCAGTACAAAATATTGGATTAGCATAATCCTCATTGTAAGTCAGTGTGACTTCTCACTGAGCAGTGTGCTCTAGGCAATTGGCCTTCCTGCATGTGCAGGCCCCTATTGTAAGTAATATTCTCTTATTGGCCAGTAAGTGAATATTGTGGGTTACAAATCCCACCGAGGTTTTTCCCACACCGGGTTTCCTCATTAAACATCTTGTGTTATGGTGTTCTTTTCATGTGGATGTTTTTGATTCTGTTTATTACATTAATTTTTGCATACCGGTACACTATTACTTTATGTTCTGCATGTTTTGTCTTAAGAAAATTTTAATACCGGTCGGATACTGATTCACCCCCCCCCCCCCTCTCAGTATCTGTGGGAACCCTAACAATTGGTATTAGAGCCTGGTCCTCTATTTTCAGTAGCCTAACAACTTGAGGAAGATCTTGACACCGGTAAAAATGGAAAATCTAATGAAGCAACTTGAAGGAGCTCTTATTGACTATGATGCAGAGAAGTTGAAAAATATCAAATTAGAAGATGATTTAAAAGCAGCTCAGGATATCATTCAGGCACTTCAAGAAAATCTTACTGTTACAAGAAATAAGAGAAGAGAACTTTGTGAAAAATTGCAAAATGAGAATGATGAAAATGAATCACTTAATGATATGATAAGCAAGTTGAAACAAGAGATCATGACAACAAAAAATGAAATGCAGGATATGACTATGAGATTTTGCAAAGAGATTGAGGACAAAAAGAAGAATGAAGAAGAATTGACCAAAAGACTAAGTGATGCAGCAAATGAGAACACAAGACTTAGCTATGAAAATGACATGTTGAAGACAAATTTGATGCATACTCAGAATGACTCGAATGAACTAATGAGACAAAAAGAAATCTTGGAAAGGGAATTGGGAACTGCAAATCAACACAAAGAAAAATTCAAGAAAAGCTCAGAAGAACTTGGTACCTTATTGAAGAATAAAAAATCCAAAGGTGACACTTCTGGAATTGGATTTGAAGTTGGAGAAAGCTCCGGTACAGCAAATACTTAGGATCACAGCAAACCGGTAAGACCTCCTAATACTTATAAATTCAATGGAAAATGCTTTAACTGTAATAAATATGGTCATAGGGCAAACAAATGTAGATCTAGGAATTATTAGAATATCAATCCTCCCATCAGTCAATGCTCCAAATGCAACAAAGTTGGTCATAACTCTGAAAACTGCAGAATGAATGTAAGATGTTATGTTTGTGGAAGATTTGGACATTTATCAAATCAATGCAGAACACAAACCGACATAGGTTATGGGAAAGCTATTCAGAAAAATAATGTAACCTGTTATGCATGTAACAAGATTGGTCATATTTCTAAAATTTGTAGAAGTAAAGGTACACTGGTAGACAACAAAAGTACTAGCTTGAAAGGTAAAGAAAAGGTTGAAGAGGTTAAGCAAGAATTCTCAAAGCAATTGATTAGAAAAGCTGATCTAAATATTGGGAATACTCCTCCACCGATAGAACCAACAAATGCTCCACTGACAGGACAATGTGATGCTCCACCGACAAGATAGAGCAGTGCTCCACCGGTAGGAAGTTCTTCATCTAATTGAAGAAAATTATCTTGAGGGTTTGGTAATCTAATGACACGTGCTATTATTCCCTCGATTAGAGAAAAGAAGTTGAAAATCACTTATTACCGGCAAATAAAGTTAAGTGAATACATTACCGGCAAGCAATTAATGTGGTAGGTAGCGAAAAAGACTTTATAAAATAAGGTTTTGGCTCCATTTCATTTCACCGTGATTTCAAACTTTCAGAGAGCGCGAAAATTTCCGAGCTAAGGCATTTCGAGCAAGAAGCAAGCACACTCCAAGCAATCATTCATCCAAGACAGAAAAAGGTATTTTATCATGGCATCCACCTCTACAATTGAATATGCTGAAGACCCTAGAATGTATATTCACTGCAATATTGAAGAGCTAGGAGACGAGGAAATCAAAACCATGTACAAAACTGAGATATGTGATGATACTAACAATATCAAAGCTAAACACAAAATCATTGAAACCCTAAGATTCATAGAAATCCTTAGTATTCCTGAATTTCCTAAGGATGTGATTAGGATAGTATTAAGCAGAGTTCATGGAGAATTTTTCTGGTTAGATACAATTCATAAGATCACCAAGCAAGCAGTAAAGGTTGTCACAGGGTTACCGGCCACCGGTAAAAGACCAGATAAAAACAAGAAAGTTTCAAATGATTTAGTCATTGACCTAATAGGTGCAACATCTGATAAAAGATCTTTAAGGGTTAATGATGTAAAGGATACAAATGTGAGATTCATAAGCATGATATTAGGTTACAAAGCCACTCATCCCAATAGAATCAACTCAGTTTTAAGTTTATGCATTAAGAGTGCTTATGACATAATAACCAACAATGCAAAAATTGACATCTATGAATGGCTAAAGGATGAACTGATAGACAACCTTGGAAAGATAAAGAAGGATAAGAAAGAAACCTTCAGATTTGGAAATCTGTTAGTGTGTCTAATGCTTCATATAACAAAACAAGTTCCCGGTATAGGATATAAAGAATTTGGATATGACATACCGATAGGAAAACAACTGATAGAACTGTTCAATACCATGGGCGAGAATAAGGAAAACAACATTCATGACTTTTTCCAAGCACTAAAGACAAAAATGAAGAAAAGGACAAGGTTATCACAGAAGATTGTAGACAAATATAAAGATGATATATGCTTTGTTATCAAAAAGGATGAAATATGGATGGAAGCAGTCATCCCCAGGACAATCTAGGTAACAGAAATGGGCTATGAAACAGATGACCACATAGTTGAAACTTATGCCAAAGCACTTCTGGAAGCCCGCAATGAACCTAAAGAAGAAATATTTGGTAGTGCTAAAACCATAGAAAGCCAAATTCAATCAAAGAAAAGAGTGAAAAAGATTGAGGCAGTTGTGAGGAAAGGATCTAGACAAGCAAAAGCCATTAAGGAAGATGTATTAAAGAAAACCGGCATAACTAAAGATGAATTGGCAGCCCCACAACCTGAAGCTCATCTATCACCGGTAGGTACTTCCTCAGAAGGAGATATGCCAACAACTTTTAAAAGAGTTGTTAGGAAAAGAGATCCCTCACCAACAACCACTCCTTCACCTAGAAGGACAAGGCAGAAGCAACAAGCTATGAGATCTCCAGTCAGAAAGGTCACACCTAAAAGGAAGCTGACACCTAAGAAAAAGAAAAAGGCAAAAACTGGCTTGGCACCTCTAGACATTTTGTTAAATGAGATCACAAAGGAAGGAAAACTGAAGAACATAAAGAAAATTTATGACACTCTATCGGCTGATGAGAAAGGGCAAGTTGAGGAGAGTGTAATACTACACATGGACATGTTTAAAAAGGTTTTGATGGAAGTCATAAATGAAATCCCTGATGACTTATACAAAAGACTTGAGGCCAGAAGGCAAGGAGTAATTGAACTGGACAAGAAAATAAAAATAGAAAAACTACTTGTTGTATATCTGGTAAACTCCCCAAAAGAAATTGATGATCTGATAGCTCAGGCCAACCGGACAGTTTTTTCCACTACACACCGGCATATTTCACTGATGGCAGATAGAGTTACAGAGGTTTCAGAGGAAACAAAAGATGGTTGGGACATATTTTTGGTTGAAAAAGAAAAACAAGAAGAATATAGGAATCCCAAGCATATTAAGGTATATCAGAAGGATAAGGACAAAGGGAAAGGGAAAATTGGTGGACCTCCAAGCATAAAGGTTAAAGATAACCTACCTCCACCTGTAAAAATTACAATCCCTGAAAACCAACCGGTAGCTGAAAGCATGGATGCAAAGGATAGCAAAACAAATCCTGAAGTCCTATTCACTGTAAATGTTGATACCCAAAAGATCAACATAACAGTTGATAAAGACCCAAGTGAAAAATCAGATATGGCCAAAGAGCCTCCAATAATGGGAAATACAGAGCAACCGACAATAGATACAGGGAAAAAGATGGAATCTGAAGCACAAACAGAGAAACCGACAGAGCTAAAGGCTCCATAATAGATGCCACCGGTAAGAAATGAAGCAGGAAAATTAGTGCTAAAGGAAATGCAGACACAAACTGACCTGCCAGAGGTCAATACAAGCATGGTCACTTCCACCGGTACTCAGTTTGTTGGGTCACCATCAAGGTCAACAAATGTGACTGAGGTATTACTTGAATCCATCAAGAAAATAACTAACTATAGTTCACAAGCTTACAAAGCAATAGATGATTCAATACCAATTTTGAAAACAATAGCTCCTAATTGTAAGATAGATAAGAAAGATTCTTTAGGAGAGTTGGATACACTATGTAAATACATTTTTGGAAATATTGAGCAAATAAAGGTAGAATCTGTAAAGGACATTGTAGAAAAGGAGAAACAGAAATTCTTTGAGGAAGAAATTAAGAAGTGTAACAGAGATTTTGACACACTTCTACCAGAACTGTGTAGTTTGTTAAAAGAGTACAAAAACTTGTACAAAGACACATGCAAAACAAACTTCCTGACTATAGATATAGACAAGAAGATAAGCAAGAAACAGGAAGAGATAAACAAGCTTGCAGACAATTTTGTCAACTCACTGGATTCATTATCTGTTTTTGAAGATAAATTAGCAAATTTTAAGACATAATTACTTAAACAGGAGAAAGAGAAAGAGACAATAATAAATAAGGCAAAATAATTGAGATCTAAACTGAGTCCAAGATTGGATTATCTAGCATCTCTACGGAAGGAAATCTCAGAGGCATTAACACCGGCAAGTAAAACACCGACAGAGCAATTGCAGCATCTCATCGACACTGTGAAGAGAACTAAAACAACAATAAAAGATAGAAAAAAGTTTATGGATAGTATAAACTTAATTTTGGGCGATCTTTTTTTGATAATAACTACCCAACTACAAGGCTGAGGTTATGGACCAGTATAACTACAAACTCTACTAACATCTTGACAACCTTTGTCATTGATGCCAAAGGGGGAGTAGTAGGATGAGAAAATTCAAAACACAGGGATCATATGCTCAGGGGGAGTCACTCATTTTTTTGGTAAATTTTTGGTCTACACATTTTTGGACATTTTTTTGGAATTTCTCATGAGTGTTGCCATCAATGCCAAAGGGGGAGATTGTTGGCATATGGACACTCCAATGAGACATTGTGTGTGATTGAAGGTTTTGTCATTGATGGCAACCTTGCAATCCTATGGCACCGACAAGACATTCTATCGGCAAAGCATTATTCAAGCAAGATAGTGCACCGACATCAACAAAACCACTTTACATCGGCACCGACATCAACACAGAAGAAAAGATGTATACTGGCACAAAGGCCGACAGTTTTTGATATGTAATATTTTGATTATTATTGCAAGCCGACTTGGCAAATTGTAAAATGACTCTTGTATATAAAGGAGATCATTATAGACATTTGTAGGGATAGGTAAGCGAGCATAAAGAAAATTATTAGACAGACCTAATGTGCGAATTATAGGTCAAGGGTATATGTAAAGAACAGAGCAAGAACTGGTGCTGAATCTGGCATTGAAGATGCTATTATAAAGCAATACAAAATATTGGATTTAGCATAATCCTCATTGTAAGTCAGTGTGACTTCTCACTAAGCAGTGTGCTCTAGGCAATTGGCCTTCCTGCATGTGCAGGCCCCTATTGTAAGTAATATTCTCTTATTGGCTAGTAAGGGAATATTGTGGGTCACAAATCCCACCGAGGTTTTTCCCACACCGGGTTTCCTCATTAAACATCTTGTGTTATGGTGTTCTTTTCATGTGGATGTTTTTGATTCTGTTTATTACATTAATTCTTGCATACTGGTACATTGTTACTTTATGTTCTGCATGTTTTGTCTTAAGAAAATTTCAATACCAGTCAGATACTGATTCACCCCCCCCTCTCAGTATCTGTGGGAACCCTAACATTAACTATGGTAAAGTTGGACACTTTGCTACAAAATGTCCTTATAATGAAACCGGTACAGATGATTCAAGAGGTTTAGCAGATATGCTGGTAAAGATAAAGAAAGAAATGTCTACCAACAAGGAAGAAGAGGCTACTGGAAGTAGAACAACCTCTATACTATTGAGAATGATGCCATAGATGAAGAAAGTGCATCAGAAGATGACTACCATGAGAATGAAAGAAAAGTTAATCTCTTTATGGCACTTGATGAACCGATTGGTGAAGATGAGGAAGAAGAGGATATTGAGGCTGAAGTGGATTCAGAAGGAGAACTTATAAGTGCTCTCGAGGAGATGAGTAAAACAAGAAGATAACTCAAGAAATTCAAGCTTGCTGTAATAGATGAACAAGGTCTCTTGAAGCAATCCCTGGATGAGTCTAATCAAGTTATATCTGACTTGAAACTACAGTTAGAAGAAGCCAAGAGGATATGTGAAGTTACATCCTTTGATCTGATGAAGAAGGAAAAGGAGCATCAAAAACTTGGAAGAAGAGATAGTGAAGTTCAGAAAGGAGCTTGAATAGAGTAAGGAAGAAATAAAAGTAAGAAGCAAATATGAAGGCAACATCGAAGCCTTAGACAAGATGTTGAGCAAATAGAAGCAATCCAAAGATACCAGTGGCTTAGGATTTGAAGAAGGTCAAAGTTTGAATAACAAAGACACATTCAGTAAGGAGATACAATTCACTTCTTCCAATGGAGGTAAAGAGAAGAAGACGTTCATAGTCAGCAAGGATACCAGGAAGAAGACATATGTAGATGCTGTCAGGAACAACCACACAAACCGGTATACACAAGCAATGAACTGGAGGCCACACTCATTGTATCAACATGCAGATCCAAGCAGAAATGCAAGAGTTGACCATGAAGGATTCACCAGAGTCAATCGCATGAAGGGAAGACCCTCGATGAGGTAGTCACTTGCAGGACCAAGGCAACCTAACTGGTATGTTTCAAACTTTCATGGTTACTATTACTGGTGTAATAAATTTGGGCACAAAATAGTTGACTGTAGATTAACCAATAAGCCCACTATGAGTTATGAAAGTAGAAATCCCTTTAATGCACTCTGGGATATGAATGTTTTTTGTTATCAGTGCAATGGATTTGGTCATAGGAGTTTTGAATGTAGGAAGAATAAACCAGTGTCCTACAATAATTTCAAAGATTCATCTTTAAATAAAAATATGAAATGCTATAACTTTCAAGAGTTTGGATATATAGCAAAGTTTTGTAAAAACAGGAAGATCAAGCAGAAGAAGACAAATCTTGATCAAGAACTAGTAGTTGAACTAGAGCACAAAATAACAAGTGACAAGAAGAAGGAAACCAAATCGGTATGGGTTGAGAAAGAAAAGGACAAGGCAGAATCAAGTTTGATAGGGCAAACTGCTTTACATGGTGAAGGGAAAAATCTATGGGTTGTAGATAGTGGCTGTTCCAACCACATGGCCAGTGATAAAAAGAAATTTATCAAACTTGAAGACTGGATTGGTGGTTCAGTAAGATTCAGAGACAACTCATCCATCAAAATAAAGGGAAAAGGTACTCTAAATATTGATGGAAAATTGAAGGCACATGATGTATATTATGTGGAAGGCCTAAAGCATAATTTGTTGAGTGTGAGTCAGATGTGTGACAAAGGTTATAAATTCACCTTTGACTCAACCAATTTCCAGATAAAGAAAGAGAGTACCGGCCAGGTTGTGGCAAAAGGAAAGAGAACAAATGACAATGTTTACAATCTAAAGGAATGCTATTAGTGCCAATGCATGATAGAACATGTTGATGAAAGCTGGCTATGGTGCCGAAGATTAGGCCACATACACTTTGATAACTTAGTTGCAGTAAGCAGAAAGGGGTGTGTAAGGACTATTCCACCCATCATCAAATTGGTAAGCACATTTTGTGATGAATGTGTAAAATGGAAGCAAACTAAGGTGAACTTCAGGACAAAAGAGCACCTCAAGACCACTTGAAATTGTGCATACAGATCTGTGTGGTCCAACTAGGACAAGAGCTCTTGTCGGTGAAAGATATTTTATGCTCTTTATTGATGATTATTCAAGAATGACATGGGTCACTTTTCTTCAAGATAAATCACAAGCATTTGACAAATTCAAGATCTTTAGGAATATGGTGGAGAAGGAAAGTGGGTGCAAGCTAAAATGTCTAAGATCAGATCGAGGTGGAGAGTTCACATCAAATAAATTTGAAGATTATTGTGAAAGACATGGAATTAGAAGGCAATACTCAGCCCCTAGTGCAACACAACAAAATGGTGTGGTAGAAAGGAAGAACAAGACAGTCAAGGAGATGGCCAGAACCATTATAAATAAGGCCAGTTTGCCAGACACATATTGGAAGGAAGTTGTTCATACTGCTGCATATACCTTGAACTGGGTTCAACTAAGAACAAACAACAAAATGACACCTTATGAGTTGTGGTATGAACATAAACCATCAATCAAATACTTCAAAGTTTTTGGAAGCAAGTGCTTTATCAAGAGAGACATGGATGGCCTAGGTAGTTTTGACTCCAGGAGTGATGAAGGAATCCTCCTTGGTTACTCATCAAATAGAAAGCCCTACAAATGCTACAACAAAAGACTAAGAAGAGTCATTAAGAGTGTGCATGTAAAAGTTGGTGAGGCTATGCACAAAGGAAGTCAATCACACGTAAACTGGTATGATGATTTCGGTGATGAAGGTGAGGAAACTCAGTCAGACAATGAACCAAAAGAAGCATCCAAGAAGGCTCCCAACCGGTATGTGCAGTTGAATCACCCAGAAGAGAAAATTCTAGGAAATAAGAGTGATGGTGTGCAGACTAGAAGAAGACTTGCCCGGAATGACGAACAAGTCAAATTTTGCCTCATGAATGAAGTAGAACCTAAAATGTTCAATGAGGCTAGCAAAAGAAAGGAATGGATGGATGCCATGGAAGAAGAGCTACAACAAATTGAGAAGAACAAGACTTGGGAATTAGTCCCTAGGCCAGAAGACAAGAATATCATTAACACTAAGTGGGTTTACCGGAATAAGATGAATGAAGAAGGTAAAATTGTTAGACACAAAGCTAGACTTGTGTGCAAAGGATACTCTCAAGTAGAGGGCATTGACTTTGAAGAAACATTTGCACCGGTAGCTAGATTAGAAGAAATTAGGATGTTTCTAGCCTTTTATGCCTACAAGGGTTATAAAGTATATCACATGGATGTAAAATCTGCCTTCTTAAATGGAAATTTGGAAGAAGAAGTGTACATGGAGCAACCAGAAGGGTTTCTTCTACATGATGATAAAACCTTTGTGTGCCGGTTGAAGAAGGCTTTGTATGGTTTAAAGCAAGCTCCTAGAGTATGGTATTCAAGATTAGATCAATACCTGAAGGAGCAAGGATTCAAAAAGGGAAGTGCTGACAACAATTTATACATAAAGAAAGATGGAAACCACACAATCATTGTGGTTGTGTATGTAGATGACATTATTTTTGGAGGCAATAAGGACACCCTTTGCAAAGAATTTGCTGATCAGATGCAGTCAGAATTTGAGATGTCCATGCTTGGTGAATTGACATAATTCCTTGGTTTGCAGATATTATAGCAAGATAAGGGAATCTTTGTCTCACAAACCAAGTATGCAAAGGATATGTTGAAGAAATTTCAAATGGAGGATTGCAAATCGGTAAGTACCCCCATGGTGATCGAAAGAAAATTAAGCAAGAATGATGAATCCCCGGTGGTGGATCAGACATTGTATAGATCCATGATAGGTAGTCTATTATATCTAACTGCTTCTAGACTAGATATAATACAAGCAGTGTGCATGGTGGCCATATTTCAAGCTGCACCTATGTAGTCCCATATGAATGCTGCAAGCAAAATATTTAGGTACCTCCAAGGAACACTTAGTTATGGATCGTGGTACCCTAAACAAGGGGAATTCATCTTGGAAGCATACATTGATGTTGATTGGACAAGTTGCATTGATGACTGAAAGAGCACAAGTGGTGGCACATTCTTCCTTGGTGACCGGTTGGTCTCATGACATAGCAAGAAGTAGGATTCTTCTCCCTATCAATAGCTGTAGCAGAATACATTGTTGCTGCTACATGGTTCTCTCAGGTTATTTGGATGAAGCAAACCCTCAAAGACATACAGGTGGACATCACTGATCCTATACTCATCCGGTGTGATAACTCGAGTGCTATCAACATATCAAAGAATCCATTGATGCATTCTAGGACAAAGCATATAGCCATCAAGTATCATTTTCTCAGAGAGAAGGTTGAAGTACAGAAAGTAAGGATGAATTATGTCCCTATCAAAGAACAAGTAGTAGACATTTTCACTAAACCATTGCCGGTAAGCACCTTTGAGTACCTAAGACACAAGTTGGGAGTTGTGTCAATTGCATTATGCACTTAAGAAAGGAAGGATTTATATGGTTCAGGGGGAGTTCATAGAAGCATCTATAACTCTTGAACCACATCTCAATATCAGCTGCAATCACTGGTAGTAGCCTAAGGGGGAGCTAGAGATGGATCAAAGGGGGAGGGGATAGTACCCTTTGTCATTGTGTCAAAGGGGGAGAAATCTATTAGAATGAAGTCTCTTGCAGTAAGTTGACATCAATACCAAAGGGGGAGATTGTTGGCATTAATGGCATTAAGTTGTCATTGATGTCAAACTAGTTTGGCAAGGTCACCGATAAGTAAGAAGTGGTGACGGATATAAGAAGAGCAAGACATATGATGGCAAATGCACATATGAGTAAGAAGACAGAAGGAAGTCTACTGGTATACATGAGTTGTGTCATCTACCGATTATCAATCTTATTGGTAAGGCACAAACTGGGATGAAGTTTGTTTGTTTGTTATGAAGGCACAACACTCGATGAGAAGAATAGAGAGGATGTGCTACCGGTACAAAGGATGTTTGATAGTCATACCAGTAAGGTGAACTAAGTCGGTAGTCAACCTTGGTCGACAAAGAATGTCAAACCAACATAGGAATCCAAACAGAGGTGGATGTTGCCAAGCATGACAACTGGATGCCAAGTGGGGTATTGCATAGGTCGATGTAGTATGCATCGACGTAACAAATCAACAAGAAGGTGGGCTTTTATGAAGAACTCGCAAGTCACAAAGGATGCCAGAGGATTGCGGCCCGAGGAAGGCAAGCTAGCAAAGCGAATGATCTGACCCTGCAAGAAGATTTGATCTTCGTACTTGTTTAATGAAGGAAATAGCAAAGCCATTAACGATGAATGACAGAGAAAAGAAGAAAAGCATGGTGCAAACCTCTAGATTTAGAAAACGCACACTGGAATGCGAAGCTTTGTGGGTTTTGATCGATGTCATAAAGATCATATCCCTGGAAAAGCAGATCTAATCAAATCTGATTAGGTTTGAGTTGGAGAAAGAAAAACCTAACACGAGATTGTTGAATGCGGTTTTAGGCGGGAATCCAAGATTATAAATAGATGAGCTCGAGATAGAAAAGTATGATGCTTGATGAGAAGAAGAACAATGAATAGAGCTTGAGTGCACAAAAGAATCATCTCCCTTAGAATTTATTCTAAGAAAGTTGCAGAGTGAGTTAACAAGCAAACCAGTGAGAGGGTTTGACCGGTAGTGATAGAGTACTAGTAAACTGTAGGAAGTCTAATAGTTGAGCTAACCTATGAGGTGTGATTGATCAAGAAGGAATTCAGGTGTGACATAATGTGTTGTGAGGCTATGAGAGTGTGTGTGTGTGTGTGTGTGTGTGTGTGTGAGAGAGAGAGAGAGAGAGAGAGAGAGAGAGAGAGAGAGAGAGAGAGGCCAAGTATTAGAGAGAGCAATATGTTAACCGATAGTGTGAGATCCAGTGAAGAAGATAATACTGTTAACCGACAGAGACCTATTTTAAGTATTAGAGAGCGCAATATGTTAACCGATAGTGTGAGATCTAGTGAAGAAGATAATACTGTTAACCGACAGAGACCTATTTGATCAAGAGTTGCAGAACTCATTTGCAACCAGAAGCTATAACTGTATCAAAATTGTATTTCACTATACATCACCAAGTTGGAGCTTGGTGTAGGGGTTGGTGCTCCTTGGGTTGGTGCATTAAATTAGTAGGGTTTGGTGCTCCTTGGATTGGTGCCCTAAATCTTTGTAATTCAGTGTTCTACTTGTTAGACTAGATTGGAGCAGTAGTCTCCAGCAACATTTCTCACCGAGGTTTTTCCCATATTGGGTTTTTCTTGTACATCTGGTGTTGTGGGTTGCATTTGTATGTTTGTCTTCTTTGGTATCCTCATTTGCCTTACAAATTTGATTGTTTAGCTCTTGGGATAACAACCAATATTCTAAGGTTGCTTTAAAAGGGAAAAGAATTTAGGAACCACTCATTCACCCCCCTCTCAATGGTACATTGTGTTCAACACTCATTACAACATTTTTCTAACCAGAAAGTCATATTTATCATCCTCTAACCATATACTTTTGTGCATATAATCATCATTACCATTTATGCATAAAACATTCACATAGTATACTCTATTAGAACATTATACTATCTTATCCATTTCTACTATCATTCATTCTACAACATAACATAATTCTAACCATCTCATAAATGTAATGCAACTCAAATGCACATAAACTATTCCACTTCATGTAGATTCTTTAAACTCATAACAAACATTCATTACATCATTGAATACTCATAGAAATATACCTAATTTCAACATCAAGTCCTATTACATTTTTCTTCTTCAAATACATGATAATACCATATACAAGGATACATCATTTCTGTTACATATACATTTCATTATGATACAATGTCTTCTTTCCATGAAAATAGAAAATCATCTCCAAAATGCAATCCCATGAAGAATCCATTCCACGTACGCAATACCAAGAGGAGTATCCCAATGGAAGGAGGCAATCAACCACCCGACCATGTAGAACCAATCTAGGAACCACCCCCTGTGCTAGGAGATGAAAAAGGTTCCAACTCACACTCAAGACCTAGGGTGAGACCTATCAACCAAAGGATGCAACATGACTTCACAAGACCCAAAAATAAGGATGCAACACCAAAGTACAACACGTGACTAAATCAATGCAATCAACCTCTAGAGGCAAATCAATAAATAAAGGCATATGGACAATGGATACATGTGGGGTAGAGTGTCATCAAACGCTAACCTCATGTGGCATCCATCTCCAGCTTGGAGTTACTCAAGGGAGATTGGGTATACCGCTCCAACGGTCTTCCCAATCAAGGATCCCAAAAATGCCTCTCTGGGTCCGTGCAATTGGGGCATACAATATCATATTATTTATCTTGATTAGGTGTATTCCTAATACCCAACCCACTAATCAATTATTATCATGTTATCACTTGCAATTATACCATCAACTCTTCATGTGGTTCCATAGCTTTAGATCCCCTTCCTAGAGATGTAGTACTCACAACCTAGGTCCAACACATGCAAGATCCCACTCCCCCATCCATGAACCAAGGATATACAATAAATATACATCCATAGAACATAAAATGACAACATGAAGGCTCAAAAGAGATATGAGAACAAATACCACAAACTGAACACCGACTAAGCAAAAGAGACTCATAAACCAAGCTCATAGAAATAAGCCTTCACCAGAACAACCATAAAGATAAGCCAATAATGGATGAAAATCATAAAATAGATCAAGATAACATAAAATCCTCAACAATGATACATAACATATCCCATTGGAGCCATACTAACAATCCCTCAATAGTGAGGTAACCTCTCGTCGGAGCCACATAACGCACATAAAACACCCCAACGGTAAGGCATGAACCCTTCTACCAAAGCACATGAAACATTGTAAGGGGTCAAAATACATTATAAAAAACTCTAAGAATGTCAACACAAATTGTAGAAGCCTCTGGAATAAACCCACAATCCAAAAATACACAAAAACAAGCTTAAAACTGACTTTCAGAGACCCCCAAGACAGTTCAGTGCCCTTGATTCCTAGGATAGCGCCCTTGGTAGGTACCCTAGCATTTTTGGTACTTATCATGGTGTTTTAGGTTGATACCATAGAGCTTTTGGTCAATTGCCTTGCATCTGCAAATCAGGACCTTAGCTCCCTTGGTATGTTTGTCAGCACATCTGGTATGAACAATGGCACTTCTGGGATGAAGGATGACATTTTTGGCATGCAGGGTAGCATCCATGGTACATACTATAATATTTTTTGGGGTGTTTCCATAGCGTTTCTGGTAAATTTGTAGAAAACAACCCAATACTGAGGCATAAGACTTAGGAGGGGTCTCAGGAAGACTCAGAGGTGCAAAATGACCTTCATACTGTGCACAGGGGCTCTAAGACATCCAAAAAAAATCAAGGACAATCAAAACATTCACTACATACTCACTGGTAAAAGTTGCAGAAGAAATCCTCTTTCCTACTGAGAAAATTTGAGGTATAAGGAAGCAAAACCACAAGGGAGAGAGAGAGAGAGAAATGTGGCAATCCACAAAGGAGACTCAAGAAAATTAGGTAGGGACTAAATGCAACCAACGCAAGTGGAAAAAAGTGTTTGTACACTTATAGTGTAGTCATAGAGAAACCACCCTCACACAACAAGAGAAAGACACCAATATAGGTTTAAACAAGGGGAGCTTACCAAACTAGCCCAAACGACTTATGAAAGCCACAAAACAACCTAAAAGGAACCCAAACATGAATGCAGACACGTCCTAAAGGTCTGTTCTTAGAGATGCAAGTCACAGTGAATACATAGAAAGCATAATGAAGACATAGAATCAAATTTGCATATCCCCCATTCCCAAACTTGCATATACAAATTGAAATCCATCAAGACAAATCATTTCCACAGTCAAACCAATCCCCAAGAGAAATCAAAACTCAATTTGTAGACACGTAGAAGGAAATATTTTCCGGAATCAAAATGCAGAAGAGAGAAGCCACCAACTTGCAATTTGCAACCCAAAAGTTGAAGAAAAAATATGAAATTGCCAAGCCTTCACAAATCCAAATCACAATCCAAATTTGAAAAACTTTTGCAATGATCTGTTGGATGATTAACCCATGCACAGACCAACAAGCCAAAATAAAGAAAAAAATTAAATTAAAATCAATAAATAAAAGTCATCTCAACAATAAATCAAACAAATTAAATAATTAAACAATAAATGAAGCTCAATTAGATATCAATAAATTAGATTAAATAAATTAATTACTCAATTTGATTCTTAATAAAATGAATTATCCAATCATGCAATAAAACCAATAACCAAACCATGACTGAGCAAAATAAGAAGCCAAAGAGGTTTGACCTCATGACCTATGAAACAAGGTGGAAGAGACTTAACCAATACACCAAATCTCTTAGTTGAACCTAAAGGAAAATCAACCAAGCAAAAGACATCAAGATAAATTAGCAAGGTATACTGTATCTTAGACCTAGAGTGTGTGAGGGAAACTATGTCATCTTTGACAACTTGCCATTGGGATGAAGACACGCTCAAATCTGTGGAGCTAGGTGGAGTCGATGTCTAGTAACTGCAAACCTGCATCAAAGACCAACATGACATATATGATACATATACATCACAATAAACAGATAGGTGATAGAGAATCACGATGACATATCCCGCTCGCAATGAGTGATATGGCTATTATTATAAGGATCTGGTTACTACTGAGAGGGGGGGGATGAATCAATAGTAAAACAATTCTGCAATACTTTAAAAACCTTTACCGATAAGTATTCATCATTATGCAAACAATGTAAAGATATCAAATACACAAATCAATAAAGCAACCACCCTATGAACATCGAGATTTTCACATGGAAACCCAAATGGGAAAACCCACGGTGGGAATTAGCACCCTCAAAATATTTGCACTCTTTTGGAATGCGCCTAGTTAAAGGCCTAGCTCGGTTAAGAGCTTACAATATGCTTAGTTAAGAGAAGACCCTATTAGGAGTCACCCGATTAAGGGATTTTACCTCAGCCCTATTTTGATTAACCTTGTTAGAGGATTTTAAAATCAAGTTAATGAGCCACCCGATGAAGGGATTTACAATGTAAGACCTGTTAGGATCTACCTGGTCAAGGGATTTAAAACTATTGTAACTGTTAGGGAACAACAAGGCAAATGATCTAATTACAACACTTCCTTGCTTGCTAGTACAGATCTTTTTCAACACAACTCTGCTACACACATGCAGACAATTCAATCTGGTTCGACAATACCTTCTTCTCAAATCACTGACACAAAATCTCTTCTCCAACTATCCCTAAATATAATTTTCATTTAGGTTGGCTACTAACCCTAACTAAATTCAAAATACAATGAATTTATATTTAGCGCAACAAAATAATCCGCCAAAATACATTACATATCATTGTAACAAATGTCTAGATAATTTCCACCATTGAATGATCACCGCACATCACCACACATCGATTTGATAAGCAATCAAACCCTTGTCACATTCTACTAAGCACTTTGATGTTTTCCAAGAAATCTGATCCTTGCACGCGCTCAAAAACCATCTTATCATTACACACGGATTCTGACACATCATCACTAAGTTATGATCATGGTAAGATCCACCACCAAACCTTAAATCACTACCGGTTAAAGATATGTTACCGGTATACATTCTTCTTCTTCACAGAGTTCACAACTGTAAATCATAACTCACTCAACACACCAAATCTGTTGACGTGGTTTGGAACAAAGGTGCATGTTCCTATTTTCAACACTCCTATAAAATCGCAACGTCTAACTCTTCACCAATCATCCGTATCGGTTACTTGATCATCATTCTATTCTTGTTTACGTTGTTGTCAATTGGTTCCACTACCTGTTAGGTCTAGATGACTTAAATGACTAAGCAAACATGGTTGCCATCAATGACAACACAAATAAAGTCATCAAAAAACTTACAACTATATCATCATCTAGCCCAGAATCTCCATCAACTTTACCAATCATCTTCATCTCATCAACATCTCCATATGCCAACAATCTCCCCATCATTATCTTCTTTAGTTATGCCAACAATGGTATTGTCTCTACTCACGAAGATAATCACACAATATAATACCAAAACACTACATAGAATCATCATCATGAAGTAGGGTTAGTATCATCATCAGTCACATAATCCATGTAACAATAATCATATGTAAATACATGAGTCACATAAATCCATCCATCTAGGAGATACCATATATGATGCGGGAACTAGGAGATACCATATATGATGCGAGAACATCTCTGGTTCATAGCAATCTTGCATCAACCAAAAATATTTTCCTTTCTGTTTTGCTTTTTGTTTGCAGTTTCAACATTTCTTTCTATGTGTCCAAGATTTGGCTCATTGGATCCAATGGAGTTGGTTTCTACTTGAAGACTTGATCATCTTCCTTATTCCCAAATTGCAGAGCATTTGGATCATTTTTCGACAAGTTATTGCTATCGGTTTCCATGACAGTTTCCTATTATTGCCTATTTACTTTGGTGATCTACCAGACCCCTTTCAAAGCTTGCAGAGCCCTATGCATTTATTATGATATTCCTTGGCATGTGGTCGACCTTTTCCCATGATCTACACTTCATCCTTTGGATTTTCCAAGGGAATTTCTCTTGGCGGAGGCCGACCTTGTTGGTTTTGCACGTTAGGTCTTGTTCTTCAAGTTTTGATCCATTTTTGGGCTGACGAGATCCTCTTGGATCGTATAAATCATTTTAATTGAGCATTAAAATGTAATCAAGTAGTTAGAATAAGCATGGAAGATAGATCTTAAGATTGAAGGGTCTGGGTTGTGACCTATTATGTAGTTTGAGTATGTTTTAGCAGGGTTGTGAGCCAGTTTCTATAACTCGGTTGTTATCAGTTTTCATGTTATAATTCAATCTGTTCTGCATTACCTCCATCATATCTTTGTGCTTCCGTTATGTTTACTCTTGTTGAATGGTCCGGATTGATCTCTTTGAGGTCCCTCCTAATCGGTGAATGCTCCAAGTGGTATCAAAGCGAGTTTTTGTTCCAAAGATTGCGGGTCTTGATATTTTTGTTGTAGGGTGGTGAACTATGGATCCAACCTGTAGCTACAGAGGACTGGCGTAAAAGATGGTGTGAAGAGGAACTATGAATGGTGGAGCATATGGAAATGAAAACCCTATTGTGATGGAAATTTTGTGAGGGATAGCAGCCCGGTTGGAAGCCATTGAGACAACCAAGAGAAGAGGCCAACACATTGAAGATGTAAGTAAAGATGAAGGAGAAGAAGCCCTGACAGAACAAGTAAACCCACCGGCGGTTGATCCAGATGAGGAAAGGTTTTTGAGGGTTTTGAGTAGGGAAAATACTAGACCTTATTTTACCCCACCAGAATATGATGGAAAATTGGATTCAGATGAATTGATGGATTGGATCTCAGAGATGGAGTAATATTTTGATTTTAAAAACACTGCAGAAGAAAGGAAGATGAAATATGCATGTACCCGGTGGAAAGGTCATGCATCTCTTTGGTGGGAGCATTTGTAGGTTGATAGACAGAGAAGAGGTAAAGAGAAGATCAAGACATGGGATCAGATGATTGCTAAGTTGAAATTAAAATTTATGCCAGCTGATTATCAAGTGAAGAAATACATTGAAGGAATCTAGTGTGAAGAAATACACCAAAGCATTTTACAAGTTGAATATCAGATCTAGACATGTTAATGATGAAGTTGAACAAGTTGCAAGATATTTGAATGGATTGCGGGTGTCTATACAAGATGAACTTAGTTTGATCAAATTACAGAGTGTTGAAGAGGCTTACCAGTATGCCCTGAAGGTAGAAGAGAAGCTAAACAAAAGACATGAGCAAAGGCAGAGAGGCAAAGGTGGAAGTTTACTAGATGAATATTTCAAGGAGGAAGAGGATATACCAGAGGTAGAGGAAACTGTACAGATCAGAATAAGGACAAGGAAGTAAGCAAAGAAGGTAATTCATACCAAAAAGATGATAGAAATGTCTACTGGAGGAGAGAAGTGGATAGCTACTGGAATGAGAATTTTGGAAGACAACACAAGAGAACATTTAGAGGAACTTTCTATAAGTGTGGAGGAGAAGGACATCGTGCTTATGAGTGTAAGAAGACAAAGAATACCAGAATAGTATCAATGGTGGAGGAAAACCCCACTAGATCAGATAATAAACTGGAAGATGGATAACTGTTGATGATGAGGAGAACTTTGTGTCATACTGGGATAGATGAAGAGCCCTTGTAGAGGAAGAATTTTTTCAAGACCAGATGTAAGGTATCCGGTAAGTGTTGTAAAGTTGTTATTGATAGTGGTAGTTCAGATAATCTTGTTTCTAAAGAGATGGTGAATAAGTTGAATTTGGAAAGTCTGAAACACCCTAAGCCTTATCAGATAACATGGATTCGGGATGAACATAAGTTGTTAGTAAGTGAGCAATGCTTAGTGAAATTGAAAATTGGGAACTATCATGATGAAGTCTTGTGTGATATTATGCATATGGATATTTGTCATCTTTTGTTGGGTAGATCTTGGCTGTTTGATAGATAGGTAGTACATGATGGGAGGAAGAATACATACACTATTGTGGCCAATGGGATGAAGCAAACCTTGTTTCCCTTGGAGGAACCTTTGAAGAATGAAGTTTGTACTAATGCTAGAATCTGTTTGGTAGATGGAAGGAAATTCCTGGATGGATTGAGACATGAGAATGTATGTTTTGGCTTAATTCCTAAGAAGACTGCGAATCCAGAGCATGAAGATGATCAACCAGAAGAGATAAAATATTTGTTGACACAATATGGAGACATCATTTCAGATAATGTACCTGATGGATTTCCACTTGTGAGAAGTATCTATCATTGCATGGACCTGGTTCCCGGAGTAGTTTTCCTAACAAAGTTGCACACCAGATGACACCGATAGAGAATGAAGAGTTGAATAGACAAGTGGAAGAGCTGTTGAAGAAAGCTTTGATCAGGGAAAGTCTGAGCTCTTGTGCAGTACCAGTAGTATTAGCACCCAAGAAGAATGGAGAGTGGAGAATGTGTACTGATTCCAGAGCAATAAAAAAAATCATAATGAAATACCAGTTTCCTTTGCCTAGGATGGATGACATAATGGACTGTTTGAGTGGAGCCAAGTACTTTACAAAGATAGATTTGAAGAGTGGATATCATTAGATCAGGATCAGAGAAGGAGATGAGTGGAAGACAACATTCAAGACAAATAAAGGATTGCATGAATGGTTGGTGATGCCATTGGGTTAACTAATGCACCAAGTACTTTCATGAGGCTGATGAATGAAGTATTGAAGAAATTCTTGAGTAAGTTTGTTATTGTGTATTTGTATGACATTCTGATTTTCAGTAAGACAAAAGAGGAGCATTTGTTGCATTTGAGACAAGTTTTGTAGAGGTTGAGAGAAGAAAAGTTATTGATAAATATTAAGAAGTGTACTTTCATGAAGGATGAGTTAGTCTATTTGGTATTTGTGATATCTGAGGATGGTTTGAAGATGGACCTTGAGAAAGTAAAAGCAATTGTTGAGTGGCCTACACTAGAAATAATTGGAGAGGTAAGATCATTTCATGGATTGGCTAGTTTTGATCGGAAGTTCATCATAAATTTCAATTCAGCTTGTAACCCTATGACTGAGACCATGAGGGGAGATCTGAAGGAATTCAAGTGGACCACAAGAGCAAACAAAAGTTTTGAAATGTTGAAGCAAAAAGTGACTGAGCAGCCTGTGTTGGCTTTATCAGATTTCAATAAAGTATTTCAAGTGGATTGTGATGCAAGTGGATCAATAATAGGAGTAGTCTTGAGTCAGGAAGGGAGAGTAGTAGCTTATTTTAGTGAGAAATTGAATGATACCCAAAGGAGATATTCAGTGTATGATCACGAGTTTTATGCCATAGTTCAAGCCTTGAAGAAGTGGAGACATTACTTGTTGCCTAAGGAGTTTGTGTTGTATATAGATCATCAAACTTTGTAGTATTTGAACAGTTAGAGTAAGTTGAATCAGAGACATATGAGATGGGTAGAGTTTTTATAGAGTTACACCTTTGTGTTGAAGTATAGAATTAGGAAATCTAACAAAGTTGATGCATTGAGTAGAAGAAGGAATTTGCTAACAGGGATGAGAGTGACAGTATTAGGATTTGAGGAATTGAAGATCTTGTATGATGATGACCCAGATTTTGCAGAACCTTGGAGAGCATGTAGAGAATCGGTTATGGTAGATAGAAGCAAGTGGTTGGATTACTTCATTCAGGATGGGATGTTATTTAGAGGAGTTCAGTTGTGCATTCCTAAGAGTTCTATGAGGGAGAATCTGATAAAGGAGAAACATAGTGGAGGATTAGCCGGACATTTTGGTATTGACAAAATAGTAGCATTGGTGAGTGAGCAGTACTTTTGGCTCCAGATTCATAAGGATTTTAGGAAATATGTGCAAATTTATAGAGTTTGTCAAGTTGCAAAGGGTAGTAGTTAGAATGTGAGATTGTATAAACCTTTGACAGTACCGGTAAGACTTTGGGAGGATAAGCATGGATTTCATACTTGGATTGCCTAAATCACTGAGAGGGAATGATTCTATATTTGTAGTAGTGGATAGATTCTCGAAGATGGCTCATTTAATACCATGTAAGAATACATCAGATGCATTACATGTAGCAAACTTATTTTTCAAGGAAGTAGTGAGATTGCATGGATTACCTAAGAGCATAGTTTCAGAGACACTAAGTTTGTTGGCTATTTTTGGAGAACACTTTGGAAGAAGATGAAGATAGATTTCAAGTTTAGTTCTACTTTTCATCCATAGACTAATGGACAGACATAAGCTTGGGAAATTTGTTGATATGTTTAGTTGGAGATAAAACTAGAAGTTGGAATTTGATTCTTGCACAAGTAGAGTTTGCCTACAACAATTCAGTAAACAGGAGTACCAGAAGAACACCTTTTGATATTGTTACCGGAGTGCATCCAAGAGGTATATCATAATTAAGAGATATTAGCAGTGAAGACCAAAGAAGTTCAGAAGTAGAAGACTTTGTAGATCACATGTCAGCCTTTCATATTCAGGTTAAGCAACATTTGGAAGACATGAACAACAAGTATAAGGAGAAGGCAGATGAGAAAAGGAGACATAAGGTGTAGACGTCTAAAAATGGTCAATGCTTATGGAGTCATACTTTAACATTTGCGCATTGCCTTATTTTAGGGTTCTTGTGTCACATTAACATTTCTTCTATGTTGCGCACTTGGTCTTTATCATTTGCAAGCATCGAGTCCTTCTTCTATATTTCTAATTTTTATCGCTTTCGAATTAGGTCTTGTCGATATCAATCTTCGGTCATGATTTTGGTCAATCTTATCTTGTCGCATCATGGTGCATGCTCATTTATCATCATTTTGGACATTGTCAATCCTAATCGATGATAGAATTAGGGTTTTTGTCCTCTTGTCAATCTCATAATTTTGTGATCGATTCATCATCGATCCTTGTCCTTGTCAATCTTGTCATTTTGCGATCGATTCGTCATCGATCCTTGTCCTTGTCAATCTCGTCATTTTGTGATCGATTCGTCATTGATCCTTGTCCTTGTCAATCTTGTCATTTTGTGATCGATTTGTCATCGATCCTTGTCCTTTTCAATCATGTCAATTTGGATCGATTAGTCATTGTTCCTTGTCAATTGGCACCTATCAATTTGATCTCCTTGTCAATCTTGGTCAATTTGTCATTGATTTTTGTCAACCAATCTCAATAATTTATCAACATTGGTCCTTTATCAATCAGAATCATGATCGAACCTACATTAATTTCTTGTTGACTTGGCCTAATTCCTTGTCCTCTTATTTCTAGAGTTTTATGATTTGTTCATTTAATCCTTTTCTTCTTCTTTGTGGGTTAAATAAATCTATTTATTTAGTCCTAGGTCTCTTTCATGAATTAATTAATGGATGAAAACCTATTAATTAATTCACCTAATTTCTTTTTTATCTTTTTCTTCATTTTTCTAATTTGCTAATTTCTCCTAATTCCTAATTTCTATTTCTACTTCAATCTTGTCATAATTTGTCATGCATTTTGCATAGCAACTTGTCATAATTTGTCATAATTTATCATACTCCTTGCATAGAAAATTGTCATTTGTCATAATGTTGCCATTCTTGATTTGAATTTCCTTTCAAATCTCTTCATGCTAATCTTGTCCTCTCTCCAATTTGTCTATAAATTGGATGATTTTCTTCAATGAAAAGATCAATCAATCACATTTTCGAGTAACCTTATGCTACGAATTTCATCTCTCAACAACATGTTTTCCACATGCATTTTGCACTTGTAGGTGAGATCCACATCAAATTTGAAGGTGAAAGAAGGACAATGGAGCCACATGAAGGAGATATCTACGTCGGTTTGCTTCAATTTCATTCAATTTGAATATCTTGTCTTTATGTCTTCATTGATTGGATTAGGATTGCTTTCATTGCAGTTTTAGGTTTTGTGATTGTCCTAATTGCTATTGGTTTTGATGTTTCTCAATTTCCTGATCTACATAAGGAATTTGAAGTTGGCAATGAAGTGATGGTATATATGAGAAAATAGAGATTCTCAATTGGAACTTGTAACAAATTGCAAATGAAAAAATTTGGACCTTGCAAGATTTTGAGGAATTTCAGTTCTGGGAATGCATATGAAGTGGAGTAACCGGATAGTCCGAGTATTTCACCCGTGTTTAACATTGCAGATCTTCATGAGTATCATGAACCAGAATTTAGTGAGGACAATATTGCAGACTTTGGGAAACAGTTGCCTCAGAAGGAACCATTTAATATTGAAGAAATTTTGGACAGTAGGATTGGGCGTAGTACCTGGAGTAGTTAGTATGAGGAGTATCTTGTGAAGTGGAAGGACAAACCAGTTGAAGATTCATCTTGGATTTCTTAGGAAGAGGTAAATCACCTTGGTTTTCTTCTGACCCAAGAAAAGTGAGAGACTCACTTTTTTAATAACCTCGGATGTATGATGCAGGAGCATCCTCGGTTCATAGCAATCTTGCATCAACCAAAAATACTTTCCTTTTTGTTTTGCTTTCTGTTTGTATAATCAACATTTCTTTTTGTGTGTCTTGGATTTGGCTCACTGGATCCTATGGAGTTGGTTTCTACTTGAAGACTTGATCATCTTCCTTATTCCCAAATTGTAGAGCATTTGGATCATTTTCCGACAAGTTATCGCTATCAGTTTCCATGACAGTTTCTTGTTACCGATTGCCTGGACCTATTTGCTTTGGTGATCTACCGAACCCCTTCCGAAGCTTGTGGAGCCCTGAGCATTGATTTCAATGTTCCTTGGCGTGTGAACAACCTTTTCCCATGATCTACACTTCATCCTTTGGATTTTCTGGAGGAATTTCTCTTGGCGAAGGCTGACCTTGTTGGTT
This sequence comes from Cryptomeria japonica, assembly GCF_030272615.1. Lineage (NCBI taxonomy): Eukaryota > Viridiplantae > Streptophyta > Pinopsida > Cupressales > Cupressaceae > Cryptomeria > Cryptomeria japonica. The sequence continues at coordinate 545,123,521 of NC_081405.1, forward strand.
TTGTACGTTAGGTCTTGTTCTTCGGATTTTGATCCCTTTTTGGGCCGACTAGATCCTCTTGGATCATATAAATCATTGTAATTGAGCATTAGAATGTAATCAAGTAGTTAGACTAAGCATAGAAGACAAATATTAGGATTGAAGGTCTTGGTTGTGACCTATTTTGTACTTTGAGTATGTTGTAGCAGGCTTGTGTGCCGGTTTTTGTAACCCGGTTGTTACCGGTTGGTTGTATTCAATTTTTATGTTATAATTCAATCTGTTCTACATTGCCTCTATCATATCTTTGTGCTTCCGTTGTGTTTACTCTTGCTGATTGGTCCGAATTGATCTCTTTGAGGTCCCTCCTAACCGGTGACTACTTCAATATATCAACATCCATAAGAATCAAATGTCATATAATAAGTCTCGCATCATCAATCATAAAAGTTTCCAATCATAAAGAGTCATAACGAATACCATGAATTCACATAAAGTCCTAGTATCACATATATCATCCAAAATAGCAGAAGAGTCATAAACAACCATCCTAGTAACCATCATAAGCCTAAATAAGTCTATCAATGTGCAAATCAAAATGCAAGTCTAGGAGGGACAATACATGGTGGGTCTCCAATTACAGAGGGAATGGTTTAAATCAGATACACTAAACTTATATTTCTAGGTTTAGAAGTGTTAAATACTTAGAGTTGACTGACATTTTCTAAGCTTAATATGTTGCTTAAGGTGGTCACACTAAGAATACACTTCTAGACTTAATATGTTGCTTAATGTGTGATGTTTAAGACTGGCCGTCACATAAAAGATTGAATTACATAAAGGGTTGAGTTATAGGAGGTTGGTTAGGAAGAGTGTAGTCCACTCCATATATTTCGCATTTCACTGGCTACTCCACACTTAACGAGACCTAATTCACGTTTCATTTCTAAGAGCATTGAAAGGGTATTTGATGGGCTGCTATCTTTGACAGATATGTCTAATTTGAATATGAACAACGAACAAGCAATGCTTTAAGAGCTAGGGAGTTTAACATGGTTAGTGATAACGAAATACCCTCTATACAAGAACTTCTGCACAGATTCTTACTTTAATAAAGCAAGCAGCAACTTAGCTCCTTTTCTTTGTGGCTAATTAAATCGAGATTTTTTTTTTCATTTTATCTGTGATAATCACTTCAAATCTGTCATTGCTCTACATAATTTATAGGTTCTACAATACCATCAACTTGGCAATGTCATGACAGTGCTCATAGTTGTCATGTTGTTAATATATCCAAATCTTGGGTTTTATGTAATTTATTCATGGCTGTAATGTTGTTTATGTATCTAAATATTGGGTTAAATATTGGGTTTTATATGTAGTAAACTTTGTAAAAGAGAATTTAATGTAGAATTAAAATGCACATTAGAGATTTAAATTTTGCATTCAAAGCAAAAATAAATCAAAATGATTATATCTTTCTCAAAGTTCTAATTTTTGCCAGGGGACTCTAGATTTAAATAGAATTTAATTACCGAGAAACATTGAAATTTGTGTAACCAAAACAAATGTTATTTATATTATTGCATTCAACATAATTTTTATTCAACATTATTGCATTCAACATAATTTTTTTTGCATTCAACATAATTTTTATTCAACTTTTATAACTGGAACAATTGGAGCTTAAGATGCTCCACCATTAACACATGTTCAAATGTTTATTAATTATTATTATTATAAGAGTTATTATATTATATTATTTTATTTTAAATTTACAAGTTTACAATATAGAGTTTAGAATTATAAATTTTCAATGTTAAAAATTATATATTTACAAAGAAACTATTTATAAATTGAACTTTATGATTAATGAATTTTAATAAATTAATTATTATTTTATTTTATTTTTAAATTTAAAAAATATATATAATAATAATAAAGTAATTAGCAACTAAAAATAAATATATTAAATTTACAATATATTAGGAGAACTTAGATTACTATTATAAATTTTTAATGATGAAAATTATATATTTGAAAAATGGTTATTCAGAAATTGAATTTTGAGATTAATAATTATTTATAATACATCAATCATTAAAATAAATTATTATTACTTTTTAATTTATCAAGTTTACAATATTAATAAATCTATTATATTAAAAATTTACAATAAATCTTTTGTAAACTATATATATCATGTTGATGAGCAATGACCAAGAGTTTTTTCTTTTTGGAATATATTATCAATAAATCTCTGAAGTTTACAAAATATGTATTTCTATATATTACGTTTACAACAAATTTATTGTAAATATTTAATATATTATAAACCTAATAATTTTTTTTTTCTAAATTAATATTTTGAAAACTTAATATATTGTCAAATTATTGTAAAAGTAAAATAATATTAATAATTTTTAATAATTGATTTATTAAAAAATTATAATTATAATTATAACTAGCATATATATATTCTTATTATATATAAAATACGCCGACTCGTATCCTTCTCTTGGCGCCTATTCAACATTAGGATATAAAATTGATTAAAAATAGGCGCCTCGAGAAGGATATGAGTCAGCGTATTTTATATATAATAAGAATATATATATGCTAGTAGCAGTGGCCACACAAGGTAGAAGACATTAAATAAGTAGATAATATATAAATTGGTTGTTGTATTATTAGGTTTAGGCTTATTTTTTTGGGGTTAGGTGTAGATTTAGGGTTAGGATCAGAGTTAGGATTAATGATAATCATGCATAGGAATTATGCTTGGGATTTATGGTTGTAGGGGTGACGGTGTTTATTTAGGTATTAGAATATTTTAAGCATTTTGAGTAAAATAAATTGAGTTTAATACATTATTTAAATACCTTTTTCATAATTCATCAGTATAAATATCTGAATTTTTAAAGATTCATTAAAAATTGCCAATAGAATTTTGATTATATTTAAATAATTAATTAGTTGTTAATGTTAATTCAATTAATAATCAAATAAACTAATTGAGTGAGCATTATTGAAATATTCTGAACAACTTTCATATATTAATAAAATACATTTGTAAAACATACTCCAATTTCAGAATGATTTTTATATCACCATAGTCACCGTACATGTAGCGGACATGAATCGAAAAAATTATAGCGTGTGATGATCAAATTTGAGAACATTGAGTGAAGTGTGGTTTGTTTGAACATGTGTACACATTCATTCATAATCTATACAAGTAGAGAAATATAAATGGGAAGGGTAATACAATTATATATTGCACTGATAGTCAATGCAATACATTTTACAATTGGTACTTATGAATGTAAAAATTGTATCCACGTCTTTGGGTTTATGTGAAGCACCTACTAAAACAAAAGCAATTGACATTAATATTAACATTTTAGAATATGCCAATTTAGAGGTAAAATTGTTGATAATTAATGGTTTGAAAAACTGAAAACCTTATTCTATAATATGGAGGGGGAGTAATGTACATTTTCATTTGTATAGAGCAATATTGATGTCATAGAAATTTCATTGTGTTTTCCATGTCGTCAAATTTATGTTAGGGCCCTGTGAGAAGAAAGCACAGTACGATTAAGATTGTCATTCTTATTATTGAAAATATTGATTGTCATTAACAAGTTTTAATTTTCATAATATAGTAGTATTCAACTAAGTGGAAAATAGATGTACTTCATGAAAGCAAAACTTACGTGAATTGTTCTCGATGGATTGAAGCCTTTCTTCTTCTCTTTTCCTTCTGATGACTTGTTTGCCTTTGTTCAATTTCTTATACCTATCATAGCTGAATGGTGGCATGATCCGTAGTCCCTGTAAGATTTTCACATGAGAGATTGCCACAAACACCAGATCGGTTCTTTCTGTTGGCCCTATATCAATGGTATCCTTTTGAAGAGTGAGCCCTTGAGATTTGTGTATCGTTAGTGCCCATGCCAAGCACAATGGTATTTGAGAAGAACCACCTCTTTCAATTGCTGGAATTGGAATTGTAGAAGGATGACGATCATTGAATGGTAGTCCAGAGTAATTGTCAAATTCAACTAACATGTATGCTGGTGGTTGAGATGGTGCACTTCCGGGTTTATAAACAGTTTTTCTAATATTTCCTAAAGCTCCATTGACAAGTCCTTCTTCTATCCATAGATTTGATGTCAACATTACTCTGGCATTTTTGGATAATAATAATTCTACATCAAGTTCATCATCCATTCCACTTTCGTTAGCAGTAACATTTCGTACTTTTGATGCAATGCTGCCTGCAACTGGATTTTTTAATGATTGTAATTTTTTCTTGTTGTGATTGTGAACATTGTCGTTTGTTGAAAATAAATGCACACAGCTATCAAATTCTTGGTTGCTTGTTGTATCAGTTGTCGTAGAAGACCTTGTCATTAGTAATATCCAATCATCCAATGTTGGTTTTGCATCTTTTATGTTCATTAACAGTTGTCGAAAGCATTCTTGGTCACTGTCTTGGCCTTCTTGTCGATAGATATGATCCAAAGTAATAATAGTTCTAAATTGTTCCCACAAAAGTTTTGCCCATCTTCTTCTATCATATGGCGGCCTGTCGTTCATCGGAGGCAATTGTCCAAGATCGCCAACCAAAATCATAGATATTCCTGAACATTTTTGAGAACTCTTAATTATCTTACTTTGTATGTATCATGATATTCACATTTAAACATTTCTATAGTACAATAGTTGAAATAGAATGGAATAATTGTAATTTAAAAAATTTCATAGAAGACATACCTGTGAAATTTTCATTAGCATTTGAAGGAAAAGCTTGGCGTAGACGTGCATCTATGTTCTCTAATAACCTTTTGCCAATAAAACTCATTTCATCGATCAAGATATATCTGACATGTGCCATCTCCTCTTGGAAGGTTGTTAGTCTTGTTCCCTGAAGATCTGTATAATCTCTTATGGGTATTCTTAGTCTTGAATAAATGGTCGATGCTCCTATATTGAAGGCAACAACTTCGGTTGGTGCAAGCACAAGTAGAGGAGATCAATTTGCAATGGAAGCATTTTTTAGTGCTTCATTTATAGTGCCTATTAAATGTGATTTTCCTGTTCTAGCCATACCTTGAATTATCATGAATAAAGGAGGCTTTGTTCCATGTGTGAGGTAGTGTGAAATGATAATATTGAGTGCCTATTCCTATTGATTGCCGAGGTTGTGATAGTTGACAATCTGCATTGTATCATCATGGATGAGAGAACCAATAGTTTTGATGGTGGCAATGAAATTCATGGCCTTGTCAGTATATTCTTCACCTTCATAATCAGTGGACCAATTTGTCTCTTTATCTAAGTCCCTCCTGCCAAGAATTTCTAACTCTGAAGTTTGCATTAATTGGCCACGGTGAAGCCTAGATATTATCTCCCACTCGTTTTTTGTTGTTTCTTCTTGCCTAGTATCATTTTCTTTAGTTTCAGAGAGTTCAATGTTGTCATCATTCTCGGTTTGTATTCTTCGTTGCACATGCCATTAATTGTAATTGAAGTTATCCCAATTTGTTTGTATTGTATCATTATTATTTCCAATGTCCCTTTCAATATTGTAAAAAGTTTGTATAGTAGCAATTCTAAAAAATAAAATGTGAACCATTTCTCCAATCCACGTGTGGGAATTGACACGAACCTAGGGAATACTCTGACAATAGTTGTTCTTTTCTGCGGGTTCCATTTGTTCTCACTTTTATTTTTTGGATTGTATATCCATGATTTTGCTGCATCAATCAATGATATTGCTTCCATAGAAAATGCCCTGTTTTGATATGCATCTATGAATGAGATTGTCTTTTCTTCATCAGTTTTTTCAACATCTTCTACCACGCACTTGAAAAATTCAGTGGAGACATTCAAATTAATAAATTTTGTGCTACTTTCTACCAATGGAAATTCCAATAGCATGTGGCTTGTTTCTTGTGCTCCAATGTCTCTCTCAATTATTGTTTCAGTTAGTAGCTTTCGATAAGCCTTTGTTATAGAATCATCTGGGTTTTCAATATTTGCCAACCGTAGTAACATTCGTTGGTATATTTCAGAACTTTTCTATGATTTGGTTTCATACTTTGCGATGTATTTAATTACTGCATGTCTTGAGAGAACGGGTTTCCAATCAATGTTTGCTCTCCAAAGTTGCAATATGTACCTATTATGTGTGTTTACTCTATCATCATTTCGTGCATGTTCAAACTTCTTCTCACCTATCTGTGGATCATTGTACATTTTTGAACCATGCAAATTAATTGGCCATGGAGCATTGTATCTGTTGGTTAAAACTGTTAGATGGTTGTATAATTTTTCAATGTATTCTATTATGAAAATTGTTGTCAAATTATATTTCTTACCAAAAAATTTACCTACAAACCATTCTTCCTTTTTTTCTTACGTAGACATGCTCCTTCTTTGCTCATCGTATGTCTTTCAACTGTGTTGAGTATTTCTTCGTAGTCATTGTCAAAATTAGCTTCTGCAAGCCGTCTTGTGTTTTTGAGACATGGATGGAAGGAGAAATCTCAAAATGGTTGCAAATAAATTTTGAATCGATTAATTTATGATTTTATAAGGATGTTGATAATGAAGTTTTTTGCAAAGATCAATGAATAGTTGCAAACATACCTACATATTTTGTTGATGTCTATCTTCTCTAGGGTTCCATGCAAGAACAATGTTGTCAAAATATTTTTCTGCACTTTTTCGTTGTACATGATTCGACCAATCAATGTTATCTATGTCTGGTGATCCATGTATCTAGAGAAATCCATGTATATGTGCAGATCCTTTGTGTTGCCATTCATATCGATACCAATAATCTCTAACATCAAATCCTTTCTCAAGGACATGTTTTCTAAAATTGGAGTTTCGTAGATGCATGTATTGGGCAACAATATGTGGATAATCAATGACATTTTTTTTTCGCCATAGCTGAGCTTCACGTGGATTTGATGGTGTTATACCTGGCATGAGTGCATGCAAGTTTGGCCAATACAAATCAGTGACACTTAAAGTGAAAAATATAGTCGGCATTCCAATTTGATGTAGCATGTCTGTTAGTTCTGCTTGACATTTTGTCCAGTAAGATCTTGTACCTCTTAGAGTTGTACCAAATCGCATCAACCTATCAGCCAAATATGAGTTTGGAATATTCCTCATATGCTCACGTAGTTCCATTATAGTGATTGGCAATTCGCCTAGATTTCTTTTGATGAAAACAACTGTTGACGTTTGTGCTCAATGCCTCATAATCATATTTGTAATGTAATATCGGAACCTGGGATGCTTCCCAAAATGGTTATCTCTGTATCGAATTAGATGCTTTGCATATTCATGGAGATGTACTTGTTTGATCCGAGGCTCCAACCAGTCACATTTCCCATCAGGAAACAATGTCGGGAATGCCATATCTAGTAGTCCCAATATAGTATATTCATTGATTGGAGATCCACCAATTTGTGGCCACTCGATCAATGACGATGGATGTGTGTTTTTGTTGTTAATCCATACATGAATCAACTCCATCTCTCTTTTTGCGTTTGGTGGGTTTGATGCCATCGATGTCGTGTGATCAATAATGTTATCTTCTTCAATTTCCAAGAGCGGTCCGACAAACACAATTTCATTTGTATCAGAATCTAATTCCATGTTTACAGTTTTCAGTTGTTCAAATATATTTTGATCGCTTCCTTCTGATAAATTTTCAAGTGCACATGTATCAATTGTCACATCTGAATAAAACTTGTCATTTTGAATTTTGTACTGTAGTGCTCTATACACATGCTCTCTGTTTACTATAAAATTGTAACTCATCCCACGTTGATCTCTCCTTCGTACTATAATTATTGGCAAGCTTGTAATACAATGTTGCAATTTTTCCGCTATTTTTTCGATGTGTTGTGGAAAGCTAATTGTGTGTCCTTTATATTTGAACTGACCACCTATGGCATGCATAACTTGTAATATTGGATTTACGCGTGTGATAAGCATTTCTTCTACTTGCGTCAAACATGCTAGTTCGGGTGGTTGGGCTCCGGGATCCATATCATTCATAGTTGATAATCTTTTTATTCCTCTCTCTTGCTTGCATCTGTTGCAAATAGGTCCTTTTGGATTTCGAAATACTTTCATTCCAATATAAGATTCTTGGCAAATATGACACATACAAGGTGATTGGTAGGCATCTAAATGATTACGAAATGTCATTTGCACCTTTTTAAATTCAGTGCGAAGTAATCCATTCAGATTTGGGGCATTTTCTGTATTGAAATCGATTGGTGGTTGGGATTCCCCTTCTCGAAAATTTCACATTTTGTGTGTTATTTTGATTCAACGTTGTTAGGAGAGGTTGCTCCTGAAAACCGATTTCTTGTGGCTATGCATCTTGAACTAGTTGTTGACATGTAATGAACTGTAAATTTTCAGATTCTGTATGTTGTGCCAATAATTCTTGGGTTGATAGTTGTAATCTTCTAGATGCATATATAGCTCTTTTTGTTTCATTCCTTCGCCTCTTTTGCTCTTCCTTTTGGGCATCTAACATTTGTTCATTTTTTTGTTTCCTATATTGTCTCTGATATTCTCTTTTATATTCCTTTCTTTGTTCATCAGATTCAAAAAATTTCTCCGATCGACCCATTTCTACAAATTTGTTAAACAAATAAGAAATATATGAGTCATATACATTGATCTAATTATCTAGATTATATTAAGTTATCAAATCATTATTAATATTGTCAACCTTTTTCAAGTTTGCAACTTTATTAATATTAGTATCAATATATTCATTTTTATTGTAATTTATCTAATTATTGCAATATTATTAGTTGATTATTAAATATAATTGAATTCAATATTTTTGTAATGAATATTTAATTGAATTTTGACACTGAATTTTCCTATTGTTTGTATTACATCATTAACACAGAGACTCATAAATATATTATATTAGAATATTATTAGTTGATTATTAAATATAATTGAATTCAATATTTTTGTAATGAATGTTTAATTGAATTTTGACACTGAATTTTCCTAATTCAAGCTATTTAGTCATTGTATAAAAAATTGAATTCAAACTTTTGTAGTTAGGTTGAGTATATTCAGTATTATATTATATATGTAAGTAATCATTGAAAAAGAATGTGCAAGTGCAAGAAACGAAAGAAAGAAACATTGTGAAAAATTTATTATCCATGTATTTCATAGCTCAGAAAAGCATGTACATTTGTTTTTACAAAATGTGGAATTGCCTTTCCACATACATATACTTCAAAACAAACTCAACAATTAAGAGGACAAACTAAACTCTAAAGCCAAACTCAACACACTAAAAACAAAAACTAAACTCTAAAGACTTAAAACTCTGAAGAACAAAGCCTTCTTTGGTTTCCCTGCAATGTTCTCCTTAATATTGCAATTTGTCATGTGCAATCTCTTTGAAAAACTAGTCTAGTGGTTGAATCTTGAAATTTAAAAAATGCATCATTTCTTGAATACAGATTTCTGACTTTCCGCTTTGTCATTACAAAACTCTTCATTGTAACAATGTGCATCCATCTTCTATTTAAAAAAGATAAATTCAATAAAAAAATATTTTCAACAAATGATAACTATATATCAATATAAAAGCTATGTATAGATATGAACTTTCAAAAAACAAAACCTAAAAAATAAACAACAATACCATTATTTCTATACAATCTAAAATAGTAAACAAACATGCAAGATGAAAATTATTACTATTGGATTATTATTACTTTAGTTTAATATAATATATTTATGAGTCTGCGTGTTAATCTATTGGCAAAGTTAATGATATTTCAATACTTGTAATAATAACACCATTTCAAATAATTTAATTTTTTTAAAAAAATAAGTAATTCAAAAAATAAAATATTAATTCTTCAGCCTCTATTGCTAAAACAACATTCTATATTTTTAAAAATACTTGTTATAATAACACAATTTCAATAATTTAATTTAATTTTTTTAAACAAATAATGCAAAAAAATGAAATATTAATTCTTCAGCCTTTATTGCTAAAATAGCATTCTATATTTTTAAAAATGCATAATTTTATATTGAAGGTTGAAATTTTCTATAATGATAAATTAAAAAATGAGATGCAAGACATCTAAATTAATGGGTTGGTCGAGACATTATGTACCTGTGTAGTTGGACGACGAAGTTGGTAAACAAAATTCGAACCTTCCAAATTCACTGCAAACTGAAAAGTATAATAATATTTATCAGTATAAACGGAATGCAGTCGGTGTATACTGACATAATGGCTAAAAATGATGTCATCTCATGGAATGCATTTGCTGCAGGATAAACATTATGCTTTGCAAATGTCCATATATATACAATATTGCAAAGCTCCCATTTTATCATCGGCAGGGAAGATGGTAAAAACATAAAGGATAAGGGTACCCAGGTTCTAATCAAAACTGCCCTAGTCGACATGTTAAGAAAATGAGAAAACACAAACATGGCACGTCCATAAAACCCAATTACTGCAAAATCTTCACATTACAAAGGAAAGCCATTGCATGTTCAAGTTTGCAAATAGATATGATAAAATGAGAAAACACAAACATGGCGCGTCCATAAAACCCAATGACTATAAAATCTTCACAAAACCAATTCAGCCAAGAAATCATATTTTATTGCAATCAATTTAATTCGACAAACATGTAATATTCAACTAACTTGAATCTTTGGCTGAAGTGCTTTACATGACAAAGGCATTTGCATGTTCAGAAAGATATGACGGGTTATAAAAGGATGAGAAGAAAACTACAAGTGCAGGAGTAAACAATACTATTATGATGCATACCTGTTTGTTTGAGTAGTTCCTAATCTGAAAAGTATGAAGAAAAGGAGAAGAAGCCGAAGTGCAACATTGATTCTCTGCAATGCATAAATAGTGAATTAGGAAATACAAATCGTATAAACAGAATGCGAACCTTCCAAAATTCACTACAAGATATGATATTTTGAAACGTAAATTGCAGAATCCTTTCAGACCAATATCATTCAAATTCAAAGCTTCCACCGTTATCATAACCGTCTCTCTCATTGTCTTACAAAGAAGACACGTGCACACTCAGATAATATTCCTGTCGAACGGTGGTGATTACAATCTTTGCAAGTTTGAAGCTTCTGTGGTTACAATAACCGTTCGTTACAAAGTAGACAGGAATTTCGTCACATACAGATTGTATCACTTTTGCGAGAAACATACGGTAACATTACCACGAACGATGCCTATTAAAACCTATGCCTAGATTTAATCTCATCACGAATAAAACTTTACACGGAATGGCTGCGATTGTAGGAGTTACGCCTCTCAGCCTAACTAGTATATCCATTTTAGAGAAATATAGGTAAAGTGCGTCAAAATATATATCATATTTTTTATTATTGCACTTAAAACATAATTATTATATTATATTATAATTAATATTAAATTATTATTATTATTTTATGATATTATAATCAATATTATAATCAATATTAAATTATTATTAAGATATTACTATATATTTATATTTCTATTAAACTCTTCATCAAAGAAAAAAAATCTATTAAGAGTAATTATTATTATTATAATATTAGATTGACATAATTACGAAGTTAACTATTAGTATGCAGGAGATTGATAGAATTGATTAATGATTAAACTCAGAGTGAGTGTTAACATATATTTGTACATCCATTATGTGAGTGTAATGCTAATTACATTTAAGATTAAGATTACAATTACAATTAATTAGAAAACTAATCAAAATTTTAACATATTATAAATCGAATAATTTTTTTTTGTAAATTGATATTTTGGGAACTTAATATATATTGTAAAATTAATGTATTGTAAAAATAAAATAATAATAATAAATATTTTTTAATTGATTTATTTAAAAAACTTTAAAACTATGATTATAATTAATCTATTAAAACTATAATTATAATTACATCTAAGATTAAGATTACAATTACACTTAATTAGAAAACTAGCAAACGCAAGTACCTTTACCTGTGTAATCATGAGATTCATAATTAAATAATTTGAGGATTTTTATTAGATAATTAATAATGGTTACCTTATGTATTTGTAATATAGTTAGTTTAAATTTAGTAAGTTGATTAACGATGAATTAATTGAATTGAATTTAGATAATTATATTTCTTTAATTGAAACCTTATATATATGTATATAGTTTGAAATTGATTAGTATTATTTAATTGTTCCTTATTATTGTTATTTAATCATATTTTTATGTCATTAATGCTAATATAAGTCTTATTGAAATTATATCTTTATTATTATTAATTGAGTTCAAACCCTTTTGTTCCGGTAGAAATTGTTATATTAATAAAATGGGTTATATATTGAGAAAATTTTGGTAAGGTTAATTACCTAAATATTAGTAGATAATTGAAGATGGATAAAACATATCTTGGGATGAACAAGAAATCTAGTGTTGCATATCTAAGATACAAGCTGATTTTTCTCTTGCATGCATGTGATTTATTGTTAGGTGTTCATAATGTTTTAAATTAGAATCATTATTGTCCTTAGTTTCAGGTCAAGGTTATAGTGAGTATGATCATAATCTCTTTGAATTATTATGTAGTATGGTGTTGTTTTTTGTTGGTGTAATTATTTATTTATCTTGGATATAATTACACTTTACTTAAGTTTACTTAGGTACATGCATAACATTTTATTTTTCATATGAGAAAATTAGGGAGATGTGCGTACATTGAGAGTGTGTATGTAGGAAAATTTCCACCTTTTATGGTGTGATCTTGTTATCACTTTATCATATCCACTTATTGTGGAGTGATAATTCCACCTTCGGTGGGTGATCCACCTAATGTGGAATATTTTACTATTTCTCCTACCTATCCTTACCTACCCTTGCATCTCATTGAGCCACATGTCATCATTGTGTGCTCTCTTGTCTCTTAGCCTTGCCTTTATAAGCAGGCTCATCTATGTGAGAGTTGATAAATACAACACCATAGGAGCCCAAATGATCTCTACAAGCTGAATAAAACTGTTACAAGGAGAAGTAAGGAAGCAATAGAGAAAAACATAGACACAAGAAATGCTCAAGAATATGAGAGCTCTGTATTCACAAAAATGTGTAATAGAATAATAATACAAAAGAAAAGAATTCAACCTCTAATAGGTCAAAAAACCCTAAAAGGGAAAACCCTAGGCTTGCACATATTAATTAATAAAAGAATTAATTATTATGCACCTAATGTTTTTGATTAAGAAAAAATAGGTTTTAAGGGACCCAGAACCCGCTTACAATACGAAAGATGAGCAAGAAAGAAAGAAGACAAAACAACTGCAAAAAACCAGCACAAAAAACAGTAGCTAGGACCAAAAGACAGCAAGGAGCCAACAAGAAATTGGCATCCAAAACCCAGCTTTACATATCAAATGAAAACTTTAATAGACTCCTCAGCATTCTGAACCAAAAGAATCATAGCCTTAACAGCTTCTCTCAGATCATTGCTCTCCTATTTCAGCTGGATGTCTTTCGTTTTGGTCTCCATCTCAGCGGTGTTCTGCCTAGTCCTTTGCTTGGAGATTTGATGAGTGGAGCTAGAGGTCGGTGCATCTTCAATGATTACCAAGTTCTTATCCTAATTTTTCCTCTCTAAGTGATCCACCAAGGCATTCATATTATGTGACGAAACTCTTGATACCTCAAGACTGTGGTTCATGAAGCTTTTCAAAGCCTTCTCAGTTTGAGCAACCCAAGTGATGATGTTACCTTTATCCTCCTTAGCCTGTTCTTTTACAATTCTGATAACATCCTCCAGATGTTTCAAATCCCCTTTTATCAGGTCTTTTTCCAACCAGTCCTCCATTTCAATTTCCTCCTCAGCTTCACTGGTATCCATCTCCTCATTCTTTTTCCCCGAATTTGTTTCCTTAATCAAATTGTGTATCTTATTTTCCAGGTCCCTCTATTTTCTCTGAATGCTAGTAATGTTGTCGATAACCCATTTCTGGAAGTTGAAGGATTCCAGAGTGCAATTACGGGCAGTATTCAAAATAGTATTCACTGAATCCCTACCCTGATTAGTGCCCATAGAATTAGGGTTATCTTCCTTCATAGAGTTCAAAGTGACATTCCTGCTATTCGAGCCCATAGGGTTAGAATAAGGGTTTTTAGAATTAACATCTTTTTTCCCTTCTTCCTCTTCTCCAACTTTCTCATCCTTCTCACTCTCCATTTTTGTCTCAATATCCTTCCCCTTTTCCTCCTCCAAATCAAAATGCACCTCTGTTTCCACATTATTTGTATCAACTCTCCATTTTTTATGGGTAGGGGCATTAGACTGATCCTCATCTGACTCAGAATCTTTACAGCTCTCAGAAACATGTGCATTAGTAACCAGGTGATCATCCTTGCTGGCCCTAGCTTTTTCCTTCAAGTATTCATAAATAAGCAAGATAAGCCCCTGATGGGCTATGGGGTAAGAATTAGGCTTTTTAGTGAGATCAACCAAACTCTCATTCAGAGAAGACGCTAAGTAAAAGGGCAGAGAGATTTTAACCCCATGGCGGAAGTGATTAAGAATTGCAAAATGATAGTTATAGATTTTAGTAAATCTACCGTCAACCGTGAGAAACTCCATCAAAACCCTTAAAACTTTCTGCCAAAAAGACTTTACCTGCTGGGGAAGGTAGTAGGAGATGTCTTTCTTGACAAGCTTGGCCTTCTCATCCTCCGATTTTGGGAAGTTTTTAAACGATTCCGCAACATACTTCCGGTCTCTATAGAATTTAGTGCCCTCCTTCTGAAGACCCACGATCTCCGCAACCAAATCTTCATCAATTTTCCATGTCTCCTTGAACAATGTGACTCTGTTGTTGTTCTAGCCCCTAGCAAAGCCAGGTGACACCAAATTTTTGCTACCATGCAGCTTTTCCATATAGTCGGTGAAACCATATCTATGAAGCCTCCTCCATAATTTTCGTTCACTCTTCCAGTTTTTGTTCACTCTTCCAGTATTTCACAATCCGCAAGTTTAACCACAAGTTTTTGTGTATAATTCTGGGATAACAGAACAGAGTTCCTTCCGTAGTTTTAAAGCTAATGTTAATGGCCGCACAAAACCAACATTTATTATTATAATCCCCATCACACATTTGATCATAGAATTGATGCCTAAAAGCAATCATTAACTGACAGTTCATCTGCCCCCAAACTCTGTCTTTGAGATCCAAACCCTAAAAGATAATCATGATTTTAACTTGACCCATTGATGCGATCAAATAATAATTGCTCTCTAACATCCCTTTTACAATGGGTCTCTCCGATATATGTAACCTCCACCTCTAAATTGACCCCTTCATTAGCTAAAAGGTCCGCAACCTTATTGCCTTCTCTTAGAGTGTGAGTTATGATAATACTAACATAGTCATTTAATAAATTTTTAGCACTTCCAACTAAGTTAGTAATATTCCAAGAAATAGAACTAGTACCTTTAAGGGCTTGGATGATATTTAAGGAGTCCCCTTCCAGCCAAATTTTTTTAAATTTGAATCCCTGAGCAAGCTGTAGGCTTTTTAGCATGGCCAGAGCTTCAACCACATGATTATTTTGGACCCCAAAAGGAGAAGCAATAGCAGCAATACAGACACCTTGAGCATTTCTAATGACTCCTCCACCACCAGACTTCCCAGGGTTGCCTTTAGCCGCCCCATCGAAATTCACCTTTATCCATTCATGATCAGGAAATCGCCAAACAATATTATCTCTCCTATTCTTATTGTCAGATCTACAAACTTTGTGTATTAAGTTCCATTCAGTGAGGATGCCTTTTTCAATTTCATTCATATCAATAAAAAGCCATTGTTTATTGTTCATGTGAGGAATATTTATGTTTTCTTTTATAGCCCTACAAATTTTTTCAAAGACCACCTGAGAGGTGCACTTAGCTTCCCTAAATATTCTGTTATTTCTCACTTTCCAGATTCCCCAACAAGTCATGGGGAGGATCAGGGACCAGAGGTTCTTGATAAGAGGACAATTGGTGGGGAATGTCCATTGCCAAATAATTTCCTTGAGACTCTTGTGCATGACCCAATCAACTTTCTATTTCACCAAAAACTTACTCCAAATTTCCTAGGTAAAGGAGAAATGGAAAAATAGATGATCAACTGATTCTTCCTCTTTCTGGTAGAGCCCGCACTTGTTAGGGAACATGAAACCTCTTCGGACCAAATTATCAGTAGTTAGGATCCTATTGTGAGTAGCAAGCCAAAGGAACATATTGACTTTAGGGATAAGAATTATGTTCCAAACTTTACCCCAAATGGGGTTACTGGTCTGAGTAAAAGTGTTTTTGTAGGCTGAAGCAATTGTAAAGTCCCCTCTAGGATTACTCTTCCAGAGAAAAATACCATCATAGTCTTTGTTAATAGAAAAAGACATCAGCTCCTGCTAGAGCAGGGAAAATCCAACATATATAACATCAAGCCTAACCCATTTGTTCTCCTTCCAGTAGTCACACACCATAGGTCCAAACCTACTTTTACATTTCTCAATAAATTGACAGCTGCCTTGATCAAAGAGAGGTTCATTGTTCATCCAAGGATCCTCCCAAAACCTTATTTTGTCACCTTTTCCAAGGACCCATCCAGCTCCAACTTTGGCCACTTTTATGGATTTGATAATACTATTCCAAATGAAGGACCCAATAGGGATGTCTTCAGAGTTGAGGAATTCGTGGATAGGCTGATTTAGAATATATTTGTCAAACCAGATCCGGTTCCAATCTTTCTTGATGTCATAAGCTCTCCATATTTGTTTAGCAAGGAGAGCTTTATTAAAAGTTTTTAAAGCTTTAATCTCAAGCCCTCCTTTGCTCTTTGGTTTACACACTTTGTCCCAAGCAACCAAGGATATTCTCTTTTTTTCTTCAACCCTTGACCATAGAAATCTCTTCTGGATTCTTTCTAATGCTTCAGCAAATTTAGCTGGGATACCAAATAGACTGAGAGCATAAACAAGGAGATTCTGGAGAGTAGCTTGAAGAAGCTGCAACTTCCTAGCCTGAGATAAAATGGATCCTTTCCATCCAACAAGTTTTTTGTTGAGTTTGTCAATAAGCATATTCCAGAAAGAGTTTGGGGGAGCTAAACCCAAGGGGAGACCCAGGTAGGTAGATGGGAGCATTTCCACGTTGCACCCAATAATTTTAGCAATTCTCTATTGTCTTATGACCGGAGTGTTCATGAAGTATATAGCCGATTTGTCCTAATTGACTTGCTGGCCAGTAGCCAAAGAATAAGAATTAAGAGCACTTTTAAAGGCAACAACCTCCCCAACAGACGAATATCCCATTAGGATAGTATCATCAACAAACTGTTGGTGAGAACAAAAGACATTAGCAAAGGAAGGTTGAAGGCCTTTGATGATTTTATTCACTTTCAATTTTTGGATCAATCTGCTCATGCTCTCCGCCAAGATGGTGAAAAGAATAGGAGATATGGGATCTCCTTGTCTGAGCCCCTTGACGATTTAAAGAATTTAGTAGGAGATCCACTAATGAGAATTGAAAACAAAGGAGTGGAGTTCAGCTCTCTGATAATTTTGATTATCTTCTCATCAAATCCAAAAGCCTCCATGATTCTGAAAAGAACTTGCTAATCCACTCTATCATAAGCTTTTGCCAAATCCAACTTTATCAAAAATCCTTCTTTATTAGCAGCATTGAGGGAGTGAATATTCTCATGCACAAGAATGATAGAGTCCAAAATTTGTCTGCCAGGAACAAAACCTTTCGGCTCCTCAGAGATGATGAAGGGGAGGACAACCAAAATTCTAGTAGTCAAAACTTTAGATATGATCTTATAGATAGAGTTACATAGACTTATTGGCCTAAATTTTCCCATTGAATCCGCCCCAACCACCTTAGGAATTAAGGCAATAAAAGTGGAGTTGAATTCCTTAAGGATTCTTCTAGAACCAAAAATTCTTTTACCGTATTGACCGTGTCTTCTCTCACAATATGCCAGAATTCCTGGAAGAAAAACATAGGGAAGCCATTGGGACCCGAAGCTTTATCCCCTTGAAAAGACAAGACAACTTTTTAAATTTCCCCAGCAGAGGGGATAGTAGAAAGGGCCTTATTCTGATTAGGATTAATGATCTTGGGGATGATATCAACCAAATCTTGTTGTTGGGTATAATCAATATCCTTGTTCCCAGTAAGGAGCTGAGAGAAGAAACTAACAGCTTCATCCCTAATTTCATCCTCATTAAGAAGAATTTTGTCCTCAACAATTAATCTGAAAATTCTATTCGCAGCTTTATGTTTCTAAGAAGTCATGTGGAAAAATTTAGTGTTTTTGTCCCCAGCCTCCAACCAAGTCGCCCTAGATCTCTGCCTCCAATAGATATCCTCCCTATAAATGATGTTGTGAAGTTTGACTAAAACATCATCTTCCATAGCTTTGGGATACTTTTTATAGCCATCTTTCTATATAGAGTTTTGGATCTGTTCTAATTCCTCCTTCAACTTTTTCTCCGAGTCAAAAATATCACCAAAGACCTCTTGTTCCATATCTTAATGTTGACTTTGATGTTTCTAAGTTTTTTAGCAGCTTTATACATGGTAGTTCCATTCACATCAATATTCCACCATTTGAGAGGGGTGAGAGATCCACATTTTCTTAAATCGGAAAGGGAAACTCTGATTACTCTTAATGGTCTCAGCAACAAAGGTAATGGGATACTAATCCAAACCAATTCTATTGATGACAGACAAGGAGCATCTATGAGAAAGAATCCAATCATTAGTAACAAGGGATCTATCAAGTCTTACCTGAATGAGGTCTTCACCATCCTTGCGGTTAGACCAGGTGTAGGAAGCTCCATTAAGATCCATATCAATAAGAGCATTGACATTGATGAAGTCCATCAAATTAGATCCACTATCCGGTTGAGCTTGAGTTCCTCCAGATTTATTAGTACCTTGCAGAGGAGTATTGAAATCTCCCATCACAACCCAACTTTTCTTAGGAAAAGATCTTCTTTTTTACTGGATTTTATCACAAAATTTACTCCTAGCAGATTTGGAATTAGGGGCATAGATGTTTGTAACCACACATTCCTTTCCATCATAGATGCTTTTAACTTTCATGGATATAATGTTACCATCTTCATCAATCATTTCTCCTAAAATAGTTTTCTTGTTCCAGAAAATAGCCACCCCACTAGAAGCCCCCTTTGAGCTGCTACCACAGACCCCTCCATTTTTAAAGAATTTTAAATTCTCCACTTTCTCCTTACTCATTTTGGTTTCCTAAACAAGGATAATATCTGGTTTTTGGTCTCGAATGAGATTCCGTAATATATCTTGTTTATTGAGACCATTTAGGCCTCTGATGGTCCATGATATTACCTTCATTTGGAAGCCTGGGGGTAGGATTCCTATATAGTTTGCTGCCTTCCATCAACTATGTTTTGCTTGCTCTCTTGGTCCCTGTACCATTTCATAGTTTTATGTCCCAGTGGAGATTTGGATACACCAATATTAGCCTTGGATCTGGTCCTAGTTTTCACCCCATTAAGGCATCGTGCCTTCTTGTTTTTCTTTTTTCCATTCCCTGTTATTTCTTCCTCATGCTCCTCTCTAGGCTCATCTTCCATCTTACTCCACAGTTCTCCTCTTTTCTGGGATTATGTGGGCATATCAACTCCAATATTTTGGAATAACACATTTAGATTAACCTTAGGCGATCCAAACTTGTTATTCCTTCCAAGTTTAATTTCATGTCCTTCAAATTCTTTTAGGCCCTGTTCATCTCTTTTTGTTATTGAAAGTTGAGGGGTCTCATGATGAGCTTCAGTGACATTCTCAATCTCACCATCTTCAAGTGTCTCTTTACTGATAGCATTCTCCTCCTCCCGAGTCTATAGAGCCTCAAAAGTATTGACTATTTTAATTTCAAACTCCCTGATTTCATTATTTTTATCTTCCTTCAAAAGGGGATTCTTAAGAGGGTCATTTCTATCTCCTTCTGATAGGTCTAGTATGTTACCAGGACTTCCACTTCTTCCTTCCACTTTATTACCTTCCTTATTATTATTCTTTTCTTTCCAAACCTGTTTGTGGGTGTTAACTGTCACAGGTTTTTTAGGGTTACTAGGGCAGGCCTTAGCCCAGTGACCAACTTTTTACAAGAAAAGCACACAAAGGGGAGTGACTCGAACTCTATTATTTGTTTCCATAATCCAAGTTTGGAACTTATATCAATAGAACTAGGAAGATCCATCTTCTGTGAAATATTGACACAGATGCGCGCATAAACCAGTCTTTTTTGAGTTGCAGTCATTGGATCTATCGCAACAAGCTCCCCAAAGGAGTTTGCAATTCCCGAGAATACATCCTCAACCCAAAATTCCATCGGCAAGCCTGGCAGGCTTACCCAAACCAGAGAAAATTCAAAGAAGGAGTCATTGAGTTCCATATTAGGAGACCATTTTCTCATAGATAAGGAGGATTTACCAAACATCCAAGGGCCACCGCTTAAAGCTGCTTCCATATCTTCCCCGCAAGAGAAGGAGAAAACAAAAAAACCTCTGGATAGGGTAGAAACATCAACCCGACCTTTCATCCTCCATTTTCTCTTAACAAAAGACCTAACATCCTCAATATTGGGTCGTGGTCCAACAAACTTCCCCACTAGAGAGAAAGCCATTAAAGAAATGCTATGATTGATAACCAAATCTGGAATGGCAATAGAAAGTTTACCCATTTTTCTATCAGATATGTCTTTCACAAAGGGAAAGGATGATTTACCAGTCGGTTTTCCAGTTGATTTCTTTGTAAAGAGACTACTCCAGGGTTTGAGGGCTTGCACCTCCTTAATCTTTTCTGCGTCAACTTTCACAGCCTCGGGACCCGATTTTGGGGAATCTTTTTTGCGGTCAGGAGGAAGGTCCCATTGTCGTGGGTCCCCATCTTGTCTCCCATCCTCATCATCCATTGCTTGTCCTTGAACTGTAGTGGCATCAGAACCAGAGGATCCAACCTCGTTGTTCCCTCCATTTCCAATTTTCAAATTTCCCCCCTCTGCTTGTGTTGTTCCCTCCATGTTGACCATTTTGCAAATGGGAAGATGTTATCCCAATAGAGTGTTAGGGGTAGGTTTATGCACCTAATGTTAGCTTAAGTGTAAAAGAGATAAAGGGGAACTTAATTAATTAAACGAATGTCTTTTAATTAATCAAGTAAAGACCCGATTACTCTAACACCTCCCCTTAAGCTAGACTTAGGGAGAAGCTAAAACCTAGAACAACTACTGAAAGTAGGAAAGATGGGTCCCGACAACAAGGCCTGATCAGGTAACCAAATACAAGGAAATCTCTATGAAACAGAGAAAAAAGGAGAAAACCTAGTGGGAAAAAATTCCTCTCCAAAAAGAGATAAAAGAACATGCTGAAAGAAATATGAAGGAAGGAAGGCCTCATAAAGACCCCCTAAGGACAACTTCCTTCACCCCAAGCATAGAGAGCAACTGAAGATAGTGCGGTGATGCAAAATGTTTCGTGAAGATGTCTGCAACCTACTCAGTTGTGGGAATGTACTCCAAAATGAGAGAACCATCCTGAATCAATTGGCGGATGAAATGCATGTGAAGCTCAATGTGCTTCGTCTGCTGATGCTCCATCAGGTTGCAAGAAATGTGAATAGCACTCCGATTGTCACACCAAAGAATAGTGGGACTATCAGGAGGAAAACCAAACCCAGTCATCAACTGCCAAAGCCATAAGATCTCTTGACTTGTGAGCAAAGTAGCTTGGTACTCAGCCTTTGTAGATGATAATGCATAAGCAGTCTGCTTCTTCCAAGGCCATATGATAGGACCAAAGCCAAGAAACAAAACAAAGCCAGAACTAGACTTCTGATCATTGACATCACCAGCCCAATCTGAGTCAATGTAGCCAACAATGTGAGGTTCCCCTGATGTGTAGTGAATGCCATGAGAAATAGAGCACCAAATGTACCACAAAATATGTTTGGAAACTTGCCAATGACTCTCATGAGGATCATGGGAGAATCGAGAGACAAGGCCAACTGCAAAGGAAAGGTTAGGACGAGTGTGTGTCAGGTACAACAAACTACCAACCACCTGCCTGTAAAGTGTAGAATCTACTGAAGGAGTGGGGCAAGTAGTAATCAAAATAACCCCTGACTGAAAAGGAGTGGGGGCAGGATTTCAATCAAGCATGCCAAAGCATTGAAGCATGTCAAGAGCATACTTTTGTTGGTAAATGAAAATCCCATCAGAAGACTGAATCACCTAAAGACCAAGAAAATAGTGCAGAAGACCGAGATTTGTCATCTCAAACTGGTCCATCAAAGCTCATTGAACATGTTGAATCATAGAGGATGAGCTACCTATGATGAGGAGATCATCAACATATAGCACAAGAATCAAGATCTCACCCTTAAGATGTTGAATGCACACTATGTGATTGGAATGACAACGTGTGAAACTAGTGGAGAGCAAGAAAGAGTCCATCTTCTCATACCAAGCTCGAGGGGCCTATTTGAGAGCATACAATGAATGCTGAAGTCTACAAACCAAAGAATTATCCTGCACAAATCCCTAAGGCTGATCCATATGGATTTCCTCCTATAGGTCTCCATGCAAGAAAACACTCTTCACATCCATCTGAAAAATGGGCCATCCCCTAAAAGCTGCAAGGGATAGTACAAAGCGAATAGAGTTCATCTTGGCGATAGGGGCAAATGTCTCAGAGTAATCAATACCCTCAACCTTTGAGAAACCCTTTGCAACAAGACGTGCTTTGTACTTACCAATCGAACCATCAACAAAATACTTGGTGCGATACAACCATCGACACCGAACCATCTTTCTGCCCTTAGGAAGAGGAAAAAGATCCCAAGTATTATTCCTCATCAAAGAAGAATATTCCTCCTCCATAGCACAATCCCACTCAGGGTGTCCTGTTGCCTCTAAAAAATTCTGAGGATCATCTGAAATGGCATGAATCAAAAGACTATAACCCATATTATGAGAACGGGTGTGACGAGCATCTGAAGGATAATCGACCATAGATCCTGCCGCCTCAACAGTAAAGCGAGCCCACTTGGGTAGCTGAGGTGGAGTAGGTGGAATTGGAGATGGTGGATCATCAACAGCAGCATCAGAATCATCCTCAAAATGATCGTGAAGAGATGTGGTGCGAGGAGTAGGAAGAGGGGTAGACACTGGAGACATGGTATCCACTGTGGGAAGGCGCTCATCAAACTGAACATCTCATCGAAATAGGACCTCTCATGAATCAGGATCAAACAACTTGTATGCCTTAACATCCTCACAGTAGCCAACAAAAATGAGGGGTCAGCTCTTCCGCTCCATTTCTCTCCTCTGAGCATCAGGAATAAATGCCCATGCCTCACTTCCAAATACTCAGAAAAAGGAAACATCGGGCTTGTCATGATACCAAGCCTTGTCAGGAGTCATATGTCAAACCGCCTTGTGAGGCATCCGATTCTGAATGTAGTTGGCACAATTGACTGCCTCAGCCCAAAAAGACAAATCCATGGACCTGGACTGAATCATACAATTCACCATCTCTCGTCAAGTCCTATTTTTCTCTCAACGACACCATTCTACTAAGGGGTGTAGGGAACAGTAAACTGATGTTGTAAACCATGCTCAGTGCAAAAATCTCTGAAAGCCTGATTCACATACTCCCCCCCATTATCTGTACGTATCCGCTGAATAGAACAACCAAACTGCTTCTCTACAAATGTCTTGAAGATTCAAAATGAATCAAAGATATCAGACTTGTACTTAAGAAAGTACACCCATGTGCCTTTGGAGAAGTCATGAATAAATGTGAGTACATACTTGGCCCCAAAAAATGAAGGAGTAGGGAATGACATGAGGTCATTGTGAATCAACTCCAAAAGTGCCAAAGCATGAGGGGCTCTTCCCTTTGGAAAGGGATCTTTGTGATGCTTGCCAAGCACAGAACCATGACAAACACCATCAGTGCAGGAAATCCATGGGATCCCAAGAACAAGTGCCCATGTACTGATCTGCTAAAGATATCTGTAATTGACATGGCCTTAGCGCTCATGCCAAAGCTTACTCACCGAATCTGCATGTGCTATAAGATATCAACCTGTACCCGCAAAGGGCTCAAATCCATCAAATATGTAAAGACAAGGTGCAGTATCAACACTCCCAGTAGTCACAACCAAATCAGAGTCATGGAGGTCTCGAATAACCACATCATGTGGTGAGAAATCAACTGTCTTACCAGAGCGAGAATGGAAAATCTAATAAATGGACAGGAGGTTCATCGAGATGTCAAGTACAACCAGAACATCTTGCAGAGTACCTGCATCCAAAGAGACAAAACCTGAACCCAAGACTGAAAGCTGAATAGAGTCACCCACTACAATCTGTGAAGTACCACAAGAGGCAAGAGAAGTAACCAATTACTGAGTGTGATTCATATGGTGAGAAGCACCAGAATCTAAAATGGAAGTGGACCCATAGGTCGAAGCTTGAGCAGTGAGAGCATGACCTTTCCTTGTGGAAGGAGAAGATGCCCGAGGTGAGGAGATGTGATGTTGTTGCATGGCTTCCTCTAAAGCCTCTAATCGTTTCCAACACCTGGAAACTGGATGTCCTTCCTTGCCACAAAAATGGCAAGTATCTCCTGATTTCTTCTTATTCTTGGAGGAAGACTCACCAAACTGTGAAGATTTCCCTTGTTTTGGATTAAATGGTGGTTTAGAATCAGACTTAGGAGGTGGCTCGGAGGAATGCTCACTTCCTGTAGAATTCTTCTTTGGCTTTGGTTCCTACTTTTTCTTCTCCTTAAATGACTGAGAAACCAATGCTTTGTTCTTGGACCCTGAGAGCATGTCTAGCTGAGAAAGGTGAGATTGCTCATGAGACAAACACTCACAAAACACATCAAAGGTAGGCATGGTAAAACGAGCACCCAAGCCATCCATGGTGGAGTAGAAAGCAGAGGCCAAAAACTGAAAAGGACCTCGAAGCTTCGAAAGGATCAAGTGAATGCACACTGGGTCTGTCTTGGTCTTTCCACACCCCTGGAAAATAGATCTGGTAGTCTTGAATTTGTTCAAAAAATCCTCAATGGTGGGAAAGGAATCAGGTAACAAGGAAACAAACTCTACCTCAATCTGTAATGCCTGGATCTCATTAACTCTCCCAAAGAGAGTCTCAAACTTCAACCACATATCTCGAGGAGTGAGAAAAGCATCAAGGTGAAACAAAATACTGTCGCAAACATGTAATGAGAGCAAACCCATGGCCTCATCCATCTTGTTTCTATGTTGAAGCATCTCAAAAGGATGCTACAATAGAGGTTGAACCTCATCTAAACAAGATCACAACCCTCATGACCTGAGAATCCTTGTGATGCGAGGCTTCCAAGTGTGATAGTTGTGTGATGTCAACAACTCAACTGAACAGTCTACCATGAAACTCTGCACCTGTACCTTCTTGTGTTTTTTATTATTATGTGATCTTTCACAATAGACAGAAGATGGAAAAGGGTTTGTTTGTTTTGAGAGTTTTGGTTTTCTAGATTTCTGATATAAGTGACAGAAAGTGAGAAAAAAACACCCCCCCACAAGAGACAAACCCAAACCCTGGTACATACCGGTGAGAATGAAGCAGTGCATAAGCAAAAAAACTTCAAACTGGAATCTCATGTACCTGATGAAATATCTGAGAAACAAGATCACATATCTGAATAGAGCATGCTGAGAGATTTCTAGCACCTATTCATTTTCGAAAAAGGGAGTTTGTGTGCACATTCTACGGCCCCGGAAGTGTAGAAAAGTGACCCCACTTTGACTAGAAAAAAGTATAGTCAAACAACAAAATTAAAAAAAAATTCAATACCATGAGGTCTAGCTCGGAATTAGCTTTTCGACGCCTATTCATTTTTGAAAAGATGACTCTGTATGCTCAAGACCCCCTACAAAGGCAAGAGAGAGGGCAGACAAAGGTTGTCTGGTGGCAGGGCCGGGCGGAGGTGGCCTGGGGGCAATGGGCACAAAACTGTGTGCCAGGCCCGTACGACCTGGTAAATAACAAAAAAAAACCCCAGAGGCTCAGGTGTTGAAAGTGATCAATCTTTATATGACCATAGGGGTTTTTGGGCCTTTCGAGAACGATGGTGAGGTTCATTTAGGCCAAAAGTGCTAAAAGAAAGGCCTATCCCTAGGTGCACAAAAAAAATTTCCGAAACCCCAGATCTGCTTCCAATGCAAAAAAAATCAAAACAAGAACAGGTAGTTGCAGATATGAAGCTCTGATACCATGTGAGAGTTGATAAATACAACACCACAGGAGCCCAAATGATCTCTGCAGGCTGAATAAACCTGTTACAAGGAGAAGCAAGGAAGCAACAGAGAAAAACATAAACACAGGAAATGCTCAAGAATATGAGAGCTCTGTATTCACAAAAATGTGTAATAGAATAATAATACAAAAGAAAAGAATTCAACCTTTAATAGGTCAAAAAACCTTAAAAGAGAAAACCCTAGGCTTGCACATAATAATTAATAAAAGAATTAATTATTATGCACCTAATGTTAGCTTAAGTATAAAATAGATAAAGGGGAACTTAATTAATTAAACAAATGTCATTTAATTAATCAAGTAAAGACCCGATTACTCTAACAATTTACATTGTATGTAATCATTATTGATGATCCGGTTGATCTCTTTTGCATTCTTGATGAGAATACAATTTATTCTTGTCATATTTTATCTCTCTTGTCATTGTACTATCTATTGGTCTCTTTGATCTTAGTTGATTCAAGCATAATCTCACATGGTATCAAAGTGGTTGGAGCACCTTTTCATAGCCTTTGGAGAGATTTTATTGTGAGGTCAAGAGGTATATTTGAGGAGTAGCATCTTATAGAGGCATCATAGACCAGATCCGACCTTACCACTGCATCTGAGTGACCCTTTCGATGAATTTTGACTATAGATTCACTAAAATTGGGTGAAAATCAACTAAGGTCTTTTTTTGGCCAATTTGGCACTTGTATTGCATAGATCTATCTTCTTGGTCATTTGCATTGTAGTTTTCCACCTATTGGGGTAGTTGTAAAACAAAAGCATAAGTCCACCTTGCCATTGTTTGCAAGTGGCCTATTGTACATGCACTACATATAAAGTGCCAAAATCATCATTTTGGGGGGTACTTTGATTGAGTGAATTTGGGAGGGTGTCTCTTGTGTTTTTTTATTTTTCTTCTATGGGTTCTCCTAAGTTTCTTCTCTTAACTCCACATGATTATGCTACTTGGAAAATTAATACATGGAGTAAAATAATGGAAAATGGATTAACTCATTACATTGATGGAACTATTGTTGCTCTAGTTGATCCTAATGCTCATGTGGATTGTCTCACTAAGAACATAATGGCAATTGGTACTTTAAGAAAGTATGTATCAAAGGATCTCATCTTTCATATTGAGAAATGCACTTTAATTAAGGGTTCTTGGCAAAAGTTTCAAGACTTGTATGGTCAAGTTGATGAAATTAGGGGATATCAAATTGAGAGTGATCTCACCATGTTAGATCCCAATAACTTTGATACAATACAATATTATGTCACTAAATAAAATGAGTTTAGGGCACAACTCAAGGATTGTGGCATTGATAAGAAGGATACTCAACTGATCTTCAATTTGATGGGAAAACTTCCACAAGACTATGTAGCATTTGTTTCTAGTTTCCAAACTCATAGGATGACAATGGGTTTAAGCTACACAATGCCTACATTTGATGCTTTCATAGACATGTTGATGATGGAGCAAACTAAGGTGATAAGCATGGGCATTCTTAAGACTTCTAAGTCTCAAGAATTAGTGGCAACTCAAGGGAACAAAGGAAATCAAGGAAAGGACAACTCAAACAAGAAGAAAGGGAAATCAAATCCTAAGGACAAAGCATCACCTTCTCCACAACAAGGAGATTCATTTATTACTACTTATTATAGTTGCCATTAGTTTTATATCCAAAGTCATTCTATATACTCTAGTCGGTTACTACTACCGATACATCCAGTCGGTATGCACAAAGTAGTTAGTTATAGAAGAAAGTAGTCACAGAGCCTAGTATACACCGAGCTATCTACCGAGTAACACTGTATGTCTACTGAGCAGCAATAATGATACACCGAGTTGATATACACCGAGTGAAACGTTTTACCAGATTCATTGAACCTAGACACTTGTGTGGAAACATGTTACAAGATCGAGGAGCAAAAGAACCATTATCACATTGGTAATTGCACTTAAGGATTGTGTATGATTTTGAGGTCATCTAACAAATAAAATATTTTGTATGGTTATTCATTCGATAAATCATGTCTGTAAGATCGAAGCAATGAACCAGATCATCAACATAAGAGATCTATTTATACAGCATGGATTAGGATCAGAAAGATATGATTGAGGTATGTGTGTATGAGTCTGAATATAGACATATGTGAAAAGCAAAATCATGGGAAAGCACTGAGTATTGAGATTGTCAGAGACACAGAGGTCACTGAGAAGGATTTCAGAGAATAGTCAAAGAACAGAGTAAACATAAGAATTTACCGAGTTACTTTATGGGTTACCGAGGTATTCTATAAGCAAGGTAATCTCATTTTGAGCACATAGAATCTGCTATAACATTCCAGATGTAAAGTTGCAAATATTTGTAAAGATTTTATTGTAATATTTTGAAGTTGTAAGAGAAACCTTTAACAAGGTAAAAGACTCTAGCAAAGTCTAAAAATTGTAAAGCCTTTAACCAGGTGCAACATTTAGAATAAGTGTTGTAAAATCCTTTAGCAAGGTAGATCTAACGATCTTGATGCTCCTAACAGGGTAAGCTATCAGAAATAGCTAAACATGTAGCTCTAACCGAGCACTCTTTATTATTGCAGTAGTGAAGTTGTGGGTGCCATCCCCACCGTAGTTTTTGTCTCTAACCAAGAGTTTCTGCATAACCAAAATATATGTGTTATGGAGTGAATCATGTATGATTGTTATTTATTTGTTTCAGCTTTATGTTATGTTATAGTAGTTTGTGGTTTATGCATAATAGTAAAGATATTATTGAAGAAAAGTTTTGAAGTACTGATTCACCCCTCCCCTCTCAGTACATTAGCTTTCCATATTGGGCCTAACAATGATTCATTCTCTTCCAAGAAGGACAATTCACCAAAGAAGGAGATACCTACTTGTGCCTAATGTAAAAAGGTTGGTCATGAGGAGTGTTATTGCCATTCTAAGAAGATTAATAAGCTCATACATATCTTCAAAAAGAACAACATTGATTTGCCTAATGCCTACAAGGAGGATTCATCACCTTCTACTTCCTCACAATAAAAGGGGTAAGGACAATAATTTATGGCCTTAATAAGTGGGAAGACTCACTCTTTTTGGAAAAGAAAGGGACAAGCTCTTTGTGATACTACAAGTCATGATTCAGGGAGATGGCTTCTAGATTTAGGAGCTTCCCATCACATGGCATCTTCACAGTCTATGTTTTCTACATTTGAGCCTTGTACCATGCCACATATTTTGATGGGCAATCATACATACATGGATGTGATTGGGAAAGGATCTATTGCTATTGGAGATAACTCCTTCAATGATGGGTTGTGTGTACCCCATTTGGCAAACAATCTTCTTTCCATCTATCAAATCACACATGGGGAAACAAAGAAAGATGTGGAGTTTTCACTAGATTCAGTTATCATTAGAGACTTGGAGAGTAGAGCTATCATTGCAACTAGGGTGATGGATCATGCATCTCAGTTACATTCCTTTTCAGTTTTTGTTCCTATTGATGAGGATGATTCTACATATGATGATCACACTTCACATGATGATTCAGATTTTGAGAACTTTGGGTACTTGAACTTGGGGATTCTCACATGTGACCCCATTCTTGAGCCTTTCATTTCATCTCCTCCTATTGATATCACATCGCCTATTGCACCCGATGATGTAGATGATGCAACCGTTTTGCCTTCTTGTGATTCAATGCAACAGGATATATCTTATCTTCCAACTTCAGTTTCTTGGGATGCCTACTTGACAAACATTATAGGTTTTCTTGTGGAGTCCTAAATTGCAGATTTGGGAGACATCATTGATGATATTCATCTTCTCTTTGATGAAGACGATCCTTCTTTGATTGTTGCGAGGGAACACTTTGACCCTCTTGTTCATTCTCTACATGATCATTCTTTCAAGGTTGACATGATTGTGGATGCTTATGTACAACAGTTGTAGGAGGTCTCTTTATCCTTAGAGAAGACATGTGAGTCTTTGGATCATGTTCTACATTCATATCCACTAGATCTTGGAGTGCATTTTTTAGCAGTGTGGATCAGTACACCACCTTTGGAGGGGGTAACTTTCAGCATCGACATGGGCACATTTGAGCAGTTTTTCAGAGATTCCATACGTCATGAGTTTTTTTCCTACATGTCCCCTTCATGATTAGGGAGACTTCATGGATTCACCTTTGTTTTTTTACTTTCCAAGGGGAGGAACATTTTTTGACATTCATGGAGCAATTTATTGATTTATTTTCAAGCTTCTACCATTGGTGCAAATTCTACATTGAGGGGGGGCTTCATGGATTTTCTTCTTGTCTCATATGGGGGGGGAACTTTTTCCCCACATAGGGTTTAGTCATTCACATGCTTCTTTGAGAGTTCTCTTTGGATAGTTTCCATCTCTCTTTTGGGGGAGGGTTTTTTCCCATTGGGTTTTTCTCTCTTTCCTCACTTTATGGGAGATTGCATTGTATTTTTACATGGGTACCTAACATGGCCTCGTAGCTGGGACCCATCTTGCATTTTTTAGTTGCATTGTAGAATTAAGTGCATTCCCCTAAGTTTCACTTAACGGGGGCGTTGTTGTAATTATTTATTCATCTTGGATATAATTACACTTTACTTAAGTTTACTTAGGTACATGCATAATATTGTAGTTTGCATATGAGACACTTAGGGAGATGTGCATACATTGGGAGTGTGTATGTAGGAGAATTTCCACCTTTTATGGTGTGATCTTGTTATTACTTTATCATATCCACTTATTGTGGAGTGATAATTCCACCTTCGATGGGTGATCCACCTCATGTGGAATATTTTACTATTTCTCCTACCTACCCTTACCTACCCTTGCGTCTCACTGAGCCACATGTCATCATTGTGTGCTCTCTTGTCTCTTATCCTTGCCTTTATAAGCAATCTCATCTACATTGTATGTAATGATTATTGATGGTCCAGTTGATCTCTTTTTCATTCTTGATGAGAATACAATTTATTCTTGTCATTATGATATATATTGGTCTCTTTGATCTTGGTTGCTTCAAGCATAATCTCACAATTTTAAAAAAAAATTGTTGCTACTTCGTAGTGATTTTCACTTGGGTAAGATGTGGGCATTACATTATATGTGAAACAAGCGGATTTCAAATGTTCTAATTGTATTGACTGATAAATAATAGAATAGAAACAATGGTGATAGACAATATAGTAAGATGATACAGAGCAATCTAGTAAGATGATACAAAGCAATCCAGTAATATGATACAAAGCACCTTATTCGAGATAAATGCCTCGAGTGGCTATGCACTTGTAAAAATGACTGTCACATTCTCATATGATGTCAACACTTATGTTCCTCTCTATTAGCTTCCTCAAATATCCTTAATTATGATCTAAGGGTAATATTTGACCTTCAATCATTTTTTTTTGCTTCAATCTTACTTTTGCCTTGCATAAAATTATTCGCTTCATCTTCATATTTCTTTTTGTTAATTATTTAAGTTATAGCTTTTCCATGACCCAATTAATGTGCATTTTCAGTGTATCATGTTACGTTTTTGCTACAAGACATGAAATAGAAAGTCAACATAAAACTTCTTTTAAGTAACATAGAACATGTAACACAACAAACAAATTGTAAAGCATGAGTAGAGACATCAAGCAACATAAGTATTATGGAAAAGAAACCCTTGTGGAAACTATGTGTAAAAGGGAACGATTTAAATCGCACACTCTAAGCTTATATTTTTAGGCTTAAAAGTTTTAAATACTCAGAGTTGAATGACATTTTCAAGGCTTAATATGTTGCTAAATGTATGTTGTCACTCTAAGAATACACTTCTAGACTTAAAAATGTTAAACACTTGAAAAGTTGACTAACAGATCCTCTAAACTTAATATGTTGTTGTGTGTATAGATATTGTGAGCCCCATTTTGACTATCAATGAAAAATGACTTAGGCAATTTATGTTTCTCTATAGCCTACTTAATAAGTTGCAAAACATCACTGGTTTCCCTTACACCATAGCTTGCAACTCACAATCATGAGCATGTGAAAGTGATGGCGGCAACTTCAGAGATGAAGCTAAGGCACACACTATAGGGGAGGGAGGTAGTGACTGTGGGGGTATTTACAATAGAAATACGAGATCCTGCCAAGCAATGCACCCCAATAAGGAAAAATGCATTTGGAATGGAATGGCATGCTTCAGACAAGGGACGTGGTGAATGAAATGAATATCAAATTTTTTGATACGTTTGCACTAATTCAAAAAAATTATTTAAATGTAAATAAATATATTTTGATGAGATAAATAAAGACCAAATATATTTTGATGAGATAAATAAAGAAGTAGTAGGTACCCATTTAAATGTAAGATTTGACAAAGATGATTTGATTTTGGAGGATAAGATTTGATGGTGTGAAACAAACATTCTAGTTGATGGATGGCATAAAAAAGAATGTATACTGGCATGAGACATGAAACCTCATGTAATATAGCATATTGCCTATCAGATAATAATAATAAGATTAATTGTTATTTAGTAAGACGTCAACCTGAGTAAATATCATTTGCAATTTTCACCTTGCAATTCAACCATGAGAGATTAAAAGATTTTAAAATTAAAATTAAATTAAATTTTATGTTATAAAAATTATTATATATATGGTTAAATTATATTTAGTAAATATATAATTTAAATTTAATTTGCATTTAAGATTTAATAATTTATATTTAATTATAATTTCTTTAAATATTATCCATTACATATTATTAATTTATGTAACTTATAAATATTAAATATATTTATAATTACTAATTATAAGTATGGTATATATATTAATATTAAGATTACTGACAATATTAAAATTTAATAAATGAATATTTTGGATTAAGGCAAAAACAGGTTTTGAAAGGGCCTTGAAACTCTTTACAAAAAAGATTCTAAAAGGTTTAGAATCAAAACATCAAACCCTCAACTAGAAAGTTGTCCCGACAAAAGGAACATGAAAGCACCAAGTAGCTAGGGGAAAAAAGGACACCCATAACCAAATACTTGGGTTTTTAAAAATAGACCCTCACAACCTAAAACAAAGCTACAAAAAGAACAACCAATAGCCAACCTAAAATTAGTCCCCAACCAAGAACCATCAAGATTTACATTTAGAGCTTCTCTTATGGGATCAAAGAGTCATGTCAAAAGAAGGCTTAGAGAACTTAGCTTGCCCTTAACAAAAATTCTTCCCTCTTCCACTTGTGTTGCCTTATCATGCCAAGCTAGCGCACCAAAATCCTGAGAATGAATGCATGTAGTCACTGTCTCAACTGCACCAGAATCAACAGATAACAAAACCCCAACATCGGCAAGCGGTGAAATCATCGAACCCCTATCACAAAAAATAGCCACACTAGAACTAGTGGATGATAAAACCCCAGCATCATCAGTCTGCCTCTTCCTAACAGACACAACTGCACTAAAACTAGCGGGTGGCAAAACCCCAGCATCGACAGGCGAAGAAGCAGGCATGGCCTTATTAGAAGAGTCACCAGATTTGGTAACCGGAATGCTATCACCAGAAATTGCAGCCTGAGGCCCACACTCACACGCTTTAGAGGTATCAACATGATATTCTTGCATAGCTTCAACATCCCCACCATCTATGACATCTGGAGAGGATTCCCTATGACCTTTTGATTCCACGACAACCACCTCAGAAAAACTCCTATTTTGCTCAGATTTCTTCTCAACCGTATAATGTTGTTGAGAAGCACCTTTCCACCATATAGCCATCATTGCCTTTTTCTCAAATCCATGTTAAGCAACTGCATGACCTATTTTAAAACATCTTCTACAATGGAAGGGAATCTCTTCATAGTCCAAAGATTGAACCCAAGAGCCCTTAGAAGATTGAGAAAAATCTCAGCAGGCGGCCCTTTAGAAACATCCATTTCAGCCAAAATTCGGGCAAAGGTGGAGTGAAAAATATCATAGGACTCATCATCCACCATCAAAAAATCTCCAAGGGCCTCACCCACTTCCTCTAAAAGAGAATCAATCCATAAATGAAAAGGGAGATTAGGAAGCCTAACTCAAATGGGGATCTTATTAAATGTTTAAGAAGAAGGGTTGAAATCATAGTGCCAAGGCTTAATCATCAACAAAAAATTGTCCTCCCAGCTAAAGAAATGATCACATAAGATTTTGTTTCTATCTAGGGCAATATCAAATTTAGCAATAAAAATCCCCTTAGCCAAGGGGAAAATATGAACTTTACTAGTAATAAGAGGCCCCCACTATTCAGAGATATAGGAGTGCAGCTGAGGGAGGCTAGGCCAAAACCTCTTAAACAGACATATCACACCATGTAAAGAAAGAACATAAGCATTATGATAAATTCCCTTTCCATATCTGCTTTGAGTTTAACATAAATGACATTAGAAATAGGAAAGAACCCACCACCAAACAACCATTTCCCTTGCCATGACCTCAGAGCCTCACCAGGCCTCCTCGGTCTGACAAACATAGCCACACCAAAACCAATAGATGGCATCGAACCCCTATCATGGAAGACGGCTGCACCAGAACCAGCCGATGACAAAACAACATCACCAGTCCGCCTTTGCCCAAATGACATAGCTGCACTAGAACCAGCAGGCGACAAAACACCAGTGGGCGGTAAAACCCCAACATCGGTAGGCGACAAAATCTTCCCCATGATGAAGTGAAATTAACAAATAAATATTATATTTATGATTAAATTTAATTAACTATAGTATTATAGATGCTCCTTACTATAATATAATTCAAATTGGATGTTAACAATATATGATAAATATATTTATAACTACTGATTGTAATTCAATTATACATACTAATGTTAATATTATAATTTAATATATACATTTTAATTATATTATAGTATACTAATTACATAATTTAATTTATATAATGAATCAGTCATCTCCTCAACATTAGGCTTAAATTTGACACTTGACACTACCTAAGAAGTCATTTGTTTTCATTGTTGTCTACTTATAGCCCTAAATTTGATTGTCAACTATACTCATCAAGCTATTTTTGTGGTAGTTATCTATAATAAAATTTGAACTATTGACACATTCATTCAAACAAGCCTTTTCATGTAAGGACATTAAAAAAAACCTCTTTGCACAACAATTGTAGTATTAATTTTTACATTAATTGTAGGACATAATTCAATAATCAAGAGAAGTAGAAGGTTAGCTGCTAGATTTGTAGATGCCTCCTCTCACAAAATGATGAAATATGAATGAGTGTCATCGATTACGAAGAACGGGACATAAACTATAATTGTGGAAAGTGAAGAAGATGAACTAGAGAAAGATGATAAACAAAAGGAAGTTGTGGAAGAAGAAATGTCTTCCCTACATACTTTGGGTGAGATCCTCTTAAGATACATAGAATATTGAATATGATTGAGCACCCTAATGGACTAAAAGATAGAAGTGATTTGTACCTTGTGGTACCAACCTATGATTAGGTGATCAATGAATAGGTGTTTGTTGCTTTTCAGATCTAAAAAAAATTGGTTCCTAGTGATGTTGATTTGCTTCTGAAAGTCTTGGTAAAAATTATAGCTAAGAATATGGCTTTGGAAGACATTGGATGTGGAGATATAATAAAGAGTGAAGAAAATGAACTTACTACAAAAGATAAGACAATGAAGAATCCATCTATTAAGATGACTGGGAAATGTGCAAAGACATATCACAAATTAAAAGCCTACTTGAAGAATCATAGGACATGCATTACATATGTTGTTTGGTTGTACCATTATTGTTTAAGATGGCTTGATGCCACCAAGAAACTCAAGGAAAAAATTGACTCAATTAAGTCACATATTACTGACTTAGCTATTTTATTTGATATATTCAAGGACAGTGATGGTGTTGTCTATTAGGAAATAATGCTTTAAACCCACATACAAACAATCCATTTCCTACATAGCCCATGAGAGAAAATAATGCATACAAGCTTACAAAATCATCATAATGCAAAGATCAAATAGACAAGACACAAGATAACACAAGATATACCCAGGGAAAACCCTCATGAGGGAGAAATCTAACCTCCAAAAGCATCCATACTCCATCATATTGTTCAGCCATAAACCTACATAGAGTTACAATGAATACATTTGAATAGTCAAGCTCTCTAATTCATTCTCATGTGTCCAAGCATAAATTCACAAATCTCATGCCATGCTCCACAAATGCAATCCTCCAAAAGACTCAATACAATGACAACCCAAAATCACCAGCCAATCTTAACCACTAAACATGTGCTTTCTTTTATAGACAAAATCTCACACAAAAACAACTAGTGGTAAAGTAAAACCATGTACTCACAACTAACCCCTGACCCCATATTTAATATTGGTATTAAGTTTTCTCTTTTAAAATATTTCCTCAATATTAAATAAATATAATATAATATTAAAATGTTACAATACAACTCATCAAGTGGCCTCGAGAATATTTCAAAGGAATCTCTACATGTTACACGTCCATGTGCAACATCACATAATATACAAATCACATATAAATATTACAATTATAACATTATTATGTGAGGTGTACAACACCTTATTTCCCAACACTATCACAACCAATATATGTCATCTCCATTCAAAGATATCCATACTCTAAGAGCAGAGAGATAAATACAAGAGACATATTTGTTCTCGTAAATATGCAATTGAGTTACAAAAGTCCTCTTTTATCAAGCTTTTGGAGGTTGTTGAAAAGGTAGAGTAGAATGTAAAAAAATCCAGGTGCCTTTGATACTGCAGTAGAGTTGTCTTTTTAGTGTGAATGTCAAAGTTGAATCCTCTACTCTACAATATGTTCATGGGATCTTCCCTTGCAAATCTTAGGGGACAATACAAGAACATTCAACCCACTAAAAAGTCTTAAGACTTGTAACAATTTTTGGGATGTAATTAATACAACAGAAGGATGAAGATATACTGGCTAAACATGTTGACTTCTTTGTTTTGGGATTTTAGTTTTGAGGAACCGTTGTTGATAGGGGAAGCTTATAGATGAGTATAGATAATAAGAAGAAGAGATTTACTCTTTGTCCTTGATGTCAAAGGGCGAGAAGTGTTTTTGAGAGATAAGTATTTTGTATCTGCACAAGTGTTGCCATCAATGACAAAGGGGGTGATTGTTGCAAATATAAGTTTGTGTTGTCATTGATGTCAAACTTGTTGGCCAAATGTAGTCTAGATGGTCTAGATATGGTTTGATATAGTGCAGTGCTACATGGTTGTGAAAGGTGAATTGTAACTATGTGCTTATTCACTTTTCATACATTGTATGATGTCTAGTGAATGTATCAAAACTATGGGACGGATAAGTCTTGTTGTTTGGTAATGTCATCTTGCTAGTTTGGGTGTATAACTTGCATATTTTTATATAGATCAATGACTGTTGGTTGAAGTTGAAGGTGTGTAGATATATGGAACTCACTTAAATCCCTTCTAAATAGAATAACATATTGTATTGTAATGTTTTTGGAGCTCTATTGGTATTCTTGGTGGTATGATATTTCAGTGATGTCTGACTATTTTGGTGAATAGTCTGTCATATAGTTTGATTTTAGTAAGTGGTGGATATGCAACTATGATGGTGAAAAATGGTATTGGGAGATTTAGGACCTAATGCCACTTTGAACCATACATTGGAATACAAAGGAACTTGAGAGATAATTCAATTTGACTACTTCTTGTAAGAAAGAAAGAGGATCAAGGAATGTCTTTAGGGCTTCTATTCCTTTGCTACTATGAAGAGGAGATGTGCAAAAATGCAACGCAATGATCAACTATGCTAAGAGATGAGCAAGAATGCAAGCATAAACTGAAAATGCATAAACTAGCATAGCTGAAACTAAGAGACTAAGTACAGAGAAGGAAAAGGAAATAAGAGGTACACTTGTCATTGAAATTTGACATTGATTGTGCAGGACTAAGATGCCATGCCCTGGTCCCTGATTTCCACCAAGATAGCTGAACTTTTGGATTCTAGGTTCTAAGACATTGAAATGTTGAATTGACAAAAAATACCGCAAAACACAACCAGGATGCCATTACCTAGTCCTAGAAAACTGAGGTCTAATTATGAGGCTGAGTCTTCATCAATGTGTTCCATCAATCCAGAAATTTGTGTGTGCACTGGGTTCCTATACCCGAACCTTGAAAAATGGTGTCTAGGTGGCTATATAGGGTTTTTCCTTAGTCAAATCCCTTGTTTTGATGATTTCCACCTCCACAAATAGCCGATAATGTAGTGAAAATGTGTGTGCAAGAATATTGTGTGTGTGCAAGATCCTAAATGAACAAGAAAGTAAATCTAGAGTTCTACCCTATGCTTTGGAGAGTAAATCCTAAATGAGTGTAAATGTAAATGGTTCAAATAAAAAATGCAATAATGGATCTAAAGCATGAATGTAAATCTAAAAATGAATGTTATGTATCTCATACAAAGACATGAAAATAACATGAAGTCATACCGAACCCCAAGGGAGAGGTACAAGCCAATCAACGGTCGGTGATCTCCAATTATTATTCAATGTATTCAAATCTCCTAATTGATGTTGAAGATGATTGATGTAGACTTGATAGATGCTTGGTTTTCTAATTGAAGACTTCACATAACCTACACTTTCACTTCATAAGAGGTTCCTTCCAAATT
This sequence comes from Cryptomeria japonica, assembly GCF_030272615.1. NCBI lineage: Eukaryota > Viridiplantae > Streptophyta > Pinopsida > Cupressales > Cupressaceae > Cryptomeria > Cryptomeria japonica. The sequence continues at coordinate 545,162,701 of NC_081405.1, forward strand.
ACTTGATGGATCCTTCAAATGAGGAAAGAAAAGGCTATATGTATGAAATCCTAACTGTGTTTTGGGTCATAGGCCGACCTATAAATGATATTTTTTGTTAAATTCTTAGATTCAAACATTAAAATACCACCAAAATATGCTCCCTAAATTTGGGTAGAAAAAGTCAAGACCAAGAGGAAGCCTCTTGGTGCAACCAACTTTTTGCCAATTCTGAGAAAGCAAGATATTGTGATTCTGAAGTTAATTCCAAGAGTATGTAGAAATTTGAGGTGTCTAGATATGCAAAATCGGGCCTTGAAGGTCGAAATAGTACATAATTAGGGCTTTTGATGAAATAATTAATTGGAAGAATAAAATAAAAAGGAGCACACTTATGATTAAGGGCCCAATTTTATGATGTGGAGAGGGAAGAAGACTTTAGATTAAATTAAATTAATTAATTAAATTCTTAAAGGGAATTTAAAATGCAAAATGCAAACACACTAAGGCAGGTGCTAACCTAATCATGGAATTGTACCACCCAATCAAGGGTGTACAATTTACAAGGATACAACAACAGATAGTTTTGTGGTTTTAGAGAAGTGTTTGTGGATGTGCATTAGATCATTATCTCAATTTTCAGAAGGATAGGTGATCTATAGTTGAAGATAATTATGTTTGAGTTCTGGTTGATACAATTACAATATAGTGGTATGGAGGAATGCATTACATTCCTTGGCTTGTAGTTGGTGAAGTGTTGTGGAATGTTGATTAAGGTTCCCTAATGTATTATGTTACTTCCTTTGTCATCTAGAAGTTTTGATAATAGTCAAGATTGAAATTTGAGCTTGTTGTCTTGGCATATTAATTGTTTCATCTTTTGGGCCGACTCATGTGGTTTTTGGTCCATGCGGTAGTGTATGGTTGTAGGGGAGATATTTTTGGGAGTATCTAGAAGGTGTGTTGACACGGTGTGATCCTTCACATGTTACATTTGCCTTCTATATTTTATGTTGAGATTGCTTTGGGTTGATGGTTTTGTTTGAACACATTGACATCTTATTAGGCCTACCTAATGGATGTTATTGAGGTTGTGGTTGATATTTAAGGGACAAAATCATTGTATTGATGTATGCAAGATGTGTATGTGGTGTGTGAAGTAATTGTGATAAATATCAGAGGTTCAAATATATAGCAGAGCATAGATGAAGACTGTTTTAGATGTATACTAAATTGTGAATTGTCATCAACATTTTGGTACATTATTTTTCTATAGTTCAATCTTATTGATATTATTTTATAGATAGGAATTATATCTTGCCTTGAAGAAGTGATCTTCAGTGTGTGTAAGTAATTAGTGTATCTTTCCCTAAGGTTGTGCACCTTAGCCTACAAGTCATCTTCCAAAGCAGTAAGCTCCTTGACCTTTGGCCTAAACTTTGTAATCTGTTTTATATTTATTGTGAGCTTGATTATCATCGTGGTTTTTACATGTAAAAATCTCGATGTTCATGTATGTTGGTTTAGAAGTTTCAGTTATGTGTTTTCATACATAAAGTTGATGAAGTGAATGACAAAGTAAGAAGTTAAATTTGAACAAGTTTTTAGTACAAGCAAATTATATAATGTGGATCTCCATACACCATGGTGAGACATAAAACACTAACCAAACTCATTCTCCAACAAAAAATTGGACCAAATGAATATGATCCAAGTAGGATATTACACCATCACAGTCAACCAAAAACTAGAACAACTGATAATACTAAACTCAGAACATCATAACTTCACATGCCAGTCAAACCATCACTAGAAAATTGAACTGGAACACTGCACAAAACAAATAAACATGTCCTCCAAATCATAACACTTGAATCCTCATGTTCGGAATCCACCAAGCATCCTTCAGATCAATTTTGGTAGACACCCTCACTGTCAGAAACAACTATTACCAACTCTACCATATGAGTAATAAAGGACCTGTAAACTTGATAGTACAACATACATAAATCATAAACACTATATCTAGAGTCATAACACATAATCTTAATATACTGGAGGAATGAAAAAAATTCTTCCACAAGGACATTAAAAACTCTTTCCTGCATAAACATTGTTTCCTACATATTCGAAATTCTACAACACGAGTCTTCTAGAAACACCTCAACATCTTCACTAGACCACACAATAATACCAAAACACTCACTTCTAGACCATCTACAACACATAGTGACATTAATGACAAAACAAGACATATTGATGTTGTTCGGAGATCGTTGGATATTGTTGCTGCTTGGATATGTTATTGTCATTGATGTCGACATATTCCTGTGTTCTTGATGATCCGGTGATTGCAGAGATTGTTTAGATTGGTTTATTGGTTTGTTGATGCTGTAATAGAGTATTGTATCATTTTTTATTGGTTTTAATGATCCAGTAACTTTATTGATTATACTATGTGATCCGGTTTATGGTTTGGTATCTCAGTGTTCAGTTTTGCAGAGTTTAGTATTGCCTCCAGTATATTCTGGTCTGATCAGATTCTGAGTTGAGTTTTTGTAAAAAAAATTATGATGATCATATGTATCTTCATGTCAGATGGTTCATGATTTAGTTCTCCACAAGTTATATTTCCTCGTGACAGTTGTTTCTATTTGAGTATTCTTGAGTTTCAAATGTTGATTGATGAAGAATTGATAAGTGGTGTTGGTGCAGTCGTTGCTAATGACTCTAACTTTCTTTTTTGTGTTTCTTAGTTATGTTGTATTTGATTTAATGATCTACATTGATCTTTGTGTGTTATGTTGATGATCTTGTTGATCAGGTGGTGTTCTTCATTAAGTGTGACCTATTTGGTGGTTTAGCGTGTTGCGGTTGATCTTGGAGATGTTTCTGGTGGTGTTGCATGATTGGATAATCTATTTGGGTCCATGTTATGTCATTTATGTCATAATATTGGTCTGATGGTTTATATTTGAATCATGTGATGAGATTTTTGTAATTAGGTTTTTTTGGGTTGAGCCGACCTTATTGTTAAGGTTGATGATTAGTATATATAGATGCATTATTCATGTAATTCATGTATCGGTGAAGTTTTTTCATTATAAGAGAGTTTTATATGTGCGAACAACGATTACATCCTTCGATATTATGTTTGAGCAGAGGTCTGTGTTGTAGAGCAGATTGTTGAGCTTAACCGGAACTAGTATCAGACATTGGCCTATGTCATTCTTTGAGTTCACTCTATTCTAGATTATTGTCCAAATTTATTTGTAAGTCAGTGAGACCTCTTTGTAAGGTAGTGAACCTTCCTTGAAGGTTGTATCCTTCCAAGTAATTGTATCTTGAGCATTGAGCTCTAGGCAGTGTGCCTGAATGCATGTGCATTCCCCATTGTAATTATTTCACATACTACTGCAGAGTATCATTTCATTGTGGGTAGGGTCCCACTGTGTTTTTTCCCTTAACTGGGTCTTCCATGTCAAAATTTGGTGTTATGTGTTGTGATATTATTTTCCTTATCTATGTTGTTGCTGCAGTTAATCAGATTTGCATTAAAGGTTAAATTTGTCTAATCCGGTGATAACTGATTCACCCCCCCCCCCCTCTCAGTTGTCCCTCTTAGTGTTGCCAACAGATGTTTCATGCTTAAAAGTCATATGAGCTAATTAGGAAATAAGGATGAATCACCAAATTCTTAACTAATTAAACAAACTCAAACATAAACCAATATAAATTAGATGCAAGAATTGAATGAATAAACTATATAAAACTCCCTAATCTACATCATAGCTTCCATTGTTTTTCTCTGAATTTTGTATGAAGGTGGCTCTCAGGTGTTGCACTGGGATTCCTGCATAAAGTAGACAATTGTTTTGAAGAATTTGATTCTAGATTGATTTGATGAAAGGTCTTGCTTTTATAGATTTTTAAGACAGATGGGGTGAGAATTTGAACTCGTGTTGATTGATAGATAATTGAATTTGATTGATCAGTGAACTCATCTTAATTGATTTGTTAACTTAATAGATTGATCTGTTAACTAGACTGATTGAGAACTCAACTAAATAGATTAGCCAGTTGATTGAGTTGATTGAGAGATAACTGATTAGTCAGAAAAGTTGATTGAGAGTGAAGAGGGGAGATTGGAGAGTTAACTGTTTTGATCAATCAGTTCTGATTTTCAACATGTGTTGTAGGAGATTGAATTGAAATTCAATTTTATTTCATTTGAATTTGAATTTAGATTTTTGAATGTTGAAATGCACATGAGATTCACTGAAATTCATTGAAATTCAAATTTGGTGAAAATGAAATTAGATCAAATGTGATGAAATTCGAATTTGGGGAAAATGTGAATGAATGAATTAATTTAAATAATTTAGATGAAATTATTTAAACATTAGAAATGAGGCTAATTAAATAATAAATATTATTTAATTAAAGAAAAAATTATAATTAATTAAATAATTAATATTTAGAAGAGGGTTAAATGATTAATTAAAGAATAGAAATTCAATAACTAGAAATGTTGAAGGTGATGATTTGAATTAGTAAGAAGAATTAATTAGCTTAATCAAATAATTACTTAATTAATAGGACAAATAATTAGTATGCAATTAATGAGACATTTTTAGGTGTCTACATTTGCCCCTCTTTAATACAATGTTTGAACGACATTGTTTCAAAGAAAACAAAAAACTCTACCCCAATATGCCCCGGTGACACTTAGGGTATAATGCCCCCTCGAGAAATTGTTTATGTATTGAAGGCATGAATGTTCTCTCGAAAGAAGAAGAATGTTATATGAGAGATGGAAGAATGTTTTGTTTATGACATGAATGGGTTTGATTGGATAGAAGAAATGGTTAGAATGATTCAAAGATTCATTGATTGATTGACTGGATTTATAAGATTAATTGGATAAAGATCAAGTTTGGTTTCAAGAAGGACACATCCTATATAAGACAAAGATGATCAAAACATCTGATTTCAGGAAGGATATATCCTGTAAAAGACTAAGATAGATGATCACGTCTGGTTTCAAGAAGGACACATCCCATATAAGATAAATGATTGATGAAAGCTGGATGAATAATGAAAATATTATGAAAGTAAAGAATAATTGATTGGTAGATAGAATAGTTGATGTGAGGAAATGAAAGAATTATAGATGAAAAGAATGAATTAAGTGATGAGAGAGATCATGTTAGATGAATGAATGATTGGAAAGAATTGAAAAGGTTGATAAAACAAAGATGCTTGATGAGATAATGATCTAAAGAGACAATCAACATAATGAGATTAGAAAAATGAAATGATATGATTGATGTATAATGATCTTCCGTGTCTTTATTCATAGTGCAACACATTTTCACCACTGAGCCTTATTATATAACAATGAAGTTGCGTATATCAGGGTATAAGGAACCAAGATGTAAAGATATCTCATTGCAGAAACAAACATGTAGCAAACAAGGAGTGAACCCTCCATTATGGGAATAGCACCAGGGGTCGAGGTATGTACGGTAGTCACAAACATAGATATTTTATGACTATTTTTGCAGAGGATACTTGCCAAATGAATGTACCAATCACAGACACCCACTATAACTATTGCCCTAGAACTTCATTGGTTCACACCAAAAACAACAAACAAATAAAAAGATCATGCCCATCACGAATCCTCTAGTCACTTATGGACATCCTTGAGTAGCATAGTAACATGATTGATCGCCAATTGATAAAAAGATAAAGACTAACTAGGACAAAAATCTAGTAGCCTTGTTGATCTATGTCTTCGTTTGATTGCTTGATGTGATGATTGATAATGTTTGATCTCAGAAAGTTTAGACCTCGTTTAAGACTGATCTTTCTTGTTTCCAGTGTATCCTCTTCTGTTTAAGACAAGATAATGATCACTTAATAAGGATAGTTATAAATTGATAAGACAACTTGATTAGTTTGGTTGCAGATTTTGATTAGATAGTTTTATCCTTTGCGAATTTCCTGTGAAGTGTTTGTTGGATATTTGCCAAGGTATTTGTTTCTCATGAGACATTTTATTGCAAGTTTTTGATTGGTTTTCAATTTTTAGATGTTTTGGTCTTTTGGATGTTTTTCGATGTTTTTGTTTGTTTTCGAGTTTTCGAATGTCTTTGGATTTTGATGTTTTTATTTTTAGCTTGTTTTTCGATGTTTTTGGGCTTTTGTCAGGATCATTTTTTGAATTTTTAAGTTTTTTTTATTTTTTTTTATTTTAAGCTTTACGATTTTTAGGGTTTTTTCATGATCATTTTATGATTTTTTGAATTTTTTCAGGATCATTTAATCTATTTTTTAGGATTTCTTCAGGTATGCCCCCAGTATGCAGACCTATGATAACATGATGATCTATCGAATGTGGTGGAGACAATGAAGTTTTTAAATGCAATTATGTTAATGCAAGATGCATGATGAAGATGCAATTCCTATTTAATCAAGGGTGATTGTATGCGTCTTTCATTTTGAAATGCATTAATTGAATCAAAGGTGCAAAATGTTTCAGAGATAGGAGTTCAATCCATTCTCAGACGACTTTAGATCATCCAACTTAACACACTATGTAACCAAGATTTATGAATGGAGACGCATAAAAATTCTCCATCAATTGTTGAAACTTTGATCTTCTTTTTCCCATGTGTGTGCATTTGAATTTATTCCCACCCTTGTAATTATTATAGACCCTTGGAATCCTATGTGACTAGCTACATGGGTTATTCTGACTTCAAAAGAAACTTGGATAGAGCCTTATTTCTAACAAGCTTTTAGGGCTCCGAAGAGGTTATACACCATAATCTCTCAAATATTGCTTCATTGCCATCAAGCGTTCATAGCTCTGATGGAGTTATTCGCATGTTCCCATAGTCAAGATTTTTTGTCACACTTGTATGTGTGATATTTCAGTTATATATCATTTCTCTTTTTCCTTGAGATGGATATTGGCATATCACTTTTTCCTTTTTATTTTCTTGCCTTGAATTGTAAGTAATGAAACCTACCTGGGTATGACGATTACAGTGGCACTGAAGCAGAATATTGGATTTTTCACTAGCCACATGACCAACTAGGTATCTGTAATGACTTAGAGCTATTGATTACTGTGTGAGATAGAACAATTGATAGATTTGGGTAACAAGGCTCAATAGTGAAACCTCTACACAACCATGGATAAAGCTCAATCACAAGGTTACGTTGAAGATGAATGATTTAAGACCTCCTAAAAATTCAATCTAGGAAATGAGACAACCTTCTTTCCTTTCAATGCAGACAGGTGAATGACTTAAACAATTGCCTTGTTTTTATTGATGCAACCATATGAGAAAGAAATAATGATATGAAAATATATTTTATGCAAAGGTGATATGCAAGAAACTATGATGCACTTTGAAATGGAGATATGCAATGCAATGCAGTAAAGAAATATGCAAATGCAGTACTGAAGATTTATATGAACCCATCCCTTAGATGCAATTTTTTTTTAGGTGCATGTTGTTCATAGGGTAGGGGAGTCTTGTGTAGGTAGTTCATTGGTCTATGTTTGAATAGCTGGATAAACCATTATTTTTCAATAGGATATTCACCTGAGTGAATTTCATGTACAGTTCCTACTATAGCCTCATTATTTTCAAACCAATCCAGCTATGGTATATCTTCTTGCCCCCAGTCTATCAAGTGTGGGTGTATGAGGCAAATAGATTCTGGTTCTGAAGTTGTGACATGAGTGAGTGCTATTCCTATTTCTATTGATGTACTTGAAGAGGATGATGAAGCCAACCAAGTGTTGATTTCATTAGCTGGTGTTATGCTTGTGCTTGAAGAAGATGATGGAACAATTTGGGTGTTGATTTCATTAGTTGGAGCCATGCTTGCTTCTATCACCACATTGGCATGTGAAAATGGTGCACATAAAATCATTGATAAGGGGTTCATGAACAACTAGTGTAGAGGGATTGGGATCATGAGGGAGACTAGGAGAAATGGTAAGTTCATTTGAGAGGGAATATTGTGAGGAACATGGAGGATTGTGACATGGAGATGAAGGGATGGAGGGATCTTGATAAGGATGTGGAGAAATAATAGGATCTTATTTAGGGCGAAGGTGAAGGAATACCTTGATCTTGACTTGGAAACGGATTATTAGGAAGGATGGAAGGGATTTCCTGATCTTGCTTAGGAGGTGGATGTTGGATGGGACTTGAAAGAACACTTTGTTCTTGAGATAAAGGGGTATCATTATGAATGGAATATAAAAGAATTAGGGGATCATAATAGGATTCTTGATAAAAAATTGGGTAAGATGAAAGGGTTTGTTCTTGATCTTGATTTGTTTCATGACTGATTTCTTTTTATTTTGGATTATCCTCTTGACACGGGGAAGGAGTTTGAATATGCATGGGAGATTCTTGGAAGGTTTCAACACTTTGGCCTGATGAGAAAGGATTTTGAATGAGACTCTTTGAAGTGGGTTTTATTGGAAATAGAATATATGATGGCATTGGATCTTTAATTTTTGAAGCATGGAAAGGACTAGAATCATGACTTGGATTAGATTGGATTTGTATTATGGATAGCCCTAGGGAGATTGTGTTATTGGATAGAGATGGTGTGGACTAATCTAGTGTGACTTCAAGGGATGATGAAATGGTGGATAGATATGGTTAATTTGGACTTTGGTTGAAAGGGATTTGATTTTGGTTGAAAGGGGTTTGAATGTTGGGTTGATGTGATTGATATGATTGATATATTGGGTTGAAGGAAAAAGAAGGTTGACCCAACTCTAATGTTGGTTGAACTGAAGTAGGAATGATTTTGTTGGAGAATGAAGGTTGGCATGTTTGAATGGTCTCACAAGAAAAATAAGGCTGGTCTGATAATGATTCCCTCATGGTTATCACTTCCCTCATCATTTTTTTCTAACCAATCCCTATGGTTGTTAGGACTAGTCATGTCTCTCGTTTGTTGTTGCAAAGTCTTAATTTGTTGACCTAAAATTTCTATGGATGACAATGGAATAGGAATAGAAGGGATGAATTCTTCACCTTCCCTACGAAATGCATAACATCAGTCCATGATGTTTGCTTGATTGGTTTGTACCTAAGATCACAACATGTAAGATGTTTTCTCCATTTCTCTGAAAGTGGCAATTTTGTTTGATTTGTTGGTCTTGAAAAACTTGTTTGAGTTGAGGTTGAGTTTGATCAATTTCTCTAATTGTGTTTTGTATGTTTGAGGTATGACTTTCTAAAAAATGATTACAACACATCAGCAAGTAAGAAAACACTCATTAAACTAAACAAAAGAAAGCATGTTTGATAGGATCTTTTCAAATCCCAATATTTTCGATAAATTTGGGCCAAACAATAACACATCAATGAGACTCTCCTAAGGTCAAAAGGTCACAAATAATACCATAGCCCACATATTGATACTCCATCATCTCAAATAGCCCAGTCACACTCATTTTTTTCCCTTTCGCTAGAAATTGAACTAAAGAGAATTGCTCCTCGATCGGTTCGTTTTACTGGGAGATATATGGTGAGTGTCTTAGGGGCAGATTCTTCCCCACCATTGCATTGTGTTATTACAAGTGTCTACATATTGACTCATCTTGGCTACTAATTCCTAAAGTTTTTAAAGAGGGTTTTGTTTGAGTGGTCACAATCAACAACATTTTCCACTCCATTAAAGGAGGTCTCCCAGTTTGCAGAGGTTACGCTCTACAAATTTTTATGTGTCATAAGACACTGAGGGAGGTGTGACACCATTGTGACAACATGTAACACTCGTCACTTATGATTTTCATCACAAATGCATTTATTTAGAGTGGCTTGGATTACTTGGCATTAGTCGTTGCCACTTAGGTCATTCCCCTCTCACCGACCTTATGGACTTCTTAGGAGGGAAGGCCTGCTAAAGGTTTTATCGTATTGCTAAATTGACATAAAGCATGAAAAGGTGGGTCTATCATTTTGATCACCCATTAAAGGAGAGAGAATATACCAATCAACTTGAATACATAAAGAACAAGAGTTATTTTTAAACCTCCATCGCAATATTGTCTAAACTATTGGAGATGTTGCTCCAAAAGACATGGTGTTTATTTTAACTTATATAGCAATGATGAAAATTGTGTTGTTATTTTTAAGAGAACCAAAAGAAATATTAGCTAAACTAAGTCCAACTATCCCTGCAAGAAACCATGCTAAATGTTAGCATATTGTGGGCTCTCTAGCCTAATTCTGCTTTTTGTTACAGTTTTGACTTCTCTGTCTTTAAATATAGAACACTTTAATGATAGGCAGTTAAGGAAATCTGGAACATTAATGTTCTATGGATGCCTGACAATTGTGAATCAACCATTGAAAAATTGTGAATTATCTTCAACACAATTACGAACTAATCTGTGAACAATTGTGAATTTTTGTCAGCCCAAGTACGAACATAAGTCTGAACAAGTATGAACTAGTTAATCATATAATGAAAATAAAGGAGATAGAAGTCATATTTGGAGGAAATGATCCAACACAAGGTGGCCTAGGACCTCAATGTCATCATAAATGTTAAACTTCTTCAAGATTTTGTGTATGGTTCGGTAGTATTGATTTATAGCTTCTTCTTCTTCCAAAATTTAGAGTTTCTCTTCTGCCTTTTTTATGTGTTGGTAGGATTTTTGTTGTCTTATGTGTTCCTTTCTCCTTATGGAACCTAAGATTTTGAAGGTCACTCTTCTTACCATGGGGTTAGAGACATCTCATGCATAAAAAATAAATTTCCAGAATTGAAAGATTTTTCTAGGTTAGTAGCGCATATGCATGAAAATAGAAATGACAAAGAAAATTAAAAATTTGACCTATCCCTACAAATGTGCATCAGTTAATACAATTGTGAATTACTATCATGACAATTGTCAACTCTCTTATGGACAATTGTGCATTAATTAGAACAAGTGCAATTTTTTGTCAGCACAATTGCGCATCAGATTTTTCTGTTCTGTACAGGACCTGAAAATTATGAGAAAACAACATCAGAAAGTTAGGTTCATGTTGGGTTCACCATTTGTTTCATTCTTAAAAGTCATATGAGATAATTAGGAAATAAGAATGAATTACCAAATCCTTAACTAATTAAACAAACTCAAACATAAACCAGTAGAAATTAGATGCAATAGTCGAATGAATAAATTATATAAAACTCCCTAATCTGCATCATGGCTTCCATTGTTCTTCTCCGAATTATGTATGAAGGTGGATCTTAGGTGTTGTACTGGGATTCTTGCATAAAGTAGACAATTGTTCTGAAGACTATGATTCTAGATTGATTTGATGAAAAGGTTTTTCTTTTATAAATTTTCAAGACAAATGGGGTGAGAATTTGAACTCAAGTGTTGATTGATAGACAACTAAATTTGATTGATCAGTGAGCTCAATAGATTGATCTGTTAACTAGATTGATTGAGAAGTCAACTAAATAGATTGGATAGTGGACTGAATAGATTAGCTAGTTGACTGAGTTGATTGAGAGATGACTTATTAGTCAGAAAAGTTGATTGAGAGTGAAGAGGGGAGATTGGAGAGTTAACTGATTTGATTAATCAACTCTGATTTTCAACATGTGTTGTAGGAGATTACACTGAAAGTCAATTTTATTTTGATTTGGATTTGAATTTATATTTTCGAATGATGAAATGCACATGAGATTCACTAAAATTCATTGAAATTCAGATTTGGTGAAATGTGTATTTGGTGAAAATGAAATTAGATGAAATGTGATGAAATTCAAATTTGGGGAAAATGTGAATGAATGAATTAATTTAAATAATTTAGATGAAATTATTTAAACATTATAAATGAGGTTAATTAAATAATAAATATTATTTAATTAAGAAAAAAATTATAATTAATTAAATAATTAATATTTAATTAATGTTTAGAAGAGGGTTAAATGATTAATTAAAGAATAGAAATTCAATAACTAGAAATGTTGAAGGTATTGATTTGAATTAGTAAGAAAAATTAATTAGCTTATTCAAATAATTAAAGAATTATTTAATTAATAGGACGAATAATTAGTATGTGATTAATGAGGCATTTTTAGGTGTCTACAATTGACATCAATGATAACACAACACAATAAATCAAGCTCCGGCTTTGTTCATGATGGCAACTCCACCAGCAGCAAAGAGCACATGCAATTGATCTTTCTCCCAAACTGTATCTCTCGCCCTTTGGTATGAGATACAAAGGGCCCTCTATTGAACTTTCTCTCTCCCTTATTGATCAGCTCTAATAACTACAATACTCATTGTTCCCCCTCAGAGAAGCTATTGCATCAACATAGGATAAAAATATGAACTTTAGAACTCCCCCTGAACAGATGCACCACCTAAATGAATCTTGTTTAAAAAAGGAGCAATGACCCCCAACTTCTTCTAGGAATACTCAAAGGTATCCTTCGCCAATGCTTTAGTAAAGATATCTACAATCTATTCTTCAGTAGGTACTTACTCCAGTCTAATTTCCTTCTCTGCAACCTTCTCTCTTAAGAAATGATATCGAAGTGTAATATGTTTAGTCCTTGAATGCATTACCAAATTATTTAAAATGCGATTGTATTATCACACAAAATAGGAATTGATTCATCATACACTACCTTGATGTCTTTTAAAGTTTGTTTCATCCACATGACCCAAGTGTAACAAGGTGCTACTACAATGCATTCTGCCTTTGTAGTAGATAATGATACCAAATCTTATTTCTTACCCAACTAAGAGACCTATCTGTCTCCCAAGAAAAATGCACCACCACTTATACTTCTTTTTTCAATAGCACATCTGACCCAATCAACATCCCTATATGTTTTCAATGTGAAATCCCCATTGTTTCTATACCATAACCCATAATTAAGAGTCCCTTTCAAATATTTAAATATCCTCTTCACTTCCTAATCATGTGATTGCTTAGGACTAGCCTAATATCTAGCCACCAAACAAGCAACTTGTATAATATCCAATCTTGAAGCATTTAAATACAATAATCCTCCAATCATAGATCTATACCTTTTCTATCAACATCTGGAGATCCATCATCCTTTCTTAACTTGCAACCAGTAGCCATAGGTTTGGCAACTAGTTTAGAATTATCTATCTCAAACTTCTTCAACATATCTTTGATATACTTGGTTTGAGAAATATAAATGATTTTTTTTCAGATTGATTAACTTGTAGGCCAAGAAAAAATGGCAACTCACCTATCATAGACATCTCAAAATCCTTTTGTATTTCTTCTGCAAACTTCCTACATACACTATTATCTCCTTCAAATATGGAATCATCAACATACACAACAACAATCAACAATTTATCACCTTCAATTTTTCAAATAAATATTGCTATCTATGGTACCTTTTTTGAAATTTTGTTGCAACAAATACCTATCCAACCTTGCATACCAAGATCTAGGAGTTTTCTTGAGTCCATACAATGCTTTATTCAATCTACAAACCATATTTGGATCTTTTGATAGATTGAATCCATCTAGTTGTTCAATGTATACTTCTTCCTCAAGTTCTTCATTCAAGAATGTTGATGTGACATCCATCTGATCCACCTTAAAGTTATTATGAGTTACAAATTTAAAAAACATCCTTATAGCTTACATCCTTGCTACTGGAGTAAATGTCTCCTCAAAATCTATGCCTTCAACTTGTGAATAACCTTTGCAAACAAATCTTGCCTTGTTCTAGTGACTTTTCCATACTCATTCAACTTAATCTGAAACATCCACTAGTTCCTATCACATTCTTGTCCACTAGTCTAGGTACTAGTTCCCATGCCTGGTTCTTTTCTATTTGATTCATCTCTTCTTTCATTACCTTTATCCAACTCTCATCTTTACTAGCTTCCACATAGGTCTTTGGCTCAATTTGAGATAGGAAATAGTAATTTTCTTGTTCACTGGATTTTGCAAGTCTTCTTAGATTATTTAAACACCTTTGTTTTTGTCTCCAATAATCTAATCTTCTGAGCGAATTTTTTCATACATACTTTGCTGGTGTTTTAGGAGCTAGTTTAGGTTCTTTTGTATTAGTCTCCTCCTTTTTCGAATCAATTTTCCCTCTTTTTCGAATCAATTTTCCCTTCTACAACAATTGATATAATTTCTATCTCAGTATCATTTTCAGATGGAACCTTAGTCTAATTCCATTATTTAGAAACATTCACATTTGTACTTTCCATAATCTTTTGTAGCCTCTTATTGTAACACCAGTAAGCCTTGCTATTTGTAGAATATCCCAAAAATATTCCTTCATTTTCTCTTGCATTAGACCATGGAGGCTTCACTTAGTGACCCTGGGTTATAGCACATGTGTTCATGGCATACTAAAGAGTCCCCCTATTTCCAAAAATATTGCCTGGAATTCCTTTTTTGTCACCCCTTCACAATACATAGGCTGAATTAAAAGCCCCCCTATTTTCACCAAATATTGTTTTTTTTATAGCTTGAATTAAAACCCCCCTATTTTCATTGATAGGAAATATATTTTACCATCATTTTGGAGATATTAAACCCCCCAATATGAATGCACGTGATATAATATTGCCTAGCTAGTGAAGTCCCTGTGCATCAGACTTGCCTAGATATTCTTTTTCTTTTTTTGTAGCACTTTCTTCCAAATACTTTGAAGTACTTACCTGTAGGAGGCCTTCCATTCCAAAGTTCATAAGGTGTCTTTGTGTGATTCACTCTAATATGTACCCTATTAAGAAGATTTAAATAACAACATGCACAACTTCTTTCCAATGCACATTAGGTAGGTTAACAACTTTCAACATAGTTCTAGCCATCTCAACAACGGTCCTTTTTTTTCCTTTCAACTACACCATTTTGCTAAGGAGTCTTTAGAGAGGAAAAATGTCTCCTAATACCATGTTATTCACAAAAATTATCAAATTCATTTGATGTAAACTCTCCTCTATCATACCTTGGACATTTAATTCTATCATCTATTTGATTCTCAACCATTGACTTGAATAATTTAAATCTATCTAATGCTTTAGACTATTCTCTTAAGAAAGTAACCCATGTCAATCTAGAGTAATCATCAATAAGTAACATAAAATACCTTTCTCCTTTTAGTCCTATTGTACTTGTAGGTCCACATAGATCTATATGAACCAACTCCAAAGACTGTGAAGTATCATACTCCTTGTTTCTGAATCTCCTCTTTGTTTTCTTTCCCAACTAACATTGCCTGCAAACAATATCAACAGGTTTGATAATTCTTGGTAAATTTCTCACAACATGATTATAACTAATCTTCACCATGTTATCAAAGTTGATATGTCCCATTCTTTTGTGCCACAATCAACATTCACTACTCTGTGCTAACAAACAGTTGCTTTCACTGTTAGCATCACATAATAGAAATTTCTATTAGTCCTAATACCTTCTGCAACTAGTCTTTTGGACTCTCCTTTCCTAATTTCACATCCAGTCCCATGAAATATGATCTTACAACCTTTACCAGACATTTGACTCACACTTAACAGGTTATGTCTTAGAACTTTAACATAATAAACATCATCAATTTTACTCTTACCATTAATAGAGATATTTCTTGTTCTACAAATAGGTACAACTTCCTCTCCTGTAAACTTAACTAGTCCACCATCATTCTTCTCACTTGGTCAATAAACTTACCTCTATCATTGGTCATATGATTTGAGCATCCAAAGTCAATGATCCATGCTTTTGGTTCCACTTTTGCATGTAGTGCAATCTTCACACTAATTGGTTTTTCACTGTTCGTCACATCTTCCAAATTTTTGGACCATTCATTATTCTTTTCTTCTATAGACAGAACCAAAGATTCTTCATTTGAATCATCACCATCTTCTTGTTTAGATGAGTAGGTCTTCGTTGAACAAAAAATCTCATATTTCTTATTTGTTTAGATGAGTAGGTCTTCCTTTTCTATCATCATGACGTCTTTACCATAATCCTCTTTATATGTAAATCTAGAAGCATAATGACCAATTCTTCCAAAATTAAATTTTTTTAAGGGTAACTTAGATTTGTACTTTCCAATTCCTCTCTTCAATATTCTTACAAAGTCATAGGGGCTTCACTTAGTGAACCTGGGTTATAGCATGTGTGTTCATGGCATACTAAAGAATCCCCATATTTTCAAAAAATATTGCCCTAAACTCTTTTTTTGCCACCCCCTCCCAATACATAGGCTGAATTAAAATCCCCTTATTTTTGCCAAATATTGCATTTTTTATAGTCTAAATTAAAAAGCCCCCCATTTTCACCAATAGGCAATATATTGTACCCTCATTTTTGGGATATTAAACCCCCCAATATGAATGCACGTGATATAATATTGCTTAGCCAGTAAAACCCCCTGTGTACAAAGTTTTCTTCAATCTCATCCATGCCATCATTTTCTTCTAGTTTTTCTTTGGGCTTCTGTGTAACTTTGAATGTTGATTCTTTCCTTTCCTTTTTGATGGCATTTAATTTGGTAATCTCAAAGGTAGAGAGTGAAATAATGAGCTGATCCACAATGTACTTATTCATGTCATGACTTTCCTTAGGGTATGTGGAGGATCATGGTGGGGCAAAACAAGCCCTTAAGTGACAATGAAATTTCCAATAAACAGAGTTAGGCAAGTTGATGTAAAAATTTGAATAAATTATGAGCATTATTCAAAAAATATGTAAGAACATAATCTGTAGCTAATTGAATATATTTTTTAAGCTACTAGTTGTTTTTTGAAAAAACAATGTACTTGACGAAAATTTGAAATTTCAATGTTGTAGTACTAAAATTTCAAGAAAAAGATAAGTAGGTGTATGTCTGGCCACCCTAACCACAATCAAGACCATCCTAACCACAATCAAATCATAATATTTTAAAGATAAGTAGTAGAATCATGTCCAGATGTGACATATTTTTTTGTAAATTTTTTGAAGTGAATAATTAATTATAAAAATTTTACTACAACTTTTCAGAAATATAAAAACTCATATGTATGGCCACCTTAACTTGGTCAAAAATTTATGAAATTCAATTTTTTTTTAATCTTATAGTAGGCGAAGCGTAGAATGCGACACATGTTTTGAAGTCAAAAAATGTGATACCATTTGAAAGTTATGGATGTTTATCAATCAACCCATCAATAAGGACTTTAGTCAGAATTCAATTAGAAAATGAATAATAATTATTTATGAAAGTCAAAATAAGGCAAACCTCATATTGTTGGAAAGATAAGAATGTCCTTAAAAATCCCTTTTTGTTTCATCAATTTCGGCTAAAGAAGAAGTCATTAGCCACCAGATCGAAGTCTAGAAAAGCAAGGAACACTCAAAAACATGGTTTTTCTATTGACTTTCTAGGTTTGGCATTTCCTAGCCAAATTTCAATGTAATCATGAGCTTAATACTAAGGTTTCAAATTTTTGTCAAAGAAATTGGATATCCAATACAAATCAGATTTATAATTTTTATAATTTTTTATTATAAATATAATTAATTATATATAGTATATTATTATATATTGTATAGTATTAATATATTAATATATAATATATATAATATATTAATATATAATATATATTATATATTCATATTATAATATATAAATATATTAATAATAAAAGGTATCAAATATCACATAATATTTGAAACTTTGAGAGAGAGAGAGAGAGAGAGAGAGAGAGAGAGAGAGAGAGAGAGAGAGAGAGAGAGAGATGGTTGGAAAGGGATAAGGGGAAATTGATCTAGATACAGAGAGAAGGGTAAAGATAGAGGGAGAGATAGGGAGAGAAGGGTAAAGGGATCTAGAGAGAGAGGGAGAGAAATATATAGTACCTTGTTTAGGATAGGGAGGAGAGAGAGAGAGAGAGAGAGAGAGAGAGAGAGAGAGAGAGAGAGAGAGAGAGAGAGAGAGAGAGATTTAATACCTTATATCTAGATAGGGAGAGAAGGGGAGAGAGAGAGAGAGAGAGAGAGAGAGAGAGAGAGAGAGAGAGAGAGAGATGGGGAGAGCGAGATTATACAAAGAGAGAAGGGTAAAGGGAGAGGGAGAGAGAGTAATTAGGGGGGAGAGAGAGAGAGAAATACTTGGGGAGAGTGGGATTATAGAGAAAGAGAAGGGCAAAGGGAGAGGTAGAGAGAGAGGCTTAAGGATAGTGAGATTATAGAGATAGAGAGGGTTGGCAAGGGATGCTTAGTAATCATAACATGGATGCTTAGTGATGACAAATGACAAGTAAAAAAATTGATCTAAAGTGCACATTTTTTTATAAGAGCACCTCTTACTTGAAACAATATTTGTATCCTCAAAATGACAAGAATTGATGTTTTTCACACACTCAGATATTCCAAACATATCAACCTCCATTTACGACTTCACTATGTATTTGAATACAACAAAATCTCCCATTTTCAAACTATGATAATTGGAAAATTCTTTCCAACCATGTCCAAATTCTAGTTTATGATTTTCATTCTTTAACTCCAACTCATAGTCCTATCCATTTGGACTTTACAACACCATATGGGAAAGCATGTGATTATCTTTCTCATCTACGAACTGTGAAAGAAATGTAGGAGGATTGTACTACATGAAAGAGAGTTGAGCATTGTTTATGATTTGCATATGATTGTCTCTCATCTATGAACTGTGAAACAAATGTAGGAGGAATGCGCTACATGAAAGAGAGTTGAGCACTATTTATGATTTACATATGATTGTATTTCTCACCTATGAACTGTGAAACAAATGTAGGAGGAATGTGCTACATGAAACAGAGCTGAGCGTTGTTTATGATTTGCATATGATTGTCTTTCTCATTTATGAACTATGAAACAAATGAAGGAGGAATGTGCTACATGAAAGAGAGTTGAGCACTGTTTATGATTTGCATATGATTGTCTTTCTAATCTATGAATTGTGAAAGAAATGCAAGATTAATGTGTTAATGAAAGGGAGTTGAGCATTTTTTATGACTTGCATATGATTGTCTTTCTCTCCCCTTCTCTCCTTATATCCCTCTCTCTCTCTCTCTCTCTCTCTCTCTCTCTCTCTCTATATATATATATATATATATATATATATATATATATATATATATATGGGAAGAAATTGGATATCAGATATCTAATCCCTCTGCATTTATCGGATATATGTTTAGGTATCAGATATTTGATATGTGGTCCATAGAAAATAGTATTTGGGCCATTTTGTGCATTCCAATTATCCCTACATTCTTTTTGTAGGTGAAAAAAATGGTTTTTTACACACAAAGTGACAAAATTCTTCTTTTTTGAGATTCTTCTAGAGAAAATTTCCATTTGCAACCATTTTAGAGCATCTTTATGGAGGTATAATGGGGAGTAACAGACATTAAAAACATAAACATAAAAGAAAGCTTTCAAATGAGAAAATTGAAGTATATAGAAAAAGAGATAGAGAAGGTCATAGGAGGAGAAGACAAGGTATGCCAAATATTGGTGAAGCCTTTGCAAATGTTACTTCAAGTGGAGGAAATTGAATTTGAAAATGTTGAGCAAGTTATTGAAAATGAAAATGAAAATGTAGATATTGATATTGGAAATGTTGAAAATGGTTTTCGAATTGGGAATGACAATGTTGAAATAGATATTGAAAATGTTCCACATGATATTGAATTTAGAAATTAAAATGTGGGAATTGACATTGAAGGTGAAAATTTGGAAATTGACATTGAAGGTGAAAATTTGAGAATTGACATTGGAGGTGAAAATTTGGGAAATTTTGACATTGAAGGTGGAATTGTTCAACCAAGTGAATATTATGTAACACCAAATTACATGAGAAATGAAGACCCTCTCATGGAAGAAAGACAAATTCCAAATTCAAGACCTTCAAGGACCCAACATGGTTACTTGAAATTGATAAGAACATTGTTGACAATCTTGAAGGCAAGAGGTCAACACGAACTATTCAATTGTGGGCTACACAACTTTTCAACCAATATTTTAGCAATAAGATATTGAGCAAGCAATGCCAAATTTTTGTTCAATTGCTAAAGATGCAAAAGATGAGACCCTTGCTATCCAAATTGAATATTCATATGAACAAGAAGATCGAGAAAAATTCTGTTATTGTCAAAAATCTTTTTAATTCTCTCAATTATATTGGAAAGAATAACAAGGAAAAATATAAGAGAACCACTCGAAGAGTGATTACAACCTCCTTAGTAAGACATCATTTGAGAAAGGCTTGCTTTATGTGACAAACTTGTGTTTATTTGAACATAAATCTTAAAACTTTGGATAGAGCACTTGCAAGAAGAGAAAGACTCGACAATCCTCTTCAAAATGATACATGTTCTTTTGATGGGAGGCTTCCACTTGTTGATAAGAAGTTGATCGAAAATGTGAAGGAGGAAAGTCAAAAATTTTGGCACTCTAACTCTAGAGTATCACCCAATGTAAAGGATGTTTTAAAGTTAGGAATTGACATTTGAGACCGCACACCGCATCTTTAACATTTCTTGGAATCAAGCCAAACAATGTACAATTTTTTTTTGTGAAACACATCCAAATTTGCAAATATCATAAAGGGCCTTTGAATCTTTGAAGCCATCTTATTGTGCACCTCTTAATATTTGTAATACTTGTTGCAAATACCATGTGGAGTTTTCAATGTACCATGAAATTTTATGCTATATTCGTTCTACATTGCATACTAATGATATCTTGTAGGAGTGTGGTGCAATGAAAATTTTGAGATTATCAAGAGACTTGCTAGATCTATTTTTATGTCCTAGAGATGATAAATGCTTTTTCTATAGAAATGATTGTTTAAATGATAATTGCTCATAATGTGGTGGCTTCTCAAAGTTTTTTTTGTGTTTTCATGAGGGAATTGAACACGGATTTGGAAAGAATATTGTTTAGAAAAAGAGATATGAGACAATGAAATATACTTTGAAGGGTGGAGGTGAAGGTTCTAGATGCGAGTTAGTCTTCAGAGAAGTCAGTGTTATTCATTTTATTTTAGATCTAAGTGGTTGGATCAGCAGTTTAGGATGTGTAATAACTCTTTCACGATTGGCACTATTATATCAGTGGTTGATTTTGCAAAAAACTATACATTGCAACCACAAAATGAGGTACAGGCTTAGTATTACAATTCAATTTGCATTGCTATTTTTGTTCACATAACATATAGATATGCCCTTTATAGTATCAAAGAGGACATGAAGATAACTAAGGAGTATTATTTTGATATGAGTGATGATAGATCTCACTCCTCCAAGTATGTGCAACATTGTTTCGAGAATTTTTTAGAGTTCTTGCAGAAGAAAGGCATTGCAGTAGATTGACATCTCATATGGTTAGATAACTACACAAGTCAATTCAAGAATGCTTGTATGTTTTATTGGTTGAGTAGGATGCATGTAGAGAGGGGTGTACCTCAATTTTGGAGCTTTTTTGAAGTTGGGCATGGAAAGGGGGAGCGTGATGGAGCAAGTGCATGTTTGAAGAGAGCTCTAGTTAAGGAGAAATTGAGGATTTCAGGTGCAAAATTATCTAATGCACTTTCTATTATTGATTAGTGTGGTTCAACAAAGTCACAGGGAGGGACACTTGATTCAAGTAAGTGGATGGATACATGGGTTCTACATTATCTAACTCCTTTATCTCAAACAATATCCATACCAAAGGATGACATGGGAAGTTCAGTTGAGTATGACCATCTTTCAGATCTTCTACAATGGGGACATGTTTTTATAGTGGTTACACTACAAAGGAATAAAGAGAGATCAGACCATTGGTTGGCATGGTGTGTACATGAAAAGAAAAAAACTAACACAGTTGGTGATATATGATGATGGCTTCATGTATCCTACAGGTTCAGTTGTTGTTGCAGGAACTTGGTTGCGAACATATCAGATTAGAAAGAATGGCATACTTGCATTTGAAGACTATGAGAGACACAAAATCATTCTCATGTATTTGCACCTTATTATAGCTACAAATGTCAAGCTATTGAAGCATCAAGAAAGACCAAAGGAAAAATAACTATGGACAGTGAGGAGTGCTAATCATGAAGCAATACTGGATACTCTTAAGAACATATATGACCCTTCAAGAAAAATTGAGTAGAAGGTATTTATTATCTCTTAATTTCTATCATGAATTTCATTTCAAATAATGGTCATTATGATCTTGAATTTCATTTCATTAACAATTCTTAAAAATTTAGGTCTTTTTGATGGATAATACTATTGCATCACCATTTTTCTTCAACATTGTGGGTACATTCGATGCAATTCGTAAGTAGGTATATTCATGGTATATAATTGTACATAGTTTATTATCATGAATTTCATTTCAAATAATGATCATAAAACTTTTATGTTCATGTTGTTATGTTTAGATTAACAATTCTTTAAAATGTAGGTCTTTTTGATGGATAATACTATTGCATCACCATTTTCCTTGAACATTGATGGTACATTCAATGTAATTCATAAGTAGGTATCTCCATGGTATGTAACCCACCTCTTCATTTATTATCTTTTATTTGATTTCAAATAACGATCATATTATCATAGTACTATGTTGTTCATGTTGCTCATATTGGTCTTCATTTATATGTAAGCATTTCTCTACACAAGCTTGGAGTAGGACGTGAGGATATCAGATGCACATGGAGTAGGATGTTGTATTTGTATATGAGTACATTGATGTAATTTTGTTAAGATGGTATTGATTATATACAATGTATTTGTACATGAGTACATTGGTGTAGTTGTATTGATGATATACAATGTATTTATACATGAGTACATTGGTGTAGTTGTATTGATGAAATACAATGTATTTGTACATGAGTACATGGGTAATCAAAAGAACATGTAGTTGTAATGGTGATTATGTGTCACAATGTATGTAAATCATGATGATTATGATGAAAAAGATACATAGACTAAAAAATCTTATGTGTATGACCCACTTATGTATGCTCATGGATGTCACATGTAAGTGTTTAATGGCAATTATGTGTCTAGAATATATGCAAATAGTTATGATCATGGTCATTACTGCTTCCCTAAATTCATTAGGGTTCTCCTAGGTTCATTACGACTTAATATAGGCTGTTAGTCAAGGTTGTCCAGGGTTCACTAGGCCACCAGTAGGGTATGGCCTTCAATGTTCAATCAAGTAGAGAGGAAAAATAGGATCATGCCTAGGGTAAAAATTCCTAATTAGATGTGTTGTAACCAATGGTTCACATCCACCATAAGCAGAATGAGAATTTAGCTCTGTTGCCATTTGACAATTTTTGCATTAGCTGAAAAAATGTTGCCCTAGGAAAACAACTCTGAATCATCAAAATATGAGACAAGCTATTATAGATGGCCCTCACATGACCTTATAGGTTCAAATGGATCATTCACAAGTGCCATGAATATTGAGATACAACTTGTCAAAGTTTGACATTTTTTTGCACTTAGGATGCTCAAGGGATAGTGCTGCTATAGTATGGCCCTGAGCGTTCAACGGACTTGGGAGGAAAAACAAGAGGATTCCTAGGGTAAAAATGTCTAACTGGACATTTTGGAACCGTTAGTTCATGTCAACGATGAACAAAATGAGAATTTGGCTCCATTGCAACATTTCATTAAATGCATCTGACGATTTTTGCATCAACTGAAAAATCATTGCCCTAGGAAAACCACTCTGAATCAACAAAATCTAATATAGGCTATTGTAGATGTTCATCACATGACCTTGTAGGTTTAGATAGATCATTCACAAGTGCCACAGATTATGAGATATGAGCTATGAAAGTTTGACAATTTTTTCGCACTTAGAGCACTCAAGGGGCGACATTGCTACAATATGGCCCTGAGAGTTCGACCGACTTAGGAGATAAAAAAGGAACATGCCTATGGTAAAAACCCCTAACCAGATGTGTTGGAACTAACAGTTCATTCCCATGATGAATAGTTTGAGAATTTGGCTCCATTGCAATATTTTACTGAATGCATTTGACAATTTTGCATTAACTAAAAAAAATGTTGACCTAGGAAAACCACTTTGAATCATCAAAATACGAGATAGGCTATTGTATATAGCCCTCACATGACCTTGTAGGTTCAAACAGATCATTCACAAGTACCACAAATTTTGAGATACGACCTATTAAAGTTTGACAATTTTTTCGGACTTAGGGTGCTCAAGGGATGACACCGCTATAGTATATTGAGCGTTCAACCGAGTAGGGAGACAAAACAGGAGAATGCCTAGGATAAAATCACATAATCAAATGTATTGGAACTGACAATTCACACCCATGACAAATAGAATGAGAATTTTTCTCCATTGCAACTTTTCATTGAATGCATCTGACAATTTGTTTTGTCAACTGAAAAATACTGCCCTAGGAAAACCACTTTGAATCTTGAAAATATTAGATAGGCTATTGCAGATAGCCCTCGCGTGACCCTATAGGTTCATATGGATCATTAATAAGAGCCATAGGTTCTAAGATATGGTCTGTCAAAGTTTGATAATTTTCCACACTTAGGGTGTTCGAGGGACGACATTGCTAGAGTATGGCCCTGAGCATTCGACTGAATCGGGAGGCAAAACAAGAGCATGGATAGGGTAAAAATTCCTAACTAGATGTGTTGGAATAGACAGTTCACTCCCATGACAAATAGATTGATAATTTGGCTCCATTGTAAATAAGTTGTCTTCATTTTTCTCATATTTTTTTTAATATTATACTCATACGAGGATTTGCATCTGTGTGAAGTGTAGTCTGAAAACAATGCAGTAAATTAATGCAATCTAATGTCTTGTTGGGTTAAATAACTTTGGAATTTTTTTTCATGGGTTGGGATTAAATCAGTTCCTTAAACCATGGCAAAAAATGATTCAGCATCCATGAACTATGATTGATAACAATACCAATATGGTCATTAAATTTGGTGAAGTTGCCAAAGGCAACCAAATTTAACACTTAGGATTTAGATGGAACAAATTATATCAAATCTCAAGATTATACAAATAACATTCTATTATTCATTATTTAACCATTGTTCATTATTACATTCAAGATTAAAGTTTCAAATAATGAAGCCATGCACATGAGGAACAAATTATATCGAATCTCAACTTCTATATATCAAATTGTCGAATAATTACAAGGGTATGTCCATATACAAAAATGGCATAAATGCCAACTCAAACAAAATGTATGTTTATATACAAAATATGCATGCCAACTAGACATGTAAGTATCCCAAAATGTCTCTATCACATCCTAAACTACTGATGGATCTTCAAAATCGATCCTCTTCAAATAACTCCTTGGCTATGAAGGATCTTGCACAAGAAAAATCAAACCACAATTGAGATTAGTTATATTATATAATTTACATTCAAAAAGTTAACATAAAAATCAATATACATTGAACTATAATTGAACTCTAAAATTGAATTCTTGATTACCTTATCTCCACTTTTTCTCTTAAGATGGTCGGGAGTCCTAGAATATGTCTTTGATAGAGAAAGGATGTCATCAAGATTTTTGCAGATAAGCTATTTATGTTCACAAACATAACATTGATACAAGTTAGCATATAATTGTCAATTATAGGAACAAATTATATCTACTGAACACAAAATTAAATAAATACATGTACCTGAGGAATCTCTTCTGCTTCTTTAGGTATTGTGGGTGCAGTCAACAAGGATGTGAAGCCAACAATTCTTTGTGCATAAAGATGACAAGTATGTGAAACTATCAATCTATGTAGACATGTATAATCATTATATGTTATTTAAACTATTAATTCAATCATATTTGCATTCAATTACCTTCCCCTTGTCTTTGACTACGACTCCAAAGCCTGGATCGCACGACACCACACTCACACTAGGTGTGTTCTACAAGAGTAAAATAAGATAAATATGAAAGTTAATATATAATTTAATTAATGAAAATTTAAATGACAAACATGTATACAATAAAAAATGTAAACGAATAGGTGCAATAATATATACTATATAACTGTCAAGGCCAAACGAAATGGCTATCAGGGTTTCATCATGGACCTATGATAACTCCTCCTCAAACATCAAATGTTAAATAGACCATATATATAAAGATTATTACTTAATACTATCTCTTATAAATATTCATTTAAAATAAAATACACTATGAAATTACAAGTTAAGTCTTACCACTATATCATCAGTGTATGATGAACTTGTACCTCCTCATCTCCAGCATGTGAGGACTCCCCAGGGTGTGCTCCAGTCCCTATCATCACATCTAGTGCATCGACCATATCATGCACCTCATAATCAATTGTATCTATGGGAGGACCAACAAGCTGTCCAATAGGACCTAAGCATACTTGATGGCACATAGAACAAGTATACAACACACAAATATGTGAAGTTGAGGAGGATGTGTAAGTACCACTCGATCCACTGCTAACATCACCAAAAGACTGAGCTAGTGCCCCAACTTGAGAAACCAAAAGGCCACTCAAAGAGTGAATAACCGATATAGTCTGTGATGCTGCCTATTGCACTTGATGATGCAACTTTAGTTTCTTGGGATGACTACTTGACAGACATTGTAGGTTTGTTTGTGTAGTCCTACATTGCATATGTGGGAGACATCATTGATGGTATTCATCTTCTCTTTGATGAAGACGATCCTTCTTCGATTATTGTGAGGGAGCACTCTAACCCTCTTGTTCATTCTCTACATGATCAATCTTAGATCAATCTTATGAGGTTGACATTATTGTGGATTCTTATGTACAACGGTTGGAGGATGTCTCTTTATCCTTAGAGGAGACATGTGAATCTTTGGATATTGTTCTACATTCATCTTCACTAGATCTTGATAGTTATGATACTAAATGTTTAGTACAGATGCCAAGCTAACAAGATGAGAGGGGGGGTGAATCATACAAACTTAATCTTCCATAAAATCAATAGATTCAACCTCGATAACCTTATTAGAAAAACTGTAAAGCATGCAAACTCATAAATAGATAAGATCACAAAACATATAACACCAGATTTAATGTGGAAACCCAAATAGGGAAAAACCACTATGGGATTTCGGACCCACTAAGAAATATACTCTTCTAGAGTATGCTCGGTTAAAAGAAAATCCAGTTAAAGATTACAAACACATTGCTAGATGTGACCTGGTTAAGGGATTTCCCTCAGATCTGTTAGGATCTTCACCTTGTTAGAAGTGATCTTGTTAAAGGATTTCAAACACTCAATAAGAATGTCACCATGCTAGAGGAATTTTCAAATAAGACTATTAAGTCCACTCGGTTAAGAGATTTTTTGTCACTTTACAAAATAACAGTAATAAAAATCTATCTACAACTTCACATCTAAAATGCTAAAGCAGATTCTTATTTGCTCAATACAATCTATTCATAGGACTTATCTTGTCCTTCTGCTGGGCTCTATACTCTGTTATCAAAACAAGTCTTCAAGCTTCAGTTCTCGGTAATCACTACGTAGCATCCCTGCGCTTACACTTGCCCGCATACATTGTTTATCAACAATTCCTTATTTATAAACAATTTGCTAACCACTGAATCTCCTTGATCACATTTCCCATGATCAATCATAGCCATCAAATCTTCAAACTTGACCAGGTTCAATGTATCCTTCGATCTAAAAATGTTTTACCACACTTTGGAACTTGCATACATTTCTTGGAACTTGTGCTAGGGTATTGCGGTTCAATCTGAGTTGTAGATCTTCCTGCCGATTTTCCTTTGCCATAGATTCTTTAACAAACTTCATACACATTGTAATAATTGTTTAATCATAACCAGCTCATCAGCATCCTTCATTAAATAATGCTTTTAATCATTTAATGTATTCTGTTACAACTCGATTGCAACTCGATAAATACTAATCTTCACTTGGTAGACATTTTGCCTTCATTAACCGATAGCGATAACCTTAGAGTTTACCGACTAGGTTCCTTAGGGTTTACCGACTAGGTTCTTTGCTTGGTAACATAGTATAGTATTAATCTTACAAACAATAGCATATGTAGGATATCAAAAAATAATCTAAACATCATTATCTCATCATTGTCTAACCCGGTAATAGTTGCCCATTGAATAACTTATTCCTCCCCTTATTCATCACATTCTTTTTGTGTCTTTTACCGACATCTTAACTCTCTTCAAAATCATACTTCTTAAGATATGGCAACATCATACTGAATCAGAAAATCAATTTCTTGACATCAATGACAAAATAATAATATTGAGACAGTAAACATCCTTAATCAGTTATATCCATAATCATCAAGAACCTTCTCAATATCCTGATTGAAATGTCAACAATCTCTCATTGTAATTGGAATGCCAACAATCTCTCATTGTAATTGGAATGCCAACAATCTCCCCCTTTGGCATTGATGGCAAAACCAATTGATTTGACCTAAATGATTCGGATTTAGATTGCTAAAATGCTAAAATGCTCTCCCCCATACATTAGTCTTCTCCCCCATACATTAGTCTTCTCCCCCTTTGACAACAATGCCAAAAAGAAAACTAAAACATAATTTCTTCGTGTATGAAGTGATTTCCTTTGCTATTCGGTCTCAACTTAGTCTCGGTTAGAGCATTTTGTCTTCAATTCCTATTCCCTATTATTGTTTCCTGCACACCTTTAGAAAACCTCCTAAAGTGTGTAAATCAACATCAACTCCTAACAGATATTCTATAGAGTCATCGAATTGATGCTTTCACCAAACTCGGTCAGTGAATGGAAGATAGGGGTAGGACCCCTAATTGACTTCTGAGATACTCAAAAGTGTCCCTTGGCAGTGGCTTGGTGAAGATATTTGCTATTTGTTCCTTTGTGCTAACATACTCCAACACCACTTTCTTCTCTTGAACTTCTTCTCTAAGATAATGATACTTGATAGAGATGTGCTTTGTCTTAGAGTGCATAACAAGATTCTTTGAAATGTTAATGGCACTAGTATTGTCACAGAATATAGTTACTGGCTCGGTAACTTTCTCATTTATACCTTCCAATAGTTGTTTGATCCATGCTATATTGGTACAATTCAATGCTGCAGCAACATATTCAGCTTCTGTTGTTGACTATGAAACACATCCTTGTTTCTTGCTAAGCCAACTTACTAGTCTTTCTCCTAAAATGAAAGCTCCTCCACTTGTGCTTTTCCTGTCATCAATGTTGCCTGCCCAATCAGCATCAGTATAAACTTTTAAGTCAAAAACATTTCTCTTGTTATATACTAAGCCATAATCTTTAGTGCCTTTCAATATCTAAAAATTCTCTTGATTGTTGTCATGTGTGTTTCCTTGGGATCTGCAGAAAATCTTGCAACTATACCTACTGCATGTGCTATATCTGGCCTGCTGTGAACAACATATTGCAACTTTCCAATCATAGATCGATAAAGTGTCTCATCAATAGATGCAGATTCATCATTCTTTGATAATTTACAGTTGGTAGTCATAGGAGTACTTATTGGTTTTGAATCCTCCATTCCAAATTTCTTCAAGATTTCCTTTATGTACTTGGATTGAGTAATGAAAATCTCATCTTTCATTTGAAGTATTTGTAAACCTATAAAATACTTTATCTCACCGAATAGTGACATCTCAAATTCTTTGCTCATTTCATTTCCAAAGTTCTTGCATAAAGAATCATTCCCACAAAATATAATGTCATCAACAAATATGGCTGAGATCAATATTCCATTGTCATCGTTCTTCATGTACATATTGTTGTTTTCACTTGTTCTTATAAAACCAATCTTGATCAAATAAGAGTGCAATCTCTCATACCATGCTCTAGGTGCTTGTTTCAGACCATATAATGCTTTGTTCAATTTACATACTTGATCATTATTCTTTCCTTCAACAAATCCTTCAGGTTGTTCAATAAAAACTTCTTCTTCTAATATACCATTCAGAAATGCAGATTTGACATCCATTTGATATACCTTGAAATTCTTGTAAGCAGCATATGCCAACAATGCTCTTACTCCTTCAAGTCTTGCCACAGGTGCAAAAGTCTCACCATAATCAATTCCTTCTTCTTGGGCATAACCTTTGCAAACTAGTCTTGCTTTATTTCTAATGACCTCACCTTTTTCATTCAGCTTGTTTCTGAAAATCCACTTTGTACCGATTACATTTTTGTCCTTCGGTCTTGGGACCAGTGTCCATGTGTCATTCTTCTTGATTTGATCAATCTCTTTTGTCATAGCATTTATCCAATCTTCACTATTAAATGCCTCTTTCACTATCCTCAGTTCAAATTCAGATATCAGACATGTGTTCTGTCTCAATTTGTTCCTTGTCATTACTGGATCATTCTTATCTCCTATAATTTGACTTGATGCATGATTCCTTCTGACATACTTGGCTAATATAGGCTCAGTAGGCTCTGTATGATCTTCTTCATCACTCGGTAATTGGATATCCTCTTCATTTCCTTCAACAATCCTCTCAGTAAGACTTGTCGGTTGAACATAGACAAATTCATCATAATCTTCTAGTTCCTTGGAATTTCCTTCATCATTTCTTTTTGCAAATTCATCAATTTTCACATTTGCACTTTCTAATATTTTGTTAGATGATTTGATCAGACATTTAAATGCTTTGCTTCTAGAAGAATAACCTAGAAATGTTCCTTCTTCACTTTTCTGATCAAACTTACCATTTCTGTCATCTTTGTGAACATAGCATCTACTTCCAAAGATTTTAAAATAACTTACATTAGGTTTCTTGTCATACCAGATTTTCATATGGTGTCTTCAAAGTTCCTTTCTTTAGTTGTACTCGGTTTAGGGTGTAAATTGTTGCGCTTATTGCTTCTCTCCAAAATATTTGTGACAAATTCTTTTCAATCATCAGGGTGGTGGCACAATCGACAATAGATCTATTTCTTCTCTCAACAATTCCATTTTGTTGTGGAGTTCTTGGTGCAGAGACTTGTCTTTTAATACCATGATCATTGTAGAATAAGTTGAACTCATCAGATGTGAACTCTCCTCCTCTGTCTGATCTAAGACATTTCATTTATCTTCCTATTTCATTTTCAACTCTTGCCTTGTACCATTTAAACATTTGAAAAGCTTCTGATTTTTCTTTTAAAAACATTACTGACATCATCCTTAAATAATCATCCACAAATAATATGAAATATTTATCACCATAATAACTCTGAACTTTCATAGGACCACAAAGATTAGTATGCACAAGATCTAAAATTCCCTTAGAAGTGTAGGACTTACTTGTAAAGATTGATCTTGTCATCTTACCCATCTGGCATCCTTGGCACATAGCATTCTCAGGTTTCTCAAGACTCAGTAGACCTCTTACTCGGTGCTTCTTGCTTATTTTGATCAGATTATCAAAATTTACATGACAAAACCTTTTATGCCATAACCTGGTATCATCCATCTTTGCATATAGACACTTATTCCAAGTTTAGTCAAGGTGAAATGTGTTACCTTTTGTTTGTGTCCTGGTAGCAGCTAACTTTCCATGCTTCTCATGAACTTTGACAATTCCTTTCTGAAATTCTATTCGATAACCTGTGTTGTTTAGTTGTGCTACACTCAACAAATTGTATTTCAAACCTTCAACCCAACATCATTGCATTTTGCATTGTCAAGAAGTGTTATAGATCCTTTACCTCTTACTGGACATGGTGCATCATTACCAAATCTTACATAGCCTCCATCATAATCATCTAATATAACAAACTTGTGTTTATCACCTGTTATGTGATGTGAGCATCCACTATCTATGATCCAAGAATCATTAGTATTTATATGAGATATTAAAGCTTTTTCTTCATACCTTTCTTCATCTGATCCATCTTTCATAGCCACATAAACAACTTCCTCTGTATCAGTTTCATCTGATTTATCATCATTAGATTCCTCATCAGCTATTAGGCATGTCTTTTTTTCTCTTCTTCTGAAGTCTCGGTGTCCTCTGTAATGATTATCTTTCTATCTGTCATCTCAGTAATCTTTTCACTTGATTCTTTGTCAGGACAGTTTGAGGCCATATGTCCTATCTTATCACAATTGAAACATTTCAAAGGTAGTTTTCCTTTATGCTTACCTTTGCCTCTTGGTAACCTTCTGGCTAATAGTGCTTCAAACTCTTCTTGCTTCTTGATTTCTTCATACAGTTTGTGCACTTTTTCCATGTTCTTGTGAAATCTCTCACTTGCTCCACTGTGATCCCCTTCAGTGTACTTACTCATTCTATCATTGTAATCATCAGATTCATTAATATGAAAAGAACTAAATGTAGACTCAACTTTATTTACTGATGACCCGCTGTTATCAAAGTTACTTAACTCAAATGCATGTAGCTTACCGATAGTAGCATCTAAAGAAACTAGCATATTGGGTACAGACCTCAATTCATTGATAGCAGAGACTCGGATTGCATAAGCTGGTAGAAGGGTTCTTAACAACTTACTTGTTATATCCTTTTCTTCAATAGTTCCACCTGCTCCTTTGATTTGATTGATAGTCTCCTTTAATCTTGTACTGTACTGGGTTATGTTCTCACCTTCATTCATCCTCATAGATTCAAGTTGTCCTCTTAGACTATCCACTTTTGCTCTTTGAACATGTTCATCTCCACCATACACAGATATGAGCTCATCCCACATTGCCTTTGCATCATTGCAGCCTTCTAGATCATTAAACTCTGAGTCGGTCAATGCAGATGTTATTTCAATCATTGCTTGGATATGTTCTTGCTTTGCCTTTATCTCTTCCATTTTCAATGGATAGGTGCTCGGTATAATGAAATCACTCTCCAGATAATATACAACATATTCTCCAACTTCTGATAGGTGCAGCTTCATCCTTTTCTGCCATGTAGAGAAACTTGACTTGTTCAGCTTCGGTGCATCCCTCTTATACATCTTTGGATATTTGCCTCAAGTACCTTTAAACTTTTCTTCCGAAGTCTAAAGCTCTGATACCAATTGATAGTTCTGATACTAAATATTTAGTACAGATGCTAAGCTAAGAAGATGAGACGGGGGGGTGAATCATACAAACTTAATCTTCCATAAAATCAATAGATTCAACCTTGGTAACCTTATCAGAAAAATTGTAAAGCATGCAAACTCATAAATAGATAAGATCACAAAACATATAACACCAGATTTAACGTGGAAACCCAAATAGGGAAAAACCACTGTGGGATTTCGGACCCACTAAGAAATATACTCTTCTAGAGTATGCTCGGTTAAAAGCAAATCCTGTTAAAGATTACAAACACATTGCTAGATGTGACCCGGTTAAGGGATTTCCTTTAGATCTGTTA
Organism: Cryptomeria japonica; assembly: GCF_030272615.1. Classification (NCBI taxonomy): domain Eukaryota; kingdom Viridiplantae; phylum Streptophyta; class Pinopsida; order Cupressales; family Cupressaceae; genus Cryptomeria; species Cryptomeria japonica. The sequence goes on from NC_081405.1 coordinate 545,196,137, forward strand.
GGATCTTCACCTTGTTAGAAGTGACCTTGTTAAAGGATTTCAAACACTCAATAAGAATGTCACCTTGCTAGAGGATTTTACAAATAAGACTGTTAAGTCCACTCGGTTAAGAGATTTTCTGTCACTTTACAAAATAACAATAATAAAAATCTATCTGCAACTTCACATCTAAAATGCTAAAGCAGATTCTTATTTGCTCAATACAATCTATTCGTAGGACTTATCTTGTCCTTTTGCTGGGCTCTATACTCTGTTATCAAAATAGGTCTTCAAGCTTCAGTGCTCGATAATCACTATGTAGCATCCCTGTGCTTACACTTGCCCGCATACATTGTTTATCAACAATTCCTTATTTATAAACAATTTGCTAACCGTTGAATCTCCTTGATCACATTTCCCATGATCAATCATAGCCATCAGACCTTAAAACTTGACTAGGTTCAATGTATCCTTCGATCTGAAAATGTTTTACCTCGCCTTGGAACTTGCATACATTTCTTGGAACTTGTGCTAGGGTATTGCGGTTCAATCTGAGCTGTAGATCTTCTGATTTTCCTTTGCCATAGATTCTTTAACAAACTTCATAAACGTTGTAATAATCATTTAATCATAACCAGCTCATCAGCTTCCTTCATTAAATAACACTTTTAATCATTTATTGCATTTTGTTACAGCTCGGTTGCAACTCGGTAAATACTAATCTTCACTCGGTAGACATTTTGCCTTCATTAACCGATAGCAATAACCTTAGGGTTTACCGACTAGGTTCTTTGCTCGGTAACATAGTATAGTATTAACCTTACAAACAATAGCATATGTAGGATATCAAAAAACAATCTAAACATCATGATCTCATCATTGTCTAACCCGGTAATAGTTGCCCATTGAATAATTTATTCCTCCCCTTATTCATCACATACTTTCTGTGTCTTTTACCGACATCTTAACTCTCTTCAAAACCATACTTCTTAAGCTATGGCAACATCATACTGAATCAGAAAATCAATTTCTTGATATCAATGACAAAATAATAATATTGAGACAGTAAACATCCTTAATCATTTATATCCATAATCATCAACAACCTTCTCAATATCCTTATTGAAATGCCAACAATCTCTCATTGTAATTGGAATGCCAATAGATATTGGAGTGCCTTTTTCAGCAGTGTGGATTAGTACACCACCTTTGGAGGGGGTAACTTTCAGCATCGACATAGCGACACTTGAGCAGTTTTTAGAGACTTCATTCATCATGAGTTTTTTTCCTACATCTTCCCTTCATGATTGGGGAGACTTCAAAGATACACCTTTGGTTTTGTCTTCCCAAGGAGAGGAACATTGTTCGACGTTCATGGAGTAGTTTCTTCATTAAGTTTTGAGCTTCTACCATTGGTGCAGATTCTACATTGAGGAGGGCCTACTTAGTCTCTCTTCTTCTCTCATATGGGGGGGACTTGTTCCTCACATTGGGTTTGGTCCTTCACATACTTCTTTGAGAGTTGTTTGTACAGTTTTCATCTCTCTTTTGGGGGAGATTTTTTTCCCATTGGGTTTTTCTCTCTTTCCCCTCTTTATGAGAGATTACATTTGCATTTGTACATGGCTACGTAACAAGGCCATTTAGCTGAGACCCATCTTGCATTGCCTAGTTGCATTGTAGACTTAAGTGCATTCCCCTAAGTTGCACTTTAGGGGGGGTGTTGGTGTAATTATTTATTCATGTTGGATATAATTATACTTTACTTAAGTTTACTTAGGTACATGCATAACATTGTAGTTTGCATATGAGACACTTAGGGAGATGTGCATAAATTGGGAGTATGTATGTAGGAGAATTTCCACCTTTAATGGTGTTATCTTGTTACTAGTTTATCATATCCACTTATTGTGGAGTGATAACACCTTCGGTGGGTGATCCACCTCATGTGGAATATTTTACTATTTCTCCTACCTACCCTTACCCGCCATTGCATCTCATTGAGCCACATGGCATCATTGTGTGCTCTCTTGTCTCTTAGCCTTTCCTTTATAAGCAGGCTCATCTACATTGTATGTAAGGATTCTTGATGAGAATACAATTTATTCTTGTCACATATTTTATCTCTCTTGTCATTGTGCTATCTATTGGTCTCTTTGATCTTGGTTGCTTCAAGCATAATCTCACAATAATATATATAATATTATATTATAATATTCTAATATTATATATGATATTATATATTATTCATATATTATATTCACTTTTAATAATATAAAATATCCTATATTAATCAGATGTCTGATACGGTTTGTATTTTTCCATGGCTAAATGTACTGACATCCAAGCCAAGCAAAAGGTCAACATGGATTTTTTGAGTTTTTCGAAGAGTGGAGAAGACAATTTTTTTCATATCGTCACTTTTTAGCCCCTCATGATCCTACACATACCCCTTAATAGAATACTTTTTAGGTTTATAGATTTTGGGCATTGTTGCCATTGTCTTCCTTACAACTCCACTTTCTTCTAGCATTTCACCAATACTTATAACTGCATTTGCAATCTCATTCACTCGATGAATATAGCCTTCAATTTTTCATCACCAAACATCCTCACATTCTCAAACTTGTAATTTAGATTTGTAATCTCAACTTGCTTTGTCTTTTTATCACCTTAAAATACACTCTTCAACTTTTCCTAGATTTCTTTAGCTGACTTCGCCCTTGTAATTTTGCTAAACACTGCATCATTTAAACAAGAGACAATTGCAAATATAGATTTTTCATTGTTCTAATATGCTTTGACTTCATTCAAAGTCTTAACACCATTATAAGGAGTAGTATAGTCATTCTTAATGATTTCCCATATTTCAACTAACATAGTTTCTAGGTGATATTCCATCCTTCATTCCAATAAGCATAATTTGTGCCATAAAACTTTGGAGTCTTGTGTGTAAAATCTTGTACCATTTTGGATCTTTCGAAGTGATTAAGCTTCTCAAGAGGTATCTCATTGTGATATCAATTATTGAACACACCACAGGACTGAGAGGGGGAATCAATGTAGACCTAAAAAATTCTTAATTTTTGATCTTTAAACTTCAAACCACAAATATATAATCACAACAGTAATACATCATGAAAGCACAAACCACAAAAACAATATGAGCACCATATTTATGTGGAAAACCATAAATAGGAAAAAAAACCACAGTGGGTTTTTTAGCTGGTATGCATCATTTGTCCCTTCGTTTGTGTAGAAGGCTAGTCTCATTCGAGCAAGTGCTTGCTTAGCTCAGGCGTCGAACTAGCCTTTGGGTCTTTTTGTTTGCAAGGTACCTGCCACATTTATTGTTGTCGTGCTTCGGTGTGGTGTTAAGGCTTTATGGCCCAGGTTTCGCCAAGTTTAGGTCATTCTACGTCGAGAGAGAAGTCATTCAAGGAAGCACTTGTCGAGCAATCGATCCTACCAAGAGGCGTTGCTTTAATTTCACAAGTTGTTGAACCGGTCAGCTGTGATGAGGATGAAGGAGGTAAGGGTTCTGAACCCATTAAACTCATTGTTTCCCCTAGCAGACCTATGGCTCAAGCAATTGTTAGCAAAAAGAAGAGGCTTAGAAAATATGCTATTTTTCTTGCTGCTCTTGATGTAAACGTGTTGCCTTCTTGGAAATACATTAATAATTGGATTCAAAATGTCTAGGTTAAGAAATTAGGGTTTTTGGTTTCATTTTGTAGAATGGTGCAGAAGGGATTTTTCATTATTTTTTAAAAAACCCTAAACATCAGGATGATGTAATTAGAAAGAAATTCAAGAATATTGGGACATGTTGTTTTCAGGCGATGAGTTGGTCTCTAGAGGCTAATAAGGATGAGTTTTTGGCTATCTCTTTCCCTAGATGGCTATTTGTTCATAATGTTCCTCCATATTTTTGGCATTTCCTACCCAAGGCTTTGGAAAATTTGGGGGATGTTCTTAGAATGAATAATTCCCCTACTCTTCTTCTGCATCTCGATGTTAGGGTTCTTGTTGCTATTACCCCTGGTAAAGATCTCCCCAATGAGATTTATTGCCCGCGTTTCGCCAAGTGAATTCATTCAAGGAAGTGCTTGTTGAGCAATCGGTCCTACCGGGAGGCGCCGCTTTCATTTCACAAGTTGTCGACCCGCTCAACTGTGACGAGGATGGAGGAGGTAAGGGTTCTGAACCCATTAAACTCACTATTTCCCCTAACGAACCTATGGCTCAAGCAATTGTTAGCGAAAATAATAAGCTTAAGAAATCTGCTATTTTTCTTGTTGCTCTTGATATAAATTTGTTGCCTTCTCGGAACTACATTAATAATTGGATTTAAAATATCTGGGTTAAGAAATTAGGGTTTTTGGTTTCATTCTATAGAATGGTGCAGAAGGGATTGTTCATTATTTTTTTCAAAAATCCTAAATATTAGGATGATGTAATTAGAAAGCAATCCTGGAATATTGGGAGATGTTGTTTTCAAGTGATGAGTTGGTCTCTAGAGGCTAATAAGGATGAGGTTTTGGCTATCTCCTGCTCTAGATGGCCATCTGTTCATAATGTTTCTCCATATTTTTGGCATTTCCTACCCAAGGCTTTGGAAAATTTGGGGGATGTTCTTAGAATGGATAATTCCCCTACTCTTCTTTTGCATCTCAATGTTAGGGTTCTTGTTGCTATTACCCCTGGTAAAGATCTCCCTAATGAGCTTGTTGTGGACATGTGCGATGGCTCTTCTTCATGCTCAATGAATTATTTGGGAGGTATTAATGTGTGTTTTATGTGTCGTATGGAAGGCCGTGTCAGGAAGAATTGTCCCTTGTTGGCAAAGAAAACTGCAACTCCCTCCTTTTCTAAACCTAACCCTTCTGCCTTGCCTTTGTCGGGCTCTTCTTCTGCTCTAGTCAATGTTGTCTCTGTCTCTTCCTCGCAGTCTGAACCGATTGATTGTTTTAGCTCTCCTCTCCCACCTTGTGATGTCCAGACTTCCCTTGCTAGTTTTCCTCCCTCCCTTTGCATATTGACTCTCCTCCTCATTCAACTTGTCCCCGTGCTCTTGTTGGCTCTGTGCCTTGTTCCCCCAATGCCCAACAACTTGCTCTGATGAAGCTCAAGAACATTGAGGCTACCAGGAAAAGAATTGAAAATATTGTCCATGATGATAGGGATATAAAGAAGCGTAGCGATGAGACTCATAGTAGTTTTTCTACCATGGATGTGAGTGGTGCCTTGGGGATCAAGGACTCCACAAGTAAGCATATAGAAGAGGCTCCTAAGAAGGTGGCTCTTATGGGAAATGGGTCAGAAGCTTCCTGCACAATTCCTACTCCTTCTCAAAGAAATTCTGATGAAAAGATATTTATTATTAAGAGAGCTTATAACCCAGAGGTGTCACTTATTGATGTAATCATTGCTTCTGAACCCTCTATCACCCACCCTTTTAGGTTCCCCCTGAAACCTATTAGTGTTGCAGTTCTTGATAATCAAGATAGTTCACATACCCTTGGTAGTACTAATAATGAATTAATGGGAGAAGTTGTTGATTTAATGAGGCCAAAGGTCAGGAAGGAGTGTTATGAGGAGTGGGATAAATGGGCCATTGTGCCATATAAATGTCCCACTTTTAAAGAGTTGGTGGATGATGCTATGAAATATATTGGATATAGAAAGGCTACATCTAAAATAAAAAACAATCAAAAGCTAGAAAGAATACCCTAACCCCCTCCCTAAGGGCTGAACAAGTCCATGTATTCAAAAAGAAAAGGGGAAAGCCTAACAGTTCCACCAACAAGAAGCATGACAATCCATACCCTAAAATGCAATTGCCAAAATGCTACAAATTATTTAGGGTCCCAGTGGATACCACACCTTAATACTTTTGATGGAATTGAATTGTGTTTCATGGAATGTTAGGGGGTTAGAATCCCCAGATAGGAAGTATGTCATCAAGAGATTTTTGAGGATGAAAACAAATGTGGATTTCTTATTGCTACAGGAGATTAAAGCAATTCAGTTCTCCTTGGATATTAATATGTAATACATTTGGAGGGATGCCTCGTATTATGTTACTAATCACTGTAAAGGTAAAGGGGTTCTACAAATTTTAGTCAGCAAAAGATGAGCCAAATTTGTGAAGGATTGGGGTTGTTCCCCTTGTAACATATTTGTATGGATCATCTTGCATTACAAGGAACAAAACTTTGGGGTTGCCTCTATTCATGCTCCTAATGATCATAGGGAGCGTATTGATCTATGGAATTGGATCGGTCAGTTAGATGACATTCCTTGGATATTTGGTGGGGACTTCTACATGATAGAACATCCTCAGGACAAGGCTGGAGGGAATAAATTTGAATGGAAACTCAATGAAAGATTTTTTTGGATGAGAATGGTCAATAATCTTAGAGTGGGTGATCCCTTGGCTGTGAAGAAGAAAGATAATATTGATATATGGTACACATGGTGCAACTATCAACAAGGAAAGAAGATAATTTAGTACAGATTGGATTGATTCTACTTTAACAAGGACACTTTCAATATATTGTATGATGAAAATAGGAATAGTGTTGAGGTGATACCCTACACCTTGTCAAATCACCATCCCATTTATACCACATTCTTCCGTAAATCTTCCCCCTGTCCCTCCCAAAAGATGAGGGATGCATTCTCCCTCAACATTAGTTTATTGGAAGTTGAAGATGTGGTGTTTGCATCTTATATTATTAGGTAGTACAATTCCTGGTACCCTAATCTCACTAGTGTCATAAACAGATGGAATCAAAACATAGCTAACTGGAAAATTCTTTTTCCAGACTGTTGGAAAGAAAAAGGCTTTAGATAACAAAAGGTTAGAAACGGAATTGCACGAGACTATTGTTGTTGCAGAAGATGTACTTCAAGTGCAACCTGATAGTAATGAAGCTATTGTTAATCTCCAAATAGCTAAAGGAAAATTAAGGAAATTGCAAAACCTGAAAATTCAAGGGGCCAAAGTAAGAGCTAGGATCAATTGGGTATACCATGGTGACGAGGGTTCAAAGTTCTTTTTTCAAATTCTTAGTAGTAAGGAAGCAAGGGAAAGAATTGATAGCATTTGTGACGAGGGAGTTAACATCTTAGATCATGAAGGAATTCTAAGAGCTTTTTCTCAGTTCTACTAGAACTTGTTTTCTTTAGAAGACCTTGGCCCTAATATAGAGGTTGATAGGCACAAAATTAGCACTATCATACTAGAGAAAGTTTCTAAGGAAGAAGCCATGTCTCTTGATAAACCCTTGATTGTAGATGAGATTCAGGTGGCTATATAGTCTCTTAAGAATGATAAATCCCCTGGTCTTGATGGGCTGCCTATCGAATTTTACAAAAGAAATATTCATTGGATTTGTGAGGATCATCTCCAGTTATACAGGGAGACTATTGAGAAGAGCTCGCTAGGCAACACAATCAATTGTGGCGTGATTAAACTCATCTCAAAGGATGGAGATAAATCTCTCATCAAGAATTGGAGGCCTATTACTCTTTTGAATGTTTCGTACAAAATTCTGGCTAAAATCATTTCCAAAAGGCTTGAGAAGATGTTACCCAAGGTGATCAGCAGTACACAAATTGACTTTGTCAAAGGGAGATATATTTTGGAGATTTTTCTTACATGCTGGGAATCTATGCATTGGGCTAATGAATCTAACAAAATGGACCAATGATGCTACTATACTTTGAGAAGGCATATGATAGGATTGAATGGAATTTTGTGTTTATGATATTAGATAGTATGGGATATCCCAAGATCTTCTGTCAAATGATTAAAACTCTCTTGAAGGATGTCAGGGCTCATGTGGAGGTCAATGGAAGTAGATGAGAGTATTTTAATCTTACCATATCCATCAAAAAAGGTTGTCCCCTAGCTCTGACCCTCTTAATTCTTATTTTTGATACATTATACTTCTTGCTTAGAAATAACTCTCTCTCAGCTAAAGTCAAGGGGGTTTATCTACCGAATGGGGATGAAATCCTGAACATCCAATTTGTAGATGATACTGCTATACTTATGGAACTGGAGGAGAATAACATGGGGGCTTTAATGACTAAGATTGGTATTTTTGCAGAGCCTCTTGGAGAAAAATATATCTCCCTAAGTCTATAATGTTGGTGTGGGATCAACACCCACTAGGATGGTTCTCCAAGTATCCAATCAAGTGGGACGGTCCCGAATACCAAGTCAGATACTTGGGTATTCCCTTTGTTGTTAATCCTAACCTGAAAGATATGTGGGAATGGGTTAATCTCAAGATTGATAAGAATTTTAGGAAGTGGAATAGACATTATCTCTCCATGGTTACGAGGTTTCGGGTTTGTCAGAAAATACTTTCCACCTACAATATATATTATTCTTTGGCTTGGTTGTTTCACAATTACCAGTTCTCCTTTATTCAGAAGCTTGTCATAGAATTTTTATAGTTGGATGGGAAATGGGGGAGGAAGAGGCAAACAATTAAGTGGAAATGGTGTACCTTGAGCAAACAAAAGGGAGGATTAGGATTAAAGGACTTGAGGCTACAGGGTATTGCCCTACCAGCCAAATGGATTTTCAAAGCCTTGTAAGGGTAAGAACCATGGAAGATCCTAGTAAGAAATAATGTCACCCAATCTGTTCGTAAGTGAGCCCCAGCTTGGAAAGAATTACCTTTTAGTGATCTAGTTGTTGTGCATTTTCCTATATCCCTAGTAGGCTCAATTATTTTTAAGGCCCTGTGGAAAACCTTGGAATGGGCCAGGCAATTTATTACAGGAAATGGAATTGTCAACACGGAGCAGAGAATATGGGATCAAAGGTCTATTTGGTGGAATATTTCTCATAAGGACAAACCAATGTCTCTTCTTCAAGGTTTCTTAGCAAAAGAATGGGCAAAGAAAGGTATTAGGATTTTTGATGATATTATTGACAAAGGGAAGGTGGTGTCCTGACAAGAAATCATTGTGAAGTTTGACATCTTGTAGTCTCAGTTTAGAACCTACTATGTGCTACATGTTGCCTGCTCCTCCCTTCCCCAACCCCTTTTGTGTTGTAATGTCCACAATTCCCTTGACTCCTATTCGGCTTTAGTAGATAATGAGATCTTAGAATTTTTAGGTTTCTCATGGAACCCCAACCTCCCTCCAAGTTTATAGCAAAAAACTTGTACCGAGCTCTGGCATTCTCCCATTAAACCTAAAATGATTTTTTTTTGGTGGAGACTTATTTTGAATAGGCTCCCTATTAAACAACTTAACGGGGAGATTAACGTGTGTAATTGTTGTAGAATTCCAAAATCTGCTTGCCATATTTTCTTTGATTATTTGATTGCTAGAGAGATTTGGTCCATGTTTGGCCTTGTGATTAAGAAAACTATTGATATTAATGATATTATATGTGGACATGTTGTCAAGCTTAAAAAATATTTCAAATTTTTTTAGTCTGTTCTTTATATTAATATTATTTGGGCCATTTTTGAAAATTTACAAATAACAACTTTTTTTTAATGGTCCATCAAGATTTGTTACTGAGTCTCGGAGGAGACATATTTGGCATGATGTTTGTTGGTAGGTTACTGTTGTGATGAAGATTTCTAGGAAGAAATTTGAAAACCTCATGACTAATGGGGTAATTGGAGTCTTCAAATGGGAAGTTTCTCATGTATTTTCATGGACCAAATAGGATGAAGACAAAGCCACATTTGAGATTTCCCTTCATAATTTTATGAGGAAGTTGAATGAGGTTAAGAAGAAAGAAGCAGTGCAATAGATAGAGTACATCTTAGTGGCAGAATGTTTTCAACACTCGTACCTAGAGCATATCCAGAATGGAGAGGAGATTATCTGGATGGATGGACCAACATGTTGGACTACTTGGGTGGAGATAAGTGGCACACTAGCCCCCAGTGAAGGGGTTTTCCAGTTTATTTAAGCTATATGTTGTTCATGGATATGGCAGTTTTTTGTAATCATCTAGACTGTTTAGTTAGTATCAATAGCTCTTTTTGTAAGAATTCTCTACTGTAAGAATGTCTATTTACATTATGTATGGGTTTGGGGATGTGATAACTGATAGGTGGTAGTTTCTTTCAAGGCAGGTAGGTGTCTACAATAAATATATGAGTCCATGAACTCTCGGTGATCCATTTTGTATTGTGGTTTCATAATATTTAATATATATATATATAAACCACAGTGAGAATCACAGTCACAATATGAATATAATTTGTTACAATGTTTCCTTTGGAACACATTGCCCCTAAGATAACTTGCAAAAATAATGTGTACAACTATAGGGCAAGATACAAATGACTTGTCGAATCGAGACACATTGTCTCAAGGCAATATACAAAAAGTTGCCAAGAAACACATTATTTTTTAGCAAAGAAATGAATAACTAAATTGAAAAGAACAAGATATGTTGATCATGAAATTGTGATTAAACCATTGTATCAAGTGACCAATATCATGAAAACACATTTGACTTTAAACACTATCTAAAAACATTGTCATACTAAAGATATCATCTTATGTGTGTTGTGAGCCTTATCTCTAGGTTCATACAAGATCCTCATGAGACTCATTAGCAAGCTGGAAAAAGGATCCTAAGGTATGTGAGTGGAACACAAAATTTTGGCATTCATTCATTTCCTAATGACAAGTTTGACCTAGTTGGTTACACAGATCTAGCTTGGGCCGATTCAGTTGATGATCAAAAATCTACCTCCAGTTATGTTTTCTCCCTTGGTTTTGGAGCTATTTCATTGAGTAGTAAGAAACATGCAACCGTGACTCTCTCTTCCACAAAAGAAGAATACATTGCAACAACTGCAACTAGTTGTCAAGCCATTTGGATTCACAAGATCTTGGAAGATCTTCATTTGGTTCAGGATTATCTGACCACCCTTTTTTGTGATAATAATAGTACAATTGTCATGACCAAGAAACTAGTCTTTCATGCACACACCAAAAATATTGAAATCTACCACCACTTCATTTATGAATTAGTTCAATAAGGGCACGTGGAATTATAGTTTTGTCCTACATCTGAGCAAGTTTCCGATATATTTACCAAAGCCCTTCCTACAACCAGTTTTGTTCAGTTAAGGACTCAGTTGGGCCTAATCTCCATTATTCGTCGCGGGGGAGATTGAAGACATGCATTTGTCGAAAGCTTTGGCTTAACAATGACACTATCTTATTTTTAGGTGTTTATCTTAGTCTCTATTTTAGGCTTAGTTTTTGGTTTTTAGAATTCACAGACACTTCAAGTTCTTTCGATGGATTCCAAGTACAGTGCCACCATTAAAGATTACTATATTTTTAGTCTATTTTAGTTTTGCATGATCGATGGTTGAATTGAGTTTTTAGCTAAGTTAAGTACATGCTTTCAATGCATTATAAATTTAGTTTTGAATTTATAGTTCTCTAAGTTTGGAACTAGCAGTTCCTAGCTTTCTTGATTGGTGGAACTATTTTATAGATGTATGCTTCTTATACAATTGTTTTCAAGAAAATACAGAATTAGATTATTTCTCTTATTGTACATATAGTTCAAGTAGATTGAGTTCTTTATATTTTCTTTGATTTAGTGTTATATGTGATGAATCTCACTTTTGATTTTATTTCTGAGTTTTATTCCAGCATAGTATAAGTGTTATTTGTTGTTTAAACCCTTCAAATGACGTTCACACATCTCCAACCCCAAATCTACTTGCAAATCACTCACATTTGTTGCACATAAATTTACACATCCTATATCATCACTCACACATCCACACTCTTTTATATACAAGATTATTCATTAAACATTTGATTATGTCGACGACAACCAAAATAAACATATTACGTAAATTCAGATACCTAAACCTAAAATATCCATTTTGTTCCACTCCAGGAGATAGAGAAGACCCAAATACATCACAACACATCCTTTCCAAATGATTTCAATGAACCATACACACTAACACATCCTCCAAGGTCAACATGAAATGAAACATGTAGATAAGCATTATAGTAGGTTAAGCAGCCGACCCAAAGATACCCTACAACGCAAATTACACAACACAGATCTCCACATGCCATGTTGAGACCCAAACCACTAACCAAACTCATTCTTCAAAGCAACCTGAACCAAAAGAATGTGATCCAAGTAGGATACGCCATCACAGTCAACTAGAAACAAAACTAGTAGACAACACTCAACTCAAAATATCATAACTTCACATGCCAATCAAATTATCACTAGAAAACTAAATTGGAACACTGCACAAAATAAATAAAGATGTCCTCCAAACTAGAACATTTGATACCACATGTTTGGAAGCCACCAAGCATCCTTTAGAAAAGTTCTGATAGACAACTTCACTGTCAAAAACAACAATAACCAACTCTAATATCTAAGAAATAAAGGACCTGTAAACTTGATAGTACAATATTACAATAGTACAACTTCAATGTTTTCACCTCTTCCACTAGTAGCAATCACAACAACAAATGGCCATTCAATGTGGCAGTTGTTGTGCTTGTTGTGGCGAACATATGTGTGCCTTGTGTAGTTAGTGGCGATTTCACCATTATGCCTTATTTACCTAATTCCGGTGTCTACAACCTGAATGAAAGGTCATTGAGATGTTCTGAAATCTTCAATCTACTTCACAAATTGTGATGCATCAAGAATCACTGATTTTGTGTAAGAAAAAAATCCAAGGTTACTAGGAGATGGAGGTGCTTGGAGACTCCAGGGATTGATACTACGATTAATTTTCAAAAATAGGAGACACATAAACACTATACTCAAAGTCGTAACACATAATCTTCGTATACCGGAGGAATGCAAAGCATTCTTCCACAGGGATATAAAAAAGTCTTTCCTCCATAAATATTATATCCTGCATATTGAAACTTCCACTTTACTAATCTTTTAGAAACACCTCAAAATCTTCACCAAATCACACAACAATACCAAAACACTCACTTTCGGACCATCTGCAACACATAGTAACATTAATGACAACACAAAATAGGTTGATATCAATGTCAACACAACACAACACAACTCAAGTTTCCAACACCAAATTAGCCCTAATGATTTTCATACATTGGACATTCTTTATGGTTGAGTTATTTATTAATGCTTCCAACTATTTTATTCCATAGAATTGATGAGACATTATCCCTAGCTTTAGGCACATATTTACAAACATATATTTTTAAATTTCCAAACATCAATATTTCAAGTACAGTTACCTTAGGCTGGTCCCTTAGCTATGATATTGATGTCCACTTGGAATGTCAAAATACTTTATATCTAGAGTAATTGTTAAATCAAAAATAAATTTTTCTTATAACTCATGTGCATTGGTATAGGCTCATTTTTTTCTTTAAATGTATATCCATACTACATGGCTTAAACATCAATAATTATTTTTACACAAGAATTATTTTACATTTAAAAGCCATTGTACCATACATGTTAGTAGGAACCAATGCAATTCATTTATATTCTTCTAATTTCTTTTCTAGATGATTAAACCTATAGCATGGACCAATGTATCAATATCTTTTTCAATATTTATTTTTCTCTAAAACATGTGATCATCAAAATTATTTTGAAGTCTATACCCTTATAATTTAAACATGATAATATATAAATAAAAGTTTGAATTGTTTCATTCACAAATTGCCTTGCAAAATTATTTAAATTGATTGCAAAGCCCCCTTCCAATTTATCTTTAATTCAATAAACAATATTCACCTTTGTAAAAAATATAAAAATTGTCTTCTAATTGTCTTATAATGTCACCTTGTCAATGATTTTGCTCTTCCAAACCATCTCCCAAATTGTTTATTTCTACAAAAAACAAGCAATAAAAATAATATGTTGACCTTATTGGTTTACTAAAAATAAAAGTTTGACTTTTAGCAATAGACAAAGTTTTCGATGGAAAACTAACATCTATTCAAGGTTCTTCATTTCCTTCAGAGACTTTAGTGGAGCTCCACCTATCCACATTACTTGCAATTGTTTTGGCCTACAAATGAGAAAACAAGGTAAGGTCAAAGGGTTAACATTTCCTATAACTTAGTTTAAACTTTTAAAAACCAATAAAATTATTATAACCTAGCTATTAACAAAATAAGATAGCAAAAAAATGTTGATGTAAAATGGCTAACCTTCATATGCCAATCTGTTCGCCATACAATAAACATTAATGCAAATGTTTGTACTCCAGTTCCACATATCATCCCTAGCCAAATGCCCTATAATATAAATAAAATCCATAATTAAAATAATAATAATCAGACTTAATAATTTATATGTATAAGCATTTTACTATAAAATTTCTACCCACCTTAACTCCTAAATGAAATACATTGCCAAGGAGAAATCCAAATGGCACACCAATCATGTAATAACATACAATGTTTATATAGGCTACAATAACTTGTCGCTCTAATCCCACGGTGACACCTGTGTAAGATATAAAAGAAGAATTTAAATTTTCGCAAAAATCTACCTTCAAAATCATTTAATTAAAAGTATTATAGAGTAATAATTTAGAAATTTGAACTTGACATATTTCAAATCATAGCTTTTTGTTTCATGAAGATAGTTATAAATGATTATATTAATAGCTTAGTTCATTAGTAATACCTTAAGAGTAGGAAACTTCTAATATAGGTGAATTATTACTATATATGTTACAAACTATTACTTAAGTACATGTCAATATTTATATAATTCAATTATTTTAAAATTAAAAATAGATGGAAGAAAATTTTCATAAACATTACCTATAAGGACTGGTTGAATGCTATTTAACATAATTGTAAACGCTAGTAGTATGGCCAACTTATAAACAACATTTTGTACAGCAACACTATCTGTAAAAATCTTAGCAAGTTCACTCTGCAAGGCCAAAATTAGAGTTAGCAATGCAAGTCCTATAGTTGCAGAGGTAATGGTTGAAACAATAACTGAAAATTTGGCTCGCTTAGGCTTCCCCGCTCCAAGCTCATTCCCAACCCTCACACTACAATTGTAATTATATGTTAGAATTAAACTAGAATGATACGTGTAGTATAAACTTTTGATTCAAGTTGCAAGTATACCTGGTTGAAGCAAGGAAAGCAAGAGGTATAGCCATCTCCCACGATTTGATGTTTAAACTACACCAAAAAAATAATATAAGTCAAATTTCAGAATCTAATAGAAAGGCATAGATAATATTGTAAACACAATCACCCACAAGGGGATGTATTATTGTGTTTGGATGGAACTTAAAATTTATAATTAAAATTTATAGTAGAAGAATCCCAAGATAAGTGCATTCATAAAACACAATGATAATTGTAGACATAAGTAATTCAGTCCATGAAGATAATATGAGTGTTTGTATATTCAACTGTGTAAATTTTTTAGCATCGACATTTCAAATCAAACTTGATGATCCATCATGAAGATGAAAGAAGTGATAAGTCACTAAGTGTAATCCAAAACATGAATGCAAAAGAGAAACTTACATAGTTAGAGCCCATAGGCATTCATAAATAATTTACAAATTAACCTAAATAAAGAATAGTTTTAAATTAGAAACAATTAACATGAATTAGATGATGTAAGATGAAGATTCAATAACAAAAAAAACTTGTTGGATATCTAATTTCAATTGAAGAAAACTAATTAACATAGATAATATGAATGCCATAAGCACCTTCAATTTATAAATATATTATGAAAATTCCATGTTAAAGGTTATGTCTATTAATTTAACACACTAATTTAACACAATAATTGATGTATCAATTGAACAACATAACAAAGATAGTGAAGTTTGTATATATAGTTTTAAAAATATAATAAAAAACATGAAAAAACACTTATTATTACAAAACAACTTTTATATTCTTAAAATTTAAATAAAAATAATAATAATTTAACTTATGAAAATATTATAATTTAATTTTAATTAAATGTATTGAATAATAGTTGCCACAAATCTATTTGACTATAAAGAGATCAAAATAAGGATAGAGAAGAGGGTGTGGTGCATTTAACACCTTTTTAATGTTAGACAAAAGCTTCTAATTCAATTTTATAGGAGAGAAGTATAAGAAATAGTCTTTCTTGGTGATCATTGATAATAATTTTTAAACAAATCAGTTTTTTTTTTTACATTTGCATGTGAATAAGACAAATTGATAGATTGACAGACATTCTTTACTATACTAAGAAAAGTAATCTATATATTATAAAAATAGATTCATTTGTTATCCTTACAGAAAATTGTCTTCAAGAAAATCATTCGATTTTCTATTTCTACCATCATTTATTAGATAGATCCATAAAATTAAAATTCATTTATTATCTTCTAGAAAAAGCTCTCAACATAAAATTATTTAGAATTTTCTATTCTAATCATTATTTATTGTGTAGGTGCATAGAAGTAAGATGATGTGGAGAAAGAAAAAGACGTGAGAAGATTCTATTTCATTCTAATTATATAAATTTGTGGAAGATCCATTCACTCATTTGGATGATTATATAAATATGAATGTTTGTGAGAATAAAATTTGTAAAAAGGGGTTATTTTCTTACCAAATAGGGAGAGAATCGACTACAACTTCAACATCTTTTAGGTTTCCTGTCATGAGAACCAATACTCTATAATACCAAATCTCCAAGCTGTAGAGAAAAAGAAAAGAAACTATAAACAATTTTATTTTTTATGTAATGCCATAATTTGAAAGGATTTCAGCTCCTGCACTAATTTGTGCATGTTAAACTAATAATAGATCTTTGTAAAATTAAAATCTAACCATAACATAACACCGGATGCAGTCGACAACTTAAGAAAGGGCCAAATATCTACAAATGCTTCCTTTGAATATCCTTTCCATGTATCTGGACACCATCCACATGTAACATACACGTATTGAATAATCATAGTCGTCCACCATGCTATATTTAGGGAAATAAGTGCACCATAAAGGCCCATACTCCATTTTGAGATGAGCAACCAACATAAGATGATGTTAAAAAATGCCCCAAGTGTTGATGACCATGCAGCTATGAAATTCTTGGATTGTGATTGTAAAAACCTATTAAGAGTGTAATAAAACACAAAAGAGAAATGCATTGGAATACACCACAAAGATACTTTAGCTGATAGATCTGCAATATCATCTGGTTGGCCAAGTAGTTTTAATAGAGGTGTCGTAAAGACATAGATAGGTAAAATTGTCACTGCAAAACCAATGAGCACAATCCAAGAGCATTGCATATATATTCCTAGCATGTGTTCTCTATGAGCTCCATAGGCTTGTCCACATAGTGTTCCCAAAGCAATCCCCATTCCTATCTACACAAAGTAATTTAGTCAGTTAAACCTAATAATTATGGGATTTTCCTATGCATGTATATTTCCAACAATAGGATATACTTAACTTGAGAAAGAGATTGTGGAATAACATTAGAGATAAGATGCTAACATAATATAATAGGAGCTTGCACCTTGGTAAAGCTTTGATTTTAAGCATTAATTTATAAGTAATTTCCTCTTTAGTAAATAATACTTGTACAAATATTAACCATTTGGCTACATAAGTCAAATAGAATACATGCAGTCTATAGGTGCAAATGTATAGAGAAATAGTTAACTTATTTGACTTGGAAAAAACACTTTTTAATTGAGAAAACTTTATACCTAAAACCAATGCTTCCATTTACAATAAACACAATCTACTAACTTAATTAGCATCAAACATTCTTTATGAAAAAAGAACATTCATTGTTGTATCTCACTCTATTTTTCAAATTACATATTATTGCCATGAAATAATGGTCATCTCTAGCAACACTCTTTTGGCTTGCTTGTGTCTAAATTTTAGATCTCATTTTACATATGCATTGGATTAAGTGTGTTGGCTTATAGAAAGGAGTTAGAAACTACTATTTTATTAAGAATTTGAATAAATGATTGATATCCAAGTTTCCTATGCAAAGCTCAATCAATATACCTCTTGAAATCTTCTAAGAAGCCAATTAAAAAAAAAAAATTCTCTACTTTAACATTTCTTTGTGATTTTCCTTAGTAACCTATACAGAAGCAATACACACAAACGCTCTTGAGATTATGAACCAAAGGTTTCTTCCCATTGTCAGATTTCTTAGAAATTTTTATTGTACGTCAATGAGAGGTGTAGTTTTGATGACATCAAGTACAATTGATGGCTTTTGCCTTTTCTCAAATCTCTAAAGTGAAGTCATTAACCATGTAGTTTGACATTTCTTTCAAATGTGTTATTTTTCCTTTCAACAATCCCATTATGTTAGAACATTATATTACATTAATATGCCATGTTAAATATATCTAGGTCATCATTGACTATTGACATGCATACCTTTATGGACTTGCAAAGGGATTTAAATTTCATAAATTATTGAAAAGTCTCATTATTATTACTTAAGTAAATCCATATTCACTTATAGAAGTCATCGATAGAAGTAAAAAAAATCTAAATCTAAATCTCATACGACAAGGATCTTGGAAATGCATTAATCTTAAGTTAGAATTAAATCTAATATGCACTTTGTCTTGAAGTAAGATCTCTTGGATCTTGAAACATTCCTTCCTCTTGCATCTATCAAACAACATTTATTTTTGGATGCCAAGATCCTTATGTGAAAATTTGAAACTTTTTATGCAATCTCAGAACACTCTAGAATAGAGAGCATGCATAGCAACTCCAAAAGAGAGAGAACCCATAGCAACGGGTTAAGTTGTTTATATACATTTTGAAATTAGATTGAAACAGTTTTTATGAAAGAGATTTTGATATAAATACAAATTATATTATCTATTTTTCAAAGACTTGTTCTCCTTTGGTCTATTATCCTTTGTTTTGTTTCATTCTAAAAAAGTGGGCAATAGAGATGTAGCTTTTGTAGTTGGTGGATACAAATTTGTGTGGCCCCATGCCAACTCTCACCACAAACAAGAATCAATGTTTTATGACCTTCATTGGTGACTACAAAAAGAAGACATGGGTCTGCCTCTTAAAACATAAATTGGGAATCTTTGACTTAAGTTCAACAAGTTTAAGGCTATAGTTGAGAAATAATGTGGACACTTTATCAAGGTTCTTTTAAACATTTATAGGAATTGACGCATTAAAAGAGAGTTTGCAATCAACTATACTCCAAGAAAAATGTAGTAAAGAGAAAGAATACAATTATTATGAAGATGGCAAGACGCATGTTGAAGGCCACAAGATTCTGCAACAATAGTATGCTTGTTAAATAGATGTCACACAAAGGTTGTGCATGGAAAGATGTTATACAAGAAGCATGGATAAAATACAAATGGAGGGCGACGCACCTTAGAGTTTTTAGATGTATCATAGGTGCATTCGTGCCAAAAGAAAAATGACAAAAAATGATGAAGGTCAAAAGTGCATTATTATATGCTACAATGAAAGAGTCCAAGGCATATAAATTTAATAACTTTATCACTAAGAAGATTGCAATCAACAAGGATGTTGAGTTCATTAAAAATGATTCATGGCATGACACAATTAACACCTCCTTAGGTTTCCTATTAATAATACCCAAAGATGATTGAAAAAACAAAACAAAATTAAACTCAATAAGGTATTTATATAACTGATTTGAAAACCAACACTTGGCTCCAAATACTATCTTCAATAGCTATGAATTCTACCAATTAGCTCTGGAGACATACTTCATACTTAGCTCCAAAGACTATCTAAATTAGCTATGAAGTTTCCTAGTTAGCTCTATAGACATACTTCATAGTAAAACAACTTAAACAATAAGAACTTAGACCCAACTCTTGCCTCTCTGATTCCAAGAAAAACTAAAATCTTGATAAAGATTTATAAAACTACAAGGTATGGTGATGAATCAAATTAAAATATGAATTTTGTATTATATTCTCATAGTGATCACAATATTTTGAAAAAAAATATTAAAGAGAAATAGTGTAAGGCCATGGATGAGGAGATAGATGCAATAGAAAAAATAAATAAAAACATATGAGAGCTAAATAATTTACCTAAAGATAAACTATGTAAATAGAGTGAAGTGGGTCTATAAGACCAAGAGCAATGCTAAACGATGAATTGAGACATCTAAAGTGAGCCTTGTGATGAAGACATATAAACAAATAGCTTGTAAGAGATTATGATGAAACATGTTCCCTAATTGCAAGAATGGAAACTATCTAAATAGTCTTAACAATAGCAACCCAACACAACTAGAAGGTATACCAGATAGACATGAGATTTTCCTTCTTGAATGGAGTATTCAAAGAAGTATATGTCAAACAACAACATAACTATGAAGTCCCAAGACAAGAAAATAAAGTATGCAAGTTGAGGATAGCTCTATATGGACTAAACAAGCACCTAGACATGGTACAATAAAATATAGTCATATTTATTGAGAAATTTCTTTAATATTTTATCTATACATTTATTTCAAATAGATGTATTTAATATATCGATATTAGTTTTGTTGTCCCAATTTTTAAATTTTCAAAAATTTGACAACCCCTACAAATTTATGCTCAAAATGTGTCGTTTTTGTCTCCAAGGCATGTTTTACGAGGTAAAAAACTCATATTTTTAATGTCAAATCATCATGGGATGTGTTTGCCATTATTGCCCAAGTTTTGGTTAGTTTTGGCCTTCATTTATCTAGTTTTTTGTGCAATTTCAGTTTCAAGTCAATCACTGTAAGTAGGAACTTTTTGCTGTCATTGCAAGTAAAGTTACTGCAAGTAGGGACTTTTTGACCTCATTGCAAGTAGTAGGAACTTTTAGATGACATTACAAGTAAATGCACTTGTAATCAAGCCTCTAAGATCTGATTACAAGTTAGTTCATTGTTTTAATTATCAAGTTACTTGTCAAGTCGGATCTCTAAAGCATCATTACAAGTTGTATTATGACACTTGAAATCAGGTCTTTAAGACCCGACTATAACTAAAGTCTCTTTGCTCATGCATTTTTATCAATGCCAAGTCGAGTTTTAAGTCTAAAATTGCAAGTATGTGGGTGGTTTGTCTTTCTTTTTGCAAGTTGTCATTACTTGCAATTGGGGTTCCAAGACTTAATTGCAAGTCCTTCCTTTCATATTGCAAGTTTGTTCTTCCCATATTGCAATCTTGGTTACTTGCAATTGGGTCTCCAAGACTCGATTTCAAGTGCCTATTGTTATGCTTCCTCCTTATTATGCCCTCATGTTTCATTTCGAGTTTCGAGAGGGTGATTACAAGTTCATTATCAATGGCTTTCTTTACTTGCAGTAGGGTCTCTGAAACCCGATTGCAAGTGGTTTTAAACTTTCAAACATCACTTGTATACAAGCTCCCAAATCCCGATTTTTAAAAAGTGTTTCATGATTTGTCTTAAGCGTATGTTTTATACAACGTGTAACATAATACCTGATTTTTTTTCTTTTGTTGTTGTTATGTGTTGTGCTTGCTACAAACCCGAAATTGGTCCAAAATGCACTCAAAAACACTTGAAAATGAGTCTCTAGGATCCAATTACAAGTGTAAACTTGTATTTTCCCATTATACATATGAAGTTGCATGTTCGTTCTCCACAATTGGAAGTCAATACTCTTGTTTTTCCACACATGTAATGCAGTTCTCAAAACCCAAAATTCACTTGTGAATCCATTTTTGCATCAATTCATCCATTCCCTTGTCAGTCTTGTTTGCACACACGATCTATCAAACCAACAAATCAAGGCATGGGCATTGTTTTATAATAAGTTCATCTTGAATAAGGTGTTATGGGTTCTACATCAGTGAACAAAAGAAGAAGAGATACAACATTAATTCATGAGGCAGCCCAAGGGTCAATAATCCTCATGAAGTCATCTGTAAATAGAAGTCATCCAGTGACAAAGTGATTCAAGCATGTGATAAGGTTGAAGTTCGTTGGCTAAGCACACAAAGACTATCAAGGGTGCAAGATGTGGTTCCTGTTCAAGATGCCATTCCCAAACCTGAGTACTTCAATTACAGAGTGTCTTATAATAGCATGAAGATCAAACTAAGGATGATGTAAATAGAGTCGTGTCTCTGGACACTTAGTTTCAATTATGAATTTGTAATTTTATTTTGACAAATTACATGTAATGTCAAAAATTGTAATTGCAGAAGATCATATCACTGGCAAAGTTGTAACTTGTAATTACACGTAATCACATTGCAAGTCGAAATGCAATAAGATTGTAATTTGAATAAGTCTTAGTTAGTTATACTTCTCCCACATTTTTCTCTCAGTCCCTCTCTTATATATAAACGGGGATGCTCTTTGCAATTATCATCCTTTGGCAATGCAACAAAATTCTATCCGTTTGTATGTGCATTATAAGTCTTTGAGCTTAGATGTACATAAAATTTCTTTCAATAAAAGAGGCAAGTTGTGTTGAGACTTTGTGCCAATTCAAGTTGTTATGTGACGACATTTTCTGGAGTTGAATATTATTTTTGTTCTATTGTTCAAGAGAGATTTAAATTCACTCTTGCAGACTTTGAGCTACTAATTGTATTTAGAGTTATAGGTTTGGTTTTCAGACTTGGTCTTGCAGACTGTGAGTTGTTTATCGCATTTGAAGCTAGTGTAGAAAGCTCAGGTAAGGAAATAACTTATACACTTTGTGTTGCTTTTATTTTTAAGACTTGTGCATGTAAGGTGAAGTGCATCATATAAACAAACTTTGAGTTGTTGTGTGGTGTACATTGTGTATACACTAAAAATCGATCTGGAGAAAGAATTAATTAAATACGAAAATATTTAATTAATATGGTCTTTATTCCTCTACAATATAAATAAATTAAATAATTTATTTATATGATTCATTTATTCTTATTCTTCCCACTTTAATCATCTTCTTCCATTTTTCCCAAATAAATATGCGAATTAATTAATTTCTGTATTTAAATTCTCTCTTCTATTAAATTTGAATTTAAAATTCAAATTTGAACACATGGCTCCTACTCCTAACCACCTAGCTAACTTAACCCACCAAATCTAACTAAGGGTTTAACAAATCCTATCCCCTCCAACTTCTTATTCTAACCATCTCTTGAGTGTCTACCCTCTCTTGGAGACACGTGACACTTTTGCCACATATCTCTCATACGCATGCCACTTGCCCCTTTGTTGGCATATGGTTGGAGATTGTTTGCCACTTGTCTCCTCAGGGATGACAAGTGTTCCTCTCCTCAACCTCTCTCCAACTTCTTTGATCTTGACTGTCGGTTTCTCTAGATTGAATCTGCACCATTGATTCTTGCCACCTCACCTCTGGTCATAGAAATCTTATAAATACCCTCTCTTTTGGCTATGAGAGGATCCCTTTGAGAATCTTAGCAATTTAGCATTCTAGTAATCATTTCCAACATTTTCTCAATCATAGCTTAGTATTGTTGCATCATAGCATAATAGCATAGTTTCATTTTCATTACATGGTTTTCATGATAGCTTAATAATAATATAGGATTAGCATAAATCTTGCATCATCTTTTGCATCTTGCATAATCAATTCCCATCTCTTGAGTTGTCACTTTGTTGAAATCATGCATCTGAGAGCCATCCATTGAACTGAACTGGAAAAGTTCTCAAGACTAGGGAGCGATGAGACAACATTTGGGAGTATTTTAATTGTTTATTACTTTTGATTTCCTCAATAAAATGTTTCATTGAGTATGTGTGTTTTTTATATACTTAGTAATGGATTAAACACAATATTTTTGCACACACACTGTTATCATTTTAAGAAGTGTTAAAGACTTTGTGCTTTCATTTCTCTTTTCCCGTCCCGAGGAAGTGATGGAAGTCTTTGTGCTTTCACGGAAACTTTGCTTCCCTTTATGTTCTAAAAATCCTACAAAAAGTCTCATTTATGTATTTACTGTTGTTGTAACTTCTTTTCTGAAATAAGAGAAAGAATATTGTTTGTTCTGAAGAAAGAGAAAAAGGACATCGTCCCACCCAAAGTAGATTAGTGTTTAGTTAGTAAAAGTAGAAAAGAGGGATCCTTCCCTTAAACTAAGAGAGTTTATACTCACACACTGTGGTTGAAACCACAATTTTGCACATCTTCCCAGGTGTACAAAATTTTTAACCAACAAGTTTTAAATATATTTTAAACTATTATAAGAAAATATTTTATATTGTAATGAACATCATATTTTATTTAATGAAAAAGAAACAAAATATGGAATATTCATTTTTTTTTGTTTTCATTTTTATGACAATAAAAATATCTTTTATTCTTAATAAATATTACATGAATCAATGAACTGGACTTATATGATAATGTTTTTAATTATAGAATTACTAGTTTATAATTATAAAATTGAAAAAAAATTATAATTTTTTAATAATTTTGATTAAAAATTATATATTATTATTAACATTTAAAATCATACTTTCTAATTAATCATCAACAAATAATCTAAACATTATTATTTAAAAACTATAAAAATATTTATCACATGATTATTGCATCTTAAACTAAAGACATCCTTTATATTATTAAATTGAAGAAAATGGTTGGGCAACTCATCAATAAAGAAAATTTGATTATCTGAGGTAAAATATTTGTAACCGGGAGCAGAGGAAGGTGTGCATACGAATAGGATTTTGTATAGAGCTTGTGGAGGAGGCCACCATCCTCCACCCAAATTTGAACCTTCCTCATTGTAAGCACCTAACATGCCTTGTTATCCTCATTCCTTTTGAAGTGCATTTAGTGCTTGCAACTTATTTTGTACTTGTATTTGGCTTCACCAAGTGAGTAACGCTAGGAGTGTATTGAGATATTGATGATCCTTAGATTGCCAGTGTATCGTTCATCCAATGGATGGAAACTCATATGCCAAAGTTGAGGAGGCATCTAGGGGAAAGGACCCACTAGTTGAACATGTTCCAATTGTTGTGATAGAAGTTGTTGATTTAATACCCATACTTGTTGATTTGATTCCCATACTTGTTGATTTAATGTCCAATTTTTTTGAAAACATTGCACCAATAGTTATCATTGATGATGACTGCCAATAATTGAATGAAATATACCATTAGTTGTAAAAAGTAACCAAGCATGTATGCCACATCAGTTGCACAAGTATCGAGACTCCTTTTGCACGACTATTGGTCTCACCTTCCTTTTGGGTTGTTTTGGACACCTTGACAAAAAGCATGTTGTTGTGACATCATATTTAGTGATGTGGCCCCAAAATCTTGGTTATAAGCAAGGGACTCACCAAGTAAGTTGCTATAAAAAATTGGGAGTGATTTGAAAGTTTCACATAGGATTTTGAGAAGTGCGAAGTTAGGGTGCACAACTACTAGGTCCTCTCCCCTAAGATTAAAAACACTGATGTTAAATCATTTAGAGATTCCCTAATTGATAACCCTATTGTGGTTTCAGATAGCCCTTGTTTTGTGGCTAACATTGTGCCCGTTGTTGAATAAAATGGCTATCCAAAAGGAGGACGAGGTAAGCACCCCGCCTGTAACTCTAAGAAGCTTGCTATCACCCCTAACCTAGAGATCTTGAAGTGATGAACTGAAAAAAAATAGGTTAAAGAATATTGACTTTTTAGTCGTTGTTGATATTTCTAAAGTACTAGCTAGAAAATTTCTCAATGAGTGGCTTAAGAGCGTTTGGCTTTAAAAAATGGGAAGTGTTTGTTGTACTTGAAATCTAGAAGGAGGAAGAGGTAAGCACCCCGCCTGTAACTCTAAGAAACTTGCTATCACCCCTAACCCAAAGATCTTGAAGTGATGAACTAAAAAGAAGTAAGTTAAAGAATAATGATACTTTTTAGTTGTTGTTGATATTTCTAAAGTACTAGCTAGAAAATTTCTCAATGAGTGGTTTAAGAATGTTTGGCTTTAAAAAATGGGAATACAAATTTCATTTTGCAAAATGATTAAAAAAGGGTTGTTCTTGATTTTTTCCAAAGACATTAAAATGTGAGAATATGTTACTAACAAGCAATACTGGAGTATTGGCAATTGTAGATTTAGGACTCTCAAATGGATGCCTTATGTTGTTAATGATGAAGTCAGGGCACTTTCGTGCCCTGGGTAGATTATTGTTAAAAATGCATTGCTTGTTTTATGGGCTCTCTTGCCACAAATGCTCTCATCCCCCGACAAAATTTGGAGGTAGGATGATGCGAAGTCACCCTACCTCACCTATACACCAAGGTTTTGATTTCTCTTAATCCAGGGGTTGAACTACCCAACTATGCTAAGATTGCCATGGAGAACAAAGTATTCTCCTATGTAATTGAAGTTCTCATGGGTTTAAATGCCTTTTACCTTTGTCGTAAGGAAGGGCATATTCGTAAGAATTGCCCTATCACTATGAAATGGTCTAGCAAAAACAATACCCAAACCAAACCCGAGAGAGTTCAAGTCCCTCCCTTGGTCGGGGTCATTAACACAATTGAAGTAAAAAACCCTACCCCTCATAAAGCCCAAATGGTTAACAATCTTGGCTCAAACATTGGTGCTAGCTTGTCTAAGGTTAGTCTTGTTGAAAACCTTGATTCCCTGGGAAATGCAGTTTGATTGGCTATGAAGGGCTCAATGGATAAAGTGTGCTCTACAAATGGGCTCAAAATAATGAGATCTCTCTGACCTCCCTTGAGTTGGCTAAGTTCAATGCAGACCCCTCGCCCAACTCTACTATTTCCGAATCTTTGTCCCAAATCCAGGAACCCTCAAAAGGAAAATATGATAAATACGGCTTGAGTGACTTTGCCAAGCATAGAAAACCCAAGAAATAAAATTCCTAACAAATTGTCTTGGATAAAATCAAGAATTATATTGGTAATAAGAAAGTTATCACTAAAGAGAATTCAAAATTCAGCAATTTGGAAGAACACAATACTATTTCAAACAAGATTAATATTGCTAAGGGTGCCTAGTCTGCGAGCTCAAGGTCTCTTGTCAAGATCATCGTCCAAGAACTAGAAAGTAAGAGTTAACATGCTTCAAGTTTGCAGAGGCCTAGCAATCTTCCTCCCTCCACTCTGGTTGAGACTAAACTGAATCTATTAAACAACATTAATATTCTCTCTAATCATGTTATTGATGAACACAAATAAGACATGGATAAATCCCTTATTGTTTTCGCTAACTGTGAAGAGAAAAAATCTCCCCAACTGCTAAGGTTGCTCAAATTACTCTACCTATGAAAACCCCAACTTGATCTACCCCAAAACTTGGAGTGAATAATGAGATTGCCCTCGAGCAAGAGGTTGTCAAGGAACCTAGCTTGAGCAAGGAAAAAGGAACCCCTAACATGGATTCTAAGAGTATGGTTAAGGCTCTCAATAATTCTAATAATAAAGCCTTGATCCCTTACCATAAATAAATAAGCACCCCAAGGTTGAACACTAATGGGAACCACTGTGTGGATATGATTGTTATGGCAAATGGAAATGCAAGCCTTGAAATCAATTAGAGGACGATTAAACCAAGTCTTAATTCCAACCCCACCTCTAAAGATGGTAGCAGTGATAGATTGATCCCTACAGGCTATGACTTATTTAATATGGTGAAACATAAATGAAAAAAACAGAACTAAGGAATTGGCCTCTCTTATTCATAAGGGAAAGGAGACCAAAGAAAGATTGCCTAAATGCTTTAAAGGATTTAGGAAATCAATGGATACTTTTGAATAATTAGGACCATGGATATAAACTATATATCATGGAATGTAAGGGGACTAGAATCCCCAAATAGAAAATATGTGGTAAGAAGGTTCCTCAATTTAAGTAAAAACAAGGATGCAATGTTCTTCAATAAGTCAAAGACACCCAATTCACACTAGATGCGAATTTGAAATGCATTTGAAAAGAGGCAACACAATTTACCACCAAAGATGAAAAAGATAAGGGAGGTGATGTGATATTGTTATCCAATAAGTGGACCCACTATGTTATAGAATATGGATCCTCCCCTTTTAATATAGCAACATGGGTCATCACTGAGAAAGAAGAATTAAGGATTGGGTTGTGCTCCATATATGCCCTAAATGATTATAGGAGTAGAATTAAACTGTGGAAGTAGCTATACATTCTTGCTAATGTGCCATGGATTATTGGTGGTGATTTCAACATGGTAGAACAACAAGAGGACAAGGCTGGGGATAGCAAGTTTGAAAGGAAGGGCAGTGAGCAATATTACTGGTCTAGGATGAAGGCCAAATTAAAACTATTTGACCTCTTTGAAGGCAACAAGAAGGAACATTGAGCAATACATGGTGTAACTTTCAACAAGGAAGAGGATTTATTGTAGACTTGATAGGATATATGTTAACTAGGAGCAATTCAATTTCAATAAAGATAATCTTGTGAATAGTATTAGAGTGCCTCCCTACACTCTTTCAAATCATCACCCCATCCAAGCTGACATAGTGATAAACAATTATATGGGGATGATGCAAAACAGGGATTGTAGTTTCTTGCTCAATGTTAATATGCTAAGTGATGAGGATTGCAAATGTACTATATATATGATTAGAGAAATTAATAAATGGGGGATGCCTAATGATTTTTCTATTGCAAAATGGGAATACAATGTCAATAGCTACAATACCCTTTTCTAAACCATTGGCCAAAAGAAGGCCAAAGACGATACAAGGCTTGAAGATATGCTAAATGAGAAACTCTCTAAATCCCAATAGAAGGCTTGAGGATAAGCTAAATGATGAACTCCTCTCTAAATCACAACTTCAAGAAGACCCTTAGAATATGGATCTCAATGAAAACCTAGTTATGGTAAAAAATGCATTGAGGAGGATTTAGACTTGATTGATCCAAGGATTGAGAGTCATAGCCATAATGAATTGGATGCAAAATGGAGATAAAGGAACCAAATTCTTCTTTAGGTTGTTGAGATAGAAAGAAATTAAAGAAAAAATAGATAAAAGTTTGGAAAGAAGGTAAAGGGATCCAAGATTAGGATGAAATTAAAGAGGTCTTCCTCCAATACAATAAGAAACTCTTCACCACAAAAGGTAGTCGCAATAAATGTCATGAAGCTATAGAATTATGCAAAAGACTTATTTCATGCAAGGTCTCAAAAGAGGTCATACTTAGACTTGATAAGAACATCACCTTGGAGGAAGTGAAAAAAGCTATCAATTCCCTAAGCAATGACAAATCACAAAGACCTGATGGGCTACCTATTGAATTCTACGAGAAAAACATTAAGTTGATTAGTGAAGATCTGTTGGAGGTGTACAAAGAAGCCATAAATAAAGGTTCTCTTGGGGCATACATCAATAAGGGGGTTATCAAATTGTTACCTAAGGATGGGGACAAAACCCTCATAAGAAACTAGATACCTATCACCCTGTTGAATGTTTCATACAAAATACTAACCAAGGTCATTGTGCTAAGGTTAGTGGATATACTTCCCAAGTTTGTAAGCAACACACAAACTAGTTTTATAAAAAGGAAGATGCAACTTGTAAAACCTATTGACGAGTTAAGACGCAATGAACTAGGCCAAGTTGTCCAATCAAAATGTAGCTATGTATTTGTTGGACTTTGAGAAAGCATATGACAGGGTGGAATGCTATTTTTTGATCATGATGTTGGAAGCTTTTGGTTTCTCGGTTAGTTTATGTCATTTGGTACAAACACTTATGAGATGCATTTGCTCAAATTAATATTAACGGTTCCTCAACTAAGAAGTTTCCTTTTGAAAGGTCAATCAAGCAAGGCTAAGCCTTGCCCCAATCTTTTTTGTCATAACATTGGATGTTATATACTACCTGCTCAAAGAGTCATCCATTTCACCTAGGATCAAGGGCATTAACCTCCCCAACAGAGATGATCTTATAAACATCCAATTTACAGATGATACTATCTTGTTCATTGAACTCAAAGACAATAACATGGACTCACTCATCATGAAGCTTAATTTATTTTGTGATGCAATCCAATGCTAAGTCTATTACGTAGGTTGGGTGGAGGAACCACCTTCATGGTTTATAATATACCGTTTTTCGGTGGGTGGATCTACTAAACAGGTAAGGTACCTCAATATCCCATTCGCTATCAATCCATGTCTTAAAGACATGTGGCTTTGGATAAAAGGAAAAATTAACAGTAAGCTGAGCAAATGGAACAAACAGTTCCTCTCTCTTGTGGGCAGAATGCAGGTCTGTTAGAAGATCCTTTCCTCATACAATTTATACTACTCAATTTGATTGTTTAGCAATTACCAGGTAAATGATATTCATAAGCAGGTAAAGAAATTCTTGTGGTCAGATGGCAAAGGTAAAAAGAAGGCCCACTCTATTAAATGGCAATGATGTTGTTTAAATAAGAGGTGGGGGGAATTAGGTTTAAAAGACCTTAAGGTACAAGGGATTGCTCTTGCAACAAAATGGATAATTAAAGCTTTTGAAGGGAATGAACCCTAGAAAGTGCCTGTTAGGAATAACATCAGACTCTCGATGCTCAAGCATGCCAAGACTTGAAAACTTCTTCCTCTTAATGATTTACTGGCTGGTAGTTTTCTTGTAGCCCTAGTAGGCTCCATTATTTTCAAGACAATCTAGAAAGCATGGGAGAATGTTAGGGATCTTATCACCCATAGTGAGATCATTGCTTATAACAGTAGTATTTATGGAAAGAGGTCCATACGGTGGAACCTTACTGATAAGGACAAACCCCTTGCCCTCCTTCAAGGGCTCTGTTAGGAAATGGTACCTTAAGGGCATTAAGTGTTTCAATGACATCTTCCAAGATGGAAAGTTAAAGTCCTCGAACTCTATGAGTCATGAGCTTCATCTCCATGTTTCTAACTAGAGAACTTACATTGTCCTAAGGGATCCTTGTACTCATCTTTGCCTTAATAGGGTTTTCTCTAGGGATGATGAGAGATTTATGTGTTATAAGTAGTTTGATGACACTACTTTAATGAAAATCAATGGTAAACTAATAACTCTCTTTGCAACAATGTGGACTTAATTGATCATCTTAACCATATTTGGGAGGTGAATCTAAATAGTAAAAACTGGTGTGATATTTTCTCCAAGCTTTCAAATAATAGCATAGAGCCTATGAAAGGTTGTTTCTAATGGCTTCTGTTAGCATTTTCACAAAAGGAGATTGTTAGCTTCTCAGTAAGTTTGTTGGTATGAGGATATTGAGAAGGTTGTTGGAGATTGTTGATATAATTGAGAAAGGATGATTACTATCTTAATAATATTATTTTGTCATTGATGTCAAGCAATTGATTTTTTGATTCAATATGATGTTGCCATATCTTAATGAGTATGTTTTGATAAGTATAAAGATGTCGGTAAGAGACACAGAATGAATGTGAAAATAAAAAGGGGAATAATAAGTTATTCAATGGTCAATTATTACCGAGTTAGACAGTGATGAGATTATGTTGTTTTGATTGTTTTGATATCCTATATATGAGTATTCAAAGACTGAACAAGGAGAAAAGATTTCAAGCTATAGAATTAGTTAAGGCTTGATACTGTTCTATGTTACTGAGCAAGATGCTAGTCGATAAACCCTAAGGTTATCACTATCGGTTAAAGAAGGCAGAATATCAACCGAGTAAAGTTCAGTATTTACCGAGTAATAACTGAATGCATTGGATGGATAAATACATTATTAAATGTAGAATACCAATGAGCTGGAGTTGATCAGATGACTGGTATGTTGTGCAAGAAGTTTGTTGAGGATCTACGACATCGAAAATACAAGAGAAAAGATCTACAACATAGATTGAACGGTCATAACCTAGCACAAGTTCCAAGGCAAGGTAAAACGTTTTCAAATCGAAGGATACAATGAACCTAGTCATGTTTTAAGATCTGATGGCTAAGATTGATCATGGGAAATGTGATCAAGGAGATTAAGCGGTTAGGTATTGTTCATAAATAAGAAACTGTTGATGAACAATGCATGCAGGCAAAATAGAAGAATAGTGACATGACAGTAGTGATCACTGAGCACAGAAGATTGAAGATTTGATTGAAGAACAGATTGAGAAGCCCAGCAAGAAGCAAGATAAGTCTTATGACAAGATTGTTTTGAGCATATAGAATTTTCTTTAGCATTTCAAATGTGAAGTTGCAGTTATATTTCATTACTGTTATTTATTTTGTAAGTGACAGGAAATCTCTTAACCGAGTGGACTTAACAATCTTATTTGTAAACCCTCTAGCAAGGTAACATTCTAAATGAGTGTTTGAAATCCTTTGACAAGGTCACTTCTAACAAAGTGCAAGACTCTAACAAGTCTGAGGGAAATCCCTTAACCGGGTCACATCTAGCAATGTGTCTTTGTAATCTATAACCAGATTAACTTTTAACCGAGCATACTCTAGAAAGGTATATTTCTTAGTGGGTCCGAAATCCCACAATGGTTTTTCCCTATTTGGGTTTCCACATTAAATCTGGTGTTAAATGTGTTATGATGTTTTAAGTGTATCTATTTATGAGTATTGAATGATTTAAAGTCATAGTTGCATATCAGTAAAGGCTACCGAGGTTGAATCTGGTGAATATATTGTATTGTGAGTTTTTATAATTCACCCCCTCCGCCCCCTCCCCCCCCCCCCCCCCCCCTCCTCTCTCATCTTAACTAACAGCTTCTACTATTACAAAGGCTGCCCTATAAAGACTATAGTAGTGATAATGATCTTTGCAGTGTTTGTAGGAATCTTGAAAGTATCAAGCATATTTTTCATGGATGTTTTATTGCTAAAGAGATTTGGGATCATTTTTGTTCTCATTTTAGAGGATGGAAAGATAACATTGTTTACTCTGAGATTGTATTTGGCTTTTTTTTCTTATATGAATAAGGAATATAACCTGTTTTGGCTTATATTATCTAATGAAATTTTGTGGCAAATCTAGAAATTGAGGAATGAGGACAATTTTCAAGAGGTCAAAAGGGCACTTACTGAGTCTTATAAGAGACTCATTGTTTTCAATGTTTCCATACAAGTTTCTATCACCTTGAACATTTCAAGGTTCAAAATTGAGAGGCTACTAGAGGACAATACAGTTAGAGTAAACTCTTATGAGGTATCATATGGTCACACATGGAGAGAGGATTGTGAGGGGATTATAGAAGCTTGTGAAGGAGTATAATGAAGGGAAACAATATCATGAAGAAATCAGAGGAAAGAAGCCCTAAAAAGCTGAAACTATGACCAAGAAGGGAACCGGGTATTTACATTAACCAAGGGGAATGCTCGGCTATGGAGGTGGTTAACTCCAATGGATAAATTCCAGCCATTGACCCTCCCATTGGATGGAGCGACCTAGACTAGTATAGCAACAACAAAAAATACTAATGTTGGAAAAGATGGAACAACATTTTTGGCATATATAGTGAAATCTGCATAGGAACAAAAAAACAATTTAGAGTGTACTATATACTGGTGTATATCTTTTGTATTTCTAGAAACCTTATACTTATATAGTTGGCAGCAATCAACAATGATAATGCCCTATGTGGCCACGGTGACCTAGTTATTTTGCTTTTCTTTTTGGTGACAACTTAAAGTTGTCTTCACTCTATTACATATGGAAGTTTATGTATGTTTACTCTCTATCTTTAGTATTAAAAAAATAGAGAAAAATCCAATGTGTGCTTCTTTCACTAAGAAATATTCAAGAGAAGAATTGCAACCACTGTTGGTTTCGTCATTGGCTCTCTCCTCAACAAATATTTAGGTGTACCCTTGTTCCAAGGCATCATGAACACAAGCTTGTAAAAAGAGACTATCGGTGTCCTCAAAATAAGATTCAAATCATGAATACTACTGACTCATTTTTTTATAGATGTTTTATCTTTTTTTAACATTTTGTTATAGATCATTGTGTCTACAATATTTTATCTTTGGAGAATTGTTTCTTTCATTTCCATCATTCTTCTTTATGATTGAATAAGAAACAATCCCATGACAAAAAATTACATATTCAATCCATTTTATTTGGTGAAGTTACATTTCACTTTCTATTCATTGTTAATCCCTATCACAACATTGATGCAAACACATAATTGAAAGAAATATCTAACCAATCTCATTATTTTTTCTTCAAATCTTCAAAATCAATCTTTTAATATTAATTTAATTACAATTTCTATTATTTAAGGCAACAATTTCTATTGATATATATCCCCCAAAAATGTTTGACATATGTTATTCAAATAGTAAAATCTATTTTAACCATAAGGAAACTAATAATTAACAAATTAATTCAAACGTGAAATTAAAATTCTTTTCATTATGCACTTCATTGCACAGGATACTCCAGATCTGAAATTCGGCCGTCTATATTGTTGTTTTTTCACTTTTAGATGGTATGCATTGACATACTATCTTTTTTCTAAAACGGTATATATAATACTTCAAATTATTAATAAACCTTAAAAAAATTGTGCACTGTTAATTTCATTGGCTAGTTTTATCATTTGATTTCTTTGTTAATTTACTGTGTGCGCAGGACTGGGCCTACTCTACCAAGTTCCTTCAATATTTTGAGTGGATTTCATTTCTCCATGGCTTGCTTTTCTCTATTTGAGTGCAGCTGGTTGCCTATGCTTGATCTCTGCAAACAAGAAATGGTCACAAGGGCTCTGTGAATTCCTATTTCTGAGCTATGGGATTTCTTGAAGGCTCTTCAGAGTTTTTTTTATTAAAGGGTGATTCTCCTTGTAGTTTACCTGTTGGGCTTTATGAGAAGCATTGCATGCGGCCTTGCAAGCTCTGTCGACATAATGATGGCTGCAAGTATTAGAGTGTTTATCGTTAGAGTAATTTCAATGAGTTACTTAATCAAGTCAAATTTTAAAATGTATTGTTTAAGTTTGATCGATGATGAGTTAATAATCAAGTCAAATCTTAAAATGTATTGTTTAAGTTTAATCGTTGAGTACTTTAACAGGGAAGACATTGTGTACATCAAAATGAGCTTAACAGAAATGAAAAGATTGTCGGTTGAATAACTGATCATATTTTCCATAGAGGATGTTGACATAAATGACTTGATTATGAGCACATCACCTGAAACTCTCTACAAATCATCCATTGCTAAGAGAGTTATATTTTCGGCCATTTCAATCGTAAATGAGCACATCACCTGAAACTCTCTAGAAATCGTCCATTGCTAACAGAGTAATGTTTTCTGCCATTTCTATTGTAACCCCAAATAGGATTCCCTAAAGTATGTTGAAAGTATCTGATTGGCACTCTAGAGCCGTATCATTCTGATGGGTCAAAAGTTGAATTTCAAGGCTGGTAGAACGCCATTTGGGCGAAGGTTTTACCAAACCCCTTAGCAATGTGAAAATATTGGTTTGCTGAAATTTGTGCATTAACTTCTGAGTTCATTAGACATTCTTTCCATTAATATTAATTAATTACATGTTTCTCGTGGCTTTCTATTTATTTGTTGTTTGCTTTTTTGTCACCCCTGGGGTTGGTTTCTGTTATTTACTAGTAGTATTCTATTATGGTATTTTTACTCCTGTCGAGTCCTCCTGGACAAACATTTAATCTTTTAATAGCTAATGTACTAATTACATGATTGATTGTAAGTGGATAATATTTTTACTCCTGTCGAGTCCTCCTGGACAAACATTTAATCTTTTAATAGCTAATGTACTAATTACATAATTGATTGATTGTAAGTGGATAAATCTACTAAAAAGTATACATTTCACTGAGTAATATTTTCGACATCAAAATTTTGGATCTAATTTCATTAAACACTATCAAACTCAAAGAAAATCGAAGTGAGTTACAGCTACTTACCAGGAAGCCTGAAATGAAACCCATATCAACAGTAATGAATATAGAAAAGGCAGCCAACTGCCAATCAACACTATGTCCTACAAATGCTTGTGTAATTACATTGAGACTAAACGTTGCAAGCCAACTGCGGATTGTAGCGCCTGTAATTTCCATACAGCTTTTGACTCAATCCAAAATCTTGTGGAAAAAAATGGGCTTGTTATAAGCTCCTTTTCCTCTCCATCTATGAGAGCTCTGTTAAGCGACTCTTCAAGTCCATAGTATTTTTTCTCGTCTGTTTCAATGGCAAGCTTGCAGAGCATTTAATATAATGGTTTTCTTGGTACCTCTATGCGTTGTTGTGGTGTAAATTAAACCCCATGTAGAGGGAGTTGTTGGGTACCTGAGTGCATAGGTAATAAAAATCAACGCTGTTGTTTCTTAATGTATTAATCATTGGGATTTATTAGTGTTAGTTTCTATCTTTCAGTTTTGACAGTTTTTGTAAGACAGTTTAACTATTCCATCGCTTCCTTCTTATATTTATGTATTCTTCTTTGCATTGAATATATAACATACAATTTTTCTTTGCTATTTCCATTCTATTGGAAATCCTGGCTTGACAGTGTATCAGACCACATGGATATTTCTTTGAAGCTTCTGAAGATGTTGGAGCCCTCCACAGACGTAGTAAGATATAATTTTTTAGAAAGACTAAGCAAAAATTGAATCAGGTGAAATTAATTTATTTCTGTTAGTTATCTCTTGTTCTAGTCACAGAGATTCTTTATCTTTCTTTTTTATTATTTTAAGTAATAATTTTGAATCTGCAAATTGTGTACATTTTTTTTCCATTCACAATGCAGTCTGTTGTCTCAATAATTGGGAAAACTTTAACTGGAGAAGATACTTGGGTAGAATGGTATAGAAAAATAGAAAATACATTCATTTTCAATGATCTATTGTGTAATATTTGTGATCGAGAAGTCCAACCAACAGCTCCAATTGCTGTTAAAGAGAGAGAAATAAGGTAATATAAAAGTTCAAAAGCTTTTGCTTTGATAAGAGATTTTGTCAATGGAGATGTGTTTAGACACATGGAAGGCTGTAAATTTTCTTGGGAAAAACTATTGGAAGAAAAATTGATAACATTGGTGAAAATGTTTGTCTTTCTAATTTTCTCAAGAAAAAGACAAGCCTCCTAATAAGAGCTCTTCTAAAGGTGGTCGTAGTGATAGAGGAAAAGGTAGAGGTCAATGGAAACATAGAGGAAGAGGAGGTGCACATGGCAAAAGCCATTCCCAATATGACAATCAAAATGATAGGCAACATTTTTATTGTAAAAGATGTGGTTGAAAAGGTAGTCATGAAGCACATGAGTGCAAACTCTCACGGGATAAAATTGAAAATTCTTTTAGACAAACACAAACTTCAAAAGCAACCGAATTTGCTTGTTCAAGTAATAATTATCAATATGTGCTTTCCGTTTTAGATTTTTCCTATTATAATACATTTAATTCCTCATGGTATGATGCTTGGGTCTTAGATACTAGATCCACACAACATATGACATTTCAGCATGATTATTCTGAAGAATTTCATGAAGGCGTTTGTGGTACAATCGATTTGGCAAATAACTCAAGCCTCAAGCCTATTGGAAAAGGAACCATTCGACTAAAATTGTCTAGTCCTCCAGATTTTGTCCTTCATGATGTATTGTATCTTCCTCATTGCAACGTAATTTGTTGGCACTAGTATTGATTTGACAAGGCAACTACATTTTGTTGGAAGATGGACAAGTTGTTGCTAGAAAAAAAAAATCTAATAATCAAGTTGCACTTACTGGTTGTGAAGATGGAAAATTATTAAAACTTCATGGCACTTCAGCCCTTTCTAGGAGTTTTGCAAATCTTACTGACGGGGTAATTTTATCCCCTAGTCTTTTATGGTATGCAAGATTTGGGCATATTAATTATGATAGCATCCATATCATGCAAAAGAATGGTGTAGCAGGTTTGCCCACTTTGCATAAGACAATTGAAAAATGTGAAGCTTGTATTCTTGCAAAACAACATAGATACTCTTTCCCTCGCTCCACTTGGTGAGCACACAAAACATTGCAACTCATTCGTTCTGATTTATGTGGACCTTTACCAGTGACTTCTACTGGAGGATGTAAATATTTTATGTTGTTCATTGATGATTATAGCCGCATGGATTTATTTCTTGCAACAAAAAATAGAATCTTTTGAAGCTTTTGAAAAGTTCCGCATTATGATTGAAAATCAAGCACAAATTCAAATTGGCAGTCTTCAAACAGACAATGGTGGAGAATTTATTTCTCTAGTTTTTGAGAATTATCTTCGTCAAAATGGGAATATGGTTCAAGCAATGTTATATTTCAAAGGCATCAAGTTACATTTTTGGGCAGAAGCAGCAAGGACAACAATTTATCTTTGAAATAGACCCCCTTCATCTACTCTTCACCAAGCAACTCCATATGAAGTTTGGTTTGGTTTTGGATTAAGGCAAAACCAATATGAAGTTTGGTTTGGTTATCCTCCATGTGTTTGGCATCTTCAGATCCCTTGCTGTTCTTTGATTCCCATGGAAAAAAGAAGCAAGTTGCATCATCAAAATTATAAGTGCATTTTTCTTAGCTATTCTGAATCTTCAAAAGCCTATATAAAGTTAACAGGAAATTCTTTATCACACGTGATATATGAATCTTCGAAAAATAATGCAAATGTTGATTGCCAATCAAAACAATTTCATAAATTTGCCAATTTTTCTCCTTAAATAGAAAATCCTTGTGAGATTTTTCACTTAGGGGGAGCCAACTCATTTAGAATCTATATCCCAAGATCTCCCAACTCAAGATGCTCCATCTCTAGATTTGCAAGAAGAAACCCCCTCTCATAGTGATCTTCTCTCTTCATATGAGCCTGAAATTTCAGAACAATTAGCCACTAGTGAAGCTTCTAGTCAAGAAATGGAATCACCTTTGGTCCAACCACAATCTTCCCATTAGTGGGCCAAACAAGTCTAGCAATCTTTGAAAGATTTAAGACCTGATGAAATAGGTAAAACAGGCACAAGAACTTCTTACAAAGCATGACATCAAGCTCAATCAATATAGAAGGTAAGTTGGAATCTATTGATGAACTCATTATTGTAATGGACTCGCAACCAACTTCCTATAAAGAAGCTAAGGATATTGCAGTGTGGAGGCAAGCTATTCAAAATGAGTATGATGCTCTTTTGAACAATGGTACATGGGAGTTGGTTGATCCTCCACTTGGTTGTAAACCTATTCGTTGCAAGTGGATCTTTAGAAACAAATATAAAGTAGATGGTTCATTTGAAAAACATAAATCCTGCTTTGTTGCAAAAGGTTATGCTCAAAAAGAGGGCATAGACTATGATGAAACTTTTGCACTTACAACAAAATGGACTTTCATTTGTGCTTTGTTGGTCCTTGCCACACAAAATGGGTGGAAGTTCATCAAATGGATGTCAAAACTGCATTCTTGAATGGTGATCTCCAAGAAACAATCTATATGACTCAACCCAAAGGCTATGCAATCAATGGTAAAGCACACCACCTATGCAAACTTAAAATTCATTCTATGGTTTAAAACAAGCCCCCCAATCTTGGTAAGAAAAACCTATGAAACATCTCTTGAAGTTGAATTTCAAGCATTTTGAATTTGATGATAGCAACTCTTTTTGTTAAAAAGGTTGATGGCATTGTTGTCTATCTTTTTTTTTATGTGGATGATTTATTTATCACTAGTATTAATGAGAATTATATTTAAAACATGAAAGACAAATTAAAGCAAGGGTTTGAAATGACCGATTTGGACCATCTTCATTTCTATTTGGGTATTGAAGTGATTCAAAAACCCAAGTATATATTCACCACCCAACAAAAATATATTTGTGATCTCCTCAATAAGTTTGGCATGGCTGATTGAAAATCACTTAGTACTCCTAAGGAGCAAAATTTGAAATTCACATCAAATGACTCTACTGCACTGGTTGATGCAACTACATATAGGCAACTTGTTGGCTGTTTCATTTATGCAACACCTACTCTACCTAGATATTTCTTTTGTTGTTGGGGCTCTCTCTAGATTCATACAACAACCTTGAGAAACTCATTGGTTAGCAGCCAAATGAGTTATTTGATATCTAAAAGGCACTCAAAACTATGGGCTCAAATACTCCAAGACAACACACCTGTCTTTGCTTGTATACTGAGATTCATAATATGCAGGTGATTTGGAAGATGAAAAATCTACATCTGGTTTCTTAATGCATCTTGGGTCTGCAGTCATTTCTTGGAAATCTAAAAAGCAATCAGTCCCAACCCTATCCTTTGCAGAAGCCGAATATATGGCAGCCTCTGAGGCAACTCGGGAAATCTAATAGCTTCGAAGAATTCTTGAAGATTTACAGGAACAACGAGTTTCATACGCACGACTCTTTGTTGGCAAACGATGTGGAATCAAAATGGCCAAAAATTTAATCTTTCACAATCGAACAAAACACATCAACACTAAGTTCCATTTGATTCATAACCATGTGAAATATGGTAGTGTACAATCGAAATATTGTCCCATTGTAGATCAGCCTACAAATATTCTTACCAAAGCACTTGGCAGTGAAATGTTTGAGAAGTTCCAAGGAATGCTTGGTTTAACCCCTTCAGATTAAGGACGGGCAGAGGGATGCTAATGTATTAGTCATTGGGGGTTTGTTAGTGTTAGCTTCTATCTTTCAGTTTTGGCAGTTTTTGTAAGACAGTTTAACTGTTCCATTGCTGCCTTAATATTAATGTATTCGTCTTTGCATTGAATATATAACATCCGTACAGCCTGAGTTGGCCTAGTGGTGGAGAACTTGTGCTCTTGAAAGAGAGGTCACAAGTTCAAATCCCACAAGGGGGTATGTACACCTTATCGGCTTCGGCCCATTACCAATCAAAAAAATATATATATAACATTCAGTTTTTCTTTGCTATATCCATTCTATTGGAAATCCTCGCCTAACAGTTGCCATCTCTTGGAAGTTAGTGGCCTTATGTTGTAATCAATGTTGTATCAATAGGCAGCGGCTAA
Source organism: Cryptomeria japonica (assembly GCF_030272615.1). Lineage (NCBI taxonomy): Eukaryota > Viridiplantae > Streptophyta > Pinopsida > Cupressales > Cupressaceae > Cryptomeria > Cryptomeria japonica. Next base: position 545,237,114 of record NC_081405.1, read on the forward strand.
CCCATGTTCTCATGCAGCTGTTTAAGTTTATATTCCACATTTTACCTAAAAAATTATTATTATTCTTTGATAAGTGTAAATAAACAGACAAGAAATTGATACAGAGGACAGTACCCAGATGCAGATTACCATGTTCATAACTAACAACATTTGTTTTGTATGCTAGTCTAAACTATTTTTTGATTTAGACAGAGTCAAGCTTCTTATGACTGTGTAAACTTTAATAACGATTTACAAATTATGCATCTTTATTTATTTTCCGTTCATCTCAGATTTAGATTGTCAAGTTTGTATCTTTGTTTATTTTCCATTCATCTCAGATTACTAATTTTAAAAAACAGGACCAATACCAATACGAGCTTAGTTTTGTGAAGCTTCTCGTAGAATAAGTATATAACCCAAATAAGTACAATTACTTTTAGTTTTTAGTTAAAGCGAACTGATACCCATTATATGCTTTTCATGTTTTTCTATTTCTGTTCTGAGCCATAACCTGTTTTGCTGCTTGTATTAAATATTGATTATGCTTAGATCTCCTTTATTTTTTTCCTAGCTCTATTTGTTCTGTGACAATAGAAAATGGTCTTATGTATATACAAAACATTCACTCTATTGCCCCCACGGGAGAATGTGAGTAGGGCTCATTGTGTGGAAATGTCAGGGTATATGATTCCATTCCCATAGTGGCATTCTCAAACCTATCTGGTCTAAAATAATGATTTCTACTTGTGCTTGGAACATTATATGAAACAGCAATAGAGGAAGGGAAGTTGGATGCCAACTTTGAGGTAGAAGCTGCAGAGAGAAAAGCTAAGTCAACCTGGTGATCCTATATTTGGAGTTGGATGTCTGAACCTATGCTGAATAAATAGCCACTTGTGGATTTTTGATCAATTAGATCACCTTCCCAATCAGAATCTAGATAATCTGTATATTCAATCCCAAAACAAAATTTATGGTACCTTGTACGTATTGAATGACTCTCTTTGTTGCTTTCCAATGTGGCTCAAATGGTTTAGCCATGAAAAGGTTAAGTATGCTGACTGAAGATGCAATATTAAGCCTTGTAGTGGTCAAATAGTTCAAACTTCACATCATCTATCTAGACAAACCATTATCACTAGAAAAAATAACATTTTGTTCTGATGGAGTACATATTGCTTTACAACTTTGTATATTAAAACTTTGGATCAATTTCTTTGCACATTTACTTTGGGTAATCAAAGTCTTACCATCTTGTCTCCATACTTCAATTCCTAAACGAATAACACAGTTTGTCACAATTTTTCATTTCAAATGTCTATGATAAGTCTTTTTTTATTTTATTAATCAACTCTATAGTACTTCCTATTATGATTAAGTCATCCAAATACAATAAAATCAAAACAACATTGCCATGTTCATCTAGCTTTATGTACAAATTTGGATCAATTATACTCTTGATAAACCCCTGTTGAAAAACTAATATATCATTTTTCTCATACCATGACCTTGGTGTCTGTTTGATACCATGCAATGCTTTCTTTAACTAGTATACCAAATGTTCTTTTCCCTTTTTTACAAAGCCTTCAAGTTGAACAAGATAACTTCTTTTAATTCACCATTCAAAAATGCTGACTTAACATCCATAACATAGTTACAAGACTCGGACTCGGCAAGCTGATTTTTTAATTGGACTCGGACTCGGTGTCCAGACTCGGCCAAGACAACGAATTGAAAAACCCAAGAAATTCAATTTTTTTTGAGGATTTAAAACCTGTTTCATGCATCCTTTAATAAATAAAAATTAAAGACACAAATAATCTCATCAAACAGAAACACATACACAAATTTACATTGATCACATAACTATAAATGCAAATCAACAACATGGACTGTGGAAACATCTGCAAACACTTTATAAACTCCCGATATCTGTGGAACATCTGCAAACACTTTATAAACTCTATATTGAATTCCTCAATGTGATTTTTATTAGACTTCATCTTTGTTTGACAACTGCAACTCTTTGATACCATTGTGAGATACCCTTACTGATTTCACCCCAAGTCCTTGTAATATATTCCAAACATTTGCAAAATGTCTAATGCTCAGAAAATAATATTTGCAGAGTAAACTTGATTTGTAACCAGCTTGACAGTATTACAACATGGTGCACCTTATCAGTTGTATTCCAACATATTTGCATTCAATCTTATTGAACTAAACAAAGATATCTGCACAGTGAATAGCAACTAAATCATAATAAATGAACTTCTATTACTAGACAGATTTGTAGAAATAACTTTAATAGAGAATTTCATAAATTTGAGTTTGATATAAATATTGACCAATGTTGTTATATGGAGCCTAATCAGACTTGAAGGTTAAATTTTCCCCACTTTTATCAGCATAGTTTTCCCCCAAATTATTCAACAGGGGTTTGGGGGCAGCACCCCCAAGACGGGGTCAAGGGGCAGCGCCCCTTGCGGGGTCTAGGGGTAGCGTGAGTTATTTTTTCTATTGGTTGATATCTAATGCTCAGAAAATAATATTTTTAGAATATCCATCAAAATGCAAGGTTTGCGTTGGCTTTATCACTCCTCACATCCTTGAAATTTGTCTCTACTGGAGACTACACTGATTTTAAAATTTTTTTTTTTGCCTTTTTTTTACTTGCTAGGTGGTAGAGTCCAGGGCTCAGGACTTGGCGAGTCTACCAAGACCCGTCCAAACTCGGCTAAGTCCGAGTCCAAGGTCGCCTGGCCTTGACAGAGGCGAGCCGCCTCGGGACTCACCGAGCCTTGTAACTATGATCCATAATATCTTGATTCTAATGTTCCAGGGAGGATTTTTATAGTAGATAATCTTTAAAATGGTTCTAAAATGTGGAATTTCAGTTTGAAAAGAAGAGATGTAATTCTTCCTCACTTATCTTGAGTGGTTCATGATGGAGAAAATGTGTCTTCTTGGGATGATTCATGGAATGACCATCCTCCAAGTGGAAAAATGGAATCTCTTTCAAAGGCTAAACAAATTTATCTCAATTATGGGAAGCCAAGTTCAAGATTCTATAATTGTTCTTGATCATTTTCTTCAAAAAATTGAGTGGAAGGATCTTTAAGATTGTCCTATTCCCCAAGAGCAAAAGATCTTACTTCGGTCCATATTAGCCAGAAGAAACATAATTTATTCCTTAGTCAGATAAATTAATATGATCCTCTTCTAAATCAAGTCAGTATGATGTACAACAAGGGTATAAATCTATGGTTTCCTTAAATTCTCAAATGTTTTGGCCATACAAATTTTGCCAGAATGATGCTTGTCTTCCAAGGGCAGGAGCTTTCACTTGGCTAGCTTTGAATAACAAAATCCTCACAAGTTCAAGATTGGTTAAACTACGTATTTTGGAGCCTTCAGTTGCATTATGTGTGGGAATGCTGAAATGGATACAAATCACCTTCTTCTTTCATGCCCACTTTCTTATTCTTGCTAGAAATGGTTAAATTCTAAATTAAACTTGTCTGCACCTTTACCAAATTCTTGATTGGAGTAGTTTTGTAGCTAGTTTCTTGTTTTGAAGATCTCAACGGTTTTCTCTCCTCACTTTGTCTTTCTTTCTCTATAAATTTGGAAATTTTGGCTTGAGAGAAACAAAAGGATTTTCAGAAAGGAAATAACTTGTAATGTCCTCTTTTTAGCAGACATGGATTTTGGATGATTAGCCTATCATTCTAATCCTCGTAGGCTAATAATTGTGGATAGAGGGTCTTTTGAGGTAGAGGCTTGGTTAATGGAGGTTCTTGTCTTCTCCAAAATTTAGTATGTTCCAGTTTGGTCTTCGTTTGGCTCAGATTGGACTTCGTTTGGCTCAGATTGGACTTCGTTTGGGCTCAATTCCATATACTTACTATTTATAGTAAGTCAAGAGACGATCGAGAGGGACCCTTTCTATTTTTAGTAAGTCAGTGGATTGGACAGAGGATAAAATGGTCAACTCCCCGGTGCAGACAAAATGAAGAAATATTGATTAATCATGGAGTTATGCTTATTTGATTATTAATAAAGTGATAACTTTATTAATAAATTTTATTATGAGGCCAGTTAATGTTATATTATAAGTTATTATTATTTCATAAAGAAAGGGTCGGGTTCATCATTAAAAGGGGGGCATTTATCAATTAAGTACGGGGGTCCAATATTAATTAAATGTTAAAAGATTTCCTAAGTATGAAATGAAAATAACATTTTAAATGTTATTTAAATGCTTTTCCTTGAAAATCGAACTTATGAGGAGTATATAAGTCTTCAAGCCAAAATCGATTTCATTCTATTGAGCATTTGTTTTGATGAAATTGTATGAGAGGAGGAAGCCAAGGGTTTCATTCTTCGAGCCATTGGAGAACGATACATTCTTCAATGTTGCAGCCATTTGAGGTGGTGAAATATCCATTGAATTTGGCATTCAGGAGAGCTTCATCCAAAACTTCTATTTGGGCTTAAAGGTGAAGAATTTTTACCTAGGGTTTGAAGATTATTAAAGGACTATCAAGTGCAGACCTGAAGATTCATCATTGGCAGCCATTAGCGATCAGATTTCAAGCTTTGTGTTGGCTGCTACAGTGACACGTGAACAGTACCCTCACTACAGTAAAACGTTACAGTGATTCGCTACAGTGATGTGCTTGGTTGGTGTTGTTTCATCGATATTACTAGAGGGTTTCTATTGCTATGAACATTCTCAAAATTTGGCAGTATGCTGATACGAAGTTTGCTAAGAAACATTTTCCAGATTGTTGGTTACATTTCCAGAATTTGCCGTGATACAGTTTCAGACCTGCAATGATAGACATCGATTTTCGGGTACATTTGTATTGTTTTGCAAAAGAATATTAATCTGATTTGAGTCTTTATTGTATTTGAGGAAATTGTAATCAGATTTGAGACTGTTATTTCATTATTGATGCATTATTATATTTTATAATTGGTAAATGTTATTTGCAATTATAAATATTGCCTGGCATCTCAACAAATCAAATCAAACAAGCAAGGATTTGGTAAATCTAAAGTAATTAAACAAGGCAGAAAATTTGTATTCGCAAGAGTCCACCTAGGGTGGGTTCTTACATAACTTCGGTGGGAATCGTCATTTGTAAGCTAGAAACCTCAACTGTTGAATTAGTAATGGTTCACATTTTTAAAGGAGATTTGGAAGTTTATCTTTTTCTTGTTGGGATTCCATTATTCTATCTTATGGAAGCTTTTAAAATTACCTCATGGTTGTTTTAAACCTCAAAAATCAATGGATAAAAACAAAGTGGTTTGGATTCCCCCTATTTCTCCAATGGTATATCATGTGTTGGATGTATAATTCATATTCAAAAGGGAGTTGTTCTATCAGCTCTAATCAATAAACTTCCAAGTGGTTCTAACAATGAAGCAAGGGTGCAAGCTCTTCTGACAGGTTTACATTTGGATTTGAAAGAAAATATCAAGAAAATCACTATAGAGAGAGATTCCCTTAATATAATAAATTGTTTCAAAAATAAATCTTTCATAAACTGGAGAATAAAATATATTCTTCAGGAGGCTTGGGAGATGTTGGAAAAACTTGACTTCTTTGAGATCCGACATTGTTATAGAAGAGGTAATACGGAAGCTGATTTTTTTGGATAATTTAGCTTGTGATTAAGAGCAATCTTTCACAATGCTGACAAGTCCAATTCTCTGTTACCTTCTTGGCATTGGGGATGCATTGGGGATGTTGTGGCAAAAGATACCTCTTCATCAATAAATTCGGGTTTTTTTCTAAACTTAGTTTTAATTTGGTTTGATCATCAAATGATTTAAGAGCTCATTTTGAGATTTAAATATCTATTTAATATAGATATCTTTGAGCTCCGACTTCACACATTGCAATCATGAATTCTACATATTTCGTCCTTAATAATGAAATCATCTTCAATCACATGTGTAATTTAACCCTGTACAACGCTGTTAAAGTGGTGTCCACAACATTATTAGTTGTCCTTGCTCCTTCCTCCTTGCTCATATGATTTGAAGTGTTGTGGCTATTTATCCTATCACTCTACCCCTTTTTCCTACGCTCTTGATGCAGGAGCATCCTTGGTTCTTGGCAATCTTGCATCAACCAAAAAAAACATTTCTTTTCAGTTTGTTTCCTGTTTTTTTGCAACTTTAGGATTTTTCTTTGCGTTTCTTTGCATTTGCTCACCAGATCCTGCAGAGCTGGATTTTGTTTGTGGACAGGTTCATCTACCTTATCCTAAGTCCACAGGACATTTGGATTCTTATCCGGCAAGTTATCACTTCCGGAATTTGAGACAATTTTCTAGCTTGGAACATCAAAACAGCTTGGACCTGTTTGCTATTGGCAAATCTTGTGGATCATTCCCATAGCTTGTGGATCTTCAATTCATTGTTTCCAATGTTCCTTGGCGTGTGGCCAACCTTCCCTTAGGTCCGCACTTCATCCTTGGGATTTTTCGGAGGGATCTCTTTGGCAGAGGCCGACCTGGTGGTTTTACACGTTTCATCTTGTTCATCGGCTGTTGTTTCATCTTGGGCCGATGCAAATCATTCTTGATTATAAAAATCAATGTAAATGAGCATTAGGATTAAGCAATCAAAGCATAGAAGATAAATTTGGAGGTTAAGAGGTCCGGAGTGGCCAATATTGTATTTGGGCATGTATGTAGTCAAGCTGGTGAGCCGAATTCTATAAGCCTGCATGTTGCCGGCAGATTTTGTAATTGATTTTCATGATATAATTAAGTCTTTTTTGCATTGCCTCCATCACATTGTCTTGTTTCCGTTGTGTTCACTCTTGTTGCACGGTCCAGATTGTTCTCGTTGAGGACCCTCCCACCGTGACTTCACCAAGTGGTATCAGAGCAAGATTTTGTTTCGGAGATTGCGTGTCCTATAAGAATTTGTTGTAGGGTGGCAGATTGTGGATTCAGCATGCGACTGCAGAGGATTGGCGTGGAGATGGCGCGAAGAGAAAATGCTAGAGGTGTTGGAGCGCATGGAAATGCAAACCCTATTGTGATGGAAATGTTGAGAGGAATTGCAGCCCGATTGGAAGCTATAGAAAAGGCCTAGAGAAGAGGTCAACATGTCAAAGATGTGAGTGACGATAAATGAAGTAGTTGAAGAACAAGGAGCAAATCCACTAGCGAATGACCCAGATGAGGAAAGGTTTATAAGAGCCCTGTCAAGAGAGAATACTAGACCGAATTATGATGGCAAGTTGGATTCAGATGAATTGTTGGATTGGATCACGGAGATGGAAAACTATTTTGATTTTGAAGGCACCGCGGAAGATAGGAAGGTGAGATATGCTTGCACTAAGTTGAAAGGTCACGCATCTCTTTGGTGGGAACATTTGCAGGTAGATAGACAAAGAAGAAGCAAAGAGAAGATCAAATCTTGGGAGCAAATGGTCAGCAAGTTGAAATCAAAGTTATGATATGCATATTTGAAATTTCTCTATATTTGTAAAAACCCCCCTATTTTTTTAATAGTTGTCCCTTGTCTTTTCCCCCCGAAAATGACCCAAAAATACTGGAAACACATCTCGGCATCCCCTGTTGTCCCCGAAACTCCATGGAACATAGCAATGAAGTGTTTGTGTCTTAGTCAATATCTCAAGTGATAATCAACATTTCCAATTGCTTGACTAATGTGATGATGATCATATTCCCAAATTGCATCATCCTAATCAAGTTAACTTTCTAACTTTGCTTAAATCTTTTGAAAGTATCTAACTTGATCACATTTTCATTTCAATCCTCTGACTTGGGAAGGTTAATCTTGCGATGCACTTCATCCTGATGATGCTTGCTTCGACTTCATGGTGCCTACAATTGACTTGAATAGCTGGATTGTGTTTCAGTTTCAGCATCTTTGGTCTTCTTCGGATCTTCCTATTGAGGTGGAGCTATCTTTTATTGAGGTGGAAATGATTAATGCTGGAGAAGATGGGAGGTGTTGTTGTTGACTCTGTGGCCAACTGCTCTCATGGGTTGGGTTAAATCCGGCGTTTGTGTTGGTCGTTGATAGTTCGATCTTTTGGCGCAACAACAAACAATTCCAACAATTGGTATCAAAGCCTTGGGTCACAGGTTCTTGTCTCCCTTTAGTGAGTGTTGAAGGATCAATCGGTGCTGAGGGGGAGATTGTTGACTTCATGGTCAGCACCTCCTTGGGGAGTCGTGACGTGGCTTAACCGCCTCCTATGGTTCGGATTAAATTTGGCATTTGTATCAAACATTAATAATTCAAGTTTTTGGCGCAATGGCAAATGATTCCAACAGCTACTTGGGGGTTGTCGGTGCCTTGTCTATTGGCTGTGAAGGAGTTGTTGCTATCTTTTTATTTTACCCCTTCCCTTTATCTCTTATTGAGGTGGAGAGTTTGTTGGGGAAGGAAAGCTCTGTGTTGGACCTTCTCAAGGTTAAGGTTAAAGGAGCCTTGCCAAAACCCATTGTAATGGTTGAGGGAGTCTAGTAAATCCCTATGTGGGTTGTCTTTTATGGTGCCTTCGGCCTTCCTTTCTTATAGCTAGTTCTTCAATGTTTAGTATTTGATATTAGGCTATGGTTGGGCTGTTGTTTGTTGATGATTGTATCCTAGTGCAGTTGTCTTTATTTGGGTTCCAAATCCGTGTAAAATCCAAGGGTTTTAGGTCCCTTCAAAACCTATTGTAAGTGGTTTCGGGTCTCCTCAAAACCTATTTGATCCTTAATAAAAAACAAATCAAAACAAAAATTGGTGCTTAAGGTTAAAGCCTACACGACACAAACGATGTGTGTTATTCATTCAATGAATCATTTGATAAATGTGACATTAATAAAGCTTCTTTTGAAAAAATGGTAAGGTTGGAGATAATGATAATTTAGAATCTACAAGTCTTGATAATTGGGATAATAATGATAAAGAATGTTCTCCAAAGACTTTTGGCTTTAAGAGAAAGGAATAAATAGGATATATAAGCTAAGTTACCGATTCAGGTACAAATACGGATACAAAATCAGGTACGGATTTGCAGAATTGACAAAAAAACAAACTTGGGTACAGATATGGGTACGGGTACGTCCGTACGTGCACACACACACACACACATATGACATAAAATCAACTCCAATGATATAAAAGCAGCTGAGAGCAAATGTAATCTTGAATTTATTTAGTTTATGCCAGACTGAAATTAAATCAAAATAAACTCTCATATAGTGAATTGCATAGATGCAGCAACTGATTTAATTAATGATGCTCAATTAGGTCTTGAAACCCTCAGAAAATATGGACAATACCAGATCCAGTCATCAAGTTAGTAGGACAGTAAAATGTAATGATAAATAATGCCACTATAACTATTGGGAGATCTCAGACCTGATTACTAATCAATATGATAACCAGCTAACCAATAAGAAATCACTAATAGCAGTTTCACATCCTTGTGACAGTACAAAGAAATCAACAAAAATAGAAATAAATATCAGATTGCACCAATAATGACAGGTTGTGTATTTATGACAATTGCAATTTGAATGGTAGTTTGGGTCAGATCACACCCCTTATAAAAGGTTGCAGCGTATATGAGATTGCAATTTAAATAGTACAGTTTGCACCCAGCACTAATTTATTAATTTGCCCCAAAATTAGGCACAGCAGATGATGAATAATTACTGTTGACCCAGCCACCTGGGAAGGACCCTAAAGGAATCCAAGGGGAATCAGACTCGGACCACGACCTGGGCAGAATCAGAATCAGGATCCAGGGGTTTTAGTGAAGAATCGGTAACTTGGTAATATAAGAACAGTTTATAAAGATCCTACTAAACCAAGAGTGCGGACAAATAAAGAAATACCTAGAAATGGAAAAGCAGATAACATTACAAGTATAACTAGTTCTAACAAATCTATTCAAGATATGCAATGTTCTCATTGTCATAGGAAAGGATATATTAAAGAGAGATGTTGGGATCTTCATCCTTGCAGCTTGTGTGGATTGAAGAATAATTCTAATAAAATGTGTTGGATTAGAGAGATAAAGAAAGAATATATTAAAAATTATATACAAGCAAATTGTGGATGGATTGATGGACCTAAGTGGAAAAAGGTAACATATATGTTTAAGAAGTTTTACAAGCATAAATATTCATATGTAAGAAATGAAAGCAATCAAGAAAATGTTAAATATTTGAGTAGATATAGAGCACACCAAGGTGGGTGTTGCTAAGTGTGCCAAAGTGGGTGCTGCTAAAAGAAGTAAAGTTGAAAGAGACCAACTCAACTTGCAACTTAAAACATGATTGAAACATACACCTCAGAGAACTTTTGAAATTTATGCAGTCATCCAAGTAACAACAGAAACTCAGATGATTATCTCTTCATATGTTAAATATGATCATATTCTGTTCCAAAATCTTGACTTCAGATTATGAATAAAATATTTAAGGTAGTAGTAATTAAGCTAATCACAAAATGTAATAAGCATTGCAGATGGAAGCATATAAATCTAAGAAGAACCTGTTGTAGCACTTTCCAAGTGAATATAAAGTGATTGCATACAAACTGATTGAACACAAACTGCTTGTAATATGTCTGACCCTACTTACATCCTCCGATGTGTTGATACTGATGTATACAACTAAGCCAGGAATGACTTCTTTTCGCTAATACACCTTTGCTTTGTTGTGTCAATAGAGAACAGCAAAGGACCCTTGTCTTCAGTCTACCTTGCTCTGCACTGAGTGGTCTTTGTTGCTCCTGCATAAACAATTTGGCCTAGGCAATGGCAATTTGGTAAAACTCGGGCATAGGATGATGTCGTCCTACCCAAGACAATGTCTTCTCAAGTTTGTGTCTGAGAGGACCTAGATATTCGTTTGATGTATTTGGTGTGAAATTCGTTAATGATGTTCTACTACAAGAAAACCTTTATTTATACCTTTCGAAACATAAACCGACCTAGGACAGTTTAGAGTAGGTCGGCCCAAAATAAAAATAAATTTTATTTATTTTTTAGTTGAGAGGTCGGCCCCAACAAAAAGTAGATTTATTTAATATTTTTATTTATTCATAATTAGATTATTATATAATTAATAAAATAATATTTAGTTATTATTTATATATGAAATTAGGGCTGGCCAATGCAACCAAATCAGGGACATTAGAAACTTAGACAATGTAGATATGAGAGGAATAATATAGATTTATATTGTTATGTACCTGTTGACGTGTATTTAGTACACTATCAAACACATAATAAAATACCCAAGGGTACCTTATCCTCTCTTGAGTAAAGCCTCTGAATGCTGAAGATATCGCGAAAAGGATCAATCAAGGTGACTTCAAGGTTCTTCGCTGTAGGATCTCTACGTGTGGATAAGCACCAGTGGTCGTTGTGAATGTTGTTTCTTCAAGGGGTCTTACGCACTTTGAAAGCTGGTCCGTGTTGCTCTCACTCGACTGCAAGAACAGGATTTTTCCTAATACTAACAAATTCTCAAAAAATCAAAAGATAGGGTTTTCAAGAGATGAATTCTAATCTAATCCTAAGAATGACTCAATGTAGGCTAGACTTGGTAAGATTCTACCAATTTCAGTATTGCCAATGAATTACAACTCTACTGGAATTGATGCGATCTTCTAAGGTGATTAGTGGTTTTCAAATCATCAAGGATTATGGATACTATCATGAAGATACATATCAATATTTCAATAATGATTGAATGTTCAAGCAATCTCAAATTCTCCAGTTGACCACACAAGGCGTTCTTACAATCAGTAAGAAGCTAGTGGTATGGATATGAATCTCACCAAAAATCAAGCACAACACTTAGTCCTTCAAACTTAAATACTACTTCGACTGAGAATGATTCAAGAAGATAAACAACCATGAAGATAGCCACAATTATTGCAATAAAACACCATAACTTCAATATTTTATTGATCTCAAAGCCAAATAGACAACAATTGTTCAAAATTCTTTCTTCACTACTCAATCTTGCTACACAATAACTTTCTCTCTAAGCTCTTCTAATCTCTAATTTCTAATTTGATCTCATCTAATACCAAAATGAAAATGAGTGAGGGTATATATAGCATCCTCAATTACAATGAACGGCCCAGATCGAAAGAAGATCAATGGCTAAGATTTCGACACCTAAACCCTAATTAGGGTTTATTACAAAAAGTTCCCCTTTTAGATAAACATTATTAAATGCATAGCCAAATATTTAATTGGCACAAAAGTCGAGGAAACATAGACCAATGATAATTAAGATGCCACATCATCCTATAACAACCTTTCTTCTAGAACCTTGTTCCCTTTCCTATGCTCTTTCTTAGCATATCCAACGAATCTGGACACAATTCCTTCGATCTCAGCAATAGGAATCTCGAGAAGATTCTTCATTCGTTCCTCCAAGTGAATGACCTAATCGAAAGTAGTGAGAAGAGCTGTTTCCCATCCAGGTTTGAGTTCTTTGATCTTCTCAATCAGGAGCATGGTAGTGAACATCAGGTCTCGCTGCTCATCTGTGATGACATTTTCCTCTTTGCAAAAGATGACTTTGATTCTATCCTCCAACTCTTGGATGTCCACATCTGTCTCAATCTCGGTTCGTCGATGAAGGATGGTACACAACACTTCAAACACTTTATCCTGAATTGGATGGATGACACTTTCAACTTGACTGCATTTGGTGCTGATGTCTTCAAAAAGGACCTCTTTCATTTGGAGCAGATCTGACCACTATAGTAGGTTATGAGTTCCTCCATCCATTATCTTTTCTTGTGCCAGGATCCGTCTTGGTGTTTGCCTTATTACTTGCAGGACAGGAATAATAACATCTCTAGTATGAGCAAAAGCGGCTACAGTTATCAATAGATTATGGATAATCTCAAGGACCTGGATAGCTCGATGAATTGTCTTCATCATCCTTGTTGCAAATTCAACGGCTACCGTGTGGGATTTATCAATCCAAGAACTCATAAGCTGAACCAAGCTTTTGACCCTTTCTGCTTTGCCAACTGATTCAAGAGGAAGTGCTTGCACAGGAGATACTGTTGGATCCTGACGTTTCAAGGGCTGATTGAGATGACTAAAGTAGCCTCTCCAAGCACCAACCTCTCTCTCAAGCTTCTTATTCTTTTCCACTTCTTCCTTAAGTTTGTCCTTAAGTGCCTCAAATGAATCGGTTGCCTCATCCATTGCCTGTTCAGTAGTGAGTGTACCAAGCTCAAATGTTTCTATGTCATACTCATCTACAAGAATTTCACCTTCATACTTGTCCACTACTGGTGTAGCTATTTGCAATTTCCTTGATCCTGCTTCATCTCTTATCACCTTGGACATCTTGGTGGCCTTCTTCTTTTCTGTCACCTCTTGAGAATTTCCTATAAGGCTCTCTAAATCAATTACATTCTCCTCTTCTTCAATCACAATCACCCTTGTCAGTCTCTCTTTCAACCAATCCGGGATGGCAGATCTTGTTTCTCTAACTTGTATTTCCTGGGGCAGTGGTTCATCTTCTCGGAGAGGAGATGTCACTTCATCATCATTTCCCTGATCTTCCTGTAGTTCATTAGTTCGGGGAGATTGACTTGATGAATGCTGAAGTGTCTATCCATTGTCTGACCTATCATTTTGCACCATGGATTCCACAGATTCATCAACTTCAGGTACCATCTTCTCTTGACCTTCAGCTTGACTTGCCTTCTTTCCATGTCGAGAAGATGTGCCTGATGGGCGATCTCGATTGGCCTCCTGCTTCTTCTTGGAAGATTCTCTTTTCTCAGGTCTTTCTTTCCTCTTTGCACCTCTAGGATGAGAAGTGTCCTCACTTACGCTTGCTCCTCCTTCCTCTGGTCTTTCCTACAAAGTAAAAGTCATTGGTATGTTCTGCTCTCTCAACTTCTGATGTTGTATGTCCACCCATCTGCGAGTACATGATAAAACTGGAGCCATCAAAGCTCTCAAGTCCAAAATCTCAAGCTCGTTCCAATCTATCTTCACTCTCTTATCTTCTTTGTCATAGGATGACTGGAGGTATCTGCCATTGTCCTGGCCCTGATCAACTACTCTGTAAACCTTGCATTTTCTGATGAAATCTAAAGGCAATCTGGAATGCATCTTCCTTTTAACTTCTAAATCACTTGAGAGATTCATCCAAAAGTCTTCCACCTGAAACTCATGTTCGTACTTCCTAGCAACTGTCTCCTCCATATAACCATAAGGATCAAAATTCTCCCGCAGGGCAAAGAAGGTAAATGAATACAAGGCTAATTCCTTCTCTGCATCCTCCGAAGCTTGAGTATTAGGACATACCTCAACTAAATTCCCCAATATGATAGGTATGGGAACTCCATTTCCATGCTTGTGTCTAGATACTTTTGCACAAGCTGCCAACTGTCTGGTTACCTCAAGTAACACTATTCTGTCTGTCGGATATCTCGGCAACATGTAGAGAGGTGAAGGACACCCATGAACTCTGATGTATGTAAACTTTTGAAACTGGATGAACCATGCACCATAGCTCTTTACAAGCTCTTGTGCATCTTGAGATAGTCGATTGTGAATCCTGCCTTGCAAAATCCTAGTGATGTTCATCGTGAAAGTATCATTGACTAACTTGTAGTCACTTCTAGACGGATGATGCAGATGAACATAAGAGTCACAAACTCTCACTTCTCTAGGTCCTCTTCCAATCACTCCTTTGTGAGGTAGCCCTGCATACTCGAAACTCCTGATCAAGGCATATATGACATATGAGCCCATATGGAATGATTTGGTAGGCCTTAGTCTTCTCAACTGCATGTCCAGGCTATTGCTAATAATTCTAGCCCAATGAAGCGTTCCTTTTCCTTGGACTATCACTTGAATGAAGAAGAACATCCACTTTTCGAAGTAGAAGGCCTGAGGAGCCCCTATAACTCAGTTGAGCAATGTTATCAAATCTCTGTACTCCTCCTGGAAGTCGATCCTATGTGGTGCGTTGGGAATCTTGTTCAAGCGAGGACGACTTTTGAGCAACCAATTCTTGTTGATGAGGTTCAAACAGGTGTCAGGATCATCTTCATACATCGACTTGGCTCCCTCCAAACTTTTGTAAATCATATCTTTATGCTCTGGAAGATGGAGAGCCTCACTTATAGCCTCCTCTGAAAGATAAGCTAAGGTGTTCCCCTCCTTGGATATGACCGATCTTGATTGTGAGTCATAATGGCGGGCACACTCGATCATTAGTTCATGACACTGGACTGCTGGAGGGAAACCTGCCGCCTTGATGATGCCACTTTCAATTATCCTCTTCGCAACAGGTGATGGCTTGCCAATGTAGGGGACCTCTCGAAACTTCTTCACACTGAAGTTTCCCAAGTTGGTATCTCTAATATTGCTCCATTTGGACACAATCCTGGTCTTCAATTCGTCATTCTTCTGATCTTCCTTGATGAGAGTCAGATGACTAGTGGATGCTCCTGCCTTTGGAGTCACCATCTTGACACCTACACAACATTTCACAATTAGTAATATATCTTGAAGTGTAGAAATCTAGACTTAAGATTTTCTAATTAGGAAACTTCATGATAAGTCTTGAGTTATCATTTCCTAATTAACCATGCAATATTTAGGTTTTTCCAAAACAAATGTTCAAAAATCAAATCTTCAACAAGGGTGTTAAGGTGATTTTTCCATACCTCCTCTTGAGTATTAAACTCCAAGAAATGATGTAAAAATAGATGAATTTCGCTAGGCAAAGTGTAGATCAAAGCCCTCTCTTGAATGAATTGCGCCTCTTCTATCTTTTGAAAAGATAAAACTTCACCTCCTTCTTGTCTTCAACACTTGAAAGATATTCGCTCCAAGCAAACCAGATTTCGCAGCTCTCCAATTTCGCACTTAAGGAAATGATTGAATGATTTGAACTTGAAACAATGCCCTTCTATTATATAGGGCGCTCACCCTCTTCTCTCCAAGGCCGACTTGGCTAATAAAAGGAGGTAAAAGATAAATAAAATTCCAAAAAGGGGGCCGACTTGGCAAAATGAACGCAAAATAGTGCCTTGAGCGCTTTATTTTTAATTTTAATTTAATAAAAATTAATTTTAAATGCCTCCAAAATAGAAGTTCGATTTTCTAAGGCTTAAAATCAATTTATTAAATGCCAAAATGCCTTTAATTTAATGCTAATTTAACTTTAATTTTCCAAATGCCTCAAAATTAGCAATGTTGGCAATCAAGTGCAATTTGGGGAATATTAATTTTTAAAACAAGGCTTGATTAAACTCCATGATGATTTCGCCCTGGACCCTCTCTGAGGGTCAGGAGCGATTTTTTAATTTTAGCCTTGAATACTTCGCATCTTGACTTGAAAATCTCCTGGAGGGTAAATTGATATCTAGTTAATGTATTGCACTCCAAATTTGACATCTTACGTGAGGAAAAATAGGTGGAAGTGTAAATTTCACTCTAGACCCTCAATAAGGGTCAGAAGCGATTTTTCATTTTCTAGCTAAAAACCACCTCAACTTGATTGTTGACCCTTCAATGTCACTCCCAAAATCCATTTCCTTGCTCTGTAGAGTTAATTCATCAACAATTTTGGAGGAAAAAATGTCCTTAAAGGCAATCTCGCCCTAGACCCTCAGCAAGGGTCAGGAGCAATTTTTCCATTTTTGCTTAAAATTAGCATTTTTCAACGTTAAAAACCTCTTCAAGACATTTCAACTAGGCCTTCTCACTGACTTGCAAACTTAGCTTTATCAAATTTTGGAGAAAAGGTGGGATTTTGAGGTTTTTTGCCCTGGACCCTCAGCAAGGGTCAAGAGCGATTTTTTATTTTGTGACTAAAATCATCAAGTTTCAAAGGCAAAACATTATTCATCATGCTTTTGGAGGTCTCTTCGCCTTATCCTAACCTTGCCTTAGCACCATTTTGAAGAAAATATGCATTTTTTGTGTTTTTCGCCCTGGGCCCTCAGCAAGGGTCAGGAGTGACTTTTTCATTCTAGGCATATTCCTTCATCTTTTGGATTCCAAATTGCCTCTAAGGCACAAGACATTACATTTTCTTCCCATCCACACAAAATTTTGTCTCAATTCCTCAAACAAAAGAGAGAATCCTGAAAAATTGTTGTGGGCCCTCTCTGAGGGTCAAGAGCGATTTTTGATTTTGGGTTGATTTCCTCTTTTTTTGATCATCCAAATTATATTCAATGGGTAGAACATGTTTTCCTTCATCCCTTCCAATCAAAAAATCACCTTGATCTTGCAAGAATAGTGCACTTTTGAAAATCTCGCTCTGGACCCTCTCTGAGGGTCAGGAGCGATTTTTGCTACCTGGACCAAAATGCTTCACTTTTCATCTCGAAATTTCTTTGCTAAAGAAGATTTCATCTTGCTTCACGCTATGAATATAAATTTATGTCCAAGAAAGGTCAAAAAATGTGCACAAAAAGAAAATCGCTCTGGACCCTCTGTGAGGGTGAGGAGCGATTTTACCTTTCCTGGGCAAAACTCCTTCAATTCATCATATTCAATCAAGTCGGGACACTTTATCATGCTCACTTCATCCACCCCCATGCCTTTGACATCTCAAATCGATCAAATAAGGCTAAAAATGACCTTTATAAGATTTTTCGCTCTGGGCCCTCTCTAAGGGTCAGGAGCGGTTTTCCTGTTTTCAACAAGGTCCTTCATCATTTCAAGTCAAAACTTCTTCAGGCGGATGGAGAAAGGCATTTATTTTCCATTCATGATCAAAACTTGGTCTCTTTCCATTTCAAAATGAAGGAAATCAAAATCTCGCCCTGGACCCTCAGCAAGGGTCAAGAGCGATTTTTCCTTCTTAGGCCAAAAATCATCACTTTTCCTGTCTTCGAAACTTCAATCGCCTTTAGTGATGTTCAATCATCCTTCTGGGAGACCCTGCACAAAACAAATTAGAAAAGTCAGTGACAAATATGACTTAAACAATATTTTCGCCCTGGACCCTCAACAAGGGTCAGGAGCAATTTTACCCTTTTTGGCCAAACTGCTTCAAATTTAAGTCTCAAACTGCTTCACAAGGCAAAGCCAGGTCATTTTCAAGGTCGGGAACCAGTTAGCAAGTCCATCAAAAACAAGAAATTGCACTCAGGATAAAATTCGCCCTGGGCCCTCTCTGAGGGTCAGGAGCGATTTCTCTGTTTCAGGCATCATCTTACTTCAAAAAAGTGATCAAAACCTACCCAGGCAAGAACACACAATTTCTCTTTCAAAATGCTAACACTTAGTCAAAATTGGATTTTACCCTAAAAACCCTTATTAGACCTAACCTGAGACCTATTTGGCTCTCCTGAAAGACTTACCTTATTTCAATCATCTCAATTCTTCGGGAGGACACTTAACAATTCTCCAAAATTTGACTGGACTCAGCCTGAATGACATCCAAAAGAACCCCTAAGGTTTAGCCCTAGCCCAGGCAGACAACTCAATTACTCAAAACCCTAAAAACAAAGAGAAGAACAAGCAGAGAGAAAGCCAAAAACGAAGCGAAAAGAGGGGGTCCCCATTTTAATGGGGCGATGTGCGAAATGGTCACAACAGTACCCTAGATAGATATTGGACAAATTGTTGATTACAGGCTTGCATTACAAGGAGCAAGCATTACATGTTTGAGATCTTGATGCGCTATGATACTCGCCCTGGCAAGAGTTGCACTAGTTATCTTTGCCCTTCAATCTTTATATTGTTACTTCCCTTTGATGTTCCTCTCTAGCAATGATTGCCTTCTTGTTTAGACTTGGAGTCCAGATCACTTTGTTAGGAATCGCACATATATTTGAGTGAGAATGTGATCCTTATG
Organism: Cryptomeria japonica; assembly: GCF_030272615.1. Classification (NCBI taxonomy): domain Eukaryota; kingdom Viridiplantae; phylum Streptophyta; class Pinopsida; order Cupressales; family Cupressaceae; genus Cryptomeria; species Cryptomeria japonica. The sequence continues at coordinate 545,255,974 of NC_081405.1, forward strand.
GACTTGCTCAGACTAGTGGATGCGATTAAAGATGCAACGCTCAAAGCAAACAAACTGGGAAAGCGAATAGGTAGGGGTTTTCGTCCCTCCAATACCAGTTACTAAGATTTCTGCCCCAACAATAGCAACATTCCTTTAATGCCTTTAACAAAATAAGACTTTGGTGATCTCTTCACATCCGCCACCTGAATATATATAGATTTCTCTTTTAGTCGGCCAAGATTAAAAATATGACCTAAACAAATCACCAACAAATCAGGCTCCAAGATAAAAAAATATTAATAATGTTTATAAAATGATAACCGCCACAAGCTGGAAAAGTCAGCCTAGAACTTTATTTTAAAATATTTAATAATTTCATTTATTAAAATTTTATATATTAATTATTTGATTTTGGGGGCTGGCCAACCCAACCAGAAAATGGGGACATCACAATCCTCTTGTCCCAAGATTGCTTGTCCTCAAGCAATCCATACTTGCATACCCAAATTGAATCTCAGGGTCCAATAATAACTTTAGAGCAACTGCTCCACCATTCAATTGCACTAATTTGAGATAAACATCTCTCTTCCACACTCCATCACAGTACTTATCAACCCTAGAACAAGGGAATGTAAATGTTTTGTGGACCACCTCCATGTAGTGCATAATCATGGGACTTTATAGATAAACCTGTAGCTCTTCTATATGGCCCTCAATCTCAAATAAAGCAATCATCACAACATCACAACTAATATTTTTCATTGTATAGAATAGACCAATCATGATGCAACTCTATCCATACCTGGAATTTGGGCTGATGTTTCATGGACATTATTATCCTTTGTCATTGAGGAATCCTCTGGCTTGTCATATTCAAACTCTGATCTTTCTTTCTATTCTACTTTCACCACTTCTTTCCTGGCCTCTTCATGATCCTCTATACTCCTCAACAGCTAAGGTTCCACCCTCGTTGTTGTTGAATATTCCTCTTCTTTTCTTAATCGTCATATGCTACCGTAAATTTCTCTTCCCCTTGGATTTATCCAATCCAAATATCTCAAATAATCAGAAATACGGACCTAATTTGATTAGACAGACCTAAATACTCTTCAAAGTTTTTGACGGCTTCAAATGTATACCATTTCTGATCCCATCGTTCCAATTTGAAACTTTCCTTTCATGGTTTTTTTCCGAATCTTCTTCTCCTTGGTTCATACATTTTAACCTCAAAATAGTCAGCAAAGAATAGATCTTGACGTATGGCTGGTCTAAAGTTCATATATTTGGCATGACATATAGCCACTTCTTTAGCAAGTTTTTCTGATCGACATTCTTCCCTTAGGGATTTTGAGTCCGTCTTTCTAGCAATTTGGCTTGGAATAGCATAAATAATGTCATCAGATCCATATCTTCTTATATTTATGGATTCACATCACCAAACCATAGGTTGGCAAGAACGTGGCTCTGATACAACTGAAATATATTAGTGTCGAAAATTGCAATATTGCAATTTCTAATCTTACTTTCAGATTTGGAAGTGGAATTAGCTCCCTATTCCATACATCTTCACAAGTGACAATGGATTCAAAAGGGGCTTCAGGAGGCTTAATGATAATTTGGAAGCCTTCCCAAGTTAAAGTTGATGGTATTGCTTCAAATAGAAATTGGATCCTGGCTAAAGTTTCCCATCTTCAGTCTAATACAACCTTCTTTGTTATAAACACTTATGGTCCAGTTTCTCCTCTCAAAAAATGACTCTTATGGTCTTCCTTAGATGAAGTCTTGTCTTCATTAACTAAGGAACAACTTTTTATAGGAGGAGACTTCAATGCTATTAGAAGAGCTTCTGACAAAAGGGGAGGATTAATCTGCTTAGGTGGATCTCAGCAGGACTTCAATGACTGTATTGATAGGAATGGTCTATTGGAAATAGACTCAGGTGATTTGTTCACTTGGACAAATAGAAGGAAAGGATTTAACAACATGGCGGAAAAAATAGATAGATGCTTTTGGCAAGGAGATCTGAGGCTCTTTCCATTCTCTCCCTCCTATTCTGTTATCCCTTGCCCAGGATCAGATCATTATCCCATTTTGCTTTCTTTGCTTGGCAATAAGGAAAGCTACAAAGCCCCATTCAGGTTTGAGAACATGTGGATGAAGGATCCAAACTTTCTCACTTTGATAGAAAACTGGTGGAAGGAAGCATCGTTTGAAGGCTCAAAACTCTTTTGCTTTACTGCTAAGCTGAAAATTGTAAAGCAGAAACTGCTTCGATGGAACTCGCAGCACTTTAAAAATATCTTCTCAACAAAAAGATTGATAGAAGAAAGAATGGCAACACTAAATGATAAGATCATCCTGGAGGGAATGGACCAGGATTCCTTCCATCAAGAAAAGATGCTTCTCTTGGAATATGAGGATATTTTATCTAAAGAAGAAATCTTCTGGAAACAAAAATCTAGAGAGAATTGGCTTAGAATGGGAGACAAAAATACCAAGTTTTTTCACAATGTAACAAAGATTAGAAGGGGTAAGAATTGGATATCAAAACTGGAGTCTAAGGATAACCAAATCACAGAGGACCCTGATGAGATTAAGAAGGAAATTACCACCTTCTTCTTTAATCTTTTAAATAACCTAGATGGATCCCAATTGTCGGAGCAAAAAAAGATGTTGGAAGTGATCCCCAAGATTATCACAGATGAGCAGAATCAAAATCTTAATGAGAGAATAAAGCTGGACGAAGTATTTCAAGCCCTTAATCAACTTCCCTCGGGTAAAGCTCCTAGCCCGGATGGTTTTCCTACAGATTTCTTTAAGAAGTGTTGGCATATCTTAGGTCAGGATCTTGCGGAAGCTCTGGAATGCTCAAGAAGATCAGGAAGAATTCTAAAGGAAGTAAACAACACATTTATTGCCCTCATCCCAAAGAAGGAGAATGCATTAAATCTGGGAGATTTCAGACCCATTTCTCTATGCAATACAGTTTACAAAATCCTTTCAAAAGTCATGATGAATAGAATGAAGCCCCTCATGGAATCTATTATATCAGAAGAACAAACAGGGTTTGTATCAGGCTACTCAATTCTTGATGGGGCAATAATAGCGCAAGAAGCAATCCACACTCTTCAAAGCACAAAAAGACCAGGTATGATTATTAAAGTAGATATATCAAAAGCTTATGATAGTGTAGATTGGCGCTTCCTTTGCAAGGTTATGCAAGCTTTTGGCTTCGCAAAACATTGGATTGACTGGGTATTTGAATGCATTTTCACTCCGAAATTTTCAATCCTGGTAAATGGGAAACCAGAAGGTTTTTTCTCCTCTTCAAGGGGAATCAGACAAGGAGATCCTATCTCTCCTTTTCTCTATATAATAATGGGGGAGGTATTGGGAAGGACAATTAAAAGAAGCCATCTGAACAATTTTTTAGAGGGAATCAAAGTAACTAGAAACTTTGCAGTCACACACCAGCAGTTTGCAAATGATAATATCCTTTTGGGGGCAGCAAAATCAAAGAAGCAACCCACCTAAAATAGATATTAGAAACCTCGGGAGAGCTTCAGGCCAAATAAGAAACAAGGATAAGTTGAAGGTCTATTTCTTCTTTACCTCTAAACTCTTGCAGTCTAAAATACTTAGAATTCTGGATTGCAATGAAGGCTCTCTCCCTTGTATCCATTTGGGCATCCCAATTGATCAAGGCGTGAGGAATACTAAATCTTGGGATCCTCTTAAGCTAAAAGTGGAACAGAGCTCAAATTCTTGGAAAGGAAAATGGTTGTCTTGGGCGGGTAGACTTGTGATGATTCAAGCAGTGGTCTTGAATCTACCCATTTATCTATTATCCATCCTATCCCTCTCAACAAGTGCCAATGCCTTTTTAATTAAGAACATGAGAAATTTTTTTTGGCAAAATACTGAGGAAAAACATAAAATTGCCCTAATTGCATAGGAAAAAATAATCAAGCCTAAGATCCTAGGGGGTTTAGGCATTAAGGATCTTAAACTGCAAAACAAAGCTTTAGGGGCCAAACTAGTATGGAAGTTCATAAAGAATCCCAACATCACATGGGCCAGAATGCTAGCAACCAGAGATCACACAGGATCAATTCTAGGGAAAATGGCAAAGACGATTCCTCCGGACACAAATAATATAGCAGAATTCAAAGAATTGCAATTTGGATTGATAGATTGCATAAAGCATGGTTTAAAAACCATTTTAGTGGAGGGCGATTCAGAGATAGCAATAAATGCAATCAAGATGAAAAAACTCCAAATTGGAGATTGTAGGGAATCTTAGACAATGTAAGAGCAAGCCTGGCTAGAATTGAACACTATGAAGCAAAGCACATCTATAGAGAAGCAAACTCAGAGGCAGATGCCCTTTCGAAAATTGCTACCCAAGGAACCTACATCTACAGGTGGGATCAGGGAAATCTGCCTATTGGCCCAGCAAATCATATCACTTGATAGGTAAAGGCCCTAACGGATACCAAGTTCAAACGCAAGAGACATTCTCAAGGAACCGCGAAAGCTAGTTAAAATGCTTTCATTAGCAGGGCAAACATTAAATTTTATCTTCGGCGGTCAAGTGAAACGACTACCTCCAATTTTGAATTCAAACTTAACTATTTTGGGAAGAGTGGGCCTAGATTTAGTGACATCATCCAAATCGCAGATTTGAGCTAAGCCTTCCCTAAACCACTTTACGAGACCTAGCTGGCAAGTTGTCAAATCCAATTAAGGTTCGCATGGCCCGAACGACAGATTTGGCATGTCGAGGACTAACATCCTTTGCCACCTTAGCTGGCGAATTAAATGCAATTTTGCCCCTCATTATTTGGCGTAAAAGAGTGTGCCTGTCTATTTCTCTGTATTGCCTTCTGCAAGTCGTTATCAATCTCTTGCCAGTTAATCTCAGAGCTCTGTTTCATTTCCTTTCTTGTTTGTTAGCCTGCATTTTCCAATCATGTCGACAGAGCCTCCTTTTGGGTTCATAATGAGCGTCTATCCTAGGCCCACCTCTTGTTTTGGTGCAGATACTCTAATCTCCCTCTCGGCCTCAACGCGCCAAGTCTCCTTCAGAAAGATAACGGACCTGAGACTAAAGCACCTCCTCCTCTACTCGGAATTCCCTGTTATATTGGCAGTCAAGATGATTTTGGGTAGTGGGCATCTAAACAGAGACAAGTATCCACAGGACAACACTAGCATTTCCTCCAAGTTTGTCGCTTCATTGCTGGATTTAAAACTTGCAAAGCAAGCAATTTGGAGCCTCACGAAGAAGCTATTCCCAGAAGAGGTTACCCAAGAGCTTCAAGAAATCCTAAACAAGGCTATCCATGATTCTGAGGCTCCTCGGCCAGGCGACAAAATCTTATTTAATGCTCATGGTGAGCTAATCAACTACTATTCATTTTTGCTGGATTTGAAAGGAAAGGATCTGGATAGACACAGGGTGTTTGCCGGAGTAGGCCTTGGTTATCTTAAATGGTGGTTTTTGGGGAAAAATTCAGAAGACCAGGGCAGAGAGGATGACCTAATTCATTTTGCTAGACTCAATGGCATTCTGCCTATGAAAGCAGAAGACGAGAATCCTCAGGCAGAGCAGGCATGCAAGGGCGAAGCTAGCAAGGTTCGTTGCAAATTTAGACGTGGCCGTGGCAAGGGCCGCCCTCCGAGCAGAGGCCGTGGGAGAGCGAGGAATGTGACTCCTCAATCTAAAGCCACCAATGAAACTACGAGCTAGGTTCCTTATTGAGTTTTGTATAAAGTTTTTTATCTGTTTTAGATTCTCGAACGAGCAATTTTGGCTTTAACAAGTATAATTTCTGTTAATTTGGCAGTAAAGAATCTGCCACTCAGACTCTATAGTTTTTTAAAAATCTTAAGACTTTATATGTTAGGTTCGGAAGGACACTATATGTTTAGTATGGTCTATGTAGTACCCCTGCCCTAATCAATTTCTAATCTCGGTTTAATCTTGGTTAGTTTATCATAATATAATGATTATAGTCAGATGTGTTGATTTAGTGCATATCTGTTAATGTGGCTTTCACACTAGTTGTATGCAAGTTGCTTAGTGTTCCTATTTCATGGTATTAATACCGAGCTAACGCTTTCGTTAAGTTTATATATGTATGCATGTATGACTCTTGGTTGTAGGAGATTTCAAGTACAACGTCGCATGAGTGCGAGGTTCGTCTTCACCTAGATTTGCAGGTTTGAGTGTACCTCTTTAATCCTTAGAGCTAGATTAGGTGGTCGTAAGACTCTAGTTGACCATAGTCGTGCTCAAGTAAGCATTGCCAGTCATCGTCGGTATTCTCTTTTTGTTTGGGTTTGCGAGTCGTCTGTTTGGTTGACCTTCTTGGTTTGCGTGCTTGGTGTGTATAGTTAAATTGAGTAATTTAGTCCCTAGTATTTAATTTGATTAAATATGTGTTTGTGCATTAAGATTAATGGACTAGATTAAACATGGTTTCTTTATGCGATTGTCGTTAATTTGAATTGCTCGATTTTAAATTGGGAGCAAGTTCAATTAGATGGTTAATTTTAATATTAAATGTATTATGTTTATGCCTATGAAAAGAAAGATTTAAATTTAATTGAAATAGAATTAATTTTATCTTCTTGGCATTTTGGTAATAGAAAGGTTCAAATTCAGTTATTTGAAAAAAATCAATTTTAAATTGAAAAGCAATTTAATTTATCTATATAGTTGGAAAATAATGATTTTTGAGGAATTATTTTAAATTAAATTTTTTGGTCAACCTCTCCCATATAACCTAGACTTTTGGAAAATATGGAGGATGGAATTTCTTTTGAAAAAAAATGTTTGTTGGAAAAATATTTTTGGATGTAATTTGGGGGTTTTGGATGGGGAAGGATTCCTTGAGCTGCAGATTGGGGCTCTTCAGCAGATCTTGCCAGGAATGCGAGATAAGGTAGGATTCAGATCCATCTCTTTGATTTTTGGTTGTATTGTTCTTGCTTTTTCAAAACCAAATATTGGATATCAATTGGAAATGGTTGTTCATGAGGAACTCTTGTTTAAATCTCCATTGGGTGTTCTCAAATTCAAATTCTATTTTAGAAATTAGATGTTGTTGGAAAGAATGGTTGAGTTATTGAGTTTAAATGCCTTGAGTTATTGAGTTTAAATGCCCCATTTTGCCCAAGTATGGGTTTTTGTTGAAGAAATTATTTATGGTTTGATATTCTTCAAATTGTTTGGGGATTTGAAACTTTATTCTTGCTAGGAAAATTCTCATTTTAAGTTTATATGAAGCTGTGTGTTTTAAAAAAAAAACAAAAAAAACAAATGGGGTTTTGGTTTTAAAAAAATAATTCTTTGAGTCTCTGGGAGACTGGTTTTTTTTTAGACTGTGTTTTACACAGTAATCAATTTTAAAAAAAAAAAAATTATTGCACTCTATTCTTGAGTTATAGCTTAATCCCTTCGGGGTTTCCTGGCGGGGCATTACAGTCTGCTTGTCTGGTTGCTCTCCTTCTTGATTTCTCAGAAGGCATACAAATGCTTTCAGCAAGAATTTTGTTAATTATCTATTAGCCATGTCAGCACTGTATTTTTGCATAATTAATATAAATTTGGCCCTGCCTTTACTGATCAAAAAAAAAATCTTACTTTCAGATTAAAAAATGTCAACTTATTTTAGTAGATATAGAACACACCAAGGTGGGTGCTGCTGCTAAGTGCGCTAAAGGGGGTGCTGCTAAAAAGAAGTAAAGAATAAGGGCAAAGACTACAAGGGAAATGTATCACAAAAAACAAAGAGGGTTGATATTGAGGAACAACCATAGAAAGAAAGGTAATCATAAAGGATACAAGTGACTTTACTAAGCCGTTTTGAGGATAAGATAATTAGGCCCCAGAAAAATGTTGGCAAGATATAGGGTTGTGAGACACCACATTTGTCATTTGGGTCATTTTTAGATCCATTTATCCATTACATGCCACTTAAATTGCCTTAAAACACATCTAATATGCTTAAATAGTCTATAAAGGTATAAAATACTATAGAATAAAAAGAAAATTCGTGGAATAAGATAATTAAGATTTATTATGAAAAGATGTGATGGAAAGGCATTATGAAAAGGCATAAAGAGGCTATATAAAGAGGGAAAAGTGGGAGATAAGTGTGTGGTATAGAGTGGAAACATATATGAAATAATATGAATTAAATATATGTGAGAATAATGAAGTGTGAAATAAATATGTGATATATGTGTATATAGATGAAATATGATGAATAAATTATAAGAAATATTGAAGACATCAAAGTGTATTAATATATGATGTTATGGATGTATATATATGTATGAATGTAATTTATTGTAAATTGGTTTATACTTATTGCATATATAAGTTCTTTCTTTTTATTGCATCACACCAAAGTTTACTACATATAACAGAATATTAAACCATAGACTCCAATCAAAGTTTTTTTGTCAACGTACACAATTTCATACAAATTCAAAAAACCTTTTAAGATGTGCCAATGTGTATGGTTCCTTGAAATATTTAACGATATTGCTTCATTGTCAGTCAAACGTCCATAACTCTAACAAGGTTATCTCTATAATTCCTTCATACATAGTTCCACTATCAACCAAGCATTTATAGTTCTGATATAGAAATTTGAATGGCCTAATGACTTGATTTTCTTTTAATTTTTAATATTTTTTCTTTTCTGCTTGATATTCTTTTCGATGCTTTATTATTTCAACATGTAAGCAATTAATCCCACATATTAAGTTGGGAATTATAGTGGTAGCAAGAACACACCTTCATATTTTTCACTTAATACAAACATCTTCTATTCCCATCAAATTAAGAAAACATTTTAAGATGTGCTAATATGCATGGTTATTTGAAATATTTCATGACATTCCTTTTTAGATATACTTTCATGGGGCATAATAAACATACCATACTCAGAAAGAAAAACAAGCCTATACAGAAATTACTTCTTGTTTTCAGAATTTTCTGAAATCTTATTGCTTTCAGAGAGTTGTAATTTGCCATATTCAAACTTTTAGGAAAATGAAGATCTCCAATACACATAGAAAGAAAATTGAAGCAAACAATGCAAGGAAATGTACACAATATATTTACAAGGCAAGACAACTATTTACAAGGAAATCCACCTAGACCTCTAGGCTTGAAAATAATGCTTAAGAACAGGACTTTGATGGGCAAGGGAACATCCTCACCGGTCAAGGTTTTTAGCTTGAAGGTGCTATCTCCCAAGATTTCAGAAATCTAGAAGGGCCCTGTCCATAATCTGTCAGAAATTTAGAAGGGATCTGCTGTGTATGAACAGGAAGAGGAGATAAGAAAATGTACATGGATGATAGATGTAGATATCCAGCTCGTTAGCTACATAACCCTACATGGCGAAGGCCATTGGAATTTCCTTGCCAAAGCTACAGGTAATACCCAATTCTTTGAAAAAGTACAGTTCTAGCATTCATAAACTGGATTGAAGGCAAAGCCTTGTATCCATATAGGTAGAATGTTAGTTTTAATATAATGATCTAATAAAGCTCGACCTTAGAGCTGAGATTCACCTAAATCGTTGTTTCAAACAACACTAAATTAGTTTCTTAAGGTTGTACATAAAGAAATTTTACAAAACTGTGTGAGTTTTCTTAAATGTCAATGTTGTTTCAGATCACATTTTCTGATTCATAATCAGAAAAGGGAATTATCTTTGATTAAATCATAAAATATCTTTAAAAAAGCTCACACATTTTTTTCCCAAAACTCTTTATATATATACAATAGATTGGAAACTATGTCTTTAATTCTAAGGTTATCTTAAAATTAAACTACATAAATGTCTAGGAGGATGCGAACAAAACTGTAGATCCAAAAAAAAATATTAATGGGTAATGGGTATTTGAGATTTGAAGGAATATCTTAAGATTACCGTTCTAACAAGCTGCATGATGAAGTATTTCTATCTCTTTAGTAGATGATGTCTCGTGCATTCTCTTAAACAACAATTTAGCCGGGGCCTCTAGATGTAGCTGACAGTACTCAAGCGATCCATTGGAAGCTGAGTGCTGCTACAGTTTGATTAGTTAATATAACTGAACAGTGCTGAGGGGAAGTAGGAAGAGCTGTAGGCTGAGGTAGATTAATTATTTGCACTCAGATCTCAAGAGAGGGAATTTTACTCCAGAAGAAGATGAAGATTACTCCAGAAGGTAATCTATAAATCCAATCATATGGGTAAGAGGAAGATGCAATGGGCCTGCTTGATTCAATTATAAACTCAAATGAGTGGAACAAATATCATGGCAGTGGTGAACTGCTCTGAAAGTATGACCATGCCTTCTGAGACGTTGGTGTAATTTCAATAAATCATTTGAACAAGTCAAAGCTTAGTGTGTACTGTTTAAGTTCAAATGTTGAATGCTTTGACAGAGAAGGCACTACATGCACCATCTGTTCCATTTGTTTGCATGAACTCAACAAAGATGAGGAGATTCGTCAGTTGAATAGCTGTAGGCATATTTTTCACAGAGGGTGCTGACATAAATGGCTTGATTATGAGTACATCACCTGACCTCTCTACAGATCACCCATTCCTAACAGGGTAGATGTTTTCAGCCATTTCTATTGTAACTATGAACTGGGTTCTCTAAAATATGTTAAAAGTAAAACTATCTGATTGGCCCTCTTGTCTCTTATCATTCTGTTGGCATAAATGGCTTGATGATGAGCACATCACCTGATATCTCTACAGATCACCCATTGCTAACGGAGTAGATGTTTTAAGCCATTTAGATTGTAACTACAAACTGGGTTCTCTAAAATATGTTAAAACTATCTGATAATTGTTTGGCACTCTTGCGTCTTATCATTCTGATGGGTTAAAATTTCAATTCTAAGGCTGGCGGAACGCCATCTGATTTACCAAACCACTTAACAGCATGATAAAAAAAATTTGTCGATAAAAGACATAGCTACTTAGCAGCATGATAATATTGATCCGCTGAAATTTCTGCATTCATTTCTGAGTTCATAAGACATTCGTTCCATCATATTAATTAATAAATATATCTTGTGGCTTTCCGTTACTTGTTTGATTTTATGCCACCTCGAGGCTGGTTTCTGTTGTTTATTGTTCTGCTATAGAAATATTACTCATGTAGTCCCTCTTGTGGATTGCATTTATGCATTGTATATCATTGTTCAATACCAAAATAAAATCAGCATGCCTTTAACTCACTCTTAATTTAATAATCAAAATCTTCCAACTATTTCTATACGACTCCACATAAGGTATTTTACTAAAAATTAATCTTCTGAACTTTTAAATTTCTGCCACATGATTTTTGAACCTCTTTTTAACTGTATCTAGATAAACATTGAATCTTCTAATAACTAATAAATAACCGATTATAAGTGAACAAATCAATAAAGTTATTCGATTGTGTAGCATTTTTCAACATCATTTCGATCACACTCCATAAAACACTTTCAAAACTGAAGAAAATCCAGATGGGTGAGATATAACGACTTACCAGAAGGCCTGAAGTGAAACCCACAACGACGGTGATGACAATGGAAAAGGCAGCCAACTCAAAATCGCCAATATGTCCTACAAATGCTTGTGTAATCACAGGGAAACCCAACGTTGCGAGCCGACTGCAGATTCCAGCGCCTGCAATTTTCCATAGAGACTTTGATTCAATACAAAATCTTGTGAAAAAATCCGAGCTTGCAATTTGCTCTGTTTCCTCTCCATCCATGAGAGCTCTGCTAATCGACCCTTCTTCTTCCATATTGTTTTTCGTGGGTTCAAGTGGAAGCTAGCAGAGCATTTAATATTATGGTTTTCTTCGTATCTCCTATTCTATGCATTTTTGTGGTGCAAATTAGATCGCCTGTGTACTCTAGAGAGAGTTGACGGGAAGCTGAGTATAGAGGTAATAAATATCAGTGCTGTTTCTGTCTCTTTGAAAGTTAAGTGTCCTTGATGTAATCAATGAATGAAATTTTTTAATGATGTTTATTAGATCAGGTAGTCTAGAATTGAACAGCATAATGATCTGTATGTTGTTTCTATGAAGTAATCAGTGACATCCGTAATTAATATGGAAACATTTTAAAAACATCGGTAATTAATATGAAAACATTTTTAAAAACATAATTTAGGGCTTCGGCCCTAGCTCACCCGGTCGTGGATCGCAACTTAAGGCGTGGGTATGCTCCCCATGGTCTTGAGTTCGAGTCCCCGGCTGTGTTAACTCTGTGTGTGTTGCTACCTTGTGAGTGGGTTGTACACACTAGGGGATTAGTCTTGCTTCGGCAAGGACACCTCCAGATTCCACGATAGTGAATATAAAAAAAAAAAGATAATTTGAACAATTTATTTGAGGAATCAAATTTGGAGAAAACAAATCTATTGAACAAAATTCATTGTTGAAAGGCAAATCTAAAAAGTAGTTTAGAAATTCTGTAAAATTTTGGTATAAGTGTGTACTATTCATTCATGGCCTACATAGTTCATGTTTAGTATATTTTCTTATGGATAAGTGTCTACATTACCATTTATATAAAAAAAAACAATATTATAAATATTTTAAAAAGTGTGTGGATATAAATCTCATCTTTTGTGTTGAAAGGCAGATCTAAAAAGTAGTTTAGAAATCCTCTAAAGTTTTGGTGTAGGTGTGTACTATTCATTCATGACCTACATAGTTCAAGTTTAGTATATTTTCTTATGGGTAAGTGTCTACTTTACCATTTATATTAAAAAAACAATATTATACATATTATAAAAAGTGTGTGGATATTAATCTCATCTTTTGCGTTGAACGGCAGATCTAAAAAGTAGTTTAGAAATCCTCTAAAGTTTTGGTGTAGGTGTATACTATTCATTCATGACCTACATAGTTCAAGTTTAGTATATTTTCTTATGGGTAAGTGTCTACATTATCATTATAGAAAAATGATATTATACATATTTTTAAAAGTGTGTGGATATAAATCTCATCTTTTGCGTTGAAAGGCAGATCTAAAAAGTAGTTTAGAAATCTTCTAAAGTTTTGGTGTAGGTGTGTACTATTCATTCATGACCTACATAGTTCAAGTTTAGTATATTTTCTTATGAGTAAGTGTCTACATTACCATTTATATAAAAAAACAATATTATACATATTATAAAAAATGTGTGGATATAAATCTCATCTTTTGCGTTGAAAGGCAGATCTAAAAAGTAGTTTAGAAATCATCTAAAGTTTTGGTGTAGGTGTGTACTATTCATTCATGACCTACATAGTTCAAGTTTAGTATATTTTCTTATGGGTAAGTGTCGACATTACCATTTATATAAAAAAACAATATTATACATATTATAAAAAATGTGTGGATATAAATCTCATCTTTTGAGTTTATAAATATAAAATCAATTTGTTTATGGAATCAAAGTTGGACAAAATAGCAAATCTACTGATCAAAATTCATTGTTGAAAGGCAGATCTAAAGAGTAGTTTAGGAATCCTATAAAGTTTTGGTGTGGGTGTGTGCTATTCATTCATGACCTACATAGTTCAAGTTTAGTATATTTTCTTATGGGTAAGTGTCTACATTACCATTTATAGAAAAATAATATTATTCATATTTTAAAAAGTGTGTGGATATAAATCTCATCTTTTGTGTTGAAAGGCAAATCTAAAAAGTAGTTTAGAAATCCTCTAAAGTTTTGGTGTAGGTGTGTACTATTCATTCATGACCTACATAGTTCAAGTTTAGTATATTTTCTTATGGGTAAGTGTCTACTTTACCATTTATATTAAAAAAACAATATTATACATATTATAAAAAGTGTGTGGATATTAATCTCATCTTTTGCATTGAACGGCAGATCTAAAAAGTAGTTTAGAAATCCTCTAAAGTTTTGGTGTAGGTGTATACTATTCATTCATGACCTACATAGTTCAAGTTTAGTATATTTTCTTATGGGTAAGTGTCTACATTATCATTATAGAAAAATGATATTATACATATTTTTAAAAGTGTGTGGATATAAATCTCATCTTTTGCGTTGAAAGGCAGATCTAAAAAGTAGTTTAGAAATCTTCTAAAGTTTTGGTGTAGGTGTGTACTATTCATTCATGACCTACATAGTTCAAGTTTAGTATATTTTCTTATGAGTAAGTGTCTACATTACCATTTATATAAAAAAACAATATTATACATATTATAAAAAATGTGTGGATATAAATCTCATCTTTTGCGTTGAAAGGCAGATCTAAAAAGTAGTTTAGAAATCATCTAAAGTTTTGGTGTAGGTGTGTACTATTCATTCATGACCTACATAGTTCAAGTTTAGTATATTTTCTTATGGGTAAGTGTCGACATTACCATTTATATAAAAAAACAATATTATACATATTATAAAAAGTGTGTGGATATAAATCTCATCTTTTGAGTTTATAAATATAAAATCAATTTGTTTATGGAATCAAAGTTGGACAAAATAGCAAATCTACTGATCAAAATTCATTGTTGAAAGGCAGATCTAAAGAGTAGTTTAGGAATCCTATAAAGTTTTGGTGTGGGTGTGTGCTATTCATTCATGACCTACATAGTTCAAGTTTAGTATATTTTCTTATGGGTAAGTGTCTACATTACCATTTATAGAAAAATAATATTATTCATATTTTAAAAAGTGTGTGGATATAAATCTCATCTTTTGTGTTGAAAGGCAGATCTAAAAAGTAGTTTAGAAATCCTCTAAAGTTTTGGTGTAGGTGTGTACTATTCATTCATGACCTACATAGTTCAAGTTTAGTATATTTTCTTATGGGTAAGTGTCTACATTACCATTTATATTAAAAAAACAATAATATACATATTATAAAAAGTGTGTGGATATAAATCTCATCTTTTGCATTGAAAGGAAAATCTAAAAAGTAGTTTAGAAATCCTCTAAAATTTTGGTGTAGGTGTATACTATTCATTCATGACCTACATAGTTCAAGTTTAGTATATTTTCTTATGGGTAAGTGTCTACATTACCATTTATAGAAAAATAATATTATACATATTTTAAAAAGTGTGTAGATATAAATCTCATATTTTGCATTGAAAGGCAGATCTAAAAAAGTAGTTTAGAAATCATCTAAAGTTTTGGTGTAGGTGTGTGCTATTCATTCATGACCTTCATAGCTCAAGTTTAGTATATTTTCTTATGGGTAAGTGTCTACATTACCATTTATATCAAAAAATAATATTATACATATTATAAAAAGTGTGTGGATATAAATCTCATCTTTTGAGTTTATAGATATAAAATCAGTTTGTTTATGGAATCAAAGTTGGACAAAACAGCAAATCTACTGATCAAAATTCATTGTTGAAAGGCAGATCTAAAGAGTAGTTTAGGAATCCTATAAAGTTTTGGTGTGGGTGTGTGCTATTCATTCATGACCTACATAGTTCAAGTTTAGTATATTTTCTTATGGGTAAGTGTCTACATTACCATTTATAGAAAAATAATAAATTATTCATATTTTAAAAAGTGTGTGGATATAAATCTCATCTTTTGAGTTTATGGATATAAAATCAATTTGTTTATGGAATCAAAGTTGGACAAAACAACAAATCTACTTATCAAAATTCATTGTTGAAAGGCAAATCTGCAAAGTAGTTTTGCAATCCTGTAAAGTTTTGGTGTAGGTGTGTGTTATTCATTCATGGCCTACCTAGTTCAAGTTTAGTATATTCTCTTATGGGTAAGTGTCTACATTACCATTTATAGAAAAATAATATTCTACATATTTTAAAAAGTGTGTGGATATAAATCTCATCTATTGAGTTTATGGATATAAAATCAATGTGTTTCAGGAATCAAAGTTGGACAACACAACAAATCTACTGATCAAAATTCATTGTTAAAAGACAAATCTAAAGAGTAGTTTTGCAATCTTGTAAAGTTTTGGTGTAGGTGTGTGCTATTCATTCATGGCCTACATAGTTCAAGTTTAGTATATTGTCTTATGGCTAAGTGTCTACAATACCATTTATAGAAAAATAATATTATACATATTTTTAAAAGTGTGGATGTAAATCTCATATTTTGAGTTTATGGATATAAAATCAATTTGTTTCAGGAAAATTCATTGTTGAAAGGAGATCTAAAGAGCAGTTTAGGAATTGTTTAAAGTTTTGGTGTAGGTGTGTGATATTCATTCATGGCCTGCATAATTCAAGTTTAGTATATTTTCTAATGGCTAAGTGTCTACATTACCGTTTATAGAAAAATAATATTATACATATTTTTAAAAGTGTGTGGATATAAAATCTCATCTTTTGAGTTTATGGATAGAAAATTAATTTCTAGAATATTTACAGTTAAATCATAAAATATTTTAAAAAATTGTTAAATGACATCAAAAGAGGTATAAATTTAATTATCAAATGGCAAAGTAATAAAATATTCACATAGTTAAATGATTGGGATGAAAACCTTTATTTATATTTTTTGTTTTTATTAATTATGTCAAAGGCATTTCTTATATGAAACACATTGGCTAACATCCAAGGTCAACAATTCACATTATCGTGGTTTTGTGTCAAAAAAAATCTTTACTTTTTTGCATTCACAACAGTGCAATTTGCATATAATATTCACATCATGCATTTGACACTCAATGACCCCCTTGTGTATTTTATCATGTATTAAGTAGAATAATGCTTCTTCCATTGTGCAAAAAGGGAATGTTCTTTCATCACACAAAGCCAAAAGCAATTCATTAAATAAAGCGACATGCCATTATATCTCAAAAAATCTATCCATGTCTTTATTTTTACAACTTTTATTCATACCTAGTTTAGGAAAATGTTATTTACTTGAAATATATTATATGTAGATTTATTAATCTTTATAAAAATATAGAGTTAACAAGTGGCAAGTTAATTATATTTATGTAATATTAATAACTCTCATTTCAATAAAATGGTATTAATAATTATATTTTACTATTTTATATGTATATAAAATAGTAAAAAAAATAAATTTAAGGATGATGAAAACAAAGAAAATCGCTCTGCAACTTTAGGTGTATCTAGGGTTTCAACCCCGTGTCCAGGGGTCGTGGCTCTCGGTCCGTGGAGGAGCGCGTACGACATCCTCCACACAAGTAAGCTTTATGTGGTTGCTTTGGAGTAATCTGCATAAATATTTCCCTTGCTTTTTGTTCTTGCTGCCTCGTTATTTTTTTTGCATGTGTTATTACGGACGACATTCCGAACGCTGGAACACTAAAGTCGAACGATTCGATGGAGGTTTCTCCCGCTGTCATTGTGGAGAAACCTAAATCTTTTAAGGAAGCCCTTACCGATTCTTTGGCATTTTCAATCGCTGAGTTGTCTTCCTTTGAGGTTAAGGTTTCGAATTCTTCATCAAGTAATGACGGAGTCGAGGGAGGAAATGGTAAGCGCTTTGGCCCTGTTTTGAATACTCTCTTCCTCTCTCCTGATTCTGATATGTGCAAAGCAATTAACAGTGAGAGATATAGGCTTAAAGATGTAGCAATTTTTTTAACAGCCACATATGTTTCTACTAATCTGGCTCGTAATTATACGGATGAATGGCTTAAAAATATTTGGATTAAGAAACTAGGTTTGCATTTTTTCGTTTTGTCAAATGATTCAAAAATGATTATTTCTTATTTTTTCAATGATGCAAAATTACAGTTAGTGGTTGTGGATAAATAATTTTTGTCTATCAGCAAATGCACATTTAGAGCCCTGAGATGGTCTCCCAATGGTGTTTGTGATGAGGTCCTTGCCTTGGCATTCCCTAGATGGATAGTTCTCAAAAACCTTCCACCCCTTCTTTGGAGGTTTATTTTGCAAATGCTTACTTTTGTCGGTCATGTCTTGAGAGTGGACAACACCCATTCCTTGGTTCCCCATCTTGATGCTAGGGTTCTTATCTCGCTCAACCCTGGTAAGGAGCTCCCTAATTTTGTTGAAATTAATCTAGACAATGTTCTTGTTCTCTGTATGATTGAAGCTTCAGGTGGAATTAACACATGTTTCTTATGTAGGCATGAAGGGCACATCTAGAGAAATTGCCTTATCCTTGCTAAACGGAAGCAAACTTCCAGCCCTTCTGGCAATATTCCATTGGATATCTCCCATGGTATATCCAACAACACGAAGATTAATAACTCCTCGTTTCCAAACTTAATGCTTTGAAAGATGCGATTACAGAGGCTATTAAAAAACCGTCAGATAATCCTCCAATATTTGAGGCATCTACCAAATTTGGAGATTTCAATGTGGACCCTCCTCCACACTCAACTATATCTGTGTCACTCTCCCAGATTAGGGAGGATAAGGACAATCATATGGATTCTTCTCTTCTCCAAAAGAATCAAAAGAGTAAGAAGAAAAATGTGTAACAACTTGCCATAGAAAAATTGAGAAATTCTCAGTGCCCGAGAATGAGGATCAATCATGACTCCTTTGATCATAATGTTGACTTAAATATGATTAATTCAACTCTGTCCATTGTCCCCAACAAGAAGAATTCTATGGTTAAATCTTTTATGCAAATTATTGAGAAAAATGTCTCCCTATCAATAGGATGGTTGAGGATGATTTCTCGGATGACTCTGATAAAAGGGTAGAATCTGTCGAGATCCTTAATAGAATTGACAATTCTTCCTCCAAGCTAATTGGGGAAGCTTATTAACTCTAGTTTCTCTTTACAGTTATCCCCTTATGGAATCAGTTAGGAGGTCACCCTCAACGACCCCAAGGATAGTGAGGCTATGGTGCTTGATGCCCACCCTATTATCTGTGAACTTGATGTTTCTAGTATTGAGGTTATTAGAGCCTCCCCCATTATTAGCAACTCAGGGCCTATTGATCCCCTGGAAGCCAATACATTTTCCCATATGATCTCCCTCCATCCAACCCTTTGTTTGAAGAATCTAATATGAATGATGAATCCTTATTCAGTGATTATATCATCAAGGGGGATAATCTTGTTAATGGAATGGAATCTACCTTGGATGGGAATGGAATCTTTACCAAAGTTAAAAGAAAGAGGGGAAGACCCAAAGGGAAAATTTCTCCCCTCCCCAAGAAGAAGGACACTAAAAAGGATTTCCCTAAGTGCTTCGACGACTTCAATGCTACTACAAAAACCCCCAATTAATTTGATCTATGGATTTGAAGCTCATCTCTTGAAATATTAGGGGATTAGAACCCCCTGATAGAAAGCATATTGTTATAAGATTCCTCAATCTGCATAGGAATATTGACATTCTTCTGTTACAAGAAGTGAAGGCCTCCAAATTTATGCTTGAAGTTAATCTCAACTTCATCTGGAAGGATGCCCTCCAGTTCTCTATCAACCATGACAAGGGAAGAGGAGGTGCAATTGTCCTTGTTGATAGAAAGTGGGCATCTAAGATTGTTGATAGCGGCTCCTCTCTGTGTAATCGAGTTGCTTGGATCACCCTAAGAATTGAGAACATAACAGTTAGTGTTTTTTTCTCTATATGCTCCTAATGGTCACAGAGGTAGGATCGAGTTATGGAAGTGGTTGACTAATATTCCAGATATCCCTTGGATCATAGGTGGTGTTTTTAATATGATTGAGAATCCTGAAGATAAAGTCAGAGGACTCAATATAGATTGAAAAAGTTAGGAATTATTTTTTTGGGGAGAGGACAAAGGCTAAGTTGCAGCTCTTTGACCCCCTATTAGGCTTAAAAAAAAGCACAATGTCATATGGTATACTTGGTGTAATTCCCAACAAGGTAGGAAAAGGATATACTCTAGGTTGGATTGATTCTACGCACACAAAAGCTCTTGCTCATTCATTCAGGACACTAAAGGATCCTCAATTAAGGTGCTCCCCTATACATTATCGGACTACCACCCAATTCTTGCCCATATCACTGTTAGCCTTCGGGCCTCAATCCCCTAATGTATGAAAGCAATTAACTTCATGCTTAAAACCAAATTTCTTTTGAATCGGGATATCAAAGATGTGATGTTTATGATCAGAGAGATCAATAAGTGGGATTGTCACACCCCATCTGCTATCAATAAATGGAATAAAAAATGTCAATAGTTGGAAAGTACTATACCAAATTATTGGAAATAAGTTTGTCAAGGATGGTAGGAGGAAAGAGAAGGAACTCACTGATATTTTGTTGGCTCAAGAAAACCTGATTCAAAAATATCCCTATAGACACCTAAAAATGTCTCATTGATCATGTACTAATATCATTGATTTCTCTAATTAGTTAAATAATTCTTTAATTCTTTAATTAACTTAATTAATCTTATTATTCTAAATTCATATTTCCTCGTCATCTTATTAATTATTCTATTTCAATTCTATCTTCATTTAATCATTTAAACCATTTTCTAATGTTAATTAAATATTTATTATTTAATTAATTATAATTATTAATGTTTTAATTTAAATAATCTTTATTATTTAAACCAATTCATTTTTAATTTCTATCTCTATTTAATTAGTCATTTAACCTTTTTCTAAGTATTAATTAAATATTTATTATTTAATTAATTGTGATTTTAATCCTTTAATTTAAATAATTTTTATTATTTAATAAAATTAAATTTATAAATAATTAAATAGTTTCTTTAAATTATTTAATTAACTAATTATTTCTTTTAATTTCATTAATTCTTCTAATTTCATTCAAATTTTAATTCTTCTAATTCTTCTAATTTCAAATACATGTGCATGATTTCAAAAATCAAATTGAAAATCAAAGTCAAGTTCTAAATATATTCAAATATCAAACTGAATTTAAAATAAATTCAATATTTGAATTAAATCTCATGCAAAGATTAAATTGAAAATCAAAGTCAAAATGCAAGCACATGTTAAATTAATTAATTCAATTAATTAATTAAATCATTATCTTTTCGGTTCTTATTTATATCTTCCACTTTGTTTTTTTTCAAAAAGATTTCAATCGGTTAACTATTCCATCTATTTGAATTGATTAATTGCATCATTTTTTTAATTTTCTCCAATCATTATTTTTCTATATTCTAGTTATCTTTTTTTTTAAATAAAGTTTTCTTTGTCATCAATCAATTATCCTCCAATCACCCTTTTTCATCTTTTAGTCAACTTTTTTCTCAATCAGTTAAGTCATTAATCTATTCAATCTATTGAGTTCCACCTTCAAATCAACAGTTCAACTACCAATCAACATGTGAGCTCACTTGAGTTCCACCTCTTGATCAATTTGTTCCACCTCTCATTTTTTTTTAATAAAGGAGTAAAAACTTTATTGAAAATCAGACATAAAAATTACAAAGAGAACCAAAGACCCAAGGCCCCAGAAATGAACCACAAACCCAACGATAGATCAACTAGCTTCATGACTATCCATATCCTCAGCAAAAATCTTCTGCAAATCCTGACAATAGTCCAAGGAGATAAGCTCCCAACCTTCAACTTTCCAATCACTACCATGTTTCGAGGCCCACTTAGCCAAACAATCAGTTGCTCTATTCCATTCATGAGGAATGTGGATGAAAGACACTTGCTCCATCAAAGAACTAATTTGAAGAATCTGATGAACAATCCCTGCCAGCTGCCAATAAATCCCACTCACCTTCTGCTCTGTCAACAAGCTAACAATAATTTATGAATCTGATTCGCAGATAACCTTCCTTCATCCCAACTCCCAAGCACGCCCCAAGGCATAGAGAATTCCAAGTCCCTCCATAAAATTATTAGACTACCGCCCTTTATGCACTGAAAAGAAGAAAACCACCTCCCCGATGTGATTCCTACCAACACCACCAACCTCAGTAGGGCCTGGGTTACCCCTAGAGGAGCCATCAGTGTTAATCTTGATAAACTCATCTTGAGGGGGCCTCCACCTTCCCACCCTTTGAGCCTTCTTCTTAGCACGTCTACCTCTTTTGACACAAGCTGAGGCGGGAGACAACTCCTGCAAACCCAACCTACTCACAATATCTGCCTCATCTCTATCCAGAGGAAAATTCACCTGATATTTAGCTTCCACCCTCTCCTGAATCATAACAATGATTCTATTCCACACTTGCTGAATTAACAGTCTGACCTCATGAAAGATCCTCTTGTTCCTCTCAAGCCAGATCTGCCACAGTATTAAAATGGGCCCAATATACTAGATAGTTTGGAGAAAGGAGGACAAGATAGGAGGTCTTCCCAAACTGCTCCAAAACTCCACCAGAGAATCCGCGTGAACACAAGGATGCTTCCACACTCCCCACCAGTAATGTCAAATAAGCAACAAGAAGTGGCATCTAAAGAATAGATGTGAGGAATCTTGCTCCCCATTACCACACAAAGCACAAATGGAAGACCCCAAGAATCCTCGCTTGTGAATATTGTCCCAAGTTAGGCATCTATTCAAAGCCAAAGTCCAAGCGAAGCAGTTACACTTCGGCCAAGAAAAATTATTCCACACATGTTTCCATTAGTGCACCTCTCTTCCCTCTAGTCTTCGGTTCAACAGTTCCTAGTATCCACTAGCCACAGTAAAGACGCCCTTAGGATTCAGAAACCAAGCAAGTTCATCCCTACCCTTGAGGGAACTACAATGTCTACTCACCAGAATGTCATGCTACTCAGCACACTCTCCATCCATCCCAACAACTAGCCACTCATTAGGAGCCTTCCACCGCTCCAACTCTAGCCGCCCACACCTGTAAATAGCCTTGAAGTAACTCACCCTTGACCACCCCGCCTCCAAAAACCTCTGGCAAACATTCCCAAGGGTAGGAAGCTGATCAAGGATGGGGGGTATCCATCCCAAGAGTCGTTCCAAAAAAGGACCTCTTCCCCCCTCCTACATATCCAAAAGAGTCTTTCCTTAATAAGAGAAGCCCCCTTTTTGAGAGTATACCAAATCGTTGAGCCTTTTCCCTCAAGTGGGTATCTTGGAATTTCCTCCATCAGGATCCTCTGCATATATTTGTAGGTCAAAATCCTATCCCAGCCTCGATCCTTCTCAACACACCATCTCCAATACAATTTAGCCGTCAAAGCCTCCCCAAATAAAATAGACTGCCTTAAACCAAGCCCACCCGACTGCTTGGGGCTACACACCAAGTCCCAATTGACAAGACTCCATTTGGATGAGGATAGATTGCCTACCCATAAGAATTGCCTTGCTAGAGAGTCCAATCCCTTCAAGAACCACTTAGGAGCCACTTGTAGCATACATCGATAAATCGGAAGAGCTTAAACCACCAACTGGATCAGCTGAACCCTCCCAACAAAGGATAACCATCTGTGTGTCCAGTATTCAACCTTCCTGCGAAATTTATCCAAGATACCCTGCCATGAATCCTTAGAAGGGTTACCAGGAGAAATAGCAATACCCAAATAAGTCGAGGGTAGAGAGCCAACTTGGAATCTCAAGATAAGAGCAATCCTCCTTTGAATAGTTCCAGGGGTGTTGAAGAAGAGGATAGAAGATTTATCCTTATTGATCAAGTGACCCGAGGCCGCAAGATAAACATCCAAAACTTTACGCAGATTAGTGGCTTCTCTTATCCGAGCAAGTCCCATCAAGGTCGTGTCATCAACAAACTGCAAATGAGACTGTGGCTACAAGTCATTACCCCGACTCCAACCCTGAATAATACCCAGACCCACATTATGCTTAATCAACCTCCCCAGACCCTCAACCAGAAGAATGAATAAGTAAGGGGAAAGGGGATCCCCCTGGCGAAGACCCCTAGAGGCACCAAACAACTCAATATGATCTCCATTGATTAGCACAAAGAACAAGGTAGACGTAACACAACTCATAACCCATTGGATCCAATCATCAACAAAGCCAAAAGCCCTGAGGATCTTCTGGAAGAAGGATCAACGAACTCTATCATGAACCTTAGCCATATCCAGCTTAATAAACATAGATTTTTCCTTGGAGGTTGCCATAGAATGAATGGTCTCCATAGCAATGACTACACCATCCAAGATTTGGCACCCTTCCACAAACCCGCTCTGCTCCTCAGAGATAACATCTCCTAGACACTTCTTCAACCTATCCGCTATCAGCTTAGAGATGATCTTATAAATCACATTGCAGAGAGAGATAGGGCGGAACTGACCTAAGCGGTCAGCCCCATCACACTTCGGGATTAGAGCAATGAAAGTCACATTAAAAGCTTGAAGCATCTGCTTATTCCTCTGGGACTCTTGGACTACTTCCAATAAGTCCAGCTTGATAATATCCCGGAAATATTGAAAGAATTCAACCAAGAACCCATCCGTTCGAGGAGCTTTTCCCTTCCTCATGTGAAAAACAATCCTCTCGAGTTCTTTCAGCAAAATAGGACCTATAAGCTGCTCATTCATCTCCCTAGTAACTAGAGAAGGAATGCAAGAGAGAACTTGATTCTCCTCCGCCGATTCCCCCTAAGAATCCTCACTGAAGAGGGATCAGAAATACTGTAAAGACTCCCTAGAGATCTCCTGCAAGGATAACAAGTGCACACCTCTATTATTGACTAGAACAGGAATGGAATTTCCATGTCTTATTTCATTCATTGAGTTGAAGAAGAAAGCAGTTTTCTTATCCCCTGCCTGAAGCCAATCAATACGAGCTCTCTGTTTCCAGTATATTTCTTCCCTAAGCTCCCATTCCTGTAAAGCCTTGACAGCCCTGGCTTCCTCCCTAAGCAAGGCTTCAGACAAACCATGCTCTCTGATTTCATTGGTGATGCCATTCAACACTATTAGAGCAACTTTCTTAGCATGAAAAATATTCCCGAAACCCTAACGGTTTCACTGCTTAAGCTGAAACTTAACAAATTGCAGCTACTTGGAAAAAGTGTACATAGTAGTGCCAAAGATTGGCCTCCCTTTCCTCCACCACTCTGCAACATGAGTCTACAAAGCAGGATCCCGAAGCCACATAAGTTGGAATTCGAATGAAGGAGAACGAGCGACCCGAGCTGAAGAAGAAACTAACTTGATGGGCCAGTGGTCTGACCCTCTCTAGTCAAGAATCTCAGAACATGTGGACCACCCCCCACCAACCCAAAAACTAGAAACTAGAAATCGATCCAGCCTCTCCGCAATCCAATACTCCCCCACCCTCCTATTGTTCCAAGTGAACAAACCATTACCAAGCTTAATGTCAACAAGATGCAATGATGATATACTATCCTGAAAAGGGAGAGAAGATAGTTCCAATCGCATAACAACCCCCTTCTTCTCACTCAACTCAAGGATGGCATTGAAATCGCCTGTTGTAATCCAAGGATGAAAAGGGACCAACCTTCGCATACAAGAAATATGAGACCATAAGTTCTGCTTACCCTAAAGATCAGTGGGGGCATAGATGTTAGTAATCAAGATATATTCCCCAGTCTCAAGACTAGAGACAACCCCAGATAATGAAGATCTAGAGGCAGCCCACCAGACAGGGTGAATCCTTAAAGGGTTCCAAAGACAGGCCACCCCTCCCGAGGAGCCAACTGCCCCAATACACTGACACTGACTTCTCCCCCATAGCTTTGGCACCAAATCCATCATACTTTCCACATAAATTTTTGTCTCCTGCAAGAAAAGGATATCAGGAGAATGACTCCTAATCAACTCCCGAACAACTTTTTGTCTAGGGCCACTGTTCAAGCCCCTCACATTTCATGATAGCACAATCATTTCGGGGGATTGAAAAAATGAGAATCTAGAGTCTTTACTGACCCTGACTCAACCAAATTTTCCCCCATCAATTTGATCTTATCCAAATCCTTCTTTCTGCCAGCCTTTGAAATCTTCTTCGTTGATCCTTTCTCTAATGTCCTTCTGATCAAGACCCAAGTGTAAGGCGATCTTGTTACTTTCAGCCCTGACAGATTCGAATTTTTTAGCTGCATGAGAACCACCCCCCCAGCCAACTCTACTATAACACTAGAAATGAGCCCCAACTAAGCCACTACTGGCAGATCCATCTCCATTTGCTGACTCCCAACAATTTGCAAAGCCTAGGTAGAGTCCCAATTCACACTATCATTGACCAACCCTGACGCACCCTGATCCAAAGGAATTATCCTTGGGTTCACCTTCTGTTGGGTAAGGTTGTCCAAAGCTTCAAATCTGTTAAAGGTGTCCTCCTCTTGTCTCTCCTGTAGGGGCCTCTTTTGTCCCCGATTCTTGTTCTTTGTCTTAACTGGGACAAAACCGTCAGCACCCACAACTTCCATAGTCATGGCAGCTTTTCCTTTGTCAACCCCATCTATGTTACAGATCAGTTGTTGAGGTTGGCGCACCACCGGTTTATATCTAGGACACTTGCACTACAAATGACCATACTCATGACACAGACGACACTGAAATGGTAAAGTCTCATAATCCAGCTGCTGAACCCAAGAATACGAACCCACACACATATCTATAGCATCTGGCAAGGGCTTGCTAAGATCAATTTCAACACAAATATGGGCGAAAGTCATTACCTTCCTCCCCAAGGTTTGCATTGAGGCTCCAACTGGCCTCCCAAGCACTGAAATGAGCATCTATAGCACATCCTCCCAACATTCCACCAGAAAACACGGTAAACGAACCCACACTGGAACCCTATTTGGGAGTTCCTCCGAAGGGTTAGACCCCACATGCCAAGGTTTGATGAACAACCCCACTTGGTTGTAAAAATACGACCCTCCTTCAAAAACCTTATTACGATCCTCCATGCAGTTGAAAGTAACCATGAAGTAGTTGCTTGCCAGCAACATAATCTCCATTTCCCCTTCTAGTGCCCAAGTCTTCTGAGCGCAATTCTCCAAAACCTACAGAGAAACCCTCATCCCCAAAAACTTGCAGTATAATGAGTGTTTTGAAAAGTATTCAACATCTTCCACTATCATCTCCGGAGGAATAATCAACCTTGGTCTCTCACTGCATCTCTCCAGCAGCCATTAATCTTCGAGATCTGAGAGCCACCAGCACTACCAGCCCCCAAAGCTGAGGCAAAAAGGTTATTATGAAAGGTCTTGACATTTTGGGATGGAGATTTCAAACCCACCGCAACCTAGAAATCCATACCAAGAGACGCCTTCGAGGCCTCTCCACCAGTACTAGACATAGTACCATGCAAAAAGCCCACACCCCCAAAGGAAATGAGCAAGGATTCCACACCCCCCAACAAGAAAATACACACCTCCCCTTCCAAGCTCCACCACAGGGCAGATTGAAACCCCACCGCCCTTCCCCGCAAGTAGACTGTGAATCCGTAGGAACCCCAAGCCCCTACCTCCCGCAACACCACCCACCACCCGCAGCCACCACACCTCCTTCACCACCCGCAACCCCGTAACCAACCCCTCCCGCAACACCACTCGCAAGCACCTCCCTCCTACCATCGTACCAGCATGTAGACGCCACTCATGAGCTAGGGCTTCGATAACCCTAGCTCGAGCACAGCTCCCTCCACATACAACTCCATCATCTTACAATGCAACCTGTTCCACCTCTCATTCAATTTTCACCCAATAATCTATAAATTGAGCATTCAATCTCCATTTTCAAAAACCACGAACTTCGAATCTTTTTGTCAATTGCAGGTTGCCAGCACGATATCTGAGAGCCATCATACCACAAAGAAGAGAAGAACAATGGAAGCTACATGTAGTTATGGAATAAGGAGAATTAATTGATTTATTTTACATTCCTATTGCTTGTTTGCATCATTTCATTGAGTTTGTTTTAGAATTATTTGATTAGATAGGGATTCGTGATTTCCCTTTATTTCTAATTGAATTTAATGATGAATTTTACATACGACATTTTGGTGAACCCGACGTGAAGCAACAGGTAATGAACCCTTTGTGTTTTATGTGTGATTTTTGCAGATCGTATGGATTTTTAGATTTCTTGCAAGTTTTGTATGGATTTCAAAGGCAGATCTCAACATCACGCATACAGAATCACGCAATCGCATAGACAAATTTATGCATTCGTGGAGACACCAATATGCATTCATAGTTTTTAGTTTATGGTTTGACTTTGAGTTTTTGTGGATTTTTCATTATCTGTTACGTAATCGTGCTAAGTGTTATGCATTCACCCACACATCATTACGCATTCACCTAGACATCATTATGCATTCACTTACACATCTTTACGCATTCATCCACATATCATTACGCATTCATAGTTTTTAGTTTTGCAGATTTCTGGCAAAGTTTATGCTTTTGATAGGGTTCATTAATTGTCTATTTATCTGTCATTCATTTTCCCTATCATTTTTACGCATTCGCTCTGTCAGTTTCATGCATTATCTCTGTCAAAATTACACAATCACCTTACTATCATCACGCAATCACCTACACTGGATCACACATTCTCACAGGTATAATGACGCATTTGTTTAATAGGGAGTTTGGTTTTCTATTTTTTGTGTGTTTTCTTGGGTTACTAATTCTCTATTTGCAGCTTGTGGCGAAATCACAGAGAAGGCCGGATCATTACTAAATATTTTTAGAAACCATGGACATGCATACTTTCACATTTCAATTTGGTGCTTAAAATAAATCTGGTTAAAATGGACATACATGCTTTCACACTTCAAAATGGAGCTTAAAATAAACCTAGTTAAAATGGACATGCATGTTATCACATTTCAGTTTTGGGCTTAACATAAACCAGGTTAAAATTGACATGCATGCTTTCACACTTTAGTTTGGTGTTCTAAAATTGACATGCACATGCGTATCTCACACCTAAGTTTGGGTTTGAAAAAGAATGTGAATTGGGATTTTCAATAGAATAACTCACACTTCATTTTTTTAAAGGGAAAGAACTTTTTATCGTGTTTGGGGTGGACCTACTATTGCATCAAATACCTTTCCACTTTCCTTCAGGGTCTTGGGAGAAAGGGAGAAGGTGATAACAACACCCAATTTTTTATTTTAGTAGTGAGGGGTATCTTTGACTGGGGATTTCATCACCCCAAAGAGGTACTTCGAATTGGGATGTGTTAGGGATATCATCTCTCCCACCATACTCTCGAGTGGGTTTTTCGAGTTGCTATATGAATATACTGGTCAGGCGGCTAGAGTGTTGAGTGAAGTCGACGTATGTGGGGACCTTCCTTGCACCGATAAGTTCAACTAAAGTTTGACTTTCTCTGAGAATCCGTCGTTGGATTGAGACCCCTCGAAATTTACAATAAAAACCAACTTAGTAGCCCAAATCCTTCATTCATTGATTCTAGGAGTACGGATCGTACCCCATAGATACCCCTCATGTACCTTGCATTATGAAACATAAATCCCTCGGTGATAAAATCTTCAGATCTTCAGGGTAAGAGAGACTGGCATGCCCGAGAAGTGTGTGTCGTGGAGGGGAGCCAGTGCTGCCAGACTTTCTATCTGTTCATCTTATTTTGGTATTTTATTGTGGGGGCCTCATTAAATGGTGTCCACTTTCCAGCCTAAGATTGTCTTATGTACTTTTATATGTATTGTTGTTCCAAACCATGATTGAGTTAGTATTTTGGCTATTTCAAGCCCTACCTTGCATATCTTTGAATTCTCATAGTTTGTCAGAATACAGTTCAGTCAGCTATACTTGTCTTCAAACAACTGTTTTCAGATCTGGAAAACAACAAACTTTTCCTACAAACAGAATTACTGGAAAAAAAAGTTTACCTTGAAACATCAGATGGTCCTATAAACTCAAAAATTTTACATACTTGTGACCATAGGCAGCCTTTGCATAGTCCTCATTTACGTCTTTAGGCTTTGCATAAGTCCTTGCATACTCCTCATTATTGTCCCCATCTACATCAATACTATGCATAAGTCCTTGCATAGTCCTCATTATAGTCCCCATTTACATCCTTACTTTGCATAAGTCCTTGCATAGTCCTCATTATAGTCCCCATTTACATACTTACTTTCTATAAGTCCTTGCATAATCCTCATTATCGTCCTCATTATAGTCCCCACGTATGTCCTTACTTTGCATAAGTCCTTGCATAGTCCTCATTATCATGCTCATTATAGTCCTCATTTACATCTTTACTTTGCATAAGTCCTTGCATAGTCTTCATCTGCGTCCTCATAGATTCCCACATACGTCATCGTAATCTTTACACAAGTCCTTGCATAGTCTTCATCTTACATAGTCCTTATAAAGTCTTCATTTGTATCCTATTAGCGTCCTCGTAATCTTTATGTATAGTCCTTACATATCCATCATAATATTCACATAACTCCTTGCATAGTCGTCCTAATCTTTGCATAGTCATCATAATCCTCACATAAGTCCTTGCATAGTCATAATAATCTTTGCATATAATCCTCATACAATCATCATAATCTTTGCATATAGTCCTTGTATAGTTGTCATAATCCTTGCATAAGTCCTTGCATAGTCGTTATATTCTTTGCATAAGTCCTTGCACAATCGTCATAATCCTAGTTTTAGTCATTGCATAGTCTTCGTCCTGATAAAGTATAGGGTCAAATCATTATCTCCATTTTGCATTATCTTCAAAATTAAGGTGTTACCTAGTCCAAGTCCATAGGTTGCATTGTCATTCTTTAGGGTTTCATCTTGTCTTTTCTTAATCCAATTTGTCAAAAAAAAAAAAAGGGGTTGCATTTCGATCCCTTCGTTGCATTGCATTTTATCCATAAACTTCAAAAATCGAAAAAAATGGCATATAGTACAATGGTTGAAACAAGATCTCAAACTTCTAGGAGACAACATTACCCTTATCAAATGTCCAACTTTCATGGGACCATTTCATTGCAACCTATAATACCCTAAAAATGGTCACCTAAACCATGGGCCCCTAATCTCAACAACATCGCCAAGGTCCTAACCAAAGGCAATTAAATCAACCTTGAGCACCTAATTAATTAATTCATCAATCATTGATGCTACATGGCAAGTTAATCACTCAATATTAATTAAATATTTATTTAATTAATTAAATCATTCCAAGTAAATCATTCTGATCAATTATCCTATTTATTTAATTAAATATCCTAGCATATTTAATTAATTAATAAATTTGTCGTTTAATAATCATAAAAAAGGAATTAATTTACAAAAAGAGTTTAATCACAAAAAGAGGAATTAATCTGCAAAAAAAAGAGTTAAATTAAAAATAAAAGAATTAAATTGAGAGAAGAAATCAAACTTAAGATATTTCTTTTTCTAAATTGAGATAACTTGAAATCAGAAAAGCAATTAAATTGAATTATTCATTTTCTAAATTAAAACTCAAAGCTTTTGAGAAAAGAAGTTCAGTTGCATTGAAAAGACTTTTTCTAAATAAAAATCTTGAGCAAATTAAAGAAAAATGCATGGAAACGCCTATTTTTATTTCAAGTGGATGGAATCAACTAAATTTTATCTCCAATGCAAACTCGAACTTATAATCTAAATGCATTTCAAATCAAGCTATAATTGGAGTTTATCTCAAGGTTAACTTAATCTGATCTCTCAATTATTTCAATTATCCTAAATTGTGTTTTTTCTTGAGGAATCTCAACCGCTCATTGCTAATCAATCTTAACCGTTGGTCTCTCTTTTGAGTCTCTATAAATTTAGCTTTCGTCTCTCATTCAAAACACCTTGGAGATTTATTGTTATTATGCAGTTTTTTCTCTGGAGTCATTGAAAATATTGTGCTTTGATATTATTGCATCTTAGTTTAGCTCTTTGCATATTTAATTTAATTATTATTGCCTGAATTTATTTAGCTTAATATTCATTCATTTATCTTAATCTTGCATCCATCTAGCTTAATCTTGCATCCATCTAGTATAATATTCATCCATCTAGCTTATTTTTGTGCTCATATGGATTAAATCTTTCATCTTGGTGTAGTCTAGTCACTGGTATTGCTTAGATAAATCTGAGAGAAAGTCTATACTTGCATCTTTTAGAAGGCAATAGGTCAATTTATTATAGTTTTTATATTCATGATTATATCTGTCTAACCATGTACGCAATGACTTAATTGAAGTGTTGTGTCTTACAACTTGTAGATACTTATTTCACTTTTCACACACATTTTTGGCATCCACCGCAGGGCTCAAAATTTAATCCTTCGGCCTCAAAATCATTTTTTTTATTTTCTAGGTCTCGTCCGTGCATCCTTTGTGAAAGGTCGTACAAGTATTTATCCTTCATCGTACGAGTTCTGTCGATTTTTGTTTTGTATCGTCTGATTCAGTGCGAATACTCGTACAAGTTTCTTCTCTGGATATTTGATTTTGTGTTCTGTCATCTAGGTCTGTGGGAATACTCGTTCGGGAAGGTATTTATTGTTGTACGAATTTATGTTTTCTTGTTTCAAAAATAGTACACTTTTAGGGTTTTTCATGAATTAAATTTGGATTTTACTGACGTTAACACTAACCCTGGTTTGTGTTATGTCTGCCTAAGATTTTCACAACCTAACTAGTTTTTTTGCAGAACACTTGTCAAATAAAAATTACGCCTATCAAAGAATCAAAAGAAAAATGACTACTTATGCATTGGTTTTGCAAGTTGCCTAAAAAGAATCGACCAAACATAGTGTATTCTTTAAATTCATTTTTAGGCACTTAAATTGCTATCTGGTTAATGAACAAAATCTATCTTTTATGTTTTTTAGAAAAATCTAAGAGGTAGGAGAGTATGCTCTTGTCTGCACAAACAATCAGAAATCTAGACCTTTGAGGCTTTTTTCTAAATTTGAGATTTGTGTATCTTTTAGTGGCCTGCCACAGTGGGAAAAAGTAATCATCCTGTGACAAATGACCCAAGTGAGTACAGCTGGACCTGAGCATTTTAACTCACTATAATAAATAGGTCTTTGGTGATTAAAGTCTCAGAGGATGGGATTATCTGAGTTTTCTCTTTGAGATTTCCCATATCAAACATTTTGTAGGGTCTCGCAGTCTCAATCACATTTATGTGGCTACAACTTGTTTTGGTACTTTGTCGGGCTATAGGCCTCAATCATGCTTGCGTGACTTCAAGGGGTAATTTGGAGCGAAATTCCTGACTAAGAACTATAAGATAAAGGCTACCCGATTCACCTCCGAAAGGGGGATAATCTTTGTGCAAGAGAGATAGTAACTCTCCCAAGACACTTGCCATATCGTGCCCCCATTAGCATTTGGAGTCGGCTAATACGATGTTGATAATCCATTGCGTGAGACTCAGCGATCGTATTCTGATTAGCTGTTGGGTGTGTACCTAAGTCTACAAGCAAATGTTTTCCTCTCTAAGCCAACTTATGTAGGGTTAACGTGTTGTGCTTGAAAGTCATTATACATCTTGTGTGTTTACTATGTTTTCATCCCTGAAACTGAAACTGAAATACTGAAACTGGAGAAAACAAATCAACAATATAAAAAAATCAATGATCAAAACTACGTCCGTGTCTAAAAACTGGTCTTTGTCAGTCATCAAAACTCTTTCTGTTAGAATCTCATCTTTGTCCAGTCCTCTGTCGTACGAGTTTGCTAAATTATCGTCTGGT
Organism: Cryptomeria japonica; assembly: GCF_030272615.1. Taxonomy (NCBI): domain Eukaryota; kingdom Viridiplantae; phylum Streptophyta; class Pinopsida; order Cupressales; family Cupressaceae; genus Cryptomeria; species Cryptomeria japonica. Next base: position 545,289,505 of record NC_081405.1, read on the forward strand.
CCTCTCAAAATTGTTGCACGAGTCTTCATTGGTTCTATTAGTTTGTCATTTGGATCTTATTAAACTATCGTACGAGTTTGCAGAATTGTCGTCTAGACATTATCATACTGTCGTACGAATAACTATCATCCTCAATATATTTTCATGTGGAGGTCATTAAACTATCATATAAATTTAGGGAGCAACTCATACGAAAAACTGTCTATGTCGTCTGGGATCTGCTAAATTATCGTCTGGGTCTGAAAACTCTGTGTACGAATTCCTGATTTTGTCAGTCCAAAAACTTGTCTGCCTACACACTTTTTCAGAAACTTGTATGTCCGCACACTTTTTTAGAAGCTTTCTACTCGCCCAATCAGTCTAAAACGAACATAAATTTCTTCATCATAATTCTAAGCATAAACAATTTCGATAGTACCCCTATCATTGCGCTGTATGATTTTGTCAATCATCTTTTAGCTAGTTCAATCAACTACCTATCAAGCTAAATCAAACTAAGTTACTTAGATTATGTCTTATACAAGATAGATCATTCCTAAAATTAGACAGATTCTTAGTCACTTTTCTCAATCACTATGTCAAATGAACAACTAGTTTCAATTTGATCTTGACTTCTACATCACATCTAGCTCTAGGTCACATCAGTCATAAATGCCTATTCAAACCAGAAGTTCTCATAAGAAAGATGACAAAGGTAAATGACCATCCTTTTCATATCAGAATAATCCATTTTTCATAGAGGACCCTGTCACTAATAAACCTTCATCATCATGTATACCAGTTTTTGATCAACCCTTATTTCCCATCATGTTTGGAGAAAGACAAGAAAGACAAGCTGCTAAACACGATACTTATGACAATCTCAATATCCATGCTAATGACAGTGATTCCTCATCTAGCAAATCTGAAGCCTCAGAACCTACATAAGCTATCATAAATAGCTGTCAAAAGGATAAAGATTTCCAAAAAATGATGAAAATTATCATGGCTAGAGAAAAGAAGACTATTTTTTAGAATTAGCAAAACAAGGCGCTAAACTTCCTACTGATTATAACGTTGAAACCCTTATGACTAAAGAGGAAGAGACACCCTTAGCATAGGTAAACAAACAATTACAAGCATTACAGACTGAAATCACATAAATGAAAAACAAGGATAAATCATCAAAACAATATTCCTTAGACACGATCTATCTGTTCCCATTTCACAAAATCCTTTAGATGCCTCCATTTCCTTCAAGAGTAGAGATTCCTAAGTTTGACAAATATGACAAAAATCCAGATCCTCAAGACCATGTCAGAGAATTTTGTGCTTTATGTATGGATTTCATGCATGAACAAACATATCGCATGCACATTTTCCCCAGGAGTTTAGGAGGACAAGCTATGGAATGGTTTTCAAGCCTACCTATAGGAATTAAAACTTTTGAGGAATTAATCGAATTGTTTCTCCAACAATACTCCTATAACATTTTCTATCCACTCACTATGATTGAGCTTTGCAATACCAAACAAAACACAGGAGAACCTTTTCTCACTTTTCTTCAATGTTGGAGAAAGATGTTCTCTAGATATTCACGACCTATTCCAGATTTTGAGAATATGGGCATTTTTGTCAATAACCTAATCCCTGGATTGAAATACAACATACAAATGCAATTATACCCTTCTCTCAATAAAATGGTAGATAGTGCTCTCAGAATGGAAGATGTGCTTATAAAGAAAGGAGACATGTCACTTTGGAAAGAAACACAACAAAGCTCAGGTTCGAAAGAAAAGAACAAATACTAGAAATACGAAAAATATAACAAAAAAGTGTTGTTAATAATGGAGTGGTAGACAATGTTAAACCAAAACCCACAATATTTAATCTAGCTAGTGACACACAAGCCCTCAAAGTAGTTGAAACTGCAGCTCAAAACCCCCCGAAGAAACCAAAAGAGTGGTTTAAAGAGAAGCCTTGGCTTCCAAAGCTGAAACGTGATTTCACTCCTTTGGAAGAATCATATGAATCATCCCTTAAGACTCTATTGGCGAATGATATGATCGCATTGCCTAATAACTCTAAGACATATGATCCAGAAATTAAACCCAAATGGTGGAGAGAAAACAAATTTTGTGAATAGCATCGGAACAAGGGTCATACAACAAAAAATTGTATGAAACTCAAACACGAGATTCAAGTCCTCATCGATGTTGGCAAAATTGTTGTACTATCTACATATCATCAATGCTTGAAATTTACTTATAACAGAGTTGAAGTCAACATTCTTGTTGATACAAGCTATACCTATAATACATTGAAGCAGTGTACTGATACTTTTGTTCCTCATAACAGACAAGCATCTACAGATGAAAGTTCAAAAACTTTGATGAAAGACTTAGAAAAGAAATTGAAAATCATAGGTACTGGCATTGATGGATATAAAATAGAACTCGTGCTTTTGCTAATGTCTCTCCCTCCATTGCCAAGACAGTTTGGAAAACCATCAAAGGCTATGAAGCCACAAACTTCAACTCCAAATGTCATTTATGATGGTATTTTTGTACAGTCCTCAACTTCTCTTGCACATGAAATAGAAGAGGATGTTCTTAAATGGCTTTTCAAAGAAGATAGTGAAAACAAAGAATCACAACACTGTGATATTTCCCCTAAACAATATGGTCTAGGATATAAAATGATTCAACACATGGGATATTCAAGTACCAGTCCTTTAGGCAAGTGTCAAGAAGGTTTTGTTGAACCTATTCAGTTACAAAATAAGTCTGCAAATGATAAAGCTGGACTTGGATACCATTTAGAGGGGTCGTCAAATCAGAAACCTACTTCTCATCATTAGTCTAAGTGGAGGAAAAAGATGCTACCTTCAACATCACATGAAGTAAACACTCAACAAACTCAAGAAGAGTATGAAAAACAACAAGAAGAATTGGAAATCAAGAGAGAAGAAACAGTTGGTAATCAAGTGCCAATTGTATCAATAGTCACACTACAAGGAGTAGAAGTCCCAGAAGATATGAGAGAGAAGTAGAAAGAATTCAAGAATTGTTTGCACCACTCAATATTCTGGTCACATACACAAGGAGAATGCAAGTAGATGACCCAAAAACTAACTCGAATGAGTATGAATGGGGTCCAGAACCTCTATCAAATGCATCTACTAAAGAAACTATTGATATCATAAATGAAGCACAAGAGATAATATGCTTGAAGCTACAAAAAGAAATAGAGGAAATCAGGATAAAAAGACAAGAAAATTATGAACAACTGCTGAAAGAAGAAAGAGCACAAAAAAATTCTTCACCTACCATATCTCCCTCTAATGAGATAAGGCAAATCAGGTATGGCACTACAAATGAAGAATTGGAGGCTATAGAAGCAGGATCAGTCATTAGTCCAAAGGAAGCTGAATGGAAAAGACGACAAAGACTAACAGAGTCATGAAGGTTATGTCAATAGGTATGTCAAATACAAGTGATCATTGAACCAAATCACGAAAGAAATTGCAGCATCAAAGATGTAGATATCGATACTATACACACTTTCACTAAATCACTTTAAGAAGAGTTAGAAACTTCATCTTATGACTCTGATCACTCTGACATAAGCTCTATTTATGACAATATCTATTCGACATCAAACTATGACTACTCTTTCATGAATGTCGAGATTTTGTTTGTTGACCCTGTTACTATCACACCACGATATGTAGTCCAATCTGAATAGAGGACGGTGCTAGTGGTAGGTCTGTTGGGTTAGGTCCCCTAAATATTAACGTGCACTTTGATAATAGTGTTGTAAATCCTCCTGGTCTCGAGACACTTACACAAGGTAGTCTTCTAGAACTCAACTTGTCGGTCTGAGGTTGTGATGACAATACCGTGAACTCCCTTGAACCTGTTAACTCTTTATCACTAGTACATTCTGAGCTAATTGATTGTACTCTTCAAGATCAACCTTTGAAGATACCTACCTTTGCCAATGACTATACATTAGCTTGCTATCTTAATGCAGTTAAACCAATGGACTCTTCTACCAGTGAACAAAGTGAGAACATGACATCAACAAATGTCAAGTATCTTAGTCGCAAAACTCAAAAAAATAAAAATAAGAGTTCTGATGGCGAAAACCATATAGTGGCAGTATCAGAATAAAAAATAGTAAAAATAAAGGATGTACCTAACGGTGAAAACCTCTCTGAGGTGCCTAAAGGTGAGATACTTGACATTTTGCCTAGCCACTTTCAAGAGAGATCATCAGTGCTAATTGAACCTACACAGCCAGTAAACATTGGAACAAAAGTAGCTCAACACACAATACATGTATCTCAATCCTTATCAGTGGAAGAACTAAAAGAATATATAGATTTCTTCATAGAAAAGAAGATCAACTTTGCATGGACATATGTGTATATATCGGGTTTGGATCCTGATGTAATAACGCATCATCTCTCTATCACTACCAGAGTTAAACCTGTTAAACAAAAACTTAAAAAAATGCATCCTCATGTTGCATTACTTGTTAAGGCTGAGCTAGAAAAACTACAAAAAGTTTGATTCATCAGAGCCATTGATTATGCCGAATGGATATCTAATACTATACATATTTTCAAACATGAGAAATCAATACGTGTTTGCATAAATTTTAGAGATTTAAACAAAGCTTGTCCAAAGGATGACTTTCCACTACCCAATATAGACATGATTGTGGATATGACTGTTGGCTATAAAATGTAATCTTTGATGGATTATTTTTCTGGATACAATCAGATCAAAATTGCACCTAAGGATCAAGAGAAAGTAACATTCACCTACGCATGGGGAACCTTCTGCTAGAATGTAATGCCCTTCGGTTTAAAGAATGCAGTCACTACTTATCAAAGGGCTGCAACAACAATTTTCCATGACATGATGCACAAAAATATGGAAGACTATGTTGATGATGCTCTAGTAAAATCTATGAAAATAACAACACATCTATCAGAACTAGGTCCAATATTAGACAGAATGGAAAAATTCAAACTCGGATTGAATCGCAAGAAATGTGCATTTGGGGTCACATCTGGTAAACTCCCACGATATATTGTTTCAACAAAAGGAATTGAAGTGGATCTAGAAAAAGTCAAGGCTATCATGGAAATGCCACCTCCAAAGAATGTCAGTCAAATGAGAAGTTTACAAGGCGGCTCCAATCAATAAGACATTGTATTTCTCAGCTAGCAGATAAGGTTCAACCATTCACAAATGCATTGCGAAAGAGTTACATACAACTGGGATAAAGATTGTGAACATCATCTAAATAAAATCAAGGAATATCTTTTTAATCCACCTATACTAATGCCACCAATTCAAGGAAAACCATTGATTATCTACATATCAACTACTGATACATCACTGGGGGTACTTCCGACACAACAAGATGAGAATAACAAGGAAAGAGCTATATACTATATCAGCAGTAACTTAGTGTCCCGTGAGATGAACTATACCATCATAGAAAAAGCTTGTTTGGCATTAGTATTTGCATCACAGAAATTAAGACACTACATGCTAGCACATTCTATCAAGCTCGTGGCTAAGATTGATCCGCTCAAGTATCTTCTCAACAAAACAACACTTACAGGGAAATTGGCTAAATGGGTCATGATTCTTACAAAATTTGATATTGAATACATAGAATGCAAAACCATCAAAGGACAGGTTATTGCAGATCAACTTGTTGATGCTCCGCGCGAAGACAATCAACCTTTGCACATAGAATTTCCAGATGAATCCATCATGCACCTTACTCAGCGATCCTGGAAAATGTTCTATGATGTGTCTTTCACTCAACATGGTTCTGGTGTTGGAATACTTTTTATCACTCCTCAAAGATATTCAATCCCAAAAGCTTACAAGTTTCTCTTTCCTTTCATGAACAATATTGCAGAATATGAAGCTTTGGTAAATGGGATCAAGCTAGCTATTGAATGGAAGGTTGTTGAGTTACACATATATGGAGACTCTCAGCTGATTTTCAATCAAATCAATCATATATATCAGACTCGGGATGAGAAACTGATGCCTTATAAAAGAATGGTTGATGACCTCAAGAAATACTTTACCTTTGTATCATTTCAGTAGATTCCTAGATCATCAAACAGAGCAACATATGCTATGGCTACCTTGACATCTATACCACAACTACAAGAATTTGAATTCTGCTATGAATTCCTAGTGGAAGAGTTGCATTATCCTGCTTATGATTCCCTTGAGTGACAGATGGTTTGCTCTATTATTGGACATGACTCATCCGGCTACACCCATATTTACTCTTACTTGCATGACCAAATTATTCCTGACAATCTTACCCAGTAATGAGAAAAGAAACCTTATTCAAAATGCTTCACGGTATGTCATCATCGCTAATGATTTGTATAGGTGAGGTTTGGATTGTACTTTTCTTAGGTATCTAGAAATTGAAGAGTCTCAACATGCATTATCTGAAGTACATGAAGGTATTTGTGGGTCTCATTCAAACGGTCTAACTTTAGCTCAAAAACTGCTAAGGGCTAGCTACTACTGGCCAGATATGGAAAAAGATGCTATAAAATTTGCTAAAACTTCTGAGAAGTGTCAACCACATGAAAATCTCGTACATGCTCCAGCAAGGGATCTAATATCCTTCATCACGCATTGGTTGTTTCAGCAATGGGTGTTTGATCTCATTGGTCAAATCTATCTTGCATCATACACAAGTTTATCATAACTACCACTAATTACTTCACTAAGTGGGTAGAAGTGGTTCCGCTAATCAAAGCAACTGGTAAACAAGTATCTTTGTTCATCCTTAACTATATCATCTGTCGATATGGGATACCTTCTTCAATTGTGACTAACAATGGAGGGCAGTTCAAAAACAAAGATCTAAATGAGATTTATGAAAAATTCAAAATAAAATAGCACTGGTCATCCATATACTACCCTCAAGGTAATGGACAAGCTGAAGCATCTAACAAAAATATTCTCACTATCTTACATAGAACAATAAACAAATCTAGAAAGGATTGTCTTCTGCAGCTCAATCCTGCACTATGGGCTTATAGAACAATTGTCAAAACACCTACTGGGGCTACACCTTTTTGTTTGGTGTATGGGTCCGAAGAATTCTTTCCTATTGAGGTGGAAATATCGTCTTTGAGAGTTTCTTTACAAGGTCTTGTTACTGATGAAGACTATAGAATATCTAGATTGCAAGAACTCGAGTTGCTAGATGAACGTCGACAAGTGACATTTGATCATCTAAGAGCCTACCAAAAGAGAATATCTAGAGGATATAACAAGAAAGTTAGACAAAGAGAATTTTAGGTTGGTGACCTTGTAATGAGAGAAAATCCTAAAAATCAACAATTTTGAGACAACAAAGGGAAGTTTGAACCCAGCTGGTTGGGTTCCTATATCATTACTATAGCCTTTGACTCTGGTGCTTATCAACTCTCAACATCGGAAGGAGAACAACTTCGTGAATTGATCAATACCATCCACTTGAAAAAATTCTTTACTTAAGATTCTCTACTCTACCAAATTGTACAGCTAAAATGTCCTGAAAAAAATCATAAAAATCATAAAATATCCTAAAAAAAAAAGAGAATGTTTTCCAAGTAGGTGAAAACCTGGTAAACATGCACCTCTTGTACTCAAGTTCTCCATCTATCAATGCAAATTTGGCATTTCCTATTCATTCCCTCTTTACTGCATCTTTGCTTTCGCTTGCACATATCTTTTAGTCACTTTTGTGACATCTGGTTCTTTTGGAACCTTCATGGCTTGAAACTGACCAATATCCTAGTCTTAGGGTAATCAACTGATCAATTTACGTGTCTTAAGAAGTATCAACCAAGTCATCTTTATGTATGTATTACCAATTCATCCAATCCGAGTCACTCACCTGCCTCTAAATTACTAAAGAGTTTTATCACTGACTAAACATGCAAAACAGGATTACTAAAAAACAATCACTAAACAGTTTGAGATATGATTAAAATTTTCTTTGTGTGTTGTCTTTTACATTGGTTTTTGATTATTATTCCCTCTGAGTAACTCAAGGAAGTCTATCTTGACTAAGAAGAGCAAGGATTGGGGGCATAATACTTTTCTTTGTTTTTTGCTTGTAGGAATAATTTTGATGATCTGGAAACATCTAATCGGCTAGGTGTCTATGATTAGTGCCTTCACATGAAGGTGAAATCGCCACACATACCTCGACTTCGCCTATTTGTATGCTACAAGGAGGTTGGATTTATTTCTTTATCTATTTTGAGGGAATTTCTTTAATGTGTAATTTGGATGCATGCGTAATCTGTCCAAGGATATGAACGAAAAAGGGTCATTGCGGACAAGATAATTAATATTGCATATGAAAAGGAAGGAACTCTATTTTGCCTGCTATGTTTGTAAATGCTCAGTGATGAAAATTAAGCATTCCAAATCCAACGACTAGGTTTTAGGTTGTGTAGTCACATAAATCTGTCCATTTTAATTAAATGAATATTTTATATTTATTTGATTAAAAATCCACTAGCCATCAGTTAATTAAATTAACATTTAATTAATTCATCTTCAAATCATTCTCCTATTAATTAAATAAATTATTCAATTTATTTTAATTAATTCATTAAACCAAAATTCCCAATGAATTAAATTGAATAAATTCTATCCTCTTTCCTCTTTTAAATAAATTTAAAAAAAAACATTTATTTAAATCATTAAATCCCCCCCACTTGCATTTTCCTACAAATGCAAGTTGCAACCACAAGTTGAAATAAATAAATTTTATTTTAATAAAATCATATTTTCTCTCACCCACCAAATCCACTTGCACTCCTAAGCCCCCTTCTAGATTCTTCTAAACCCTTCCTAATTAACCTAATCCATCCCCTAGTTATTGTCACATTCCTAAGCAACTTGGAGTCACTTCTCAAAGACTTAAAAATTCTTTGAAAAGCATTAAATGCTTTGTGTGTTCAACAAATAAACCTCCAAAGTCTTCTAACCATTTATGGCTCTTACATGACCATTTATGGTTAACCCCTAACTCAACCCTCATGTGACCCATGTGTCTCCTCAAGCATTTATTGCTTTGACCATGGTTATCCCTTTTACCTTTGTACAAGAGTTTATCCATTGGATAAAAGCTTTATTCTTTGAATAAAGAATTTATTCACTCAACCCAATCTTGACCTTTACTCCCAAGTTAACCTTCAGGGCATGTCAAGCATTTAATGCTTATTCCCCCTCCTCTCAACCTATCTCATGTTGACATTTGTCATCCTAGGATTGGGTTGAAAGCATTCATATGGATTTAATACCATTCAATCCTGACCTTTGTTGAGATTACTCAATCTCAACTATCCATTGCCCTGTTTTCACTATAAATAGAGCTCTCATTCCTCATTTTCAAATCCTCAAGCATTTAGCATTCATAGTCATAATCCTGAAAACTTGTATGCATTTAATCTATAGTGAATTTTAGAGAGAGCATTTAGTATAAAATCACATATATTGTCATTTTGGACTAAAATAAATCTTAGTTCATTTCATAATATGTCTAATTAGTTTGTTTTACACTTGCATAACATAGTTAAAACATTTCAATCTTGAACCTCCATAAGCATCCATAGTGCAAAAAGCTGCTGAGAGTTACACTAATTTGGAACTTGGAGAGGAGAGGAATAAAGGAGAAGGAGATAAGAGCATGATAAAAGGAATTTGGAGATGTCTTGTGGTATTTACTTCCATATTTAAATCCTTTATCATATTTTTAGTGTCTCTTTTGATATGCCTGCTTAGAATAGTTTTTGGTTGATTAACACTAACAGTTTCTTGTGTTTTTGTGTGTTATTCCACCACAGGCTTTAATCTAACAATTGTCCATTTCGCAGAGCATCATTTGGTGAACCTGATGTGAATCCAACACCCAATAACATTTTTTTGTTTTCAAAACTAACTTTTGACTATTTTGCTTGACACAGGTCACGCTTTAGCGCTATTGTAATTTGGTATTTTAGTGCTATTGTCTTTACAATAGCGCTATTGTCTCAAATTTAGCACTATTGCTAGTATATTAGCGCTTTTGAGTCTTAACTAGTGCTTTTTTTTTTTTCTGTATTAAGTGCTTTTGTATTATTGTAAAAATCTTTTCTTTTAGTGCTTTTGTCTATATTGTAGCACGTTTGTGTTAAGTAGCGCCTTTGTTTTCACACAGAGTAGCGCTATTGTAACAGAACATTGTAAAAAAGGCCATGTAACCGACAAAATAAATTTTCTTAGGCTTGTAGAAGCCCACCATATGACCGCATTTTACTAATTGTTTGCTTCATGTGAAGGTTTTAAACTCTTTTTTTTTGGCTTAAAAATCAAAACACTTGATTGATTGGTGCTCTAAAACTTACAAACAAATTTCATTACTTGCAAGTTAGCATTCCAATTTTCATTTGGTGCTCTAAAACTCAACAAATACAAATTTATTTTCATTGCAAGTTAGGGATACATTTTATTTTGGGGCTTAAAACAAAACAAGACAAATTTTATTTCTTGCATCAAACTAAAATTCACAATCAACACTTCGTTTTGTGCAAGTTAAAAAGAATCCCAAATTTTGTCAAAGTTATTCTCAAAACAATTTATTTCATGCATACGTGTTTCAAATTTAGTTGACTAGGATTTTCAATTCCTAGTTACTCAAACATATTGCCTTTGAAGTTAAAAAGAACATCATGGTTGTTGGAGAAACATCTCCAATTAGATAGAAAATCATTGCAATGATAAATTAATAAGAACAAGTGTATTTTGTGTTTGGCACACTTGTGCAAAAAGAGTTTGGTCGAGTGGTCCTACTTCTAACACACACTATCCTCTCCCTTGGCTTTCGTGGTCCTAGTTGCAAGAGAAAAGTGTTAGTAACACTCAAGTTTTATCTTTTTAACAGAGGTTTGCCAAGAGACACATCACTCTTGGGAACGACCTCACACGGTAAATCCTTCGAGTCGCTATAGAAATCAGGTGAGAGCGAAAGTTGTAGCCTTGGGTATAGTTGTTCCTACAATGTAACTTGCCGAAAGGACAAATGGGCCCCACCACAAGTTACAAGGCTCTTAAGTGAGTCACTACAGAATGAACTTATGTCCAAAGACATCGAAAATTACTAAACACCTTTAAATAGAAGCCCACCCGTTCTATTGATTGAGGATATTTGTGATAAATTCAATGCAAGAACGTAGATGGTTTTGCTCCCAAGATACTTACCATACATATTTCCTTGAGTAGAAACATAGCTTTTTGAAAAGTCACTTGTGGCTTGATGAAAGTGATGACTCTCCCATCATAGGGATCATTTATTTGTTATGCTCGCACAAGACTTAGTATATCACATCCTTACTTGCCAGGACGGGATTCATAAGGTATGTAGTATCAAAGTCGAAGAAATATCAAGATGTGGGCAGAAATTATCGCAACTGGCCATTTGACCTTAGGGATAAAGAGTGTTTGAAGTGTTTTCATTTAGTCAAAGACCAAGTGCAAATTGAGCCGACTTCAGGCTTTTGAAAAACACCTAAAATACATTTAAAGGAAAGGGTCATACAAAGTTCAAAAGATTGGGTTGATCTAGACCCATACCCACTTGTGCCTTTTGAGGCAACATTATTGTGTTTGTGTGCTTGCTTTGTTTTCTTGTCAAAGAAAAATCAGAAAATCCAAATTCCAAAACAAGTATTCATCCAACACAAAACATTTTCAAAAACAAAGGATCCAAAACAAAGAGCAACCACAAAAGTATCAAACTATATGACCATTCTTCACATCTTGAGAAAGAATAATCTTCATCAAAACATCAACTTGAAGAAAAGACCATTAAGCTCAAAGGCTCTTATCAAAAGGAGGAAATTCTTCTATCTTAATAGATAAATCTTTCTCTCTCATAGAGCCTTCTTATGTCGCATGTGTCTTTACCTTCAAGGGAAATCAAATGAATTTGATCAAGAGTCATTAAACCGCTGAGCTTTTACACAATATCGAGCTTTGAGTTATCACAATAACAAATGAGGCAAGATCAATCCTGACTTCTTTCCAGACATTTGCATCACATATAATGTAGCTCAGGAAGAACCACCAACTCCTGAAAGAGAAGAGGAAGAATTTGTCCCATATGTGACACAAAGTTTTTATTGAAGTTAAAATTTCATCCATTATCATATCCATATCTCATCAACTCCATTCCAACTCTCAAAACATCAAGAGGTTTTTGTCCTAAGTTCTATTTCAAAATATTGTTTGAACCAAACACAAACACATCACTTTTTAGAGTGTCTCTACATCTAGGATAAACTCATCCTAAGAGACATTTCTACACAGGTTAAAACTAGTCTATGAGTGAATCCTCTCATTACTAGGTAGTTGAGTCTATAACACATCTCAGATCTCTCTAAACCTTATCACATAAAACTTTGTCAATCAAACACAACAAGCAATTCAAGAAAGAACTTTGGCAGCATCTACCTTTAGTGCTAGAGATCCGTATGCAAAACACTTCACCAAAAATCAATCTTTCATTTCACCACCAATTCATCATCATTTTCATCAAACTTCAACAAAAACTTGTAAACAAAATGGCTCATACTAGATCCAGGTCTAGACAACAAGAAATTGAAGATGAAGAGGAGGAAAATGAATTCCAAGAAGCCCTTGGAGGAAACGCAAATGATGAAAATCCAAGTACTCCTACTCCTACAGCAATAGAAAGGGCACAACACAACCCTCTCTTTAATAGACTTTTTGATGAAATACTCAGGAGCAATGCTGATGCTCACTTTTTAAGACTTGCTCAAGAGGGGGCTAAACTACCCTCTGACTTTGACGTTGCACAACTAAGACAAGCATCAGAATGCCAAAGTCGTAATGAGGATGAAAGAGGTCGAGAAAATATCAGATACAACCTTCATCAAGGTAATCCCCCACCTCCTCCTCCTCTGAATGACATAGAAATGTTGCGACAACAAGTTGAGAATCTCGCCCAACAACTTCATAGTGGTGTAAAAACCAATCAATTTTCACTCAATGACATTTGTCCCTATCCCTTTGATAGGAATCTTCATATGCCACCTTTTCCGCGAGGGTTCAAAACACCCAAGTTTGAAAAATATAGAGGAAAAGGAGATCCTCGTGATCATGTTAGAGAATTCCATTTAGCTTGCCTCGAAGTGGCATACGAGGACACACACCTAATGTGACTTTTTCCCCAAAGCTTGTGAGGAACCACCACATCATGGTTTTCTCGATTACCAAGTGGCATTAGGACCTTCAAAGAGCTAGTCCAGAAATTCTTGGCACATTACTCACACAACATTGAACGAGATATCACAATGGCTGATCTATGTAACACTAAACAAAAACTAGGTGAACTATTTTCAGTCTTTCTGCAACGATGGCGTCAAATGTCTAGCAGACATTCTCTTCAGTTACCTGAACAAGAACTAGTGGAAATATTTATTTCCAACTTAAACAAAGAAATAGAATTTCACTTAGACGTAAAAGACATAGATTCTTTCAATGACATGATCACAAAAGGCTTGAAATGTGAGCGGGCTTGAATCAAGAAAGGACTTATCAAAATCTACAATGAACCAAAGGATGGCCCTCATCCATGCTTCAATAGTGACAAGCCTAACTTATGGATCAAAAACAAAAACTTCATCAATGATGGGGTTGTGGATGCAAGAACTATCAAAAGTGCACAACCTGTGGTTTGATTTGCAAGACAAAACCCCCCACCCAAGAATAACACAGTTGCTCCTCCAAATCAAGGTCGCACCACATCTCAAGATGAACCTAGACAGCGTCAACAAAATTTTAAACCAAAGCGAACATACACTCCCTTAGGGGAACCCATCGAAACAGTGTTACGTCAGCTGGTTTCTCAAAATCTGGCAACCTTACCCAAAACATCAAATTATGAACCTCAAGTCAAACCTTCATGGTGGAGGGATACTGAGCATTGCGACTTCCATTAAGGGAAAGGACATAAGACAAGCAATTGTCACAGATTGAAAGATCTTATTTAGTATCTTATTGACCGAGGTGAAATCAAAATCGAACGACATGACCCAAAGACAACAAACAATGATCATCTCATGTTTAAAAATCCACTTCCATCACAAGATCAAAGGGGTCCTTCCACTTCAGGGCAAAACACAGATACCACCAATTATACGCAAGCCGCATATAATTACACTATGAATCACCTATATGATGCTAGTGAACAGATTGCAACTATAACCATCAAAAATCCCAGTTCCACTTGCAATGTTGTTACACGTCGCACTAAGATTACCATAAAAGCAGCTCCACAAGGCACCCCATCTATCCCAAAGTAGTATAACCTTGTGGACCAATTAGACAAAATGCCTGCACTGATATCTATCTTAGAGCTATTGTGCCTATCTCCATCCCATAAAACAATCTTGGATCAAGCTCTCCAAGAGGCGTCAGTCCCTGCAAATCCAAATACAGATCAGTTCCAAGCTATGGTTGGAAACCTAAGATCATCACCTTGTCTCAATTTTTTTGAAAGTGACAACACATCCTTCCAGCAACCTCATAATGCCTCACTCCACATTGAAGGATTTATCAACCAACATAGGATCAAGCGAGTCTTGATTGACAATGGAGCAGGCCTGAATATTTGTACTCTACAATTAGTCACAATTTTGGGATATGCAGTTGAATCAGTGGATCCCCACAAGAAGATCACAATCCAAGCCTATGATGATGCAGAGTGTTCATCCAAAGGAGTTATGGTGCTACCAATCCGAGTGGGCCCTATGGTGAAACACATCATCTGTCAAGTTTTGGACCTTCCTCTGCCATACAATTTATTGTTAGGAAGACCTTGGATACACGCCACGCCTGCCGTCCCATCCACCTACCATTAGTGTATCAAGTTCCTGCATAATGGTGTAGAAATCACAATCCTGGGCGATGCAAACCCCTTTTCATATTGTCATAACATAAGTCATCAACCAAAGATTACTGTTCCCAACAATAGAGAAGCCATCTCATCCACATCATACATAAGTCCAGCCTCTCTTGCCAGTTCAAGCACCACTATACCCAAGCAAGATAAGCTCAAGATGACGATAGCAGAGGAAGGTCCTGGGGAATACAATCTCAGCCAACTCTTTTGTGTTGGACAAATGCCCACTTCTCCTAGAACACATGGTAAACCTCAACGGTTACTTCAAACACCACTGGACAAGCCAACATGTACTTTGACACCATTTATCCTTGGAAAGAGTCAAGAAAAAGAGACCAGAGATGAGGACTTAGCAGAATGGATCTATAAAGATCCCATCACCACCGATATTCCGCAAGCTAAGTTTCCCACAGATCAGTATGGCAAAGGCCTTCTCATTATGCAAAGAATGGGTTATGATGGTCAGAGTGCTTTGGGACCTTGCAAGCAAGGAAGACATGAACCACTGCAGCCAAAATTAAAAACCAAAGATAACACTGGCCTAGGCTTTCAAAAGGAGATCCTTCCTAAGCTCAAATTCAAAGGAAAAACCAGCCAACCTCTATATCAGCCTAATACAAAGAGGTCACATTTTATTATAAAAGCAACATCAAACACCATAGCAATTGCCCCATTGAGGCTAAAAATCCCAGCAAAACCATCTGCAACACCAATCATCCCACCAATTAAACCAACAACCCCATCAACAATAACATCAAAAGCACCCTTAGT
Organism: Cryptomeria japonica; assembly: GCF_030272615.1. Taxonomy (NCBI): domain Eukaryota; kingdom Viridiplantae; phylum Streptophyta; class Pinopsida; order Cupressales; family Cupressaceae; genus Cryptomeria; species Cryptomeria japonica. Next base: position 545,305,282 of record NC_081405.1, read on the forward strand.
AGCAGCAATTGTATCAGAACCCACAGCAGTATCTACGACATCAACAGAAACAACAGATTCAACACTATGAATACTTCCCGTATCGGATTCGTTGATTCCCATAATCCTTCCTGTAGCACCAATCATTTCATCTACAATGGTACATCAGCCAATCACACTTGCAGTATTTAACTCAAAAGATATGTCAGTATGGTACAGTAATCAGATATTGGAAAGTGACTCGGAGAATGACGCACATGAATGGGAATTTGATTCCATACAGCTTAATACTTCAGATGGGGAAGACACATCACCACCTCTACCTCGCAAGACATCCCTGTTTACGGAGAAGCACAGATAAAGACCTCTTGGGTTCCTGAGCTGGAAACTTCTTCCACAGACCCTATGTCACATCCTACGCCTAATTCTGACAGGGAGAGTACCATCAACGACCTTCACCACAACGTCTTAACCCTCACTAACACATCTAACGAACTTAACCTAATCGATGAGGTAATGCCCATTATCCATCTTGAACTCATCAAATGGAACCAACCTAATCCCCCATGTCTTGACCTTTTCCAAAACGATGAGGCAATCATTGACTTTTTGGAACTACGGGATAACATTCCAAGCGGGGATCACAAAGATGGATTCGCCATTGAACTTAATAGCACAACATACTTTGGGAAACCTTTCAACTGCAAAAATATAACAATAAAACATGGATCTTCTAGTGAAAACCACACTGTGGCACTGTTTGATCCCACAAAAGTAAAAATAAAGAGTGTATCCAATGGTGAAAACCTCTCTGAGGTGCCTGAGGATGAAAGGTTTGACATCCTTCCCTCTAGTACACAGTAGGAACGATCAACGATTCTCATCGAAGAAACCAAAGAATACAATGTGGGGACTCTTGAAACTCCTCACCACATACATCTGGCATCTCTTTTAACTCCAGAGGAATAGCCTAAGTTTGTAGAATTCTTCCAGAAGCGTTAGAGCAACTTTGCATGGTCATATGCAAACATGTCTGGTCTTGATTCAGATTTAGTCATGCATCACCTCACCGTAGCAGAAGGAGCCAAACCTGTCAAGTAGAAACTTCACAAGATGCATCCCCAAATTGCAGTTTTAGTCAAAGCAGAACTTAAAAATCTCCTAAATGTTGGTTTTATTCGACCAATTGATTATACAGATTGGATATCCAATATTGTGCTTGTCGGCAAACCAAATGGGGGCATCTGTATTTGTACTGACTTCAGAGATCTGAACAAAGCATGTCCTAAAGATGACTTCCCCCTACCAAACATCGACATAATAGTGGACCTAACAGCAGGACATGCCATGCTTTCACTCATGGATGGCTTTTCAGGATACAATCAGATAAAGATCGCACCAGAGGATCAACATAAGATGACCTTCACATGTCCATGGGGAACATACTGCTGGAATGTAATTCCTTTTGGTCTAAAGAATGCAGGAGTGACCTATCAACGAGCAATGACCACCATCTTCCATGACATGATGCATACCATAATGGAAGATTATGTTGATGACTTACTGGCGAAATCACTCACAAGAGAAGGTCATCTGGAAATATTGGAGAAAATATTTGACAAACTGGAACAATATCATGTGCGACTCAACCCAAAGAAATGTGTCTTTGGAGTAACCTCAGGGAAACTTATAGGATACATTGTCTCAAGTAAAGATATTGAGGTCGACCCAGCAAAAGTCAAGGCGATCATGGACATGCCACCTCCAAATAACATCAGTCAGCTAAGGACACTACAAGGGCAGCTAAAATCCATTCGAAGATTCATTGCACAACTCACAAATAAGTGTCACCCATTTACACACCTGCTACACAAAAACATCCGCTTTTAGTGGGATACCAGATGCTAGCAAGCATTCCAGATGCTTAAAGATTATCTCATGAATACGCCATTGCTGATCCCACCATATCCAAGTAGGCCTTTGTTACTCTATATATCAGCAACAAGTACAACATTGGGTGTACTATTGGCACAACACAATGCAAAAGGGAAAGAGTGTGTTGTTTACTACATCTCTCGTACACTGGTTGGCTATGAGCTCAATTACACACCTATTGAGCGAGCTTGCCTAGCAGTAATCTTGGCAGCTACTAAACTAAGGCACTATCTATTGACACATAAAGTACAGTTAATTGCAAAGATCAATCCACTCAAATATTTACTCAGCAAAGCAGCATTGATAGGCCGCTTGGCCAAATGGGTGATGATTCTAAGTGAACTTGACATCGAGTATGTGGACCGTAAGGCTATCAAGGGTCAAGTTATTGCAGATCAGTTGGCTGATGCACCACTCATAGGCAATCATCCTCTCATTTCCAATTTTCCAGATCAAGAGATATTCATGATCACAACAACACAACCATGGAAACTATACTTTGATGGTTCATACACTAGGCATGGCTTGGGGGCAAGCATCCTGTTTATCACACCTCAAGGTGACAACATCCCATAGTCTTACAGGCTCACATTCCCATGCACAAACAACATAGCAGAGTATGAGGCCTTGATCACAGGACTCAGGCTAGCCATACAATGGAAGTTACAAGAACTGCAAGTATATGGAGACTCCCAACTGGTCATTCAACAAGCAACTGATGAATATCAGACTAAAGATGACAAGCTCATGCCATACAAACAAATGGTGGACAGTCTAAAGGCATCATTTACTACTATCACCTTTGAGCAGATACCAAGAGATCAAAATTGAGCTGCTAAAGCTATGGCTACCATTGCATCTCTCCTAGATCTTCCACAGAATTCAACATGCTTCGAGTTCTTGGTAGAACAACTTTGGATTCCCACTTATGATATCCCCGAATTTGAAATGATATGTCGCCTTATCGATTCTAAATCCCCATGGTACGGTGAGTTCTACACCTACCTCTGTGATCACACACTTCCTCCTAACCAATCGAATAACCAACGTAAAACTTTCATTCGCCAAACTGCTCGATATACCATTATTTTTGAAACCCTATACCGACGCAGTCTTGATGGTACTCTCCTTCAATGTCTGGAACAGGATGAGATAACAAAGGCCTTGGAAGAGGTACATGAATGAATTTGTGGAACTCATACAAGCGGTCCGTCACTAGCCAAGAAACTCCTACGCACTGGATACTATTGGCCATCCATGGAAAAAGACTCCTACTACTTTGTCAGAAAGTGCAAGAAATGCCAAGTTCATACAGACCTGATACATGAACCAACACAGGAATTGCAACCAATCACAACATCATGGCCCTTTTGCCAATGGGGACTTGACCTTGTGGGTAAAATCCATCCATCTTCATCCAACGACCACAAATTCATTATTACCGCCACAGAATACTTCACAAAGAGGATCGAAGCTGTTCCACTTACCCATGTCACCGACAAGCAGATAGCCTCATTCATCCTCAATTAAATCATCTGTCGGTATGGTGTACCCATGTCCATCATCACAGATAACAAACTTCCTTTCAAAAATCAAGATGTTCGTGAACTCTATGAGAAATTTCACATCCAACACCTTTTTTCCACTCCCTATTACCCACAAGGAAATGGTCAGGCCGAAGCATCAAACAAGAACATATTAAGAATCCTCAAGAACACAGTCAATGATGATGGTCATGATTGGCATGTTCAATTGAATCCACCACTATGGGCATATCGAACTAGCATTCGAACCCCTATAGGCACAACTCCCTACTCACTAGTCTATGGCGCAGAAGCTATCTTACCTATCAAAGTTGAAATACCATCATTACGAGTTTCCTTGCATAATCTCATTGATGATGAAGCATACAGAGTATCACATCTCTAGGACTTAGAGCTACTTGATGAGAAGTGACAAGCTACATACAATCACCTCAAGGCCTATCAGCAGTGCATGAGCAGAAGCTATAATCATCGGGTTAGACCTCGTACATTCGAGGTAGGTGATCTTGTTCTTTGAGAAAATCCTCGTAACCAACCCAACCGAGAACATCAAGGAAAGTTTGAATCAAATTGGCTGGGTCCATATGTTATTACTGTTGTATTTGGGTCTGGGGCATATCAGTTGGCTACTTCAGAAGGAGAACCACTAGCAGATCCGATCAACAACATGCACCTCAAACGGTTTTATAAATAAGCTGTACAGAGCATCAGGTTCCCATACATACCGGCAAACACAAAAATCATTCAGATAAATGACCTGAAGAAAATACAAAAACATCAAAATAGTAAAGAAAGAACATGCATCCAAATGGTGAACAACCACTCCGGTGGCACCTTGGGTAAGTACGATGGTGAAAACCTGGCAAACAGGCGCCACTCGTAAAGGCTATGGCTCCATTGTTTTTCAGACTTGTTGCGATCATGTTCATTGCATCCACTCATCCATCCATCCAAACCATGGCTGGTTATTGATCTGCAATTTAGGATAATAGTTTATGCATTTGGCATCCCGCTTTTTCATAATCATGTCTAAAACTGGGGGCAATACCCTTAACCTACTTGATGGAAGTGGATTCTACATTACTTGTGATTCATTGATTCTTCGTTCAAAACTATCTCACAAAATCCAAAAACATTATAAAACATCAAAAATCACCAAAAAAATGGCCACACCCTATACATACGTTTTTCAAAGCAGATACCAAGAAAACATTGTGAAATACTCCAACATCACATCGACCAAACAATCAACATCAATCACGCAAATTGTCTTAAACAAGGATGATCCTTCCTTACCAAAACAAAGACAAAATGACATTTTCTTTGACAAGAAAATTTTGTTTAAGCTATCAAATGCTTGGTTGATTTGTAGGTTATTCATTCGTTTATATATATCAGGTTCCTAAAGCATTGTTTGTGTATCTTCTGCGAATTATTCCAATGAAGTACTGAGGCATGTCCTAATGGTGTCTACGTGGGAAGTTCACTAAGTTACGTGATCTTATGCAAAATACAATTATGGATCACTATGGCTTGCTGACTACAGTGTATACCTCAACCATATGAGCATGAACCATTATCGAGGGTCCCTATTCTTTTATTCTTAATATATGTTGTTTGCCTACAAATACGATGCTCCATCCTTGGTTCCTACTGCCTCATCCAAACTCGATAATGGTTATCTATTACTATGGTATGAACTTGTCTCAGGATATGATCGACAAAAGATCAAGGAGGACATTCCAAGTCATGCATGAAAGGAGATAATCCTTGTTTGTTCCGCAAGCAATACTCAGGTCAACTTGATCCATTATATCAAGTTGCTTGTATTAACTTGCTATATTAAAATCCATGTAAGGAATACTCAAGTCATCTTGAATCATCATGTCAAGTTGCTTGTATTTTCTTACAACATTTCAAATCTCAATGATGAAAAATAAAGCACTATGGATTGTCATTTCATCTCATCTGTTTATATGACATTCCGTTGCATATCGCCCATCCATTTACTATTGGCATTATTCATATACATAGTTTTGTGTGCAAGTGTGAACAAAATTAATGTGAACAATTATGTGAAAATTGAATTGGTCTTGGATACAATCACGACGGAGTACTCTGATACATCATCAGTGCATCATACAAAGTCTAAAACAAACTTGCATTCATCTATCATGATCATATCATCATCATTACATTTAGTTGCATTTGCATCAAGTGCATTTTATATCATTTAGTTGCATACAATTACATATAGTTCATTATCATTTATTGACATTAGTCATATTATATCATTTCATCATTGCATAATCATGACATTTAGATTCATTCATAAGATAATTTGTCCTTGATTGTATTAACCATTATTATTATGCATTCATTTTGTGTCAATTACCAATCATCATTTATCGTTGCATACATCAATTTATCTATCCATTAGTTAAGTGAATTCATTTATCCATTTAGTATATTTTTATACTCATTCAATTCAGGATTCATTACAAACATGCATTCATTCTACTTTTTAATTACATTAAGGTGTAGTTATTCATGAGTTGCATTATCATTTCACATCATCATATTTTTCACCATTTAGACTCATAAACAAAACCATTTGTTTCCACATAGGTTCATATACATTATCCATATACGTCATTTAGAAATCATCATTTAAACATTTGTACTTTACATTTGTTTATCCATATCACACTCATCTAACAACCACCTAGATGCATTTATATAAATAAATCATTCATTTAACACATTATATCATAAATGTTCCTCTCCTAGGTCGGCTAAAATAAATAAGCTCCCTCACCAGTAGGGAAGTGACAATGGTGGAAGGCGGGCGGCTCCAAGATTCAAATCCGAGTGGGAATTCTGGATCGACATCTGGATAGCATGCGGCAGATGATTCAAAGATTCCTGTAGAAGGAGAAGGTTCAGATGGTAAGGACCCCGATGATCACGTGAACTTGGGGGACCCAGGGGGAAGACCAACACCACGTGAAGAGTAGTTAGCACTAGAGAGCGGGAAAGGGCAGGTTCAAACTTCAAAAATAGAAGATGGCAACTTGGAAGGAGCCCAAGGACAACAAATGACTTATGTTTCAGAGAACACGGTGGAAGGTAAAGATCCTCAGGAAAAGGTTCTTTTGTCAACGGACCCTAAAGGGGGACCCAATGGACAGACACGTAAGTGGTCCTCATTGTTTGGGGTCAAACCCAAAGGTAAGTCCTCATCGCCTCTTGTTAAAAACTCCTCGAATGTGTCTTAGGGCAAGTTTTCTATTGTGGTTCCTGACCAAGGAGCCCAAGGACAACAAATGACTTATGTTTCACAGAACACGGTGGAAGGTAAAGATCCTCAGGAAAAGGTTCTTTTGTCAACGGACCCTAAAGGGGGACCCAATGGACAGACACGTAAGTGGTCCTCATTGTTTGGGGTCAAACCCAAAGGTAAGTCCTCATCGCCTCCTATTAAAAACTCCTCGAATGTGTCTTAGGGCAAGTTTTCTATTGTGGTTCCTGACCAAATCATTGATCAAAACAGCGCTACAATGGAAAACACTTTGATTGGTTATTTCTTTGGATCCAGACCTAACATAGAAATAGTTCGTGGATTTGTAAAAAGAAAGTGGAACCTGAAAGGTTAGGTAGATGTGGTAGCAATGAACAAAGGTTGTTTATCCCTCTCCTTTTCTTGTGATGAGGATAGAAGAAACATTCTTTGTAGTGGGTCTTGGGCAATAGGCAAATACATCATGTACATCTAGAAGTGGTACCCTAATGTAGCTAAAGGAAAGAATTTTTTGGCTCAAGTCCCAGTCTGGGTAAAACTCCCTGGGCTCCCAATGGAATTCTGGGAGGAAGACATTTTTGCAGGAATTACCAATACCTTTGGGGAGCTAATCGCCATTGATCAGATCACGGCTTCTAGAAGAAGGCTGATCTATGTAAGGATCTGTGTTGGAGTTGGACCTGACACGAATTTGCCAGAGGAAATAGAGATAGAATCAAAATTGGGGAAGTGGAAGCAGAACATTGTTTATGAAAGAATCCCCTTTGCATGTTATCATTGTAAAAAATTTAGACACTGGGCAAAATAATGTCCATCTAAAGAGGATAAACCCCATACCCAAATTAAGGTTTGGAAAAAAGTGGACAAGCCACTAAAAGTTCGGGATTCCAATGACCCTAATCAGGAGAAGTCGTCCCAGATAGTAAGGGTGGAGGAAGAAATCACTAGTGAAGTGGGTAATGAACCAAAGATTTAGATGTTGGAACAGGGTGTGGTACACAAAGAAAAAGACAACACTCAGCAAGAGGATCAGAAAGAGGACAAGACAGAGGCTGAGAAAACATATAAACATCTCACAGATAATAGAGAGGAAGGAGATAACTTCAACCTTGTCTCAAAGTCCTAAGATCAAGATAAAGAAATAGACTGGTTCCAAGAAGCCCAACCTGATACCATTTTGGGCCAAGGGCTATCAGAAATCTCATTAACCACCCCAGTAAAGGGAAAGCTGGCTAATTTGGAGGAACAAGATCCAAAATGGGGAGATGAAGAGGACATAAAAAAGGCACTAGGGAAGAATGAATCAAAGTAGGGGGATGAAGAAGTTGCAGAGGATAAAAGAAAGAACAAGCAAAAGAAAAAGAGTAACAATAACCCAGTAAATAGCACACTAACTAGAAACACTAGAAGCATGCTTGGTGATGTGGGAGCGCAACACACTTCTACAGGAAGACACTCAAATGCCAGAAAAAGAACTTTGGAAACAAGCAGGAATTTAGCAGATGGTACCTAAAGAACCATCTTTGAGGCAGGTGTCTCTAAAAATCCATGAAAATCATCTCCTGGAATATTAGGGGACTTAATAGTCCTCATAAACATAATTTAGTTAGAAATATGATTAGAGATAAAAACCCTGACATTTTTTTGATTCAAGAAACTAAGATGGTGAAAGATAAAGTTGAAAGTTTGAATATTTTCAAAAATGGAGGAGTCAGTGGAGGTAGTTCAAAAGGTGCCTCAGGAGGAATTGTTACATTCTGGAACAAAAACAATATAGAAGAAGAGTTGTTAATTCAGGATAACAACCTAGCCTGTATTAGATTTAAGCACATTAAGAATTGCACTACGTGGGTCCTAACAAATGTTCATGCTCCTAACACTAAGACTGGCCATAGCGAGATGTGGAGATATCTCACTGGGTTGAGAAGAAGATTTGCTGAGGACAGCTGGATAATTATGGGAGATTTCAACACTCCCCTGAAGGAAAATGAAAACAAGGGAGGGAGTCATGCTAATCTAGATAGTAGATTGGACCTAATGGACTTTATAAAAAATAATGTCATTCATGATCTGGAGTTACAAGGAGTCAAATACACCTGGACTAATCGAAGAAGAGGTGAGAATTTGATTCAGGTCAGACTGGATAGAGCTCTACTTTCCTTAGACTGGTTTAATCTTCATGAATGTTCTTTATCATCTCGTATAAGGGCAGGATTAGATCATTACCCTATAACCCTAACGGCTGAAGTAAAAAATAGAAGGAGACATTTCCCTTTTAGATTTGAAAAAATGTGGACTAGACACCCAGATCTGGAAAGTAAGATTAAGGACTGGTGGCAGGTTAGTATTGAAGGCAATGCCATATATAAAGTGGTCAAAAAGCTGAAGAATGTTAAAGATAATGTCAAGAAGTGGAATAAGGACTGCTTTGGGAATATCTTTACCTCAAAAGCATCGACCCTCTTAGAACTCAAGGAGATCCAGGATGAGATACAACACAATGGTTATACCTATATGTCTAGAAATACTGAAGATGCTATTCTGATGAGATATCATGAAATAATAGCTAAAGAGGAAACCTACTAGAAACAAAGATCGAGAAATGTCTGGCTAAAGGAGGGGGATAGGAACACTAAATATTTCCATATGTCCACTCTTAGACATAAGGCTATAAATAGAATTGTACAGATTAAAATGAATGGCAGATGTGTTGAAGATGATGATTCCATGAGCAAGACTACAATGGATTGTTTCTCTAATCTACTTGCTAAGGATCAGAATCTGAATAAACAGGCCCAAAGGGAACTTCTTGACAGTATACCTACCACTCTGGGGAAAGATAACAATGACCGTTTAACTGTTATTCCCTCCCATGATGAAATTCTCACAGTTGTTAAGTCCTTTGAGGGCAGCAAAGCCCCAGGTTCGGATGGCTTTCCCATGTTCTTCTTCCAAATGTACTGGCATATTATTGGAGATGATGTTTCAAGAGCTATGAAAGAGTTTTTTGGTGCTAAATTTTTTTTGAAAGAAGTTAATGGTACTTTTATAGCTCTTATACCCAAAAAGATGGGGGCTGATTCAATGGATCTTTTCAGACCTATAAGCTTATACAACTCTCTCTACAAGATAATTTCTAAGGTCCTTACCTCTAGAATTCTCAAATTGCTTCCTTCCATTATATCACCTCAGCCAAGTGATTTTGTCCCAGGGAGGCAAATTTTGGACTCAATCATCTATGTTCATGAAAATATCCACTCTTTGGCCTTTTCTAAAAATGAAGGTTTTTTTTCTAAAGCTTGACCTTTCTAAAGCCTATGATAGAGTGGATTGGGATTTTATGATGGATGTTCTTTCAACTTTTGGTTTTAATCCTAGGAGTGTTGGACTCATCAGGCAACTTGTTTCTTCGGCCACTTTCTCTGTGCTAATGAATGGCTCCCCCTCTCCTTTCTTTAAAGCCTCAAGAGGTCTCAGGCAAGGGGACCTTCTATCTCCAGTGATCTTTATCATCATGGCAGAATGTTTGGGGAGATGTATTGGAAAGCTGGTTGAGAAAAGGGAGTTTTGTGGTTTGAAACCTTCTTCGGCAGATCAAATATGCTCTCATCAGCACTTTGTTGATGATTCTATAATAATAGGAAAAGCCACTGTGAAGGACGCTAGAAGACTAAATAAAGCTTTGGATATCTATGGAGAGGCTACTGGTCAGCTTATAAACTAGTCTAAAAGATTTGTTTATTTTATCAACACCCCGGAGAGAAGGAGGATTAAAATTAGTAACATTCTGGGTGGCCAAATTGGTAGTTTGCCTGCCTCCTATTTGGGGCTCCCTTTAGGTCAGGATCCTCCAGATACCTTTTGGGGAGCCTTGGTGGATAAATTCCATAAAAAGTTGTTTGGATGGAAGGGAGCTCTACTTAGTCAAGTAGGTAAGGTTCAAATTCTAAAAACCACTCTTCAAAGTATCCCTCTCTATGCCATCAGTCTGTTCAGGATTCCTACTAAGTATGCTGAGGCCATTGAAAAAATACAAAGATCTTTTTTATGGAAAGGGGTTGAGGAGAAGAAGAGAATGAACTTAATTGCTTGGGAGAAGGTTTGTAAGCCTATGAATAAAGGCGGTCTGGGTCTTAGAAGAATAAAAGACATAAATGAATACCTTATGGCTAAGTAGATTGGAGAGGATATAGAAATCAAGGAGAGTGGAAAAAAATATGGGACAACAAATATAAAAGCCAATGTCCAAATCTTCAAAGTTTCCTCAAAGCGGAGATTATCCCAATTGGATCCAATATTTGGAAAAATATCTCTAGGACTAGAGACTTAATTATCAAAGTACAAAATGGAAGTTGGGGAAAGGGAATCTTATTCAGTTCTGGGAGGATCCTTGGCTTATGGAGACCCCTCTAAATGAAAACCTTGAGTGGAACAGATATCAGAACCAATGCAAGGAAAGATTTGGAACCAAGGTGGAGGATTATTGGAAAGATGGATAGTGGAAAGACTTATCTCAAGTGGATTAGTCTTTGGGTAGTTTGAACAAAGTCATGAACTCAATGGTGAGGATTGAAGAAGAAGATCAGCTAATTTAGAAACTTATTGCTAGTGGTACCTTTACAGTGGCATCTCGTTATCATCAATAGTACAATAACATGGAAAGTCCATGCTGGGCTAAAGCATGGGTGAAAGGCCTTACCCCCAAGATCAACATTTTCTTTTGGATAGCCCTCCAAGACAAAATTATAACCATAGAGAATATAAGAAAAAGAGGTATCAGTATACCAAGTTTCTGTACACTCTGTAAGCAAAATGAGGAGACAATAAATCATATGCTCTTTCATTGCCCCTTCTCAGTTGATGTTTGGGGAAGATGTCTGGATCAATTCAATATCAGTTGGAGCTTCCCCAACTCAATTCAGGAGATTTTCAAGTCATGGCATCATCCTTCAAAAAATAGAACTAATACCTTGCTATGGAGAATTGCTTTACCACATGTGCTGGGGTATATGGAAAGAGAGAAATGACAGGATTTTCAGAGAAAAATATACTAAGGCTAACATTGTGTTTGAAAAAATAAGAAGAAGCATAGTGCAAAACATGAATATTATAGGTGGTTTTGATAATCCTAACACTAAGGAGGACCAACTTGTCTATAAAAAATGGAGATTAAAAGCTCAAGAGAGTATCCAGAGTAATCCTAGAGAGGGAGTGATATGGACCAGCCCACCTAGGGGATGGATGAAAATCAATTTTGATGGGGCCTCTAAGGGAAACTCGGGGGTTGCAGGATGTGGAGTGGTCCTAAGGGATGAATGGGGAATATGTAAAATCATAACATGTATACCTATAGGAAAACAGACCAACCATGTTGCCGAAGCCATGGCGGTTTATCATGGGATTATCCTTGCCAAAGAAGCCAAATGCACTAAAGTTTGGTGTGAAGGAGACTCCCTAAACATTATCAATTGTTTAAATATGAAATTCCCACCATCATGGTCGATTAATAATGCTATCAAAGCAACAAGGAAAATCAGCCAAGAGTTTGAAATGTGTGTTTTTACACATGTTTATAGGGAGGCCAATTCTTGTGCTGATTGGGCAGCCAACCTGGCTTGCCAATCAGAAAACATCATGACTAGTTATGGTGAAAAGGAGATTGCAAGTGAAATGAAATCATTACTCAATTTGGACCGAAGCTATACAAGGCAACGTGGTACTTTTAATCATCGTTTCTAATGACCTTTTTGCCTTTTTTGATGCAGGGCTTGCTTGAAGATAATGAGCAATTAAATAGGTGTCTTATCATCATTATTTGGCACGGATTATGGGCGCTCTTACAGAATAACCACATAAACCAGAAGAAAAGTTATCAAAACGAGAGAAGGCATTGCAAGTAAGGTATTGGAAAAATGGGAGGAAACAAGAAGAGATTTGAACCTGCTTCATGATCTGAATGGAGAAAGAACGAAGAATTCTGGAGTATCCTTCAGTAGGGGGGGCTCAATGTCTTCATGGAACGACTGAATGGGAAGGACCCCACAATTACCAGCTACTTCATAAAGAACTGGAAAAATGGAAAAGTTCTGATTGGATCACATATGATGAATGTGGACGAAGAGGTTATCGCCAAGGCCACGGGGATGACTACCGAGGGTATGAAATTTTACAGGGATAGAGGGATATCAGATAAGGCTGCAGACAAGTTTCCCGTTACGGATGGTGAGAGAAGAAAGATGATCAAAATTGACAACTCCTACCACTCCCCGAAGAGAATTTGCAGGCCATGGAGGTTTGTCTTATTTGCTTCTATTGAATATATTACCTTAGACGGTAGGTTTACCAGGGCTTATGGGCATCACTTCGTTCTTCTTAACAATTTCCGTCATGGTGAAAGGGTTATCCTTCCCTATTACCTAGCTTGTTCAATGGATCATACTATAAAGGAGATCCAGAAGGACCTTAAAGGCGATCATGCCTTCCACCAGGGGCTCATGGTCCTATTTACAAAATGCTAAAGGGGAAGTGCATTGAAAATCCTATTAAAGGCAAAAATGCCAGACATGAGACTACAGAAAGTAAGGATAGTGGTTTCAACTTTGATTCTGAGACCGAGGGAGAGTCGGAAGAAACTAGAAAAAAAGGGAGGTTTAGGGCTAAGAAGAGGAGGATTATTGTGGAATCTGAAATGTCAGACTCTGAAACTGATTCCCTTGAGGAAAAACTTGTTAAAAAGAGGAAAGGGAAAGCCTCTGGAAAGAAGGCTCAGAAAAAGAACACTAAAAAGGGTAGCAATTCTGATCTCAATTATGTTCTAGTTGAGTCTGAGGAGGAGGATGATGAAAATAGGAGGATTGATAGTCAGGACAAAGAAGGGGAGGTTAGCCCGGTCAAGGATAATTTGGATATCATGGAGACCGTGAATACCACTAGACTGCATAACGAGGAAAAAGGGGGTCAAAGTGATAGTGGTGAAAAAGACACCATTAAGGCCTTCTGTGAGACCATCACTACTCTAGTGAAGGATATTAATAGCTTGAAAATAGATACACAGACCATGGAAAAAATTACAGTTGGTGATAAGCCCTTGGTGGAGCATGTTAAAGAGTTAGTGGTCGTTCTGCATAATGCGCAAGCTATTGAATGTATGGTTGGAAAAATCTTAGCCATGGAGAAAAAGGTCAATGAGATGGGAGATAGAAAGGAAATGGACAACAAATTGAAAGACTTTGGCAGTAGAATTGACAAGTTGGAGCACAGTGTCAAGCAGATTGTTGATCAAAATTTTCAAATTCTTAAATCTTCGGTGGACAATATGAACATCTTTATCAACAGGTACGAGAACAATGCAGAGAAGGAAGGTGATAAAGAGCAGGTGAACAAGAAGGGTCATGAAAGGAGGACCAAAGCCAACACAAAGAATAAGGTCGACATCGAAGGTCGCGAGCTAGAGGATATGAAGACCTCGGCAAACAACATGAAACAAATGGTTGTTCACGCTGAGGAGATCGTGAATAGTATTTAGTTCTAGTTGTTGTCTTTGGTTCTGTCTCTTTGTTGTCTTTTTCTTTCCTGTTGTTGTCTGTTATGAGTTTTATGTAATTATGTAATGATTTATTAAGCTGTGCCAATCTGGTGGGTTCATTTTGACTTTTTGAAGTGATCAGGCATTTTTTTATGCTTTTCTATTCTCCTAGCTTGTAAAAGGTCAGGCACCTTTCAAATACCTATTTTTACTTAATCAAAACACATTATATCATAACACCATTGCATATCATTATCTCATTGTCTCATCAAAATCCAAACAACCATCATAATCATCATTTTATTATGCATACATAATCATCATGGCATTACATAAAGCATTACATCACCAACACATCATGCACACATATATAAACCTGCATATATATGTTAGCATCACGTCATACGAAAATGCATATAGACATCATTTAGGCATAGATCATCATAAAAACATGCATATAGGAATCATCTCATAAAAACACAAACATATATCCAGTACAACTATCCATCTAAGCATAAAATCATAAAATCATCATCCTGCATAAGCATCCATACATGTCACAAAAATGGGATCTCCTCATATATCATAACATATCGCCAAAAATATACATGTATCAGAGTACAATGAAGTCTAAAACACGGCTACCAAGAGTCATCCAAGACACAGTCCAAAATGACAATATAAATACATGCATACAAAATGCTCTCTCAGATACCACTCTGACCAAATGTTGCACCCCCATCTCTACCTACTCCCCCACTAGTGCCTGCACCACCTGATCTATCTCTCCATGGAGGACCCATCACACCACCATTGCTCTGCATCCTTTGAGACCGCTCTAATCTCTCCTGCCACATCTGGGAATAGCTCAATGCCCGTCGACTAGATGACACCTCCTGCTCATATAGGCCCCGCCAGTAATCTACCTTTGCACTTGCTCTCCGTACCTCCCTTGCCAAAGCCTCCACAAACGGTCCCTATCCCGGTACTTCCTCCAAAGCCCGCACTCTCTCCTGTAGCACCACAGTCAGCTTTGACTCTCAGGCAAACAACTGAACATCTCTAGTTGCTACCTCTGCCTCCAAATCCTCTATGCGAGTCTGCAAAAATCCTATCATATGATCCCACATATCTCCACCTGTAGCTCCCATATCCATAGGTGCCTCCCCAGTGGCTCCCTCTCTCATCGCTCCCTCCTTTGTATCCATAGGTGCCTGTCCCTCACCTGCATCCCTGCCACCTAATCTCATTCCTCCCTACATCAACGGTCCTTGAGATAGCCGCAATGGCTACCCACCTCTTCCTCTCCACTGTAATCGACCACCACCTCCACCCCCACCTCTGAATCCTCCTCCCCTTCCTCCACCACCCCCTCCTCCACCATCTCCATCACTGCCATCCCCTCTCCCCCATCCACCTACTACTCTGCGACCTCCTCTCCTCCTCTATCTTCGTCCCCTCTCCTCCTCAAAATTTGGAATCGGCTTTGTCAGATCTGATATCGGAGGAATCGGATGTGCCGCAATATATTGTGTGTACTCTTCGGACACCCCAACATCTACCATCCTCAACTGCATATCCCATGGTCTCGCCTATAGCATCTGAAACTCTGCTAATGCTTGATCATATGGTAATACTGGCCCCTATAAGTATCTCTCTCGGACCACCCTGACATACTCTCCTGAACCACTAGGCAATCCCTGCCTCTACCCAAACTGTCTCAACACCCGGCCCAGAAGCTGTCTCTCCACATTGTAGGTTGTCCTACCAATGAGGAATTGAGTCATAAAAACATATGGCAATGCCTCCGCATCATCCTCCCAAAGCTCACACTCAATGTGCAGCCTCTAAATCACTGCGTCCAGGTCATCCAGTGCCCGCCGCCACCACTCTAACTTTTCCAAGTGGGGTTGGCTCATCATCCCTCCATACATGTATACATAGGGCTGATCCATTGCTCAGAATCTTAAACTGACTAGTCGAGTCACAGGTAGATGCTCCCACGCCCAAATATGTAGTAGCGCGATACCCACTCCCAATGAGCCCATCACTCGATATGCTACCTCATTTAACTCCCGATATAAGTGTGATAGCACGCATGATCCCCATGCAAACCAGGTCCCCTATGTCATCATCTGCTCGATCACCTGCCCCCAACCAATAGCCAGTCCATGCGATCGTTGATCTGGGCATAGTAGTCCCCCAACAATACCTGATAGGACTATTGGTAACGGCTCATACAACACTGCTATGTCCTCTCAGGCTATCGACCCATCATCAATATACACATCCTCCTCAAAAAATCTCTACACTACTAGGGTCCTCCACACTCGGTCATAGCTCACCAGCTCTCCTCGGATAGGAATGTGCAGGATGCGCCATACATCCTCCAAAGTTACTGCCATCTCTCCCTGCGCTAAGTGAAACGTACATGTCTCACTATGCCACCGCTCTGCCAATATTGTAATCAAACCATGATTCATCTGAATCATGGGCATATACATCACATCGTACAGGCCTATCGCTACAATGCAATCCACCTCGGCCTTTGTCAACTGATTGTGCAGCACCTGTATGGCGGGATGCCTCTCGCGCAATTGTAAGACACGAAGATCCTCCTACACAAGTGCATCAACCATCTTCATCAGTTGTTTTGTTTCAAAGTTTCTTAAAGTTTAAACCTAGACTATCAACAGATATTTTGATCAAGTATCTTTGAGTTTCAACAGGTAAACAATCATGGCACACCTAGACTTCAACAGACATTTATCCTAATGACCTAAGTCTCATCAGGGTTGCTCTGGTTCAAAACAACTCGCACCTCATCTCTCCATCCATCCATCATTGGCATCGGGAGATTTTTGCTCAAACAAATTGGGGCATCTATTTTTCTACACAAAAACGCTATCTTGCACACAACAACACTTATATCCTGACAAAAGCGCTCAATCAACTAGGCAATAGCGCTTAAACAACAATAGTGCTGTATCAACTACACAAAAGCGCCACCTAACAATAAAAGCGCTCAATCAATTACTCAATAGCGCTAAAAATTTGAAAGCGCTAAAACAACTATGCAATAGCGCTAACCTTGACAAAAGCGCTAAAAATACTACACCATAGCACCATAGCGGCACAATAGCACTAATTAAATTGACAACAACGCCAAAACACAGTTTTAGCGCTATTGTGTCAACTCAACTTCGACCTAGCTAAAAACATATAAAAAATGCACAAAAATAAAAAATTCAAAATCACATACCGCTGGTCTGTAGTTGTCTGGTAACTGGAATCGACGGACTCGCTTTAATCAGTGCTCTGCTATGGGAACCGACATCCTGAATGCTGCTTGCTCTTCCAAAAAGTCAAAACCAGAGCTCAAATTTCACTATGGTCGTGAATACAAATGAGCCTGTTTTCACCCCTTTCTCCCCATATAAACCCTTCACCGTAACCCTAATTTTCCTCTACTCATCGCCATGGTCCCCGTGAACTTTCCGAGCCTCCCATTTCTTCATTTTATCTCTAATTTCTTTTATTTTTCACCACTATTGCTAAAATATCCTCTTCTACCACCCTGCCAATTTTCATTCTTTTTCGAGAGATCGGCCGATTTTTTGAAAAAAATTTCAGCCCATCTCTCGAGGGGACATACCACCCACTAAATTAAAATTTTATAGGGCATATTTCTTCACACCTATTTTTCTTTCTTTGAAATGACGCGATAAACCGCACTGTCTCAAAGAGGGGCAAATGTAGTCATATAAATTTGTCCATTTTAATTAAATGAATATTCCGTATTTATTTGATTAAAAATCCACTAGCCATCAATTAATTAAATTAACATTTAATTAATTCATCTTCAAATCAATCTCCTATTAATTTAATAAATTATTCAATTTATTTTAATTAATTCATCTTCAAATCATTCTCCTATTAATTAAATAAATTATTCAATTTATTTTAATTAATTCATTAAACTAAAATTCCCAATGAATTAAATGAATAAATTCTATTTATTCAATTTAATCCTCTTTCCTCTTTTAAATAATTTTTTTTAAAAATATTTATTTAAATCATTAAATCCCCCCTACTTGCATTTTCCTACAAATGCAAGTTGCAACCACAAGTTGAAATAAATAAATTTTATTTTAATAAAATCTCATTTTCTCTCGCCCACCAAATCCACTTGCACTCCTAAACCCCCTTCTAGATTCTTCTAAATACTTCCTAATTAACCTAATCCATCCCCTAATTATTGTCACATTCCTAAGCAACTTGGAGTCACTTCTCAAAGACTTAAAAAATATTTGAAAAGCTTTCAATGCTTTGTGTGTTCAACAAATTAACCTCCAAAGTCTTCTAAACTATTTATAGCTCTTACATGACCATTTATGGTTAACCCCTAACTCAACCCTCATGTGACCCATGTGTCTCCTCAAGCATTTATTTCTTTGACCATGGTTACCCTTTTTACCTTTGCACAAGAGTTTATCCATTGGATAAAAGCCTTATTCTTTGAATAAAGAATTTATTCATTCAACCCAACCTTGACCTTAACTCCCAAGTTAACTTTCAAGTCATGTCAAGCATTTAATGCTTATTCCCTCTCCTCTCAACCTATCTCATATTGACACTTGTCATCCTGGGATTGGGTTGAAAGCCTTCACATGGATTTAATACCATTCAATCCTGACTCTTATTGAGATTACTCAATCTCAACCATCCATTGCCCTATTTTCACTATAAATAGAGCTCTCATTCCTCATTTTCAAATCCTCAAGCATTTAGCATTCATTGTCATAATCCTGAAAACTTGTATGCATTTAATCTATAGTGAATTTTAGAGAGAGCATTTAGTATAAAATCACATGTATTGTCATTTTGGACTAAAATAAATCTTATTTCATTTCATAATATGTCTAAGTAGTTTGTTTTACATTTGCATAGCATAGTTAAAACATTTCAATCTTGAACCTCCATAAGCATCCATAGTGCAAAAAACTACTGAGAGCTACACTAATTTGGAACTTGGAGAGAAGAGGAACAAAGGAGAAAGAGCTAAGAGCATGATAAAAGACATTTGGAGATGTCTTGTGGTATTTACTTCCATATTTAAATCCTTTATCATATTTTTAGTGTCTCTTTTTATATGCCTACTTAGAATAGTTTTTGGTTGATTAACACTAACAGTTTTTTGTGTTTTTGTGTGTTATTCCACCACAGGCTTTAATCTAACACTTGTCCATTTCGTAGAGCATCAGGTTGCGTTCATTCTAAATTTTATGCATTTCAAGTGATTTCGACATGATAAAAATGATCTCTTTATCTTTTGAATGAGAGTTTGAAGCATCATCATTTCTCAACTAAGTGGTCTCCTTTTTCATTATCATTTCTCTGATCGAGTACTTGTTGTATACACCTAAAAATGGTTTGAAGATAGTTAATTAAATACGTAGTTATTTGATTAATTCCCCTTCCCAATTAATTGAATTCACAAGCAATTTAATTAATTTCTCTATTCATCTACTAGTAAATAAATCTAAATGATTTATTTATATAGTTCATCTCACATCCTCCTTTGATTAATTAATTCTAAATTAATTAATGTCTCTCCATATTAATCAATTCTTCTAATCCCTAATTAAAATTAATAAACTCAAGTTTGTTGAGATTAATTACCATTTTCTAATTATTTGAATTTCTAAATTCAAATGAGCACATGGCTCCTAACTTTAACCACCCAACCTAACCATCCCCTAACTTAACCCATTCAATCTTATCTTGGGTCTAACTAACCCTATCCTATCTTGCTCATTCTAACCTCCTTATCCTAACCTCTCATGGTGTGGATATTCTCTCTTTGAGACACATGGAACTTTTGCCACATGTCTCCTCCCTTGGACACTTTCCCTCTCATGAGCAAGGCTCCTTGACACTTGTCACCACAGAGATGACAAGTGTCCCTTCCTCCAACCTCTTCTCCAACTTCCTCAATCTTGGCCCTTGATATCTTCATATCAAATCTAGATCGTCGATTCTTGCCACCTCAGCTTTGGCCTTGGAATTCCTATAAATACCCCTCATTTTGGAGCAATATGGATCCAATCTCATATCAATTTATGCATTATTATTATAGGCATATCGATCCCATCTCATATCAATTTAGGCATTGTTACTATAGGCATTTACATTTCAATTATCTAGTAATTAGATTTTGGATTAAATCATGCATTTCATATCATCTCCATAATCAATCATGATCAAATAGCTACTCAACTCTTGAGTTGTCACTTTGGAGGTCATTGCTCCACTGAGAGCCCATCAATCTAACACCTTCAAGGTCCTCAAGAATAGAGGAAAATGGGACATTTCAAGGAAAACTTGTGGTTTGAATTTCTAATCTAGTTTTCAATTAAGCTTTTCAATTATATTATATTGTCTCATTATATGTGTATGCCTCTTATACTAACCACATTTTTAGCATCACATTAATTGGCGCCCACCGTGGGGCCTAGCCTCTTTGATCTTTAACAAGTTTGCTTGCAAGAAATTTCATTGACAGGTTGATTAGCTCTTTCAGAGTGCAGATTAGCTTTCTTGGGCTCCCGAATCGCATTTTTGGCATCTTTTGGGGCATTCCGGCACCTCAAATGACATTTATGGGAGATTCCTTAACTCTGTTTTTATGTTTTTCTGTACTTTAGCGCTTTCAGTCTGTACTTTAGCATTTTTGGTATGTATGGTGGCATTTTTGGCAAATTTGTCAATGTTTTCAGTCTGTTTAACAACGTTTCTGGTTTGCAGAATAGCGTTTCTGGTGTGCAGAGCAGCGTTTCTAGTGTGCCAAGCAGCGTTCCTGGCACCTATGATGGCGTTCTTGGTCAATTTGATGGTGTTTTCAGTTTTTATTAATTTTGCAAATATTGTATGTTGCATTCTTCATTTCTGCTTTTGGACTGTCATTTTCCCGAACCTAATTTGCAGATTGTTGGTTTTGTAGGTACTTATTTTGTTGTGAAAGACCGGAGTTATAAACTATTTCGCCACCAAAGAATACAATATAAACTACTAACCTTGTTTGCAGCCACGAGATTTTGCACTTATATTTGTTAAATTAGGCACATAGACTAATTACAATGGAAATGAACAAACATGTCTTATGTGTCTTAATGATAAGCGAGTATGCTCTCACCTTTCTTAGGTGATCAGAAAGCTAGACTCATCCTTTGCTTTCAATAGTGCATATCTTTAGTGGGCCTGTCACAGTGGGAAAAAGTAATCACCCTGTGAGAACGACCCAAGTGAGTACAGCTAGACCTGAGCATTCCAACTCACTTTAATAAATAGGTCTCTGATGATTAAAGTCTCAGAAGATGGGATTATTTGAGTTTTCTCTCTGAGATCTCTCATATTGGGCATTTTGTAGGGCCTCACGGTCTCAATCACATTTACGTGATTACAACTTGTTTCGGTACCTTGTCGGGCTATAGGCCTCAATCATTCTTGCATGACTTCAAGGGGTAATTTCAAACGGAATTTTTCACTAAGAACCATAAAAATAGAAGCTACCCAATTCACCTCTGAAAGGCTGATAATCTTTGTGCAAGAGAGATAGTAACTCTTCCAAGACACTTGCCATATCGTGCCCCCATTAGTGTTTGGAGTTAGATAATACGGCATTGAGAATCCATTGGGTGTGTACCTAAGTCAGCAAGCAAAGGTTTTCATTCTCAGCCAATCTCCTTAGGATAGATTGATTGATGTGTTTTTAATTGTTGAAAACCTTTGGGACAAAAATACAATCTGATTTCTGTGTTTATAAGTCAAGTCAAGATCTCATCCATTGAAATACAACAAAAATTGCAAACTCAAACCTCAAATTGTCAAATTTACAAGTTTCACAGCAGATTAACTCTTTTAGTCCAAACGGTAGTACATACGGTTCAAACAGTTGCACATACAGTCCATACGATCTCACATACGGTTCAAACAGTTGCACTTATAGTCCAAACAGTTGCACTTTCAGTCCAAATGGTAGCTCTTTCGGTTTAAACAATCATGTTTGCAGATTAGCTCTTACAGTCCAAACAATCGCACCTACGGTCTAAACGGTCGCACTTATGGTTCAAATAGTCGCACCTACGGTAAATGGTCGCATTTCCAGTCCAAACGTCAACTCTCTTGGTATGAATGTCAAGTTTCTCATAGTTTAACATAAACTCTCCAAGGTTGAGCACAATTAGAGTTTCTGGTCTAAACAACAGAGTTCTTAGTCTAAACAATAGCTCTCTTGGTCTAAAGGTCAGCTCCTTTGGTCTAATCAACAACTCTTGTGAGTTGCATATCAAATTGCTCATGTTGCAACATTAAATCTCCTAATTTGTACTTGTTAGGTCTTAATATCCATTGTCTGAGTCTGAAAATCACAAAGTTGGATCAAAATTGCAATCTCCTAAGTTCAAATTCTACATATCATTATTTGAGCTTTAGAGTCATTCTATTACACAACAACATTTCTAGTCTGTCTGTCAGCATTTCTGGTCTATTTGTTAGCATTTTTGGTGTGCAGAGTAGCGTTTCTGGTCAATACAATAGCATTTTTGGTGCATTTGTCAGCGTTTCTGGTAAGTTTGTCAGCGTTCCTGTTCTGTATAGTAGCGTTTCTGGTAAATTTGTCAGCATTCCTGGTCTGTATAGCAAAGTTCTTGGTCATTTTAGCAGCGTTTCTGGTAAACTGCACCGAAATCAAAAAGCAAAAGCAACCCATTTCTCAAACAGTCATACATAGAGCGTAGGTCATATTGTTGGGTCATTCAATCAAGTTATCTTCACACAAGACTCAAGAACAAGACACACAAAGCTCTCAAGTATTCACCTCAAACAAGTTAAAGATCAAACACCTTAAAGTGCAACATCACATTGTCTTTGATAAATTGATCATTCAAACATAGTTTCTCATCAAGATCTATCATCCTTTAGTCATGAAATTACAACACTTGATCAAAATAACCTCGTTCTTTATCATAGGATATATCGTTCCTATTTGAACTTGGCCATATCAAAAATCACAAAATTTGCACTCCAAGACTAAGATCGAAAAACTTACCAACAACCAAATACTTGAAAAGATCATTTCCCCAACAATTGCTCACTTATTGTGACACATTACGCAAGATTTAATCACAAAAACATTCAAAACACAATGCCCATTTAATTGCAGCACAGAGACATAAGATCCCTGAAACATTGGAAATACCTGAAGATCATAGAAACATGGCATACCAAAGCAAAAGACAAGAACACATAACAAGCCAACATATTAGAGAAATCAAACAAGTTCAAAATCAAAATCCAACTATGTTAAAACCCCATAAGGATTTAAACACATCTCAGAAGAAAAGTGGCTCTTTTATACACCTCTTAAAGAGATCCCTAAAGGATTTGGCTAAAGAAGATCAAAATCATGCACCTATGTCTAACAATGATCCATCCATCCATAAGAAAATTGACTCTCCAAAGGCATCTATTCTTACACTTCTTAAAAAAGTGCAAAAACCTTCCATAACATCCTCACCAAACAATACACCCAAAGATGATGTTCCCCAAGGGATATCCATAATGGCCATCAAACCTATTTTAGAGGATCCTATTCAAAACCCATCTACTTCATATCCAAGCATTGATTCCTTGCAACATCCCCATAGCGCTTCCTTGCAAATTGAAGTCCTCATTCATAAAACGCTCGTTAAACATGTCCTAATAGATGGGGGAGCTAGCTTAAATATTTGCTCATTGAGTCTTGTCTATGCTCTAGGTTATTCAAAAGATGCAGTTGATCCCTTGAAAAAGATCAAAATCAAAGCACATAATGAAGTAGAGAATTCCTCTAAAGGAGTTGTGGTATTACCCATTAGAGTGGGACCTTTGCAGAAAAACACAACATGCCAAGTCCTAGATTTGGAACTACCATACAACATACTCTTAGGAAGATCATGGATACATGATATACAAGCTATTACATCAACATGTCATCAGTGCTTAAAATTTCCATACAATGGACAAGAAATCACAATATTAGCCGATTTAAATCCAGTGCAGTGTGGTAATAAATTAAAATCAACTCTAGAGATCATTGTTTCACATAACAGAGAGGAAGCATATTCAAGCACACAATCCAAGGAACAATCATTTGCATCAATTTTGTCAAACATGGAAGAACAAATGCAGCTAAAAGATCAAGGGAACAAATAATGTTCATTATCATGGAACAAACAAGAGCAACTTGAAATTGAAAGGGAAGAAGCAGATGTAGGTGTTGATGTAGTTCACATGTATGCAGAACAAATGTTAGGAACTAGCCTACTTGAATCAGAATCACATACGGCTGACATGGACTTAACCGAGGATGATCAAGATTTTCTTGTATGAGGTCATTTTGATGAGAGTATCATCCTAGACATGGAAATACCTACTGAAAGCTTTGACATCTCTATCATGACTCCCAATATCTCTGAAACATATCAACCTGAAGATCCTTTATCCTTAAGCTATCCTGAACCTATGGATTGGGAAAATGAAAGACATACTGACATTGATACCTTACTTAATGACCATGCCATATCCTTATATCTTAATGAAATCAAACCTACAACAACTTTCACCAGGGATTCCGCTAACGTATCTTCAAGTCAAATAGGTGCCAAATCTCCTAGTCGCAAAAATGAAAATAAAGAACACAATATCAGGTATAATGTTGAAAACCATTTATTGGCAACATTAGACCATGAAAAAGTAAAAATAAAGGATGCATCTATCGGTGAAAACCTCCTCGAGGCATCAGAAGATGGGAGATTTGACACCTTATCTAAATTTTATCAAGAGAAGTCATATATCTTGATGGAACCAGCAGAGGGAGTTATCATTGGCACAACTGATCTATATCCAACAACTTCTCTATCGAAACTAGAAAGGCAAAAATACTTGGAACTCTTCAAAAGGAGGCAAATCAAAAGATGGTCATATGCAGTCATTCCAGGGTTGGATCCAGATCTTATAATACATCACTCGAATATCAGTCCAGGAGCAAGCATCAATAATGAAACACAACATGGATCAAGAGCAAGCATACTATTCATCACACCACAAGGTCACACAATTCCGAAAGCATACAAATTAAGCTTTCCATGCACCAACAACATTGTAGAGTATGAAGCTTTGGTTACAGGTATCAAAATGGTTGTGGAATGGAACATTACACAACTTCAGGTCTTTGGAGACTCTCAGCTTGTCATCAATCAAATCAATGATGACTATCAAACAAAAGATGACAAACTCATGCCTTACAAAAAGATGGTGGATGACTTCAAGAAATATTTTGTTGAAATCACTTTTGAACAAATTCCAAGAAATGATAACAAAGCAACAGATGCCATGGCAACACTTGCTTCTCTATTACAAACACAAGAAAATCAAGAGCGTTATGAATTCCTGGTTGAAGAGTTGTTTTACCCTTCTCATAATTGTCCTGATTCCCAAACCATTTGTCAACTTATAGGACATGATTCCTCCCACTATGGCCAAACTTATACATACCTAAAAGATAACATCTTACCTCCTGACTTATCAAAAAATCAAAAGAGAAACTTTATCTGCCAATCCTCCCATTATACTCTTGTCGCGGATGCCCTATTTAAACGAGGTCTATACGGTACTCTTTTAAGATGTCTCGAACAAGAAGAATCTAAGAAGGCCTTAAAAGAAGTCCATAACGACATTTGTGGCACTCATTCAAGTGGTCTTATCCTTTCGAAAAAAATCATACGCTTGGGCTATTAGTGGCCGACTATGGAATGAGATTCTTTTCAGATAGCTAGAACGTGCAAACAATGTCAGATCCATGGGAACTTGATCTATGCACCAGCACAAGAACCTCATGCTTTGGAAACATCTTGGCCTTTTTGTCAATGGGGTCTTGATCTAGTGGAAAAAATAAATCCTTCTTCATCTAATGGTGACAAATTCATCCTTGTAGCTACAGAATATTTTACAAAATGGATCGAGGCAGTACCTATCACAAATATCACAAGAAAACAAATTGTTGCATTCATCTTGAATTACATCATCTGTTGCTATGGAATACCAATGACCATTATCACTAATAATGGGCGACCATTCAAGAATCAGGATGTACAAGAGCTATGTGAGAAGTTTAAGATCCAACACAGATTTTCCACACCCTATTATCCATAAGGGAATGGGCAGGCAAAAGCATCTAACAAAACTATTCTGAAAATCCTCAAAAAGACAGTGAACGATGTTGCGAAAGATGGGCATATTCAACTAAACCCTGCTTTCTGGGCCTACCGCACCTGTATCCACACACCAATAGGTGCCACACCTTTCTCTCTTGTATACGGATCTAAAGTCATATTGCCCATCGAAGTAGAGATTCCCTCTCTACGTGTATCACTAAAAGGTCTCATCCCAAATGAAGAACAAAGAGTGTCTAGACTACAAGAGTTAGAACTGATCCAGGAATGAAGACAAAATGTCTTTGACCATTTAAAGGTATATCAACAAAGAATGTGCTGAAGTTATAATCACAAGGTCAAACCATGAATTTTTCAAGTTGAAGAACTAGTACTAAAGGAAAATCCACGAAATCAGTCAGATCGAGAAAAGAAAGGAAAATTTGAACCAAACTGGTTAGGTCCATTTGTGGTCACAGCAATATTTGGGTCAGGGGCATATCAGCTATCGACACAAGATGAAGATCAGCTTGAGGAACCCATCAATAGCATGCATCTGAAGAAGTTTTATGTCTGAAAAATCCAAAAATAGTGAAAAAGCAGAAAATCTAAAAACAGTGAAAAAGTAGAAAATCCCAAAACAATGAAAAAAGCAGAAAAATCCAAAAACAGTGAAAAAGCAGAAAAATCCAAAAACAGTGAAAAAGCAGAAAATCCAAAAACAATGAAAAATACAAAAAAAAATAAAAAATCAAATATGAGAAAAAGTGCACTAAAAACAGATGGTGAAAACCTGGCAAACAGGCGCTATCTGTTGGCTAGCTCTGCCATCTATTGGTTCGCGCTTTCTTCCGCTTGCATTCATTTCCATCAGTGTTGTTCATATTCATCATAAAGCCTCTTGTACATATGCAGGCATCCCAGGTGATTCCTCATCATGGTTTGGATCATTGACTATATCATAATAAGGCTTGTTTCTAGGCTGGAGGCAAAATCCTGAACCTAGCTGGGGGCAAAAAGTTTTGATCATTTTGAGCTTAATCAAAGCAGGTAGAACAACAGTCAAACAACGCTTGTCAAGCGAAAAACTAAGACACATCCAACATTGAACATAAGATCACATTATCAACCATTAACTATCACATATCAATCTAAACATGACAAAACACATATCAATGGATGATATATCTTGACTCATGATCTTAACACTTTGGCAATAATGGCTCAACAATTTTATTTGGATTTTTGATATCATGATTTCTGAGTAACTCCAAGATGTCTTTGACTAGAGGAATGAGGAAGGAACATGATATTTTTCTTGTCTACTGTCTGTAAATTAATCATTAATATGTGCAAAGTTGTCTAAGGAAATGATCATCAAAGTATCATGGAAGACATTTCAGACTTGCATATAGAGATGGTTAATACTGCCTGTTTCACGCAAGCAACACTCTGGTCATTTTGGTTCAATTATACCTCGATGCTTGTGCTAACTTACAATATCAAAACCCAGGAAAGTAGTGCTCAGGTCATCATGGTTCAATTATACCATTGATGTTTGCAGTCACTTCCCACATTTTAAAGGCTCAATGATAAAACAAAGCAATGACTCCATGACTGGTCCGATCACTGCATTGCATTGCATTTTAAGATAGATTTGCATTTCATTCTGCATGGGATCACAATGCTCATCTTTTCCAAGGCCAAAGCTAACATGGTGTTATCTCTCTTATTATGAGATTGAGTACATTGGACAATAACAAAAATAATCAATTCATTCATCTTGCATGATAAGTTAGTTCATCTCAAGTAACCATTACATACCAAGGCATCATTCATATAAAGCATCTAATCATTAATTCATTTAATAGGATCATTGCATGACATTCATCAAATCTCAAATCATATAAAATAACACCATTGCATTGCATTGCATCCATCTCATATTAACATGCATGAGAAAATCATAAAAAAATATCATAAACATAGAAAACATTGCAATCGCACATACATCACATAGAAATTATAAGCATCACCATACATATTTGCATTTGCATATATCATGTAAATATTGCATCATCATATATTCATTATATAGAATTCATAAGCATATATAAATTAAAGCATACATCAAGCATACATCATGAAAGTAACTGCACATCATAATCATATACCAAATAGAATGCATCCATCATCTCATAGGTCATGTAGAATGAATAGGATCGATTGCATATCATATCATCAAAACAAGATCAATGTCCAAGGTATAATGATATCACAAAATATATGAGATACATCACAAATATACATCACAGGAATCATCAATACCTCATCACAAAAAGGTGTGTACATAAACAGATCAATGTCCCATATCAGTGTGACCACTCGGACACGGAGCAGAACTTTGTCTTGATGCGGCAGGTAGAGTAGCACCAGCTAGTACCCCTATACCTAAGTCCCCACCTGGGGGAGCTATCTGAAGTGGCCCTGTCACTCCTTGACTCTCAGTCTAGCTCTATCCCGATCTCCTACTCAGCTGTGAAAATCCTGGAGCCCTCCGCTCAGGAGGAACAACAGTAAAATATAATATCCTGTAATACTCAGCCTCTCAGGTCCCCTGGCGCATCATCTTCAGGGCGCTCTTCCCTAAAGTAGACCCTCCTGACAACTGTACCTGTGTCTCAACCTGTCGACACCTATCCATAGCTGCATCTCTCTCGACTAGGAGACAAGCCATCTGAGTCTCTAGCTGGGCCATTTGAGAGTCCCTCTCTGCTAGTCGACTCTCTAGCTGCTGAACCTGAGCTTGTAAGTCTATAATCTGAGCCTGTTGCTGATGCGACGACATCCTAATGAGGATCTGCCGAGGTGCCTCTGCTTGTGGCTACTCAGCCCGTGATACTGTCGTAGGTACCTACTCAACTAGGGGTCCCTCCTACTTTGGAACCTGATGCTCCTGATCCCCTGGACCTAATCTCCTGTGTCTGACCACTCGGGCCATCCAATCTGTATATACATCCTTAGCAGATCTGGAACTACTAGCTCTTGGTGTGCCTATCGCTGCCACTCCCACTGCTCGACCATCTCCTCCATCATCATCCCCAGCACCCTGATCTCCTACATCTCCTCCATATCCATCTCCATCTCCGTTATCATCTCTGTCTCTACCATCCCTCCATTGTCTAGGAGCTTTGCATCATGGCCTCTCATCATCCTCATCTAACACTAGCTCTGGCTCATCCGGACGTGTCACCCTCGAAAACCTGTGTGCAATACAATACATGACATACTCATGTGTCATCCCGCTATCCATCACACTTGGAAGATAATCCCAATCCATAGGCCCCAATGATCGATACTCTGCGCAGGCATGGTCATATGAAATAGAAGGCCCCCAAGTAGCCGCATCCAATCTTCGACGAGCATAATGAGTTGTACCATGTGGTATCCCCTATATCCTGCCATAATGTCTCAACACCCTCATACAAGGAAATCGCTCAATGGCGTAAGGTGTTGTGCCAATCAGATATCGCGTCATGAATACATATGGCATCTCCGCTGCATCCTCGGGCCAAATCTCGCAGTCCCTGTATGGCCTCCATATCACAGTATCTAGGTCATCCAAAGTCCGTCTCCAGTACTCTAATTTGCCCAGCTTTCGCTAGACAATGACACTAGGATCCCCGTCAGCATAAGGTCTACCTACAGGTCTCTCTCTGTCCGCCAATGGTCGTGTGATAGGTAAATGCTCCCAGGCCCATATCTAAAGCAAAGTCACCCCTGTTGATAATACAGCTGATCCCTGGTATACAACTCGGTGCAAGTCATGATACAAATGCGCTAACATACATGATCCCCATGAAAATCAGGTCCCCTCTATCACCATCTACTCAAACAGACGACCCCATCCAACAGATAATCCCTTTGACTTATGATTAGGACAAAGGAAGCCTCCAATGAATCCAGCAAGCATAGTCGGTAACGTGGCATACCCTAGCTCTAACATCTCCTGCCACGCAATATCATACCCGTCGATCTCGTCATCCTCAAACATGCGACAAAGTGCCTCTGTCCCACCTCGCTCGCTGAGATCATAATATACTAAATCGCCTATCACAGGGATCCACAAAATTCGGTAGACATCCTCGGGTGTCACCGTCATCTCTCCAGTCGACAAGTGAAACGTGTTATGCTCACTATGTCAGCGCTCTGCTAAAGCTGTCAGTAATCCCCGGTTTATCAGAGGCCGGGGCATGTCAAGAAGGGAAGACAGACCACATCTGCTAATGTGATCTCGCTCTGCCTGACTAAGGCGAGGTATCAACATCCATGTCTTCGAGAAACGCTCCCGAGACTGAAAAACGCTAAAGTGCTCCTACAATCAAATCACTTCATCATATCAGTTTCTTGATTTATCTATCTATCAAATCAATCAATCTATCTGTCTATTTTGTTCAATTGAGATTTTTATCAAATCTCATTGAGCCCCTATCAATGACGTTCATCTATCATGAGGTCATTATCAATCTTATCTCATCTCGCGCATGCATCGAGATAATCAGAACTGATCAGCAAATTTAACAATTAGGAGCATCTAATTTTATCAATTAGATAGCTAATCAAATCTTACCCTATCAAAAATCGAAAAATCAAATCAAATCTTACCCTTTCAAAAATCAAATCCAATTGACAACAAATTTGAAGAATCAAAAAATCAAATCAACTCATCGAAATCAAAAATCGTGAAAAACCATCAACCAATCGTCAAATTAAAATAAAAAATCGCGAAAAATCATCAACCAATCGTCAAATTGAAATAAAAAATCACAAAAATCATCGAAATTAGAATCAAGTCAAAAATCAAAAAATCAAATCAAATCATTCTCTCAAAATCATCAAAATCGTACAAAAAAAATAAAAAATCGAAAAATCAAATCAAAATCGAAAAACTCAATCAAAAAATAATATAAAAAAAAAACCCCCTGCTCGCGGTGGCGCTTGGCAACGCCAGCAGTGGCGCCTGCGGCGCTCGCAATGCCTGTGGTGGCGCCAACGGCGCCACTCGCAGCGCTCGTGGCCGTCGTCGGGCCTCCTCTCCTCCGCTCCGCCACCGCCTCCTCTCCTTCCAACTTTTCAAAAAATAATAAAAAATCCTTTTTTTATGTATTTTTTTCAAAAAAAAATAAAAAAAATGCATGATAATAAAAAAAATTTTGGGGTTCAAAGTGAAATTTTTTCAAAAAATCCAAACAACCCATTTCACTAATCCAAAAACCCATTTCAAAAATATGATTTTCTCCCCAACCCATCTGGTGAAAACGCTAATAAAATTTTTTGGGAGGCGTATGAATTTTTTTTTAAAATCTGGGAAAACCCAATGCGAATCTTATGCTAGTCCCCCAAATATGCCAACATCAGCATATATATATCTTCCTGCAACATGATATCAACAAACTGTCAGTTATGTATCCAATCAATCTTGTCAATTCTATCAATCCATCTTATCTGATCCTTTCTATCATGTCTTATGCAGGATGAATCCTTCTTGGAACCAGACGTTTTGATCAAGTCTTATACAGGATATATCGTTTCTGAAACCAGACACTTTGATCATCTTTGTCTTATACAGGAGGTGCCATT
The DNA here is from genome assembly GCF_030272615.1 of Cryptomeria japonica. Classification (NCBI taxonomy): domain Eukaryota; kingdom Viridiplantae; phylum Streptophyta; class Pinopsida; order Cupressales; family Cupressaceae; genus Cryptomeria; species Cryptomeria japonica. The sequence goes on from NC_081405.1 coordinate 545,337,457, forward strand.
CCTGAAACCAGACTTGATCTCAATCTCATCAATCTAATCAATCTTATCAATTCAATCAAACTCTTTCAATCATCACATCAAGAACCACATCAAAGTGATCAAAGAACTCGCACTTTCATCAACCACAGTTGTAGGAATCATCCAATAGTCTATTGGGAAATCAATTTCGCAAAGATCCAAAAAATCCAAAGGTCAATTATCTCAATTGATCTCTCGAGGGGGCATCCTCGCATCAATATCTATCAATCAACATCTGGGGCATCATATCGAGGTTTATCATCTCAAATATTGAATCCACATCACATCCGCATTATATCGAGGTCTATCATCTCCAAGAACGAAATAACATCATATCGAGATTTTATCATCTCCAAATCAAATTAGTATCATATCGAAACCAAATCCGCATCAAATCAAGATCGAATCTACATCCTATCGGAATCAAAATCAACAACATCATCAATTGAGCTTTCTTTGAACCAACGCGTCGTCACACATCGCTTCAAAGAGGGGCAAAATGTATACACCTAAAAATGGTCTGAAGATAATTAATTAAATACACAGTTATTTGATTAATTTTCCTTCCCAATTAATTGAATTCACAAGCAATTTAATTAATTTCTCTATTCATCTACTAGTAAATAAATCTAAATGATTTATTTATATAGTTCATCTCACATCCTCCTTTGATTAATTAATTCTAAATTAATTAATGTCTCTCCATATTAATCAATTCTTCTAATCCCTAATTAAGATTAACAAACTCAAGTTTGTTGAGATTAATTACCATTTTCTAATTATTTGAATTTCTAAATTCAAATGAGTACATGGCTCCTAACTTTAACCACCCAACCTAACCATCCCCTAACTTAACCCATTCAATCTAATCTTGGGTCTAACTAACCCTATCCTATCTTGCACATTCTAACCTCCTTATCCTAACCTCTCATGGTGTGGATATTCTCTCTTTGAGACACATGGAACTTTTGCCACATGTCTCCTCCCTTGGACACTTGCCCTCTCATGAGCAAGGCTCCTTGACACTTGTCACCACAGAGATGACAAGTGTCCCTTCCTCCAACCTCTTCTCCAACTTCCTCAATCTTGGCCCTTGATATCTTCATATCAAATCTAGACCGTCGATTCTTGCCACCTCAACTTTGGCCTTGGAATTCCTATAAATACCCCTCATTTTGGAGCAATATGGATCCGATCTCATATCAATTTATGCATTATTATTATAGGCATATCGATCCCATCTCATATCAATTTAGGCATTGTTACTATAGGCATTTACATTTCAATTATCTAGTAATTAGATTTTGGATTAATCATAGCATGTTAATCTAGTTTCTTAAATCATGCATTTCATATCATCTCCATAATCAATCATGATCAAATAGCTACTCAACTCTTGAGTTGTCACTTTGGAGGTCATTGCTCCGCTAAGAGCCCATCAATCTAACACCTTCAAGGTCCTCAAGAATAGAGGAAAATGGGACATTTCAAGGAAAACTTGTGGTTTGAATTTCTAATCTAGTTTTCAATTAAGCTTTTCAATTATATTATATTGTCTCATTATATGTGTATGCCTCTTATACTAACCACATTTTTAGCATCACACTTGTGTATTGAGAAGTTAGTTGCATACATGAGCATCTTATATAGATCCATGCATTTCATTATATACTTATTTCCATTCATGTTATTGCATGCAAAATAAACATTTGCATTACTCATTACTCATTTTCATCATTTATTTGCATATGAAAAGATATAAAAAAAACCAACATCCATACACATCTCCATTGGATACATCCGTATTGAAAATAATATGCATACATATAGAAAGACATCTCATAATCAATCAACACAAGTACGATGAAGTAAAATCAAGAGCTCGTATATATCATCATAATCTCAGTGTCTCTGAGTATAAATGATATCAACTATCAAATACAATGTCTCATCGAAGCAAGAATCGCATAGGCTACAAAAATGGGGTATATAACAAAATCTAAGAGCTATAACAAGCTAGATCTTTGCCTCTCCCTCATCACCAAGTGGAGGAGGTGGTTCCTGCTGACCGACGTCCTATTTGGGTTTCCTAGCTCCCATAGATTGAGCCATATGTTGATAATATGAAACAACCTGTTGTGCTACTGGGACCGCTACACTATAAGATGTGACATAATAGGCTGCACGACTCGTCTAATGCAAAACCTCCCACTAAAGAGCATCTCACTCTGCTCTGACCTCTACAAGTTGTCGGTCTCGCTCTGCTAGCTGCATTTGCACCACTGAACTATGACTGCAAACCTATCAACCTCGATTTCAAGGACTATACTATATCTGGTACTCCCTGCTCTCTCTCGACATATCCCTCTCCACCTCCCTTCTCATCTCTCTGCAACCTAACCTACCTAGGAGCCACTCTCTCCTCCTCACCTCCACCCTCTGTTTCCCTAGCACCACCAGTCTCCACCCCAACAACTCCTAAGGATCCACCCTCCCCTCTCTGTCGATGCCTAGCTCCTGCTAGTACCCTGCTTCTACTAGCACCAAGATCCCCTTCTATCTGCCTAGGTGCATCCGCTCTCTATCCCTGCACCTGTCCTTGTCCTTGCACCTATCCTCATCCCTGTACCTAACCTAGTACATGTTCCTGTGCTGGTGCCTCATCCTCAACCTCCTCTATAAGAGGTGCATGCTCTCCCAGATTGTGAATCGAGGGAATGGATGTCTATGAAGCCAATCTTTGTACTGGGGCAATACCCTTGTGTCTGCAACATCCTCTAATTAATCCCATCTCTATGGTTGTAAACCCACTAACTCCTGCATGATCAGTGCATACGATAGCCTCAGTACCCATCCTCGTCTCTCCTCCTCTCCATATCGGGCAGAGGTTGTGAGCATCTGGGATATACCCTGTGGTCTCCCATACTGCCTCATCACCCTACATACTACAAACCGCTCAATGATAGACACTAATCTTCCAATGAGAGGTCGAGTCATGAACATGTTCTTCCTCTGAGATCACCAATCGTCCCACAGCTCTAGACCCCTATACGGTCTCCATACTACCACGATCAGATCATCCAACTGCCTCCTCTAGTAGTCATTGTTTCCCAGATAGGGCTTACTAACAAAACCTGAATAACGATAAACAATAGGCTGGTGCACCTATCTAGAATCATCTACTATAGGTCTACATACTAGGATGTGTTCCCATGCCCATATCTACAGAACTAGAACACGAGTTGCCATACTCTTACCCTCCTGATACATAATCTCGTGCATCTCATGATACATATGGGCAAGCAAGCATGATCCCCATCCTAATCTCACAAGATGAGTCAACAACCTCTCAAGCATTCTGACCCAACCACAAAAAAACCATGTTGTCCTCTATCATGCATAACAAAACAACCAATCATATATGCTCACACGTATGCCAGAGGGTGCTACTCACCGTATCTACTCATCAGATCATTCCAACTAATGACGTGCTCAAGAATTGTCTCATCATGAAAAATCCATCCCAATGCTAAAATACCTAGTCGCTGAGTAGAATCATAATCAACCTTGTCTCTAGCAAACAGAATCCTCAAAATCCTGTATACATCCTTTGGTGTGATAGTCATCTCTCCAATTGGTAGATCGAATGTGTTATGCTCTAAATGAAAAAGATCTACTAACGCAATCAACATCCCGTGATTCACATGGATATCAGGCATCTGTAAAAGGTATTTGAATCCACACAAATCAATATGTTCTCTCTCTGCATCTGATAACCCACGGACTAGCCTCATCGTTGGCGAAAATACACAACAAAATAGAATATTTGGCAACCGAATTTGTAAAATCGAACATACAAATTGTCAGCACGTGTCACAACTTGCCCTAAAAATATGTTCAAAATGCTCGCGAATCCAAATATACAAAATAAATTTTATTTTTTTTCGTTTTGACTCTTAATAATGCTTGTTGTTTTTCATACGAGTTTCCATAGACAAGCAGAAACTTGTACGAGTAAACAATACCCCCCACATGAGTAAACATCTCCATAAGACAAAACATATCCTATCGCACGATACAATGGTCACTCAAGAACAATCTCGTACGACTCATGGGATGAAACTAGACGATAAATCCTATATGACCATACGACAAAATGAAAGGAGGATAATTTGTCGTACGAGAAACGATATTCAATCACACGACAAAATGATGCAAATGACTTTTCAATGAAATAAAATGCAAAAAAATCAACAAAAATTCAAAATTTAAGAAATGTACAAGCTTAAGATTGATCACTTACCATTGGGTCATAATTCTGCGGTCAATTATGATGTCTTTGGTGCTCGAATTGATGCTCCTAGATCAAAATAGTCATTTTTCTTTGCAGAGATTTTTTTTCAAATTTCAAACTTTGAGAGGTGAAAATGACACATTGAACCCCTTATATAGTCTAAACCCTAATTTTCAACTTGCTCTGATGGATGTAAAACTTGTACTCTAAGCTAAAACAACTGTCCTGAGTTCATTTTTGGGATTGAAAATGAAATTTGACATCAATTTTCTAGTCAAAATTTTACGACATTGACCACTTAGCACTTTCATCCTCAACTCAATTTTCGAATCATTTTGTGCTCAAATCTAAATCTCAATTTAATTCTCAAATCAAATTTGATTTTAAGTCTTTAACATCAATCTTCATGCTCAAATAATTATCATCACCAAAAATTGCCTAAAATCGTTGTATCCTCTCTATCTTTCAATTTCGCTCCCGAGGGGGCATACTCATGACCTCGTCATCTTTTCAGTGATTATTATCATCAATAGTCGAGAAAATTTTCAAATCTTCATCTAAATTCAAGCAAAAATCTTTTCAAAAAAAAAGAATCAACCAAACCTTGTTACTAGGGGCATCTTAACTAAATCATGTCGTATCAAGTTGAGATTCTTTGATGTCAAGTAAAGAAATCTCTAAGGTCATATCAATATTTGTCTTTATCTGAATCAATCTTAAAATCGAAGTTCATGAAATAAAGCTGGACATTTTCTCTTGCTAATCGGTTCTTGTTCAATCAAGTTCGGAATCGGTTTTATCTCACTTCGCTCAGTCGATTCTTGTTCAATCAAGTTCGGAATCGATTGCTTCGCTCAATCTAGTTCAATCAAGTTCTAGACCAATGCTCGTTTCTTGATCAATCAAGTTCAAGAATGGTATCTCGCTCTTTGTCTATTCTTGTTCAATCAAGTTCGGGATCGGTATCGCTTTTATCAATCTGTTCAATTTCATCGCTTCAAATCAAACTAAACATCTCGCTCTTCATCGATTTTTTATCCATCAAGTTCATAACCAATATCTATTTGACATCAACTATTTTTTGAACCATGGGACCCTAATCTCGACAACATCACCATGGGACCCTAAAATGGTCACCTAAACCATGAGACCCTAATCTCGACAACATCTCCAAGGTCCTAACTAGAGGCAATTAAATCAACCTTGAACACCTAATTAATTAATTCTTTAATCATTAATGTTACATGACAAGTTAATCACTCAATATTAATTAAATATTTATTTAATTAATTAAATCATTCCAAGTAAATCATTTTGATCAATTATCCTATTTATTTAATTAAATATCCTAGCATATTTAATTAATTAATAAATTTGCCATTTAATCATCACAATAAAGGAATTAATTTACAAAAAGAGTTTAATCACAAAAAGAGGAATTAATCTGCAAAAGAAAGTTCAATTGAAAAGAAAAGAATTAAATTGAGAGAAGAAATCAAACTTAAGATAGTTCTTTTTCTAAATTGAGATAACTTGAAATAAAAAAAGCAAATAAATTGAATTAATCATTTTCTAAATTAAAGCTCAAAGCTTTTGAGAAAAGAAGTTTAGTTGCATTGAAAAGGCTTTTTCTAAATAAAAATCTTGAGCAAATTAAAGAAAAGTGCATGGAATCACCTATTTTTATCTCAAGTGCATGGAATCAACTAAATTTTATCTCCAATGCAAACTCGAACTTATAATCTGAATGCATTTCAAATCAAGCTATAATTGGAGTTTATCTCAAAGTTAACTTAATCTGATCTCTCAATTATTTCAATTATCCTAAATTGTGTTTTTTCTCGAGGAATCTCAACCGCTCATTGCTAATTGATCTTAACCGTTGGTATCTCTTTTGAGTCTCTATAAATTCAATTTTCATCTCTCATTCAAAACACCATAGAGATTTATTGTTATTATGCAGTTTTTGCTCTGGAGTCATTGAAAATATTGTGCTTTGAGATTATTGCATCTTAGTTTAGCTCTTTGTATATTTAGTTTAATTATGATTGCTTGAATTAATTTATCTTAATATTCATTCATTTAGCTTAATCTTTTGGTGCTCATATAGATTAAATCCTTCGTCTTGGTGTAGTCTAGTAACTGGTATTTACATAAATCTGAGAGCAAGTCTATACTTGCATCTTTTAGAAGGCAGTAGGTCGATTTTTTATGGTTTTTATATTCATGATTATATCTGTCTAACCATGCATGCAATGACTTAATTGAAGTGTTGTGTCTTACAGTTTGCAGATACTTATTCCACTTTTCACACACACAACCAAACAATCAATCATTTCAATCCAACATATACATGTCCCAAAACGTGCATCAAACCTATCAGGAACAAACAAGTGTCATACCTATTTCTCCATCCCTTGAAGAGAAACTAGCTCGATAAATAGAGATCTTGGAACAAAACGTTAAAAAAGGTGAAGAGAGTAGATCCTAGATATTCAAATTATTTCATAAATTTGGAGATCCCATTACAAACCTAGAGCCAATTGATGTGTGATCTCTTATATGAAATTAGACATACCAACTATTCTCACACAAATAAATATAAGAAACCAATATCAACAAAAAACACATCCAACAATGCAAGTCCAACAACTAATACAACAAATGACATAATTCTCAGCACCACAAATTGTACAAACAAGTCAACCACTACCAAGGTCACACATAATTACACAATCAATTTTTCCTTCAGTCACATCACATGTTCGTGAATATCCTCATATTTCTTCAAATACACCACCAAGGATTCCCCAAGAAAATTCAAGTGTATTTACAAACGTGTCACCCTTTGGACATCAATCGAACATGGTCAAGGTGTCACCTATCATGCAACAAGGTAATCTGCCCATATCTAGCAATGTCTCTTCCCATCAATACTTTGCACCTCAAGTAGCCTCCATATCTTCCACCATTTCCTTATACCTTGAAGTCACACAAGATCAGTCCACACCATCTTTATCCAATAACACAACCTCCCAAGGGCTATCCATAATACAAATCCAATCTAATCCAAGTCATGATGCTAGTTCTTTCCATTCTTCAGAAATTCAAGACCCAATCACATCATATACTCCTATCATAGAGAGACTCATTTAAAATCATTTATCATTAGGCCAATATGTTGAAAAATTCCAAGAACCGATGCATATGTTGGCATTTTTAGTTTGTTGGCATTTTGCATATAGATTGCATTAATGATATGTTGTCATTGATGTCAGTTGAACCGGTAATGGTATTTATGTTATTCATGATATTGTTGTTTTTTTATATTGGTTAGTAACCGGTAGGAAGAGCTTTGTGGAAGATGTTGTAAACTGGTATGTTAAGTTTGTGATTTGAACCGGTAAATCAACGTAAAGGGTTAAACCTTTCTATGCAATATAACGTTGTTAAACCCTAACCGATCAAGTTTGTTGGTTTATTATCTGATGAGCGGTAATGATGGCGACACATATGATCATTGTATGAGGATAAGTTCATATTGTTTTGGCGTGTTTGTTTGATGTCTTGGGAAGGAGAAAAGTGGATTGCATCTAATGCATAGTGTGTGATGAGTTACAAAGTCTGATGAAGTAGTCATCATGGAGCGGTTGGAATTTTCTTGAAGAATGTGAAGAGATTGTTATGATTTCTAATGGTCAAGATTGTACCAACATGTTTGTAATCTCGATGATGAGAATTAGGTTTTTATTGTGTTACCGACCTAATTGATTTGTATTTAAGGTCGATGAAGTTGTTTGTAAAAGTTATTGGCAAGATTGGCAGAAACCTATTGAGTGTGTAGTTGCCTAACCGGTGAATGGATTTGCACTTTGAGTAAAGAGAGATTGAAGCTTAAAAAGGATCTAATCAAGCAGATGTAGTGCTATTCAGAAAGATTAAGAAAACTTGTTGTTTTCTAACAATTACAACAAAAGTAAAATCCCTTAACCGGGTAAGCTCTAACAAGCTTGGTTACAGCTTGGTTACTTATTAAATCCTCTAACAAGGTGGTCCATTAGCTTGGATTCTTAAATCCCCCGACGAGGTTACTCCTAACAGGGTATTGTGCTTTTCATCAAGGCATATTTGTAATTTCCTTAACTGGGTCATTCCTAACCGGAATTAGTTCTTAACAGGACTTACTGTAAAGCTTTAACAGGCTTGGCTCCTAACAGGGTGAACTTTAGAAGAGTTCAGATAGCTATCCTTGTGAGTCTCATCTCACCGTGGTTTTTACCTATTTGGGTTTTTCACGTATAAACATTTGTGTCAAGTGGTGAATTTTTTTGTGTTTATGATCTTATTTGATTGATTTGATTAACTTCTGATAAGGCATGATAACTAAAAGCATTGAGAGATGAATATGTTGAGATATGATTAAGCATTGTTGATGTTTACAAAGATTAAAGTTGTCATAATAGTCAAACCGGTTGATGTCAAGTATTCTTATGAATATTGATCTTGACTGTGATATGTTTAATTTGCGTGATTGAATTTGAGTTTGGGAACTTTGTATCAGTTTTTCAGTATACTGATTCACACCCCCCCCCCTTCTCAGTATTCTACCAGATACTTATTCTTTCATCATACCATAAGCATATCCAAACTCCTTCACTGTATCAAGAGGATAATCCAAAATCAGAAGAAACGAGTCTTGAAAAAAATAAAGATCAAGAACAAACCCTTCCATCCTACCCAATTTTTGATCAAGATCTCACTAACCAAGAATCTTATAATGATCCTCTCGCTCTTTTCTATTCTATTCATAATGATACCCTTTTGTCTTAAGAACAAAGTGTCATTTCAAGTCCCATCAAACATCCACCTCCTTAACAAGATCAGGACATCCCTTCCATCCTTCCTAATAATCCCTTTCCAAGTTAAGATCAAAGTATTCCTTCACCTTCATGTCCTAAGCAAGATCCCATTATTTCTCCAAATCCTGATCAAGATCCCTCCATCCCTTCATCCCCATGTAATAATCCTCCATGTTCCTCACAAGATTCTCTCTCAAATGAGTTTACCATTTCTTCTAGTCCCCCTCATGATCCTAGCCCCTCTACACAAGTTTTTCATGAACTCCTTATCAATGGAATCACCAATCCTGATCATACTGTAGAGAATAATTTATCAATTATTGTGTGTGTGCTATTTTTACATGCCAATGTGGTCACAACTTTGGAACCAGAATCTATTTGACTCATACACCCACACTTGATAGATTGGGGGCAAGAGAATCTACCATAGTTGGATTGCTTTGAAAATGATAAGGCTATAGCTGAATTCATGGGTTCTGGAGCTAGATTTCCCTCTGATGATCCACAAAATCCAAAAACTCTCAAAATCAACATTGCAGATGTTGAACATGTACACTTAGCCGAGTCCTTATATCCTATTGGAAAAGACATCTTTATCCGACTCTATTATATCCGAACATGTACACTTAGTTGACATTGCAGATGTTGAACAGGCACCTTAAACGATATTATAACTAAGGGTTGGGTTAGTTTAGTTTTTTCTTTCTGCATTGCATCTCATTTTATTTAGAGAATTACATCACATATAGTTTCTTTTTCAAATACATCACATTTGCAAAAACTTTGCATGACATATAGCAACATCAATAAAACAAGGCAATCGTCTAAGTTTATCATCTATTTGCATTCAAGAAAAAAAAGGGTCATCTCCTTTCTTAGATATTTGGACATGAAGTCTTGGAGGTCATAAGGTCATTCATTTTCAACATTACCTTGTGACAATGCTTTACTTATGGTTGGGTAGTGATTTCACTATTTGAGACTTGTTAACCCAAAATCTATCAATTCCTATATCTCAAACACATTAACAAAATCTCTAATTCATTCTAGACACATAGTTGATCATATGACTAGTGAAAAATCTAAAATTCTACTTCAATGCCATTGTAATTGTCACACCCAAGTAGGTTTCATTACTTACAAGTCAAGGCAAGAAAAGAAAAAAAAGAAAAAGTGTTATGCCAAATATTCATCTGAAGGAAAAAGAGCAATGATAAATAAATGAAATATCATGCATACAAAGTGCGACAAAAAGCTTGACTATGGGAACATGTAAGTAACTCCATCAGGACTATGAAGGCCTGCTCGCAATGGAACAATATTTGAGAAATTATAGTCTATAACCTTGACAGAGCTCTAAAAGCTTTCTGGTAGCGAGGCTCTATTCGGGATGCTTTTGAAGTTGGAATAATCCACGTAGCTAGTCATATAGGATGCTAAGGATCTTTGGTGAACACAAGAGAAAGAATTAACTCATGTGCACACACATGAGAAAAAGAAGATCAAAGTTTCAAGAACCAATGGGCAAGTTTTTTGCATCTCCATTTGTAAATCCTTGTCACTAAGTGTGTTAATTTGGATGTTCCAAGGGACCTTAAGGATCAATTGACCGCTTACCTATGAAATTTTTTGTACCTCCAATTCAATTGGTGTATTAAAAAATGCTAAACAAACACAGTCATCCTTGTTTGAATAGGAAATGCATCTTCATCATGCATATTGCATTAATATAGGTCATGTCTAAAATTCATTGTCTCCACATGCATTCTGCAGATCATCATGTCAAATAGGTCTGCATACTAGGGACATAACTAAAAAAATCATAAAAATCATAAAAAGTCCTAAAAAAATAATAAAAATCATAAAAAATCCTGAAAAACTCCTAAAACATTCAAATACGATACTAAAAAAATTCTAAAAAATCAAATAAAGTCCTTTAAAAAATAAAATTAAAAATTAAAAAAATCCTACAAATATTTTAAAATCCAAAAAAGTCGTAAAATGTCCTGAAAAAAGCCTTAAAAATCGAAAAACTAAAAATCAATGCAAGAAAGCATAGACCATCCATCAAATCAAATCAACAACAGACAAACTCTCAAAGTCTACAATCAAACTGATCACATGTCTTGTTAATCAATTTATTGATCAAACTCTATCAAACATCAACATGTCTTATACAGGGAAGGGTACACTCAAAACCGGACAAATTGGTCTTACACGAGGTATTCACTCTCTCAAACCACACATTCCAATCAATGATCACACAAATCAAAACAATGACATAGATTAATATGGCTGTTGGATTTCGTCCAAGTTAGTCTTATCTTTATTAATTGATGGTAGGTCATGTTTCGTCAAATCCAAAAACATCCATAAAAAGTCCTAAAAAAATCCTTAAAACCATAAAAAGTCTTGAAAAAATCCTAAAAATCATATAGAGTTCTGAAAAAATTCAAAAACATGGAAAAACTTAACAATTCAATCCAAAAATAGTGAAAAACACAAAAATCCAAAAAACATTGAGAAAAAAAAATCATTAAAATCATATATGATCTCGAAAAAATAAACCAAAAACATTCATATGGAATCTTGAGAAAATACCAAAAACATCCATATACGATCCTGAAAAAATCCAAAAACATCCATATAATGTCCTAAAAAAATCAACCAAAAACATTCAAATATTAATCCACAAAATCCAAAAACAATCGAAAATCAATTAAAAAAAACTTGCAATAAAATGTCTCACAAGAATCAAATACCCTAGCAGATATCCAACAAATGCTTTGCAGGAAGTTAATAAAGGATATGACTATCCGGTCAAACATCTGCAATCAACTGATCAAATTGTCTTATCAATCATATCATATCCATATCAAGTGATCATTATCTTGTCTTAAATAGAGATGGATACACTCTAAATCAAACAGGTCAGTCTTAAATGGGGTCCGCAACTTTCTGAGATCAGACATTATCAACTATCACATCAAGCAACTGAGAACAAACGCACAAGGTTAGTATAGTTGTTGAATTTTGTCTGGGTTAGTCTTTATCTTTATCATTTCGCGACAGATTGTGTTCCTATGCTACTCAAGGATGTCCACAAGTGACTAGAGGAGTCGGGATGGTCATGATCTTTTTCTTTGTTTGTTGTTTGTGGTGTGGACCAATGAAGTTCTGGGGTAATAGTTCCAGTGGGTGTCTGTGATTGGTACGTTCATTTGGGAAATATCCTATGCAAAAGTCAAAGATGGTTATGCTTGTGCTTATCCCGCATACCTTGACCCCTGGCATTATTCTCAGAATGGAGGGTTTCACTCCTTGTCTGCTACATGTTTGTTTCTTCAATGAGATATCTTTACATCTTGGTTCCTTATACCTTGATGTGCTAAGCTCCATTGTTACATAATAAGGCTTAGTGATGAATATATATTGCGCAATAAATAATGACACAAGTTCGTGAATCAATCATTATCATTTCATCTCATTTGTTTATTGCCAGTTTGCTGATTCTTTTCTCATCATCTCTTTCTAAATCATTTTCTATCATCTAACATTATTCTTTCATCAATCTATTCTCTCATATTCTATCTCAATGTCATCTTCACATCACCTATCTTTATCTCTAATCAACTAACTACTCTTCTATCTCACATTCTTCTTTTTTTGAGAGATCGTTCATGTCTTTAATGGGACAAATGATCTCTCGAGGGGGCATCACACCCTAAGTGTCGCTGGGGCATACTGGGGCAAAAAAAAATTGTTTTCTTTGAAACAACGTCATTCTGACATTATCTCAAAGAGGGGTAAATGTAGACACCTAAAAATGTCTCATTGTTCATTTACTAATTTCATCGATTCCTCTAATTAGTTAAATAATTATTTAATTAAGTTAATTAATCTTATTCTTCTAAATTCATATTTCCTCGTCATCTTATGAATTATTCTATTTCAATTCTATCTTCATTTAATCATTTAAACCATTTTCTAATGTTAATTAAATATTTATTATTTAAATACATTCATTTTCAATTTCTATCTCTATTCAATTAATCATTCAACCCTTTTCTAAGTATTAATTAATATTTATTATTTAATTAATTGTGATTTTAATCCTTTAATTTAAATAATCTTTATTGTTTAATTAAATTCAATTTCTAAATAATTAAATAATTTCTTTAAATGATTTAATTAACTGATTGTTTCTTTTAATTTCATTATTTCTTCTAATTTCATTCAAATTTTAATTCTTCAAATTCTTCTAATTTCAAATACATGTGCATGATTTCAAAAATCAAATTGAAAATCAAAGTCAAGTTCTAAATATATTCAAATATCAAATTAAATTTAAAATAAATTCAATATTTGAATTAAATCTAATTCAAAGATTAAATTGAAAATCAAAGTCAAAATGCAAGCACATGCTAAATTAATTAATTAATTAATTAAATCATTATCTTTTCAGTTCCTATTTCTATCTTCCAATTTGTTTTTTTCCAAAAAGATTTCAATCAATTAACTATTCCACCTATTTTAATTGATTTTTTAAATTAATTGATTGATTGCATCATTTCTTTAATTCTCTCCGATCATTATTTTTCCATATTATAGTTAGCTTTTTTAAAATAAAGCTTTCTTTGTCATCAATCAATTATCCTCCAATCACCCTTTTTCATCTTTCAATCAACTTTTTTCTCAATCAGTTAACTCATTAATCTATTCAATCTATTGAGTTCCACCTCCAAATCAACAGTTCAACTATCAATCAACATGTGAGCTCACCTGAGTTCTACCTCTTGATCAATATGTTCCACCTCTCATTCAATTCTCACCCAATAATCTATAAATTGAGCATTCAATCTCCATTTTCAAAAATCATGAACTTTGAATCTTTATGTCAATTGCAGGTTGCTAGCGTGATATCTGAGAGCCATCATACCACAAAGAAGAGAAGAACAATGGAAGCTACATGCAGTCATGGAATAGGGAAAATTGGTTCATTTATTTACATTCCTATTGTGTGTTTGTGTCATTTCATTGAGTTTGTTTTAGAATTCTTTTATTAGATAGGGATTCGTGATTTCACTTTATTTCTAATTGAATTTAATGATGAATTTTACTTATGACAATCCCAGTAGTGTTGATCTATCTCTAGCTATTACTCATACCAAGGATAATATCAGGAGCCCATAGCATAGGAAGATTCAAGGGGCCAAAGTAAGATCCAAGCTTAACTAGTTGCAACATGGAGATAAAGGGTCAAATTTCTTCTTTAATATGCTTAGTCAAAAAGAATGCAGAGGAAGGATCAACTGAATTTGGGAGGCGAGTGTTGAAATGGTAGATGAGAAAGAGATCTTAGATGCCTTCATGACATATTATGATAAGCTCTTCACTTCAAAGAGTTGCACCACTGATTTCTCATTTTCCCTAGATAGATGGAAGGCTCTTATCCCAAAGAAAATCTCTCCTAAAGATTTTGATATGCTCAGGGAGGTTGTGTCCTTGAGTGAGATCCACTTAGTCATTAAATTTTTGATGAAAGATAAATCCCCAGGCCTATATGGTCTTCCTATTAAATTTAATAAAGAGAACATTGAGTGAGTTTTTGAGAATATGTTGCAGGTTTATCAAGAAGCCATAAACAAGGGTTCTTTAGGAGCCTGGATCAACAAAGGAGTTATTAAATTGATCCCAAAAGATTGGGGCAAATCCGTTATCAAGAACTAGAGGCCCATCACTCTCCTCAATTTTTCCTACAAGATTTTGGCTAAGATCCTAACACTTAGTCTTGAAGGAATTTAGCCTACTTTGGTCAGTTATAATCAAACAGGTTTCATCAAAGGAGGATATATCTTGAAAAATCTTATCACTAGTTGGGAAGCCATGAGTTGGACTAAGGACTCCAACCAGAAGGTTGTTATGTTTCTTATAGATTTTGAGAAAGATTATGACCATGTGGAGTGGAACTTCTTACTCATCATGTTGGATGCCTTTGGTTTCCCAAAGGAATTTTGCCATATGGTATTAGTTTTACTAAGAGTTTCCTCTGCTCAAGTTGAGGTTAATAATGCTAGATCTTGGCCCATCTCCTTAAGTGGGTCTATCAGGAAAGGTTGCCCACTTGAACCCACTCTATTTGTTATTGTTGTTGATGCTTTCTTCTACCTCCTCAAAGACGCCTCCCTATCCCCCAAGGTGAAAGGAATCACCTTGCCCAACAATATGGATCTTATTAACATCCAATTTGTAGATGATACAACCTTCTTTATGAATTTGGAAGAGAACAACTTGGAATCTCTCATGTCCAAATTAAAAGTTTTTTGTGATGCTTCTGGAGAAAAATTTTCCACCCCCAAATCCATTATGTTGGGTTGGGACGATTCCCCACCTCCCCTGCACCCATGGTTGCACAAATTTGTCTTTCAATGGGGTGGCCCTTCCAATAAAGTGAGGTGCTTGGGCATATCGTTTGTGGTGAATCCTTTCCTTAAGGATATGTGGCATTGGTTTAGATCTAAGATAGAGAATAAATTGAACAAGAGGAATAGACATTATCTTTCTTTGGCAGGAAGGTTGCCAGTATGTCAAAAGATCCTCTCTTCCTATAACGTCTACTATGCCTCACTCTATATGTTTAATAGTTATCAGGTGAATGAGATCTAAAAAACCATCAAGGATTTTCTTTGGTCTGATGGTAGAGGAAAGAAAAAGTGGCACTCTATGAACTGGAAATGGTGTTGCATTGATAAGTCCATGGGAGGTTTAGGACTGAAAGACTTAAAAATACAAGGCATTTCCCTTGAAGCCAAATGGATCCTTCATGCACTTGAGGGAGAGGAACCATGGAAGGTACTGATTAGGAATAATATCAAACTTGTTCTTCCGAAGCAGGCCAAATCTTGGAAGATGCTCCCCTTTGGTGATTTAATTGCCAGTAAGCTCCCCATTTCCCCAAAGGACTCCAATGTCTTCAAGATAATTTGGAAGGCCCAGGAGTTCATAAGACACCTAGTTGCTAATAATGGTGTCACTTATAAGGATAAAACTATTTGTGGTGAAAATTCTATCTAGTGGAATTTAATGCATAAAGACAAACCCCTTGCCCTGATTCAAGGATTCTCTAGCAAAAACTGGGCGCAAAAGGACATTTGTACCTTCAATAACAATTTTTATAATAATAATCTCCTCTCTTGGTGTTATATCAACCAAAAATTTAAGATTCCTCCTTATTGGCGGACCTATGCCATGATTAGAGAGGCTTGTTCCAGACTTGATCTACCCATAGCATGTAGCATGAGGGATGATAGATTCCTCTTATACACGTGGGTGGATGGATCAGTGTTGAAGAATGCTAATTCCAAGATGGTCTATCAGTCTTTAACTTATAACTCTGATATTATTATGCATCTAAAATTTGTGTGGTACATGCAATATTCTAATAAGACTAGAACAAAGTATTTTCTCTTTTCTGGCATTTTAATATCTCCCCTAAGAAAAAATGTTTTAAATGGCAGTTGTTGCTTCATAGACTTCCCATTAAAGATTCTCATAATAATCCGGTTATTTGTAATTTATGTAAAGTTTCTAAAAATGTTATGCATATCTTTTTTAATTGTACATTTGCTAAAGAAATTTGGAATATGTTTGGAATCAACTTTAACAATGGTTTTTCCTAGTTGGATGTTTTGCATGGCTATATTAAAGGCATGAAAAAATATTGTAATGTCTTTTGGTTTATTCTTTTCTATGAAATATTATGGATTATATGGAAATTTATAAATGAATCCTTATTTCAAAACAAGGGCATAACACTTATTGAGTCTCTAAGGAGACTCATATCCTACACTGTTGATGTGCAGGTTACATTGGTGATGAAGCTTACCCCCAAGAAGTTTGATAGATTCATTAACGAAGGTGAAGTTTGTGTTTACTTGTCAGATTTATCTCATGGCTAATTGAACTTTACCGAGGAAAGATCTTCATTCGTGAGTGCACTAGAGGCTTGTGTGAAGGAAATTAATGAAGGAAATAAGATGGAGCAACAGTACCATACCTAGCTAGTTGAAGCTAGAGTTTTCCCAGGATTCAAGATAGCTATCTGGATGGAAGGTCCATTGGGTTGGACCTCATGGATGGATGCCTGAGGGGATCCTTGATAGTCACTTTTTGTCCATGTATGGGTCCACTGTCCAGTTAAGTTTTCTCCACTATCTGGTTTAGGTTGTAATTTCGAGAATCAATATCCATGTATGTAAAGCTTGTATGTATAATTTTGTATTCCAACTGCAACTATTTATACCAACTTTAGTAAATATTGTACAAGTCATGATGTATAGTTGACTAGGTTGTAGTTTCATTTTACTTAAGTTATTAGTCTAAAACTCTACTTGGATAATCTGTACCCATTTTCTCTCTATATTTAATATAAAAAATATACATTTTTCTTAAATATACAATCCTAATTCAATTAAAAAATTATAAATAAAAAAATTCCTTGTTAATGGGGTCTGAAAGGTTAATCTTTTGTCAAATAGTAGAGAAGGAGTGAGGTGGATAGTCCCAAAGTTGAGTTGGGTTAAAATCAATTTTGATGGCACTTCAAAGGGGAATCAAAGTTCGAGCATGGTAGGTTGTGTTTCTCAAGCTCACACTGAAAAAGCGCTAAGTGAGAAGTTTGTGCCTTTAGGGGTGACCACAAATAATGATGCAAAGTTCAGAGCAACACTTATTGGGGTTAAATGTGGACTTAAATTGAAAGCAAATAATCTTTATTTGGAAGTTTACTCTCTATTAATGGTGAAAACTATCAGACAAAAATCTACCCCTAATTGGAAATTTCAAAAGTGCCTCATTTCCATATGGGACTTGGTTAGCAAATTTAAAGAATTCAAGATCTCCCAATGTTTGGGGGAAGGTAATGACGTGGTTGATAAGATGGCCAAAAGGTGGTAGGTAGCCAGCTGGCACCCCATCAACTTTAGAATGTGGCAAGAGTTGATGTCTCATTAGGATGATGTAGGAGGATTGAGTGGAGGAAACTTGTCATTTGCAGACGATCTATGTAAATCTATGACAAGCATGTGATGTGATGGGTCATTTTGGGATCATTATATCTTCAACTTTTGACAATTGTGAATTGTTCATTCAAGCCTAGTTGAAAACTTAATGACAGTTGATTTTTATGCACAAGGGTTGGAGGATGGTTGTATTGGCCAAATGTTGGATTTGGTTAAGTGTTGTCATGGATGTCAACATTGTATCCCAGTTGGAGACTATCCCGATTGGATCTATCCCGGTTAGTCTTGGTGATCTTCTTGGTTTCAACTATGATTCTGATTTGGTATGATCAGATCTTTGGAATCGGTTTTGGATGCTTATTCTAGATGGTTACATGTTTTATATATTCTATTGGTTCATGATTTGGTTCTTTGGTTGTTATCACTTTTGGTATTTACTAGAATCGGCTTTCCTCTAGCTATCTCGGTTAGCTTTACCGACATGTTGTTCTTGATCGGTGGATTTTGGGTCCGTCTTATGGGATTGGTTTCTTTCATGTTGAAGGTTCTTCTTGATCGTGTCCCGAGATTTTGGTGACTTTGCATTGGATGGTGTGTTGTTATGATGGTCCTATTTTTTTGGATCCAATTAAACTTTATGTTATTTCACTGAGGGTTTCTACCAATTGGTGAAGCGTGTTGGATTTTGGTCTTAGCGGAATTTCCAACGGATATAATTGTTTCGATATTTGCTTTAGGTCCATGTTATGTAATGTAAATCATAATATTGGTTTGGTGGTATCGTGTGATGTAATTTTTATAATTATGGGTTTTGGGTTTAGCCGACCTTGTCAATAAGGTTGATGATCTGTATTTATAGGTGACTTATTCATGTGATTTGTAATCGATGGTTATGGGCGGTTATGTCTCCATTATCAGTGAAATAATTATGTGTGAATAGAGTCATATAATTCCAATGAAGGTTGGAAAGGTTTTGTATTGCAGAGAAGACATCAATGCTTAACCGAAACTGTATCAAGCATTAGTAGATGCTACTTTCACAGTTTATTTATTTCTAGATTGTAGTCTGATGTTTATGTAAGTCTGTGAGACTTCTCTTTGTGATGAGCAGTGCACTCTAGGCCATTGGCCTTTATTCATGTTTGGACCCCATTGTAATCATACATAATGCTATTGCAGAGTATTCATCTAATTGTGGGTAGGGTTTCCCACCGTGGTTTTTCCCTTTTTGGGTTTTCCACATCAAAATATTGGTGTTATGCATGTTGTACTTTCATGTCATATCTTTTATTGTGTTGTGCTCCAGTATAAGGTTTATAATTCAATTAATTGTTGTACTTGTGAGTAAACTGATTCACCCCCCCCCCCTCTCAGTTTATTGTCTGTATCAGTGCATTCCAATAGATTGTGTGGCAAAAGAGTGGGTTGAGTTGGTTGATCCTCTACCCAACTCAAGGCATGATTTTTGACATGTACGTTTTGTGGGACATCATCATTTAAGCATCATGCAAGAGAAAGTCTCAGCATTTATGATGAGGGACATATATAGTAGGTTGGGGTGTAAGTTTATTGATTTAAACAATTAAAGAAATTTTTGAGGCAGAAGTAGTCTAAACATAATTATATTCTTCGTGGAGCCATATGGTGAGTTAGTTGCTTGTTGAATCGATAGATTTGAATAGAGAAAGATATAGACACTCCATTGTAGTTAGTGAGAAAACAAAGAAAGATGGTTTTCATGGGGAGGTCTCTAACAAGTGTCTTAGGAGGATTTTTAAATCCAACCATTGTCTGATCATTCATGTCATTAAGATGGTTCTTGGAAAGGGTTATTTGATGACCAACCATTGTTATAGGGTGAACTTCGATGTATTGACAATGTTTCTTGGGACATTTCTTAATGCAAGTGACTCGAAGGCCATGGAGAAGGCTATATGCAAAAGGTTGGTTAATAGAAATTTCTTGGGTGAACTGGATAACATTCTAGAGAATGTTGATCCTGAACAAGGCGTTCCTCTTCCAAAAGATTATTATGTAGTGTGGTGTTGTGGGAGAGAGGTGGCAAAACTCCCTTTAATTCACTCACTGCACCCTTCAGTGCTACCTCTGAGGTGGCTAACAATGGCTAGAAGTGTGTCTTTCATGAAATTTATGTTGGGTTTGGTTCTAAATAAAATAAAGGGTTGGTTGTAGAGGTATCTTCGGGAGGAAGAGTTGATGGAGTATGAAAAAGAAGAGTTTGAATTTGGAGTGGATATTGTGGAAGAGCAAGTGGAAGGAAAGATGGATCTTGGTGTGATTTGGGAAAGTGGTAGAAGATGATGTGTCGGAAGAGCATGCCAATTGCAACCAAGATTGTGTGTACAAAGCATGGCTAGTGATTGGAAATTGTGGATATAACATGATGTGAAACTAGTGGTCTAGTCTATTGCGAGGTAGGGTTATGATAGATATTTAATTATTTGTATAGTTTAAATCCTTGTTGTAGAGTGCTCCTTTTTTTCTAAGGAGCCTAAGCTGGTAGGTCTTACAAGGGATGATGATTTTTTATTCACTCTTTTTTGGTTTCTCATGGAGTTAGTCTGAGTGGTTCCATTTGGATGAGATAGTTTTTTGAGTTGGAGGTAGATATTGAGGTTAGTAGTTTTCTCTATCCAATTTTGGACTTTTGCATGGACATACAGATGTAATATTTTATCCATATTAATACAAAAGAGTGCAACTCGTAAAGCTACTATTTGCCTATTAAAAATAATCTTAGAGTTTAATGTAATTAATTATTAATTTAAGATTATATAATTTTAATTATATTTATATGATATTAATTATAACTGATCTTAATAAAGTAACTATGAATAATTATAAAATTGTATAATATAAACATTAGACTGAAAATATGCATTATTTTAATGCCTAAATGAACAAAATTTAAATTCACGATTAAAAGTTATTAAATTTTTTTGTTCATATGAAAATGATAATAAAGAAAATTATGATTTCTAAAAAAATTTGGCAAATAGAATGATTAAAAAAATTTAAAATTATAATTATAAATAATACATAGAATAATTGGGTTTTATTTTTTAATAGAAATATTTGTTGTGTAATGCCTATAATGAAATAGTTTAATTTTTTATTTAACTTAATTTAAATGGTGTGAATCAAATCCTTATAAAATAGAAAATTCACTTTATTAAGAATATTATCAATAAAAAAAATGACATTCTTTTTTAAATATAAAGAAATTTTTAAAAAAACTCACAAACTCTATCATTCCTAAAAAATTGTTCCTATAACACCCATTTTTTAAAAACCAATCATAATGTAGATAAATAATTTCTACAATATATTAAGTTTAAAAATATAAATCCCAACTTTATACAAAATCAAATTTATTTTGAAAATAAAAATAATAATCACTGTTAATTGGTGTAAAACAATTGATTAATTCGGCTTAGTGAGTGCAATAATACATAAGTACTAATGAATATAATATATGTTTCTATATTTAATATTATAAAATGAATTTATATAATATAATATAATTATTTTAATGATTTGCAACATAGTATTAATTAGACATTTTTAATTATGAAATAATAATATAATTATATTTATTATTTTAAGCTTATTAATTTAAAATAAGTTTAAAATGTAGTTTACATATAATTAATGTCGAGAGGCATTCAACAATGACAAAAAGGGGTCAAGTGAAATGACATGAGTGTGTTAATGTTAACTTTTACCTTTTACGTTAAATTTGACAACCATTCACATGTCACACTATTAATATTAATTGTAAACTTAGTATTTTAAAAATAAACACCATATAAAACAAAATATACCCTCATCAAAATTAAATGTTTTAGATAGATATATAAATATAAAATAAAAACAAAGATATTAAAAAATAATCCACCATTTCATAATTACAATATTTTTATAAAAAACTATAGTTTATAAATTTTTATTTTTAATGATTTTTTTTTAAATTATAAAAAGTTTAAAATTTCAATATAAAAAACTAGATGTTTAGATAAAAAAAATTGTATAGAGAAAAAATAAATAATGTAGATACAATATAATTTAAATATTTTTGTATGTAGCAAATATAATTTAAAATAAAATAAAATAATTTTAAGGTAAATAAAATAGTTCCAATTGATCTCTCGACATTTATATAGATAGATGTATTTAAGATATCTATACTAGTATATGTTATATTTATCATTATATATTATATATTATTAAATAAAAATGTATAGTTAATAATATATTGTCATAAGTAATACTATTAAATTAATTTATATTATAGTATAATAAATATTTATATATATAATATATTAAGTTAATTTATATTATATAATATAATTTTGTTAATTATTTTTAATATAATATTATAAAATAAAATTATATAATAAAAACGTGTCACAATTAAATATCTTTAACTATGACATAATAATATGTTTTATTTAGATATAAAAAACATCATAATTACATTTGAGTTGCGCATGGATTTAAGCACCCAATAAGCAAGTGTCACGACTTGCGAATTGTACACATTGTTTCTCCATCAGTTCATTCTAGCTTGGCTCCTTTGTTACCATCATTTATTGCCCAATCTAGCTACATGATAAAGATAAATATAAATGTTCTTGGCTCCTTTGTCCCCATCATCTATTGCCTAACCTAGCTACATGATAGAGATATAAGAAATGTGTGATCCTTCTTAGGATATGAGACCCCTTCTCGAGAGAAGCCACTCTCTCAATTTACCTTCATACATTTGTAAATTTGTAGTTGGTAACCAAGTAGAGCTATAAAATTGTGCCTTCCATGTTCAACTACACTAAAAGCTACATATAAAAATCAAAGTAAATGTGTTTTTGATTTTGGATCATAGCCAAGCCAATTTCCATTAGCGTACCAAAACTGCTTGTGAGGATTTCCTTCCATTTCCCCTAATTTTTTGTGTGAATTCAATATGCAAAACTCAAACAAAAAAATTATCTCTTACACAAGAATATTTATTTGCATTGCTTCCAATTTAATATGTGAAACAACAATCTAATATGTGTGTATGAGAAACCACCTTATAGATCCCATTAAGAAGATTTTTTTTTCTATTGCCAAAAATGGTTTAAAATACCTAAACTTCCCTTTCTAAAACTAATTTTCAAATACCTCAAACAAGGATACTACACAAATCCAAAGTATAGAATAGTATGGCACTAACCTGAATATAATACCTAAGAGGATGTAATAGATGAATCCATATAGATATTCATTTAACTACCCACTACTTATAAATATCATTACTCAAAATTATGGTTGTGTTGATGCATTCTATGTGACCTAATACATTTTTAGTTCAAAAGGTGAAAAAAATTCAAAAACATGTAATCTCCTAGCTCAATGTTTTAAACAATTGACAATAGAAAATGAATTGTGCATTCAACTTTTCTCCTAAATAAAATATTCCACTTTTTTTTTTTTGGTAGAATGGTTAATAGGTGGAAATTAACAAGAACTTGATAGACACATATCTTGAAAATGGTCAACACATATAATTGGTTTTTTATTTTGGGTGCGACAGAGGAATATGTGTATTTAATTTGATTAGTGGATATGCCTAGGGTAAATTTGAACATGATACTTTTTTTTTCAAGTGTTAGTTATTCACCTCAAAAACTTAATGTTAATTTTGAATATCTACTTTCAAAGACTCTTAATTTATATATATGATCATTTTAGTTAGAAAATGTTTTATCGTCCATTAGAGTATATTCTCGGCTATCCTTCACTCACGTAAAACTTGGAAAATCAGATGGGCTTGTTGAGGTAATTGCCCCACTTCTTTGGGTACTACAAAGAGGAATTCATTCAAAAATTTAAATATATAGTAGCCCGCATGTTTGGGAAGTAACTGATTATTTACATTTATGCTTTGCCAAAGTTACAAAACTACCATAGGGTTACACATTCTTATATATTATTGCACTATACTAATATGATATTGTTACTTCTAATTTTTTATAGTTTACAATTTTGGCCTATGCGCAAAAAAGCACACTATGCATCTTAATATTATTCCCTTTATGTGGTTCATTCATTGTGTACATTTGTTTACTTAAAGTATCAAAAGTACATATGTGTCATAGAATTAATATATTGTATTATTTTTTTGGTAAACTTGCTTCTATTTCATCTTCTTACGAAAAAAACAATTATTTCTAATTGCTTTCATGCCAATTCTAATCAAACCTCAAGTCACATTCTATCATTCTTTACATCAAATACAACTCTCCATTTATATAGTTTTAAATTTATCAAAACTTTCTTTGGCGCACCCATTGCACACCAAGATGCAATTGCTAGTTATTATTAATATTTTTGATTAAGCAAACACAGGTTTTGAGGGGACCCGAAACCCCTTACATCACAGATTTAAAGATAAAGCATTAGAGAAACATAAGAGAACCTAGGAATTAGAAACAAAACTGGCTGCAAACCAAGAGCGAAAAACCCAGCAGCCACCAAAAGACCAGCATAAGGCCAGCGAGATGCTGGCAAAAACAGCAACACAAACCACCTACTTAAAAATGTCTAAATCTCGGGAGGCCTCCTTCTCAAGTAGCAACATAGCCTTGGAAACTTCCTTAAGGTCCAATAGGTCCTGTGGAAGAGACTATTCCACTGGTTTAGTATTCTACCTGGTTCTCCTAGTGGTGCAGGGAGTCAACTTCTAGCTCGAGGCTTTCCAGATCCACAACATTCTTCTCATTATGAACTCTTTCCAAACTGGAAACCAAAGCATTCATGTTGACTGCATAAACTTTCATCATAGAAGCACCGTTCTCCATAATTTTCTTCATCCCTTCCTCAACTTGCATCATCTTTTGGTTGATCTCATTGTTCTTCTGATCATTTATGCTCTTTAACAGTTCCACTGCCTCACCATTCTTCTTTAGAATCTCTAACATCATATTTTTCTCCCCCATAATCCAAGTAGCATACTCATCAGTATCGTAAGCCATCCTCTTATTGCTCGCCATTTGCCTATCTTTGTGATGCTTAAGTTCCCCCTCTTCAATTTTGGCATTTGTGGCTCTAAGTTTTTAGTTCAGAGTCTTAATTTCATGGAACATCCACCTATTGAAATGGTAAAGATCAACCATGGAGCTCCTTGCAGTGCCCAATGTGTCAATCAGGGTATCTAGCTTATCCCATAAGTCCTCTGAGTCTAAATCCATCGGTTCAAAATCTTGTTCATCATACTCATTCAAAGATAACCTACCCTCCTCCTCAAGATCAGACATATGATCTATGGAATTATCCCCTGATCTAGGAAGTAAATTGGTATTCTCCTCCTCCTCAAAGTCATACTCCCCATTGTCATCACTTGGTTCATACTCCTTATCATCCCCTGAATTATTTTGAATTTTCTTAGCCCTAACCTTACAAAACTCATAAATCATGGGGATAAGGCCTTGATGGAAAAGAGGACTAGCTTTAGGATTTTTAATGAAATCCACCACATTATCATTCAGAAAACATGCAAGATAATAAGGGACAAAAGTCTTAATGCCATGGCGAAAATGGTTTAAAAGGACAAAATGATAGTTGTAGATTTTTGTAAACCTACCCTTGACAGTGACATACTTCATAATTGCCCTAAGCATTTTCCTCCAAAAAAGTTTAATTTGAAGAGGGGTAAAGTAATATTTGTTTGACTTTACTAGGTTATTCTTCTCCACATCAGATTTCGAGAAGGTCTTCATGGCACTATCAGACAACTTTTGATCCCTAAAGAACTTCACGCCTTCCATAGACATACACGTCACCTTTGCAATTATCTCCTCATCCAATTTTAAAGTTTGGGTGAATAGGGTGACTTTCTTCTTAGACCAACCCTTAACAAAGGCTTTGGAGGCATGATCCTTCTTTCTGTGCAGCTTCTCCATGAAACTAGTCACTCCTCTCTTCTGCAGCCTCTACCAAATTTTCTTTTTCTTCTTCCAAGCCTGGAAACTCGAGGGTTCAATCCTGTTGATATTGCCACCCATGGTAATGACTAGCCCAAAGATATCAGTCACAAGCAAACACTAAAAACCTTGACAGTGTAAACAGGGTAAATGAATGCTAAGAGACTCGGCAGATAAAACCACCCAGAAAGCGTATGAAAAGAGCCAGATCATCCCGTCTAGAAATTTCCCCCTATCTGAATAATAATTTCCATTCCTGCTCTCATTAAGTGTAGTCATTATTAGATAGGGGAGAACTGGTACCATTAATTCAATCAAATAATAATTGCCCCTTCACCTCAAAAGGTAATGATCCTTCATTTTGCCACAAAAAAGAGGCAATTGAACTAACTCCAAAGTTAGCAAAGAAGTCCACACACCCATTGGCTTCTCTAAAAACATGAGTTATAATACATTCCTCAAAGTCATCAATAATCATAAGAGAATTAAGAATGATATTCTTAATATTCCAAGAAGGCTTATCCAGTCTTTTGAGGCATCTAATAATATTTAACAAGTCCCCTTCAATCCAAACTATATTAATCTTTAATTGTCTAGCAATTTTGAGGATTTCCAAAACTCCCATGGCCTTCGCTATGTGATTAGATTGGATCCCCAAAGGAGAAGCAATAGCAGCCACACAAATCCCATTAGAGTCTCTTATAACACCCCCATATCCTTCCCTACCAAGGTTCCCCTTAGCTGCACCATCAAAGTTAATTTTCATCCATCCATCTGGAGGGTAGCACCAGACAATATTATCCCTACTCTTTTTAACTCTGAAGTTACTGATGTCAACTTAAAGATCCTATTTCCTAGCAACAATCTTATCCTCCTCCTTGCCATACGATGAGGAGGTAGGTCCAGCATCACCAATAGACATGTTCAAGTTCTCTCTAGCAGCTCTGCAAATTTTCTCAAAAACAATCTCAGAAGAACAAGTCACATTTCTGAAAATTCAATTGTTTCTTTCTTTCCACACTTGCCAAGACACAAAAGGCAATAACAAAGACCAAAGATTTTTCAAAAAGGGGTTAGAAGAGGGGTACTTCCATTGAGTAAAAAAAATCTTCCACCTTCTCAGGAAAGACCCACTCAATACTCCAAAGATTAAGGATTTTGCTCCAAATATCAAAGGTAAAAGGACAATGAAGAACAAGATGAGAGACAGATTCACTAACATTAAGGCACAAAAAACACCTATTCGGAAGTTGAAAACCTCTCCTCATGAGGTTATCAAGAGTAAGAATTTTATTTTGATGGAGCTAAAAAAAATGTTGATTTTAGGAATAAGAATCTTAGACCAGGCTTTGGCCCACACAGGAGGATGTAGAGTTGGAGGGCTCAAAACCTTAATGGTAGAGGCAACTAAGAAAGAACCATCTAAAGTCTTCTTCCAGATAAAAAGATCATCATGATCCCGATCCCCACAAAAGGACAACAAATCATGTTGGAGAGGAGAGAAGACACCATCAATATTCTCCAGCCTAACCCAAGAAGATTGTTGCCAATAATGACTAACCAAAAATCCAAATATTTCTTTATAAATATCCATAAAAGGCACCAAATTATCATCACAACATAGGGGTCTCTCAAATAGCCAAACATCTTCCCAAAATCTGATCTTATTACCTTTGCCAAGAACCCACCTAGCACTGGCAGCGGCAACTTGTTTGGCATTAAGGATGCTATTCCAAATAGTCGAACCCTTAGGGATGTGGTTGGATTGAAGGAAGGAAGCAATATTCAGAACATCCTAAAGATACTTACTCATACAAACCAAGTTCCAGTCTTAGGACTGTAGACCCTTTCCCAAGCAACCAAGGGAAGTCTTTTTTTTCTCTTCTACCCTAGTCCATAAAAATCTTTTCTGAATTTTGTCTATAGCATCAACAAACTTAGAGGGGATCTTAAAAAGACTAAGAGCATAGACAGGAAGATTTTGAAGAGAAGCCTTCAGAAGCTGCAACTTCCTTGCTTGACTCGGTAGAGCCCCTTTCCACCCAACCAATTTCTTGAAAAACTTGTCCACAATAGAACTCCAAAAGGAATCAAGAGGAGAGACCCAGATAGCCCCAAATAGATTGAGGGTAAGGAATCAATAGAACAACTGATAATATCTGCAATCTTTCTCTACTTGCAAAAGGGAGTGTTAATAAAAAAATAGAAGTCTGATTCAAATTGATTAGCTGGTTAGAGGCCCTAGAATAAGTTTGAAGAGAACTTTTAAAGGATCTAGCTTCATGAACAGAGGCAGCACCAAGGAGGATGGTATCATCCACAAATTATTGATGGGAAAAGACCATGTTGGAAGATGAAGGCCTAAGACCCTTAATATCCCTCGATATCACCATCTTCTACAATAACCGACTCATGCTTTCAGCTAGAATGGTGAACAAAATTGGGGAAATAGGATCCCCCTATTAATAAGATGAGAGGAGGGGGGGGGGGTGAATCATACAAACTTAATCATCACTATATTCAACAGATTCAACCTCGGTAACCTTATCAGAAAAAATGTAAAGCATGCAAACTCATAAATAGATAGCACCACAAAACATATAACACCAGATTTAACATGGAAACCCAAATAGGGAAAAACCACTGTGGGATTTCGGACCCACTAAGAAATATACTCTTTTAGAGTATGCTCGGTTAAAAGCAAATCTTGTTAAAGATTACAAACACATTGCTAGATGTGACCCGGTTAAGGGATTTTCCTCAGATCTGTTAGGATCTTCACCTTGTTAGAAGTGACCTTGTTAAAGGGTTTCAAACACTCAATCAGAATGTCACATTGCTAGAGGATTTACAAATAAGACTGTTAAGTCCACTCGGTTAAGAGATTTTCTGTCACTTACAAATAAACAACAGTAGTAAATATGTCTGCAACTTTGCATCTAAAATGCTGAAGCGGATTCTTATTTGCTCAATACAATCTAGTCATAGGACTTATCTTGTCCCTCTGTTGGGCTCCTTACTCTATTATTCAAACAGGTCTTCAAGCTTCTGTGCTCGGTAATCACTATGTAGCATCCTTGTGCTTACACTTGCCCACATACATTGTTTATCAATAGTTCCTTATTTATAAACAATTTGCTAACCGCTTAATCTCCTTGATCACATTTCCCATGATCAATCATAGCCATCAGATCTTCAATCTTGACCAAGTTCAATGTATCCTTCGATCTGAAAAATGTTTCACCCCACCTTGGAACTTGCATACATTTCTTGGAACTTGTGCTGGGCTATTGCGGTTCAATCTGGGTTGTAGATCTTCCTGTTGATCTTCCATTGCCATAGATCCTTAACAAACTTCATATGCAGCATACCAATCAGTTAATCATATCCAGCTCATCAGCTTCCTTCATTAAATAATGCTTTTATTCATTCAATGCATTCTGTTATTACTCGGTAAATACTAAACTTCACTCGGTAGATATTCCGCCTTCATTAACTGATAGCAATAACCTTAGGGTTTACTAACTAGGTTCCTTAGGGTTTATCAACTAGGTTCTTTACTCGGTAACATAGTATAGTATTAACCTTACAAACAATAGCATATGTAGGATATCAAAAATAATCTAAACATCATGATCTCATCATTGTCTAACTCAGTAATAGTTGCCCATTGAATAACTTATTCCTCCCCTTATTCATCACATTCTTTCTGTGTCTTTTACCGACATCTTAATTCTCTTCAAAACATACTTCTTAAGATATGGCAACATCATACTGAATCAGAAAATCAATTTCTTGATATCAATGACAAAATAATATTGTTAAGACAGTAAACATCCTTAATCAGTTATAACCATAATCATCAACAACCTTCTCAATATCCTTATTGAAATGCCAATGCCAACAATCTCCCCTTGTCTGCTATAATGCCAACAATCTCCCCCTTTTGAATTTATGGCAAAACCAATTGATTTGACCTAAATGATTTGGATTCAGATTGCTGTGAAATGCTGAAATGCTCTCCCCCTATCATTAGTCTTCTCCCCAATACATTAGTCTTCTCCCCCTTTGACAACAATGCCAAAAATAAAACTAATACATAATTTCTTTCTGTGAGAAGTGATTCTTTTACTGTTAGGTCTCAACTCAGTCTCGGTTAGAGCATTTGTCTTCAATTCTTGTTCCCTATTTTTGTTTCTTGCACACCTTTAGAAAACCTCCTAAAGTGTGTAAATCAGCATCAACTCATAAAAGATATTCTTTAGAGTCATCGAATTGATGCTTTCACCGAACTCAGTCAGTGAGTAGAAGATAGAGGTAGGACCCCTAACTTACTTCTGAGATACTCAAAAGTGTCCCTTGGCAGTGGCTTGGTAAAGATATCTACTATTTGTTCCTTTGAGCTAACATATTCCAACGCCACTTTCTTCTCTTGGACTTCTTCTCTAAGATAATGATACTTGATAGAGATGTGCTTTGTCTTAGAGTGCATAACAGGATTCTTTGAAATATTTATGGCACTAGTATTGTCACAGAATATAGTTACTGGCTCAATAACTTTCTCATTTATTCCTTCCAACATTTGTTTTATCCATGCTATATTGGTACAATTTAATGTTGCAGCAACATATTCAGCTTTTGCTGTTGACTGTGAAATACATCCTTGTTTCTTGCTAAGCCAACTCACTAGTCTTTCTCCTAAAAAGAAAGCTCCTCCACTTGTGCTTTTCCTGTCATCAATGTTGTCTGCCCAATCAGCATCAGTATAAAGTTTTAGATCAAAAACATTTCCTTTCTGATATACTAAGCCATAATCTTCAGTGCCTTTCAAGTATCTGAAAATTCCCTTGATTGTTGTCATATGTGTTTCCTTGGGATCTGCAGAAAATCTTGCGACTATACCTACTGCATGTGCTATATCTGGCCTATTGTGAACAACATATTGCAACTTTCCAATCACAGATCGGTAAAGTGTCTCATCAATAGATGTAGATTCATCATTCTTTGATAGTTTACAATTGGTAGTCATAGGAGTACTTACTGGTTTTGAATCCTCCATTCCAAATTTCTTCAAGATTTCCTTTATATACTTGGATTGAGTAATGAAAATCCCATCTTTCATTTGTAGTATTTGTAGACTATAAAATACATTATTTCACTGATTAATGACATCTCAAATTATTTGCACATTTCATTTCCAAAGTTCTTGCATAAAGAGTCATTTCCACAAAAGATAATATCATTAATAAATATGGTTGAGATCAGGATTTCATTGTCTTCATCATTCTTCATGTACATATTACTGTTTTCACTAGTTCTTATAAAACCAATCTTGATTAAATAAGAGTGTAATCTTTCATACCATGCTCTAGGTGCTTGCTTTAGACCATATAAAGCTTTGTTCAGCTTACATACTTGACCTTTATTCTCTCCTTCAACAAATCCTTCAGGTTGTTCAATAAAAACTTCTTCTTCTAATATACCATTCAGAAATGCGGATTTGACATCCATTTGATATACCTTGAAATTCTTGTAAGCAGCATATGCCAACAATATTCTTACTCCTTCAAGTCTTGACATAGGTGCAAAAGTCTCACCATAATCAATTCCTTCTTCTTGAGAATAACCTTTGCAAAGTAGTCTTGCTTTATTTTGAATGACCTCACCTTTTTCATTTAGCTTGTTTCTGAAAATCCACTTTGTACCGATTATATTTTTGTCCTTCGGTCTTGGGACCAGTGTCCATGTGTCATTCTTCTTGATTTGATCAATCTCTTCTATCATAGCATTTATCCAATCTTCACTGTTAAATGCCTCTTTCACTATCCTCAGTTCAAATTTAGATATCAGACATGTGTTCTGTCTCAGTTTGTTCCTTGTCATCACTGGATCATTCTTATCTCCTATAATCTGACTTGATGCATGATTCCTTCTGACATACTTGGCTAATATAGGCTCAGTAGGCTCTATATGATCTTCTTCATCACTCGGTAACTGGATATTCTCTTCATTTCCTTCAGCAGTTTTCTCAGTAGGACTTCTCGGTTGAACATATACAAATCCTTCATAATCTTCTGGTTCTTTGGAGTTTCCTTCATCATTTCTTTCTGCAAATTCATCAATTTTCACATTTGCACTTTCTACTATTTTGTTAGATGATTTGATCAGACATTTAAATGCTTTGCTTCTAGAAGGATAACCTAGAAATGTTTCTTCTTCACTTTTCTGATCAAACTTACCATTTCTATCATCTTTGTGAACATAGCATCTACTTCCAAAGATTTTAAAGTAGCTTACATTAGGTTTCTTGTCATACTAGATTTCATATGGTGTCTTCAAAGTTCCTTTCTTCAGTTGTACTCAGTTCAGGGTGTAAACAATAGTGCTTATTGTTTCTCTCCAAAATTTTTGTGGTACTTTCTTTTCAATCATCAGGGTTCTGGCACAATCCACAATAAATCTGTTTCTTCTCTCAGCTATTCCATTTTGTTGTGCAGTTCTCGGTGCAAAGACTTGTCTTTTAATACCATGATCATTGTAGAATAAGTTGAACTCATCAGAAGTGAACTCTCCTCCTCTATCAGATCTAAGACATTTCAGTTTTCTTCCTGTTTCATTTTCAACTCTTGCCTTGTACCATTTAAACATTTGAAAAGCTTCTGATTTTTCTTTTAAAAACATAACTGACATCGTCCTTGAATAATCATCCACAAATAATATGAAATATTTATCACCATAATAACTCTGAACTTTCATAGGACCACAAAGATCAGTATGCACAAGATCTAAACTTACCTTAGAAGTGTAGGACTTACTTGTAAAGCTTGATCTTGTCATCTTACCCATCTGGCATCCTTGGCACATAGCATTCTCAGGTTTCTCAAGACTCAGTAGACCTCTTACTCAGTGCTTCTTACTTATTTTGATCAGATAATCAAAATTTACATGACGAAACCTTTTATGCCATAACCAGGTATCATCTATCTTTGCATATAGACACTTATTATGAGTTAAGTCAAGGTGAAATGTGTTACCTTTTGTTTGTGTCCCGGTAGCTGCTAACTTTCCATGCTTGTCATGAACTTTGGCAGTTCCTTTCTGAAACTCTATTCGGTAGCTTGTATTGTTTAGCTGTGCTACACTCAACAAATTGTATTTCAAACCTTCAACCTAATAAACATCATTACATTTAGCATTGTCAAGAAGTGTTATAGATCCTTTACCTCTTAGTGGACATGGTGCATCATTACCAAATCTTACATAGCCTCCATCATAATCTTCTAATATAACAAACTTGTGTTTATCACCTGTCATGTGATGTGAGCATCCACTATCTATGATCCAAGAATCATTATTATTTATGTGAGATATTAGGGATTTTTCTTCATACCTTTCTTCATTTGATCCATCTTTGATAGCCACATAAACAACTTCCTATGTATCGATTTCATCTGATTTATCATTGTTTGATTCCTCATCAGCTATTAGGCATGTCTTTTTATCTCTTCTTCTGAAGTAAATTTTCTACAACGAGTATTAAGTAAGACGACATTTCATAATGTTCATACCTATATGGCTTCTTCAAATGAAATTTCAAAATAAATCATCATGTCTTCTAATGCATAAACTAATTCAAAGTTTAACTCTTTCTTCATTAGTGATCTAAAATAAACAATTCTCAAGATGATTATATTCTTATTCTATAAATATTTAATAAACTATTGCTCGATTAAGAGCCTACCTCTGAAATTTGACGTCAAAACTGTGATGTTCAACACTAATTCTTCTTCACGATCTGACCGCAAAACTTCTAGATTTCCAATGCTTCTCTTTCTCTATGTTTTACAATTCCTTTTTTTGTGTTCTTTTCATCTCCATTCTTTGTTCCATCATCTCTATTCTTTATTCTATCATATCTATTCTCTATTCTTTCATCTATATTTTCTGCATATTTCTTCCCTCCTCTTCCTCTAAAACCAACAATCTATATAAAGTGATCAAATCTATATTAATTCCTATTTTTGAGCCAATCTCTCATAGTGGTGGACTGATTTATTGGTATCTAAGTGACACCACACATTGTTTAAATGCAACATCTCAGTCCTAAATGGTTTTGAACACTTATGTGTTCTCCATGCAATGATATTCGTTATCTACTACGTGACAACAAACTGCCAAAGTCATCAAGTTCATAATTATTGGTGATTTCATGTGGGCTAGGCAAGTGCTTAGTCGATATTACTATCGACTCCTACTACTATCAATGCAGTTTGTTAGCTTCTCATGCACCACTGTTGGTATGTGAATTAGTTTGCATGCCATGTGATACTCATTCTAACAGTTTTTAGCCATGTCGATCAGTTCGAAAACAACCCAAACACTAAATTGTGGTTGGTATTCCTTAAAAAAGTCCATGTTCTATACAAACACTAAAAGTTTGTTTTTCTGCGTGGTCGATATTAATATCGACTCCCTTGCAAACAATTTCCTAAGTCTTAGTGGCATTTAAGTCTATGCCAAGTTGACCTTACCAAAATCAACTTCCCTCATAACATGTAACATATTTTGTCGACTATGACTTGCATTAAATCTATCAATTAAAACTACTCATTCCAATTTAAACAAACACTCAAATGAAGTCATTTATATCATCTATCTTTGCAAGATGCAGATTATAAATTCTAATGTGGTGTGTGAGATTCCCATCTATTTTGGCGAAGTCCAAGAGCTAAAACAACTCTACCTGAACCCTATTCTCACCTTCATCCGCGTTCACCTATTCCTACATTCACTTGCACTCAATTGCTCATTAGCAATGACGATCCCTAGTTTCACAAAAATAATATTGATCATTCAATTGCATTTACATAAATAACGTAATATAAATCTTTTCATTGCATTTGAATTCCTATTTCATTATCATCTATTTCACTAAAAATTCCATTTCCATTTCATTTCAATTTCATAAATAAAATAAGCATCATTTAAAAAAAAGTAATTATAGATAAATATGGTTCGTGACACACAATGGTGATTATTGGAATGTCATCTCTAACATTGATGAAGGAAATATTTTATGTAGACTAATTTAGAATTTTTCGTGCTAATATTAAGGAGTGTGGAAATTTTATGTCTTTAAAAGATATTATTTTATAAAAAATAAAAAGAATGATGTGTTTTTACATTAAGAAGGAAAAATTATTAAGAAGGAAAAATTATGATATAACGATGGCTAATATCCATTCAATATAATATATGCACTTATAAGATAACAAATATTAAAACTCTTAAAGTGATACTCTTAGATTACACTTGTTCCATTAGATGTTGCACTTCTTTTCTTGGCTTTCACATCAAATTTAGTAGTGCAATAACTATAGAGAATATATGCAAATTGAAAGCTAACATCCCCCAACACTTTTACGATACAAAAGACACATTTGTAATGCATTATTTAGGCACAATTAATGAAAATGCCACCAATTAAGTATGTGAACTCTCTATTGCATACCTATAAGTAATCATGGCATTTTTTCATAGGTCTAAAAGCCTTCTTGAGGTATTAAGAACCAAAATGACCTCATTTGAAAATAATGAAAATTTGAAAAGGAACAGAGCTAATGACAAAAGAATATCATTGGAAGCCCTAAAATTTTAATTTCTAGTTTTGGGTTAGTCAAAATGTGTGATAGACTTTTAATAACTCTAAAGAACAAGTTGACATTGTAATAATGAGTATAGTAACTAGAAAATATCAACTTAGATCCAAAACTAAATTTAATTATTTAATTATTAATTATATTTTTTTAATTAACTTAAATTTATATAAAATAGATCTTATTTTTTCACATTTTTGTTGAACTTAATAATTATTTATATGACATCATTTTGTAAGTACAATTTTTCTCATTGTAATTTTTTTTTTTTTTTTTAATTATTATTACATCTTAGGGTCAATTCCCCTTCACACTTGTGCTTTTATAGAATATGTATATTAATTAAAGTTTTACATGATTGTTTTCATGTATATTTCTTCAACATTTGGTTAAAGACTTTGTTAACTCAATATTTTACCTTTGGAGAATTGTTTCTTTTATTTTTATAAATTATTTTCTATCATTGAATAGAAAATAACCTTATGACAAAAATTTAGACATGATACATTTTGTTAGACATCTAAGGACATGATTTGGTGACGTTACAGTTCACTTTCAATTCCTTGCTAATCCCTATCACCTCATTGACACAAACACGTGATTAAAATCAATAGACCAATCTCATCATTTTTCTCCTAAATATATAAAATCTTTCCTTTTATATTCTCAAATGTAAATACAGTTTGTATTACTTAAGACAAAAATTTATATTGATATATATCCCCCCAGATGGCATATCTTATTCAAATATTAATATATATATTTGATTTAAATAAAAACTGAAGAATAATATAAGCATCAAATTAAAAACTATTTCAATTACCTTCTCCATTGGTTGGATCTATACAATTGATTTCTCTATTAATCTATTACCCTGGTTAACTATGTTTGGTTTCTGCAAGCAATGAAGAGCACAAGG
Source organism: Cryptomeria japonica (assembly GCF_030272615.1). NCBI lineage: Eukaryota > Viridiplantae > Streptophyta > Pinopsida > Cupressales > Cupressaceae > Cryptomeria > Cryptomeria japonica. The sequence continues at coordinate 545,374,208 of NC_081405.1, forward strand.
ACTTTTCACCTATTGGTCATTATGAGCAATCTCACATGGTGACCTTCTAAGCTCCATGGATATGCGGGATAAAGACAACTGTTGTTAATATAATTTTAATAAATCATTTAAACAAATAATTGCTTAGAGTGTATTGTTCAACTCTAACATTAATCATTGAATGATTTATAAGAGAGCATATTAAGTGTGCTATTTGGTTTTTTTATTAAAAACAACAAAACAAGGTGTTGATCCTATACAAAGACAAACCAAAAATGCCACAAACCACTAGTCAAGAATAAAACTCTAACAACAGAGACCAAAACATACAACTTACAAGACACTAGCAGAACAACTAGTAAACCACATCAAAGGTGGGTAGAACAAACACCCACAACCAGAGGGAGAGTTTGGGGAGAGGGGGAAGAAAAAACTTTCCTCCTCTAATGAATAATTGTCCAAGCAAAACTATCATTTGGAGCACCATCACAAAGGGGACCAAGAAAGGGGAACCTCAAAGTGAGACTATTAGCACCAAGAGTAGAAAAAGCTGACTAGGTAGCAAACCTCTTTCAAAGGCAAGAATGGAAAAAGAGCAATAGATGGAAGAGGTTCCATTTGTCACATGAACTCAATTGTAAGCATATTTTTTATAGATGGTATTAACATAAATAGCTTGATTATGAGCACATCATCTAGCCTTTCTATAGATCAACCATTTGTAACAGAATAGATGTTTTTAGACATTTCTATTGTAAATACAAAATGAGTTTTCTAAAATATGTTAAAACTATCTGATTGGCACTCAAGTGTTTTATCATTCCGATGGGTCAAAAGCTCAATTCTAGGGATGCCAAAATGCAAGCTTTACAAAGCTACTTACCAACATGATAATATTGATATGCTGAAAATTTCTACATTCTCTATAGTTCTCATTATACTTTTTCAATCGAATAAATCAATTTTACCATTTTCATTATCTAATCTAATTGTATCAACTTCTATTTTAATCTATACATTATATTAATAAATACATATACTTGTGTCTTTTCATTTATTTTTTAATTTTCCTTGGTACCTCTCTGAGTTGTTGAGAAAGTAATAAAAATTCGAGTTCTAAATGGAAGTTCTTCAATCACGAACATATTATAGTTGAATGACTATGTCCTCTCACATTTTTGGTAAAAATAAAATATTTAATAATATGACAAAGTGATAGGAAACCAGTGCATTGGACTTTGGAAATTTAAACTTCATATAATTAAATGGTCACAAATGGGTTGAAAATCTTTATGTTTAAATAGTTTTGTCAGATTATTTTTAAATAAAGACATTATTTTCTTAAAAATGAAAGAGTGGGTAAGATGTTATTTTGTCGATCATTGAATGTGATTCTAAACATTGATGAAGAAAAAAGTTTATATAGTGTAAGTTTGAAATTTTCAAGTAAATAGTAAGGATTTTAGAAATTTAATGTCTTCAAAAGATATTAATTTGTAAGAAATAAAAACAATGATATGGTTTTACATTAAAAAAGAAAAATTATTAGTGACTATTTGACATGAGATGGTAAAAGACTTATAAACGTCTGTTCAAAATGTGTATGTTTATAAGATAGCAAATGTAAAATATTAACTAAAATAATTCTCATAGGTTACACTTGTTCCAGTAGATTTTGGAATGTGGGTTTATTTCCAAGAAAGGCTTTTCCCACATATATCTAGTGTTATGGTTTAATTTGTTTAAAAATAATTTTGTATGTGTTTATCTAATCTATAATAGTTTAAGGGTTTGTAAGAATATTTTTTTGCATCATCTCTCCTTTTAGATTTATCATTTGGAAGTGTTCATTTCATAGTTTTCTACCTTTCAATTGGTATCATAACTTGGCCAACTTTTTTATTGTTATTGAGTTGATGGATCTTTTGTGTTGATCTAGTTTCAATGGGAGTTTTGCAGAGGAAGATTTAATTACCTTGTTGCAAGTTTGATATGGAAAGCACATCAAGCAAAATAGAGATAAAGAAGTTCAATGGCAACAAATTTGAGTTGTGGAAATTCAAAACGAAGGACATGCTCGTGGATGGAGATCTATGGGCTACAATTTTTTTTATGGAACCTAGAATACACGATAGGATATATGGGATACAATGACTCAAAAAGCCAAGGGTTTGATAAGATTCTATATTACTGATTTAGTGCTTCTTAATGTCCCTGAAGAGAAAACTTCCATTGAGATTTGAAAGAAGATTGGTGATATTTATCAAGGGAAATCCTTGGTAAATAAGTTATTTCTAAGAAACAAATTGTATTCTCAAAGGATGGAGGAAGTAGGATCCATTGTAGATCACATGAATGCATTCAACATTTTGGTTGATCAACTTAATTTTGTTGATATTAAGATTGATGATTAAGAAAAATATATGCTTCTTCTATGTTTTTTGTTAGAATCATGGGATCACCTTGTGATGGCCATTAGAAGCACAACAACCACTTTCAAGATGGAGGATGTCTGTGCTTCATTAATATTTGAAGAGATACAAAGGAAATATTTTGAGATAGTTGAGGAGGCCCTAGTTGCTCGTGGTAGAACGATGGAGAAAGGAAAGAAGGACAACAAGGGTAAATCCAAGTATTTGGGGAGATCTAAATCTCTCGGTAAAAATTCCAAGGTGAAATGTTGGAACTGCGACAAATTTGGTTATTTTCAAAAAGAGTGAAAGGAGGAGAATAAAAAGAAAGGTTAAAAGTATTTCTCCAAATCTCTTTGAAAAATCCTCTCAATATGCAGTAGATTCTTTCGTCACAACCTTCACATGCACATGCATTATAAGATGTTTAGTTGATAGATTCAAATTCCTCTTTCCACATGACCTCTCATAGATATTGGCTTTCAAACTATGAAGAGTTTGATGGTGGGAAGGTGTATCTAGGTGATGAGTCTCACCTAAATGTTGTTACTATGGAATATTCAATATCTAATTCCTTGATGGTAGAGTGAAGGGGATTGATGGTGCCCTACATATCCCTATTTTAGCATGAAACCTTCTTTCAGTTAGCAAGATGAGTGATGTGGTTGTGAAGGTTGTTTCTTGAGTGGTGAATGCAAGATGACAAGAGCCTCTATGGTGCTTGTTAAGGGTGTTCAGATTGGAACATTCTATAAGTTGGATGCATGCATAGGTCATTGCAATAGTTCTTATGTGAATTCCAAGAAAAGGGCTTTGAATTATTTATCCTTACTACCAAATCAAGTAGAAAAGGAGACTATTGTTTCTACATCTAATGGTCATGCCTTTTGGGTACCTAAGGGTGCAAATGCTTTGAAATTGAAGCTCCCAACTGAGAAGACAATGTTATTGTCTTAAATCCCTAAAAAAAAGTGCCTTGCTGAAGGCCTTTATGATTGTAATCTTGATTTCAAATTTTGCAAACATTGTGTTTATGGTGAACAACATTGTGCTTATTTTTATTCCAGTTCTCATAAGTCTTCTAGGTTATTGGATCATATTCATTCAAAAGTGTATGGTATTTTTAATGTTCCTTTGATATCTACATCTGTGTATTTCCTCATAAATAAATATGAAGTTTTTAGTTGGTTTAAGGACTTCAAATCCTTATTTGAAAACAAGACTGGTAGAAAAATTAAGTGTTTGAGGACTAACAATGGCAGTGGGCTTTCAATAGAATAGAATTTGACAAGTTTTGTAAGACCCATGGGGTTGAGAGACATAAGACAACTCCATACAACACACAACAAAATGGAGTTGCAGAGAGGATGAACAAAAAACCGATGGAGAGGGTTAGGAGTATGTTGAGTGGTGTTGGACTTAAACAAAAGTTTTGAGTTGAAGTTCTAGAGCTACTGCATGTTATTTGATTAACAAATCTCCTACTTCAACGCTAGTTAAAAAGACACCCATGGAGACGCATTGGTCTGGTAAGAAGCCCTTGTTGATACATCTCAAAGTATTTGGTTTATAGGCATATGCATTGATAAACTTATAAGGCACTGAGAGGGGTGGGGGGGGATGAATCAGTGCAAGCAAAAACTTAATAAATCTGGTAACACCTTTCACCAACTTGAAAATCAATAAGCATGCAAGATATATAACCACATAGGCAAACATCCAATAAAGCATGCAAACCATAACACAATGATTTTTCACGTGGAAACCCAAATGGTAAAAACCATGGTGGGAATCACTACCCACAAAGATCAACTAACTACAATATAAAGATATGGTCGATTAAGGTCATACAATCACCCTGTTAGGGGCACACCTTTTTTAAGAGTGTAATGCCCTGCCCGGAAACCCCAAAGGGATAAAGCTAAAACACACAAATGGAGTGCAAATATTTTTTTTAAAATAAGATACAACATAATGAAAAAATGAGTTATCAAGAGTTTAGATAACACAGCGGAAGACTAAACAAAACCTAAGGAGTTTCCCAACGTGATTACATAACTTAACATCTGACCCAGTAAAGCAAGTTATCTTAATTTCATGTTATTACTTTAAACAAGGATATAATTTGTTCAGTAAATTAGCATTATAGATAATAGGATGCGTTCATCCATTATGGTTGAAGATGAGCCTAACATGAGGAAATTTACCCATTGAAGTTAAAACAAGGATAACATATGAATTCATCCATTAAGGTTAAAATATAGTTAACTTGATGAGTTCATCCAATTTAGTTAAAATATAGCTAATATGATGAAGTTCATTTATTAAGGTTAAAATGTACATAACTAAATGAGTTCATCCACTATAGTTAAAATATAGCTAATATGATGAAGTTCATTTATTAAGGTTAAAATGTAGGTAGCCAAATGAGTTCATCCATTATAGTTAAAATATAGCTATTATGATGAAGTCCATTTATTAAGGTTAAAATGAATGTAACAAAATGAAGTTCATCCATTAGAATTACAATTTAGGTAATATGACGATTTCATCCAATAATTGTTATCCATTCATTACGTTTAATTTTACATTAAATACATGCCATGCATCTTGTTTCGAAATGCACTAAAATTTCATCATCACTAATGAGAACTTTTAATGCATACTTATTTTCAGTAACCATAACAGAATATATTCTTTCATGGTCCATTTTACTACATTTAAGAGACGACTGCATACATGCATTTACGATAAATCTCATCTAATCCACTTATACATACTATCAAAATTTCATCCATACATACTAACACTAAACATGAAACAAAAGAACAAAAGCATCGCATAACACCAAATTGATATAGGAGTTCACCCCTAAAGGGCTACATCTTTGGGTCTGCTCAACTGCAAGACCCCTTTGATCATTTAAATAAGTTAAGAGTACATGTGTTTTACATCATTTACAATCCTTCTGTCAAGGCGAACATAACCAATAAACAACCGACCACATCGGTCAATAAATACCTAAAAGATCCATGAATAGGAAAGGATCCACTAAACTTAATAAAAGCAAATACAAAGGTCCATTGCTTGACGGTACTCTAACTAGAGACCTAACCACCTATGGTCAACCACAAATCAACACTCGACACCCGCATAAAGGACATGACCAATTATAACACCCTCACAAGGCAACAACCAAACTAGAGACCAAAGACGTAAACAGGTACCCCAAATCAACCAAACGACAGGGTCCAAACAAACATATCAAGGCCTTGCCATTACTTAAACAAAAGTGAATACATAAATTAAACTTGCATAGACAATAACTGGAAAGGACAATCTTCTTTCCTATTGGTTTAAACAATAAAAATCGATCAAGTTTTCTAAATGATCTAAGTTTTCAAAAATACATTAACACAAAAAACACCATTACAAAGTGAATACAATACTATAATTCCAATATTACCATTTGTCTATTTCACAATACCGAGGAAGAATATAACTAGACTACTTATTTTACTAAATGAAGATATCATTAACTTACCAATTTTTCAATCGATACATTATTAAATTTCCGATAATTCTAATAGCATATCATTTAAGTTTTTCAAAATATCCAATGATAAACATTTCATTTTTCAATTACTTATATACTTTAGTATTCCATTTCTAAAGTTCCCAGACGACCTATATCATTCAAATCGAAAAATAATATATTCTCGAATAATATATTATTTAAAAATCACCAAATAATAAATAAATTTTATTTCAAAAATTTCCAATAAAAATATTATTCTATCTATTCCCAAAAGGTACTTCCTCGTTAAGACTGATACCCAAATTAAATATTAATCATTATGTATTTATAATCCCCTAGATAATAAAATATAAACAATTAATAATTTAATAATACACAATTTCAAATTAAATATTATTTAATATATATATATATATTAATCTCCATTAATAATATATATATTAATAATAATTTAATATTACACAAGTAAATATTAATTAATATATAAATATTAATCTTCATTAATAACATATATATTAATAATATTTAATTACTAATTAAAAACTATATATAAAAAGAAATTTAAATTTAATATATATATATATATATATATATATAAATATATATATATATATATTTTAAAACTTAAAAAAAATAATTAAAAAAAAGGGAGGGCAGTCGCGGGCCCACCTCCCATCCATGGGAGTGGGGCGGTCGTGCCCTAGCCGCGGGACTGCGGCCACCGTGATGGACACAGGTCCCTCAGCATCCACACAATGGACGCGGGGAAGCCTGTGGCCACCGCAGGGTCGCAGGACCCTGCGGTCGTAGACCCCATAGGCTACGATTTGCACAGGGGGGAGGCACAGGGGAGGCGCGGGTTGAGCCCTCGGCTCCCTGCCCTCCAACCCCAATTAAAAATAACGCCTAAACAAAATTAAATCTTGTTTTTACATAAATCAAATTGATTTTTTTAATTTAAATCATCAATTCCATAAAAAAACAATAAAAATAAACCAAAACCCCCAATTTTTCTTTTATTCACAGTCTATAATATTTTTTAGAATGACCAATAACACCATATTGAAGATTTTTCCATAATGATCTTAGTTTTCCAAAAAACACAAACTTGGTTGAATAACTAATCCAAATAAGCAAATTTTGGGCATAAGAAGATTATTTCCCAAACGATGAATCCCCCAAATTACCAAACTTTAAACTAAAATGCATAGATTTAAAACCTAGCCCCCATTTCAATCAAGAATTTTCTTTCGAAAAAAACAAACAGAAATTTTATTTTCATTTTCTTTTTTTTTTTATTTCAACAAAAGAAACAAAATAAGAATCCTACCTCATTTCGCATTCTTGGCAAGATCTAATGAAGAGACCCAATCTGCAACTCAAGAAGTCCTTTCTTCCCAAAATGCCCAAATCTCCTCCAAAAATCCTTCTCCCAAAAATATTTTCAAAAATCATCTCCAAAAATAATCCCCCCAAAAATAATTTCAAACCCTAGGGTAAATGGAAGAATATTTGACCTAATCCCCTATTTTTGAATTTAAACATCTTTTATATAAGAATAAAAAATCATTCTTTTCAATTATTCAATATTCTAAACTTGCTTTTCTAAATTTAAATTAAAATGCTTCTCTCCCTCATTTAATTTTAATTTTCTCAATATTAACAAAGCTAATATTTGTATTTCACAATATTAATGAGGGTAAAATATTTTTTTGATTAAAATAAATTCCCAAAATCAATCTTTCACACTATATCAAATATATATATAAACTAAACTTGCTTTTCTAATTAAAACTGATTTTCTTAAATAATTAAAATTAACCTTTCTATTCTGAAAAGCAAAAGAGATTAAATTATTTTTATTTTGAATAAATTTAAATCTTCCCTTTCAAAATGCATATACTGAATAAATTCATTATTTAAAATTAACCATTGAATTAAACTTGCTACAAACATGAATAGAGCAATTTTTAATTAATGATTAATTATATAAAAAAAACCTATTTACTTTAGTTTCTTAATTACTAATGCGTAAATGAACACATTAAATCAAAATAACTACATAGGATTAAACACTCAGTTTTACCACACGCCAAGCACACAACCCAAGAAAGCCAACCAAATACACGACCCGTAAACTCAAATGAAAAGGGAAACTAACAGACCTCAGATGACGCTCACTTGAGCATGGCTAGGGTAAAATGAGGGTTTCACGACCACCTAATCCAAATTCTAAGGACAAAAGAGGTGTACTCAACCCTGCGAATCCACATTTTACTCCATGATTACACATAATAACCATCCACATAACTGGAATGCACAACTCAATGGGCCACATGTGAGCATGTTCAATGCTCGATCAAGGATAACATGCACAATCAAAATCTCCATGCCTGATCTCAGAACAAATAACATGATCTTAAATATCCAACATCTCACTCAAGGGCTTGATGGTGCTAGGGCACACCATAGTGGTGCTACCTTCCATACAAGACCCTTGTGAACATCCCTTGTTGTGTAAGGTGGTTAGCCTCCAAGAGATAGTCACCACACATAGGTAGGTAGTGGATCCTAGCTATTTCACAGCCTCACATACCCCCATCCTCAAGGTTCCCCACGTCTACTTCCTCGTATACACTCAACCAAGACCGTCTCCTATGTTTTTGGAGAGGAATTCACATTTCAACACAAGGCCAACATACGAAAACAATAAGGATAAACCAGTTTAGCCACCAAAGTACATAAGAATAAAGATAATAATCATCAATTTCAACAGTAAGGCAAGAAAATAATTCTAGAATTGCAACACCAAATCAAGTAAGAAAAACATTACAAGATCATGGCTAAACCTTCAAGGTCAAAATAAAATAAATTGCTGGCCCGCAAGGAAATAAATAAGAATATCATAAGTGTACATAACATCACTATGTGACTAGCATCTAGACACCAACGAGGAAGGAAGGAACAATCATCTAGCTATCACAGTAGCTCATCATGTGGTGTGGCCTAGTCACACATCCGCATGGCATGGCAGTGTGCACCTCGACATCACCCCACATCATGTCATCACGCGGCATGGTTCTACCCTAAACCAGTCGGTAGGCCGCATGGCAATGTCTACTACATCCCGCATCCTGTCTCAGCATGGCATGGTAATACTCCAAGCGGAAAAGGCACGCAATGGACGTATCCCGCATGGAAGTGTACCTCACGGAAAAGGGCACGTGCAGGTCACACCCTGCATAGTGACGTATCTCTCAAGATACTCGTCGTAAGCCAGAGGTATACATGGCTAAGGTCCACCCACATGTCTACCAACGCTGGCCAATTGGCAGCTCATGTGAAAAAAATAACATACCTTGCATGAAGACAAAGCAAAAGATCCTCCAATAAAAACCATCATTCTGGTCAAGAACTGACATCAATATGCTCAAATAAAGGGTAGGAATTAGGCTGGCACACATAAACCTTATAAATCGGTTCATCAAAAGGGAAAGTATTGAGTACACCTATAATACAGTTTCATTACATAACTATATTTTTCCTCGAAATAGAGAAGCTAAAGTCGCTTCGCGTCGACATTACTCGTATGTCGATCCATACTATTCAAGGAATGGTGACTTCTAATACCACCCCTTCACATGCTGACTTATCAACAACCCGTGGGTTGGCACTCAGTAAGGAAACAAATAAGCAACATCACATAAACAGTATGGTTTCCCATACTCATAAGAAAACCTATCCTCCATGGTTGATTACTTCACCATCCCATGGGCACACATAGCAAGCACGGGTTTCTTACAATACACAAGGAATAGCACCATTATTGGTTTAGTCACATTTACGGTGAGTAATTTTCAGTACGCTATCATATACTCAAGGAAGGTTTTAACTATGTTTTCCACATGAATAATTGAATCAAGTTTATTCTAGATACAAGTACTGAAATTCTTAACAATTCACCATTACATAAGGAAATAACATCATTCCTATATCTTTCTCTAATTCCACTAAGCATTCGTATTCACATTACTAACTATGCAATTTTCTTTCTAAAGCTTAAGACTTTCATCTTTCCATAAGAAGCCCAAAAGCAAACATACAATTTCATATGCGTTATAAAAAAAAATTTAAATCAATGCATTCTTAGTAGCATTTCTAAAAAAATTATGATTTAGGCAAAGAGAAGGGAAAGAGAGTTTGATAATCAAAATATTTCCTACAAAAACACAAGACCAACAAGATCACACTACAAGCTAAAATTTCTCACTATAAGTCTATCATTTTAATTGCACGGTTTTCATTTCGTTGCCGTTTTAGGAGGATGCCAAACAGCCTAACATGACATTTCCAATTATAATGGCTGCAACAGAATGTTCTAGTTTTCCAAACAATAGAGATCAAAATAGGTAATCTTATCGATAATGCAAGACCTCATGCGAGCACTCACTACTCTTAGTTCAATACAAAACATATCATAATCTACAACCTATCATTAAAAATTTAAGGTATGGTAAGAAGATAAGTGAGGAGCTATCAACTAAATAATACATATTAATGCATACACATCAAACAAGCTTTTCATTCGCACTTTCTAAACATAATAAGGTAATTACATATACCCAAAAGCAAGTTCAATGGGAATTGCTAAAATAGATCCTCAATCAAACTGGTTTAATGAAACACATAAAACAATCTTTCGTGGAACACATTAATACACTCTCGAAGCTACTATAACATGTTCCCTTTTGATACTTCTTTTACAAACAAAGCAATTTCACAAAGTTAACTATTCACATATTATTGCACCTTACTTAAGATATAATTTAATGATGTTACTCCTACGAAACACATGGAGAATTCTTTAATGTAAACATACAATTTTTCTCAATATCCATTATGAACTTTCAAACCAAAGCCCTTTTATAATCTAAAAACACATAAGCGTTATAAGGCTCACACAAGGGCTCAAGAAGTCGCAACTTTTCTCTTGCAAAAAAGAAAACTTGCATAAGGGATACTTATACATATAACAAGCATTTTAATTTCTAGAGAGAGAGAGGAGGAAGAGTGATGATCATTCATTTTGCTACAAATAAGCATTCAATATTTACCATACTAGTCCATCAAGTGGACAACACTAAGCTAGATCATACTCTTAAACATGCACATTTCGTACTTCCAGATTCAAGACAACACTAACCAACCCAAATGGATTAGTCAAAAGAGTACAACAATCAATAAGGAAGGTACATATGACTCTCTTTCAGAATAAGAGAAATCATAGACCAAGACCTCAATAAGCAGACAAAGCACATATAATCACTCCAAAGCACCCACATCTAGAAGGTGAAAACAAGGTGTGAACACACATGTTACACACAAGTTAAGGTCTGCTCAATCACACATGTACAAAAAGGAGGAAAAGCATACAACATAAGGTCCATACACCTCACACCAACTAAGGGCACAAGCGAAACCAGAGATCCCAGTGTTTGCAACATGGCCTCTGATACCAAATGTAATGCCCCACCAGGAAACACCGAAGGGATAAAGCTAAAACATACAAATGGGGTGCAAATATACTTTTTTAAAATAAGACACAATAGAATGATACAATTAGTTATCAAGAGCTTAGATAACACAGCGGAAGACTAAACAAAATCTAAGGAGTTTCCCAATGTGATTACGTAACTTAACATCTAACTCAACTCACAACATCTGACCCAGTAAAGCAAGCTATCTTAATTTCATGTTATTACTTTAAACAAGGATATAATTTATTCAGTAAATTAGCATTATAGATAATAGGATGCGTTCATCCATTATGGTTGAAGATGAGCCTAACATGAGGAAATTTACCCATTGAAGTTAAAACAAGGATAACATATGAATTCATCCATTAAGGTTAAAATATAGTTAACTTGATGAGTTCATCCAATTTAGTTAAAATATAGCTAATATGATGAAGTTCATTTATTAAGGTTAAAATTTAAATAACTAAATGAGTTCATCCATTATAGTTAAAATATAGCTAATATGATGAAGTTCATTTATTAAGGTTAAAATGTAGATAACCAAATGAGTTCATCCATTATAGTTAAAATATAGCTATTATGATGAAGTTCATTTATTAAGGTTAAAACGTAGGTAACAGAATGAAGTTCATCCATTAGAATTACAATTTAGGTAATATGACAAGTTCATCCAATAATTGTTATCCATTCATTACGTTCAATTTTACATTAAACACATGCCATGCATCTTGTTTCGAAATGCACAAAAATTTCATCATCACTAATGAGATCTTTTAATGCATACTTATTTTCATTAACCATAACAAAATACATTCTTTCATGATCCATTTTACTGCATTTAAGAGATGACTGCATCTATGCATTTACGATAAATCTCATCTAATCCACTTATACATACTATCAAAATTTCATCCATACATGCTAACACTAAACAGGAAACAAAAGAACAAAAGCATCGCATGACACCAAATTGATATCGGAGTTCACCCCTAAAGGGCTACATCTTTGGGCCTGCTCAACTGCAAGACCCCTCTGATCATTTAAATAAGTTAAGAATACATATGTTTTACATCATTTGCAATCCTTCCATCAAGGCGAACATAACCAATAAACAACCGACCACATTGGTCAATAAATACCTAAAAGATCCCTGAATAGGAAAGGATCCACTAAACTTAATAAAAAAAAATACAAAGGTCCATTGCTTGATAGTACTCTAACTAGAGACCTGACCAACTATGGTCAACCACAAATCAACATTCACCACTCGCATAAAGGACAAGACCAATTATAACACCCTCATAGGGCAACAGCCAAACTAGAGACCGAAGACATAAACAGGTACCCCAAATCAACCAAACGACAGGGTCCAAACAAACATATCAAGGCCTTGCCATTACTTAAACAAAAGCGAATACATAAATTAAACTTGCATAGGCAATAACCGGAAAGGACAATCTTCTTTCCTATTGGTTTAAACAATAAAAGTCGATCAAGTTTTCTAAATGATCTAAGTTTTCAAAAATACATTAATAGAAAAATCACCATTACAAGGTGAATACAATACTATAATTGCAATATTACCATTTGTCTATTTCACAATACCGAGGAAGAATATAACTAAACCATTTATTTTACTAAATGAAGATATCATTAACTTACCAATTATCCAATCGATACATTATTAAATTTTCGATAATTCTAATAACATATCATTTAAATTTTTCAAAATATCCAATGATAAACATTTCATTTTTCAATTACTTATATACTTTAGTATTCCATTTCTAAAGTTCCCAGATGACCTATATCATTCAAATCAAAAAATAATATATTCTTGAATAATATGTTATTTAAAAATCACCAAATAATAAATATATTTTATTTCAAAATTTCCAATAAAAATATTATTCTATCTATTCCCCAAAGGTACTTCCTCATTAAGACTGATACCCAGATTAAATATCAATCATAATATATTTATAATCCCCTGGATAATAAAATATAAACAATTAATAATTTAATAATACACAATTTCAAATTAAATATTATTTAATATATATATATATATATATATATTAAACTCCATTAATAAAATATATATTAATAATAATTTAATATTACACAAGTAAATATTAATTAATATATAAATATTAATTTTCATTAATAACATATATATTGATAATATTTAATTACTAATTAAAAATTATATATAAAAAGAACTTTAAATTTAATATATATATATATATATATTAAAACTTTAAAAAAATAATTAAAAAATGGGAGGGCAGCTGCGGGCCCACCTCCCGTCCATGGGAGTGGGACGGTCGTGCCCTAGCCGCGGGATTGCGGCCGCCGCGGTCGACGCAGGTCCCTCAGTGTCCACACAATGGACGCACGGAAGCCTACATCCACATGGTGGCTGCAGCTCGTTGCGGCCACCATGTGGTCACAAGGCTCTGCGGCCATCGGCGTGGTCACAGACCCCAAGGGCTGCGATCTACGCAGGGGGGAGGCATGGGTTGAGCCCTCGACTCCCCGCCCTCCAACCCCAATTAAGCCTAAACAAAATTAAATCTCATTTTTACATAAATCAAATTAATTTTTTTAATTTAAATCATTAGTTCCATAAAAATAATAATAAAAATAAACCAAAACCCCCAATTTTTCTTTTATTCATAGTTTATAATATTTTCCAGAATGACCAATAACACCATATTGAAGATTTTTCCAGAATGATCTTAGTTTTCCAAAAAACACAAACTTGGTTGAATAACTAATCCAAATAAGCAAATTTTGGGCATAAGAAGATCATTTCCCAAACAATGAATCCCCCAAATTACCAAACTTTAAACTAAAATGCATAGATTTAAAACCCAACCCCCATTTCAATCAAGAAATTTCTTTCAAAAAAAACATACAGAAATTTTATTTTCATTTTCTCTTTCTTTTTTTTCTTTTTTTTTTTTTCTTTTCAACAAAGGAAACAAAATAAGAATCCTACCTCATTTCGCATACCTGGCAAGATTTGATGAAGAGCCCCAACCTACAACTCAAGAAGTCCTTTCTTCCCAAAATACCCAAATCTCCTCCAAAAATCTTTCTCCCAAAAATATTTTCAAAAATTCTCTCCAAAAATAATCCCCTAAAAAATAATTTCAAACCCTAGGGTAAATGGAAGAATATTTGATCTAATCCCCTATTTTTGAATTTAAACATCTTTTAAATAAGAATGAAAAATCATTCTTTTCAACTATTCAATATTCTAAACTTGTTTTTCTAAATTTAAATTAAAATGCTTCTCTCCCTCATTTAATTTTAAATTTCTCAATATTAACAAAGCTAATATTTGTATTTCACAATACTAATGAGGGTAAAATATTTTTTTAATTAAAATAAATTCCCAAAATCAATCTTTCACACTATATCAAATATATATATAAATTAAACTTGCTTTTCTAATTAAAATTGATTTTCTTAAATAATTAAAATTAACCTTTCTATTCTGAAAAGCAAAAGACATTAAATTATTTCTATTTCGAATAAATTTAAATCTTCCCTTTCAAAATGCATAAACTGAATAAATTCATTATTTAAAATTAACCATTAAATTAAACTTGCTATAAACATGAATAGAGCAATTTTTAATTAATGATTAATTATATAAAAGAAACCTATTTATTTTAGTTTCTTAATTACTAATGCATAAATGATCACATTAAATCAAAAAGACTACTTAGGATTAAATACTCAGTTTTACCACATGCCAAGCATGCAACCCAAGAAAGCCAACCAAATACACGACTCGCAAACCCAAATGAAAAGGGAAACTGACATACCTCAGACAATGCTCACTTGAGCATGACCAGGGTAAAATGAGGGTTTTATGACCACCTAATACAAATTTTAAGGACGAAAGAGGTATACTCAACCCTACGAATCCAGGTGAAGACGAACCTCCCACCTAGGCAATATTGTACTTGCAATCTCCTGCAACCAAGAGTCACACAAGCATACATACATACATACATACATACATACAAAGATATATATATATATATATATATATATATATATATATATAATGGAGGTGTTAGCTCGAGATTAATAACAAGAATTAGGAGAACAATTAAACTTACATAAGAATCGATTGGAAAGCACATTAACCGACATGCACAATAATCATAATATCTGACTACAACATTACGTAATGGTAAATCAACCATCCAAGAATGCCTCATAAAAAATTCAACCAAGGTCAAACTGGTTTTACAAAGCTGACTAGGGTAGGGGCACTACAAAGAGTGTCTTAGCCTGGTTAAGAGCTATACAATAAGGCATGTTAGGAGCTACCCACGTTACTGGGATTTCCAAACACAAGCTAATGTGTCACCTTGTTAGAGGATTTCACCTTCGGACCTGCTAAGATCCTACCACACCCTGTTATGAGTGACCTTGTTAGAGGATTTTCTTGTTGCAACTGTTAGGAGGACAAGAAGTGACTGATCTGAAGTTAGCACCTTTGTGCCTGATTAGAGCCGCTAATGCTCTACTTCTATCACCAACTAAACATCAAAACATAACTTCTTCTTCCACCGCATGATCAAATTCTCACTTTTGATCCATGAAATCATTCAATTTAAATCACTTTATAAAGAACTATGTTGGTTTGGTGAAGAACGTTGGAACAATTCTCTAGATTCATTGAATCTGGTCACCTTATACATTTTCCTGCTCATTACTCTTTACTTATATTGGCAAAACAAAACGTAACTCAAAAACATAATATAAAGTCTATTGGCCACCGATCAAAGTAACTCTGCTATATTGGTTCTCTGTTCTTCTTGATTGTAACTATTCTTTCGATCATATCTCTTTCAATACACTAAATCTGTTGATGCGGTTTGGAACATAGGTGCATGTTTCTGTCTCCAACACTCATATAAAACTAAAACGTCTAACTCTTCTCTAATCGTCTGTACCGGTCTCAGGATCATCACTTTGTTCTTGTTTACCTTGTTGTCAACCGGTTCCACTACCGATTAGGCTATATCGGTAGGTCTAGATGGCCTAGATGACTAACAAAACATGGTTTCCATCAATGACAACACAAATAAAGCCATCAAACATCCTATTACAACTCTATCATCATCATCAATCCAACCTGCACATGTACCAAGTCAAAAAAGATCAAAATTAGAGAACAAAGTGATTAAGTGTATCTTCATTGATTATGGTTTTAGTGTGAAAGGTTACAAGCTTTGGGATCCTGTTACAAGGAACATTTTCTATAGTAGAAGTGTGATCTTCCATGAGTTGAAACCTTCCACTATTGATTTACAACCAAAGAAAGAAGAGAAACAAAAAAGGAGATAGTTAGGTACCATTCACTCCGATAAGAAGTGAATTACACACTCCTATTGGACATGATGATGAGAAGAGCTCAAGCAACTCTAAAAGTTTTGAAGAATATAAAGAACCTCAACCTTGCAAATCGAGGAGGTCTACTTATAATAGGTGATAACTAGACATATATGGTTATTCACCTGAAAGGTTTGCATATTCTTTGTTGGATTCTAGTTGCATATTTTCTTTGAAAGCTAATATTGTTGAGATTGGGACTATTAGAGAGGGTCTGGGTATGTGTGATGTAGATTCCTATATGGAAGCCATGAATGAGGAGATGATTGCATTGAAGAAGAATGCTACATGGGATTTGGTACCTTTTCCAAAAGGACAAAAACCGATTGGATGTAAATGGGTGTTCAAGAAGAAATTGGGTCTAGATGGTAGTGTTGAGAAGTATAAATCATGGTTGGTCACAAATGGGTATTCTCAAGTGGAGGAAATTGATTATGGTGAAATATTCTCTCTTCTAGATAGTTTGACATCCATTTGGCAGCTATCACTTGCATTAGCTTATGACTTGGAAGTTGAGCAGATGGATGTGAATATTACATTCCTTCTTGGTGATTTGGAGGAGGAAATTGTAATGTCCCCTTTTTAGCGAAACATGATATGGGGTGTCGTTAGCCTATTCTGACATGGTCCCAAAGGCTAACAAGGACATTGGTGGGATCTTGAGGTGTTTTGGCCTAGATGTTTTCAGTTTCAGGCCAATCGGTGCTGCTCTGACAGGGTTTCTAGACACTTACTATTTATAGTAAGTTAGTCCCCAAGCAGTGACTTGAAATTTTTAGTGTTTCCCTGGTTGGCATAATTATCAGTAAAAAATGTTTGAAGGCGACAATGATTTAAAGAGATTATCAACAAGGTTTTAATATTTAACGATAAAGTGTAAAGTTAAATTAAATATTTAACTTTATCGTTATATTATAAGGTTAGGAATATAAAGTAATGTTTGAAATATTAAAAGTTCCCTTTAATGTGTACATTGTGGGAAATAATATTTTATTCTAAAATGTATTATCCCACATTTAGGAAATGAAGTGTTTTGCATCTAGGAAGAAGATATAAATGGAGGTTGAGAGCTCTCTTTTGGGGTATGCTGGGATGAGATTAATGTTATGCTGTTGGATTTCGTAGAGATCTGATTATTGGGCTTGGAGGACGGAATCCCTCTTTGCTAGCATTCTCTTCGCTGTTGAAAGACACAGTCAGGAGGATTAATGGTGTTTTCATTCAGGAAACACATTGGGCTTCATCTGGTGCTCTCGCATGAAGTTTTTACAGGGGTTTGAAAGTGCAGATTTGAAGATAGTGATTTTGCTACAGTACCGCGTGAATAGTGTTTTTGCTATAGTACCGCATGAATAGTGTTTTTGCTACAGTGTCGCGTGAATAGTGTTTTGCTACAGTACTGCGTGAATAGTGTTTTGCTACAGTGTCGCGTGAATAGCGTTTTGCTACAGTGCCGCGTGAATAGTAAAAATGCTACAGTGTCGTGAATAGTGCAGCTACAGTGTGTGAACAGTGTTTCAGCAGGTTCTATACTTGTGGAGTTCAGGTTTGAATTTGTTTATTATCATATAGTCTGTAATGCTCTTCAGATCTGATTTGTATGCTTGAAGTTGGAATTAAATAAATACCATCAGCATTAATCTTCTTGTTTTTTGTATTTGATATGTCTGGTTGTTTTTATATTGAATAAACTTTGAAAGCTTTACAATAATATATCAGCTTATCCAATTTATCCTATTGCAAATCAAGAACCAAAAAATCCAATAGTCAGCTTGCAAGCCAACTGTTTGACAAAATTACACTAAGTAAACAGGACATAAATTTAGTGCCGAACAGGGGGTGTCCATTACAGTGGTATCAGAGCTATAAGTCCTGCCATCCTGTGGAGGTCTTACAGAGACTTTGGAACAGCCGGATAGAGGGAAAAGTGTTTGACGAAATATCAAAACACTAAAATCAGAAATTAATGAATTAAAAAACATGCTAAGCATGTATGTTTAAGCATGCGACAGGGGCCTTATAACTTCCGCCATACCAAAGCAAGACAAAACAGAAATTTGAACTCACAGAGCGAGCAGTCTAGTTCATCCGTACAGGTGGACATAGAATCCAGTCATACAAACATAGAGAAAATATTCTTTGATCAGGACAGTAGTATGGGTGACCGAGATGATAGGAATACCGTTCCAGATCAGGGGGAGGTAATGTTCAGACAGTTACTGGGTACGTTAGAGCAAGGGCAGCGTATGCAGCAGGAGCAGAATAGGCGAATGGACATGATGTTGCAGCTTATGGCTAGATAGATGGGCGTCAATATTAATCCAGGTGATGCCAACAATGGAAACAATAACAATGGGGGAAACGATAACAATAGAGGCAATGATAATAATGGAGGCCGAGGCAACAACAATGGCCTTGAGAATAACATTAATGGTAATAATGGACATGGCAACAATGGGAATGAGGCGGATAACTTTAGACACGTTGCACGCCCAGCTCGAACAGCGAGCTCGAGACCTCTTCTACCCACCTTCCCACCTAGGGATCCGGTTCAACCAGTGAACGAACAGCAGATTACTGAGTTACAAGGTCAGTTCAGGAGGGACTGGGAGGCCAGTGGACCCGAGTTTCAGGCAGATATTTCCCTTAGAGATTATATGGACTTGAGGATGAGACATATGCCTAGAGCAGGAGGGAGGAATCAGAATTTTGAGCTGAAAAAGAAAGTTGGAAAACTTTCCTTGCCTTATTATGATGCTTCAGGGAAGATGACTGCACGAACTTGGGTGCAGAAGGTAGATACATACTTGCAGCTTAATCCTATGCCTAAGGAGGAGGCTATCAAGTATGCGGCTATGCATTTGGACGGCGTTGCGCATGAATGGTGGCATCATGGCATGGTGACTCTGGGGCATAATCAGATTACATCCTATGAGGAATTCACAGAAAGATTGATTGAGAGATTTGACACTAGGGATCCCGAGTTACATCTCAAGGAGCTAGCACAGTTAAAACAGTCAGGTTCAGTGGATGCTTACATCACCGAGTTTCAGCGTTTGTCTGTACTTGTTACTGATATCTCTCCTAGGAGATTGGTGGTGTTATTTTGTGATGGGCTTGCTGATCCATTACGTGGTTGGGTGAAGGGACATGATCCACTCACGTTAGCAGAAGCAACTAAAAAGGCACGAGATTTAGCCCCTTCGGTATACAAAGGAAAATACCATTCAACAGATTCTTCCTACTACAAGGACAAAGACAAAAAACCATTTCAGAAAGAGTATAACAAACCCAAAGAAGGATCAAAAGGACTAGACAGTGAAACCTTGAATGAACTTCGAAAGAAGAAACTGTGCTTCCAGTGTAGAGAGCCTTGGGACTTATCTCATTAATGCTCTCTCAAGGCTAAGGCAAATCAAATGGAGTATTTTTTAGCAGAGGAGTCAGAGTCAGAGGGGGAGGATCAACACTCTGATTCAGATGAGGGTAACACGATAGAGGAGAGCAGCATTCCTAAGGATGATAGATGGTTGGCACACTTGACAGGGGCCCAAAAGGCAATCACATTTAAGGTCAGGGGTACTATCCAGGGGCAGAAAGTGATATCTCTCATTGACACTGGGGCTACACATAACTTTATAGATACACAGTTGGTAGCCAGGAGAGGTTTACAGACAGAGGAGCATGATGGTTTTAGGGTCATGGTGGCTAATGGCCAAAAGCTATTATGTACTCAGAAGGTTTCAAATCTTCACATTAGATTTGGAGATGGCTATGAGTTGGAGGATGATTTCTACGTTGTGGACATGGGAGATTACGACGTCATCCTTGGTATGACATGGATGGCATCGCTGGTTGAGTTCACTTTCAACCTAGCGAAGTTGGAAATGAGGTTTCAGCATGAGGGTAGGACTGTTGTTCTCAGGGGACTTTCGGATGGGAGTTGCAGGGTAGTCTCTTTGAAGAGAATGGAGAGACTTTTTCGACATAATGACATAGAGTGGGCAACAGAGTGCTTAGTTATGCCAACTTCACCGGAGCCTCGGGTGAAGAGTCATCCACCAGATATACAGGAGATTCTTGACAGGCATGCCAAGGTATTCAGTGATATTCCTCATGGGGTTCCTCCTGACAGGGGTGCAGAGCATGTTATTGAGCTCGAGGAGGGAGCCAAACCAGTGATGATCACTCCCTATCATCATCCTAAGAAACATAAAGATGAGATAGAGAAGGCAATTAAGGAATTGTTGGAAATTGGGCACATCAGGCCTAGCAAAAGCCCCTTTGCTTCAGCTGTAGTTTTGGTAAAGAAGAAGGATGGGACAATGCGCATGTGCATCGATTACAGGGCACTAAATAAGAAAACAATTAAAAACAGGTATCCCATTCCTAGGATTGATGAGCTGATTGATGAGTTGCATGGGGCATGCTTCTTCACCAAAATTGATTTGCGATCCGGATACCATCAGATCAAGATGAGAGCAGAGGACATTGAGAAAACAGCCTTCCGATGTCACTATGGCCACTTTGAGTTTATGGTTATGCCATTTGGACTAACCAATGCACCCGCTACATTTCAGAGTTGTATGAACCAGGTATTCAGGGAGCAGTTGAGGAGATTTGTCTTGATCTTCTTTGATGACATCTTGGTCTTCAGTAAGACCTGGGAGGAACATTCACAGCATTTGGAGGAGGTATTATCTATCCTAGAGAGAGAGTCTTTATATGCCAAGGAGTCTAAGTGTGAGTTTGGTATGACAGAATTACTATACCTTGGGCATATTATTAGTGCAGATGGAGTTCGAGTAGACTCTGAAAAGATTAGAGCTATAGTAGATTGGCCTACTCCCACAAACCTCACACAACTTAAGGGGTTCTTTGGTTTATGCAGGTTTTACAGGAGGTTTGTTAAGGGGTTTTCACAGACTGTAGCACCTTTGATAGACCTCACTAAAAAGGGAGCCTTCGTATGGACAGAAGTAGCACAGCAATGTTTTGACCACTTCAAACAAGTGATGTCATCTTGTCTGGTTTTAGCTCTACCAGATTTCACGAAGCCATTTGAACTTCAATGTGATGCTTCAGGTGATGGGATAGGGGCAGTATTGATGCAGGAGAAACATCCCATTGCATTCGAGAGTAGGAAGCTCCGAGGTGTTGAGGGGAGCTATTCTATCTATGACAGGGAGATGTTGGCCATAATGCATGCATTGGCCAAATTCCGATCATACTTAGTAGGTGGACGGTTTGTGATCAAAACTGATCACAATAGCATAAAATATTTCATGAGCCAGCGTGATCTTAATGACAGGCAGCAAAAATGGATCACTAAATTGCAGGCTTATGATTTTGACATAGAGTTTGTCAAAGGGAAGAAGAATGTGGTGGCCGATGCTTTATCCAGGAGACCACATGTTTGCGCTCTAGTTGAGATTTCAGGGGATTGGAGAGATTGGATTATAGCAGAGTATGCAGGGGATACTTGGCCTTCTAGGATAGTTGCAGGTACCATACATGATGATAGGTATATGGTGTTGGATGGGTTGATCAGATTTCAGGATAGGATTTATTTGATTCCTACATCACTGTTCAAGGGGGAAATTTTAAGGGCGTTCCATGATGCGCCTACAGCTGGACATCCTGGGATCTTCAAAACTTACAGGTAGATCCGTGAAAGGTTTACTTGGAGGGGACTTAAGGATGATGTGCAGAGATATGTGAAAGAGTGTGCAGTATGTCAGCAAAATAAGGGAGAGCACACTTTTCCTGCAGGGTTGCTTCAGCCTTTGCCCATTCCAGATAGGAAGTGGGAAAGCATATCCATGGACTTCATCACCGGACTACCTAAAGTGCAAGGGCGAGATTGTATATATGTTGTGGTAGACCGCTTGACAAAGTTTGCCCATTTCTTTGCTATACCATCTACTTACACAACAGCGCAGGTGGCAGACCTCTTTTACAAGGAGATATTCAGATTGCATGGGTTGCCCAGGTTTATAGTGAGTGATCGGGATAGCAGATTTTTGAGTGCTTTTTGGCAGGAGCTCTTTCGGTTGTGTGGTACAGAGTTCACACCCAGCACTAGTTATCATCCACAGACGGATGGTCAGACAGAGATTGTGAATAAGTGGGTTGAGGGTTATCTGCGAAATTATGTGACTGCACAACAGAGGGCTTGGGTGAGATGGTTACACATGGGAGAATATTGTTACAACACGACATATCATATGTCTATCAGGATGACACCCTTCATGGCACTTTATGGCTATGAGGCACCGAGCTTTGTTGACATAGTCTTGGGGGATAGCAGAGTACCCAAAGCCCGAGACTCATTGCAGGATAGTTAGGACATATTGAGGGCGCTCAAGGAGAATATACAGCAGGCACAGAATCAGCAAAAGTTGTATGCCGATCAACATAGGGTGGAGCGTAGTTTTGAGGTTGGTGACATGGTGTATTTGAGACTACAACCATATAGACAGTCATCACTCAAGAAGAGCGGAGCTGAAAAGTTGAAGCCTAGATTTTATGGTCCCTATAGGGTGATTCGCAGAGTGGGTGAAGTCGCCTATGAGCTTGAGCTTCCAGAGGGCAGTCGGGTGCACAATGTGTTTCATGTGTCTAGGCTTAAGAAAGCCATTGGTCAAAGTGTAGTGCCTTCTGCAGATTTACCCCCTTTGGATGAGGAGGGGAAGCTTGTGTTAGTACCCGAAGCTATTCTGGATGTCAGGGAAAGGACACTCAGGAACAGAATCGTTAAGGAATACTTGGTGAAATGGAGAGACCTGCCAGATGAGGTTGCTACATGGGAGAATGAGCAGGTATTGCAACATTCAGAACCGAATTTGCTTGAGGACAAGCAATTTCAAGGGGGGCGGACTGTAATGTCCCCTTTTTAGCGCAACATGATATGGGGTGTCGTTAGCCTATTCTGACATGGTCCCGAAGGCTAACAAGGACATTGGTGGGATCTTGAGGTGTTTTGGCCTATGTGTTTTCAGTTTCAGGCCAATCGGTGCTGCTCTGACAGGGTTTCTAGACACTTACTATTTATAGTAAGTTAGTCCCCAAGCAGTGACTTGAAATTTTTAGTGTTTCCCTGGTTGGCATAATTATCAGTAAAAAATGTTTGAAGGCAACAATGATTTAAAGAGATTATCAACAAGGTTTTAATATTTAACGATAAAGTGTAAAGTTAAATTAAATATTTAACTTTATCGTTATATTATAAGGTTGGGAATATAAAGTAATGTTTGAAATATTAAAAGTTCCCTTTAATGTGTACATTGTGGGAAATAATATTTTATTCTAAAATGTATTATCCCACATTTAGGAAATGAAGTGTTTTGCATCCAGGAAGAAGATATAAATGGAGGTTGAGAGCTCTCTTTTGGGGTATGCTGGGATGAGATTAATGTTATGCTGTTGGATTTCGTAGAGATCTGATTATTGGGCTTGGAGGACGGAATCCCTCTTTGCTAGCATTCTCTTCACTGTTGAAAGACACAGTCAGGAGGATTAATGGTGTTTTCATTCAGGAAACACATTGGGCTTCATCTGGTGCTCTCGCATGAAGTTTTTACAGGGGTTTGAAAGTGCAGATTTGAAGATAGTGATTTTGCTACAGTACCGCGTGAATAGTGTTTTTGCTATAGTACCGCATGAATAGTGTTTTTGCTACAGTGCCGCGTGAATAGTGTTTTGCTACAGTACTGCGTGAATAGTGTTTTGCTACAGTGTCGCGTGAATAGCGTTTTGCTACAGTGCCGCGTGAATAGTAAAAATGCTACAGTGTCGTGAATAGTGCAGCTACAGTGTGTGAACAGTGTTTCAGCAGGTTCTATACTTGTGGAGTTCAGGTTTGAATTTGTTTATTATCATATAGTCTGTAATTCTCTTCAGATCTGATTTGTATGCTTGAAGTTGGAATTAAATAAATACCATCAGCATTAATCTTCTTGTTTTTTGTATTTGATATGTCTGGTTGTTTTTATATTGAATAAACTTTGAAAGCTTTACAATAATATATCAGCTTATCCAATTTATCCTATTGCAAATCAAGAACCAAAAAATCCAATAGTCAGCTTGCAAGCCAACTGTTTGACAAAATTACACTAAGTAAACAGGACATAAATTTAGTGCCGAACAGGGGGTGTCCATTACAGAAATTTACATGTCATGACTTGTTATCCTCAATTTTAGTTGACTCAAATCACGTGATAACCCCTACAAAACCAAGTTCTCTAAGCACATTAATCAAGATAATTTTCAGTTGTTCTTGTGCATCATTTGATTTATCATAAAATTGAATTTGTTGGATCCCTTAGTTTGTCTTTTTAAATTTGACAAAAAACCCTTTTTTAGAGATAATCATTTTTCCTTCAAGTGCAATGTCCGAGATTTTTAGTGCTTTTACACTGTCTTTTTGGATTGCAATGAAATGCATATCTCCCCACATTATGATTCATTTCAATTTTTAAAACCCAAAATGCATCTTTAATTCACATGTGTGATAATAATAGCAGTTCAAGTGTCATATTTAAATTGTTTTAAAAATCATTAATGCCTCATTATTCATCATTCTTTTTTCCCGGTAGAGGCTTTGGTACCTTTGTGACATTCTAGTTTTCCAAGGTTAAATCATATTTCTTCACCTATCTTGCAATTGTCAAGTATGTTTTGAGGGTTCTTGTTGTGTTTTCATGTGTTTTCTTTTTGTTGTTGTACTTTGCATCTTTTTCTTTTTGTTCCTAGGGTTTTAATTTCATTTGGTTCAACGCCTTACTTTTGCACTTGTTGCCCCATAGTGTTCTGTAGGATTTGTTTTTTATTTTGCTTCACATCTTTAGGTTTAGCAAAAAGATGGTTTGGGCTACAAAACCTAAACTACACCATATTACCTTAGCCTGGTGTGGTTTGGGTTTCATAACCCGAACCACATAGAATCACCTTCCACAATATGCCCTACCAGAGGTGTTGGTAAAATTTTAAATCTTGACTGACATTTGGGTAGCAATACCCTAGGTGTTGGTCGAAACATGAAACCTGACCAACAACAATAACACCACCACATTCAAACCATCAAACCCATCTTGGTCAACGTTTAAAACCCAACCAATATCTATTTAAGTTTGATCCATATGTTGGTCGGGTTTTAAATCCTAACCAACACTCCATGTCCCACATCATTATTATTTGATGTAGACAAGGGTTTAAAACCTAATCTACACTATCTGTGCATTCCCATCAATGTAGATCAGGTTTTAAACCCCGATCTACACTGAATTCCGAACACATTCTCCTAGATTTAGTTCAGGTTTTGTTTTCTAAACTGCATCCCTTTCACATTTCTTATGTGCAGTTCAAAAAATAAAATCTAATATACACAAACTCACATTTCCCCATTTATGCAGTTCATAAAATTTTCTTCAATCTACATAACATGACCTATCTCAATGTAAAATCCAATAATTTCTCCATTAGTGCACCAATGAAGGATTATTATGAAAATCAGGAATATGCAAAAATGTTAAATTTTTCCTTGGATTCTACATTTTTTTTGAACACTGGGAAATGATGATTTTAGTGTTGCTTCTTCCTTTGACATGTTTGAGCCTTCTCCGAGCAAGAAGACAATGAAGTATAAGTATCAAAATGTGTTCTTGGAGATCTCAATATCATCCAACATAAATGATATCAAAGACATTGAGATTGGACATGTTGATATGTCAGAATTCCTAGACAAATAAATCAGCAACCAATGTTAGGTAATAGGCAACTTATTCTAAATAGTGAAATTTATCTAGCTTCTTCTTTTCCTGTGTAAGACCATGATCCAAAGTTTTTTCTAGCGACAACTTATCTTTCTATCAGAGAGAGAAGAAGTGTGAGGGATTCAAATGAGAAATTACTCATAAAGGTGGTTAAATACTTCTTTAATAAAATCTTCAAATCTTCAGATACAAAAGACTATGCTAACCATACTTTGGAGTCAACACACGCTTATTATGACAAGTTCTTAGACAAATGTAAGAGGAATAAGAATAAATTGGATTTTGAAACCTAGGCCAATATATGATGGCTAAAAACTCTTTACTGAAGTTACTTCGAGGAGGAGACAAATGATTTGATAACCCTTCTCAATAGGGTTAAAGGCCTTCCCGCATCCGCGTCCAACTTTTTTGAAGAATGGATGTATTAATAAATTCATATCATCAAGAAAGGTAACCCAAAGGTCATTTGGTGAAAGCATATCAATGATGTCATTTGTGATCAACTCTCAAAAGTCACAACAACCCTAAAGTTATACATGACTTCATATCTTGTTTATGTTGACGTGTTGATGAGAAACTTCCCAGGTTTGAGCACTGAGGGTGATAGAATAAAAGTTCCTATGTAGAGGTATTGTTCTCATTTAACTCTAAAGGAAAAAATCAAGCATATTAAGAGAGTTAATGATGTCTTCTTTGGTTCCTATATGTGTATGTTTGACAAAAAACTTGAAAAAGGGAGAGTTTCAAATGAGGCATGGGAAAATATCAACATGTTTGGTTGTATGTAGCTATAGTTTACAACCTTTACACATCAGGAAAGGGTTTATTGAAGGGTGTCCCTAGATGCTTCCTAGGTACCCAAGTGACAAGATTGTATTGATGGAGTTGTGTTGCTAGATCATGATTGTACATGACAAACAATCAAAATCACACAAGTTTAGTTTCATGTTTCCTCTTGTCATTGGTACATATTCAGTGGCCACACCTCCTAAGGAAAAATTAATGGAAACAAAAATGTAGTGGGTAACAATGAAGAAATTTTAAAGAAGAGAGGACTTTGATTACCGAGGCATGAAAGATGAGGTCAAAATGAGCTATAATCATGTGCATAGAATCAAGGACATATGTGCAGACTGTGGGATAGAAGATGTAAGGATAATGGATTATAGTTGGTTCACATTAGAAAAAATTGAAAATATTGATCTTACAGGTATTCTCAAAGACATGGAGGATGAAGAAGATTTCCTTGATCATATAAATGAGCAAAAGAAGATTTTTGAGTCTCCACTTCCCCCAATCCAATGGCCATAGAGAGAAATGATTTCATTAAGAGAAAGATTCCAATTAGTTTTTGCAAATACTAACACTTGGTTACAAGGGAAGGAGATAAAATTTAAGCCTTTTGGTATAGGTTTATAAGAAGATATTGTAGAACCTCTTGATAAGAAGGTTGAATTAAGGACAAAGAATAAAGATCATTCTATTATCAAAAGGATATTTCAGTATAAAATCACAATAGGAGGAGATAAGATTGTTTTTAAGGAGAAAATGTCAGCTCAAGACGAGGAGCAAGAAAGAAGGCATTGGGAAGAGGAATTACCGAAGCCTTCAATCACTCTAGAGAAAGGGTCTGCAACAGTGTTTGCTTTGAAGGTATCGACTCCTATCTCTACCATAGTACCCCTTCTACCACAAGTGAACAACCTTTTCCAGCTATTTTTGTTGTTTCAAATTTGTCTGCTATATCAATCCAATCTATTCATTCATCCACTACTAGTGAGTCTATCTTAGATACTCCTTGTGATAATTTTGAAAATATTTTGGCTCACTTTCTTCATTTCCTAGTTTGTCTAAGGTATCTAAAACTATAATTGATGCTACCATGATTGATTTTGATAAGTTTATGTTTGAATCCTTGTCAAACATATCCATTGTGAAAACCCAGTTTGCAATTACAATGAATACCATACCCATTGTAATTGCTACTATCCAAGAACAACCTACATCAACACAATTTGTGGTTACAAGTGTTGAAGGGGATTCTTTAGCTCTTACCCCTTAGTTGTGGTCAATGAAACCTAAAAGAAAGAAACAAGTCATCTCCCCAAATGACTTTAATCTTCTCCAACTTGTTCTAGCAAAGCCAAAAGTTGCAAAGAAGGGAAGAACACTTTCAAGGGTAAAGGTGGACCAATTAGGGAATTAGTATGCAAAAGTGGTTGTACCTCCTCCAAACAAAATACTCAAATAAGTTCATGTCTTAGACTATGTGGTAACAAGGATTGAGTTTGGAAAGAAAACACATGAAAGTGTGAAGGATGACTTACAAAAAAATATGGATGCACTTGTGGAAAGATGTAATAGGGATAAAGTCATTAAGGATCAGCTAAAGCTAAAGGTTTAACAACTCATTGTAGTGTTGTTTAAAATAAGTCAATCTCTAAAAAAAGATCGAGCCTATTGAGTCATCTATTGATGAAGATTCCATCAAGAAGGCAGAAAGGATTGCACCTCAAGGAAGAGCTCTAAGTACCTAGATTGATAGCCTTACTTCAATAGGAATTCATCTTTTAAATCCTCTATTGAGTTGTCGGATAATATGAGCGATGTTAAGTTCAAGATAGATTAGACTATGGATATTTTATCTCGGGAATTGTAGTTGCAGGAGAAGGACCTCAAAGCTTGGAAGAGGTTAAAAGATTTCAAGCTAGAAGTGTTGGTGGAAATTGGAATAATCTCCATCAAGAAGAAATGCATCAAGCAAGAGGAAGTAATGAAGCATTGAAAGGAGGTCCTAGAATTGTTGACAAAAGATTTGTAGGATGAACAAGAAATAAGTATTGGCAAGAGGCTGGACACCATTGTCAAGGTCTCGAAACTTCCATGTAAATTACTTGATTAGGACCAGAAGATGCTTCTTGTTGATATAGTTACTCAAGAGTACACTTCACTAATTCAAGCTAAAATTGAGTCAGAAGATTTCTTAATATCTTTTACAGATAAATTGGTGGATTTTCAAGTGAGTCTAAATAATGTAGAGACCATTTTGAAAAGACATGGAAAGGGTTACACCAACATAGAAGATGCCATCACATAAGTCCAAGTCATTTCCAACCATACTCCAAGACCCAATGATTTTAAGGTTCAAGTTGTGTTACAAAAATATGAAGAATTTTTTAAGACGAATGTAGATGATGAAGATGTGTCTCTAAACACTTGATTTATATTTATGTTTTCCATTTATGTTTTTTGTAGTTTTCAAAGATAGTTTACATATATCTTGTAAATATGTAATTAGATGTAAAAACAACACAAGTCCTAGATCACTTTGTTGTTGAATAAGTCAAATTAGTTGTAGCTTTCCCACTTTTTGCTCTCATCTTTCCTCTCTATATAGGAGAGAGATATTTTGTAAATATTATCTTTTAGCCTATACAAGGAAACTTTGTCATTGTAAATCAAGATTCAATCAATAAAAGAAACTAGTTGGCATCCAAGCATTGTCTTGGATTCAGTTTGTTATGTGGTGAGATTGTTCTTATGTCTCTCTTATCACATTATCTGGAAAGTGATTGAGGAGATCATTTGATTAGAAGGTGATCTAAATCTAATTTTGCAGTCTTTAAGCTATATTGTTGTATTTAAAATTCTTGTTATATGTACGAAGTAGTAATAATTTGGAGATTCTGAGCTACATTTTGTTATCTACATTTAAGTGATTGATTTGTGGCATATGTTGAAGACTTTGAGCTACTCATACATCACAACTTTGTTCTTAAAATTTATATAAGGAGTAATGTAATACATTCAGGTTACATGATCTTTTTTATTACTAAAACTAGTTGGTATCTTTAATGTTTATTCTTTAGTCTAACCAAAAGTGTGTTGGTCATTATTGCTCCAACTGGTGTTTTATGGTTGATAAGGGATTGTAGTTGTGAAATATTGTAAAAGAGATACATCAATTTTGAAAAAAGAGAATAGGATGAATGTAACACCCAATGAAAAGTTTAGTGTATGTGGAATCAATTAAGTACTAGTTGTTTAAGTTAGAAATAAGAAGGGAGAATCCCCTTTTGAAGAGGAAAGATGTAATCTCATAGCCTTGTGGCTGATATAATCATTTTATAATCAATTAGTTGATTATTAAATATTAAACCAACATGGCTAGAGCACTTCATTGAAAAGGGTAAAGAGAAAATTGTTTTCTAGTTGAAGAAATCTATGTATAGTTTGAAACGCCTATGTGTTGTCTTTGGGATTTATGAGATATAAATCTAACCATTTTGTCTATTATAAATCTGAAAATGGCCACATTTTTATCATAGTCCTATATGAGGATGATATGTTGTTTATTAGAAATCGTAAAAGAATGATTTTAAATTTGAAGTCTAAGTTGGCAACATATTTTGATATGAAAGATCTAGCTGCAACAAAATATATTCTTGGGATTGAGATCATCAAAGATAGACCTTGTAGAAAAATTTGGATGAGCTGAAGTAAGTATGTTGATTATGCATTGGCGAGATTCAACATGGCAACTTGAAAATAGTTAGTTGTACTAGTATTACATGGGATAAAGCTTTATGTGGAAGATTATCCAAAATATCCTACTAAGATGGAGGACACATCTAAGTTACCTTATGCGAGTGTTTTTGATAGTTTAATATATGCTATGGTTTGTACTAGGCCATACATTGCCCAAGTAGTGAAAGTCCTTAGTCAATAAATGGCTACTCCTAGAAGGGTGCTACATGACCCTTAGAATCCATTGTGATGAGCTACGTGAGTAGTCCTAACTTCGAAAGCATCTTGGATATTGCCTCGCTATTTCATCTTCATGGCGAAAACATGTATCTGGAAAGGACACACACTATAACCAAGGAAGCTATCCATGCTATGACTGTTTTTTGTTGAACCGGTGAAGTTCCCAAATTGAGGCGAATTTCTAAAGAGACTGTAACCACTTTAACCTCATCTACCTCTGATGGGCATTCATTTTTTGTTAATAACATTAAGGACCCAATGGTTAAACTGGCTACTATGGTTATAGGCTACAAAATATTCTATTACAATAGAATGAATAGTGTGCCATCTGTAGTAGTGCATATAGCCTATAAGATGATTGTTGAAAACATAGATTATGACCTTTGTGAGGCCATAAGAAGTCAATTGATGTTGAACCTACAGTCAATCAAGAAGGACAGTAGTCTGAAGTTCAAATTTGGTCAATTATTGATTGGATTATTCTTTTACTTTCTGAATTTCCTACCGGGAATCGATGATATTGAATGGTCAAAAGACCTACAGGTAACTGCCCAGATCAAGAAAAACATCAAGGCTGTTAAGAACACTTTTTATGCTGTAATGAATAGGTACTTCAATGAATTTCAGAAGAAAATGAGTATGAGGGTTAGGCTACCTGAAGATGTGGTGAGAAACTTTGCTAAAGACATCATTTTCACAGTCACAATTGATTTTTGTCTGATAGAAGCTATTGAAACCAGAGAGGATGAAATGGAAGACATGAGCTATGAAGTCAATTATGACTTATTGATTGGTTATGCTAATAACCTGCTGGCATCTTCAGTGGACAAGAAGAAGAAAAGACTGGATATTGTTGAGGAGCAAACTACAGAAGCTGAAACCAGTAGTGCTCCACCCAGCAGTGGTAAAGGGAAGAAGAAGAAGGCTGAGAAAGAGCCTCCAATGTCAACAAGTACGAGAGTGGCACAAAGTGTCCAAGTTAAAAAGGAACCGACACCTAAGGTATACATTAAGAAGCAACCTGCAACAAAGAAGAGAGGTCGACAACTGATTCTCCCAACAGAATTTGGTGACACTGACACTGAGGAAGAGCCCAAGAAAGTGAAGGAAACTCGTAAGAAGGCCAAACCAGTTGAAGCTACCTCTCAGAGTATTCCCATTAAATCTTTGTCTTACAAACCTATGTCTGATTTTGAGAGAATGGTGAAGACATTAAGAAGGAATAGGTTTGATAGTGTTAAAGAATGTTTTGATTCATTTGATGAAGATCAGAAGAAACACATTGTTCAACAGGTAATCAACCATTTGTGTCATTACAATCGATTACCTCATGATCTTAAGAATGAAATTTCTGATTCTTTATATTCTATTTTTTTGAATAAATGGGAAGAAGCTGTGAAGAAAGAAAAAGAAATTATTGATAGTGTGTTTATTCAATATTTTCCTGATTTATCCAAGGATGAGTTAATTGCATTGATTGATAACTACAAAACTCAATTTTCTTTTAAGTCAAGGAGATTAAGGTTAATAGGTGGAAAGATGCAATCTGTTGAAGTTGAGACTCATCAAATAGCAAGGGATTCAAACAATGCATAAGCAGATTGAGTCCCAACGGGCTAATGAACAAGATACTGTGGAAAGATCAGAAATGGATAAGGAAGAAATTTTACAAGCTGATATTGTCTATCCTATCAAGAAAAAGAATGACAGTACTTCCCAATCGGTAATTTTTGTTGATGATGTACAAGATACCATTGATCTATCTGGAAATATTATTGAACCAGATAAGCAACCATCGGCTATATCATTGGTTAAAGCAGTGGAAGTACTGTCTACACAACCAAGTGTGGATATTCCACCCCCACCGGTAAAACATCAGCATGTGAAAACACAACTTCCACTGGTTTCACAAGATACCTAGGAGAAACTCGTTGAGCAAATTGCTGAAAAGTCCTCTGAACAGGAAAATGAGAAAGAGCAAGGGAAAAATGAAAAGGAGAAATCTGCTGAACAAGAAAAGGAGAAAGAGCAAGGGAAAAATGAAAAGGAGAAATCTGCTGAACTAGAAAAGGCATTAGTCAAGCAACAAAATGATGATGATGATGACTCATTAAGAATCAAAAGGCCTATAGATGTTGATAATATGAGTGCATAGGAATTAATGGAGATTGCAACTATGATGCAATCTAGAGCTCAGAAGAAGAGGCTTAAGGAATAGAGGAAGGAAGCAGAAACCATTCAAACTGTTGTAGAAATTTTGTCAAGTCTTCTACTGGAGACTTCTATAGGGAACTTGTCAACTCCCATTGGCAAGCTTGGTCGGTTGGTTGCTAATGCCTCTGACCAACTCAAGTCCCTTGAGGAAGCAGCCTAGACTTTTGCAGAGAAGAATTACAGGAAGAAAAGAGGAGAACAAATATTGAAAGATATTGATACAAGGAGAATTGCCGTACCCCTAAACAAAGATATGTTAAGGAAAGCTATTGAGACGGGAGGAATAATTCTTGCCTACACATCCAATGTTTCATTTTTCTATACTGATCTAATTCAAAGGCGAATAGAGACTGAACAAGAATTAGAAAAGATATGTAATGCCTACATACCTTTACAAGATTTGGTCTTAATTTTTTTATAAACGGTTGATGATTTCCAAAATCAGTTAGATTTGTATGATTTTGAACAGGCAAAGAGACTATGATCCCTGAAGGAGTTAAAGAATTTATTGCAACCAAAAGTGGACATCCTGTAAAGAGCTTACAAGAATGCAAAAGCAATTTTAGCTACTCTTGAGATGAGTACAATTGATGCAATGGAAGAATTTTCTGCACAGGTCATGACTACTATTGAGATCAATGAAACCTTACTAGAGACATGAGAAAATGAATTTTCTCAAATGAAGCTTATTTTTAGTGAAATTTTCCTGAGAATTGCAATGAATACTCCTTGATAAATACTTTTAAGTTTTTGTATATGTAAACTTCTGATGCAAATTTTTCTATATATATTTTTTTTTTACTTTTCAATTTGGCATTGTTGTCAAAGGGGCAGTAGAAATATGTATGTGTGTTGTGAAAATTTTGTATGTATTGAGAGAGTAGAGTAGCAATTAAGGGGGAGTATGTATTGTAATATGTTTGTTGTACATTTCCTTTTTGTAAGCACACTTAGTTGTATAGTTTGAAAATTTTCTAAGTGTTGTCATCAATACCAAAGGGGGAGATTATTGGCTTGATGATGATTGTAATGGATGACTTCATCTGTTGTCATTGATGGAACATGTATACACACATATGTTCACATTAGTTTAGACAAACCGGTATTACTTCCAAAGTTACTTGTATTGCAACCGGTATTGTTAAGATGGTTTAGAAGGTGTCTAACCAGTATATGCAGTCAACCGGTCTATGCAGAACTGGTCTGACACCAACTTGGAGATTCAGCGGAAAGCATCAAAGAAGCGAATGAAGGACAATTAGTTTATATGTTGATAGTGGTTAACTCCAAACCGGTATCAGTGTTCCAACCAGTAGTCATTGATTGTGTGATGAGTTATCACCGGTCGTGATGAGTTACCCTTAGCTGACATTTTGGTGATAATTTGTGATGAGTTATGTTTGATTGTCCAGACACACTGCACCTAGGTAATTGTGATATGATTTCTAAGACGACATGAAATCTAGTGTCTATATAATGACATTATGATGAAGGCATTGCAGAATATGTTGGTGATGCAGTTTTAAGCGAGTAGAAGAGGATCTATTCAAGCAAGTTGTGCTACTATTAGATCACACCACTTGTTGTTTTCTAATCACTACAACAGTCAAATCCCCTAATAGGGTAAGCTCTAACAAGCTTCATTGTACAAATCCTTTAGCCAAGTGATCCATTAGTTTGGATTCAGAAATCCTCTACTGAGGTTACTCCTAACAGGGTACTACCTTTAACAGGGTATAGCTCCTAACAAAGCTTTGGGATCTTTAACAGGATTCGCTCCTAGCAGAGCATTTTTGTAGACCCTAACCGG
The DNA here is from genome assembly GCF_030272615.1 of Cryptomeria japonica. Classification (NCBI taxonomy): domain Eukaryota; kingdom Viridiplantae; phylum Streptophyta; class Pinopsida; order Cupressales; family Cupressaceae; genus Cryptomeria; species Cryptomeria japonica. The sequence continues at coordinate 545,409,658 of NC_081405.1, forward strand.
TTAGTTATCTATTACTGCAGATAGTTAACATGTGAGTCCCATCTCACCGTGCTTTTTCCCATTTGGGTTTTTCACGTATAAACACTTGTGTTATGGTGTATGCTTTACTTATTGTGGATGCTTCAATATCATTTTGGATTGCATGCATAATGTTTAATAAACTGGTTAAGTATCTCAACTGGTCAGTGTTTAAAGTGTTATTGTTTTTATTGTCACTGATTCACCCCCCCCCCCCCCCCCCCGCTCTCTTAGTGGTTTATAAGTCTACCATAATCAACTTATAATATCTAGAAATTCGGCCATCTTTGTTACAAATTAGTTCTAATTCGAAAAGAAAAAAAAATTGAAAATGATTTCTCTTGATCATTCATTTATAGGTGCTCCACATTAGAAATTACAATCTATTAATAAGAGCTGACCTAGTTGGCATTTTTGTATTTTGTTAATTTTCTTTGTCTTTATATCAAGTCGGCTAAATTTTATTCATGTCTTTTGAAATCACAAACCCTCTATTCTTGTCAAATCAGCCATCTTCCATTTTATATTTTGGAGGAATTTTTTATTGTATCAAGATTTAGGTCACCCCTCTCTCATTTCAACTTGTTCAAAGGCTATAAATCAAAGGTGGAGTGCTCTATTTCCTAGAATTCAATTCACTTGCACATTTATGCATGCAAATTTTTTCTCTGCTCCTAGATTTTTAAGCAAGATTTTGCCCTAGATTTGCATTGAGACTTATGTATGCATAGTTGAGCAGGATTGAGGTGATGCTTTACATTGTGAAATACTAATCTCAACATTCTTAACATTGTTGGATGCATTTAAAGAAATGTCTTACACTGCTAAGTGAGATTTGAAGGTTGGTCTTCATTGCTAGGTGCAAATCAAGGATCCTTTAACAACATAGAGAGCATATTAGGGGGTATTCAACAATATTGAGCAGACTTTGGGAGGGGTATTGCAATGTGAAGCGCATGTAAAGGGGTATTCAACCATATGGAGCACGAATTATACCACATGCTACAAGGTAGGGCACACTTAAAATGGGATGTTACAATGTTAAGTGCCTTTTAAAGAGTGTCTTGGAATATTGAGCATATTTTAGAGGGAGAGAGGAAATTTGAAGGCCACATTTCCATGCTAGAGAGAAAATTTTGAACACATTTCCACTTAGGACAATAAATATTGGATGGATTTTCATCTTGGGGTGGAAATCTTGAGAGCGTACCTTCACTTATGACAAGAAATATTGGGCGCAAATTTGCCTAGGAGAAGAAATCTTCATGCCTTGATAGGAAATCTTGGATGGAAATAAACCATAGGGAGGAAATATTGAGCATGTTTCACCTTAAGCAAGGAAATTTGTTGCATTTCCATGAGATGGAAAGGAAATTTCTTGCATTTTCATGCGATGGAAAGGAAATTTGTTTTATAATTCATGATTTTTCTTGAAATTTCCTTGATTTATTTTCCTTAAAATTTCATCTTTCAACTTAGGAGCTTTCCTTTCACAACTTTCAAATTCAATTCCTTTCTCAACATTTTTTTTCTCTCAATTTCAACTCGTTGCTCTATCAATCAAATTTTCATGATCTTACCCCATTCCTCATCCATTTATGTTGTCTTAGATCTTGCAATTTAGATAAGGATTTCTACTTTCCAATTCCATATTTCCATACTCCAAACATATATTTTCAAATAATCATTATCTCAATTTCATATTTTGGAAGGGGAAACTCAAATAATGTAAGGATTGGGAAACCTCAACTTAGAAGCAAATTACCTAAGGTAAACCAACTTCAAACATGGATTTTGCCCTTGAGAATCAATCCTTGAAAAATTTCTTCACTCCACATCTGAAGATGGGAATTCTTAACTTGACTCGCCTATTCTAGTCTTTAACATCCACTAGCAAGGAAAAACTCTTATACTTTCTCCATGGATTGAACAATGCATTCCCATCCCAGTTAACAAGACATAACCTTTCCCTAAGAGCTAGGAAACAAAAAGTATTGCTAAGCTAAACAAAACTAACCAAACCCCTAGACTAACAAGCAAAAAAGAGGGGGTTCCCATTTGGAATGGGGCGTGTATATTTACAACACAAAAAATCCCTGGGTAGATTTCGCAAATAGAATAAGATCATTCGCATATAAGAACAACTTCACCATGTAGACCATTCGTCTAATTTATCGATATATAAATCAAAAGTGAGGGAAAAAGGACATGGCTATTTGAATGGAATGTCACTATCAAAGAACTCAAACATACCCTCTTTAGTTTTTATTTTATCTCTAACTTTCTCATAAATCTTATGGACGACTTCTCTATACTCATTTGGAATCCCAATTCTTCCTTTCTACTCTACAGCTTGTCCCTACGAACAACATCAAAAAACTTTTTGAAATAAATGAAGCAACAAAAGGCCTCTCCACCTTGGGTGTCCCAATTGTTTTTAATAAAGTGTCTAAGATTGATGTAATGGTCAATGGTAGAATGTTTTGGCCCAAAACCAATTTGCCCCTCTGCTCTTTTACCTTCTTTTTTTGCCCAACTTCTGATTTTGCATTCTATTATGCTCCCAAAAAGTTTTCCAAGAAGAGGATTGACCATAATAATATGGTAATTGGATATATTATTTATGTCACTACTTTTGTAAAGAGGAATGATAATAGTAGTTGTTCACACAATTGGGAAGTTGCTAAGTGTGACGTTAGAGATTCTTTTTATGTGTGGGCCTAGTGTCTCAACGCCCCCATTTTAAAATTCTACTTGCAATCCATCAATATCTTGAGCTCTACCACTTGCTAACTTCATTATGCCTTGTTTGAAATCCTCCATTGAGGGTAACTCAATTGTAGAGTAAATTATGGGAGGACCGCATTTCTCTTATGTTTGTTCATAAAGAAGCTTCACATAATGCAACTAGTGTGAATCTATGATATTATTATTTTTTTTTCTTTTGTTTTAATTCCTATAAAAATCTTTAGGGTTGTGCTTCCCTAAAGAAATTAATTCCTTTCTCTTTGAAATCACAAAAATTTCCTTTTATATTTTTTCATGTTCTCATGTTTGTCTTATTATGTTTAAAAGATCTCCTAGCAACTTCACATTCTTCTTCATACCATGGGTTAGTCAAGAAAGTGTTTAGAACTTCCTGCATAGGTTGAGTAAAGGTTTATAGATTAAAGTTATTGTCATGGTATTTTAAATATAGTCCCTTTTTATATTGTTTCTTTAGCTTCTATGTTTCTTTTTGCTAACTAAAAGTGTTGTTGAAGTGCAACAACAAAACGCTTATGTTTTTCTTGATGAACACCCACACTAAGTTGAAAGGCCTTTGCATGTATAATAAAGACACACCATCACTTCTTGAAGGGAGATCATACAAATGAAGCCATGGTCCAAATAATTATACATCATAAACAACATCACTCTTTGGCTCATTATTACAATAGAGACCCAAAAAATTTTCTTTTTCCAATTAGCTGGGAGCAAGCTAAAATTGGGGAGCTAGAATTTGACCTAGCATTGATACAGTATCAAAGATTTATTTATTTATTCTCATTTCTTTATAAATTTAGTAGCATTCAATAATGTATTAGGCGAAACTACACTCATAATAATATGAGTAGAAAAGAAAACAAACCCTTTGCAAGTTGTTGCCAAGATGAGGGTTTTCTAGTCTTTTTTATATTGAAGCTTACCTTGAATTCCTTCTCGCTTGCCAATGTCACGCATTTCTTTTCCAAAGATAAATTTGGACTCAAAATGGGTTTTAGTGTGACTTTGTGTTTGGGAGCTTCCTAAGAATTCATAACCCTAAGGATCAAACTGACCCATTTACTCATTCTATATTCAAAACTAGAAGCCTATTGCTTTATGATTTGTGGCATTGCCCATAACAAACTTCTAACACAAAAATGCTCTACTTTGCATCACTTTTCTAATATCATCAATTTGGGACTATGGTTTAGGGTTCATATTGTTGATTTTCCCAGGTTTTATTGGATGTATTTGAATGTATATATCTGATTCAATCTGATACTTGCATTCTTGGAATTCTATGTGTTCTCAAATTGAATGACATTATACTATATATATTCCTTTGGAGAGGCATGTCCTTGAACAGACATGTCTCTCCTTTGATTATAATAATTTAATCAATATTATAATGTTTCATCAATCAATTATTAATTTAGAATAATATAATAGATTAATATTGAATATTAAATTTTATATGATTAATAATAATATAATAATATATTATTATTAATCAACATATATTATATGTTTTCTAAATGATCATTCGACTGAAGCTACAAACATTAACACTCCCTCTTAGCTAGGGAGTATGATCAGACATAATGTGTAGTGATCTCCCATGTCAACACTTATGGCCCTCACCATAGCTACACAAAACATAATTAACACTCCCTCTTAGCTAGGGAAGATAAAATCAATGCAAATGCATTAAGTCTAGATTAATTATGGAATAGAAAAAATATTGTCTCACTATGATATCAGGAAGTATGGTATAAACAAGAATATCAAGGCACATGATATTCACCATAACTCAAAAATATCATCTCATGATATTGGGAGTATTTGCATCAACCATATGATGCTCATCACAGGGGACCATAGTCTCAAGGTGTGAATTTGCCTCCGTCGGCGATTCTATTCACAAGGTCTTGCGTGGATTGCCTCTGTCAGCAATTCTATCCATAAGCTCTTGTGTGGATTACCTCAGTTGGTGATTCTATCCGTGAGCTCTCATGTGAATTGCCTCAGTCGGTGATTCTATCCACAAGCTCTTACGTGGATTGCCTCAGTCGGCGATTCTATCGATGAGCTCTCACGTGGATTGCCTCAGTCAGCGATTCTATCCACAAGCTCTTATGTGGATTGCCTCAGTCGGCAATTCTATCCATGAGCTCTCATGTGGATTTCCTCAGTCGGTGATTCTACCCACAAGCTCTTATCAGTTTGCCTCTGTAGATACGAAGACCAAGCAATTATATCTTCTACGTTCAACACATGTATCATATGTAATTTTATTCAACAAGGGTGGCAAATATATATCATTTGTCTTCATTGGATCGTGCCTCCACAAGGGGTCGCGATCCTATGTGGAACCAAGTGGTTCCACATAGGGTCGTGACCCCCGTGTGGAGCCACGATCTTTCTACACCGGTGAGATTACTTAAACCAAACATAACAATAACAAACTAGTATGTTAGTTTAATACTAAATTAAATCGCAAGTATAAAATCAAATTTTCTGGGTGCTAAAACATATTGCAATTTTAGAGTTACGACTGAGACTAAATTTAACACTCCCTCTTAGTCTTAGGAGTATAGACCTAAAACTTAATTTAGCTCAACACTAATCTCATGATAATTACATCACCTAGGTGTGAAGAATCAGCCCGTGATTCTAAGGATATACTCACTTTGATATCCATGTTTTAAGTATTAGCCTATGATACTAAGGATATACTCACTTTGATATCCCTGTTATAAGTATCACCCTGTGATACTAAGGATATACTCACTTTGATATCCATGTTATAGTATGTGCACTGACATTAATCCACTTACATAATGTCTACTATAACTTATCATATTACTGATATTCAAATTGTCTGATTTTCAGTTTATATGATCTTCCAAACATTTATAAGATCGTCACCTTACAATGTTAAAATACAAGTATTCATTAACTAAAGAATCGTCATCCTTTAGGAATGAACACAGGGAAAGGTTACATAATTCATATACTCAAGTATATGACCAAGAAGTTTATATAATTTTAGATATCAATTACATTTTAACCATACCAAGATACCTTCTGAAGTGATCAATTTTCACTCTTGCTAGGGGTTTGGTGAGAATGTCAGTTGTCTGATCTCCTGTATTGACATATTCCAGTCTTATTACCTTTCTCTCTATCATGTCTAATATGGGATCTCAATGTGCTTGGATCTATCATGGAAAACTGGATTCACTGAAATTTTAATGTAGCTCTGATTGTCACAATGAATGATAGTAGGCTTCAGACTTTCACCAAACAGTCCTACTATCAATTTCCTCAATCATACGGCTTCCTTAGCTGCCATGGATGCAGCTATATATTCAGCTTTTGTGGAGCTCTGAGCTACGGATGATTGTTTTCTCTAGATCCAAGATACCATAGCTGATCCCAAGCTGAAACAGCATCCTGAAGTTCTCTTCTTGTCTATCACGCTTCCAACCCAGTCTGAATTAGAGTATCCATGTAGGTTCAATGCAGTGTGTTCATAATGCAGTCCATAGTCCAAGGTACCTTGAAGATATCTCAATATATGCTTTACTCCAACCAAATGTATTTCTTTGGGTTCAACCATGTGTTGGCTGAGTGCATTTACTGCATAACATATATCAAGTCTGGTATTGACTAGGTACATTAATGATCCAATAATCTATTTGTATAATGTTGGATCTGCAAATTTGGAATCTGTTATAGCTTCTTTTAGTTTATGTAGGTTTGTTTCCATAGGAGATGACATTGGCTTACAATTCATCATTCCAAATCTCTTCAGAATGTCAATGGTGTATTTACCTTGATTTAGATAAATACCATCTAGTTTTTGCCATACTTCTAATCCAAGGAAATAATGGAGTAGAGCTAAATCCTTCATCTCAAACTCTGAAGCTAGTTCTTGTTTGCATTTTGCAATGAAATGATCTCGCCTGTAATTAATAAGTCATCTACATATAATACGAGTATCAACATTTCACCTTTGATTATTTTGAAATACAGATTTGGATCAGCAATGTTCTTAGAGAAACCTATCTCTAATAAGTAACTGTCAATTCTTTCGTACCATGCTCTGGGAGCTTGTTTTAATCCATACAGTGCTTTCTCTAACTTGCATACATGTGTTTTAGCATTATTTACCTCATAAGTGTTTCACCTTCAATAGTGAAAATCCCTCTCAATCACTATGATTGAAATTGTCACAAGTTGACTGAACCATCTTCTCCCTCTGAAGCTCAAGTTCTTGTATCAACCTCTTGTCCTCTTTTGAAATGTCACTCCCTCTGCATCTGGTCTCAATCATCAATTCATTTATAAGCATCAATTTATTTCTCCCTTTAATTCAATTTTATTGTGCTTTTGTCCTTAATTTTAAAACATTTCCTTTCATAAGGTGAGCCCATATAAGAAATATCATGCATGAATCATCTCTCATCATAATTCCCTTTGAATGATGTAGAACTTTTTCATAATTTTGATCAACACTTTCATTATGATCTGCCACACACAGTCATTAATAACTTTTTCAATTTATCCAATCTCTTTAGTGAGATGTTAGAAAAGCTAATTACAAACATTTCCTCCAAGTTATAGCTAGATCCAAAGGTTAAAACAAAAGTTATGACATTTTTCCCAAAACTGCTAACCCTAGGTAGGGTTTCAAGTGACCTGCACCAAAGTCGTCATATCTTGCACAAAAAAGAATCAAATTTGATGAGATAAACATATTTGAAAACTAGAAACACATATCTTTCCATCCATATATTATATTCCTCATTTTGAGGCCAACCAAGGGCCGTACAATGGCATATTTCAGACTGAAAATTCTAAAAAAACTGAATTCTCCAACCCTCTCCAACCTCCAAATTAAACTTCACAGGCCTGAGCTCTGATACCATGTTGATTTTCTCAGGTTTTATTAGATGTATTTTAATGTATATATCTGATTCAATCTGATACTTGCATTCTTGGAATTCTATGTGTTCTCAAATTGAATAACATTATACTATATATATTCCTTTGGAGAGGCATGTCCTTGAACGGACATGTCTCTCCTTTAATTATAATAATTTAATCAATATTATAATGTTTCATCAATCAATTATTAATTTAGAATAATATAATAGATTAATATTAAATATTAAATTTTATATGATTAATAATAATATAATAATATAACATAATAATATATTATTATTAATCAACATATATTATATGTTTTCTAAATGATCATTCGACTGAAGCTACAAACATTAACACATACTTATAAAAATTTCTCAAAATATTAGTCCAAAGATGGCCACATAGAGTTATTCAAGAGCTAGCATTACAGACTTAATAGGTCAGTTTCTCTTAGCATGTCTTATGAAAATGGCTTTTTCCAACATATTTTCTCAACCTCAAAGCCTCTATTTTTTAGCATTTAAGCAATCCAAGTACCAATTGTGAATCTCCATTTCACAACAGCTATCATAAGATACCCTAGGAAAGGTTTTGTGCTCCTTGGGTCATTCAAGGATTGAAATCATTTAACATGTTCATCGCTAGTGATCTTTTTTCCCATGTAACAAAACTAGAAGAGAAGCCTATTACTTTTCCATTTATTGAGCTTCAAATAGTGCTAAAATCTCTTCTACTTCTTGTGCTTCTATTTTTGTAGCAAGTTATTCTATAGTGTAGAACACAACATGAAAATTTGGTCATTCAAAATCCAATAAGTTCTCCAAATTTTATTGCTTTTCTATTTGCTTGAATTGAGAGTTTCTCGACCTTTTCCTATAATACCATGGAATGTACAACTTAGGTATACATAGAGAATAGGTAATAGTGTGATAACAAGTCATATTGAGGATTCAAGAATCGAGAAATTATAAAACCACTCCCAACAACGATGATCTTGCATATAGTAGAAAGGTTGGCTAAAGGATTAGAGGGTTGTTGGGAATAAGGTGTTGTACACCTTGCATAATAATGTTATAATTGTAATATTTATTTATTTAATGTTGCACATGGATGTGTAAAATGTAGAGATTCATTGGGAATATTCTCGGGGCCACTTGATGAGTTGTATTGTAACATTGGGATTATTATATTGTATTTATTTAATATTCGAGAAAGATATTTAAAAAGAGAAAACTTAGTTCTCAATATTAAATGTGGGGTCAAGGGGGTAGTTAGCACATGGTTTTGTGGATCATGGTTTTACTTTAACAGTAGTTGTTTTTGTGTGAGCTTGGGTCTATATAAGCAAAGCACATGTTTAGTGGTTAAGGTTGGCTAGTGGTTTTGGGTTGTCATCGTATTGAGTCCTTTGGAGGATTGCATTTGTGAAGCATGGCATGGGATGTGTGGATTCATGCTTGGACACATGGGAATGCACTGGAGGGTTTGATGATTCAAAGTTATTCATTGTAACTCTATGTTGCTTTATGGTTGAATAATATGATAGATTATGGATGCTTTAGGAGGTTGGGTTTTTTCCTCATAAGGGTTTTCCCAGGATATATCTTGTGTTTATATCTTGTGGCTTGTCTATTTTGATCTTTGCATTATGGTGATTGTGTAAGCTTATATGCATGTTTTTCTCTTATGGGTTATGTAGGAAATGGATTATTAGCATGTGGGTTTAAATAAATGTTTCCTAACAAGTGGTATCAAAGCTTTCATGGTTGATTTGGGATGATAACACTAGCTTGAGTGGAAGAGGTGCAAAGTGGAAGCCTTGGATATGCATGAAAGGATTGACACATTACAAGGTATGGGACACACTTATAGATTGTTTTATTGCAGATATGTGGCATTTGGGTTTGCTATTGTGATGGGTTGTTTGCAGATTTGGGGTTTGGAAAATATTGGGTCAAATGGGTTTCCTTCGAATATACATTTAAATGAGGGTTTTGGGGGGAGTTTACAGAAATGACCCCATGGGACAAAATGGACCTCACCATTGGATCCAGGTTGGCCAAGAAAAGGAAATTGATATAAAACTTACCCTATTTTGCCTTCATTTGAAAAATTGCAAAATTATTTTTGGTGGATGGTCATGATGACCGTCAAATTTGGGCATGTAGTCTACAGAATTAAAAAAATGAAATATTAATGTCCCATCGGTGATATTTTCAACCCACAAAAATATTAAAAGGAAGTCGACTTTTTTATTAAAAAAAAAAGTGAATTGAAAAATATTTTTTTTCGCTAACCCCTGCGCAAGCATAATACCTATGTACAGGTAGGTACTGCCATTTGGCAGACTTGTCAACTGCTGCTAACAGCCCTCCTAGCTCATAGGCTTGCCTCGTCGATAAGGGAAGCTCAACCAGTGGGCTCTCCACTAGCCCTCGGTCGGGTGGACACCTCTTTACTCTGCCGATCCAGTGCATTTTTTAAATGTGCTTTACAAGTTTTTAAACTACCATTTCAAAATAATTGTTTTCATAAATAAATTGCCACAGGTTAGAAGGTGGGTGAGGGTCTGGCTAGTGGGCCCCACCAAAAGATTTATTTTTTTAAAAATATTGGAGATTTTATTAGTCCAATCTGGAAAAAATTTGGAATATTGACTTTGGAAAATTGATAAAAAATTTATGTCCATGTGATCCTCGCATTACAAAATTGGATGTTTTCTTCCAACTGGCATAACTTTCACTCGGGATGTCAGATTTTGGACTTCTTATACTCATTGGAAAGTTGATGTTGAGCACTATAGTTTGGTATAGGTTTGGTTCCTTGATTTTGTCATTTTGACATGCTTTTGGAGCCTGGAAGCCAGATGTTCTCTATTACACAGTTTTGGTCATAACTTTTGCATACAAAATCGGATTTTGGATTTCAAATAGGTGTTGGAGAGCATGTTCAGTCTACTACCATTTCATGTTGTTATTTAATAAGTTTTATGGATATGGAGAGGGGTGTAATTGTTTGATCACTTGTAGGTGTTTGAGATTCGAGGTGTGAATGTGAGTGCATCCAAACAAGCCAAGAGGTGAAACCTTGAGTGAGTACATGTTTTTATGAGATATTTATGATTCTACAACTGATTGTCAGATTTAGTGCTCCTTAATACAAGTTTATAGGTGTTTTTCAAAGTTGGACTTTGATGTTGGCAGGTACATAGGTTGTTCTCAGTTTGAGGACATGGTTGACATGGTTTGAGACTTGGAGTTTCATGTGGGTGATAATTGAGTGCAGGTACAATGTTAGTGATGATTACGGTGTCATAGGTACGCAAGTACATGTTTTGCATTGACATGACATAGTCATGTTTATGGTGATTTGATTTGATGTTTGTAAGTTGACGATTATCTCCTTGATGCTTATTTGGTTCTTTGACTATGGTACTTCAGTGTGGACATGTTTGGCAAATTAGATCGGGTATTGATTTGGTGTTTGATTCATTATGGTCTACATGATTATTCTCTTTGATTTTTTAGTTTTCAATTTACCCTTGTGATGACAAGTTTACATATTTCAGTGTTTGACCTACGAGTTATGCAGTTGTGTGGGTCAATCACCTATTCAGTTGCAATGGGATGGCTTGGATGTGGATTGTCTATATCCACCAGGTTTGATTCATTGTGGCATATACTTGTTAGTTGGCCTTGTTTGTGGCCATTTGTGCATTAGTATGTTTTGAGATCAGAGGATGTATGATGTTTTTGGTACCTAGATAGTTGGTTTTGGGACTTGTAGCATGTAATTTATCACGATGTCATGATAGCTTGGTTATTCATTGGTTACATTTTCAGTGGAAGCTTTTAACAGTGATGAATTGGCGATGTAGGATTGATTCCTGATTGGTGGTCTGTCGACAATTGTATGTATCTTATTGGCTTGGAGATAATGGTTACACTTGATGTTATTAACTTTTCAGTTGTATGTGTGTAGACATGGATATTCTTCATTTAGGAGATGGTTATCACAATGACATGTGTGACTCTATACCATGGTTCAGTGGGAGTTGTTGGCAACGATGTGTATTCTCCATTAGATGGTGGATGATCTTCTTAGTGTGCAGATGTTCGAGGAGATCTTGATCATGTGGTTGCAGAGGGTCTTTCACATTTGCAAGTGCACTAGAAAGAGATAACTATCTTCATGTTGATTGGAGATGGTTACAGGTGATATTTGGTTTAGAGAATGTTTGTTATTATGTAATGGTTTGCTCTTGATTACCAGTTTAAAGTTTGGCATGATACATTTCTCTTGAGACCATGTTATATTCACTTGGAGTGTGTGATCTTCATGAAATTTGAGGATGTGGACATCTTGGAGGACTCATGGAGTCCTTGGTTGAGGTGTGGTTTTATGCTTTCATTTGACATGTTATCCTTGCTTGATAGGATAGCTAATATTATGTCATGATACACTCTTGATATGCATTTAGAGTTACGACATGTTATAGTTATATGGTATGTTCATATGGAGCATGTTATCTCCTTGGATGGGATGATTAGATCGCTTTGTCATGTTTATGTTCTTGATTTGTAATTGGAGCTTTGACATTGATCTTGGTGGTTCTCTTTGTATTGATTGTATGATCATTTGCTTGATACTTCATGATGGTGCTATGTTACATTTAGGGTTTCGCATGGATTGATCTATTACAAGTGCTCATGGATACATGGAGACATTAATGTTGTTGGTATTCTCTTGTGATTAGAGACATGCATTGGGACAGTTGGTTGTAATAGCAAGAAGACCAAGGACCATTCACCTGGTATGGACTTGAGAGGAAATTGTTATTAGTGAGACATGATGACTTGGATAGCTTGATGAGCTTTCTCATTCCCTACTCTTGGTCTACTTGGTGGTTTACTGCTTGAGAAGTATTGCCCATTGTTTCCTTTCAGGTGCATTATGTTGGTGCTTATCTTTCATAGATGGATCTTGAGCTATGGAAATGTTTAGTTATGGAGGGTTCATTTAAGAGATGTATAGCATGGTTATCTCCTTGTGCATATGGTTTGATGTTATGATGTCATTTTGAGGATGTTAGGAGATGGTTTAGTGGGTTGATTTCCTTCATTGGTAATGATTATTATGAGTTTGATCTTCTTGGTTATAAGAGGCTTACATCCATGTGGGCATTACATGATACTTATCTTGGTTTGATCTAAGAGATTGAATGAGGTTTTGGGTGTTGTTTAGGCTTCTCTTTTGGGGTGTTTTGGAAAAGGATCATAATTGACAAAACATTGTTTATTTGAGGTGTTGGTAGAAGGACATATTATGGTTTGCAGGTTGTCTCTCTTCATTCTATATATTCCTTCTTCTTTGGGAGGATAGTGACATATTTTGGGAGAGTATGCAACAGTTTGTTTGCATTTGTGGATCATTATGGTTGTTTTTGGTACTACAAGTTTGATTTACTTATCACCTTCCTATGAGCAATTATTGGTAGACTTGATATGCTTTGAGATTCATTTCAAATTTGGTATTACCCATGCAGTGGAAGTTCCTAGATATGTATGTACCTCATTGACAGGTTTTGATACAGGAAACTTGATTGTAATTTATGGTTTGATATGTTATTGGCATGAATTTATTGATGTTGGTTATACCTAGGAGGTATGGATGGTTGGATGTATTGGCATGTGTTGTGGATGTCATTTCCAATCATGTGAGTTTTTACTTTATGACAGCAGCTTGGAGCCTTTGTTATCACATTGGATTTTATACTTGTGTTCATCAATTGCGGCATCTTCACCTTGGCTTGTTCCTTTTCTTCCATAGGAGGCATGTTGGAGGATGCAAGGAGTTCTTGCTTGAGATGGTGGTCACTTGGTTTTGTTGCGAGTATCTTGTTGGAGTACGAGATCATGTTAGAGATTCATGTGGCTACATGTATGGCTATGATGATGTATTTCATTTTTTGACCCTTATGCAATGTATACGACAAGTGGGAGAATGTTAGGAATAAGGTGTTGTACACCTTGCATAATAATGTTGTAATTATAATATTTATTTATTATGTGAGTTTCCCATGGACATGTAATGTAATATTTATTTATTTGATGTTGCACATGGATGTGTAACATTTAGAGAGTCCTTGGGAATATTCTTGGAGCCACTTGATGAGTTGTATTGTAACATTGGGATTATTATTTTGTATTTATTTAATATTGAGGAAAGATATTTTTTAAAAGAAAACTTAGTGCCCAATATTAAATGTGGAGTCAAGGGAATAGTTAACTCATAGTTTTACTTTACCACAAGTTGTTTTTGTGTGAGCTTCACTCTATATAAACAAGAACATGTTTAGTGGTTAAGGTTGGTTGATGGTTTTGGGTTGTCATTGTATTGAGTCCTTTGGAGGATTGCATTTGTGAAGCATGACATGGGATGTATGGATTAATGTTTGGATACATGGGAATGCATTAGAGGGCTTGATGATTTGAAGGTATTCATTGTAACTATGTGTTGCTTTATCGCTAAATAATATGATGGAGTAGGGATGCTTTTGGAGGCTAGGTTTTTCCCAAGATATATCTTGTGTTATCTTGTGGCTTGTCTATTTTGCTATTTGCATTATAGTGATTTTGTAAGCTTGTATGCATGTGTTTCTCTCATGGGTTATGTAGGAAATGGATTATTAGCATGTGGGTTTAAAGCATTATTTCCTAACAAGGGTAAGGGTGAGGAAGTTGACATTTTTTAAAGAAATGATTAGTTATTGATGTTAGAAGTGTGATTGCCATTGCATCAAAAGATCAACCTATTAATGTCTAATACAACCACTAGACTTATACAATCCACAGGAGGTAATTAAGCCATGTCACAAACCCAAGTATTGTGTTGCACAACAAAAGGAGACCAAGGGTGCACACCTCCAATAGTTGAAAATATGTGTGTGACAAATTCCAAGGGCAATAAGATAGAGTAAGTCAAGAGCTTAAAATAATAATTAATTTTTCAATAGTTTGGCATGGTAAAAACTCCACAATATCACTACATTACCACTTTGAATATTCCATAATTTATTAAGATTGCCACAAGAACCTCCATTTTGCAAAAAATCATGGGTATCTTGGATATCCTCATAATCTAATTGCATTGTCGGCATGTGCACCTATAGTGTAGTAAATTGAATTCATTTACAATTTATTCTTTATTTGAGTCCCTGCATTAGTGTTTCTTTTCCTGGATCATTTGAAGCCTATTTTGGCTCTATTTTACCCTATAATTTAATGGTCAATCCCACAATTAAATTGTTGTCAAATACTCAAATTAGGACACGATTTAGCATCACAAACTCCAATACTTTTGACTCCCTTTCAAAGGTCTTTTTTTGGTGGGACCAACCAACAACCCTATCCTACCAATATTCGCCAAAATTGTAGCCAATACAAGTGTCAATCTTCATAATTTGAATGTCGGTCTCGATTTTTGTACTTGACCATTTTATGTTGGCATGAACTCAAAAATACTTTGTGAACCATATATAAAACAATCGTTTATCATTCATAAAGTCTAAGTGAATATAATGAGATTTTATGAACATTTAAATTGTCAAGCAAGCACTTCAGATCATTGAGCAACAAGCTACAACTTACATTCAAGTATGACTTCATGATTGATTTTATTATGCTTGTCATATAATTGCATCAATAGTTAAAACTTGTCTAAAGATAACTACATCATCACCTTTATGTGAAACTCCATGAGAGGGTTTTATACCTAAGGTAACATCATTTGATCTTAGCATTTCCATTATTACAAGCACTCTTTTTACATCATCATAGTTGTTGTTAAGGTAGGAACACCAAAATGAAGTTTGACTTGGACAATTCCTTGTACAATAAAACCATTTTCCTCATTTTAGTGTTTATAGGTTCAAATCCAACAACAAAGGATGTTACAAGAGTGTATACCATACTAAGATGAGCAATTTCCAATTTTGAATAGGTAGAAATGTCAATATTACGGCACCCTCCAAGGGTGTTCGATGCTTTCTGATAGGAATTCTGAGAAACATACTTATAGGACCTCTTGACTACATTTCTACTCCTTTCTATCAGTTTGGACACCCTTGAGACTAAGGCACTCTCCAACTATGTTTGACAATTTTGGCTCCAAATTTCAGCTACAAATTCTTCTCTTTATCTTATTTCTAGATCTAAGCTATTGGGTTGATTTTCTATTGTGTATTTCATTGTTCATGCTCAAAGTAATCACATTGTTATCATTTATTCTAGTTCATTCACATGCACTTGACAATCTCAAATCCTTTACAACAAAGGAATCATAAACCAACAAGCATTAAGCTCTCCTATTAAGACTGTAGCTGAACCTAGTTTGTGTTCCAATAACATGTAATAGAAATTTGAGATTTTAGTTTGCATTCCTAGACTAGAGTCTCATTTCCATTTATATCGACACCAAACTTCTACAACAAGATATGACCTTTCATCCTCCATCCATTTGGAATTACAGGGATTCACCTATATTGTAGATTGATCCTTTTATCTTCATTTCTCCGGCGAGATTCTCCGTCTGCGGAGAGTCTAACATGTTTAGAATGAGTCTCCACCCACACGCAGGCTTGTTTGAGCATTCAAGTGAACTAAATATGGACTTGAGATTGTTGCGAGATATTATCCTAGATGTGGATGTTTTAAAACATATATAACAAAAAACTAGTAAACAGTAAGAACTGGTGAATTGATGCTCTTTAATGTAAATTTCCAACCTATAAAATCATCATCATTCATCCTGCTCAAATGTGGAGAAAACTTTTGAGATTTGATTTGATATACCTTGGTGGAGGTGAAAATATTATAAAATTTGATTTACCTCGATCAATTGAAGACACTATCGAAACCTGATCATGAAGTCTCTAATCACTTATATGGATCTGATATAAAATTTCATGGCTAATAATATATTGGACATCAGTTAATTTATATCCTCCATGAGGCCTAATATTGACATTGATTGATCGATGCATCAATTGCATTAGCAGTAAACAACATGAAATTGTTCATTTTGGCTCCAACATCCTATTAGAATGAGATAAATTCATGCAATCCAGCTCAACAACATGACTTAACATGTCACTGGTGCTAACCAAAATTCTTTAATTCCTTAGATCTTATCAACAGACCAACTCAATCAATAATAAATGACAAGAAAATCAGGTAAACACCATTAATCAAAAACTAGATGTAGAAGGTCCCTTTCATTCAAGGGTCGTATCTGAAAAATCAGTTGATAGTAAACAACAATAGAATAATAAAAACATCTTTGAGCTCAAACCAGATGCAACCTAGAAATAAATTTCGTTAAATCCTAGGTCTTGTCTGAGATTCAATCAAGCAAGGAAAACCAAATAAAACCCATAAAGTTACTCAGTCAACATTAGGATATAATTTTATTCTCAAATCAAATGGAAGAAATTTATACTCAAAATTGTGAAATGAAAATGTTGATCGATCAAAGGGGAAAATCAATAGGGCCTATTGTTACAGATTATTTTGTAAATGTTTACGTGTCTTATGAGTTTGAGTACGCTTGGAGACCTGTTCTAGTTTGTTGTCCATAATCCAATTTGTTATAAGGGTCTTTTAGTTAGCTATAGACTCTTATAAATTAAGGAGAAATATTAAGTCATATATTTGTAATATGTTAATGAACAAAATGATAGAATGAGTAATATTGAGGTTCTATTCTATTCTATTATATTGAGTTCTTTTACTTATGCTATTGTATTTTTACTAAGTATGATATTCCTATTTTAAATATTCACTTGGTTGGAAGATCAAGGTAACAGAAAGAATAGAATTCAAAATTGTAGATATGGCTTTAAAGGCTAAAGTATTATCAAGTACACATCTTACAAAATTTTAATTCATAATTGTAGAGGAGATTTGTTACCTCTAAGATGACAAATCCTAGAGAACAAATCTATCAACCGCTACCTCACTTAAACAGGCATTAAGGGTGAGCTAGGGCATGAAAATGCAAGACTTAAGCTAACAAACTACAAATGAGGCTCGTAGACAACTCAGTTGAGTCTCTACTCCGAGGACGAGAAAGCGCAACTGTGACACCAGCGCGGCAAGCTATCGTCCTGTAAGGACATAACATAGAAATCATACGAGAGCGACATATGCAATTATATAGCTAAATAATTACAAATAATGACAAACTAAGCTACCAACACGAAATGTGAAATATTGAAATGGAATAAGAAAGAAGAGTGAGGGAAAACTCACAACCGGTCCACAGTTGAAGTCTCCCACGAAATGACTACTTTTTCTTGAATATGAAACCTTCAAACAAGCAAGAAAGAAAATGTTGCGGTTTGTGTTTTGGAGTCTGTCTTAGTCAAACCCCCGCTTTGGTGTTTCCACTGCCACGGACGACCTAGGTAGCAGCAATGATAGAAAGATAAAATGATAAAAATAGAAGTAAAATAGATAAGCGATTGATAAACTAGATGGAAGCAATAGATATTAAAATGAAGAAGGATAAAGATAAACTCCCCTTCGGCATTCAAAGAACAGTAGCGATACTCAAAGAAAATGTCGATAAAGTTGGTAAGATTCTCGTTTGAAGCTGACAAAGTGATCCAAGTGGACAAAGAGACAAAAGTGGTGGTACGTGACCTCTGATGATGTGGAGGAAGATGCTATTTATTGCGCTAAATTGTACAAGGTGTGATTTTTTATACTACATTTTTCCCCCACTTTAGCGAGCATGTCTTTGTTGAGAGATGTGAAGCTAAAGTAGAGGAAGATAAAGGAAAGAGTCATGACAAGGAGGCAAAATTGATCAAACAAGGTTGCCACCAGACGGGATGAAGTTGGAGCTTGAAATAGATATTTTTAATCAATGCATTGCAAACATGCTAGCTACAGACTAACATGTTGGATGATATGATAAAGGATAAATCAAGATGGATGATGGATAGGATAGCGTAACAGAAACGATCCTCACTTTGGAGGAAATCCCCTTGTTACGAAAAAGATTCAAGATAAACGGTTGTCATTATATGAGATGCGCCAATATGGATAGGAAAGTGTGTTATACGAGATAACCATACGATAAGGCGATGATATATGCTACTATGGATAATCATACGACGGGGCAAGTTTTTTGCCGGCATGGGTAGCAATATGCTAGATAGCCATGCAATTGGGCAATCAAAAATAGATTTGATAAGTAGTAGGTTGGCCCTTACAAAGGCGAACAAAAGAGATAGATCAAATGGTTTGGCCCCATCTAGGCGAAAAAGATCAAGTGGTTTGGCCCCCACTTAGGCAAGCAAGAAAGAGAAAAAGATCAAGTGGATTGGCCCCCACCTAGGCAAGCATGAAAAAGCGAACAACAAAAAACATAAATGCAAGAGGCTAGATAACAAATGCAGATTATGCAGAAATGCAGATATGATGACCCCCCATTAGAATGATGTGCATGAAAGACATATCATTCTAAGAAGAGGAGGAGTTGTGGCACTTCAACATAGCAAGATGTCTACATGGAATGCCACCACTAGTGGGTGACACATAAATGTCAACAACATCAATGATGGATGCAAGAGGATAGGGGTATCCGATAGTTTAGTGTCAGAACCCATAGCAGTGAGAAAAATATATAATACAGTTGCAAGATGGGTGTATAGTCATAGTGCCAAAGTTGTTGGATATGAAGAAAAGCACATGAAGACAAAGATAAAATAAAGATATGGGTCAACATGGAAGAAGGCCAAAGATGCCCCCAACACTTTGCATCACTCTCAAACATCGAAAAGCAAGATGCAATGGATAGAAGAAGTAGAGAGAGAAATAGAAGAAGGTATATGACAAAAATCTCCCATATCCAAGCATCTACAAAGTAACTTGAGTCCCCTAGGAGAGTACAACAGATAAAGACAGACAACCTCTCATATCCAAGCATCTACGGAGTAACTTGGGTCCTTTGAGAGAGAACAAACATATAAAGAAAGCATGGGGGAACACAATCATGCACACATGCTATGCTACAAGATTAAGAAAGATAGGGCCCTAGAGGCCTTCAACGATCAAGTCGTCTTCCTCCCAATCTATATCATACGAGGAAGGAGGATGAGATCGATGCGGGACAATGATAAGAATGGTACCAGGTGCCTTGCCAGTGAGGGATGATGCAATAGAAGAAAATGCTTCTCTGTTATGGGGAGTTGTTGCATCCTAAGTTTGTTTCAGATTGGTGCAATATTGAGTTGGATCTGCTGAAATTGTTATCTCTTCTCCATTATAGGGAAACTTTACACATTGATGATATGTTGATCTGGAACTGCTTATATATCATGAATCCAAGGTCTGCCCAGAAGAATGTTATAGGCTAAATTCAAGTCCAAGACTTGACAAACTGTATCTCTTTGAACTAGTCCTATTTTGATTGGTAAAATCACTATTCCTTTGGAAGAACATTCTTCTTCATCATATGCTTTGATTGTTATCCTCTTTTTTGGATCCACTGCATCTTCTAAAAAACCCAAAGCTTTTACTAAACTCAATGCACAAATATTCAAGCATGCTCCTCCATCTATGAGAACACGTTTGACTTGCATTTTATGAATAAGCACATCAGTGTGGAGCAAAGCATTATGAGGATGTTGCAATGATACATCATCATGTTATGTGAATGATAAACAATGAGGGGCTATGAGATGTCCCGCCATGTTTTAAAATTGATTAACATCCAAGTCTTTAGACATTGTTGTTTCTACTAGAGCCTTTTCCAATATTTCCTTATGCGTTGTGGAGATTTTTAGGAGCTCTAGGATTGATATTTATGTGGGTGTTTTTTGTAACTTGTCTACTAAATTATACTGCCTTGTGGTAGAGGTTGTGTCATTTGTTACACCTGCACATGTTACCTTATCCTTACTCCGAGTAATGGCATGCACTTGTTCTGAGGGTATCTTATCTTTGACAATGATAATGTTACTATATTGTCGTAGGTGTGAGCATAATTTTCCTTTCCTTTTCCTTTGTCATTTTGTGTATTTGATGGCCCACCCTTTTCATAGCTAGGAAGTCAAGTTTTGAAGGCAAAATGTGATTCGTTTGTTTTGTGACCATCCACTGTGATGACCTCATTGTCAATTAAATCTTAGATACCTTAAATCGCTCACCTCCTTGGCCTCAATCTCCACCACCACCTTAAATCTCCCACCTCCTCGGCCTCCATCCCTGCCACCCTCCCTGCCTGCTAAAGGTAATGGTGGTCCTCTGCCGCGAATACCAAAAGGTCCTCCTCGCACCCAGGGACTACCACCCCTCCTACTCCCTCTCCTCCCACCTCTATCATCATCCCCCTCCTCTCCATCGTCTCCTCCTCTGTCACCCCGTCATCATCGTCTCCTCCTCTGTCAAGGGTCATCCTCATCATCATCCTCGTCCCCAAAGCTAGGTGGAGGATTTGCTAAATCTTTGATCTGTGGAAATAGATGAGCAACTAAATATCTAGCATACTCCTTTGTGGTACCAACATCCAAAACATGTGGCCGCAACTCATAAGGAACAAATGGAAAAGATATGAACTCTGCATATGCGGCATCAAAAGAAAGAGAAGGACCCCAATCTCGCCTATCTTTGTATGTCTGTGTATACAAGGCAGCATCCTGTGGCATACCCTGTGGCCTGCCAAACTTTCTAATAACTCACATAATGAGTTGTCTCTCTATCACCAAAGGAGTCTACCTGATCAAATAACTAGCCTGCATAATAAATGGTAAAGATCTAGCATCATGGTGACCCGCATATGGGACCACCATGGTGACAATTCAGCACTCCAAGTCAACCCTCCTACTTTCACTCTCCAAAAAGACAAAATGCAAATGAAGTGGAAATGGGCCCAATGTGATTTATATAATTACCATTTTGACCTAATGGGGGGGTAATTAATCTTTTTAAAATTTGAGGGGCAATTTTATTTCTCAAAAATAAAATTTAATTGGTAGGGGTTTTTTAATCAAATCTTTTCATCAATTTTATTGTGAGATTAATCTCTCAATCTAAATTTTTTAAAACTTTCACAATCAATCTCCTGAGGGGGCATGCTATCAACATTTAATCAAACGTCAAGGGCAATAAAAATCGAGACATGATTTTTCTTTGAAACAATGTTGTTCCAACAATATTTCAAAGAAGGGCAAAATGTATACACTCAAAAATTGGCTATGAATAATTAAATAAATATTTATTATTTATTAATATTAATTCCTCTATTAAATAATTAAATTGAAAAGTTTAATTTATTTAATTCATTTAGTCATTCTTCTAACTCAATCTCATTAAATATTTAATATTTAATCATGCACTATGCATTTTTCTAAAGTCTTCATTAATTAAATAATTCTACAATTATTTAACCTTCTTGTCCACTTCATCGCATCTCCACATCACTCAATATTGCCAACTCACATATTATGTGGCTAAATAAATTATTCTCTAAATTCATTTTCCTTCTTTTGAGAATGTGTACATACCCATATTTCCCAACTTTCCTGTATTTTCTCTACCATCCCTAAATATTTGGAAGAAGTTTGTCCACATCATCCTAGTCAACCTCCACTTGTCTCAACATCCCTAAATCTTCTCCAACCATCCTATATTCTCTCAAGCAGTGAAAACTTTAGTGGCTAATATTCGCCAATTGGCTATTTTTAAAAATTTGGGAATCAAATTTGGCTAATAATTTTAAACTTTAAGGTGACCCAAATCGCCACATTTTTACAAATTTTTATTTTAATATTATTTAAATCGCCAGAGAATTTATTTCATTAATTTTTTTAACTTCAAGATTCCCCACAATATTTGATACATGACTGGATCAGATTCGCCAACATTTTATAATTTACTGTAGAAATCCAAATTAATTTACCAATAATATATCATAATTATTAGTTACTTTAGGGGTATATCAACAATCTTTTGTTTACACCATTAATTTAAAATATAATCTAATGACCTTCATTGTATTCCATGAGGTAAAATGCACCTACAAGTTGCAATGCTCGTGGGGTTTGAAATTGCTTTTGAATTGTTGACTTCAATGAAAACCAATGGTCTAAAAGCAATTTTTGGCCCCATAAGTATTACAAATTGTTTGTAATTTTTTTCTTGCAAAATAGAAAGAGGGCTATTAGATTATTTTAAGTTAATGGTAGAATCCAAATAAAGTATAGTCTAACCCTTAAACTCATTAATGATTTCAACCTTCATTCCTTTACTTTTTTATAAAAGATTATTTTTAAATGAAAGGAAATGCAATAGTAATTAATGCATACAATGATTATTTTTCAAGATTCACCAATATTTTCTACCAAAAAAAAATTGATATAAACAAATTCGCCAACAAAGTTAAATTTTTTTTATAAAAAGGAAATATTTGCCAATAAATATTATTATTATTTTTAGAAAAAATTAAATATTCGCCAAGATTTTATACAATTTTTTGAGGGGGGGTTTCTTAAAGTTATCACTGCTCTGAAGTCTTCATTTTCGGTCAAGGTGAGCCTTTTGACACTTGGTCTCTCCTTCCACCTTTTTCTCTTACATTCCAACCAATTTCTTCATAGCCATCAATCTTGCAAGATTTAATCTCAACTATTGATCACAGCCACATGGGATTTTTTATCATCAAAAATTTATAAAAAAGGCATTTTCTAAGCATTTTTGGATCTAGTAGTCATCTGATAGTTATCTTGCATCGGTGAGTTTTTAGCAATCAAGCATTCTACGCAAATTAAAGTGTCTTTGGCTTTAGCTTATCATTTTCATATAGTTTGCACAATCATTTTAGCTTGCATATCAAACATCCAATTATCAATCCATTCATCAAATTGTCATCTTGGAAGCAACTGCAGTGCAATCTAAGAGCAAATATTTGCAACCAAGATCAAATGGTGATAGGACACAATGAAATAGTAAGTGAAGGTATAATGAGCTAAGTTTTAAATCCTTTATTTGTTTCATTGGTAACTTTTGGAGTATTCTATAGGATTTTGTTGTTATTTGTGAAAACTAATCAATCTTGTAGGTTCACTTTTGAAGTAATGTTTCTAGGTTACACATTTGTACAATAGGACATGTTATTGCATGGTAGGTCCTCTTAACGGGTCTTATGACACAATAGGACATATTATGACATAGTAGG
Source organism: Cryptomeria japonica (assembly GCF_030272615.1). Lineage (NCBI taxonomy): Eukaryota > Viridiplantae > Streptophyta > Pinopsida > Cupressales > Cupressaceae > Cryptomeria > Cryptomeria japonica. Next base: position 545,433,604 of record NC_081405.1, read on the forward strand.
GCCTAATATGACATAATAGGTCCTATTTTATCATAAGACGCACTAAGAGGACCTATTATCACATTATACCCCTCAGTAGGACTTATTATGACATAATAGGACCAATTATCACATAACAAGATATATTGTGACATTATAAGACTGATTATCATATAATAGAATCTATTGTGACATAATAAGACCTGTTTCGTCATAATAGGTCATGTTATGTCATAAGACCCCTTAGAAAAACCTATTATGTCATAGTAGAACATATTATGTTATAACAAGTCATGCTATGTCATAATAAGTCATATTATGTCATAAGACCCTTTAAGAGGACCTATTTTGACATTGACCCTTAAAAGAACCCGTTAAGGGGTATCATGTCATAATAGGACATATAATTACAAAATAAGACCAATTATCATATAATAGGTTCTATTATAACATAATAAATCATAATAGGTCATATTATGTCATAAGACCGTTTAAGAGGACCTATTATCGCATTATACCCCTTAGTGGGACCTATTATGACATAAAACCCCTTAATAGGACCTATTATGACATAATAAGATCGATTATCACATAATAGGACCTATTATGTCATAACCTATAATGTCATAAGACCCCTTAAGAGCACTTGTCGTGGACTTCTTATGATATTATACCCCTAGTATGACCTATTAATGGGTATTCTGTCATAATATGACTGATTATGACATAATAGGACCTATGATGACATAATAAGTCCTATTATATAATAAAACCCCTTAAGAGGACCTATTATTACTTTATACCCCTTAGTAGGACTTGTTAAGGGCTACTATGTCATAATAGGACCTATTGTGACACAATAGAACCTAGAATGTCATAATAGGTCCTATTATGTCATAATACCCCTTAAGAGGACCTGTTATGACATTATGCCTATTACTGGGACCTATTATTGAAATCAAACCCCTTAGTAAGACCTATCATAACATATGTAGAGAAAGATAAGTTGGTAGGGAGAGAGAGATGGTATGTTTAGAGAGAGATGTAGAGGTATACATAGAGAAATATATGTAGGTAGGGGTTGAGGTGGGCCATATAGAGAGAGCGGAGATAAAGAGAAAAGAGTTAAGGATGTGAGAGAGAGGTAGAGACATAGTTCTAGATTTTGGGAGAGGGGACAAAGTGAGATAAAGAGATAGAGAGGGGATAGAAGGGGCATACAAGTAGAGAGGGAATGAGGGAAGGGTGAAGAGATAGAGGGAGAGAGAGATGTTGGTAGGGAGGGAGTGAAAGGTATGTAGAGAGAGATAACATATGTAGAGAAATAAAGGTAGGTAGGGAGCGAGGGGAAGCTTAGAGAGAGATGAGATAGAGAGTAGAGAGTTAAGTATGTGAGAGAGAGGTAGAGACAAGTCTAGATTTTGGGAGAGAAAGGAGAGAGTGAGATAGAGAGGAGTAAAAGTAGAGGGGGGGAGAGAGAGAGAGAGAGAGAGAGAGAGAGAGAGAGAGAGAGAGAGAGAGAGAGAGAGAGAGAGAGTGGAAGATAAATGTATGTAGAGAAAGATAAGTTGGTAGAGAGGGTAACAAATATACATAAAGAGAGGTATATATGTAGAAAAATAGAGATAGGTAGGAAGTGAGTGCAGTTGTATAGAGAGAGAGGAGACACATAGTAGAGAGTTAAGGATGTGAGAGAGAAAAGAGTGACATATAAAGGTAGCTAGAGGATAGAGGAAGAGTGCTATAGAGAGAGATGAGTCTAGAGCTCAAGAAAGATAAAGAGAGCTGGAAAATACTGATAGGAGCCTGCTAATTACTAAAATTTGACTAAGTACAAAAATTTAGATCTTCTAAAATCTAGAATTTGCAAAAATCACTCCTAGAGATTTGAAATCACTTCCAAACATCTTGTCGATATAGAGATGGAGGGAGATGAGTCTAGAGCTCAAGGAAGATTAAGAAATTGAAATAAAGAAAGCTAGCAAATATTGAATTGCTGATTACTTAAATTTGACTAAGTCTAAAAACTTATAAGATCTTTTGAAGTCTAGAATTTGCATTATAACTCCTAGAGATCTAAAGCCACTCTCAAACATTATGCCAATATATAAATGAAATATGACTTAAAGTAAAGGAAAAAGACAGAGAGATGTGACTTATACTTGAATGTTATATTTCATGTATATAGCTTGTTTTTTTATAAAAAACAATAATAAACAAGAAAACAAAAAACAAAAATGAAACAAAAACTTAATTCTTAGATCTAGGCTTCAGATCCCGACACAAAACCAGATCCCGTTTCGTTTCTCATACGCTCCGCATGATTTGCCATTTTTTTCCTAGTGTAAAACTTTCACACTAAATGGACACAAATTTGTGCACTTGCCCATTGAAGAGAATGAGAGTGATTTGAAAAAAAAATTAGATACTTTTTTGACATGTTTGGGCCTTTTTTTAATGCGACCGTTTTTTTTTTCTCTGACTCGCCAATTTTTTGTGAGTTGAAGTCGTTACTCGCAAAGGAAAAAAACTCGCAAGTACTCTACAAGTATTCCATCTATGCTTGAGACAATGAGAAGCTCGAGATCTAACATATATTGGAGTATTTTTGGAGAGTAGTTTCTTAAGCAACATTTTTATTTCAATTATTGAGAAACTTAATAGCAGATGTAAGGGAGATGGCTGGTTTGCAAACAACCTAACAAAGCCCACTTAGACTCTACTGTAGAGCAACAAATACAAAAGAGCAAAAGATACATAATGTAAATAAAATTAAAGATAAGAATTATTATATCATTCAGTTCATCTTTTACAATCAATGGATTGGCTTTATATGGCCATTATTTTATGGTTACAATAATAACTTCCCACCCACCCAACTAACTAACCATTAGATTTATTAAATGCAAATCTTATTTCCTAACCACCCTCCTTTATGGCTTACACTACGAAGAAAAAATAAGAAAAAATTGTTTGGGCAAATGTTATGATTATCCAATACACAACCATCCTCATGTTTGGGCAAATGTTCTCATTATGCAACACACAACTATCCTAAGTTCGTGGTTTCAACTATCCATAGACCAACAACCCACCAATTGTGTGGATTCAACAATCCACAAACCAACATCTCACCAAGTTTACCAGTTCAACTGTCCACAAACAAACAAACTGTTGTAACATCTCACCAAGTTAAACAATTCAACTGTCCACAAACAAACAAATTGTTGTATGCCCACTATTGCACCTGAATGGACTAGCGATTGAAAAATGCTTCTGATGCAATGAATCATCCCTCAACAAGAAGCTAGCTCAAGATGGATGGATATCCTCCTACCTCCATTTCCTCCAGCGTTCAATAGGGCCCTATCACACTCTAACTACCATGTGTAACATTCAAAATATTGAAAGTCCGCTTAAATGTAACATACATGACAAGCGAATAATATGTATCCATGTAAAGAATAGATGTTAGGCTCAACCAAAAATACACTTTTTACAATATAATCTAGACTATCTATATAACTCGTTATTTCTCCATTAAAAAACTATTATAACACTACAAAATTCCTTATAAACAGTTTTGACAAAAAAATAGTCAATAATTTTATTTTGGGTATCCTTATCTAACTTCAACTTTGTCACTACAACCTTATTCCACCACAGAAAATTAAAAAATTAAAAAAAAAATCTTAAAAAGATTTGAATCATGGACCCCCCTCAAAAAATAGTTGCATATGCAAGCTTGTTGAATTCATTATTTTAAGATATTAATGAACATAACACTCAAATTGGATTCCAAATCAAATTGTACCGGATACGCTGCATCCACCTTAACACATAAATACACAAAAATGTGCCTCTTTTATGCATATTAATTATCATATAAATGAGTTTACTAAATTATTAAATAAAAATATTTCACTATTATCTTCAGCACATAAACATGTAGCAAACATACCAATTCAACTTTCCAAACTGTAGACCAATTAAATAAAAATGATATCCTTGGTAGTTTAAACTTCAATGCCTTCAAAACTTCCCACACACAACAATGTTCACTAACACTTCTGATCTGTACCAAATCCTCAAAATGTTGTTCTTTTCACATAGATTCGTTCAACCAAATTTGTCTCCTGCTAGTCAAAAAAAAAAATCAAACATAGTTCCAAGTAATTTCCAGCATGATATAGACTACATTCAGCACTTATGCATGTTCTGTCATTAATTTACAGCACCATATCACCCTTTAATTTTTCCACACGCCTAGTGGTGCAGGCTTTCCATCTTCAGCAGCAAATTCATCTTGGCTACTCTTTTCATATGTGACTTTCATATGCATTGCAGCAATACACAGGCACAACGAATCAATAAAGCTCTGATACCGATGTAGAGAAGCGAATACAGAAGAACAAACGATTTACATATTCATTCAGTTTGCGAATAACTTCCAACGGACCCAACTAACTATCTAGATTTATTAAACATAAACCTTATTTTCTAACATATTACTGGGTTCTAGCTGCATTGAGTGGACTATTTCTGTGTATCGATCTCATCTTTCCCAATTGCTTCATCCATAAGAAAGAGGAAAGTAAAGTTCCTGTTCTATCCTGACAACCTCTTAGAACCTATGCGTAACCATATTTATGGAACATGAAGTCCCCAGAGTCTCCAAAAGGTTTCATTTTCCACGACCAAAAGCTCCACGGATAGTTTATTACATGATGAATGTCTCTAGGAAGCACTATAGTGTTTCTGCAAATGATTAATGGTGGAGAGCGGCTAATGAGTTGCAAGATGTTAATTTCAAGGACACCTCATTAAACATTAACAAATAATATTAGCTATTCTATCTTCAAAAATTAGTTTATCTGCACAGCTATTGTGCAAACTTTATTAAAAATGGAGATATACAGGTCAAATAGAGAATTGAACAGCAGAATAGAACATCAAACTCTCAGTTTATTATTCATCATTAGGCAATACAAATATATAGATCCAGATCCTATAAATATGCTAATAGAAATGACAGAAAACTAAATGTATCGCCAACTAAAACTAATTTGACATTCAATTAGAGATTCTTAACACCAAACTAAAACAAATCTACAAACTGTTGACGTGTATTTTGTACACCATCATACACAGAATAAAATACCTAAAGGCATCTTATCCTCTCTTGAGAAAATAGTCTCTAACTGCTGAAGATTCGCGTAAAGGATCAGTTAGGTAGACTCCAAGGTTCATTTAGTGGGGTCTCCACGTGTGGACAAGCTCCAGTGGTATGATGTGATTTGCTGGAATCACAAGGGGACTTACATTGAACTTCCGATCTGCTTTGCTGGACACAGGCTCTTACTAACTTAGATTTGAAAAAAAATGGAAAAAGGATAAGGGCGAAAAGAGGATCTAATCCTAATACTAAGAATGTAGGAGCAATGATTTGATTTTTGATGAAACTCTAACTAGGTCTTGTTTTGACATCAATGGAACATCTACACAAGACTAGTGCAATCTTCTAAGGGGAGCTTTATGATGTTCAAATTATCACCGCAGGCATAGATACCATCCAAGTTGATGCATATCAATGAAGAGGCAACAAATTGAAATTGAGCTTAGGCTGAATGATTCCAGTTGACTACGCAAGGCGAGTCTGCAATCAACAAACTGCTAGTAGTATGGATGTACGAATTCCACCATCAATCAATCACACTTCCTCCATTCATCTAATTATCTACCATCTAAGATTGAAGACTTCAACAAGAAACCATGCAAATTGCAAGAAAACGACATATTTCACCATTACTTCAATGAAAATGGAGTTTGTTTACAATCAATGGCAACAATTTCTTGCCTTGTCCTCCTATTCTACTCTAATTGCTATTTTATCAACTATATTCTAACTCTTCCAACTATTTACAACTCTCTCTAATCATCTAAAATTCTCCCTTTACAAAATGAAATGCCTGGGCTTATATAGTGCCCACAATACAATTTGATGGCTTAGATCAATTCAAGATCAATGGCCAAGATTTTACAATGAAAACCCTAATTAGGGTTTGTTACAACCATTACATAACATTTAATGCTTGACCAATGATAAAATTGTATTGCTTGGACACATGTCCCTTTTAGAAAAATCGACCAATGGATAGCCGGGGTAGGTACAACGGAGTTTGTGCCACCTTCCATGAGTTAAGTACATTGAATCTGGACATGTTGAGATGGACTTCACTGATTGGAGAAATGATGACTAGGACGCCACCTCATCTGACACTTGAAGCTTGCTAGATATTCAATTTGATGTCGTTGAGAGGCTATCTTTAATTAACTCTTGTTCTAACTCCTTTTGTCCTTGATGTGCAGGATGATGTACCTCGCCTTGGAACGCTGGATTGGAAGAGGTCGCCCTTGTCTTGGCTTGATCGTCCTGGCGAAGACCGTCCTGGCGAAGACCGCCCTTGATCCGGCTTGATTTTCCTCGAAGAGACCTCCATTTGATGCCTACACAACATTTCAAAATTAGTACCATGATTTTGCATAACATAAATTAGAGAGCAAATTTTTTAGGAAACTTAATGATAAGTCCTTTATTAATCATTTCCTAAAAACGACTCTTGAGCTAGGAATTCAAAATTTCAAAATTTCAAAATCTAAGCTATGACGATTAACAATCAAAATTAAAACAATAAATCCATATCGCCATACCTCACTAGAGAGCTAACTCTAGAATGCAAAATAAAGGAATTCGCCTAGGCAAAATTTGAAATAAGATGGTCTTGATGTGATCTTCAAAAGAACGTTCCTCATATCAACTTCGCCACCCTTCAAGTCTTGGACGTGATCTCCTCTTCAAGTTAGCAATTTCGCCACCCTTTGGATTTCAACGTGATCTTCAATTGTACCTTTGACGTGGTCCTAAATGGATCTCCAAGTTCACCCTTGACAAATCGCTCCACTGAAATCTCCAAAATATCGCACCACTCTAGATAATATTAGCGCCACCTTTGGTTTGAAATTCGCACTCCATACTTGAAATACTTCGCACTTCCTTCCTTCTCCTCAAGATCGCATGTAGAAAGCAAGAAATGATTATGTGAAAATGATTGTTTTCACCCTCCATATATAGCGCTTGCACCTTTTCATCCCTTAGGCCGACTTGAGGATATGAAACTATTTTTTAAATGATTTTTAAATTAAATAACAAGGCCGACCCCCCTTTGTAGCGCTTCAAATTCGATTTTTATATTAATTAATTAATTAATTATTAATGCCTTACGTTTTTAATTTGCAAATTTCGATTTTTATAAAGGCAAAAATAATTAATAAAAGATCAACGCCACATTAAATGCCAAATTAAATAGGATTTTCAATTTTTTATTGAACTTAGCATTTAAGGAAATTTGAATTTGTTTATTTGGCGCCAAAATTGTGAAAACAAAGGGACGTACCTCATCGCTCTGGTCCCTTGGAGAGGGACAGGAGCGATTTTGCTCTTGTGGGCCTCATTTCACTTCATCACCTTCGAAAATTATATTCAACGGATTCGCAATGCCTCCTTTCATTCATTCATGCCTTGAGATCGGTTGAAATTTGGCGAGAAAATCATCTATAACAAAAATCGCTCTGGTCCCTCCCTGAGGGACAGGAGCGAACTTAAGCATTTTGGTCCTTTGTTGACGTTTGATAATCTTCAATTTGTCTTCAACGGGTTCGATTGACCTCCTTTCTTGCCTTCGAACATAAAATTTGCTTGATCTTTGCCCAGATCGTACCTTATGAAGAATTTCGCTCTGGTCCTTCAGTGAGGGACAGGAGCGAATTTGACCCTCTAGGCAAAACTTCATCATTTCATTGTTTTTTGATCAAGTCTGGATGTTCTATCATGCTCATTTCGTCCTTCACCATGCCTTTGATGTCTCGATTCGTCCAAACAAGGTCAGGAATGGCTCAACTAAGCATTTTCGCTCTGGTCCCTTGGTGAGGGACACGAGCGATTCGCCTTGGTCCCTTGGAGAGGGACACGAGCGCATTTCGCTCTGGACCCTTGGAGAAGGACACGAGCGAAATTTGACTTTTCGCACTCTCGATCAGGACAATTTTAATGGAATATAACATTTAAGTATAAGTGACATTTCCTTCTATGTTTCTTCTTTCTTATACTTTAAGTTATATTCCATATATACTTTCAGGATGTTTGAGAGTGGTTTCAGACCTCCAGGAGTTATATTGCAAAATCTAGTTTTTGGAGGTTTTTTCAGTTTCCAGACTTAGTCAAATTCAGGATCAGGGCATTCCAGACTTAGCCAAATTTCAGGATCAGGACCTCACTCAAGCCGGACTTGCTACCCTGTTGATCTCCCCGACAGCACTTCAAGTTATATTCATTTGATAAAATGTACCTCTTTGGACCTTCTCACATCGTCAAGACGTTAAAATCTTGCAAGGACAAAGCAAAATTGGATTTGTAGCTCCGGTCCTTCACTGAGGGACAGGAGCGATTTAGGCATTTAGCACTGTTATGGACGTCCCAAAAATCTTCAATTTATATTCAACGCATTTATCTCATGTTTTTCCTTGTTTTTGAACGTAAACTTGCCTTGACCTTTGTCTGGATTTTACATAATGAAGGAAATCGCTCTGGTCCCTGGGAGAGGGACGAGAGCTACAAGGTACCTCGCCCTGGTCCCTTGGAGAGGGGCAGGAGCGATTTAGTCAATATAGGTCATTTTCCTTCGTTTTTTGCATATCAAATTATATTCATTTGGCAAAGTATCTTCCCTTGGACGTCCTCAAATCATTAAGTTGTCGAAATCTTGCAAGGACAAGACGAAATTTGAATTGTAGCTCCGGTCCTTCACTGAGGGACAGGAGCGATTTTCCTCCTGGAGGCATTTCTGTGCTCATGAAAATCTTCAATTTATATTCAATGGAAAGATCTCGTCGTTCTCCATTATTTCAAACGTAAAATTTGTCTGGACTCTGCAAGAATGATGAGATATTTGAGATTGAGCTCCCGTCCTTCACTGAGGGACAGGAGCGATTTTGCTCCTACAGGCCAAAATAACAAGATTTTTCACATTTTAACACTTCACGAGGCGAAAATAAATCAATTCCAATGCCCAGGATCAAAATTCAAAAAAGTCAAAATTTGGTCAAAAATATTCAATTGGACAAAAATTCACATTTCATCTTCAACACTTAGACAAGTTTAAGCTCTGCATGAACATTCCAATTGAAAATTAGACCATTCTGGCAAATTCATTGCATTCAAAATTTGCATTCTAGAAAAGGAAACTCAAAAGCCCCAAAACTGACTGGATTTTGGTCCGAAAAGACGGTAATTAGAACCCTAAGGCTTGACCCTAAATCCAGACAACTAACAAACTAACAAAACCCTAGAAAAAGCAAAGCGAAAACGAACAAAACGAGCAAAAAAACATGGGTCCCCATTTGCAATGGGGCGATGTGTGAAAACGTCACAACATCTAGCGCCACCTTGAATAAATGTTGAAAAACATTTCAGAGATAAAGACTCAATCGACACCTAGAACCTCTGGAAAATTCAACCAAGCTCATCAAGAGATTAGAAAATGCACTCAAAGTAGAAGGAGAATCTTTAACCAAATCTAGACACTTAGTCTTTGATTACCCAGGTGTGTGCAAGTGTATTTATTCCTCTCGACAAGACAACTATAACCTTCAGGTTCCCCTGTGATTAGCTACGTAGTTTATCTAAACTTCAAAAGCATCCTGGATAGAGCCTCGCTGCCAGTCAGACGTCCATAGTCCCGACGAGGTTATCGCCGCAAGCTCATGAATATTGCTCCATTGCCAGTCAGGCGTCTATAGCCCCGATGGAGTTACTCGCATATTCCCTTTAGCCAATTTTGATATTTCATTTCATTTCATTTTTCTCCTCCTTTTTCTTTTTCGTTTTCTCTTTTTTTTTATTTTTTCCTTTTGATATTGCTTTTTCTCTCCGTCAATTCCTTTGGCTCGTAAGCAGTGAAGCTTACTAGGGTTTGAGAATTGCGGTGGCGCTGAAGCCAGATTTTAGATTTTTCACCAATCACAGCTTTGCCTGAAAACCATAATGACTCGGAGTCTTTTAATGTGTGAAGATATAGTAATCAACAGATGTCGGCATCAAGACACAGAAAATGATTCCCTTCCAAGTCAAATACAGGTCCTGATCAGATGATAAAGCTAAAGAGGAACAACCTCGGATTCCGAGCACTTCATGAATAGATATCTAAGAAATGAGTCTAACATAAGATCCAGGATATTGCCAGCGTGCGGGCAACAACACAAACGCCTTTCTCACAAAATGGAGGCTCCCACTCAAGACACCTAAACTAAAGCAAACCGACCGACAGACCGACCCAAAGCAAACTAAACTAAAACGCACACCAAAAGAAAACTAAAGAAAGCAAACAACTAAACTACCTGAGCCACACTAGATCATGAGTCAAATGACTCAAGGCAAATCAAGAACAAGGCTCAAAAGACCTCTAATCTAAAACACGAAAAGAAAACCTACTCTAAACCTATATACAAGAGTCCTAGACTCGACACGACTCAAAGAAGCAAAATATATACACGACTTCACATGATTTCTCAGGTTGTGCAACAGGAGCATGGCAAACATGATGGTTCTCAATCGGGCAAATTCATCCTTAAATACAGAAAGGCAAACTCTCACCATGCATCTTTCATACTCAAGCAAGTTTTCACTCAAAATGATCAACTGAGGTAATTCGTTAGGACCATGATCAATCCAGATGCAAGTTGTTTTCCCAAAATCCCCATAATCAAAATCACAATAACTTTCAAAGCTAGGATTAAGGAAAGAGACAACCTGGCATGGTTCAGGCTCAAACAGCACTACATTGTCGGAAGCGAGGTCACCAACTGCTTCAGGAGGTCGCCATTGATGATGAACTATTCCACGAGCATCCACAACATGTTGATCTAGATTAGGAAGTTCTTGAAACAAGCTCAGCGCCCCTTTGAATAGCTCAAGATTCTCTGTTTTCACTGAGATATCTTGCATAAACCAAGCATCTTCATGAAACTTTGTCAGCATATCTTCAAAAATGAGAGTCTCCTTGATGGATTGAGCTTCAAACATCTCCTCTAGTGGATCAAAGATAATCTCAGGTGACCTTTCTTCTTCAAGTATAGTCTCGGGAGGTCGAAGTTGATGATGGATCATATCACTCCCAGTAACTTGCTTATCTAGAAAAAATTTTGGCAGTGATTCCATTTGTGTTTCCTCTGCAAAATCTTTCAATGCTTCCTCAAATAGCATAATGGTGATGAAATCTTTAAGCGCCCCTTTGAATTGTTCTTCGTACCTGGGCTCACTTATGATGATTTGTAGCTCTTCACTCAATATCTCAACTTGATTGTCTTCTTCAATGAGGCCATTTGAAAACTCCTGCAATTCAATCTCAAGGATCTCCTTTTGTAGCATAAGTGAGAATTCTTCAAGGAATGAGTCATCCTCTTTAATTGCTTGTTCAACTCCTGGATCTTCCTTTATTATTGTATTTTCAACTGATTCTTCAACTTTTGTTTCATGGTATTCTTTTTCAAGTGCAAGGCATGGCAGGCTATCCATTGTAATACATTGATCATCAGGTGCATTGGTATCGTCAACGTACAATTGATCATTCTCACATTCAGATGTTGGAGCAATGTCCTGTTCATAGGTTCTCCTAAATTCGGCTGCAAGATGTGCACCCCAAGATCTGTTCATGATGCATTCTTCCTCGGACAAAGTTGGCATTCCAAACTGGTTTCTGACTTGATTGATAGCCATTTCACATACTGAGCAAGTAAATTCCGAGTGAGGTGAGTTGTGAATTCTACACCACAATGGTAGCAATATGTTTTCAAGACGCATTTCACCATCCAAAACGAGTTGACTCTCGATCATCCACATGAAGCTTAGAAGAGGATCTTTAGTCTCTGGGACACTGAAGTTGCCTTCTTCCGTTTCTGGCTTGGGGACATCCCAAAAGAAGATTTTTCCCTGTGCTGCCGATTCCATCCTTGATAAGTACTTCAAGCAATGCATCTCATCATGTTCCTCTGTCTCATGAACTCGACACTGCCTTGGTCTTGCAAACTCGGACAATCTGCGTGGATAAAGTTGTGTATCTAACCTCCACCAAAGTTCAAGAAAATCAACTTGTTGCTCCTCGTGAAACTGTTGCCGCTCCATGGAGAAATCTTTCTTTTTTGATTTTTTGATTTTTTGATTTTTTTGGATTTTCAATTTTTCACTTTTTTTTGGATTTTCTATTTTTCACTTTTTTTGGATTTTCTGGAATAAGAGAGATCTTGAATATCTCAGATTCAACTTGAACGTTCAACTGGTTCCAGCTTGGTTCCTTCTTGCGTAAGTCCAACTAACGATCCAGCAGTCACCTTCCTTCGAGTGTTTGAGAAAAAGCTTTCCACTGATCTTCCTTGGATTCAAGAGTTCGTGTTTGCTGTGAGGCACTCCTAATTCAATTCTGTCGAGCGTGGAGAAGGGTAAAAGGCTCTTGAAAAGATCGGACTTTCAAATACTCAGCCCTCCTTCTAGCGCCAATTCTGTTGTGCGCGGGAGGAGGGACAAAAGCTCTTGAGATAACCTCCGTAAATTTGAAGTGATAGAATTTGGAGTTCACGTACAAGCCCTCCTTCTAGCGCCAATTCTGTTGACGTGTATTTTGTACACCATCATACACAGAATAAAATACCTAAAGGCATCTTATCCTCTCTTGAGAAAATAGTCTCTAACTGCTGAAGATTCGCGTAAAGGATCAGTTAGGTAGACTCCAAGGTTCATTTAGTGGGGTCTCCACGTGTGGACAAGCTCCAGTGGTATGATGTGATTTGCTGGAATCACAAGGGGACTTACATTGAACTTCCGATCTGCTTTGCTGGACACAGGCTCTTACTAACTTAGATTTGAAAAAAAATGGAAAAAGGATAAGGGCGAAAAGAGGATCTAATCCTAATACTAAGAATGTAGGAGCAATGATTTGATTTTTGATGAAACTCTAACTAGGTCTTGTTTTGACATCAATGGAACATCTACACAAGACTAGTGCAATCTTCTAAGGGGAGCTTTATGATGTTCAAATTATCACCGCAGGCATAGATACCATCCAAGTTGATGCATATCAATGAAGAGGCAACAAATTGAAATTGAGCTTAGGCTGAATGATTCCAGTTGACTACGCAAGGCGAGTCTGCAATCAACAAACTGCTAGTAGTATGGATGTACGAATTCCACCATCAATCAATCACACTTCCTCCATTCATCTAATTATCTACCATCTAAGATTGAAGACTTCAACAAGAAACCATGCAAATTGCAAGAAAACGACATATTTCACCATTACTTCAATGAAAATGGAGTTTGTTTACAATCAATGGCAACAATTTCTTGCCTTGTCCTCCTATTCTACTCTAATTGCTATTTTATCAACTATATTCTAACTCTTCCAACTATTTACAACTCTCTCTAATCATCTAAAATTCTCCCTTTACAAAATGAAATGCCTGGGCTTATATAGTGCCCACAATACAATTTGATGGCTTAGATCAATTCAAGATCAATGGCCAAGATTTTACAATGAAAACCCTAATTAGGGTTTGTTACAACCATTACATAACATTTAATGCTTGACCAATGATAAAATTGTATTGCTTGGACACATGTCCCTTTTAGAAAAATCGACCAATGGATAGCCGGGGTAGGTACAACGGAGTTTGTGCCACCTTCCATGAGTTAAGTACATTGAATCTGGACATGTTGAGATGGACTTCACTGATTGGAGAAATGATGACTAGGACGCCACCTCATCTGACACTTGAAGCTTGCTAGATATTCAATTTGATGTCGTTGAGAGGCTATCTTTAATTAACTCTTGTTCTAACTCCTTTTGTCCTTGATGTGCAGGATGATGTACCTCGCCTTGGAACGCTGGATTGGAAGAGGTCGCCCTTGTCTTGGCTTGATCGTCCTGGCGAAGACCGTCCTGGCGAAGACCGCCCTTGATCCGGCTTGATTTTCCTCGAAGAGACCTCCATTTGATGCCTACACAACATTTCAAAATTAGTACCATGATTTTGCATAACATAAATTAGAGAGCAAATTTTTTAGGAAACTTAATGATAAGTCCTTTATTAATCATTTCCTAAAAACGACTCTTGAGCTAGGAATTCAAAATTTCAAAATTTCAAAATCTAAGCTATGACGATTAACAATCAAAATTAAAACAATAAATCCATATCGCCATACCTCACTAGAGAGCTAACTCTAGAATGCAAAATAAAGGAATTCGCCTAGGCAAAATTTGAAATAAGATGGTCTTGATGTGATCTTCAAAAGAACGTTCCTCATATCAACTTCGCCACCCTTCAAGTCTTGGACGTGATCTCCTCTTCAAGTTAGCAATTTCGCCACCCTTTGGATTTCAACGTGATCTTCAATTGTACCTTTGACGTGGTCCTAAATGGATCTCCAAGTTCACCCTTGACAAATCGCTCCACTGAAATCTCCAAAATATCGCACCACTCTAGATAATATTAGCGCCACCTTTGGTTTGAAATTCGCACTCCATACTTGAAATACTTCGCACTTCCTTCCTTCTCCTCAAGATCGCATGTAGAAAGCAAGAAATGATTATGTGAAAATGATTGTTTTCACCCTCCATATATAGCGCTTGCACCTTTTCATCCCTTAGGCCGACTTGAGGATATGAAACTATTTTTTAAATGATTTTTAAATTAAATAACAAGGCCGACCCCCCTTTGTAGCGCTTCAAATTCGATTTTTATATTAATTAATTAATTAATTATTAATGCCTTACGTTTTTAATTTGCAAATTTCGATTTTTATAAAGGCAAAAATAATTAATAAAAGATCAACGCCACATTAAATGCCAAATTAAATAGGATTTTCAATTTTTTATTGAACTTAGCATTTAAGGAAATTTGAATTTGTTTATTTGGCGCCAAAATTGTGAAAACAAAGGGACGTACCTCATCGCTCTGGTCCCTTGGAGAGGGACAGGAGCGATTTTGCTCTTGTGGGCCTCATTTCACTTCATCACCTTCGAAAATTATATTCAACGGATTCGCAATGCCTCCTTTCATTCATTCATGCCTTGAGATCGGTTGAAATTTGGCGAGAAAATCATCTATAACAAAAATCGCTCTGGTCCCTCCCTGAGGGACAGGAGCGAACTTAAGCATTTTGGTCCTTTGTTGACGTTTGATAATCTTCAATTTGTCTTCAACGGGTTCGATTGACCTCCTTTCTTGCCTTCGAACATAAAATTTGCTTGATCTTTGCCCAGATCGTACCTTATGAAGAATTTCGCTCTGGTCCTTCAGTGAGGGACAGGAGCGAATTTGACCCTCTAGGCAAAACTTCATCATTTCATTGTTTTTTGATCAAGTCTGGATGTTCTATCATGCTCATTTCGTCCTTCACCATGCCTTTGATGTCTCGATTCGTCCAAACAAGGTCAGGAATGGCTCAACTAAGCATTTTCGCTCTGGTCCCTTGGTGAGGGACACGAGCGATTCGCCTTGGTCCCTTGGAGAGGGACACGAGCGCATTTCGCTCTGGACCCTTGGAGAAGGACACGAGCGAAATTTGACTTTTCGCACTCTCGATCAGGACAATTTTAATGGAATATAACATTTAAGTATAAGTGACATTTCCTTCTATGTTTCTTCTTTCTTATACTTTAAGTTATATTCCATATATACTTTCAGGATGTTTGAGAGTGGTTTCAGACCTCCAGGAGTTATATTGCAAAATCTAGTTTTTGGAGGTTTTTTCAGTTTCCAGACTTAGTCAAATTCAGGATCAGGGCATTCCAGACTTAGCCAAATTTCAGGATCAGGACCTCACTCAAGCCGGACTTGCTACCCTGTTGATCTCCCCGACAGCACTTCAAGTTATATTCATTTGATAAAATGTACCTCTTTGGACCTTCTCACATCGTCAAGACGTTAAAATCTTGCAAGGACAAAGCAAAATTGGATTTGTAGCTCCGGTCCTTCACTGAGGGACAGGAGCGATTTAGGCATTTAGCACTGTTATGGACGTCCCAAAAATCTTCAATTTATATTCAACGCATTTATCTCATGTTTTTCCTTGTTTTTGAACGTAAACTTGCCTTGACCTTTGTCTGGATTTTACATAATGAAGGAAATCGCTCTGGTCCCTGGGAGAGGGACGAGAGCTACAAGGTACCTCGCCCTGGTCCCTTGGAGAGGGGCAGGAGCGATTTAGTCAATATAGGTCATTTTCCTTCGTTTTTTGCATATCAAATTATATTCATTTGGCAAAGTATCTTCCCTTGGACGTCCTCAAATCATTAAGTTGTCGAAATCTTGCAAGGACAAGACGAAATTTGAATTGTAGCTCCGGTCCTTCACTGAGGGACAGGAGCGATTTTCCTCCTGGAGGCATTTCTGTGCTCATGAAAATCTTCAATTTATATTCAATGGAAAGATCTCGTCGTTCTCCATTATTTCAAACGTAAAATTTGTCTGGACTCTGCAAGAATGATGAGATATTTGAGATTGAGCTCCCGTCCTTCACTGAGGGACAGGAGCGATTTTGCTCCTACAGGCCAAAATAACAAGATTTTTCACATTTTAACACTTCACGAGGCGAAAATAAATCAATTCCAATGCCCAGGATCAAAATTCAAAAAAGTCAAAATTTGGTCAAAAATATTCAATTGGACAAAAATTCACATTTCATCTTCAACACTTAGACAAGTTTAAGCTCTGCATGAACATTCCAATTGAAAATTAGACCATTCTGGCAAATTCATTGCATTCAAAATTTGCATTCTAGAAAAGGAAACTCAAAAGCCCCAAAACTGACTGGATTTTGGTCCGAAAAGACGGTAATTAGAACCCTAAGGCTTGACCCTAAATCCAGACAACTAACAAACTAACAAAACCCTAGAAAAAGCAAAGCGAAAACGAACAAAACGAGCAAAAAAACATGGGTCCCCATTTGCAATGGGGCGATGTGTGAAAACGTCACAACACAAACCTTATTTGATTCCTGTTCGAACTCTAACTATCGGAGCATTATATTCCAACACTCTCTCTGTGATATGCTGCCCCTATTGTTCTTTTTAGATTAAAAATGCTATGTTATTTTTATTTTTGTGCGACCTTTCAGACTAGAAAGAAGGTACAAAAGGTGTCTGTTGCTCTTTTTTATTTTTTGTTTGTTTTATGGATCAGCTGTAAACAATAATAAGTTGGAGCCAATACTAATTCTGAAAATAACACTAATAACATGCAATTTAGGAGTAGAATATTACAAATTTAGATGATGATCAAAATATTGGATTTTTCTACAATATAACAGCAACCCAGTTCACTAAAAAACCTTTACATATCAAAGCCAAACATACCCAGAAAAAGTTGTCGATTGTGAACCACTGCTATAATAAAATCAGACCTGCAAATCCTCAGATCTGAGCGCCACACCTTCAATTCTGAACGCCAAATGCCAATGGAATGATGGAAGGATGTCTGCAGCTCCTAACTGCCCAATTTAATCTGATTAAACCCTTCAAAACCTACCCAATCAGCTTCTAAAACTCTGCAAGAGCCCTATTATTGAAAGATTTAATTATTCCGTTGAAACGACGTGTTGCCTGCAGGATAATAACCTCAAATCTAAAAACAGAACATCAAACTCACAGTTTATTATTCATCATTAGACAATACAAATATATAGATCCAAATTCTATAAATATGCTAATAGAAATGATAGAAAACTAAATGTATCACCAACTAAAGTCTAAAACTGATTGACACTCAATTGGAGACTCTTAACAGAAAACTGAAACAGATCATTCATGTTCAAACTCTAACTATTGGAGCATTATATTCCAACACCCTCTCTGTCCCTGTTGTTTTTTTTAGAATAAAAATACACTCCTTTTTTTTGGTGTGATCTCTCAAACTAGACAGAAGGTGCAAAACAGGTTTGTTGTTTTTTTAATTTTTAATTTTCTTTTTTATGGACCAGCTGGAAACAATAGTAAATTGCAACAAATACTAATTCTGAAAATAACACTAATAACATGCCATTTTGGAGTAGAATATTCCAAATTTAGATGCTGATCAAAATATTGGATTTATCTACAATATAACAGCAACCCAGTTAAGTGCCAATTGCCAATGGAATGATGGAAGGATGTCTGCAGCACCTAACCGCACAATTTGTTCTAATCAAACTCTTCAAAACCTACCCAATCAGCTTCTACAAATCTGCAACAACCCTGTTATTGAAAGATTTAATTATTCTATTGAACCCACATGTTGCCTACAGGATAATAACCTCAAATCTCCCAGACTGTATCTTTCAATAGCGTAGAAGATGTCATCAATGAGGGTTTCGTCCTCACTAACCCAGAAGACAGCCTCCAGAGAAGCCACAACCAAACTCCAAAAACATGAAAACCTCAATGAATGAACAAAGACTCCAAAAGTCTTTTTATAAACTCAAACTCAATGCCCTAATTAGGGTTGTGCAACTTTTAATTTAATTTTTAAAATCACCTCACGTCTCCCTAAGTTGGACACCAACTTGAGCCTTTATTTTTAATTTATTAATAAAAACACGTTGGGACTCCCTAGTCCTAGGAATAGACTTTTTAAAAACAACTTTATGTTGATGAGATTGTCAAATGACTTAATATTTCACTTAGGTTACTTAAATATAAAATTTTGGAACACAAAAAAAGAATTATGCCCAAACCTGAATAAATTGCCACCAGAGCCCCTTGTCAACAGGTAAGGAAGGGGGCATTATAGTCCACCCTTCCCAAAATTGCTTAACCTCAAGCAATTCTCAGCTGCACCACCAGAATCCCAAACTAGCCATATGGAAAACACTGTATTACTCTGCTGCTCCACTCTAATGCAACCAACAGTGCTAAAGCCTGCAACTCTGCTAATTTGTAGCATTCCCACTATCAAGTTTATTAATGGATCCCAAATCATCACACTTTCACATCCATCAAAAATAAGGAGATAGCAGTATCTCAAGGAGCTATCAACAACAAACAACTCTCCAACTCTCAACAATCTCCCATGTATGTACAAAACACCCATCATAGGCGCATGAAAAAACATATCAGCCCATCGTAGGCTGCTGATGTAAACCAGAACAACACCCATAAATCTGAAAATTAGACTTGTGATGATGTAAGAAGTGCCTCTAATGACATATGACGATAGTACCCCATCATTATGCCAACCTCCAATAATAAGGAGATGATCCATGTTTCTCCAAAATACCCAAACAATTGCTTGTCCTTAAGTGCTCCCAAGAAAATCCATGTTCAGCAATGTAGAATAGTCACTACTCAACAATGTATGTAATAGTAACCCAGGTGTTAGGATTGGAACACTTCTTCCCTTATGCTCATGTGCATGCCATAGATCATAACCTAGCTGAAACTCAAACATTTGCAACTCAAAACCAAGTATCTCTGTGACAACTCAGTACCTTGGTTCATAGACCAGCTGAAATTTCACTTCTTCAAGTGCATATCAATAAAAGGCAAGTATCTTCATGACATGTGTCCCAAGTCCTGGAATCAGGGCAGTCTCAAACTTCATCAAAGAATCACCATCATGATAGGTTTGTACCTCAAGACTCCTCGAACTTTCCATGGATGGCTATGTGTCCAACTGAATCTGAATCACCCATGTCTCCATCTACATATGATGTATACAAACAGAAATTTTTGAACCATACCTCTTTCCGTGTCCACCCTAATCTCAATGTTCTTCTTGCTTCCTCATCCCAAGGGGCTCATCATTTGTATGCTCCATCTCCATGTCTTCTTTTCTTGGAAGAAATAGTGAATAGTGTTTTTTCGTTGTCTTGCTTGAGCTATATGATTGCAGCGTTCCTGGATTCCTTGTAGATGTTGTTTAGCTTGGGTAGCCAGCAACTGTGCCTTCCTAGTTCGTTGTAACCATCCATCACACATACTTGTGTCTTCTTAACATCCTCCATGGTGTGACATACACAATCAGAACCCTTGTGGCTTGCATCCACAACACATTTCTCATGCTTAAGACACAAAACTTGACTTCTGATCTTGGAAGACTCCATAACATTAGCATCTTCATGTATGCAGGCTGTCAACTCATGATTCTGCAAAATTAAGGGACTGCTATTCCAAATCAGAAAATCAGTGCTTTCCTCATGCCTTTGTGTGATGTCTTCATAGATCTTAATAACCTCTCCTTTCATGAGTGGATGCTCATCAACAAGTGCTGGTTCAAAAGACGTCTCCAACTGAAAACCAAATGTACCACCTGTCATAACTTTTGTCCCATGGTCGCAAGTTATATCTTCATCTTCTCTTCTAAAAACTTTACATTGGGGTCCCATGTGTCCACTCTTCACAATCTTCACATTGAGTTGTTGCTCTTTGGATGTGGCTGGTGTAGATGACTGAATTTCTGACTCGGACAATGAAGAGTGTGTCAAGATCAACTCCAAACAAAGCCCATCAACTTGATTTTCTGATTCTTGAAGAGCCATTTGAGTACTCTTCAAGGAATCCGTAGTAACCTTAAGCTCACAGGTAAGCTTATCAACTCCATTTTCTTTTCTTCTTAATGTCTCAAAATATGTCTCATCAAAGTGAATTGGGGTTGCAATAATCATGTCTCCGTTTACCCACAATTGGCCTTCTAAGTGATGCGACTCTTGGGGTTTAACATCTTCAAACAAACATTCTAATTTGTCGTAATAATCATGCCATTCAAAAACAGCTCCCTTCACATCTTTTCCACAAAACTCACATTCTGGAATTAGGCCAACATCATACTCAGTCAAAGGATTACCATCATAACAGTGAGTAGAATCATTTACCTCATGCTCTTCTTCAACTGCTGATACAAAATCAGACTAAGCTATCTGAATTTTCAATTTTTACCTCATACTTAGCAATCCACTCTTGAGCGTCCTCAATGCAAGGCTCATGTGATAACAAAGGACCACTGGTCAAACTCAGCAGATCAGAAACATGTTCATGCCTCTTCAAAGTGTCTTTGTTGTCTTTTGTTGCATCTTCTTCCAAGGTAGGTTGCCTCTTCCTAAGTGCTGGTCTATGAGGTGTGTCCGCTGAAAGTTAGATGTTCTCCTAGCTGCCTTAGTAGTCATAAAACTAACCCATACCTGCACCTCCTTGGCTGTTATTTTATTTGCTTCCAACCAACTCCATGGTGAAGTATCCATGACAAACCAAACATTATCAAATTGTAGGATCTTCTCGTTAGGATATCCCTTAGTCTCTACAATCAACTCTCTAAGATAATATGCCTCTATATATCTTAACAATTATTCCTCTAATCATGTGTACAAAACGAGGGAAATCAATCTCACCATGAGCTATCATACCTTGCACGTAGTTGGAATCCGAAAATTGGAATGATGTGTTCTAGATATCACCATCTTTTGTTATTGAGAAGTCTTCTTGTTTAACATCTTGAAATCTTGATTCATCTATCATCCCATCTTCCATGGGGCTTCCACATGTTTGGGTAGGAGTCCAAACTTCTAGACATGTTGACTAATCTTTGTCTTTCCTGTGAGCATTTGTAAGCTACAAGTCACAAGCAAGCGATTCCTCTTCAAGCAAAGGGTTAAGATTGAAACAAGTGTCCACTTTTTGAACCCATGCTCTCACTGAAGTCTTGCCGGATCCATCAAAATAGGGTAGGCTAATTTTCTCAACCTTCCTGCACAAGTCATTATGTTGTTCCCTATTGCCCCTGTTAGGCATATGTCTCATCCTAACATCCATATAATCTCATAGGGATTACCACACTGAAAATCTGGTCCTGCAACAATAAAATATTGTCGAAGCTCCTATAATTCAACCACTGTAAGATCATTCCCTATCGGAGGTTCCACTATGAGCGCAAAAATGGGCATAAGATGTCTAGCTAAAGCTTCTCCGTGGTGCTCATTTGCAGCTTTGTGTTGATTCTCTCAATCTCTTTGCTCATTATTTCCCTGATTGTTGACCCCTATCTGAGCTATTGAATCAACCAACTGTGCAATATGTTAATTGGTTTGCTCTTAACTTCTAAGAAAAGCATCCAAAAGGAATGTTGTGTGATCTGGTTCCTGGTCAGCTCTTTCACCCATGTTCTCTGAATGTGATGATTGCTCAAAATGATTCTCTCAGTGTTGTTCTTCTGCATCTGAAGGTTCAATGTTCCCAAAAATCTTCTTCCCGTTTCCTTAGTCTTTCCTAGCATCTTCTTTCTCTGTCACTGATGCTCATTGAAACTCATTAACGCACTGGATGGCAGAAAGATCTGTGCTCTAATACCACCATATTATGCTGCCTATTGTTCCTTTTAGATTAAAAATACTATGTTATATTTTTTGGTTGTGATCTTTCAGACTAGACAGAAGGTGCAAAATGCATTTATTGCTTTTCTGTTTTTCATTTTTTTTATGGATCAGCTGGAAACAGGAATAAATTGTAGCAAACATTAATTCTGAAAATAACACTAATAACATGCAATTTAGGAGCAGAATATTACAGATTTAGATGTTGATCAAAATTTTGGATTTTTCTAAAATATAACAGCAACCCAATTCATTAAGAACCCTTACATATCAATACCAAACATACCCAGAAAAAGTTGTAGACTGGGAACCACTGTTGTAATAAAATTAGACCTGCAAATCCTCATATCTAAGTGCCACACCTTCAATTGTGAGTACCAAATGCCAATGGAATGATGGAAGGATGTCTGCTGCCCCTAACCACCCAATTTGATCTGATCAAACCCTTCAAAACCTACCCAATCAATCTACAAATCTGCAATCCTTATATTGAAAAATTTAAGTAATCAGATTGGTGGAATCTTTTAACAATGAATGGAAATGTCTTAAACAAGCAGATTGAGCAAGTAAAGATGACATTTTGGAGCCAATGTCAGTGAGGGGTCAAATCCTCAACCACTGTTAGTGGGTGTCCAAAAGCCCGACCTTCCTAGCCTCACTGCCAGTGAGGGGTAAAAAACCCGACCTCCTTATGATGATTGTCAGTGCATCCCCAAAAGTCTGAACTTATTGCAAGCACTGTCAATGGGTGTCTAAAGGTCCGACCAGCTCTAGGTCATTTTCACTTGACATCAAAAGGGTTTGGCCCAAGGCTACAAAATGATGATTATGCTGTTATATCAATGCTTGAGCAATAAAGATGAAGTTGCTTTTATGAAGGCAGGTAAGAATGATTTGAATGTCTGATCAAACAAATGACTAAGGTTGACAAAGAAATGAGAAATGAAGGTGATCAAGAAGGAAGTTATCACTTCCACTTAGCAACCAAAACTCCGACCACTGTCAATGCTCATCTAGAAGTCTGATCATTGTCAATGGGTGCTCAAAAGCCCGATCATTGTCAATGACACCTCGAAAGTCCAAACTTCTTGAAGACCACTGCCAGTACTACTTGAAAAATTCAGTTAGCTTATAAGCATTCCCAGTGACACATGAAAAGTCCACCCATTTAGAAGTTACTTCCACTCTATGGCTTAGAAAGCTAATGAGTAATAGCAGATCTCAGACCTGAAATCAATGAAAATCAAACGTGAATCAGACCTTGAATGTGAAAAACAGAAATCAAATAAAGGGAATTTATTTCAAATTCAAAGAATGACATTGTTTTCTTCTATATCTTGATCAAGGTTTGTTTGCTTTTCAGGTTATGAAAGCAAGGGAGGAGGAACTTCATCACTTGAGGGAGATAGGGACATGCAAGGGGTCAGCTCATAGTGTCCAAGCCCGAGAAAGTAGATACAAAGAAGACAACAATGTGAAGATGAACAACATTCACACTTCAACATACGTAAGGCGAGGCTAGGGAGAGAGATTCAAGGTATGGAAGAACTTCGTAACAAATGATGAAGATTAGCTCAAAGATGATGGCAAGTTAAACACAAGTGAGATAGGAGGCAAGGAGGAGTATGACCAATGCATTCATGGCATCAAGGAAAGACATTATAAAGCAAGTGTAGGGTGTAGCATCAAAGGAAGTCAATACATATACTTCACTCTTTCAGAATTACACTTCAAGCTAAGGAGGTATATGCAACATGAGGATGCCAGCTTGCTTCATGAAGAGAAAGATTTCACCACATACAAGAGATCAATGACAAGTTCAAGACATCATAAGGAAGGAATTACTACAAAAGGGGAAAAGGATGCAAAGGTGATCAAGATAGGAGACAATTCTAGAAGAGTTAATCAAAGTTAGAAAGATTGATACCCAAGGATGATGCAATTTGGGAAAATCTCCTGCCTTCGTCTCATTCATGGATGAGCTTGGAAATGTTGAGTATCAAGAGATATGCCTAAATCACCTACCACTTGTGATGAGTTACAAAAGAAAGTAATTAAGGTGGTGCCCGATCGTCACTTATCCAATCACATCATTCAGGTCAAGGTGTCCAAATTCAATGCACCAGACTCATCCAACGAGGAGGATAACTACCACATGTAGGCACAAAGGTCGATGTAACTACACTAGTCATTCATTGGTCAATCAGTCAAGGAAGGACATGTGTCCTATTTTTGTAAGTTTATCATTGGTCAAGCATTAAATGCTATGCAATGTGTGTAACAAACCCTTATTAGGGGTTTCATCTTTCGATCTTGGCCATTAATGTGGATTTGATCCTAGCTATTCAAATTGTAATGAGAGCACTATATAAGGCTCAATTTTCTCCTCTGTAAAGGTTCATCGCAAGTTAATAGTTCAACAACAGCTAGAAATTAGAAGTAGAATAGGAGAAGACAAAATTTGTTGTCAAACTTGTAAATAAACATCCTTTTCATTGAATGTATGGCAAAATGTGTTGTTTCTTCTACATAGTTGCATGGTTTCTTGTTGGATCTTCATGTTAGATGTTGATAATTAGATAAATGGAAGCTATTATGGATGATTAATGGTAGAATTCTTATGTTCATACTACTAATATTTCATTGATTGTGGAATATCTTGCATGGTCGACTAAACTCTTTATAAGTTTAACTTCAATTGCTACTTGTTCATTGATATGCATCGTCTTGATGGTGTCTATGTCCTTGGTAGTGATTTGAACATCATAAGCTTACCTTAGAAGATTGCACTAAACTTTGTGGAGTTGTTGCTTTGCACAACAAAGCAAAGTCTAATTGAATTTCATTAAGTCATTCATGGTTTCTTACATTCTTGGGATTAGATTAATTTTCTCAACCCTATCTCTTTTGTCTTTTTGTTTTAAAGTCAAGTAAATTTCCACGTTCCAGCAGTATTCAAACATTCAAGTATCAACGTAAGTCCCCTTGTGATTCAAACAATATCACATCATACACTAAGTCTATCCAAGAACACGTCAAGACCTGACATTCAGAACCTTGGGAGTCACCTCCTATAATCATGAAGTTTAGCATAAGGGGAGATTTTGTTCAAGAGAGAAAAGAATACTTAGTATATTATTTTGTGTCGCATAGTGCATAAAAATACATCAACAAGGTGCATCATTAGAAATGAATGAGAATGTATTTGGACTCTCTCAAGGAATTTGAGAGTCGCTACAAATAATGAGGCTAAATTGCAAGCCTTAACGAGAGGTTTATGGTTGTGCAAGGAGAAAGGCTTGACAAGTGTAGATATTGAAACTGACTCCCAAATTTGCATCAACATTGTGTGCAAAAGACAAATTAAAAATTAGAAGCTAAATCTTGGATTGAGAGGATTTGACAAAGTCTTGAGAAATTGGAGGATTCTTTAGTTACTCATGTCTATAGGGAGGCCAGGCCAATTGAGCGGTTGATCTCATGGATAGATAGAATCAAAGAAGTAATTGATTCTTTTGGTTTGCAGCCAGATTTGGTTAAAATAATCTAAGAGGAAATGGGTACCACATGATGTCTCCTCTTGTAGATGCTCAATGGAGTTTTCTAGTGGGGATACCATGTTTGTCCCTATAATGTCCCCTTTCTCCAAGTGTTCACCTAGAGGAGATTATTAGCCTATTTTATTCCCATGATGCAGGGGAATAAATTAATTAATTAAATGTTAAATAGTCCTAAGTCCTTGGGATTATTAATATTTAATTAATTAGCAATTGGTCATATTTTATTTTATAAAGTAACTTTATGATAATGTCAATGACAAATTATAAAGTCACATTTGGTAAGAAGAGTAAAAAAAGAAAGATATAAAATAAAGTATTACTTTTGAAAAGGAAAAGCATTATAAAAGGAGGAAAAGGTGAAATGAGAATTCATTCTTTAGTTGTTATTTTCAAATAAACTTTTCCTTGAGAGCTTTAGAGCTTTAGCTTGTAGGTTCAATAAACCCTAGAGGTTTTGGCTATTTCGACGAAAACCCAGATCAGCCTACTTGGTGAATTCATCTCAGGACTCACAGTTGCACATCATTGACCAATTTTCATGGAGATTCATTTATCTATCTCACAAATTTTCAGAGGGTTTGTTATTTTATGTGTGGATGCATTCTAGGTATGTATTACCTGATGGCATTAGGCATTTTCTCATTTGTAACAGCAGCATATGTTTGTAAAAAGCACTACATTTCTATATCAAAAGAATACCATTGGCTTATTTAGATTCTCTATATTTCATTGATTGATTTCCTTGAAACTTTAAATTGTTCATCTTGCATGTTCAATCTGCATGTTTGCACGTCGCAATATTACATTCTGATGAAACAAAAACCCAAATCAGACTTGAAGCATTATCCGAGTCCGGGATATTTCAGTCCATTTTTGTCCTTGTGGTGACACAACTTATATGAGTCTTCTTTTTAAGCATGTTTTGTAAAGATTTGTCAGTGATGATGTAGACCTTGTTAAGTCAAGTTTGATTTGTATGACAGCCTCAACTTCTTGCACTCACAAGTTTTCTAAGGAAATCTTGGGTTTGGATTTGGCAAGGATTCCCTTTGTCATCATTGACCTAGAGGTAAGATGTGTCTCGGTGTTGTACCAGGAATCTCAAGATGATACATGGATATGTAAGGCATGGCTAGTTCTAACTTTCATAGACTTTTTATCCACGGGAATATGAACTTAGCACTATGTTCTATATCAATGGGAGTCCCCATAAAGTAGGATTAATATTAACTTTATTAGTGTTATCCCATCCTTGGTGCTGCAAATGATTGGACCGATATCATGAAGATATCTACTATATCTCTCTACCAATCAATCAAGTACTGGACATAAGCTAGTCAATTTGACTTTTAGCTGGATATCAAGAGGTAGACTAGTTGATGAGGCTTAAGTATAAACCGCAGCTTACAAATGTAGATTGCATTCCAAAACCAAATGGCGTGACACAAGCAGTTCGGATTTAAGTGCAGGTGCAAAGAGGAAAGTCTGGATCAGAAACTTTGCAAGATTTTCAAGGCTGTGGAAGAAATTAGGAATGCCATTAAAGCAACAATGGGGCCGACGGTGCTGTAGAGCAGACATAAGCACAATGGTGCACTAATGGAGACTTTCTTCACAAAAGCCACACAAGCCACAGGCTTTATCCACAGGCCTGCTTGGTTCGCTAACTTTCTGGTTAAAGAAGGTATGAAGTTATGCATGCTATTAACAAAATCACTAAAGGCCCAAACGAAGGCTTCATAACAGGTATTTTGAGAATGAGGCAATGAAAAAGAAGCAAATTGTGTCCAAATCCCTTGAAATTTTTAGGGAGTGTTTAGAGAATTGTGAAATGCTCCCCTTTGCTAGTTATGTAAGTATCTTTGTAGATCTATTTTCTGCTTAGTAGTTAGAGCATATTAATGAACTGTCAGATGGTATTAACACCATCTCACGTGCGATGTAAATTTGATTTTATATATATATCATCTCACATGCGATGTAAATTTGATTTTATATATATATATATATATATAAATTTGAAAAGTGGCTACATGAACGTCATAATTGTTTGAGTTCTCCATTAGTGCTTCCAAATATTTTGTTCTATAGCATTGATGAGTCATTATCCCTAGTTTAAGGCACATATTTACAAACATCTCGTTTATAGGTTTTCAAACATCAATATTTCAAGCATATTGACCTTACGTTGGCCCCTTAGCCATGATATTGATGTCCAATTGGAATGTCAATATGCTTTATATCTAAAAATTGTCAAAGTAAAAATCAAAATTTTCATATAATTAATGGCCATTGCTATAGCTTCATTATCTATAATCTGGATAAAGTATAATGCATGCTAAAACATCAATACTTATATTTATCAAAAAATTATTTTACTATTAAAAGCTACTTTAAAATACATGTTAGTAGGCACCAATACAATTTTTTTTTGTTCTTCTAATTTTTTACTCCATACAATTAAACCTAAAGCATTAAGCAACATCACAATTTTTTTTAATATTTATTTCTCATTAAAAAACTTTATCATCAAATTTATATTAAAGTTCATGCATTTAAATGGCCTTACAAAGATTTAAAATGCATGCAAAATCCGGATCCCCTTCCAACTTAATTTAAGTTCAATAAACAATATTCACCTCTATAAGGAAAAAAAATTGGGTTCTAAATGTCTTAAAATTTTACCTTGTCAATGATTTTGCTCTTCCAAACCATCTTTCAAATTTTCTCACTTCTACCAAAACAATCAATAAAAATTTCTGTAAGTCAAGTATTAGTTTATTAAAAAACAAAAGTTTGACTTTTGAAAATGGACAAAGTTTTCAATGGAAAACTATCATCTATTCAAGGTTCTTCTTTTCTTTCAGAGGCTTTAGTAGAGCTCCATTGATCCACCTTACTTGCAATTGTTTTGGCCTACAAATGAGAAAAATATGTAAGATCAAATGTTTGTCATTTCTAATAAATGAACTTAACCTTTTCAAGCCTAATAAAATTCTTATAGCCTATTTAGTATAATAATAAAATAGCAAAAAAATGTTGAAGTCAAATGGCTTACCTCCATAACACAATCTACTCGCCATACAATAAACATCAATGCAAAGGTTTGGACTCCGGTTCCACATATCATCCCCAACCAAATGCCCTTTAAAATAATTAAAATCAATATTTAAAAATTAAAAAAATAAACTAAATATATGTGTAAGAATTGTACTTTGAAAATTCTACTCACCTTAACTTCTAAATGAAATACGTAGCCAACAAGAAATACAAATGGAATACTAATTATATAATAACATATAATGTTTATATAAGCTACATTAACTTGCCACCCTAATCCCACGGTGACACCTGCATAAGATTTAAAAATAGATAAAATGAATAAATTACAATAAAAATATACCTTGAAAATCATTTAATTTAGAACAATAGTTTAGAAATTTGAATTTAAAGTATTTCAAACGATAGTTCCTTTTGTATTGATAGCTTAGTTCATTAGTCGAGTAGGAAACTTCTAATATAAGTGAACTCTTACTAAACATGTTATGAACTGTTACTTAAGGAAATAGATTTAAATGTTTATGCAGTTCAATTATATTAAAATTAAAAATAAAGGAAGAAAAATTCTCATAAATATGTGAAGTATTTATCTATTAAGGACTAGTTGAAAACTAGTTAACATTTATGTCAAATATAGAAGTCAATATTTGTGTAATTCAATTTTATAAAAAAAGAAAGAAAAAAATTATCATAAATATTAGGAGTATTTACCTATAAGGACTGGTTGAATGCTATTTAACAGAACTGTAAACGCTAATAAAGCGGCCAATTTATATACAGCATTTTGTACAGCAACACTGTCTGTAAAAATCTTAGCAAACTCACTACGCAAGGCCAAAATTAGAGTTAGCAGTGCAAGTCCTATAACTGCAGAGGTAATGACTGCAACAATAACTGAAAACTTGGCTCCCTTCGGCCTCTCTGCTCCAAGCTCATTCACAACCCTCACACTACAATTGTAATTCTATGTCAGAATTATATAAGAATAGTAAGTGTGTAGTATAAAATTTTAATTTAAGTTGCAATTATACCTGGTTGAAGAAAGGAAAGCAAGAGGTATAGCCATCTCCCATGAATTGATGTTTAAACTACACCAAAAGAAGAATATAAGTCAAATTTCAAAAGAACACAAAGACAGATAATATTATGAACATAATCACCCACAAGGAAATGCACTATTGTATTCAGATCAAGCTTCAAATTAATAATTAAAATTTACATTAGACAAATCCATAAGATAAGTACGTTAATGAACCACAATAATTATGAAGATGGTAGGAATAAACTTTTCACAGTCTATGAAGAATATACCAGTGCTTTAGACTCAATTGCATAATTTTTTAGTATCCACAATTCAAATCAAACTTGGTGATCCATCATGAAGATGAGGAAAGAAGTAATGTATCACTAAGCATAATTCAAAACATGAATGCAAAGAAGAAATTCACATAGTTGAACTGAAAAGAACTCAAAAATAATTTACAAAACCTAAATAATTATGTAATTTTAAATTAAAAACAATTCACATTAATTAGATGATGTAAGATGTGGATTCAATAACCCAAAAAAATTGTTGGGTATCTAATTTCAATTGAATAAATAAAAATTAACATGAATAATATCAATGCCATGAGCATCCAGTGTAAAATTATATTATAAATTCCATGTTAAAGGTTGTGTCTATTAATTTATACATCAATTGTACAACAAAACAAAAATGGTGAAGTTTGCATATATAATTAAAAAATATTAAAGCAAATATGGAAAAACACATTATTTTATTATCATTATAAACCACCTTTATATACTTAAATTTAAAATAAATAAAAATATATTTTAGCTTACGAAAATAATATAATTAATTAAAATGTATCAAATAATAGATGCCACATATCTGTTTGACTTTAACACCTTTTTAACATTAGATGGTAGTTTTTAATTCAATTTCGTAGAAGAGAAGTATAAGAAAGAGCCTTTCTCGGTGATCACATTGATCAATCATTAATAATTTTTAAACAAATCAAATTTTTATTACATTTGTATATGAATATGACGATAGATCAATATCCTTTACTATATTAAGAAAAACAATTAATGTAAATTTATAAAAATAAATTTTATTTAATATCCTTTAAAAAAAAGTCAACATAAAATCATTTTCAATTTTCTATTTCCACTGTAATTTATTAGAGATCCATAGAATCAAAATCCATTTAATATCCTTAAAAAAAGTTATCTTCAATATAAAAATATTTAGAAATTTATATTCTAACCATAATTTATTGTGTAGGTGCATGGAAGTAAGATGATGTGGAGAAACAAAAATAAGTGAGAAGATTTTGTTTACTTCTAATAATATAGAATTTGTAAAATATACATTCACTAATTTAGATGATGGTATAAATATGGATGTTTGCAAGGATAAAGTTTGTTAAAAAAAGGCTATTTTCTTACCAAATAGAGAGAGAATCAACTGCAACTTCGACATTTTTTAGGATTCCTGTCATGAGAACCAATACTCTGTAATACCAAATTTCCAACCTGTTGAGAAAAAGAAAACAAACCATAAACAGTTCATTTTTAATGCAAGGGCATATAATTTGAAAGGATTTCAATTCCTACACTAATTTGTGCATTGTAAACTACTGAGAGGCCTTTTTAAAAGTAAAGTCTAACCATATCATAACACCAGATGCTATCGATAACTTAAGAAAGGGCCAGATATCTACAAATGCTTCCTTTGAATATCCTTTCCATGCATCTGGACACCACCCACATGTGACATACACGTATTGAATAATCACAGGCATCCACCATGCTACATTTAAGGAAATAAGTGCACCATCAAGGCCCATACTCCATTTTGAGATGAGAAACCAGCATAGGATGATGTTAAAAATTCCCCAAGTATTGATGACCATGCAGTTATGAAATTCTTGGATTGTGATTGCAAAAACTTACTAAGAGTGTAAAAAAAACACAAAAGAGAAATGCATTGGAATACACCACAAAGATAATTTGGCTGATAGCTCTGCAATATCATCTGGTTGGCCAAGCAATTTTATTAGAGGTGTCGTAAAGATATATATAGGTAAAATTGCCACTGCAAAACCAATGAGCTTAATCCAAGAGCGTTGCATGTATATTCCTAGCATGTGTTCTTTGTGAGCTCCGTAGGCTTGTCCACATAGTGTTCCCAAAGCAGTCCCCATTCCTATCTACACAAAGTAATTCAATCAATTAAAACTAATAGTTATGTAATTTGCTTATACATATAAGCTTTCAACAATAGGATATACTTAACATGAGAGTGAAATAACATGAGAGATGATGCTAACATAATATAATAGGAACGTGCACCTTGGTAGAGCTTTCAGTTCAGGCATTAGGCATTATTTGATAAGTACTTCCCTTTTTAATATATATCATTTGTAGAAATATTAACCATTTAGCTACAAGAGGTCAAATAGAATGTATCTAGGCTCTAGGTGCAAATGTTTCTAAATAATTGACTTCTTTGACTTGGTAAAAGCACTTTATAATTGAGAAAACTTTGTACCTAGAACCAATGCTTCCATTCACAATTAAAACAACTTCTAACTTGATTAACATCAAACAATCTTTATATATAAAAATTAAAAAAGAACATTCATTCTACATTGTTGGATCTCACTCTATTTTTCTGAAGTAAATGTTTTATACCATAAAATAATGACCACCTCTAGAAACACTCTTTTGGGTCACTTGTAGGGAGACCTAACTTATCTAAATCTTTAGATCCCATTTTGGAAGGAGTTGAGGAGTTATTTTTGCAAGTGGTGGTGACAAAGGAGGATTATCTTCTTCAAAATCAAGATCACCAAATACGCAAAATTTTCAAATGCATAGGGTTAAGTGTATTGACTTACATAAAGGAGTTAGACACTATTATTTGACTAAAATTTTGAATAATCAATTAGAACACTCCTAACATTAACCAAATTACCCATGCCAAGCTCAATCAATCTATGCCCCTTTAAACCTTCTAGGTATCCAATAAAAATAAAAAGTTTTCTCTACTTTAACATTTCCACGTGATTTTCCTTAGTAATATGTACCCAAGCATTACATACACACTCTCAGTTTATGAACCAAAGCTCTCCTCCCAACTAAGATTTCTTAGAATTTTTTATGGTATGCCAAGTCAGACGTGTAGTTTTGGCTGCATCAAGTGCAATTGATAGCTTTTGCTTTTGCTCAAAGGTTTGAAGCCAAGTTTATAACCATGTAGTTTTTCATTTCTTTTGAAACTGTTACTTTTCCTTTCAACAACCCATTATGTTAGGATATTATATTGCATTAGTATGGCATGTTCGGTACATCCAGGTTATCACTCACAATTGACATGTATATTTTTCAGCTTTATGTATCTTAATTACCTTTATGGACAGTTTGCTAGATTAATTGTCCAAAGGGATTTTATGATTTGGGTTGTCATTATATGTGAGAAATATTGAAAAATCAGATCAAAAATAAAATATCAGATTTTCAACTGTGTAATTTTTTAGTATTATCATTTTTTTTGTATTTAAAATGGTTGAAATATTTCCTATCATCTGCACTATATTTTTTACGTGAAATAAACATTGCAAAACAATCAAACACATTCCAAAAACAAACAAAAAATCAAAGCACAAACAGGGTTACATATTACAGGTTCCTGACTGTGTTGATGAAGATGTTGTCGATTGTGATGCTGAAAAAGAGGCATTGATGAGGGCAGATTGATGTTCTACTAAAGGAGGTGTGTAAGTTCATTAATCTTCTTATTATAACGCCTATGCCTTTTACAATAAGCACATTCCAACTTCTTTTTAGATGATTCCTCTGTAGAAGAGCTCTTGGCCGTAGGGGTAGATTGTGAAGGAGAATCCTTACCATGCTCATTAGACTTAGGATCCATATTCTACTTCTCACCTTTACCACTTGAAGCCTTTGGATTGGAATCCTTTGCAAGCAGTGCTTGAGGCTTTGAAAGCTTCAATGTGCCCGTGTGTGCTAACTTTGCTTGTTCCCTTGTGAGTTGAGCAGAATGTCCATCAAGAGAAGGCATTTTGTGTGCATTACCAAGAGCATCCATAGTAGCATAGAATGTAGAAACAAAAACTGAATAATCAAGACCTAGCTTAGAGAGAATATAGAGAATTAACTATCATCCTTTTCAGTAACCCCACAATTAGATAACTCTAATTTAAGAGAATTGAGCTTAGTGAAGAAGCCCTGGATATTGTCAAAATATCTAGGGTTTAGACTCATTAGATCATTTTCCAACTTGAATTTCCTCATTGTATCTAAGTTACTAAAGAGACTCTCCAAGGTAGTCCAAATTTCATTAAGACTTTTACAAGATACAATATGATATCTCAAATTAGGAACATTAGGCATAACGAGAGTGCCAAGAGCTTCATCTCTTCGATCAAACCATTTCCTCTTTTCTGTAGAACCTATGTGTTGAGTTTTGACGATCAAAGATGTAAGTAATCAGACATATTAATTTGGGTGCTCGTTTAACCACGGGCAATGACTCAGATCATTGTTGCCCTCCCAACCATAGATGATAAACTGCTATCGTCACCCCCGAGCACATTTCCTCTTAATAGACCTAGTTGTCTTAGAATGATTAATTGTGAAGTGAATGAAGTCGTACCTCATATATACATGGGTGATACCCTTTCACAAAAGGTCGGCCCTCATGACTCAAACAATAATTAATTAAATTCATTTCATATTTAATATAAAACATAGTGTATTAATAGCTTCGGGATATCTCCCGCTGCTAACCACATACATCAACACTACCTCTTTAGCTAGGGAGATATCTTTCTTGATATCTACAAGTCACATCACCTCATCATAATGACTAACACAATGACTACACTCATGTATATGAAAGAAGCTTATCATCTCATTGTGATGTTTGACCACAATGGCTACTCCCATATGTGGAAAGGAAAGATATCACCTCACCATGATATCAACCATTATTGTGAGATCGTCACCTCACAATGATGGTAAAATGCACAAGTGTTCATCATTGTGAGAATGTCACCTCACAATGACCTTCACCATGGCTCATCCCAGAGGGTGAATACACAAGTGCAAGAAAATCATCACGGGCTCTCTCACATGATGTTTTCATGGTGTCACACACATGAGGGTGGATCCACCATGGCTCATCCCAATACAAATGAACACAACCACCATGGCTACTCCCAGAGGGTGGGTCCATCATGGCTATTCTCATGAATGGAAATGCAAAAGAACACAAGTGCCCATCATTGAATTCTCAACGTGATGTCGTCATCTCATCATGACATTCATCGTGGCTACTCCCAGAGGGTAAATAAACAAAAGTGCTAAGTCATGGAGTCTCTCCCATGGAGTCTCTCACATGACATCCACCATGCCTACTCGCAAAGGGTGGATCCACCATACTTACTCGCAAAGTATGGAACAAGGGTTGGAACATCAAACTTCTCTCAAAGAGAAGAATGCACAACAAAGGTTGATACCTCAAACTTCTCTCATAGAGAAGAATGCATAACAAGGGTTGATACCTCAAACTTCTCTCACAGAGAAGAATGCATAACAAAGGCTGATACCTCAAACTTTTCCCTCATAGAGAAGAACTCATTAACAAGGGCTTTCACCTCAAATTTCTCCATCACAGAGAAAAATACATTAACCAAAAGATGTGGCTCCCTCTGAAGCTGAAAAGTCAAGCTCCCTCTGAAGCTGAAATGTCAAGCTCCCTCTTAAGCTAAAGCATCATGCTGCCTCTTAAGAAGATATCAACCTTCTGACCTCTTCCTCCAAGGTTACTTTTGATGATATGTCAGACTCCCTCTGAATGTTGATTCTTCCTCTACGAAGAATTGCAAGCAATCTTCCTTCCTTGAATGCAATCTCAAAGCATCTAGCGAAGATCTGATGGATGTGTGGCCTTTAGCCCTCGCCATCCCTCATCATCTATCTTCAGCTCAACGACAACATATACAGATCACTCAGAGCTGTCAAAACAGTAGACTGAAATATTTTGTGACCATCCACAGAGAATCTACTCAGTTTTTCACTAAAGAGGGTAAACCTTAAGGCCATCAGCCCTGAAAGAAGGATTCTCAAAGAACTCTCTGAAGCTCTCCATATCTTGTTCCACACCAACATTATTCCATGCGGCCAGCATATGGAAAGCTGATAACACAAAGGATCCGATGTCTTGATATATTGGAGCCCGAGGAATTTCTGCAGTTCGAATTTGTCGTCGGATTTCCGGGGAGGAGAGCTCGTTGCTCTATGCAGAACGCATTGCTACCTCTGTACAATCTCTAACGTTGCTGAGGGGTGTCATGACGTGGATGACCCATGACCTCAGGGTGGCTAAGCCTGCCAAGGGGTGTCGCCTGAGTACTATAGACCCCCACTCGTCGCCACTCTGCAAAGGCCACGCGAAGGAGCCCCCATAGACCCCCTTCGCCTCTCTGTGTAGCCCGCATGGAGGAGGTGTGACGTGTTGTTGCATAGAGCCGCCGACTAAGACGTAGGCCTCGCCTAGAGGGTGAGCGACGACAAAGACGAAGGTGAGGGTCGAGGGTCGAGGGTCGAGGGTGAATGCGCATAGTCGCAGTCAAATACGTAGCGTGAATGCCCAGCACCGTTTGTTGATCACCAAGGGCATAGGTGGGAGGGTCATGGATGGATGCCAATCTGCCCTTCAAAACCCTTCGCATGGATGATGGAATGTAGGTCTGATGAAGGGTTCAAGATACAATTTGATTATCATTCATGGCTCCCAAAGATCTATGATTCCCACTCGATGAAGCAAACTGACGACACAGAAGCTCCGAATTAGATGAGGAGATGTCAAGATTGCTTCAACAAATCTGATCAAATTTTGCAACCTGGCTCTGATACCATGTTGAGTTTTGACGATCAAAGATGTAAGTAATCAGACATATTAATTTGGATGCTCGTTTAACCACAAGCAATGACTCAGATCATTGTTGCCCTCCCAACCATAGTCAATAAACTGCTATCGTCACCCCCAAGCACATTTCCTCTGAATAGACCTACTTGTCTTAGAATGATTAATTGTGAAGTGAATGAAATCGTACGTCATATATACATGGGTGATACCCTTTCACAAAGGGTCGGCCCTCATGACTCGAGCAATAATTAATTAAATTCATTTCATATTTAATATATGAATAGCTTCATCAAGGTCGGCTCATCTAGCAAATATAAAACATAGTGTATTAATAGCTAGCTTTGGGATATCTCCCGCTGCTAACCACATACATCAACACTATGCATTTTGGATGTTGGCCAAAAGTGATTCTATGCAACTTCAATGTTAGCAACAAAATCTCCATTTATGATTTCCACTCATGATAGTTTATATGGGGTTAGAAGTACAACTTTGGACAAATCCATGATATAAATAATGAGTACAAGAGAAATTGACACTATGTTTGCAAATTTACAATGGTCTATCCAAAAGCACCAATTTAGCTACAAACTCAAATTAAGATATTCTGGAAATAAATCTGCAAAAAGTGCATGAATAAAATTGAAGTGCTCCTCAATACCTTCCTAATGTCACTTGAAACACCAAAAACAGCATTCAAAATCAAAAGTTATGAGCTTGGAAGTGCAAAATAAAGATATGGCTTCAACAAGCAAAAATCAGCATCAAACAACAAAATCGCTGAAAAATACTTGAACCACTATGAAATTGACAAAATCAGCTTTGCATCAATATCTCGTTTGCAAAAAAATGCCTTTGTTTGCAAAAGTTACACCAATTTGAAAACAAACCTATTTTAGAACCTTCAGAGCAAATCAAGGACCCCCTAGGGACTAGTGGCAAGTTCCCCACGTGACCTCAATTATAGCAATTTGAAAAATAATTACAGCATTTTGGGCAATATACACCACTTCCAAAGCATCAACTACAAACAATAATAAACACAACCAAATGTTGAACAGCCACATATGATCCAAACGTAAAGTGCAAGCTAGACGTGCACCCCACACATCTATAGACAGTGCCAAGTAGACAATCTCCATGTGGGTCCACCCAACAACGAATTGCTCCAATTGTTCAAAAAAACACCTTGAATATATGCAATTCAATGCATCCCTCATACGAATCTTAACCTGCACAAGAGACAATCCACATTCTATGTCTACCAATTTATAAAGACCTATATAGGCTGCTCCCACAATGAATGTGGGATAAATCTCAATCGATAACTTCAACCAATAACAAATGAAATCTGTCCATAGTGAGGAATAATGGTCGCTAATAACTATAGAAAGCCAACCAATGTGTTGCACGAGCTAAGCAAGATAATCTATACATTCCAATGGAAAAAATGAAATGTTGTGGCCAAATTTGAACCATCGGGGTAATAAACAAGCCTGCAAACTTGCAGCCTTTGCAAACCACAAATACAATGCACCATTGAAAAATATTCGCTAGTCAAAATGCCTGCATAAGTACACACCAAACTACAACCAATGGAAAAAAAACTTGTAGAAAGTGAAAACGCCTACAAGAAACACCTGATCTGAGGTTCAAAGCAAGAGTCAAAGTAAACCCTCCCCTATGTAAGGAACCATCATCCAAGATGCCCAACATTGCAAAATGAATTATGGCCGATATAGTATACAAGCTAATCACAATATGAAAGGACTTGCTATAAACCCTCCCCTATGTAAGGAACCATCATCCAAGATGCCCAACATTGCAAAATAAATTATGGCCGATATAGTATACAAGCTAATCACAATATGAAAACACTTGCTATAAAGTTACAATGACCAAATAACAAGTACAACCTTGCCAGATATGAAATCACTCCATCCTTATGAGCATTAAACATCGACCAAGGATATGAAACCTTGGAGGGAACTATGAAGCCAACAAGTTTGTATGTCGGCCAAAGAACACCAATTCAACAAGCACGAAGGGAAGCCCACAAAATATGTATCTGTAAACAAATGAAAAAATAGGGAAAAAATTGTTTAAATCACGATTTCTCCCGATTCAAAACCTAAACGATTAAATTGCAGAAAAAATTGTGGCCGATTTTTTGAAAAAACTTGGCACGATTTTGACTAAAAAATCGTTACAAATTGTGATTAAATTGGCATTAAAAAAAATTGAAAATGATTAAGTGAAAAGTGCAAAAAAAATCCAAAATTTCATTTCGCCTTACATACTTTCGACCTGTGAAAATGACCGAGACATTTTCACACGAGAGAGACAATGACAGCGGGTGAACATGACTGAAGCATTTTCCACATTTTTCCACTTCCCATTTTTTTGACAAGATATGTAGCTTGTAAGTTTGTTTTGCGAAGCTATGTTTATTATCAGTCAATTCGGTCTCAAAAATATTCATTATTCACAGTAAAAATAAAATAAAAATCATGCCAAGTTAAATATATTCAGTATTCAATATTCACAGTCAAAATCGACTTCACTGTCTAAAATCAGGCCTATTAAATATTTTCACAGTCTAATATCACCACATAGGCATATAAGATAATATTTTCACAGTAATATAAAATAATATATTCCCTTTTTGAGACAAACCACATCGCATGAAACATCTCTAATTGCTGACTCAAAATCATGCCCAATTAAATATATTAAAAGTCTAATATTCACAGTTAAATATATTCTCAGTTTAATATTTATCATAAATTCGTAATATATTCACTTTTTCAGTATTCATGGTCTAATGATTCATAGTCTAACATATGATTTTGAAATTGTTCCTTCAAAATCGTATATCAGACTGTGTATGTTAGACTGTGATCGCAATCTAATGGTTCACAGTCTAATATATGATTTTGAAGGAACAGTGACTATTCCTTCAAAATCGTATATTAGATTGTGAATATTAAACTATGTATATTAGGCTATGAATATGAATATGATTTTTTTATGTTTACTCTCTTTTGCTAGGTTTCTTTCGAATTTTTATAAAAAACAATGGCTTTTGCAACTAGAGGTGGTGGAAGTAAACTGGTGATAGAAAGAGGGATCCTTTATGGAAACATGGCACACTGGGTGCATTGGCAGGAGAGTTTATTTGTAACCATTGCACGAAATCTATGACCGGTGGCATACACCGACTCAATTATCACCTTGCACAGATCATTGGTCGGAATATTACGCCATGTGACAATTGTTCTGATGGGGTTGAGAGGGAAGCAAAAGCAAGGCTTTCAGAATATGAGCAAAAAAAGGTAGTAAAAAAAAGAGGACAGCAAAGGCAATGGCAACCCCAAATGATAGATCTCAGTTCTACAACACTGGGAAGAATGGGGATGGGCAGCAATATGTCTAGTTTTTCATTCCCAATAACACTCCCGGTGCACAACCTGGATTGCAAGGTACTTCATGGAATAAGGAAGTGCATAAGCAGGCAAAGGTGGCGTGTGCTAAATTTTGGTATTACAATAGTCTTTCATTTAGTATTGCTTCTAATCCATATTGAGAGCAATTGGTAACTGCATTGGCCATGTCAAGTAAGGGGT
The DNA here is from genome assembly GCF_030272615.1 of Cryptomeria japonica. Classification (NCBI taxonomy): domain Eukaryota; kingdom Viridiplantae; phylum Streptophyta; class Pinopsida; order Cupressales; family Cupressaceae; genus Cryptomeria; species Cryptomeria japonica. The sequence continues at coordinate 545,474,236 of NC_081405.1, forward strand.
TCAAGGCCCAAAGTTGTTATGAGTTGAGTGCGCCATTATTGCAGAATGAGGTCCAAAACACACAACTAGTGGAACAACAAAAGAGGATTTGGGAAAAGAATGGCTGCGCCATTCTATCTAATGGGTGGATCTAGTTGCTTCTCGGGGACAAGTGGTATTTTAAAAATTGGTTGATTCCTCAAATGAAGTGAAAAATTCAGAAACCTTGTGCAACATGTTGGATGAGGTGATGAGAGAAGTGGGAGTGCAAAATATTGTTCAGATTGTGATTGATAATGCAGCTGCATATGTGGCAGCCAAAAAACTTCTACAAACTAGGCATCTGACATTATTCTGGAGCCCATTGTGCTACTCATTGCCTTGAATTGCTCCTTGAGGACATAGGGAAACTAAGTTGGGTGAAGAATGTGGTTGACGATGGAAGGGAAATCACAAAGTACATCTACAACCACACATGGGTCCTGGAGTTTATGAGAGAACATACTGATGGTAAGGATCTTGTGCATTCAGGAGTCACACATTTTGCCACTAATTTCCTCAACTTACAGAGCATATTATAGGTGCATTGCCCAACTTGAAGCGGATGTTTGTTAGTGAAAGATGGTTGGAGAGTCCCTAATCTAGGAAGCTTGAAGCAAAGAACGTCATGAAAGCCATTTTTGATGATAGATTTGCCAAAATCCTGGAGGAGATCATCAATGTAAGTTTTCAAACTTCAATTGATGATTTATTTTTAAATTTTCTAATATTACACTTTGCTGATTTTTGATAAATTGTTCATATCTAGTTGTCAGAAGTTAGAACCATTGGATAGGGTTCTACGAATGGTGGATGGGGATAAAAACCCATAGGATATCTATATGAGGCCATGGATAAGGCCAAAGAGGCAATTCAGCAATTGTATGGGTCAGACAAGACCAAATATGAACCCATATGAAGCATAATTGATCAAAGGTGGAACCGACAACTCCAACAAATTAATGTTGTTGCCTACAATTTCAACCCCAAGTTTTTTTTCTCCCCTACTTTCAAAGCAAATGCAGCGGTTCAAGTTGGCCTCAACACATGTATTCAGAGGTTAGTTGTTGATGAAAGAATTCAAGACCTCATACTTGATGAGTTATAAAGTTAAGAAGGAAGAAGGGCCATTGTTTTCTTCACCTATTTGTAATCGTAAGAGAGACACCCTACTGTCAAGTTTAAAAAAAAAAGTGCTCTTAAATTTATTTTACCATTTATTTCAATCTTTAAGTTTATAAAAATCTTTACCAAGATATTAAAGTCAATTTCCATCCTTGCAGATTCGTGGTGGGAAGATTATGGTGCCACAACGCCTAATCTTCAGAGACTTGCAATCTGCATGTTATCTCAACCTTGTAGTGCTTCTGGTTGTGAGGGCAATTGGAGTGTCTTTGAGGCCATTCACACAAAAAAGAGCAGTAGATTGACTCAAAAGCGCTTGAATGACCTTGTATATGTGCATTACAACATTCGATTATATGAAAAGAGGGTACAAGGGCACAATTCACATGAAGCAATTGACTTAAGATGAGATTGATCCATATTCAAATGATTGGATTATTGAACCTAGTGGTGCTACTGCTGATGTTGATGTGGAACTATTTTTTACTAACGATCACTTAGTGAGATGGAGGGGGAGGCAACTGAACAAGCGGCAAAAGTGGCAAAACATGACGACGCAGGAGATGAGTTTGTTGATCCAGCTGAGGCAGTTTCCTCACCTGTTGAGGATATTGCAACAGCACCACCATCTACTTCAACACCCACTCAGTGGCAAAAGAGTTTTTTGAGCTCTAGTCGTGGATGAAATCTATGATTTCTAATTTTCATTAATATGAAATCTTGAACTTAATATGTACTCAAACTTTAGAGATTGTATTTGTTTTGTGGTCTAGACTCTACTATATGTATTGTATTTGACTCAAAATTATTTAGAAGTTGCACTTGTTTTTTGGTATATGATATGTATTTGACTCAAACTATGATTTATATATGATAAAAACCAGTAATATGTTATTATGTTCTATAAATTTAGTGTATATGTGTGTGTTTTTAAGAATATTTTAAGAAATCATATATTTTCAAATATTGATAAATTTGTTGATGTTTTGCCGAGTCACAATTTTTTTTAAATTTTGGGCCAAAAAAACTATTGCCAAGTAAGAGTTTTTCATCTTTGCTCGCAGACCCCTCAATCAAGTCAACAAGGATAAAAAAAGATCTACAAATGCAATTTGAGGGTAATAAGGAATAGATTTGTAAGTCTGATCTAGCAAACTATTCACCAATAACTACCAAAAAACGACAAATGATAGATATGCCGCTTGGAGAGGACGTTGAGCAACAAACATAGGTCTTTAACAAACAAGCAGCCAATTACACAATGAATGCGCTATAGGTCAAACAAATAAATCAACCAACCATAAAATGGACTCACCAAAATGCATGTCCAATGTGGACAAGTCTACAAAAAACACCAAGCAATAACAATGGAATGTTATCGAAAGGAAATGAAACCACCAATTTAGGTGCATCGGTCAACTAAACTAATCCAACTGGAGGTAAACCTGCACTACAATGGAGCATGCTAGCAATGCGCCTGTAATAAGGAAAATAGCCGACCAACAGTGTTGATCCAAAGAAATAAAGTTGTCGTTGTGTTGTAATGTAATCACAAATCACACCATTGCAAATGGGGACCCATCTATTATGTTTTTTTTTAGCCTTTTAGGGTTGTGTCTTCGCGTCTTAGTGTCTGTCTCAAGTCTCTAGCCTCTACAAATGAGTCAAGTTTTGTTAAATTTGGAGTCATCAGAGTCAAAAAGTGAAGGAATGGACGAAAGAATGTTTTAATGCTAAGTTACAGGGTTCCTTGCTTGGACCCCTCGGGTCCCGAGCCAGTTCCCCTCAGTAACCTAGTCTTGGGCTAGTTCTTCCAGAGTCCAGCCAGGGTTCTACATATGCCCTGTGGGTTCTTCCCTGCTGAAGCCAGACGAACCCAATCAAAATTTTGGCCACTTTTGCAAAACCTGGGAAAAATTTGACACAAAAGTAAAAAAAATTGAGTTTTTAAAATCATTTTTTAATCCCAAAAAGGCATATTCAATCCCCCAACCCTAATTTGATGACATAACACTAAAAAAGATAAAAACAACTTCAGTTTTGACAATACTACTACCAGTGCCAGTGCCACTCCCATTGGCACTATTTGTGGTTCTTCTAAACTACCACAACATATGGAGGATTATGATGATATCTTTGAAGACCCATATGATATTCGATCAGTGATGGTTGATTGATGTAGCTTGACATTATTATTTTTGAACTTAAACACATTAATATGGTAGTGTATTTACTATTTAGTGTTTTGCTATGTTATTTGAACTAAAACTATAATATATGATGGTGTATTTTGCTATGTTATTTGACTATTAGCATAGTGGTGTATTTTGAACTTAACTACTGCTGCCTATATGTATATATAATTTATTTTTATATGTTTTTGTACTAACGAACCCAAAACCCAAAAAAAAATTTGCCGAACCCGCAAACCGAAATCTTGAACCTAAACCCGAGTCCGAACCGAGACCGGCAACTTAGTTTTAATGCTATGAATACTCTTAGATAGGCCGAAGGAGTAAAATTGCAATTTTCTGGGGTCAATTCTAACAACTTGTTTTTTTAGGAATTTTGTTTTTTTGCTTTTTTGCTTTTTAGGAGTAAAGTTGCTTTTTGCTTTTTTGAGGTCTTGAATTGTTTCAAGTTCAAGAAAACAGACAAGTCAGCGGAATTCATCCAGAATGCACCAAGTATGAAATAACTTTCGAATCCAGAGGATAATTTCTAAAAAGCTGATTGAAGAAGATCACAAGAAATTGACTAAGTCTGGAAACTTGATCAAAAAGAAAAATCCCTAAATTCCTTGAAAAAATTCCTAAATTTCCTTGGAAAATTCCTAAATTCCTTAGAAAAACCCCTTGTTTCGATGGCAAACTTCCTTGAGCACAAGCAAAGCCCGCCTAGGCAAAAATGGTGAAAAAAAAATCAAAAAAAAAAAAAAAAGCTGAGTACAAGGAGAAAATCACCCAACTCATGAAAGGAAAGAGTTTGAACTTGGCTAAATTGAAAAGGAAATAAGGCAAAAACGTTTCTAGAAGAGAAGCTTCCAAGGGAAACAAAAAGAATTGACAGTAAGTCTTAAAACATTAAAAAACAAAAAAACAATTCAAAGAAGGAATTCCAATTTCCTATAAGTATAGGCCTTGGCCTTTCATTATTCACACTTCTTTCTAGAAATTCAATTTTTCTTAGTCTCTCCAATTTTTTTCTTAGGCAATTTAAGAGTTTTATTGCAGGTTTCAAGAGGAATTCAAGGCATTCATCAGCACTCTCTGAGATTTTCTTTATTTCTTACAGGTCTGAAGCTTTTTTAAGGCGAAAGTATGACATTTTGGACTTCAAAATTCCTTCTTTCTTTCTAAATTCTCATTAGCAGACCAATGCAGGGTTTTCTAACATCAAATTTTCGAGTTTCATCCATGAAGCAGAATCTTTCATGAAGTTTGATCAGACAAAATTCCGTATTTGTTTTGAGTCTGATTTTGGATTTCCACAATATTTTTAAGGTCTGATTTTGAGTTCTGGAACAATTTCCAAGTCTAATTTCAGCTTTTCAGAGTGTTCATAAGGTCTGATTTTGTTCAAATCATACTAAATTTCAAGATTTCAAAATTTTCTAAGTCTGATTTTATGTTTCTTAAAGCCTGATAATTTTCTAAGTCTGATTCTGAGTCTGATTCCCAAAGTTTAATTAGAAAATCATAGTTATTCGTTGAAAATATGTCAAGACAGCATCAAACTTATTTTGTTTAACTTCGAATTTTTTCATATTTTTAGGTACTTGATGTCAACTCAAGGAAGAGACTTGCAGGAAGGTGTCGATGAAACAAGGAACCAGTTGAAAAGATGATGGAAGAACAACGCTCGCGCTTCAAACCGGAATCCAAGGACGAATGAGACAAAGGACTCACACTTCATCAAGACATTCAAGAAGATTAAGTCATCCAAGGACGAAAGGGTCTACATCGACCTCCCAAGTCCAAGGTAAAGAATTTCAAAAGAGTTCATAATTTCGGACTATGCTTCATCAAATAATGCAGTTGGAACATTGTTGAGTATCAAGAGATATTGCTCAAGGCATCAACACTTCTTCATGATCAGGAATCAAATCCATAAAGCAAGTTGAGGTGGCATCTCAGTCATCAATTGACCAATCCAAGGGTGCCAAGTCAGACATGTCTAGGTGCAATGAATCAACCTCAACACATGCCCCTATTTTCTCATTGGCTATCCAAAGTGTTGCAATTTTGTCATTGGCTATCCAAAGTGTTGTAATTTTCTCATTGACCAAAAGGAGTTTTTTGCAAATAACCATAATTAAGGTTTTCCATATCTTAATCTTGGCCATTGATCCTAAATCAATCTGGGTCGTTGCTTTGTAATGGGATGCCTATATAAACCCCCCTCCTCTCATTTGGAAAGAGAAAGATTTCTAAGAAACTGTTGTAGTGATACTTCTTAAGTGCTAAGACATATTCATTGTTCAATTGTTGGTGAAATTTTGTCTACTTTTGCAAGTTGGCATGGTTTTTCCGCTCTCAATAGAATAGATTTCATTTTCAAATTGTTAGATTGAATGAAGGATTTGATAGAGATTGCTCAATGTGGAATCATGTGTTCATATTTTTGATAATTGGATGATTTTCAGTTATCGTGCAAAGTTAGCCTGAACCCAAATCAGAAACTTAACTTTTGTTGTTTTATTCATTGTTCAAGATGTTGGTGAATTTGAGTCATATGAAAATCTTTGGATTTCCTTGGAAGATTGTGTCGTCCTTGTGTAGTTGTTGAATTTGGTGAAGTAAGGATTGGTTTTGGATTCCACATTTGCAATTTCCGTCTCCAAAATTCATAGAATTTGATTAGTATTAGAACTATGTTTCTAAACCCTCGTCCTTTTGCCTTTTTTTCCAAGTCTTAGAAGAGCTTATTGCAAAATCATTCCCAAAAAGAGAAAGTTATAAGTGTCAACAATCAACAGAATCCTTTGATTGATTCACTCCTCGAACAATTATGTAAGGCCCCCTTGAGATTTCCAGCATATCATAACAAACCAACTGAGACTATTTGCATGAATCTAGAACCTTGGAGTCGACTTTGCTATCACATAGTCAGTTTGTTTAGCACATAGAAGATTTTGATCAAGAGAGAATAGGATATCTTAAGGTATTTCATCCTAAGTTGCACATGCATAAAAAACACACCAAGAAGTCGATCAAACAAGACAAATTTAAAAACTTCAATGTGGGCAAAACATAGTGAATGGTCGTGCAAATAGCTGACCAATACAAACCCCTACCACAAACAATTATACTGGCCAATACAAATTTTACAAGGTCAATTAGATAAAATATACCTACCAAGCAATGAACACAAGCCAATATAGATGCACGGGCTAACAAATAAATTTTGCCCAAACAATGAAATAGTGCACCTAATGGAAAAATAAATTGTAGAAATAAACATTACACCTAACAACATTTTGCCTAAAAATAAAACCTCAGAAATAAACATTTTTATTCTCTAACGGAAACAATGACGATGTACCTAGGCACTTGGGGCTATAAGGCCTATCAGAGCTAAAAAAATTCTTCATAAATAACCTTTTTGAACATTAGCAAATTTATGGTCAAAATTTGTAAAATTTGCTAGATTGACCTCCTGAATTCAAAGGCGATACCCGTTCAACCTCAAGCTATACCCAACAACAAATCAAGCCAAAATCATCACTCTCAAGGAGTCTTTAAATACAAAATGATCTGATAACATGTTATGGTATGTTAGAATTATATTTCTCTAGTATGTTAATGGTCAATACCATAATTAATGTGTCTACAATATTAGGTAGATAGAGGTAGGTAATATCATTAATATCTACAGTGTTATATAAATTCTATATAATGTAATCTTTTCCAAGTTAATAAACAACTAAGTTTTTACCAATTCATTATCTGAACATGGTATCAGAGCTTGAGCCTTAGGGTTTTAACGCGAATTTTTTTCGTGTTTTCTATCCAAAATCGCGGGTCTATTTGAAGGCTTTTTTTTCCCTAGCATGTCCTTGCAGAGTGTCAAAAATCGCGATTTTTTTCTAGGTTTTTCACGAATTTTTTCTGCAAAATTGCAATTTCTTTGTTCACGTTCTAAAAAAATCATTTTCGCGATTTTTCGCAACAGCCCTATCTTTCTATTCACAACCCGCATCTGTTTTTCCAGTGGTTTTTTCATCGCGCAATTACGACACGAAGCTATTTCGCATCTTCTGCAACTAGTGCATTTTTTCGCGTTGTTTGTATGGTGTGATTTGGCGGCGATTTCGCGAAATTTCTCTATGCGCTACGTCATTTTATTTCAACCGCGATTTTTTAATAGACCCATGTTTGGTGACGGATCTCTACACGCGATATTTTTCATGTGCACCTGATTTTTTTCCGCACCCTTTCTTCTTCGCGTTACCCGTCATTGTCTGCGACCTCTATGTCTGTAACCCACTACATCTAGGGTTTTTAAAACCCTCAGTCTATTTTTAGCACGCACAACTTCTGTTATTTTTTGCGGCCTAGGGTTTTCAAAAAACCTTGTCTTTTTCAATGCCTACCATTAATATTTTCGGGTCTGCGAATTTTTGCAATCTGTACGTTTTTTTAAACGGTCTAGGGTTTCTGCAACTTCGCCTAGGGTTTTCAACCTCCGTTTTAAGGCGGAATTTTATTCTAATTGCAGATTCGTGGTGGGTTTTTCGAGAGATTTTTTGGGTCGTTGTCCAATTTTTGGGGGGCTTTTGAAAAAGTTTTTGCCTCAAAAACCATGCCAAGGTTTCAATTTTTACCTCAAAATCCAACCTGCAGAACTTATTTTGACTTGCAGAACTTTTTTCATCTGCTGTTTTTCGTGCCTTGGACTTCATGCCTTCACCAATTCGACCTCGGGATACGTGATGGCATCGCTAACGAACATTATGCTTGAAAGCATCCAGAAGTTCAATGGTCGCAAGTACAGCACCTGGAAGCAACGTATGTTAACAATTTTAGAGTACCGATGTCTTGATGCAATTGTTCTAGGCACATCTCAACATCCAGACACTGCCGAAAAAGATCAAGACAAATGGGATGAGCACAACCGAGAATCAGTCATGCTCATCAAACTCTCTGTCAAAGATGAGCAGCTACCTCAAGTACCGTCTGACAAAATGGCGAAGGAGATATGGGATCATTTGAAGAGTCTCCATGAAACTTCTGACAAGAGCAGAGCATTATTTCTAAAGAGCATGCTCTTTTCGATTATGATGGACAAGAGGACACCTCTGCAAGATCACTTAACAAAGATCAAGGAAATCTGTGATCAACTTGAGGCAATTGGTCGCACAATGGAGGAAGAGGACATAGTCATCACACTAAAGAGTTTGCCCAAATCTTATGAGCATTTCATCAAAACAGTCAAAATCACTTCCACTGACGTCGATTTGAAGTTTTCCAATCTTTGTAACAAGCCTTTACAGCAAGATCGGTGGTGCCAACAAAATTTGGAAGCAGTACCCATTCCACCTCCACCAAGCAAGCGTTCTTTGCCAAATCTTCTGCAAAGAACAAAGGGAAGGATCCATCTTCTCAACCGAAAGGCTCTAGTTCTTCTCAAGACAGCAAGAAGAAGAAGAGCGTTCAGTGCAATTATTGTCATAAGTTTGGTCACATGAAGACCGAGTGTCGAATTCGATTGGCTTCTAAACAAAAGAAGCAAGGAGGGTCTCAACAGAAAGCAAATGTCGTCGAACACTTTGAGCAAAAAGAATCTGCTTTCTATGATTTTATGGCCAAGAGAACAACAGATCCAGGACACTCTTTTGCCTGGTATATTGATTCAGGGGTTTCGCGACATTTTACTCATCGTCGGGATTGGTTCACGAAATTTGGACCATTCTCAGATTCAGTCATCTTCGAAGGAGAAGAGTACACAATTGTTGGTAAGGGCACTGTCCAGATTCACTCAGGAGGTAGAAATTTAATTTTTCTTGACGTCTACTATGTTCTAGGCATGGAACATAATCTCTTCTCCGTCAACCAGATCATGAGGCATTCTCCTCAATTAGATGGTGTCTTCAATTTGTCCATCTACAGCATTGTTGATAGGGAGACTCGTACTACAATCACTATGGGACTTGAGGATCATGGTTTGTATAGACTTGTTGATTCCGACAATTCTCAGGAGCATGCTTTGGTTGCTAGGAGTACATCCATCAGAACACTTTGGCATCAGCATTATGGACACTTAAATGTGCAATATCTCTCTCAGTTATATTGGGAGGGTTTGGTTGTTGGTCTACCTGAGATCCAACCTCAAAATCATGGAGTTTGTGGAGCCTATCAAGCTGAAAAGAAGCATCGAACACCATTCTCGAATGGTGATTCTTGGCGAGCCTCCAAGGTCCTTCAATTGGTTCACGTTGATGTATGTGGGCCAATGAACACTCCATCAGTTACCGGTTGCAGGTACTTCTTGTTATTTGTTGACGATTTCAGTCGGAAAATGTGGGTGTATTTTCTGAAAAATAAATCAGATGTGTTCAATACATTTCAGCAGTTTAAGGCCTTAGTTGAGAAAGAATCTGGTTCTCAAATGGTCACTCTAAGATCAGATAATGGTAGGGAGTTTTGTTCCAATGACTTATGTGCTACACATGGGCATTAAATGCCAACTCAACACACCATAAACCCCTCAGCAAAATGGTGTAGTTGAATGTAGGAATTGCACCATCACTAAAATGGCTCCTTCTATGATAGAGCATAGAAATGTTCCTAAGAAATACTGGGCTGAAGCAATTTACACTGCAGTCTACCTTCTGAATCAATCACCTACACATGTCGTCAAGAAGATGACTCCTGAAGAGCCTGGTCAAGACGCAAGCCTAAAGTGGGCCATTTGAAAGTCTTTGGTTCTACTGCTCATGTACGGATTCCAAATGCCAAGCATGCTAAGCTGGATTCAAAGAGCCAAACACTTATGTTTACTGGTTATAGCGACAACCACAAGGCCCACAGGTTGATTGATGTGGAGACAAATCGTCTCATTTTCAGTCGTGATGTTGTGGTTGATGAGACTACTGGTCCATTTATGGCTTCTACTACTCCTAGTCCTGCGACTCAATTTATAAAGACACCTGATGTTGGTATTTGTCTTCCTCTTGGTTCCCATGAGGGCTTCAGAGCATTCTAACTCTGAAGATGAGGAATCTACCGATCCAGCACTACTTGATTTTCCATAGGATTTGCATCCAGAATGAGTTTGTTACGGAAACCCTAGGGATGTTGTTTCTCCAATGCCAGATGTTGGTACTTCTACCCTCATGCCTAAATGATGGGCCAAGACAATAGGAGATCTTCGTGATGATGAGCTTCTTGAGGATAGATCAGTTTGATGCAAGAGAAAGCAGTAGAATACAGTCAACTTTGCACTTATGGCCAACATCCATGAGCCCCATACATATTCTGAGGCTAGAGGCATTCCTAAGTGGGAAAAGGCTATGGAGACAGAATACTATTGTCTTCTGAAGAATAACACTTGTGTTCTTTGTGATCTGCCTCCTGGGAAGATACCTATAAGTTGTAAATGGGTTTACAAAGTCAAGTATCATGCAGATGGTACTTTGAATAAGTACAAGGCCAAATTGGTTGCAAGGGGATTTACACAACGGGAGGGCATTGATTATGAGACATTTGCTCCTACTGCCAAGATGAGTACATTTCGTCTTCTTCTCACCATTGCAATTGTTTGGATGGAAACTTCACTAGATGGATGTTAAGAGTGCATTCCTCAGCGGTGAGTTGCAAGAAGCAATTTATATGACTCAACCTCTTGTCTTCAAGGTTCCTAGTAAGGAACATCAGATTTGCACATTGGTAAAAGCCCTCTATGGCCTGAAGCAAGCTCCTCGGGATTGGTACTTCAAGATTGATCAGTGTTTGGTTGAACATGGTTTTCAGTGCAGTCCCTCTGACACTAATCTATATGTCAAACTCTCTAGTGATGATATCCTTTTCTTGTTGACTACATGGATGACTTGATCATTACTGGAAATTCAGCACATTTGATTGCCGCAATCAAACAAGATTTGTACCAAGCTTTTGACATGACCGATTTGGGGCTCCTCCATTATTGCTTAGGTGTCGAAGTGGTAGACTGATGACAGTATCTTTATTTCACAGTCCAAGTATGCCCGCGATTTGCTTGACAAGTTTCGAATGCAAAATTGTAAACCTACTTCCACACTTATGGAGAAAGGGCTGAAGTTATCAACCAAGTCTAATTCACCCACAGTAGATGAAACAAAATTCAAAGAGCTAGTAGGCAACCTCATCTATCTCACTACCACTAGACCTGACATCAGTTTTGCTATCAGCTACATCTCTCGCTTCATGACAGCCCCAAAAGTTGATCATTGGATTGCAGTGAAGCGAGTGCTACAATATGTGAAAGGCACTTCAAACTATGGCATTATGTATGGCAAGTGCAACGATCCAAAGCTAATTGGTTATAATGACTCGGATTGGATAGAATCAATGGATGATAGAAAATCTACTTCTGGGTATGTATTCAATTTGGATATCGGTGTCATCACTTGGAGCAACAAGAAGCAATAGACCATGGCTCTTTCCTCGACTTAAGTCGAATACGGAGGAACAATCAAGGCCGCATGTGAGGCAGTTTGGCTCCGAAGGATGCTTTCTGCCATGCAGATGCCGCAAGCAGGTCCTTCTCCATTGTATACTGATAATCAAGGGGTGCTCAAACTGGCCAAAAATCCAGTCTTCCATGAACGTACCAAGCATGTCGAGCTTCATTGTCACTATATCCGCAAGCTGGTAGAAGACGGATCAGTTCAGTTGCAGTATGTTCCGACAGAGAATCAGATTTTTACCAGTTCATTATCTGAATAGAGTATTTGGTGACTCTACAACACTCCAATATCTCTGAAGACCAAAACAACTTCCACAAGAGAGAATGGCAAGATAGATTGCTTCAACAATGCAAGATTAATGAAAATTGCTAATGGACATGAGAATGTATATGAAATATTAGACAAGATGTTGACTTGTGTCATAATCCTATATAAATGATAACCCATCATCCACATAAGGTAGATAAGTGATAGTGTGATAAGTCCACAAAAGGTGGGACTTCCACTTATAGTGGAAATGTTCCTAAAGTGGTCACTAAGTAAACTTAAGTAATTTATCTAAGTTGCAGGGTTTGCCCCCTTGGCCCCCTAGTCTTGGTCCAAGGTCCTGGTTTGGTCCGCCTAGGACAGGGTTCGTGATCCACAAGCATGGTTTGTGCCAAGGCAAACCCAAGTCGAACTCATGGATCTAATGGCCCAAAATGTGGTTTAATTTGCTAAAAAAAAAAATTCAAATCTGCCACATAAAAAATTAAAACATAACCCTAAAAGTGAGTTTTAAAACATTAACTTTGCTCATTTCTCCTCATTTGAGTTGCAAATAACAGGTTTTGGATAACAAGTTGAAGAAAGGGTGAATAAAGTTTGGCTTCCAAAATCAAATAGTAGTTGAAGACTGAGTTATTAAGCTTCAACAAGTGTTGCAGCATCATTTCCACACATTTGCAAGCTCCCATTGGCTGAAAGAGGTAGGTTTTTGAACATTTTTTTCAACTATTTTTGTTTTACAAATTGTCAAACATTGAACCATTATTTGTTTTCGTTTTGAATGTGTTCATATTATTTCTTGCCATAGGAACTAGAATGGCATCTACCTCTTCCTCCATTGGCACAAATGAGCAATCAATATCAGAACAAAGAAATGATACAAATTCTCCATATGGAAGTATGTTGACATATAAGACCGCTTCTAAGAGGTGGGGGATTCCATTGGAGATGCCAAGGATGTGGTGTAGAACGTAATAGTTCATATTTTCAAGTGGCAGGCCATTTGTGTGGAATACCAGGAAGAGGCATCAAAAAATGCCTTGGAAAAGACGGTAAACCTATACCAAATGAGATGATGAAATATATTAGGGAGAACGCGGCAACAAAAGAGAGAGAAGTGCACAAATTGAATCAAACCGCACCAAAAAAAACAAAGGGAATGCAACCCCCATCTAATACCAATGTTGTAGTAGAAAACCACCCCTTCTTTTCCACAGCTGAACCCCAAAGTGAAGCACCCTTGACATGCAAAAGAACAAAGAGGCCTTTAGAAACCGCATTTCAAAATGAGAGTCAAGACATTGCTAACCAAGATGTACACAAGGTGCATATACGCAAATGGGTTGGCTTCCAATGTTGTTCGCTTCCAATATTGGAACCAAATGTTGAAAAGTGTTAATGAAGCTCCAAAAGGGTATAAGGGCCCAGGTTATGAAAAGGTACGAGGAACCTTATTGGAAAGAGAGGTGAAAGTGGTTGAAGATGCATTGAAACACATAAGGTATTCATGGGCTAAGACAAGTGTATCAATTGTTTCAGATGGGTAGAAAGATTCTAAAAATCGTCCTTTGATCAATGTCATAGCAGTGTCCCCTAAAGGGGCAATGTTTTTGAAAGTTGTGTATTGTGAGGGTCAAGTAAAAGATGGCCAATTTATTGCAAATATTCTCATCTCCACCAGTGACTCAGTGAGACCCCGCAATGTTGTCCACGTCATAACAGACAAAGCAAAAAATTGTAGAGTTGTTGGTTGAAGAACACTATGATCACATCTTTTGGACACCTTGTGCAGTCCATTCACTCAATCTTATGCTACAAAATATTGGGAATAAAATTAAATGGATCAAAGATGTGTATGCAAAGGCTAAGGACATCCAGATGTTCATCACAAAACACCACATGTCTCAAGGGATTTTTAGATCCTTTTCAAATTTGGAGCTATTGAAGTAAGTGAAATAGTAATTTAATTTTACATTTTCTGATTTTTAAATTTTCAATGTTCATAATATCATTGTGTAAGCTATATTGTGTATTCTTCTTTAAAATTTGGCTTTAGTTTTTAATCATTTTGGCATTAATTTGTGTTATAGGTTGCTGAGACCCGTTTCGCATCAAACACAATCGTCTTGAGACAACTTGTGAAAGTTAAAGTGGCACTTTGCAATATGGTGATCAACACAAATTGGACTATATAAAAGCAAAGTAGTAGTGAGAGGGCAGCAAAAATTAGGGAACCGATATTGAATGAGTCATGGTGGGATCCTGTGACATATCTCCTTCGTTTCACTAAGCCCACTATGAGCATGATTCACTATACCGACATGGATAGGTCTTGTATTGATGAGATTTATGATGGCATTGACTCAATGCTTGAAAAAATGAAGTGCATTATAAATGCAAGAGAGAATGACCCTGAAGAGAAATTCTTCAAACAGGTGGAAGCAATTGTTGTAGAAAGGTGGAATAAGATGACCACTCTTTTGCATCTTCTTGCCTATGCCTTGACACCAAAGTACTATAGAAATCAATTTCTTGATAAAACAAGAAGGATTGCACCATGGAGAGATCTAGAAGTATCTGATGGGTACAAGGCAGCATCCCTTAGACTCTATCCTGATGACGATTTGCAAGATATTGTTACAAATGAGTTCATAGAATTTGCAAATGGAAATGGTCCAAGTGTTGATGTTGTTTGTCATAGATCCAAGAAGGATGCTCATGGTGGTACTTTCATGGCACATGCTTCCAAAACCCACAACCCTTCGCCATCAAAGTTTTATCACAAGTTTAATTAATTAAAATTTATCACAAATTTATTTATAGTTTACTTTCTTGCTAGTAATTTTTTATTCTAATTTTTATAAATTTAGAACTTTAATTGTTTACTTTGTTTTCATAGGTTGCTAGTTCATCTGCTTTAGAAAGAAATTGGAGCACATACTCTTTTATCCACTCAGTAAAGTGCAATAGGTTGCTATCAAAAAGAGAGGAGAATTTAGTATATGTACATTCCAACCTATGGTGAACCACTATAAATCTTGTGTTTCATGTCTTGATCTTGTCTATGTTTTCATATTTGATTTTGTCTTCATTTTTTTTGCTCTTATTTAATTAACAATTGTTTTCAGAGCTTGGTTGGAGCCAAGGAGAGCAAATATGGAAGATGATTGGATGTTGGTTCCCAGAGCTAGGTGTTTCTATATAATAAAGAGACACGCTGAAGTGGGAGTTGATCATCCTATTTCAGCTTTGCCTTTGTATGAAATTTTGGCTGCTAAAAAGAGGCTATTTGATCATTTAGATGGTATCGCTGATTTAATTATTGCAGAATTCCTTAATATATTGGAATTTGATGGTGACATGGACTAGATGTCAGAAATGAAAAGTGTTGTGGCTAAGGGGATACAGACTCACCAATACATGTTTTTGAAAATGAGAAGAAAGATGTTTGGCAATCCACCTCTATGCATCGTGTACATTGGTGGGGTGAAGAAGAGGGAAGAGCGAAAGCGATCATGAGAAATCACGAGGAAGGTCAAACTACAAGCCTATGGCAGTTGCTCGTATTGTGGCAAGCGAGGGGAAATTAAAAAGAATTGTTGGAATTATAAGAAAACAATAATCAGTCAAATGAAAAGGAGTATTTGGCTGAAGAGGAAGACGCTAGATTTATTTCATTCTCCACTCTAGATGCTGTTGTGGCAGGTATTGGAAAAGATTTCCCAAAAAAATTACCCGACGGTAGTGAGGAGACAGACCTTGAGAAAAAGCCCAGAGTGGTTATGTAATGTTCCCTGATCGTATTGGCCAGGGAGGCAAGGGTGTACGGTAGTGTTTGGTGCAGAGACCGTACGGTGGTATAAGGCAAGGTCGTACTGTGTTAGGACAAAGGTTGTACGATGGTATAAGGCAAGGTCGTACGATGGATGCTAGATGGGTGTACGGTAGTGGGTTGTACGATGGGTGCTAGATGTGGTGTACGGTATTGGGCCGTACGATGGGTGTTGGATGTGGTGTACGGTATTGGGCCGTACGGTGGATGGGGATGTACAGTAGTGGGTCGTACTGTGGGTGATGGGGATGTACGATAGTGGGTCGTACGGTAGGTGGATGCGTGCCAAGTTCCGCCCTCGAGCCGTTTAGACACTTAATCAGTTCGAAGTTGTATTGAGTAGTGGAACGAATTGTTATTATTTCAGACACAAGAGACTTAGGTGTAGATGATGAATACTCGCACATGCACAGGAAATTATATTGATAATGATCACACACAAATTACACAGACTCGGAACAGAAACAGGATAGGGTGAGGAGAACTCCCACCGAAACTGGGGATGCCAAGTAGGGAGGATCTCTCACCTCCGAAATGACAAACAAACAAGCTGAACTCCAACTGGAATTCGCACATACAAAGAAAAATACCAAATTCGCATACCTACGACAAAGACTAACTCGGCCATATATATGGGCTCCAGGAAACTTCCCAAAGGGTTACAAATGGGCCGACACGACAAACATAAACTTAACTAAAATATAAAAAGGGGGCCCAAAAGATGTTATTATTAAATTTAGGGCCATACAATAATTAATATTATTTAATTATATTGGGGACATTACAGGTTATAGATGGGCAGGTGAAGGGTCGCGAGGAGTGGGAGGCCTGTGATGTGAGTCTCTTAATGGCAACAATAGGTCGACCCTTGGTGATAGTGCAATCACTGGAAAATGTCTCAGCAAATTCCATTCACTTGTTAAATGTCATGAAAGCCTTATATCGTCAATTTCCTGTGCATGTATATGGCAAAGAGCAAATGGCATAAGGATGATGTGAGCATGAAAGTTGGCCATCAAACATCTGCGTAATCCTAGGGAACCGGAAGAGTTGTGACAAGAATCTCCAGGGGTTTGAATGCGGGACCTCTGCGGGGGAGTTCTCGACAAGTGGCTGTAGCTATCGCAAAAAGTGGGAATGGGAATTGCGAGAGTGTTGAAGACGCCAAGGTTAGTGGCAAAGTAATTTTTATACTTAAGCAATCAGTTATTTTAAGAGGATATAATCCTGGAAGTTTAGGTTCTTTTTCACCAAGTGGAGATCTAACAAGAGAATATGATGATGATAGATCAAATTTGACCTCCACAGACAAAGACATGTCATTGCGTTTTGGACCAATGAGGGGTGGGGACATGGTTAGAGGTTATGATCATATAAGTTTCGCACTAGATAGCATTGTAAGAAGGCATTTTTTGCAACCGGGTTCGGCGAGTTCATTTGTTCGATGTAGGAATTCTGAACCACACATTCTAGGAATTATTGCCGAGTTTCTGTCTACAGAGGGACTGGAGGCAGCGACAATGATGATGGAATACAAAGAAGTGTTAGTTGATGAAGGAGAAGAGCACCTGCAACATGATGAAATGTCATTTCCTCTGAAGGAATGGAGAAAACAGAAAGAGTGACTGTACCAGGTTTGAGTATGCGATGGAAGCCGTCGGAAATACGGGGGCGACAATGGGGATCCTCATAAAGTATTAAGAAGTTATCGCAGGAGAGAAACCCTTGCCTGCAAAGCTCCTTCAAATCTCGAAGTCCACTGAGAAAATGTACAAGACCGATGCTCATGTGGCCTGCGTCGCCAACATCATCAACATAGCTAGGGTTCATGCCCAACCACCTGCAACAACCTTCACCAAACATAAATTTCCTCCGATTGATTCACATGGGAATCAGAATTCTGCGCCACTGAGAGAGACATCGATGAGTAAAAGCGTTGCTCAAAGGCACAGAATTGTCGGTCCTTTGTTTGACAGTACATTACAACTGCTATCTGTTAATGCGTCTGTTTACGCTTTGCTGGCTTGTAAAGGTGCTACCATCTCCGTCCCCGAATTGGTTGAGAAAAGAGTAGATTCCGATGAAATTGCTCAAGGGACCATCTCTGCAAATGGTGACAGAGAGATCGGCCATTTGCTAGAGCAATGGAAAAAGTTAACAGGGTAGATGTTTTCAGCCATAACTATTGTAACTACAAACTGGGTTCGCTAAAACATGTTAAAACTATCCGATTGGCTCTCTGTGTCTTATTCTGTTGACATAAATGGCTTGATTATGGCCACATCACCTGGCCTCTCTACAAATCACCCATTGCTAACAGAGTAGATGTTTCAGTCATTTATACTGTAATAATCAAAATGGGTTTTCTAAAATATGTAAGAACTGTCTGGTAGAATACTCTTGTAGCTTTATCATTCTGATGGGTCAAAAGTTCAATTCTAAGGCTGGCGGAACGCCATCTGAATGCAGGCTTTACCAAGCCACTTACCAACATGATGATATTGCTGAAACTTCTGCGTTCATTTATGAGTCCATTGGACATTCTTTCCATCATATCTATTAATAGATATTTCCTGTGGCTTTCCGTTTCTTCTTTGATTTTCTGCCACCCTTGGGGCTGGTTTTTGTTATTTAGTGCTCTGCTATTGTAATCTTACTCCTGTGTGGTCCCTCCTTTGTGGAATGCATTTATGCATGGTATTTCATTGTCAATACCAAAACAAATTAATACAAATTTTAACTACTCTTAATGTAATAATCAAATCGTTCCAGCTATTTCTTTGCGACTCCAAGGTATTTACCTAAAATTAATCTTCTGAACTTTGAATTGCTGCCGCGTGATTTTAAAACCTCTTTAACTGTATCTAGACAAAACATTGAATCTTCTAATAACTAATAAATAGCTGATTATAAGTGGGCAAATTCATTAAACACTACACGGATATTTCTAAACTAAAAGAAAACTGAAGTGGGTGAGTTACAATTACTTACCAGAATGCCTGAAGTGAAACCCACAACAACGGTGATGACCATGGAAAAGGCAGCCAACTCAAATTCACCAATATGTCCCACAAATGCCTGTGTAATCACACTGAGACCAAAATTTGCAAGCCGACTGCAGATTGCAGGGGCTGCAATTTTCCATAGAGCCTTTGACTCAATGCAAAATCTTGTGGAAAAACCTGAGCTTGTTAAAACCTCCTTTGTCTCTCCATCTATGAGAGCTCTGCTATGCCATCCTCCTTCCATATTTATTTTTTCGGAGGTTTTCAATGAAAGCTAGCAGAGCATTTAATAGAATGGTTTCCCTGGTACGTTCTAGTACATTCTACACTACGCATTTTTTTGGTGCAAATTAAACCGCGTGTAGACACAGAAGGGGAAACTTACACAGTAATAAAAATCTGTACTGTGTCTATGTTATTATGGTCACCATTGATAGGTTGACCAAGGTGGCACATTTCTTAGTGATCAGATCATCGTATACAACAGCATCAGTGTCTCGTATCTTCATGGAGAAGATTTTGAGGTTGCATGGTATCCCTCGATGAATCATTTCAGATCGTGATCCAGTGTTCACCTTAGCATTGTGGATGGCTCTTTAACATGATTTGGGAGCACAACTGAACTTTAGTTTGGCATATCATCCAAGATAGATGGTCGGACAAATAGAGTGAATCAAGTGTTGGAGGATATGTTAAGAATGTATGTCATGGATTAGTAGTCTAGATGGGAGGAGTTATTTATTTAGTAGAGTTTGCCTATAATAATGGGTGTAGACACCTAAAATTGTTCAGTCTAATTAAATAAAATCAATACATTCAGCAGATGTGGAAGAATCCATTATGAATCTCCATTTCAATCGATTGATTGAGGAAATAATGAGGAGAGATAGACAATACTTCTTACACATGATGGCACAAAGTGGAGCCAAGATACCTCATGATTTTGACATGTCTCAAATAATGGAACATAGACCTTTGCAACAACCTCACTCCAACATGGATCAAAGGAGACCTAATAGTGGAGGAAATAGAGGACCACACATGGTACCTGAATCACCATCAACTTTGCTTCAAAAACCAGAGGTCCCATATACACATGGTCAAACATATGATACTCACCTTCGCAGACCATTATGGAAGTCTTATGGAGAAAAATATGCTCAATCACATATCAATGCTAAGGATCAACCACCAAAACAATTGGATGTTCAAAGGCATGCTCAAAATTTGGACACAAGGAAACCTCATGTCAAATTTGGGGGCAACACAATGGAACATGACATGCCTATAGAATATGGTATACATGAGCAAAATAGATGTGGGGTTCCTCAACATGAATCTATACCAAGTGCTTCATATATGCCGCATCACTATAGACCTCCTCCATATGAACATGTGTATGATCAATATCATCCATATATGCAACATGCTCCTCCTCCAATTGGTGCCTCAAACATGGGGTATGGTCCAAGAAGTCGATCTCCACCTAAGAGCAATTTGGAGCAACAAATTAGGGACTTACAAAAGAAAATGGAGGACATAAATACACCGAAGCCAACATACACAATGAGAGACATATGTCCATATCCATTCGACAAGAGCATTCCAATGCCTCCATTTCCTACACATTTTGTGACGCCTAAATTTGATAAGTATAGAGGAAAAGGGGATCCTAAGGCGCACATAAGACAGTTTTTCACAGCTTGCATTGAGGTAGCAGCAGAAGAGACATATTTGATGAGATTATTCTCACAAAGCTTAGGTGATCAAGCTATGGAATGGTTCTCCCAACTTCCACCTGGAATTAAGTCATGGGATGACTTAGCAGAGGCATTTATTCAACATTTCTCCTACAATATAGAGACAGACATATCAGTCACTACTTTGTGCAACACCAAGCAAAAAGAGGGAGAGTCTTTTGCATCATTTTTACAAAGATGGAGAAATCTAGCCAGCAGATGCTCTTGTGAAATTCCACAAAAACAAATGGTAGAGATGTTCACACAAAATGTTAACAAAGACATTGGCTATGATCTAAGGAAAGCTTGTTTGTCTACCTTTAAGGACGTCATTGAAAAAGGCTTAGCGACAGAGAAGGTTCTAATTGAACAAGGAGTCATTAAGATATTCAAGGAAAACAAAGATGACTTTAAAGGAAAAGACAAGCCAAGATTTTAGAATAAAAACAAGAACACAGTCAATGATGGTGTTGTTGATGCCAACACAGTGCAACCCAAAGTCATCTTTTCAGGATCAAGTTCTACAAACAGTCAAGTGAATACTCAAACAACTTCAAGATCACGAAGGAAGTACACTCCATTGGGAGAACCACTTGAGTCAGTTTTCAAGAAGTTAGTGGCAAACAAGGTGATCACAGTTCTAGATTTTCCTCCATATGAACCAAAGGTCAAACCAAATTGGTGGAATGATGATGAGTATTGTGAATTTCATAAGAGCAAGGGTCATAAGACAGGAAATTGTCATCGACTGAAGAACATCGTACAGGATCTCATTGATAGAGGTGACATTGAGATTGAGGGACACTCATCCAATCAAGAACATGAGATGTTTAAGGAACCATTCCCAAAACATGACAAAGGAAAAGCTAAAGTCACAGATGATCAAGCTAACTATACTAGAGCACCTTATTCAACTATCAATCACATCTCGATGGACAATCATATCTCCACTATTACCATCAAGGACAAAAACCTTGAGAATCCTCCTCAGAGACCCAAGATTGTCCTAAGAGGTGTTGGATCTTCTTCCGAGCCTACCTCTGAGTGTCATGTTACAATCTGTCGAGGTAAAATTACTTTGCCAGGTGCTTCAACTAAAAACACCGCTTCTTCATCAACTAAACCTAAGTATGACCTTGTAGAACAGTTAGGGAAGACGCCCGCGCTCATCTCCATACTTGAACTCTTACGCATATCCCCCGCTCATAAAGCTATTCTTGACAAAATCTTGAGAGATACTGTTGTTCCTACTGATCTGAACGTGGACCAGTTTCAAGCCATGGTGGGATACCTTTCCATTCCACATTCCCTTACATTCACAGAAGCCGATGACGCCTCCGTAAGTCAGCCACATAATGCACCATTACACATTGAAGCCTTCATACACAAACATAGAATCAAACGAGTCCTGATAGATGGAGGAGCTGGTTTAAACATTTGCACATTAAGCACTATCAAACAATTGGGATATTCCGACAAAGCTGTAAATTCAACAAATCAAATCACCATCAAGGCATATGATGATGAAGAGCACTCATCCAAGGGCACAATACCCTTAGCTCTAAGAATTGGGCCAGTTACAAAGGATGTGGTTTGTCAAGTCCTAGATCTAGACCTCACTTATAATATATTGCTAGGACGTCCTTGGATTCATGAAATGAGGGCAGTCCCATCGACATATCATCAATGCATTAAGTTTCCTCACAATGGAGTCGAAGTAACAGTTAACGATGATCCTAATCCATTCATATATTGCAATAACTTGAGATCACATACGGAAACCATCATTCCCAGTAATCGTGAAGCTGTTCCTTCTTCCGCATACGTTGATCCTGAGTCATTGAAATCTTCGACATCAAAACAAGGTGAGCTTAAAGGCAAATTTCAGGACAAAGGCATGGGAGAATACACTTTAAATCAGACCATGTACTTACGACAAGTCATGAGTTCTCCAAAAGAATATGGAAGACCACATCCTAACAAACAAGTATCCATCATGATACTCGAATGGGACCCTACTGTCTTTCAAAAATGGGGCAAACTGGAGGAGGAAGATCTATACAAAATGCTTTACAAAGACATTGAAGATGACACACAAGATCACATCAATATACCCTGTGAGAAATATGGCAAAGGCTTCAAGATTTTACAAAAATTTGGGTATGATGGAAGAAGCCCTCTTGGGTTACGAAAGGAAGGCATCATTGAACCTTTACAACCTGAATTGACTTTCAAAAAGGAACGCTCGAAGGGACTTGGTTTTCTGACTTCCAAGATCCACACTAAAAGGACAGAAGAAGCATTACAAATCAAAGTTGCCAAAGTTCAACAAGAGGATCGCTATTCCACAGATTCCAACGAATGGGAATGGGGTTCAGACAAATCCTCCAGTGATTATGAGCTCACTGAGACATTCAGAGAGCCAGATGAACCCACAGAAGAAGAGGAATTTTATAAAAAGTTCAGAGTTGGTCAAGAAACAACCCATGAGAATTCCACACAGTCTTCGTCTCAAGGTTCTAGGTTGAAATCACATAGGATGAGAACACCTATCCCAGAATGCACTACTAGTGATGACAATTTGGATTCGCTCGCGATCGAGACTGATGAGGAGAGTGTCATCGATGACCTCGATAATTACCTTGACATACCCGAATATAACCACATCTTCACTCTTAACCCCGCAAACTCCGAAAACATTAAAGGCCTTCCCCTTGTTCATCACCAACTCATTGACTGGGATTATGAAGGACCAGCACAGTTTGACACATTCCAAAATGATGAAGCTGTTATTGACTATCTTGGCATACGAGATGATCTCCCTCCTGGGGACCATAAAGCAGGATACACTATAGAACTCAACAACATGACATATTTTGGCGAGGGTGTTGGACCTTCCAGTCGCAAAAATGTGAAAATAAGAACAAATCAAGGGTCTTATGGTGAAAACTACACTGTGGCGCTATCTGACCCCAAAAAAGTAAAAAAAAAGGACGTATCTGAGGGCGAAAACCTCTCTGAGGCACCCGAAGATGGAAGGCTCGACATTCTCCCAGCATCATATGAGGAAAAGTCATCCATGTTGGTAGAGGAGACTATCAAAACAAACATTAGTATAGAAGAGGTTCCACATAACATATTCCTGGCTAAATCATTGACAGAGTCCAAAAGGTCACAGTTCATAAGTTTCTTTAAGGAACGACAAATCAACTTTGCATGGTCATACGCTGATATGCCTGGACTGGATCCGGATTTGGTAATGCATCATTTGACAGTCAAACCGAGGGCAAAGCTAGTGAAACAGAAATTAAGAAAAATGCATCCACAAGTGGCATTACTAGTCAAAGCAGAACTTGAGAAATTACTCGATGTCGGATTCATACGCCCAATTGATTATCCTGAATGGATATCCAATCTAGTGCCTGTCAGTAAACCAGATCGCAGCATCAGAATATGTACAGATTTCAGAGACATCAACAAAGCTTGTCCAAAAGATGACTTCCCATTACCAAATATTGACTTGATTGTTGATCTCACGGCAGGTCACGAAATGTTATCATTGATGGATGGATTTTCCGGTTATAATCAAATTAGGATTGCACTCGAGGATCAACATAAAACATCATTCACTTGTCCTTGGGGAATTTTTTGCTAGAATGTCATGCCCTTTGGGCTAAAAAATGTAGGTGCTACATATCAAAGAGCAATGACTACTATCTTTCATGATCTCATGCACATAACTATGGAAGATTATGTTGATGATCTCTTGGGTAAATCAGTAGACAGAGATACACATTTGGACATACTTTCAGTCGTCTTTGATCGGTTGGAAAAATACAAAGTAAGATTAAACCCCAAGAAACGTATCTTTGGAGTAACCTCCGGGAAGCTCCTAGGATTCATTGTGTCCAAAAGAGGAATCGAAGCCGATCCAGCAAAGGTCAAGGCTATCTTGGACATGCCACCACCCAGAAATATCAGTCAACTTCGATTCTTACAAGGGAGACTCTAGTCTATACGAAGATTCATAGCACAACTTGTAGATAAGTGTAATCCTTTTCAACACCTGCTACATAAAAATATCAAATTCAAATGGGATGATAATTGTCAATAGGCTTTCCAGACGCTCAAGGATTATCTCTTGAATCTGCCTGTTCTGATGCCACCAGTTCCAGATCAGCCTTTGCTACTATACATATCAGCTACTCCAACAGCATTGGGAGCACTCTTAGCACAACAAATTGTTGGGGGCAAGGAAAAGGCCGTATACTATATTAGTCGCACATTGGTGGGATATGAGCTAAACTACACACCAATCAAGCAGGCATGTCTCGTCATGGTCTTTGCTTCACAAAAATTACGACATTACATGCTCACTCATAAGACTAAGTTGGTTGCAAGAATTGATCCATTAAAATACCTTCTCAATAAAGCAACACTTACGGGGCGATTGGCTAAATGGGTAATGATCCTGAGTGAATTCGACATCGAGTATGTGGACAGAAAAGCAATAAAAGGACAAGCCATCACAGATTAGTTAGCAGATGCCCCCATGATTGATGATGTTCCTCTAAATTCAGAATTTTCAGATGAATTCATTTTAACAGTATCACATGCAAAGCCATGGCAACTGTACTTTGACGACTCATACACATAGCATGGGGCAGGAGCTGGTATTCTCTTTATAAGTCCTCAAAGGGATTCTATACCAAAATCATACCGCTTATCATTTCCTTGCACTAACAATATAGCGGAATATGAGGCATTAACAACCGGATTACGGATTGCAGTTCAGTGGAAGATCCAAGAACTTTATGTTTTTGGGGATTCTCAACTTGTCATCCGTCAAGCAACTGATGATTACCAAACAAAAGATGAAAAGTTAATGCCTTACAAACAAATGGTGGATGAACTAAAACAATACTTCACAAGGATAGATTTTGAGTAGATACCAAGAGAGCAAAATCACGTCGCAGATGCCATGGCTACAATTGCTTCATTGATCGATTTACTTCCAAATGAGACCTGCTATGAGTTCTTGGTGGATAACCTTTTGGTTCCATCATATGAGATCACTCCTACTGAAATGATATGTGTTGTTGGTCTTGAATCCCAGTTATATGGTTCCATCTTCACATATCTTCGCGACAATATCCTACCTCCTGATCTATCAAATAACCAACGTCGCACCTTCATTCGCCAATCCTCTCGATATGTCATTTTAGCTGATATCCTATACCGGCGAGGTCTAGATGGCACTCTTCTTAGATGTCTAGAAAGCGACGAAGCTCAGATTGCGTTACGTGAAGTGCATGAAGGGATATGTGGTCCACATGCTAGTGGTCCTACCTTGGCCAAGAAACTCATTAGGACTGGATATTACTGGCCCAATATGGAAAAAGACTCATATCAGTTTGTCAAGAAATATAAGCAATGTCAAATTCATGGAGACCTCATACATGTGCCAGCACAAGAACTACAGCCACTTGCGTCTCCATGGCCCTTTTGTCAATGGGGACTTGATCTCATAGGCAAGATTCACCCTCCTTCTTCCAATGGTCATAAATTCATTATCACAGCCACAGAGTATTTCACAAAGTGGATTGAAGCCGTACCTCTCACACAAGTCACTGGAAAACAGATTGCCACCTTCATCCTTAACTATATCATTTGCCGATATGGTATCCCTGTTTCCATTATCACTGATAATGGGCGGCCCTTCAAAAATTAGGATGTTCGTGAACTCTATGACCGCTTCCATATTTCCCATCGTTTCTCCACACCATATTACCCCCAAGGTAATGGCCAAGCTGAGGCGTCTAATAAAACAATCCTTAAAATCCTCAAGAAGACAGTCGACGATGCTAGCCGTAATTGGCATATCCAACTCAATCCTGCACTTTGGGCCTATCGCACAAGTGTCCGCACACCTACAGGAGCTACACCCTATTCACTAGTCTATGGTTTTGAAGCCATCTTGCCTATTGAGGTCGAGCTACCCTCTTTACGGGTCTCTTTGCAAAACATCATCACTGATGAAGATTACAGAGTCTCTCGCTTACAAGAACTGGAACTGCTAGATGAACGGAGACAAACTGCTTTTAATCATCTCAAGGCTTACCAACAACGAATGAGTCGCAGCTACAATCACAAAGTCAAGCCTCGCACATTTGAGGTAGGTGACTTGGTTCTCCGAGAAAACCCCAAGAATCAGCAAGACAGAGAGAAGAAGGGCAAGTTCGAACCAAATTGGCTTGGTCCATACATCATCACAGTAGTATATGGCTCTGGGGCATATCAACTCTCAACTACAGAAGGTGAACCTTTGGAGGATCCTATCAATAACATGCACCTTCGCAAGTTCTACACATAGCTCTTCAGAATATCCTAATTCAAAAAAAATACAAAAAAAATCAAAAAAATTCAAAAAATACAAAAAAAAATCAAAAAAATTCAAAATACAAATAAAAATTATAAAACAAAAAATTGTTACTTGGTAAAAACCTGGCAAACAGGCGCCTTGTGACACAAAAAACATTGAAAAATCGAAAAAAGTAAAGAGAAATAATTTCGTCCAACGGTGAAAACCACTTCGGTGGCACCTTGGGCAAGTACCATAGTGAAAACTGGGTCACCAGCGCCATACGTAGAGACATTGCTCCTCCCTCCTTCGGGATTCTCTTTCATCATTTCACTTTGCACACACTCACAACCTATTTGTTCATAATAAACTTACCCATTCCCATCATGGCTTGTTATTGATCTACTCAAGATTGGTTAGCCATTCATAAAAAATCATCCCTTTCCATCCATAATAAACCAGATCCTATCTGTGGCTAAGGCAAATCCTATGTCTAGTAATGGGTGTGGAACTGAGAACATCACATGTTTCAAGGAGTACAGTTTCTTCCAGCTTCCTTCAGTCTATCCGCGCACAAAGCCGCAATAAAGCAACATCTGCGTCGCCAGTCTGCAATAAAGCTTCATCTTCTCCGCAATAAAGTATCAGCTTCATGGATTCAGTCAGTTTCAGATGAGATACAACAGCAACAATGGGCTTCAACAAAATCAAATCTTTCAACAGACTCAGACAACATTATGGTTCAGTGCTATCTATCCTTTCTGCGAAAGTAAACATTGTGACCACAATCAAATAAGACTTATACAAGTGACAAGAGACACTGAACTTGAGGACTACAGTGGATGTTGGTGTAGAGTCTTGGTTTTCTTTTGATTTTATCTTTTGGTGACATGTCTTTTAGCTTTTCCGGGATGTCTCTGACTAGAGATTCTATCTCCAAGATGTCTTTGACTAGAAAGGCGAGGATGGGGTATCGTCACCTATTTGTATTTGCTGTCTGTGGATTGTCTTTTAGTAATGCTATGACTTGTCCAAGGATATGAGGACACTGTGAGTCTAGTGTGAACTGGGGCATTCCTTGTTTGTGACTGTCTTATCTCCATGCAAACAGGTACAATGACTTTCTGGGTCGAACATATGCCTCGATTGTCATAACCTATTTTGCCATAATAAAGCTCAATGATGATAACGCACAAGAAGCTCTTTCACGTTCATATCTTCTATCTTTCATCCCCCTTTCTTGATTGACTTCCATCGTCCTTCTCAAGTCCCTGTAGCCTGCTATCACATGACTGAGTATAATGACAAACCAAAAACATTTGCATGTCATATAGTTGCACCTGCATTACCACATATAAGCATTTCATACATACATATAGATATCACAACTGCATCACATCCTGCATACAACACCTGTTAGCACAATTTACATTTGCATTATCATATTCATTTACATTCCATACATTCACATTTGCATCATGCATATACAACATAAAAGAACAAAAATATGGCATTTCATACATCATTAAACATCTCATCACATAGGTACACATGCATATAGTTGCCGCAAAGATGAATCATCTCATATATATAATCAAAAGTGTCATGATACAATGATGTCAAAATCATATGGCTACAAGCACCTGCAGGTGTCTACATCATCATACAAAAAATGGTACAAAACTGATACAATGGGAGCCCTCTATGATGAACTCCCTCCCTCGGAGCCGCCTAGCCTCGATGGAATCTAAGCCCCTGAAGGACCTGCCCCGGGATCACCCTGCCTATCTCCTCTATATGGTGGTGGTGGTGGACCCATGACCCCACCACTTGATGTTTGTCTCCTCCGGCTCCCCCCCGTAGCTGTCGCTGTGCGCGACGGTCTATGGAAGCTCCTTTCCTGTTGATCTGCTGGCACTGCACCATAGTAGAGGTCCCTCCAGTAGCCTATCTCCTCTCCTGCCCGCAGGACATATGCATATCCTGCCCCTGTGTCCTCCGTCGCCTGTCTCCCTGCCCTCAGTGCTATCTCAGCCTCTGTATAGCGCTGGATCGCCTGATCTCTCTCCCGCTCAGTATCTCTGAGCCTCGTCCTGAGCCGATCCCTCTCCCTCTCTAGCTCCTAAATCTCATCTACCTGTCCCTGGCAGATCCCCCTGAGCTCAATCAACTCATCCTCCTCTGGGTCAGCCCCCTCTGCCTCTGCCTGTGGCTCCCCCTCTGCGGGTGCCTGCCCCTGTATCTGTACCTGTACTGGTGCCTGTACGGGTACCTGTCCCTGTACATGCCTCTGTGCCTGTACTGGCACCTGTCCCTGTACCTGTCCCTGTCTGGGACCCTATATTGCTGGTACCTGTAGCGGCAATCCACCGCGACCCCTCACCACCCGAGTCGGTCTCTCCTCATCAACCTCCCTCCGAGGTGCAACCCTCCTCTTTCCAACTACTCCCCTCCTCCTCCGTCGACCTCGACCCCCATCACCTCCACCGTCATCATCATCACCCCCACCATCTCCCTCCAATGCTTCTCCTGGATCTGTCAACCGTGGGAATGGATGCTCTGCCCAATAGGCTGTATACTCAGCATCTATGCCGGCATCCTCGATCTCTGGCCACATGTCCCAGGGTAGAGGTATCATCTCCACCAGCTGTGTCACTGCCTGATCATACGACAGCAATGGCCCAAACTGTGCCTGATCCCTGACTCTGCGGGCATACATGCCTAATCCCCGGGGCATCCTCTGAATCCGACCAAACTGTCGGCCAATCCTGTCCACCAGCTACCTCTCTAGCACATAGGGCGTCCGCCCAATTAGGTACCTACTCCGAAAGGTGTACGGTAGCTCAACTGCGTCATCCTCCCACTACTCGCAGCCTAGATAAGGTCACCATATGACCTCATCAATGTCATCACTCACTCGCCGCCAGTACTCTAGCCTGCCAATCTGTGGCTGCGAAGTGTTCATATCATATAAAGGCACGAAGCTGCGCCCATGTCCCCTGCCTCTGAAGTGTATCAGCCTCGTCACTGGCAGATGCTCGTAAGCCCACACCTGCAGCAGTGTCACCCTGCAGCCCAATCCCACTGACCCGTGATAAACAAACTGGTGAAGCTCGTAATACAAATGGGCCAGCACACACGGTCCCCAGGCATATCTGGTGTGCTGTGTCACCAGTGTCTCTAGTGCTCCCCCCCAGCCCACTGATAGCTCCTTCGATCACTGCCGGTAATGCTAACCCTGTGGCTGTCATGGTGTCTCATGCCACATGTCCTGCCCTCATCTCCAATCTAGGGTCCTGGAATACTCGTCTCAGGGCCTTTCTGTCGCCATCTCAATCGTATGGGATCAGCTCCCCATCGATCGACACCCGCAGAATCCTGTAAACATCCTCCAGGGTGACTGTCATCTCACCCATAGGCAAATGGAATGTGCACGTCTCAGAGTGCCATCTCTCAGCTAGCGCAGTCAGCAAACCCATGTTTGCCCGAAACTCAGGCACATATAGCACATGTCTCAAACCCATCTCCTCGATGGCAGCTCGGTCCTCGAACGACAACTCCGGTCGCAACCTCTGTGTCGACGGGAATCTCTCCCGTGACTCTAGCATCGGCAAATACTCCTGCAGTCAAGCAAATCAATCATGTCAGTTTTAGTGGCATTCACTGTTTATCACAAAATGCTACTTTTTATCTAAATGCATATGGCTATCTATTCTAGTGACACTCACTGTTCATCACAAAGTGTTGCTTCTATCCTAGTGACACTCACTGTTCATCACAAAGTGTTGCTTCTATCCTAGTGACACTCACTGTTCATCACAAAGTGTTGCTTCTATCCTAGTAGTACTCCATGTTCATCACAAAGTACTACGTGCGTGACACTCCCTGTTCATCACAAAGTGTTATTCACATTTGCACTCCCTGTTCATCACAAAGTGCTGCTCATACTTTGGGTACTCCCTGTTCATCACAAAGTACTCTATCTTGGTACTCACTATTCATCACAAAGTGCCTTGATCTATCCTAGTCTTCCTAGAGGACCTTCTTGAGTGTATCCTCTCTGCATCTTATCCAATCAACAACATATGTTCATCACAGAACTGCCGATTTGACCTAGAAGACCAAACTTGCATTTTTCAATGCAAACGCGCTTACATTACATAAACGCGCCTACAGACTGCATAGACGCGCCTACACAACACAGACGCGCCTGCATAACACAAACATGCCTATGTCGGGCATAAACGCGACTAGATTATGCAGACGCCCCTGCACATCGCAGACGCGCCCGCATTCAACGCAGACGCAGTTCCAGACACAGACGTGTCTGGCACCGACACAGACGCGCCTGGCGGACACAGACGCGCCTGGCACCGACGCAGACGCGGTTAGACGGTTTTTGACATTTTTCAACTCTACTTCTAAGCACATTTATTGACTTATTCGACATGCATTAATGACAAAATTAAATGCGTCAAAGTACAAGGAGGTTTGGTGGTACTTACCAACTCTCCTGCCTCTGCTGGCCTCTGAAATCGGCGAACACGGTCGAATCTATGCACGAAAGCCATCGCTGCTGACTGTTGCTGCTCTTTTCTCGCTCTGCACTTTGATCTCATGAAGGTGTAGATGACAATGAGGATGTATTTTCCCCTGTGGTCTATCTTATAGCCTACCCTAGCCTTAGCCTTCATTTCCCGAGTCAGTCTTCATTATCCCGTGACTGTCACTTTATCCGGTCAGTCCATTCTAGCCTTTCTTTCTTATCAAGAGATTGTCTGCAATCTTTTCAGACATTTTCATCCAATCTCTCGAGGGGGCATATCATTGCCATTCTGGGGCAACTCTGTATCGGTTCATCTTATCTTCTTTGAAACAACGTGACAAGCTGCATTGTCTCAAAGAGGGGCAAAATGTAGACACCTAAAATTGTCCAGTCTAATTAAATAAATATTTTATTTATTTAATTACCTAAGCCTAATTCTTCTATTAATTAAATAAATCTTTATTTATTTAATTCATTCATTTATCCTCTTCTAACCTTATTTCTCATTTAAATAAATATATTTATTTATTTAAATTATCCTTTTCCTAAATTAAATAAATATCTTATTTATTTAATTGATCTCATTTCTTCTATTAATTAAATAAATCTTTATTTATTTAATTAATTCATTAGCTTTTTCTACACATGACACATGTCATTCATCTCTTAATTCTTACACTACCTACCTCTTTCATTATTTCACTATTTCTTCTACCTACCCTCTAATCATAGCCGACCTCTTTTTACACCTCTCAATCTTATCCCTCCATTTCATATAGTGTCTTCTATTTAAGGAGATGCTTCCTTCATTATCAAACCCTAATCATTCATCCTAATCAAGCATTCTAATGACTTAATGCCCTAATGATCATTTTGACTACACTACGATCCTGCTTGCAACCACATTCCATTCTTTGTTGAGCTCTTGTGCACATAAAATCTGAGAGCAAATATATCAAACAAGATCAATGGAGATAGGAAGAATGGAGATCAAAACCCTATTGGACATGTGATGGTATAATCTTTGTGATTTCATGTGATTTGCATTGTCTTAGGTAATCTTCATATGTTATGGTGGATCCTTGTTGATTGTTAGGCTAGGGTTTGGTGGTTGAATTCATTTAGCCTTTCAATATTGTTATTATTGTTATCCATTTTCACCATATACAATAGATATCATAGTTTTATTGGTATGTCTCCTTTCCAGGCATTATATGGTAGGCCTTTTTGCACACCCTTGAGTTGGGACAGATTGGAGGATAGAGTAATACTTGGTTCAAAGATGTTGCAGGATATGGAGCAATAGGTGATGCGTATCAAAGAGCATTTGGCAGCAACACAGGCTAGACAAAAGAAATATGCAGATGCTTACCGTGTGGATAGACATTTTGTGGTTGGGGATAAGGTATTTTTTAGAGTATGTTCGCGAAAGAGTCCAATCCATTATGTGAAAGGCTCTAAGTTGGCACCTCTATTTTTAGGACCTTTTGAGATTTTGGAGCGGGTGGGTCCTGTAGCATATCGCCTTGCCTTTCCGCCCAGCTTTTCCCATATTCATCATGTATTTCATGTGTCTATTTTGAGGCTTTATCATCTTGATATATTGCATATTTTGTATTGGCATGCATTACAGGTCGAGGATGAGCAACTTTCTCTGGAGCCCATGCACATTCTTCGACATCGAGGGCTGACACTCAGTGGCCAAGTCATGGAGCAAGTAAGGGTCCAATGGGACCTAGGTGATGATTCTTCAGCGACTTGGGAGGATACAGCATGAATGAGAGAGTTGTACCCCTATTTGTTCTTAGGCTTGCAGGAGTAAGCCTAGGCAAAGGGGGGGAGGATGTAGTGTCCCTCCTAGATTTACATTTTGATTCATGATTCAATAGACTTATCTAGACTTATGATGATATTTTGATGATGATTATGGGTTTATTCCTATGCTACATGGACATATGATATATTGATGACTTTTGATGATCTATGTGATGGATGACATGTTATGATTACTCGATGGATGATATTTTTTGATAGACATATGTATTCAAGATTCTTATGTGATTTATATTATTTCATGATATATTATGATGATACTAACCCTACTTCATGATGATAATTTTATGAGATGTGTTTGTATTCAGTGATTGTCTTCGTGAAAGGGATGATGCTTTATCACTCATCCCGAGCATGATAACATGTTGTGATTCTCTTTCACTTCCCTACTACTATGATGTTGTATATATATATATATATATGCTCTTTTGTGTTTATCGATCAATGCAGGATTGCAGGTACCAGACATGGACTCCTCCTG
The DNA here is from genome assembly GCF_030272615.1 of Cryptomeria japonica. Taxonomy (NCBI): domain Eukaryota; kingdom Viridiplantae; phylum Streptophyta; class Pinopsida; order Cupressales; family Cupressaceae; genus Cryptomeria; species Cryptomeria japonica. Next base: position 545,508,112 of record NC_081405.1, read on the forward strand.
GTCTTACAAATCTGAGCATGTCCAAATCCTAATGGCAGTTGTTGGAGATGACTTGGTTTTCCTTCACCTACTCATGATCTTGTATGCTCACCTTATCAGTCTTGTCGATTGTAAGTGTTGTCCAATTTTGAGTCAGTATCTCATTTTATCTGTGATGTTGGTTATGTGTGTGTGTATGGTTCAGCTTGGATTAGATTAATTATCCTATGGTTGGATAATGTTTGTTTAATTAAAATTATAATTAATTAATAGATATTTGATTTATTATTGGTGAATTTATTAATGTTTCATTTATTAATTAATTGTTTTATTTTGGATTTAACTGATTTATTGCCTATTGTTTTATTTAATTATTTTTATCCTTTTGATTTATTGTTGATTGATTAATTTTAATTTATTTTAGATATAGTTATAGAGTTGATTAATTAATTAATAATTACAAAAGTATAAAGCCTATTTCTATTCCTACACCCCTAAAAAGTAATAATATTAATATATTGTTTTTACTATGCATGGGAGGTGTAAAAATAAATAGTTAATTTTACCTACCCTCCTATTTGATTGGGCGAATTTAAATTTGTTGGTAGAAAATATAATAAATATTCTTACCTTGGAACTATACATGGTAGGTAAGAAATATTATTTTTATGGATTTATTTGATTGGTTGATAGTTTTCTCTAGAAATCCTTTTATTTGGCTTCTTATAGCTATTTGGGGGTTACTAGCGGGAACTATTTTGGATTTTGGATTTGTGTTTTTTATTTGGATTGAATATTTTGGAGTGGTTTTGGATTCAGCATTTCTTCCTCTTCGATTCGACTCTTTTGGATTGTGATTTGAAGGTCAGTGGATTTTTAATTTTTCCATTCATGTTTTCAGAGAATGCTTCCTTCCTGAGAAAATATGTTTGTCGTGTCTACAACTTAAAGATTGATTGGGGATTGCTTTATTTTGGTTTGATAAGGAATGGTTAGCTTTGTAGGGAAAGATTGCTTCTCTATTGTGAATTGTTATTGTGAATTTTCTCTGTGAAATTCTCTTGAGCGTGTTTTCCAGAAATGTTACATCTCTGAAATGTTAAAATGAAAATGGGTCTTGTGCATATGTATGTTGATGATTCTAGTATGTTTTAAGAGTGTTTTGGATATCTATTTGTGTATTGTGTTCTTGTGAACTCGTAGTTGAGATAGGAGTTATTTTCTTTGGTTTGAATGTGTCAGTTCCATTGTAAGAGCTCCTAAAGCTCACAGTGAGTGTCCATGTCATATTTAGGTATTTGTAATGTTGTTGCTAGAGTTATTGGAATGTTTGGAAATGTTTTGGTTTAATTCTTTTGGCCTATGTAGAGATTAGGTGCTCTCATTTTCTCTTTGAATTTAAAATGTAATATTAGCCAAAATGCTTATCCACTGAGTTACAAACTCATTCCTGTGAGTTGCATTTTATGCATAAACCATGTGTACACACTTCTGATGCTTATCCAACCTCTTGGTCATGCCCATGAGGTCATTTTTGTCTCTTGAGTCAATATGGACAACTACTTTACCTTCAGGATCCTTCAAACTTGAATTATTGCATACTTTACTAGAAACGCCACCAAATAAACAAGAAACACCACCATACTAACCAAGAAAATCAGCCTATCTACCAATAATATGGCTATGCATACCAAAAATTCCATTGTTTAGACCCAAAGAGCTGACAAACTAACTAGGAGAGCTAACCTACATATTGAGAAAGTTGACCTATGGACTCAAAACATTGACCAATGGACCAGAATCGCTGTGAAATGAACCAAAAACGCTATGCTAGGTACCAAAAACGCTGCCCTACAAACTAGGAATGCCACTATGCATACCAAGAGAGCTAAATTGTTCCAAAATGCCCAGAAAGGTCAATTTTAGTGTTGTAAAGCCCTAGTTTGGATTGTGTGATGTTTCCAGAGGCATGTGAAGTCTGCATTGAGTAATTTTTACCAGTTCATGATGTTATATGATGTTTCATGATATATTTTTTCTTCGATATGTGGAATCATGCCCCACTATTGAGGAGTTTCCTTATGCAAAAGTTTGCTCCAGTAAGAGGTTCTTGCCTTGTTGTTTGAGGATTTTTTCTATGACTTGAGTGGGATGTTTTGTACCTCGCTATTGAGGATTTGCAGCAGTTTATGATGTGCTTATGTTTCACTTTCTTTCTTTGGTACTATGCCTATGAGGCATTTGTGTAGGCCTTATGCTTGTAATGGTTTATATGTATGCTTTATGTGGAGTATGTGCTCAGTGATGTTATATGTTCTTGAAGACCTCTTTGTGAGTATTATTTCATGTGTTGTTATGTCATTTTATGTGGTACCCTATGGATTAGAATATGATTAGGGGAAGTGGGCTTCCTTGTGATGATCAGGGTCACGTGAGTTAGGTTGCTTGGCACCTAGACCACCAGGGCACAATGGGAGTTTTCCTCTTTATAATTTAATGATAACATGTAATAATTGATTGGGTTTGGGTTTCACCTAACAAGATAATTCTATTTGGTTGGGACATATGAGATGGAAAGCTAATCTCCCTTGTACTTGTAAAGCGGAAAATCGAACCCTAGGTGTTCCCCCACTCCAAGGAGAGAGAAAGGAGGTCACTAGGGTTGACGGTTTTCACTTAGGAGAGACTTTACATTCAAAAGAGGCGCTGAAACTCACAAGATCCAATCCCACACAATGCAAGATTGAATTCTAAATGAGTTTCAAGGGTTGAGACATCAAGGATACCCTCTTTTGTAAAGAATGTAGATAGAAGGATTGAACTAGGAGTGTATGTAAAAGTAAGAAAGATTCACTTGTAGACGGAGATAGGGACACGGGATGAAGCTACGGACCTGAAATTAGTAGTAAAATGTCGATACGATGCTGTCCTGCAAGTTTGAGCGAAAGTTGATGGGACGATGGCACCCGGAGTGCACACGGTCCTCCGAAAAATCCGCGAAACGAAGGGGGATCTGTTCGTCTCTGCACAAGGATTCCAGATCTTCAATTACAGCTGCGTACCTGCAACCTACACACAGAAAAGAGAGGACAATTGGGGGGTTAGGGATTAGGGGTTTTCCTTCAGGTCAAACCCCGGTTTTGGAATTAACCAAGAAATGAGAATGCTGTAAATGTAAATGTTTGTAATATAATCAAGTATTGATACCTTGTTGTAAGAATGTTTGTATTCTTACATGCGAAGGTGTAATGATTTCGTATGTTGTAGGTTGTAGGTGATCTCCTCTTCAATGGTTGAATCCTTGTCTTGAATGCAACACCTAGCCTTGAATGGAGACTTAATGCTTGAATGCTTGAATGTTTGAATGTTTGAATATTGCTTCCGCCTCTTGCATACATATGTTTTTTTCTCCTTTTTCCTTTTTTGCTTCCTCAAATGGGAGGGGAAATGTCATTTATATACTTGTCAATTAGGGTTAGGAGACTGATTTTTCTGACCTTAGGCCGACCTAGGAGCATTATTTTCCAAATTGCAAACTTGAAGACCCGATGCCCAATAAGAGACCGGGCCCAAAATAGGGCCAGGGACCAGGGTGCTGGGCGCCATGGTCCTGGGGGACCAGGGCGCTAGGCACCATGGTCCTGAAGGACCAAGGCGCTAGGCGCCATGGTCCTGAAGGACCAGGGCGCTGGGTGCCAAGGTCCCACCTCCCGGGACAGCAGGGTGCAAGGAGGGTCAGGCCAAGGTGCAGAAAGATGCAGTTTTTGATGTCGTAAGCAGGGTTCGGGGTCTCCATTCAGGTTCAATGTTGCGCCACCATCGTGAAGACCCAAATGCAGTCAAAATTACAAGTGTCGCAATTTTACGACGCTACATTTAGCCCCCACTTTAGTAGGAGTATAAGCGTACGCCCATACTTCTGGTAAAGTACAAGGAAACAACATTGAAAGACTTTCACCACGTCAAGGAGGTAAGATACACCAAGCCCCCAGTGGACTAAGGATCTTATGACTTCAATTGGCAAAGTAAAAGGTAAGATCATGAGGGAGAACCATGACTGTCAGTAGTAAGGTTCCCTCACTATGAGTCATGCAAGAAAAATACCAAAAATTTTCAAGGAAAAACTAAGTTCGCCAAGAAATTTTCAAGTATCTTGAAGAGATATGAACAGAGTGTATGCCCCCTACGTTAAAGCGATCGCACACGCCTCATCGGGGGTGATTGCTTTAAGGTAGTGATACACATAAGAAATGAGAAGGGAAAGGAGCTTGTTATCACAAAGATTTAGCCCCCAAGTGTGAGATAAACCCAAGGATAATAGACACAAAACACAAAGCACGAGGTGACTTCGCTTTCCTTAGGGTCAGTATGTTGTATGATAATTCATGTATATCATATGTATGTATGCATAATTGTTCTTCATTCCCCAATCAAGGAAGGTCACCTAGAAGAAGGGAGCACATGTGTCTTTTGAGCCAACATGAGAGAGACCAAAAGAGATCTCAATGCTTTGCATCGTCCTCGAGTAGACAACACTAAGGACAACAAATAGAAGAATGAAAATAACACATAGAAGAAGTAACAAAAGAGATCAAGAGAGGAGGAGAGAGTCTGCTATGCTAATGAACTAGTTTAGCACGTCATCCACCCCTCGATCTTGCTGATCAATATTTCGGGAAGGCAGGAAACACGCTAGAGGAGGAACATCCAACACAGCAGATGGAGCTATCACAAGATCCAAAAAAGGGCTATGTTCATGTTCCAAGCCACATTGTTCTTGTCTAGGAGCTAGGATAAGTGCTTTAGAAAATTCGTTAGATAAATGGTTATCGACATCAACATATTCATATTCACTATCAGAAGAAAGAGGAGTAACATTTTCATCATGAATAACATTTTCATCTATATCATCATCAAGATTTATAAAAATAGGATCTTTAACTTGCACAGGATCAAAACCATCATGCATCTTATGTTTAGGAGATTTTGGCTCAATTTTCGGCTGAGGAGGAAATGGAATAATACTAGCTGAAGGTGTTTTTGGGGATTGCAAAGTTTGGGAAACAGTTGCACGAGCTCTAAGACGACGCTTTCATCGGTGTTCACGCGCAGAACGATTTCGTCTAGTCTTAGTAGGAAGTTGAGAAGATTGAGGAGAAAGAATTTTCTCATCCTTATCACTTGGGTGTTTAGGTTGTGGTCTCTTAGGTTGAATAATAGGAGAAGAGGAAGGTCTCTTCTCTCTATAAGAGGAAGGAGGAGGAACTGCTCCATATAAAGGAGGAATATCTGGTTTAGGAAGGAGACCAAGTCCATCATGATGAGGAGGTATAGGTCTACCTTTAGAAAGTTTATTAGACATAGACATAGTCACATCCATAGGGATGGGTTGCGAATCTTCTTGAGGAAAGACATTAGTTTTATCTTTCAAAGGAAGAACTTCCTTCTCAAGAATGATAGGAATATCAAGTTTGGGTGTTCTAGGTTCACTTAGAGATAGGATCATACCTTTTTTCCACTTTTGATAAGATTTGAAAAGATGATCACTTCGCGGTGGAAGAGATTGAAATTGTTTAGGCCAAAAATAATCAATAGGAACGTTAGAAGTTCTTTCAGCTGGTTTAAAGAGACTATGATTGACAGTAACAACTTCACCATTATGGGGAAATTTCAAACACTTGTGAATAGGAGAAGCAATAGCTTTCATGGAAGATAACCAAGGATAGCCTAGCTTCACACGAAATTGTTCGGATGATGGAATAATAGCAAATCTCACATCAAGGGATTTGTTATGGACCTCAATAGGTAATGTAATAGAACCAATTGCAGGAGAAGAAAATGCATCAAATAATTTCACAACCACATTTGTTTTGTCATAGATCACTTGATTCAATTGTAAAGTAAAAAGAAATTCTTCAGTAATGACATTAACCATACAAGAAGGATCAATAAGCACTCCACGACAAGGTGTATTTTTTACTTTTGCAACTATATATAAAGGACCATCAGGTGCCCTGATAGTTTCACTGGAATCAAATGTGATGGAAGGTTCTTTAGGGATTTTCTGCTGCTCCACAAAGTTAATCACATTCGGAGTCATAGACACAAGACCATCAGGTGAGAAAGAGGAATCATTAGTCTCAATCACATTAGAGGTATGAGAAGGTAATGGATCAGTAAAAATCTTAAGATTTTGGTTAGGAGGAGCTACAGATGTGTTGCCTTTATCATTCACACCTGAAATAGAGATAGTATTATTATCAATCAAATCTTGAATTTTACCCTTTAAAGAAAAACATTTTTCAGTATCATGCCCAGGTTGATGATGGAATTGACAAAAAGATTTGTTATCAAAATAGGGTGAATTAATCTTTGCAGGATCTATTTGCTTTATAGGAGGGAGAATAAGCACATTTTGTTCCAATAACTTATTCATAATACTATGCAATGATTCATTCAAAGGAGTAAACTTTCTTTCTTTCTTGAAAAACTTAGAAATGGGAGGCACACCTGATGCTGCATTCACATTGTTGTTGGTGATGTTTTCATTAAACTTAATGAACTTTTTGTTCGGTTTAAACTTCCCAAATGGTTGTTGACTACTATCACCCTTATCACTCGGAGCCATAGGATTTTCTTGTTCCATTTGACTCACAGTCAGTTGATAATTGTGAAGAGTTGCACACAACTGTTGGAAAGAAGTAAACTCAGAAAACAGAAGTTTTTCTCTAATATCTTTTTGTAAATTAGAAATAAAGATTCTTTGAATATCATTGTCAGGTACTGGAAAAGAAATTTGAGCACACAAATGCTTGTATCTACCACTGAAATCAGTCACTTTTTCTTTAACACCTTGTTTACAATGCATTAAATCAATCAAAGTAACTTTAGGACTTATATTGTTTTGAAATTGTTGAATAAAAGCATTTGCAAGTTGTTGGAAAGAAGTAATAGAATAGGAAGGCAACGAGCAATACCATTGTAGAGCCTTATCTCTTAATGTTCTAGTAAATAGTTTTGCAAGCAACCTTTGGTCATGAGCAAAATCGGTACATATTGTTTGAAAGGTCTTAACATGTGTTAGAGGATCACCTTTACCATTATAAAGTTCCAACTGGGGGATTTCAACATGCTTAGGGGGGATAGCTCGAACAATGTCAAGAGAAAGTGGGCTCGCAACATCAAATGTGGGCACACTAAACTTAGATTGATTCATAGAGGCAATTTGTTGCTGTAAAGAAGAGACAATTTGTGCAAGATTGTTAATGGTTGCTTCAGTCGAAGGGTTCATATTAGACATGTTATATTGTGATGGAGGTATTATGTTATTGAAGGAAGGTATTGATTGAGAGTAAGGTGGCGGGATACTATGATAGTTAGTCATAGGAGATGATTGGAAAGAAGGAACACTACAAGGAGGAATGGAATGGTTAAATGAATTGGTCCCTTGCGTCATGTTCATTTGTGGAGATGTAATAGGGACACTCATTGAAGGAATGAATGAGGAAGTCGGATTGAATGAAGGAAGAGGGTTGATTGAAGAAGAAGGATTGCCCCCATGACTGGTGATCATAGGTGGAATGTTTTGTATTGAAGTAGTCATTATGTTTGATGTAAAAGTAGGTATACTAGCAATAGAAGTTGTCAAAGGGGTAGAATGATTGACTTGAGTAGGAGGTTGTGTATAACCTAAAGTTTCGGCACAACTCTTCATAGGCATCACATTCGAATCCACAATGTGTGCAATACTACACAAAATATCAATTCCATTCTTATCACTTTGAACCATACATTTTAGAGCCTCAATTAATGAAAGAGCTTGACTATCGGGATATTCTTGAGACATCCATTGCTGAAAATCATCAAATTGGTTATCCAATTTTGAAAGTTGCTCTACAAAAACCTCATGGAGAGCTTCTTCATCATTAAGAGGATTAGAGGAATTACCCATGTCCTCGTTAAAAAGGCCATTCAAATTAGGTTCCATCTCCTCAGTAATTAAACCTTGGAAAGACTTAATTCTAAGGCTTCGTCTAACAGGAATAGTGTAAGTAGGGCTTATTGTTGTAAAACTCATGCACTAGAGAGAGAGAGAGAGAGAAGATTTTGAATTTTGAAAATAAAGTTGGCAAAATTGAACAATGAGATAATGATAATCCAATTTGAATTTTGTGAAAGAAGAGGGAAACACAACTTCCAAGAAAGGTAGGCACAATTGAAAATTAGGGCCAAGGGGGTAGCACTTAATTTTAATTGTTATCTTGAAAATTGAGATCTTGAGTTTTGAATTTAGAGGTAGCAAATTTCAATAAAATCAGCCAATCTCCTAGATTTAAGCTGTTAAATGCAATCATGACAATCTCCCGAAGTTTCAGAAAAAATGTCGGGGACCGTGGCGAACGGAGTGCACACGATCCTCGCAACTTTTTTCGAAATTTTCAGGAATGAAAGTTATGATGATTTTAAAGCTAATCTGAAAAAATTGAGTGATTTTACGATCTATAGATAGGCCAAATTAAAGTTGCAATCTTAGAATTGAACCCTACCAAGATTGTTGAAAAATGCAAAATTTGAATCTTGAAAAAGAGAGGGAAACTGAAATTTTGAATTTTATGATTTTAGAGGGGATACTAAAAGCAATGCAAGCTTTGAAATTTAAAAGTTGACTCAATTTCATGCAAAATTCAATTTTGAAAGTGGAAATCAAGGTTGTTGCAATTAAACACTTAATTTCAAAAGTCACAAATTGCAAAAAAATTGAATAAAGCACTGAAACTTTGAATGAATGCCAACACACTTTTCAGATTTAGGACTGTAAGAAACACAATTTTAACACAAAAATTCAATTTCAACAATTTTTGAATGATTATAAGCCTTAATCCAAGCAATCACTAGACCAACTTTGACTTTAATTTTGAAAGGGTTAGAATTGATGAAATCAGCCTAGATTCTCGATTCTAACAGAAAAATACAGTAAGATCTAGCTCCCGAAATTTTAGAAAAAATGTCGGGGACGATGGCGCTCGGGGTGCACACGGTCCTCGCAACTTTTTTCAAAATTTTTAGGGATGAGAGATATTGTGATTTTGTTACGGAATCCAAAGTTACAGCCGATTTGGAGGTGTTTTGATCAGTGAAATCATCGATCAAAGGTTGAATCAAGAGGGTTTTAAAAATTAGGGTTTTGACACTTAACCACTTAATTTTTAGAATTAAAGCACAAATATGATTTGACAATTTGCAATAGAAGGGTAGATCTGAAACAAGCATTAACAATTAAACATTTCACAAACTCAATTACTAAAAAGAAAATTTAGGGTTTTTATGCAATTAACCTCTAAAATTTGCAAAAGATCAAACATGGAAATGTAATTAAGGAAGCAAATTTTTTTTCAGATCTAACCATGAATAATCAGAATTAGGATGTTCACATCAGATTCAGCAAAATGTAAAGCAGAAAATCGAACCCTAGGTTGTTCCCCCACTCCAAGGAGAGAGAAAGGAGGTCACTAGGGTTGACGGTTTTCACTTAGGAGAGACTTTACATTCAAAAGAGGGGTTGAAACTCACAAGATCCAATCCCACACAATGCAAGATTGAATTCTAAATGAGTTTCAAGGGTTGAGACATCAAGGATACCCTCTTTTGTAAAGAATGTAGATAGAAGGATTGAACTAGGAGTGTATGTAAAAGTAAGAAAGATTCACTTGTAGATGGAGATAGGGACACGGGATGAAGCTACGGACCTGAAATTAGTAGTAAAATGTCGATACGATGCTGTCCTGCAAGTTTGAGCGAAAGTTGATGGGACGATGGTGCCCGGAGTGCACACGGTCCTCCGAAAAATCCGCGAAACGAAGGGGGATCTGTTCGTCTCTGCACAAGGATTCCAGATCTTCAATTACAGCTGCGTACCTTCAACCTACACACAGAAAAGAGAGGACAATTGGGGGGTTAGGGATTAGGGGTTTTCCTTCAGGTCAAACCCCGGTTTTGGAATTAACCAAGAAATGAGAATGCTGTAAATGTAAATGTTTGTAATGTAATCAAGTATTGATACCTTGTTGTAAGAATGTTTGTATTCTTACATGTGAAGGTGTAATGATTTCGTATGTTGTAGGTTGTAGGTGATCTCCTCTTCAATGGTTGAATCCTTGTCTTGAATGCAACACCTAGCCTTGAATGGAGACTTAATGCTTGAATGCTTGAATGTTTGAATGTTTGAATATTGCTTCCGCCTCTTGCATACATATGTTTTTTTCTCCTTTTTCCTTTTTTGCTTCCTCAAATGGGAGGGTAAATGTAGTTTATATACTTGTCAATTAGGGTTAGGAGACTGATTTTTCCGACCTTAGGCCGACCTAGGAGCATTATTTTCCAAATTGCAAACTTGAAGACCCGATGCCCAACAAGAGACCGGGCCCAAAATAGGGCCAGGGACTAGGGTGCTGGGCACCATGGTCCTGGGGGACCAGGGCGCTAGGCGCCATGGTCCTGAAGGACCAAGGCACTAGGCGCCATGGTCCCACCTCCCGGGACAACAGGGTGCAAGGAGGGTCAGGCCAAGGTGCAGAAAGATGCAGTTTTTAATGTCGTAAACAGGTTTCGGGGTCTCCATTTAGGTTCAACGTTGCGCCGCCATCGTGAAGACCCAAATGCAGTTGAAATTGCAAGTGTCACAATTTTACGACGCTACAGTACTCACATAGGTTGAGATGGCTCCACATGTCTGTTAAGGGATTGTTTTCATCCTTCTTTTGTGAGGGTAGCTTGTATGAATATTAGGAGTATGGATTGATTTTCTTTGTGAGGATATCATACGTGTCTAATATGGGTGCATAATTACCTTCTTTGTGAGGCTGGCACGTAGGAGCATGACTAGTAAGGATGCCCATATTTCCTTTTATATGAGGACAACATGTGATGACACTTCATTCCTACATGTGACCATGTCCATATGGCATGATTTTATTGTACGCCTTTGGAAGAGTCTATTGTTGATTTCATTCTTTTGAAGTTATGTGATTATTGTTATGTTGAGTTCATTATGTGCTACGTTGAGTCCCATGGTTATTAGGTGTCATCCTAGGTCATGAGTGAGTGTTAGAACCCCATGTCATCTCCTAGCATAGGGGGTGGTTCCTATTTGGTTCCACATGGTTGGGTGGTTTGATGCCTTCTCCCTTTGGGATATTATTCATTGGAGTTGCATATGTGGATGTGGATTCTATTGCTCTTCATTATGTGAGAAGACTAGCAGATGGTTTTATGTATTGTATTACTCATGTGATCATGATGGCATTGTATTATGGAAAGGATCATGTACCTTGTAAAAGGGAATCTATGTAATGTGACATTGTAAGACTAGAAATTGTATATAATAAATTGGCATTCTTGAATGTAACACGAGTTGTCATATTTTATGTTTAAATAAGTTTGATGTATGATTCTTAGATGGAATATGTATTTGATTAGATATCATGGATGTATTTTAATGTAATTGTATAAGAAAGTAATCCTAATATTATGCATAAGATACCTAGATCTAAGGTAGTCTTAATGGATGTAATGATTGATTATGGAATTAGAATCATGGTGTTAGGAAGGATATGTATCAACGCTATAATGATAAAATGATTTCATTATATGGATTTAGGAACATTTGGTATTAGTGCTTAAAATGAACTTGGACTATAGGATGTTACTCTTAAGTAGTGACGTTGAGATACCCTAGGGAAGAAGATGATATGATATGTTATTCCGCTTGTGTAAATTGTGTTATTATGTGTAATGAAATGTAGTAATTAGGATTAAGGTGTAATTTGTAATGATGCATTTAGTAGATGATGTATATCACATGCATTAGATGGATGTTATAGATGTATGTGTTGTTTAGTAGATGAGCTTTTTAAAAAAAAAACCTCTATTGTAGTTAGATTAGTTGTATTTCTCTAGGGTATTTTGGTGGGCCTTAAATGATATCCATGTAATGAGTTAAACCTTTTTCCATTAGTTTTCTCAATGCATTAAATTTATAAGTTACAAAATTATGTGGAGTTAAAAGAGGAAATTTAAGAGAACCCATAACTAAAAATTAAAAACGTGCAAGAAAGAAAGGCTTGTAATGAAATGCACCTCCCAAATTCACTCAATCAAAGAACCCCACTAAAAATCATGATTTGACACTTTATACTTAGTGCATACATACAATGGCCACTTTCAAAGCAAGGCAAAGTGGACTTCTAATTCCATTGTTTACAACTACCACAATTAAACTATATCAAGAAGAACAACATGAATTTTTCGTCTAATTACAACAAGAAGTATTCATCTCCTTCCACATCATCACAGTTTAAAGAAAAAGGACTAGCTCTTTGTGCTACTACAAGTCATGATTCAGGGAGATGACTTCTAAATTCAGGATCTTCTCATCATTTGGTGTCTTTGTAGTCAATGTTCTCTTCATTTAACCCTTCCAACATGCCACTGATTTTGATGGGAAATCATACAAATAAGAGTATAATTAGGAAATGATTTATTGATATTAGGTATGTCACCTTCAATGACGTGTGTAGACACCTAAAATTAATTAAATCAATATTTAATTAATTTAAGCTTATCAACATAATTAATTGACTCAATTGTGTTATCCTTATTCCTCTCAGAATCAATTAAATCTAATTTAATTAATCATGTCACTATTGTCCAATAGTTATTTTATCAAATTAATTATTCCCCTATTCCTCTAAAGTCCCCTCCAATAATTATTTCCTCTAAACCCCACTCAGTTAATTAATTTTAATTAATTAACCTAGTCAAACGATTCCTACAAATTACTTTTCCTAATCCCACTCAACCTAATTAATCCTTTCTAGAATCTCTCATAATCATGCTTATCATTATTCTCCAATTTTTAATTCCCACTCATGTCACATCAACATTGAGTCTCTCAAAGAAATTCAAATTTCTTTGAATCCCTCAATGCATCCTTATTTTGGAATTTTAAATTCCTCATTTGAAATTCAAATTTCTCCCCCCTTTTTCCAAAGGAATTTTATATTCCTATTTATTTTCCCAAGGCACCCTCAATCCATGCCTTCTATATAAAATCAATCTCAACCCTTCATAATCAAATCAATCTTGGCCCTCCATTGGCCTTCTCCAATCTATAAATTAGAGCATATTATCCTCACAAGAGATCCACTTCTCATGCATTGTCATGCTGCCATTTCTCCTCTCATCTCTCTTCATAATCCTCTTTCAAATCTATCCATCCTTGATCTTCTAATCCAAATTAAATCCATCAATCTATCTTGTTGAGCACAAAGGAGAGCATTCTACATCAAGAAAGCAAGAGGAGCACATCAAGTGGAGCATCATCAAGGGGCGCCTTCACTTCATCAAGCTCAATCTGAAAGAGAAGGTAAAATAGCAAGGTAAAATGGTCTCTTGATGTTTTTAGCATTTTCATGTTTGTTTCATTGTGTTTTTTTATCATTTTCCCTTCTAATCCGTTTTTCCCTCTTCATTTTGGCATGCCCGGTGGGACCCACGTCCCAAATTTAACAAAATTTTGAGTTTTTTGTGAAGGATTTTTTGCAGGTTCACGCTTTAGCACCTACACACGTGCTTTAGCGCGAGTGCCTCTAAATCAGTGCAACCGCCTGTTAATCAACGTGATCGCCTCTGCTTTGGTGCAACCGTAGGAAATTTCAAAAATTTTTGGGCACCACTATGCTTCAACGTGACCACCTCGGCTTCAGCGCGTCCGCCCAAAAAATTCTTCTATCTCCTCATTCATTCTTCCTCTTCTATCTTCTCATTTCTATTTCTCTTTTGTTTCTGCTTCAGTGCGACTGCTCTGCGATTAGCGCGAGCATTTTTGTGAAAATTTTAAATTTGAATTTTTAGGTGCTAACTGTAGTTGTTTTGACGTGAGAGCCCGTGTATCAGCGCGAGCGCCCGCACATCACCGCGAGCGCCCATGCATCAACGCGAGCGCCTAATAATCAACACGACTGCAATTTTCCTTTTTTTGTTATCTATCTGTTAAGTTTTAATAATCTGTTTGTTTAGCGCGACTGTCTGCAAATCAACGTGACCGCAAGATTAAATCAAAAAACTAAAAAAAAAAATTCTATTTTTTCACCATATCTTCTTCATTTTCACTCTATTTTCCTCCAAACTTCACTAGATCCCCCAAAATTTCATTTTGAACATTTCCTTCCTTGGGGACCTTATCCCAAAATCCACTTTTTGAAGCCCAAAATCTCACATTTCTCTATTTTTAGGGTTTGCCATAACTCCTACTTTTATCCAATCACCTCCAAATTTTTCCATATTGTCTATCTCCAATTTTTTCTTCTTTGTCCCTCTTGGAGAATTTTTTCCATTCCTTCAACTCTCCTCCAAAATCCCCATTTTATGCTTGCCTATCCCTTGGAAAGTGGCAAAAATCTAGTCAAACCCCATTTACCCATCAAAGTTTCCTCCAAATCCGCATTTATCATTAGTAGAAAAGTTTTTATTCTTGTTTTTCTACTCATTCCCAAAAAAATTTAAAAAAAAATATTTTTGTCATTCTTTTGTCTTTTGCAGGACACTTGTTGAAGACTTAATTTTCAAACTACTAATCCACTTTTTTGTAGGTTGCCTAAGAAAATCTGACCAAACATTGTGTTTTGCTTAATCTTTTTATTCTAGGCACCTAGATCTTAATTATGGGTAAAATAACTCTTTCTTTTTTGTGTTTGAGGAAAGTGTAGAGGTAAGAGAGTATGCTCTTGTCTGCATAGACAATCAGAAATCCCAACCCTCGAACCTTTTCTTGTTTGTTGTATGCTTACCCTTAGTGGGCCTGCCCTCCCAACTTTCTCTTTGAGAAGGTAAGAGGGGAACGACCCAAGTGAGTACACCCAGACCTGGGGTTCCCAACTCACTATAATAAATAGGCCATTGACTACGAAAGGGTCAATGGTTGGGGCTATATGAGAGTTCACTCTCACATTGGGTGCTTAGTAGGATCCTAGAGATCTCAATCATGCTTGTGTGACTACTAAGTTCTTGGTGCTTCATTGGGCTATAGGCCTCAATTGTGCTTGTGCAACTGTGAAGGGTAGCTCCTAACAGGAAGACTTACTAAACACCTTGTTCATAGTGGCCAAAAACCTTTTAGTCGTTGGTGCAGGAGGTCGAAACTCTTAAGCCGCCCATATTTTTACGGCCCTTAGTAGAGACACAAAGTTCACCATGAGGAGTTTTCATGGGAATTGATGCTTGGCTGCCCCAGAGAAGTGAGTGTCGTGGAGGGGAGCCAGTGGGGTCAAGCATCTAAGTGTCCGCTCTGGGTAAGCGTAGCTAGGAAACCAAATGGGATCCATTGACTATTGTCTTTTCTCGCCATAGTATATGATGTGAAGGAGCATGAGTGTCGTTTGAGTCTAACTTCTTTTAACCATTGTGTTTTCTTTACTTGACATCTCTTGCCAAGTCCATCCCCCACAACCAATCCATCGTTAATCCATTTCTATCTATCTAAGAAATTCTCCAATCCCCAATCCACTTTCATCCATTCAAACAATCATCCTTCCTCAACTAATATTCATTCTTCCTCTAATCCAATCAAACCTCCAAAATTCTAATCAATCAAATCCACCCTAATCCAAATCCAATCCAATCCAAATCAAATCCAATCAAATCCAATCCAATCCAATCCAATTCAATCCAATCTAATTTAATCCAATCCAATCCAATCCAATCCAATCCAATCCAATCCAATCAATCAATCATCCAATCAAATCAAGTCCTAATCCAGGACCAATCCAATCAAATCAAGTCCTAATCCAAATCAAATCCACTCAAACCAATTCCAATCCAAATCAAATCCAATCCAAATCCAATCAAGTCAAGTCCTAATCTAAGGACTAATCCAATCAAATCTAATCTATCGTCATTTCAAGCCAAGTCCTAATCCATCATCATTCCAAACCAATTCCCAACCCTCATCTTCATTTAACATCATCTTCATAATCTTTCTCCTCCAAAACATATTCATCCAATTCCAATCTAATCCTTCACTCTCAACATGTCTACCCAAAATTTCAAAGCTTGGTATGAGAAGATGCTCATGGAAATCATGAACTTGCCTACCAAGTCAATCCTATAATCTCTCACCCACCTATCATACCTTCATCCATCCCATCTCAACACATTACACCCAAACCCAATCTATACCATATCTCTTATCCCTCCTCTACCTTTGACAAGGGAAATCCATCTTATTCCACATCTGTATCTCCATATTATCCCTCGTCCACATACTCCTCTAATCCAATATGTATACCTCCATCTCCCCCCAATCTACATCCCAATCTCCACCCTTCTACAATGCATTCATTACCTCTACTCCCCATCCAAATCCTTTACTCCATAGTCCTCTAATCATTAATCTTAATTCCCCAATCCATTATCCTAATCCTCCATCCAATCCTAATCCTAATCCTCCATCTAAACCCAATCCTAATCCTCCATCTAATCCTAATCCTCCAAAATCCATATTGTCTACGTCCTCCAAATCCATCATCCATAATCTTATCCAAGACATGCTAGCAAAGGAGACAAAATACTCACCTCAAAGAAAAGTGGCCAAGTCTCCTCAAGTCCTCCATCCACCCCAATCACCTCCACCTCAAAACAAATCCCAATCCCCCACACTTCATGATACCCCCATTTCCCCATCTACTCACATCAAAGCTTCCATACCTTCCTCCATCACACAATCCCCATAACTCCAAACATGCCAAAAGATTGTTCCAAAGCATGCTAGCATAGAAACCTCTCCATCTCATGATGCATCTCCCTCCACTCCATCTAATGATCGCATCCCCTCCACCTCCTCTCATGATCATATGATTCCTCTATCATCGCATGATCCTCTTCCATCTCATGATCCAATCACCCCCCCCCCCCCCCCCCCCCGCCCCCCCCCCAACCACTCCATCTCATGATACCCTCCCTAGTCAAGATCAAAGTATCCCTTCATCTCCATGTTATGATCCCAATCCATCTAAAGATCTTAATCTTCCTTCCACATCTCATTCCCCTCAAAATGGACTCGCATCTTGTTTCCGAAATAATAAGGGTCCTCAAGATAATGCTCAAGATGTTGGTACATCTTTATTCCTCCTAAATCCAAATTTCCCTCATACAAATCCAAATCCCGTTATCCCTCATCTTCTGCATCCATTTTGGGACCCTATGTTCCAAAGTTAAATCCTTCATTCCTTCCATCCATTTTGGGACCCTATATTCCAAAGATAAATCCTCCATCCCTTCCATTCATATTGGGTCCTTACATCCCTCCATCCAACACTCCATCACCTCAAATAATCCCTAAGCAAGATCAACAAAGGCACACATCCTTGGATGCCTCCCAACACTCTCTTTCCACCATCCCATCCATAAAATCCACCAATCCTTCATCCTCATGCACCCATCCCATTGCTATTGGAAGCAATTTGGATGCCCAATCAAAAAATCATAAAGCTCAGAATCCACAAAAATCAAAGGATCAACAATTCCCCTCAAAACAACATGCTCAAAAGAAAAATGTGATCCGAAAGAAAGAAAAATCAAACAGGCCACAAAAGCCCCAAAAGAAAAAATCAAAAACTATGTGGATTCCCAAAGAAGCAATGCATTCAAAAGCAAAATCAAAATTGGCATCCAAACTTGCTAATCCAAAAGTTCCATCCATTCATAAGTCCTCCAATCCTCCATCTAACACTCCTTCATCTTCAAAATCCATTTTGGGTCCTTATGTCCCGAAATCCACCATCCCAACTCCATCATCCCCTTCTTCTATTTTGGGTCCTCATTTCCCAAAATCCACACTTTATCCCCCATCCAATTCAAAACACTCTCCTCCACTACTCCACCACCCTTCAAGGTGTGTGCCAATGTTGATCTTCCACAAATTCTTCAAAACCTCATCTATTATCCACCATCCACTTTTCACAATCCCATTTTGTTAGTCCAATCCTTTCAAAATCCTTATCTTCCATCCCCTATCCATTTTATCCCCCCAATTATTGTTACCAACGTCTACGAGCATACCTCTAGTTCAAAGAAATACTAAGGGATACCATCTATGGAACTAGATGCTTGAGTCCTCCCTTCCTCTTTCATGCATCCGCTATCTTCCATATCCACTCATCCTCATCCTTATCCATCCAAACTATTCCAAAAATTCAAAAATTCAAAAAAAAAAAATTTAGAAAAAAGTAAAGAAAAATCATTTCATCCAATGGTGAAAACCACTTCTTGTGGCACCTTGGGTAAGTACCATGATGAAAACTTGGCAAACAAGCATCATGAGTAATCCCCTCATCCCCTTGCACTCTACACTTGGGGGCAAGCTTCATCCATGCAATCCTCCCATCCACCTGCATCATAACCAAGTCCATTCTCCTTTCTTATCTTTGATCTTGACTATCCTATCCATATCCTCCATCTCATATCCCTCATCCTATCAAAATGAATCCTCCATTCCTATCTTTCATCTTGATTAGATAGAGCCAAAATAATGTATATGCATGCATGCTTTAGAGAATCCAAGCCTTAATCCTCTACCATCCATATCCATTACATTATCCTCCCATCTCATCCATATTTATTCACCATCCTTACATCCTTAATTCCACTACCTTTAGTGTGGGGCATTGCACTCCTTTGCAGCATAGTCCTTGGGTCTCCATCACCCTATCCTCCATCCTTTATTCCTCCATTTCCTATCCATATCCATCCACTTATTCCCTCCATCTCCTATCCAAAAAAATCCCTCATCCATCTATCCTCTTACCAATCCTTGTTTCTCCCTTGTCATTGGTTCCATTCAATCAAATCCTATCCACCAATCCACCCCATCCAATCCAATTTCTAATCCAATCCTATCTTATCCAATCATATTCTCCATCTCTTCCAATTCAATCATTAATCCCACCCTCAATCCAATCCTATTCAATCATCCATCTCCCTTTTCATCCTATCTAATCATTTATCCTTCTTCCAATCTTATCCAATCCATCAAACTGAGCTTTCCCCATCTACTTGAGCTCGCATTGACTTGTGCCTAATCCAAGCACCCATCCATACTTTGCTAATCAAATCCAAGCAACAATCCTCTCATCTCCAGACCCCATGCATCCAGCTTGTCTTTTGTCATCCATAAATCAATCCATCACCCTGCCCATCAGGATGCATCCTTCCCTAGTCCGACAACTTATCCAAATCCATGTCCCACTCTTGGCAAGAGATATCAGCTGGTCATGTTCATGTTGTTTGCATGCTTGAGCTTTTTGCTTTGTTTTTCATCTTGTGTCCTAGGACTATACTTGTTCACGGCTGCCTTGATCATCCTATATCTTGGTATGTCTTGGTTGGTGTATAATGGGGCATAGTTTTCATGGCATGGTGTGTTTGAAGGTCTTCCTTGTACGAAGCAACAACCCTGCATTAGTGTTTATCAACACTTGTATGATTGTGTGCAAGGCATTCCTGTTCGACTGAGCGTCAGTCCACACCTCGGATCTTCATATCATCCTGGTTCTTATAATCAGTGGTGTAGACTATCCATGGCAATATCAAATCTAGGTTTTCTCTCTATACTTGCTCAACAAGAAATTCAATCCATTTATCATTTCTTTGTCTCATTTCATTCACAACACCTCCAACCTATCCTACTTCCCTCTTTCATTATCTTCATCCTTTCATCACTTATTCTTCTATTTCCTTTCGAGAGAACACCTGTGTTCTTCAAACTCACATGTCCTCTCGAGGGGGCATACCACTATTTCCTCCTCATCCTTCCTCCTTATCATTCTTCCTCATCTCATGACTGAGGCATCCTGCTACTAGTCCTTATCATTTTCCTCATCTCATGACCGGGGCATCATGCTACTAGTCCTTATCCTTTTCTTCCACTATGATTTATTTTTCTTTGATATAACATCATTTCACGATGCTATATCAAAGAAGGGCAAAATGTAGACACCTAAAATTAATTAAATCAATATTTAATTAATTTAAGCTTATCAACATAATTAATTGACTCAATTGTGTTATCCTTATTCCTCTCAGAATCAATTAAATCTAATTTAATTAATCATGTCACTATTGTCCAATAATTAATTTATCAAATTAATTATTCCCCTATTCCTCTAAAGTCCCCTCCAATAATTATTTCCTCTAAACCCCACTCAGTTAATTAAGTTTAATAAATTAACCTAGTCATATGATTCCTACAAATCACTTTTCCTAATCCCACTCAACCTAATTAATCCTTTCTAGAATCTCTTGTAATCATGCTTATCATTATTCTCCAATTTTTAATTCTCACTCATGTCACATCAACATTGAGTCTCTCAAAGAAATTCAAATTTCTTTGAATCCCTCAATGCATCCTTATTTTGGAATTTTAAATTCCTCATATTTGAAATTCAAATTTCTCCCCCCTTTTTTCAAAGGAATTTTATATTCCTGTTTATTTTCCCAAGTCACCCTCAATCCATGCCTTCTATCTAAAATCAATCTCAACCCTTCATAATCAAATCAATCTTGGCCCTCCATTGGCCTTCTCCAATCTATAAATTGGAGCATATTATCCTCACAAGAGATCCACTTCTCATGCATTGTCATGCTGCCATTTCTCCTCTCATCTCTCTTCATAATCCTCTTTCAAATCCATCCATCCTTGATCTTCTAATCCAAATTAAATCCATCAATCTATCTTGTTGAGCACAAAGGAGAGCATTCCACATCAAGCAAGCAAGAGGAGCACATCAAGTGGAGCATCATCAAGGGGCGCCTTCACTTCATCAAGCTCAATCCGAAGGAGAAGGTAAAAGAGCAAGGTAAAATGGTCTCTTGATGTTTTTAGCATTTTCATGTTTGTTTCATTGTGTTTTGATCATTTTCCCTTCTAATCTGTTTCCCCCTCTTCAACGTGATGTTTGTACCTCACTTGACAAACACTCTTCTTTCCATCTATCCAATCACTCATGATGCAACAATGAAGACTATGGAGTTCACTCATGATTCATTTACCATTAGAGACTCGAAGAGTAGAGTTATCATTAATACTAGGGTGGTGGATCATGCATCTTGATTGTGCTCCTTTTCATACTTTGCTCCTATTGATGAATTTGACTCTTTTGATGATGATCCCACTTCTAGTGTGGATTTTGATATCGAGGAGAATGCTAGTTACTTGAACTTGCGTGTTCTCCTTGTTTTTTCTCTCCCCCATCCTTCTCTCCCTCTCTATTTATTTAGCTATCTATCGCTCCTCTCTCCCTCTCCCTCTCCCTCTACCTATATTTCTCTTTTTTCTTCCCCTTCTATCCTTTTCAATTCATATCTATCTCAAAATCCTCCTCCTCTCTCTGCCTATCACCCTTTCTTTATATATCTCTCTACTTAATCTCTCTATATTTATTTTCCTTCCTCTTCATATATTTATCTATGTCTTTATCCCTCTCTATCTCTATCTCCATATCTCATACAAATAAAATCCATATTTCTCCCTCCTTATTTATATCTCTCTATCTCTAGACATCTCTCCCTATTTCTATCCCTATCTCTCCCTCCCTCCCCCCACCTCTCTCTCTCTCTATATATATATATATGTGTGTGTGTGTGTGTGTGTATCTTACCATTTGTATCTCTATCTCTCTATCTCCCTCTCTTTTATAAAAAAAACATCTAGTCCTTATTTATTCCTCCCTCCCTAGCAACAGAAGTGGGAAGGGAAAAACCCTACACCCCTCATTGAGAAATAAGATCCAAATATGGCCAAAACCAAAACATTTATATTAGGAATATAATCAAGCTCAATTAGGAATAGGGACCTAGGAATGTAGAGATGGAGATAGAGAGAAGGAGATAAGGAAATAGATGAGAGAGGGAGATATGGAGAGACAAGGAGCAATAGATAAAAATAGAGAGATGGAAGGAGGAAAATGGAGATAGAAAGAGGGTAGATATATGGAGATATAAATATAAAGGTCTAGGAAGAGAGAGGGAGAAAGATGGAAAGAGAGTGATAGATAGAAAGAGGGAAACATATATATAAATAGAAAAGGATAAAGGAAGATCACACACACACACACACACACACACAAATACAAATATATATATATATATATATATATATAGAGAGAGAGAGAGAGAGAGAGAGAGAGAGAGAGAGAGAGAGAGAGAGAGAGAGAGAGAGTTGAAAATAAAGAGATAAAAATATCTACATGGAAATAGAGATAGAGGGGGCAAAATTGAGAGAAAAAGATGTAATGTCCCTTCATGAATCATTCTTGATAGATGCTAATGAATGTCATGTGTTCTTTTGACTTCCTTATTGATGAGTGAATTTCTATTGATTGAGATATTTTATGATGTTTTGGTTTTGTATATATCAGTTATGCACTTTATATTTATGTATGATTAGATATAAGATTTTATTTATGTGTATTGACCCATGGACTGGCATAGTTGTTTTATGTATGAGATGTATCATGAGTTCGACTTGATGTATGTGTTTGATTATGTATGGGGTGTGAGGGGATGATCTTCCGTTACTTCGAAGAGACACAAAATGTCACGACTCTACTTCAACGGTGTGCTTGTAGTTGTTGGATATATGTATGCCTGCTTTTCTTGATGATGCAGGGTTGCAGGTACAAGGCATCGACTCCACCTGGTTTCACAAGTCCGAGCATGCCTACATAATCCCTATGGAAGTTGTGGGAGATAACACAAGGCTCGTTTCTCTAACCCTAGCCTTTGCTCAACATTAGAGAAATGTTTTTGGTCTTGTGTCACTGATCAGAGTGCCACATAGGCAAAACCTGATGTCCTTGGTATGTTGTGTATGGATATGTGTCTATGTTGTATTTGGTTTATTTTGTTATAGTGTTTTGGTAGTTTTAATTAAAAAAAATTATTATCAAGTTTAATTTAATTAGGGTTAATTTAATTTAATTACTTATGTTTGTGTGTTTTAAATTTAAATATGTTATATGTGTGTATGTTTTTACCATATTAATTAATTAACAAATCAATATTAACGTTTAAATAATTAAATTATAATGTAAGTGTGAATAATTTATAAATTAAGTTATTATTTAAAAAATAAAAGGATTAAGTTATTAAATAGATATAATGATGGTAATTAATAATTAAATATTATATTGGAAAGTTAGTAATTGAATACAATGGAAAGTTATTAATTAATAGATGAATTGAATATAAATGAATTAAATAAAATATCAGAAAAGCAAGATTTGTTGACTTTTGTGAAGTGATGATTTTGGAGAAAGTTTCCATTTCCCGTGAGACATTTTAGGGGAAAATTTTCAAATAAAAAGAAAAGAAATAAAAAGATTCAATTCTTGCTTTTTGGTGAAAAATTTCTCACCAAAATAATGTGTAGAGGATTGGGTTTTTTTTTTTTTTTTGGATTGTTTGTGATTATAAAGTGATGTCTGTGAATTTTAATTATGATTTTTCTTGATTTTCTATATATATGATTCAATTGGGGATGTTTGTAATTTCAATAGATTGTGAATTGGGGATTTGTTTGATTAAGTCTTTGTAATTTTTTTTTTTTAAATGTATATATAATCATTTCTTTGTCTTTATGTACTTTCCTACTGTATTTATCTTAATTTGACATTGTATTTATCAATGTTAATTACTCAATTCTATTTAGTGAGTTGGGAGTCCTAAATTTGATCTCTATAAAATTGTATTTACAAACTTTTAATTATAAAATTCATTTATAAAAAGTTGATTTTTGTCTTTAGAAATTTAATTATGATTTTGTTTTTAATATTGTTTTTTTTTAATTAATTATGAATTTATATAAAAAAATTTATTGAATGTACATTATGCACAATAAATCATATTTTTATGTGCCCTATAATATTTAGTTTATATGCCAACAATAAAATTATCATTAATAATTAAATTATTTTGCATTGCGATTAATATATTGTGTCCAACAATTTTAAAATAATTTGCCAGTGATAATTTATTATTAAATTAATTTGGTAGTGTATTAATTATTAAATTAATATGATATTTGTCTCACTTATTTATTTGTCAATGTTCAATAGTATATATATTCTTTTATGTTCATCGAATAATTAACGTGCGGGTAATAAAATATATTAAATGATTTTTTTAATTTATGTAATGTATTTTGTCAAATATTTTAAATGGTATTTTAATTTATAATTATGATTTATTTGGATGATTAATAATTAATCTTACTTATAACAAGAATAATATAGTGTGACAAGTGGAAAAAAATTTGCAAAAATGCCTCTACGTGCGAAAAAGCAATGCAATGCACTGACATCCTTTTTTGAGCGTTTGATCTAATTAGGATCTATGACAATTACAGACAAATGCTTAACAATATTACACAGGTTAATTCAAAGCTTTAATCTGAGCGAATTAACATAATAATGCTTAAATGAACAAAGCATAATAAAGGTAATGAACTGAAAGAAAGAGAGTAGAAAGATAGAAGACAAAACACAATTGATAACGGAGTTCGTCCGCGGGTCGGACTACGTCTCCGGGTCCTGCTCCAATAGGGGGACCGATCCGATTAGCTCCAAAATCAATTACAAGTGTTACAAGATATTCCCTTCAAGCACAATGGCAACATAATTCTCCAATGTGCAGGAATAATCAACAAGCCTTCAAGTTCATAATCTCCTTCTCATCACCTGGATGATTTTCAAAGGCCTAATACCCCCTTTTATACATAAAATTAGCCATAATTAGGCTAAAACCACCAAAACCAAAAAATAATCCCCCTTGGGAAAATAATCCTGTAGATATCCTCTTTCCATTTTATGGTTTGGATTTTACTCCATTATTAGGGGTTTGTTTTTAACAAATAACCTTATTTAAATAAGGTTATGCGGAATATGTTTGGATAAGTAGAATATCCTCCAAAAATATCCCATGCACTATTAATAGCGTAGTGGTCATCCTTGATTTTAGGTGACCGCTGGTTGGGAGTTCAACTCCCATTGGCTCTTCTTTAAATCACATTAAGCAGTTTCTTCTTTAAATAACACAAAGCGCTAAATTTAGCTAAGTGCCATTTTCGTGGTCCAATGGTGGAGAGGTGTAGTTGGTTACATGGGATTATCGGTTCAAAACCCAAAAATAGTTTTAAACGCCTGAACAGTACGATGACATCATGCTGACGTCATCAAATCATACTTTTCCCTCCAAATTTCAAATTGTCATAACTTTTCCATACGGACTCTGTTTTTGATAAAATGAACGCCGTTGGAAAGCTCTTGACGAGCTCTTTAATTTGAAACCAATTGTTGATCACTTTTGGGATGATTATTTTTTACCTTTTGAGAGCCTCTATACTTGGTTTGACCAAGCTTTGACTGATCATAACTCAAACGTATGGACTCCTTTTTTGTCCATTCAAGTGGCATTGGATTTAGGATCTCAAGAACTTTACCATGATGCTGATTTTTGGAGCTTTGGAGATACTTCAATTTTTGGTGAAAATATCCCTCGGATCAACGTTCTTATCCGCCGTGGGGAAATTACAGAGGCTCTGCAAATCGTGTCACTATTTTGGCTAATAACTCTGGGATTGAGGATCTTGGAAGGGTCATATCACGAACCCACAATCAAGAGGCCTTCTTTGCAAAAACATAATACTCTTTGGTTAATGCGGTTAGGGCTCCTCCCCCCCTCTCTACAAGGGCTGGGATCAGGATTGGCATTTGGTGAGCCGCTAAAATAATAGGGCTTTAGGGCAACCAAACTGCCCCAAATGAAATTCCAGTCATTGTCGGGAGGAGGGTTTTGTAAAACCTAACCAGTCAAAGAGTTCCTCTGCTTGCCATATTTTTCCTTCACAAAAATCTTTGGGTAAATTTTCAGAGGATATGGAAATCCCTGGTTGTCACAATTCTAAGGAAGTTGAGCACCCATGGTCAGATCTACCTTCAAATTCCCTAGCTTCTCCTAACGATTTGGTCATTGAAATTGATAATCATACCCAGGCCAGGTATCAAATGCATTGCAGCGACAAAATGATCTTTGCTCAGTGGAAAGGTTGGGGGATTCCGTCTGAACAAATTGCCAACGGGGTGTCATCTTCCTTCAATAACAAGGTAAAAATTGACATCCTTCCTGATAATTTCTTAGCTATTGAATGTGGTAATCAGAGTTTGAGAAATTCATTGTTAAACGAGGATATATTAACATTTAAGGGTCTAGGGTTTGATTGCTGGGAATGGCAACCTCTCTTTCTCCCATCTCAATTCAATTCCTGCATGGTTAATAGAGCAATTTCACTGGATAAATTTCCTCTAGAATTATGAAATAATGACTTTTTAAGAATCATAGGCAACAAAATAGGTAAATTTGTAGAAGTTAAAAAATCAGCCCTAAGCTTCTTTAACCAGCTCCTAATTGTTAAAATGAATATTAACATTAAATCTTTAGAGCATTTAACTCTGAAATGTGATAAATCTTGTTTAACCCTAGAATTACCCTTTTATAATGGTTCTTTTGAAGATTCTATGCCAAGGAAGATCCCCTTCGAGAAAACTTTCCCTAAATCGTTGCTCATGTCTAATGGCGCACCATTCAGTTTCATGGAAGGAGGGGGTTTCACCCTAGAAGGCTATAAGATTGATAATAACCCTAATCTCACCTCAGACCTTTTCCCTCATAGCTCCCCTATTAAGCCCTCTCACTCCCCTCTTCCTCCACTGCTAACTATAAATTCACCTATAGATGACTCTCTTCTCAGGGATCGAGATCTGGAAGATGGTGAAATCAATGAGGTTATCCCTCAGAAAGAGCAGCTCGGTCTAACAAATATGTCATCATCTAGCTCTCTCATTCCACTAGAAAAGCTGAATCCCTTGGGGTCTCCCCCTTTAATTAAACTAATTACCTCTGAGCAATTAGCAGTGATGGATAGGCTTTCCCCAGATCCAAGATTGGCATCCTTGCAGGATCATCCAATCTCTCTATCCTCAAGATTGGAGGGCTTTGAGGAGGCAAAGGCTCGCTCTCCACCTTTGAAAGCTATTTCTGATACAATTATAGAATCTGAGAGTGATCGTGTGGCTAGGGAAGTTAACATCATTGCCAATTTTGTAGGGGAAGAAGTAGTAATTGACCTCATGGATCAATTGGTTGCTGAAATTTGTGATGATGAGGAGTTGGAAAGACAAAGGGATTTCTTAGTAAAAAATCTAGTGGATGTTACTAGAGTCAACTTATAAACAGATGATCTATTTATAACATTAGATAACTTAGAAAATGATAACCCAAATACTCTAGGCATTCTCAACTCTGACAGAAGCAAAGACTCTCCTGACTGTGCTAAACATAGTAAGAGAAGAGGTAGGAGATCCCTTGTTGAACTAAGATCAAAGGATGGAGATGCCAAGGGTTAGGCTAAAATATCTACTCTTTTTAATGTAGGGGAGGGGAAGTTCCTCCCCAGAGAGCCATGAAAATCATAACATGGAATATTAGGGGTCTGAATACCCCTAACAAACAACACATCTTAAAGCACTGCATCTCTTATTCTAAACCAGATATAATATTAATCCAAGAAACCAAAATGAACTCCTCTGAGATAGTCCTTTTTCAGAAAAAACTAGGCATTAGACAGCTAAAGCACTCCCCTACTATAGGGGCCTCAGGGGGCTTAGCCATCATTTGGGACTCTAGATTCATCTCGTTTACACCTTTAGAGATTAAGAAAAATTGGATGGGAGGAGAAGTAGTAAGTTATAAAAATAACCTAAGATTCAAATTGATTAACATTTACGGTCCTATCCAAAATAGGGATAAGGCTAGAGCGAGGGTGGAACTGGAGTCTTTCCTTAGAAGTTTCCCAAATGATGTATGCATTACTGGGGGAGATTTCAATGCTATCACTAAGGTAGCAGACAAAAGAGGAGGTAGCAGACAAAAGAGGAGGTAGCAACAAACTTCCTCCAACGGCTATAGATTTCAATCATTGGACCAATAGGAACTCCTTGTTGGAAATCCAGACGACTAGAAAATGCCTTCACTTGGAACAACAGAAGGCTTGGTTTCTGTAACATTACTGAGAAACTAGATAGGTTCTTTATCCATGGGGGGCTCTCAAAGCTTAACTTTACCCTGAATGCAGAACCCCTCCCTTTAGTAGGATCTGACCATTTCCCACTCCAATTAATCTTATTAAATAACCACTCCCCTAAAAAATGTCCTTTCAAATTTGAGAGCATGTGGTTTAGAGATGATAACTTTTTAAACTTAATTGAGAACTGGTGGAGAAGCTCTATTTTCTCTGGTTCAAAGATGTTTATTATCACAAGCAAGTTAAAGCTTATCAAAAGGAAGCTCTTAGAACGGACCAGGACTAATTTTGGAAATATTTTCGATAAAAAACTCCTAATAGAAAATGATCTTAAGAATGTTAACATTGAGGTTCTTGAGAAGGGGATGGATGAACATCTCTTACTCAAAGAAAAGGCTCTACTCTTTGAGTATGAAAAGACACTCTCAAATGAAGAGATCTTTTGGAAACAAAAATCGAGGGAGACTTGGTTGAGTGATGGGGACCGAAATACTAAGTTTTTCCACAATAGTACTAAGTTGAGGTGACGGGTCAATCGAATTTCTAAAATTAAGAATTGCCAGGGTTCCATCCTGTCTGAACCAGATGATGTTGCCTCTGAGGCAGCAAGGTTTTTTGATAAAATATTAAACAATATTGAAGGCTCCAACCTCAGAGGCCAACTCAATATTATCAAAAATCTTCCAAAACTCATTAATGATGACCACAACAAAATCCTGTCAAAGAAATTCTCTGAGGAGGAGGTTAAATCTGTCCTTATGAAGATGAATCCCGACAAGGCCTTGGGCCTGGATGGCTTCCCCACTAGCTTTTTGCAAAAATGTTGGGGTTTTATGGGGACAGAGATCACGAACGCCTTAGAAGGTATTAGGAACTCTGGTAAGATTTTCAAAGAAATCAACAATACCTTCTTAGCTCTCATCCCCAAAAAAGAGAATCCCGAAAGCTTTAATGACTTCAGACCAATAGCCCTTTGCAACACTCTATACAAACTCTTAACCAAAACCCTAGCAGCCAGACTCTAGAATCTTCTCCCCATTATCATTAGTGAAGAAAAAACCAGCTTTGTAGCAGATAGATCAATCTATGATGGGGTTATTATAGCCCAAGAGGCCATTCATTCGGTCCAGCTCAACAGGGCCCCAAGTATGCTAGTCAAATTAGACATAAGCAAAGCTTACGACAGAGTTGATTGGCACTTCCTATGTAAATGCTTAGAGGCCTTTGGATTTTCCAAATCCTGGATCAACCTAATCTTTGAATTTATATCCACCCCCAAATTCTCGGTCTTGGTTAATGGTTCCCTGGAAGGTTTCTTCAGCAGCTCAAGAGGGCTTAGGCAAGGAGATCCTATGTCCCCCTTCCTCTTCATCATCATGGCTGAAGCCCTAGGTAGATCCATCTTATAGGCCAAAGAGGAAGGTGGGATCCAAGGAATCCCCATTACCAACAACCTCCCTCCCTTTACCCACCAGCAATTTGTCGACGATGCAATGCTTTTTGGGCAGGGAAGTGTAAGGGAAGCGAGCACCTTCAAAGGCATCCTTAATTCCTATATGCTAAACTTGGGTCAAGAGGTGAATCTGGCCAAGTCTACAATTTTTTATGTTCAACATAGACCCCTCCTTAGGAAAAGTGATCAGCAATGTTCTGGAGATTAGTGAAGGAAATCTTCCTTGCAAATACCTAGGCATTCCCCTTGACAAGGGTAGAAGACCCTACAAATTATGGGACAACTTGGTGGATAAAATCAAGTCTAGGATTAACACTTGGAAAGGGAAATGACTCTCATCTACAGGTAGAGCAACCTTGGTTAGATTGGTCTTGTCAGCTATGCCCATTTACCAGTTCTCCTATCAACATTTATCTTCTTCTAAACTTGCAGAGCTCAACAAGCATCTCAGGACTTTCTTTTGGCAAGGTGCTAATGACAACTATAAAATATCACTCATATCTTGGGACAAGATATGCAAACCTAAAGAAGAAGTAGGAGTTGGCATTAAAAACCTTCGTGATCAGAGCAAAGCCTTGGGTGCTAAGTTGGTTTGGAGGATGTTCAGAACCCCCCACCTCAAATGGGCTCGCTTGCTACAACACAAATACCTTAATGGAGGGAATCCTATCCAAATATTCAGAGAAACCAACCCTCCCAGAGGGTCCTACCTATGGAATTTTATGTTAGATTGTAGGAGGATTATCTCTGACAGACTTACTTGGAACCTGGGGTCCGGGGATAAAGCTCTTTTCTGGTCGGATTCATGGGGTGGATATAAGGCTATTGATAATATCCATGACTTTGGTGCTACTCATATCCTTCTTGAATCTCATAGAGGACCCCTGTTAAACAACTATATCTCCCCTTCAGAGGATGGGGCTGGTTGGTAGTGGATCGAGAAGGAAGATGAGGATATCCTCGTAAGGGATAAACAAAAACTTATGGGAATTCTTAAATCAAGGAACATTGCCTTAGGTCAGAATGAGGACAAGCTCTTCTGGGATGGCTCCCTAAGAGGAGAATACAACTCCAAGGATGGGTACTCTCTCATCTCCAAATCATTTATAAGACCTATGACTGAGCTTCCCTTGAAACTTTGCTGAGATAAATACTGCATGCCTAAGGCAGGTATCTTCTCCTGGCTTGCGGTTCAGAACAAGCTCCTAACTGCAGACAAATTTAGAAGAATGGTGTATGAGGGCCCTAGTAGATGTCCTCTTTGCGAGGCAGTCGAGGAAGACACCAATCATATCCTCCTTAACTGCCCCTTTGCTCACAAATGTTGGATCTGGTTCACCAACAAACTTGAATGGTCTACGGCCTTCCCCCACACCATCTTTGGAATGCTCAAGGCATGGCCTCTCCTCAGGCATGGGTGTCTCTTTGAAGGTTTATGGACAGCTCTTCCTTATTCCATTATGTGGGAACTATGGAAGGAGATAAATAGACGTCTCTTTAAGAATGAAAAACTAGAGGTTCCCAAAATCATTAACAGGATAGAGTCAGCTATCACTGAGCTCATGAACAACCGACTGTCATCAGGAACATTGAAGAATGCCTCTATCACTTATTGGGATGAAAAGATGAAAAAATGTTGGGAAGGCTTATCCTTTCCTCCCTTTGTAGGAGATGGTCCTATTGCAAGTCTTCGATCAAGGGATGCATGCAGATGGCAGCCCCCAGGCAAAGGTTGGGTGAAGCTAAACTTTGATGGGGCATCCCGTGGCAACCCAAGGCAACCAGGGATAAGATGTGTTGTTCATAATTGGGAAGGCAAGGAACTAGCAACCCTTGCCTCTTCGGTTGGCATCAACACCAAAAATTGGGCAGAACTTATGGCCCTAATGGAGGGTCTGCATTTATGTAGGAAACTAGGAGTTAAGAACTTGAAAATTGAAGGAGATTCAGCTATAATTGTGAATGCTCTGAGGAAAGGTAGTATGCCTAATTGGAGACTAAATACTTTGTTGTCAAAAGCTCTTGACTTATGCAAAGATTTTGATAGGTTCACAGTCAATCATATTTATAGGGAGGGCAATAAAAGAGTGGATGAGTTGGCCAACTTGGGAGCCGATGGCATCAATCTCCTGTCTGTGCCACCTTAAGGCAACCCCCTCTTTTGTTTTTGGGTCTCAAATCAATAGATAGGATAGGTTCTAAGGAAATGCCAACTCCTATGATTAAACCCTCCAATTGACTTGGCCAACTTATAGAGTGAACCTATTTGGTTACTAACTCTCTCGCTTTAGGCTCTGCAGGACCTAGGTGGGCATACCTACTCACTAGTTATTCCTTCAACTAATGCTTTTTATAGCAGATTTAGTGTCTCGATCCGACTTCTCGCTATCTCAGAATGGCATTAGTTCCTAGAATGGAGATATAGAAGATGAGTTCAAGATTGTTGTTGTAGAAGCTATTCAATCTTGGTGCTTGAAATTTATATTTACACTATTGCTAATTTATCCTAGAATTCCTACTCAACTACTCCTATTATTCTTTATGTGAAAGTATGAATTGATGGGTTGTGTTTTATAGATGACCAGTGCCTTTCTTTGTTGTTTGTATAGGAGTTGAGAAAATACAACACCACAGGAGCCTGAAGATCTTCTGCAAGCCGAATAACCTGTTACAAGGAGAAGCAATGAAGCAAAATCTGAAGAACATACAAAACACAGAGAATATACTCAAAAAAAGAGAGCTCAATATTCACAAAAATATGTAATGTGATTCTTACAATGAAAAGAAAGAACTCAACCTTTAATAGGTCAAGAAACCCTAAAAAGGGAAAACCTAGGTTTGCACATAATAATTAATTATATGTACCTAAAGTTAGCTTAAGTGTAAAAGAGATAAAGGGAACTTAAATAATTAAACAAAGAATGTTTAATTAATCAAGTAAATACCCGAATACTCTAACACCCCCCCTTAAGCTAGACTTAGGGAGAAGCTAAAACCTAGAATAGCTACTGAAAGCTTGAAAGATGGGTCCCGGCAACAAGGCCTGATCAGGTACCCAAATACAATGAAATCTCTATGAACTGGAGAAAAAGGAGAAAACCAAGTGGGAAAATACTCCTCTCCAAAAAGAGATAAAAGAACACCACTGAAGCATGAAGAACATGCAAAATCTATCGAAGAATAACTGCTGATCTGAAGAACATCCACTGAACTAGAACATGACCAGGTAGAGAAGACTGTAATCTGCATGAGTGCCCTCAAATGACACTACTTGAATTAGGAGGCAAACTAGGCAAAACAACTGAAATCTAAGATACAGATGGCATGAGAAACCAAAACCTGAAGAGCTGATCAATCGAACCATGGAAGCATTAGAACCAATAGGATAAACCTCCCCATAATGCGGAAGTGGGAGAGGGACAGGAACACTGAAAAGGACAACCAAAAACAACTGCATGACGAAGAACCAAGAACATCAAAGGTGCTGAGACACATCATCATGAGGTGAATGTCATGGAAGGAACACTCACTTGACAAAGGAAGATGGCAAACAAAGGCAAACATCAACCCCCTCATGGCACTTGATCAATAGTGCATGTACAATGAGACACAAGATATGCAAGATTCCAAGTAAACAATGCATGATGGCACTTTATCTCAGTGCGTTTGCATAATTACAAGCTACAATGATAAGAAGACTGGAAATAGAAACGAGAATCAAAACAGAGACACCCTACTTAGAAAAGAGATCCCAGGACCTGAAACAACCACGATATCCACCAGAGTGCTGAAAAGCAAAAAACTGAATAAAATATGCATGGAGCAGAATCTGGAAAAAAAACTCATATTTCTAGAAAGTACATAGAACACGCTTTCCAAAAATATAAAGTTTTCGAAAAATGGAGGTCGGATGCTCATTCTACGTCTCCCGGAGTGCAAAAAAGAGACCTCACTTTGACTGCAAAAAAAAAGTCAAACAAAAAAATTGGAAAAAATTACAACACCATGAGGTCGGCCTCGGAACTAGCTTTCCGACGCCTATTCGTTCGCCAAAATCCGACTCCGTATGCCCAAGATAGGGCCAAAAAACCAAACCCCCCCTTAAAAAGCCCAAAAAAGGGGTCTGGTGGCCTGTGGGTGGTCCGGTGGCCAGGGAGCAGAGCTCCGGTGGTTGGGCGGCGGTCGGGTGGCGGCTCGGTGGCAGAGTGGTGGTCGGCCGAAAAAAAAAGCCAGGGAGCCAGAGCGGCGGCCGGGAACTGAGCGGCGAGCTGGGGCTGCAGGCAGGCGGGGGCCGCAGGCGGCGGCGGAAGGCGGCGGGCGTAGGGAGTGGCGGCGGCCGGGGAGAGGAGCAGTGGTCGCCGGCTGGCGGGGAGAAGCGGCGGCTGGCAGGAGCGGACAATGGCCGACGAGGAGAAGCGACCAGTGGGGGCTGGAGTTTGTAGCCGGCGAGGAACGCCGGAAAGGGCTGCCGGCGGGGGCCGCAGAGGCCGGACTGATAGGTCTGACAGGCCTGTCAGTCCGGTACCCTGCGGTACCCCCAAACCCCAAAAAAAAACTTTCCCAAAAAATTTTTTTTAACCTCTTTTTTTTTTTCGCTTTTTTTTTTTCAAATTTTTTTTTAAAAGCAAATTTCGGCCTGCATGCCGTAAAAAGGCAAATTTTTATTTTTTTGAAAAAAATTTCTCGATCTGCGTGCCAAGGCCGTATGGCTTGGATCTGAGAAAAAAATTCTCCCAGAGGCTCAGGAACCAAAATAGGTCAAATTTTATATGACCATAGGGGTTTTCGGGCCTTCTGAGCACGATGGTGAGGTTTGATTAGGCCCAAAGTGCTCAGAAAAAAAGCTCAAACCCTAGGTACATAAAAAATTCTTGAAACCCCAGATCTGCTTCCAAAGCAACAATTCTCAAAACAAGAACAGGCAGTTGCAGATTTGAAGTTCTGATACTATATAGGAGTTGAGAAAATACTACACCACAAGAGCCTGAAGATCTTCTGCAAGCCGAATAACTTGTTACAAGAAGCAATGAAGCAAAATCTGAAGAACATACAAAACACAGAGAATATACTCAAAAAGAGAGAGCTCAATATTCACAAAAAATTGTAATGTGATTCTTACAATGAAAAGAAAGAACTCAACCTTTAATAGGTCAAGAAACCCTAAAAAGGGAAAACCTAGGTTTGCACATAATAATTAATTAAAATAATTAATTATATGTACCTAAAGCTAGCTTAAGTGTAAAAGAGATAAAGGGAACTTAAATAATTAAACAAAGAATGTTTAATTAATCAAGTAAATACCCGAATACTCTAACAATTTGGGCTACAAAGTCTTTATATTTCTTTAGGAGTTATTGTGTAAACTTATGAGACAATTTTTAAACCCACCCCCTCTCGACGAGTCTGTCAATTATTGTTTCTTATGAGCTTCGATGTATTTATTGTAAATTGCTTGGATGAATTTAACTCTAACCTTAAGAGACCATCCAAGGAAGAAATCCGAGGAACAATTGCAATTCGCAAGTAAATCTTTTATTAAAACCTACAATATGTTACTGGAAGAACACAAGTAACCTTATCTCCTTTAGATAATATCACAAGCAACTGCCTACATAAAGATGTAGTAATCCACAGCATAACTTCTTGTTCTAAATCTCTTCCATATTACAAAAGATCCCTCCTTTATATGAGAGTATACATTATCACCAAGCATTGTGGCTTTTCAACATATAACTGTCAACTAACACTTTTGTTTTGAACATTACTTAGACTAGGTATTTTCTCCCTTCATCAAAATGCTGCATACGGTCACTATGGCTGTCTCCTCATCAATACCTATCTAATATCCATCGGGTTTTTATGTCGCAGAAACCTTGGGCTTTCGTGACCTCCTTTATTTTTCCACCGAAATACCTCTTCCATCGATATCACTATGCCTCGTCGATGAATGGATCTATTGTCTCACTGAAGCCTTTCTTTATCCTCTCTCGTCGTCTTCCACCAATAAAGTTATATCAGTGAAACAACGCATATCGTAGACATGCCTTTTAGCCTCCTCAAAATTTATTTCCTCATCGATATATATCTGATGTACATCGGGTTTCATGTTGAAGAAACCTTGGGCTTCGATAACTTCCTTTATCCTTCCATCGAAACACTTTTTCTATCG
Source organism: Cryptomeria japonica (assembly GCF_030272615.1). Lineage (NCBI taxonomy): Eukaryota > Viridiplantae > Streptophyta > Pinopsida > Cupressales > Cupressaceae > Cryptomeria > Cryptomeria japonica. The sequence continues at coordinate 545,543,902 of NC_081405.1, forward strand.
ACATCACTACACTCCTTCGATGAATGGGTCTATTGTTTCATTGAGGCCATCTTTCTTTTGATGATTTTCTTCCACTATCATCTTTCATCGATGAGCTCATTAGTAATCTTCCTCGATAAAGTTGCCTTGGTAAACCACACATATCAGTAACATGCCTTTTAGCCTCCTCGAAACTCATATTCTCATTGATATCTTTTATTGATGTAGCTTCCTTTTGTTTGATCGATATCATTCCTTCGATAAGAACACTTCTTTCGATAAGTTTCCTTCATGCTGCGCCGATGGTATTATTTCCTCGGAAGCCTTTTCCCGTCGATGAAAACCGCCTCTGCTTTCTTCGATATCCTCTTTCTGTGGAATCATTGCTTTCGATGAGTCCCTTTTAGAGTTCATCGGTGTTCCCTTTCCTTCGATACCCTTTTTATATCGATGAGACATCGCTAGGTCTCATTGATACTATTTGAATTTTGGATATTTCAATAGAATGCTATTAGACTTGCTTGATAACTTATGGGTTATTACGGTATCAATGAAAATGATGATTTCTTCCAAAGATAGATGGCTTCTATGATTTAATTTCTCAAATCAAGATATTTTACTTAATTCAGATTTGATGCTCAACAGTGGCTCTGACTAGGGATGGGTGTATGCTACAGATACCTTCAAGTATCTAGACTCTCTAGTTTATTTAAGGGAAAGGAGATTTGAAGAAAATGTGGCTTTTTTACAAAGGCAGTGAGACCTAAACTATTGCTAAATCAGTCTCAGATGCATATGCCAATTTTCCTCTTTCTTCCCAGTAATCTCCAGCATCATATTATTAGATTAAGGGTCGACCTGATAAAATTTTATCTCACTTAAAGCTTTCCCATTACACTCAATTAGGGCTTGGAAGGCTCTCAAACCATATTCTTTAAGATGGTAGCTCCCCGTGATCTATTTGGAGGAATATTTATGGAATTTGCCTCGTTAATATTTTTTATGCTCTTCGATGGGTAATCACTCTCGCATTATGTTTCTAGAGATTTTTGGAGACTAATATTTTGAGCTGTGTATCCTAACAGGGTGACCATCTAGGCAGGTATGATATATTGTATAAGTTGACTTATTCGGTTTTCCTTTTCCTAACATTTTGGTGAGAGATTTTCTCAAGATTTTGTGCAACATAGGGAGTAGAGCATGCTTAACCCTGTGTTTCAAGAATAGCAAGAACTGTCGCCCACAAATGGCAGCATCGCCCCAGGAGATGGGCAATCTGCTGCTCAACTTTACACAGAGGATTTCTACATACAATCTTCATTATTTTGGACAAGTTCCCTTTGTGATCCTGTATCTCCATTTTGTATCGCATTCTTATTTTTTTCTGATCCTTGAGGGATCTAGGCTAGACTGGAGGTTTTCTTCCCTCCATTCTTTCCTACCGGTGCCCACACCGAATGGAGGTGTAAATGTAAATCTATCTATTTTTTAAATTAATAAAATTCTTTGGCCTCAGTGTTTTATCGATAAAAAAAAAAAAATCTTACTTAATTAAAAGAAAATTATTATTATTATTAATTTTTATTGTTTTGTATATACACATATGAAATGGACTTTAAATTAGTTTTATTGTACTATCATATATTTTTAGTCTCATAATTAAAAACCTCATGTATAGTTGGATAATAATTAATACTAATATTTAAAATGGTTTTCACATGGTTGTTATCTGAATGTTATCCATATGTCTATGAAGTGAATTTTATTAACCTTGGTATTATTTTGAAGTTTTATTAAACCAAACCCTTGACCTTTAATGTTATAGTAACCTAAACCAATAGGTGTTTGGGTTTTGTGTCTTTGGGGGCTCCAGAGGTTGGCCTTTGAGCTTAGTTCCTTTTTCCAAAGTATTGTTATGTTCTTATTTTTGTGTGGACTTTACTTATGGAGGGATATGGTGGTGTATCAGTTTCTTGGTTTTTTTGCATTACTCTCCTTATGGGATTGAGTCATGTTGTGCTCTTGATGGAAGCTTTTGTTATTGATGTTTATGTGGTTGAGATATGATGTATTTCTAGACTTGGTTGGAACTCATGATATGGTCTATGGTGTCTCTAATATTTTCTATGAGACTCATGAGATTATTTTATGTTTCTTTTGATGATGGTTGGTTTTGAGAATGTTTGTGTCATAAGGGGGAGTGGCTTCCAAGTGGGGGTCGGGGCCCAAAATGGCTACCGGGATAACCCATTGGAAGTTGAGATTAATAAGTGATAACCTAATTAGTAAATTAGGGGGTTGGGTATTTAAACACATTAAAGAAGATTAAGCATGCCCCACTCATGGCTTGAGTGCTCGTTTAGTCTCAAGATGAGGTGGGAAGCCCTGGAATGGTGTGATCGACTACCTTGTCCTCTTGAAAGGTATGTTGGTTTTGCATGAAACTTGAATGAGGGTCGAGGGTCGAGAGAGGTTTCCAGGATAACCCAAGATGGGGGCTGAGATCTATGGAGACTTGCCAGGATAACCCATATCAAGCTATATGATGACACTCTCCCCTTGTGAGCACTATTGTCTTGCCACTGTGTTTGCATGTATTATTTTGTAGAGTTTTGTGTATGTGTACCTTATTTGTGACTTTACTCAGTGGAAGTGTGTTCAAAACATGTTTTGTTTATTCTTTGTTTGTATTCTTGAGGGCCTTATGTCTATCTCGTAGCATAGGGGGTGGTCCTTTGGGTTCTGCAGGGTCAGGTGGTAGTTGACTTCTTCCATTAGGGATTTTGGACCTTTTTCTACGTGGTTTGGCTTCGTGCATCTTCTGGTTGCTACACTTGGATATGGTTATCTCAATGGATAGGGTGTAGATATATTTCATCTATCATATTGTGCATATGTGTAAAATAGGATGTGGTGCAGGAGCACCCAGTTTTGGTTATTTTCAAAGTTTTTACAATTTTGGTGTGATTAGGTTCAAAGGTGTGTTTTCTCAGTTTTAAATAGCATCCCATAAGTGCATCGGGATAACCTACTCCAATGAGTTAGCATTGTCTTGGAGCGGAGCCATCGGGTATCAACGAGAGTGGTTTCAACCTACCCCGACGACCTGATGAGCAAACGAAGGTGCATAGTATTGTCATCGGCTATCGGCAAGAGTGGTTTCAAGCTATCCCGTGGACCTGATGAGAAAACAAAGGTGCTGATTATTGTCATCAGCTATCAGGGAGAGTGGTTTCAAGCTATACCACGGACCCAATAGGAAAGTGGATGAAGTTTCAAGCTATCCCGTAGACCCGATAGGAAAGTGCTAGTCGGGGAAAGAGTTATTGAGTATCGGAAGGAGTGTCTTCTTGTTTTCCTGATAACCCGATAACAAAGTGCAAGCGGAGGAGGTCGACTTTGGAGACATCGACCATCGGCCATCAGAAAAGCACAATGTCATGCCACTCGATAACCCGATGGAAAGTGTGAAGAGTTGGAGGTTGTCATTAGACATTGGTAACCTTGTTTGGATGTTACCCCGATGCTCTGATAGAACCTGCTCGACAGTTGCCGCTGGAAACCATTGGTAACAAAATCAATCCTATCCAATAGGAGGAGTTCACAAAAGAGGGAGGAAGGTATAAAAGACCCAATGGGCATCTATAAACCAGTTGTTGTTGAATGTAATAACTTGCCATAGAGAATGCATCTGTTTTCCTGAATAAAAAGAGAAGCCTATTTTTTGGTTTCCATTCAGTGTTTGGTTTCTATTGTGAATTGCATTAATGTTTTAAAATGTTTAAGTACACTATTGAAGTCTATGTAAATGCTTCATTTCTCTATTTTGTGAGCTAATGGGTTGAACTCGAGAATAAGCTCAAAATTTGTAAATAAGTTGTCCTTTTTAGTTTTGGTTCTTTGTTTGTAAATGACAACATGGCTCTGGCTTGAAACTCCACATGACCATTGGAGGTGGTCAAGAAAAGCCAATTAGGTATAGTAGATTTTCATTTGTGGAAGTCCAAGAGATGGCATTAGCTATTCCTGCAAATTGGCCCTAGGCGATCTTGGTGATAGTTCGGCTAGGTGTCAGTAGTGTGAAGGAGACAACTTGCAAGGGAGGAATCTATTGAGAACTGGAAGAAGATCCAAAAGGCTATAAGTCCTATAACCTTATCATTCTATAACCAAAGGGTGAGAGTTTGCCAAACCAAACATGAAGGGTGGTTTTGCAGAAAAGAGAGAACAAGTGTTGACTATCCAGGAGAAGACTATGGGCCCTAATAGTGAATAGGATTACACCATCAAAGAACCCCAATTGGTGGTTAATAAGGACTCTCCCTATCAGGATGTAACCATATTATGTATATACCATATAGGCCAATGATGTAACTATGGTGTAATCATGATGAACTATATTGTAATTATGATGTAATTTTGATGTTAGTGAAATGAGGTATAGGTGATGAGTGTTATATTAGTAAATGAAAATGTTGATCTTTAGAAATTAAATAAGTGCATGTTATTTATTCATTACCTTGCATGTTGTAGTAAACTATTGTTACTAGTTATTCATTGAATTTAGATTTAGAGTATATTTTAATGCAATGTACTTTCATATTTTAGTTTTATGTATGGTTAGATTATTTTAAATATTATCTTGGTTAAGCCTAAATGGGTATTGAATGTTAGTAAGATAGATTTAATTTATTTAACTTTATAAGGAAAGTAAAGTAACACCATTGGGTAACCTTAGGGGATGGTTCAATAGTCTTCCTCCACTTGTGCAATTCAGTTTAATCTTATCCTTATACCATTGTGGAATGCTTACTTAATGTTTAAAAAAATATATTTCACTCTTAATTGCAATTTTTTAGTTAGATCCTCTAGGGTATCTTGGCGAGGCACTATAGAGAAGTGATAAAGACAAGTAATAGAAAGGTATAGAGAGATATGGAGAGAGAGATATGGAGAGAGAGAGAGAGAGAGAGAGAGAGAGAGAGAGAGAGAGAGAGAGAGAGAGAGAGAGAGAGAGAGAGAGAGAGAGAGAGAGAGAGAGAGAGAGAGAGAGAGAGAGAGAAGTTTTTGTGTATATGAGTGAGAGAGATACAAAGATAACTTGATAGAGAGGAAATATATATAGGCAACAAGAGAAATAGAGAGAGAAGAGATAATTAGAGAGCTATAGAAAGAGGGAGTTGTAGGGATGGAGGGTCAGAGGGAGAGATAATGAAAAAATTAGAGAGGGATATGTAGAGATAGATATAACTTTCAAAAGATCTAGAGGGGAAGATAAAATGAGAGGGATACATAGAGAATGAGAGAGTGAGAGAGAGATGAGATAGATATAGATAGAGGTAGAGTAAGGGAAAGGGAGAGAGAAGGAGAGGGGGGGGAGAGATAGTTATAGATAAATAGATGGAGAGTCGGAGAGGGGTACCAAAAGAGACATGTTATCATAGGTCAGCTTGGGGAAAGGTATGCATAGGATCAAAGACAACAAGTAGTCCTTCTATGATAATTTATGATTTTTTTTACTCTCCTTAGTACATAAAATCTAAACATTTCATTTTTTATTATTTTTAATGTTTCAAGTTGTGAGCATTCAAAATTTTTAAAATGAAGGATGAAACTTAAATAATTATAATTAGTTTTTACATAATCTATTAAAATTATGTTATCCATTGCATAGAGGGTATGTGCACAAAGATGGTGGCTAGAAAAGTGGACACCACCCCAAAAAAACATGGAAAAATAAGTAGCGCGTACGCGGTTCTAAAATTTGAAATGACTGCGTACGTGCTTAGGTTTGTTGGTCCTGACCCTAGAGAAGGTAGTGCATACGCTCTGCTTTTAGGGAAAGTAGCGCATATGCGCTACCTCTAGGAAAATGAGTGCGTACACGCTACTTATAGAAAAATGAGCATGTATGCGCTAATAATCCCAAAATAACCGTGTACGCAGTGCTTGTCAAAAAAAGTTAAAAAAAACAAACTAGGTCTTATTTTCCCATGAATAGCACATTTTTAGTTTGTTTTTTCTTCATTTTCTCTCCTAAACCATGAACAGGGTGCTATATGTCTCCTCCAGACACTATGGATCAAGGTTAGTTTTTGTTTATTTTTGTCTTTCTTTCCCATTTGTTCAATTTGTTTTACATTTTGAATTTAATTTCATTAATTTTGATTAGGTTTTTTCATTTTTTGTTTCAAAAACCAGATTCTTCTAATCCACAACAAGAACAACCAAATGCACCTCCTGAAAACCCACAAGATACACCCCCAATTCCTCCTTTTGACCGCACACCTGAAACACAAGAGCAATTGATTAATCAGTTAAGACAAAATACATCTAAAATCAATAGACTGATTGTTAAATTGAAAACATCCAAACTTGAGCATCATCAATCCCTCACCACTAGCTTAGAAACATTAGCTAGTGATGCCATAGCTGTTTCCACACAAATTACCAAATGGGAAAACTTTAGGGATATGTATCGTCAATTCTATGTTGATGGGCTATCATAGGAGGGAGTAAAAAAAAAAATATTAGTAAACAACAAATATGTGCCCTTTTCGTTGATCCCAAAACTGGTTAGTCATTACCTCTTAATGCAAAAAGGTTTTCCATACATTGGTGTACCAATGTGCAGATGAAGAATCTTTTTTGGTAGAGGTGGTGGATGGTCTTTGATGATCCACCTTGTAATAATTATCAGGTGCCATTATATTTTCTGAGAAAATTATATTATGAGTTTGTGCTCAATGTGCGCCCAAACTATTTTCACATGAGAGAGTTCCATGGTAGAGGTGGTGGCTCTGCCCAAGATAGACCTAGAGCTCGTAAGTGATTACTTGTGGAGAGTCGCCGCCCCCTAGCGCCCAAACCCAAGGTGCATCATGCTGTCCCAGTAGAGCTGAAAGAGTCGATGGAGCTACAGACTCTTCAGGTGGCCACAACATTGACTGGTGCCATCATCCAGCATGGGACGTCGTTAGCACACCCTATTGTATTGGATGACGAGCCATTAGTTTCTCTAGGTGGTGACAGAGAACCCATCCATCATACATGTGTCAGTTGCTCGGGGATAGATGATGCAGCTGGTGCAGATGGATCTACATCTCATCCATGCACGATTTGCGGGAGTAGATGTCAGGTTCGCACGATGGAGTATTTCGCGTTGACATATGAGTTGATGGACATGGTGTTTGCCCATGAGTGACAAACACAGGTGTGTTGATTTGAATTCATAACATTTTATTTATTAGTCACTTTAAATTTGTAATTACATAAATAAATTTTTATTTATACATCGATTTAAATTGAGACAAATAATATGCATTTCAGGATGCAGCAGCGGTATCCCATACTCCTCCCTCAGTTAGTACAACTGCAACTTCGATGCCCAAGGTATAAATTTTGTAACATGTTAAAATATAATAGTACACTTTGAATTCAAAAAAATACAAGATATACTAACTATCTTTAATGCTTGGTTCAATTTCTAGTTTGTAGGTGTTGATAGGGGACCAAATGTCCCAGATTGATGACATCATGCTCTCAGCGATTGATTTTGGCCTACAAGGCTATACGGTATCATATTTTGTACAACCCTTTTTATGTATTGTTTTGATGGAATATGAAAGTTATTTCATTTTAGATTTTTAAATTATGTTTAATATATTATCTGTACTAATATCTCATGTTAATTTTGTTTTTTTAGGGTACCCCCTCCACGTCTAGGGCTCGTCCTAAGAAAAAGAATTCCTCGAAGATGCCAAAACATGGGAAGAAGGTAATTGAACACATTTTTAGTTGTACAATTGTTTGAAAATGTTGAAATCAAGTATTAGTTGGGGTTTGTAGATTGATTAGTGTTTTTTGTCTATTTTCAATGTACAACAACCATTGAGCTATGTGGATTTGTTGAATGCACCTGATTCGCCCGTGGATCAAGAGAGGGTGAAGGTATGTATCTCTACTTTATTTTCTTGATTTCATGATTATATGCACACGTACATGTGAACTTGTGATATATTATAATCTTATGATTTTCATACAGGAAATATCCATACCTATTTCATCAATGGTGAACCCTCCTCTGTGCACTGGAGAAACATCTGATGATTTGGTACACTTTTGTTTGATATATTACATTAATTGTTTTTAACCTACAATACTTATCATTATATTAATTATATTTAATCTTTGAACATTTTTTGTATAGGTAATAGCGACAATTTCTCCATCGATGGTGAGCCATCCTTAGTCCATTGGAGAAGAATCTCAGGCACAAGTACGTCATTGTTCTCTATATTATAGATTTTAAGTGTTTTTGATATATTGATGTTAGTACATTGTATTAATTGTACATTTAATCTACAATAGACCCATTCGCAGTATGGCCATAACGTGGATCCATTTAAGTATGTCTTCAAGAAAACTCCTAAGAGTGACAAGGAGAGGAGAGCGAAGACATTAGCTCCTAGATCAACCGATGAGGTAATCTACATTTCAATTGCAAAGGAATTATAGTTAAATGCATAGTTATGTTGTTAATTGTGAACTATTTTCTACAAAAGAATTCTAACTTGGCTTTTGAATTGTGGTTTTGCAACCATCTACAGAGCCGCGTTCTGCATCGAAGAGGCTTGATTTTGATGATCCACCACAAGTTTAGGATCATATAGTGTTGGTTTTGGTCATAGAATGACCAATACATGTAGATATATTCTACATTTTTATTGTACATCGATTTGGACATGGCATATGCCACATTTTTGTAATACTTGTATTGACTTGGCAGACATGCTTTTATATATATATATATATATAAATGTCGATATTCGATCCAATAAATGTCTACCGAGTTCATTATTTTGTATTCGTTGTATTTTGTGGTTGTCCTTTTATAAAATTAATTGATCATTTGCCTATGTAATCAACAATATGAATATAAACAACAAAAATATATGATATAAAACATTGAAATCGTGGAATATGATTTGATAAAATTTCTAAAATGTTGAATTAACCCTACAAAACTCCTTGCATTCAGTTCATTATTGTGTATTCATTGTATTTGGTGGCTTCCCTTTTATAAATTTAAATGAATATTTGCATATGTAATCAACAATATGAATATAAACAACAAACATCGACAATATGAATATAAACAACAATATGTGTTTGGTGCAAGAGCACCCTCACGCTCGCAATGGTCAAATTTTGTTTGTTGTGTACACAAACCAACATCGCGAGCATGTTCAAGTGGGAAGGTTTACGCTAGGCATGCCCTTATTGTGCATCCCAAAGTGTCAAAATGTCAAGAGTCATACCATACCGGTGAGATCTCTCAAGTGCCCTAAGTCCCAAAAATTGTCAATATTTGATAGACTGTTTCTTCAAATCTAGGACACATATGCTCGATATGTTTGAACTTGTGGGGTTGTGTGAGGCTCCTCTACAATGGCCTATCTTTATTTTTGACGACTCAGAGCCATTTTCAATTGGTAGCATTTTTTCGCCTGCTGCAAAAACCGTCAGTTGCATGCAATGCAAAGTTGCAGGATTGGCTATAATTGATTCAGCTCGTCATGTGCACAAATCGATGTCATGAGCATGTCCGGGTGGGCAGGTTTATGCTAGGCATGCCCATGTCATGCATCCCAAAAAGCCATAACATTGAGAGTCATACCGTACTAGGGCAATCTCTTAAGTGCCATGAGTCCAAAAAATTGTCAAAATTTGATGGGCTATTTCTTCCAATCTAGGACACATATGGTCAATCCATTTAAACCTATGGGGTCATGTGAGGCTCCTCTACAATGGCCTATCTCATTTTTTGACGACTCGGAACCATTTTCAATTGGTAGCATTTTTTTGCCTACTGCAAAAACCGTCAGTTGCATGCAATGCAAAGTTGCAGGATTGGCTAGAATTGATTTGGTTCGTCGTGTGCACAATCCAATGTCATGAGCACATCTGGGTGGGAAATTTTATGCTATGCATGCCCCTATCATACATCCTAAAGTGTCAGAACGTCGAGAGTCATACCGTACTGGGGCAATCTCTCAAGTGCCCTGAGTCAAAAAAATTATCAAAATTTGACGGACTGTTTCTTCCAATCTAGGACACATATGGTCAATCTGTTTGAACCTATGGGGTCATGTGAGGCTCCTCTACAATGGCCTATCTCGGTTTTTTAAGACTCAGAGCCATTTTCAATTGGTAGCATTTTTTCACCTGCTGCAAAAACCATCAGTTGCATGCAATGCAAAGTTGCAGGATTGGCTAGAATTGATTCGGCTCGTCATGTACACAAATCGACGTTGCGAACACATCTAGGTGGGAAGGTTTATGCTAGGAATGCCCCTATCATGCATCCCAAAGAGATGAAACGTTGAGAGTGATACCGTACCGGGGCAATCTCTCAAGTGCCATCAGTCCAAAAAAAATTCAAAATTTGACAAACTATTTCTTCAAATCCAGGACACGTATGGTCAATCCGTTTGAAATTGTGGGGTTAAGTGAGGCTCCTCTACAATGGCCTATCTCTTTTTTTGACGACTCGGAGCCATTTTCAATTGGTAGCATTTTTTCGCTTGCTACAAAAACCATCAATTGCATGCAATGCAAAGTTGCAGGATTGGCTATAATTGATTCGGTTCGTTGTGTGCATAATCCAACATCACAAGCGCATCCCATTGGGTAGGTTTACACTAGGAATACCACAGTTGTGCATCCCAAAGTGCCAAAACATCGAGCGTCATACCGTACCAGGGCGATCTCTCAAGTGCCATGAGTCCAAAAAATTGTCAAAATTTGATGGACTATTTCTTCCAATCTAGGACACATATGGTCAATATGTTTGAACCTGTGGGGTTGTGCAAGGCTCCTCTACAATGGACTATCTCAGTTTTTGATGACTTTGAGAAATTTTCAATTGGTAGCATTTTTTCGCCTGCTGCAAAAATCGTCAGTTGCATGCAATGCAAAGTTGCAAGATTAGCTAGAATTGATTCGGTTTGTTGTGTGCACAATCTGATGTCACAAGAAAATTTGGGTGGGAAGGTTTACGCTAAGCATGCCCCTTTCATGCATCCCAAAGTGTCAGAACGTCAAGAGTCATACCATACCAAAGCAATCTCTCAAGTGCCATGAGTCCAAAAAATTGTCAAAATTTGACTGAATGTTTCTTCCAATACATGACACATATGGTCAATCCATTTGAACCTATGGGGTTGTGTGAGGCTCTTCTACAATGGAATATCTTGGCTTTTGATGACTCAGAGCCATTTTCAATTGGTAGCATTTTTTCACCTACTGCAAAAATTGTCAGTTGCATGCAATGCAAAGTTGCAGGATTGGCTAGAATTGTTTTGGTTCATCGTGTGCACAAACCGATGCCACGAGCGCATCCAAGTGGGCAAGTTTACGCTATGCATGCTCCTCTCATGCATCCCAAAGTGCTAGAACATTGAGAGTCATACCATACTAGGGTGATCTCTCAAGTGCCCTAAGTCCAAAAAATTGTCAAAATTTGACAGACTGTTTCTTCTAATCCAGGACACATATGGTCTATCTGGTTGAACCTATGGAGTCGCGTGAGGCTCCTCTACAATGATCTATCTCATTTTTTTATGACTTGGATCCATTTTCAATTGGTAGCATTTTTTCGCCTGCTGCAAAATCGTCAGTTGCATGCAATGCAAAGATGCAGGATTGGCTAGAATTGCTTCAGTTCGTCATGTGCACAATCTGACGTCACGAGCACATCCAAGTGGGAAGGTTTACGCTATGCATGCCCCTGTTGTACATCCCAAAGCATCGGAACGTTGAGAGTCATACTGTATCGGGGCGATCTCTCAAGTGCCCTGAGTCCAAAAAATTGTTAAAATTTGATGGATTGTTTCTTCCAATCCAGGACACATATGGTATGCATTATGTACTCATAAACTAGTTTCTCTTGAAACATTTTCATAAATTCAGCTACACATATATCATTTTTCACTAGCTCACATCTCTTCAAATCTTTTCCATCTTTAACTCCATATGTGACTGTCTTGTATTTTTCGAAAGAAACTAATTTCGTACCAATTTCATGTGTTCTCTCCAAATGTACGCATCTTGGTAAATGTTGCAAACCACCACATATAGCACAAGAACCTTCCAAACAAGGCATCTTATAATAAATGCAACCATCATGTCTATTACATAGAACACTTGAAATAAATCCTCTTATAGACTTAGGAGGTTCTTGTATATTGCATTCCTGCAAAACATCGTTAGTGTGCAAAGTAGAACAAATATGACGAAAAATATCATAGTGCATGGAAAATTCAATATGCATCCTACAAGAACACGTGGTGCCTACATGATTAATCTTAATATAAAAAGGTTTTGCTATTTCAAAAAATCTTTGAGAAATTCTTATTTGAGGAAACTTTTGAAGGAATCTATCATAAAATTTAGTTTGAGTCATATCCAAATAGTGTTTAGCATGTGGTAGACCCAATTTGCCTTCTAACAACATCTCTTTGGTTGGATGAAACTCTTGTGTTGTCATGCCAAAAAATTTCAATTAATGTTCTTAGTGCATCAACAACAACCTTGTCTTTGCGTGGTAGTCTACTTGAGAATGCCCAAAGAGAATTATTGTTAGGTTCCTCTATTTTTTCCCACCTCTTTAATGCTTTACTTAATGTTGTTCTACTAACGTTTAATGACTTACTTGTTTTGCTTATCAAACGATATTTTTTTATTTTCTTGCTCATTATGGTTGATGTAATGACACATCGAGTAGCATTAGAATCTTTAGTACGTGATTTTGAACCAATAGCTTGATATGCATTAAATAGATTTCTGACAATAGTTCTTTCACTGTTACTTTCAGATGATCTTAGGCCTATAATTTTCATTGTCTCTCTAAAATTCAAATTTTTAATCATTTGAACAATTAATTGACATCTTGCGGTTTGATTTAAGTTTTCAAAATAGTTTTGCCATATTCTTTTAACCATTCTCCTACAAGTTCATTCATTCATTTTATTGGGCATTGGCTTCAATATATTCTCATCAATGTCAATTAGATACTTTGGTTTCCTGTGAATGATTCTAGGAGGTGTTAACATCGATGCATTATGTACATTCAATTCATCAAATAGAGAAGGTGTATGTTCATCATTTAATTGATTATTTAATGTAGTATCTTCTTCAATTGCATTAGTTTTATACGGTAAATCAAATGTCTCTTCTTCAATTACATTAGGTACATTATGTTTGTTTGGTAAATCGAATTGAGATGTTGAGGATGACATATCTTCTTCTCCCATTGTTCTTATGTCACATAATTTCTTCATACGCTACCTTTGTCTTTCCTTTCCAGCCTCTCGTTGTTCCATCGTTCCTCTCTTGCTCTTTCCCATGGCTGATATCGGTTGTCCTAAATAGAATCATATTACATATATATGTAAACAAAAGTTCATAAACAAAAAAATAACCATAAATATGCATCTTATCACTATTTTTTGGAATCAAACTATCAAACAATCACAACACTATTGACAAAACTAATAAGAACAACAATTCAATCATTTGAAATCATGCAAAAACAAAAAATATCATTTACTTCTATGTATAAAACAGTGATAGAAGTGTAGACACAGTTCCAGTGGAGCCTTCAACGACCTCAAAAACTTCTTTTGAGACCATTGAAGCTCTTGGGCAACTAAAACTATGTCTATGTACCACGTACGTGCTACATTAATAACAGTGTGTGCCCTATTAGTCCATAAAATGTTGGCAAGCCCAACAGTATTTTTTGTTTCCATTTTGTACTAATAAGTAGCGCGTACGCGCTCCTAAGCCTAGAAAATGTTATCACAGGGTAGCGAATAATGGGCTCAGTACCTTGTACGCGCTTACAAGTAATAAGTACTGTGTACGTGTTGGCATGTTTGATGATTATGTTGTGATTGTCATTGATGGACACACACTTGCTATGAGATCACTTTTTGAATTATGAGTTATGCTCAACCAATATTTGTTTCAAATTGGTATTATGTAGTAGTCTTTAGACTATCAGTGTTTTGCAGAAAGTGCTTTCCGATCTCGAGCGGTATGAAGACCTCAAGCGGTTCAAGGATGTCAAGCAGAATGGAATGAATGGACTAAAGTGACAGTTATCATTTTCCCAGTCTTCAGATTTTTGTCAACCGGTAATCGGTTTAATATTTGAACTGGTATTACTCTGAGTTCCCAACCGATAAACGGTAAAGTTGTATGAATTGGTAATACTTTGTGATGAGTTACCAACCGGTATTTTTGTGATGAGTTACCATCTACCGACACTTTGACGATGATTTTGTGTCATGTTACCAAATGTGTCTAGATACACTAAACCTAGAAACTTGCAATGTAATCCTATTGGACCGACATGAAATCAGATTCCTTTTTAAGGATATCATGTCTAGGGTTTTACTTGTTGTTGGGGTTTTTAATATTTGTATGAGTTTTTATATGAGCGATCATAGTAGAGAAGAGGAAGTCTATGTGAAGTAACAGAGTCTAGAGATTTTGAAGACTGAAGTAATGCTGAAATGCATTAACAATGAGCTATCAAGGATCTAACCAAGCATACTATGCTAGTATCTAGATCACTCACTTGTTGATTACTTACATCTTCGACAAGTCTGAAAACCCTTAACCGGGTAGGCCTGGTAAAGCCTTTGTAAATCCTCTAACAAGGTGGTTCACAACTATGGATCTAAAATCCTCTCACAATGTAGTCTCTAATCAGACTTATCTCCTAACAGAGATTGAGATTCCTAATAGGATATGTTCTAGTAAAGAACATTGTATGACCTTAACCGGTTTGGTTACTATTCTGCAGATAGTTACTTGTGAGTTTCATCTCACCGTGGTTTTTCCCATTTGGGTTTCCACGTCAAAATCTCTTATGTTATGGTGATTGTGTTTCTGTGGGTGAATGCCTTATTTGCTATCTGGTTTGCATTTGTTATAACCGGTTTGTTTGTAAAACTACTTTACCGGTTTACTGCTAGACTGTTTAAGTGTTTGAGTTCAATATTTTTTGGTATACTAATTCACCCCCCCCTCTTAGTATTCATCAATTGGTATCAGAGCCAACATTTCTATAAGTTTAACCACTTGAAAGGAGATATGGGGGAATACACTGTGAGGGAACTTACTCATCGTCTCACTTAGACTGAGAAAGCTTTTGATGAACTCAAAGTCAAATATAAAACTTCATTGGCCAAAAGAAGAGAGCATGCTGAGAAACTGATGGAACTTACTGAAAACAATTCTTTTGATGAAGCGGACATGGAAGCCCTAGTTGAAGAAGTTGAAAAATTGAATGAATCCAATGCCAACTTGAGAAAGGAGTTGGAAGGTTTGACTATCCGAATGTGTCAAGAGCTTGAGAACCGGAGGAAAACTAAAGATCTGGTAAAAGACAAAGATCATGAGATCTCCAAGCTAAAGCAAGAAATTAATACACTTACCACTCATCTTCAAGAAAGAAAAGTGGAAAAAGAAGAAATGAAAGGTGAATTGAACTTGGCTATTTCTGAAAATGCAACCTTGAAGGAATCCAATGCTACTATTTCCAAAGAACTCACTGAGTCAAAGGAAATACTTGCCAAATTCAATAAGAGCACTGTTAAGCTTGAACAAAAGCTTGAATCAACCAAATCGGTAAATAACACTAATGGACTTGGTTTCTCTGAATATGAGGAAGGTGAGACCTCTGGAACAAAAGATGGAGCATCAAAGAAGCAACCAACATCAAAGGATAAAGGTAAGCAAAAGTTCAAACCTGTTTGCTTTAATTGTCTCAAGGAAGGACATACTGCTAATGTATGTAGAAGTAAGGCTTACAATAATTTTCCCTACTTTCTAAACATTAAGCTTAGATCCAATAGATTCAATGGTAAATGTTATGCATGCAACAAGTTTGGGCATAGAGCATGTGAATGCAGTTCTGTCAGGCACAACACCGAAAGGTATCCTCAAAGGAGTCAAGGAGTTTTTCTCGAACCCTCTGGGAACTAGAATCCAAACCAGGTTAATACTTATAATCATCAGTCAGGTAGCGGTGGCTATCAAGCGGTAACCGGATGGAGGGAAACCTATTTGATTTGTCATGGTAATGGTCACACTGCTGCAACATGCAGAAGGAAGAATGGAAACATGAATAATGGACCTTGGAGAGCACCTCGAATGGTTTGCTATCATTGCAACAAACTAGGTAATACAACAAGATTCTGTAGGATGAGAAAGAATATATCGGATGATATACCAGTCACTCCAGAAGGAAGGATTGATGTTGAAACTGTACAAGCAGATGTGAAGAAAACTTAGAAAAAGAAACCAGAAGTAATGTCACAAGAAGAACCGATTTCTGCACCTAGAGTGGAAGAAGCTGAACCAGCAAACTAAGATTCAGAAAAGCTTAGGGGGAGTAAACGGTGAAATGATTCAAACCCCTGGTCCACACTGGTAAAAGACCTTAACCGGTATGTGATACCTATCAATTGGTAGAAGACTAGAAATGGTAAAAAGGCAAATTAGGGTTTACGCCCTAATAGTGGAACATTTATTATGGTAGGTGAATTATCAGTTTTCGAGCAAAGAAATTTTCAAGTGCAAAGTGATGAAAGGCGATTTGTCTCGTGATTCAGAAAGATTTCAAAACCTTGAAGAAGAATCAGAAGATAGTATCAATCGGTCAAGTGTAGAACTCAAAGCGGTAATTCAGCAACCAAAGTAGTGTGCGGCGAAGAATAATTTGAAAGCCCTAAATTTTGACTTTCAAAGGTATTTTTTGAGTTTTTTTTGTTTATCATGGCTTCTGCATCACACTCTAGTTCTAGTGCACCCGTTGATTCAATAGACTTCATCCAACGGAAGGCAAAATATAATGCCCTATCCCAAATACTCACTGGTGTCATAGTCAAGGAAGGCATTTTAGATTATATAGACTATAAAATTGAAGACCTAGGATCTCTAATGATCCATTCTCAGTTGAGTGCATTCTGTGGGAAGGACAAGAAGATCAAATCAGAATACAACATCCTGGAAAAGAAGAAGCTTCACAATGCGGTCTACTTCCTTGAAGAATTTGTAGATGATCACATCCGCATCATTCTAAGCAGAGTTCATGGTGACAAAATGTACTTAGAGCGGACACACGACATCACACCAGAAGCAATTCATGCCTTCACTGATTTCTGTAACGTCGGTGAAGTGCTAGCTCTAAGGAAGATCAACAAGACCGAAATGACCAAGCTCACCGGTTTTGTGAGCGACCAACAAGGAATGACCATCAATACCATCAATGACGATCTGGTCTAGTATGCCTGCATGGTGATAGGCTACCGGGCATTCTATGCCAATAGGATCAACTTTGTCTCTGCTGCAGTGGTAAATGCTGCCTACAGGATGATCAAAGAAGATGCCTCATTTGATTTATGCACCTGTATGCATAGGCAACTTCTGGTGAACCTAAAGTCGATTAAACAGGACAATATCTTAAGATTTAAGTTTGGACAACTATTGGTTGGGTTGTTCTTCTACTTCCAAGGTTACTTCCCAAGAGTTGGAGATATTTAGTGGTTTGCCGACCAACCGGTTACAAAGCAAATCAAAGAAAGTCTTCAAGCAGTTGGAACCGGTTATCCGAAAGTTCTGAACAAATACTTTGATGAGTTCAGACACAAAATGAGCCAAAGGGTGAGAATATCCAGTGATATTATCAAGAAGTATGAAGAGGACATATGTTTCACCATCAAAGTTGATGAGTGCAGATAGGAAGAAGTGGAACCCATGGGATATGAGGTAATGTATGACATGCTAGATGGGTAAACCTCTACCCTACTCGCCTTACCCCTTGATCTAAAGGAGAAGAGAATCGACACCTATTTGGAAAGGGCTACATAGGTTGAAGAACCTTCAGTAAAGAAGGGAAAGGAAGTGCCATCTGTATCGACACAGATTACTTCAGCAAGCCCTAAAGTGACCAAGCGGTCACCGGCAAAGAAGAAACTGAAGTTGCACCCACCAAAGTATTTGAGAGAAAGCAGAAGACAAAAGGCAACACACCAGACTCAGAGGACATTGTATCTGAAGAACAACCTAAGAAGACTAGGCAAATGAGGAAGAAGACAAAGACAACTAGCAATGAACCGACAACATCAGCATCGGTAAATATTGATATTTCCTCTTATAAACCTTTGACACATTGTCAAAGAACTATCAAGAATATTAGTAGAAAAGTGCTTGGTGACTTGAAAGAATGCTTTGATGATTTTGATGATAATGAAAAAGAAGAAGTTGAACAGGAAGTCATTAAATATTTATGTATTAATGACCGGTGGCCATCAAAAATTAGATTTGAGACACCTGATTCTTTATATAATTCTTTAGATAACAAATGGTGCATTGCCATAGAGAAGGAAAAAGAAATAAGAGAGGAAGTATTTGCACAATATTTTCCTGATGTGCCTAATTCAAAACTTTATGAAGTTGTGAAAAAATATAAAGGCCTCTTCTTCATGAGAAGAAGGAGACTCCTGTTACTAAAAGGAAAAGTCCCTGAAGTGGTAAAAGATACCCACTCCCTTGCTCAATCCACTCTAAGGTTGCATCAAGTGGCTGAATTCAACAAGAAAGTTGAGCAAGAACCGGAAATCAATAAACCGGATGAGGTATATGATAGTGAAGGGGAACCGGTCACTGATCAAATGGACCCCATTGATGTTGATGCCTTGAATGGTGAAAATGTTACTCCGGGTACACCATCAGAAGCGATAGGACAGAAGAAACAGGCAGAAGAGGAGGAAAAGAGAAAAGAGGAAGAGGAAAAGAAACAAGAGGAGGAAAAGAGAAAAGAGGAAGAGGAAAAGAAACAAGAGGAAGAGAAGAAGAAGAAGGAAGCGGAAAAGAAAGAAAAAGATAAATGGAAGGAAGAAGAAAAGAAGCAGGAAGAGGAGAAGAGAAAAGAAGAGGAGAAGAGGAAGCAGGAAGAGGATAAGAGAAAAGAAGAGCAAAAGAGGAAGTAGGAAGAGGAGAAGAGAAAAGAAGAGGAGAAGAGGAAGCAAGAAGAGGAGAAGAAGAAAAGGTTGAAAAAGAAGAAAAGCGGAAAGAAGAAGAGAGAAAGAAGGAAGAAGAGAAAAGACAGAAAGAAGAAGAGGAGAAAAAGAAGGCAGAAGAGGACAAGCTAAGAGCCAAAGAGAAGGAGGAAGTAGCACAGAGTACACCGGTGGAGACCCCAAAAGCAATTAGTAGTCAAGCCAAACTGACAGACATTACTAGTCCTATTGACCTCCAATCTGCAAATGAAACGGAGTTGTTGCAAAGTATTAAGCTTGCCAAAGAGCGTCTGGAAGCACTAAGGAGGAAAAAGGAAGAAGATGTTATTCAAACTACGGTGGAAACTCTTACCAGTTTGATTCCAGGTACCAATCTCCCAAGTACCAATTCCTCTCTAGCTCAACTAAAACTCCTATGCACAGTTGTAGAGGACCAGGTGCAGTGCCTAGAAGAGGTTGTTGAAGCCAATGCACAAAAGAAGCATCAAAAGGCTCTGAACACTGCCTTGGTGAAGAAGTTAAATGAGCTCCGGTCTGATCTACAGAAATCACAAAAATATATAAGGGATGCTCTGGATGAGGGGAATCTACTGCTCAGTAAGATATGCCAACCCCATCTCTTCTGTGATGATGTGCTTGCTCAGAAAGAAAAGCTACAATCTGACTTGCAGTCATACATAAGCACCCTCAAGCCACCATATGATTCCTTCACTACTTATGGGCAAACCGTTCACCGGTTTCAAATCCAGTCTGAAAAAATAGAGTTAGAAATCAGCAACCGGACACGAGATTTGCAGGAACTTCAACTGGTTCTACTACCAAGACTGCAAATACTCCAGAAATGCTATCTCAATTTGGATGCCCTAACGGTCACTCAAGAGATGAGTACCTTGGATGCCATGGAAGAACAAGTCTATCAAATGCAAACAGAGAGTGAGGTTGCTACCTCATTGCTTGAGTCATGGTCCTTATCCATGAAGCAATTTATGCAGGACTTTAAATCAGTTTTTGACAAGTTTCACTCTTTATTGTCATAAACACTTATTATTTCTGCTAATGGAAACATGGGTTATTCAGTTGTACTTTGTCATTGTTGGAAAAGGGGGAGAAGTATTCCTGTATTTAAAATTTTGATGCATGCTATGTATACTTTCATGTTTATCTCTACAAGGGAGTAGTATACATTGTATTTTTTGCAAAGGGATAGTGTATGTGCTTAGGGGGAGTAATTTTGATTATGGCATTTTTTTTGTTGTAAAACACTTAGATGTCAAAAATTTTCCTAAGTGTTGCCATCAATGCCAAAGGGGGAGATTGTTGGCATGTTTGATGTTTATGTTGTGATTGTCATTGATGGACACACACTTTCTATGAGATCATTTTTTGAATGTATGAGTTATGCTCAACCGGTATTTGTTTCAAACCGGCATTATGTAGTAGTCTTTAGACTATCGGTGTTTTGCAAAAAGTGCTTTCCGATCTCAAGCGGTATGAAGACCTCAAGTGGTATGAAGACTTCAAGTGGTTTGAGGATGTCAAGCGGAACAGAACGAAGGAACTAAAGCAACAGTTATCATTTTCCCAATCTTCACATTTTTGTCAACCGGTAATCGGTTTAATATTTGAACTGATATTACTCTGAGTTCCCAACCGGTAAACGGCAAATTTGTATGAATCGGTAATATTCTGTGATGAGTTACCATCCATCGACACTTTGACGGTGATTTTGTGCCATGTTACCAAATGTGTCTAGATACATTGAACCTAGAAACTGAAAATGTAATCCTATTGGACCGACATGAAATCAGATTCCTTTTTAAGGACATCATGTCTAGGGTTTTAGTTGTTGTTGGGGTTTTTAATATTTGTATGAGTTTTTGTATGAGTGATCACACAAGAGAAGAGGAAGTCTGTGTGAAGTAACAGAGTCTAGAGATTTTGAATACTGATGTAATGCTAAAATGCATTAACAATGAGCTATCAAGGATCTAACCAAGTATACTGTGCTAGTATCTAGATCACTCACTTGCTGATTACTTACATCTTCAACAAGTCTGAAAACCCTTAACCGGGTAGGCCTGGTAAAGCCTTTATAAATCCTCTAGCAAGGTGGTTCACAATTGTGGATCTGAAATCCTCTCACAAGGTAGTCTCTAATCAGACTTATCTCTTAACAGAGATTGAGATTCCTAATAGGATTGAGATTCCTAATAGGATAGTCTCTAATCAGACTTATCTCTTAACAGAGATTGAGATTCCTAATAGGATCTGTTCCGGTAAAGAACATTGTATGACCTTAACCGGTCTGGTTACTATTCTACAAATAGTTACTTGTGAGTTTCATCTCACCATGGTTTTTCCCATTTGGGTTTCCACATCAAAATCTCAAGTTATGGTGATTGCGCTTCTGTGGGTGAATGCCTTATTTGCTATCTGGTTTGCATTTGTGTTAACCGGTTTGTTTGTAAAACTGCTTTACCGATTTGTTGCTAGAATATTTAAGTGTTTGAGTTTGATATTTTTTGGTATACTAATTCACCCCCCCCTCTTAGTATTCATCAGTACACTCTCCTATGCCTTAAAAAAGTTATGGTAGGGTGGTGAACTAATAGGTTCAGTACCCCGAATGTGCTATTGGTAGTAGAAAAAATGTGAATGAAAAGGGAGGGAGGGAGAGAGAGAGAGAGGGAGAGGGGGGAGAGTACGGGGAGGGGGAGAGGAGGGGGGTAGAAGGGAAGGAGGGGGGGAGGGGAGAGGGGGGAGGGAAGGTAGAGAGAGAGAGAGAGAGAGAGAGAGAGAGAGAGAGAGAGAGAGAGAGAGAGAGAGAGAGAGAGAGAGAGAGAGAGAGGGAAAGGGAGAGAGGGAGAGGGTATGGAGGAAGGGGGAGGGAGAGAGGAAGGGGTCATATGACACTATATTATCCCTTAGCACACCATAGGACCTATAATGACACCAAAGAGTTTCCTAAGGGGTCATAGAACACCATATGACCATTTAGAACACCATATGGTGTTGTTATGGGTCATTGGTGTCCTGAGGGGTCATATGGCATCCTATGACCCCTTAGGACACCATATGGTGTTGTTATGGGTTGTATGGTGTCTTAAGGGGTCATATGGTGTCCTAAGGGGTCACAAGACACCATATGACCTCTTAGGAAACAATATGACCTCTATTGGCACCTAAGGGGTCATATGGTGGGCTAATAAAATGAAATATTAAATTTAAAGTTATGAATAGAACATCATGCAATAGAACATCAATAGTTTAGTTTTGATATAGCTAAGTTAGACCATTGTCAGCATAAGAGAGACTCCAAGTGAACAAACAATGAGGCTTCGCTAAAAAGTAAGTGTAAGAGCTTGAACTAACCCTAAGAGTACTGCCTAAGTTCTAAAACATATGATGCTATTAAATTTGCAAAGTTATAGGACTGATCTCGATTGTGACTATAGGAATTAAAGACTTGATTTATTTCATGGGTATGTATCGTTCCAATCCTTTTGACAAGTGACGATCATCATATACTACCACTACCATGCATACAACAAACTTTAATTTATTTAGGTGACAGGTGTTGTGTAACAACATGGGAACTCTCGCATACCCACCAATATCATTCTCCAGGACATCATCTATGTTACTGTCCCTCTTTCTCTTCCTACTGGTTGTTTCCTTCTGAAAACATATTACAGGTACTCTGTCTCATCATGTTGCTTTGTTGACACTATTTTCCACATCTTCTCTATTCATTAAAAACACATTCAAGAAGATTATTGCTACAGGTTTCCTTGTTTGTCACGGTAATTCACCCGTGGTTCAAATTTCAAACCCTATTCCTCCTATTCAATATACACACATAAATCCTTAAGTCAATTTCCTTAGGAGAGCATACATGATAAAAATCAAAGAGGAAGTTGCAGACAAGAAACAAATTCACTTACTTCTATAGAAGTAGATGGAGGGAGGGAGGGAGAGAAGAAGAAAAAGAGGGATGGGGTATGGAGGAAGGGAGAAGGGGAGAGAGGGAGAGAGAGATGGATAGTGTATGGAGAGAGAGAGAGAGAGAGAGAGAGAGAGAGAGAGAGAGAGAGAGAGAGAGAGAGAGAGAGGAGGCGGGAGGGAGAGGAAGAGAGATCGAAGCCAGGACACAATATGACCCCTAACAACACCTAAGGGGTCATAGGGTGTCCTAAGGGGTCATATGACACTATATTATTCATTAGCACACCATAGGACCTATAATGACACCAAATAGTGTCCTAAGGGGTCATAGAACACCATACGACCCTTTAGAACACCATATGGTGTTGTTATGGGTCATTGGTGTCCCGAGGGGTCATATGGCATCCTATGACCCCTTAGGACACCATATGGTGTTGTTATGAGTCGTATGGTGTCTTAAGGGGTCATATGGTGTCCTAAGGGGTCACAAGACACCATATGACCTCTTAGAAAACAATATGACCTCTAATGACACCTAAGGGGTCATATGGTGGGCTAATAAAATGATATATTAAATTTAAAGTTATGAATAGAATATCATGCAATAGAACATCAAAAGTTTAGTTTTTATATAGCTAAGTTAGACCATCGTCAGCATAAGAGAGACTCCAAGCAAACAAACAATGAGGCTTCGCTAAAAAGCAAGTTTAAGAGCTTGGCCTAACCCTAAGAGTACAACCTAAGCTCTGAAACATATGATGCTATTAAATTTGCAAGGCTATAGGACTGATCTCGATTGTGACTATAGGAATTACACACTCAATTTATTTCATGGGTATGTATCGTTCCAAGCCTTTTGACAAGTGTTGATCATCATATACTACCACTTCCATGCATACAACAAACTTTAATTTCTTTAGGTGACAGGCATTGTGTAACAACATGGGAACTCCCGCATACCCACCACTATCATTCTCCAGGATATGGGAGAGAGAGGGATGTGGTATGGAGGAAGAGAGAGAGAGAGAGAGAGAGAGAGAGAGAGAGAGAGAGAGAGAGAGAGAGAGAGAGAGAGAGAGAGAGAGAGAGAGAGAGAGAGAGACCTTGTATGCGCTTGAGAGGGGGAGGCAATACACTTATATGTGTATATATATACTTAATATATTATATATTATTATATACACACATATATAAATATTATATATTATATGTATATACACATATTATATATACAATAGCATATTATAGACACACCCAAAATTTAAACAAACTTAATGCATACACGCTATTTATAGTAAAAATAACGCATACGTGTTGTTTATAGTAAAAAGAGCGCGTACGCGCTTCTTACACCATAAGTACCCTGTACGCGTTTTTTATACCATAAGTACCCCATATGCCCTTTTGATTGTTTAGGCTTGGAAATAGGCTTGGATGACAAAGCTACGGTTTGGAAGTTTGATTTCCCTCCATTTCTCTCATTTTTGACGTGTTTTATTTTATCAACTTGGTTTATCAACTTTGTCATCATCAAGTTTACACTTCATCAAGTGGGTATTTCTATAATTGCCACCATATTTTCACCCATCTTTTGAGCTTTCTAACCATTTTTTTTTTTAAATTTGAACAACAATAACATATTATTATTGAATTTCTTTTACTAGTGTCTCCATAGTTCTCACAGACATAGGTGCACCATTTTTTTGATAACTTTTGATATACTTATCCAAATTTTAAAAAAATTATATATTATTGTAGTGCACTTGATTCTTTACAATTTAAAAAAATAAAATTGTATTTTCGATTTGTTTAGTGCAACATATGCTTTGCGCACGAACATGTACCTAATTTTCAGGATGTGCTCGATTGGAAAAATCATTAAAAAAAAATAATCAACAAAAAAATACAAAAAATACACATCTTCTAGTAATCACTCTTAACTATCTTTTTGCCAAAGGATTTGTCAAAATACTAAATCTAACTATGACTTTTTTGAAGTACACATTAGACACTATTTTATGTTTTTCAGAAAAAATCAGGGTCTGTTTTTCGTGCGTGAAGGATTTGACCCCCTTAATCTTATCCAATTTTGAAAAGTTTTAGTAGTTTGGAAACTAGATTCAAAGTACTACAATATTTGTTCTTTCATTATCTTCATATTTTGAGTGGATGACTTTCAAATTTTGCCTCCAAGTTTAGGTTCACCTGATTTCAGAAAAAAAGTGTCCACTTATACCCCGCTTTTTGACCACCATCTTTGTGCACATACCCTAGAGATGTAACTTACCTTCTAATTCTTCTAATTTTTTTTTTTTTATAAGAAACACAACATTTATGCCTATTTTATTGAAGTATTCATTTTTATACTAATCAAAATAGATATCCAATTTTGAAAATAAAATAGACATCCGGTTTGGAAAACATAAGATTTGTAGACACTGAAAATTGTCCTAAGTCTTCGACGATACTTTTCACTAACCTTTTTCATCTAAACTGATTAAATAATTTTAATTATTTAATTAGTACTAATTTTCTTCTAATTTCCTATAATTAAATAATTCTTAATTTTTTAATTATTGTTCTTCTGAACTATTAATTAAATAATCTTCATTATTTAATTAATATTCATCATTATCTGTTTCCAATCAATTAATTTTGATCTTAATTGGCTAATCCTAACTATCCCTCTTCAATTAAATAATTCACTTAATTATTTAATCCCTTTATTCTACGCTAATTATTCTTCTATGATTAAGTAATTATTTTAATTATTTAATCCCCTTTCCAAATTGTTCTAATTAAATAATTTTTTTAATTTATTTAATTGTCATGTGTGGGTGAAATAAATAAATTTTATTTATTTATTTATGACCCCACTTATCTCTTCCACTTTCTAATTTCTATCTCCATTATCTCTTCGAACTTGGTAATTTTCCACTAGTCTTTTCCTCCACTTTCATTTTGGCATATTTTGTTGAAAGTGAATATTTCCAATATTCTTTTTCACTTAACTCTTTTCATTTCTATTTCTTCATGAACATTTGAAATGCAATTTCCTTTTTATCCTCACTTAACAAGTCCTCTCATTTAATACCATCCATTGATTAGTTTCAATCACAAATAAATCTTAGTCATCCAATCAATCTCAAAACCTACAAGTAAAGAAAAATATTTCATCCTCTAGTGAAAACCTGACAAACAGGCACCTTGGGCAAGTACCATGATGAAAACCTGGCAATCGGGCATTATGTGTAATCTATGAACTTCTTGCATACCATACTTGGGGGCAGGTTTTATCCTTCATATCCTATTGCCTTTCATTATCCCATTATCATATCGTACCATGTCATACCCTCCATTATCCTATCATCCCTCATGTCCATATCCCCTTTTCCACCTTTGATCTTGACAAGGCTGGGGATCTTCATGAACATCATGCATCCTGTTCGCAACTTTCAGTCTATCACAACTTTTGGTCTTTACCCATTTACTTAAATACAATCTTTTTTCCACATTCCTTGGCTTATTTCAACCTTTTATCACCATTAAGCCTATCAAAACCTTCAATCCATATCCATAATCCATTTTTGATCTTGCTTATCCTATCCATATCCTATCACTATCCATACACTTTTTTTTGTCCCTTGATCTTGATCTGACATAGGGATGCATAATGCAAAAACATGGTTTCAGAAACCTCTTGACATGTCCCTCATGTCATTTCATTGCTTTACATTCTCATATCTAGTCCCTTATCCCATTGTGTGATAGTTGTTGGGAATTGAATATGCTTTATCTCCATAATAAATGGCATTTGTCTTCTCTTTATCTACCAACATTTCAACAAGATTATTTATCTGTTTGTCCTATTCCTTGCCTTGCTAGACGCTGGGGGCAAATTAATGCAGAAATGTCTTGAAAAATAACTAAAAAATCATATAAAGTCCTAAGGAATAATCACTAAAAAATTGAAAACGCCTTGAAATAATCTAAAAAAATCATAAAATGTTATGAAATAATCCAAAATATTGAAAATGTCCCGAAAAAATAAAAAAAGCATTGAAAAATGTCCTGAAAAAAGATTTTTTTTTCAAAAAGATAAAAAACCCTAAGATTGGAAAACGTAAAAAATCCAAAAACAATCGCTTTTTGCCAATAAACTGTCCCTTTTGTACATAGATAGACATCTACATAGACATCAGATAGAAAACACATAAAACACCGTGCTTTACAAAATCACACATTAATAGATGAACCATTCAACCAACCAAGCATTCAAACTGATCAAACTTGTCATATCAATCAATCGACATCAACATTATCATTGGTCCTTATCAAATATTATCATGAGTCTTAT
The DNA here is from genome assembly GCF_030272615.1 of Cryptomeria japonica. NCBI lineage: Eukaryota > Viridiplantae > Streptophyta > Pinopsida > Cupressales > Cupressaceae > Cryptomeria > Cryptomeria japonica. The sequence continues at coordinate 545,571,280 of NC_081405.1, forward strand.
ACAGGGTATGTTATACTCGAAACTAGACCGTGCCCTATCTTAGACGAGTACTATATTCCTTGAAACCAAACAACATCATCATCCTTTGAATACAACATTATCACTTTTGACAACAAAGATCAAAATGTTTGTTTGACTTGTTTGAATTGCAAGTCTTATCCTTTGATTGATTTATCTTGGATCATGTTCCTATGTCGCTTGATGATGTCATTGAGTTATTTAGAGTGGTCGAGATGGCTCATGATCATTTTTGTTTTGTTTTCTGTTTGCAAAATGTTTCATAAATTTCTAGGGCACACATGTCTTGGCTGTCCATGATAAGTACATTCACTTTGTGAACACCACACATACCTCAACCCTTGACACACTTATTGTCTTAGGCTATTTTTTTACTCATTCCTTGTCTGTAATGTGTATGTTTTACGTAAAGGGATTGCATTATTGTCCTAGCCTTCATTGCCATGGTGTGCCTCATCCGTTTTGCCATATCATATAAAGGTTCTCACCTACTATTTGCATTTGTGAAAGCAAGATTTCATTACACTAATCATTCTTCACTTCTCACTTGCATTTCTTCTGGCTAATATTTCTTTTATCCCATCAATCATTCTATCTATTCATCAAATCAATCATTATCATGCTCTCTAATCTATTTGATCAATCAAGAATTTCTTCATTTGGTATCAATCAACCCTTTTTCTACAATCCATTAACATTCTTCCTTTCTTATTAACATTTTTTCTGTTTCATCATATTTTGTCTTTCACCTAACATTCTTCTCTTCTTTCGAGAGATCATTTATTTCTTTCATGCGTAAATAATCTCTCGAGGGGGCATCCCACCTCCATCTCTCGATCTACTAGGGCACGATCTTTTTAATTATTCTTTAAAACAATGCTCATGAACTCGCATTGTCTCAAAGAGGAGCAAAATGTAGACATTGAAAAATTGTCCTAAGTCTTCGATGATAGTTTTTGAAACTAACTTTTTTTCGTCTAAACTGATTAAATAATTTTAACTATTTAATTAGTACTAATGTTTTCTTCTAATTTCCTATAATTAAATAATTCTTAATTGTTTAATTATTGTTCTTCTAAACTATTAATTAAATAATCTTCATTATTTAATTAATATTCATCATTATCTCTTTCCAATCAAATAATCTTGATCTTAATTGACTAGTCCTAGCTATTCCTATTCAATTAAATAACTCACTTAATTATTTAATCCCTTTATTCTAAGCTAATGATTCTTCTATGATTGAATAATTATTTTAATTATTTAATCCCCTTCTCCAAATTGTTCTAATTAAATAGATTTTTAATTGTAGACACCCAAAATTGTCATGTCTAATTAAATAAATATTTTATTTATTTAATTATCTAAGCCTAATTCTTCTATTAATTAAATAAATCTTTATTTATTTAATTAATTCATTTATCCTCTTCTAGCCTTATTTCTCATTTAAATAAATACATTTATTTATTTAAATTATCCCTTTCCTAAATTAAATAAATATTTTATTTATTTAATTGCCCTACTTCTTCTATTAATTAAATAAATCTTTATTTATTTAATTAATTCATTAACCTTTTCTACACATGACACATGTCATTCATCTCTTATTTCCTACACTACCTACCCCTTTCATTATTTTGGTATTTCTTATACCTACCCTCTAATCCTAGCCGACCTCTCTTTTTACACCTCTCAATCTTAACCCTCCATTTCTATTGTGTCTTCTATTTAAGGAGATGCTTTCTTCATTATCAAACCCTAATGACTAATGACTAATTTTGGAGTACTTGGCTACACTACGATCCTACTTGCAACCACATTCCGTTCTTTGTTGAGCTCTTGTGCCTACAAAAATCTGAGAGCAAGCATATCCAACAAGATCAATGGAGATAGGAAGAATGGAGATCAAAACCCTAGTGGACATGTGATGGTATAATCTTTGTGATTTTTGAGTTATATTTGCATTGTCTTAGGTTATCTTCATATGTTATGGTGGATCTTTGTTCATTGTTAGGCTAGGGTTTTGTGGTTGAATCCATTTTAGTCTTTCAATATTGTTATCATTGTTATCCATTTTCACCATATACATTAATTTATTTAATTGTCATGTGAGGGTGAAATAAATAAATTTTATTTATTTATTTATTTATGACCCCACTTATCTCTTCCACTTTCTAATTTCTATCTCCATTATCTCTTTGAACTTGCTAATTTTCGAGTAGTCTTTTCCTCCACTTTCATTTTGGCATATTTTGTTGAAAGTGAATATTTCCAATATTCATTTTCACTTAACTCTTTTCATTTCTATTTCTTCCTCAACATTGGAAATGCAATTTCCTTTTTATCCTCACTTAACAAGTCCTCTCATTTAATCTCATCCATTGATTACTTTCAATCTCAAATCAATCTTAGTCATCCAATCAATCTCAAATTTTCTATAAACTGAGCTCCTTTTTTCATTATTTTCAACCACGCTTCTAGTAGCCTTACGCTGTCAAAATTTCTTTCAATACACTTGCTTTGTAGGTGAGAGACACATATATCCATTTGAAGGAGAAAGAATAATAATGCAGGAGCAATGAAAGAGATTTCTACACTTTGGTTTGCATTTGTTTTGAATCTCACTTTCATTTCCTTTATTTAATGTATTGGGATCTATTTCATTGTATTTTAGCTTTTGTGGTTGGCTAATCCATTGCTTTGAATATTATGCTTGATTTCCTAGTTACAAGCTTAACAAAAATGTCTCTAGGAAATATACATCCATTTTGGTTTAGTGTTACCAACAAAAATCAACTTTTATTGAACCCAAACAAAAAGTCAAACATCCATTTCATATTTTTGGCTAAGATCATGATTCTACAAATACCCATTTATATATTAAAAAAGGAATATAAACTATGTAAATAATGATAAGATTTGGAAAAAAAATTACTTATTTTATTCTTCTTTAAATATTACTATATTTGTTCCCATAAAATATTCCTACTTAAATAAATTATGACTATTCTTGATCAATAATATTGTATCCAAACAACGACTCTCACCTTACATCAAACATATTAGTATTTATTTAAGTTTGCAATTTTTATGTCTTTATTTAAATTGTAATGTAATTTGATATTAACCATGTCAACATTGCCACAAATTCCCTTGTCTCCATTCAATTCATTTGTTGTTTGATTGGGTTTTAATGATCAATTTCAGTTAATTTTGATCAATTTAATTACATAAAATTTAAATGACATTTGAAATCTAATATTTTATCTAATATAAAAACATCATCATAAAATTCAAAATCCATCAAAACTATATTAATAATTAAAATATTCTAAGTTTCTTAACATTTTTAACTTATGTCTAAACCATAAATTTTTGATAATATTAAATTAAAAACAAAAACTTAATACAATTTTATTTAAATTGTAACCTTTTATAAGATTGACATAAGTAATTAAGTATAAAGTATTTTAGTTTTTAATAGCATTAGACTCAATTACATGGTTGGATTTGTTATTATGTATGTTAACTAATTTTGTATAAATTGATTACAAAAAATGAGTATGATAAATCTTTCAGTATAGGTTTTGATCATACAAAATCTACAAATATGTTATAACATATATAAATTATATGTGTGTGTTTTGAGCATGTGTAAAAGTTGAAATCAGTTGAACAATAAGTCATTAATAAAGTTATTCACATTTGCAAAATTTGAGACTAAATGAACAATGATTTATTGAAAATGCATAGCAGATTAAGTCTTCAACCTCTGGAATATTGTTGAATAAGAATATTGAACTTATTGATTTTGTGTCAATATTGATCATTGTTTAAGAGTAGTTTTATCATAGTATTGTTTTTGATTAAAAAAGCAGTGAGAACAAGGGCACTGACCCTTTACATAGTTGAACTATCAAAAATCATAGCACAAAGACAACACTATAACAACAAATAACAACAACTATCATCAAATAGGAACCGAGTCTTTTTAGCAATCAAAAACAACAACAAGAAAGAAAAACAAACTACAGAGGCGCCTTATGAACCCCCGAGGCCTCCATAGTACTGCTGCACTCATTAGACAAGAATTTGTAGAGGTCCCTAGCCTCCAACTTATCCTCTTCGGTGTTAGCATGGCGTTCCCTCAACAAAGAGAGGGTGACTGTAGAGCTGTGAAGAACCTGCATATGAAATTTGTTCAGGCCCACAATTTGGGCTTCCCAAGCTGCCATTTTGTTCTTTAGTTGATTAACCTCCTACTTGATAGACTGCAAATCGAGAATAGGGCCGAGATTTTCAATTCTGTGTGTAATATCTGAAACCTTTGTGCTCAGCTTTTCCATTTGTTGTATAGTGGGGGCCTCCTGGGGGTTCTCAACAGCCAAATTAGCGGTAGTTTCAGTAGTCTCTTTGTGCTCACCACCAACAATGGAGTTATCAATATCTTTAACCAGGTCCATCAGAGGGATAAAATGCATCACCTGCTTAGTCAAGTTTAAATCCACCTCCAAATTTTTGGGATCCAGAGCATTGTTGTTAGGGATTTCCACAACCATAAGACCCATAGTGTCTGTATCCATAGGGGTCATATCTTTATCATCAGTCAGTTCCTGGGTTTTCCTTTCAGGAGTAGTTATATCAACAACACCAGCAGTGGTCGAGACAATGGGGTCCCTAGACATATTAACATTGTCAGCTCCCCCATTAGGGGGCCCCATATTTTTAGGGCCCTCCTCCTTGCTATCCCCAATGGGGTCCTCCTTAGAGTCCATATTTTCAATAACCGAGGTCTTCTTTTTGCATCCTTTGGAAGCAATTTTAGAGGATCTCCTCTTAACCTTCGAATCCGAGGAGGGGTTATTGTTGTCAACATCTTTAGAGGAAGAATTGTCGTCATAGACAATGTGTTTGTGTTTAGTGGGGGTTTTACTCTTGCCCTTGGCTAGGGAGTGAGAAACACTATGGGAGGCAGGGAGAGTTAAACTAGGGGGGCGTCGATAGAGAAACAACTGAGGCATAGGCAGGCAGGGACATGGTGGCCATTTCAAAGCCCTCTTGGGGATATTGGAAGAATCTAGGGAAAGCCAAAGACATGGCCACGAGTTGCTGGGGAGTCGACATGGGGGGCTGAGAGAGTGAGAGATTCCTTGGGGGGCAGAGGGCCTCATGGAATTTATACAACCTGTATATAAGATCCTGGTGGAGGAGGAATGGAGGTTTATCCCCATGCTTAGGGTCCATAGTGTCCTTAATAGAGCTCTCCAAGGAGTGCAGTAAATAAAATGACAAGCAAAGAAAATCATTATTGTAGAAGTGATTGAGGAGGGGCAAATGGTAGTAGTAGAATACCTTATACCTGCCTTCAAGGGGGAAGTATTTCATGATCATGAGGTAGATCATGTTCCATGGGTGCTTGAGATCCTCCTGAGCAAACCCACCTTGCAGCTTGACAGGTTCCTCACAGTTACTGAAGAACCGTTTCAAACCCTCACTATTAGCAACGTGATTGGTGCGCTTCCAGCGGCGACCATCTAGGGTCAGCTTGGTAGCTTGGGCAATAGTCTCCTCGGAGACATCAAAGACAATGCCGCCAACTGAGACCCGTCTTCTAGACCAGGAGGAGGAGAAAGCAGTCGAGAGTTGCTCGTCATTACCCTTCAGGCAATCCAAAAAATCAGTAATTCCACCTTCAACACAGAAGTTCCAGACAAGTGGGTCATTTTTAAAATCACTCGTGTTATCCGGTTCATATCTCACTCTGTCGCCCCCCATTTCATCCACCAACAAAGCTTCCTTAGTCATGAAACAAAGGAAATTGTAGGGACTCTTCGAGAAGCTAGCCCATAAGAGAAAATGGGGAATGTACGAGCCCAACTTCAATAAATGGGGAATGTGCGAGCCCAGTTTCAAAAAATGAGAAATAAAGTTGGGCGCATGGGAAAACAAGAAGTCACTTTTAGTAATGATTTGCTGGAAACGAGGCATTAAGCACCAGTAGAAACTAGCGGCAACCAACACGCTTCCAAACTAGTCATACTTCATCATGGCTTTGCAAGCCCAAGTGAAGTGCCAGCACAACAACACGTGCGTCATCACCAACGAAGTTGAACAAGTTGCCACCTCATCAAAAAGGATCTGAGGAATATTCCTGTTATTTAAATTATGAAACCACCACAACCAGATAGTCCCGTGGGAAAATAGGAGGGGGAGGGAAGCATTTAGTAGCCACTCAATCATTAGTGGGGATTCTGGATTTCTCTTCCAGGAGGAGGAAGTTGACATGGTTTGGGAGAGATTTGTGACTCCTCCAACATCTCAGCCCTAAGAGGTTTAGGCCAATGGCAGCCATGGCATCTGCCAGGTGATTGCCTTCCCTGTAGATATGCATAACTCTAAATGACTCAAGCCCGGAGATAAGCCTCAAAGTGTCCCTAATTGTTCCCTCAATTGACCAATTAAGCTTATTCCATCCTTTGACAACATTAATGATGAGCATGGAGTCCCCCTCAATGTCCATAATTTTGATTCTCATGGAGAGGGCAATGCGAATTCCTTAGGCTAAGGCCATCGCTTCAGCCTGATTAAAGGAATGACCATTCAGGTTGCTTGCATAAGCAGCAACGAGGACTCCCAGGTGCAATCTGATCACCCCACTGCCAGCAACAAGGCCCCCCTTGGAAGCCCCATCAAAATTGAGTTTAAAATTAGTAGTTGGGGGGAACCAAATCGTACATTGTCTTAGAAGTCTCTTAGAGGGGGGGAGGTTCCAACATCTGGAAATTCCCTAGTCACAGGTAGAAGGGGCTTGGACGCCATTCAATTTTTTGAGAGCAAGATGTTCTCAAGAATTTCAGATTTAGGAACCGAGCAAACACCTTTTCCATAGAGGTCTCTTTATATTTGAATATCCTATCATTCTGTTCCTTCCAGATACACTAGCAAATGTGGGGGGGATTTGCTTCCACAACTATTGGATAAGAGGGTTGGAAGAGGGGCCCCAGAACTCTTGACATAGATTACCCAAGCTATTGTTCATTACCCAACTGATATTGAGTTTATTATAGACCATTTCCCAAAGCTCCCGGGTGAAGGCACATTGGAGGAAGAGGTGGGCAGTACTTTCTCCATCATCTTTGCAAAGAATGCATCTGTTAGGGAGATGAAATCCCCTCTTGACCAAGTTGTCTTGGGTCAAAATTTTGTTGAGAAGGGCAGTCCACCAGAAGAAATTGACCTTGGGGAGGAGTTGGGGATTCTAGACCTCTTTCCATATAAAGGAGACAATAGGTTCCCCGAGTAGACTTATATAGGCGGTCTTGACTGAAAAGTCTCCAGATGGGTCCCATTTGCAAATAAATTTGTCATCCCTAGGGAATAGGGGGAGGAAAATACCAGCTAAAAGATTTTGGAGTTCTCTAGCAGCAGGAAGGAGCAAGGGGAGGTCAGTACAACAGTCCTCCAAGGCCTTCCAAGTGCATTTGCTGAAGTAGTCACTGACCCTTTCACCAAAGAAGCCTTTAGTGGCATCCTATAACTATCTTAGGGAGGGGGAAGAAGCCAAGGGTCCCTCTCCTAGCCAACAATATTCCCAGAAAATAATGTTCTTGCCATTTCCAATAATCCACCTCCAACCATGAGATAAAGGGTCTCTGCAACTCAAGATGTTATTCCAAATTTTGGAACCCTTGGGAAGGCCCTCCTTTTTTAAGACAGAGGAAAAATCCGCATTACCCAGGTACTTAGCCCTAATGATCCTACTCCAATTCGTATCCTTGTTTAGAAGCTTCCAGGCAATTTTAGACATAAGGGCCTTGTTGAATTTTGAGATCCTAAGGGTTCCCAAGTTGCCCATGGCCTTGGGAAGACAAACTTTGTCCCAGCCCACCAAGGCGAGCCTCTTCTTTTCTTCCAATCCGGTCCAGAGGAAATTATTTTGAATGTTTTCCATCTTAGCAGCCATAGTCACAGAAATATTGAACAGGGAGAGAAAGTACATGGGGATCCCCTGGAGGGAGGAGGAAAGTAGTTGCGACTTACCAGCACTACTTAGGAATCTACCTTTCCAGCCAGCCAACTTTTTCTAAATTCTTTCAAGGATAGAGATCCAAAAGGAATTAGAGACATCCTTAATAGTCAAAGGAGAGACCAAGAATTTTGGAAACTTTATCCTAGAGTTGGGCATTAGTGTGGAAGAAGTAAATGCTGCTCTTATCATAGTTAATGTGTTGACCAAAAGCCAAAGCATAGGCGTTAAGAAAGGATTTCCAAGCCTTATCTTTCCAGATAGAGGAGACACCAAAAAGGATCGTATCATCAACAAACTATTGTAGAACATTGGGGGAAACCGTAGAAGCAGGCTTGATACCCAAAAGAGTACACTTGCGAACCAAACAATTTAAGTTAGAGGCCAACACTTCAGCAAGGATGATGAAAAGGTAGGGGGATAGAGGATCCCCTTATCGCAGCCCTCTGGATGCCTTGGACTTATCCAGGGGGTTCCCATTTAGCAACACAACATAGGTGACAGTGGATATGCATTCCCTAATAATTTTGATAAGTTTGTCTCCAAACCCCATATCTCTGAGAACTTTGAAGAGGAAGTTCCAATTGACCCTATCGTAAGCCTTGGAGATGTGAAGCTTGAGAACCATCTCCGCCTGATTACATTTATTCATGGAGTATATAATCTCATGAGTAGAGATGACTGAATCAAGAATTTGTCGGCCATGAACGAAACCCTTTTGGGATGGGCTAGTCAAAGGATCCAAAAAAGGTTTGAGCCTATTGACAAGAACTTTGCTGAAGATTTTATAAATAGTGTTGCAAAGACTGATGGGACAACAGTCTTTGAGAGAATATGCCTCCTAAGTTTTTGGAACAAGAGCAGTGAAGGTGTGATTGAGTTTTTTGAGGAGCCTACCCTATCTAAAAAAATCTCTAGTAGCCAAAACAACATCCGGGCCCACCACTTCCCAAAATTATTGAAAAAAAGCCGGGGGGAAACCGTCAGGACTCGGGGCTTTGAAGGGGCCCATGTAGAAAAAACAACAGACTTGACTTCCTCCTTAGAGATAGGGGCAAAGATGAGGTTATTATCTCCCATCGAGAGGGGTGGTAGGAAGTTAAGAAGGTCCTTCGCAGTAGGGTCCCCCTAGTCAACATCCTCTTAAAGTAAGGTGGAAAAGTAATTAGTAGTCAAATGGCCCAAACTATCAACGTTGTTGACAACCAGATTGTTGTCATCCATGAGGGAAGAGATGTGGTTTGTACGCCTATGGATAGAAGTAGATCAGTGAAAGAAAGCAGTATTTTTATCCCCCTCTTTGAGCCATTGAACTTTGGATTTATGTTTCCAGTATAGTTCCTCTTTGTGGGAGTTTTCCTTCTATTTTCTATGGAGGGCAGCCTCCTCCATATGGGTGGCTTCCAGGGAGTCACCTTGGTCAATACGCTCTTGTATAGCGGTCATTTTGTTGTTGGGCTCCTTTTTTGCTTGAAGATATCCCCAAAGTTGTATTTGTTCCAACCCCAGACATTTCTTTTGATCAAGTCAAGCTTCTGAGCAATCCTGAACATAGCAGTACCAGATATGTTGGTGCTCCACCATCTTTTAATACTGTCCTTGAACTCTAGATGAGAGTTCCACATAATTTCATATCAAAAAGGATATTTCATCCTAGCAGCATTAGTGGTATTCCATAGGAGAAGGGGGTTGTGGTTAGAGACCATTTTGGGGAGTGCAGTGAGCTTCAAGGCTGGACCAATTCCCTAGTTGTCCGAGATGAGAAATATGTCAAGTTTGACCTAGATAAGATCCTTTCCCTTCCTAAGATTGGACCAAGTTAATTTTTGCCCCGATAGTTCCACATCCATTAACTCAATCCTTCCAATGAAGTCAGCTAGATTAGTCATGCTGCCAGAGTATTTTGGGAGGCCTCCCAACTTCTTAGAGGGAATCAAAGGGGAGTTGAAATCACCCGCAATCAGTCATTGAGCATTGGCCTTATTTTGTATTAGAGAAGTTATATCATTCCAGAGCATTAACCTACCAGATCAGACATTAGAGGCATAAACATTAAAAAGGATGTAGGAGTCCATCAGGGAGGAGAGTTCAGAAACCAAAAGGTTGGTCAAGGAGGAGAGAAAAATGCCAGAAAAGTGGGAGGGTTCCCACATGGTGACCAAACCACTGGAGGCTTCCATAGCCTCACTAATAACAAACTTGGCACCAGGCCAGATTTTCCCAGCCACCATGGAGAAGGAGGACATAGAAATCTTAACTTCTTGAAGGAGAAGGACCATGATTTTATTTTCAAAAATACAATTTTTTAGAGTATATTGCTTTTGGGGGTTGTTCAGGCCCCTCATGTTCCAAGAGAGGACCTTCATTTCTTACCTTTGATGGACGTCTCCAAGGTCCTCTACCTACCATTGTAAATATCCCTTGCTGCTTCCTTTTGTCTTGAAAGTCTTTGCAATGGCTGCCCCGCTTTGAGATCTGTCCCCACGTCAAGCTTAGCAGTCCTGGTCTTCCATCTTTGAGTAATCTAGCCCTCATTAGCAGGGGTCATGCAACCACTAGAAGATGCACCAATGGAACTAGGTGAGGATAAGCCTTGGTTCAGGGAGGGGGCCACCAACAAGGAGCGAGCTGACTCCAAGATGAGAGAGGGGTCCCTCGCAATCTCACCATCTTCCAGTTGATTAGGCAGGGAAACCAAGTTGATCCTTGGGGAAACACTCTAATCCATCTGGGCCGGAGTAGAGGTTTCTTCCACAATCTTTTCAGGAGATTGGAGAAGGTTGTTGATACTCTCCGCAAAAGGATATTCTTCTATAACCGGGTCCTCAGCAGCCAAGGGAGGCATCTCCGGGTCAGAAGTAGGGGTGATAAAAGGCCCCACAACAAGGTCATGGTGGATAATAGGAGCATTTGACATTGAGTCCTCCCCCAAGGCCGAACCCTTAAGCTTGAGGAGTGGGGGTGTTGGGGCCTTGCACTGAGAGATAACATTCCCAGATTTGCAGCATTTCTGGTAGAAGAGGGTAGCATTTTTATAAACCAAAGCCTGAGTCCAACTGCCCAGGGTGGATTTGAGGGTTATGAAGTTGGGAAGGTTCATGATCACAGTAGCTTGAGCATAAAAGCAAGCATAGACCAGGCGCGATTTGGATATGGTGATTTCATCCACACCTACAAAGTGGCCAAAAGATTTCCCAACCCATTTGAAGATGGATTCATCCTAGTATTCAAGGGGAAGCCTCAGGAGATGAACCCATACCAACGCCATTTTTTGTAAGTCAGCTGCAGGGTCAAAGCCAGCCTTCCAACGATAGAGGGAGAGGTTGTGATGACCATAGGACCAACAAACAAAGAGGACAAGGACAACATCCTCCTTGGTAGTGAATTTGAAGAGGAAGAGGGCACCAGACATAACACTGACAAAAACACTCCCCTTCAGCTTCCATTTGTCCTTGACCCATTTTCAGACCATCTCCACCGTGGGGCGCAGGGATCAGAACTTCCCCACCAGAGTGTTAGCCATGTTTTGTAAGATGCGGACCAAACCAACATCAGGGAGCTCAAGAGACGTTCTCTCCTCAGATTGTGAGTAGACTGAGACCAAGTTGGGGTCCACAGTTTCTAAATTTTTGACCAGCACGCTCTTCCATCCTTTGAGATTCACGTTAACAACCAGAGGCTTCGAGGATGGAACAACCGACACAATAGGAATAGGGACGGAATCAGAAACCACGCCTGTGTCCTGAGGGCTCACCAAAGGAGAACTGTCAAACTGAGGCACCGCCAAAATGGAAGGAGGAACCACAGTGGGACCAAGAGAAGATGTGGCAGGTATTGTCAGCATCGTAGGGTCTAGAACAGGGACTGTGGGTGGTCAGGGAAGATCCCCACCAGCAAGCACCATGAATGATGAAGGTTTAAAATTTGAATTTGCAGAGTGGGAATTTGCAGAGCGGAATAGCGAATGTTGATGTTTTCAATTTCATGTAAAAAACATCAAGATTGACACTTTCAGATCTCATATTATTGTTTCGATCTAAACTAAAAAATGAATAATCAATTGATTAAATTTTAAATATTTAAACATATAATATAAATTCAAGATCAAATTATCAATATATAAAAACATATTAAACATCCACCCCACAATTGTCACTCTTAATAAGATGTTTGAACAAACTTTATAATTTGCATGATAATTTATTCATACCAAACCTTTTCTACCCATATTTCGTAATGGTGAAATTAATACTACAATAAAGCATTATAAATGTGTGTTGCATCGAAACATTTTTTTCATTGGAGAATTCATTGTTGCTGATGTACTTATAGTACAAAAGCAAACAACTATTAAATTTTAATTGACCACTCGGCCTGCAAAGCATCTATACTAAAAGCTCTTGTACTCTAGAACCCTATCTATCAATAAATATGCCTTCATGTTGTCCACAATATTTATAATAGTAATAATAACAATGAAAAAGACAAGACATCTTTATTTTTTCTAAATTTCATTCTTTCATTAACTTGGAACTTTAGTATAATTTTTAATATAAAAATTATAAATAATCAATTATGCTTTAAGATCCAATGTGTATGTTGATAGGCATATTAAGAATGGGGCAAATAAATGAATAAGAGAAATGGGTTTGGGAAAATGTGGGAGTTAGTGGTTATTACGAGTAGAATAATGTTGATTATAATTGTATAAATGAAAAGATTTAATGTTTAAATGTATTGCAGTAGTTGTGATAGTATTTGTAGGTTTAAAGTCTAATATTTTTAATAGTATAGTTTTATTAGTTGTGATTTCAAGATGGTTAGTTTTGACCCTTACTACAAATAATTGAATGAAACGTGTTCGTTTGATTTAAAAAGCAATAAATTATGCGATGTTACATCAATGCACCAACAAAACATGACTTAATATACAACTATTATGACTTGATGCATAATTATCAATTTAACCTTGTTTTGGACACCTCAACAAAAAGCATGTTGATGTGACATCATATTTGATGACATGAACTTGAAATCTTAGGTTTAAGTAGTGGACATGAAAGTTATAAAATAAATTGGGTCCAATTTGAAATCATTACTTATGATTTTGAGAAGGGAAAAATTATGATACTCAACCTTTGCATCTTCTCCTTTTTTTTGTATTAAAAAATATTATGACTCTTTTGTATTTTTTAAATAAATCAAATTCCTTAACATTTATCTGTGAACTTCAATTGAAAATTGATAGAGATAACTTGTTGAAAAAGGGAAACCCTCATTTTTCATTAGACCTACTTAATAACCTTAACTAATCATCTTAAGTAAGCTAAGAAATTATTTAATAATTTGGCAAGTTAAAAAAATAAAGTTCAACTACTAAATTAAAAAAATGGGATTGTAAAGTCAATATATATTACAAACACATACAAACATTAATAAAAAATAGTTAAAATTAATAATTTATTTTAATAAAAATTATTAGAATATTAACTATATTATAATATTCTCAAACAAATCTCATCAAAGCAAATTTTCAATCATAAATTCCATCGTTATTAGGCACATTTGGATTCAATGTTTTTAAAGTAGATCTAAAGGGCCACGATGAGCAGCTCTAGACTTCCTTTACCTCCTCCTGGTTTGGGAGGCATGTCTCGGTGGGTGACATTTCTTTTGATGTCTCTGAGGAAACTATTGCCCAGGCTACGAAGTTGACCCTTGAAGGTTGACCCTAGAAGCATATCAGCCATGTTGCCAATAGCAAAGGTTTGAAACGTTTCTTCCGCAACCGCGAAGAACCTGTCAAACTGCAGGGTGGGTTTGCTTGGGAGGAGCTCAAGCACCCGTGGAATATGATCTTCCTTATGATCATGAAGTACTTCACTCTCGAGGGCAGGCACAAGGTATTCTATTACTATCATTTTTCCCTTCTCAATCACTTCCGCAATCATGATTTTCTTTATCTGCCATTTTGTTTACTGCACTCTATTGAAAGCTCGATTAAAGACACCATGGATCCCAAGCATGAGGATAAGCCGACCTACCTCCTCCACTAGGGCCTCATTTACAGGCTTTATAAATTCCATGAGGCCCTTTGCCCCCTTGAAACCTCTCACTCTCTCAACCCCCCATGCCTACTCCTAAGTAGCTTGTTGCCCTTTCTATGGCCTTCCCCAGATTCTTCCAGTATCCTCATGAAGGTTTTGCTACAACCACCATGTCTCTATCGGCTTATGCCTCTGTTGTTTCCTTATCTGTCGGTCTATCTGCAGTCCCCCCCAGTTGTCTCTATCAGCCTCTCCCAGTGCTTCCCGTTCCATGTCCAAGGGCAAAGGCAAAACCCCGGTTAAATAAAAATGTGTTGTCTTTGATGACAATTCATCCTCTGAGGATGGCGAGAATGATAATCCTTCCCCAGATTTTGAGGTTAAAAGGAGATCCTCCAGACTGGCTTCCAAAAAGCGCAAGAAGAAGACCCCGGTGATCGAAAATGTTGACTCAGAGGAGGACCCCATTGGGGACAAGGAGGGAGAGGACCCCAATACCATGATGGGGGGCCTTGATGGGGATGTTGTGGATGTGGCTATAACTAGGGATCCCAAAGTTCTGACCACTGGTGGTGTCGATGTCATGGGTAATTTTGAGATGCAAACCCAAGACCCTATTCATATTAAGGATAAGGCCCCTATAAACATGGGCATTGAGGGTGTCATGGGCGAGGAAACTTCTAATAACAAAGCCCCAAACTTTGGTAATTTGGACCTAGATTTAAAAATGGCTAAACAGGTGATCCAATCTCCCCCCTGATGGGCCTGGGTAATGACATTGACAACTCCCCTATTGGAGATGTGCCCAAGGAGATGTAAAAGACCACGGATGACATGGTTGCTGTGAACCCCCAGGGTGTCCCTACTCTACAAAAAATAGAAAAGTTGAGCATGGATGTGTTTGACATCACATAGAGGATTGAGAACCCGGGCCTCGTGCTCGATTTGCAGGCTATCATAGACGATGTCAACTGACTCAAGAGAAAGATGGAGGCCTGAGAGGCCCAAATGGTGGGCATTAACAAATTTCATTTGCAGGTGTTACACAACTCGATGCTCACCCTCTCTTTGTTGAGGGAACGTATTGCAGATACAAAGGAGGATAAGCAGGAGGCTAGGGACCTTTACAAGTTCCTGTCCAATGAATGGAACAGTTCCATGGATGCCACTAGGGTGCACAAGGCACCCCTATAGTTAGTTTTTGTGTTTTCTGCTGTTGTTTATGATTTCTAAAGACTTGGTCACTTTTTGTTGTTAGTTGTTGTTAATGTTGTCATAGTGTTATTTCTGCACTATGGCTTTTAATAGTTATGCTATGTAAAGGGTCAGTGCCCTTGTTTCCACTGCTTTATTAATAAAAAACAAAATACATTACATGGTCTAAATTAGAAGCCATTGTTCATAAATGCTAAACATGATGTTAAACCATTAACATTAAAATCTCAAATACACAACCATATAGATAATAGATATTTGTAAACAATTACCATACAAATTTCACATTAGACCAATCAACCACCATTGCTAGTTAGTTAAAGAATGTACCCATGTACCTTTCAATCCCCCCATCAATTCATCTTAGCACACCCAATTTCGCCCCCTTCCCAATCTTATTGTTGGTTAGTGTGGGGATCCATCCCTCAATATTTGTGCTCCCTATAATATTATATATAATAAATATAATTATATTATATATTGATATTATAATATTTTTTCAAATTAATATTGATTTTTTTTTCTTGAAAGATTAAATCTTACGTGATTTAAAATAAATGGAAACAATTTAGTTTGGAAGTTAAAAAATATACTTAAAAGTCATGTCTACTCACCCACATTATAGTGACTATTTCCAATATGGGCCAATTAAAAGAAATAAAAATGATATTTGTATAAATGTGTAAAATAAAAAATAATTATAAATAATAGAAATATCCTTCAAATTTTTAAAATTAAACTAATGAAAGAATTGAATGTATTTTCTAAAACTAAACTTATCTTTGCAACATACTTTCAAACTAACAAGTTCAAATAATTGATCTTTACTCATCAGCTTGCATGCTAAATAATTTGAATCAAGCCCCTAGATTATTGTTTATAATAACAAATACACGACATTAATTATCATTGAAAAGTTTAATCAAAGAGAGCAATAAAAAATGTCATAAAAATTGCATTGGGCACTTCTCTATTTGCATGTTTTTTAAATACTATATGTCGATCATGAAGATTAATTATTAGTGAAGAAGTTATAGATTTCTTCGCCTTAACATTACAGGTCTCCAAGATTCTTTTTAACTCTAATTTAATCTTAAATGTAGGTGGTTATATAGATTAATAGCTCGACAAAAGAAATAATCATCTTCTAAACATACAATTATAATAAATAAAATATATCACTGATATAATCTATAGAATCTATCATACCAATCGCAATAATATCAATTAGAAAAAACAAAAAAAGTAACCACCTAAAAGAACTAAACCATTCAAATACATCACTTTTCTACAATCCATGAAATTATGATTAGTGCTTCTGGATTTGATTGTGTTATTTTTTGCATCAACATTTCGGATAACTCATAAGGATGAATGAATGCAATGAGTGATCCGAAACGTTGATCCAAAAAATAACACTCTTTGTCCAGATTTGATTACTCCTTCCACGATGTGGACAAATAGGTGCGAATAAAATTAAACATGTCTATGCTATTCTTAATAAAACCTAGGAAAACTTGCCATATGACCAACCGTCTTATCCGTGTGTACGAATCCACAAAACACCTTTGTCCTGCCATATGACCAACCGTTTCAATTTTCCACTCTCTTTTCACACAAACCGCTACAATCATTCTTCCTTAGCCCTTGTCACCAAACTGTTCTTGTTGCTTAAAATTTCTGTCATTTCATCATTAAATTCTTTTGTCATTTGCATTAACTTCATATTTTTTAATCTCTGCAATAAATAATAATTTGATTTTTATATTGTATAGAAAGGGAGAATGGATTTTTAAAAAAAAATTATTAAATAAGAAATTTTACTTGTAGACTATAAAATTGTTGTTTAAATTTTCAATTTTATATATTGATTGGTTAAATTAGTAAAAGAAATTAAATAATGAAGTGAAAAATGATTATATTTGTAATTTTTAAATAAGAAATTTTAATTGTAGACTATAAAATTGTTGTTAATTTTTCATTTCTATACATTGATTGACTAAACTAGTAAAAAATTAGATTGAATGGATGCAATCGTATTTGCCTAGGAACTAATAAAACTACATGTTATATATTTTTTTCCCCATATATTTTTAAACAAGAGCCGCACTGTGTCATACCTATAAGTAGTTCTTGTTAGGTAGAGTAGTTGTAGTTTAGATCCTTCCTACAAGTGTTCGATATAGTAGTTCTTGTTAGGTAGAGCAGTTGATGATTGTAATTAGATTAGTGGAAACATAGAGCATTCATGTACATCGTTAGTTATCTAACTCGTTGCTCTTGTTTCCAACTCTCTTTTTTTGGTGATGTCTAGGTAGGCAAATGTTTATAGCACTAAGGAACTTGAGCAAAGAATTTTCATCCATCTTATTTTCAATTGATTTGGTATACTTGATTTTTTTTTCTACAAGTGTATTTGAATAGGTTCAGGTGTTCAAGCAATCCTGTTAAAATTATGAAGATGAACCATCAAAATTATTTGTAGCATCTTGTACTCCATCTTTAATGAAAAAATAATAATTATTATTCGAAGTTATTATATATAGATAATAAGTATTTGTACTTGTTTATTTAATACAATTAATATGTATTGTACATTATATAAATAATAGGTACAAAAATAAATAAATTCACTAAAGTATTAAAAAACAATCAAAACATTAAATATGATTAATTGTTAGATAGACAATACATAAAGTAGGTAAGTATTTTTAAAATTATATAGTGTCTAATATTTTTTAAAATTGTATAGTTAATTGGGTAGATGTGAATGACATCACGAATGCCATTCAAGGAGACAACATAGTGTTAAAGTCCATTATATGTGCATTCATTATGTTGTATATAATATTATATGTCAATCTAAACATTAATTGAGCTCACAAAATTTATAGAAAAAATATAATTTGATTTTTGCAATGATTATTCCCAACATGAACCAATAGAGAGAAAGATAAATGACATTTTTTAAATTATTAAATTAAAAAATAATTATATACTATAGAAGTGTTGCTCAATTTTTTTAATTCTAAACATGATTGATCCACCTAATAAAAAACTTGGATTGAATGAATGCATTAGTATACTATTATTGGCAAGAACTAATAAGAAGAGGAAGCTTAGGCCTTTCTTTTATTACAACTTTGAAGCAATAAACTTATTTTTTAGTGAACTCTTGAGGAAAAGGCCATAACTTTCATGTAGTAACATATCAAGAAACAAGAGTTGTTGTATTAACTTGGGTCAACACCCTTGTTTTTGCTGTTTTTAATATCAAAAACATATCAAGAAACAAGTTACAAGGCTTGTTCTTTCATTTCAAATGAAACTATCAACCGAAACATTATGATATAACTCTTACTAATACTTCAAAACAATCTTATCATTTTCAAAAGAGGCTTGCAACTGGGAAAAGAATCACACATGGACTTTCTCTTTTATTACACTTTTAACTCTGAACTCAACCATAATGAAGTATCTCAAGGCTACCATACACAAAATAACAATATGAGACCTCACTATAAATATGCCAATGGAACAAAAATAGCCAAGGAACTTGTTGTTAACACAAAATGTAGAATTATTACATAACATTCTTTTCTTGCATTACTTAATGAATCTCTCAACCAAAAATAACTCTCATAAAGTATCCTATAAATTACCATTTTCAAACAAACATACGAACCTTATTAGATATATTTCAATTAAATATTACTCTCTATTAAATAGTGACTCTCATAAGCTTTATTATTCAAAATAATCATATGATCCTCAATGAGGAAAGCCAATGAGAAAAGCAATAACAAGACTTGCTCTCCACCATAACATATTAAGATCCTAAAGCCTCGTAGACTCTAACCAAACCCCTAAGCAAGAAAAAAGTGCTATGAATGCATTAAATTCAATGGTAATAGCTCATTGCAAAACTCATTTACCCATTACACAAAATAACACTCTAACACTCTTTCTAACTCATTTTTCATGCAACATAAGCACATAGGATAAAACAAACTATGCTAAAACTAACCATAAGAAAGGGTAGAGTAACTTATCTGAGCCCTACACTTGAATCTCCATCTCCAAATAATAATAATTTTTTCAACTCCAAATAATAAGTCCGTGATATTATCATAGGGCATGTGTTTTTTCAAAGCTTTGAAGGTTGAAAAATTTCTTGGGTCGTATGCAAAAAGAATGGGTCATTTAAGACCTTCAAAACTACTCCATATTATCCTTTAATGGCTTGTAACGAACACCCTTTACACCTCTTACCCCTGAGAACCACTTGCACACGTCAAAGTCTGAAAAAGGCATTAAAATTATAAGTTAGACATTATAAACTAGCAGTTGCACCTTTTTTTTTTGGCGTGCAACAAGTAGCTGATAGGTGGAGTACACAAACAACGCACATACAAAAAAAATTCAATGATATTGAATTAGTCTAAGTTTGGTAGAGAAATTTTACTTGTGCTTGTTTTAGTACTAAGCCCCAGAAGTCTTGCAGAGAACCAGTATGAGTCATCAACCTATAAGGGAATTAAAAGGACTGCTAGCCATTCGGTGCAATGCCTAGTTACCAATACACACAATACTATATCAGATCGAGTTCTTTACGAACACATACAACACTAACAGACGAGAAATGAGTTGAATGAATGAATTAGGTTTTATGAGCTTATCAAAATAATGAAAAGGAAATAAAGTAGCGACTTACCTTACATATATGTTACCAACACACACAAGACTATATCAAATTGAGTTCATTACAGGCACATACAACAATGAACTAATGGAGGAGAAATGAGTTGAACGAATGAAATAGGTATTCTGAGCTTACCAAAATAATGAAACAACAAAAATAAAGTGGCAAGTGACTTACCTTACATTTCTGGTAAGTTATTTGAACAATACTGATGAGAAAAAATGGGTAGAGTTAGTAAGAAACAAAACCAACTTTTCTACAACTATTGCTTCAATCTATCCACAATAGATAAAAAGTAGAAAACCACAGGGGAAATGTGAATGGCCAATCAAAAAACAACAATAAACATGGGAAATTCGATTTTAATAGTGAAATTTGTATTGACAATGGGATAAATGATCTTTGCACGATTCTTTAATGTTGAATTAATTGGTAGAAGGAGAGTGAAAACATTAATGCAATTAAAGGACATTAATGTAATTAAAGGACAGTAGTGGGATCCATTTTACACCTGCCATTGCATTTTAAAAAAAAATAGAATTTCAAAAAATAGGGACATCTCATTATTGAAACAACAAAGGGTAAATCTCAGCCATGACTGATTAATATGCACATGGAGAGATGTGACTTTCAAGAAAATGCAGCCGGTATTTAAAAAAAACATAATCTTCAGTCCAACCAACATACCCAATTCAAAATAACAAAATAACAATCCTTCCAAGTTGAATGATACAGGAAACAAATACAAAGCAAAACCAAAACAAAACATCAATCGGTGCAATGACAAGAGTTTGAATCCAACCCAAATAGAGAAAAAAATAATGTCACGAAGCGTATTTGCAATAATATGTTATTAAGAAAATAATGTAGGTTTTTTATTATGAATAGAAATTGAAATGAATATGAACGTTTGTTTTGATGATAATGTAGTTTGTATGCAAATGATAAGAAATTATGTATGTACTTTACTCATGCAATATGCAATTAGATGGCTAGTATTATCTTTATTGGGGATCATCATTA
Source organism: Cryptomeria japonica (assembly GCF_030272615.1). Lineage (NCBI taxonomy): Eukaryota > Viridiplantae > Streptophyta > Pinopsida > Cupressales > Cupressaceae > Cryptomeria > Cryptomeria japonica. The sequence continues at coordinate 545,592,311 of NC_081405.1, forward strand.
TTGATGAACTATTGAGTGCAAGTGATGTAGGAATAGGTGAACGAAAATGAAGACGAGAACATGACTCAGGTAGAGTTGTTTTAGCTTATGACTTCAGTAGACTAGAGGAATCTCACACACCACAATAGAAAAGTTTGTTTGTGCATTTGTGACTTTTTCGATGCATTATTTTGAATAAAATGATTTGAGTAATTGGTAGTCGTTACATTGATTTTGTCTATAAAAGTGAAAATTAGTTGGATATTTAGAGTTATGAAATAAATCGACTTAGCATTCCTATTAAAGATGATTTAGTATTCTAGCATAAGAGAATGCAAATATAATTTTTATTTATGATTGACATGTTTACAATTATATGAAATTCGTATGCATGAAATTTCGATAATTGTTTTATAATTTATGTTGTATTTTTAAAGTGATTAGATAATCTTTTTAAATGGAAAATTATGTTTTTAAATATGCTTGTATATGATTTAGGACTATATATATATATATATATAATTAATTTATTATATATCCTAAATGTTTTAATTAGATTTTCTTTTTAATTTAACATCTAATAAATTAAATGCAATGTATATATTATTAAATATAATATTGTTTATTTATTTTGATATGTTTATGCATTGAATAGAAAATGTGGCGGGTTGAAAAAGTAAGTCGACTGTTGGAAGCCGATGGTCGAGTCGTTTTGGTTGGTTTGGAAGTTAAATCCCTCCATCATGGTAGCCGAATTTGACTTAACTCCCATGACCTTTTGGGGGGCGACTTGGCACATAGTGTCCTTAGCATGGAAAAGTCTATAGTTAACTCCCTCTTCCCATGGTGAATAGCAGTAAAGTCGGCAGATAATCTAAAATCCTCCATGATCCATGGTGAATAGCAGTAAAGTTGGCAGATAATCTAAAATCCTCCATGATCCATGGTGAGAGGTGGTCGACTCAGCTCTCCACAACTGCCAAGGAAACCATAGACGTGTCGACAAGGTAGGTAACTAAGAGGTAGGAAGATCGGTGACTGATTATCATGCATAGTTGGCTAAACCGAACTATTGCTAAGTCTAGGAAAGGAGTAGACGTGGAGGATAGATGTTAGAAACCTGTCAACCTTAGAAGCCAGTCTAATTGACAAATATGCAGCAAGTAGAGTTATAAACAAAGGGAACCTTTAGTGTTTAGCAAAGGTGTCGAAGTCATGGCTAGGTCAAAGCCAAAGATGTAGCAACTAATGTAGAGGGAAAATAGTATAAGTAGTAGCAAAGGCTCGAGAGAAGAGCACAAAGGAAGATAGGAAGAAGATAAAAAAGGTAGAACATAGAAGATCGACAAGAGAGATTAGAGAAGAAATTTTAGAAAAGAGATAGGAAAGAAGAATAGGGAAGAAATAGAAGAGAGGAATAGTAGAAGAATCAATAGAGGATTTGTGAACCATCATCCAAGAGAGGAGTAGGTAGATTTGAGGAGGAAAGCGAGACCTTTACCTCAAGCCAGTAATAAAGCATAAGGAGGTAGGATCTACTTCTATTTTTTTTGGTCAATATGCATTTAGAAAGGATAGTGAAAAAGTCATAAAATATTACAATGGTTAGTAGAATGGGTTTTGATTAAGACATTCCATGATTAGATTAAATTTGCTTTAATGTTCTTTTGAATAGTCATATAGGGAAATACATTATGAGGTACAATGGATAAAATAACTATGATCATGCATGTTAAATGTTAAAGAATGGTATTTAGTGCATTATGGGTTACAATAGTTAATCTTTTAAAGAATGTGTACTCAATATAACTCATTTATATGAAAAGATTCATACTTGCGCCACACCTTCTTTTTAAACTTAGTTGATTTACTTTTTGATTTAGAAATGAAATTATGTTTGCTTATCAAAATTGTGTGATAGTTAATCAATGAAAGATTGTTTTCAAATTTGTGTGAATGTACTTCCATGAAAGAATGTTTTATCTATGAACAAAAGTAATGGGAATGTTGTTATTTCTATTAGACAAAAATATTGTTTTCTTTACAAAATTGTATTCTTGATTTATATGAACCAAGCTAGATAGGCTTGTGTATGGGGAAAGTTACCTTCCAGGATGGGTGCCGAATATAGAATCCTAGAGAGAATAGTTTGCTTTTCCAAACTATCTATTTTTGCTATGCATGGAATTATACTCAGCCAAGTAATTCAATTGAATAAACCAATGAAATAGATGGAATTATTTTATTTATGTTCTCTACCATATCCTTGATTGATCTTGCTTGTTTCTTAATGGAATTAGAAAAACTAAAATGCATGTATCATCTAGGCACGCACCAGATTCCATCTTGTCTTTCGAATTCTTTTTGCTAAGAAATTCATGCAGGGTCAGGTATTCTTGATTGACTAAGAATTCCGAGGAAGCATAAGCTTCAAGGTTGGGTGGAAAAAGCGCCTGATTCTCGTTCTCGTCTTCATTCGAATGACTGAATTGAAGCGACTCAGATTGGAGATCAACAAACGCATCTCTCTTTCTTTTATGTTTGATTATACTTATGGCAATAGAAAGCCTAAGCATGGTATAAAAATATGTAATGAGATATTTATACATTCCATTGTTTATGAAAATTTCTTTATCTCCTATTGATATCTATTATTGTTATATTGATTTAACAAGCTTGGGTTATATTTTGTATGAAATAGATTTATTAACTGATTTATGAGTTTATTTATGAATTTAAAGAGTATATTATGTATTATAGAATAATTTACGTCTTTACAAAAAAACCCAAACTTACTTTATATTCTATGAAATAGAGTGCAGGAGTGTGTGAATAGAACTTTTCTTCTCGAATTGACCAATAAATGCTTGATGAAATCATCTTCACAATAGTCTGATATAAGAGCATGGGTGATGGCACTTTTGGCAAGCACATTCTCCTCCTCTTGGCTCAACTTAAAATCATAAAAATCAGAATATAAAAAATCTTTGTTAGAGTTCATCAAGATAAGAAAAGAACAAACATAAACATCTTATTGCTTTGTTCAAAATATGGCAGACAACTCGTAAAGATTGCTTACAAAAATCATCCATAGGCAAGAGAATATTTAACCATACATTTATTTTTAAATTACCATAGCTTAATCCTATTTCTATTTATTAAAATGTAAGAGAAAAGACAAGATAATTCTATTTCTATTTATTAAAATTTATTTTACTAATAAATTAAATAAATCACCATTTATTTTTAATATTATTGAAATGATATCGACATAGTGAAATTGATGTTTATGGAACATGCTCCCATACATAATTCACCAAAAAGAGTGCATTTTGCTCTTTATATTTTGCATCTTTTCAATAAAAAGGAACGATACTACGTAACTTTGAACGAAGAAGAAGATGCTACCCAACCATAATTGATATAAAAGAGTTTTTCTTGTAACTACTTTTGAAAGAAATGTGCAATTATTTTGTATTTTTATAAAGGTAAGGATAATGCGTGTATGTTTTACATATGTATGAAGTCAAGTAACAATATAACTTAGTGTTTAGTGGATTATATGTCAATAAATGCATGAGAAACACTCATGGTTAGATGTCATACATTACTTTTAGCATATTAAATTTTAGTGTTATTTCAGATAGAATAAGTTACCTTCACCATCTTTTGTATACAAATAAAATATCAACAAACATAAAACAAGGTAATGCACAGGAACATAATATCTTTAATTTGCTGTAAAATTTTGTGTGAAAAGTTTAAAGTTTAAAGTTTAAAGTTTAAAGAATTCAATGCTATCTCTAATTCTGAAAGTTATCCATCCATGCAACCTAAAAATACTATTTTCAGAAATTAGGTAAAATAATACAAACAACAGATTATTTGACAGGTCAAGCAATTAAGCACTAACAATCAAATTCATTTAAAGTAAAAATTCAACAATATTAAGCAACACATATTGCAATTGTTATAACTCACCTTCGAGGGAGTTTGCAACACCCATAAAGTTTTTCACACAACAAAACAAATCTTTTTGTCAAAACACAGATTAGTTGTGAATTTCTTAACCAAATGTAGACATGAAATGCAAAATTTGCTGGGCCCTTAAAGAACACCAACAACCTATGTTGGGGCCTGAGGCCTTCTTAGAACTAATAAGTTCAAAAGAGATGGAAGCAAACACAGATCTAAGTAACAATATTTTTAATCTGGATTTTTTCTAAAATCCCATTTGTCTACACTAAATTAGTAATTTACTATTTCATTGCCAAATGTATTTTCCAAAAACTATTTACAATACAATAAAGTTATAATTCACTAATTTACAACCATCTCTATTTTTATTTCCCAAGATTCGATCACAATGCAATAAAGTTGTAGTTCACAAGTTGTTCCAAATGCTAGCCCAATCTAAAAGAACCAAGATGAAAGAATGCAAGTGAAATGTAAATGGGTACGAACAATTAGGACAAAGATAAACTTGTTGGTCCATAAGGCCAAGGGCGAGTTTGGGTCTCTGAAATCCGTGTACGACCCTCTAGTAGAACACTTCTTACAGATTAAAAAACCCTGTGAGACCAAAGTTGCACAAAAATAATACTTACCCTTACGGTTGTCCAAGAAAAACAAAGACGAAGAAAAAATAGTAATTCTAGCAGGCATTTCAGATAATGGAAAACCTGGATTAATGGTAGTTAAGCCTATCGTGCTCTCTTCCATTCAGAAGTCTTGTCAACCATGCTGGTCAAGAACAATATAACGAAACTCTACAATTGCAGAAATTTTATTAAAATAAGATGGATGATCCAAATTTAGTTAAAATGATACAAAATGAAGTAAACATGGAACTCGTTGGCTACAAATTATAAGATCAGATTGCTAACATCAAAGTGCAAGCTTGATGAAGATAGCAATTTAAGGAGAAGTTTGGAAATAAAAAAAATAAAATGAACTAAAACACAACAAAAAATACTATCGAGCCGTATGTAGATACAACCCAAAAAATTCACTGAAACCATGGAAAAGAACTTACCTCAAGATTTTGCTTTCAGTATGCCACCGAGAGAAAATGAGTAAAGTTTGCAACAAATTTTTTTTACCAAACCCTACAAAAGTATTGTTTTTTAAAAAATGAGCCAGTTTGCCTCTCCTAAAAGTTTTCATTTGTGAACTTTGCACGGTAAATGGACTCACTTTTGGTGCCATTTCCAATAGCAAAGTCATTGCACTTGAAATGGAGGGGTTTCCCTAATTGTCGATGCTCTACTCGCTCGTGAAGAGTGTCCATATTTTTGCACTGTCTACGTTTAGGGCCTCTATTACTTTAAGGAAAACATTAAATAGTTTCAAATGCCTACCAGATTTTGCACATTTCGCACTACACCATCAAAATTGTTGGGCTTGCGCAACACTTAACATTTGGAGTACCTGAAGAAAATGAAAACCAAGCTCTTCTCAAGTAAAGCCCACAGATTCAAAGCTTGTACAAGTTCCCTAAATGTTTGAAATACAAGAACAAAATAAGTGATTTTGGTACAAAGCTAACCCTGATAGTGGCCAAATAAAAAAAACCTTTTGCATCTGCGCTATTGAGTTCTGCAGAATGAATGGCCAAGGTATTGACCCTATAGGAAAAGGTCCTCCTTTTCGTGATTCCAACAACATTTTTTATGCGTTAAAGAATATTATGGTTGAAGCTCGTCCGCTTTGTCCCATTGCAACACCCTATACCGTTTGGACGAATGGTTGTAGTATTGAAAATACCTCCAATTTAAACTTCATGCCGACAATTTCTAGGCTGCAGAAAAAAATCAACATTAATGTCACCATCAATAGCTATAGCTGGCATAGTACAATTTTAATTAATGATAAATCATGTAAATCAAGTGATCCAAAACGGTGGTCGGAAATATAATCTATCAGTTGCCGAGAAAACTTACCGGTCACCGGAAAGACCCCTCGCTAGAATGTCTTACACTTCGATGGGCAAAAGCCCCCACTAAAAGCCTATCGGCTTAAAAATGACCGTCTTGGCATGCAACATTCATAAGTCCTCCACGTAGCTGTTCCCTATGTACATTTGATGATCCTTCTATGACTCTCATTACTTTTGACCATTTCTAGGAATGCATTGTCTCATCCATGTGCCATTACTTAAATGACTCTACTTAAATGACTCTGACATATCCTTTCTTTGTCATTCCTTATGTATTCCATGGTTGATTTTATAGAATCCTTCTTATCATGCATATTTAGCCGATAGGCTTTTATAACGCGGCATAGTCCACCAGAAAATGCTTTCAGAAAAGTCTGGATTTTTTCTCGCGTATGCCGGATTTCTAAGTTGCCAGCACGTTTTTAACCATGGTTTGCACACCTGTACGACCATGGTTAGTAAATCCTTTGGATTTATCAAAATTTGATTTGGTTTTCACTTATGGGAATGTTTCAATGGATTACTGTCACCTTTGGCATCTATTTATCATGACTATCCTTGGCAATTAACTAAGAACCTCTTCATTGGACTGTTAATAATATGCCAAAGTGATTACAAAACTAATACCTGGTCTTTTACTTCTTACAAACCTATCATTGTGCATGGTATTTATAGAATACATTCACTATAAGTTGTCCTTCTTGCCATTGAAGCAACATGATTGTTGAGTGCCATCATATCTTCAAGGATGCTGACACTTTTCTCTTGTTCTCAATTTCATGCCAATGCCATCTTTCTCTTGCATGACTTCCCCTTTATACTTTTGATTCTTCTTACAAGTACTTGAACAGAGCAGTTTCTTCTATGATGGTGGCTATTTGTTAAGAAGTCTACAATCCTTATCTGATTATGTGAGAAGATTACCTATAATAGGTCACCATAAGATGTTATAACTTGCAGAGTTTCTATTCCTTGTCCAAATGCACTAATAATATGATGATTATGAGAGAACAATAAGTCCCCACTTAGCAAGACCTACTGTTATAAAAAGATTTCGTAACATTATACCTTCATATTGCTTTCTAACTGGTATGTCATCTGTTAAGGCCCATGCATTTTGATATTCTTGATGGCTGTCACCCATTTCCTTTAGGATGTAGCCATTTATTTGAACTAATGACACATGCTATTATCTGTCTTCTTATCATTCCTTTGTGATTCTTCTTAGCTTCTTTGCTGGACTTTATACTCAGTTGTAATTCTTCTTGAAATCTGCCCTCTTGACTTACATTGCCATTTAGGATCTTGATGCTCATCACATTCCTCTGTGATTTGTTCCTTTAAGATTGTCCTGATGTTCACCGGTAGCTTCTATGTCATATAATCTTTGATTTTGACTTGACACTTTGACTATCTAAAGTTTAGATCTTAAAGACCGAGCCTAAGGAAGGCTTCTAAATTTCTTCTTAGCTATGTTCCATACTCATCTTCATGCTTCTACTCCCTGTCTTGAGCTTGTACCTATCCTTTTACAATTTTTTCACCTTCATATCCATACTTGAGAAGATTTTATGCTTTTATGCTCATAACCTGGTATGCCTCTAGTCTCTGACAGTGTCCTTGCCTTGAAACACTATGGTCTCTCCTTCATGGTGACTGTCTTTCACAGTATGATGATGAAGCTTCTCTGATCTCTATGACAGTGAGGTCTTATCTATTCATTCTCACCCATTTATCAATGTAAGTTGGCTTCTGGCTTCTTTCATGACAAGGCTTTCATGTTACCACTGTGATGAAGGAGAGCACCAATGAACTTTGCTCCCTCTTTTGAGTGTCTTTGTAAGTGAATACTACACATTGTCCTTTACTTGTCATCATACTTCACAAGCCATTGTTGACATTTCAAACAAGGACTATAATGTCTTGTGGTTTTGTGAAGTATTCCTTGATGAACCGATCTATACTTTGTCACTATAATGACACTCCGTTATGATAAGACTATCCTCAAGGAAATATTTTTGAGGTCTTTTATCACTGTGCATCGTTGTTTATAGTAACTTTGTCTTCATCTTTAACTGTTGTGACTCTTGTATAACTACTATCATGCCATATGATTTTCAACGATTTCTTTTGAAATCCTATCCAATTTATCCCCTTTATGCTTGCTATTGATGGTGACTGTATCGTTAGCTGCTCTAATATCCTTTGGACTGTCCTTTTGTTAAATGGGTTCATACAATCATGACAGTCCCTTTTGACTATAATTTTTCTTGTTCTCACTGTCACTATGATATATAGTGTGTTCTCTTCCTTTCTAGCCGTCGTCCTCTTTCTTATGTGTTGACTGTCATAAACTCTTACCCTTCTGAGATCTCCCCAGTTCTTTGCATATTTTTCTCTTCTTGAAGCTTCCTAGAAATGTCCTTTTGCTCCTTGTGTTCTTTGCATACCAAGGCTGTCTTCACATGCAAAACCAAAAATAAATACAAAACTTGTGAATGATAAGGCATATTTGGCTATCACTCAGCATATTGTCACCTTCTTTTCATAAGCTTATTCTCCTAGATTGGCACAAGATCAAACTAAAATTTTACTCCTTTCAACAAATTGATATTAAATTTAAACACATTATTCTTAAAAGTTGTTCTAGAACCTACCTTAGTTTTAGCTTATCATTTTGTCATCATAATTAAGCAACAATATTAAAGACATGTTAGTCTTGTTAGTTGCATTGAGTTAGAAGTACAACTTGGTTATGGAAGCCACCTCAGATCAAGAGACTAAATACAAGCACAATAGATTAGAAGATCAATGTGCGTAAAAAAATGAGAAAAATAGGTTGGTATATATAAGATACACTATCAAGAGATGTGAATGTACAACCAATGAGTGATAATAGATGTAGTCACATGTGTGCACACCATCTCCACAGATTTTAGAAGTACAAGTCATGTGATGTAAGTACAAGTTACTCGCATAGATGTACACTAGGTAAGCTTATCCTATTCCAGGTGCATAATATGGAATAAAGTAATAAATTAAATACAAAAATGATAATAGGCAACTACCCACATTTTGAATTATTTTAATCATATAGATGCATGAGTTGAGGTAAAGATGACAATAGTAATTTTGTTGCTAAATAACATGTTGTGAGTAGTAGTGTACGTACATTCAAGGGAGAGAAAATTGCTCATATTGTAAAGCCATGTTTTGTAAGCAAAATGTTGGAAAAGAAGCAAGTTGAACAAGATTTATAAAATTGTGTAATTGATCCAATTGAGGTTCCATTTGATTTAGTCGGTGAACAAATTTAACTAAGTGTAGATAAAAATTTGATGATTTTAGATAATAAAAAAACATTCTAATTATCTATTTCAAGGTAATCTAAATGATCCTAGGTCATCACTTGATTCATTAAAGAAATCTTAGTCTATAGCTTCTAATTTGATGAATCACAAATTACAATAATAAACCAACAATAATATTTTTACCAAAAAAAATCTCTATTATTATTCATTGAAAAATAATAAAAATATATATAGTATTCTTACACTCAAAGGCAATTTACCACTTTCACTCTATTTAGCATAATTAAAATGTGCTAAGAACTAGTAAAACTAGAAACTACCTACAATAGTCAAAATTGCTAAATTTAGCAAATTTTTATTTTTAACAATCTTACATTTAATTAAAATGGCTTGATAATTACCTTTATTCTCTATATGTCCAAATAATTCTTAAAGGTGAATTAGTTCACAAGTGCACACTTAGATATAAAACCTTTAACTCTACAATTCAATAACACTAAAATATACTTTATAGGTTTTAGATGGTTGAATCAAGCTTCAAAAAATCTCAAATCCATTAAATAAAGTGATTAGGTTTCGGGAATCTCAAAATATTCAAGATCGTCATGATGAAAAAAAGGTTCCATCAACTTATTGGATCAAAATTTATGACCTTTTAAATTTAGCTTCTCTATTATATTTTCAAGAAGCATTCAAGTCCATATAAACATTGCAAAGATGATTTCTCTAAATGACAACAAAAGCTTGATTCATTCTTATTAATCATCAATTATATTGACTTAAAAGCTAGAAGATAACAAGAGCTGCAAGCAGTGAAGTTCCTGCCAGTGCACTGACAGGAAAGTGGTTGTTTTGACAATTTTTGGATTAATTTTCTCTGCTCTGTTTTTAACTCGAGAATTTATACATTTGATCAAAATTTAGGGCATAGTTTTAATGAGGAAAGGTAATGAAACTAATTCTGCTAATTACCATATAGCACAATTTGGGATTTTGGGTGCAAATGTAGTTTTCCTATTTTTAGAGGTGCTATTTAACTTACATTGTAATGACCAGTCCGCATAGATAATACCCCACCTAGCCAGCCACTAGCAGACAAAGCCAAAGTAGCCATAAAGCTAGAAAGCATGGCCATGCAGTTTATCTAGTGCTAGCAAATCTCTCTGTCATTGATAGCGATCTGGGTAGGCAAATCCATAGCCCAATATAACGCAACAACTTATATTATGTAAGTGAGACAAACTTATATGAATATGAAGCCGATTTTAGGAAAAAAATTAAATTGAAAAGAGCTATTCAGTCCAAAATGAAATGGCCAGTCTGTCAAGAACCACCCACACTACAAACGCAGCAGAAGTATCACCCATCCACACACATACAAAAGATCTAGTGAAGAAATACCCCATAAGGAGCCCAAACAAACCAAGGGCATATTATCCTACATTGCTTTATTTCCTCGTGCTCATTACCGCAGTTCAACACCTTATAGTTACTCCTTCCGCAGTTCAGCCCCTTCTTGAATTTCAATCAATAGATTTACTGCTAGTAATAAGGAAGGCATTAGTTTAGACAGTCCCACTTGACTAGGTTCATAAAGTACTTAGAGGGAGACAGGGAGACATACTCTTTTTCGTAAGCAAGCCCACTCCGCCTACGCCGCTCATCAGTGGGACATCCATAACAACTACAGTAATCAGTGGGTTGTTCCAAGGAATGAGAGATTCACACCGGCTGAGACATCAGATTAGCTTCCCGCCTTTCCCATACTTATGGGACAAGGCTTTCCTACTTATGCTCGGCTTTAGTGGGAATATGGCTTAAAAACAAGAAGTTTTGTTGTTTGCGCGCATAGTAGTACCTTCATTACAAGGAAGTGCATTCAATGCCGCTGTCTCAAGTTACCCAGATTAGTTACAACAAAGGATTTTATAGAATCTATACTTTATAGTAAGTAACAACTCAAATAGAATTAGGATACTTACTCCTTAGTTGAAAGCGTCACAGTATCCAGTGCCGCTTGCTCCAGTTACTCTATAGGTCACAGCAAAACACGACACTAGTCAGTACCCAGCTAGAGGCCACTAACTAACTGCATCGGATCCCCATTAGTACCGCTCGCTCTAGTTACTCTAAAGTAGAGAGCTTGAGGATTTTTATAAAGTTCAGTGCTAAAATAACTTGTAAAATATCAAACTCAGAAATATCTAACTGACCTCTTTTCTGAACTAATGTCAAGACAAGCAATAGTACTCAACTTTAAGAATTCTTATAAAGTTTAGTACTAAAATAATTTATGAAGTATCGAATCCAGAAATGTCTAATTGACAATTTTCTGAACCAATGTAAGACAAACAAGTGATTTAGGCGAACTATAGCTTGGCCAAAATCCAGATGTCAAAACTGTCACACAGAATTCTATTCCAGAACATGGATGAAGAGGATTCTGACTCAGATATTCCTCATAATCTGATTGTTTTCATTGTCAATGTCCATTTTATTTGTAAATTGTCTTCCACACTCAAACCTTAGCTTAGCTAACTTGTGACAGCCAAAAGGAGAAAATGTATTTGCCAAATGGCTGGAGAATCGAAAGCATACACAGAGGACTAGCAAAAATAAGACGATAATTTAGCACAAGGGCAATAATAGATTACAGGGAAAAGACAAACTTACAGCACAGATTTACCAAACACTTACAGGACTGTTACAGTATTATCGTTTTGACATGGATAACAGATTCACATTCTCAATTAGTTGTTTTATCTATAGTCGTTGCACTCTGCAAAATTGTCAACTATCCAACCATTTACTACCTGTATCGTTGCATGCAAACCACACAATTTTCTCATCAAGTTGCTTAGCGGTACAATTTTGCAATTTTGAAGATTTTCGCCATGTTTAAATGAGTATGTAAGATGTCGAAGCACAGTCGAGGCATTTGGACTGAACGAATGCCACCTGCCGCTAGAAACCGTTTATTCAATTATCGTCAGCTATAATAATAATAATAATAACACTGATAGGTCAGGCTCAAAACTGTATTTTTTTCTCGTATCTACAACCGTATATCAATTATCGTGCGTTCTCTCTTATTGAAATCTGCGCGAAGGAATTGAAAACTCCCTGCAAGAACTGACAGGCCAATTGAAATTAGACACTTTAATTTTTTGTATCGTCATGAATTAAAATTTGAGCATGTTGTCCTTAAGACATATACGAAAATAAATTTAAGAAAAGAAATAGTGAAGTTTGATTGGCTGCCTCAATGTAGATTATTCACTAGTTAAGAGAATAGCCCTCCGCTATAGTCCCTGCTAGCAGGAACTAACAATCATAATGAATCCAAAAGAACTTTGGCTAATAATGATCAAATAACATTTAGATTTCCTATTGATTTTCTTGATTGAAAACATCTTAAGACAATATTCCCCATTTTAGTTTACCACATTTTCATGGTCTTTCCATTGAAGATCTTGATATGTTTTTGTTTGAGTTTGGTGTGTTATGTGATAATTATGACTATGAAAGGAATGCTTAGGAATCAAAGTTCTTTCTTCCCACACTTATAGATGCAACACTAATATCCATTTATAGGACTTTGTCAACACACAATTTGAACATTAGACACAATAAAGAAATACTTAGATTTGAATGTCTCTAGGAGAAGAAGAGTTATCATAATACTTTTTAGAAAGGTGGAAAAAAATGAATGGAACCAAAAGTGAATAATATTCTCTTTCTACAAGGAGTATGTGATGAATGGATAGAACATTTGAATCTTATTGGTGGAGATGATATTTCTAATTTAGTATCTAAACATTTTTATGATATTTGTAAGAATTATTAAACTTTCATGAATCCACAAATATTATGGAGATGGTAAATATGTTTCATATGGTGTTACTATGGGTATCATTAAGCATGAATTAGGTATTTCACTTGATGTTTTAAAAATTGATTATTTAGATCATATGGGGTTGTAAGATCACGAGGGACCAAAAAATGGTAACAAAAAAATGCATATTTCAATTATCCAAAAGCGTGAAATCTAATTCAACGTTTTGCTTGGGTCAAGTAAAAAGTATACTTTTTATGGTAAAAAACAAAGCAAAATTGATATCCGTTTTTTACCACTATAAATGAATATCCATTATTTGAACAATTTTTTTTTTTGAGAATATTATTATATATAATATATTATTATATTATAACATATATTATAATATTTTAAAATGCATTGGATGAATTGTGTTGGTTGATAGAAAGAAGTTAGACACTAACATTTAATTACGAATTTGAATAAATCAAATGAAACACTTCTAACAATAAACAAGTTGGGTGTGCCAAGTTCAATCAATCTCTCATTCTTCAAATATTCTAAGCAACTATTAAAAATAAAAATAAAATATTTAATAAAAAGAGGGGTTAAAATTTATTCAAACAAGAAGAAATGCAGAGCACGAACATCAAACAACCCTATCAAGATCCACTAGGTAGTCAAACTGTTGAGACAAACCTAGAGGTAATTGACCCCTTTCTACAATATTCCAATTTTGCATGCGATCAGAAGCCCATTTGGCCAGACTATCCACAACTCCATTCCACTCCTTGAGGATATGAGTGAAAGTAACACAATTCAAAGAAGCACACAATTTAAGAATCTGGTTAACAACCAAAGCTAACTACCAACTAACATCCTCAAAATGTTGCTGGCTCAGCAAATGCACCACCACCTGCGAATCAGATTCGCAAATGAGCCCAAGCATTACACCAAGATTTTGTAATAACCCACTATACTTAACTCAACAAAATTTGAGTTCATTTTTTTTCTTTCTGTAATTTAATCATTTGTGTTTGATTCAATTGCATACTCTGGGCATCCATCCATTAGGATTAGGCATTCATCCATCTGGGATGAGCATCTAACCATACGGAACAAGAGGTTTCATCTATCCAATACGGGATAGGCATCTACCCATACGGGGTAGGCATCTATCCAATTGGGATAGGAGGTGCTCTGGTTAGAGACTTAGACTCATCGGGACCATTCGAGTCCTGAGTCACTCACTAAGTACTACACTCCTCTAATAGGAGTGCACTGAGGTTGCCGTCCTTAGGAGAAACCAAAATAACATAGTGCAAGCTTGAATTCCACCTCGAGATTCGGCCTAAAGCCTCGGGAAGTCAAGCGAATCCATACGAGATTCCTTCCGAGTATGCATTGAATTACTTTTTCTTTTATTTCACTTATCTTTCAAATTAGGATTCTTCTCAATCCTTCTTCTTACCAAAACCTAAACCCCATCCACGAACACCTGAGTACTAGGGACAACTTCGTCCCTAGACTGCCTACATACCCGTTTCGGCACGGGATCAAGGCGTAAAGTATGTAGTTCTATTTTCTAATCTATGGTTTAATATAAACCGTTTGGTGGGTACGCAACCCTTTCTAGGGTCAATGTCCCAGACAGTTTCTTCGCGGTTGCTACCCATGATGGTAGCACTTAAGCAAAGGCTCAAGATGGCCTATTGCTTGTGGCCTAAAACAACTAGATCCTAATACCTATCATAAGTGTCAACCTTGACCTAATTGTCAATCGTCAACAACTCTTTGAGATTAAATCAATTCCATAAAACATATCACTCAATCAACCTTAAAGGGGTTTACTATGGTTTAACTCAGCGGATGTAAAATCATTTTAGGATTATCTTATTAGATTATCGATCCAAGGGGGATTACCCGCCCCTTGGATTTTAACTTCCAAGTGTCCCTTATTACTCCCCGACAATTTATAGGGACGATGCCACAAATGTCGTTGATGCAGCTTTATTAGGCGTTAAGTGCAGTAGTTCGACACGATGACATTACCCGTAAGGGTGACCTAGAGGCACCGTAAATACCGAATGCTGCTAGGTTTTGGTTTTCCGACTTCCTTTGTTTAGTTTTCTAACTAAGGAGCTATGAAAAACTTTTTAATTAGCATCATGCTTGAAACAATTATGAAATGAATGTGCATAATTAGACATTGCAAAGTTTAATTAATTGAAAAACTACTTCTATGGAATTCATGCACCACTTGATAAAAATACCATCCTTCTACAACTAAACTATTTAATATTGCAAACTTGAAATATAACTTGCACGATAATGACAATTATGAAACTCACATATTGATAATTAAAACGTGTAACTTGCATGAAGATGATGAAAATGTAACTCGCTCATCAATAAATGCAAATAATGTATAAGTAATTCACATGATGCAAGGATAGTGTAAGTTACATGCAAGGTTAAGCAATGTTTTATTTCTACCAGGAGAATAATCGCTTATAGAGTCACTAGTTAAAAAATAGCAATCAGTTTAGACATTGGACAAATTTTGGATCAATCATAATGATATGAATTTAATTGTTTTTAATGCATCTAAAATGCCAACTAAGTGACCCAATAAATCTTAAATAGATGGAAAGATTCAAATTTTTTTTTGGATATAATTTAATTTATAATTATAAATTTACTAAAGATAAATTAATTATAAATTTACTAAAGATGGTTTAATTATAAATTTACCTAAGTTCAATTTTTATTAAACTAAAATTTAGATTTAAAAAAAAAGTTAACAAAATCCAAATTTGCCATGAATTAAATTTTTGTAGTGGCTTTTAAAGCCAAGTGGGAGTGGGGGCCACGGGTCCCATCACCACTGTGGACCTATGGGTACAGGCCCGCAATGATGAGGGGACAACCGTGGTCCCCTCCACTCCCTCTGTGGTCACTGTCGTAATAGTGACCACAAGGGGTAGTGGAGAGTACCACTCCGCGGCGGTGTAATAACTCCGCCCCCCTGCGTTGACCGGTATTTTATGCAAAAATATTTTTTTTTGAAACCACTGTGTATTAATTTATATATATATTTTTGCATAAGTTTAATAGTGCAATATATATATATATATATATATATATATATATATATATATATATATATATATATATATATATATATATATATATATATATATATATATATATATATATATATATATATATATATATATATATATATATATATAACAAAGTTATTATATAAAAAAAATAAGAATCTATTCACATGCATGGAAGATGATAGAGAAAATTTATTTCAGATGATCTCACAGGAGCCCAAAGGAAATACACTGTGCTTGAATTTGATGCAACAATACAACAGAGAGCTAAATTACCTCCGAGATAGATAGATGTATAAATTTTGATTTCACAGAGATCATATTCAACAAATTTGCCTTATGTTGAGATAACATAATTTTTTTTGATGAGATTTCTAGGAAATTGATATTCACAGAGAGAGAGATTTCTAAAAATAAATAAATAACAAGATAATATTTTCCAAAGGGATTTTATACAACAATATTGAGAAGAATTCACATTTGATATACTATTTCACATAATGAGATTTCTCAATTCAAATGATTATATGCATAGAGAAAGAGACTATTTGAGTTTTTCAAAAAAAGAGAGATGTTGAAAAGCATGATTTTTTTTTTTTTTTTTTTTTCAAATTCAAGATTTTCTCTAGATTAAAAAAAAAATAGAAAAAGTAGAATCTGATTTCTTTCTTTTAAATAGATTAACAAATAAAAAAGAAATCAGCATTTGCATTTTAAAAAGAAAAGAAACTTTTATCAATGCATTTCTTTAATGAAAAAAAGAAGATTTTCCTTTCTAATTAATCTATCTAACAATTAAGAAATGATTTCCTTTAGAAAGTTGTATTCAACTAAAAGAGTCTAAGAGGAGATATTTCCTTTAAAAATATAAAAAAATTACATAAGGAAATATTAAATGCAAAAAGAGGGGGAATCTAGAGAAGCCTTTTGATGTTGAATCCTCTCCAAATCTCCAAGCCTAGCCTTCCTTGATCATTCCTTGAAAGCTTGGAAAAATTTCTTCAAAACAAACTTAACTATTCTCCAAATGAAAAATATGACTACTAAAAACAAACTATTTGAGAAAAATTTTCTTCAAAGAATAACCAACTCCTTTTTTTGAAAACTTGTATACTATATATAGGAAAAACCCCTTAATTCCACTATCTAGAGAAATTAATTGAGAATGAGATTCTTTTTCCAAGATTGGACCCATGCAAAATTGATTAATATCCTAGTGGGGGAGTTACATGCAAGGGAATTAAAGAATGAAGATTCCTCTAGAAGCTTCTAATTTCTCCTACAACATGTGCCATAATTGGGAATGGAAAAATAAAAATAAAAATAAAAATAAATAATGCCTTTTGAATTATATTCTCCAAGTGTGTATGTGGGTCCATTATTTATCCTTTTATAATATTTATTCAACCATATTCAATAGTTCAACCAAAGAAGTTATAATAGAAATTGCATCAAATTAAAGGTGATAAGGGAGGGTTATGACAGATTTCTTATAATTTTTCATTATATTCCAAGTGAGATGTGTAGTTTTGAATGGATCAAGTACAATTGATGGCTTTTTGGTCAAATATCTAAAGCCAACTCACTAATCATGTGGTTTTCTATTTCATTTAAAAGTTTGTTTTTCCTTTTAACAACCCCATTTTGTTAAAACATTATATTGCATTAGCATGTCATGTTCAATACAAGCAATTTATCACTCACTATTGACATATTTTTCCACCTTATATATCCTAAATATTCTTATGGAATTTGTATATCAATAGATTTTTGAGCTCCACAAATTGTTGAAAGACTTATTGTTGCATCTTCTTTGTAAAAAAAATCAATAGATGTAAAAACAAAATCTAAATCTCTCATAAGATAATGATGATTGATGTAATAACCCACTCTACATAGCCCAAGAATTTCCGACTATTTTTTTTTTAAAACTTATTTAGTCATTTGTATTTGATTGAATCGCATACTCTGGGCATCTATCCATTTGGATTAGGCATTCATCCATCCGGGATGAGCATCTAACCATACGGGTTAGGCATCTGTCCATACGGGACATGAGGTTTCATCTATCCAATACGGGATAGGCATCTATCCAACTTGGGATAGGAGGTGCTCTGGCCAGAGACTTAGACTCATCGGGACCATTCGGGCCCTGAGTCACTCACTAAGAACTACACTCCTTTAATAGGTGTGCATCGAGGTCGCTGTCCTTAGGAGCAAGTAAAATAATATATTGCAAGCTTGAATTCCACCTCGGAATTCAGCCTAAAGCCTCAGGAAGTCAAGCAAATCCATACGGGATTCCTTCCGAGTATGCGTTGAATTACTTTTTCTTTTATTACACTTATCTTTCAATTAGGGGACTTTGCAATCCATCTACTTTACCAAATCCTAGACCCCATCCCCGAACGCCTGAGTACTAGGGACAACTCCGTCCCCAGACTGCCTACATACCTGTTTCGGCACAGGATCAAGGCGTAAAGTACGTAGTTCTATTTTCTAATCTATGGTTTAATGTAAACTGTTTTGGTGGGTATGCAACCCTTTCTAGGGTCAATGTCCTAGATAGTTTCTCTGCGGTTGCTACCCAGGATGGTAGCTTTAAGCAAAGGCTTAGGGTGGCCTATTGCTTGTGGCCTAAAATATCTTTGTCCTAACGCCTATCATAAGCGCCACCCTTGACCCAATTGTCAATTGTCAATAATTATTCGAGATTAAGTCAAGTTTATAAAAGCATTTCACTCAATCAACCCTAAAGGGGTTTACTAAGGTTTAACTAGCGGATATAAATTCATTCAAAGATTATCTTATTACATTATCGATCCAAGGGGGATTACTTGCCCCTTGGATTTTAACTTCCAAGTGTCCCTTATTACTCGCTGATGATTTATAGGGATGATGCCATAGACGTCGTTGATGTAGCTTTATTAGGCGTTAAGTGGAGTAGTTCAACGCGACGACTTTACTCGTAAGAGTGACCCAGAGGCACCATAGATACCGAAAGTTGCTAAGGTTTTGGTTTCAACTCCACTTATTTAGTTATCCAACTAGAAATAAACCATAAGTTCATGAAAGCTTGAATAAAATTTTACTTAACAATTACGAAACTATTACATGGAAAATAAATTATTGCTAGACATTGAAAATAAGATATAATCGAAAGGAACATTTGACAAGGATGAAAAATAAATAAATCAACTACCTTGGAGTAACATTCTCGTGAAAATAACTATGATAAAATTCTAATTCTTGAACTAAATACATGAAAATTCCAATTTCTTGAAAGCTAGGATACTTGTAGGAAATAGCTTACAAAATGATTTGAATCACTAACTGTTACACTTTTAATAAGCACTTAATACATGAAAGATATTGAATTGCTTGCAAGAAGGTTGCCAACCAATTTAGTGCCTACTTGCTTGAAGGGAAAAGATCTTTATAACCACATTACCCATGTTTGAAATATGAGTTTAGGAGAGAGAAAAATTTCTTTCTAATTAACCAATAAGAATAAGGCTCCTAATTAATACCAATTGATCTACCTTTAATCAACCGTTATGAATACCAATTTTTTTTTTCGTTAACCAATATGAACACGATTGTCAAATAATCCCAATCAATTCACTTTTAATTAACCAATGAAAATAATTCCAATCAATCCATTTTAATTAACCAATATACAAAAAGTTCCTAAGTAATTCCAATTAATAAATATACAAAAAGTTCCTAAATAATTCTAATTAACCAAAATATGAAAAGTTCCTAAATAGTTATAATCTTTGTCTAGTTGCTTTTGAGCCAATACCAAAACCTTCGCAACATTATAAGGAGGTAACTAACTAGCCCTCCCACTTGAAGAAATTTAACCCTTCGTTATTTAATAACTTTATCAATTTCAAATTCTTAGATGGGAGCTAAGGTTCGCTCCTAGATCTTCCTCAATTAAAATGATATCGACATAGTGAAATTGATGTTTATGGAACATGCTCCCATACATAATTCACCAAAAAGAGTGCATTTTGCTCTTTATATTTTGCATCTTTTCAATAAAAATGAACGATACTACGTAACTTTGAATGAAGAAGAAGATGCTACCCAACCATAATTGATATGAAAGAGTTTTTCTTGTAACTACTTTTGAAAGAAATGTGCAATTATTTTGTATTTTTATAAAGGTAAGGATAATGCGTGTATGTTTTACATATGTATGGAGTCAAGTAACAATATAACTTAGTGTTTAGTGGATTATATGTCAATAAATGCATGAGAAACACTCATGGTTAGATGTCATACATTACTTTTAGCATATTAAATTTTAGTGTTATTTCAGATAGAATAAGTTACCTTCACCATCTTTTGTATACAAATAAAATATCAACAAACATAAAACAAGGTAATGCACAGGAACATAATATCTTTAATTTGCTGTAAAATTTTGTGTGAAAAGTTTAAAGTTTAAAGTTTAAAGTTTAAAGAATTCAATGCTATCTCTAATTCTGAAAGTTATCCATCCATGCAACCTAAAAATATTATTTTCAGAAAATAGGTAAAATAATACAAACAACAGATTATTTGACAGGTCAAGCAATTAAGCACTAACAATCAAATTCATTTAAAGTAAAAATTCAACAATATTAAGCAACACATATTGCAATTGATTTGTTTATAACTCACCTTCGAGGGAGTTTGCAACACCCATAAAGTTTTTCACACAACAAAACAAATCTTTTTGTCAAAACACAGATTAGTTGTGAATTTCTTAACCAAATGTAGACATGAAATGCAAAATTTGCTGGGCCCTTAAAGAACACCAACAACCTATGTTGGGGCCCGAGGCCTTCTTAGAACTAATAAGTTCAAAAGAGATGGAAGCAAACACAGATCTAAGTAACAATATTTTTAATCTGGATTTTTTCTAAAATCCCATTTGTCTACACTAAATTAGTAATTTACTATTTCATTGCCAAATTTATTTTCCAAAAACTATTTACAATACAATAAAGTTATAATTCACTAATTTACAACCATCTCTATTTTTATTTCCCAAGATTCGATCACAATGCAATAAAGTTGTAGTTCACAAGTTGTTCCAAATGCTAGCCCAATCTAAAAGAACCAAGATGAAAGAATGCAAGTGAAATGTAAATGGGTACGAACAATTAGGACAAAGATAAACTTGTTGGTCCATAAGGCCAAGGGCGAGTTTGGGTCTCTGAAATCTGTGTACGACCCTCTAGTAGAACACTTCTTACAGATTAAAAAACCCTGTGAGACCAAAGTTGCACAAAAATAATACTTACCCTTACGGTCGTCCAAGAAAAACAAAGACGAAGAAAAAATAGTAATTCTAGCAGGCATTTCAGATAATGGAAAACCTGGATTAATGGTAGTTAAGCCTATCGTGCTCTCTTCCATTCAGAAGTCTTGTCAACCATGCTGGTCAAGAACAATATAACGAAACTCTACAATTGCAGAAATTTTATTAAAATAAGATGGATGATCCAAATTTAGTTAAAATGATACAAAATGAAGTAAACATGGAACTCGTTGGCTAGAAATTATAAGATCAGATTGCTAACATCAAAGTGCAAGCTTGATGAAGATAGCAATTTAAGGAGATGTCTGGAAATAAAAAAAAATAGAATGAAATAAAACACAACAAAAAATACTATCGAGCCGTATGTAGATTCAACCCAAAAAGTTCATTGAAACCATGGAAAAGAACTTACCTCAAGATTTTGCTTTCAGTATGCCACCGAGAGAAAATGAGTAAAGTTTGCAACAAATTTTTTTTACCAAACCCTACAAAAGTATTGTTTTTTTAAAAATGAGCCAGTTTGCCTCTCCTAAAAGTTTTCATTTGTGAACTTTGCACGGTAAATGGACTCACTTTTGGTGCCATTTCCAATAGCAAAGTCATTGCACTTGAAATGGAGGGGTTTCCCTAATTGTCGATGCTCTACTCGCTCGTGAAGAGTGTCCATATTTTTGCACTGTCTACGTTTAGGGCCTCTATTACTTTAAGGAAAACATTAAATAGTTTCAAATGCCTACCAGATTTTGCACATTTCGCACTACACCATCAAAATTGTTGGGCTTGCGCAACACTTAACATTTGGAGTACCTGAAGAAAATGAAAACCAAGCTCTTCTCAAGTAAAGCCCACAGATTCAAAGCTTGTACAAGTTCCCTAAATGTTTGAAATACAAGAACAAAATAAGTGATTTTGGTACAAAGCTAACCCTGATAGTGGCCAAATAAAAAAAACCTTTTGCATCTGCGCTATTGAGTTCTGCAGAATGAATGGCCAAGGTATTGACCCTATAGGAAAAGGTCCTCCTTTTCGTGATTCCAACAACATTTTTTATGCGTTAAAGAATATTATGGTTGAATCTCGTCCGCTTTGTCCCATTGCAACACCCTATACCGTTTGGACGAATGGTTGTAGTATTGAAAATACCTCCAATTTAAACTTCATGCCGACAATTTCTAGGCTGCAGAAAAAAATCAACATTAATGTCACCATCAATAGCTATAGCTGGCATAGTACAATTTTAATTAATGATAAATCATGTAAAATCAAGTGATCCAAAACGGTGGTTGGAAATATAATCTATCAGTTGCCGAGAAAACTTATCGGTCACCGGGAAAGACCCCTCGCTAGAATGTCTTACACTTCGACGGGCAAAAGCCCCCACTAAAAGCCTATCGGCTTAAAAATGACCGTCTTGGCATGCAACATTCATAAGTCCTCCACGTAGCTGTTCCCTATGTACATTTGATGATCCTTCTATGACTCTCATTACTTTTGACCATTTCTAGGAATGCATTGTCTCATCCATGTGCCATTACTTAAATGACTCTACTTAAATGACTCTGACATATCCTTTCTTTGTCATTCCTTATGTATTCCATGGTTGATTTTATAGAATCCTTCTTATCATGCATATTTAGCCGATAGGCTTTTATAACACGACATAGTCCACCAGAAAATGCTTTCAGAAAAGTCTGGATTTTTTCTCGCGTATGCCGGATTTCTAAGTTGCCAGCACGTTTTTAACCATGGTTTGCACACCTGTACGACCATGGTTAGTAAATCCTTTGGATTTATCAAAATTTGATTTGGTTTTCACTTATGGGAATGTTTCAATGGATTACTGTCACCTTTGGCATCTATTTATCATGACTATCCTTGGCAATTAACTAAGAACCTCTTCATTGGACTGTTAATAATATGCCAAAGTGATTACAAAACTGATACCTGGTCTTTTACTTCTTACAAACCTATCATTGTGCATGGTATTTATAGAATACATTCACTATAAGTTGTCCTTCTTGCCATTGAAGCAGCATGATTGTTGAGTGCCATCATATCTTCAAGGATGCTGACACTTTTCTCTTGTTCTCAATTTCATGCCAATGTCATCTTTCTCTTGCATGACTTCCCCTTTATACTTTTGATTCTTCTTACAAGTACTTGAACAGAGAAGTTTCTTCTATGATGATGGCTATTTGTTAAGAGGTCTACAATCCTTATCTGATTATGTGAGAAGATTACCTATAATAGGTCACCATAAGATGTTATAACTTGCAGAGTTTCTATTCCTTGTCCAAATGCACTGATAATATGATGATTATGAGAGAACAATAAGTCCCCACTTAGCAAGACCTACTGTTATAAAAAGATTTTGTAACATTATACCTTCATATTGCTTTCTAACTGGTATGTCATCTGTTAAGGCCCATGCATTTTGATATTCTTGATGGCTGTCACCCATTTCCTTTAGGATGTAGCCATTTATTTGAACTAATGACACATGCTATTATCTGTCTTCTTATCATTCCTTTGTGATTCTTCTTAGCTTCTTTGCTGGTCTTTATACTCAGTTGTAATTCTTCTTGAAATCTGCCATCTTGACTTACATTGCCATTTAGGATCTTGATGCTCATCACATTCCTCTGTGATTTGTTCCTTTAAGATTGTCCTGATGTTCACTGGTAGCTTCTATGTCATATAATCTTTGATTTTGACTTGACCCTTTGACTATCTAAGGTTTAGATCTTAAAGACCGAGCCTAAGGAAGGCTTCTAAATTTCTTCTTAGCTATGTTCCATACTCATCTTCATGCTTCTACTCTCTGTCTTGAGCTTGTACCTATCCTTTTACAATTTTTTCACCTTCATATCCATACTTGAGAAGATTTTATGCTTTTATGCTCATAACCTGGTATGCCTCTAGTCTCTGCCAGTGTCCTTGCCTTGAAACACTATGGTCTCTCCTTCATGGTGACTGTCTTTCACAGTATGATGATGAAGCTTCTCTGATCTCTATGACAGTGAGGTCTTATCTATTCATTCTCACCCATTTATCAATGTAAGTTGGCTTCTGGCTTCTTTCATGACAAGGCTTTCATGTTACCACTGTGATGAAGGAGAGCACCAATGAACTTTGCTCCCTCTTTTGAGTGTCTTTGTAAGTGAATACTACACATTGTCCTTTACTTGTCATCATACTTCACAAGCCATTGTTGACATTTCAAACAAGGACTATAATGTCTTATGGTTTTGTGAAGTATTCCTTGATGAACTGATCTATACTTCGTCACTATAATGACACTCCATTATGATAAGACTATCCTCAAGGAAATATTTTTGAGGTCCTTTATCACTGTGCATCGTTGTTTATAGTAACTTTGTCTTCATCTTTAACTGTTGTGACTCTTGTATAACTACTATCATGCCATATGATTTTCAACGATTTCTTTTGAAATCCTATCCAATTTATCCCCTTTATGCTTGCTATTGATGGTGACTGTATCGTTAGCTGCTCTAATATCCTTTGGACTGTCCTTTTGTTAAATGGGTTCATACAATCATGACAGTCCCTTTTGACTATAATTTTTCTTGTTCTCACTGTCACTATGATATATAGTGTGTTCTCTTCCTTTCTAGCTGTCGTCCTCTTTCTTATGTGTTGACTGTCATAAACTCTTACCCTTCTGAGATCTCCCCAGTTCTTTGCATCTTTTTCTCTTCTTGAAGCTTCCTAGAAATGTCCTTTTGCTCCTTGTGTTCTTTGCATACCAAGGCTGTCTTCACATGCAAAACCAAAAATAAATACAAAACTTGTGAATGACAAGGCATATTTGGCTATCACTCAGCATATTGTCACCTTCTTTTCATAAGCTTATTCTCCTAGATTGGCACAAGATGAAACTAAAATTTTACTCCTTTCAACAAATTGATATTAAATTTAAACACATTATTCTTAAAAGTTGTTCTAGAACCTACCTTAGTTTTAGCTTACTATTTTGTCATCATAATTAAGCAACAATATTAAAGACATGTTAGTCTTGTTAGTTGCATTGTCATCATAATTAAGCAACAAAATTAAAGACATGTTAGTCTTGTTAGTTGCATTGAGTTAGAAGTACAACTTGGTTATGGAAGCCACCTCAGATCAAGAGACTAAATACAAGCATAATAGATTAGAAGATCACTGTGTGTAAAAAAATGAGAAAAATAGGTTGGTATATATAAGATACACTATCAGGAGATGTGAATGTACAACCAATGAGTGATAATAGATGTAGTCACATGTGTGCACACCATCTCCACAGATTTTAGAAGTACAAGTCACGTGATGTAAGTACAAGCTACTCGCATAGATGTACACTAGGTAAGCTTATCCTATTCCAGGTGCATAATATGGAATAAAGTAATAAATTAAATACAAAAATGATAATAGGCAACTACCCACATTTTGAATTATTTTAATCATATAGATGCATGAGTTGAGGTAAAGATGACAATAGTAATTTTGTTGCTAAATAACATGTTGTGAGTAGTAGTGTACGTACATTCAAGGGAGAGAAAATTGCTCATATTGTAAAGCCATGTTTTGTAAGCAAAATGTTGGAAAAGAAGCAAGTTGAACAAGATTTATAAAATTGTGTAATTGATCCAATTGAGGTTCCATTTGATTTAGTTGGTGAACAAATTTAACTAAGTGTAGATAAAAATTTGATGATTTTAGATAATAAAAAAACATTCTAATTATCTATTTCAAGGTAATCTAAATGATCCTAGGTCATCACTTGATTCATTAAAGAAATCTTAGTCTATAGCTTCTAATTTAATGAATCACAAATTACAATAATAAATCAACAATAATATCTTTACCAAAAAAAATCTCTATTATTATTCATTGAAAAATAATAAAAATATATATAGTATTCTTACACTCAAAGGCAGTTTACCACTTTCACTCTATTTAGCATAATTAAAATGTGCTAAGAACTAGTAAAACTAGAAACTACCTACAATAGTCAAAGTTGCTAAATTTAACAAATTTTTATTTTTAACAATCTTACATTCAATTAAAATGGCTTGATAATTACCTTTATTCTCTATATGTCCAAATAATTCTTAAAGGTGAATTAGTTCACAAGTGCACACTTATATATAAAACCTTTAACTCTACAATTCAATAACACTAAAATATACTTTATAGGTTTTAGATGGTTGAATCAAGCTTCAAAAAATCTCAAATCCATTAAATAAAGTGATTAGGTTTCAGGAATCTCAAAATATTCAAGATCGTCATGATGAAAAAAAGGTTCCATCAACTTATTGGATCAAAATTTATCACCTTTTAAATTTAGCTTCTCTATTATATTTTCAAGAAGCATTCAAGTCCATATAAACATTGCAAAGATGATTTCTCTAAAAGACAACAAAAGCCTGATTCATTCTTATTAATCATCAATTATATTGACTTAAAAACTAGAAGATAACAAGAGCTGCAAGCAGTGAAGTTCCTGCCCGTGCACTGACAGGAAAGTTGTTGTTTTGACAATTTTTGGATTAATTTTCTCTGCTCTGTTTTTAACTCGAGAATTTATACATTTGATCAAAATTTAGGACATAGTTTTAATGAGGAAAGGTAATGAAACTAATTCTGCTAATTACCATATAGCGCAATTTGGGATTTTGGGTGCAAATGTAGTTTTCCTATTTTTAGAGGTGCTATTTAACTTACATTGTAATGACCAGTCCGCATAGATAATACCCCACCTAGCCAGCCACTAGCAGACAAAGCCAAAGTAGCCATAAAGCTAGAAAGCATGGCCATGCAGTTTATCTAGTGCTAGCAAATCTCTCTGTCGTTGATAGCGATCTGGGTAGGCAGATCCATAGCCCAATATAACGCAACAACTTATATTATGTAAGTGAGACAAACTTATATGAATATGAAGCCGATTTTAGGAAAAAAATTAAATTGAAAAGAGCTATTCAGTCCAAAATGAAATGGCCAGTCTGTCAAGAACCACCCACACTACAAACGCAGCAGAAGTATCACCCATCCACACACATACAAAAGATCTAGTGAAGAAATACCCCATAAGGAGCCCAAACAAACCAAGGGCATATTATCCTACATTGCTTTATTTCCTCGTGCTCATTACCGCAGTTCAACACCTTATAGTTACTCCTTCCGCAGTTCAGCCCCTTCTTGAATTTCAATCAATAGATTTACTGCTAGTAATAAGGAAGGCATTAGTTTAGACAGTCCCACTTGACTAGGTTCATAAAGTACTTAGACGGAGACAGGGAGACGTACTCTTTTTCGTAAGCAAGCCCACTCCGCCTACGCCGCTCATCAGTGGGACATCCATAACAACTACAGTAATCAGTGGGTTGTTCCAAGGAATGAGAGATTCACACCGGCTGAGACATCAGATTAGCTTCCCGCCTTTCCCATACTTATGGGACAAGGCTTTCTTACTTATGCTCAGCTTTAGTGGGAATATGGCTTAAAAACAAGAAGTTTTGTTGTTTGCGCGCATAGTAGTACCTTCATTACAAGGAAGTGCATTCAATGCCGCTGTCTCAAGTTACCCAGATTAGTTACAACAAAGGATTTTATAGAATCTATACTTTATAGTAAGTAACAACTCAAATAGAATTAGGATACTTACTCCTTAGTTGAAAGCGTCACAGTATCCAGTGCCGCTTGCTCCAGTTACTCTATAGGTCACAGCAAAACACGACACTAGTCAGTACCCAGCTAGAGGCCACTAACTAACTGCATCGGATCCCCATTAGTACCGCTCGCTCTAGTTACTCTAAAGTACACAGCTTGAGGATTTTTATAAAGTTCAGTGCTAAAATAACTTGTAAAGTATCAAATTCAGAAATATCTAACTGACCTCTTTTCTGAACTAATGACAAGACAAGCAACAGTTCTCAACTTTAAGAATTCTTATAAAGTTTAGTACTAAAATAATTTATGAAGTATCGAATCCAGAAATGTCTAATTGACAATTTTCTGAACCAATGTAAGACAAACAAGTGATTTAGGCGAACTATAGCTTGGCCAAAATCCAGATGTCAAAACTGTCACATAGAATTCTATTCCAGAACATGGATGAAGAGGATTCTGACTCAGATATTCCTCATAATCTGATTGTTTTCATTGTCAATGTCCATTTTATTTGTAAATTGTCTTCCACACTCAAACCTTAGCTTAGCTAACTTGTGACAGCCAAAAGGAGAAAATGTATTTGCCAAATGGCTGGAGAATCGAAAGCATACACAGAGGACTAGCAAAAACAAGACGATAATTTAGCACAAGGGCAGTAATAGATTACAGGGAAAAGACAAACTTAAAGCACAGATTTACCAAACACTTACAGGACTGTTACAGTATTATCGTTTTGACATGGATAACAGATTCACATTCTCAATTAGTTGTTTTATCTATAGTCGTTGCACTCTGCAAAATTGTCAACTATCCAACCATTTACTACCTGTATCGTTGCATGCAAACCACACAATTTTCTCATCAAGTTGCTTAGCGGTACAATTTTGCAATTTTGAAGATTTTCGCCATGTTTAAATGAGTATGTAAGATGTCGAAGCACAGTCGAGGCATTTGGACTGAACGAATGCCACCTGCCGCTAGAAACCGTTTATTCAATTATCGTCAGCTATAATAATAATAATAATAACACTGATAGGTCAGGCTCAAAACTGTATTTTTTTCTCGTATCTACAACCGTATATCAATTATCGTGCGTTCTCTCTTATTGAAATCTGCGCGAAGGAATTGAAAACTCCCTGCAAGAACTGACAGGCCAATTGAAATTAGACACTTTAATTTTTTTTATCGTCATGAATTAAAATTTGAGCATGTTGTCTTTAAGACATATACGAAAATAAATTTAGGAAAAGAAATAATGAAGTTTGATTGGCTGCCTCAATGTAGATTATTCACTAGTTAAGAGAATAGCCCTCCGCTATAGTCCCTGCTAGCAGGAACTAACAATCATAATGAATCCAAAAGAACTTTGGCTAATAATGATCAAATAACATTTAGATTTCCTATTGATTTTCTTGATTGAAAACATCTTAAGACAATATTCCCCATTTTAGTTTACCACATTTTCATGGTCTTTCCATTGAAGATCTTGATATGTTTTTGTTTGAGTTTGGTGTGTTATGTGATAATTATGACTATGAAAGGAATGCTTAGGAATCAAAGTTCTTTCTTCCCACACTTATAGATGCAACACTAATATCCATTTATAGGACTTTGTCAACACACAATTTGAACATTAGACACAATAAAGAAATACTTAGATTTGAATGTCTCTAGAAGAAGAAGAGTTATCATAATACTTTTTAGAAAGGTGGAAAAAAATGAATGGAACCAAAAGTGAATAATATTCTCTTTCTACAAGGAGTATGTGATGAATGGATAGAACATTTGAATCTTATTGGTGGAGATGATATTTCTAATTTAGTATCTAAACATTTTTATGATATTTGTAAGAATTATTAAACTTTCATGAATCCACAAATATTATGGAGATGGTAAATATGTTTCATATGGTGTTACTATGGGTATCACTAAGCATGAATTAGGTATTTCACTTGATGTTTTAAAAATTGATTATTTAGATCATATGGGGTTGTAAGATCACGAGGGACCAAAAAATGGTAACAAAAAAATGCATATTTCAATTATCCAAAAGCGTGAAATCTAATTCAACGTTTTGCTTGGGTCAAGTAAAAAGTATATTTTTTATGGTAAAAAACAAAGCAAAATGGATATCCGTTTTTTACCACTATAAATGAATATCCATTATTTGAACAATTTTTTTTTTTGAGAATATTATTATATATAATATATTATTATATTATAACATATATTATAATATTTTAAAATGCATTGGATGAATTGTGTTGGTTGATAGAAAGAAGTTAGACACTAACATTTAATTACGAATTTGAATAAATCAAATGAAACACTTCTAACAATAAACAAGTTGGGTGTGCCAAGTTCAATCAATCTCTCGTTCTTCAAATATTCTAAGCAGCTATTAAAAATAAAAATGAAATATTTAATAAAAAGAGGGGTTAAAATTTATTCAAACAAGAAGAAATGCAGAGCACGAACATCAAACAACCCTATCAAGATCCACTAGGTAGTCAAACTGTTGAGACAAACCTAGAGGTAATTGACCCCTTTCTACAATATTCCAATTTTGCATGCGATCAGAAGCCCATTTGGCCAGACTATCCACAACTCCATTCCACTCCTTGGGGATATGAGTGAAAGTAACACAATTCAAAGAAGCACACAATTTAAGAATCTGGTTAACAACCAAAGCTAACTACCAACTAACATCCTCAAAATGTTGCTGGCTCAGCAAATGCACCACCACCTGCGAATCAAATTCACAAATGAGCCCAAGAATTACACCAAGATTTTGTAATAACCCACTATACTTAACTCAACAAAATTTGAGTTCTTTTTTTTCTTTCTATAATTTAATCATTTGTGTTTGATTCAATTGCATACTCTGGGCATCCATCCATTGGGATTAGGCATTCATCCATCTGGGATGAGCATCTAACCATACGGGTTAGGCATCTATCCATACGGAACAAGAGGTTTCATCTATCCAATACGGGATAGGCATCTACCCATACGGGGTAGGCATCTATCCAATTGGGATAGGAGGTGCTCTGGTTAGAGACTTAGACTCATCCGGACCATTCGAGTCCTGAGTCACTCACTAAGTACTACACTCCTCTAATAGGAGTGCACCGAGGTCGCCGTCCTTAGGAGAAATCAAAATAACATAGTGCAAGCTTGAATTCCACCTCGGGATTCGGCCTAAAGCCTCGGGAAGTCAAACGAATCCATACGAGATTCCTTCTGAGTATGCATTGAATTAATTTTTCTTTTATTTCACTTATCTTTCAAATTAGGATTCTTCTCAATCCTTCTTCTTACCAAAACCTAAACCCCATCCACGAACGCCTGAGTACTAGGGACAACTTCGTCCCTAGACTGCCTACATACTCGTTTCGGCATGGGATCAAGGCATAAAGTATGTAGTTCTATTTTCTAATCTATGGTTTAATATAAACCGTTTGGTGGGTACGCAACCCTTTCTAGGGTCAATGTCCCAGACAGTTTCTCTGCGGTTGCTACCCATGATGGTAGCACTTAAGCAAAGGCTCAAGATGGCCTATTGCTTGTGGCCTAAAACAACTAGATCCTAATACCTATCATAAGTGTCAACCTTGACCTAATTGTCAATCATCAACAACTCTTTGAGATTAAATCAATTCCATAAAACATATCACTCAATCAACCTTAAAGGGGTTTACTATGGTTTAACTCAGCGGATGTAAAATCATTTTAGGATTATCTTATTAGATTATCGATCCAAGGGGGATTACTCGCCCCTTGGATTTTAACTTCCAAGTGTCCCTTATTACTCCCCGACAATTTATAGGGACGCGATGCCACAAATGTCATTGATGTAGCTTTTTTAGGCGTTAAGTGAAGTAGTTTGACACGATGACATTACCCGTAAGGGTGACCTAGAGGCACCATAAATACCGAATGCTGCTAGGTTTTGGTTTTCCGACTTCCTTTGTTTAGTTTTCTAACTAAGGAGCTATGAAAAACTTTTTAATTAGCATCATGCTTGAAACAATTATGAAATGAATGTGCATAATTAGACATTGCAAAGTTTAATTAATTGAAAAACTACTTCTATGGAATTCATGTACCACTTGATAAAAATACCATCCTTCTACAACTAAACTATTTAATATTGCAAACTTGAAATATAACTTGCACGATAATGACAATTATGAAACTCACATATTGATAATTAAAACGTGTAACTTGCATGAAGATGATGAAAATGTAACTCGCTCATCAATAAATGCAAATAATGTATAAGTAATTCACATGATGCAAGGATAGTGTAAGTTACATGCAAGGTTAAGCAATGTTTTATTTCTACCAGGAGAATAATCACTTATAGAGTCACTAGTTCAAAAATAGCAATCAGTTTAGACATTAGACAAATTTTGGATCAATCATAATGATATGAATTTAATTGTTTTTAATGCATCTAAAATGCCAACTAAGTGACCCAATAAATCTTAAATAGATGGAAAGATTCAAAATTTTTTTTGGATATAATTTAATTTACAATTATAAATTTACTAAAGATAAATTAATTATAAATTTACTAAAGATGGTTTAATTATAAATTTACCTAAGTTCAATTTTTATTAAACTAAAATTTAGATTTAAAAAAAAAGTTAACAAAATCCAAATTTGCCATGAATTAAATTTTTGTAGTGGCTTTTAAAGCCAAGTGGGAGTGGGGGCCACGGGTCCCATCACCACTGTGGACCTGTGGGTACAGGCCCGCAATGATGAGGGGACAACCGTGGTCCCCTACACTCCCTCTGCGGCCACTGTCGTAATAGTGACCACAAGGGGTAGTGGAGAGTACCACTCCGTGGCGGTGTAATAACTCTGCCCCCCTGTGTTGACCGGTATTTTATGCAAAAATATTTTTTTTCGAAACCACTGTGTATTAATTTATATATATTTTTTTGCATAAGTTTAATAGTGCAATATATATATATATATATCACAAAGTTATTATATAAAAAAAATAAGAATCTATTCACATGCATGGAAGATGATAGAGAAAATTTATTTCAGATGATCTCACAGGAGCCCAAAGGAAATACACTGTGCTTGAATTTGATGTAGCAATACAACAGAGAGCTAAATTACCTCCGAGATAGATAGATGTATAAATTTTGATTTCACAGAGATCATATTCAACAAATTTGCCTTATGTTGAGATAACATAATTTTTTTTGATGAGATTTCCAAGAAATTGATATTCACAGAGAGAGAGATTTCTGAAAATAAATAAATAACAAGATAATATTTTCCATAGGGATTTTATACAACAATATTGAGAAGAATTCACATTTGATATACTATTTCACATAATGAGATTTCTCAATTCAAATGATTATATGCATAGAGAAAGAGACTATTTATAGAGATAAAAGAATTTTGAGTTTTTCAAAAAAAGAGAGATGTTGAAAAACATGATTTATTTATTTATTTATTTTTTCAGATTCAAGATTTTCTCTAGATTAAAAAAAAACCAGAAAAAGTAGAATCTGATTTCTTTCTTTTAAATAGATTAACAAATAAAAGAGAAATCAACATTTGCATTTTAAAAAGAAAAGAAACTTTTATCAATGCATTTCTTTAATGAAAAAAAGAAGATTTTCCTTTCTAATTAATCTATCTAACAATTAAGAAATGATTTCCTTCAGAAAGTTGCATTCAACTAAAAGAGTCTAAGAGGAGATATTTCCTTTAAAAATATAAAAAAATTACATAAGGAAATATTAAATGCAAAAAGAGAGGGAATCTGGAGAAGCCTTTTGATGTTGAATCCTCTCCAAATCTCCAAGCCTAGCCTTCCTTGATCATTCCTTGCAAGCTTGGATAAATTTCTTCAAAACAAACTTAACTATTCTCCAAATGAAAAATATGACTACTAAAAACAAAGTATTTGAGAAAAATTTTCTTCAAAGAATAACCAACTCCCTCTTTTGAAAACTTGTATACTATATATAGGAAAAACCCTTTAATTCCACTATCTAGAGAAATTAATTGAGAATGAGATTCTTTTTCCAAGATTGGACCCATGCAAAATTGATTAATATCCCAGTGGGAGAGTTACATGCAAGGGAATTAAAGAATGAAGATTCCTCTAGAAGCTTCTAATTTCTCCTACAACATGTGCCATAATTGGGAATGGAAAAATAAAAATAAATAATGCCTTTTGAATTATATTCTCCAAGTGTGTATGTGGGTCCATTATTTATCCTTTTATAATATTTATTCAACCATATTCAATAGTTCAACCAAAGAAGTTATAATAGAAATTGCATCAAATTAAAGGTGATAAGGGAGGGTTATGACAAATTTCTTATAATTTTTCATTATATTCCAAGTGAGATGTGTAGTTTTGAATGGATCAAGTACAATTGATGGCTTTTTGGTCAAATATCTAAAGCCAACTCACTAATCATGTGGTTTTCTATTTCATTTAAAAGTTTGTTTTTCCTTTTAACAACCCCATTTTGTTAAAACATTATATTGCATTAGCATGTCATGTTCAATACAAGCAATTTATCACTCACTATTAACATATTTTTCCACCTTATATATCCTAAATATTCTTATGGAATTTGTATATCAATAGATTTTTGAGCTCCACAAATTGTTGAAAGACTTATTGTTGCATCTTCTTTGTAAAAAAAATCAATAGATGTAAAAATAAAATCTAAATCTCTCATAAGATAATGATGATTGATGTAATAACCCACTCTACATAGCCCAAGAATTTCTGACTATTTTTTTTTAAAACTTATTTAGTCATTTGTATTTGATTGAATCGCATACTCTGGGCATCTATCCATTTGGATTAGGCATTCATCCATCCGGGATGAGCATCTAACCATACGGGTTAGGCACCTGTCCATACGGGACAGGAGGTTTCATCTATCCAATACGGGATAGGCATCTATCCAACTTGGGATAGGAGGTGCTCTGGCCAGAGACTTAGACTCATCGGGACCATTCGGGCCCTGAGTCACTCACTAAGAACTACACTCCTTTAATAGGTGTGCACCGAGGTCGCTGTCCTTAGGAGCAAGTAAAATAATATATTGCAAGCTTGAATTCCACCTCGGAATTCAGCCTAAAGCCTCAGGAAGTCAAGCAAATCCATACGGGATTCCTTCCGAGTATGCGTTGAATTACTTTTTCTTTTATTACACTTATCTTTCAATTAGGGGACTTCGCAATCCATCTACTTTACCAAATCCTAGACCCCATCCCCGAACGCTTGAGTACTAGGGACAACTCTATCCCCAGACTGCCTACATACCTGTTTCGGCACGGGATCAAGGCGTAAAGTACGTAGTTCTATTTTCTAATCTATGGTTTAATGTAAACTATTTTGGTGGGTATGCAACCCTTTCTAGGGTCAATGTCCTAGACAGTTTCTCTGCGGTTGCTACCCAGGATGGTAGCTTTAAGCAAAGGCTTAGGGTGGCCTATTGCTTGTGGCCTAAAATATCTTTGTCCTAACGCCTATCATAAGCGCCACCCTTGACCCAATTGTCAATTGTCAATAATTATTCGAGATTAAGCCAAGTTTATAAAAGCATTTCACTCAATCAACCCTAAAGGGGTTTACTAAGGTTTAACTAGCGGAT
This sequence comes from Cryptomeria japonica, assembly GCF_030272615.1. NCBI lineage: Eukaryota > Viridiplantae > Streptophyta > Pinopsida > Cupressales > Cupressaceae > Cryptomeria > Cryptomeria japonica. The sequence goes on from NC_081405.1 coordinate 545,628,122, forward strand.
GTAAATTCATTCAAAGATTATCTTATTAGATTATCGATCCAAGGGGGATTACTTGCCCCTTGGATTTTAACTTCCAAGTGTCCCTTATTACTTGCTGATGATTTATAGGGATGATGCCATAGACGTCGTTGATGTAGCTTTATTAGGCATTAAGTGGAGTAGTTCAACGCGACGACTTTACTCGTAAGAGTGACCCAGAGGCACCATAGATACCGAACGTTGCTAAGGTTTTGGTTTCAACTCCACTTATTTAGTTATCCAACTAGAAATGAACCATAAGTTCATGAAAGCTTGAATAAAATTTTACTTAACAATTACGAAACTATTACATGGAAAATAAATTATTGCTAGAAATTGAAAATAAGATATAATCGAAAGGAACATTTGACAAGGATGAAAAATAAATAAATCAACTACCTTGGAGTAACATTCTCGTGAAAATAACTATGATAAAATTCTAATTCTTGAACTAAATACATGAAAATTGCATTTTCTTGAAAGCTAGGATACTTGTAGGAAATAGCTTACAAAATGATTTGAATCACTAATTGTTACACTTTTAATAAGCACTTAATACATGAAAGATATTGAATTGCTTGCAAGAAGGTTGCCAACCAATTTAGTGCCTACTTGCTTGAAGGGAAAAGATCTTTATAACCACATTACCCATGTTTGAAATATGAGTTTAGGAGAGAGACAGATTTCTTTCTAATACACCAATAAGAATAAGGCTCCTAATTAATACCAATTGATCTACCTTTAATCAATCGTTATGAATACCAATTTTTTTTTTCGTTAACCAATATGAACATGATTGTCAAATAATCCCAATCAATTCACTTTTAATTAACCAATGAAAATAATTCCAATCAATCCATTTTAATTAACCAATATACAAAAAGTTCCTAAGTAATTCCAATTAATAAATATACAAAAAGTTCCTAAATAATTCCAATTAACCAAAATATGAAAAGTTCCTAAATAGTTATAATCTTTGTCTAATTGCTTTTGAGCCAATACCAAAACCTTCGCAACATTATAAGGAGGTAACTAGCTAGCCCTCCCACTTGAAGAAATTTAACCCTTGGTTATTTAATAACTTTATCAATTTCAAATTCTTAGATGGGAGCTAAGGTTCGCTCCTAGATCTTCCTCAATTAAAATTGTTGTTTAATCTTCTTAGTGATCATGGAAAGGGATTCTCAAAACCCATATTAAGGCAAGAATCCAACAATAAGAAATCATAACTCATTCATCTTCGAAGCTAGGTTCATTAGACATTTACAGCGAAAGACGAAAACCTGATTTGAGGTTTGCAAACTAAGACAAGTCTCATGGTAGAATGATTTCAGATTTGATAATATAAATGATATAACAATATAGATTATACCAAGCAGATTGTATGAAGCTTTATTATGAGGTTCACCCCTACATTAAATGGAATTTCCCCCTTTTACTAATCTTATGTTTTCTTAAGGTTAGAAAATAAATTTGACCATTATTAGGTTAACTATACTAAATACCTTGTTTATTTTGCATCTTGGAATCTAATAAAGAGCAATCCAATATTCAACCTACTACTACTAAGAGATTTATATTCAAAATGAGGACTATGGTAGCTTCAATTATGCAACTTGCATGATAATCATAAATATGTATTTGGTATGATGACAATAAATATGTAACTTGCATGACATTAAATTTGTCTTTTTTCTAATTTTACCCCCTTTTAAAATAATATTGATACTTAGGTAAGAAAGGAAATATCAATCTAAATTCATGAAATAAATGGATCATCCAATTAAATAAATCTACTTAGTTAAAATTTGTTGTGAAGAATTTAAATTGTTCATTCCTATCTAAGTTTTCCAATCACTTGACAAATGATTTCCCATTTATCTAATCTAGATTCAATTGTTGGGACCTATTTCCAATTTTAATCCCCTTTAGAATTTACAAATAGTGATACAATAAAATTTGATAAATTAACAATCCTTTTCTATGTATGCATTTCATATTATTAAAATTAATAATTACAACAAATTATTAAAATTAGTGTTAACATAATCTTACTATATTAATTTTATTAATAAATTATTATATTTTTATTTTATTTAAAATCTATTAATACCTAATCTTACTTTGATTAAGTTTTATTCATGGAAATAATAACTACTGATTTATTTATTAGTGGTTAAATAAAATAAAAATATAGATAATAGTTGTATGATGAAATTATATAGTTACAAAGAATGATTTTCTGGAGGCATCAACAGATTTCACATATTCTTGAGATGCATTTTTTTTTTGAAAAGTTTTATTTACAAAGAATGATTTTTGGGAGGCATCAACAGATTTCACACATTCCTGAGATGTATTTTCTTTTTTGAAAAGGTTTATTTACAGAGAATGATTTTCCAGAGACATTGATATAAAACAATAATTTAAGAAAGGGTTTATTTAAGAGAACGATTTTCTGGAAACATTGATATAAAACAATAATTTAAGAAACAAATTTCTCAGAAAGGAAAATTTCAGAGAAAATACTTTACACAAGGCACCAATAATTTGTTGAATAGATTTTTGAGAGAGAGTAGTTTTATTTTATTCTTACAGAGAATATCAAATACATTTGAAAAATTCCTTTCCTACAATCATAGAGAAGTAAACTACTCACAGAGAGAAAATAAGGGAACAAAAGAAATACACACAATTGATCAAACCCTCATTCAAAGAGAAATAAGCTTCTGGTGCACAACTTTATAATCATAGAGAGGTAGAAAGAAAAATTCACTATTAAGGAAATTTTTTTCATTTGATTGATCAAACCCATGGGTGAATGAAAGATTAAATCACAGGAAAGAAAAAGAATAAAAATAAGAAGCAAGATTCATACACAGGATATAAATTTTTTTATTCACAGGAAAGAAAAGAATAAAACAAGAAAACAAGATTCATGCACGGGTAATTAATCTCTATTCACAGAGAGAAGAATTAATTCTTGGAAAAAAATAACTAAATAGGAAAAATAAGATTTTTGCACAAATCTAGACTTAAATAGAAAAGAAAAGAAAAGCAAGATCTCTTTCCTTTTTTTTCCCTAAAGAAAATTTATTAAATAAATAGATATCCTTACATGCGTTTTTAAGGAGAAAAGGTTTACTTTTTTTTTTTTTTGAAACAACAAATACATATATATATTCTTTTTTTGAATTAATAGAATTTCCTTTATTATTTTTTCTAATTAACTAAGATGGTAGATATTTTATATGAAATAAATTCTAAGAGAGAAAATAAACTATTTCTTGCAAAATACAAAGTTCACGTATCTCAATTAAAAGAATGCAAAGAGAGGAGAACCTGGATACTCTAAGCTCGATGTAGAATCCCCTCCAAATTCTTCAAGCTAGCCTCCCTTGATCCTTCCTAGCAACTTTGTGAAATTTCTTGAAAATAACTACTTAACAATCCTACAATGAAATGTGACTCAAAGAGAAACCTACTACTTTCAATAACTTGAGAAAAATTCTTTCTTCAAAATAACCAACCCCCTCTTTTCAAAAACTTGCATACATTATATAGAAAAGATCCCTCAATTCTACTATCAAGAGAATCAATTGAAAGAAATGATTCTTTCCAATATTGGATCCATGCAAAATTGATTAATATCTTAGTGGGGGGAGTTACATGCAAGGAAATTAAGGAATGACGATTCCTCTAGAAGCTTCTAATTTCTCCTACAACATGTGCTAAATAACATATTGAGAAAATAAATAATTTCTAAGTTAATTTATTGCAAAAATGATTGTTGTCATAGTGTGTAAGAACCCACCATAATTAACTCAACAAAATTGACCATTATTTTTTTTTTTTAATTTAATCATTGTGTTTGATTCAATCACATACTCTGGGCATCCATCCATTTGGATTAGGCATTCATCCATCCGGGATGAGCATCTAACCATATGGGTTAGGCATTTGTCCATACGGGACATAAGATTCCATCTATCCAATACGGGATAGGCATCTACCCATACGGGGTAGGCATCTATCCAATCGGGATAGGAGGTGCTCTGGCCAAAGACTTAGACTCATCGGGACCATTTGGGTCCTGAGCCACTCACTAAGTACTACACTCTTCTAATAGAAGTGCACTGAGGTCGCCGTCCTTAGGAGTAATTAAATTACATAATACAAGCTTGAGTTCCGCCTCGGAATTTGGCTTAAAGCCTCGAGAAGTCAAGCGAATCCATACGGGATTCCTTCCGAGTATGCATTGATTTATTTTTTTCCATTTTTTTTTTATACTTATCTTGCAAATTAGGATTCTATTCAACCCTTCTTCTTACCAAACTTAGACCCCACCCACGAACGCCTAAGTACTAGGGACAACTCCATCCCAAGACTGCCTACATACCCGTTTCGGCACGGCATCAAGGCGTAGAATATGTAGTTCTATTTTCTACTCTAAGGTTTGATGTAAACTGATTAGTGGGTATGCAACCCTTTCTAGGATCAATGTCCCAGACAGTTTCTCTGCGGTTGCTACCCACGGTGGTAGCACTTAAGCAAAGACTCAAGATGGCCTATTACTTGTGGCCTAAAACAACTAGATCCTAATTCTTATCATAAGCGTCACCCTTGACCAATTGTCAATCGACAACAATTCTTCAAGATTAAATCAATTTCATAAAAGTATCTCACTCATCATCCCTATAGGACTTTACTATGGTTTAACTCAGCAGATGAAAGATCATTTTAGAATTATCTTATTAAATTATCGATCCAAGGGGGATTACCCGCCCCTTGGATTTTAACTTCCAAGTGCCCCTTATTACTCCCCGACGATTTATAGGGACGATGCCATAGACGTCGTTGATGTAACTTTATTAGGCGTTAAGTGCAGTAGTTCAACACGACGACATTACCCGTAAGCGTGACTTAGAGGCACTGTATATACCGAACGCTGCTAGGTTTTGGTTTTCCAACTTCTTTTATTTAATTTTCTAACTTATGATAAACATCACGCTTGGAAAATAATTATGAATTGAATGCGTATGCAAAGCTCAATTAATTGAAATAACTACTTGATGAATTACACGGAATAAAAACCATAACTAACATTATTTATTATTCAAAACTTGAAATATAACTTGCATAATAATGACAATTAGGAAACTTGCATATTAATAATTAAACGTGTAACTTGCATGGAGATGGAAATGCCAATAAATGTAATCAATGTAAAGAATTTGCATGAGGCGAAGGTAGTGTAAGTTACATGCAAGAATATCGCTTATAAAGCCACTAGTCCCAAAATAGAATTTAGCTTCAAATCATTTAATATGGATCAATTGCTTAAGTGGATCTAAAAAAAAAGATCTAATTATAAAATTTGGTATAATTTAATTTACAATTTATAAATTGCTAAAACTAATTATAATTCTAAAAATTTATCAAAGTTTAAAATTTTATTAAACTAAAATTATATATTAAAAAAGAATTTAATTAAACTAAAATTTTATATATACAAAAAAGAATTTTAACAATTAACATTGCCATAAATTTAAAATTTGAATGGCATTAACAAAGGGCCAAGTGGGAGTGGGACCTCGCGAGTCCCATCACCACTACGGAGTAATAACTCCACTCCCCACCTGCGAATCCGATATTCCATGCACGTACGTAGTACTATATCATGCCAAAACAAATAAAATTACTTTGCATAAATTTATTAATACTTTATATAACACACATTTATATATATTTATATAGTTTCATTCCAGAATATTAAATTGCATAAAAGGATAATATATAAACAGGTATGTGTATATAAGAAAATATTAATGTAAGAGTGAGAATAACCATTTAATTCTAGGGATGAAAATATAACAAAGAAATAAAATAAAACAAAGAAATAATTTGCTCCAGCGATGCACAGATTATCAAGAAGTAGGTAGATGTTTATACAAAGCTCACACAGGGGGATTTATATTCTATTTCCCAACTAATATTCACAGAGAGGGAGATTTCTGAGAGGAAAAGAATAATATTTTCCACAGTGAATAATGGACACAAAGAGGTTTATATTTTGTTATCAGACTTTTTTGTTCAGAGAGAAGTAAAATTTAATTAAAGGATGAAATTTTACTTATATCATCTCTAGTTTTCAAGAGAAAACATAAAAGCAAAAAATTTGATTTTCTACCTTTTAAATAGATTAAATAAAATATGCAAGAGAAACCTGCATTTGTATTTAAAAAGAGAAAGAATTATATCGTTGCATTTCTTTGAAGAAAACAAAATAGATTTTCTTCCTATCTAGCAATTAAAAAAAATGATTCTTTCAGAAAACTATATTCATTTTATAAGAAAAATCCCTCCATTCCACTATCCAGAAAATTTAATAAAAAAAAGAGATTCTTTTCCAATATTGGACTCATGCAAATTGATTAAGCTTAGTGGGGGGAGTTACATGCAAGGTGGTGGAGATTCATCTAGAAGCTTCTTATTCTTCCTACAACTGTGCCATAATTGGGAGTGGAAAATAAATAAATAAAAATAATATCTTTTGAATTATATGGTCCAAGTGTGTGTGTGTATTCATTTTATTCTTTTATAACATTTATTCAATCATTTAAATAGCTTAACCAAAAATATAATAGAATTGTATTTGAATCAAAAAGTGATAAAGGAGGGTTGTGACATAGTGGGGGTTACATTTGACCATGCATTTAAAATTCAAATTTGAATTCTACTCTATTTTATCAAAAATAAATTTTGTAACTCCTTTGTCATAAAAAGAACTATGAATAGAATAATTCTTGTCATAGAATAATTTATAACTTCCAGGTCATATATTTGCTAAATATAATATTTATTCCTTGATATTTTGAATTTGAGAATTGCTTTTCTAGAATCTTCTTATTTCTACTACACCATGTGCTCAATTAGAATATTGAGGAATTAAATAATTTTCAAGTAAATTATGACCTCACAAGTTTGTCACCACTATTTAATTCTTCTTTTTATTTAAAAACTTCAACCTCATTTCAATTTATCTTTTCTTTCTAACATTACTACTACTACTACTACTACTACTACTAATAATAATAATAATAATAATAATAGCAAGTCATATCAAATTCTAAAAAGAGGGTTATGACAATTGAATTCCTCAAATGTTCCCATGGACAAATTAAAGATCTAATTTATATCACGATTTCCCTATGCCATATTCTATCCCTAAATTCTTTCCAAGAACACAAACTTCAAATTTATACAATATACTCAATATAGTGAAAGTTCAAAAGACCAAATTGCTTGTGCCAAAGTTTCTTCACATATTTGAGTTGGCTACAAGTACATTGATGCAAGTCTTAGGCTCAATGTGATAAATATACAAGTGAGAACTATTATAAATTAGACTTGTAACAATCATTGAATCCTTGTCAAGGTCCTTAGATCACCACTAAATCAAGAAGAAACTTAACATACAATATTTTTTCAAATTGCCATCACTTAATTTAATGATGTCCGTCTATGATTTCCAATGATGAATCATCACCCAAAAAAATAGCCTATAATTGCATTACTCTATAAAAGAAAATAATTCATCATTATTAGAATTATGGTGGGAAGCTCTTGAATTAATGGTATATTATATTCCCTATGTTATTCCTACCAATCGACAATCTCTAGCAAAGAGGAATTTGCCTTTATCTTTACTTCTTTTGGATTATGGAGGAAGGGTAACGCTAAGGCTGTGTTATCTTCTTCTTTATTAAGGCCTCTAGCTTCTGAAAGAAATAGTCCACAAAAGTCACACTTTTCATAACTCTTCCTATCTATAATAGTGAACTTGGGATTAAAAGAGTAATGTATGGGATGTTTCGGATTGATTTTTCCCTTATTCCTTTTACCCTTGGATGCCTTCATAAACTTTAAGCCTTTTGGTCTATTGACTACTCTTCTAGGATTTTTAGTTCCCACATTTGCATAAATTTGTCTCTCTCTAAAAATTATAAATTACAAGCATTTGAAAGTTTTATCTAATGATGTATTAAGTGTTAGGAATATCTTTGAGATAATTTGCATGTACAACATTCTTGAAGAAATAATCAATCATTTGTGCATATTTTTAACAACCTTTATCAAAGGTTCAAAATCTAAAAGCGTATGATAATATACATTTGGGTAATGTTTGGTAGCATATATGTGGTTTTAAATTTTTTTTGGCAACATATATCTTTTGGTATAATAAAAATGTGAAAGCTAATAACTATTTTGATGTAGGTAAGATACCATAATGCACACGCATGGCTATTTAGTTGGTTGTCCAATTATTGGAGACATTCCATGGAATTTACTCTATATAGAGGAATTGAGCATCCCTTATTGGTTCAATTACTCCATCAAATTTAAGGCACATCACGTCATGCCATCCTTCAAGTTTGCATGCATGCACTACAAGATACCTAACATGTATGCTACAAAGTCTAATGTGGCAATCAAAATGTGGGCTATTCTTTATGATAGTGATAATGGAAAGGTGTTACCAACATCATTGTCACACAACAATGATCAAAACTATGATAATGTTGGAGAGGACAAGAAGTAGTGATAGGAGGGGATGCCTTGTATGGAAGTGTTTAAAACTATCTAGTTATGACAACAAATGTTTATGAAATATTTATTTGCAAACGTTTACAAACTATTTACATATTGTATCCATGAATAAATTCAATTTTGAAAGGATTTACAAATGTTGTCGTAATAATGTTAATGGGTAGGGCAATATTTTCTAATTTTGTGTGGCAAATTTAATCTTTACACTTGTTTATCTAAATTAAATGTTTGCAATTCCTTATGTTATTAACAAATATTAAATACATATGTCTAAGTTTCTAGGATAAATGATTCATTATGTGCATCCCATTGTTATATATGAATGAACTTACATAATTTTCATTTGAAATAAGACTTGAATGCAAAGTTTGTTGCATGTATGTATGCAATTTGAAAGTAGATATGAAACTCTAATTCTCTTATGTAAATATATGTTGTGAAGAATGATGATTAAAATTTAAATTACAATATTTTGTGAAAAAACATTTTAATAGCATCTTTATATTTCACAATAACCAAAAGTTTATAAATTGTGATGTATACTTTTACACTGCTCAATTACATTTAGTTGAAAGTTTATAACGCTGCTTCAACAAATCCATTTTGTACATATCCATACCGTGTTCCAAAGCTCCTAATTTGGCACAGGCAGGGAGGATGAGGATGCTGATGCTGGCAAAGGTGGTCTGCAACTAAACAGTTCAGCCACAATATTTAACAAAATTCTTCCATCCTTTACCTATAATGTATGACTTTGATGGATGTCCATACCCCCGTTCCAAAGCTCCCATTTTGGATAGATAGGGAAGATACTGGCAAAGGCTGTGGAATGTGACCTTACACCTGCCAATTAAATTTATTTGAGGAGAGTGGGAGATTAAGGATTTGCCCATACCATCCTTTTACAATAGCCTCTCATGGCTGCAACCTGCTATGAACATCACACCTCGTAAAAAAACCGAGTAAAAATTACAACCATGAAAATCATCTCTGCAAAGCTCTAGCTACTTGGACAAATGAAAGAGAACCCCATTATAAAAACTCAAAAGAACCAGCTCAACCACCTGAAGAGGACTCCATCTAAAAGGGACCCCGTGATCGTCTTTAAAACCAAAGAAAAAACTAGCTCAACCAGAAAAAGAGAAATATTTTAGGGCTCCTCCATTAAACCCCCTGAAACTCACCCCAAAGAGAAGGTAGAATTGGTGGCCCTGATGGTCTCTGGATGCAGAGGAATGGTCCTCCAACTTGCTTCAATGTCACGTATGGTCTTCCCCTATTCATTCAGGTTACCCATCATTTTATCCTGCACGCACAAAAAATTCTAAGGCTTAACACTTACAACAATTCAAAAACGAAATTGCTACAACATAACAAGGTGTAGCACGCATTGTTCTGGTTTTGATGGATGTCCATGCCCTGTTCCAAAGCTCTCATTTTGGCATAGGCAGGGAGGACGCTGGAAAAGGTTGTGGCATTTGGCTTTACACCCGCAATTGCATTTGTTTGAAAGTTTCAAAAGCGTTTTCAGCAAATCAATTGTGTACATATCCTGCAACCCATGACCACATTTCAGAGATTTCATGTGCCTTGTCTATGCTGCTTGTCAGTCACACACAGCAACCGCTCAACGGGGGATCCATCTTGGCGCTGGTATTCAGAATGCAAGTGCGCTACTGACGTCGCTTTCAGCCTCCCACAGCTATTTTAAGTGGCGACTTCTAGACAGTTCTAAAACCCTCAAACGTTTCAATGGCGCAATCTCATCTCTGTTCTGTTGGGATAACCATAGTCAGCAGGGCTTATGTTCATTTCCAATTTCCTTTCCTAAATCTCTCCAGTGATCATGCAGTCTTATGCAATTAATCGTCCACTTCAACCAAACCTTTATTTAGTAGTGATTCCCAAAAAATACAAACCACGAAACCCCAATGCTTGCCAAACTTTCTTTTCTCCAATAAAGAAGCATGCTCTATGAAGAAACCAATCTTTTTCTTAATATTTAAGAAATTCATAAATTATTTTGAGTTTCTCACTAACATCATAAGGCAAAATCCTTGAGATCTCGGACTCTCCATATAGCACTTCTTCAAATAACTTAATAAACAAGGGTAATCCATGAGAGGATTCTACGAATTTTTAACAACCTCCTTAAATCTATGAGGGGAAAGAGGTGTAAAAAAGCATGTCAACAAAAAAGTTTTTTTATATTAAATGGATCAAGTGCTTTCATTTTATATATGAAATGTATGTTCCAAGATGTTAGTACTTCATATTTTCGTGTTGTAACAATGATGAGACTACCTCTTCCAAGATTATCTTTTGTAGGTAAGAGTGCATCCAATTGATCCACATCATCCATCACAATGCGCACCCTAAAATATCTCAAATATCTTGCAAGAATTGCTTTACCTTGCTCTATATTGTCAACATGTTCATTCACTCCAAGGCCTTTGAGAAGTTGAATCTGCTTGTTCAGTAATATGTCTTTGGCTTCTCTAATATGAAAAATAAAACAAGACCTCTCTACGATAGATGATCTTTTATTGTATAACTCTTAGGCTAGTGTGGTCTTGTCCAAACCACCCATACCCTAAATACCCACAATTTGAACACCCTGAACATTTTCGCCTTTGGCAAGTTGGAGTGTATTCTCAAAGTCTTCTATTGCTTCTTTGAAACCTACTATTGGCACATTGCCTATTCCTTTTTCTTTCAGTGTGTATTCACAATATACTTGAATAGCCTCATCTCATCTCTGAAAAAGAAAAAGAAATCAAATTGTGCATAGGTGTTTTTGCCAAAGTTAAATTACGTAAGGGAGAAGACCTAATAGTTGTGCACCCTAACTTTGCACTTCTCAAAATCCTACATGGAAATTTCAAATCACTCCCATTTTTTTACAATAGTTTACTTGGCAAGTCCCTTGCTTATAACTAAGGTTGCAGGGCCACACCATAAAAAATAATGCCGCATCAGCATGTTTTTTGCCAAGGTGTCCAAAACATCCCCCAAAAAAGGTAAGACTAATAGTCATGCAAAAGAGGCCCCCACACTTGTGTAGCTGATGTGGCATTATATGATTGGTTGTTTTTTAAGACTAAAGGTACACTTCATTCAATTATGGGTAGTCATTATAGCAATAACAACTTTAGAGTCACAAGGTGCAATATTGTCAAAAAAACTTTAACATTAAATCAACAAATATGGGTATTAAATCAACAACTACTATCACAGCAATTGCAACGCGTTCAATTATTGGATCTTCTCGCCTACATAATAAAAAGTTGTATCAGTTAAGATAAAGAGACCTAAGGTGTGATGTGTACCTATCAAATTTTTTGACATGACCACTATACAATGAGACCTTGGAAAGTTGATCTTTCCATTCTTGAAGCTTTTCGGGCTTATATGTACACTTCCTTTCATGATGGAAGCGTTTATTCTCCACATAAAATAGCACATCGTACATGGAGTATGGGCATACACATACATACATGGAGTTGTATGGGTCCCACACGGAGCGCTGTAGTTTCCACCATGGACGAGAAGGACGTTTCCATGTCATCCTTTTTCGACGTTGGAAAGGAAGGATGTGAGGCACCGTGCGTGAGAATTTTCGCAACATGATGTTCGTCTAGGCTGGCTACTATAACAAGGATGGACAATGGGAACTTTTATTTTGTTGGAAAACTGTGTTGATAACACGATGTGTTAATTACGACGGGCAACATAGGGTTTGTTTGGCATTTGGATGCTACAAGTTTTAGGGAGAGAAAATCACCGTGTTGATCACCACGCGAAAGAGCAGGGTTCATTTTGATCACGATGCAAGAAATAGGTGTGGGATAATGAGGGATTTTGTCACCGTGCCAAAGGAGGAGGTTGGATTAGGTGACGTTAGCCAAGGATTCAACACAAAAAAACAAGTAAGGAACCCATCTTTTTCTATGTTGCAATCTCAGTTATTTGTGGAATATTTTTATGTTTTCGGTCTCTGAAAGGACATTTTTGGGTGAAATAAAGTATGCATATCTAATTTCAGCCAAAAGACAGGGTTTTGTGTGTCCGAAGTCAAGAAAATGATGGTTTTTATCACGGTGCGAAAGGAGGTTGGATTCAACGAGGGTTAGCAAAGAATTCGACAGAGAAAAACTAGTAAGGAACCCATCTTTTTTTATGTTGCAATTTGAGTTATTTGTGGAATTTTTTTACGTTTTCAGCCTTTGAAAGGGCTTTTTTGGGTGAAATAAAGTATACATATCTAGTTTTGGCCAAAAAGACAAAGGGTTTTGTGCATTCAAAGTTGAGAAAATAGGGGTTTTTGTCACTGTACGAAAGGAGGTTGGATTCGGCGAGGGTTAGCGAAGAATTCGACAGAGAAAATCTAGTAAGGAACCCATATTTTTAAATGTTGCGATTTCAGTTATTCGAGGATTTTTTTTTCATTTTTGGCCTCTCAAAGGGCATTTTTGGGTGAAACAAATGTATGCATATCTAATTTCAGCCAAAAACGCAGAGGGTTTTGTGCGTTCAAAGTTTGTGGTGACAAAGAAAGGGTTTCTCTTGACTGCATGCAACAAGGACGTTGGATTTCTTCTGCCAATCAAGTGAGTAAAAAACCGTAACCTGATTATGCTCCCCTAATTTACTAGAAATTGTAGTAAATTAGAATCCCTAAGTGTCGAAAACCCTCGTATTGTCGACAAAGATTATTGTGTGGAAAACCGTAATTTTCTTTATCGTGTTTTGAATTTACATTGTGTATCATGACATTTATGATAGTTTAATTCGGATTATAAAATGGAAGTGTTTTAAAACTTTTCATGTAAGATTTTGACAAGTGCAAAGTTAGGGTGCTCAAGTAGTACATCCTCTCTCATAACTAGCTGCCAATTTTATAATAGACAACCTTGAATTGAGATCATACTCTTTAGATAAAAGAAAATATATGTGCATTCAGTGCAACATATAGGGGCATTACATATGGTTAATCATGTTCCATATGTGCAATTTTATAATGTTATGTATTCAATGCAAGATTTAAAGGCATCTTCTTGGTCATTAATCAAGTGCTGAACAAGAACAATTAAGTAGCATATCTCATTAAGTTTCAGTCTCAGTCTTAGTTGCATCAAAATTATATTGTTGCTTGGCATGTTTCCTAGACACTGAGACAAGTCAAAGAGTCCTTATCTCCATCTAGCAAGGCCTACAGTGCTTTTGGGCAAAATGTTATGTTAAGATCTGATTAGTTCTAAAACATAAATTCTAAGAAAACAACGCACCCCAATACTAGTGCTATGAACCAGCATTAGATGCAGTCATATCAACGTTGTTCATTGTTTTCTTACCATCTTAAGAAACACTGACTGAGTAAAACAATTAGTCTCATATTTGTTAATACCAACACATGATATCAATAATTCAAGAGCCCCAAGGCAGCTAGTCTTTATTTTGTTCGCAACATGTTTCTTTTGCTTTGCCTCCTTAAGCTTTGACTTCATTTCATTAGGGAGGCTGAATCTTGTGGGCTTTGTTGAAATAAGGCTCTGCTATAAAAGTTGTTGCATACTCCATCCAAAAAATCTCTTTGTCTAAAACAAAATGCAAGTTTAGTGTTCTTTTCAACAAACAAGACTGACTTATAATGATGATGCTTATAAAAGAAATGACTAGAGGAAAAGAGGGAACCAAGGAACAACATAATACGAAGTGTGCAGAGTATGACTGATACCTATATAATTTCTCAATGTCATTACAATCAACGCATATTGCATTAGGTATATTGGCACTTCAACAATAATTTATAGACCTTGACCAGATTGTAGAATTTGCAAAACTTTTGTGTAATTTACTATAGGTTGTCGAGAATGGTGTTGAAAACTAGCGTGTTATTTTCAAACCATCGTGTTTTGTCCATTCTTTTGTAAGCCCCAGTCATCTCCCCAAGTTTATTAGAAACCGTAGCAACATTACAAATTCCAGAAGTGTTGAAAACCCACGTATTCTCAAAATGATTACTTTGTGGAAAATTGTAGTTTTAATGTTGTGTTTTGAATTTACATTGTGTATCTTGGCTCTTATAATAGTTGAATTTATATCAATTCTCTTTATTTTTAAATTGTGTAGTTATTTAACTGAGTCAATATCAATATAGTAAAGTGATTTAATTTAAGTGTGGACAACCTTTGTGTTTTCAACAAGAAATAAAACGAAATTTGAAATAAAACGAAATTTGAAATAAAACGCAAAGCAAACATACAGACTAAGCAGACATATAGATTTAGAGGCTAAAAACTTTGTAATTTCATAACAACATTGTTTACTTTCTTTTTATATAATCAATAGAGAGTAAAGATCGTGTTTCCTATTTAATTTTCTTGTTTCTAAGTTGATTTGTGATAGGGGAGTACCCTACATTATTTTAAGTCAAATCATTTGTGGATTTGCATGTGTTTGGTTTAAGACGGAGAGTATCCTTTACATCGCATCTTCACCATATCGGTTAATCCTATTAGTTGATATGCATTAAATGTTAAGGGAGAGAGAAAATGAGAAGGTTGAGTTGGACAAAGTAGAATAGATATACATATCTAATGTTTACTCATGGTAAAATAAGGCGATTTTAGGTTTTTTGAACATGCACTAGATGGTAAAAAGAGATAGCTATAGAATAGAAACATAGCAACAACACAAAACATGTCTTAACCATTTCAAGAAAATGCTACATAAGAGCCCAAGTCTGGGATATTATGTTGCATTTTCTTGAAATGTTTATGGTTCAAAGACATCTTATTTGTTGTTGCTACATTTCTTACTATTTAGGACTGATTTCATTGTAAGTTATTTGACAATCCATTGCCTGTCTTGTTGTAAAATTTTATCCATTTCTCCAATATTAGAGAGAGAGAGAGAGCTAACAATGGAAAAGGGTTGACTTAGAGGAAGTAGGGAAGACACATCATCTTCTTTAGATGCCAGTTTAAAAATGAATGGTTTCTATTATCGAAGGTACGCACTAAATGATGATAAAAAGAAATAGATGGCACAAGGGTTGAATATGAGGAAGTAAGGCAGAGGTACATCCTTTCTTTTGACTTCTTCATAAGTAATGATTTGTAATAGTAATTTAAAACATAACTTCTAATATCCACGCCAAGTGTTAGATGAATGAGTTGTTTAGATATATTTAGTAACCAAATTTTATTTAGTAGATAGTCTATTTAGTGTGTGGGCATTGCTCGCAAGAATTAAGTATTTTTTCCAATCAATTTATCAAGCCAACAAAAAATATGATCACTTTTTCACTTTAAAAACAATCATTGACGTTCCATTTTTATTTTTATTTTTAAAGATTGCAAAAATAAAATATTTCATTCACCTTTGAAACAATTGTAAAACATTCTATTTAATCACATAGATAAACATACAACAGTTCTATATGAAATAAAAATAAAAACAAAAACAAAAATGACCCTCTCTTCTTCAACGAGAAATCCTTTTCCCCCCTTTTCTTGTTGGTGATAAAAGGAAGAAACCCTTTCTTCTTATTGTTACATCTATAATGTATTTTAAAACATATCTGAGTATTACACATGCAAAATGGCTTCTTGGGGAGAAGATCAACATGGATATAGGAGCTCTCCAAATTCAGAATGAATGCACTCATCTTCAAAGGATTTGAAGGGCATTGCATCTTTGCCAAAGACCAGATAGAGTTGTCTATGCTCACCAACCACTCATGAGTGTTCCTTTTACTACCATCTTCGTTGCTATTCATCTAACCATTGGGGAAGAAACCCTTTGCCTGCTGGTAAACAATCTCATCATGTTAAGCCTATGGAAGCTTTGCAATTTCATTATTTTCCTACTAATTTTTTTGGATATGAAGTTGCCCTTCATATTTTTCTTGGTCAATCGAGGCAATAAATACTATATATGCAAGTATGTTATATATCTATGCAATTTTAAGATTTTTGTTAAGATTCCTGATAGATTTCTAGTATGATAGATTTTGGGCATGTGTATAGTTATCCTCTTTGATATCTTGGTCTGTTGATTACTAATGTGATGATGAGTTTTCACGTTTTAGTGTTTGGATCTACAAGTTATGCAATTGCGTGGGGGTTGATCACTTATTCAATTGCAGCAGGATGAATCAAATATTGCTTATCTATATCCACAAGATTATTTATGTTTCAATGCAAACTTTGTTAGTTGGTCTTGGCTGTGGTCTTTTGTGCATTGGTATGTTGTTGAGATAGGATGATGACATATATACAAAGACTTGATTGCAGATTAAGAGTTGTTATGTTAATGGCACAAAGTTGTATCTATGATGGTATACCCTGGTTTGAGGTATGATTAGCTTTGATGTATTGTGATTTTTTGTGGTTGCTATTCTAGGTAGTATGAGTATGGGAGTTACTCAAAGCCTTTGTTATCATTTGATTTTGATGCTTATGTTCAGTAAAGATTAGTACAATTTTCAATGATAGTTGATATGTTTCATCTTAACATGCTCCTTTTCTTACATATGTTGCATGTTGGAGGATGTAATGAGTTTTTATCTTGATGGTAGTTATTATGGTTTCTTTTGTAGGTACCTTGTTTAAGCATGAGAGCATGGTGAAGATTCAGATGGTACATGGATGGCTAAGGGACAGTTTTCATTTTTTGTGATTCTTATGGGTGTATTTACAATGTACGATGTCAAGTGGCAGAATATTAGGATTGAGGTGTAATCTATGCCAATGTTAAAATAAAATGGGCTTGACTCTCAACTTAACAACCATTTCTTTGTTAGTTTCCATTAATTTTTTGAAAGGGTCTCATCCCATGTTGCATTTCTTGCAACACTGTCCACCTCATATGCAACCTCTGCCATATGCAACCCATATTTCTACTATGTGTGAGGTCATCTCATAACACCTCATCTTCAATTACCTATTGCACAGATCTGTGGCGTGGACCCTAACCATGGCTTATGTATTCCATTCTATCACAACC
This sequence comes from Cryptomeria japonica, assembly GCF_030272615.1. Lineage (NCBI taxonomy): Eukaryota > Viridiplantae > Streptophyta > Pinopsida > Cupressales > Cupressaceae > Cryptomeria > Cryptomeria japonica. The sequence continues at coordinate 545,645,762 of NC_081405.1, forward strand.
CTCCTTTATCACTTTTTGATTTGATACAATTCTATTATATTTTTGGTTGAGCTATTGAATATGATTGCATAAATATTATAAAAGAATAAATAATGGCCCCACACACACACTTGGAGAATATAATTCAAAAGGCATTATTTATTTATTTATTTATTTATTATTTTCCCATTTCCAATTATGGCACATGTTGTAGGAGGAATGAAGCTTCTAGAGGAATCTTCAATACCTTGCATGTAACTCCCCCACTAGGATTTTAATCAATTTTGCATGAGTCCAATATTGGAAAAGAATCTCATTCTTAATTAATTTCTCTAGATAGTGGAATTAAGGGATTTTTCCTATATATTGTATGAAAGTTTTCAAAAGAGGGAGTTGATTATGTTTTGAAGAAAAATTTCCCAAGTTTTTAGTAGTAGGATCTTCTTTGGTAGTCTCATTTTCGTTGTAGGATTGTTAAGTTGTTCTTGAAGATTTCTCTCAAGTTGCAAGGAAGGATCTAAAAAGGATAGCTAGAGGATTCAACATAGAGCTTCGATAAGCCAGGTTCTCTTCTTTTATCACCTCTCATTTACATATGAGAAATTTGTATTATCAAAAAAAATATAGCTTCTAGATCTTCCTTTATATAAAAAAAATAAAAAAATTATTAGATTGTAAATCTTTTCTTCTTATTTAGGGATAAATATTGATAAAAGTACTTTCATATAATGCATGTAAAAGATAGCTTTATTATTTATTTAATTTTCTTTAGAAAAATATATATCAGATCTTGCTTTTGTTTTTCCAAAAGATTTTTTTTGATTTGTGCAAAAATCATATTTCCCCTTATTTAAATTTCTTTTTCTGAGATTAAACTCTTCTCTGTGTGATTAAATGTTAATCACTTGTGTATGAATCTTGTTCCTTATTATTCTTCTCTTAAATTCATTACTCTCGCTCTTGGAAGGGAAATCTGAATGTAAACCTTATTCTTTAATTAAATCTTACTTCCCTATGAATAATCTTACCTCTGTGTGAATACAAGTTTGATCATCTGTATATGAGGTTATATAAATATTTTTCCTATGAGTATAAACCCGTTTCTCTCTCTTTGAATGTAGATTTGATCATAAATCTTAATTCCTTAATTTAATTCACTCTCCTCTAAGAGCAGTTTTACTTCTCCGTGAATAGAAAACGTCTGGAAATTAAGAATAAACTTCACTGTATTCATTAGTCTCCGTGGGAATAAAGTATAAATCTCCCTCTGCGAATATTAGTTCCTAAAAATCTTTCTTTGAAAGCTTTGTTTATCTCAGCATAATCATCTACTTTTTTTTTAGTTATCTGTACAATGCTGGAACAAATTTATTTCTTTGTGTTATTTCATCCCTGTGATTTAATTCTTATTCTCATTTTTTTTACATTAACATTTTTCTTATACATATATCTTTTTTTTAATATATTTCTCTCTTATATTATCAAATAAGCTGGAATGGAAAAAACCACACACACACACACACACACACACACACACACATTTATATTTCACAAATTTTAAACTTAACACAAAGAATATATTTAAGTTATTGCGCAGCGTTATATAAAAATGTTCATCGCATTTATACCGGTCAACGTAGGGGGGGCGGTATATTACACCGCCGGGGGAGTGGTACTCTCCACTACCCCTTGCGGTCATTGCTATGGCAGTACCCGCAGAGGGAGTGGAGGGGACCACAGCAGTCCCCTCACCAATGCGGGCAGGTCCGCAGTGGTGATGGGACCCATGGGTCCCACTCCCACTTGGCTTTTAAAAGCCACTACAAAAAGTTCAAACTCATGGCAACTTCAATTTTGTTAATTTTTTTTAGTTTAATAAAAATTTATTTTAGGTAAATTTGAAATTTAGTAAATTTATAATTAATTTATAATTATAAATTAAATTATATTAAAATTTATAATTAGAACTTTTTTCAAACTATTTAAGATTCATGGGGTCACTTAGTTGGCATTTTAGACTCATTAAAGCAATTAATTCATATTAATATGATTTGAATCAAATGTCTAAGCTAATTGCTATTTTTGGGACTGGTGACTTTATAAGTGATTATTCTCATGGTAGAAATCAACACATTGCTTAACCTTGCATGTAACTTACACTGTCCTTGCTTCATTATTTGCATTTATTGATGTCAAAGTTACATTTTCTTCATCTTCATGTAAGTTACACGTTTAATTATTAATATGCAAGTTTCATAATTGTCATTATTATGCAAGTTATATTTCAAGTTTTGAATATTAAATAATTTAGTTATGGTTTTATTCCACGTGGTTCATCAAGTAGTTATTTCAATTAATTAAGCTTTGCAATGTCTAATTATACACGTTCAATTCATAATTGTTTCCAAGCATGATGTTTTTCATAGCTTCTTAGTTAGAAAACTAAATAAAGGAAGTCGGAAAACCAAAACCTAGCAGCGTTCGGTATATACAATGCCTCTGGGTCACGCTTACGGGTAATGCCGTCATGTTGATCTATTGCCATTAACGCCTAATAAAGCTGCATCAACGACGTCTGTGGCATCGTCCCTATAAATCATTGGGGAGTAATAAGGGACACTTGGAAGTTAAAATCTAAGGGGCGGGTAATCCCCCTTGGATCGATAATCTAATAAGATAATTCTTAAATGATTTTTACATCCGCTAAGTTAAACCATAGTAAACCCCCTTAAGGTTGATTGAGTGAAATGCTTTTATGAAATTGATTTAATCTTGAAGAGTTGTTGACGATTGACAATTGGGTCAAGGGTGACGCTCATGATAGGCATTAGGATCTAGTTGTTTTAGGCCACAAGCAAAAGGCCACCTTGAGCCTTTGCTGAAGTGCTACCATCGTGGGTAGCAACTACAGAGAAACTGTCTAAGACATTGACACTAGAAAGGGTTGCGTACCCACTAATCAGTTTACATCAAACCATAGAGTAGAAAATAGAACTACATACTTTACGCCTTGATCCCATGTAGGATGGAGTTGTCCCTAGTACTCAGGCATTCATGGATGGGGTCTAGGTTTTGGTAAGAAGAAGGATTGAGTATAATCCTAATTTGAAAGATAAGTATAATAAAAAGGAAAAAGTAATTCAATGCATACTCGAAAGGAATCCCATATTGATTCGCTTGACTTCCCGAGGCTTTAAGCCAAATTCCGAGGCGGAATTCAAGCTTGTATTATGTTATTTTAATTTCTCCTAAGGACGGCTACCTCGGTGCACTCCTATTAGAAGAGTGTAGTACTTAGTGAGTGACTCAGGACCTGAACAGTCCCGATGAGTCTAAGTCTCTGGCCAGAGCACCTCCTATCCCAATTGGATAGATGCCTACCTCGTATGGGTAGATGCTTATCCCGTATTGGATAGATGAAATCCCCTGCTCCGTATGGACAGATGCCTAACCCGTATGGTTAGATGCTCATCCCGGATGGATGAATGCCTAATCCTAATGGATGGATGCCCAGAGTATGCGATTGAATCAAACACAAATGATTAAATTAAACAAAAAAAAAGAATGGTCAAATTTTGTTGGGTTAAACAAGGTGGGTTATTACACATTCCTTGACACTCTTCACACTTGCTTATTTTTATCCTTGGCACTTCAAATACGTCACTTATAATTTGGTGACACTTACAATGTAGTTATTAAACTTCTCACACAACCCTTAGCAACAAGGTTACAACTCACTATTAGAACTCTCTCACAATAATAAAGTATTCATAAACATGCACAATCGTATGATCCACACAACAAATACTCGACTAAAACTATTGGTTTCAAACAACAACCCTTAATGCTCCACATTACAAAAGCATTAAATTCACAATACAAAAATTAAACACCAACCTGACTCTTTTGAAGCTAAGGTCTTGGATTTTGTTAAGGTCTTATCTCTTCTACAGATCTTGACTAGATAATTCAAGGTCGTACTCCATATCACATTGGAATTTTGCGAGCCCAAAACCTGCAAGCTTGGAATTGAAGTTGGCATCTGACAAAATATTGTTTTATTTTATATTACAATGAACAATAGGTGGGTCACACTTGAGGTGCAGAAAGACCAAAGCTTGTTTAGTATCCAAAATTATCATAACCTCTTGTCCCAATCCATCTTCGAAGGTGACTCATAATTCTCATACAGAGCCTTCTGCAAGATTCTATTTTGCACATGCTCATACACCAACAATCTCCTCTATCCATCTAAATAATATCAAAAAAGAGACACCATGAATGGAAACTTAATCCCTCCAATTATTGATAGCCCATTTGGAGATTCTCTTTCACCCTAAAGGAATGTCATGATCATTCTCCATTATCTTGACTACACCCTGCTTTTCATTCTTGAGAACCCCTTTGTAAACAACACTAAATCTTGAACTTGCATGATTTGGGGGAGATTTTAGGTTTGTTGAGGCCATAGCCTCAATCCCCCTTGACTGTACTGTTAGCGGGAGAGGGTAAACATTTGACCATGCCATGCATTCATAGGTAATAACATGTACTAGAGTATAGAGCCAGCAGAGGGGAGGAAGCCAGGGCCATTTGATCCTTCTTCCGCGGGTCTTGGATTCCTTATCATGCGACATTTTTAGGAGAAGGAAGGTAGGTCAAGTTGAGTTGCTTCATTTCACTACTAGGGCAATAGAATAGTGGGGATTTCAAATGCTCGTCTAGGAGGCTTGGCTTTGTCGTTTCACCCAGAGAGTGAGAGTGGGTGAATCAGTCTTAAACAATTCCATTTGCATATCAAATTTTAAATCAGATTTGCAAAAATGAAGAATTGAAAGAAAAACATAAACCACAACAATCCACACAAGGATACCAATTATTTTAAACTTGGAAAACCCAATGAGGGAAAAATCATAGTGAGTTAGCTCACAATATATGAGCAAGTTATTACAAAATTGTTTTAAGGCTCACTACGTAAGGAGTCTCATTGCTTCCTAATGGACTTGCTAAGTAAGATACAAAGACCTTTTGAAGAGACTCAGTGTCTTTGAGCAAGATACACAATAGTTTGAATTACAAAACATGGGCTTAAACTACTATAGAAGATGCATCTGTCATATGCAGATGTTCCAGTTCCTTCTTCAAACATTCACTACATATGACTTGTTTTTCCACACATCACAAATTATTATTTTTTCTTTATATATCCTCGGTAACAACTCAAAAATTCAATTAGGTTGGATCCAAAAATATACTTACTTAAATGTGTGATACTACATAGGCCGACAACAAAACATATGCATAATGAAATAGAATGGGTTGCAGATTAACCCAAAGCATAACTAGGCCCAAAAACATTAAAATTCATCCTCCAAACTAAATATAATAGATCGAGATCAAACCATAAGTGAAGGAAAACAATATAATCGGCCCACCATCAACAACTTTACCAAATCTGTCAATTGTAAACCTTTGTGCCACCCGAGAGATACCAAGAACACCATGCAGATCAAATATTTGTATGTTATTAGTCTTATATGGTGCATTGGCCCTTGAAAATGGTCCTTAGACCAACTAAAAATTTATGACACACTTGGTGGAATTCATATAGTTAAACATGATTTTCTATTGGCATAGTCTTATAAATTTTACCCATTGAATCTAATATTTCACCTAGCAACTCTACATTAATAAACCACCAAAAAATTATTATCCCTAAGATTACCACAAGATATGTAACTAGAGAAAATACTCATATCCTTATGCATCACCTTGTTCTCATTCCCAAAAGAATCTACGTCATAGGATATTACAACCACAAGCTCAAATCCATACATAATTCTTACTATAAGAAGACACAACAACCCAGCGTGTGTCCAACATGCAACACAAAAGGTCTATTAATCCCAACTATAACACCTTCAATATGAGGAGTCATAATAGATTTTATTATACACTCTCTTTCCCATTCATGCAAGAAAACCATGCTACTCCTATAGAATACTTAAACATGACATCATGAATCACTATATATTTCACAATAATTATGAAGAAAGCCTTATTTTGAGATTCCTAGGACCACTTCATTAAAATATTAATCTCTTGACTAATACTGGGCACCTTTGCCATTACCAAAAATTGATTGGGACTTATTATGTTAGGCATTAACAATAATTTCAATGATAAGAAATATTGTTCACCAATATTGTCCAGTAAGTTAATTTTTGTTTAAGGTATTATTTAAAGATGACAAATGATTTCAATATTAGGATATAAATGATATGGAAACATATCCTAGATGAGCTAAATCAAGTATGACTTATATTTATGCTAAGAGGCATCTACAATGACATACAAATATATGTAAACAAAAAGTTGATTTTGAATAAATTTGACATGTAGATGACAGGTAAATGCATGCATGTTTTAGTTTATCTATAAGTATTATTTTATTACTCTGAATAAAATAGAATCATTGCCACTTGTCTCTAAGTATATGAAACTGTTACATCTTTAATGAGAGTGAAAGAGTGCAACCTTATTTAGCTCCATGTCCTTCTTGACACCTAATAAACATGCAAGACAATTTTGTGCTCAACATTATTTTACGTATATATTTTTTAGAATATAGGTATACTAGTTTTTATATAAAATCTATTACTTCTAAGATAGAGATGACCTTATGAAGAGTAAGTGAGGATATTTGGAAAGTTAAATAAGACCATGTATCCTAGTATAGACTTACATATATGATTTTGATGTTGTTGAGAACCTCCATAGGATGGGGGAACACTCATCAATTTTTATATGTTAAGACCTATAATGATACTCTATGGCTAGTATCCAGCACAAACCTCTCTTCCTTTGTACCATGGATTGTATTTCCATTACGCGTTATGATCATTTTTCACATGAATTTGTGTTTTCTTCTAAATATCACTATTATGATTTCTCGTGCTCACATGATGCTTTATTCTTATGCTTGATATGAGTGAATGACATTCTCATTATTTTTTATGGATACAATGATGTAATAATGCTTAGGACATGTATTCATATTGCATGGTGAACATTATCCCTTTGTATGTGTGTACTTGTGTTCTTGTCTAGTACATGTATGTGGATGTCAATGTGTTGAACTACTCAAATCAATTGCTTTCTTGTCCAAATAGGTGGGCTTGATAATTCCACATGGTTGGGTGGCTCTAAACCACCATCGGGGATTGGAAGATTACTTGTAATGTTGAGAGAATAAGTTTGGAGTCCATCTCTTGTTGATATCTTGTTCATTTTATGCACTTGTAGCACATGTATTATTTTTGGATTCTTACCATGTCCTTAGTTATAAAATATATTGATTGTAATTGGACAATGATTTATTGTATCTAATTCCTTATATAAAGGCCAAATACAATTACTTTAGGCTATGGTATAATTAACCCTCAAGTTAGATTTTTTTGACTCTCCTAAATATAAATTATCATGTTATTTTACAATGAAAATCATAGTCTTAAGCAATTTTTTTGAACTTTTTAAAATATAATATTTTGAGGGCTTCATGAAAGCATGTAGACTCTCTCCTAATGGTTAACCAAGGTCGAATGACTTGGTGGTATTTCTACCTCCCTTTGTTGGCATTCTCTTAAAGATTTACCACAACATTGCTAGCTTGCCTTGAATGGGAGTGAAAGCCTTCTTATCTTGTGTTTCGTATTACTTTTTGAGGCTTGAACTTGTCTTGGCTTTGTAAAAGTATAAAAGTTGCATTTTAGTTTCCTAGGTCTAAAATGTAGTAGGTTGTTTAAAGTTTGGAGTTTGACTACTAGTTCTTTATAGATTAGAATTACTCTAGAATTTCTCCCATAAGAAATTTTATGATCAAACATCAAAGTATGAAGTGCATTAGCATGCTAGAATCTAAAGTTTGAGTATTGTGATGCTCCATTCTAGTGCTTCGTATTATCTAGCACCTAAGCTTAAGTTGTATAGATTATTTGAAACCTCAACTTCCTATAGAACTTCTAATGAGCAATTTAGAGTTTTGATCATAGCTTGCAAGATGATGTTTCAAGCTAAAAACATGAAGGTTGACTAGCTCGACTCAACTGTGAGCTGAATTGCAACTCCAAGTTGCAAGCCCAAATTATAAGGTCGATTTGTAACTCTAAGCCTATGCGATTTTGTTGGACACCAAGGTGTGGTGTGTGAAAAGGTGGACCTATAGCTGCAAGCACAACACTTCAATTAAGTCATTATATGCATGGTTAATAATCAATAATCAATAAGTAAAAAACCATAACAAAGCGACTAATTGCCTTCTAAAAGATGCGAGTATAAGATTGCTCTCAGATTTTTATAAGCAATACCAGTGACTAGACTACACCAAGACGAAGGATTTAATCTATATGATAGTGAACTATATGGATGCAAGATGGATGAATAATTCAAGCAAATAATCAATTCAAGCAATATAGATGCAAGCAATAATGGATGTAAATAATCTAAAAAAGCACAATAATCTTTAATGACTACAGAGCCAAATTAGCGTGATAATAATCTCCAAGCGTGTTCTCAAAAATCTCTGGGGTAAATTGGAATGAGAGCTAAAGACTGAATTTATAGAGAATCACAAGAGAGATGATGAAAAAGCTTAATTTAGGATTAATTGAAAATAATTGAGAAATCAGGTTGAGTTAACCTTGAGATAGATTCCAATTATAGTTTAATTGAAATGCATTCAAATTAGAAGTCCAAGTTGCATTGGAAAATAATAATAAATTAATTCTATGCATATATGATAAAAATAGATAATTCCATGCATATATTTGATTTATTCAAGAAAAAGGTCTTTTCAATGCAACTGAACTTGTTTTTCTGAAAAGCTTTGAGTTTTAATTTTAGAGAATAATTCAATTAATTGCTTTTCTGATTTCAAGTTCTAAATTTAGAAAAAGAAATAATATCTCAAGTTTAATTTCTCTCTCAATTCAATTCTTTTTGTTTTATTTTCAATTCAACTCTTGCTTTGTAATTAATTCATCTTTTGTAATAAATTAATTCCGTTTGCATGATTAAATGGCAAATTTATTAATTAATTAAATATGCAAGGATATTTAATAAATTAAAATGGGATAATTGATCAAAATGATATTCTTGGAAATGATTCAATTAATTAAATGAATATTTAATTAATATTGAGTAATTGATTTTCCATGTGATATTTGATGATTAAAGAATTAATAATGTGCTTAAGATTGATTTAATTGCCTTTGGTTAGGACCTTGGTGATGTTGTTGAGATTAGGGGCCCATTGTTTAGATGACCATTTTTAGGGTATTACATTTGCCCCTCTTTGAATTAATGTTTGAGCATCACGTTGGTTGAAAGAATGTGTGATGTCTAGGAGATGCTAGTTCTGAACTTGATTGATCATGAACTAGATGAAGAGCAAGGTGTTTAGCTTGATTCAAAGTGACAAAGTTGAATGAAGTTTGATTAAAGCGATATCGATCCCGAACTTGATTGAACTGAGGAACGATAGAGAACAAAGATACCGAACTTGAACTTGATTGATCAAGAAGCGAATCTTATTGATCTAGAACTTGATTGAACTTAGATGCAGTGAGTGATGATAAAAATCAATCTTGAACTTGATTGATCAAGATACGATGAGTGAAGAATAAACTGTCCAGCTTGATCAAGAAACGAATACTGAACACCTGCTTAGATTGAGTGTGATCAAAGATACTCTTTAAACTTTTGATTGAGTTTAAATGAATAATCAGTTTGATTTGAAGCGATGAAACTGATTAACGTTAAGAGATTAATTCAGATGATAGACAAATATCAGCTTGATTTGAAGCGATGAAACTAATATGCCCCTAGTGATTGATTCGATTCAGATGATTGAGAGATCTCAACTTGATGTGAAGCGATGAAGCTGAGATGCCCCTTAGCAATAAGAATTGATTTTCTTTAGTTGAAAAGATTTTGCTTGATTTTTGATGAAGATTTGAAAATTTTTCTCGACTATGAGATATGAGGTCAGATATGAGGTCATAAGATCACAAGTATGCCCCCTCAGGAGAGAAATCGAAAGATAGCGAGGGTAATTGATTATAGACAAGTATGTGAAAATGATAAGTTATTTGAGCACAAATTGATTCTGAGGAATTTTTAGAAAATTTGGCATTGATTGATGAGAAATTAAGCGCAAAGTTGATTGTAATGTTGATGTGTAGAATGAAATTGAATTAAGATTCAACGTTGAAATTGAGCGCAGTTTTGAAGAAAGAATGAGCATTTGATGAAAAGAGCGCTAAGTGGTCAAAATTTGTGAAATTAACTAGCAAAATGATCTCGAATTTTGATTTCAATCCCAAAAATGGAATCAGAATGGGCAAATTAGCTAAGGGTACAATTTTCATGTCCATCAAAGCAAGTTGAAAAATTAGGTTTTTAGCTATATATGGGATGAAAGTGTCATTTTCAAATCATTTTAACCCTCCAAGTTTAAAAATTCAAAAAGCCTTCTGCAAAGAAAAATGGTGGTCCCTACTCGTCAGCATCGATTTGAGTGCCAGAGAAGACATAATCGACCCCGAAACTATGAGCCAACTGTAAGTGATCGATCTTAAGCCTATTTATGTTTTCAATTTTGAATTTTTTTGTTCATTTTTCAAGTTTTTCACATGTGTGGGGTTGGGTTTCATGTTTTATTGTGTGAGACAGGATCCTGTCTTGTATGAGTAACTGGTAAAATATCTTTCATCGTTTAAGCTCAATAGAATTGTCGTTCGGGAGGCACCCTTTTATGCGAGACCCAATAGTTTGTCGTTTGGGATTCTTTTATCGTGCTAGATCTAATCTTGTCTCGTACGAGATGCTGCCCTTTCTGTGTTTTGTCGTTCGACAAATAGTGAGCATTTTTTAGGGTCTAAACTTGAAAATTTGATTTTGCATTTGACTTAGTTGGATTTGCGTGATGTTTTACTTCTCTTGTAGGCTCATTTGGAATGTTTTCTAATGCGTCTTTATTGGGTTTTTGCAGGTTCGATTACCTCCTGTGCTGTTTAGATGTGTTTATCCTCCCACTATGGCATTAGTTCGACATTTATCTGAGGTTGAGCAGGCTCATCTTGATTTGTGTGGCTTGACTCATCTATTGAGATTACCTAACATCCATGTGAATCACAGAATGCTCACGACATTGGTAGAGCGGTTTCATTCAGAGCATAATATGTTTCATCTGCCAGTGGGGGAGTTGACTATTACTCCCGAGGATGTATATAGGATTCTCCGTATCCCTTTTGTTGGGGATAAGGTGGATTATGATTCAGGGCACCTACCAGGATTACAGGCAGTTAGGCATGTCTTCGGTGATCTTGACATTTTGACTCATTCCATGAGTTGGGACATACTTATGAGTAGGTACAACAAGGAGTATCCTCTGGCATGCATTCTAGCAGGGTTCATAGGCTGTTTTCTGATGCCAGACAGAGGGCTGCAGGGTTTCTCGTGCGGATGGGGTCAGATGTTAGAGAGGTTGATAGAGACCCCTAAGAGACTTGGTTGGGGCTTGTGTTTATTGGCCCACATGTATCGAGAGATGCATGAGATCGTGTACAGAGATGGGCGGAATATGGCCACTGGTGTATATATTTTGTAGGTGTGGGCTTGGGAGCATCTTCTCGTTTGTCAGCCCATAGTAGATGACAGTAGAGAGCTCAAGCAGCCGATCATATACATGTATGTCGGATACATTACGCAGCCCCATCTTGGCAAGACAGATTTTTGGCGGTGACAACTTGATGACCTGATAGCCGTTGTATGGAGACCATACAAAGGCTTAGAGTCATGGGACGACTGGCGACTAGTCCGCAGGGACCTTTTTGTTACACGCCCACTGATTAGGAGGTCACAGACTATTGTGGAGCGATTCGTCGTTTCACAAGTGATGAGGCATTATGGCCGGCCTCAGGGGATCTCGCAGGAGTACATAGCGTATGCGCATTACGCCGATGAGGAGAGATAGGGATGGTCTCCATGGTTGTCCTATGATTTAGCGATGCAGGAGCTGACAGGTTTACACCGCTTGAGGTGGGATTACTTGGATGATGTAGCAGATGCGGGGGTATTGCCCTAGTATAGGGATTACTTTCAGTAGCATCCGTTCCCTCGATTTACAGATCTGGGAGAGTAGGCTCCTCATATTGAGGATGTGGAGGATGATGCCCCTACACTAGCACAGGGACAAGGACAGGGCCATAGGCAGGGACAGAGGCAGGGATAGAGAGCTGAGGCTCCGAGGTGGACAGGTGGAGATCTTGGTGCTAGCAACAACAGGGTGCCAGCTGAGGGTGGACAACAAAGGGGTGAGGGTGGATCCCTTGGGAGAGTAGGGGTGAGTTTGGATGGGACCGAGGAGAAGCGAGCAGCTCCGAGGCAAGTCCGACAGCAGCGGGATGAGCAGGGTGGAGTCACAGGTGGAGATGGTGGCAGAGAGCCTGAAGAGAGGAGGGGGCTGACAAGGGACGGTCAATGAGAGCACATCTTGAAGAGTTGCAGTCACAGTTGATAGTGGCTCAGACTCAGCTGGCGAAGCAAGATCGATAGCTTGCTGAGGTGAGGGCCGAGTGGGATCACCAGCTCGCGTCTTTGAGAGCAGAGATAGAGGCTTTGTGACAAGAGGTCCTTCTCCAGAGTAGTAGGGCAGCCTACTATGTGGCAACATATAGTGTCAGAGTTCCTGTTGCGCAGCAAGTGATACCCTACTCGCAGTATATGGCACGATTAGAGGGAGCTTGGGCACCTCGTCAGGATCCCGGGCATCAGGATCCTCCTCCTCCACTAGGCGATGAGGGAGAGGGTGCTAGCTAGATTATTTCTTTTTGTAGCTCAGATATTTTTTTGTAGACACACCCATTTTTTGGTAGCCTATACGATTCTTTCTCCCATGGGAGTTTGTATATGTCATTTGACATCATTTTGTACTCTTAGACTTGACTATATATATATATATATATATATATATATATATACACGAGATCCGATTTGACTTCATCGTACTTGTGTTGATTCGCTTATGAGATGTCTTTTATATGCTTTATTCTACATGTATGCATTTCTTTTCAATATGAATGTATGTAATGCAAATGATTATGAATGTATATTTTTGTTTCTTTTATATGCAAATAAATGATAATGCAAATGAGTAATAATGAAATGTATGAAGCTATATTAAATGTTATGTATGTAGCTAAACATATCAAAACACAAGTACTCGATCCAAGAAATAATGATAAATAGACCACTTAGCATAAGAAATGATGATGCTTTCAGCTCTCATTCAGAAGATAAAGAGATTATTACCATACCGAAATCACTCTAAATTCACAAAAATACAAAATGATATGCAAAATGATATGCAAAATGCAACCTAAACCTAGTCACTGGATTTAAAATAGTTAAGATTCATCACTGAGCATAACGAACACAACAGGCAGGTTAGAGTTCCTTTCTTTTTCAATGTGCAATATTAATTATCTTGTCCGCAATGACCCTTTTTTCGTTCATATCCTTGGACAGATTTCGCAGGGACCCAAATTGCATCATAAAGAAATTCCCTCAAAACAAACAAAGAAATGATATGGACCTCCCTGTAGCATACAACTAAGTGGAGTCGAGGTATGTGAGGCGATTTCACCTTGATGTGAAGGCTCTTATCACAGACACCTAGCTAATTTATATGTTTCCAGATCATCGGGATCATTCCTTCAAGCAGAAAACAAAGAAAATATTATGCCCCCAATCAATGCTCCTCTTAGTCACAATAGACTTCCTCGAGTTACTTATAGGGACAATAATCGAAAACCAATATAAAAGACAACACACAAAGAAAATTTTCATTCATAGCTCAAACTATTCAGTGATCATTTTCTATTATGTTGTTTTGCTTGTTTTCTCAGTGATAAAAACTCTTTGGTAGTTAGGAAACAGGTGACTGACTCGGAGTGGACGACCAGGTTTCACTGACGAAAAAATGACTTGGTTGACACTGCTTAGGATGTGTAAATTGCTCTGTCGAGTAACCTAAGACTAGGATGTTGATCAGTTTCAAGTCATGAGGGTTCCAACGAACTAGGATGTCACGAAAGTGACTGAAAATATGTAGAAGCGAAAGCAAAAGATGCATGAAAGCGGGAAATGCCAACGTTGCGTTGATAGATGGAGCGCTTGAGTACAAGAGGTGCCTGTTTGCTAGATTTTCACCTACTTGGCAGAGATTCATTTTTTTTTTTACCAAGGTGACTATTTACCAGGTTTTCACCAGGGCATTTTCTTTTATATATATATATATATTTTTTTTTCAAGACTTTTTCCATTTTATTTATTTATTTATTTATTTTTTTTTTAGGACCTTTTCCAACTATACAAGTTGATGGCACAGAGAATGCTAAGCGAAGAATTTCTTCAAGTAGATGGTGTTAATCGGTTCACGAAGATGTTCTCCTTCTGAGTTTGAGAGTTGATAGGCACCAGAGCCAAATACTACAGTAACAATGTAGGGACCCAGCTAGTTGGGTTCAAACTTCCCTTTATTATCGCGAAATTGTTGATTTTTTGGATTCTCTCTCAGAACTAGGTCACCAACTTGAAATTATCTTTGTCAAACTTTCTTGTTATATCCTCTGGACATTCTCTTCTGATACACTCTGAGATGATCAAACGCCACTTGCCGACGCTCATCCATCAATTCGAGTTCTTGCAATCTAGATATTCTATGATCTTCATCAGTAACAAGACCTTGCAAAGAAACTCTTAGAGATGATATTTCTACTTCAATAGGTAATACTGCTTCGGACCCATACACCAAAGAGAAAGGTGTAGCCCTAGTAGGTGTTCTGATACTTGTTCTGTAAGCCCATAGTGCAGGATTGAGCTGCAGATGCCAATCCTTCCCGGATTTGTTCACTATTCTGTGCAAGATAGTCAGTAGGTTTTTGTTAGACACCTTAGCTTGTCCATTACCTTGAGGGTAATATACTGATGACTAGTGTTGCTTTATTTTGAATTTCTCACAAAGCTCATCCAGGTCTTTATTCTTGAATTGTCCTCCATTATCAGTCACGATGGACGAAGGTATCCCATACCTGCAGATGATATAGTTTAGGATGAACAAGGTGACTTGTTTACCGGTTGCTTTGATGAGCGGAACCACCTCTACCCACTTGGTGAAATACTCAGTGGTAGTTATGATGAATTTATGTCAGTTGGATGAAGCTAGATATATCTAACCAATGAGATCAAAGGCCCATTGCTGAAAAGGCCAGTGTGTTATAAATGGTATGAGGTCTCTTGCCGGGGCATGTATGAGATTTCCATGAAGCTGACATTTCTCACAAGTCTTAGCAAATTTTATGGCATCTTTTTCTGTATCTGGCCAGTAGTAGCCAGCCTGTAATAGTTTCTGAGCTAAAGTAAAACCATTCAAATGAGATCCACAAATACCTTCATGGACTTCCGATAATGCACATTTAGATTCTTCAGTTTCTAGACATCTAAGCAATGTACCATCCAAACCTTGTCTAAATAAATCGTTAGCTATGATAACATACCACGAAGCATTTTGAGTTAAGTTTCTTTTCTCATTACGAGTAAGGTTTTTAGGGATAATTTGGTCGCATAAATAGGAATAGATGTGGCTGTATCGGGATGAGTCATGTCCAATAATAGCACAAACTATTTGGGTCTCAGGAGAATCATAAGCGGGGTAATATAACTCTTCCACCAAGAAATCAAAGCAAAAATTGGACTCCTGTAACTCAGGTATAGATGCCAAGGTGGCCGTAGCATCTGCTGCTTTGTTCGTTGATCTAGGAATCTGTTAAAATGATACAAAAGCAAAGTACTTCTTGAGATCGTCCACCATCCTCTTGTAAGGCATCAATTTCTCATCTCGAGTCTAATATGTATCATTGATTTGATTGATGACCAGCTGAGAATCTCCATAGATATGTAATTCAACAACCTTCCATTCAATAGCTAGTTTTATCCCATTCACCAAAGCTTCATATTCTGCAATGTTGTTTGTGCAGGGAAACAAAATCTTGTAAGACTTTGGGATTGAGTACTTCTGAGGAGTAATAAATAATATGCTAGCACCTGAACCATTTTGAGTAAAAGAACCATCGAAGAACATCTTCCAGGGTTGTTGAGTAAGGTTCATTATAGATTCATCTGGAAACTCTATATGAAGCGGTTGAGTATCCTCAAGTGGAGCTTCAACAAGTTGATCAACAATTACCTGTCCTTTTATGGCTTTGCGTTCCACATATTCAATGTCAAACTCTGTAAGGATCATGACCCATTTTGCCAACCTTCCCGTGAGTGTTGCTTTATTAAGAAGATACTTGAGTGGATCGATTTTGGCCACCAGCTTGACTAAATGTGCTAGCATGTAGTGTCTCAGTTTTTGTGATGCAAAGACTAATGCCAAGCATGCTTTTTCTATTATACTATAGTTCATTTCATAAGACACCAATGTCCTACTGATGTAATAAATAGCTCATTCCTTTTTGTTGTCATCCTGTTGCGCCAGAAGTGCCCCCAGTGATGAATTAGTTGCTGATATATATAAGATTAGTGGTTTACCCTGAATAGGTGGCATCAATATCAGTGGATTCGACAGGTACTCTTTTATCTGCTGAAGATGTTGTTCACACTACTGATCCCAGTTGTATATTATTCCTTTTCTCAATACTTTTGTGAAAGGTTGAGCTTTGTTTGCTAGCTGAGAAATGAATCTTCTGATGGATTGGAGACATCCTTGTAAACTTCTCATTTGACTGATGTTCTTCAGAGGCGGCATTTCCATTATAGCTTGGACCTTCTCAAGATCAACTTTGATTCCCTTCTTTGAAATTATATAGCCAAGTAGTTTACCAGATGTCACTCTGAATGCACACTTCTTTGGATTTAATCGGAGCTTGAACTTTAGCATTATGTCAAGTATAGGACCTAACTCTTGAATATGCGTTGATCTTTTCATAGTCTTCACTAAGGTGTCATCAACATAATCTTCCATATTCTTATGCATCATGTCATGAAAGATAGTTGTAACTGCTCTTTGATAGGTCACCCCTGCATTCTTTAGCCCAAATGGCATAACTTTCCAGCAAAAGGTTCCCCACGCACAGGTGAAAGCTATCTTTTCTTGATCTCCAGGAGCTATTTTGATTTGATTATATCCAGAGAATCTGTCCATTAGTGCGTACATTTCATACCTAGCAGTCATGTCGACTATCATATCAATATTTGGTAATGGAAAGTCATCTTTCAGACATGCTTTGTTAAGATCTCTAAAGTCAGTGCAAACTCTGATAGATTTGTCTACCTTTGACACAGGTACTATGTTTGAAATCCATTCGGCATAATCTATAGCTCTAATGAATCCAGATTTGAGTAGTTTTTCTAGTTTTGCCTTGACCAATAACGCTACATGTGGGTGCATCTTACGGAGTTTTTGCTTAACTGGTTTTTCTCCTGGTGTGATTGAGAGATGGTGCATAATGAGATCAGGATCCAAGCCTGGCATATCAGAGTATGTCCATGCAAAGTTTATTTTCTTTTCTAAGAATAGCTGAGCGAACTCCTTCAATTCTTCTGCTGATAGTGATTGAGCTACATGAATGATGTGTGGTGTCTCTTGACTCCCAATGTTCACTGGTTGAGTTGGCTCGATCAATATGGAGGACCTTTCCTAAAAATGACTTGGCAGTATATCAAGTATCTCACCTTTAGGTGCCTCAGAGAGGTTTTCACCTTTAGGTACGTCCTTTATTTTCTCTTTTTTAGATTCTGACACCGCCACAATGTGGTTTTCACCATCAGATCTTTTATTTTTATTTTTCTTGTTTTTGCGACTAAGATACTTGATATCCGCTTCAGTCATATTTTCACTCTGTTCACTGGTGGAAGAGTCTATAGGTTCGAATGCATTGAGATAATAGGCTAATGTATAGTCATTGGCAAAAGTAGGTATATTCATGGGTTGGTTCTGTAAAGTACAGTTAATCAATTCAGGATGTACTAAGGATAAATTTTGGATAGGTTCAAGAGCATTCATGGTGTTGTTATCATAGCTACGGATCGAAAAGTTGAGTTCCAGAATGATACCTTGCATAAGTGTCTTGAGACTAGGAAGCGTCAGATCATGACTATTAAAGTTCATGTTAATATTTAATCGATCTAATCCGATAGACATACTTGTAATGTTGTTCACTATGCCAGACTGGACTTCATATCGTGGTTTAACAACAATAAGACTAGTAGGCAACTTTTCATTGTTTGTATCAGATGATTCAGAATTTGAGGCTGAGTAGATATTGTCATGAATAGGATTGTCATCAGAGTCATCAGATGAAGTTTCCAAGCCTCTTTCAGGTGGTTTAGTAAGCATATGTATGGTATCAATACCAACATCTTTAATGCTACAAGTTCCTTCATGTTGTGGTTCATTTGTCATTTGTATCTGACACACCTATTGACATGATCTTATTGTTTATGTGATTTGCTGTCGTCTACTCCATTCATCTTCTTCTAAACTGATAATTGGTTCTTGTTCTGTAGCTTCCAACTCTTCCTGTGTAGTGCTATACCTGATTTGTTTTGTTTTAGGATAAGGGCACGTAGATGGGAAGCTTTCTGGTACTCTTCCTTCTTTCAATCCTTGTTCATAATTTGCTTGTCTCCTTTGTCTAATTTCTTGTATTTCCTTCTCTAGTTTTATGCGCATCAGCTCTTGAGTATCATCTATGACACCGCTAGACTCTTCTAGAGTTTCTGTAGTGGATGTGTCTGAGAGGTGATCAGGACCCCATTCATACTCGTTTGAATCAGTCTCTGAATCGTCTACTTGCTGCCTGCCAGTATATGTGACTGGAACTTTTAATGGTGCAAACAATTCTCTGATTCTTACTACTTCATCTCTTATATCTTCAAGGACCTCAACTTCCTGTATTATCATAGCTGATACCGTCGAAGCTTGAGCACTGACTATTTCTTCTTTCTTGATTGCTGATTCCTCTTTCTCTCTTTTACACTATGTTTTTGTTTGTTGAGGGTCTGCTTCGTGTAATGTTGAAGGTGATATCCTCTTTTGGCACTTGGAATTAGAAACATGTTTTTGGTCTGATGTCTTTTTCGAATTGTATCCCATTCCAGCCTTATCATTCGTGGATTTGGTTTGTAGCTGAATTGGTTCAGTAATACCTTCCTTTTGTTTTCCAAGAGGACCAGTACTTGAGTATCCCATACATTGAATCATTTTATAGCCAGGACCATATTGGTTTGAGGAAATCTCACAATGTCATACCTCCTCATTTTGACTATCTTCTTTAAAGAGCCAGTTAAGAACAACATCTTCTTTTATTTCATCCACTAAGGAGTTAGAAGATTGTACAAAGAGACCATCATATATGGTATTCGGAGCTGAAGTTTGTGTTCTCATAGCCTCTGATGGTTTGCCCAACTATTTTGGTGATGGAGGGAGAGAAACTAATGAAAGTACTTGTTCTATCTTGTAGCCATCCATGCCGGTATTTGTAATCTTCAATCTCTTTTCTAAGTCTTTCATCAATGTTTCTGGATCTTCATTTGGAGAGGTTGCCCTATTATGAGGCACAAAAGTATCTGCACCTTTTGTCAATGCATTACAGATGACATTTGTATCAGCAAGGATACTGACTTCAGCTCTGTTATAAGGAAACTTTAAGCATTGATGATATGTTGACGGTACTGCCTTCATTTCATGATTCCACAACCTGCCCAGTAATATATTGTATGACAATGGATATTAAGAACCTGGAAAAGGACATCCCTCTCTACCGGTCCCACTCTGATTGGTAATGATACCAGACCTTTGGAGGTCCTCTCTTCCTCATCATAGGCTTTTATTGTTATTTTCTTGCCGGGATCAATGACATTTTCAGAGAATCCTAGTTCTGTAAGCAGATGATAAGTACAGATATTCAACCCCACGCCTCCATCTATCAAAACACGTTTGACTCTATGTTTGTGGATCATGGCTTCAATATGCAATGGCTGGTTATGTGGATGATTTAATGAATTGTCATCTTCTTCAGAGAAGGTCAAATAGTGAGGTGAAGTCAGATGGCCCACCATAGACTGAAACCGATCAATGTCTAAATCTTTTGGAACATTGGTAGTGAGCAATGCTTTGTCTAGGATTTCTTTGTGAGTAGATGAGAGTTGCAGCAATTCAAAAATTGAAATTTGAGCATTTGTCCTTTTTAACCGTTCAACTACGCTGTATCCGGAGGATGATGATGAAGTTAACCTTTTAAATTTGTCCAAGGTTGATTCTTTTTGTTTGTTTGGCAAGGCTGTTGGGTTTGATGTTTCTTGAGCCGGGTTGGAAGAACTAGCTCCTTGGAGGGTGACTTTCTTTTGAGATCGGGTCAGAGCTCTTGCATATCATGATTCATTTGGTTTATCTTGAACTATAATCACATTACAATATTCCGAGTGTGAAGGCTCAATCATGTTGATAACGTTGTCCTGACTGGCATAAGTATAATTTACCTTGGCACCTCCTTTGGTCTTTGAAGAATCACCTTTTTCGTAAATAGGCAAAGGGTCCTTAAATGCTTTATGATCAGCATTGGTTGGATGATTCCCAACAACAACTTTACCAGCGTCTATGAGATCTTGAATCTCATATTTTAGCTTCATGCAATTGTTTATGTTATGACCTTTATTCCGATGGAAGTCACAGTATTCATTTTCTCTCCACCATCTTGGTTTGACATCTAGATCATATGGTCTGGAGTTATCTGGTAGTGTTATCAAGTTGTTTCCCAATAGAGTTTTGAAAGTGGTTTCATATGATTCTTCAAGAGGAGTAAAATCACACTTAGGTTTGGAAAGCCAAGGCTTTTCTTTGAACCATTCCTTTGTTTTCTTTTGCAGATTCTCTGCTGCAACCTCAACAACTTTAAGTGCTTGTGTACCACTAGCCAAGTTGAATATTGTGGATTTTGAGTTGGTTTTGATAGTGTCTACTACTCCATCATTAACAACATTCTTGTTGTTGTCTTTGCCAAATTTCCAATACTTGTTCTTCTCTTTAGAGCTAGATCCTGTTTGTGTTTCTTTCCAAGGTGTGATATCTCCCTTCTTTATGAGCACATCTTCCATTCGAATGGCATTATCTACCATTTTGTTAAATGATGGGTGTACTTGCATTTGTATACTATATTTCAGTTTAGGGACCAAGTTATTGACAAATATATCCATTTTCTCAGAGTCTGGAATAGGTCGTGGGTACCTAGAGAACATCTTTCTCCGGCGTTGGAGAAAAGTAAGAAGAGGTTCCCCTATTTTTTGTTGAGTATTACAAAGATCGATCACAGTCACATGATGTCGAATGTTATATGAATATTGTTGTAAGAATAGTTGGATTAGTTCTTCAAATCTTTTTATTCCTTTGGGTAGACTTGAGAACCATTCCATTGCTTGACCCCCTAAACTCCTTGGGAAGAGACGCATGAGGTACGTTTGATCGTCCATGCACTCCATACAAGCAGCACTAAATTCCCTGACATGATCTTGAAGATCTGAGGTACCATCATATTTGTCAAACTTTGGGATCTCCACTCATGAAGGAAATGGAGGCATGTGTAGATTCTTGTCAAATGGAAAGAGACATATTGTTTCCAGAGAATATTGTTTTGGGGACTTGTCCTTATTCTTCAGTTCTGTGACCTCAATCCGCAAGGCTAGTAATTGTTTGTGTACCATGAGTATAGGTGAGTCTTCCTTTTTAGTAACGAGTGTCTGGACATCATATCCAGTAGGAATTTTGGCACCTTGTTTTGCTAGTTCTAAGAAATAGTCTTCCTTCTCTCGGGTCATGATAGTTTTCATCATTTTTCTAAAGCCTTTGTCCTTTTGACAATCAAGAATATCTTTTTCTAGAGGTTCAGTGTCTTCGTCAGTCTCACTTGATGATGAGGAATTATTATCATTTCTAGTAATGTTATTATCGCCCTTGTTTCCATCATTGTGTTGCGTCTCATGCATAGTGGGAGATTCAGGCTCATAAAAAATTGGTTCGCGTGATGATGACGGTATGTCAGTGAGTGGATCCTTCACGTAGAATGAATTATCTTGATATTTGAAGGGTTGTTCTTTGCCTTTTGCCTCTTTCTTACGAGCAGTCCTGGTTTGAGTAGGCATTTTTGTGGATTAGTGTGACCTAAATTTGTTTGTGATGCAGAGGTCAAGATCAATTTCAGAGCTAGTTGTTCTATTTAGAGTATTGTTTTGGGAGAAACAACTAAGATTCAATATGGTTTTAGGAACGATCTATCTTGTATAAGACGTTTATCTAAGTTGATTCTAAGTGTAGTGTAAGATTCAGTCTGGTTTCAGGAATGATCTATCCTGTATAAGATGTTATCTAAGTGACTAAAATTTGATAAGTAGTTGATTGAACTAGCTGAAAGGTGATCAACCAAATCGTGCAACACAAATGGTGATCTGTTTATGCTCAGGAAAATTGATAACTAGTATTATGTTCACTGTAAGCTATTTTTAGGCAAGTTTGACTGTTTTGTTCTAACAAAACCAGAGACTCGTACGACAGGATTTTCTGGACCAAACGATAATTTAGCAGCTACAGGACAACAATAGTTCTGTTTTGTACGAGTTGCTGCCTCGTACCATACGACAAATGGGTATGTGCAGGACGACAAAAGACTTATGATAGTTATGTTTCGTACGACACAGGATACAGAACCAGATGACAGATTAAAATAACTTGTACGACACAGGATCAGGTTAAGGATGACAAATCAGAAGACTCATATGACATAGAATGTGATATAGGACAATAAATTATCAGACTCGTACAACTGTTCACAAGATAGAGCCTAGAAATTCTGAGTTTTTTCGATTGCTGAGTATGATAACAGAGTATGACCAATTCTGAGATGGATTGATTTTGGACCAGGATACAAAATTTTGACTTAAGATGGACAAGTTTTTGACACGGATAGAGTTTTGACTTAAGAGGGATAAGTTTCTGACACAGATAGAGTTTCGACTTAAGATGGACTAGTTTCTGACACGGATAGAGTTTCAAATCACTGAGTTGTTTCTTGTCTTCTCTAATTTTGGTATTTCAATTTTTGTTTCAAGGATGAAAACACAGAAAACAAGTAGTATGTATAGCGACTCCAATCACAACATGCAAACCCTAAGGAATTTGGTGAGGAAAGAAAACCTTATCTTGTAGACTCACGTACACACCCAATAGCTAATCAGAATACAACCACTGAGTCTCACGTAATGGATTCTCAACGCCGTATTATCTGACTCCAAATGCTAATGGGGGCACGAAATGACAAGTATCTTGGGAGAGTTACTATCTCTCTTGCACAAAGATTATCTCCCTTTTGGAGGTGAATTGGGTAGCTTCCAATTTTGAATTGGATTTAGTCAGGGATCTGTTTGGCGCGTCGAGGTATAAACTCAATTAAGAGGTCTCCCAGCCTTGAAAACCAAGGTTTAATATACCCGAAGGTACGGAGGAGAGCTATTCCCGAGCACTGTCGTTGACTTGATTTTCCTTAAAATCATGTTTATTTTATAGTGGGTTGGAGTACTTGGCGTCTAGTCGTTCCCACTTAGGTCGTTCCCCTCACACCGGCCGTAATGGCTTTAAGAGTTTTTCAACCCCTTGGGAGGGCAGGCCTGCTAAAGATGTACAAATCTCAAACAAAGAAAAAGCCTCAAGGGTCTGGATTTCTGATTGTCTAGAAAAAGACAAGAGAATACTCTCCTACCTCTTAGAATCTTCTAAAAACACAAAAGACAGATTTGTTCTTTAACCAGATAGCAAGTTAGGTTCCTAAAAATGAATTTAATTATACATGATGTTTAGTCGATTCTCCTTAGGCAACTTGCAAAGACACGAATCAGTAGTCATATTGTCTTTGTGCGACAAGCATATTCTTCGACAAGCGTTCTGCAAAAAACTGATTAGGCTGTGAAAAATTCTGAGATAGACAGATAAACAGTCAGGGTCAGTCGTCAGAATAATCAATAAAAATCATGAAATTTGCCTTTTAACCAGAAAATACAGAGTCGTACGACAGTATAAAAACTCGTACGATACAGAATCCTAACTTGTACGAGACAGGATTCCTGTTCGTATGACACTTGTAGTTTGTCATTCGAGCCTGTGGTAAATGTCATACGAGATGTATGGACGAAAAACCGAAAAATCTGAAATCTGGAAAATAACAAAAAACAAAGCAGTCAGTTTTGGAGGCCGAAAAATGTAATCTTCTGCCCCACGGTGGGTGCCAGAAATGTGGTGTGTGAAAAGGTGGACCTATAGCTGCAAGCACAACACTTCAATTAAGTCATTATATGCATGGTTAATAATCAATAATCAATAAGTAAAAAACCATAACAAAGCGACTAATTGCCTTCTAAAAGATGCGAGTATAAGATTGCTCTCAGATTTTTATAAGCAATACCAGTGACTAGACTACACCAAGATGAAGGATTTAATCTATATGATAGTAAGCTATATAGATGCAAGATGGATGAATAATTCAAGCAAATAATAAATTCAAGCAATATGGATGCAAGCAATAACGAATGTAAACAATCTAAAAAAGCACAATAATCTTTAATGACTCCAGAGCGAAATTAGCGTGATAATAATCTCCAAGCGTGTTCTCAAAAATCTCTGGGGTAAATTGGAATGAGAGCTGAAGACTGAATTTATAGAGAATCACAAGAGAGATGATGAAAAAGCTTAATTTAGGATTAATTGAAAATAATTGAGAAATCAGGTTGAGTTAACCTTGAGATAGATTCCAATTATAGTTTAATTGAAATGCATTCAAATTAGAAGTCCAAGTTGCATTGGAAAATAATAATAAATTAATTCTATGCATATATGATAAAAATAGATAATTCCATGCATAAATTTGATTTATTCAAGAAAAAGGTCTTTTCAATGCAACTGAACTTCTTTTTCTGAAAAGCTTTGAGTTTTAATTTTAGAGAATAATTCAATTAATTGCTTTTCTGATTTCAAGTTCTAAATTTACAAAAAGAAATAATATCTCAAGTTTGATTTCTCTATCAATTCAATTCTTTTTGTTTTATTTTCAATTCAACTCTTGCTTTGTAATTAATTCATCTTTTGTAATAAATTAATTTCTTTTGCATGATTAAATGGCAAATTAATTAATTAATTAAATATGCAAGGATATTTAATAAATTAAAATGGGATAATTGATCAAAATGATATTCTTGGAAATGATTCAATTAATTAAATGAATATTTAATTAATATTGAGTAATTGATTTGCCATGTGATATTTGATGATTTAAGAATTAATAATGTACTCAAGATTGATTTAATTGCCTTTCGTTAAGACCTTGGTGATGTTGTCGAGATTAGGGGCCCATGGTTTAGATGACCATTTTTAGGGTATTACACAAGGTTCAAAATTTGTAAGAAAGAACCCTAGAAGTCCAAGTTATGAGTATTTACCCATAAATTCGTACCAAGAGTGAAATGGTCTTCATTTTCTTGAACTCCAAGATTTCTATGGAACAATTCATTGGTTGAGTTGCAAGGGTTCTTCTTTCAAGTCATATGTGGTATTTGAGGCCATAGTGAAGTGTGCCTTTCATATATGCTGCGATGCTTAGTGCATTGGTAAGACCTATGACTAATCTCCACACAAAATAACATTATAAAAAGCCCTTAAATCTGTAAAATACATCATGTTTTTGTTAAATTTTTTGTGATTTAACAGCAATATAAATACAGACCATAAATATTGAACTCCTGAAAATTTCAGAAAAATTTGATATGTTTTGCAAATTCCAAATATTGTACAGTGTGAAATTTATTTTTTTCTCAAGCCCGCCCACCCATTTGTACATGCTTACCAATGGACACTGTGGGCTTGAGCAAAAATTAATTTGCAAGCTAAATAAATCTCTTTATTGAAACGGTACCTACCAAGTGGCTCTACTTGTCACATCATTTCGCCTTTTAAAAAAAAAAAATCGTCGACACTCTCGCTTTTATCACATTCGTTGTCCGAAAGGTAAACTGCCCAGATAGATAACATGTGGATAGATATGTTGTTTGCATAAGACATGACTCTTTGTGACAAGTGCTTTAGATTGTGATCCAATAAAATTTCGCCGAAGGCGACTCATTTCAGATGGACGAGCTCAATTTGG
Organism: Cryptomeria japonica; assembly: GCF_030272615.1. Classification (NCBI taxonomy): domain Eukaryota; kingdom Viridiplantae; phylum Streptophyta; class Pinopsida; order Cupressales; family Cupressaceae; genus Cryptomeria; species Cryptomeria japonica. Next base: position 545,672,044 of record NC_081405.1, read on the forward strand.
GCGATCAACGGTTGTGAATCCTTCTTTGATCATGCAAGACGATCAAAGTCATTTGGTCCATTCATTTTTATCTCCTGCCATCCACTGTTCACAACTTTATTGCGGTTTGACAGTACATTTGCCACAATTTTCAAGGTCCCGTGTCATTACGCTGAAGGCGTGTCTTTATTTGAGATGCGCAACTTGTCAGAAGATATCTACCACTGTTGTTGCATCCATACCATGGCAAGATGATTGAACGCATCGCGTCCGTTCATTGGTTTTTTCATGTTTCCGATTGCTTTTTCATGCGTTTCCAACTGCTTTCGCCTGCGATATGAGGGTCCGATATTTAAGAGGACACAAACCGACAGGTTTTAGACTGACGCTCGTGATCAAAATAGCCCGAATAACTTTCAAAATAATCCAACCTGCCCTCAGAAATGTGAAAATCTGATCTTTTTAGATGTCAGTATAATATTAATATGTGGATGGGACATACGTGGGAGGCATCAAATATTTAAAGAAAGCATCTTTGTGAATTTCTTGAAATTAATTAATCATCGAAATATGGCATTCATGACTTTGATTGCATATTTAATTAGTTTTCATTTTCTTTTTAATTTAATTTTTATTTTATATAAAAGAATTAAGTTATATTTATTTTTAAAAGAATATTATGATTATATATATTTTTAAATTTTTATATAATGGAATTAAGTTATATTTATTTTTAAAAAAATATTATGACTATATTTATTATTATACTATATTATATTTATATTATAAATTATTATAATTAAATATAATATATGTTTCATATAATATAATACAATATATAATTAATGCATAATAATTTATTTATTTTATATAGTAAAAATTCAATTATATATTATTACTATACTTATTATTATATGAAATATTTCAAATATGAATTACATTATTAGATGTTATATTTTAAAATAAAAATTATTAAATACAAATATAAATTATTATAATCAAATTAAATTAACAAATAAATATAATAAATATATAATAGTATGTACACTTGTACAACTATTTATATATAATTAATATTATCATTATAGTTACTATTGTTATTGACAAAATGTAATGGTTAAATTGTGGTGTCGTGGTTATTGTCCTCTTGGAGTGTTATTGTTGAATTCTCATCTAATGTCCCTCATTTACGACCTCACTTTCATAGCTCCTAGTCAAAAGTGTTTACCCTTTTAAAAAAATGATTTTATTTATTGTTCTCTATTATATAATATATAGTGATTGTGATATTATTTGAAAACTATTTATTTTATTATTATTTAAAGAACATAAGACAATATTGATCATATTTCTAAATATTAGAATTAATGGTGTAATCTTTCTATGCCTCCACCTCTCCCTCTCTTTTATTTAATTTAATCAGATATATATTAAATTATGATATTATCTAGAAAACTACTAATTTTATAATTATTTTTAAAAAATAAGAAGAACTAATGGTGTAATCTTTCCATCCCTCCATTGTCACTCTCTCTTTATCCCCTCTGTTTCCATCTCTATGCTCCCTCTCCCTTTACATCTTTATCTCTGTATTATATATCTCTCTTCTTCATCTCTATTTCCTTACCCCTCCCTGCATCTCTCTCTCTATTACTTATCTAGACTATCACCTCCTCTATATCTCACTATTTCCCCCTCTATCTCTATCTTCCCATCTCTCCCTACCACTCCCTCTTTCTATGTCCTTGTACTTCTTTTTCCTCTCTCTGTTTCTTTTCCCCCCTCTCCATCTCTCTTTTTCCATATCTCTCTCACTCATATAGACACACACCCCATTTCTCCCTCCCCAACTCTTTATTTCTATCTCCATATCTTTCCCCCCTCCTTATGTCTCTCCCTCTCTCTATTACTTTTATGTCACCTTCCTTCTCTCCCACTCTTGCCCCATCTATTTCTATCTTCCATTTTATCTCCCCATCTCTATCTATATCTCGTTATGTCTACTTATCTCTCTTATTATCTCTGTCTCTGTCTCTATCTCTGTCTCTGTCTGTCTGTCTGTCTGTCTGTCTGTCTGTCTCTCTATCTATCTATCTCTCTCTAGATCTCTCCTTATCCTTCTCTCTCTCCATCTCTCCTTCCATCCCTCCTACTCTATATCTCTATCTCTATTTCTCTCTTCGTATCCATCACATTCCTCTCTTTATCTCTTTCTATCCATACCTTTCTCCACCTCTATCTCTCGATCTCTTTTCCTATCCCTTTTTATCTATCTACATCACTTTGTATCAAGACAAAGAGAGAGAGCTATATCTCCCTCTCCCTCCCTCATTACCTCTCTATCCCCTATCCATCTTTCTATACTTACCACTCTCTCCCTTTCTCTTCCTGTATATCTCTACCTTTCTCTTTCTCTTCCTATATAACTCCATATCTCTCTCTATCCCCCCAACCTATATCTATCTCTACTTATCTCTATTTGTCTAAATTTCTATTTGTATGTCTTTCTATCTTTGTGTCCCTCTCTCCCTCTATCTATATCTCCTTATATATCTCTTTCTATTTACCATGTATTTATTTATCTCTCCTTCTCCCTCTCCCCCTCTTGCTATATCTCCTTATATCTCTATCTAGATCTATCTATCACTCTATATTACCATCTATGTCTCTCTCTGTCTCTATCTCCCTCTATATCTCTCTACCCCTTCATCTCTGCCTCTCCCTCTCTATCTCCATATCTCTCTCTATCTTTATCTCTCCCTCTAGATGTCTCTATCCCTCTATCTATTTGTCTCACTCTTCCTCTCTCACTCTATATTCATATCTACCTCTATCTTCCTCTCCCCCCCTCTATATCTAGACATTTCTATCTCTCTCTGTCTCCATCTCCTTCTTCCCAGACCTCTATATCTATATCTCTTTGTCTTTTTATCTATGTCTCTCTATACTTATTTCATCTCTCCCTCTATCTCTATCTCATTATTATCTCTTTACTAATTAACCTCACGTATAACACAAATGTATGCAAAAACTAGGCCAAAATTTTTCATAGTTGACTTTCCATGCCTCTTCGGCGTACCCATTGCACACCAAGGTGCAATTGCTAGTTTATATTTCTATTAAAAGATGACATCAAATTTGATATATCAATTAAATTCATATGATGAATTTATATATTTTAAAATTCAATTGAATTGATCATATGAAAAATTATATATATAGAAATCTTCGTTGATTTTAGTATCGATATCTCTCTTATCTCTTTCATCTTGGGTATAATTAACAAATATAGTTACATTCCTTTAAAAATGACTAATAGTAATAACAATATCAGTAGGTTTATAAAAATCTTACATACATAGAAGTTAGGAGTTAGAGACAATACAAGGCATAACTAAAATGATACAAAAATTATATAACAATTTAATATTATGTAGAAAACATGGGAATGTTTCCATTTAAAAGATTTAATTATTTCATTTAATTTTAATAATGCAACTTTCTATTTTTGTTATCTTTTAGTTGCAAACATGATTTAAAAAATTTAGTTTTAATAGTATTTAAAATTTTGTAAAGAGTTTAATAAGAATATAAAAATATAATAATATAATCATATAATAGTAATTTAATATTAATTATTATATTTTAGTATAATAATGACTTAATATTAATTAAAATATAACAATATAATTATTTTTTAAATAAAATTTTAGATAAATAAAATAATTACCTTAGTAATATCTCACTAGGAATGGTATTTAAATTCTTCTAAATATAAGTTTGCTCATTTTACTCAAATAAGATATAAAATAATACAAAATTCATATATCCATACTAAGTAAGATAATTGTGTGACACTTTCATATGCCTAAGAGGATATGCGGAAAGGACTATGATGGATAGAAGAGATGATATGATGTTTATATGACCATGGATCTTGGTATAGACTAATATATATGATATTAATTTTACTGAGAACCTCCATGGGATTGTTGAATTTTACAACACGAGAACCTAGAAGATTAAACGGCAAATGAAGAACATCTTCTAGAAATGAGAGAAACACAAAAGAATGTTGTATTACTCAAAAGAAAAATTACAAAATGAAATTACAGTGCATAATGAATTCTTATAAAGAAAGCAAAAGATGCCCTATGCTAAATTTAGTAGAACTAAAGAAAAAGGGTATCTTGAGCTAAAATAAGCTCAACTACATCTTAACCTAAAAATTCACTAAGTGAACTTAAGCTTAAAAAACATAACTAACAGTTAAAATGCTCTAAAAACCTCCCTTAAGTGAAACTTAAGAAGAATTAAAAAACTTCTAAATATATGAATGAAATATGGGTCTTAGAAACTAAAGGCCTTATTAGGTACCTGAGTACAAAACAGAGGTCTCTCTAAGCAGAGAAAAGGACAAAAACCACGTAAGAAAAAAACCCCTCTCCAAAAGCAAGAGATGCAATGCATAAAATGAAAAAGATGAACTATTGCACGAAGGAAGGCCTCATAGAGACCCCCTAAGGACAAATTCCTTCACCACAAGCATTGTCTGCAATTGAGGGTAACGAGGGGATGCCAAAGGCTTAATGAAGATGTTTACAACCTGCTCCTCTGTAGCTGAGAAGACCATCCTAAATCAACTACCGAATCAAGTGCATGCGGATCTCAATGTGTTTAGTCCTCTTATGCTCCATTGGGGTGTAAGAAATGTGAATGGCACTCTGGTTGTCACACGAAAGAAACAAAAAGAAAAGAACTAGGGGAAATGACCCAGTAGTTGAGTGTGTTCCAATTCTCGTGATAGAAGTTGTTGATTTAATACTCCCATACTTGCTCATTTAATGTCCAATTTTTGTACAACATTGCACCAATAGTTGTGACTTTAAAGTTGTTATTGCTATGATGAGTACCGATAATTGAATGAAATTGTTGTAAAAAGCAACGAATCATGTGATGCCACATCAGTTGCACAAGTACTAGGTTCCTTTTGCATACCTATTGGTCTCACTTTTTTTTGGGCTATTTTGGACACCTTGGCAAAAACTATGTTGATGTGGCATCATATTTGATGATGTGGCTATGAAACCTTGGTTAAAAGTAAGGGACTTGCCAAATAAGTTGTTGTAAAAAATTTGGAGTGATTTGAAATTTCCACATAAGATTATAAGAAACGCGAAGTTAGAGTGCACAACTACTGAATCCTCTCCTCTCCTAAAATGCTATGTGAAAGATTGAATAGGTCTCTTTATGACCTCACATGCTCCATGTATCACATCATTTCGCCTTTCTTCCCTAAACAGATTCACCGATCCTCTTTTTCCACATTCTTTTCGGTATGAAATGGCGAAATAAATCTCTTTATTAGGGTAAGAGCACCAATAGATAACATAGTTCCAATAATCGTCACCTTATTGTCATGTTGACCCCCCAAAAGTCGTCATAGTGAAAACACCATTAATAAATTTGTTTTGTACCAATAGCCGATCAGTTTTTGTAATTAATTGGCCCATTTGTGCACAACTATTGGAACATTTGTCCCATTTGTGTACCACTATTGGAACATTTGTGCACCACTATTGGGACATTTGTCAACAAGTACTAGCGATTTTGAGTTGACGGTTACTGAAACATCTTTAGTTAGGTATCGGGCGACACTTTGAAATGTGTACTTTTTGACCTTTGTGCGCATAACTGTTTCCACATCGTGCATCGTTATTACCCAGAAGCTAGATCAATAGCTATAAGCAGTTAAATCACATACGAAGACAACAAAAAAAAAAAATCAAAATCCGATATACCATTTAGGATCTATGGGTGCACGAAGTTAGCTATGATGGCTACTGGTGCTCTTCCCCTATACATCATTCTGCCTTTCTTCTTGAAAAAGAATCGCCCACTCTCTTCCCTTTTCCACATTCGTTCCTTGTACAAAAAGGTTAAGCCCTGTTCCACATTCTTTCCTGTGCGATTCTGCATTTCTTTCACATGCAAATCTCTCTTTTTATCACTACTGACTCTCTTTTCTCTTATTTCCTCTACGAAAAGGTAAAGCCAAATCTTTGACATGCTTTCCTGTGTGATACCTGTTAGGATGAAGAAATCGAATTGAAAACAACAGATAAACACAATTAAATATACACAACACAAACAACAAGAACACACAAATTTATCGTGGTTCAGCAATTGCCTACATCCACACTTGAAGCAGGGGAATCACTATATTATTCACCAATCTGGTTTACATCTACACAACTGCAATAAGCTTTGGCAATCAACTTTAGAAAATGAATTACAATCAGCTCTTAAAGAGCTTCCGGGAAGAATATGAATAGCCAAGAGTTTTGGTGGCAAACAGGGAAGGAGTCCATTGGACTTCAACTTCCAACAATCTCCCACTGAAGGCCAACGAACTGCTGCAACAAGTAAATTCCCCCACTTAGTTTTGCTATCAGTTATTGGAAAGGCCAAGAGAAGCTTGGTAGAAATTGAACTTCTCCCACTTAACTACTTTAGTGAGTACATCAGCTGGATTCAGATCAATATGAATCTTGTCTACATGAAACTTGCCTTCTTCAACCATATGGCGAACATAATGATTGCGAACATCAACATGTTTTGACCTTGGCTGAGATGTTTGATGTTTAGTCATAAAAATTGCACTGCTGTTATCACAAAACAAAGCAAAATCTGATTGCTTCAAACCCAACTCGTTGAACAAGAGTTGCAACCATACCATCTCTTTTGCTCCTTCAGAAAGAGCTATGCATTCTGCTTCTGCGGTTGATTGAGCAACTGTATGTTGCAATTTTGAAGCCCAACTAATCGCTGCCTCGACAAATGTGAAAGCATAACCAGAAGTAGATTTTCTTTTGTCTAAGTCACCGGCAAAATTAGAATTGGTAAACCCTTGCAAAACTGCCTTGTCCTTTCCAAACCATAAACAAAAATCAGAAGTACCTTTGAGATACCTCAAGATATACTTAACCGCCTTCCAATGTGATTTGCCCGGATTGGCCATAAATCTGCTCACCAATTCCACAACATGAGCAATGTTCGGTCGAGTAGACACCATAGCATACATGAGGCTTCCAACTGCAGATTTGTATGGAATTTTATCCATAAACTCCTTATCTTCTTGTGTTTTAGGACACAATTGAGAAGATAACTGAAAATGAGAGGCTAAAGGTACACAAACAATCTTAGCATCCGCCATACCAAATCTGTCCAAGACTTTTTTAATGTAGTCTTGCTGAGATAGTTTGAGTTCTCTCTTTTTCCTATCCCGAAAAATAGTCATTCCTAAGATCTTCTTTGCTGCCCCTAAATCTTTCATGGCAAATTCCTTTGCTAAATGAGTCTTAAGTTCACTCACAATCCTCATGCTTGTGCTGGCTACGAGCATATCATCTACATAAAGGAGAAGAATGACAAATTCGCCATTAGGAAGCTTCTTGTAATAGATACAAGGATCAAATTCGCTGCAAGTAAACTTGTGATCAATCATGAATTTGTCAAATTTAAGATACCACTGCCGGGGGCCTTGCTTAAGCCCATACAAACTACGTTTCAATCTGCAATAAAGGTGTTCCTGCCCCTTTTTACTGAACCCTTCCGGTTGATGCATAAATAATTCCTCATCAAGGTCGCCATGGACAAATGTCGTCTTCACATCCAGCTGTTCAAGTTCAAGATCCCACGCTGCAACTAATCCCAATACTGCTTGGATGGTAGTCATTTTAACTACTAGCGGGAAAATTTCTTTGAAGTCGAGGTCTTGCTGCTGAGCATATCCCTTTACAACCAGTCTTGCTCAAAATCGTTTGTGACCATCGGCTTCATTTTTTAATTTATACACACATTTATTTCTCAATGCCTTTTTGTCAGGCGGAAGTGGCACCAAATCCCATGTCTGATTTCTCACTAGTGCGTCCATTTCTTCGCACATTGCGGCGTGCCAGTTATCACGGTCTGCATTTTTAGAAGCCTCTTTGTATGTTGCAGGCTTTGTTTGATCAGAGATGAGCAAAGAAGGTTTAGCCTCTTCACAAAACAGTAAGTCATAATCGGAGAACTTCGCAAGAGGTCGCCTCTGTTTGGTTGATTTTCTCAATTGACTCTCTGTTTCAGTAGTAGAGTCATTCAATTTTTGTGTTCCCTGTTTAATCACATTAACATCACTCCCTCTGTTTTTGAGTCTGTTAGTGTCCCTGTTAGCATGGTAATCGAAATCCAGTGGATTTTTGTCCACAATCAGAAAAATCCCTCTTGTTCTGCACGGGAGAGAGATGACACTACTATGGGTTCACAGAGGAGGTCGCACCAGGATTGAGCCCACGACCATGTGAATTTTGCTGGGGGCAGTGACCACGTGAATGGTCTTCCATGAGACCATCATCGTCAGCAGCAAAGGTTTGTGGTGGCGGTGAACCCGTGGAGTGGGCTTGCGGAGAGGAAGAGGGAGTTGTTGGGCAGTTGCGGGAAGTCTGCAGAGAGGGCCCGCGTGGTGGGGAGGCATGGGGACTAGCAGGGAGCTTGCGGGGAGAGTAGACTGCGGGAGGAGCACGGGGAAGGCAGCAAGGAGCTGCGGAAGACTCCCGAGAAGGACTATGGGCTACGGGGTGTGGGGACAGCTGTCGTGCAGGGTGAGGTGTATGCCGTGGGGAGAATAATTTATAATTTGCAGAATGTGGTGGAAGTGCAGGGCACCGTGGAGGATGCCCATCCATAATGGAATAACGTGAGCCAGGTTGCTCACCATAAGGGTGATCTTCCAAGTTTCTTCAAACATTAGTGCTATTTTGGGGAGGATTTGCTCTGTTTTGCAGACCCCTAATTTCAAAATTATAAGAAGACCAAACATTTCCATCACTCCCTTCTTCATTCTCAGACTGAGAATTGTATTCAATAGATGTAGATGTCATAGGAGCTCCCACTGAATGAGAGATCGGAGGCAGAGCACTGGTAGTCGCATTCTGAAATAAAGACATAGGAACAAATTCTGTCTCTGATTTATTTGAATCTTGTAGTGTGGAAAAGGAGGTTTCATGAAAGACTACATCTCTACTGCGAACAATCTTTTTGTGAACTGAATCCCATAATCTGAAACCAAACTGCTCTTCTCCATACCCCACAAAGATAAATTTCAGCGACTTTGGATCCAATTTCGTTTGCTTTTCCTTGGGTATATGCGAGAAGGCTTCACATCCAAACACATGAAGATGCGAGTATGAAATCCTCTTCCCTTGTCATTCCTCTTTTGGAATACCAAAATCCAATTTAGATGATGGACTTCGGTTAATTAAATACACTGCTGTGTTACACGCTTCTACCCAAAAATCTTTGCCTAAACCTGCATTAGACAACATACATCGTGCCTTCTCAAGGATTGTTCTATTCATCCTCTTGGCTGCATCATTTTCTTGAGGAGTGAAAGGAACAACCTTGATTCTTCTATTCCCATTATCAACACAAAAATTATCAAATTCATGTGAACAAAATTCCCCACCGTTATTGGTTTGTAAGCATTTAATCCTATGCCCAATCTGATTTTCAACTAATGCCTTGAAAATTTTAAATTTTGAAAACACTTCTAATTTCCTAGAAAGCATATAAATCCATACTTTTCTTGTGCAATCATCAAGAAATGTTACAAAATAGTTAGCTCCTCCAATGGAGGTTACCTCGGTTGGTCCAAAAACATCCGAGTGTACAAGCTCCAGCAGTGTTGTCTTTGTGTCACGCCCACCTTTCAAAAACCTGACTCTCTTTTGTTTGCCATAGAGGCAATGTTCACAAAAGGCTAAGTCCACAAGCTTGAGGCCCGGTAGCTGATTTCTTGTATGCATAACATGGAGAGCTTTCTTGCTAATGTGCCCAAGTCTTTGATGCCAAAGATCCGCTTTGCTGTCCTCAATCACCATTGCAACTCCCACTTCACCATGAGTCTTAAAAATGTAAAGACTTCCCACTTTATTACCTTTGCAATCAGCATGGTACCATGTGTTACTTTCCATGTATCTGGAAGAAAATTAACATTAAAACCTTGACCAAAGAGCTGTCCAACGGATATCAAATTCTGTTTCAATTTTGGGACATGGCGAACATCTTTGAGCAGCCATGTTTTACCACCTTCTAATGGAAGCAATACATCCCCTTTGCCCATAATTTCACAAGCTTTGTTGTCTCCTAAGAAAACATTGCCAAAGATACCTTCATGGTAGTTAATGAACGCTTCAAGACATGAGGTAGCATGATAAGAGGCACCGGAATCAAGTACCCATGAATCTGAAGTAGTGTCGGTTGTGGAGAGGATTAATACGCTATCATCCTTATCATAAACTGTATTTGCTTTACTATCCCGCACTCGCTCTTGTGCTCTTTTGAAATTTCTGCAATCCTTTTTCACATGACTAGCGTTGCCACAAAACCAACATTCACCATTTCTGTTTCTAGACTTCGATCTCTTTGCCGATTTCAAACGTCTATGGTAATTATTTCTGCCTCTATTAAGATTTCTACCTCTATTATCGGTGCTGACCACCGTTAAAGCTTCATTGGATGAAGGTTCATAATTCTTTCTTCTCAAATCCTCGCTGAGAAGAGTAGCTGCTACATCATTAAAAACTAATTTATTTTTACCAAATATAGATGTGCTAACTGCTGTTACAACACCATCCCAACTGCTTGGTAAAGAATACAATAACAAAACATCCTTGCTTTCATCATCTTGTGTCATCCCCATTGAAGTCGCTTGACTAATCAATGTATTAAATTCATTGATGTGGTTTGCCATAGCACAACCTTCCTTCATTTTCAGTTTGTACAAGCGCTTCATAATAAAAACTTTATTTGCAGTTGAAGCCATTTCATACATGGCTGAGAGTCTATCCCATACTTCTTTTGTTGTTGCATCACCCGTGACATTGAAGAGAACATTATTGGACAGCGAGAGAAAAATTGTCGCTCTCGCCTTCTTGTCCAATTTTACAAAATCTTCATCAGTCATCCCAGCTGGTTTCTTTGCTATCCCTTCAAGCGCAATTGAAAGGTCTTGCTTTATCAGCAAAGACTCCATCTGCACTTTCCATAATCTGAAGCTCTGATCGGAGAACTTCTCTATCTTCAATTCTTCCATGATTCTGAAAATTCAAACACCAAAATCTAAACAGCGATCTAACCTCGCTCTGATAATAATTGTTAGGATGAAGAAATCGAATTGAAAACAACAGATAAACACAATTAAATATACACAACACAAACAACAAGAACACATAGATTTATCGTGGTTCGGCAATTGCCTACATCCACACTTGAAGCAGGGGAATCACTATATTATTCACCAATCTGGTTTACATCTACACAGCTGCAATCAGCTTTGGCAATCAACTTTAGAAAATGAATTACAATCAGCTCTTAAAGAGCTTCCGGGAAGAATATGAATAGCCAAGAGTTTTGGTGGCAAACAGAGAAGGAGTCCGTTGGACTTCAACTTCCAACAATACCGCGTTTCTTCCACATTCTTTCCTGTATGAAATGGGTCCCACATGTCACAAGATTCCACGTTTCTTCCACCCATTCACATTATTATAATTCCCTGCTTTCTCTTCCCTTACAACGACTCATTTCGCCCTGCTTGAAACCTTATCTTTTTAGCCTGCTTTCATTGATTTTCTCATTGCTTCTCTGCGTTCAATTTAATCTAATCCCATGGCATCAACTTCTAACACCTCTGGTCCAACAGAGAAGGAGCCTGCAACCACCTGCCAAGGAATGGCGCCGTCTTCATCTTCTCCAGGCTTGTTTTCATGCTGCTTAGATTGGGTTTCTCCCATTCTTTCACGGCGTTCAATGGAATCCAGTTCCATGGCATCTACCTCAGGTACCACTGGCTGTATGCCACGGAATGAGAGTATTATGGGTGCTTTTCATGAAATCGCACCATATTCATCTACTTCAGATGCATCCTCATCACTCATCCAAAAGCCCTCTTTTGATGTATTCATTAATCATCGGGGGCCAGATGTCAAGAAAACGTTAGCCAGCAGTATCTATGGTATCCTTGATAGCATGAAGGTCACGGCTTTTTTGGATTCAGAGGAGTCGCAATATGGCGATTTCTTGCCTACAACAATAGAAGCAGCAATCCGCGGTGCTACCCTTCACATAGCAATTTTTTCAGAGAGTTATGCAGAATCAGCTTGGTGTTTGGAACAGCTGTCATTAATGCTTAAGAGTGGCGCCAAAATTGTTCCCATTTTCTACCATGTAGAGCCTTCTGATCTCAGATATGTTGCTCAGGGTAAAGGAAAGTACGTTGCTGCCTTTAATAAGCATGAAATGAAGTGCAGATATAAACCAGAAAAGCTTCGGGAATGGAAAGAGGCACTCTCCAAGGTCTCCTTGTACAGCGGCCAAATCATCAAAAATAATGGGTAAGTACCACACATTCGGCCTCCCTGTCTTAACAAATATGCGTTTTGTTTTGTATCTATGCGATTTAACTTTGGCATAAACATCTGTGCGTAGTTTGAGTTTTCAATGTTTTTTCTTGTTCAGTGACGAGATGAGGGTGTTCAAGAATATTGTGAATATTGTACTCAAAGAAATACATAATGGGCCCCTAATTGTTGCCAAACATCCAGTAGGTCTCAACAAAGCAGTGGAAGACTTGGAGAATACACTCCAACTTAAGGAAGGTGATCAAGGTGTACAAATTGTTGGCATTTGGGGCATGGGTGGTTCTGGCAAGACCACGCTGGCCAAAGAATTATACAATAAAAGATCCTCATCCATGGAGAGGTCTTCCTTTATTTTTGATATTAGAGAAGCCAAAGGTGTGCTGCAGAACAAGCAGATTCAACTCCTAAAAGGCCTTGGTGTGAATGAATCAGTTGACAATATAGAGCAAGGTAAGACAATTCTTGCAAGGCATTTGAGATCTTTTAGGGTTCTCATTGTTATGGATGATGTAGATCACGTGGATCAATTGGATGCACTCTTACCTGTAAAAGACAGTCTTGGAAGGGGTAGTCTCATAATTGTTACAACACGGGAATGTGAAGTACTTACATCTTGGGGCATATGCTCCATATATAAAATGAAAGCATTAGATCTAATTCATGCAGAACAACTTTTTTGTTGGTATGCATTCTTACATCCCTCTCCCCTCCTTGGATTTGAGAACCTTGTTAAAAAATTTATAGAGGCCTGCAATGGATTGCCCCTGTCTCTCAAGGTATTTGGAGGACAGCTATATGGGAAGTCCAACAAACAATATTGGGAGTCTTTGTTTCATAAGATCTCAAGAATATTGTCTAATGATATCAAAGAGAAACTCAAAGTAAGCTATGATGCTCTTGATGATGAAGAGAAAGAGGCATTCCTTGATACGGCATGTTTCTTTATTGGAAAAAAGAACAGTTTGGCAATTGAAGTCTGGGATGGATGTGGGTGGAGTGGTCTATACAGTTGGGAAAGACTTCTAAACAAGTGTTTGGTAGAGGTTGATGATGATAATCGCATACAAATGCATGATCACTTAAGAGATTTAGGAAGGGAAATTGCAAATCAATGTTCACCCTCTCGTATTTGGTTATCCCAGCAGATTATTGATTCTGGCAAACAAAAAGAGGTGAGGTTAATACTTTCTTTTATTGTCTACAAATAATGGAAATGAAGCACATTCTGCCAAAGAAGTTTTTTTATTTTATGTGTTAAATACTTGTTTAAAAAGACGAGTCTTATTTGTGCTTTTTTGCAATCTAACCGATTTAATTTAACACCTTATATATTTACACTTCAAACCATTCTAACTTTAGATAAGTAATTTTTAAGGATTTATAGTTTGATGTTTTTTTGTTTATTGTATATTCATCTGCCTCTACTTGTCTTTTGTTATCTTGATGCATTTAATACTTAATATTTATTTTTATAAGAGGACCCCTTTCAAAGCCCCTGTTTCTCTTTATGTCAACTTATTTATGTTGTATATGTTTGAACAGTGAATGAATTTGTTTTTATTTTTATAAAATGAATAACCAATAAATTTATTTTTATATCTATAAAATTCTGAACTTCTTATTTTTATTTTCAGAAAACAAATAGTGTTCGAGGAATTACGGTTACCCCAACTACAACAGAAGAGCAGTTGTCATATGTACGTTTGTTTGTAATTGTTGTTACAAATTTTCTGCATTATGTAGTTTTTCTGAATATTTCATAATTTTACTATGCAACACTCGAAGCCCTTTCGAATAATTTAGAAAAGATGTTGATCAATTAGTGAGTTTGTTGAGTTTCGTGGTTGCTATTTGCAGGAAGAACACTTAAGTGGGGGAATTTTGTCTTTCAGACCCTCTTTAGTTGGACTAAAGCTTTTGGTGATTGAAGGAGATTATTTTAATCAACTAATCGGTGAGGCATCAAGAGAGCTGCTCTGGCTTCGCTGGTCCAATATTGGACAGAGAAATCTTCCGACACGGCTTTCGTTGAAAAAATTGAGGGTTTTAGAACTATATTATGGACGTCATTCCTTAGAAGAGCTTTGGGAAGCTGAGAGCGATGTTAGTAGTCTTCCGATTCTGCTCTATTAAATCTATACTTCAATTTGTTTAATAATTGCAGAATGTTTTATGTCTGTCTCGTTGGGAATGTGCTGCAGGCTCCCGTGGAGTTAAGAGAGTTGATTATTTATTGTTGCTATGCACTCCGAAGACTCCCAAACTCAATAGGGTGTCTCAATAAGTTGAAAAAGATAGAAATCGGACATTGCAGCAATATAAAGAGTCTGCCAGAAGAATTTTGCCATCTGCAATTGCTGGAGCACCTCAACTTATCTTTTTGTGGAGAACTATCATCACTACCTAGCAGTTTCGGCGATTTGAGAAATCTGCGGTATCTAGATTTGTTCCGGTGCAGAGAATTGAAGAGTTTACCGGTTTCTTTTAAGAACTTGATGCTCCTGCAATATCTCGATTTAGAGGGGTGTGTAGAGCTCATGCTTAGGTCAGATGATTTCCAAAACATTACAAAGCTGGAGTTTCTGAGCCTTTCTAGGTGCGCGGAAGTGGAGGAGCTGCCTACTGATATCACAAATCAGGCATCCTTGAGAGAGCTCCGTTTAGATGGTGTGAGGAGGTTGAGGGAGCTACCAATTCAAATCGGTCAGCTAAGGAAGCTGCGAGAGATGTGGATAGAGACTCAGTTGATGATAAGTTTGCCAAAGTCTCTTTGAGATTTGTCCTCTTTAAGAAGTTTTTCAATTTATAATTGTCCCAGTCTGGTATCTTTGCCGACCTCTCTTGGAAACTTGTCATCCTTAACACATATTTCAATTTCTGATTGTCCCAGCCTGGAATCTTTGCCGACCTCTCTTGGAAACTTGTCATCCTTGACAAATCTTTCAATTAAGAATTGTCCCATCCTGGAATCTTTGCCGACCTCTCTTGGAAACTTGTCCTTCTTAACATATGTTTCAATTGAGGATTGTCCAGAGCTTAAGCATTTAGACATATGCAAGTGCCCAATCAGCCAGGTAGATTTTGGAGCAGCGTATTTATCTTTCGCATTGACCAACCTGATGCGACTGGAACTAAAGCGAACAGCAGTGTGCAGGATTTCAATTTCTGAAGACCGTTATCCCCGTCTTGAGAAGTTGATTCTTGAAAGTAATAATGATTTAACAGAGATCGCAGCACTGCCAGCAAACCTTCGATGTCTGCGTATATCGAGGTGTCCAAAGGTGGAGGAGCTTCCGAGCTTTGCACGATTAACTTCTCTCAGAGAGTTTAAAGCTGAAGGTTGCAACCGAATTGAAAAAATTGAAGGTTTACAAAATTGCACAAGATTAGAAATATTGAGACTAGACACCTGCTGGGAGGTGCCGGGCATAGGAAGTTTGGAGCAGATGAAAAATTTGAGGAGACTGGAACTCAAAGCAAACAAGGGATTAGCTATTCAAAGTTGCATTCAAACGATACAGGTAATATTAATAATTTTTAGGATTAAATTATTTTAATTTATCTTCATGTAATCGTGCACTGACTGAATGTTGTGCAAGGAATTTGCAGAAATGGCCAGAGGAAATTTTAATAGCTATGCCCACGGTTCCTGAGGCGTCCTCACTTTTGGACTCCTTCGAATTTGGGGTGTCTCCGAATCTGTGTGTGGTTGATTCCATCTCTAACCAGAAATCGAAATTGGTGGTGCAGAACCATTCCTCCGACGCCAATGCCATTATGCTCTGTTTTGTTATAAGTCATGCCCGTGGTCAACCGATTAGTTTAAGGTTTCGCGTAAACGGTGCTTTTAATACAATATTTTCACTTGATTTTGGAGAGGGTAGATGGGCAGTGATAGGTGTCTTCACACAACATTCCAAGTGGCTCACTGCAAATGGTACATTCTGCATCGAATTTTACAAAGCAGGAAGTGAAGTGGAGAGAGGTTTGGGTGTGAGAGGAGAAGAGGAAAGACTAGTGATGGAGGCGTTATTGCCACTTTTACAAACCATTTCTAGCTAATATTATTTTTAATTTTTAAGGGGAAAAGTATGGGGTTAATAAGTAAATCAAAATCGGTACTATTAAGTATTATATTAAATATTATTAGTTAGAAAGTCAGAGGAGTTCAATTTTGTATGACAATAAATATTTTATTATTGATAATGTATAGTAGATTTTAGTATTTTGATATTAAATTATTGTTATTTGTTTGATCACATATTTAAAATAAATATATTATTTTAGCTGATAGGCTATATATTGTAGGCATTTGCTTGGAATTAAGTCTTTCTTACGTTAGGAAGTTCAATTTTTTATCAAGCAGTTGGAAGTTCATTTACGCCAGAAAATAAATTTAACTTGCAACCAATTTTTTTGTTAGCCTACAAACATAGTGATTTGAAATATATTCTCATTTATAGCTGTAGACGTATAAAAATGACCATATTCCTAAATGAATATTTTATGTTCATTTCTCTATTTAATAAAATCAATTTAATTAAATTATCCACATTCCTCTATTTAATTAAGTAAATTACTCAATTTATTTAAATTAAATTCATTATACCATTTAATGAATAAATCATTTTATTCATTATACCTAAAATAAATAAATCTAATTTATTTAATTTCCCCAAATTGCAACCAAATTAAATGAAATACTTTATTTCAATTAAATCCTATTATCCCTCCATCCACTTGCAAAATCCCAAACCCCTTTCTAATCCCTTCTAGAATCTTCTAATCGCTTCTAATTAACCTAACCCCTCCTCTAAACTTTGTCACATCCCCAAGCAAAGGGAAGTCACTTCTCAAAACCTCAAAGTCTTTGATAACCATTAAAGGCTTCAAGTCTTCAACCACTAAATTCTTCAAAGTCTTTGATAACCATTGAAGGCTTTCAACCTTCAACCACTTAATCCCCAAAGTCTCCAATAACCATTAATGGTTAACTCAAACCCTCCTACATGGTTAAAACATTTGTTTTGACTCAACCTTTACCCAACCCAAAGGTCTCATCAGGCCATTAATGCTTTGACCATGATTATCTCTTAAACATTTGCACAAAGGTTTATCCTTGGATTAATTCTTAATCCAATGGGTAATCCTAACTTAGACTTGACCCTTGGCCTTTAGATAACCATGAGGTCTTCTCAGGCCTTTAATTCCTCCAACCCCTTCTCTCAACCCAATCCTATGTTGACACTTGTCACCATTTTATTGGTGCCAATTGTGCACATGAATCCTCAACTTTCAAACTTGGCCCTTGATTAAACCTTTCAATCTTGACCATCCATTGCCCTGTTTTTGCTATAAATAGAGCTCTCATTCCTCCATTCAAAACAATCATCCTTCAAATTTGTAGCATCACACTTATGCTCAAATACATTCAAGCTTTCTCATTTTATATATGCTCATCATTTAGCCTCTCTTTAAATCAGGAAGTAGACTAAATATGTATGTTTAGAATAATTTCTTTATCATTTTAGTTCAATCATAGACTAAATATAGTATGCTAGGATAGTATTCATACTAATCTTGTCATCTTATCATTTAGTTTATTGCATTTTAAAATCATACCTAGCTTATAACGCATCTCATACTAAAATCTATCAAAGCATCCCTCGTTCTTACATTTGCCATCCCTGAACCATTTTGCTCAATGATCTGAGAGCAAAACATTGGTTTGAGGGACATTGTGAGATAGAAAACCATGGGACCCACCTTGGGAAGCTGAGTAATACTACGTTACTCCATAGCTTGCACCAAGAAGTCCTGTGTGTGTGTGTGGACTAGTATTCTAACATATTTTCACATATTGAATTCTATCAGCCCACTTTTTCCGCATATATTTCTGGCGCCCACCGTGGGACTCGACCCCAAATAACAAATCGGTTTTTCAAATTAATCACTTTTGCAGGTCCGCGGGAAACAGGAATCAGCGTGTGGGAAACATTCCCTAGCGCATCTGATTAACAGTCTAACGCATCCCGCTTACTGTTTAGCGCGTGCGGTCTACACTTTAGCGCGTGGAAACCTTTTCTTAGCACATGACTCCCTTTAACATTTTCTTGTAGGTCTCGACGCGGGCAAAACACAGAATAGCGCATTCAATAACCAGAATAGCGCATCTGATCCATAGTTCAGCGCTTATAGACCATCATCCAATGCGTATATTTCAAACGTTAGTGCATCATATTTCAAATTTCCTACAGGGCTCGGTGGGAAAGAGAAAAAGACAGAACAACGCTTCCAACACACAGAGTAGTGCATTCAGACAATAGAGTAGCGCGTTGATCATTAATTTTAGCGCATCGAGAATATATTGTAGCACGTACAGTCTGTTCTGTAGCGCATCACAGACAGAGAAAAAAAATAAAAATTTATTGTAACCGAACTGAAATTTTAGACTTGTGGAAGTCCCCCAAATTCTCTAACATTTTCCTTTTCTGGTTTGCTTGCAGGACTCTAACAAATTTCTTGCACGTGGAGCGGATGCCTTTCCTTTTTAAACCGATTTCTTTTGTTGACCGCAAAATCGAACATTTGCTTTGTTGACCATTTCCTTTTCATAGATCAGAAAATCATTCTTTTAAGGTAAAATAAACACCATGTTTTTGTGGAGCAACATCTCCGCATAGATTTTAGCAAATCACTGATTTGAAAGGATAAAATAAACCAAATTGATTGCTTTGTCTCGAAAGTGGAAGGAATATGCTCTCCCCTTAATTGGGTGATCAAAAATCTAGACCACTCTTACAACTTTCAGTAATTCAAGCATTAAAACCTTTAACAGGCCTGCCTTCCTGAGGAGTTGCAATCAACTCTTAAAGCCATTTATGGCCGGTGTGAAGGGAACGACCTAAGTGGGGAACGACTTTGACGCCAAGAATTCCAACCCACTATAATCAAATGTGGAAAGTGACGAAAGTCCTTTTCAACGGTTGCGCGCAGTGATTAGCCTTCCCCCAGTATCCTTGAGATACGTAAAGCCTTTGTTCTAAAGGTTGGGAAGCCTCCTGAGGGAGTTTATCACTGACGGCCGAACAGGAAGCCTGATTACGAACCATAGAAATAGAAACTTTGAGCCGAGTCAGTAACCAGACATTTATAACATCATAGTGCAAGGGTGGGGAAGAATCCGCCCCCAAGATTACTCACCATATATCTCCCAAGATAACTACTCAACCGTGAAGCAATTCACTTTGGGTTAATTTCTGGCAAAAAGCAAAAAAACGGGCGCCCTCTAGGGGTGACACGGCTGTTTGAGCTGACGGAGTATCGAGACTAGTGGGCTATGATGTTATTTATGACCCTTGACTAAAGAGTCTTTCTGAAGTGTCTTAATTGTATCAAAACCTGTTAAAACATTGGGGATTTGAACACATCCTCGCAAGAACATACACTTTTTGTTAGATTAGGCAAAATGGTTGTACTTTTTGTGTCGTGCTTGCATTTATTATTTCAGAAAATCATCCATCAAGCTTGAAAAATCCACAAAAACTTTCAAAATCAACAAAAACCGAAACAAAAGAAAAATCAACGCAGTCTAGCGCATAAGAGCAACTTTTTAGCGCGTGGAATACTTCTTTTAGCACATCCAAACCTCAAGTTAGCGTGTTAATCCAAAATAGTAGCGTTTTCAGCTAAGACAAAACAGTGCAAAGTCCTTTAGCGCATCCCAACAACAGTCTAGCGCATGGAAGCAACATCTCAGCGCGTGGGAACCAAGAATTAGCACATAAAGTCTAAAATTTAGCGCGTGACAGGCCCAGTATAGCGCGTAGCTTTTCCAAATAAATTCAACAACAATTTTCAACAGCCTGAATTTTAGCGCGTAAAAGAAACAGCTTAGCGCGTGGAAACCAAATTTTAGCGCATAAGGTCGAACAGTTAGCGCGTCGAAAACCCAGGATAGCGCATAAACTTTTCAACTGTTAGGCTGCCATTTTCAGAAAGTCCAAACTTTAGCACGTGCCTAGGGGCAGCTTAGCGCGTGTGCTCATTCCTTTAGCGCATCAAGTAAATTCAGTAGCGCATGTAGACTCTGTTCTAGCGCGTGATCCAAGGCCGAAAAACTGAGAGCAAAACCAAGAAAAATTTTGAAATTTCAAAAAAAAATTTAAAAAGCCTTTTTCGTCAAACATCATTTTCATCAAACCAGAGTGACAAAAACCAACCATTAAAACTTTTCTCAAGCTAAATCTGTGTCAAACAAAGTTGTCAGAATCCTAAAACAAATCGCGCAATAGAGGATGTCTCTCCTATCATAATCCAGAAATTTCATCATTAGTATCAACAGAATCCTTTACTATCTTATGGATTTCTATCTCAAAACACTTGTTTAAAATTCTAAAATTGTCAAATCCAGTTTCCAGATCGGGAAGCTTTTATCCATATCATTTGACACGCTTTGTCGTGAAGGGGCATCTAAACCTTCATTCTGATAAAGTAAGATTTGAAATTTTTAAAAACAAGAATCAACTGAATCCAAACCAATCAAAGGAAACCATTGATCACTCATGCATGACTAATCCCCTTATTCTGAGAAGAAAGAACCTCTATCGTAACATCACGTTGAAGAAACAACGACCTAGTTTTTCCAAATTCATCAAGAGAAATAAGTTTTTATACATCAATCGTCAACTCTTCAAATCTCATCGGGTATTCCTCCATCACGTCAAACGTTATATCCAAAACAAATCTAGCGAATTTGACAAAGAACCTTTGAAAACAAGAGCATACTGTCAAAAGTCTGCTTTTAATCAATCCATAAACCGTGGAGGAAAGATCAATCCAACATTCTTGCCCGACGAGTGCATCACATATAACACATCTCGACTAGAACCACCAACACCTGAGCAACACATCGAAGAGGCTTTTGTCCCTTTCATCACTGAAAGTTTTTACTAAAATGCCTGTTACTCGCTCTCAACGAGACAAACAAAGCGAGACACACGCAGAATCAAGTATGAATCGCAGATTATCGAATCCTTTTGAAGTTCCACCAATAGAAGAACCTGAAATTACTGAAGCCCTTCTTCGGGAATGTCAAGAAAACCCTTCCTTCCAAAAACTTGTTGAAAAACTCATGGAAAATGACAAAGAAAAATATTTGTTGATGCTTACAAGCAAAGGCGTTAAACTTCCTGAAGATTTCGACCCAAACATTTTTCAAACCAGATCTCGACAATATGCATATCAAGAACAACACAGAGAAGAAGAAACTCGCATACCTGAACAACATAACTTTGAACAACACATTCCAGAACAACGCATACCAGAAATGCGTATACCTGAGCTAGAAACACCAGAACAACATATACCATTTACCACACCTTTTCAGCTGAGAACCAATACAAGGCAAGAACTTTTTCCTCGACAAGACAATATACCTTTGGCAGCCCTTACTCAAGAAATGCAAATGTTGCAAAGGCAAATACAGGATATGCAACAAGGGACAACAGTGTGGTACTCTTTAAATGAAATCTGTCCTTACCCCTTTGATAGAAGCTTGAACATGGTGCCTTTTCCTCCAAACTCAGACGTTCCCAAATTTGATAAATATGATGGGAAAAGTGATCCCCGAGATCATGTTCGGGAATTTTGCACACTGAGCCTTGAATTTGCTCATGATGACACCTATTTAATGAGGTTATTCCCCAGAAGCTTGGGAGGGCAAACCATGGAATGGTTATCCAAATCTTGCCACCTGTCAGATCATTTGATGAGTTGGTTAACAAATTCATAACCCACTATTCCTACAACATCCAACATGCCATAACCATGCTAGATGTTTGCAATACCAAACAAAAGAACAACGAAACATTCATGGTATTCCTTCAATGCTGGCGACGCATGGTCTCCAGATATCCTCGAGATATTCCTGAAAAGGAGAAAATGGAAATCTTCATCGATAACTTGAATGGCGAGATGAGTTACAGACTAAAACTTCAATGCATACCATCTTTCGCTAAATTGATTGAAAATGGCATTCAAGTGGAAGAAGCATGTGTCAAAAAGGGGACACTCAAATTCTACAAGGAAGGAACAAACTCATCAAACTACAATAACCAAAACAACACCAACCTTGACAAATCTCGATTTTGGACTCAAAACAAAAATGAAGGCAACAACGAATCATATGATCCCAAATCTAAGCAACCAGTGCTTGCATTATCTGGAAATCCTTAGAACATGAAAAATCTTAAAAATGCTACACCAAATGCTAACACATATGCACCAAACATTGATCAAGGACAGCTCAACACAAACAACACTAACGATACTCAAAGCAAAAACATGAATCTAGGACCTAACACCAATTCACGCAACACAAACAATTTCCAAAAGCATATCTTCACACCACTGGGACAATCATTAGAATCCGCATTCAGAGAACTTTTGGCAAACAAGATTCTTTCTTTGCCTCCAATCAACAACTATGAACCCCCAATCAAACCACCTTGGTGGAATGATTCGCACTATTGTGATTTCCATCGCAACAAGGGTCATAGAACGAACGAATGCATGAGATTGAAACACATAGTGCAGGACATGATTGATTGAGGTGACTTAACGGTGGATGGTCTCAAAACAAATGGTGATCACGGAGCCTTCAAAAATCCTCTCCCAAATTACAACAAGGATGGAGCATCAACTTCAGATGATACACGCGGAGCTCGTATTAATCACATCTACAATAACACTATCAACCATATATCAGTTGAAGATCATCAAGTCAATGTCATCACCATTCGAGATCGACATGATCATGAATCTGTCAATGTAACCACCAGAACTCAGAAATATGTCTTGAAGGGACATACTGCACCTACAACTACCACACCAAAAATCCAATACGATTTGGTTAGCCAACTACGCAAAACTCCAGCTCAGATATCTATCCTGGAATTATTGAAACTATCACCAAAGCACAAAGACATATTGGAGCAAGCGCTATTGGAAACCAATGTACCTCAAAATCTGGATACAGACAGATTTCAAGCCATGGTCGCCCATATGACAGGACCTCATAACCTCACCTTCTCAGAGCATGATAATACTTCCTTGAGTCATCCGCATAATACTCCTCTCCATAATGTAGGTATCAACATAGTGAGCATGTAACAACCTGAATGATGGCGTGGCTTGTTGCACTATGAATTTGATTGAATAATTAAACTTAAAAGTAGTAAGCAACCATTCTCCAAGTAGTCTTGTGTGAAAATTAATTCATGATTGTCCCTTAAGAAATCTCATGAACTTCATATCAAGTTGTTCAGATAGGTTGTATTTTTTATTGTCATTGTTGGCCTAATAGTGACCTTCCATATACATCTAGCAAGGTAAAGGTCTTGAAGCTCATGGTATTGAGAAATTGGCCAGTCACATAAGTTTATAATCTCAATTTGTAGATTATATTTTTTACATCTAAGTTCATTTTCACCTTGGAACCATAGAGGAAGTTAAAGTATAAAGCATAATTATCGATTTTTTTAAATTATTCTTTAGTCCATTTTTGTCAATTCTATTGATCATTTTTTCTCTCAACCAATAGCAGACACTTAATTTCTCTATACGAATTCCTCTATACGAAGAATGGTATTGAGTGGAAGACAGTAGTGGTAATTTTTCAACCAATTGGATGCCCATGCACGTACATTACATGACATTTTATTCACTTGCAAGGAAATTATTTTTATCTTTTAAATCAATATTGAATAGTAGAAGATAAATATTTTAAACTTAAAAGCAATATATGTTAAGGTAAGGTAATTAGATAAATTTATATAAATTTTATTCATTTGAAGTAAATGTATGTTGTTAAATATGAAATAAAGTAGAGAAACATATATCTAGCATTTCTCTTATCATAACAAAAAAATGATGCAAGGTTACATGATGTATATTTAAAAAATGTTGTTGGCATTTGATCAACCAGTAATGTTTGTTTGCTTGATTGCAACCGGTACTTATATGTTTTGTAAAGAGGTTAGCTTGATGACTATGTTGGATGTTGTCATTGATGGGAACTATGTTTCCTAAGTCATCCAAGTCCTACAATGCAACCGGTAAGCAAAGATAATTTATATCAGAACCGACAATTAGGACTTCAACTGGTAAAGGATCGACAAAGTTACATTCCGACAACCGGCACGTGAAATTCATGAAGAATGAGATGGTGCACTTTTGCAGCAGCATTGAAGACTATCAGATGAAGATATGTTTGTAACGGTCGCACATGAAGATTTGATCAGGTGAACAAGATTTGATTGGGAGGACATAAGATGTGTTAGAGACTCAACCGGTAGTGATGAAAATCACTCAGATCGGTAAAACGACACAGAATTGGATTTATCATGTCGGTGGCCGACATAACCAAAGCATGCATTGCAAGATTTATTTTTTTTTGGTTTTGAAGGGTATCCCCGCGACTCACCGCCCAATGATTTCCCTTTACGGGGTGAGCGGTGAGGCGAGACTAGTCCCTACGGTCACGGGATAACCAGCACCGCCCCCAAGTGTCTGTGATGGGGTAATTTCAGGCCAGAGAATCGAACCCAAGACCTCAGGCATGAACACCCAAGACTTGACCAACTCTACTAACCCATGGGGGCCGGAGATGTCTTTTTCTATAACCGATAGTTATGCATTATATATTGGATATCTAACTTGTTACAATACTATACATGCAATTTATTTTAATTTAATTTTGATTTAAGTTATTTAATTTAATTTAATTTTAATTATTTTAAATTGTTTAATTTAATTTATTATTTTATTTGCATTAATTTAAAGAAAATCTAGTATATTTTTTATTGACTTCTATTTATATATATAAAGTAATATAATGAAAATTTTAAATATTTAATTTGAGAACTCTTATTATAACTAGTTGATCAGATTAAGACTATTTAAAATATTTTTATTACAATACTAAACATACAATTTATTTTTATATAAGTTATTTAGTTTTTTTAATTTAATTTATTTATAATTAGTTTTATTTAAATTATGTAATTTCATGCATTAATAACTAGATATAGTCAAATAAAATTAAATATTTAACCGATTCTAAATTTTTATAATACTGAAATGCCATTTATTTTAATTTAAATTATTTAATTTATTTTTATTTAAGTTATTTAATTTAATTTAGATTAATTTAATTTAATTTACATTAATTTGATATAATATATATTTTATTGATTTCTATTTATACTCTATAATAAAAAAATTTAAATATTTAATTTGAGAACTTTAATTATAATTGTTTGATTGAATTAAAAATATTTAAATTATTTTTATTAAAATTATTTTAATTTATAATTTAATTTATTATTATTATTATTATTTTACTATTAAATATTAAACTAATTCTAACTTGTTATAATACTACATGTCTAATTTATTTTAATTTAGATTATTTAAAGTTATTTAAATTATTTATTTAAGTAATAGTAAAACTAATTGTAATTATGACATGTGTCAATTTTAATCATAGGATTTTTTAATCATGCATATCTACCAATCCATTATGTGAGTATTAATATGCCTCTCAAAGTAATATTATAAAATATAAATATTATATTATATTTTATTAAAATATACATAATATATTATATTTTATTAAAATATACATAATATATTATATTTTAAATATAAATAATATATTATATTTTAAATATACATAATATATTATATTAAAATATAATATATTATATTATAAAATTTTAATATTGCAAAAATATTATATATTGGAATATTAAAATTTGATGATATAATAATATAATGTATTTTATCAAGTTTCAATCTTGTAAATGTAATTTAAAATTGCTTAGTAATTTTTGGTAAATAATTTATTTTTATTATTATGATTTGATTATAATAATATAGCATTTACTATTAATAATATTAAATAAAAATATTTAAAAAAAATAAGTATAAGATGATTCACAAACATTAAAATTTAAGTAAATTTATGTGGCACTTGTTTGTTTTTTTATAATTATTTTGTAAATATTATTAAAATAATTTAATGCATAGGTATCCTTGACCATGTGGACATTTCCCAAGTAAGAGACACAATAATGATAGACATTTCTCAAGCTAGTTAAATATTTCTATCTATTTAATAAACCCTTCTAAGTACATTTATCTACTAAAAGAAGAATTGGTTTATAAGTTAAGCAAAAATGCAATTGCTATTTAATCTTGCTCTTGTGCCAAAGAAATTACATTTGTTTGTGTCAATTATTCTCTTGAAGTTTATCATTAGACTTGGGATACTTATAAATCTAAAAAGTCCAAAAATAGAAATTGAACCCTCACAAAAAGCTATAGAATGAAATATCCATATTAGAAGAACCTATTAAAAAGTAGACATGACCCAAAAATAATAAGGAATGGAACATAAATAGATGTAAATTTTGAGAAAAAAATACATAATTTGTTATTATCACTTTTGAATACAAGATAATTTTCATTTAATAAAAATAGAAAATTAAATTTGTTCTTTTAAGTAGAAAAGAATAGAAATGTAAAATTTATTTACAATTGATACTAAAATTTTAAACAATGTTTCTAAAGTAGTTGAAAAAACTAAAAATTAAGTTCCCCCAAAAGAAGTTTTTAGAATATAATCTCGTTTTGCATAGTATTACAACAACTCATTGCATACTAGGTGATACAATCAAGAGTCAATAAAGACTCAAGATACAAACTACATATATAAATGTGTGAGCAATTTCTTATAAGGAGAGACAATTTATTACTTTTTATATAAAATTCTTAGCTAAAACATATTGATTAGTACTTATATCAAAATTCAAATTTAATTTTAAAATATTGAGCACAGGGTATGTGCACAAAGATGGTGGTCAAAAAAGTGGACACCACCCAAAAAAAACATGGAAGAACAAGCAGCACGTACGCGGTTTTAAAATTTGAAATTCCTGCGTACGCGCTTAGGTTTGTTCTTCCCGAGCCTAGAGAAGATAGTGCGTACGCACTGCTTTTAGGAAAATGAGCGTGTACGCGCTATGCCTAGGAAAATAAGCGTGTACGCTAATAATCCAAATATAACCGCATACGCGGTGCCTGGTAAAAAAAGTTAAAAAAAAAAAACTGGGTCTCATTTATCCGTGAATAGCGAATTTTTTACTTTGTTTTTTACCCATTTCTTCTTCTAAACCATGAACGAGGTGCTATGTTTGTCCTCCAAGCTATGGATCAAGGTTATTTTTTGTTTATTTTTGTCTTTCTTTCTCGTTTGTTCAATTTGTTTTACATTTTGAATTTAATTTCATTAATTTTGATTAGGTTTTTTCATTTTTTGTTTCAAAAACTAGATTCTTCTAATCCAGAACAAGAACAACCAAATGCACCTCCTGAAAACCCACAAAAACAACCAAATACACCTCCTGAAAACACACAAGAACAACCCCCAATTCCTCCTTTTGACCACACACCCGAAACACAGGAGTAATTAATTAATCAGTTAGGACAAAATACGTCTAAAATCAATAAATTGATTGTTAAATTGAAAACTTCTGAACTTGAGCATCATCAATCCCTCGCCACTAGCCTAGAAACATTAGCTAGTGGTGCCATAGTTGTTTCCACACAAATTACCAAATGGAGAAGCTTTAGGGATAGGTGTCGTCAATTCTATGCCGATGGGCTATATCATACAATGGAGTAAATAACAAAAATATTAGTAAACAACAAATATGTGCCCTTTTCGTTGATCCCAAAGTTGGTCAGCCATTACCTCCTAATGCAAAGAGGTTTCCCATACATTGGTGTACCAATGTGCAGATGAAGAATCTTTTTTGGCAAAGTTGATGTATGGTCCTTGATGATCCACCTTGTAATAATTATGAGGTGCCATTATATTTTTTGAGAAAAGTATATTGTGAATTTGTGCTCAATGTGCGGCCAAACTATTTTGATATGAGAGAGTTCCATGGTAGAGGTGGTGGCTCTGCCCAAGATAGACCTGGAGCCCGTAGGCAATTACTCGCGGAGAGTCACCGCCCCCCTAGCACCCAAATCGAAGGTGCATCAGGCTGTCCCAGTAGAGATGAAAGAGTCGATGGAGCTACAAACTCTTTAGGCGGCCACAACATTGACTGGTGCTATCACAACCCTCCTTTATCACTTTTGGATTTAAAATACAAAATCTATTATATTCCTTGGTTAAGCTATTTAAATGATTGAATGAATATTATAAAAGGATAAAATAATAAAACACACACACACATGGAAAATATACATTTTTTCTTAATTATTTATTTAGTTTTCCTCATCCAATTATGACACATGTTGTAGGAAGAATAAGAAGCTTCTAGAGGATTCTCCACCACCTTGCATGTAACTCCTCCCACTAAGTCTAATCAATTTGCATGAAGTCCAAAATTGGGAAAGAATCCATTTTTTTTAATTAAAATTATAGATAGTGGAATGGGGGGATTTTTCTTATAAATGATATGCAAGTTTTCAAAAATGGGAGTTGGTTATTCCATAAAGAAATTCTTCTCTCAAGTAATTTTTTTCCTTTTGTAGTCATATTTCATTTATGAAAATAACTAATATTGCTTTGGAGGATTTCTTTCAAGTTTGAAGGATCAAGGGAGGCTAATTGAAGGATTCATAGGGGATTCTACATCAACTGCAAGCATCCAGGTTCTTTCAATTTAGTTTTACTTTATCATACATCTTATTCTCACTGTAAATTAGATTAGATCAGTTTGTTTCAATTTCCTTGATGAGAACTAAATCAAATTGTTTCAATTCTTGTTGAGAACTAGATTAAATCAATCTTTATTTTCTCCCTCTAATTCATCTCTCTGGTTTTTCGAATAAAAATCTGAATCTCATAGATCTTGCTGTGGATATTTCTCTGTGTTTCTGGATATATATATTTCTATGGAAAAAATTGTTGAAAAGGAGGGATAGAATTCACTGTGAATAATCCTTTGTGATATTGTCATTTGATTCCATTATCTGGTTATATATTTTCTATGAAAAATTGTTGAAAGGAAGGATAGAATTCGCTGTGAATAATTTTTTGTGATATTCTCATTTGTTCGAGTCTGGTCATCTACTCCTCTCTAGAAAATAACAGTTGAAAACCAAGGAATAAGTCCTTCTGTGAATAACTCTCTGTATTAATTACTCCAATATGTAAATCCTTATTGCTTTAATTTTTGTATTTTGGTTTAATTCTACTCTCTGTATTAATTACTCCAATATGTAAATCCTTATTGCTTTCATTTTTGTATTCTGGTTTAATTCTACTCTCTGTGTTAATCGCTCCAATATGTAAATCCTTATTGCTTTCATTTTTGTATTCTGGTTTAATTCTACTCTCTGTGTTAACTGCTCCAATATGTAAATCCTTATTGCTTTCATTTTTGTATTCTGGTTTAATTCTACTCTCTGTGCATTCGCTCCTATAAGTAAATTCTTATTGTTTACATTAATACTTTACCTCTCATATTCTGGTTTTAAATACCTGCGGTCACTGCTGCGGCAGTGGCCGCAGGGTAGTGGAGGGGACCCGTGGGGTCCCACTCCCGTTTCCCTTATTTAATGCCAACTCAATTCTAAACCTTGGCAAATGTCATTTGTTAGACTTTTTTTCCCATGCACATAAATTTTAGTTTAAATAAATTCTTTTTATATATGTTTAATTTTAGCCTAATAAAATTTTTAACTTAGATAAATTTTTTTAGATTTATAATTAGTTTTAGCCACTTATAAATTGTAATTAAAATTATGCCAAATTTTATAATTAGATTCTTTTGATCCACTTAGCAATTAATCCGTATTAAATAATTGAAGCTAAATTCTATGTTGACATTAGTGGTTTTTTTTTTAAGCGATATTCTCGCAAGCAACTTACCTTACCTTCGCTTCATGCAAATGTCTTTATGTTGATTCAATTATTGGTGTTCCCATCTTCATGCAAATTATACGTTTAATTGTTAGTATACAAGTTACCTAACTGTCATTATTATGCAAATTATATTCAAGTTTTGAATAAATAATTCTAGTTATGGTTTTTTTTTATTCCATAGTTATTTCAATTAATTTGGCTTTGCAATGTCTAAATTCATAATTATTTTTCAAACATGATGTTATCATAAGTTAGAAAATTAAACAAAGGAAGTTGGAAAACCAAAACCAAGTAGTGTTCGGTATATACAATGCCTCTGGGTCACGCTTACGGGTAATGCCGTCGTGTTGAACTACTGCACTTAACACCTAATAAAGCTACATCAACGACGTCTATGCCATTGTCCCTATAAATCATCGGGGAGTAATAAGGGTCAGTTGGAAGATAAAATCCAAGGGGCGGGTAATCCCCCTTGGATCGATAATTTAATAAGATAACTTTAAAACGAACTTTCATCCGCTGAGTTAAACTATAGTAAACCCCTATAGGGATGATGAGTGAAATGTTTTTATGGGATTAATTTTTGAAGAGATATTGTTGTCGATTGGCAATTTGGCCAAGGGTGATGCTCATGATAGGTGTTAGGATGTAGTTGTTAGGCCACAAGCAATAGGCCATCTTGAGCCTTTGTTTAAGTGCTACCATCGTGGGTAGCAACTATAGAGAAACTGTCTGGGACATTGACCCTAGAAAGGGTTGCGTACCCACAAATCAGTTTACATCAAACCATAGAATAGAAAATAGAACTACATACTTTACGCCTTGATCCCATGCTGAAGCGGGTATGTAGGCAGTCTTGGGACGGAGTTGTCCCTCGTACTTAGGCGTTCGTGGGTGGGGTCTAGGCTTGGTATAGAAAGGTTGAGTAAGAATCCTATTTTGAAAGATAAGATAGTTAAATTGAAAAAAAAAGTAATTCAATGCATACTTGGAAGGAATCCCGTATGGATTCACTTGACTTCCCGAGGCTTTAAGCCAAATTTTGAGGTGGAATTCAAGCTTGTATTATGTTATTAATTACTCCTAAGGAAGGCGACCTCGGTGCACTTCTGTTAAAAGTGTGTAGTACTTAGTGAGTGGCTTAGGACCTGAATGGTCCCGATGACTCTAAGTCTCTGGCCAGAGCATCTCCTATCCCGTTTGGATAGATGCCTACCCCGTATGGGTAGATGCCTATCCCATATTGGATAGATGAAATCTTATGTCCCGTATGGACAATTGCCTAACCTGTATGGTTAGATGCTCATCCTGGATGGATGAATGCCTAATCCTAATGGATGGATGCCCAAAGTATGCAATTGAATAAAACATAATGATTAAATTAAACTTACAAAAAAAAAGAATACTCAATTTTGTTGAATTAATTATGGTGGGTCGTTACATATGGTATCAGAGCAAAGGTTCAAATCTAGGCCTTGTGCTCACTTCAAATTATTCAACTGAGGGAATGTTTTCCAATGGTAGAAATTAAATTTTTAAATCCTAAATCAAGAACTAACTACATAATTTAACTTTCAGGTAAACCTAGAATGGTAAGAGGAAGAGGAAGGGGTAATGGAAGACGTACTAGGAGTCAAAGGGAAGAAAACAATGAGGAAAGCCATGAGGAAAACCATGAGGAAAACCATGAAGAAAACCATGAGGAAGACCATGAAGAGGATCGACACAATCCAAGAAATAACTAAGATGGGGTCCAAGCTATAATCGACCTTCTAACCGAACAAAGAGATAAAATCAACTTCCTGGAACAATCAATGCAGGACCTTAGGGAAAGGCAAAATGACTTTGAAAATAGAAGTGGTACCGAAAATGGAAACCCTGGTAGAAATCAAGGGAATATGGTGGGTAATAGAAAGGAAAATAACATATTGGAACTCTCCAAGGACTTAAAGAAAATCACCCCTCCTAAGTTCGATGGGAGGCAAATTGGTGAAAGATCTGAGAATTGGCTAAATGAAATGGAAAAGTATTTTGAACTAAGAGATTTTA
Organism: Cryptomeria japonica; assembly: GCF_030272615.1. Lineage (NCBI taxonomy): Eukaryota > Viridiplantae > Streptophyta > Pinopsida > Cupressales > Cupressaceae > Cryptomeria > Cryptomeria japonica. The sequence goes on from NC_081405.1 coordinate 545,704,480, forward strand.
GCGAAACAACCAGGGCTTTATGGGGTTCCTATCAACTCACAGGGGATGCAGCAAGTTGGTGGACCAACACCAAGGAACAAAATGGGTATAGTAGGGATACAGTCACATGGGATCAATTTGTTCACCACTTCCGAGATAGGTGGCTCCCTCAATTGTTCTTCGATGAAAAGGTGACAAAATTCCATAATCTACGTCAAGGGCCCCTATCCATTCAACAATATTGGGATAAGTTCACCAAATTGCTTAAGTATGTACCTATGTACCAGAAAGATGAAGAAGGCCAAGCAAGGAAGTTCATTTTGGGGTTAAATACCAACATAGGGGCAAAAGTTGACATGCATGGACCCAAAAAAATGAATGAAGTACTTGAAAAGTCCCTAAGGCAAGAGAGGAAGATTCAAACACTAGCAGGGCAGAACTATAATGGGAACCACTCATTTAAAAGGAAGCAGGAATTCAATGGGAACACTAATTTCAACAAGGGTCAAAGGAATAATTCTTCCGAAAGAAGGCCACCTCCTAATCAATATCAGAGAAATGGAAATAATAATAATAACAGGGGCAATAATAACAAAGGCAACTATAACAGGAAGGACCAGTAGAACAGGGTAACTTATCCACCCAGGGCCAATGAAACAAGGAATGATCCCCCTAGAAATCAAGGTAGGAGGGGTCCTCTAGGTGGATGCTTCATGTTTGGGGGAAACCATTTTGCTAGAGAGTGCCCCAGGATGCAAGGACAAATTAGGGACAATCAACCCCAACAAGGGCCCCAACAAAGTATTCATGCAACGGTTAGGAACCGAAGAGGAAGATACCAGAATGTTCCCGTGGAAACTACAGGTACACTATTTGAACAACCAATATCAATTCTAATTGACACTGGATCATCTGAATGTTTCATCTCACTTGAGCTAGTAAACAAATATGCATTAAAAGTTAATCAAATGGAGTCATCGTGGACGGTTCAATATGGGGATAAGGCAACTAGGGAAGTAACTAAGTGTTTGCCGAGGGCAAGGGTACAATTTCCTGAGTTTGAAACAAGGGTAGATCTCTATGTGGCACCCCTAGGATTATATGATGTAATTATTGGAATGAGTTGGTTAACAGACCATCAAGCTAATGTGGATTGCTCTAACAAAGTTGTGGAATGTTTGGATGCTGGGGGGGAAAGGGTCAAAATCCAAGGAAAGTTTAAACCCATCAATATAGAAACCATATCAGCCATGCAATTAAAGAAGGAAAGAAGAAGAGGAGGCCAAATCTATATGGTTGAAATTAATGAAGGAAAAGAGGAAAATACACCAACCTCTGAAAATTCCCCTTTCTTAAAAGAATTTAAGGATGTTTTTCTAGAAGATTTACTCGGCTTACCCCCTAAGAGGAAGTTTAACTTTTCTATCGAAGTACTCCCAGGAGCTGAACCAGTATCAAGGGCACCTTACCGAATGAACACAACTGAATTACAAGAGCTCAAAATGCAATTAGAGGAACTCTTAGCTAAGGGATTAATAAGGCCAAGTGTATAACCATGAGGAGCGCCAGTCTTATTTGTTAAGAAGAAGGATGGAACCTTAAGGCTATGCATCGACTATATGATGTTGAACAAGGTCACAATAAAGAATACGTATCCCTTACCTCACATAGAGGATCTTTTTGACCAAATGAAAGGAGCAACAGTTTTCTCAAAGATAGACCTTCGGTTAGGGTACCATCAACTCAGAATTAAGGAGGAAGACATTCCGAAAACACTTTTAGGACTAGATATGGGCATTATGAATTCACCGTAGTTCCTTTTGGTGTAACCAACGCCCCAGCTGCATTTATGAACCTAATGAATAGTGTACTCCATGACTACTTGGATAAATTTGTTTTGGTATTTCTGGATGACATATTGATTTACTCTAGGAATGAAGAGGAACATTTAGTACACCTAAACATTATTTTGCAAAGGTTGAGAGACCATAAGTTATATGGGAAATTGTCAAAATGCACCTTCTTCGAGGAAAAGATTCACTACCTTGGGCATATAATATCAAAGGAAGGAATAGCAGTTGATCCAGATAAAATAAAGGCAATAGTAGAATGGCCAATCCCTAAAAATGTTTCCGAGGTAAGAAGCTTTATGGGGCTAGCAGGTTACTATAGGAGGTTTGTGGAAGGATTCTCTAAGATAGCAAACCCCATCACCTCATTGCAAAGGAAGGGTAAAAGGTTTGTGTGGATAGAACAAAGTGATAAGGCATTCCAAATTTTGAAGGGGAAACTAACTTCAACACCCATTCTAAAGGTACCAGATCCGAATGGACACTTCATGGTCGTAACTGATGCTTCTATTGAAGGGTTAGGAGGAGTACTTGTCCAAGATGAAGGGGTAGTAGCTCACGAATCCAGAAAGCTAAAGACTCATGAAGTCAATTATGCACCCCACGACTTAGAGTTGGCAGCGATTGTGCATGCCCTACAAAAATGGAGGCACTTCTTACTAGGGAAGCCCTTTGAGTTAAAGTTAGATAACCAAGGACTAAAGTACATTTTTACCCAACCCCACTTAAATGCTAGACAAAGAAGGTGTTTAGAGTTTCTAAGTGAATATTATTTTGAAATTGAATATATTAAGGGGAAGGAAAATAGGGTGGTAGATGCCTTAAGTAGGAGGAGACACTTGATGACTATAGCAACATTCAAAACTTCTTTCAAAAGGCAAGTAATGGATGAACAAGGACATGACCCATGGTATGAGCAAGTCAAATTGACTTTAGAATACGATCCAACCGATCCTAAGATTGAAGGGTATACATTAGACGAAGATGGGTTGCTCAGATACAATAATAGAATATATATTCCTAATTCAGGAAACTTAAGGGAAGTAGTCTTGTCAGAGGCTCACAGTGCCCCTTATTCAGGGCACCCAAGAGTTAACAAACTTTATGCAGATCTAAAGAAGTCATACTTTTGGCAAGGGATGAAGAATGACATTGTCAAGTATGTGGCTAAATGTTTGGAGTGTCAAAGAGTAAAGGCGGAACATAGACATCTAGCTAGATTGTTACAATTACACGATGTACCTCAACACAAGTGGCAAGTTATTAGCATGGATTTTGTGCAAGGGTTGCCCATCTCACCTTCTAGGCATGATGCAATAATGGTGGTAATTGACAAACTCACTAAGGTGGCACACTTTATACTAGGGAATCTAACGGATGATGCACCTACCTTGGCTAGGTGCTTTGTTAAGGAAATATTTAGGTTGCATGGAATACTAGAGAAAATCATATCAGATAGAGATGCTAGATTCACTTCAAGGTTTTGGACTACTCTTCAATTAGCTCTAGGAACTCAACTAAATTTTAGCACCACATACCATCCTGAGATCGACGGTTAGACAGAAAAGACAAATCAGATTATGGAAGACCTACTTCGCATGTGTTGCATGGACCAACAGAGGAAATGGGAAGAATACCTACCTCTAGTAGAATTTGCTTGCAATAATACATATCAAACATCTTTGGGAATGGCAGCTTTCGAAGCTTTGTATGGTAGACCATGTCAAACACCTTTGAGTAGGGATAGTCTTGAAGATAGAGTAATTGTTGGACTAGATATGCTGAAGGAGATGGAAAGGAAAACTAAGGAAATTAGGCAAAGATTGAAGGAAGCCTTAGATCGGCAGAAAAGTTATGCAGACAAAAACAGAACACCAAGGGAGTTTGAGGTAGGAGAGAAGGTCCTCCTAAGGGTTAGACCACACAAGAGTTCCATAAGATTTGGGAAAAAGACTAAGCTTGCACCCCGTTATGTTGGACCCTTTGAAATATTGGGAAAGATTAATCCAGTTGCATATCGGTTGGCCTTACTTCCCCAGTTGAGCTGAATCCATGATGTCTTCCATGTATCTCTTTTAAAAAAATATGTACCTGATGAGAAACACATTTTGAATTGGGATGCTTTATAGGTCCAGGAAATGGGAGGAATAATGATAGAGCCATTTAGAATCTTGGAAAGGTGCCAGTGCCAGTTGCACAACAGAGAGGTTGATCAGTGCAAAGTGCAATGAGACTAGTATGATGAAAAAAATGCCACGTGGGAAGATACTAAGGAGATGCAATAGTTGTTCCCTTTTTTGTTTTAATCATGAACTATAGACTCTTTTGGATGCATTCAATAAGTGCATCAGGACGATGCACAAATTAAGGGGGGGAGGATGTCACAACCCTCCTTTATCACTTTTGGATTTAAAATAAAAACTCTATTATATTCCTTGGTTAAGCTATTTAAATGATTGAATGAATATTATAAAAGGATAAAATAATAAAACACACACACACATGGAAAATATACATTTTTTCTTAATTATTTATTTAGTTTTCCTCATCCAATTATGACACATGTTGTAGGAAGAATAAGAAGCTTCTAGAGGATTCTCCACCACCTTGCATGTAACTCCTCCCACTAAGTCTAATCAATTTGCATGAAGTCCAAAATTGGGAAAGAATCCTTTTTTTTTAATTAAAATTATAGATAGTGGAATAGGGGGATTTTTCTTACAAATGATATGCAAGTTTTCAAAAATGGGAGTTGGTTATTCCATAAAGAAATTCTTCTCTCAAGTATATTTTTTCCTTTTGTAGTCATATTTCATTTTTGAAAATAACTAAGATTGCTTTGGAGGATTTCTTTCAAGTTTGAAGGATCAAGGGAGGCTAATTGAAGGATTCATAGGGGATTCTACATCAATTGCAAGCATCCAGGTTCTTTCAATTTAGTTTTACTTTATCATACATCTTATTCTCGCTCCAAATTAGATTATATCAGTTTGTTTCAATTTCCTTGATGAGAACTAAATCAAATTGTTTCAATTCTTGTTGAGAACTAGATTAGATCAATCTTTATTTTCTCCCTCTAATTCATCTCTCTGGTTTTTCGAATAAAAATCTGAATCTCATAGATCTCACTGTGGATATTTCTCTGTGTTTCTCATTTGATTCTATACATATTTTTCGTTATCTAGATATATATATTTCTATGGAAAAAAATTGTTGAAAAGGAGGGATAGAATTCACTGTGAATAATCCTCTGTGATATTGTCATTTGATTCCATTATCTAGTTATATATTTTCTGTGAAAAATTGTTGAAAGGAAGGATAGAATTCGCTGTGAATAATTTTCTGTGATATTCTCATTTGTTCGAGTCTGGTTATCTACTCCTCTCTGGAAAATAACAGTTGAAAACCAAGGAATAAGTCCCTCTGTGAATAACTCTCTGTATTAATTACTCCAATATGTAAATCCTTATTGCTTTCATTTTTGTATTCTGGTTTAGTTCTACTCTCTGTATTAATTACTCCAATATGTAAATCCTTATTGCTTTCATTTTTGTATTCTGGTTTAATTCTACTCTCTGTGTTAATCGCTCCAATATGTAAATCCTTATTGCTTTCATTTTTGTATTCTGGTTTAATTATACTCTATGTGTTAATCGCTCCAATATGTAAATCCTTATTGCTTTCATTTTTGTATTCTGGTTTAATTCTACTCTCTGTGTATTTTCTCCTATAAGTAAATTCTTATTGTTTACATTAATACTTTACCTCTCATATTCTGGTTTTAAATAAAATTAAACTGGAAACTTTAGACATAAAAATATTATATATATATATATATATATATATATATATATATATATATATATATATATATATATATAGTAATAGCATTTATAAATCTTAATGCATTATGTATTAATAAATACGAAGTGATTGATGTTGCACTGCACGAAAAAGGGCCTGTGCGTACCGGCTCGCAGGCAAAGGCCGGAGTTAAGGCTTCACAGGGAGTGGTACCGTAACGGTACCCCCCCGCCCCCCCCACTAGCCTGCGGTCACTGTTGCGGCAGTGGCCACAGGGTAGTGGAGGGGACCCATGGGGTCCCACTCCCATTTCCCTTATTTAATGCCAACTCAATTCTAAACCTTGGCAAATGTCATTTGTTAGACTTTTTTTCCCATGCACATAAAGTTTAGTTTAAATAAATTCTTTTTATATATATTTAATTTTAGCTTAATAAAATTTTTAACTTAGATAAATATTTTTAGATTTATAATTAGTTTTAGCCACTTATAAATTGTAATTAAAATTATGCCAAATTTTATAATTAGATTCTTTTGATCCACTTAGCAATTAATCCATATTAATTAATTGAAGCTAAATTCTATGTTGAGATTAGTAGTTTTTTTTGTAAGCGATATTCTCGCAAGCAACTTACCTTACCTTCGCTTCATGCAAATGTCTTTATGTTGATTCAATTATTGGTGTTCCCATCTTCATGCAAATTATACGTTTAATTGTTAGTATACAAGTTACCTAACTGTCATTATTATGCAAATTATATTCAAGTTTTGAATAAATAATTCTAGTTATGGTTTTTTTTTTATTCCATAGTTATTTCAATTAATTTGGCTTTGCAATGTCTAAATTCATAATTATTTTTCAAACATGATGTTATCATAAGTTAGAAAATTAAACAAAGGAAGTTGGAAAACCAAAACCAAGTAGCGTTCGGTATATATAGTGCCCTGGGTCACGCTTACGGGTAATGCCGTCGTGTTGAACTATTGCACTTAACGCCTAATAAAGCTACATCAACGACGTCTATGGCATCATCCCTATAAATCGTCGGGGAGTAATAAGGGTCACTTGGAAGATAAAATCCAAGGGGCGGGTAATCCCCCTTGGATCGATAATTTAATAAGATAAGTTTAAAACGAACTTTCATCCACTGAGTTAAACTATAGTAAACCCCTATAGGGATGATGAGTGAAATGTTTTTATGGGATTAATTTTTGAAGAGATATTGTTGTCGATTGGCAATTTGGCCAAGGGTGACGCTAATGATAGGTGTTAGGATGTAGTTGTTAGGCCACAAGCAATAGGCCATCTTGAACCTTTGTTTAAGTGCTACCATCGTGGGTAGCAACTATAGAGAAACTGTCTGGGACATTGACCCTAGAAAGGGTTGCGTACCCACAAATCAATTTACATCAAACCATAGAATAGAAAATAGAACTACATACTTTACGCCTTGATCCCATGTTGAAGCGGGTATGTAGGCAGTCTTGGTTCGGAGTTGTCCCTCGTACTCAGGCGTTCGTGGGTGGGGTCTAGGCTTGGTATAGAAAGGTTGAGTAAGAATCCTATTTTGAAAGATAAGATAATTAAATTGAAAAAAAAAGTAATTCAATGCATACTTGGAAGGAATCCCGTATGGATTCGCTTGACTTCCCGAGGCTTTAATCCAAATTCCGAGGTGGAATTCAAGCTTGTATTATGTTATTAATTACTCCTAAGGATGGCGACCTCTGTGCACTTCTGTTAAAAGAGTGTAGTACTTAGTGAGTGGCTCAGGACCCGAATGGTCCCGATGAGTCTAAGTCTTTGGCCAGAGCATCTCCTATCCTGTTTGGATAGATGCCTACCCCATATGGGTAGATGCCTATCCCGTATTGGATAGGTGAAATCTTATGTCCCATATGGACAATTGCCTAACCCGTATGGTTAGATGCTCATCCTGGATGGATGAATGCCTAATCCTAATGGATGGATGCCCAGAGTATGCAATTGAATAAAACATAATGATTAAATTAAACTCACAAAAAAAAAAGAATGCTCAATTTTGTTGAATTAATTATGGTGGGTCGTTACAGGTGCCATCATCCAGCATGGGACATCATTAGCACACCGTATTGTATTGGATGATAAGCCATTAGGTGGTGACAGAGAGCCCATCCAACATATGTGTGTCAGTTGCTCGGGGATATGCTCGGGGGTAGATGATGTAGTTGGTGCAGATGTATCCTCATCTCATCTATGCATGATTTGTAGGAGTAGATGTCAGGCCCACACCATTGAGGATTTTGCGTTGACAGATGAGTTGATGGACATGGTGTTTTCCCATGAGCCACAGACACAGGTGTGTTGATTTGAATGCATAGCATTTTATTTATCAGTCACTTTAAATTTGTAATTACATAAATGAATTTTCATTTATACATTGATTTAAATTGAGATAAATAATATCAGGATGCAGCAGTGGTATCCCATACTCCTCCCCTAGTTACTATAGCTGCAACTTCGATGCTTGAGGTATAAATTTTGTAACATGTTAAAATAGAATAGTACACTTTGAATTCAAAAAAATACAATATATACTAACTATCTTTAATGCTTGGTCCAATTTTTGGTTTGTAGGTGTTGATAGGGGACGAAATGTCCCAGATTGATGACATCATGCTCTTAACGATCGATTTTGGCCTACAAGGCTATATGGTATCATATTTTGTACAACTCTTTTTATGTATTATTTTGATGGAATATGCAAGTCATTTCATTTTAGATTTTTAAAATTATGTTTAATTTATTATTTGTACTAATATCTCATGTTAATTTTATTTTTTTAGGGCACCCCCTCCGCATCTAGGGCTTGTCCTAAGAAAAAGGATTCCTCGAAGACGCCAAAACGTAGGAAGAAGGTAATTGAACACATTTTTAGTTGTACAATTGTTTGAAAATATTGAAATCAAGTATTAGTTGGGGTTTGTAGATTGATTAGTGTTTTTTTGTCTATTTTACATGTACAATGACCATTGAGCTATATGGATTTGTTGAATGCACCTGATTCGCCCGTGGATCAAGAGACGGCGGAGGTATGTATCTCTACTTTATTTTCTTGATTTCATGATTATATGCACGCGTACATGTGAACTTGTGATATATTATAATCTTATAATTTTTTCATACAAGAAATATCCATACCTATTTTGTCAATGGCGAGCCCTCCTCCTTGCACTAGAGAAGCATATCAGGATCCGATACATTTTTGTTTGATATGTAAAAATAATTGTTTTCAACCTTCAATACTTATCATTATATTAATTGTATTTAATCTTTGTACATTTTTTGTATAGGTAATAGCGACAGTTTCTACATCGATGGTGAGCCATCCTCAGTCCATTGGAGAAGCATCTCAGGCACAGGTACGCCATTGTTCTCTATATTATAGCTTTTAAGTGTTTTTGATATATTTATGTTAGTACATTGTATTAATTGTACATTTAATCTACAATAGACCCCTTCGTGGTACGACCATAACGTGGATCCATTTAAGTATGTCTTCAAGAAAACTCCTAAGAGTGATAAGGAGAGGAGAGCGAAGACATTAGCTCCTAGATCAACCGATGAGGTAATCTACATTTCAATTGCAAAGGAATTAAAGTTAAATGCATAGTTATGTTGTTAATTGTGAACTATTTTCTACAAAAGAATTCTAACTTGGCTTTTGAATTGTGGTTTTGCATCCACCTATAGAGCTGCGTACTGCATCGAAGAGACTTGATTTTGATTTTGATGATCCACCACAAGTTTAGGAGACAATACACTTACATGTGTATATATATGTTTAATCTATTATATACAATATCATATTATACACATATTATATATTACATATATTATATATAGAATATCATATTATACAATAACGCGTACGCGCTGTTTATAGTAAAAAGAGCACGTACGCGCTGTTTATAGGAAAACAATCGCGTACGCGCTATTTATAGGAAAACAATCGCATACACGCTGCTTACACCATAAGTACCCCGTACATGCTTTTTAAACTTGTAGTATCTCGTACGTGCTTTTGACTGTTTAGGCTTGGAAATAGGTCTGGATGACAAAGCTATGGTTTGGAAGTTTGATTTCCCTCCTTTTCTCTCATTTTTGACGTGTTTTATTTTATCAACTTGGTTTATCGACTTTGTCATCATCAGGTTTACACTTCATCAAGTGGGTATTTCTAAAATTGCCACCATATTTTCACCCATCTTCTGAGCTTTCTAACCATGTAATTTTTTTTCAATTTGAACAACAATAACATATTATTACTGAATTTCTTTTACCAGTGTCTCCATAGTTCTCACAGACATAGGTGCACCATTTTTTGAATAACTTTTGATATACTTATCCAAATTTTAAAAAAATTATATATTATTGTAGTGCACTTGATTATTTACAATTCAAAAAAAATATGTATTTTTTGATTTGTTTAGTGCAACTTATGCTTCGTGCACGAACAGGTACCTAATTTTCAGGATGTGCTTGATTGGAAAAATCATAAAAAAAAAAATACTCAACAAAAAATTACACAAAAATACACATCTTCTAGTGCTCACTCTTAAATATCTTTCTGTCAAAGGATTTGTCAAAATACTAAATCTAACTATGACTTTTTTGATGTGCACGCCAGACACTATGTTATATTTTTCAAAAAAAATTAGGGTCAGTTTTTCGTGTGCGAAGGATTTGACCCCCTTAATCTTATCCAATTTTGAAAAAGTTTAGTAGTTTGGAAACTAGATTTAGAGTACTACTGTAAAACGGAAAATCGAACCCTAGGTGTTCCCCCACTCCAAGGAGAGAGAGAGGAGGTCACTAGGATTGACGGTTTTCACTTAGGAGAGACTTTACATTCAAAAGAGGGGTTGAAACTCACAAGATCCAATCCCACACAATGCAAGATTGAATTCTAAATGAGTTTCAAGGGTTGAGACAGCAAGGATACCCTCTTTTGTAAAGAATGTAGATAGAAGGATTGAACTAGGAGTGTATGTAAAAGTAGGAAAGATTCGCTTGTAGACGAAGATAGAGACATGGGATGAAGCTACGGACCTGAAATTAGCAGTAAAATGTCGAGACGATGCTGTCCTGCAAGTTTGAGTGAAAGTTGACGGGACGATGGCGCCCGGAGTGCACATGGTCCTCCGAAAAATCCGCGAAACGAAGGGGGATCTGTTCGTCTTTGCACAAGGATTCCAGATCTTCAATTACAGCCGCATACCTACAACCTACACACAGAAAAGAGTGGAAAATTGGGGGGTTAGGGATTAGGGGTTTGCCTTCAGGTCAAACCCCGGTTTTGGAATTAACCAAGAAATGAGAATGTTGTAAATGTAAATGTTTGTAATGTAATCAAGTACTGATACCTTGTTGTAAGAATGTTTGTATTCTTACATGCGAAGGTGTAATGATGTTGTATGTTGTGTGTTGTAGGTGATCTCCTCTTCAATGGTTGAATCCTTGTCTTGAATGCAACACCTAGCCTTGAATGGACACCTAGAATGCTCAATTGCTTGAAGGAATGCTTGAACGTTTGAATGTTTGAATGTTTTAATGTTTGCCTATCGCTTCCACCTCTTGCACACATATGTTTTTCCTCCTCTTTTCTGGAAGGGGAAATGTAGTTTATATGCTTGTCAATTAGGGTTAGGAGACTGATTTTTCCGACCTTAGGCCGACCTAGGAGCATTATTTTCCAAATTGCAAACTTGAAGACCCGATGCCCAACAAGAGACCGGGCCCAAAATAGGGCCAGGGACCAAGGCGCTGGGTGCCATGGTCCTGAGGGACCAGGGCACTAGGCGCCATGGTCCCACCTCCCGGGACAGCAGGGTGCAAGGAGGATCAGGCCAAGATGCAGAAAGATGTAGTTTTTGATGTCGTAAACAGGTTTTGGGGTCTCCATTCAGGTTCAACGTTGCGCCGCCATCGTGAAGACCCAAATGCAGTCGAAATTGCAATTGTCACAATTTTACGATGCTACATTTAGCCCCCACTTTAGCCGGAGTATAAGCGTACGCCCATACTTCTGGTAAAGTACAAGGAAACAACATTGAAAGACTTTCACCACGTCAAGGAGGCAAGATACACCAAGCCCCCAATGGACTAAGGATCTTATGACTTAGATTGACATAGGAAAAGGGAAGATCACAAGGGAGAACCATGACTGACAGTAGTAAGGTTCCCTCACTATGAGTCATGCAAGAATAATACCAAAAATTTTCAAGGCAAAGCTAAGTTTGCCAAGAATTTTTTTTAAGAATCTTGAAGAGATATGGACAGAGTGTATGCCCCCTACGTTAAAGTGATCGCACATGCCTCATCGGGGGTGATTGCTTTAAGGTAGTAATACACATAAGAAATGAGAAGGGAAAGGAGCATGTTATCACAAAGATTTAGCCCCCAAGTGTGAGATAAACCCGAGGATAATAGACACAAAACACAAATCACGAGGTGACTTTGCTTTACTTGGGGTCAGTATGCTATATGATAATTCATGTATATCATATGTATGTATGCATAATTGTTCTTCATTCCCTAATCAAGGAAGGTCACCTAGAAGAAGGGAACACATGTGTCTTTTGAGTCAACATGAGAGAGACCAAAAGAGATCTCAATGCTTTGCATCATCCTCAAGTAGACAACACTAAGGACAACAAATAGAAGAATGAGAATAACACATAGAAGAAGTAACAAAAGATATCAAGAGAGGAGGAGAGAGTCTGCTGTGCTAATGAAATAGTCTAGCACGTCATCCACCCCCCGATCTTGCTGATCAATATTTTGGGAAGGTAGGATACATGCTAGAGGAGGAACATCCAACACAGCAGATGGAGCTATCACAAGATCCAAACAAGGGCTATGTTCATGTTCCAAGCCATGTTGTTCTTGTCTAGGAGCTAGGATAAGTGCTTTAGAAAATTCGTTAGATAAGTGGTTATCAATATCAACATATTCATATTCACTATCAGAAGCAAGAGAAGTAACATTTTCATCATGAATAACATTTTCATCTATATCATCATCAAGATTTATAAAAATAGGATCTTTAACTCGCACAGGATCAAAACCATCATGCATCTTATGCTTAGGAGATTTTGGCTCAACTTTCGGCTGAGGAGAAAATGGAATAATACTAGCTGAAGGTGTTTTTGGGGATTGCAAAGTTTGAGAAGCAGCTGCACGAGCTCTAAGACGACGCTTTCATCGGCGTTCACGTGCATAACGATTTCATCTAGTCTTAGTAGGAAGTTGAGAAGATTGAGGAGGAGGAATGTTCTCATCCTTATCACTTGGGTGTTTAGGTTGTGGTTTCTTAGGTTGGATAATAGGAGAAGAGGAAGGTCTCTTCTCTTTATAAGAGGAAGGAGGAGGAACTGCTCCATATAAAGGAGGAATATTTGGTTTAGGAAGGAGACCAAGTCCATCATGACGAGGAGGTATAGGTCTACTTTTAGAAAGTTTATTAGACATAGACATAGTCACATCCATAGGAATGGGTTGGGAATCTTCTTGAGGAAAGACATTAGTTTTATCTTTCAAAGGAAGAACTTCCTTCTCAAGAACGATAGGAATATCAAGTTTGGGTGTTCGAGGTTCACTTAGAGATAGGATCATATCTTTTTTCCACTTTTGATAAGATTTGAAAAGATGATCACTTCGTGGTGGACGAGATTGGAATTTTTTAGGCCAAAAATAATCAATAGGAACACTAGAAGTTCTTTCAGCTGGTTTAAAGAGACTATGATTGACAGTAACAACTTCACCATTATGGGGAAATTTCAAACACTTGTGAATAGGAGAAGCAATAGCTTTCATGGAAGATAGCCAAGGATAGCCTAGCTTCACACGAAATTGTTCGGATGATGGAATAATAGCAAAGCTCACATCAAGGGATTTGTTATGGACCTCAATAGGTAATGTAATAGAACCAATTGCAGGAGAAGAAAATGCATCAAATAATTTCACAACCACATTTGTTTTGTCATAGATCACTTGATTCAATTGCAAAGTAAAAAGAAATTCTTCAGTAATAACATTAACCATGCAAGAAGGATCAATAAGCACTCCATGGCAAGGTGTATTCTTGACTTTTGCAACTATATATAAAGGACCATCAGGTGCCCTCATAGTTTCACTGGAATAAAATGTGATGGAAGGTTCTTTAGGGATTTTCTGCTACTCTACAAAGTTAATCACATTCGGAGTCATAGACACAAGACTATCAGGTGAGAAAGAGGAATCATTAGTCTCAATCACATTAGAGGTATGAGAATGTAATGGATCAGTAAAAATCTTAAGATTTTGGTTAGGAAGAGCTACAGATGTGTTGCCTTTATCATTCACACCAGAAACAGAGATAGTATTATTGTCAATCAAATCTTGAATTTTACCCTTTAAAGCAAAACATTTTTCAGTATCATGCCCAGGTTGACGATGAAATTGACAAAAAGATTTGTTATCAAAATAGGGTGAATTAATCTTTGCAGGATCTATTTGCTTTATAGGAGGGAGAGTAAGCACATTTTGTTCCAATAACTTATTCATAATACTATGCAATGATTCATTCAAAGGAGTAAACTCTTTTTCTTTCTTGAAAAACTTAGAAATAGGAGGAACACTTGATGCTACATTCACATTGTTGTTGATGATGTTTTCATTGAACTTAACGAACCCTTTGTTCGGTTTAAACTTCCCAAATGGTTGTTGACTACTATCATCCTTATCACTCGGAGCCATAGGATTTGCTTGTTCCATTTGAATCACAGTCAGTTGATAATTGTGAAGAGTTGCACACAGCTGTTGGAAAGAAGTAAACTCAGAAAACAGAAGTTTTTCTCTAATATCTTTTTGTAAATTAGAAATAAAGATTCTTTGAATATCATTATCAGGTACTGGAAAAGAAATTTGAGCACACAAATGCTTATATCTACCAATGAAATCAGTCACTTTTTCTTTAACACCTTGTTTACAATGCATTAAATCAATCAAAGTAACTTTAGGACTTATATTGTTTTGAAATTGTTGAATAAAAGCATTTGAAAGTTGTTGGAAAGAAGTAATAGAATAGGAAGGCAACGATCAATACCATTGTAGAGCCTTATCTCTTAATGTTCTAGTAAACAGTTTTGCAAGCAACCTTTGGTCATGAGCAAAATCGGTACATATTGTTTGAAAGGTCTTAACATGTGTTAGAGGATCACCTTTACCATTATAAAGCTCCAACTGCGGGATTTCAACATGCTTAGGGGGGATAGCTCGAGCAATGTCAAGAGAAAGTGGGCTCAGAACATCAAATGTGGGCACACTAAACTTAGATTGATTCATAGAAGCAATTTGCTGCTATAAAGAAGAGACAGTTTGTGCAAGATTGTTAATGGTCGCTTCAGTCGAAGGGTTCATATTAGACATGTTAGATTGTGATGGAGGTATTATGTTATTGAAAGAAGGTATCGATTGAGAGTAAGGTGGCGGGACACTATGATAGTTAGTCATAGAAGATGTTTGGAAAAAAGGAGCACTACAAGGAGGAATGGAATGGTTGAATGAATTGCCCCCTTGCATCATGTTCATTTGTGGAGATGTAATAGGGACACACATTGAAGGAATAAATGAAGAAGTCGGATTGAATGAAGGAAGAGGGTTGATTGAAGAGGAAGGATTGCCCCCATGACTGGTGATCATAGGTGGAATGTTTTGTATTGAAGTAGTCATTATGTTTGATGTAAAAGTGGGTATACTAGCAATAGAAGTTGTCAAAGGGATAGAATGATTGACTTGAGTAGGAGGTTGTGTATAGTCTAAAGTTTCGGCACAACTCTTCATAGGCATCACATTCGAATCCACGATGTGTGCAATACTACGCAAAATATCAATTCCATTCTTATCACTTTGAACCATACGTTTTAGACCCTCAATTAATGAAAGAGCTTGACTATCGGGGTATTCTTGAGATATCCATTGCTGAAAATAATCAAATTGGTTATCCAATTTCGAAAGTTGTTCTACAGAAACCTCATGGAGAGCTTCTTCATCATTAAGAGGATTAGAGGAATTACCCATGTCCTCATTTAAAAGGCCATTCAAATTAGGTTCCATCTCCTCGGTAATTAAACCTTGGAAAGACTTAATTCTAAGGCTTCGTCTAACGGGAATAGTGTAAGTAGGGCTTATTGTTGTAAAACTCATGCACTAGAGAGAGAGAGAAGATTTTGAAAATAAAGTTGGCAAAATTGAACAATGAGATAATGATTATCCAATTTGAACTTTGTGAAAGAAGAGGGAAACACAACTTCCAATAAAGGTAGGCACAATTGAAAAATTAGGGCCAAGGGGGGTAGCTCTTAATTTTAATTGTTATCTTGAAAATTGAAATCTTGAATTTTGAATTTATTTTCGAATTTAGAGGTAGCAAATTTCAATAAAATCAGCCAATCTCCTAGATTTAAGCTATTAAATGCAATCATGACAATCTCCCGAAATTTTGAAAAAAATGTCAGGGACCGTGGCGAACGGAGTGCACACGGTCCTCGCAACTTTTTTCGAAATTTTCAGGGATGAAAGTTATGATGATTTTAAAGCTAATCTGAAAAAAATTGAGTGATTTTACGATCTGTAGATAGGCCAAATTAAAGTTGCAATCTCAAAATTGAATCCTACCAAGATTGTTGAAAAATGCAAAATTTGAATTTTGAAAAAGAGAGGGAAACTGAAATTTTGAATTTTATGATTTTAGAGGGAATACTAAAAGCAATGCAAGCTTTGAAATTTAAAAGTTGACTCAATTTCATGCAAAATTCAATTTTGAAAGCGGAAATCAAAGTTGTTGCAATTAAACACTTAATTTCAAAAGTCACAAATTGCAAAAATTTGAATAAAGCACTGAAACTTTGAATGAATGCCAACACACTTTTCAAATTTAGGACAGTAAGAAACACAATTTTAACACAAAATTTCAATTTCAACAATTTTTGAATGATTAGAAGCCTTAATCCAAGCAATCACTAGACCAACTTTGACTTTAATTTTGAAAGTGTTAGAATTGATGAAATCAGCCAAGATTCTGGATTCTAGCAGAAAAATACAGTAAGATCTAGCTCCCGAAATTTCAGAAAAAAATGTCAGGGACAATGGCGCTCGGGGTGCACACGATCCTCGCAATTTTTTTCAAAATTTTCAGGGATGAAAGATATTATGATTTTGTTGCGGAATCCAAAGTTACAGCTGATTTGGGGGTGTTCTGATCAGTGAAATCATCGATCAAAGGTTGAATCAAGAGGGTTTTAAAAATTAGGGTTTTGACACTTAACCACTTAATTTTCAGAATTAAAGCACAAATATGAATTAACAATTTGCAATAGAAGGGTAGATCTGAAACAAGCATTAACAATTAAACATTTCACAAGCTCAATTACTAAAAAGAAAATTTAGGGTTTTTATGCAATTAACCTCTAAAATTTGCAAAAGATCAAACATGGAAATGTAATTAAGGAAGAAATTTTTTCAGATCTAACCATGAATAATCAGAATTAGGATGTTCACGTCGGGTTCACCAAAATGTAAAGCGGAAAATCGAACCCTAGGTGTTCCCCCACTCCAAGGAGAGAGAGAGGAGGTCACTAGGATTGACGGTTTTCACTTAGGAGAGACTTTACATTCAAAAGAGGGGTTGAAACTCACAAGATCCAATCCCACACAATGCAAGATTGAATTCTAAATGAGTTTCAAGGGTTGAGACAAGAAGGATACCCTCTTTTGTAAAGAATGTAGATAGAAGGATTGAACTAGGAGTGTATGTAAAAGTAGGAAAGATTCACTTGTAGACGGAGATAGAGACACGGGATGAAGCTACGGACCTGAAATTAGCAGTAAAATGTCGAGACGATGCTGTCCTGCAAGTTTGAGTGAAAGTTGACGGGACAATGGTGCCCGGAGTGCACACGGTCCTCCGAAAAATCCGCGAAACGAAGGGGGATCTGTTCGTCTCTGCACAAGGATTCCAGATATTCAATTACAGCTGCATACCTGCAACCTACACATAGAAAAG
This sequence comes from Cryptomeria japonica, assembly GCF_030272615.1. NCBI lineage: Eukaryota > Viridiplantae > Streptophyta > Pinopsida > Cupressales > Cupressaceae > Cryptomeria > Cryptomeria japonica. Next base: position 545,722,199 of record NC_081405.1, read on the forward strand.
AGAGGAGGATTGGGGGGTTAGGGATTAGGGGTTTGCCTTCAGGTCAAACCCCGGTTTTGGAATTAACCAAGAAATGAGAATGCTGTAAATGTAAATGTTTGTAATGTAATCAAGTACTGATACCTTGTTGTAAGAATGTTTGTATTCTTACATGCGAAGGTGTAATGATGTTGTATGTTGTATGTTGTGTGTTGTAGGTGATCTCCTCTTCAATGGTTGAATCCTTGTCGTGAATGCAACACCTAGCCTTGAATGGAGACCTAGAATGCTCGATTGCTTGAAGGAATGCTTGAACGTTTGAATGTTTGAATGTTTTAATGTTTGCCTATCGCTTCCGCCTCTTGCACACATATGTTTTTCCTCCTCTTTTCTGGAAGGGGAAATGTAGTTTATATACTTGTCAATTAGGGTTAGGAGACTGATTTTTTCAACCTTAGGCCGACCTAGGAGCATTATTTTCCAATTGCAAACTTGAAGACCCGATGCCCAACAAGAGACCGGCCCAAAATAGGGCCAAGGACCAGGGCGTTGGGCGCCATGGTCCCACCTCCCGGGACAACAGGGTGCAAGGAGGATCAGGCCAAGGTGCAGAAAGATGTAGTTTTTGATGTTGTAAACAGGTTTCGGGGTCTCCATTCAGGTTCAATGTTGTGCCACCATCGTGAAGACCCAAATGCAGTCGAAATTGCAAGTGTTGCAATTTTACGACGCTACAACTACAATATTTGTTGTTTGATTATCTTTATATCTTGAGTGGATGACTTTCAAATTTTGCCTCCAAGTTCAAGTTCACCTAATTTCAGAAAAAAAAGTGTTCACTTCTACCTCCTTTTTGACCACCATCTTTGTGCACTTGCCCCACAACTATTTGACAAAAAATTAAATTTAGCATTAATCAAGTCACACACATATATATATATATATATATTTAATTGTTTAGCCGAAGTGTTGGTTATACCCGTGTGATAAGATACATGCCAACTATCAACATAATTAATAGATTTCTCTGCAAATTCTACTAGAAACTTCTTTTCAAATCCATTTATTTTAAGCTTGACACAACATAGAAAATGAAAAAACATAAAGATTGGCCAACCAAGAAAACAATATCAAGTCCCCTACAAATTGATTACCCACAAATGTACTCTTGCCTTGTAAAGATGAACTTGAAGTAGCTACATTCTACCTCTAAAACTTTGGAAAATTTTCAAGCAATTGGAAGACATCTTGCAATCAATTTTTTTGCAGCCAGTATTTTCATTAGCCTACAATGGACTAAAGCCCTCCTATGAATTCATATTTCACCTCTTTAATCTCCATGATGTCATAATTGTCGATCTCTTTCACCATTCCTCACAATCACAACATCCAAACGTATAGCTGCAGATTGACAAACTTGTAAAAAATATAGTTAGAAACCATCTTACTTAGTAGTTTTAACAAACAACAATAAGACCAAAAAAACCAAATTATGCCAATGCCTCCAAAAAAAAAAAGTTTTCAAGGATTTTTTAATTATATGAAACAATATTTCATGCAACAATGCATGTGAGGGAAAATGCACTTTCATCAGCTTTTGATAACGCCGTAATTTTCTTTTTCTTCCAACAATTACAACTGCAACATCTATTTATGATTTTACTAAAGGGGCAAAAATTTATTAAACATAGATGGAGATTACAAAGCAAGAATGGTCAATAGGTTTGCAAATAATAATAAATTATCCATTCCTATCTTCCTCAACTAATTACTCTAACATATGAAATAAATCCAAAGACAAATAGAACATTGCATTTTAAACTAGAAAATAATTACATGATAAAATGTTAATTAGAATCAAAATAAAATTGATTTATTAAAAAAATTGAATGCCACAATAATTGGCTACGACCTAGTTAATATAAAATGATATTTGATTTGTCTCCTATATTTTAATATCAACACCAATAATCCATTAGAAAAGACTATATGGAATCTGCCATGTATTGATAGTGTAGGGAAGCTCTCATCTATGTAGATGATTAAAACAAAAAATGTGAATTATTATATGTAATATAAATTTAATCTTTTATAATTTGGAATGGCTTTATTATTATTTAAGAATTCATTGTTCACAGAATCTTGTGAGATTTGTAACAATTTCTATTATTTGGTTTTTATAATTATTTTGTCAATATCATTAAAATGATTTAATTTACTAGTATCTCTAATCATGTAGACATTTCACAGGTAAGAGGCATAGTAAGTGAATGCATAGACATTTCTCAGGTTAGTTAGTTAAATATTTCTAATTACTTGATCAATCCTTCTAACTGCATTTATCTTTTTTTTTAATCGGTAAAGGCAAAGCCGAGATTTATATTATTTTGAATTAATTACAGTATCGTCATAGCTGAGTGGCATAGCATAAAAAACCATTCTCAGCAATTCCAACAAAAAATGGTTTCCAAATAGGCAGAAAACCATAAGCATTATGATTTATACTTTTTTTTAAAAACCTAACGAAATTATGCAGTCTTAAGATAATAAAACTAAAAAATTTTAGATGGTAGATTCCCAACTGTCTAGATAACAAAGATTTTAAACATAGATAAGTAGCCAAAATAAACTATAGACAGTCTTAGATTAAGGTTCAAGAAAAAAATTTCACAACACCAAATAAGAAAGCCTAGCTTGCACTGGAGGGTTCAGATTAGGACAGATCAATTCTCACTCTCCCACGACCTCTGCCTACAAGGCGGCCATGACCACAACAAAGCCCCGATGACCTCTCCTTGATCCAGCCCAACAATTTTGATCGGCTTGGGGCTCTTTGTCTACAACTTTCAGGGGAAGGATTCCATTGAGTCTTGCAAATTGGAGGAGGTCTTCCTCTCTGTCCTGAACCTCTGGGTTTTCTCCTAGGAACCACCATTTGAGGTAGCTCAGACCAACTCTAGCAAAAACCCTGTGTCTGTCCAAGTCTTTCCCTTTCAAATCCGACAAGAAAGGATAATATTTGATGAGCTCTCCATGGGCATTGAATAGTATCCGGTTGCTTGGCCGAGGAGCCCCAGAGTCGTGGAGGGCCTTATTCAAAATCTCTTGAAATTCTTGAAGGATTTCCTTAGTAAAGAGCTCCTTAGTGAGGCTCCATACGACTTGCTTAGGTAATTTTTGGTCCAGCGGAGAAGCCACAAATCTGGATGAGATATTGGTGTTTTCTCGTGGATACTCATCCCTATTCAAATGGCCGCTACCCATAATCATCTTTACTACTAGGATAACAGGAGGGTCTGAGGGAATGAGGAGATGCTTCAGTCTCAAATCTGTGATCTTTCTGAAAGAAACCTAGCGTGTGGAGGTCGAGAAGGAAATGGGAGTGTCTGCTCCAAAGAATGAGGAGGGCCTTGGGTAAACACTCATAATGAATCCAAACGGAGCCTCAGTCGACATGGTTGATCAAAGAAGGAAACCACATAAGAAAAAGACCAGAATGAACTATGAAATGGTTTTTGCAAGATAGGAATGAAAGCGGCTTGCAGAAAATGCTAGGACAAGATCATCGGGCGCTCTTCTCAACACCTAATAATGAGGAACGAGTTTGCATTAATATCTCCAGCGAAGGTGGTAGAGAATAATTGTCCTGGGCAAGCCAAAACTCCCAGGTGCAAATGAAAAGAATAACCTGTGGATAGCGCATACCTTGGGTACAAAATGACGGCTCAAGCCAGCTGGATCTTCAGGAAGCCCAATTAGGAGAAAGCTTAGTTAGGTTAAGCGTTACGTTGGCAGAAAATGGACCAAACCCACCAATAAACCCAAGGTAAAGTGGAAATTAAATTCAAAATTAATATAGCTGTTAACCCAAGACTGCCAAAGGTATGCGTATAAACAGTTGCTTTTAAAATTAATAAACAACTAAAATCTGCCCACCTCATTCAAGATGATCTAAAGCATTTTTCAAAGACCCTAAATGGACAAAACCTATTGATTGATCTGATCTTATTTACCACTAGACCGATCACTCTACTCCCACCTATGAGTGAAAGTTCCTTGAGCTGTTAGTTTTGATAAGGCATCTGCCACTGCATTTGATTCTCTGTAGATATGTTTAGCTTCATAATGCTCAATTCTGGTCAAATTTTTTAATATTTTATCTAAAATTGCTTGAAGTCTCCAGTTTGGAGTTTTTTTCTTCCTAATTGCATTAATTGCTATCTCTGAGTCTCCTTCCACTGAGACATTTCTTAAGCCATGGTTGATGCAGTCCATCAAACCAAGTTGGAGAGCTATGAATTCTGCCATATTGTTAGTGTTTGGTGGAATCAACTTTGCCATTTTCCCCATGATTGCTCCTAAGTGATCTCTGATTACATAACCTATTCTAGAGGGACCTGGGTTACCTCTGAAGGCCCCATCAAAGTTTAATTTTATCCAGTCAGGCTTTGGAGGGGACCAGGTTGCATCTTTTCTAGAATTGATTTTTTGACCAAAGGATGGAGGAATTCTGATCCCTTGTCACTTTTGCCTGATACTTTCATCCCATGAAGAGAAGACTTTGGACTGGTCCAAAGAAAAGGCTATTTTGTAGTTGATTGAGTCCACTATTGCCGATTCAATTGAGTTTAGAACTAATTCTTGCCTCCTAGATTTGCCTTCAAATAACCTACGATTCCTTTCTTTTCAGATTTTCTAGACTAAGCATGATGGGGACACTTCCATAATTTGACTCAGGGAGCTCTCCTTAAGTGGAAGGGGCCAACTTTGGAATAGAGACTTGATGTCATTCTACAGGGAAATAAACAAAACCAGCTTAGCACAGAGCCATCTCCAACATTTAGAAGCAAAGGGGCAATTCAATAGAAGGTGATGCATTGAATCTGACTGTGCTTTGCACAAAATGCATCTTGATGGTCCTTCATAACCCATTCTTGTAAACTTATTTGCAGTTAGATTTTTTTTTTTGAAAGGCTAGCCATGCGAAGATGCTTGCTTTTGGGATGATTTTGGGGCTCCAGAAAAGATTCAAAGGGATGTCTTGCTTGTCCTGATTTGCAAGACTGGCCAGAACTCTGTATCCATCTTTTGAATTATACTGTCCTGTTTTGGATGGCGCCCAGATCAAGGAGTCTACCCCTCTTGTGGTGCTGATATTTCTTGCTTCTGGTTGTTCTAGGAGTTGGTCTAGATCTTCCCTTGGGATTGACAAGCCCTCCATTGATTTCCATCTCCAACTTTGGGAATTCGATAGGTCATCCATTTCCAAGTAATCTGTAACTCGGGAACCCCAATGCTGTTTAAACCAGTATTCTGCAACAGGAATATTAGTGGAGTTTGCCAGAGGTGGATAGCCACCCCAAGAGTCCTCCCAGAATAGGCTAGATGATCCATCACGAGTATCCCAAGAGATTGATTCTGAAACTAGATTTCTATAGGAAATGATGAAATTCTTGGTTCTAGACCCCTTGGAAAAATTGCCTATTCTGACAATGTTGAGATGGTCCTGATCTAGTAGATACTTTGTTGCCAGCATTCTAACCCATGTTGCATTGGGGTTTTTTAGGAACTTCCAGACTAGTTTAGCCCCTAGGGCTATGTTTTGCAATTTAAGGTCTTTGATGCCTAGGCCTCCCATTGTCCTGGGCTTGATAATTTTATCCCAAGCTATTAAGGCAATTTTATGCTTCTCCTCAGTATTTTGCCAAAAGAAATTTCTCATCTTCTTAATTATGAAAGAATTAACACTAGATGTTAAGGATGATATGGATAAAAGATAAATAGGAAGGGCCAAAACCACTGTTGGATCATCACTAGCCTTCCCGCCCAAGAGAGCCACTTGCCCTTCTAGGAGTTTGCATTTTGTTCCACTTTTAGTTTTAAAGGATCCCAAAATTTAGAATTCCTTAGACCTCGGTCTATTGAAATGCCCAAGTGAATACAAGGGAGAGATCCTTCTCTGCAGTTTAGAATTTTGAGAATTTTGGTCTGTAATAAGATTGGAGTAGTGAAAAAATAAACTTTAGTTTTATCTTTGTTTCTTAATTGACCTGATGCCCTTTCATAAATTTCTAGTATCTGATTAAGATGGGAAACTTCCTTAACTTTTGCTGCCCGCAAGAGAAGGTTATCATCTGCAAACTGCTGGTGTGTGACTACAAAATATTTTGTTACTTTGATTCTCTCTAAGAGACTATTAGTATGACTAGCTTTGATTGCCCTTCCCAAGGCCTCCCTCATTATGATGTAGAGAAAAGGAGATAAAGGGTCTCCTTGCCTGATATCCCTTGAAGAGGAAAAGAAGCCCGTTGGCTTTCCATTTATCAAAATTGAAAATTTAGGAGTTGATATGCATTCAAATACCCAGTTGATCCATTGATTATCAAAGCCAAATGCTTGCATGATTTTGCAGAGAAAGCACCAATCTACACTATCATAAGCTTTTGTTATGTTTAGTTTTATTATCATACCTGGCCTGTTTGTGCTTTGAAGAGTGTGGATTGATTCTTGCGCTATAATCACCCCATCAAGGATTGAGCGATCAGGGACAAATCTTGTTTGTTCTTCTGAAATGATGTTGTCCATGAGAGGCTTCAATCTATTAGTCATAACTTTTGAGAGAATTTTATAAACTGTGTTGCATAAGGAGATGGGCCTATAATCTCCAAGATTTTATGCCTTCTCCTTCTTTGGAATGAGTGCTATGAACGTGTTGTTTACTTCTTTGAGAATATTCCCTGATCTTCTTGAGCACTCTAGACCTTTTGAGAGGTCCTGTCCTAAGATATGTCAGCATTTCTTGAAGAAGTCCGCAGGAAAGCCATCGAGGCCAGGTGCCTTATGAGAGGGGAGTTGGTTTAGAGCTTGGAATACTTCTTCCAACTTAATTCTCTCATTTAGCATTTGATTTTTCTCGTTTGATATGATCTTGGGGATCCCTGCTAGAAGCTTTTTTTGTTCCAGCAATTGAGATCCTTCATTGTTGTTTAAGAGATTAGAATAAAAGGAGATGATCTCTTTCTTTATTTCCTCTAGATCCTCTGAGATTTGGTTATGCTTAATTTGCAGTTTTGATATCCAATTCTTGCTTCTTCTGAGTTTTGTTACGTTATGGAAGAACTTGGTGTTTTTATCCCCCATTCCGAGCCAGTTCTCTCTAGACTTTTGCTTCTAAAAGATTTGTTCTTTAGAAAGAATGTCTTCATACTCCAAGAGGAGGGTCCTTTCCTATTGAAAGGATTCTTGATCCATTCCCACCGAGATGATCCTGTCATTAAGAGATGCTAATCTCTCTTCTAGTGATCTTTTTGTTGAGGATATGTTTTTGAAGTGCTAAGAATTCCATTGGAGCAATTTTTGCTTAACTAATTTTAGCTTTGTGATGAAGCAAAATAGTTTTGATCCCTCAAATGATCCTTCCTTCCACCAATTTTCTATCAGGGTGAGAAAAATTTGGTCTTTCATCCACATATTTTCGAACCTGAATGGAGTCCTGGATATTCCCTGAGTGCCTTGCAAAGAAAGAAAAATGGGGTAATGGTCTGAACCTGAACAAGGAAGGACATTATAGGAGGGAGTGAAGGGAAAGAGCCTCAAGTCCCCTTGCCAGAAGAATCTGGCTATTTTTTCTGCTATATTACTGAATCTTTTTCTTTTGTTTGTCCATGTGAAGGTGTCTCCTAAATCTATTTCCAAAAGACCATTTCTTTCAATCCAATCATTGAAGTCCTTCTGAGAACCACTTGGGTGGGTGATTCCTCTCCTTTTGTCTGAAGCACTCCTGATAGCATTGAAGTCTCCCCCAATGAAGACTTGTTTCTTATCTGAAGTAGACAAGACTCTATCTAAAGAAGACCATGTGAGTCGCTTTTTGTGTGGGGACACTAGGCCATAGGTATTTATAATAAAGAATGAAGTGTTTGTTTGAAGATGAGTGATTTTGGCAAGAAGCCAATTCCTGCCAGATGCAATACCTTCAGCTTTGACTTGAGAAAACTTCCAGATTATCATTAATCCTCTAGATGCTCCTTCTGAGGCTACTGTCAATTGAAGAGATGCCTGGAACAGAGGGATAATTCCACTTCCAAAGGAAACTGCTTGCTTGTCCTCCAGATTTAGTTTCTTGCAATAGGATTAAGTTTGCACCGACCAAAATAATCCTTCTTTTGATCACCCTCTATTTGTTAGGGGCATTGAGGCCCCTAACATTCCATGATAGGATTTTCATTGTTGTTCAGGAAGGGGATTCCCCTTTCCTACTTTCCATAGATCCGATAGTTTAGATTGATTCTCTGCCGCTCCATCCTGGGATCTAGCTTCTATGAATGATTTGCGGCCCTTCTTGGGAGGGGAAGAACCAAAGTCTATCTTCTCCAGACCCTCATGAATCTAGTGTAGCCCTAGTTTCCTTTTTTCCTTAATCTGAGAGTATAGAACTGCAAGGGGAGTGTCTAAGATTGAGTTCGGGTCCTCCTCTCCTATCATGAGATTCTGAGCATTCTGCTCACTAGTCAAATCCAAACTATTAGACCCTAAAGGTGGAGAGAAAAGAAAAGGGAAAGGGATTTCCGTCGAGAGGTTAAAATGTTGATGGGAAGGGGAAATATCTAAAGAAGGAGAAATCTCTCCTTTTGATAAGTGTGATTCATTATCCTCCTCCAGATCAGCTTTAAGATCTTCTTCAATAACTTCCTCTTCCTATAAGATTTTTGACAGATGTATATTTTTGCTTTTACTAGGTTTTGTTGGCTAGAGGGATCCCCTAAGTTTCTTAGGCTTAAAACTGCTCTTTCTTTTGGAAGCGTTAATTGAAGGTTGGGAAAATATATTGAATGCCCCTTTGCTTAGGGAAGGAGTTGTTTTTTTACCAAACAAACTTCTGACGGCCTTTTGGGATTGAGGCTTAGCAATTGGTGATAGAATGAGATGGGGACAACTCAAAGGAGAGGGCAGGGAGCCTTGAGAAACCTGAGCTGGAATCGATTGGTTCAGGCCTCCTTATTTATCTCTTGGACAAAGATTATCTATTAATTATCAAAGCAATTACATTTATTTTTGTCAATCATCTTCTTTAAGTTTATCATAGGACTTGGGATACTTATAAATCTCCACTTCCATGTAAAATTTGTTTGTGAAACTTCTTTTTAAATCTGTTGTCTGTTTGCCTGTTGTGGGTGAAGAATTTTGTTCATTGCTAACAATGACTGCGAAGAAGAAACCTCTTGTTTTTATTGGAGGAGGCTTCACAGTGACAGATTCATCTACTGATCAGATTGTTTTCAGAGTGGAAGGCAAGGGACCCAGTTCACAATACAGATTAGTTCTTATGGACTCTCTGGGCAAACCTCTTCTCACATTGCACAACAAAGTAATACCATTGTTTAAAATGCTTTCCTGTCCTTGATCTACAAATTACCCATTTCCTAGATGTATCATAAGCTAAGAAATTTTGCCGATATGTTTATTTTTAGTTCAAAGAATTTATTTTCTTTTTGTATGTAATTCAACCAACTTATTGTGTAAAAGGGTTTTGCAATGTGCAACCATTGGTGGGGATTCAGTGGGGAGAAATATGATGGGCAGAAGCCCAATTTCAGTGTGAAAAAACCATTGACATTCAGAAAGAGTGGGGATATGGAGGTATTTTTAGAACCCAACACAAGAAAAAAGTTAGCTGATTATACAGTCAAAGGGAGTTATAAGGAGCGTTATTGTAAGATCTACAATGGGTCTACCGCAATAATTGCAGAGGTATTTTTTCTCACCAGAGGATTTTACTGTTTTTGATCATGGTAAACTTTGTTTTATTGGATTTATGAGTCTAAAAAGTCAAAATTCATATAGAAAACAAGAAAAAAGACCCTATGACAATCTAAAACAACAGAGACATCAAGAATCAATACAACCAGTCGATTATTGTTAGTTGATCTACTTTAATGATCAATTGGCTATTCTTAGGACATGTCTTTATGAGTTTTACACATAGATCAAGTATTAGTTTTTTTAACTGCTTTGATGGTTCATTATTGAGCATGATGAATCGAATTGAACTTATGAGTTGAATTTTATTTTGCAGGTGAAGAGCAAATTTGATGTCCTGTTGTCCAAAGATGTTTTCAGTATTTGTAGTGAAAATGGGGGTTGATCAAGCTTTTATCATGGGTTTGATTGTGATTCTGCATCAGATTAGCAGAGAAAATGATGAATTTTATGCTTGAAATTGGTGCTTAGCTAATGACAAAATTTGACCAGAAGTTTTGAGCTTTTATGTCTTATTATCAGTAATTACCTTCTTTCTTCCACTGTATGGGCTTGGATAATGTTCTTTTTTTTCTCATTATTATTAGAAAATGTTCCAAGATAGCCACTACTCTCTTTTTTTTTCATTTTGTTTTCCAGATTTCAAGCTATCCCCTGTTCAAAATGTTGAATAATCATATCTGTATCCACAATAAGGAGTTTAAATTTGATTGAATGAAGGTGGGGAATGCTATTTGTGAGGTATCATATTTAGATCTTCTTGCATATCCTCTCCGTTTTTCTTTCAAATGCTATACATCTTGTTCATAGTTTAAACCTTTTAAGGTTGCTCTATCACAAATATGTTTATGACTATTTTAGATAACAACCAATTACAATTAGCTCTTTTTTATCACGACACCCTCGAAGACCAATCTTAAATTAGGGGAGTCTTTTAGAGGTTCCAGATTGAAACACTATTACTTTTGATCTACAAAATGACTATCCTCTGGCCTTAAAAAATGCTTTGGTATAGAAGGCAAGTATAATTTTCAAAGCCATGGGAATCCTGTAAAAACATCTTCCCAAACACCCGATAACCAGTCTCACGATCCTCAGAATCAGTAATCGTATCTACAACAAATGCCTTGTGTTGAGTAGGGGAAGAGCACCAATAGTTGAGCATGTACCAATTATTGTGAGGGTTGTTGATACCTTTTGTTCCAAAAACTAAACAAATAAAACCTATTGTTTGAAACATAAAATATCAATTTTTGTTAGGAAATGTACCAATAGTTGTTAGGAAATGCACTAATATTGTAAAAAGTAACCAATCAGGTGATGCCATATCAGCTGCACAACTATTGGGGCCTCTTTTGCATGCCTATTGGTCTCACCTTTTTTGGGGGCTATTTTGGACACCTTGGCAAAAAGCATGCTGATGTGGCACCATACTTGATGATGTGGTGCTGAAAGCTTAGTTATAAGTAGGGGACTTGCCAAGTAAGCTACTGCAAAAAATTGGGAGTGATTTGAAATTTCCACGTAGGATTTTGAGAAGCGTGAAGTTAGGGTGCTCAACTACCGGTGCTCTTCCCCTAATAAGGGTTGTAATTTACCGAGTAATGAGCAATTTATATCAATATAATTTAATTAATCATATCAAATTTGAAATCAATTCAATTTTCCTACCCATTGATCAAATTAATGTTTCCATTTTAGATTTAGGATTTAGGGTTAATTTAGGGTTCATGCTGATATAAAGTTAAGATTTTTGTAACTTTTATGTAAGGCTCAAGGTTTAAAAATGATATAAAGTTAGGGTTTTGTTTTAAATTTAGGGTTAGGGTTTATATTTGCATTAAGTTAGGGTTTTCATTTTGGATTTATGTTTTAGTTTAGTTCAAGGTTTATGATGAAATCAAAATTTTGTTTCATATATGCATGTACATACAAATATAAAATATTAAAAAATATATACTCATATAAATAAATTTTTTCTAAGAAATAATATTAAAAATTGAAGGTTGAATAGCTACCTCAATATGGGGCCATAGAACATCAAATAAATATCAACAAGAACTTGAAGGCTAGCTCAAGTAGTGAAGATGACTTGATGAAGTTGATTCAAATGAAAGAGTCATTTAAAAAAATGGTGACATATGTATTTTTTTTATTTTAATTAGTTTTAGTTGTAACTCTTCTACCCAAATTTAATCAATTGGAAGAGTTTTGGTTAAATTATTTTAATTCAGAATTTTGGGTTTGCTATTGGGTACAGATGGAAGGGTCCAAGTGAATGGCCGCCTGGGGGTTCCGAGGACTCTCGGCAAGAGCTGGCCAATATTATTGCTTCTTGTAATTGTAGTTCTTTGGAAGGTCCGCATATTCTGGCTTGGGGAAGTGATTCTTCTAGGAAGTATTCTACTGTTGCTGGCTATTTAAAGTTACTTCATCAGATTCATGGGGATGAAGAGGTGACCTAGTGGAAGCAAGTTTGGAATAGATTTGCTTGGCCTAAATTTAACTTTTTCTTGTGGTTGGTGGTTCTGAACCGTTGTCTTACTTGGGATAACTTGTGTAAGTGCGGCTCTTGTGGACCTTCTATGTGTTTTCTTTGTTGTAGTAGTGAGGAGACAATCTCCCACCTTTTCTTTCAATTCTCTTTCGCTAGGAGGATTTGGCACTCCTGGTGGGACTATTGGAATTGTTCTTGTTGCCATGTTTCCTCTCTAGCTTAGTTTTGGGACCGTTGGGGTCAAGCTCTTGTTAGAAATCCTTTTCTTCAAGTTACTTGGTCCTTAGGTCCCACTTTTATTATTTGGCATATTTGGCTTGATAGGAATCAACAAATTTTTCAAGATGCTAAATTGGATGTTCAACATGTGTGGTGGAAAATCCTGCACTCTATTTAGGAGACTGTTTTAGCAAAGTGTGACTTTGCTGGGGGGTGGCTCTTGGGGAGATTGATATTTGCAATCACTTTAATTTTTTTCTTCCTGACCTGGGAGCACAGCCGGTTCGACAGCTTATGAGGAATAGGTGTCATCATCCTTTACAGAAGATTTCTAGGGTGGGCCATTGGAGGCCTCCTCCTTTTGGAGTCTTGAAAATTAATACTGATGGGTCTTCTAGGGGTAATCTTGGGCATGCTGGTGTTGGCAGAGTGGGATGTGATAGCTCTGGGTAGGTCCAATTTCTGTTGTTTATCTATAAGGGTTTTCATACTAATAATTATATGGAGGCTCTGGCTATTCTAGTTGTGTTGATGCATAATTGTTCTCTTCGTTGGCAATGGATTATTGTGGAATTAGATTCCTAGGTTGTGGTGACTTTGTTAAATCGGCAGAATTTGGACTGTGTCAGTTGGCAATTGCAGTTGATTATTTGACATATTCTTTTTTTTTGTAACTCCTTTGAGTCGGTTACTTTCTGTCATATTCCCAGAGAATGGAATGGGGTGGTTGATTGCCTTACTAAATGAGCTTTTGTCTTTATGGAGGGTTGGGCTATTGAGGATATGGTGGAATTGTCTCACGTCTTGGCTCAACTGGTGGATCATGATAAGTCTTTGTAGTTTTCTCTTTGTTGGGTTGTTCGCCTTCTTTTGATGTACTTTTCTTTCTAGTTTGAATAAATTCTTACCCCTCTTTATTGTCAAATTATTTTTCTCACATAGCTACTACATGATTTTGGCTAAAAACATTTTTGGACAAAAATATTTAAAAATTGTTGGCCAGAAGTGGGAGAGAACTATGAACTTTCACCCATATATACCATTCATTAGTGATTTCTCAAGCCTAAGAGGGATTCCATCAAGAAGAAGAATAAACAATGGTTGCTACAAGAACTTTAGAGTGTGCATTCAATTTACTTTCTCTAGAGAGACATTGGGCAACCAAGTAGGTAGAATTCTTTTCAACTATATAGATCACAAATGTAGAGAATTTGAATTGAAGAAAATAGTGAATAACCCAAAAAAATAATATATACATATGTTGAATCCAATTCCAATTTTAATACACCAATCATTAAGATATTGAATATTTAGATTGCATTACAACGTTAGACCTTATGCTGCTAAATACTAAAACTAGAGGTAAAATAAAAAGTAAATAAGAATGCCATAGAATTATTAACAAGAGATTCATCTGAGGGTTAGAAAGGAATCAATAACAAAATATCTATTGAACAATTGTTGTAGTTAACCTATAAGAAAATCAATACTCTTAATAAGGTCTCTAAAAGTTGAATCTACCAAATGACGACCAAATTCTCTCATAACGAAAAATTTGAAAAGAAGAAAGAGGGCATCCTCTTTGATAGATCTAAAATATTTTATGAATATTTTGATACCAATTGTGATATATTGAAAAAATATTTGTACAATCTTGTTAAAAGTAGGATAAAATCAAAAGGCTTGGATAATAAATAAGATGAAATCCCATTAAAATTTATCACGTGTATTCAAATTTAATCTTCACAAAAACATTCAATTTATGAGAAGTAGTTTGAACCCATTCTATTTCTTACCAACTATAATAATATTATCTAAACTAAAATTGGCTTCAAATGAATCTTATATGTTCAAATAGCATAGTAAATGAACACATATCCTAATCATAATTGACATAATATTTATATTACATTAATTGTATTTAATTTTACATAAATAAACCATATCTACTATAGTCATCTAATAAATGCATATATTTATTTGATTAAAAGCAACTAAGGACCAACACTACGATTGTGTGTGTGTGTGAAGTAAACAAAACGATTTAATAAACACACAAAGACTAGTGTAGATACCAACCATACATGTTAGAAGTTTGACATTTCAATTCAACACAACTCTCAATGTCAATGGAAGACCCCTTGCATGACTAGACAAGGGGGTGAGTGGAATGAGTGATCAAAAGAAGAAGGGTTGTATGTATACATCTCCACAATTATGTCACGGAGGTCTTGCCCAAGATCAAATTTGTGAGTAGCTAGCACAAAGTTCTGGTCACTGTCATCTCCCTGCAATAGATTTCACTTTAAGGCAGCATATGCACAGTAAAAATTCCTCTAAAATAACACTAAATCTAATTTTCGATTCAATAGTACTCTTGTTAAATGCTTATTAGTATAATCTATACTCGATTCAATAGTACTCTTGTTAAATGCTTATTAGTATAATCTATACCCAAGAAAGTATAAATATATTATCTTGAATAAATAATGAGAACTCATATTGAATTGCTAGTGTTTTTAATTTCTATTACTATGCATAAAAGAGTTAGTAATAGTTGATTTATTTATAATGATAAAAGATTATTCTCTTTTGACTTTGTTTTAGTTACTTAGATTCTATTGGGTTTGGCCTTATTTATGTTTTCTCATATTTGTTGTTTATTAAGATAAGTTGTCGAAGGGTCGTTATCCCTTACATTAAGATACAGTTCAACAAAAGCAAGGACCAAATATTAGACAATTATTATGATATTCATGGAAAACAAACCAATTATTTTTTTCTCATCTTTATTATGGACTTAGTCCTTCTAAAATTTGTAAGTGTAATTCTCTACCACCTTTTGAATAATGTTCTATTATGTTTTATTAATATAATTAAATAAGAAATATTGATTAAAATTTAATGAAATTCTAAATGAACCTTTTAATTTATGAGATATGATATCAGGGCCACTTCGAGATTAAACTAGTCATTCTTTCTTTGATTGTTTGATCTTGATGAGATGTTTTCATAGGTGATTATTTTTGGATGTGTGTTTCACCATATATGATCTTGCCATTACACTTAGAAATTCCCCCCCAAAAAGTGGTGTAAGGCTGCATGATATTTGGAAAAAAATCATGGACATGTGCTTTTGCAAAATTGAAATCATCTCCCTTTTCCACCCCATTGATGTCCTCCACAGTTGTTTGACATTATTTGATGTCACCACACTAATGTCTTTTGTTACGAACCTCAATAATCACAATCTCTTTAAAAAGAGATGTCGCAAGAAATTCTTATCATCGATTATTTGAAAATACTCTATTGAGCATTATTTTCCATAATCAAACTTTTCAATTGGTTTTCCAATGATGTGTCATGGAGGAATCATAAGGAATTTAGTATTGAGAGACTCTTGTACATTTGATTTGATTCATAGGTAGTGATTGAAATTATTCCCATCCTTTCCTTTCAACAGGGCCTAATGTGTTCTTAATTTTCTTGATTTTCATAGATTTACTTGAGTAAACTTTCCTGATTTTCATAGATTTTGGATTAGAAATTTTAGACAAAAGTGGTTAGTGCAACTTGTTGTTTGGTTAATAGATCTCATGGACATGCTATTATTTACAAATCCCTAAGGAAGTTTAGATAGGTAAGAAGCCCCAACTTCAACACATTACAATCTTTAGTTGTGAGGCACATGTTATTGTGCTTAAGAAGAATAGTTCAAAATGTAATTCAAACTACTTAAATATATTAAAGAGATATGAGCTTTGGAATAATGTGACAAGAAATATGGTATACAATCAAAATATTATCTATAGGGAGATAAAAATATTTTTGTATATTTGAGAAACCAAAGAAGATTTCATAGCGAATTCTTCAACTAGTACAACTAAAAATGTAGCCACCCAATGAACTAGATGTATAGGTTGGATCAAATGGGAAGGGTAGTATAGAGAGTGTAGAAAGTTCAAATGAAGAGGCATCCCAATCTTTGCTTGTGAATAGGTCCACTTGGTAGAAGAGGCAACTAGAGAGATATGTCCCACCTAATTTTAGATGTATATTTTCTTTGTCTACTAATGTTGATGAGTGTATGGCTAGTAATAAGGCAATGCAAATAAGTGATAGTGTGTCTTAGAAGTTGGCCATGGATAAGGAGATGACAACATTAAAGAAGAATAACACATGATACCTTCTTTAGTCTCTTAAGAGGATAAACTTGTGTCATGTCCCTTCTCTAGCTGCTGTTATTTTTTCTCCTAATAAGGCTTAAGTATGTTTCTTCTCCATACTTAGCCAATTTTGTAAGTTAGAGAGGTCTTTTGTTTCAATAAGTGGTGGGGACCGGTTCACTTAAGTGGCTTCCTGATTTTCAGTCATGGTTTGGGGCCAAGATAAATTAGATATTTTATGACTTCTTCCTACCTTGTGGATCAACGCTAAGGGTTATTCTTTTCCCTAATCTTATCGCCAGGTTTGAAGGTGGAGAACATATTTTAGGGTTGAGGGTTATATTGCTACGATGGAAGAAAAGGAGGTATTTTGCAATCATTATAATTTTATATTATTTTTGGTCTGCCCCCAGAACTCCATGCTAAGGAGGCAACCCTTGAGCATCAATCCTTGGATGCTACCCCAAGCAAATAGTCCCAGTCGTTGGATGCATGCTACAACAATGTAGGTGCGGTTATAGTAGCATATTTCAGTTTCAGAATTACAGTTCGTCATTGCTGAGGGTTTCAGAGGTAGTCACTAAGGCAACATTGATGATGGACAATTAAGGGTTTGAGACCATCATGGGTCCTCCTCCAGATTATTTTGTCAGCTCTTGGTATTCCTCAATCATCCAATAAGAAATAAATGATATTGTTTTCAATACCTTACTTTTGTTTTAGATAGTTTAGGCATATCTGGTTGATATCCAATAAGAAATCTATTCCAGAACTATTTGATCTATATTGAATGTAATGCTTCAATTTGATAGCATTTTCAACCCAATACCCTAGCTGGGTTATTTGAGTGGTATTAGAGCCACAAACCTTTCCAGCTTGTGGGGTTTAGTTTTATTTTTCATTGCATTTTCTTGTAACAGGGTTCTATGCACTCCAGAGGGTTAGGATTTCACAGATACAATACAATGAGTAGGTCTAGACAATGTGAAGAAGCCTTGGAGTTGAATTTGAGATGGGTGAAAGAAGAGATGGAAGTTCGCCTAGAGATTTGAATAATCAACTGGATAACTTTTCGATAGTGTTCTCCAAACAACATCAGCAAATGATGCAGCAGTTCCAGGACAGAATGATCACAACCATAGAGCAACTAAGAATTGATCATGCTCGATCAAGAAGGTCAAATAGTCATCACAATAGAGGTGAGGTTGGACAGGGAAATCAAGATAGAACCGCCTCCAATATGGTAAGAACAACTAATACAAGGTTTGATCGACCTTTACGTCCTCAATTTTAGCACGTCAAAGTGATAGAGAACCCTCTCTTGAAGCAGAGGAAGAAGAAACTCACGTCACAGTTGAGGCACAAGATGAATATATGCAGCTACCAACTGATGTAAGGAAGCTAATGAACTTAAATCAATTCATGAACCAACGTAGGGACACGACCAGGAATCGTCAGAGAAGACAAGATAGGAGGCCTAGAGGTCCAGTGAGGCAAGCTTTCTAGCCATTGGAATATAAAGATGCCTTGAATAAGATAAATATTCCAACTTTTAATGGAACTGGAGAACTATTAGCGAGATCATGGGTTCATAAGTTGGATACCTTCCTGGCACTCAAACCCATGAAAGAGGAAACAACAATACATTTTTCTACCATGCATTTGGAAGGGGTAGCATATGACTGATGGCATCATGGTCTCGTTTCCCACGATCATGTCATGATTCAATCATATGAAGAATTTGTTAATAGGATGATCACCCACTTTGACAAGAAATATATAGAAGTTTATTACAAAGAGTTAGCTCAATTGAAGCAAACTGAACAACTGGAATCATATATCAATGAATTCGAGAAGATTGCAGTAATGGTGCTCGATATGCCTCAGAAAAGGATCACCATGATATTTGTTGAAGGACTTAATGATAGATTGAAAGGCTTAGTGAAAGCTCACAGGCCGAAATCCCTTGAAGATGCCATAAAACTAGCTATGGATTTAGAAGTTTTGGCACCTTATCAGCCTCACAAAAAAGAATATAGCCCATGGAAAATTGAGAAAAATGGGCCAAATCAACAAAGGAATACAAGTTTTAACTAACCAAGAAGTATTCCTTCAAAGGCTAACTAGGAGTCTAGAAATGAGCTTAGGAGAAAGAAGTTATGCTTTTCCTGTAAAGAGCCTTGGGAACCAGGACACCACTGCCTTGGTAAAGGCAAACTTCATTTAATTGAAGTTCACTCAGAAGATGAGGATGAGTTAGAGGAAATTGTTGAGGAAGATAACACACAAGGGTTTCAAAATCCACAGATTGAATTGGAAGATACTCATGTTAGAAAAAATCCTTAGGTACCTACTCTCTTTGGAATTCCGAGAGGTAGACCTTTTCGGCTGAAAGGAGTCGTTAAGGGGCAACAAACAGTTTATTTGGTAGACAACAGTGCAACTCACAATTTAATTGATGAGGGTCTGGTCAGTAGGTATGGACTTCAAGCAAAGGAGTTCCCTGGATTTAATGTGATTGTGGTAGATGGTTTTCCCTTGAGTTGTACCCGGGTTATACCTCAGCTTAAGATTCAAATGGGAGATTATACTTTGACAAGATATTTTAATGTTCTTAGTCTCAGTAATGTGGATGCTATCTTGGGTCTTTAGTGGTTGGAATCTTTAGAGAGGTATGTGCAGAACTTCAAACAAATGAAGTTGGAATTCATGGTAGAGGGCAAGAAAATAGTGTTGAAAGATATGGCGGATGGAGGACCTAGAGTGGTCTCTACCAAAAGGATGGAGGCTTTTTTCCGTCATAATGACATTTAGTGGGCAACCCACTGTTTTTTCTCTAATAATGTTGTTACAGAAAAGGAACCAGCCTATCATGTGGATATATAGTCTATGTTAGACAAACACGATGCAGTGTTTGGAGATATTCCACTAGGACGACCTCCTGATAGAGGATTTGAGAATGTTGTTGAGCTGGAAGAAGGGTCAAAACCAGTAATAACCACTCCTTACAAACATCCTCATCACTTCAAAGAGGAAATAGAAAAGACAATTAAGGAGTTGCTGAAAATGGGTCATATTAGGCCAAGTTCTAGTCCGTTTGCTTCTTCAGTGGTGCTGGTCAAGAAGAAAGATGACACATTGAGAATGTGTATAGACTATGGAGCACTAAATAAAAGAACCATTAAGAACAGGTATCGTATTCCTAGAATAGATGAGTTATTGGATGAATTACATGGTTCAGTCTTCTTCTCCAAAATTGATCTACGGTTTGGCTACCATCAGCTAAGTGTAAGAGAAGAAGATATACAAAAACCAACATTTTGTTGTCATTATGGGAACTTCGAGTTCCTTGTCATGTCGTTTGGTTTGACCAATGCTTACGAAACTTTTTAGTCTTGCATGAACCATGTTTTCCGTGAGTAGTTGAGGAATTTTGTATTAGTATTCTTTGATGACATACTAATATACAGTAAAACATGGGATGAACATTTGCAGCACTTAGACTTTGTCCTCAGCATCATGAAACATCAATCTTTGTTTGCCAAAGCTTCTAAGTGTGAGTTTGGAATGTTGTAAATTCTCTACTTGGGACATGTGATAGGTGTTGACAAGGTAAAGGTACATTAGGAGAAGATTCAAGCAATCCAAGGGTGACCAACTCCTAAAAATATTCTTGATCTCAGAGGGTTTTTGGGATTATAAATTGCTATTACAAGAGGTTTGTATGAAGCTTTTCCCAGTTAGCTTCGCCATTGAATGATCTTACAAAGAAAGGGGATTTTCAATGGTCCACAGAAGCAAAAGTTACCTTTGAGAAACTCAAAAGTGTTATGAGTACATGTCCAGTGTTAGCACTACTGGATTTTACAAAGCCTTTCATTGTGGAGTGTGATGCTTCAGGACATGGAATTGGAGTAGTATTGATGCAGGATAGACATCCTATTGTGTTTGAGAGAAGGAATCTAGAGATCCATAAAAACTGTACTCCACCTATGACAAAGAGATGTTGGCTATCATGCATGCTTTAGCCAATTTTAGAAAGTACTTGGTGGGTGCTAAATTTACTGTTAGAACCGATCATAATAGTTTGCAATATTTTTTGGAACAAAAGGATCTTAATGAGAGGCAACAAAAATGGGTGAGAAAGATTCAGGCGTATGATTTTGATGTGGATTACATCAAAGGGAAGAAAAATGTGGTAGCTGATGCACTTTCTAGGAGGCTTATTCTCTGTTCACTTATAGAAGTTTCAGCTGATTGGAAATCACAACTGCAAGCCAAATATGCTAAGGATTCTTTTCCTTGTGATATATTGAACGGGAAGATGCATGATGACAAATTTACCGTGCTAGAAGATATAATATACTATAAGGGTAGAATCTATCTTGTACCAGGGTCCAAGTTGAAGCAGAATATTTTGAAATTTTTACATGAGACTCCCATGGTTGGGCATCCAAGTTTCTTTAAAACTTACAAATGGATTAGAGAAAGATTCTCTTGGAAAGGTCTTAAGGACGAGGTGCTCCAATATGTTCGTGAGTGCTTAATTTGTCAACAGAATAAGGCATAACATATCTTTCCAGCAGGTCTTCTACAACCCCTGCCCATTCCTGAACAAAAGTGGGAGGGTATTTCAATGGACTTCATCATGGGTCTCCCAAGGGTACAAGGGAAGGATTGCATATTTGTTGTGGTAGATAAATTCACCAAATATTCCCATTTCTTTGCCATTGCCACAGATTACTCAACGTCATAGGTTGTTGATTTGTTTGTCAAAGAGGTATTCAGATTGCATGGTCTTCTGAAGACCATTGTAAGTGATAGGGACAACAAGTTCGTCAGCTTGTTTTGGCAGGAGTTGTTTCGGTTGGTAGGGATAGAGTTGACACCGAGTACCAGTTATCACCCTCAGACAAATGCGCAGACGGAAATAGTAAACAAATGGATTGAAGGCTATCTCCAAAACCATGTTTTAGGATAGCAGTGTACATGGATAAGATGGTTGTATATGGGTGAATACTGCTACAATACAACATATCATATGACTATTGGGAAGCCCCCATTTAAAGATCTGTATGGATATGAGGATTTGTCATTCATGGACTTGGCTTTTGATAACAACAAGGTACCCCGGGCAAGGGAGACTATACTGGAGTACCAGGATATACTCAAAGCGTTGAAGGATAATGTTCTACATGCACAAAACCAACAAAAAATGTATGCGGATAGGCATAGAGTGGAAACCTTACAGGCAATCTTCCCTAAAGAGTGGTGATTTAGTATTCCTTAGCCTGCAACCTTACAGACAATCTTCCCTAAAGAGCATTGGAGCAAAAAAATTGAAACCGAGATTTTATGGACCCTATAAGTTGATTAGAAGGATTGGAGAAGTTGCCTATGAACTTGAGCTTCCCTTAGGTAGTAAGATTCATAATATTTTTCATGTTTCCTATTTGAAGAAGGTTGTGGGATAATAGACAGTTGCATCTCCTAAATTACCACCATTAGATGAGTCCGGAAGTTGGTGCTTGTACCTAAAGGCATTGTTGATTGGCGAGAGAGAAAACTGAGACATAAAGTGATCCGGGAATATCTAATTAAATGGAAGGATTTACCTTTAGAAGATTCTTCTTGGGAAGGAGAGGAAATTTTGCAACATCCAAACTTGTGATTGCTTGTGGACCAGCAATCTCGGGAAGGGAGGATTGTCATGTCCCTTCTCTAGCTGTTGTTATCTTTTCTCCTAATAAGGCTTAAGTATGTTTCTTCTCCATACTTAGACAATTTTCTGAGTTAGAGAAGTCTTTTGTTTCAATAAGTGCTGGGGACCGGTTCACTTAAGTGGCTTCCTGATTTTTAGTCATGGCTTGGGGTCAAGATAAATTAGATATTTTATGACTTCTTCCTACCTTATGGATCAACGCTGAGGGTTATTCTTTTCCCTAATATTATCGCCAGGTTTGAAGGTGGAGCGCATATTTTAGGGTTGAGGGTTATTTTTGGTCTGCCTCCAGAAATCCATGCTAAGGACGCAACCCCTGAGCATCAAGATTTGGATGTCACCCCAAGCAAACAGTCCTAGTCGCTGGATGCATGCTACAACAGTGTAGGTGTGGTTACAGTAGCAAATTTCAGTTTCAAAATTACAGTTCGTCATTGCTGAGCGTTTTAGAGGTATTTGTGAAGGGTTTCAGAGCTATTCACTCAAGCAACGTTGATGATGGACAATGAAGGGTTTGAGACCATCGTGGGTCCTCCTCCAGATTATTCTGTCATCTCTTGGTATTCCTCATGTTGGCAATATTGCATTATAACAGACAATGAAAGATTGTTGGCATTTCATAAGGATATTGAGAAGGTTGTTGATGATTATGGATATAACTGATTAAGGATGTTTACTGTCTTGATATTATTATTTTGTCATTGATGTCAAGAAATTGATTTTCTAATTCAGTATGATGTTGCCATATCTTGAGAAGTATGATTTGAAGATTATAAAGATGTTGGTAAAAGACACAGGAAAGAATATGATGAATAAGGTATTCAATGGGCAACTAGTACCGAGTCAGACAATGATGAGATCATGATGTTTTAGATTGTTTTAACATCATACATATGTTGTAAAATGTAAAGGTTAATACTATACTATGTTATCAAGCAAAGAACCTAGTCGGTAAACCCTAAGGAACCTAGTCGGTAAACCCTAAGATTATCGCTATCGGTTAATGAAGGCGGAATGTCTATCGAGTGAAGTTTAGTATTCACTGAGTTATAACCGAGTTGTTACCGAGTTGTAACCGAGCTATAATAGAATACATTAAATGTTTGCATGCATTATTTAATGAAGGAAGCTGATGAGCTGGAATTGATTAAATGATTGGTGAGTCGTGGATGAAGTTTGTTAATGAATCTAAGGCAATGGAAAGTTGGCATGAAGATCTACAGCTCAAATTGAACCGCAATACCTTGGCACAAGTTCCAAGACATATACACAAGTTCCAAGGCGGGGTAAAATGTTTTCAGATCGAAAGATGCATTGAACCTGGACAAGATCAAAGATTTGATGGCTATGATTGATCATGGGAAATGTGATCAAGGAGATTAAGCGGTTACCTAATTGTTTATAAATAGGAAACTGTTGATAAACAATGTATGTGGGCAAGTGTATGCACAGGGATGCTACATAGTGATTACCGAGCACATAAGCTTGAAGACCTGTTTGAATAACAGAGTATAGAAGCCCAGCAGATAGACAAGATTAGTTTTATGTCTAGGTTGTATTGAACAAATAGGAATCTGCTTTAGCATTTTAGATGTGAAGTTGCAGATAGATTTTATTACTATTATTTTGTGAAAGTGACAGAAAATCTCTTAACCGAGTGGACTTAACAGTCTTATTTGTAAAACCCTCTAGCAAGGTGACATTCTGATTGAGTGTTTGAAATCCTTTAACAAGGTCACTTCTAACAAGGTGAAGATCCTAACAGATCTGAGGGAAATCCCTTAACCGGGTCACATCTAGCAATGTGTTTGTAATCTTTAACAGGATTTGCTTTTAACCGAACATACTCTAGAAGAGTGTATTTCTTAGTGGGTCCGAAATCCCACAGTGGTTTTTCCCTATTTGGGTTTCCACGCTAAATCTGGTGTTATGAAGTTTATGATGTTTATATGCTTTTGAGTTTGCATGTTTGACAATTTTGGTTATATTACTGTAGTATATGTTACCGAGGTTGAATCTGATGTTTTTATGGATGATTAAGTTTGTACGATTCACCCCCACCCCCCTGACCCCCCCTCTCATCTTGTTGGCTATTGGATCTGTACTTATATTAAGTATCAGAACTATCACCTCAATCATCCAATAAGAAATAAATGATATTGTTTCCAATACCTTACTTCTGTTTTAGACAGTTTAGGCATATTTGGTTTATATCCAATAAGAAATCCGTTCCAGAACTGTTTGATCTGTCTTGAATGGAATGCTTCAATTTGATAGTATTTTCAACCCAATACCCTAGCTGGGTTATTTCAACTTGTTTATTGCAACAAGTTCTCAAGAAAATATTTAACTTTGAGAACAAAAGAAAAAGTATAAATTGATATTAATTACTAGAGATTATTCTTAAGTAAAGGCGATAAATTTTAATGACAACTTATATATATGTATTTGTTATTATATTTCACCTCATAATTGATAAAATAATATAACTACTTGGAAACTAAAAGAAGATAACTAGATGACACTAGGTAAAGAATAAAGAAAAAATGATTTGAAAGCTAGGCCTAAATAGGTCTCTCTATGGCCCCCATTTAGTCACATTATTTGGCCACTCTTCACTACAAAGAAACACCGACTCTCTTCTCTTTCCCTCATTCTTTCCTGTATGAAACGGCTAAATAAATCTCTTTGCTGTACATCATTTCGCCTTTTTTCCTTAAAAAAAAAAAGAAAAAGAAAAGAATCACACTCTCTTCTCTCTTCCATATTCGTTCTTGTACGAAAAGGTAATACCTTGTTCCTTGTTTCAGATGCAAATCTCTCCTTTTATCGTTGCCAACTCTCTTTTCTCTTTTCCACATTCGTTCGACTTGCTTTCATGTGCGATTCCACGTTTCTTTTACATACTTTCCTGTATGAAATGGGTCCACATATCACAGGATTCCAAGTTTCTTCAACCAAGTACTCACTTTACTAATCCGGTCTCTTCTTATTTTAATTCCCTGATTTCTCTTCCCTTACGGACACTCAGTTTTCTTCCTCGATCGAAAATACCTTTCTAGCCTGTCTTCATTGTTTTTCTCTCATTGCTTCTCTGTGTTCAATTTATTCTAATACAATGGCATCAACTTCTACCACCTCTGGTCCAACAGAGAGGGAGAATGCAAACACTTGTCAGGGAGTGGCGCCATCTTCATCTTCTTCTTCATCATCGTCTCGAAGCTTGTTTTCATGTTGCTTTGATTGGGTTTCTCCCTTTCTTTCATGGCGTTCAATGGAATTCAATTCCATGGCATCTACTTCGGGTACCACTGGCTGTATCCCAGAAAATGAGGGTCTTATGGGTGCTTTCCATGATATCGCACCGTATTCATCTACTTCAGGTACATCCTCAACGCTCATCCAAAAGCCCTCTTTTGATGTGTTCATTAATCATCGTGGACCAGATGTAAAAAGAATATTAACCAGCAGAATCTATGATATCCTTGATAACATGAAGATCACAGCTTTTCTGGATTCAGAGGAGTTGGAGTATGGCGATTTCTTGCCTACAACAATAGAAACAGCAATTCGTGGTGCTACCCTTCATATAGCAAATTTTTCCAGATAGATATGCAGAATCAGCTTGGTGTTTGGAAGAGCTATCATTAATGCTTAAAAGTGGCGCCAAAATTATCCCTGTTTTCTACTATGTAGAGCCTTCTGATCTCAGATATGTAGCTCATGGGAAAGGAAAGTACGCTGCTGCCTTTAATAAGCATGAAAAAAATTGTAGATATAAACCAGAAAAGCTTCAGGAATGGAAAAAGGTACTCTCCGAGGTCTCATTGTACAGTGGCGAAATCATAAAAAATAATGGGTACGTACTACACATTCAGCCTCCCTATCTTTACAAATATGCACTCTTTTTCATATCCATGTGATTTAACTTTGGCATAAACACCCGTTTATGTTTGATTTTTGAATGTTTTTCTTGTTTAGTGATGAGATGAGGCTGTTCAAGAATATTGTGAATATTGTATTGAAAGAAATACGGAATGTGCCCCTAATAGTTGCAAAACATCCAGTAGGTCTCAACGAAGCAATGAAAGATTTTGAGAATACACTCAAACTTGTCCAAAGTGATCAAGGTGTACAAATTGTGGGTATATGGGGTATGGGTGGTTGTGGCAAGACCACACTTGCCAAAGAATTATACAATAAAAGATCTTCTTCCATGGAAAGGTCTTGTTTTATTTTTGATATTAGAGAAGCCAAAGATGTGTTGCAGAACAAACAGATTCAACTCCTCAAAGGCCTTGGCGTGAATGAATCAATTGACAATATAGAGCACGGTAAAGCAATTCTTGCAAGGCATTTGAGATCTTTTAGGGTTCTCATAGTTATGGATGATGTGGATCATCTGAACCAATTGGATGCACTTTTACCTACAAAAGACAGCTTTGGAAAGGGCAGTCTCATCATTGTTACAACACGGGAACGTGAAGTTCTTACATCTTGGGGCATATGCTCTATATATAAAATGAAGGCACTTGATTCATTTAATGCCGAGCAACTTTTTTGTTGGAATGCTTTTTTACAGCCCTCTCCTCTCATTGGATTTG
Source organism: Cryptomeria japonica (assembly GCF_030272615.1). NCBI lineage: Eukaryota > Viridiplantae > Streptophyta > Pinopsida > Cupressales > Cupressaceae > Cryptomeria > Cryptomeria japonica. The sequence goes on from NC_081405.1 coordinate 545,749,145, forward strand.
AGGAGCTTGTTAAAAAGTTCATAGAGGCTTGTCATGGATTGCCCCTCTCCCTCAAGGTATTTGGAGGACAGCTATATGGGAAGTCCAGCAAATCGTATTGGGAGTCTTTGTTTCATAAAATCTCAAGAATATTGTCTAATGATATCAAAGAAAAACTCAAAGTAAGTTATGATGATCTTGACAATGAAGAGAAAGAGGCATTTCTTGATACTGCATGTTTCTTTATCGGTGAAAAGAATAGTTTGGCAATTGAAGTTTGGGATGGATCAGGGTGGAGTGGTTTGTACAGTTGGGAAAGGCTTCTAAATAAGTTTTTGGTTGAGGTTGATGATAATAATTGCATCAGAATGCATGATCACTTAAGAGATCTAGGAAGGGAAATTGCAAATCAACATTCACCCTCTCGATTTTGGTTATCCCAGCATATTGTCAATTCTGACAAACAAATAGAGGTGAGGTTACTACTTTATTTTATTGTCTAAACAAACAATGGAAAGGAAAACATTTTCTGTTTAAGAAATTTATTGACCTGTAACATATTAAACAACTATTTAAGATGAAAGTCTTGCTAATATATTAAACTCAAACTACTATGATTTTAGATTGGTAGTTTGAAAGGATTTGTAATCGTCATTCTTCATAATTATTCTTTGACATTTCCATTTACTTAATGCTTAATCTTTCTTTTTGTACAAGACTCTAGACCTTTTGAATATACTGTTTACCTTGATAGAACTTACTATTTATGCTTTATGTATTTGAACAATTAATAATTTTTTTCCATTTTTATAAAGATTCTGATTGTTTTTTCTTTTTCAGAAAATAAAAAGCATTCGAGGAATTAAGGCTGCCCCAATTGAAATTGAAGAGCGGTTGTTGTATAAAGTACGATTGTCTATGTTTTCTGTTCGAATGATGTAGGAAAGATGTTGATTAATTACTGGCTTTGCTGAGTTTTGTGGTTGCTGATGGCAGGAAGAACACTTAAGTGGGAGAATTTGGTCCCTCACCCACTCTTTAGTTGGACTAAGGCTTTTGGTGATTAGAGGAGATTATTTTACTCAAGTAATGGGTGAGGCATCAAGAGAGCTGGTCTGGCTTCGCTGGTCCGATATTGGACAGAGAAATCTTCCGACACAACTTTCATTGAAAAATTTGAGGGTTTTAGAACTATTTAGATCATTTCAGTTAGAAAAGTTGTGGGAGGCTCAGAGCAATGTCAGTAGTCTTCCTTTTCTCCTCTACTAAATCTGTATTTCAATTTGTTTTATAATTGCAGTATGTTTGATGTATGTTTCCCTGGAAGTGTGCTGCAGGCTCCCGTGCAATTAAGAGAGTTGATTATTTCTGAATGCTATGGACTCCACAGATTCCCAAACTCAATAGGGTGTCTTAATCAGTTGAAAAAGATAGTAATCAAATCTTGCAATATAGATTGTCTGCCAGAAGAATTTTGCTGTCTGCAATTGTTGGAGCACCTCGAATTACTTTATTGTGGAACGCTATCATCACTACCCAACAGTTTCGGCGATTTGAGAAACCTGCGGTATGTTGATTTTGTTGCTCTTTGGTACTTTTGTCCTCGATGACAAGAAAGAAAAAAGATGATGTGTTGGCATACACGGACATACTGACTTGGCTGACGTGTTAAGTGTTTAAAACATGTTCTTTGGAGCCATGTTGGTGACACGATAGCTCTGACTTTGCATTAATATTAATGACATCTTTGGTTAATATGGCTACGGTTTAAAGGGCATATTCCTCATGATACTTATTGTATCGAACAAGTTAATGTTTTTCTTGGAAGTTGCATTTGGCGTTTCATTTGTTTTGTTTTGGAGTCCGTCAAACCCTAACGCCGTGTGAGTCACAGTGCCGCTGGAGCTACAGAGCTCGAATCAGTTACAGAGAATGGTGCGAACAATGGTTTCATTCAAAAGATTAACGGTTGACTGGTTAGTTTATTTGTTCAGTTTGCGTTTAACAGGTATGGTTCTTGAAACACATGATTTAAGAGATTCTGTTTACCTTGGTTCGAATTTTTTAGTTATGCAAAATAAAAATAAGGAAGTGGTTGTGCTTTATTTTTGTTTTTCATGACTGGGAAATTAAAATGTCTTCCGTTTCTACTGTTTCCGTTGCACAGTTAGAATCAGTTATTTGTTTTTCAGTTTACAAATCTTGTAAGTTAACAGGTTATTTAAGATGAAAACGGGATTCTTTCTGGGTGTGCATAAAAACAGATTGACAAATCAGTCTGTGAGAAGAAAAAATGGAGAAACACAGTGCCATAGTTTGAGTGTGAACAAAGTTCTAACATTAAAACAGAGAAATACAGTGCCGTGTTTTGAGTGTGAACAAAGTGGAAGCGTTAAACAGTGCCGTAGTTTAACAGAACCAGCCGAGGGTTTCTTGAGAATCAATACTCTGTTTTTGTTACAGAGTATATGAGGCTTCATTGAATTGAAACCATATTATTCAGTGTTTATTGATTTGAAGTCATACAGTACAGAGTATTTGAGGTTTTATTTGATTTGAAATCGTATTGTTCAGGGTTTGTTGATTTGAAATCATACTGTTCAGAGTATATGAGATTTTATTGATTTGAAACTATATTTTCAGAGATTGGATAGTGTTGAAGAATATTATTGCAAAATTTTCATATGTACAGACTGATAAAAATATTTTCGCTCCAATCCCCGATGGTTTTGTGACTGCAAGAATAAAGTGCATGCATAAAATCACCAGTGGTTGTAGCTCGAGTTGAAATATACATTGATAAGAAGAGGGGTTGGTGCTCCTTGAGGCCTTGTGGTTTCTAAAACATGTGAACTGAGTTGGTGCTCTTTTTGAATTAATATAAGGGATCTTCCGAGTGGTTTTTCTACCCCAAGAGGGTTTTCCACTCATGCAAAATATTGTGTTATGTTGCATTGTCGTGTTTCATTCTGTTTACTAGTGTATGCTCTGATACATCATATTCTAGTCCTCTTTATCTCATACTCTGTTTAGTTGGATATATGTAATGCAATATTGAAAGTATTTTTAATGTTTCAAGTTTGTGTAATATTTTTAATACCATTTTAACAAGGTCTGAATCAGATGTTTTAGTTGGTTCAATGGTATACTTTATGCTGCATTAATGTACTCCTTCAAAGTGTTAAGTCTCAGCCATCTGTTCACACTGTGAATTAAAATTGTCAAGATCCATAAAAGTATAACTCGTTAAAATTTTGTCACACTCTGATTCACCCCCCCCTCTCAGAGTGTTTTCCACTTCCAACAAGTGGTATCAGAGCATAGGGTCCCTCATATAGGTCTGTCCTAGGGATTGTTCCTGGTCACTTGGAAGTTTGTTTTATGGCTCAAACTCAGGAAGGTGCTTCACTTTCAAGAGCTCCTCTTTTTGATGGAACTGATTATGTGTTCTGGAAAATTAGGATGGAAACTTATCTCATTTCAGTTGATCTTAATGTGTGGAATATTGTGATCACAAAATATACAGTTCCTTCTATTATTCCTACTGATCCTGATGATAAAACCAAGTATGAGTTAAATGCCAGAGCCAAGCATGCTCTCTTATGTGGTCTCACTAAAGATGTTTTTGTTAAAGTCATGCATTGTTCTTCTGCTTATGATATTTGGAAAAAACTTGAAACCATTTATCAAGGGGATGCTAAGGTTAAGGAGTCTAAAATCCTTACACTCAAAAATCAGTTTGAATCCTTAAGAATGAAAGAAGATGAAACAGTAGCAAGTTATTTTCTTAGAGTTGATGAAATAGTTAATTCCAGAAAGGGTCTTGGTGAAGATGTTGAAGAAAAGGAGGTTGTCAATAAAGTGATTAGAACCTTGTTACCCAAGTTTGAAACTAAGGTTTCAACCTTAGAAGAAAAGAAAAGTTTTTCTACCATGACACTTGATAATCTTCAAAGCATTCTTACTGCCTATGAGATGAGGATAGGTAATAATCCTTCTTCTTCAAAAGAAACAGCTTTTAAAGTAGAAAAGAAAGAAGAACCTGATAGTGACGCTGAACTTTCAGATGCTATAGAAGCCCTTTTTGTTAGAAAACTAAAAAAGAAATATAAGGGCAAATTACCTTTTAAGTGCTTTAATTGTGGTAAAGCTGGACACTTTGCTGCTCAATGTCCTTTAAGTGATCAAAACAGCGAAGAGGAAAAACCAGAAAAATTCTACAAAAAGAAAATGTGGAATCCTAAAAGGAGATTTAATACCTTCAAGAAAAAGAAGAGTCTTTTTACTAAAGAAGACTCTGGAAATGAATCAGATGATTCACCTTGTGAAGGTGATGAAACTCTATTTATGGCAGAATTAGAAGATGTAACTAGCAAAACAGAAAATGAATTTGAAGATCTAGATCAAGGAGAAATAGATCTTGAAGGAGAATTGCTTTGTGCCTTAAAAGAAATAAAGAGGTTAAAGAAACTTGTAGCTTCACATGAAAATTCAAATCAGATTTTACAAGTTGAGTTAAATGATGCAAATTTAGTGACTTCAAACTTGAAGTCCCTTCTTGAAGAAAGAGAAAAGAAAATTGAAACATTAGAACAACAGTCCACAAAACTTCAAAAACAAATTGAACAGTATGAAAGTACAATACATCTAAATGATATCTTGAGCAAGCAAAAATTGCATAAAGATTTGGCTGGTTTAGGGTTTGATAAAGCTGAATCATCAAGACAGAACACTAAGCCTGCAACTAGAAAATCATTTCAGACTTCTAACAGAACAAAACCTTTTAGGTTTGGCTTCTTTCATGGATACTGTTTCTATTGCAATAGGTTTGGTCATAAGGTTAATACTTGCAGATTTCTGCAGCAAAGATCTCCTATGGTTGGGTACAATCAAGGATATGACTTTCCAAAAACAGTAAAGTGTAATAAGTGTAACACTTTTGGGCATACTACTTTACAGTGCAAAACAAAGGCAAGTCCTAATAAAATATGGAAACCTAAGTTTGTAACTGGTATTGAGCAATCAATGATAGTGCAAACTGCATTTTTCTCAAATAAGAAATCTTTATGGGTGTTGGACAGTGGCTGTTCACACCATATGACAGGAGATAGAAATAAATTTCTGCATCTTGAAGACTTTAATGGTGGCTTTGTACGCTTTGGGGATAATTCAGGAGCTTATGTTCGAGGTAAAGGTACATTATTGCTAAATGATGATACTCCTATTCATGATGTGTACTTTGTTGAAGGGTTAAAGCACAATTTATTGAGTGTCAGTCAAATTTGTGATAGTGGTTACAGTGTATCTTTTAGTTCTCAAGACTGTACTATCAAAAATAAATCTGGTAAAACTGTTGCTGCTGGTTTGAGAACAATTGGCAATGTCTATAGTCTTCTTGATTCCACTGACTATGAGAATAATGAAGGCATTTGTCTTATGGGTCAAATAGAAGAAAATTGGTTATGGCATAAACGCCTAGGACATATAAATTTTGACAATCTGGTTAGAATCAGTAAAAATCAGAATGTTAGAGGTTTGCCTATTTTGAATAAACCATTCAATTCAGTTTGTAAAGCATGTTTGAAAGGAAAGCAAACAAAAGTGTCTTTCAAACCTAAAGAACATTCTTCTACTAGACCATTACAGCTTGTTCACACAGACTTATGTGGTCCTACAAGGACACAGTCTATAAATGGTGAAAAATATTTTATGCTTTTTGTTGATGACTATACCAGAATGGTATGGGTCACTTTCCTTAAACACAAATCTGAAGCATTTGATAGGTTTAAGATTTTCAGAAAAATGGTTGAACGAGAATCTGATCTAAAGTTGAAATGCTTGAGATTAGACAAGGGTGGTGAATTCACTTCACAAGAATTCATTGATTACTGTGAAAGACATGGTATTAAGAGACAATATGCTGCTACTCGTACACCTCAACAGAATGGAGTAGTTGAGAGAAAAAATAGAACAGTCAAAGAAATGGCTCGCACAATGCTTAATGAGGCAAATCTACCAGACAGATATTGGAAAGAAGCTGTACACATAGCTGTTTACATTTTGAATCGTGTTCAAATCAGGGTAAAATCTACCTTTACTCCTTATGAACTTTGGTATGGAAAAGCTGCTTCTATCAAATATTTCAAGATTTTTGGTGCCAAATGTTATCTAAAAAGAGATGAAGAAAATCTAGGAAATTTTGAGGCTAAAACTGATGAGGGTATCTTTCTTGGATACTCTACTCACAGCAAAGCCTATAGATGTTTCAATAATAGACTGAATAAAATTGTTGAAACAATAAATGTAAGGTTTGATGAACAATTTTTGTTAAGTAATGATTTGCAGGATATTGAAGAAGAGGAAATTACTTTAACAAAGGTTGATCAAGTTCCTAAACCTGCAGAAACAGAAAAGAAAAATGATTCATCAAGTTATGATGAAGAAAATACAGAGAATTCAAATGCAGAGACAGGTACTCTTCATTATACACCCTCAAAAATTATAACAAAGAGACATCCTCAAAGTCAAGTTATTGGAAATATAGATGCAGGTATTTTGACTAGAAGAAGGGCAAAAACAACTGAACAAGCTCAATTGGCTGAACATTTTTGTTTGATAACTGATTTTGAACCCAAAAATGTTTCTGATGCTTTATCTAATGAATGTTGGTTAAATGCAATGAAAGATGAAATCAGTCAAATAGAGAAAAACCAAACTTGGGAATTAGTACCTAGGCCAGATGATAAGAATGTGATAGGAGGCAAATGGATTTTTAGAAACAAGCTTGATGAATCTGGGAAGGTTGTTAGAAATAAAGCTCGTTTTGTGTGTAAAGGTTATGCTCAGCAGGAAGGAATAGATTTTGGAGAAACATTCGCACCAGTAGCTAGATTAGAATCAATCAGAATTTTTCTTGCATACTCTTGCTTTAAAAAATTTAAAGTTTATCAGATGGATGTAAAAACTGCCTTTCTGAATGGTTATCTTGATGAAGAAGTGTATATGGAACAGCCGGAAGGTTTTGAAATTGCAGGCAAATCTGATTGTGTATACAGATTAAAGAAAGCACTCTATGGCCTTAAACAGGCTCCAAGAGCTTGGTACTCTAGATTGGATAATCATCTTAAAGCAAATGGTTTCACTAGAGGTGCTGTAGATAGCAACTTATATGTTAAACTTGAAGGTAATGATGTCCTAGTAGTTGTAATATATGTAGACGATATCATTTTTGGCTGTAATAATGACTCTTTATCCAAAAAGTTCTCTAAAATCATGGAATCTGAGTTTGAAATGTCTATGTTTGGGGAACTGAGTTTCTTTCTTGGTCTTCAAGTGTTACAACTTCAGCAAGGTATCTTCTTGTCACAAACTAAATATGCCAAAGAGATGATTAGAAAATTTAATATGACAGATTGTAAACCAGTCAGCACTCCAATGGAAACAGGCTGTAAATTGATCAAATCAGATGACTCACCTGCAGTAAATCAATCTGAGTACAGGTCAATGATAGGAAGTCTATTATATTTAACTGCATCTCGACCAGATTTAATGTTTGCAGTATGTCTAGTCTCTCGCTTTCAATCTGCACCTAAACAATCTCATTTGAATGCTGTAAAACGAATCTTTAGATATGTTCAAGGCACACTAGATTATGGTCTTTGGTATCCTCGCAATAATGACTTCACTCTTGTGGGTTTCACTGATTCTGATTGGGCTGGTTGTCTAGATGATCGTAAAAGCACCAGTGGAGCTGCCTTCTTTCTTGGTGATTGTCTTGTTGCTTGGCACAGTAAAAAACAAGATTGTGTCACTCTATCCACCGCAGAGTCAGAATACATAGCAGCCACTGCATGTTGCTCACAACTGATATGGATGTCTCATCAAATTACTGATATGGGTATTTCTACTATTAAGCCCATTTCAATCTATTGTGACAATACTAGTGCAATTGATCTTTCAAAAAATCCTATTATGCACTCTCGTACTAAACATGTTGCCATTAAACTTCATTTTTTACGAGATCAGGTGTTGGCTAATGAGTTTCAATTGCTGTTTGTTCCTTCACAAGCCCAAGTTGCTGACATTTTTACAAAAGCCTTATCTAAAGAAGTTTTTGAACGGTTAAGGGATAGATTGGGAGTATTTTCTCAATCTGCTCTTGTCTTCACCTAAAGCATACTTTGAGGGGGAGTGTTGCTCTGTTGCTCTCTTCTTTCCTTTTGTCCTTGTATTGAAAAAAAAAGAAAAAAAGGGGGAGAATTTGGTATTTGTTTTTACAGTGACAGATTGTACAGATTGGTATTAATTCATTTCTTTTGCAACAGTGAGTAACATCGGTATACAGTGACAGTATTTCATGTTTGACAGTATACAGTGATAAATTTTTCATTTTTGACAGTATACAGTGATAGATTGGATATTGTGACATTGGATATTGGCATTTCACAGATATTGGCATATTGGTATTCACTCTAGTATTTCATTTCTGACAGTGACATTGGATATTGGCATTTCACAGATATTGGCATTTCACATATTGGTATTCTTTTTGATTGACATTACAGACTTGGCATGTTATTGGCATTTCATTGGCATTACAGTGATATTACAGTGACAATTGACTTTTCAGGCATTGGAATTTCATTACAGTGGCACAAGCATTTTGGGTATTTCAGTTCAGTATTCTTGTTTGATTCAGATTGGGAGTTCATTATTTACAGAATTGCAAGTTCAGAGAATGTTGTTTTATACGACAAAGTTCAGTGGTGATGTATATTGCATTTGTTGACAGTGGAATTTCTTGCATTGTTTTTGATCCTTTCAGATGATGGCATTTTTCATGGCAATAATTGTTTAAGTTTTTTCTTTTTTTGCCATCAAGGACAAAGGGGGAGTTTGTTGCTCTTTGGTACTTTTGTCCTCGATGACAAGAAAGAAAAAAGATGATGTGTTGGCATACACGGACATACTGACTTGGCTGACGTGTTAAGTGTTTAAAACATGTTCTTTGGAGCCATGTTGGTGACACGATAGCTCTGACTTTGCATTAATATTAATGACATCTTTGGTTAATATGGCTACGGTTTAAAGGGCATATTCCTCATGATACTTATTGTATCGAACAAGTTAATGTTTTTCTTGGAAGTTGCATTTGGCGTTTCATTTGTTTTGTTTTGGAGTCCGTCAAACCCTAACGCCGTGTGAGTCACAGTGCCGCTGGAGCTACAGAGCTCGAATCAGTTACAGAGAATGGTGCGAACAATGGTTTCATTCAAAAGATTAACGGTTGACTGGTTAGTTTATTTGTTCAGTTTGCGTTTAACAGGTATGGTTCTTGAAACACATGATTTAAGAGATTCTGTTTACCTTGGTTCGAATTTTTTAGTTATGCAAAATAAAAATAAGGAAGTGGTTGTGCTTTATTTTTGTTTTTCATGACTGGGAAATTAAAATGTCTTCCGTTTCTACTGTTTCCGTTGCACAGTTAGAATCAGTTATTTGTTTTTCAGTTTACAAATCTTGTAAGTTAACAGGTTATTTAAGATGAAAACGGGATTCTTTCTGGGTGTGCATAAAAACAGATTGACAAATCAGTCTGTGAGAAGAAAAAATGGAGAAACACAGTGCCATAGTTTGAGTGTGAACAAAGTTCTAACATTAAAACAGAGAAATACAGTGCCGTGTTTTGAGTGTGAACAAAGTGGAAGCGTTAAACAGTGCCGTAGTTTAACAGAACCAGCCGAGGGTTTCTTGAGAATCAATACTCTGTTTTTGTTACAGAGTATATGAGGCTTCATTGAATTGAAACCATATTATTCAGTGTTTATTGATTTGAAGTCATACAGTACAGAGTATTTGAGGTTTTATTTGATTTGAAATCGTATTGTTCAGGGTTTGTTGATTTGAAATCATACTGTTCAGAGTATATGAGATTTTATTGATTTGAAACTATATTTTCAGAGATTGGATAGTGTTGAAGAATATTATTGCAAAATTTTCATATGTACAGACTGATAAAAATATTTTCGCTCCAATCCCCGATGGTTTTGTGACTGCAAGAATAAAGTGCATGCATAAAATCACCAGTGGTTGTAGCTCGAGTTGAAATATACATTGATAAGAAGAGGGGTTGGTGCTCCTTGAGGCCTTGTGGTTTCTAAAACATGTGAACTGAGTTGGTGCTCTTTTTGAATTAATATAAGGGATCTTCCGAGTGGTTTTTCTACCCCAAGAGGGTTTTCCACTCATGCAAAATATTGTGTTATGTTGCATTGTCGTGTTTCATTCTGTTTACTAGTGTATGCTCTGATACATCATATTCTAGTCCTCTTTATCTCATACTCTGTTTAGTTGGATATATGTAATGCAATATTGAAAGTATTTTTAATGTTTCAAGTTTGTGTAATATTTTTAATACCATTTTAACAAGGTCTGAATCAGATGTTTTAGTTGGTTCAATGGTATACTTTATGCTGCATTAATGTACTCCTTCAAAGTGTTAAGTCTCAGCCATCTGTTCACACTGTGAATTAAAATTGTCAAGATCCATAAAAGTATAACTCGTTAAAATTTTGTCACACTCTGATTCACCCCCCCCTCTCAGAGTGTTTTCCACTTCCAACAGATTTGACCCATTGCAGCAACTTGAGGAGATTATCAGTTTCTTTTAAGAACTTGATGCTCCTGCAATATCTCAATTTACGTGGGTGTAGTAGACTCATACTTATGTCAGATGATTTTCAAAGCATTGCAAAGCTGGAGTTTTTGAGCCTTTCTGAATGTACGCAACTGGACAAGTTGCCCCGTCATATCACAAATCAGGCGTCTTTGAGAGAGCTCTATTTACATGGTGTGAAGAGATTAAGGGAGCTACCAATTAAAATCGGTCAACTAAGCAGACTGTTAAAGATGAAGATAGGGAGTGACTTGTTGATAAGTCTGCCAAACTCTCTTGAAGATTTGTCCTTTTTGACTGACTTTTCAATTGAGGATTGTCCCAGCCTGGAATCTTTGCCAAGCCCTCTTGGAAATTTGTCCTCCTTAACAAATCTTTCAATTAAGAATTGTCCCAGCCTGGAATCTTTGCCGACCTCTCTTGCAAACTTGTCCTCCTTGACAGATCTTTTGATTGAGAATTGTTCCAAACTGGAATCTTTGCCGACATGCTTTGGAAACTTATTCTCCTTGACAAACCTTTCAATTCGTAGTTGTCCAAATCTTAAGCATATAAAAATATGTGAGTGCCCAATCACCCAAGTAGATTTTGGGGCAGCGTCTTTTCCATTGAGCAACCTGAAGCGGCTGGAACTATATGAAACACATGTGTGCAGGATTTCAATTTCTGAAGACCGTTATCCCCGCTTTAAGAGGTTAAGGCTTGTTTCTAACAAGCATTTAACAGAGATCGCAGCACTGCCAGTAAACCTTGAATGTTTGTTTTTATGGGGGTGTCCAAAGCTGGACGAGCTTCCGAGCTTTGCACGATTAACTTCTCTTAGAGAGTTTGAAGTAAGAAATTGTGACCAAATTGAGAAGATTGAAGGTTTGCAACATTGCAGAGGATTGGAAATATTGAGTCTACACACCTGCTGGGAGGTGCCGGGCATAGAAAGTTTGGAGCAGATGGAGAATTTGAGGAGGGTGGAACTCAGAGCAAACAAGGGATCAGCTTTTCAAAGTTGCATTCAAACGATACAGGTAATAAAACAGTAGTTTCTAGGAATAAAATATTTTAATTTATCTTCATATAGTTGTGCATTGTCTGACTGTTGTGCAAGGAATTTGCAGAAATGGCCAGAAGAAATAACAATATGCACACGGTTGGACGCTTATGCGTCCTCACTTGAAGACTTCTTCCAACCTGGTCTCTCTCCGAATCTCTATGTCCTTGACTCCTTCTCTAACCAGGATATTTTCTTCGAACCAGAATTGCTGCATAACCATTTCTCTAATGGCAATGCCATTATGCCCTGTTTTGTTATAAAACGCATTTATTCATCAGAAATTTGGTTGTATCATCGTAAAGACAATGGCTCTTATGGAATGTCTTCGATGGAGATTGGAGAAGGTAGATGGGCAGTGATAGGCGTCTTCACAAAACGTTCCAGATGGTTCACTGAAAATGATGCATTTCACTTCTCATATTTGGAAGGACGAGTACCAAGCGTGCAAGTCGAAAGAGGTTTGCTCGTTGGAGGAGAAGAGCAGAGACTAGTGGAGGCATTATTGACACTTCTACAAAGCATTTGTAGATAATATTTATTATTTTATTTGTAGCTATCAAAGAAGGTTATATAGGTGTTTTGTTATATTTGTTTGATTATATATTTGTATTTAAAATTAAATTCATTTATTAGTTGATAGGTTATATATTGTGAGTATTTTTAGAATCAAGTCAATCTTAAGTTGAGAAGTTGAACAAGAATGTTTTATGCAGTTGGAAGTTGCATCATTCTTGAAAACAAATTTAACTTGTAATTGTTTTGTTTTTAAAGCTTAGCTTGCAAACATCTTGTCTTGAACTCGAGAATCTAGGAGATTTAAAATCACGATATTTTTAGTTATATTGTTTATTGTGAATACATTGATGCAACTATAGATGAGTTACTATAAGAAATGTCATTTCAAATGTGCTCTAAATTTAGTTGCCATTATCTTGAGATAACAAAAATTATGAATTGATCATTGAAATGAGATTTTAGAGTTTTCTTCATTTATTATTAATGTATTTCTTGTAATTGGTGAATATATTTATAGGTACAAAAAATGCCTTCTTTAATATTATTGTAGCTCACTGCCAAATCTCCCTATTAATACAATAAAAAAACATAAAGAAAAATAGAAACCATTTGTGATAGATAACATATTGAAGAGGATTGCACATTTGGGATTAAACACATTTGATAAGAAAGGTAACAATGATATCTTTGTTTTATTACTTAATTTCCTCTATCTTAAGAAAATTGAAATGTATAATATTATAACAATTTGAAAGGTATTCTCATTTATAGCATGTGTCATGAAGTAACGCAACAAGAAATCCTATCAATGAAACTATTATAGTTTATCTTGTAGCGTCCTAAAATTGCGACACTTGCAATTTCGACTGCATTTGGGTCTTCACGATGGCGGCGCAACGTTGAACCTGAATGGAGACCTCGAAACCTGCTTGTGACACCAAAAATTGCATCTTTTTGCACCTTGGCATGATCCCTCCTTGCACCCTGCTGTCCCGGGAGGTGGGACCATGGCGCCCAGCGCCCTGGTCCCTAGCCCTATTTTGGGCCCGGTCTCCTTTTGGGCATCGGGTCTTTAAGTTTGCAAATTGGAAAATAATGTTTCTAGGTCGGCCTAAGGTCGGGAAAATCAGTCTCTCAACCCTAATTGACAAGTATATAAACTACTTTTCCTCTCCTAGAAAGGGAGGAAGGAAATAGGCAAGAGCAAGACGCGGAAGCGATATTCAAACATTCAAGCATTCAAGCATTCCTTCAAGCAATTGAGCATTCTAAGTCTCCATTCAAGGCTAGGTGTTGCATTCAAGACAAGGATTCAACCATTGAAGAGGAGATCACATACAACATACAACATACTACATACATTACACCTTCGCATGTAAGAATACAAACATTCTTACAACAAGGTACCAGTACTCGTTTACATTACAAACATTTACATTTACAGCATTCTCATTTCTTGGTTAATTCCAAAACTGGGGTTTGACCTAAAGGCAAACCCCTAATCCCTAACCCCCCAATCGTCCTCTCTTTTCTATGTGTAGGTTGGAGGTACGCGGCTGTAATTGAAGATCTGGAATCCTTGTGCAGAGACGAACAGATCCCCCTTCATTTCGCGGATTCTTCGGAGGACCGTGTGCACTCCGGGCGCCATTGTCCTGTCAACTTTCGCTCAAATTTGCAGAGCAGCACCGTCTCGACATTTTATTGTTAATTTCAGGTCCACAGCTTCATCTCGTATCCCTATCTCTGTTTATAAGTGAATCTTTCCTACTTTACATGTATTCCTAGTTCAATCATTCTATCTACATTCTTTACAAAAGAGGGTATCCTTGATGTCTCAACCCTTGAAACTCATTTAAAATCCAGTCTTCCATTGTGTGGGATTGGATCTTGTGGGTTTCAACCCCTCTTTTGAATGTAAAGTCTCTCCTAAGTGAAAACCATCAACCCTAGTGACCTCCCTTCTCTCTCCTTGGAGTTAGGGGGGGGGGGGGGGGAGAACTACTAGGGTTCGATTTTTCCGCTTTACATTTTGGTGAACCCGACGTGAACATCCTAATTCTGATTATTCATGGTTAGATCTGAAAAATTTGCTTCCTTAATTACATTTTTCATGTTTGATCTTTTGCAAATTTTAGAGGTTAATTGCATAAAAACCCTAAAATTTTCTTTTTAGTAATTAAGCTTGTGAAATGTTTAATTGTTAATGCTTGTTTCAGATCTACCCTTCTATTGCAAATTGTCAATTCATATTTGTGCTCTAATTCTGAAAATTAAGTGGTTAAGTGTCAAAACCCTAATTTTTAGAACCCTCTTGATTCAACCTTTGACTGATAATTTCACTGATCAAAACACCTCCAAATCAACTGTAACTTTGGATTCTGCAACAAAATCACAATATCTTTCATCCCTGAAAATTTGGAAAAAAGTTGCGAGGACCGTGTGCACCCCGAGCGCCATCGTCCCCGATATTTTTTCCGAAATTTCTGGAGTTAGATCTTACTATGTTTTTCTGCTAAAATCTAGAATCTTGGCTGATTTTATGAATTCTAACACTTTCAAAATTAAAGTCAAAGTTGGTCTAGTGATTGCTTAGATTAAGACTTCTAATCATTCAAAAAAATTGTTGAAATTGAAATTTGTATCAAAATTGTGTTTCTTACTGTCCTAAATCTGAAAAGTGTGTTAGCATTCATTCAAAATTTCAGTGCTTTATTCAAATTTTTACAGTTTATGACTTTTGAAATTTAGTGTTTAATTGCAACAACCTTGATTTCCGCTTTCAAATTTGAATTTTGCATGAAATTGAGTCAACTTTTAAATTTCAAAGCCTGCATTGCTTTCAGTATTCCCTCTAAAATCATAAAATTCAAAATTTCGGTTTCCCTCTCTTTTTCAAAATTCAAATTTTGCATTTTTCAACAATCTTGGTAGGGTTCAATTTTGAGATTGCAACTTTAATTTGGCCTATCTACAGATCATAAAATCACTCAATTTTTTCAGATTAGCTTTAAAATTATCATAACTTTCATCCCTGAAAATTTTGAAAAAAGTTGCGAGGACCGTGTGCACTCCGTTCGCCACGGTCCCTGACATTTTTTCCGAAATTTCGGGAGATTGTCCTGATTGTATTTAACAGCTTAAATCTAGGAGATTGGCTGATTTTATTGAAATTTGCTACCTATAAAATTCAAAATCTTCTCTCTCTCTTTAGTGCATGAGTTTTACAACAATAAGCTCTACTTACACTATTCCCGTTAGACGAAGCCTTAGAATTAAGTCCTTCCAAGGTTTAATTACTGAGGAGATGGAACCTAATTTGAATGGCCTTTTTAACGAGGACATGGGTAATTCCTCTAATCCTCTTAATGATGAAGAAGCTCTCCATGAGGTTTCTGTAGAACAACTTTCGAAATTGGATAACCAATTTGATGATTTTCGACAATGGATGTCTCAAGAATACCTTGATAGTGAAGCTCTTTCATTAATTGAGGGTCTAAAACGTATGGTTCAAAGTGATAAGAATGGAATTGATATTTTGCGTGGTATTGCACACATTGTGGATTCAAATGTGATGCCTATGAAGAGTTGTGCCGAAACTTTAGGTTATACACAACCTCCTACTCAAGTCAATCATTCAATTCCTTTAACAACTCCTATTGCTAGTATACCTACTTTTACATCAAACATAATGACTACTTCAATACAAGACATTCCACCTATGATCACCAGTCATGGGGGCAATCCTTCTTCTTCAATCAACCCTCTTCCTTCCTTCAATCCAACTTCTTCATTCATTCCTTCAATGAGTGTTCCTATTATATCTCCACAAATGAACATGACACAAGGGGGCAATTCATTTAATCCTTCCATTCCTCCTTGTAGTGTTCCTTCTTTCCAATCATCTCCTATGACTAACTATCATAGTGTCCCGCCACCTTACTCTCAATCAATACCTTCTTTCAATAACATAATACCTCCATCACAATCTAACACGTCTAATATGAACTCTTCGACTGAAGCGACCATTAACAATCTTGCACAAACTGTCTCTTCTTTACAGCAACAAATTGCCTCTATGAATCAATCTAAGTTTAGTGTGCCCACATTTGATGTTGCGAGCCCACTTTCTCTTGACATTTTTTGAGCTATCCCCCCTAAACATGTTGAAATCCCGCATTTGGAGCTTTATAATGGTAAGGGTGATCCTCTAACACATGTTAAGACCTTTCAAACAATATGTACCGATTTTGCTTATGACCAAAGGTTGCTTACAAAACTGTTTACTAGAACATTAAGAGATAAAGCCCTACAATGGTATTGCTTGTTGCCTTCTTATTCTATTACTTCTTTCGAACAACTTGCCAATGCTTTTATTCAACAATTTCAAAACAATATAAGTCCTAAAGTTACTTTGATTGATTTAATGCATTGTAAACAAGGTGTTAAAGAAAAAGTGACTGATTTCATTGGTAGATATAAGCATTTGTATGCTCAAATTTCTTTTCCAGTACTTGACAATGATATTCAAAGAATCTTTATTTCTAATTTACAAAAAGATATTAGAGAAAAACTTCTATTTTCTGAGATTACTTCTTTCCAACAGTTGTGCGCAACTCTTCACAATTATCAACTGACTGTGAGTCAAATGGAACAAGCAAATCCTATGGCTCCGAGTGATAAGGGTGATAGTAGTCAACAACATTTGGGAAGTTTAAACCGAACAGAGAGTCTAGTAAATTCAATGAAAACATCATCAACAACAATGTGAATGCAGCATCAGGTGTGCCTCCTATTTCTAAGTTTTTCAAGAAAGAAAGAAAGTTTACTCCTTTGAATGAATCATTGCATAGTATTATGAATAAGTTATTGGAACAAAATGTGCTCACTCTTCCTCCTATAAAGCAAATAGATCCTGTGAAGATTAACTCACCCTATTTTGATAACAAATCTTTCTGTCAATTTCATCGTCATCCTGGGCATGATACTGAAAAATGTTTTGCTTTAAAGGGTAAAATTCAAGATTTGATTGATAATAATACTATCTCTATTTCTGGTGTGAATGATAAAGGCAACACATCTGTAGCTCCTCCTAACCAAAATCTTCAGATTTTTACTGATCCATTACCTTCTCATACCTCTAATGTGATTGAGACTAATGATTCCTCTTTCTCACCTGATAGTCTTGTGTCTATGACTCCGAATGTGATTAACTTTGTGGAACAACAGAAAATCCCTAAAGAATCTTCCATCACATTTGATTCTAGTGAAACTATCAGGGCACCTGATGGTCCTTTATATATAGTTGCAAAAGTAAAAAATACACCTTGCCGTGGAGTGCTTATTGATCCTTCTTGCATGTTTAATATCATTACTGAAGAATTTCTTTTTACTTTGCAATTGAATCAAGTGATCTATGACAAAACAAATGTGGTTGTGAAACTATTTGATGCATTTTCTTCTCCTGCAATTGGTTCTATTACATTACCTATCAAGGTCCATAACAAATCCCTTGATGTGGACTTTGCTATTATTCCATCGTCCGAACAATTTTGTGTGAAGCTAGGCTATCCTTGGTTATCTTCCATGAAAGCAATTGCTTCTCCTATTCACAAGTGTTTGAAATTTCCTCACAATGGTGAAGTTGTTACTATCAATCATAGTCTCTTTAAACCAGCTGAAAGAACTTCTAGTGTTCCTATTGATTGTTTTTGGCCTAAACAATTCCAATCTCTTCCACCGCGGAGTGATCATCTTTTCAAATCTTATCAAAAGTGGAAAAAAGATATGATCCTATCTCTAAGTGAACCTAGAACACCCAAACTTGATATTCCTATCATTCTTGAGAAGGAAGTTCTTCCTTTGAAAGACAAAAACTAATGTCTTTCCTCAAGAAGATTCCCAACCCATCCCTATGAATGGGACCATGCCTATGTCTAATAAACTTCCTAAAAGTAGACCTATACCTCCTCGTCATGATGGACTTGGTTTCCTTCCTAAACCAAATATTCCTCCTTTATATGGAGCAGTTCCTCCTCCTTCCTCTTATGGAGAGAAGAGACCTTCCTCTTCTCCTATTGTTCAACCTAAGAGACCACAACCTAAACACCCAAGTGATAAGGATGAGAACATTCCTCCTCCTCAATCTTCTCAACTTCCTGCTAAGACTAGATGAAATCGTTCTGCACGTGAACGTCGACGAAAGCGTCGTCTTAGAGCTCAGGCAGCTGCTTCTCAAACTTTGCAATCCCCAAAAACACCTTCAGCCAGTATTATTCCATTTTCTCCTCAGCCAAAAATTGAGCCAAAATCTCCTAAACATAAGGTGCATGATGGTCTTGATCCTGTGCGAGTTAAAGATCCTATTTTTATAAATCTTGATGATGATATAGATGAAAATGTTACTCCTCTTGCTTCTTTTCATTCTAATAGTGAATATGAATATGTTGATGTTGATAACCATTTATCTAACGAATTTTCTAAAGCACTTATCCTATCTCCTAGACAAGAACAACGTGGCTTGGAACATGAACATAGCCCTTGTTTGGATCTTGTGATAGCTCCATCTACTGTGTTGGATGTTCCTCCTCTAGCGTGTTTCCTGCCTTCCCGAAATATTGATCAGCAAGATCGGGGGGTGGATGACGTGCTAGACTAGTTTCATTTAGCATAGCAGACTCTCTCCTCCTCTCTTGATCTCTTTTGTTACTTCTTCTATGTGTTATTCTCATTCTTCTATTTGTTGTCCTTAGTGTTGTCTACTTGAGGACGATGCAAAGCATTGAGATCTCTTTTGGTCTCTCTCATGTTGACTCAAAAGACACATGTGTTCCCTTCTTCTAGGTGACCTTCCTTGATTGGGGAATGAAGAACAATTATGCATACATACATATGATATACATGAATTATCAAACAACATACTGACCCCGAGGAAAGCGAAGTCACCTTGTGCTTTGTGTTTTATGTCTATTATCCTTGGGCTTATCTCACACTTGGGGGCTAAATCCTTGTGATAACGTGCTCCTTTCCCTTCTCATTTCTTATGTGTATCACTACCTTAAAGCAATCACCCCCGATGAGGCGTGTGCGATCACTTTAACGTAGGGGGGCATACACCCCGTTCATATCTCTCCAAGATACTTGAAAATTTCTTGACAAATTTAGCTTTGCCTTGAAAATTTTTGATATCTTTCTTGCATGACTCATAGTGAGGGAACCTTACTACTGACAGTCATGGTTCTCCCTCATGATCTTCCCTTTTACTTTGTCAATCGAAGTCGTAAGATCCTTAGTCCACTGGGGGCTTGATGTATCTTGCCTCCTTGACGTGGTGAAAGTTTTTTTCAATGTTGTTTCCTTGTACTTTACCGGAAGTATGGGCGTACGCTTATACTCCCGCTAAAGTGGGGGCTAAATGTAGCGTCCTAAAATTGTGACACTTGCAATTTCGACTGCATTTGGGTCTTCACGATGGCGGCGCAATGTTGAACCTGAATGGAGACCCTGAAACCTGCTTGTGACACCAAAAACTACATCTTTTTGCACCTTGGCATGATCCCTCCTTGCACCCTGCTGTCCCAGGAGGTGGGACCATGGCGCCCAGTGCCCTGGTCCTTTAGGACTAGGGCGCCCAGCACCCTGGTCCCTGGCCCTATTTTGGGCCCGGTCTCCTTTTGGGCATCGGGTCTTTAAGTTTGCAAATTGGAAAATAATGTTTCTAGGTCGGCCTAAGGTCGAGAAAATCAGTCTCTCAACCCTAATTAACAAGTATATAAACTACTTTTCCTCTCCTAGAAAGGGAGGAAGGAAATAGGCAAGAGCAAGATGCGGAAGCGATATTCAAACATTCAAACATTCAAGCATTCAAGCATTCCTTCAAGCAATTGAGCATTCTAAGTCTCCATTCAAGGCTAGGTGTTGCATTCAAGACAAGGATTCAACCATTGAAGAGGAGATCACATACAACATACAACATACTACATACATTACACCTTCGCATGTAAGAATACAAACATTCTTACAACAAGGTATCAGTACTCGTTTACATTACAAACATTTACATTTACAACATTCTCATTTCTTGGTTAATTCCAAAACCGGGGTTTGACCTAAAGGCAAACCCCTAATCCCTAACCCCCCAATCGTCCTCTCTTTTCTATGTGTAGGTTGCAGGTACGCGGCTGTAATTGAAGATCTGGAATCCTTGTGCAGAGATGAACAGATCCCCCTTCGTTTCGCGGATTTTTCAGAGGACCATTTGCACTCTGGGCGCCATCGTCCTGTCAACTTTCGCTCAAATTTGCAGAGCAGCACCATCTCGACATTTTATTGCTAATTTTAGGTCCGCAGCTTCATCCCGTATCCCTATCTCTATTTATAAGTGAATCTTTCCTACTTTACATGTATTCCTAGTTCAATCATTCTATCTACATTCTTTACAAAAGAGGGTATCCTTGATGTCTCAACCCTTGAAACTCATTTAAAATCCAGTCTTGCATTGTGTGGGATTGGATCTTGTGGGTTTCAACCCCTCTTTTGAATGTAAAGTCTCTCCTAAGTGAAAACCATCAACCCTAGTGACCTCCCTTCTCTCTCCTTGGAGTTAGGGGGGGGAGAACTACTAGGGTTCGATTTTTCCGCTTTACATATCCAAAATGAATCAAGTTGTAAATTTAACACATCACTATTCTTACATCTCTATTCCTGTAATCACACCAAATGGTTCACATAACACTCAAGACACCTAGACTTCATGCATTCACTCACTTTAGAACATGTGCTCAACCAAGACAAATAATATGGGTGATTGGAACATGAAGGGAAATTTTTGTAAAGGCTTAGAAGGAAGCTTAGCCCATTTTCAACCCTTTAAGAAGTCCTTATGTTGTTTGCTATTTATTTTTGGTTGTTGCACTTCTGTTGGACAATTGTTTTCAATTAAGATTTGAAATTTTTTCTTAAATATTCTCTATAGATTTAAAATGTAGAGGTTTTTTGACAACTATTTGTGCACTTATGTGAGGTATTACATATCTAGCTTTGTGAAACATCCAAGTGTCACATTTTTTTAGCTCAACATTATTGTATGGAACCAAAGTATCAACTATATGTATTTATTGAAAGAATGAATGAAATCACTCTAATTAAATCAAGAAATTAGTATAAAACACAATTTCGTATCTTGCACCTTCTCAAAAGGTGCTTGTATAGTGTGCATTTAAACTTGACCTCCCAAAACTCTTAAGTAATGGGCTGAAGTCCCCACATGCATTCTTCTTTCACCTCTAATCTCCATGATATCATCATTGTCAATCTCCTTCACCATTCCTCATAATCATAACATCTAAAAATACAGCTACAAATTAACAAACTTGTGAAAAATGTAGTTAGAAATCATTTTACACAATACTTTGAACAAACATTGGGTAAGAGAGAAAAAAAATTTACACAAGTGACTCTAAAAATTAAATTTTTGGTGATGTTTGAATGTTTAAATGCTACTAACTCAACATACTTCATGCAACAACATGTGATGGAAAATTTGCCTTCAAACATTTGTCTTAGCTTCTAGTAATTGTACAATTTCCTTTTTCTTCCAAGAATTACAATTGCAACATCTACTTGTGTTGCATTTCAAGATAGTGATTAATTACACTCTAACATGTTAATTATAACAAAAAAATAAAAGTTGGTTTTATCAAAAATTGATTGAAGATAATTTTGAATGTCACGATTATTGACTATGATTTAGTTGAATATAAAATGATGTTTAATTTTTCTCCTTTATTTTAATATCCATACAAATAACCCACTAGATAAGACTAGATTTTGCATATTATAGTTTTCTACATAACATATGTGATTTTCCATATGTTGACTATGTAGGTAATCTTTCGTCTTTATAGGTGATTAAAATAAAAAATGTGAATAGTTTTATATACTACAAATTCAATCTTTCATAATTTAGAAGGGCTAATTTAATATACACTTTTTTAATAAACATTTAAGTTTTCATTATTTATAGAACCTTGTGAGATTTGTGTAACATCTATTATTTATTTTTTAATATTATTATGTAAATATTATTTAAAGTGATTTAATGCATAATTATCCCTAATTATGTATACATTCCTAGCTAAGAGACACAATAGCTAAATGGATAGGCATTTCCTAGATAGGTTAGTTAAATAATTCCAACTATTTAATCAACCCTTTTAGCTACATTTGTCTATGTATTGAAGTTGGTTTACAAGTTAACAAAAAAATACAATCGCTATTTAATCCTACTCTTGCATTAAAGCAATTACATTTTTTTTGTTTCAATTAAATCTTCTTCAAGTTTATTATAGGGTTTGGGATACTTATAAATTTAAAAATGTTTCAAAATTACAAATTGAACCCCCTAAAAAATCTATAGAATGTAATAACCATATTAGAAGAGCTCGTTAAAAAGTAGACAACATGACCCAAGAACAATAATCAAGTCATATATTTCTTTTTTTTTCTTAATTTCTTAGGCAAAGATTTTCTTATATAAACCAAAATGGGTACATTATAACTATCATCATAACTAAAAGATTTCTTTGTCAATTCTACTATTGATTTCTTTTTCAAATTCATTTTTCAAAATTTGGTATTGCATAGTGCATGCTCAGATTGTGGTACCTACAAAAGAGACAAAAACAACACAAACACACCAATGGGACATTGCATTAGATATTAAAACCAACAAAACAAGTTAGTTAATTAAAAAAATCTCAAAATTGTCTCATTGTCCTCTATCTCCAAGGATCCTTCAAATTCAAGGTGGCTCTTAGCTTGGAAGAGCACTTGATCTTGGGATGACTACTCAAACAACAAGAGATATTATATGATCTAAGATCTAAATGGATGCAACTAAGATCTTAGTGAAAATCTAATGATATGTCAAACTAGATATATTACCAAAATGAGAGATTTAGTGTGAGATTAAGCTAGCATGGGAATGAGAAATATGATATGGAACTAACATGAAATTGAAACTAGCATGGTAAAAGCTAAGCTATAATGCAACTAAAATGATCTAAATGTTTAAGAGATGACAAAATGAACTCCTTGATGATCTTGCACAAAGAAAATCAACTATAACTTAATAGCAAAATAACTAAGATGGGATCCTTGGATTGAAGAAATGGGCTCTATTTATAGAGGAATTGGTCAAATGGGTGGCCAAGATTGAATAATCTTAACAAGGGCTAGGATTGAAAGTTATCAATCCATGTAGGCTTTTCAATCCAATCTCATGTTGACAAGTGTCACCATGAGAAGGGTTGAGGGGAGGCTAAGTAAGCATTAGATGCTTAACAAGCTTTGAAGGTTAACCTCAAGAGGATGATTCATTGGATAAAGATAATATCCAATGAGGAAGGCTATTATCCATTGGTTTAATTCTTGTATAAAGTCAAATTTGTACAAAGGGGACAAGCCATTAAGGTTGATGTGTTGAAAGGATGATTTCTTGTAAGAGCCTTAAAGGATCTTTGAAGACTTTGGAGGTTTAGCTTGTGTGAAGGGAGAAACCTTCAAGGCTTTTGTAATAGCCTTTAATGGTTTAGAAGACTTTAGAAGCTAATTTGTAAGAGCCTAACAAATTTGGGAGAACTCGACAAGTTAACTTGTTGAAGAAATAAAGTCTTTAATGCATTTAGAAGACTTTCTTCCAAATTTGGAGAAGTGAATTCCCCAAATTTAGGGATGTGACATGATAGAAGGATTAAGCTAGTTAAGTGGGATTAGAGGGTTCTAGAAGAATGCTTAGGAGGTTAATGGAAAATGTAGGAGAATGCAACTCGGATAAATAGAAATTTTATTTAAAATAAAATTATTTATTTCAATTAAAATTAATGCAACTTGCATTTGTAGGAAAGGAAGATGCAAGTGGGTGGAATTTATAAATAAATTTGATTTATTTATATGCAATATATTTTTTTTATTAAATGTAAATTCAATTAAAATGTGGAAAGAGAATTTAATTAAATAAATAAAATTTATTCAATTAGTGGAAGAAAGGGGATTTAATCAAATGTTGTATTTAATTAATGGCTAGACAAAAGAAAAGGGGATATTAATAAACCTTAGTTTAACTAATAGGTGAATAAGAAATAATTAAACAAATAAAATTCATTTAATTAGATGTGCAAGTTTTAGGTGTCTACACATAGAAAATAAAAATAAATAAATAAATGCTGCAAAACTAGAAATTGAGCTCCCCAAAAAAGCTATAAAATGTAATACCCATATTAAAAGAGCTCGTTAAAAAGTAGACAACATGACCCAAGAACAATAACAAAGTCATATATTTCTCTTTCTTTTTACTTAATTGCTTAGGCAAAGCTTTCTTATATCAACCAAAATGGGTGCATTATAACTATCATCATAATTAAAAGATTTCTTTCTCAATTTTACTATAGATTTTTTTTTCAAATTCATTTTTCAAAAATTGGTATTGCATAGAAAATTTTAAAAATTAAAAAATTGTGCAACAATAGAAATTGAGCACCCCCCCCCCACACCCCCCCCCAATATATATATATATATATATATATATATATATATATATATATATATATATATATATATATATATATATATATATATATATATATATATATAATGTAATACCGATATAAGAAGAGCTCGTTAAGACATGACCCAAGAGCAATAACCAAGTCATAGATTTATCTTTATTTTTTCTTAATGACTTAGGCAAAGCTTTGCTTATATCAACCAAAATGGACACATTATAACTATCATCATAATTAAAAGATTTCTTTGTGAATTCTACTATGAATTTCTTTTTCAAATTCATTTTTCAATGTTTTACATTGCATTGAAAAAAAATATATCAAATGCAATACAAATTGATTACCCACAAATATGCACTTGCCTTGTAAAGATGAACTTCAAGTAGCTATAGTTGGACTTGAATCCTTGCGAGGTTTTGACATAGTTGTCTTTTGATTTTGGACTTGTATGAAGGTGATTTGGCTTTGATTTGGTGTGATGTTTTGATTTTGGACTTGGTTGAGTTGGTTGAGTTGGTTTGACATGTTTGAAACTTGGCCTGATGTGAGTTGCAACTTTGGTTTTTGAATTTCTGGTTGTATTTGTTGATAGTGATTTGTTGGTTGATTTTGTTGTTGGTACTCCACATTTGGTTGAACCAATTGTTGAGATTGTGTGTTTGGTTGAGCATATTGTTGAAATTGCACCATTGGTTGTGTTGATTGGACATGTTGGACTATTGGCTGCATTGGTTGGAAATGTTGGATATGTTGTGTTGGTTGAATTTGTTGGATAATTGGATGTTGTTGGATCATTGGTTGTTGTTCTTTGATCCAAATCCTAATTAAGACTATGTGAGAATTGTAGGATTCATTCAAACCTCCTAATTAAACTATATGAAGAATTATTGTTCATTAAAACCTCTTAATTAGACTATATGAAAAATTATTGTTCATTAAAACCTCCTAATTAGGCTATGTGAAGAATTATTTTTATTGCATGTTAAGAAATCCTGCATGAATCATTGTTTAGAATCCATAAAACCTACATGCAACAACAAATTAGTTCAATAAACTTGCATGCAACAACAAATTAAATAAACCCGCATGCAACAACATATTAGCACCAAAAACCTACATGCAAAAACAAATCCACACATAAAAACTGCATGCAACACCAAATTAGTTCAAAAAACTTGCATGCAACAACAAATCCACACATAAAACCTGCACGCAACAATGGATTAGCACCAAAAACCTGCATGCAAATGGATTCATAGAATTATTAGACTTTGCATGTTCACGTCGGATTGACCAGAAAATTTGAGGTAGGAAAATGAGCATAAGATTCAAAGCACAAAAAATTAGCCAACCACAAAACTAATTGCTATGAAAGTAACTCCTATCACAATCAATAAAAGAATTGAAAACAAGACATTCAAAAGAAATGAAAACCATCACCAATGTCTCCTTCAATTGACCCCCATTGTCCTTCTTTCTCCTCCAAATAGCTTGTTTTGTGGATCTCACCTATGAGTGCATAAACAAGATTGCAAGATGATTTTGACAGAATAACCCGATACTAGAAACGTGGTTGATTGAAAAGATTGAAGAAATGCATCCAATTTATATGCAAATTGAAGAGGATGAAATTAGCATGAAAGATATGAAAGAGGCAATTTGATTCGAAAATGGGAAAATTGGATTGAAAAGAGAAGCCTGTGACACCTTCTATGTCATGATTTATGACACATTTCCAATGCAAGGTGTGAGGACAAGTTGCTATGTCAAGAGCAATGCAACGTTGCTATGTCAAGCATTGTGACACATGAGAAATTCATGCCTCCACTCTATGACAAGCGAAGCACGAAAATAGGGACAACTAGAGAGGGACAAATTAGTTGGAAATTAGAATTGGAAAATTAGGAAAATAGGTGAAAAAAATGAATTAGAAATTAGGAAATTAGTAAATGAGGGAAAATTAGGAAATTAGGAAAAAAGGTGAAATTAATTAATAAATTGTCATTCACTAATTAATTCACAAAGGGGGGAATAATTAGCCAATTAAATCAATATTTAATTGTGACAAGAGGAGACTTAGGATTAAATAAATAAATTTATTTAACCTAAAATGGAAATGATGAATAGGATTAGATGAATAAATCATAAAACCCTAGGAGAAAATTAGAGATGAAAGGATATTGATTAGGTCATGACAAGATTGGAATGATTGATGCAATTGATATAAGATTAATTCGATCATGGTTAAATGATGAGAATTGATAATTGATAAAGTGTTGACATTGGTTGACAAGGATCAATGACAAATTGATCAATAATTGACCAAGGATAAAATTGATAGGCGCCAATTGACAAGGGCCAATGACTAATTGGTCCAAATTGATGATAAATGATGATTGGTTGAGATCAATGACAAATCGATCGAAGATTGATAAAATTTTTGACTTGATAAAGGTCGAATGACAAAAGACCAATGACAAACTGGTCGCAAATTGACAAGGGATCAAAATTTGACGATTGAAAGAGACCCAAAAGGATCGAAAATGATGATAATTGATCAAAGATGATTGAAAATGATAAAGATCGAGGACAAAGCCCTAATTCGACATCAATTAGGATTGAGGATGTCCAATTGACATGATAAGATTGATCACGACCAAATCTTGCAAGTTGCAAATGATGTTGACAAGACCTAATTGAAAATGCTAGAAACACAATCGAAGAGGGAATAAATGTTGAAGAATGACAAGATGTCGACAAATGATAAAGATCAAGTGCACGACATAGAAGAAATGTCAATAAGATGGGAAAACCCTAAAATAAGGTCACGCAGACATGTTAGAGTATGGCACCGCAAGCATTGACCATTTTTAAATGCCTACATTTTGCCCCTCTTTGAGACAATGTGATTTTGAGCATTGTTTCAAAGAACAATCAAGAGATATGCCCCAAACAACAATTAGGATATATGTATGCCCCCTTGAGGAATTGGTTGGAAAAATCCAGAAAAGAGGCCAATTTGTCAAAAAGAATGTCAGGACTAGACCAAGATGACTTCAAGAGCTTATGGAAGAAATGTTAGTAAGCAAAAATTAGACGAAGAATAGTTAGTGGTGAAGAAAAACTTGCTTTCACAAATGAACAAATTTAGATGAGAGCCTTTATTTAATATGGCAAAATGGATGCAACACACCATGGCAATGAAGGCCAGGGTGATAATGCAATCCTTTTGCATAAAACAAACACATTGTAAACAAGGAATGAGTCAAAAATAGGCTAAGACATTACGTGTGTTAAGGGTCGAGGTATGTACGACGTTCACAAAGTGAACGTACTTGTCAGAGACACCCAAGACATGCATGCCCCAGAATGCTTGAAACACTCCACAAACATAAAATGAAAAATGAGAAAGACCATGAGCCATACCGGTCACTCTAAATCACTCAGTGACATCATCGAGCAACATAGGAACATGATCAAAGATAAATCAAGGAAAGATAAGAATCACAAATTCAAACAAGACAAACAAACATTTTGATCTTCATTGCCAAATTGATAGTGTTTTGGATAGAAAGATGATCATGTGGTCTGGTTTTAGGGAATGCAGTACCTCGTCTAAGACAGGACACAGTCTGGTTTCGAGTATACCACACCCTGTATAAGACCCATGATAATGGTTGACAAAGGACTGATAATGTTGATGTTGTTTTGATTGATACGAAAAATGGACCAGTTTGAAAGCTTGGTTGATTGAACAGTTCATCTATTGATGCCTGATTCATTGTAAGCACAATGTTTATTGTGTTTCTATTTGACGCCTGCTAAAATGTCCGTCTATGTACAAGAGGGACAATTTATTGGCGAAATGAAAAAAAAAGCGATTGTTTTTGGATTTTTTATGTTTTCCAATTTTTAGGGTTTTTTTGAGTTTTTAATTTTTTTGTGCTTTTTTCAGGACATTCTACAATTTTTTTTGTGTTATTTCAAGATATTTTTACAATTTTTTTGGATTTTTTCAAGATAGTTTTGTAATTTGTTTTTATTTTTTAATAATTTTGCCCCCAGTGTCTAGCAAGGAAAGGGATATGCCAAAATGGATAAATAGGCTTGTTGTAAGGTTGGTGGATAGAGGAAAGACAAAGGCCACTTATTATGGAGACAAAGCGAATTCAATTTCCAAGGGCTATCATGGAATGGGATAAAGGACTAGATATGACAATGTAAAGCAATGGCATGTCCCGAGGAACATGGCAAGAGGTTTTTGAAACCATGTTTTGCATTTTATGTCCTTATGTCAGATCAAGATCAAGGGACGAAAAAGAGAGTATGGACGGTGATAGGATATGGATAGGACAAGCAAGATCAAAGACAGATAAGGGACATGGATTGAAGGTTGTGATAGGCTAATGGATAGGTACAAAAGGTTGCAATAAGACAAGGAATATGGACGAAAGGTTGTAATAAGCAAATGATAAAGACCAAAAGTTGTGATAGACTGAAAGCTGTGAAACTAAATAGGATGCATGATATTCATGAAGATCCTCATCCTTGTCAAGATAAAAGGTGGAAAAGGGACTATGGATATGAGGGATGATAGGATAATGGAGGAGTATGATAGGGATAAGATAGGATAATTAGGATAATGAAGGGTAAGAGGACATGACATGGGTACGATAGGATATGATAGGATAGTGTAAATGAAACTTGCCCTGAAGTATGGTATGCAAGAAGTTCATATATTACACATGATGCTTGTTTGTTAGGTTTTCATCATGGTAATTTCCCGAGGCACCTATTTTCCAGGTTTTCGCTAGAGGATGAATTATTTTTCTTTACTTTTTTTTTTCACTTTTTTTTTTCTCTTTTTCGTTCTCTTTTTTAATTTTTACTTTTTTGCTTTGGTTTTTCTTGTATTTTTGGCTTTTTGGAAGAAAATGGAAACATGATAGGGGATGGAAGAAGGACTCAAGCATCTTGTTGTTTGGATAAGAGCCTTGAAATATGGATCATGACTATTAAAAGCATACTCAAAGACATTGGCGGGATAAGGACATGGAAATGAGATGGAACTAAGGATTTAGGCCAAGGATTGGATAGGATGGATGAAAGGATGGAAAAGAGGTGTTGGATAATGGATAGGGTATCAGAAGAATTGGGATTGAGGGGATGGAAATTATTGGCAAGATCAACATTGGCACACACCTTGAGGGATGGTGGACTGATAGAGGAAAAGCGGATTTGGGATATCGAGATTTAAATGGAAGAATAGCCAGGGATTTTAGGACATAAGGACCCAAAATGGATGAAGGAGATTTTGGAGGAATAGGTTTTGAAGGTTTGGATGGAGGAATAGAAATTTTCGATGCCAATTTGGATTTTTCTTCAGATTTTTGTTCTTCAAGGAGCTTCTTGGGAATCTACATTGTTTTTTATTTTTCATACTTTTGTAGTTCCTTGGAATGCATTGCTTGCACAAGTGATTTAGGAACCCATATAGATTTTGACTTGCATTTTTGAGCAATGGGCCTTTGTGGCCTTTTGGATATTTCTTTTTATTTTTGGATCATACTTTTCTTTCCTCAGACATGTCTATTAG
This sequence comes from Cryptomeria japonica, assembly GCF_030272615.1. NCBI lineage: Eukaryota > Viridiplantae > Streptophyta > Pinopsida > Cupressales > Cupressaceae > Cryptomeria > Cryptomeria japonica. The sequence goes on from NC_081405.1 coordinate 545,779,522, forward strand.
ATTGGACATGTTGATCCTTGAATACATATAGATTGTTGGACTTATGAATTTTATGCATGGCATCCACATTTCTTGGAGGGGTAAGGCATCCACATTTCTTGGAGGGGTAAGGCATCCAAATTTCTTGCAGGGGGAAAGGGATGTATGGATGGGTAGAAATGATATGAAGGTCATTTGGATGGATGGAAATTTCTCAAAGATGTGTGCCTTTTTTGACCTTGCATAGAGGACGAAGGGATATATGGACCTAAAATAGATGGAAGGGATGAAGGGGAAGGCATATGTTTGGATTTTGAATTTGTAGGGATACCAATGTCTTGAGGAATTTCACTAAGGCCATGACCATTAATATTTTCTTTAACATGAAGGAGTTCTTTCTTGAGAAGGTCTACCCCTTTACCTTTATAAACATGTTGACCCATAGGATGCTCTTTGCTTTGGGAAGAAGACGCGAGTCCATTATGCGATGGACTTGATATGATGGGAATGAGTGAATTAGAATGGAGCAAAGAGGAAGAACCCATTGTGCATGGAGGGGGTTCATGAACATCTTATGCCAACAAGCTAGAATCATGAGGGGGAGTAGGATCATGTGGTGGACATGGATTGATGATAATCTCTTCATGAGATGGAATGGGAGGACTGAAAGAAATGAGATCTTGGATTGTATATGGAGGATTAGGACATGGAGATTGAGGGACAATGAAATCTTGTGGAGGATATAAAGCGATGATAGCATCTTTTGGAGGATTTGAAAGTGAAGGGATACTTTGATCTTGACAAGGAGGAAGATCATTGGATTCCTTTTTTTTTTGTTATTGTCAGGGTATCCCCGTGGCCCCAGCCCAACACCCCGACCTTACCCTGGTTCAGGCAAGGGGTGAGCTGGGGGCGAGACTAATCCCTGCGGCTACAATGCAATTAGCACCGCCCCCCAATGTCCGCGACAGAATAATTCTGGGAGAGAGAGTCGAACCCAAGACCCTAGGGAGCAAACTCGAGACTTAGGACCAACTACTCTAACCCGTGGGGGCCATCACTAGATTCCTCTTTAAAGGTTCCCTTCTCTTGACTTTTGATGGGATTATTAGAAAGGATAAAGAGGACATCTTGATCTTGCTCAGGGAGTGGATTGTCAATGGGACTTAAAAGGACATGTTGGTCATGCAATGGAAGAGGATCATTTGGGATAGGATGGATTGGGATATCTTGATCTTGATCCATTTTAGGACTCATTTCTTTGTGCTCTAAATTGTCCTCATGACATGGGGTTGGACTTTGAATATGCACGGGGGATTTTGGCAAGGAATCAATGTTTTGACATGAGGGAGATGGACTTTGAATGGGTTCCTCTAAAATAAGTTTGATGCGAAATGGAGCGCATGGTGGAATTGGGTCTAGAATTCTTGAAACATGGCAGGGACTTGCATCATGAATTGGATTAGCTTGACAATCAATTGTGGACAACCCTTGAGGATTTCATCCTTGGGTGTATCATTTGATGAGGATAATATGTAAAGCTCTTGCAAATATTGGAAAGGTGTAGGAATAGATTCCATTGGAGAGTCAATTTGCTTATGGGGGGATGAGCCATTACAAGACATAGGTGCACAATTTTGATCTTTCTCAAAAAAATCACTTAGGGCTTTCTTTAAGAGTTATGTAATAGAGCCACCTTGCATTTGAATCCTTGCGAGGTTTTGACATAGTTGGCTTTTGATTTTGGACTTGTTTGAAGGTGATTTGGCTTTGATTTGATGTGATGTTTTGATTTTGGACTTGGTTGAGTTGGTTGAGTTGGTTTGACATGTTTGAAACTTGGCCTAATGTGAGTTGCAACTTTGGTTTTTGAATTTCTAGTTGTATTTGTTGATAGTGATTTGTTGGTTGGTTTTGTTGTTGGTACTCCACATTTGGCTGTACCAATTGTTGACATTGTGTGTTTGGTCTAGCATATTGTTGAAATTGCACCATTGGTTGTTTTGATTGGACATGTTGGACTATTGGCTGCATTGGTTGGAAATGTTGGATATGTTGTGTTGGTTGAGTTTGTTGGATAATTGGATGTTGTTGGATCATTGGTTGTTGTTCTTTGATCCAAATCCTAATTAACTATGTGAGAATTGTAGGATTCATTCAAACCTCCCATTTAAACTATATGAAGAATTGTTGTTCATTAAAACCTCCTAATTAGAATATGTGAGAAATTATTGTTCATTAAAACCTCCTAATTAGGCTATGTGAAGAATTATTTTTTATTGCATGTTAAAAAATCTTGCATGAATCATTATTTAGAATCCATAAAACCCACATTCAACAACAAATTAGTTCAATAAACCTGTATGCAACAACAAATTAGTTCAATAAACCTGCATGCAACAACATATTAGCACCAAAAACCTACATGCAACAATAAATCCACACATAAAACCTGCATGAAACAACAAATCCACACATAAAACCTACACGCAACAATGAATTAGCACCAAAAAACTGCATGCAAATGGATTCATAAAATTATTAGACTTTGCATGTTCACGTCGGGTTGGCCAGAAAATGTGAGTTAGGAAAATGAGCATAAGATTTAAAGCACAAACAATTAGCCAACCACAAAACTAAATGCTATGAAAGTAACTCCTATCACAATCAATAAAATAATTGAAAACAAGACATTCAAAAGAAATGAAAAGAATCACCAATGTCTCCTTCAATTGACCTTCATTGTCCTTCTTTCTCCTCCAAATAGCTTGTTTTGTGGATCTCACCTGAGTGCAAAAGCAATATTGCAAGATGATTTTGATAGCACAAGGATACTAGAAACGTGGTTGATTGAAAAGATTGAAGAAATGCATCCAATTTATAGGCAAATTGGAGAGAGGATGAAATTAGCATGAAAGATATGAAAGAGGCAATTTGATTCAAAAATGGGAAAATTGGATTGAAAAGAGAAGGCTATGACACCTTCTATGTCATGATTTATGACACATTTCCCATGCAAGGTGTGAGGACAAGTTGCTATGTCAAGAGCTATGACATGTTGCTATGTCAAGCACTATGACACATGACAAATTCATGCCTCCACTCTATGACAAGTGAAGCACCAAAATAGAGACAACTAGAGAGGGTCAAATTATTTGGAAATTAGAATTGGAAAATTAGGAAAATAGGTGAAAAAAAAGGAATTAGAAATTAGGAAATTAGTAAATGAGGGAAAAATAGGAAATTAGGAAAAAAGGTGAAATTAATTAATAAATTGTCATTCACTAGTTCTAATTAATAAGAAAAACAGGTTTTTAGGACTCGAAACCTTTAACATAGGAGATTAAGAAGTATCATCATAGAGTATCCAGACCATAAAAAACTGCTTACAAAACGACTGGCAAAAAGGCTAGTAAATAGAAAGGACAACAAAAGTTGGAAACAACAAAACAACAAAAACCAGGAAAACAGTGCACAGTTAAAGAGTCTTCAGGAGGTCCTTTGCCTTAATCACCAACTGGTCATAGGTGGCCGCAACAACTTTGAGTTCATCGAGGTCCTTATTAGGCTTCTTCTCCTTCTTTTTACCTCTGTTTCTTGTTCTGGGTCCTTGAACATCTCTTGTACCTTCAGTGTCAGGGTCAATTTCCAGGATGTCCTTCTCCTCATCCAATTTGTTGATGAGAGTTTCGGTATTACCAGCAGAGACCTTCAGAATGCTTAAGCTTTGCTTTGCGATACTTTTGAGACACTCCTCAATTTTACTGACTTTACTGACAGTTCCCGACATAGTTTGATCCATAGCATTATCATTCTCTTTCCTCTCCAGCAAATCTTTCTCGATTTGCTCAAATCTGGGGTTGAAGGAGTCTCTTATATTTTCAGCTTTAGCAACTGTATTTGTCAAATCCTCCATATAATCTGCCATAGTCTTCCCTTCATCGGTGTTGATAGTTTCCAGAATCTGGATTCTGTGGCTGAGCTTCTTGTTTTCATCCACAACTTTCTTGTAACTGGTGATTAACCATTCCATGGTGTCCATAAAAAATTTCAAACCCTCAGGAGGAGGGTTTGAGGGGGGATCAATCTTACCAAAGTTGTCTTGTTCCTTATTTGGGGTGTCACCAATAGTAGCTTTATCTTCAGCCCTATGAACTTCTCTAGTGGTCACCTCCTCCAAATTCTGATCAACATCCAAAATCTTTTTCTGTTTATGTTCCTCCAGCTCCTTCACATTCTCATCCTTTCTCTTTTGTTTGTTTCTGGTTTGAGTATGGGCTTTGGTTTTGTTTTTTAGTGAACCCTGGGGTTTCTCCTTCTCTAAATTTTCAGAGACCTCCGAGGAGGAGGAGGAGCTTAGTTGGAGAATTTTGCCTCTAGGTTTCTTGCCATTTGAGGAGGAAGGCCTGGTTTTCAAATGTTTCCTCTTCTTGCCTACTTGAACTTATGAGTCATCCATACTCTCCTCAGAATCTCTTGTTGGATCACTATCAGAACCCTCATCCAAAGAAAAAATAGAGTCCGACCCATCCCCCTCAGACTCAGAAATAAAGGACAGAGGGTGGGCTATTTGGTTAGCCTTGAGGTGGTCATAAATAAGAACCATTAAGCCTTGATGCATGGTAGTGTCACCTGTAGGGTTCTCTTTATAGGCCTTAATGGTGGCATTCATAGAACATAACAAAAAATATGGAATGTTAACCTTCTTGTCATGCCTAAAATGATTCATCAAAACAAAATGGTAGTCGTATACTTTAGTGAATCTACCATCCAAAGTAATATAGCGCATTATAACAAAAAGGACCTCCCTCTATGGTTTAACAAAAGCCCTAGGGGGATAGTAAGTTTTACTTAGCTTCACTAGGTGTTTTTTCTCCTTTTCAGTTTCAAGATATCTTTCAATGGCCTCCTTGCTCACTTTTCTGTCTCTGTAGTAGTTAATTCCTTCCCTACGGAGACCCGTGGCCTGGGCAATAAGGTCTTCATCTATGACAACAAACTGGTCTCCCATCTTCAAAGTGCCCTTTCTCCAGTTTTTACAAAAGAAATTGGTGACTGTGGCATCCTGTCCATGGAGCCTCTCCATAAATTTTGAAAACCCTCCCTTCTACAGAATGTTCCAGATCGCCTCCTTTTCCTTCCATTCCTTATAGCTGCTAGGTTCGTAGCGGCTCCTGTTTCCGCCCATATTTTTGCTATTTAGAGTTGAATGTCGAAACATGCAGAGAGCTTCAGACAGAGAGTTTCTGAGAGCTACCAAATTTACCCAGAAAGCGTGGGAAGTGATAGATTGAGTGTTATAATAAATGGTGCTGACAATATTATAATTGCTTGAAGTACTCCTTTTAATCCGTTTCATTATTGTTTTGTACATTAATGATCTTTGGGGTGCTATTGTATCGGTCCTTAAAAATGATTAATCTGACATCCTCTAGGAGGCCTTGTTCTCCCTTCCAAGTAATCATTTCATCTTGATTGACCACTGCATTGGCTACCCAGTTAGCAAAACCATTCGCTTCACGGTAGATGTGAGATATGTAACTTTTCTCAAAAGTGTTAATTAGGTCACTAGTGGACTTTATAATGTTATTAATATACCATGAGGGCTTAGAGGTCCCCTTAAGGCATTTGATGATGTTGTTAGAGTCCCCTTCAATCCATATGTAGGGGCAATTCCATCTTTTTGTGAGGAGAATACCTTGGAGTGCTGTCATTGCTTCTGCCTTGTGGTTTGTTTGGCTTCCTATTGGAACAACAACCATTTCCTTACATATACCTTTGTCATCTCTAATAATAGCTCCACATCCCGCAGGGCCCAGATTACCTTTTGTAGCACCATAAAAATTGACTTTGAACCAACCATGAGGGGGAGTTTTCCATCTTGCTTCTAATCTTTTGTTTTGCTTGGGGTCAGAACTGCCAGCATTCTTCAAATTCTAGGAACTTAAAATGTGAGATTCTAATGGGTTGGTCAAAAAGCAGGGACCCCCAATGATCCCAATGTTCTCCACAATTGCCCATTGTATTTTTTGGAACACAATATCCTGAGTAAGAGAAGTGTCCCTAAAAATACAATTGTTTCTTTCTTTCCATAATCCCCACAGAATGTGAGGGAGAGATAGCTGCCACTGAGATCTCAAAAAGGAGTTAGACCAATGGTAATTCTAGGAGTAGAACAACTCACTGATAGTGTTAGGAAACACCTAATCAATGCAAAAACTCTTAAGAAATCTTTCCTAGATAGAAGCAGAATAGGAACAGTGGATAGCCAGATGGTCCACTGACTCTTCCTCCTTAAGACACATAGCACATCTATTAGGAAAGGCAAATCCTCTACCCTTGATGTTATCTAAGGTCAAGGTTTTGTTTTGAAAAATAGTCCAATAGAAAATGTTGATTTTGGGGGTCAGACCCTTTAACCAAGCTTTAGACCAAAAAGGATTTTCAAAAGGGGTAGGGGAGAGAACACCATACATTGAAGAGACAGTGATATTACCTTTGGGTTCATATTTCCAAATGAGGGAGTCTTCCTCTTTATTCAACCAGGCCAAAGACGGGTGATTTTTGAGCTTGATAAGGCTTGGGTGAATACTTTCTATGTTCTTCCATTTATTACCAGTCCAATACCCTTCAACTAAAGGACCAAAAGTTCTAATACATGAGGAGGCATAAGGGGCCCATTCTGGGAAATCAGTCAAAGGTATATCAAAAAGCCAGGGGTCTTCCCAAAAATTAACTTGCCTACCATTGCCTACTTTCAAAGTAACCCCTTTAGCAATGCTATCTCTACACTTAGAAGCATGATTCCAGATATGGGACCCATTAATGTTGATTTCAGAATTAATAAAAGAGGAAAGAGAGGAGGACAGAAGAGAGTACTTACTTCGCTAGATTTTACACCATTCACTCTCTGAGTGGAACATTCTCCAAACCTGTTTATTCAGGAGAGCTTCATTTAAGATTCAGATTCTTCTCAAGCTTAGACCACCTTTACTTTTCGGTTTGTATACCTGATCCCAAGCCACAAGAGACATTCTTTTCTTATCCTCAACCCCTGACCATATAATTTTTCTTTAAATTTTCTCAATTGCATCAGCATACTTGATTGGAATTTTGAAAAGGCTTAGGGCATAGATAGGTATGCTTTGAAGAGAAGCTTTAAGAAGCTGAAGCTTTCCAGCCTGACTTAAAAGTGCTCCTTTCCAACCAACTAGCTTTTTATGAAACTTGTCCACTAGAGAGCTCCAAAAAGAATCAGGAGGTGCAGTGCCCAAGGGGAGGCCAAGATAAGTGGTGGGAAGATCAGTAATCCAATATTCCAGGATTCTACTAATTCTATGTTGTCTTCTCTCTGGAGTATTGATGAAAAAAACTTTGCTTTTGACCCAATTAATGAGTTGACCAGATGTAGAGGCAAACTTACAAATAGTGTCCTTCAGGGTTCTAGCTTCTGAGATACTTGACTCCCCCATGACAATTGTATCATCCACAAACTGTTGGTGAGAACAGATAAGATCAGCCAAAGAAGGTTGGAGTCCCTTAAAAGATCCTCGCATAACCATGTTTTCCATAGACCTACCAAAACATTTAGCCATAATAATTAAGAGGATAGGGGAAATGGGATCCCCTTGCCTCAGTCCTCTAGATGCTTGGAAAAAGGGGGAAGGGGAACAATTGATAAGAACAACAAAAGAGGTTGAGGTAATAAGTTGACTGAAGAGGTCAACACATTTGGTGGAAAAACCATAAGCCACAAGAACCTTCACAAGAAAAGACCAATCAACCCGGTCATAGGCCTTAGAGAGATCAAGCTTGAGGATGAGACCCTATTTCTTAGCCCTAACAAGAGAATGAATATTCTCATGGACATTAATAATGGAGTCGATAATTTGTCTTCCTGGGACAAAACCATTTTGTTGATGATTAATCAGAGAAGGAAGGATAGTCAGGATTCTGGTGGTAAGAACCTTGGAGATATTCTTATAAAAAATAATTGCATAAGTTGATTGGTTTGAACTTGTCCATGGAGTTAGCACCTTGGGTTTTAGGAATAAGTGCAATGAAAGTGCCATTAATTTCTACTTGAGCTATTCTGTTGGATTTCCTTAATTGAGAAGCCGAGGGAGTGGATTCTTTCTTGTTCCTGTATTTTGGTATTTTCCAGTCAGCTTCTTTCTCAAGAACCGCTTCCGGATTACTGAGGATTATGGATATTTCATCTTCATTGCCCCAATTAGGGAATCTAGAATCATGTGAAGCATTGTTTACTATTTTTTGAGTTTTGATCTAAGTCCGAAAGGTTCATACCCAGTATTGCACATTTTTTGGGCTTCTTGCATTTCAGAGCTTATCATGAGCGGGGAAGAGTCAGTCTCTTCTTCTTGGGAGCTAGAGATCTCCTCTTCCTCAAGTTGTTCCTCTTTCTTTTGCATTTCCTTATCAGCATAAGTATTAGCGATGACCACTTCAGCTGTGTCTTTTGAAGATTCAGTCTGTTCTTTCAATTCCTCTATTTGGATCTGCTTTGTCACAGGGTTGTTTACTTTGGTTGACTCATTTCTCAATACTTCCTGGGTTGGGGGTTTGGAGACAGAAGTTGAGGATACCACTTCCTTATTTTCCCCCAAGGGTTCAAAACAATTGTTGTTAGTAAAGTCAGCTTCCTTATTTTTTGAATTCTTAACTTGCCATACCTTTTTATCTGGTACCTTTTTACTTTCAACTGGGGGTTTAGTATGCTTGAGCTCTCCTTTAGGATTGATAGGACAAGATTTTGCCCAGTGACCTACTTTATTGAGATGGAAGCAGGCAAAGGGGATAGATTCATATTCTATTTGTTGTTTCCATGTCCCCAACTTTGACACTATATCTATCTGTTCCGGCATGTCTGCATCATGGGATATCCCTACACAAAACCTATCATGAGTGAGTCTCCTTTTTGAAGTTGTGACTGGGTCTATAGAGAGGAGTTCACCAAAGGAGCTTGCTATTCCTAAGAAGATGCTTTCTGCCCAATATTCAAGAGGCAGACCTGGTAACTTTACCCAAACCGGAACTTGTGCCAGAAGAGAGTCATTCATGTTCAAATTCGGATGCCATTTCTGAAGAACCAAGCCTATCTTTCCTACCATCCAGGGACTACCACAAAGTATCCTTAATTTATCTTCTTCACACGAGAAGGTAAAAGACAAGAGGCCTTTAGGCAAAGCCGAGATTTCAACGTTACCCTTCAGAGCCCATTTCCGTTTGACATAAGACCTTACAACTTCAATGTTTGGACGCGAACCCATAAATTTGCCTACCAGGGAGTTCGACATAAGACCTTACAACTTCAATTGTCATTCACTAGTTAATTAAAAAATGGGGGAATAATTAGCCAATTAAATGAATATTTAATTGTGACAAGAGGAGACTTAGGGTTAAATAAATAAATTTATTTAACTTAAAAGAGAAATGATGAATAGGATTAGATGAATAAATTGAATAAAACCCTAGGAGAAAATTAGAGATGAAAGGATGTTGATTGGGTCATGAAAAGATTGGGATGATTGATGCAATTGATATAAGGTCAATTTGATAATGGTTAAATGACGAAAACTGATAATTGATAAAGTGTCAACATTGGTTGACAAGGATCAACAAATTGATCAATAATTGACTAAGGATAAAACTGCTAGGCGCCAATTGACAAAGACCAATGACTGATCGGTCCAAATTGATGAGAAATGATGATTGATTGAGATCGATTACAAATCGATTGAAGATTGAGAAAATGGTCGACTTGATGAAGGTCAAATGACAAAAGACCAATGACAAATCAGTCGCAAATTGATAAGGGATCAACATTTGACAATTGAAAGAGACCCAAAAGGACCGAAAATGATGATAATTGATCAAAGATGATTGAAAATGATAAAGATCAAGGACAAAACCCTAATTCAACATCAATTAGGATTGACGATGTCCAATTGATAGGATAAGATTGATCACGACTAAATCTCGCAAGGTGTAGATGATATTGACAAGACCTAATTGAAAATGCTAGAAATGCAATCGAAGAAGGAAGAAATGTTGAAGAATGACAAGATGTCGACAAATGATAAAGATCAAGTACACAACATAGAAGAAATGTCAATAAGATGCAAAAACCCTAAAATAAGGTCATGCAGACATGTTCGAGTATGGCACCGCAAGCATTGAACATTTTTAAATGCCTAAAGACACTCATATGTTTACAATATACTTTGATATGATAGTCAAATAATTTAAACAAAAATATTTTAAAAAAGAGTTATTTGATTTTATAGAAAAGATAAATGGAAATAAGGTCCAAATGACACGAAGATAAACAATAGATATTGCTAAAATAAGTTCGAAGTGTATTCATTTAGGGGTCTTTTCATAAAATATTCTCAACTTTCACATCATAAAAAGATCTTGAAATATTCATTGTTTATAATGATAAGAATTTGGTTGTTCCATATACCTTCCTTTTCTATTTTAAAAACCATCGATCAAAATATTGTGCAACAGTAGTATGGAGTGCATTTCATTTGTATTATGCCCAAAGATTTCATCATACCACTTGCTTTTCAAAGGCACCCAAAATTTGATGTGCAGTTGCTTCCAAAACGTCCAAAATAACCCTAATTCTTGGTGTTGGCATCCGTTCTAAGATTTTATAACAAGGGTTTCTATATTTTAAATGTTTGTATTAAAATATTTATTGCACCCCCAATATTCAATTTTTGTGCTGGTATATAAGAAATATATGCATATCAAACCTTGTTCCTAACATCTTTATTTTTTCAAATCATGGAAACATTATATAATTTAAATGAAGGCAACCAAAAGAATGCAGAGAGATACAAAAAACTCTATAAAGCACCAATTTTACACACCTCAAATACAAAATCATAGGAGCCCAATCGGGATTCAAGTACCCTTGAGGCAAAAAACCATATTGCTCAACTAAATATTTTTGCAATTTCAAACCAAAATAGAAATTAAGGGTATTGTCCAGGCTTCATTATTTCTCTATTTGGGTTCTCGCTTACTTTATTTAAAGAGTCATACGAGGCAGTGAATCCAGGGGTGGTGCCCATTGCATTACAAATGGCTGAATTTTATCAACATGGAAGCACAAGACAATGGGTAAACATTTACATGTATTTGGCTGCGAAAGACTGATGCAATGAAGTAAGGCAAGGACATGCCAATACTGGTTCTTGTCATTATTATTAGAATCCCAATGCTATATCCAAATGTCATCCCAACCAGTACCACATTGAAGGTGCTGATGGTAGTAGAAAATAGGACACAAACCCATTGACCCAATAAGCACAAATACAAGTGCATTCACATTAAAAGTCGTTGCTTCCCAATCTAAGACTAGTATAATCACCTATCAAAAGGAACATAATAAGACCTTTATGAGAAGAAAATTACTTTTTTTAGAGAAAGAGTAGGCTACATCCATGTAGTTTTTCTTCCAACCTCGAATGCAAGAACAAAACTAATTCCAATCTGAATATTCACAAACCAATGATCATAAAATTTAGCAAAAGGTGAAGAATATTAAAAAATACAAATATCTCACTCCGTCTACTTCACCGAAAATTGCAAATATATCCCCTGCCACCTGAAATATGCTACAACTCACAATCATTTTGAATTAAAAAAAACAACTACAAGCATACATGCATGTGTGTGCCCATTAACATACATAGACAAAAATGCCAATGCCTTCATCCCTCCCTCCTAGTCACACTCATGTTCTTTTCCATCTAAATCCAAAGTATGTTAAATATTTCCATCTAATGTTCTTTTCCATCTAAATCCAAAGTATGTTAAATATTTCCATCTAACTACCATAACATGCACTCACACCATAATGCCATCCCAACTAAGCTAGACTAGATATTAACTTTATCCGGGATGAAAAGAAACATTAAAAGTGACTTTTAAAAATCTCCAAAGGAAAGAACAAGAACATTTCAAAACCTACTCAATTAGAATTAGCATTCCCAAGATGATGAAAGCACCTACAAGTGCCAACAAACTAGATCATAACAAAACCACCGTAATCCACCGACATATGAAATACTTATCTACTTTTTTTCATAGCTTGCAACCTCCCAAATTCGTGGGACTCAGGTTCATCTAAAAGACCTAATCTAACATAACTAGTTTTTTCCTGACATGTGTCACCTGCGTAACATTCAAAATGACTTCCCTCATTGATTTCACACTTAGGGAATATTTGGAACAAGCGCATGGACAGTGAACGTGGATTTTTGTTGGATATTAGTTGGAAATGCTCTGATATATGCTTAAAATGAATATGCACAAAATCAGATTTGTTGAAAAGGTCACAGAGACTTTCAGGGTCTTTCATGGTTTTAAAATAGGTTATGTATAGGGAATTGAGCTGGTCATTTTTTTCGAAATATGTATCTATTTAAGAAACTAATATCATCCCAATTTAACCATTTTTGTCAAAAAGATGCATCTATTCAAGTTAAGGATTCTACACGAGAGGTTGTGACCCTACTTTGATACCACTTATAGGGAGTTGAGCTGGTCAATTTTTCTAAAAGATGTATCTATTCAGGAAACTGATAACATCCCAGGTAAGGATCTCACAGGAGCTTGTGAAGTCATGTCACAAATCTTGAGGGATATGCTGGACACTTACAACATTATTAACATGCATCAAAGCATAAGTGGAATTTTTGTCAGACATTATAATTGGAAATGCTTATGGTGGACATGCTTGTGAAATGTGGAATCATAAACAAAGAACATGAATTATTTTGACAAAATGATTTATAGAGATGCCATTCCAAAGAATGAAATGAAGCGATTACAAGAGTTGCATATAATGAATATAGTGAAAAAACTTCGAAAAATTTTAAGCAAAAATAATCGATTGAAGGAGGATGTGTAGGAAATGAGGGGAGAGAATATAATGGAAGGAAAAATAAAATAAATAGTTTTAATTTGAAGAATTTTAAGTACTGAGGTCAAGAAGTGGAACCAATATTGTTAACAACTATCACATATGTAGCATGAGCTTGGGGCAACATAAAGTAGGATGGCATATGAATATAGGTTGTTATTCTCTTACAAGGTTGGAGCAAAGGCAAATGTGAGAGGCAAATGTGAGAGGACATAAACATAAATGTGTGATGGGGATGATTTCGTGTGTAAAAAGAAATATATTAATGTGAGGACAAGGGGCATTTTAGTACAAGATGAAAAACTATTTCTATTCTTAAAAGTATTGTGAAAAAATATTTGGCAAGGTGTTTTGGTGTTAAATATTTTATGTAGAGGAGTGAACAAATTAATTATTTCAAGTAAATATGAAGTAATTTTATGTGGAGATTTTGGTGGTAGTAGGCTTAAGGGGTCAAGTGAAGTATTTTCATTGGGGAAAGAAATGTTGAGTGAAAATGCAATTTCAGAAATATGCATATATGGAAAAATTATTTTTATCAATAAGGAGGAATTATTTCTTTCAAAGATGCATAAAGGGCCATAAATACTTTTTATCAACAGGGTGAAAACATTTTCGCAACAAATGCAAAATGGATGAAAATAGAGATGATGCACCTGTGGAATTCTATTGGCAAAGGAGGCCGAGTAAGAATAAAAATGGAAAAATGTTTATGAGTTGAAGATCAAAGGTTTGTCAACGAAATGATTAATTACTTTATGTCTTTTGTTTTTTACGCCATAAGTGAATAGATTTCTAACTGAATGTGGCGGTCTTGTGTTTATAAAAAGGAAATTAGGATCATGAAGAGGGGGGTTGGGACAATAAGAGTGTTGTATATTTTTATGAATTTTCAAAGGAGAATGTACTATAGTGATATGTTCTAATGATGGTCTCAATTTTTTATTGATTGTAATGCAAATGTACTATAAAACCGTCTCCAAACTGTATTTCTTTTAATCATATGAGTCAATTTATAAAGGATTTGTTGATTTGTCATTGCATTTTAAGTGCTTCTGTGTGATTTGTTTGTTGGGCTCTTTCAAGTGGAGATGAAATTCTATCAAACTTATTGTGTGGTTTGAAGGAATCAATATGGATTAAAATAGGGTTTTGTGGTTTAATTTCTTGCACGTTTATTCAAGGCATAAACAGACATTGTGCTAAACAATTAGAGTTGTATGCTCCTGGTTGAGCAAAGATTCATTCTAAAGTTTGACTTTGTTGCCTTGAATAAGACATTGCTTATAATTATGTTCTAGAAAATACAAAGTTAATATGTGTTTTATTTTTCAGTTGTAGGAGTAAGTGTAGGTGTTAAATTTTATTTCAAATTTCTATTTTACACCTTATGCATGTGTATACTAGAAGATAAAGGGGATATTCAATCAAGATTTAGAATAAAGAAGCCTCTAAAATTGCGTGAGGTTTTAATCTGCTAATCGCTAAAACATTATTGTTGAGTCTTGATAAGTTTTCTAATAATGATGTTAATGGTATGCCTGCTAAGGCATAGCAAAGCCTTAAGAGTACCTAGAGTATAATCATTTTGATTAATCTCATTCTTTGGCCAAATCCAACATCAAATCTCAACACAAGAAATTGGCATGATATTTAGGATTTGGTGAATTTGTTGATTTAGGAACCAATAGGACCCACCATCTTTCGTCAGTGGGGGCATGGGGAACCATCAAATCTAAATTCTTTTGATCTGTACCATTGAATCTTCTTTAATATTCTAAATGAGATTGTGTCCTTTGCCACATGGAACTCTCTTGCTTTCTCATAGAGGAATATTAATAGATATACCTCTTTGGTCTCATGAGCACATGAGAGCCATTAGATCTTTCTATGTTCATCTGAACCATTGAAGAATTTTCATTTTATTTAGTCAAACAACTACGTGCCATCCTCATGTAGTTTCATGGTACTGACAAAACCTAACTGCCTCAGTCTTGTGAGTTAGCAAGAATAGTTAGATCTAAAAGATCAATGATCTTGACCATAAGATTTAATTTTGTTGACGTAATGGTGGGATCCATAGATGAGTTACAATGTCATGCTCTCATTGTTTTACAAAGTTAATTAAGGCTCATTATTTCAATCTTGCAAACAAGGCAACACTTTTTATCTTAACATTGCATGATCCTAACCATTCAAAGATCTACAAAGTCTAAATTATTAAAAGGGTTCTTGAGCACGCATATGCTAGCCCCTCCAACAATTCTACAACACCAAGTCAAGAAGGCCAGATAGCTCTCACGGTCATTTGGGGAGCTAAAATGTAACATTTTAAAGGATGAGAGTAAGGGAACATAAAAGGCTTCCCTACTAGCCCACACGCTTAGAATAGGAAACTAGTAGTTGCTAGTGGGCTTGTGGGGAGTGGGAACACTTAAGGAGTTTAATGCACACATGGGAAATTATTAAATTAATCTATAAAGTAATAGACTTAGGGAAATTAAAAATATATTAGTCAATTTAAAAGGTAATTGCTAATGATGAAAATAGTTAATTTTGACAATAGGATATACTTAAGTTTGTTGAACACACCATAGGACTGAGAGAGGGGGCAAATCAATCCGAATCAATTCCCTTTAGATGTATAGAACTATTAATATTCTACTTTAATTGCAAATCATGAAAGAATAAAGCACATTCAACACTGAACACTAGATTTACATGGTGTAAAGTGGAAAATTGAACCCTAGTGATTCCCCACCTAGGAGAGAGAAAGGAAATCACTAGGATGATTTTCACTTGGGAAATACTTTACATTCAAAAGAGGGGTTGAATTTGTTACTACTTATCAAGTTGCCATTAGTTTTATGTTCAAAGTTATTCTATATACTCTAGTCTGTTACTACTACTGAGATATTCATTCGATATGCACAGTCTAGTCGGTTACAGAAGAAAGTAGTCTCAGAACGTAGTATACACCGAGATGTCTACCGAGTATCATTCCATGTCTACCAAGCAGCAAAGATGACACACTGAGTTGATATACACCGAGTTAAATGTGTTACCAGATTCATTGAACCTGGATATACATATGAAAATGTGTTACAAGATCGAGGAACATCTAACCGTTATCACATTGGAAATTACACTTAAAGATTGTGTATGATTTTGAGGTCATCTAACCAATGAAATATCTTGCATGGTTATTCATTCGATAAATCATATTTGTAAGATCGAAGCAATGAATGGATCACCAACATAAGAGATCTATTTATACAGCATGAGTTAAGAATTAAAAAGTGTGTGTGCATGAGTGTAAGATGACTGTTACAGAGACACAGAGGTCACCGAGAAGGTTTTCAGAGAACAGTCGAAGAATAGAGTAAACAGAAGGGTTTACCGTGTTACTATATGGGTTACCAAGGTATGCTATAAGCAAGGTAATTGTATTTTGAGCACATAGAATCTGCTATAACATTCTAGATGTAAAGTTGCAGATATTTGTAATGATTTTATTGTAATATTTTGAAGTTGTAAGAGAAACCTTTAACAAGGTAAAAGACTCTAATCAAGTCTATAAATTGTAAAGCCTCTAACCAGGTACAACATTTAGATTAAGTGTTGTAAAATCCTTTAGCAAGGTAGATCTAACAGATCTTATTACTCCTAATAGGGTAAGCTATCAGAAATAGCTAAACATGTAGCTCTAACCGAGCACTCTTTATTACTACAGTAGTGAAGTTGTGGGTGCCATCCCCACTGCATTTTTTCTCTCTAACCAAGAGTTTCTGCGTAACCAAAATATATGTGTTATGGAGTGAATCATGTATGATTGTTATCTATTTGTTTTAGCTTTATATTATGTTACTGCACTATTCGGTTTATGCATAACAGTAAAGTTCTTATTGAAGAAAAGTTTTGAAGTACTGATTCACCCCTCCCCTCTTAGTACACTAGCTTTCCATATTGGGCCTAACAATTGGTATCCAAGCTTCAATCTTGGAAAAGGGTTTAAATGCCTAAAGAGAAATATCTTATCAATGGAAGGCTATAAACAATCTCGAAGGATTGTGTATCTACAAGAAGAATTAGATCATGCTAATCAAGTGATTGCAAACATGCAAAGACAAATGCAAAAATCTCTGAAAGTAAGAAGAAGATTATCTGATGATTTGTAGGACTCTCAAGAGTTAGTGGAACAAATTGAGACATCATCTGAGAACAGTATATTTGAAGAGACTGAAGAAATGATTGGAGTATTGAAAGAAAAGAACAAAGAACTGGCTGATCAACTGAAAGCAATGAAAAAAGAACATGAACATTTCAGCACAAAGATGACTGAAAATCTTGATTCATTGAGGACAACCGAGGATAAAGTAAGAGATCTAGAAAGAGAGAAACAACAACTGGAAGTCTTAGTATCTGATGAGAATGATGAAATCACAAGGTTGACTGGAATTCAACAAAATCTGTTAGATCAACTAGGTTATGCACATCATGAAGTAATTCTGAAGGATGATAAGAATCAAGCATTGAAACTTGAAGTATCAAGGTTGACCGATGAACTTGAATGAGAGAAGAAATCCAAAGAAACACTAAAGAAGAGTTATAAAGCATCAAAGATGTTGGATGAGCAACTGAATACAAGAAGACCCAACAAGGATGCAGGACTTGGTTATAAAGGAAAAGACTCTACCGAGAAAGGAATTCATACTACCGAGAGAGGAGAATCATCAAAGCAAGCTGGAAACAAGAATAACATCAAAAGAAAGAAGCCTATTTGCAACTATTGTGGAAATTAAGGTCACATTGCCAACATGTGCCAAATCAGAAAAGGTAAGCAACAAAATGTCACTAAGTCCAATGGTTATTGTTACAATTGCAATAAATATGGTCACACATCTAATCAATGTAGGACAATGTTTGTGAACGATTATCAAAAGGCAAAATTCAAAGGGTTTTGTAAAAACTGCAATAGATATGGACATAGTACTGAGAAGTGTTGGTTTAAGCAAAAAAACTATATGTGGTATGCACACCGAGCAAACACTAGAGGTTACCGAACTCACACAGATCCTTACCGACAGTATTCTGCAGTACCATGGGATTACAATACAAGGATATGGTGTGAATTTTGTGGAAGACATGGACATATAAGTGCCAACTGCTTTATAAGGTTTGGGATGAACAACCGAAGATCATGGAGAAATCCTAGTATGGCATGTTTTCATTGTCACAAAGTTGGGCACTTGGCTGGAGATTGCAGAGACCAACCTAGAAAAGACAATAGGGAAATAAAAGAAAAATTAAAGATGATCTAGAAAGAGAAAGAAATTGTGTCAAATGAAGAAAGCACCTTAACTACCGAGTTAGGTGCACCTATTCCAAATTAATCGGTAAAGGTATGAAGGGACTGCATTCTCACAAGGCTAAATCTTAACAGTTCCTATTTTATTATGTACTTAATTCAAAATCTGCATAATTAAGATGTAATTATAAAGTTTTATCAAAGTCTTTTAAAGCACTATACAGGAAAACTGTCAAGTCAGTGAATACAAGAAACCTGTCTAGTTAGTGAATGAAGGAAGTTTGGTTACTCGGTTAAAGCAGAAAAAGGAAAGAAAGTTAAAGTGAACCGAGAGAATTTAATGTTTTTGACCTAACCCGGACGGAGCCCGATAAGGTATAATGTGTACTTAAAAGCATTTTCGCGGTCATTTTCACTTACCAAGTTTTCGAGAGAGTAGAGCAAAGAGATTCAAAGGCGATCAAACCTCCTACAAAGCAAATTCAAGGTATTTACATCAATCTCAATGCATTGTTAAGCTGGTTTACCGATCTTATCAAGTTGCCAATATTTGCTAAGTATAAAGCGTCAGTCGTTTGAAATCCTAAAACCCTAAGGATTTTTTGTTAGCTTTTATCTGAAATCTACAATGGCGCCCAAGATCCAAGATCCCATAGTTGTCAAGAATGTAGAAAAGCCCTCACTAAAATACTCTTTGACTCCCAAAGTTACATCTGAACCAGATGACAAAACCGTTTTTTCACTCATCCTGGACAGAGTGTTGTTAGTCAAGGATGTGAGATTCTTCACCAAATGTCAAGTTGAAGAACTCGGTCATGTTGAAATTAAAGACACCTATGATGAGCTGTGTACCGATGGTAAATTGAATAGCAAGTATGAGCACATTAAGATCAAGGGATTAACTGAAGCCCTAACCTATCCCTATGTGTTCAAACCCCAGTGGGTTAAGTTTGTTCTAAGCAGAGTTCGTGATGATTTCATGTGGCTAGAAGAACAACCATTTAAGATTACCAAGGAGATCATTCATTTGATTATCGGTTATCCCATTTATGATCATGCCTGAGCCCAAAAGATGATATCACAGAAGGAATTGATCAATTTAATCAGAGTGGAATCGGATTGTAGAGGATTGAAACTGAATAATGTCACTGATGAAGAACTAAAATTTGCCATAAGAGTAATGGGTTACTATTTCTTCCAATCAGCAAGGGAAAACAGTGTACCCTGTGCAGCAGTAGACCTGGCATACAAAATTATGAAAAAGGGAATGAAAATTGATCTATGTGAGGTGTTGCTGAAGAACCTATTTGAGAATCTGAACACCATCAGGAAGCCGAAGAAAAACAACTCGGCTAATACACTAAAGTTTGGATCATTACTTGTATGCATGTTTTTCTATTTTGAAAAATTCTTTCCATCAGTCGGTAAAGTTGTTTGGGAACTACACCGACCAATCACCCATCAGATTAATGACTTCATCAAGAAGTTAGGTGATAATTTCAATGATATTATGGATGACTACTTCAGTAAATTTCAAGAGAAAATGCATAACAGATATAAGATTCCACCCCAGCTAGTGGAGAAATACAAAAATGACATATGTTTTGATGTTGACACTGATTACTGTTATGTGAATGTTGTGGAACCGAGAACTCAATCTTTGTCACCTATGGGTTATGAGATTGATCTTGACATCACACAATAATAAATTGATGCATTTATTACATTACCAAGGCATGCTACTGAGCTAAGGTATGGAACCTATGAGGAAGTGAAGGAAAAGGTAAAGATGAGCATTGTAGTACCCAAAGCTACAAGAAAAGAAACAAAAATGATAAAGGCATTGTCAGAGAAATTCGGAGAAGACTCTTCCTCTACACCTATCAAAGGCACCATTACCATTACCGAAGAGGAATCTGAAGCCCAAGAGGTAGCAATAACACTAAGCACTGAATTGCCTAAGGGTAAAGTGTTGAAGAGAAAGAAATAGGACACATCAAAGGCCTCACTGAATCCACCTCCAAAGCGACCTAACACAAGAGCATCTGCAACCTCACCGAGTAAGAAAACAAAAAGTGTTACTGCTCCCAAGGTAACAAAGACCTACAAAAAATCTACTCAGAGACTCATTTTGGCAAAAGAGTCTAGTGATACCGAATCAGAGGATGCAAGCAAATTTCAGATTGTCAAAAGCAAGAAGGTAAATGTACATAGTGTTGAAAACTTCTATACTAATCTAAAAGAATATGGAGGGTTTGGTTCATTCAGATATGTAAAGTATGAAACCAGAAATAATGATGAGAAGAGACAAATTGAAGAAGCTGTCATTTGCACACTTCTAAAATTCTGGTTAGCTTCATTGGAACTAGCAAAGTCACTTCCAAATGAACTTTACTTGCATATTGATAATAGGTGGAAGTATGCAATGGACTTAGAGAAACAGATCAGAGAAAGAAGTCTGGTTCATCTATTTCCTGACATGTCAGTAGCTGAAATAAAAGAACATCTGACAACCTATAACTCAAAGTTTCTTGTCAAATAGAGAGCCTTAAAACTGATGAATGGGCTGTACATTGAAGTTGAAAATGAGACAAAAGCAAAGTGGTAGGAAATATTTAAAATCAAGGATGCCGATGAGCAAGCTGAAATTGAAATTGTTGATGTCACCGAGCAAGATCCTGATGTTACCGAGAAAGACCCTGCTGACACCATACAAATAGATGAAGATGTCATGGATACAGAGGCACTGGAACAGGAAATGATAGAAGGAAATGCATATGCAAAACTTGTATCTAGTGAATCAGTCTTGGAACAAGTTTAGCCTTATCCACTAGTCAGGCAACTAGTCTCAACCGAAATCCCCCAGGATACGGAACAAGGCACTGAAGGTCACAAGTCTACAATAGGAGAAGGTACTACTGAAGAATAGACATCTCAAGCACCCTCTAGCACTTAAAATGTTGCAACTGAGACACCGAGTACCGAGACACCGAAGGACATTACAGAGGCTAAAGAAACCGATCAAAGTGTTGCCTCTACCGAGCAACCTACTGAGGGTCATCAAGCCTCACAAGCCATTGTCTTAGTTCCATCGGTGAAAGGTAAAGAAAAGAAGTTGAAAAAGCATAGTTTTAAAGTTGATTTGTCAAAACCAATAGTGTTGCCCAATGTAGACATATCAACGTTAAAGGGGGCAAGCACTCATTGATTTCGGTGAACTATGCAAAGCAAAGGCTGAACAAGAGAAGCAAATTGCTATTCAAAAGAAAAATAAAGTACTTCAGAAGGTGAAAGCACTCTTAATAGATATGCTACCTGAAGCTACAGTATCCACTAATGCAGCCATCCACATTCAACTGGATGAACTCCTAACAAAAAGAGAGACATCTGGAGTAGATGCATCGGAATATTTGAGAAAACTAAAAGACAAAGAGCTCACTGCAAAAATGATAGAAGAGGTACAAAAAGCTATAGCTATTGGCAAAGTTAAACTTGCCAAATTTATTGTTGAGTTGACTCCTCAACTCAAGCACATTCTTTATTTATTTCAAAAACTCTGCATATTTTCTTTATTCATTAAAGACATTAAAAATAAAATAGAGGCAACTGAGAAAGAGATCACCGATCTCTCAAATAAGTTGACCACAAAGCCAAATTCAGTTCAGAATTTTTATACCAAGCTACAACAACTCATGGCTCAACAATTGGACTTAAGAAATGAAGAACACAAGATCAGGATAGATATAATGACACTACAGACATTATTCCTTCCTCATCTTTCATCTGTCCAAGAACAGATCAACCGAGCCACCTCCCTATCTACTACACAAGAGGGAAGCACTCTAGATGGCTTAATATCATTATTGGCTGATATTCAAGCACATAATTCTTTAATGGACAATGTAAAGAATGCACTCTCTATCTCTCTCACTGAAGCCCAGACCAAGTACAAATCCTTTTTTGACCAGTTACCACCCCTGAATGGTAATTAAGTTTTGATGTTTGTCAAAAAGGGGGAGTGATATAGTACTAGAGGAATGATAGGAGTGATACAGTATTGGGGGAGTGATATAGTATTCAAAGTATCAAACAAAAGGAATATAGTATACAGGGGGAGTATACCGAGCAAGAGTAAGCAGTGAACCGAGCAGCAAATAGAACATTAAGCAAAAAACAAGAACAGATCACCAAGCATGCAAAATCAGAGTTTTGTACAGTATATCGATAAGGGGAGTATATCTGGATATGTTATTTTATTGACTATTGTACATACTATCAGTATAGTCAAATTTTGCAAGTATATAGATTACTGAGTTATAACTTTGAAAGTAGTTTTTGTCAAACATCTCAACTAATGTCAAAAGGGGAGATTGTTACTACTTATCAAGTTGCCATTAGTTTTATGTTCAAAGTTATTCTATATACTCTAGTCGGTTACTACTACCGAGATATTCAGTTGGTATGCACAGTCTAGTCGGTTACAGAAGAAAGTAGTCTCAGAACATAGTATACACCGAGTTGTCTACCAAGTAGCAAAGATGACACACTGAGTTGATATACACCGAGTTAAACATGTTACTAGATTCATTGAACCTGGACATATCTATGAAAACGTGTTACAAGATCAAGGAACATCTAACTGTTATCACATTAGAAATTG
Organism: Cryptomeria japonica; assembly: GCF_030272615.1. Taxonomy (NCBI): domain Eukaryota; kingdom Viridiplantae; phylum Streptophyta; class Pinopsida; order Cupressales; family Cupressaceae; genus Cryptomeria; species Cryptomeria japonica. Next base: position 545,802,430 of record NC_081405.1, read on the forward strand.
CACTTAAAGATTGTGAATGATTTTGAGGTCATCTAACCAATGAAATATCTTGCATGGTTATTCATTTGATAAATCATATTTGTAAGATCGAAGCAATGAATGGATCACCAACATAAGAGATCTATTTATACAGCATGAGTTAAGAATTAAAAAGTGTGTGTGCATGAGTGTAAGAAGACTGTTATAGAGACACATAGGTCATCGAGAAGGTTTTTAGAGAACAGTCGAAGAACAAAGTAAACAGAAGGGTTTACCATGTTACTATATGGGTTACCGAGGTATGCTATAAGCAAGGTAATCATATTTTGAGTACATAGAATCTGCTATAACATTCCAGATGTAAAGTTGCAGATATTTGTAATGATTTTATTGTAATATTTTGAAGTTGTAAGAGAAACCTTTAACAGGGTAAAAGACTCTAATCAAGTCTATAAATTGTAAAGCCTCTAACCAGGTACAACATTTAGATTAAGTGTTGTAAAATCCTTTAGCAAGGTAGATCTAACAGATCTTATTACTCCTAACAGGGTAAGCTATCAGAAATAGCTAAACATGTAGCTCTAACCGAGCACTCTTTATTACTGCAGTAGTGAAGTTGTGGGTGCCATCCCCACCGCAATTTTTCTCTCTAACCAAGAGTTTCTGTGTAACCAAAATATATGTGTTATGGAGTGAATCATGTATGATTGTTATCTATTTGTTTTAGCTTTATATTATGTTACTGCACTATTCGGTTTATGCATAACAGTAAAGTTCTTATTGAAGAAAAGTTTTGAAGTACTAATTCACCCCTCCCCTCTCAGTACATTAGCTTTCCATATTGGGCCTAACAGAATTCACTAGATCCAAACCCTAGAGTGAATAAGGATCTGAATACTAAGTGAATTGCAAGGGTGTAATGCAATTTACCCTCTTTTCCAAGTAGAAGAATTGACTTGTTGACTATGTAGAAAATGAAGACAAAATGGGTGAAATAAGGAGCTACCGATTTGGGATCACATTGTAACTTCAGATCTGAGTGTTGGCAATTGACACTCTATTGGTTAGGTTTCATTATGTTGTCATTGATGGCAACATGATTTCGGGTTCTGACTTCATATGGTGTACTGACAGGCACTTCACAAACTCTACACCGACACTAACAAGATAAGAGATTTCTTTGGTTATCAGCAATATAGGCCGACATGGTATAGAAAAGTTCATCGGTATTGGAAGTCGACACATCTTGGATCCGACATAGACAACTTGTTTTAATGCTTATTCATTTATGTTATATGGCTGACATGTAATATGATATTGTATATATCCTTGTAAGTCGACATAAGGCATAAATTTGTATAGGGTATATAGGGGAGATTGATTAGATAATTTTGTAATACGAAAAAAGAATAAGAGAATAATGATAGATATGTGGAATGGATATATAGATGTAATTTAATGCGAAATATATCAGAGAGACTGTGTATGTGAGGAATTTTGTATAAGGGTTATTCTGGTACTGAGGTTTAGGGTTTTGACCAGAACAAACAGAGCTTAAACTGGAACTATATTCTGGCATAGGAGATGCTATACTAAGCAGTTCACTATTCTCTGGATCGTTGTTTGGATTTTTATGTAGTCAGTGAGGCTCCTTTTGTGATGAGCAGTGTGCTCTAGGCTATAAGCCTTCTTGCAAGTGCAGGCCCATCATATATTGTAATATTTCTTCATATGGCCAGTGAATTGATATTGTGGGTCACAAATCCCATCGTTCTTTTTCCTCATTGAGGTTTTCCACGTATAAATTTGTGTTATGTTTCTCATTTATGTGTTTGGATTATTGGTTGCATTACTTCTTTCAATTTTGTTTATACCAGTATACCAGTTGGTGTATGTATGTTTTGTTAACGTTAAAATCTTTTATTCTGGTATAACACTGATTCACCCCCCCTCTCAGTGTTATTGGTTTCCAAAACTAATGTATTTAGACTGATAGGGATTTTCCCTACAAATTTGGAGAAAATTTGTTAGGACCGAGTTGAAGTTGCACCCGGTCCTCCAAAAAATCCGCGTGTCGAAAAGGGTTTTTTTGTCTTTGAAAATGAAGCTTAAATATGAAATTACAACTACACACCTGCAACCTACACACATAAAAGAAGGGAAGAAGGGTTGTGGATAGGGGTTTGCCTTAGTCAAACCCCGATTGAGGAATCAACCTTGAAATAAAGTAATTGCAAATACTTAAATGTGAATAATGGAAATGTATACCTTGTAGATCTGCAATTTGTTAATGATGGTTGCTTTGCTTCTTGAATATAATCACAAGTGTTGCATGAAATGCCATGTAACATGACAAAACCCTAACACAAACACATGCTTGTAAATGAATGTTTTAATGTTGCTCCAATGGATGAATTAAGAAGAAACATGAAGAAGAAGACTTGAAGAATTGAATGCTTGATGACGATAATGGAGACCTTCCACTTGTTTACCTAATTTTTTCTTATCTTTGCTTATGAAAATGAGCTTGAATTAGATCCCCTTTTATACTTGCCCAGGGGAGTTAATTTTCATCTCACCAAAGGCTGACATAGGGGAACTTAAATCCCAAATAGAAAATTAGGTTCAAGGGTCAGATGGACCCATTCTGGGGCCACACAAAGAGGGAGGACAAGGGTGCCACACCCCTATCCTAAGGAGGAAAAGGGTTCCACACCCCTGTCCTAAGGAGAACAAGGGTGCCACGCCCTGGTCCTGTCCATTTTTGGGGCCTAAAACATGGTCTAATCAAGTTGTAAAGTGTGGAAATGAGGCCCAGTTCCATGGTGGAGACATAGATGGATCTCGATCAAGTGTGGGAGATGATATTGCCAAGGTAAGGGGTCTAAAACGCGATCAAAATTGCAAGGGGTGCAATTTTATGATGCTACATCTAGCCCCCACTTTAGCGGGAGTATGGCTTATGCCAATACTACCAGTAAAGTAGAAGAAAGAGAGATGAAGATGAGAGATGCAAAGCAAGATCACAAGGAGTATAAGACATCACTAATCTCAAGGAACCAAGACCCCAATATTAGGATCTTAACTCACTCAAACATATGCACGTGCAAATAAAAAGGCACGCAAAAAAAGCTAATATCTTAAGACCTCAAGTCAACTAGCCAAAGAGAACTCGATATGAAAAATGTCTCAATCAACTAATATCATTATTGAAACATAAAATGCCATCTCATGAACATGTATAATCACATAAAAGAGCAAAGCTTTCATCATCCATGAACCATCAATAGTAAATCTATGAGTCCATGAGAGGAAGAAGAGAAAGAAACTGAATACACACTTTGGTGATCCATGAGAAGAAATGCGAAGAAGAGGAACCATGGACATCTCTCCCCTAAAATTAGGTGATCCACGGAGAAAAAAAAAGGACATGGAAAATTAACCCCTAGATTTTGTCTAGGTGATTCATGTAAGGGAGGAGAGTGAGAAAATTGTTAGTTCCACTCAACCTCGTGCACGTGTGTGCAAGTGAGGTTCGAAGCACCTCATAGGAGTCTATGCCCAAGTTTTCTACAACCTGTATAAGATGTATAGTACAAATGTCAAGAAAGTGGCGACATCTCGCTCTAAGAGGTCGCCCTCTGGTTTTGAGAATGACCCACTGTATAAGAGAAAAGTGGCGACATCTCGTTATAAGAATGACCCACTGTATAAGAGAAAAGTGGTGACATCTCACTTTAAGAGGCTTCTCTTTGGTTTAGAGAATGACCTACTATATAAGAGATACAATGCACAAGAGAAATATAATACAAAAAGGAGTAGTGTGGGTGCCCCCCCTTAAGAGGTCAACATAGTTTAATGTTGATATCTTAAGGCAAGTAGAACAAGGATATCTACCGTCAACACAAAGAAGATATCCATTATGCAACAATGTCATAGATCGAAGTGAGAGAGGGAATACTCATCAAGCAAGGATAAGATAGTTGAAAAGAGATCTTGTTGTAAGTGTAAATGAGATCCTTGGAGGAGAAGAGATATTTTTTCAAAAGAAATCTACCCCCCAAGAGGAGTTGTCTTAGACAAATATAATATCTTCTAGAATAAATCAAAGAAGAGAGAGAAAGAAATCCTTCCTCCTATTGCTAAGTGAAAGGGATTCTTGATGAAGGATGACTCACTTTTATCCCAATGGGGATGGATGGATTTATTATAGATGTACATTACCAAGTGTAAAAGAGGTTATAGTCAAGAACTTACACCCCTTGTATAAGAGAGAACCCTTGGGAAAACAACAAGAAATTCACACAAGGAATGACATCAACTAATAAAACTCACACCATCCACAAAATAGGATAGAGTGGATCCTTTAGAGAGAGGGATAGAGATCATTGCCCCCCAAGTGTAGGACAATGAGAAGAATTACACAACTTCTAGAAAGAGATTACTCATAAGAGACATACCATTTCAAGCAAAGAATACATCATATCCAAGGAATAGACATGCGCTTGCATGAAGGAAAACTCCATGCAAGAAAGGACATCAAGTTTATGAATAATGTACTCCATAAAGAAAATAGTGAAACCTTAGAAAGAGGAAAAGGAATATTCTTGCCCCCAAGCATAGAGGCAAGAATAAATAGACCATTAAGTTCCTCACTAAGTATGACTGCACCTGAAATTATACCACCATGAATGACAAGGATCCCCCAATAGGTACGCTAACTATGTCACATAGTGAGGAGAAACATAATAGGAACTTAAATGTTATTTTAAATGATCACGATGAATATGCCATTCATTGTCAGATATTATTTTTAACATGTCTGAATCAATGTAATGTTGTATTTGTGTTTTCAAAGCTTGACACTCATTAGTAGAATGGCCATGGGTTTGATGATATTTAAAAAAAAGAAGAAGTTTGAGAATGTTGTTTATGTTTACTTCTTCATTCAGGACAGAGAGGAGATATTAAGTTAGGATTTAGAAGATTGGTCAACACATTTTCTTGTTGTAACTCAAAATTAAAATGAGAAGGTGTGGATTTATAAGACAATGGAGAAGAAGACAAAGGAAAGTGTGATTTCTCATGACTTTCAAGACTTTATTACACACATTTTAGAATTCATCCAGTGTATTTGCTCCTTTCAAGACATGTGTTAGAAGGAGAAGTGGAAATTGGTTTAGAAGCTTGGATAAAAGACACAAAAGGCTTCGCGGAATCTTCAATCTTAGATTGAGTGGTCTTGTATCCATTGGAGGAGGGTGTAAATTCTCTTGTACCCCAATTCTTTTTTTAGAAGCATTATTGATGGGAGATGGTGTTGCTAAAGGAATCATAGTACTAAAGGGGGGTGTGAGATTTTTCCAAGATCAAGAGCTCAATGAAATGTACAAATAGAGACAAAATATAGGACAAGAATAAACTGTATTCTCATCAATAGTTGTTACATACAATGAATATGAACCTGCATATATAGGCAAGACAATATGGATATGTGAGCACACAAACATGACATGTGGCTCAAGAAGAAACAAGGGTAGGTAGGAGAAACAATAAAATACTCCACATGAGGTGGATCACCCACCGAAGATGGAATTATCACTCCACAATAAGTGGATATGATAAAGTAGTAACAATATCAACACCATAAAAGGTGGAAATTCTCCTACACACACTATCCCAGTGTGGCACAAACACCCAAGTGTCTCATTCCCAAACTACTATGAAATGCATTTCCTAGGTAAACTTAAGTATAGTGTAATAATATCCATGATGAATAATTATTTACACCAATAGGGGGAATATATCCCACTTCATCATAAGTGAAATTATAAGGACTAGAATCATCCTTTATCGAGTGAAGTTCATTGTTATATATGAATTTGATTGTGTGATGAAGGGTAGAAAGGACTTCTTTCATAGCATGAATCCACAATCTACCTAGAAGAAGGTTATAATTAAGATGGTTCAGCATGACATGAATAGGAGCAGGCAAAGTCACAAGCCCTACTTTAATAGGTAATATGACTATACCAAGCGAATCTCTAGGAACATTATCAAAGCCATGCACACCAAGATGATTAGGTTGAATAGAAGAATAATCCCAATTTATCTTATCTAATAAGTCAGGACAACAAAAGTTAAGAGCTGACCCATTATCAATTAAAGTACCTCTTATCTTTTGTTCATAAATGAAAGAAGTAATTATAATGGGATCATCTCTATTTTTAACCTCTATAGAAGGAAATTCATCTTGTGAAAATGTGATATCATTTGGTTTAGAAGAAATATGAGGAACCACCCTTTGGAAGGCTTCTTGGATCAACTTATGATATGAAGGTGAAGTTTGAATTAAATCCCAAAGGGAAATCTTAGCTAAGATATCATGAATCTTTTTCACAAGATTAGGTTTCCTATCAACATGTTTCGTAGAATGAGGAGGGGAAGGAAGAGAGGTAAAAAGAATATTGGGATCTTTCTTTTTTACGCCAACATTAAATGAGTGATGTAGTTCAGAACTATATTTTTCCTCTACTTCCCTTTCCATATTATTTCTTTCACATGTGTATTTTTCAGCTTGTAGGATATTAGGAGGTTTTTTAGGTCTGGGCTTCTCATAACTAGAAGCATGAATGGGGTTGACTTGACTAGGCTCTTTTTTCTTTAAGGATACATCTTGAGAAATAAGAGAATCAAGGAAAGTGATAATAATTTCATCTTCTTGCCTTAAGGCATCTTTGTGATTAGGAAAGGGACTATCATATGTAATAAATGCTTCATCTCTAGAGGGAAGATCATGAAAAGAAGGTATGGTATCACTAGGATAAGTAGCCATAATATCATCCTCTTGCACCAAATAATCCTTATGATGGAGGTACTTTTTAGGAGAATAAGGAACACAATTAACCAAAGATTCATCTTTACGAGGGAGATCTTTGAAAGAAGTGTCCATATTACCTTTTTGCACCAATGTGCCCTCATTAATGAGACCAATTTTGGGAGAGGGTAAATCATAGGTATGAATGAAAGGGAGAACTAAATTGTCATCATATGCATGAAAGGGAATCTCATGAACATCTTTAATGTAACTTGAAATTAAAAAATAAGATAAGAACTCCATATGCACTTATGATCAAACAAGAAACTCATATGTCATTTAAACATAATAATATTCACCTCATACATGCATAGAAAATTGAATAAAGGAGGGAAAATGGAATTTGAATTTGAAATTGTGAAATTTGAATTTGAAATTTGAAACTTGCAAAATAATTGAATAATTCAAAATTCTAGGAAAAATGATTATTCAATTAAATGAACAAATTGATTGATAGAATAATAATGCAACCTCCTAAGAAATTAAAATTTAAAATTAGGATTATGTAAAAAAATAACCTCTTAATTTAAAATTATCCAAAAGAGATTGAATTTTTAAAATTAGGACCTATGGGATACCACTTAATTTTAAATGTTTCCTTGAAATTTGCAATGTTGAAATTGGGAAATGTTTTCAATTTTAGAGGGATCAAAATTCGACAAAATCAGCCAATTTTCTGTATTTAAGCAATTAAATACAGTCATAACAATTTCCCAAAATTTTGGGAAAAAAGCCAGGGACCAAGTTGAAGTTGCACCCAGTCCTCCCAACTTTTCAAAAAATTTCAAGGATGAAATCTGCAATGATTTGAGAGCTAACCCCCCAAAAATGATTGATTTTACGATCTCTAGATAGGTGAAATTAAGGTTTGAATGTCGAAATAGGACCCTATTAGGGTTTTGAAAAAGATAAGAAATTGAATTGCAATTTTGAAAAAGGTCAAACCTAATGGATAGGGCCACCTTAAATAATATTTAGAAAACTAAAATTGGTTGAGATTAATTAAAATTTGCATAAAATCCAATTAAATTTGAAAATTAGGGTTTGAGGACCTAACCACTAAATTTTAAAATTTTGAATTTTGGGAAAAGGAGGGAAATTAAAAATTTGAATTTTAGGCAAGAAGACAAGTGTGAAAATAGTCGCAAATCTAAAAATTAAATGTAAATCCAATTTTTGCACAAGGGCAAGTTGATGTTTGAAAATTAGGGTTTTGATAATTAACCACTTAATTTTGTAAATTTGATTTGCAAATCGAACAAGACAATGAAAGAATTGAATTTGATAAGCAATGTAATTTTCAGATTTAAGACAATAAGAGATTTTTTTGCAAAATACAAGTTTAATGTAAAGCATGTAAGATGTCGGGCTCACCGAAAGTGTAAAGTGGAAAATTGAACCCTAGTGATTCCCCACCTAAGAGAGAGAAAGGAAATCACTAGGATGATTTTCACTTGGGAGATACTTTACATTCAAAAAAGGGTTTGAATCCACTAGATCCAAACCCTAGAGTGAATAAGGATTTGAATACTAAGTGAATTGCAAGAGTAAAATGCAATTTACCCTCTTTTGCAAGTAGAAGAATTGACTTGTTGACTATGTAGAAAATGAAGACAAAATGGGTGAAATAAGGAGCTACCGATTTGGGATTGCATTGTAACTTTGGATATGAGATATTTAGACTGATACAAATCTACCCTACAAATTTGGAGAAATTTCATTGGGACTGAGTTGAAGTTGCACTCAGTCCTCCAAAAATTCCACTAGTCGAAAAGGGTTTTTCTGTCTTTGAAAATGAAGCTTGAATTTGCAATTATAGTTGCACACCTGCAACCTACACACAAAAAACAAGGGAAGAAGGGTTGTGGATAGGGGTTTGCCTTAGCCAAACACTGGTTGAGGAATCAACCTTGAAAGAGAGTAATTGCAAATACTTAAATATGAATAATAGAAATGTATACCTTGTAGATCAGAAATTTGTTAATGATGGTTGCTTTGCTTCTTGAATATAATCACAAGTGTTGCATGAAATGGCATGTAACATGAAAAAACTCTAACACATGCACATGCTTGCAAATGAATGTTGTAATGTTTCTCCAATGGATGAATGAAGAAGACACATGAAGGAGAAGACTTGATGGATGCTTGAAGACTTGAACACTTGAATGCTTGATGATGATAATGGAGACCTTCCACTTGTTTACCTAATTTTTGCTTATCTTTTCTTATGCAAATGAGAGGACTAGATCCCCTTTTATACTTTCCCAAGGGAGTTAATTTTCATCTCACCAAAGGCTGACATAGGGGAACTTAAATCCCGAATAGCAAATTAGGGTCAAGGGTCAGATGGACCCATTTTGGGGCCACATAAAGAGGGAATACAAGGGTGCCACACCCCTGTCCTAAGGAGGACAAGGGCGCCATGCCCTAGTCCTGTCCATTTTTGGGGCCTAAAAAATAGTCTAATCAAGTTGTAAAGTGTGGAAATGAGGCCCAGTTCCATGGTGGAGGCATAGATGGATCTTGATCAAGCGCGAGATATGATATTGCCAAGGTAAGGGGCCTAAAATGCAATCAAAATTGCAAGGGGTGCAATTTTACGACGCTACACATGGAAAAACCTATAAGGGAAAAACCACAGTGAGAATCATACAATATAATGAAACCGATTACAAATTTTTAGGCCCACTTCCAAGGAGAAAAATGCACCTAATGAACTTGCAATGCTAAGGCTTACAACCTTAGGGAAAGATACAAATACACTTGTAGAACTAAGATGCACTAACTTAGGGAAAGATACAAAAGTCTACCAACAAACTCACTATCCACTGGCAAACAAGAGAAGTAGCTAAAACTGAAATCAGTAATATCTCTTGATCATGAAATTGATGTTGAACCTTAGCGCCAAGAAAACAATATCATGGCAAGCATATTTGATCACAAATATTGTCTTTGACCACTGTTGCTATGAAGATATTACAATCAAGGCATTTGTCAACTGACTTTCACACATTATCAATACAAAATCTACTTGGTTATTATTCTCATCTACTTAAAAATGATTCACATTCATTCCATACTTCAACCCATACAACCATACATTCTTATATACAAAATTATTCTTCAAAAACCTCAATTAGGCCAACCAAGATAGAATAAGCATTATTACAAAAAATAGATCATCCAAACCTAAAACAATCACACTCGTTTTGTCCAGGAGATAAAGGGGACCCAAACACATCATAATTCATTCATCCAAGTAGATTCCATTGAACCACACATGCTACCACAATCTCAAGGTTTGACACCAAACAAAACTTGTAGAAAGATAATGAAACACATCAAACAATTGATCCAAAAACATCTTCCAATGCAAATTACTAAGTGTGGATCATCACGTGCCATGGTGAGATCCATATCAACAATATAACTAATCCTCCAAAGCATATCTAGACAAAAAAAGCATAATGCAAACAAGATAGATCAACCGAAACAACAACATAATAGAGCATGTCGATCCCACACTATCATAACTAACTTGCAAATCAAAACCAACACTTCAAAGTTGAACTGAAATATTGCACAAACCTGATGATCATGTCTTCCAAACTACAACCCTTGAATCCTCATAATCAAAATCCATGAGGTAATATTTTGACCAATTTGATAGAAAACCTTATGGTTAGAAAACAACAACAACTAACTTCATCATCTGATAAATCATATAACCTACACACTTGATAGTACATCATTCACATAGCATAAACACTATCTCCAAATCTACACATCATGATCTTTGTTATGTGGAAGGATGCAAAATATTCTTCCATTGGAACATTAAATATTTTTCCTTGCATATTGAAACTTCCTATAATGTAACCTTCCAAAACCAACTTATGTATGCAAAACATTAGTACTAGTCAACATGATAACATTTGAACATCTAGTCCTGGATCATATGCATTACTAAAAACTTGCAATCAGAAACAAACAACAACCAAGAATTACATATAAGAATGATATTTATGACAACACAATGCATCAAAAACCATCATCTCTAAGTTTTCATGCATCCCTATCATAGCTAAATATCTATTGCATACTTAGACAAGCTGATTGTGATAAACCAGACAAGGTACCATTTTTTGCACATAAGACATAAATAATCATTCTAGCATATTAAAGTTTATTCAACATTTCTATTAAAAAACATATTAGAACTCTCTTCTCCATACTAAAAATCCACAACTATAGATGTCAAGAAAAATAGGAACACCACCATTAGATAGAGCATCAACATCTGAATCCATGATTAGCAACTTTTGTACTAATATTCTTAAACCATGTAGTTGCATGAAAGATCAACAACTAAGCACCAAACAAATGATCAACAACTAAAAAACAAAAAATATGCATCAACTAATCACCAGGCAAATCATCAAATCTTCAACTGAATCACATTAGCTGATCACCAAGAAAATCATCAACTAAACATTAGACAACTCATCAAATCGTCAACTAAACATCAAACAACTATTACTAATCAACTAAAGAACATCATCAAACAGGTAGACTGGTAGACCATATTAAATAACTATGAAACTAATCAATTATATCAACTACTTAAGAAAAACACTAGACAAGTTTGATATCAATGAAAACACAACAAAACATTATTTAGGTTTCCAACAAAGTTATGAAACAAATTATTGGCAACATTTTGTAGCAAATCAACAAGAAAATAAAACATAGAGAAACATTTAAAGATGAAGGGTTTAGGGCTTATATAAGATTTAACAAAAAAATTACCCTAATAAACATGAAATTCTTAAAATTTTGCAAAGGCATCAACCAAATGTTTTGATCTTTTTTTAGATTCAATGAGGAGATCATTTGCATAATCCTCCATGATTTGTGCAAACTAAATCATGAAAGATGATATTCATATCATGCTAATAGGTTGCCCTTGCATTTTTTAGACCAAATAGCATGACCAAGTCACAAAAAGTACCCCACATAGTAATGAAAGTGGTTTTGTGTTGGTCTTTAGTGGAAATATTGATTTGGTTATATCTAAAAAAATAAGCCATCAATGAAAGCATCTTTGTTAGGGAGCGATAAATCATCCTTTGGGCATGCCTTTTTTAGTTACCTAAAGTCATTGCAAATCCTAACACCCCTAGTCATTTTGGAAATAGGAATATTGTTGGATATCCAATCTAAGTAGTCAATTGGCTAGATGAATTTGGCCTCCAATAGTTTTTGTAACTCTACCTTCACTAGGTGTGCCACTTGGGAATGCGTTTTTCTTATTTTTTGCTTGACTAGCCTAGATAGATGACCTTTTGGGTCATCAAGTGTCCATAAGGGGAAAAGGATTATCCTCATTCTCTAGCACCTCAAAGATTTTTTCACTGAAAGATACATCCTTTTTTTTACTTGTTTTTTCAATAGCTAAAAGTGCCTCAAAAAGGTCTTCACTAGAACATCTTTGATTTTTCTTTTTATTTCTATTTTTGTGACTAAGGAATTTCTTTCCTACAAAGTAAGCTTGTGGATAAAGCTTATAGACACAATTTTAATTACACTCTCAATGTTATGCATTCTCATAGATGCCCATGAATTCTAGGATAGCTTTATCATTCTAAAAAGTATCAAGTTGGGCAATCCCACGTTGGTCCCAATCTATTAATTTAGGGTGGAAAAGGGATATTTCGGTGGTCATGATGGAGGTCTCAAAAAAGGAGGATATATCTATATCATAATAGGATCTCTTGGTGACCTCTTTAGGAATGTCATCCACCACAACAAGAACTGTCTCAATGTTAAAGGAAGGACCTACCAAAGTTGAGGCCCCATGAGACATGAAACCATATCCAAGTCCTTGATGTTTAGGATATTCTATGTGTTCAATATGTTGTGTCATACATTTTTCTTCACAACCCAAGACTTTGCCTTGATTAATTCCATTTTTGTGTGGCAAGTTGATGTAACTTAGGATAGGTGGCTTTAAAGTACTCAAGAAGAGTATCCTTAAGCTTAGGTTCATCTCTATAAATCCATTGATAAATTTTCTTCAATGACCTCCTAGTTTAGGGTCTCAACTTATTGGAATGTTGTGGAGCCAAAATTTACCACCAATGAATCCTTTTGTTTATATTGATAGGATGGGGATCCAAAGGTATTGTACCAATAGTAAATGCATCACTAAGCTCATATTCTCCATATCCTCTATTGTTGATCTTGATCTCCAAAAATTTGGGTTCAAGAGTGGTTTTGGATTGAGAATATCAAAGGATAGCATTGAAATAAATATAGGAAGAGGAGGAAGTTGTATTGGGAGTCACAATCTCTATCCTAGGGCAATGAAGCCTCAATAAAATAATGATACAAAATATTGGGGATCTACATTGATGGTTATTTCAGTGCCATTATAAGGAAATTAAAAAATTGAGAGTAAGTGTCCAGGGGATCACCTACATGGCATGGATCCATGGGTAGCCAAGGAGCATGTTGTATGGGAGATCAAGATCAACCACATGGAACATTATATGTTGTAAAACTGAACCCACCCTGATCAGAAGAGAAATAGAGCCCTTAGAATTTCTTTCCAAATTGTCATGGGCCTTGATAGTTATCACCTATTTGTTGAGATTGTTTTGACTATATAGGTGAATTGTTTTAAAAAATTTAGAGTGCACAAATTGAGGGTGGGACCATTATCCAACATTGTCTACTTTACCTTGTATTTTCCAATGAGGACTTCAATATACAATGAGCAATTATGATTTAGCTCAATTGAAGGAATGCCCTTTTAGATTAATGATAGGCGATAGGTGGAGGAAAGGTGTCCCACTGGAGCTTGAAACTGCATTGGGTCTATATCATTGGGGATATGGGTATCATGGAAAGAATTAGTTAAGATCTCTTTGTTGGCACTTTGGCACTAAGTTGTCATTGATGTCAACCAGTGGAGATTGAGCATGGAGGATGGTTGCTTGTTTAATGATGAAGAGGCAGAATGTTAAGATGTGCAACCAGTATAGGATTCTATATCGGTCAACAAAAGAAGAACACTCTACTAGAAAAGGGTTTTACCGGTATGTGTTTGCCAGACTGACTGCGTATTGGTAGGACATGTCTTGATCGGTCTGATGTCGTGTGAAGCTGAGGTGGAAAGTAGGGTGTGGTTCGTGAAGCTTCATCCATAGGGTTGATGAAATAGATATTCACCATTAATGAAGGAACCGCAAATCAAGGGATTGCATCAGACTGATTGCAACTCAAGGAAGAATGAATGACACAGGAAGATCAGGGGAGTAGTATGGTGCTTGGATCAAAGCAAGAAGATCAGATCGAAAGAATACCTCGAGAAGGAAACAACAAAGGTATTAATAGAAGTTTGACAGATGCATATCTATATAATGGATCATGTTTCCCTTGTCTGTAAAATGTGTCTTAAGAGGCACAGAAATGACGGAGATGAACAGATGGACATCAAGGTGATCAGATCTTGTAGGATCTAATTGGATTTAGTTTTCCTCGTAGATGGTGAGGAAACCCTAACCATCAAAACTTTGAATTTCTTTTTGGCGAGAAATCATCTGATAAGAAATGTGAGCAATGGACAAAAAGTTGTTGTTGATGATGTTGTGAAGAGAGAACAGGAAAGAGAAGTGAGAGTGAGCAAGGAGAAAACTTGAGAAGGGGTTCTGATCAAGTTACAGTGTGAGTGAGCAAGCAAACCCGTAAGAGGATTCTACTGGCAGTATCATACTCAGGCAGTTGAGCCTAACCGGTAAGGTGTGGTAGAGTAGGCAACATCCTAGTGTGACATAGTGTATTAAGAGACGATGTGTGAAAGGGAGAGAAAGATAACAAGAGTTGCAGAATTCATTTGCAACAAGAAGCCTTAATTGTATTCAAATAGTATTTCAATATACATCACCAAGTTGAAGCTTGGTGTAGGGGTTGGTGCTCCTTCAGTTGGTGCCCTAAAAGTGCAGGGGTTAGTGCTCCTTGGGTTGGTGCCCTAAAAGTGCAGGGGTTAGTGCTCCTTGGGTTGGTGCCCAAAATCTTTGTAAATCAGTGTTTTACCTATGAGGCTGGATTGAAGTAGTAGTCTTCAGCAACTTTTCTCATCAAGGTTTTTCCCATATTGGGTTTTCCTCGTAAATATGGTGATGTGAGTTACTTGTGTGTGTATGGTAACTTTGGATTTCTCTCTTGTATTATCGGTTTGACTGTTTAAGTGATTAAGTACATAATTGATATTCTCAAGTTAGATTAGAAAAGGAAAAACTCAGGAACCACTGATTCACCCCCCTCTCAGTGTTACTCTATGTTCAAGACTCTTGACAAATAGGTGATGTTTCAAGGAGATCTAGGATGAAAATTTGTGTGGGGATCTTTCCAAGATGATCTAATATGTTAGATGGAAATGGATGGGCTTAGAATGCTAATCCTCCCTTGATGGGCAGTGACAAAAAATTGGGGTTCTTGACATTTAATTTAAATAATTTCTACATAAGTATCAGCTTGAGTGATATAACTAACTAATTGTCATAATTAAATGGATTTAGTAGTTTATATTGTTAGCCCTGTTGTTCTCTTTTTTTATTTTGATCTACATTTGCTCCGACATGTGCATTGGAAGAGCTTGTACCTTGGGTATGTTTGGGGAATGCATTCTGATACATTTGTAATTATGTATTAGGAGAAGCTGGATAGGATCAATAATGATATTTTCCTTTTCAATTAGATCCCCAATGTAGTTATTAAGCTTCATGTGTTTGTTAGTGGCATGTCTTTAATCTGATTATAGTTATTATCCTTATACCACTTGGGTTTGGGTTTTGAATCGTCATTTAATGGTTTTGTTTATGGAAAAGTGATCAAATTAGCTTGTACCATTATTTAAAACATGGCATCAAGAGGCTCTCTCAGATGTGTAAAGTTACATTTTAGGTTGTTTTGAGCATTCATTTGAGGTGGACCTTGGGGAACTGAAATGGTATTTTCTTGTTAAATTATTTATTTTGGAGCCTTTTTTATAATGACAAATTGAATGTGTTTTGTGTCTATGACTCCATCTATAGTAGCATTTTTTTTTCTCATTTAAATAGCCTAATTTATTTTTGTTTGAATTCTCATTATTTGTTTGTAAATTTTAAACAAACCTTTCACAATGAGATCCTTCTCAAGTGTGGCCCCCTTTTCTATGATTTCATCAAATTTTGAGGCACAATGGATTTGAAGACGGAAGGCCATCTCCTAATTAATATTTTGGATAAAGAAATTGACAAATTATTTTTTAGGGAGTGATCATGTTAGAAGACTTGTGAGAGCTTGCCCTAGCTATAAATAGGCCACAAAACTTTCTCTTCCCTTTTGTTTGTCATTGCATAGATCAAGCATAGTGATTTTGTCTTCTATGTTGTAGAAGAAATGAGCCACAATTTTTTTTAATATTTCCACAAAACTTGTGGAGCCATGAGGGAAATGGAGGAACCACTCTAAGGCTTTCCTACCTAAATCATGAGGGAATAACCATAAAAGATAGTTGTTGCTATGGACCACTTTGACAAGCCATAAATAAATCCATGATGTGGTTACAAGGATCACCCTTTCCCTTATATTGTTCAAATTTTGGCATTTTTAAGTGTTGTGGAAAGGGTACCATAGTTATGGACTTGTCAAATGCATATGGGGACAATTCTTCAAACTTAACTAATTTATTTGTATTTCCCACTTGTAAGTCTCTATGTGCATTTTTCATGCCTCCTGACTCTTAAATATTGGGGTGGAGTAGGGTTGATGATGTATTGTTGGATTCTAATGTATCTTTGATTTTGAGGTGGATTTCGATTTGATGTGGGTTGGTGGAATCCTAGATAAGATTAGTTGTATGAAGGATATGTAGTAGTGATGCTACTTTGTGTTACATATGTATTGTGGGTGATATAAGAGGAAGGTGGAAGCCCAAGGTATTTCACATATTGGGGCACATAATTGTCTTGAGAACCTAAATTATTGGTGGTGTAGGTATTATAGAACAACTAAGATGATTGTGACATAGAGGTGGATTGTAAGATGATAGTAGTTTGGGGTATGTTTGTGTATTGGTATATCATAGTGGATTGTGGAATGAAAGTATTTTGAGGCATGGAGAACACTTGTGGAATGAATGTGGTAGATTGGTAGAAGATGAGAGCCACAACATAAGTGGATTGTCTTAAATTGGGGATAGCATTAAAAGTGGGTTGGATAGAATATTGAGGCATTGATACAATAGGTATGAGTGGGCAAGCAACAACAAAGAGATTATTTGGAGGCATAGTATGCACCACATTTTGCGGGATTTTTACTTGGAAATTTCAAGGTATGGATGTATAAATTTGAGTGTAAGATTAGGAGGTTTGTCCAAAAGTGGGGATGGTGGGCATTTCAATACCCAATGGCAATACTTCCATGAGGACATCGTTGTGAGGTTGTTACATTTCCAGGTGATGTAAGCGGTGTCATTGGGAGAGAAATTGGTGAGGCATTAAAACTTGGTGGTAATTGATGTAGCATAAATAATGTTATTTTGATTTCATGATTAATCAAAAACTTTTGTTATGTTTTTTTTTTCTAATGATAATTGGCACTTAAGAACTAATAGTTTTCATAACTTCTTATACTTATTCAACATAATTATAAGATTATTTAGAGATAATTACTTGACATAAATCTTTTCTTTTTCAATGATTATTTTTTTTATTAATGAATACATGCTTTATTTTTTAATCATTTTTGTATTCAATTATTTGTAAAGTTTTGAATGATGATAATTCCTATTTTGCCTCATCTAGAATTTTGATTTAAATGTTTGTTTGTGAAAATTGTTGAGGATTTGTAAACCACTACAAGTTGCTGAGGAAGTGGGCTAGTCTCTTATTCACCACATATGCAACAATCCCTTGTTTCGACAATCATCTTAATGTTTCATTAAAACACTTTGAATGTTTCAAGTGTATGTTGCACATGTAGTTTGATCTTTTAGTTAGACTCAGTTATTCTTATACATGTTGCAGTTCCATTTATTGCTTTGATCTCAAAAAAAGGTTATTATATTCAGCAACTAGTTAATCTTTAGGCTAGTTACCAAATTTTTGAATTTTTAATATAGCTTTGTTTCCTCCTTATTATGATTTGCCTCCTTTGGGCCAATTTGAATAAAGAGCTTTTGATCCAGTGGTAGCATCTAACAAATCTATCCAGGAGGAAGAGAAGGGCCCACTTGATCGAAGGGAGGTGATCTAGTTTTGATTAAGTAAAAACAGGTATTTGAAATGTACCCGAACCTTTTACAAGCCAGGAGAATAGAAAAGCATAAAAAAGTGCCTGATCACTTCAAAAAGTCAAAATGAACCCACCGGATGGGCATAACTTAAAACATCATTACATAATTACATAAAACATGGAACAGACAGCAACAGGAAAGCAAAAGACAACAAAGAGACAGAACCAAAGACAACAACTGGAACTTCATGTTGTTTGCCGAGGTCTTCATATCCTCTAGCTCGCGACCTTCGATGTCAACCTTATTCTTTGTGTTGGCTCTGGTCCTCCTTTCATGACCCTTCTTGTTCACCTGCTCTTTATCACCTTCCTTCTCTGCATTTTTCTTATACCTGTTGATAAAGATGTTCATATTGTCCACCGAAGATTTAAGAATTTGGAAATTTTGATCAACAATCTGCTTGACACTATGTTCTAGCTTGTTAATTCTACTGCCAAAGTCTTTCAGTTTGTTGTCCATTTCCTTTCTATCTCCCATCTCATTGACTTTTTTCTCCATGGCTAAGATTTTTCCAACCATACATTCAATAGCTTGCACATTATGCAGGACGACCACTAACTCTTTAACATGCTCCGCCAAGGGCTTATCACCAACTGTAATTTTTGCCATGGCTTGTGTATCTATTTTCAAGCTATTAATATCCTTCACCAGAGTAGTGATGGTTTCACAAAAGGCCTTAATGGTGTCTTTGTCACCACTATCACTTTGACCCCCTTTTTCCTTCTAGTTGTTGATCTAGTTGTTATTTTTTGTATTGGTTAATTTCCTTCTATGTTAATAAGTTTAGTAAAATTATTCATTGTTTACATTTAAGTTAGAGATTACTAGTTTATGTTGTGTTGAAATATTTTAAGTTGTAGCTATTTCTTTTTTATAGTCGTATAATTGTTTAGCATAACTATTTTTTTTTGTTCATTAAATGATTAGTTGAGATATGTAGTGATTAGTCTTAGCTAAAATTTGAATGGATCCTAGGAAGATGGAATTTATTTTCATTTATATTCGGCGTGATTTATTTTCTACAACTCTAGTTTATAGTTTCCCGATTGCAAAAGTAATTAGGATCTTTTCATTCTGCAAGCATAATCTTGTTTTAATTTGTGTTATTGTAGAGTAGGTTTAATCCCTACAAGTAGATTAAATTTCAATTCCTTGTAAGTTAATTAGTAACTTCATCATTTTCAGTATGAATTTTGGTTTAAGATACGACAATCATTATGGGAGTTATCTTTTTTAGGTATAGTTTTAGTTTGAATTAAGATTAGAACCAATAGGAAGTTTGTAAGTATGAGTTTAACACTACTCTAAGTAGCTTCAAGATAAAATGTGTAAAAGAGAATTTCTTTTAGTGATCCCCCATACAAAAACCAAGCTTCTTACTAAAAATAGCCTTGGACATGATGAATAATAAGAGGGGGGGTGAATTAGTATACCCAAAAACCTTACCAAACACTTAAGCAATTTTACTGTAGACCGGTATAGCTCTTTAAACAACAAACCGGTTAATATGCAAACAAGCCAAATAGAAAATAAAGCATTCACCCACAATAACACAATCACCATAAAACAAGATATTTTGATGTGGAAACCCAAATGGTAAAAACCATGGTGAGTAAAACTCACAAGTCTACTATCTGCAGAATAGCAACCAGACCAGTTAAGGCCTTACATTGTTCTTCACCAGAACAGATCCTGTTAGGAATCCTAATCTCTGTTAGGAGATAAATACTATTAAATACTACCCTGTCAAAGGAATTTAGATCCACAACTATGAACCACCTTGTTAAAGGATTTATAATAGGCTTAACTGAGCCTACCCAATTAAGGGTTTCTGACTTGTCGAAGAGATTAGTAATCAACAAGTAAGTGATCTAGAAAGTAGTACATATTGCTTGGTTAGATCCTTGATTGCTCTTTGTTAATGCATTGCAATATTACTTCAATATTTTTTCCTTCACACTTTCAATCTCTGTCGCAAGATACTTTTTGCAAAGACCTAATCTTCTTACACACCACCCACAAAACCCTAGACATGATGTTCTCATATAGGAATACGATTTCATGTCGGTCCAATGAGATTAGACTACAATTTCCTAGGTACAATGCATCTAGACATAATTTGTAACACGACATAGAATCACCGCATCGATGTTGGTGGATGATAACTCATCACACTTTACAAGTTTGTCAATTAACAAAACAAAGTATACCGATTACCAGTTTACAAAAAAAGACTAGTAAATTGCAACATAGTGTTCCGATCTCAAAAAGATTGGTTGCCGCTCAGGGTCATCGTACTGCTTGAGGTCCTCAGTCATGCTTTGACCGGTAAGCTCCTTCTGCAAACACCAATAGTCTTCTATAAATAAATACTATGCATACATTGGCATATAATACCGGTTTGAACAATACATCACATACTACCGGTTGAGAATAACCCATACAACAAATAAGTGTGTGTCCATCAATGACAATCACAACTAAGTACAAACATCATCAAAATGCCAACAATCTCCCTCTTTGGCATTGATGGCAACACTTAGGAAAATTTGGTATCTAAGTTCTTACAAAACAAAAATTATGCCATAATCAAAATTACTCCCCCTAAGCATATACACTACTCCCTTTGCCAAAATTACAAGCATGTACTACTTCCATTTGCATAAAATTTTTATTCAATACCACTCCCCCTTTGCCAACAATGACAAAGTAATGCAAACATGCCGCAAAGATTTACCAAAATCATATTGCATAACATGAAAGCAGAGTATATGTTTATGACAATAATGAATAAAACTTTTCAAAAATGGATTTAAAGTCTTTCAGAAATTCCTTCATGTATGTAGACAAAGTATCTAGGAGTGAGGCAGCAATTTCACTCTGATTCTTCATCTGGAATGCTAACTCCTCCATGACATCAATAGTGCTCAATTCCTGAGTGACAATAATGGTGTCCATGTTTAGAAAGCACTTTTGAAGAATCTGCAACTTAGGTAACAAAAGCAACTGAAGCTCCTATAGATATTGAGTCCACTTGAAGATTTTTGAAACAATCTGAGCCATTTGTTGCCTGTGAGTTTGTACAGTCTGCCCATACACTATGAAGGAATCATATGGCATTTTGAAGGTCTCCATATACTACTTTAATTCCAATTGGAGTTGACCTTTCTTCTTCATAGCATCATCACAAAATAGATAGGTCTGGCAGATTTTGCTCAAAAGTTTATATCCTTCAACCATTTCGAGATTGATATCATCTCTCTAATGGATTGGCTTATCTCTGTCTTCATTAAATTGCTTCACCAATGCAACTTTTAGTGCCTTTTCATGCTTTTTCTCTGTAGTAACCTGGGCAACATCTTCCAATGATTGTGCTTGATCACCCACTATTGTGCATAGATGCTTCAACTGGGTCAGTGAGGAATCGATACCGGGAAGATTAGTATCAGGGACTAAGTTTGAAAGAGTATCAACAAAAAATTGAATAACATCTTTTTCTTTCTTCTTTCTTAGTTCCTCCAATCTTTCTCTAGCAAGTTGAATATTTCTAAGTAGATCATTTTCATCTACAGATGTGGTAAGATAGGAAAGAGTCAATTAACTGTGACCGGTGGGATCAGCCTATTTAGATTGAACTTGATCTTTGGTTGCCTTCGGAATCTTGAAAGTCTATCCACCTTCCTTTTATTTGATCTCCTCTTGTCTTTTCTTCTCCTGCTCTTCTTTCTCCTTCTCGGCTTTCTCTTTCTCCACTTTCTCCTTCTCCGCTTTCCCTTTCTTTGTTTTCTCCTTCTCAACTTCCTCCAGTTTAGTACCTTCAACATCTAATGCATCCACATCAATAGGATCATTTTGCTCAGCTACTCTTTCTCCCTGATCTTTGAAGACTTCATCTAGTTTTGATTTTGATAGGTCAAATACTTGCTCAGCCTATAGATTTGCTTTAGATACCTTTTGCATCTTGACAACTTTTTGAGCCTGTAGATGAGTGTCCTTTTCTACTTCAGAGATTTTACCTCCAAGTAACTGAAGTCTTCTCTTTCTCATGAAAAAGATGCCTTTGTACTGATTAAGAATCTCAAATAATTTAGAATTGGAAGCATCTGGGAAATATTGAGCAAAAATTTTCTTCCTAATTTCTTGCTCCTTTTCAATGACAATGCACCATTTATTGTCCAAAGAATCATACAAAGAATTAGAAACTATAAGTTTAATATCAGTTGGAGACCGATCATTATCACATAAATACTTAATGAGTTCTTGCTCTGCTTTCTGCTTTTCAGTATTGTTAATATCATCAAAATAATCTTTTAGATCATCAAGAATTTTCCTTCTAATATTCTTTATAGTCCTTTGATAATGTATCATAGGCTTGTAAGAAGCAATGTGTAAATTTACCGGTGCAGAGGTTACAGGTACTTTACCGGTTAGCTTGGTCTTTTTACTTGATTGCCTCATCTTCTTCATTTCATCTTTCGATTCAATGTCTTTTGAATCCTATGCTCCTTCTGATTATCCTGTGCTCCTTCTGATTATCCTCAGTAGCAACATTTACATTTGCATTTGCACTTACATTGACTGGTGCAGTCTGAGTCTCTGTAGACTGTGCATTCACCGATTGCTCACTTGAACTCTTATCAGTTTCCTTCTCACCTTCATTATTTACATCTTATTGTTGCTCTTAAGGATCATCCATTTGTACATCAATATATACTACATTTACATTATCTCAAGTATTGTCAATATTATTTGTATCATTATTAACTGCATTACCAGTGTCATCATCATCCAGTATATCTATATGCTCAGTATCAACACGGCCCGACTCAAAATTTGTAGGCTTAACACCCTCAGGAAAATCTTCTCCCTTTAACTTAATAGGTGTATCATCCTCATATTTTTCATCTTCTTTAGGGATGAGACCTAAAAAAAATTTTATCAAAATTTCAGTCTCCTTTTGGACTAATTCAGTATCACCTATCAACATTCTAGTTAATCTCTTCGTTGATCTGAACATAGATTTTGAATTTACCTTCATCTGTTCAATTTCCTCTTCAGTTGCTTCTGGGTGCAAGTGTTTAAGTGTATAATCAATAAATTCTTTATCAAGGCTAATTGCCCCTTGCCACCTAGCATCAATCAAATTATATAAGGAATCTAGAATTTGCCCTTGTATTTCAATGAGGGCTCTACTAAACTTGTTCATATTGAAGATGACTACATCTTCAATCTCCCTTTGTTGACTTTTAGACAAATGAGTAAACAATATGTTTAAACCTGTGTAAATACCATACTCCTTAATAATTCTAATCATTCTAGTGAAATAATCTTGTAGTGTCAATATTTTTGTAGTTGCTTTACCTTTTTGAGTAGTCTTCTGCTTCTTAGCACTTGCCCTTAGTGCTCTCTTATCTTCTTCTGATTTTGTTTCCTCAATATCTGTCACCAGTTTGTGAGCTTTCTCCTTCTTTCTTTTTCTGTTTTGGGCAGGTACAACAAGAGGCTCAACAATTTTACCTTTCCTTTGGAATTGTATTTTAGAGGGTTTCCCTCTTTGAGATTCAATAGGCTTCACCTTAGTTTCTTCTTCTTTCTTCTTCTCAGCTGCTTTGGCTGCTCTGGTCTTACCGACGGGGGTACCGATTGGCACACTCAAAGTTCCACCTTGTTGAGCCTCATATTTGGCTCTTGTTGCAGCTATCTGTTCTTTTATGAATCTGGCCTGCTCAGCAAAGGCCTGTACCTCTTTTCTAACTTTCTTTGCAATCACTGGTTTCTATAGTTCAAAGTGCACTTTTAGTAGTTTCTCCTTGTAGGTTCCAAACCTCTCAACAGTAGCATCTACCGGTTGGCCTAATAAATGATCAACATAAGCAACAAGTAGATCTTTGTCTACTTCATATCCCATGGGCATTACCCTTGTGGTTCTTGGAATTACAGCTTCCATTAGGCATGTATCTATATCAACCATGAAACAAATGGAATCCTCATACCGATTGACAATCTTTGCCAGTATGCATTCCCTAGCATGCATTTTCTTCTAAAATTACTTAAACTATTCCCATGAAATATCATCGAACTTTTTTTGATCATCTTAATGTTGTTCTCCATCTACAATAGGGAAGGTGTCCCAGTTATCCATTGTACATCACCAATACCAGGAAAAAAAATTTAGAAATAAAAGAATAAGTCCATGATAAGTTGATCAAATTTAAATCTCAACCTTTTTTCCTTCTTCATGGCTTCAAGATTCGCCATTAATTGACTTCTCATTGCTTCATAGAGATCATAATCAACATCCTCCTTAATCATCCGATAGGTAGTGTGAATAGTTGTTGCCAATATATTGTTCATTCTGCTTGAATCAAAAATTCTATAGCCAATCATCAGAGATGTAAATTTAACAGCAAGATCATTAATATCATTCAGGGTCATGGCTCTTTTATCCCATCTTGATCCAGTTAACTTCACAACATCATCCTTAGGTATAGACCTAAGCAATGACACTTCACCAGTTGAGAAGAAGTCGGTTACAACATGGATTGCCTCCTTAGTGATTTTGTGAGGTTTGTCCAACCGCATGAACTAATCATGAATACGACTCAAAACAAATCTCACCAACTCGTCATCAAAATCATCAATGAAATTGATCGCATGATGAAAACCTTTATCAGCTACACTTTTGAATTGTTCTTTCAATCTTCCTTATTCATTACACAGAGATCTATATTGCTCATAAATAACTGCAACTCCCAAGTCTTCAAGTTTGCAGTGATAAAAGGATCTTACATCCTCTACATGTAAAGCACCATTCGACACTAGATAGGGCACCGACAATGTCAGTTTTATCCAGCTTGTATGGATGTCATTTGTATTCAGGTCTTGTCCTCTCTGTCACATCAACTAGATGCGGAGTATCCATACTAGAATACACAAATCACCAAGCAAAGAGTATAATTTCTTAGATAAATACCTCTTCTTCTTCGGTACTAGGGTTTCTGACTATCAAAAGATTTCAATACTCAATCACTAAATCAAACTTCACTTTGATCACCTCAAATTGTTGGTAAATGATCTAAATGCTTCTTCCACAAACTTATCTCTACTTTGCTTGCTTCGCCAATAGTTCTCAAGACACAAAGTGATAAATGAAATTCAAAAAGTTCTATTTATTTGCACTTTAACTACTACAATAAATGCATTTACTGACAAAACCCTAAAATGCCTTAGCAAACTCTAAAGCATATTACCGGTAGCAAAAACTCAATGATATTTACCGGTTATGATCCACAAACACATCAAAACATCAAAGTGCATCAGAATTTGCAGATTTAACTTACTGTACATCATCCAGGGGTTCAACTCAAGATTTGACAATAAGCTCACCCCAAGTTGTAGAAAAAACTTAGTTTGCCAGAGATGGATTCTCCATATTAGGTGAAGAATCTGATTTCTCAAATGGTTTTTCTTCACTCTTCTTCTTCTAGGTTCTATTCATCTCAACTCTGGTTTCTTCAATATCAACCTTCTGCTTTCCTTTTCGGTCTGCAGTATGATTCACTAGATGGTTCTTCTTTGTTTTGCAAAACTTGGCAATGTGTCCCAGTTTGTTGCAATGATAGCATGCCATTCCAGATGCTCTCCAAGGTCTTGCATTGCCTCTCCTTGTTCTTCTTCTGTAGTTCATTACCACATGTCTAAAATTAGTGCAGAATGAACAAGTCGCATTGACTCTCTTTTCCATCTCATAAGGACTAGACCGGTTAACATAGTGTCTTTACCAATTTGTGTTCCTCCAGTTAGTGAAATTCCTTCTCCAGTCACCAATAAGTCTTGGGTTCATGTGAGGTGCAGGATTGTTTTCTCCATATCTGCATTCAACTGATTTATGCCCATACATGTTGCATGTATAACAATATCCTTGAAATCTCCTAGGTGCATATCTATTATTAGGTCTATAACCAATATTAGCATCAGATCTGCTTCTACAAACATTAATAGTATGTCCTGGTTTATGTCAGTTAAAGAAAATAGATTTGTAAACTTTCTTACTAGTAGGCTTTTGAGCCTTAGGAGCACTATTACCTTCACACATGTCGCTCTTGGTACCAAAAGGTTCTCCTTGATGAATAGTGATGAACATTAAATACCCAATAGGTACTAAGAGGGGGGGGGGGGTGAATCAGTACACACAAAAACTTCTTGAACGACTTACACTGCAAAGACTGCACTAACTGACAAATAGTATCACCGATCTAAATCAAGGCAATACCGGTAAAACACAGTGACTTTAAAAGTCATAAACCGATAACACTTAGATCTTCACAAAACCTAATATCTCATTTCCACTTCACCCATATGCTTAAACAAGTAAATACATCAGAAATATAATGACCACTGGTTCATCTTGCATTACCGCTTAACATAAAACACTAAAACATCACATGAAAAAGCATCACACATGACACACTTATTTTTCATGTGGAAACCCAATTGAGAAAAACCATGATAGGGATGAATACCCACAAGTTGTTCTTGAACTCTTCTGAAGTCCGATGTGTTAGGAGCCTAGTCCGGTTAAGGACTTTACATCAGGTTCTGCTAGGAACCGATCCTGCTAGGGATCACCCGGTTAAGGGATGGCTAAATACCCTATTAGAGGTTAAAACCCTGTTAAAGGTTACCTTGTAAGAGGATTTAAAGAACTCAATGATTTTGAGTCACCTTGTTAAAGGATTTACAAAAAGCCTGTTAAAGCTACCTGGTAAAGGGATTTTCCATCTGCTGAAATGGTTAGAAGTCAATAGGTAATACACTAATCTGATAACAACACTTAATGCCAAGGTAGATCCGCTTCAGTTCCTTTACATTTGCAATCACACTCTGCAGATCTCTACTCACTGCTCCGGTCTCGCAAGAATCACTTCACACACATTCATTTGCCAATAATCTCAAATGAGAATCATCATCAACCTCATAGACAACAATTAGGTTGGTGACAAAAACCTAAAACCCTAAGCATCTAGGTTAACAATACAGTCGGTCCAATCCTAACTGTTTAAACACATTACATAGGGTAAAACAATCTTGAACAAATCTCAAGACAATTTGCATCGTTCGTTCTTTGCCGCTTTTGGAAGCTGATAACCCATCACGAGCTCTTCACCGTTTACTCAGATTTTGCACATTCCCTAATTAGATAGAGTCAATCTTCTTTATGCAAGATCCTCAAGGAAATCCTTCACGTGCACAAGGCTAATGTGGCAACATGATCTGATCTTCATTTCAATGCTAACTCATCACAGGATGTCGTCGGTCAAATCTCATAGACTAGAAATGCATCAACCGTAAACCCTGAAGCCGAGACTACCAACTGGTAGTTATATCAAATGAAACCCCGATACAAACTTTGCATTAACTGGTTCGCATTCCAACATACCGGTTCACCTCATACCATCATACTGGTTCTCTTGCTAGTTTGTTTTCTTCAATATACTGGTTCATACTTAAACATATTGACATCAATGACAACATACAATCCTATCATGTCATCAAACTCTGCACATATGCCAACAATTCACCTCTTAAATAGGTAAATGTAGCCTTCGGTAGAGGCTTGGTGAATATATTTGCTAACTGCTCCTTACTGGAAACATGTTCCAATAGAACCTATTTGTTCTTAACTTTCTCCCTCAAGAAATGATACTTGATCTCGAAGTGTTTGGTTCTAGTATGCAATACCAGATTCTTGGAAATATTAATTGTACTTGTGTTATCACAAAATATGCTCATCGGTTCAAATATAGGGACTTTGAAACCACTTAAAACATGCTTCATCCAAGTTGTCCGAGTGTAGTTCATAAATGCTGCAACATATTATGCTTCTCTTGTAGACTGAGAGACACAACTATGCTTCTTACTCATCCATGAGACTAGTCTACCACTGAGAAAGAATGCACCACTGGTTGTCCTCTTTCGGTCATCCACATTACCAGCCCAATCGGCATCTATAAATACTTTGAGATTGAAATCATTACTGTATGGTTACCACAATCCATAATCTATAGTTCCCTTCAGATATCTAAGAATCTGCTTGACTGCTACCAAGTGGGATTCTCTTGGACTTTCCTAAGTGCAGCAATGCCCACTACATGTGCAATGTCCAGTCTGCTATGTACTACATAGTGTAACATACCAATCACTGACCGGTATTCCTTCTCATTCACCAATGCTAAGTCATCTTCTTTTGACAATTTACAACCGATCATCATTGGTGTACCAACTGGTTTGTTGTCTTCCATGCCAAAGGTCTTCAACACCTCTTCGACATACTTGGATTGAGTGATAAAGATACCATCTTTCATTTGTTGAATCTGTAGTCCAATGAAGAACTTAATCTCATTGATTAGTGACATCTAGAATTCCTTCTTCATTTCATTTGCAAATGCATGGCTCATCTTGTCATCTCCACCAAAAATTATGTCATCAACAAACACTTCACAGATCAGAATCTGATCTCCTTCTGACTTCAAATAGATATTGCTATCTTCACTTGATCTTTCAAATCCAATCTTCACAAGATGGGAGTGTAAACATTCATACCATGCTCTAGGGCCTTGCTTCAATCCATACAAGGCTTTATGTAGCCTACATACCATATCACTGTCTTCTGATAGGGAAAACCCATCTGGTTGCTCTATATACACTTCCTCTTCAAGTATTACATTCAGGAATGTAGATTTAACATCCATCTAATACACTTTGAATCCCTTGAAGGCTACATATGCAAGTAGCATTCAAACTCCTTCCAATCTAGCTATTGGAACAAAGGTTTCTCCATAGTCTTCTCCTTCTTCTTGAGCATATCCCTTACATACCAGTCTTGCTTTTTTCTTACCATTGTGCCATCTTCATTTAGCTTGTTTCTAAAAACCCATTCGGTACCAATAACATTTTTGTGTTCAGGTCTGGGTACCAAAGACAATGTACCATTATTTTCTATCTAGTCAAGTTCCTCTTCCATAGCCTTTATCCAATCTTCATATTTGTATGCCTCTTTAAATGTTTTGGGCTCAAATTCAAAATCATGCAATAATTCTCTCTAACCTTTCTTCTTGTAAGTATTCCTGCATCCTTATCTCCTATGATTTGCTTTGGATCATGATGCAACTTTACATACCTAGGAATGATCTTAGTTGATTCCTCTTGCTTTTCTTCTTCATCCTCATCTTTATCAACATCTATTGGTGTAGGAGCATTATTACTTGTACTTGGTTGTTTTTCAACTGGTTCCCAGAAGGTTACATCTGATTTATCTATTGCTTGCTCTTTTCTGGTTTCCTCAGGTTTCTCAGAGGTTTCATCAACTCTAACATCGATACTTTCAACAATTCTATGAGTCCTATTGTTAAAACACTTGAGAGCTTTGCTCTTGGTGGAATACCCTAGGACTATTCCCTCATCACATTTTGTATCAAACTTGCTCTAGTATTCACTTCTCTTGATATAACACTTGCTACCAAACACTCTAAAGTAGCTTACTACTAGAGTCTTACTAGTCCAATACTCATAAGGATTTTTATCCTTACATTTCTTGATGAGTACCCAGTTCATAGTGTAGACTACAGTGCTCACCGCTTCTCTCCAAAAAGTGTGAGCAACCTTCCCTTGAATCAACATCGTTCTGGCTACTTCAACTATAGTCTGGTTGTTCCTTTCTACTAGGTCATCCTGCTATGGAGTCCGGGAGGCAGACAGTTGCCTCTTGATGCCATTCTCTTCACATTTTTTTTATTGAATTCTCTAGAAGTGAACTCACCTCCTTGGTCAGTTCTAAGGCATTTGATTCTCTTACCGCTTTCCTTTTCAACTTGTGCTCTGAAGGCTTTGAACTTTCCAAAAGGTTTAGACTTGTCTTTCGAGAATGTGACCCACATCATTCTTGAGCAATTATCAGTAAGAATCATAAAGTACTTGTCTCCCTTAACACTCCTAGTTTTCATAGGACCACACAAATCAGTATGCACAAGATCAAATAAATTATCTGTTGTGAAAGATTTACCTCTAAAGGTTGAGGAAGACATTTTCCCCAGTTGACATTCTCTGCACAAAGGATTCTTTGGTTTGTTCAGCACAGGCAATCCTCTAATTGCCTTGATCTTACTGGCCTTCACAATATTATCAAAATTTACATGGTAGAGTCTCCTATGCCATATCCAATTGTCATCAAACTTAGCCATTAGACATTGACTGATATTTGTATTTAACTAAAATAAGTTACCTTTGGTTTGCATATCGGTGGCCATTAGTTCACCACTCTTTCCTTTTATTTTTCACACTCCATCTTTGAATTCCAAAGTGAGTCCTTTATCATTCAGCTAGGCAACACTCAAAAGGTTATGCCTGAGACCTTCTACCCAATACACATTATCAGCACTTCTTTTTCCATTTGAAGAGATGGACCCTTTACCTTTTACCATACATGGTGCATCATTACCAAATCGGACTACACCTCCATCATACTCTTCTAGAGATAGAAACTTTTTCCTATCACCTGTCATGTGGTGAGAACATCCACTATCAATAATCCACTCATTAGAATTATCAAAGTGGGAGATAAGAGCCTTCTTGTCTAACACATCTTCCTTAACAACTACAAATACTATGTCTTCACTTTCTTCATCTTCTGATTCATCATCAGTGACAGCTTCATCAACTACAACAAGAAAATTTCTCCTATTTCCTCCTTTGAACTTTTTAAACTTCTTCGGTTTCTCCTTATTATCACTATTAGGACAATTGACAACAATCTGTCCTATCCTATTGCAAGAAAAGCATTTCAAAAGGAGCTTACCTCTGTATTTTCTAGTTCCTTTAGGAAGTCTCTTGGCAAGAAGATCTTCAAATTCCATCAGGATCTCCTCATCATCCATATCCCTGCTTTATCTAGGTTCACAACTGGTACTAGCTTCTTTAACCTTTCTAGATATTGCAGCAGATGCTCTAAAGGCTGTATCAGTCTTCTGAACACTACCATCATAACTGTTTAGCTCATATATGGTCAACTTAGCAATGATAGAATCAAGGGATACCTTTGTCTTGTCAATAGATCTCAACTCTTGAATAGCGGCAACCCTTATTGCATAGACCGATAATAAGGATCTCAAAACTTTTCTAACAATGGTGTAATCATCCATTGTACCTCCTACACTCTTGATGTCTCCAACAACAGTTTTAATCCTTATCCCATATTGTTGAATGGTCTCTCCTTCTACCATCTGCATGTCTTCAAATTTTCCTCTAAGGCTTTCTTCCTTAGCTTGCTTCATATGCTCATCACTGCCATAGATAGACTCTAGAGTATCCCATGCATCTTTAGGATTGTCTTTATCCTGAACATCTATAAACTCAATATCAGATAGACTACTGATAAGAGCTTTGATGAGTTGCCCATTCTCTTGAATTTCTCTTCTTTGATCATCGGTGAGAGTACCGGTAGGGACAACATAAGTATTCTCAACATAGTTCCAGTGTTGAGCACCCATGCTTTTAATGTATATCTTCATTTTTTCCTTCCATATATTAAAGTTATCTCTATTGAACTTAGGACCTTCCCTCTTCATCATTAGAATAGGACCTTTTCCTCAAGCGGTTAAGCTTACAACATAGAGGACCTGGAGGATGCTCTGATACCAATTGATGAATAATGAAGAACAAAAAATACCCAACAGGTATTGAGAGGGGGGGGTGAATCAGTACACACAAAAACTTCTTAAACAACTTAAATTGCAAAGACTACACTAACTGGCAAACAGTATCACCGATATAAATCAAGGCAATACCAATAAAACACAATGACTGTAAAAGTAATAAACCAGTAACACTTAGATCTTCACAAAACCTAATATCTCATTTCCACTTTACCCATATACTTAAACAAGTAAATACATCAGAAATATAATGACCACTAGTTCAGCTTGCATTATTGCTTAACGTAAAACACTAAAACATCACATTAAAAAGCATCACACATGACAAACTTATTTTTCACGTGGAAACCCAACTGGGAAAAACCATGGCGGGGATGAATACCCACAAGTTGTTCTTGAACTCTTCTGAAGTCTGATGTGTTAGGAGCCTAGTCCAGTAAAGGACTTTACAACAGGTTCTACTAGGAACTGATCCTACTAGGGATCACCCGGTTAAGGGATGGCTAAATACCTAGTTAGAGGTTAAAACCCTGTTAAAGGTTAACTTGTCAGAGGATTTAAAGAACTCAATGATTTTGAGTCACCCTGTTAAAGGATTTACAAAAAGCTTGTTAAAGCTACGCGGTAAAGGGATTTTCCATCTATTGAAATGGTTAGAAGTCAACAGGTAATACACTGATCTGATAACAACACTTAATGCCAAGGCAGATCCCCTTCAATTCCTTTACATATGTAATCACACTCTATAAATCTCTACTCACTGCTTTGGTCTGGAAAGAATCACTTCACACACATTCATTTGCCAACAATCTCAAATGAGAATCATCATCGACCTTATAGACAATAATTAGGTCCGTGGCAAAACCTAAAACCCTAAGCATCTAGGTTAACAATACAGTCGGTCCAATCCTGATCGTTTAAACACATTACATAGGGAAAAACAATCTTGAACAAATCTCAAGACATTCTGCATCATTCGTTCTTTGCCGCTTCTAGAAGCTGATAACCCATCATGCGCTCTTCACTGTTTACTTAGATTTTGCACATTCCCTAGGTAGACAGAGTCAATTTTCTTTATGCAAGATCCTCAAGGAAATCCTTCATGTGCACAAGGTTGATGTGGCAACATGATCTGATCTTCATTTCAATGCTATCTCATCACAGGATGTCGTCGGTCAAATCTCACTGACTTGGAGTGCATCAACCGAAAACCTTAAAGCCGAGACTACCAACTGACAGTCATATCAAATGAAACACTGATACAAAATTTGCATATACCGGTTCATGTTCCAACATATCGGTTCACCTCACACCATCATACCGGTTCTCTTGCCAGTTTTCTTTCTTCAATATACCGGTTCATACTTCAGCATATTGACATCAATGACAACATAAAATCCTATTATGTCATCAAACTCTGCACATATGCCAACAATCTCCCCCTTTGGCATTGATGGCAATACACAAAGATATCTCTACATCTTCTTCCATAAAATATGTCTTCAAAATTGCAGATATCTTCTCTACTTCACATCTTCTCCCCCTTTGACAACAATGCCAAAGTGGACGCACAAACATCCATGTTCCATAATGTTGCTCCCCTTGAGGAGTAGCATCCTTCAACACACCAATCCTAAAAATATTTAACAATGCAATACCTAACTGATGTGGAGCACATACCTTTAGTTCACCTCTTGAAGGGGCAACACCCCTAATTCACCTCTTAAATAGGTAAATGTAGCCTTCGGCAGATTCTTGGTGAATATATCTGCTAACTGCTCCTTACTGGAAACATGTTCCAATACAACCTCTTTGTTCTAAACTTTTTCCCTCAAGAAATGATACTTGAGCTAAAAGTGTTTGGTTCTAGCATGCAATACAGGATTCTTGGAAATATTAATTGCACTTGTGTTATCACAAAATATGCTCACCAGTTCAGATACAGGGACTTTGAAACCACTTAATACATGCTTCATCTAAGTTGTCTAAGTGTAGTTCATAAATGTTTCAACATATTCTGCTTCTATTGTAGACTTAGAGATACAACTCTGCTTCTTACTCATCCATGAGACTAGTCTACCACCGAGAATGAATGCACCACTGGTTGTGCTCTTTCGGTCGTCCACATTACCAACCCAATCGGCATCTGTAAATACTTTTTGATTGAAATCATTGCTGTATGGATACCACAATCCATAATCTATAGTTCCCTTTAGATATCTAAGAATCCGCTTGACAACTACCAAGTGGGATTCTCTTGGACTTTTCTAAAAATGTGCAGCAATGCCCACTGCATGTGCAATTTCCGGTCTGCTATGTACTACATAGTGCAACTTACCAATCATTGACTGGTATTCCTTCTCATTCACCAATGTTGAGTCATCTTCTTTTGATAATTTACAACCAGTCATCATCGGTGTACCAACCCGTTTGCTGTCTTCCATGCCAAAGGTCTTCAACACCTCTTTGACATACTTGGACTAAGTGATAAAGATACCATCTTTCATTTGTTGAATCTGTAGTCCAATGAACATCTTAATCTCTCTGATTAGTGACATCTCAAATTTCTTCTTCATTTCATCTGCAAATGCATGGTTCATCTTGTCATCTCCACCAAAAATTATGTCATCAACAAACACTTCACAGATCAGAATCTATTCTCCTTCTAACTTCAGATAGATATTTCTATCTTCACTTGTTCTTTCAAATCCAATCTTCACAATATGGGAGTGCAAACGTTCATACCATGCTCTAGGTTCTTGCTTCAATCCATACAAGGCTTTATGTAGGCTACATACCATATCACTGTCTTTTCATAGGGCAAACCCATCTGGTTGCCCTATATACACTTCCTCTTCAAGTATTCCATTTAGGAATGTAGATTTCACATCCATCTAATACACTTTGAATCCCTTGAAGGTTGCATATGCAAGTAGCATTCAAACTCTTTCGAATCTAGCTACTGGAGTAACGGTTTCTCCATAGTCTTCTCCTTCTTCTTGAGCATATCCCTTGCATACCAGTCTTGCTTTGTTTCTTACCACTGTGTCATATTCATTCAGCTTGTTTCTAAAAACCCATTTGGTGCCAATAACATTTTTGTGCTCAGGTCCAGGTACCAAAGACCATGTGCCATTATTTTCTATTTGGCCAAGTTCCTCTTCCATAGCCTTAATCTAGTCTTCATCTTTGTGTGCCTCTTTAAATGTTTTGGGCTCAAATTTAGAAATCATGCAAGAATTCTCTCTAACCTTTCTTCTTGTAAGTATTTCTGCATCCTTATCTCCTATGATCTGGTTTGGATCATGATGCAGCTTTACATACCTAGGAATGATCTTAGCTAATTCCTCTTGCTTTTATTCTTCATCCTCATCTTCATCAACATCTACTAGTGTAGGAGCACTGTTACTTGTACTTGGTTGTTTTTCAACTGGTTCCCAGAAGGTTACATCCAGTTCATCTACTGCTTTCTCGCTTCTAGTTTCCTTAGGTTTCTCAGAGGTTTCATCAACTCTAACATTGATACTTAAAACAATTCTTTGAGTTCTATTGTTAAAACACTTGAGAGATTTTCTCTTGGTGGAATGCCCTAGGAATATTCCCTCATCACATTTTGCATCAAACTTGCTCTGGTATTCACTTCTCTTGATATAACACTTGCTACCAAACACTCTAAAGTAGCTTATTACTGGAGTCTTATCAGTCCAATACTCATAAGGAGTTTTATCCTTACCTATCTTGATGAGTACCCGGTTCATAGTGTAGACTAAAGTGCTCACCGCTTCTCTCCAAAAAGTGTGAGCAACCTTCCCTTGAATCAACATCGTTCTGGCTGCTTCAAATATAGTCCGGTTGCTCTTTTTTGCTAGGCCATTCTATTGTAGAGTCTAGGGGGCAGACAGTTGCCTCTTGATGCCATTCTCTTCATATTACTTATTGAATTCTCCAAATGTGTACTCACCTCCTTGGTTGGTTCTAAGGCATTTGATTCTCTTACCGCTTTCCTTTTTAACTAGTGCTCTGAAGGCTTTAAACTTTCCAAAAGCTTTAGACTTGTCTTTCAAGAATGTGACCCACATAATTCTTGAGCAATCATCAGTAAGAATCATAAAGTACCTATCACCCTGAATACTCCTAGTTTTCATAGGACCACACAAATCAGTATGCACAAGATCAAGTAAATTATCTGCTATGAAATATTCACCTTTGAAGGTTGATGAAGACATTTTCCCTAGTTGACATTCTCTACACAAAGGATTCTCTGGTTTGTTTAGCACAGGCAATCCTCTAACTTACTTGATCTTACTAGCCTTCACAATATTATCAAAATTTACATGGCAGAGTCTCCTATGCCCTATCCAACTGTCATCAAACTTAGCCATTAGACATTGACTGATATTTGTATTTAACTAAAATAAGTTACCTTTGGTCTAGATACCGGTGGCCATCAGTTCACCACTCTTTCCTTTTATTTTTCACACTCTATCTTTGAATTCTAGAGTGAGTCCTTTATCATCCAGCTAGGCAACACTCAAAAGGTTATGCCTGAGACCTTCTACCCAATACACATTATCAACACTGCTTTTTCCATTTAGACAGATGGACCCTTTACCTTTTACCATACATGGTGCATCATTACCAAATCGGACTACACCTCCATCATACTCTTCTAGAGATAGAAACTTTTTCCAGTCACTAGTCATGTGGTTAGAGCATCCACTATCAATAATCCACTCATTAGAATTATCAAAACGGGAGACAAGAGCCTTCTTGCCTGACACATCTTCCTTAACATCTACAACTACTATGTCTTTGCTTTCTTCATCTTCTGATTCATCATCAGTGACACCTTCATCAACTGCAACAAGACTATTTCTCCTATTTCTTCCTTTGAACTTTTTAAAGTTCTCCGGTTTGTCCTTATTATCACTATTAAGACAGTTGATAGCAATGTGTCCTATCCTATTGCAAGAAAATCATTTCAAAGGGAGCTTACCTCTGTATTTTCTGGTTCCCTTAGGAAGTCTCTTAGCAAGAAGAGCTTCAAATTCCATTAGGATCTCCTCATCATCCATATCCCTTCTTTGTCTAGGTTCATAGCTGGTACTAGCTTCTTTACCCTTTCTAGATAGTGCAGCAGATGCTCTAAAGGCTGAATTAGTCTTCTGAACACTGCCATCATAACTATTTAGCTCATATATGGTCAACTTAGCAATGATAGAATCAAGGGATACCTTTGTCTTGTCAATAGATCACAACTGTTGAATAGCGGCAACCCTTATTGCATAGACCGGTAATAAGGGTCTTAAAACTTTGCTAACAATGGTGGAATCATCCATTGTACCTCCTGTACTCTTGATGTCTCCAAAAATAGTTTTAATCCTTATCCCATATTGTTGAATGGTCTCTCCTTCAACCATCCGCATGTCTTTAAATTTTCCTCTAAGGCTTTCTTCCTTAGCTTGCTTCACATGTTTATCACTACCATAGATAGACTCCAGAGTATCCCATACATCTTTAGGATTGTCTTTATCCTGAACATCTATAAACTCAATATCAGATAGACTGCTGATAAGAGCTTCCATGACTTGCCCATTCTCTTGAATTTCTCTTCTTTCATCATCAGTGAGAGTACCAGTAGGGACAACATAAGTATTCTCAACATAGTTCCAGTGTTGAGAACCCATGCTTTTAATGTATATCTTCATTCTGTCCTTCCATATCTTAAAGTTATCTCTGTTGAACTTAGGACCTTCCCTCTTCATCATTAGATTAGGACCTTTTCCTCAAGCGGTTAAGCTTACAACACAGATGACCTGGAGGATGCTTTGATACCAATTGATGAATAATGATGAACAATAAATACCCAACAGGTACTAAGAGGGGGGGGTGAATCAGTACACATGAAAACTTCTTAAACAACTTAAACTGCAAAGACTACACTAACTGGCAAACTGTATCACTGATCTAAATCAAGGCAATACTTGTAAAACACAGTGTAGTACCCCTACTTGTTTGAACTCATTAGACTCACATTTTATTATTAGTTATTTTTAGTGGATACATTACCATGATATATTATTCAGATTTTTATGACATTATGCTTTATCTAGAGATGAGATGTATAATTTATTTGCAGTATTTCAGTATTTGTGATTTATGGCATTTTATGGATTATTGCTATGTACTGAAATTTTACTTTATCTATGCAATGTGTAATTATATGTTGTGTGTTTGTGAGTGTATTGGATGCAAGGGGATGATTTTTCTTCACTCATTTCGGTGAGACAGGAAACGTCGCAATTCTCCTTCATCGGTCTGTATGTCGTGTTTTCTATATTGTATTTATGGATATTGTAATAGTATGTCAGTGGAATGTATGTTATTTCAGTTGCTTTGATCTTATGTTAAATTGTTTTATGGAAATTGGATACATTGGAGTACTTTTAGTTCTTCATTATGGAATTTATATGTATGTGTAGTTTTAAACTTAAGCATTTAATTTATCTAATTAAATGGACAATTGGATTAACTGTGGTGTTAATGTAATCTACAAATTAATCTTCATTGGTAACCCTTAGGAAATCATATGTTAGACTTCCGTTGTGTTATTAAACATGCAATGGTTTTAGTTAGTGCACTTAGTCTTTAACAAAAATAAATACATTATTTCACCCTTTAGTTGCCTAGTTGTGTTGTTTCCTTTAGGGTTCTTGGCGGGGCATTACACACAGTGACTGTAAAAGTCATAAACCAGTAACACTTAGATCTTCACAAAACCTAATATCTCATTTCGACTTCACCCATATTCTTAAACAAGTAAATACATCAGAAATATAATGACCATTAGATCAGCTTGCATTACCGCTTAACAAAAAACACTAAAACATCACATGAAAAAGAATCACACATGACACACTTATTTTTCACGTTGAAACCCAACTAGGAAAAACATGATGGGGATGAACACCCACAAGTTGTTATCGAACTCTTTTGAAGTCCACTCTATTAGGAGCCTAGTCCAGTTAAGGACTTTACAACAGGTTCTGCTAGGAACCGATCCTGCTAGGGATCACTCAGTTAAGGGATGGCTAAATACCCAGTTAGAGGTTAAAACCCTGTTAAAGGTTATCTTGTCAGAGGATTTAAAGAACTCAATGATTTTGAGTCACCCTGTTAAAGGATTTACAAAAAGCGTGTTAAAGCTACCCAGTAAACGGATTTTCCATCTACTAAAATGGTTAGATGTCAACAGGTAATACAGTGATCTGATAACATCACTTAATGCCAAGGCAAATCAACTTCAATTCCTTTACATATGCAATCACACTCTGCAGATCTCTACTCACTACTCTGGTCTGGCAAGAATCAATTCACACACATTCATTTGCCAACAATCTCAAATGAGAATCATCGTCGACCTTATAGACTGTTGGAATTAGGTGAACTAGTATGTGGACATGATGACATTGTATGTTTTCATTGATGTCAATATGATGAAGAGAAGAGAATGGGTATAACACTATGAACCGACATTTGTGCCAAAGTGAAGCGGTGTGTTTGTTCAAGGTGAACCGGAATATGGCTATGGGAACCGGCACATGGAAGCGTTGTATGACTACCAGTTGGTAGTCTCAACTTCAGGGTTTCCAATTGAAGTGCTTCAAGACTATGTGGCTCAACTGGTGACTTTTTGTGATGAGTTAGCATGATAACGAAGAACAGATTGTGTTGCCATGTAAGCCTTGTGTGCATGAAGGATCTTGCATGAAGGAGATTGTTCCTATCTACCTCGGGAATGTGCAAAGTTTGTAAATGGTGATAATGTATGATGGGTTATCATCTGCTATGAAATCAGTGGAAAACAAACGATGGAGAATGTCTTGATATTGGATCAAGACTGTTACATTTAATGCAATGTGCTCAATGGTCAGGATTGAACCATTTGAATTCCTTAACCTAACAGGTTTAGGGTTTAGGGTTTATGCTACTGACCTATCTGTTTTCTATAAGGTCGATGTTGTGATTCTTTCTGAGGTTGTTGGCAAAAGTTGTGTGTGTGTATCCAAGAGAAGAGATACGTGATTCTTGCCAGACCAGAGGAGAGAAGTGATACCTACAGAGTGTAAGTGCAGAAGGTGAAGAGGAGCTTAGGTGGATCTGCATTGGCATTGAGTGTTGTTACTAGATCATTGTAATACCTGTTGATCTCTAACCACCTCAACAGTTGGAAAATCCCTTAAT
The DNA here is from genome assembly GCF_030272615.1 of Cryptomeria japonica. Classification (NCBI taxonomy): domain Eukaryota; kingdom Viridiplantae; phylum Streptophyta; class Pinopsida; order Cupressales; family Cupressaceae; genus Cryptomeria; species Cryptomeria japonica. Next base: position 545,842,583 of record NC_081405.1, read on the forward strand.
AGGGCAGACTTAACCAGCTTGCTTTAAATCCTTTAACAGGGTGACTCAAGACCATTGAGTTTTTGAAATCCTCTAACAAGGTAACCTTTAATAGGGTTTAACCCCTAATCGGGTATTCTAGCCATCCCTTAACCGGGTGAACCCTAACAGGATTGGTTCCTAAGAGAACCTATTGTATCATTCTTTAACCAGACAAGGCTCCTAACAAAGCGGACTTCTAAAGAGTACAAAAACAAGCTTGTGGGTATTCATCCCCACCATAGTTTTTCCCAGTTGGGTTTCCACGTGAAAAATCTATGTGTCATGTGTGATGTCTTCTTCATGTGATTCCATGATTGTTTTCTGTTAAGCAGTGATTCATGTTGATCTAGATGTTATATGTATATCTATGATGGTAGATTACCTGTTCATGTACTAGGGTGAAATGGAAATGAAGTGTTAGATTGTTTGAGAAGATAAGTTTCAACCGGTTTATGCTTGTTTCAGTTATTATGGGTTTTGCCGGTTGTACTCTGTTTAAAGACCGATGTTACTGTTTGTCTGTCAATGCACAGTGTCTACTGACAAACTGGTTTAAGAGTGTGTTTTTGTCTGTATTGATTCACCCCCCTCTTAGTACCAGTTTGGTACTATCCTTTCATCATTGAGTTATCAATTGGTATCAGAGCATCCTCTAGGTCCTCTGTGTTATAAGCTTAACCGCTTGAGGTAAAGATCCCAGTCTAATGATGAAGAGGGAAGGTCCAAAGTTTAACAGAGAAAATTTCAGTTTATGGAAAGTCAAAATGAAGATATACATCAGAAGCATGGGTGCTCAACACTGGAGCTATGTTGAGAATGCCTATGTTGCTCCTACCGGTACTCTCACCAATGACCAAAAGAGAGAGATGCAGGAGAATGGGCAAGTCATGGAAGCCCTAATTAGTAGTTTATCTGACATTGAGTTTATTGATGTCTAAGATGAGGTAAATCCCAAAGAGGTATGGGATACTCTTGAAAATATCTATGGCAGTGATGAGCATATAAAACAAGCTAAGGAAGAAAGCCTTAGAGGGAAGTTTGAAGACATGCAGATGATTGAAGGTGAGACCATTCAATAGTATGGAATAGGAATCAAAACCGTTGTTGGAGATATCAAGAGTGCAGGTGGTAAAATGGAAGATTCCACTATGGTAAGCAAAGTCATGAGATCCTTATTACTGGTCTATGAAATAAGGGTTGCTTCTATTCAAAAGCTGAGATCAATAGACAAGACTAAGGTATCCCTAGACTCCATCATTGAAAAGTTGACAGAGCTAAATAGTTTTGATGGCAGTGTTCAAAAGACAAAATTAGCTTTTAAAGCTCCTGCTGTACCATCTAGAAAAGGAAAAGAAGCTAGCACCAGTGGTGAACCAAGACAGAGTAGATAAATGGATGATGAGGAAATTCTGATGGCATTTGAAGCTCTCCTTGTCAGGAAACTTCCTAAAGGAACCGAAAAATATAGAGGTAAGCTCCCTTTAAAATAATTTTCTTGTAACTAGATAGGACATATTGCTGTAAACTATCCTAATGGCGACAACAAGGACAAACCAGAAAGGTTCAAGAAATTCAAAGGAGGAAACCGGAGAAACTATTTTGTGGCAATTGATGAAGGTGTCACAGATGAGGAATTAGAAGATGAAGAAAACGAAGATATTGTGTTCATTGTTGTCAAGGAAGATGTGTTAGACAAGAAGGCTCTTGTCTCTTGGTTTGATAATTCCAATGAGTGGATTGTTGACAGTGGTTGTTCTCACCATATGACTGGTGACCGGAGCAAGTTTCTATCCTTGGAAGAGTATGATGGTGGTGTGGTTGATTTCGTAATGATGCACCATGTATGGTCAAATGTAGAGGGTCCATCTCTCTGAATGGAAAGAGTAGTGCTGACAATGTGTATTGGGTTGATGGTCTTAGACACAACCTTCTAAGTGTTTCCCAGCTGAATGACAGTGGTCTCACTCTGGAATTCAAGAATGGAGTGTGCAGAATCAAAGGAAAGAATGGTGAACTGGTGGCCACCAACATGCAGACCAAAGGTAACCTATTTCAGTTGAATGCAAATGTAAGTGCATGTCTTATGGCTAAATTTGATGATAGCTGGATATGGCATAGGAGACTCTGCCATGTAAACTTTGACAACATTGTGAAGGCCAGTAAGATCAAGGTAGTTAGAGGGTTGTCGATGCTAAGCAAACTGGATAATACCTTGTGCAGAGAGTGTCAATTGGGGAAAATGTCTTCCTCAACCTTTAAAGGAAAATTTTTGACTGCTGACAATTTGCTTGATCTTGTGCAGACTGATTTGTGTGGTCCTATGAAAACTAGGAGTGTGCAGGGTGATAGGTACTTCATGATTCTCACTGATGACTACTCAAGAATGATGTGGGTCATATTATTGAAAGATAAGTCTGAAGCTTTTGTGAAGTTCAAAGCTTTCAGAGCATTAGTGGAGAAGGAAAGCGGTAAAAGAATCAAGTGCCCGAGAACTGATCAAGGAGGGGAATTCACTTCTGGTGAATTCAACAAGTACTATGAAGAACATGGCATCAAGAGGCAACTGTCTGCCTCCCGGACTCCATAGTAGGATGACCTAGCAGAAAGGAACAACCAGACTATAGTTGAAGTAGCCAGAACAATGTTGATTCAAGGAAACGTAGCCCACACCTTTTGGAGAGAAGCGATGAGCACTGCAATCTACACAATGAACCGGGTACTCATCAAGAAAGGTAAGGATAAAACTCCTTATGAGTATTGGACCGGTAAGACACCTGTGGTTAGCTACTTTAGAGTGTTTGGTAGCAAATGTTACATCAAGAGGAGTGAACACCAGAGCAAATTTGATGCGAAATGTGATGAGGGAATATTCCTAGGGTATTCCACCAAGAGAAAAGCTCTTAAGTGTTTCAATAATAGGACTCAGAGAATCATGGAAAGCATCAATGTAAGATTTGATGAAACCTCTGAGAAAACTGAGGAAACCGACAGTGAGAAAGTGGTAAATGAACCAGTTGTAACCTTCTAGGAAGCGGTTGTGAGTCAACCAAGTACCAGTAATAGTGTTCCTACACCGATAGATGTAGATGTTGATACTGATGGAGATGAGGATGAAGAAGAAAAGGAAGAGGAATCTATCAAGACCATTCCTTGGTATGTCAAGCCGAATCATGATCCTAAGCAGATCATAGGAGATAAGGATGCAGGAATCCTTACAAGAAGAAAGGTCAGAGAAAACTCATGTATGATCTCTGAATTTGAGCCCAAATCATTCAAAGAGGCACATAAAGATGAAGATTGGATCAAGGAAATGGAAGAGGAACTTGACCAGATAGAGAAAAATGGTACATGGTCTTTGGTACCCAGACCGGAGCATAAAAATGTCATTGGTACCAAATGGTTCTTCAAAAATAAGCTGAATGAGGATGGCACAGTGATTAGGAACAAAGCTAGATTGGTGTGCAAAGGATATGCCCAAGAAGAAGGAGAAGACTATGGAGAAACCTTTGCTCCTGTAGCTAGATTGGAAGGAGTTTGTATTCTTCTTGCATATGCAGCTTTTAAAGGTTTCAAAGTATATCAAATGGATGTAAAATCTACATTCCTAAATGGTGTACTTGAAGAGGAGGTGTATATAGAGAAACCAAATGGGTTTGCCCTATCTGAAGATAGTGACATGGTATGTAGGCTACATAAAGCCTTATATGGTCTAAACCAGGCACCTAGAGCATGGTATGAACGCCTACATTCCCATCTTGTAAAGATTGGATTTGAGAGAGCAATTCAAGATAGCAATATCTACTTGAAGTCTGAAGGAGATCAGATCCTGATCTATGAGGTATTTGTTGATGACATTATCTTTGGTGGAGATGACAAGATGAGTGATGAGTTTGCAGATGAGATGAAGAAAGAGTTTGAGATGTCACTCATAGGGGAGATTAAGTTCTTCATTGGACTGTAGATCTAGTAGATGAAAGATGGAATCTTTATCACTCAGTCCAAGTATGTCAAAGAGGTGTTGAAGACCTTCGGCATGGAAGATAGCAAACCGGTTGGTACTCCAATGGTGACTGATTGTAAACTATCCAAAGAGGATGACTCAACATTGGTTGATGAGAAGGAATACCAATCCATGAGTGGTAAGTTGCATTATGTAGTGCATAGCAGACCGGATATTGCACATGCAGTTGGCATTACTGCAAGGTTCCAGAAAAGTCCAAGGGAATCCCACTTGGTTGTAGTCAAGCGGATTCTTAGGTATCTGAAAGGAACTATTGACTATGGGTTATGGTATCCATACAATAATGACTTTAACCTAAAAGTGTTCACAGATGCTGATTGGGCTAGTAATGTAGATGATCGGAAGAGCACATCCGGTGGTGCATTTTTTCTTAATGGTAGACTGGTCTCATGGATGAGTAAAAAGTAGACTTGTATCTCTCAGTCTACAGCGGAAGTAGAGTATGTTGTAGCTTTCATGAACTGCACTAAGACAATTTGGATGAAGCATGTATTAAATGGCTTCAAATTTCTTGTATCTAAACCGGTAAGTATATTTTGTGACAATACTAGTGCAATTAACATCTCCAAGAATCCAGTTTTACATTCTAGAACCAAGCACTTTGAGCTTAAGTATCATTTCTTGAGGGAAAAGGTTCAGAACAAAGAGATTGCACTGGAACATGTTTCTAGTAAGGAGCAGTTAGCAGACATATTCACCAAGCCTCTCCCAAAGGCTACATTTATGTACTTAAGAGGTGAATTAGGGGTGTTGCCCCTTCAAGAAGTAAACTAAAGGTATATGCTCCACATCAGTCAGGTATTGCATAGTCAAATTTTTCTTCAGGATTGATGTGTTGAAGGATGCTACTCCTCAGGGAGAGCAACATAATGGAACAGGGAATCTTGTGCCTCCAGTTTGGCATTGTTGTCAAAGGGGGAGAAGATGTGAAGTGGAGAAGATATCTGTAGAAATTGGGGGAGAAGATGTGAAGTGGAGAGATATCTTTGTATATTTCCATCAATGCCAAAGGGGGAGATTGTTGGCATTAGGTGAACCGACATGTGCACATGATGACATTGTATGTTGTCATTGATGTCAATATGATGAAGAGAAGAGAACCAGTATAATATTGTGAACCGACATTTGTGCCAAAGTGAAGCGGTGTGTTTGTTCAAGGTGAACTGACATATGGTTATGGGAACTGGCACATGGAAGCGTTGTATGACTATCGGTTGGTAGTCTCAACTTCAGGGTTTCTGATTGAAGTGCTTCAAGCCTGTGTGGCTCAACTAGTGACTTTGTGTGATGAGTTAGCTTGATAACAAAGAACAGATCGTGTTGCCATGTAAGCCTTGTGTGCGTGAAGGATCTTGCATGAAGCAGATTGTTCCTATCTACCTTGTGAATGTGCGAAGTCTGTAAACAGTGATAACGTATGATGGGTTATCAGCTGCCATGAAATCAGTGGAAAACAAATGATGGAGAATGTCTTGAGATTGGATCAAAATTGTTACATTTAATGCAGTGTGCTCAATGGTCAGGATTGAACCATTTGAATTCCTTAACCTAACAGGTTTAGGGTTTATGCTACCGACCTATCTGTTTCCTATAAGTTCAATGTTGTGATTCTTTCTGAGGTTGTTGGCAAAAGTTGTGTGTGTGTATCCAAGAGAAGAGATATGTGATTCTTGCCAGACCAGAGGAGAGAAGTGATACCTACAGAGTGTAAGTGCAAGTGCAGAAGGTGAAGAGGAGCTTAAGTGGATCTACATTGGCATTGAGTGTTGTTACCAGATCATTGTAATACCTATTGATCTTTAACCACCTCAACAGTTGGAAAATCCCTTAATAGGGTAGCCTTAACTGGCTTGCTGTAAATCCTTTAATAGGGTGACTCAAAACCATTGAGTTATTGAAATCCTCTAACAAGGTAACCTTTAACAGGGTTTAACCCTTAACCAGGTATTCTAGCCATCCCTTAACCGGGTGATCCCTAACAGTCTTTAACCGGACAAGGCTCCTAACAGAGCAGACTTCTAAAGAGTTCAAAAACAAGCTTGTGGGTATTCATCCCCATTGTGGTTTTTCCCAGTTGGGTTTCCACGTGAAAAATATGTGTGTCATGTGTGATGTCTTCTTCATGTGATGCCATGATTGTTTTCTTTTAAGCGGTGATTCTTGTTGATCTAGCTGTTATATGTATATCTGTGACGGTAGATTACCTATTCATGTACTAGGGTGAAATGTAAATGAAGTGTTAGATTGTTTGAGAAGATAAGTGTCAACTGGTTTATGCTTGTTTCAGTTATTATGGGTTTTATCAGTTGTACTCTATTTAAAGACTGGTGTTACTATTTGTCTATCAATGCATAGTGTCTGCTGACAAACCAATTTAAGAGTGTGTTTTTGTCTGTACTAATTCACCCCCCCTCTCAGTACCGATTTGGTACTATCCTTTCATCATTGAGTTATCAAAAGACAACAATTAGGTCGGTGGCAGAAACCTAAAACCCTAAGCATCTAGGTTAACAATACAGTCGGTCCAATCCTGACCATTTAAACACATTACATAGGGTAAAACAATCTTGAACAAATCTCAAGACATTCTGCATCATTTGTTCTTTGTCACTTCTAGAAGTTGATAACCCATCATGCGCTTTTCACCGTTTACTCAGATTTTGCACATTCCTAAGGTAGATAGAATCAATCTTCTTTATGCAAGATACTCAAGGAAATCCTTCACACACACAAGGCTGATGTGGCAACATGATTTGATCTTCATTTCAATGCTAACTCATCACAGGATGTTGTCGGTCAAATCTCACAGACTTGGAATACATCAACCAGAAACCCTGAAGCTGAGACTACCAACCAGTAGTCATATCAAATGAAACCCCAATACAAACTTTGCATATACCGATTCATATTCCAACACATCGGTTCACCTCATACCATCATACTAGTTCTCTTGCCAGTTTGCTTTCTTCAATATACTGGTTCATACTTCAACATATTGACATCAATGATAACATACAATCCTATCATATCATCAAACTCTGCACATATGCCATCACTCCCTTCTCAGATGTATTATATCCTAACCCAGATGTATCACCTTTCATCCTCTGAGATTGGATTTGTTCCTCCAGCAAAGTAGAACTCTTATTGAATTTTGCAAGTTTCTCATTAGATTGTGTAAGCTCTTCAGTAAGATCTTCATTTTGCTTCATAAGAGTCTCTCTAAGAGACATTGTTATATCAAGGTATGCTTTGATTTCTTCTATCTCTTATTTATCCTCATGCCATTGTTCATACAAAGTTGCATTGTCCTACTTGATATTAAAGATCTCATGGTCTTTCTCTTTGATCTGGTCTTCAGCTGCTCTCCTAGCTTCAAGTTCTTGACTCATACGGATTGTAAGAGCTTCAAGTTCTCTCCTTACATTTAGTTTCTCCACTTCCTCAACCCCTGCATCAATTTTTTCCTCATCTGAAGAGTTGTTGTCAAAGATCTCCAATAATTTCTCGATCAGTTCTTTCCTTTTTGCTTGTGAAGCCTTGTATTTTCCTCTTAGGGTTTCTAGCTCATCCTTAGTTTCAGCAAGTTCTCTATCCATCTCTCTATAGATCATTCCTTCACCCATATTTTCCTTAGGATTAGAGATCCCTTCCAAGAGGTTAAGCCTTAAGGAAGTTAGGATCATATACCAATTAATGAACTTATAAGGCACTGAGAGGGGGAGGTGAATCAATGATAGTAAAAACAATACAAATCTAAATATCAATTTCAGCAACTTAAAACTCAATAGACATGTAAGAAATAACACCAAGTATGAAATCACCACATAAAGAATAAACCACATGATACAAGAGTTTATATGTGGAAAAACCAAATGGGAAAACCACGGTGGGAGCTAGTACCCACAAGATCCACTAACTTTATTATAGAGATTTGACTGATTAAGGTATACAAGACCGGCTTAGGGGCACACCCTGTTAGAAGTGTCTAAGCCTAGTTAAGAGAATTGCAAAAAGGTCTGTGAGGACCAACCCTATTAGGAGCTACTTAAGTAACTGGGATTTGCAAACACAAGCTAATGTGTCACTTGGTTAGAGGATTTAATGATCAGAACTGTTAGGATCTGACTGCACCCTGTTAGGAGTAACCTTGTAAGAGGATTTTCTTGATGCAACTGTTACAAAGACAAAAAGTACAAATGATCTCGATATAACACCTTCTATGTCTGATAAGATTTGCTTCAGAATATTACAACATCACAGAGACTTCATCTCTCAACTCCTCTGATCTTCACACTATCAGAAATACAAAATTCACTCATCATCTATCACACTAACAAGCTCATGTATATATCCTTTCATACCTCATCACACAATAAAAATTATCATAAGGTCAACTAGAACCTTATTACAATTCCCTAGGTTCAATTCATCTAGACAATCTTGCATTGTACACTTTAGTTATGTCAGTCATCAACATAACAAATCCAATTTTGTGTCATTTTACCGATCTGAGTGATTTTCATCACTACTGGTTGATTGTGTTTCTTGATCTCTACCTTGTTGATCAAATCTCCTTCATCTGACCAAACATGCTCATGTTGTCATGAATTTACCTTCATCTGATAGTCATCAATGTTGTTGCAAAACCACATTCCTTCATCCTTCATGGATTTCATGTACCAGTTGTCGGTGTGAGAATCTGTCACTCATTTTACCGATTCTGATAAAATTGTCTCTACTTTACCGGTTAATTCTAGTTGGTTGAATTGAAGGACTTAGATGACTCAAAGAAACATAGTTGCCATCAATGACAACATACAAAATAGTCATCATACATAAATCTAATCTCTATGCACAATAGACATATACCAGTTATCCAAATGATCAAATGCCAACACAATGACCTTGTCCATCATTGTTGGTGTTGTTGCTAGGAAACATCCTACAAAATTGAACAACAAAAGCCTTAAGTGTTGGTAATAAATTCATGAGAAGATTTGATGGGATGGGCTAGAGATAGTCATGGGAGGTTTATTAGAGTTAACCAAGAAGAGGATATCTTTCAAGAACACTTTGAGTTGTTCCTATGATTGAACTTTGTATCATCATCAACAAGATAAACTTCTAAGGAATCAAAAGACATGGGTATTCAAGAACAATGTGCAGGAGTAAACCCTCCTCTAGGGAGGAACTTCTCCTATCCTACAACCCTCAATGAAGAAGGGAATGAGCCTCCTATGTATAATATTTCTCCCTCTATCCTACCCATATTTAGAGGAAAAACTTCATAAGTCCATATTAGCTCCTATTTGAGTTCAAGGTGTTATGTCAAACTTATGATTATATCATTGATAATGTGAAGGTAAAATTGGTTATGTCCACTTTTAAAGAATCAACTTTGTGTTGGTTCATGAGCCTAACTATGGGATCCATTACCACATGGGATGATATGGAAATATTATTTTTGGATAAGTATCAAGACTACTGTAGAGCTAAGGATGGAAAGGAGGAGTTGTTTAAAATGGAATAGATGGAGCATGAAACATTGGAAGATAATGTGAACATATATTTATTTATCTACAAAAGATGGAAGAATGGAATAGATCAATAAATTAGTAAGACAATAATTTTGGGGGAATTGAAGAAGAAGTTAGGGAAGCCTTGAACCTCCTAGGGAGAGGAGATATCAACAAACTAACATTTGAAGAAATCATTGAGGTGTGTAGAAATTATTGTCACACTAAACCAAGATATAGGAATTTGAGAAAAGAAAAAACTTCTTCAAATGTTGCTAAGGTCATGGAGGAAACTTATAGTCTCAAAATTGATATTCTTTGGCATCTTAACTCCAAACCTCATAAGATAACCATTTAACCTTTAGCAATCTATTGTCCTAAGTGCAAGAAGAATCACTAATTGAGTGAATGTCCATTGAATCAAGTGAATTTGTGTGAGATCTATGAGAAAAAGCATGATACTAGTGCATGCAACCTTTTCCCTGAAATTATGAACCACTTAAGAAGACACCCATTTTTGAGGAGTTAAATATTATAAGTTGGAGGCAACAAAATATAGTTTTCAATGCTTATCAGGGGCAATATGCACCTAGGAATAATTTGGGATTGAACCCTTGAGAAAATTAATGGATACCCCAACCTATTCCTATGTCTCCTCCAATGCAAGCACCTTGGGTTGAAAGATGCCAACTGAGATATTGGCACAATCTGATTTGTTTGTTTCAATCAAGGTCTTTGACCAATGAAAAAGGGTTTGGTTTTCAATGCAGAGTTTTGTGTTTTTTTTATTTTTTGAGGTTTATGCTTAAAACTTTAACAATGTAGAAATGAATACAAGTGCCAATTCATAATTAATAATTAACTGAATTTAAGTTGCAAACTTCTTATTTTATATAACAGCAATGAACAAATGGAAATAAATAATTATTTTTTGAAAATCAAAGCCAATAATGGCCTACTAGGCATCCAGTGTCGGGATTGAAGGAGAATTATTGGCCTGAATAGGTAGAAAGAGTGATAGAAGCCCTTTTAACTACAACTAATAAATCCAATGAGATTTATTCACCTCAAAAATAATTACCAAAAACAAATCTATGAAGAAATCTTAGGTTCAGTGCAATTTCTAGAATCTTGCCAGACAGGATTTCCACGAATGACCAATTTTCCTCACTGTTTTGTTGACATAGCTCCAGAATGATATAATATAACCAAACAAACATTTTATACCTTCTTATTAACTACTAACAATAATTTTTGAACAAAAAACCAACTACAAATCCCTCTATTTATTTTTATTGAAACCCCAAGCAAGTTTAAATGGTACGGATAGCTGAGAACTGTATGCCTGGCTTCAAAATGACACAATTTTCAATGAAATGTCTCTTATTCCTACTTAGATCTGAAAATAAAACCCTAATGATGTTGTATTACTCCAATTATCTCTTGAATTTGGTTCTAATAACCTAATAAGAGCTTCCTTTGTTGAACAAATTGTTGATTGGTGCAAGGGATTTTGTCCTAACACCCTAGAATGGAGGTTTTCATCCTCAAACCTACTCCAGAATTCTGCCCAAGTGTTGTAGACTTGCTAAAGATACAAAATTCTCCAAAAATCGCCATAACATAATGTTAAAATGAATCCCCAAAAGCTCTTTTATGCTTCTGTCCCTAATTCAAACCCTTCTAGGTATCTTTTGAAGATTCTAATGAAATCTAGTGTGCAAGGTGATATTCATAAAGTTCTTATTAAACTAACTTTTTTTCTTTTTAGAAAAAGTGACTTTAGAATATTATATTATAAATTCTCAATATAAAAGCTCACCAAAGCAAAAATTTACTAATTATTGGTCTCCTTTGGCTAACCATTCATCCCCTACACTGTAAATTTGCCTGTAGAGATAGCTAACAAGCAAAACTATGCATCTGAATAGCAACTAGAGAAGTGGGGACATTATAGTCCTCCCTTCCTAGGATTGCTTGTCCTCAAGCAACTGAAGAGCTGGATGTTGCAAAATAGCTTCTCCTTCCCAAGTGGCATCCTCTATGGGCAAATCCTTCCATATACCAAGTATTCCTGGATTACTCTATTATGTAAATTCCTCTCACGTTTATCCAGTATCTCAACTAGTACCATAACCAACTTTCCCTCCTCATCCAAGGTTGATAACACTGATGAAGTCATTGTACCCTATCCAATTACCTTCTTGAGGCAAGATACATGGAAGATATTATGAATTTTGCTCTCTGGTGGTATGTCAATCTCATATGCCACTTCCCCAACTCTCCTTAACACACGGTATGGACCATAAAATTGGGGTTTGAGCTTCTCTACCCCACTCATCTTCAAAGTACTTTGCTGGTAAGGTTGGAGAGTCAAGAATACCATGTCTCCAATCTCAAATGACCTCTCAATCCTATGGCGATCAACATATAGCTTTTGTTGATTCTGGGCTCGTCAAATGTGCTCCTTAAGTGATTTAAGAATATCTTGGCTCTCCTAAAGCCAATCTTGTGCCAATGGTGCTCTACTATCCCCAAGTGAAAAATCCATAAATGTCATAGTATCACAACCATATAGAGCATGAAAAGGAGACATATCGATAGACATATGATGTGTCTTATTGTAGCAAAACTCTCCTAAATACAACCAATGAACGCAATCACATTGTTGTCCTAACACATAGTTGCGCAAGTACCCCTCTATGTACTTATTCACAATCTCAATTCGCCCATCATTTTCGGGGTGGTAGTTAGTGTTGGGAGTCAACTCTGTACCAGTGAGTCTAAACAATTCTTGCCAAAAATAACTCATGAACTTGCTATCATGATCACTGGCAATGGTCTTTGAAAGGCCATGAAGCTGAAATACCTCTCTGAAAATATATCAGCAACCTATGAAGCTATATAATCCACTTCTATGGGAAAGAAATGAGCATATTTAGTCAACCTATCCAATACTACATATATGCAATATTTCCCTTGCAGCTTGGGTAGTCCAGTGATGAAACCCATTGAAATAATTGTTCAGTTCTACTCCGGAATGGGCAAAGGTTGAAGCATACTAGTAGGGTATGTATTTTCAATTTTATTTTGTTGGTAAGTCATACACTACTATACATTTTGTAAAACATCATCTTTGAGGCCCTTCCAAGGGAACCTCTCTCTAATCTTCTTGTAGGTCTTGCCATACCCCCGATGTTCTGCTACAGGTGTGTCATTAAAAGCATGTAAAATCTAATTTTTCAATTTGGATTCTAGAACCAAATAAATTCTACCCTTTTTATATATTACATCATCTATAATAGTAAATTTATCATCCTGAATTATCCCATCCATAATTTCACATGCTTGCTGATTTTTTGAATATTCAACCAAGAGTTGAGATTTCCAATCACCTGAAATCTCACTTAATGAACATAAGGCAGTGTTAGAAGGTTTTATAGACAATGCATCACCAACAATATTTCTCTTCTCTTTGACATATTCAATGTCAAAATCATATGCTTGAATCTTGCTAACCCACTTTTTCTGCCTCTCATTGAGTTCCTTTTGTTCTAGAAAGTACTTTAGGTTGTTATGATTAGTCCTAACCATAAATTTTCCTCCAACTAAGTAATGTGTAAATTTTGTTAATGCATGCATGATTGCAAGCATTTCCTTGTCATATGTAGAGTACAACCTCTCATTGTCCTTAAGTTTCCTACTCTCATATGCAATAGGATGGTGATTTTGCATTAGAACTACACCCACACCTTCAACTGATGCATCACATTCGAGTACAAAAGGTTGAGTGAAATTTGAAAGTGCTAACACATGACAAGTACTTGCCGCCTGCTTAAGTTTATCAAACACCCCCTATGCCTCCTGAGTCCATCTAAAAGCCCCTTTCCTGGTGAGATCTATCAAAGATGTTGCAAGATGTGAATACCCTCTAACAAACCTCCTATAATAAGCACAAAGCCCAAGAAAATCATGCAACTCTGAAATATTCTTGGGAGATGGCCAATCAAGTATGGCTTGGATCTTCTCTTGATGAACTTTAACTCCACCTGCACCAATCACATGACCCAAGTATAGAATCTCTATTAGTCCAATTCACATTTGAACATCTTAGCATACAAAGACTCTGATTCCATAATGCTCAACACTTCATCTAAGTGCTTCAAATGCTCCTCCCATGATCTGTTGTAAATCAAGATATCATCAAAGAATACTAAAATAAATTTACGTATATGCTTATTAAATATGTGGTTCATGCATAACTAAAATGTAGCTAGGGCATTAGTGAGACCAAAAGGCATCACTAAGAACTCATAGTGACTGTAATGGCACTTGAAATCTATTTTGCGGATGTCTGACTCTCGCACCTTAATCTGATGATACCCATAACAGAGATCTATCTTTAAAAACATATATTGCCCCATGCATCTCATCCAACAACTCATCTATCTATGGGATAGGATACATTTCATTAATTGCCTTTTTTTTCAATGCTCGGTAGTCTATACGCATGCATAATGTACCATCTTTATTCTTCACAATTACTACTAAAGAAGCAAATGGACTGGAGCTAGGTTTAATAAATCCCATGTCTGAGAACTCTCTGATGGTTTTCTCTATGTCATCCCTTTATGCCTTAGGATGTCTATAAGGTGTAGGCATGACTGGTTTTGCACCCTCCTCAAGCTCAAATACATGCTCAAAAGATCTATCTGGAGGTACACCAGGAGGAATATCTCCAAACACCACCCCATGCCTGTCCAAAATCATTTGAATGTTTATATGGAAAGATATATCATTCTATGAGAATGGGGTCTTGGATGAAATGAAATATTGGGTCACCCAAATGATATCTTGGTGCCTAAATATAGTCTACATTCTATGTGAGGATACTACCTTGTGTCCACCATTTGATAAAGCCCTCAATATAGTCTTCTTACCCTCAGACATAAACTCTAGCTGCATCCTGTAGTGGTCTATGATATATCTACCAATTCCCTCTAACCACTGCATACCTAGGACTACACCATAGTTCTCAAGCTTGATTACATGAAATCATCTATCAAGGTGTAATCTTTCATCTGAATTTGTAGTTGAGATATCCTCCTAGTACATCCCTAGATAGCTCCATCAGCTACCTTCACTCCAAACCTTGAAAAATCCTTAATTGGTAACCCACACTTCTCTACCAACTGCTCGCTGATGAAGTTGTAGGTGGCCCCAGTACCAACCAAACAAACAAATCTTTGTCCCTATAAGGTACCCTTCAATCTGAATGCATCAAACTTAGGATATCTAGAAAGAGTGGCCATAGTGACATTGGCCAAAGATAATGAATCCTTATCCTTCAACTCTATATGTGGTGTTTTCTACTCATCATATCCACCATCTAAACTTGTGTCAGCAATGTGCTCATCCTAACCATCCGACAAGACCTCTATTAGGTGTACCTTTCTTTTCCCACTGAGGCATCTATGACCCGGTTCCCATTGGCTCCTTGCAATAGAAGCACAATTTCTTTCTTCTCAACTCATTTCAGGACACTTGATCAACCTTAGGAGAAGATGTGTTACCCTTTTGTTGTGGATGTGTCTTTTGGAATGGTTTAGATGTCTTAGGATTTTTTTTTGTTGATTTGTAGGTGGTGAAGGAGAAATGTCAAGGTCCAATGTAATCTATATGGCCTCCTGCAAAGTCTTAGGCTTTAGAGCCTTAACCAAACCTCTGAGTCTCTCATGTAGGCCCTCAACAAAGAGAATCACTACTTGCTTGTCAGACATCTCAGGTACCTTGATTGAAATGTGTCAAAACTCATTAATGTAAGTTTCAACATGCTTTGCC
Organism: Cryptomeria japonica; assembly: GCF_030272615.1. NCBI lineage: Eukaryota > Viridiplantae > Streptophyta > Pinopsida > Cupressales > Cupressaceae > Cryptomeria > Cryptomeria japonica. The sequence goes on from NC_081405.1 coordinate 545,857,985, forward strand.
AGTTTCAGTAGAGATAAGTCCCTATAATATAATACCACATCCTTCCTGTTGAACCTAGCAATCAATCTCTCTGTGAACTCTATGTATGAGTGAATAAGAGAATGGTTTTGAGTGACTAATCCACTATGTCACCAATCATATGCAACACCCTCTAAGTGTAGGACAATGAACTGGATGGCCTCATCTTTAGGCATAGGTTTCAAGGATAGGAAAATGTCCAGCTTATGGACCCAGACACGTGCACTAATTTTTCCACTGCCATCAAAACAAGACATGGTGAGTTTTTCTAAGGCTTTCTTCAAGTCATTGTTCCACTATTATCCCAACCATCTGTCATTATGACCTCTCATGGAATCCCTTCACTACATATAGTACTAGTGCAGTGGAAAAGAATCTCTAACGTGAGTTGGAAGATGTGCCCATTCCTCACTGGCAACCATAACTGAATCCTGAAATGTTATTCCATCTTGTGGGTCAGCCAATGGTGGTTCTTCTCTAGGAGTGAACTGAGGAAGCATGGGCCCATCGACTGTCTTGGTTTGAGTTCTATCTCACCATGGTGAGAAAGATGCACTACCTAAGGAATATGGATTCCTATTGCTACCACAACTCCATGTAACTGATATTGATTTGTTATGCTTTCTATGCCTATCCCTATGGTATCCCAAAACCATTCTATCTAGTGCATTATGTTTTGATTAAGTGAAAATAGGTTTTTGAAAGGAACCCGAACCTTTTACAAAGCAGGAGAGCCAATGAACTGGAAAAAACTGTGCCTAATCACTTCAGAAACAAAAACCAATCCCTTCCGAACAATAAGGGATCGCAACACACTTAACAAGAAGAACCAGAAAAAGACAACGAGAGGAAAGCAAAAAGACCCATAGGATCTTTCCCAATAAACCTCTCCATAAACACACTCAAACCCCCTCTCTATTGTAAACTTTCTTCAAAATAAGTGGAAGAGTCATTTAGAAATTATGGTTGATGGTGCCACGTTGCCTCGTCTAGATACGGTCCAGATTGAGCAAGGATTTTGCTTCACATGTGAGATCACTCTCTCCATTAATAGTAATGATTTCCTCTATTTGATAGGTCAGGTTGGCAGCCCAGTCTGCACACGAATTTTCTTCCCTGTACACGTGTGTAAAAACACACATTTCAAAAGTCTCACTTATTTTCATATCTGCTTTAATAGCATTGTTTATTGACCAAGAAGGCGGGAACTTCTTGTTCAAACAGTTGATTATATTCAATGAGTCTCCTTCACACCAAACTCTGGTGTAGTTAGCTTCCTTTGCTAAGACCATCCCGTGATAAGCTGTCATAGCATCAGCAACATGATTTGTCAGATTTCCTATAGGTATGCATTTAATAATTTTGCATTTTCCCCTTTTGTCCCTTAGGACCACACCACATCCCGCAATACCAGGATTACCCTTTGAGGCACCACCAAATTTGATTTTCATCCAACCATTGGGAGGACATTCCCATATAACACCCTCTCTAAGATTGGTCTGAAAGGAATCACTACCTTTTAATCTCCACTTCTTGAAGATTATTTGATCATTCTTGTCTCGAGGCTTAGCAATACCACCTATGATATTCATATTTTCCAATATACTTCTTTTTATTTTCTCAAACACAATTTGATCCTTAGACACCTTCTCTCTGAAAACTCTTTTGTTTCTCTCTTTCCATATACCCCAGCACATATGGGGTAATGCCAATTTCAACAACAAAATAGTGGACTTATTCCTTGATGGGTGCTGCCAAGAATTAAAAACCTCTTGAACTGATTCCAGAAAACTCCAACTGATATTGAAGTGATCTAGACATCTTCCACAAACAACAATAGAGAAGGGACAATGAAAGAGCAGGTGGTTAATGGTCTCCTCATTCTGTAAACAAAGAAAACAAACACTAGGCATGCACATACCTCTTTTTCTAAGGTTATCAATAGTTAGAATTTTATCTTGAAGGGTTGTCCAGAAGAAAATATTAATTTTAGGGGTTAGGCCTTTCACCCAAGCCTTAGCCCAACAAGGAATCTCTATTTTAGAAAATTGTTGATAGTAAAGAGAGGCCACAGTGAATTTACCATTTGTTGTGAGTTTTCAAATTAATTGATCTTCATCTTCCACCACCACCATGGAATTCATAATTTTGTTCAAACTTCCCAAGGAAGGATCAACTTGAGATAAATCCTTCCATTGTCCATCTTTCCAGTAGTCACCTACCATAGATCCATATTTTTCCTTGCATTGGTTTTGAAATCTGCTCCACTCAGGACTTTCACTCAAAGGGGATTCGAGCAACCAAGAGTCTTCCCAGAATTTGATAAGGTTCCCTTTCCCCATCTTCCATTTCACGCCTTTGGCAATTATATCTCTTGTTCTAGACACATTTTTCCAGATATTGGATCCAATTGGGATATCTTCCGCATTGAGGAAGCTTAGAAGTGTAGGATACTGCCTTTTGTACTTGTTGTCCCATATTAGTTTCCATTCTCCATGGTTATTATACCCTCTCCAAATCTATTTGGCCATAAGGAATTCATTCATGTCTCTTATTCTTCTTAGACCCAGACCTCCCTTTCTTATTGGCTTACACACCTTGTCCCACGCAATGAGATTCATTCTTTTCTTCTCCTCAACCCTTGTCCACAAAAAAGTTCTTTGGATCTTTTCAATAGCCTTCACATACTTGGCAAGAATTCTGAAAAGACTGATGGCATAAAGAGGAATACTTTGAAGAGTTGATTTCAACAGTTGAACCTTACCATCTTGGCTGAGGAGAGAGCCCTTCCAACTAGCTAACTTCTTGTGGAATTTGTCCACCAAAGCTCCCTAGAAAGTATCAGGAGGATCTTGACATAAGGGGAGCCCCAAATAGGAAGTAGGTAGACTCCCCAATTGACACCCCAAGATATTGCTTATTTTGATCCTTCTTTTCTCTAAAGTATTGATGAAATACACAAAGCTTTTAGACCAATTAATAAATTGCCCAGTAGCTGACCCATAACTGTCCAAAGCTTTCTTCAAACTCCTAGAGTCCTACATAGAGGCCTTCCCCATGATTATAGAATCATCCACAAATTGCTGATGGGAGCAAACTTGATCCAGTGAAGATGGTTTTAGTCCATAAAACTCCCCCTTCTCAACCAACTTTCCAATCCATCTCCCCAAATATTTTGCCATGGTAATAAAAATAACCGAAGATAGAGGATCTCCCTATCTGAGTCCCCTTGAGGACTTGAAAAAAGGAGAAGGAGACCCATTAATTAAGATAGAAAAAGAAGCCGAAGAGACTAATTGCCTAAAAAGACTAATACTTCTAGTGCAAAAACCAAAAGCCGAGAGAAATTTCATCATTAAATCCCAATCCACTCTATCGTAGGCTTTGGATAAGTCAAGCTTTAGAAGAAAGCCTTCTTTTTTAGCACTAGACAAAGAATGAATGTTTTCATGAACCGATATTATTGAATCCAAGATTTGACTTCCAGGGACAAAACCACTTTACTGAGGAGAAATAATAGAAGGAAGCAACTTCATGATTCTAGAGGTCAGCACCTTAGAGATAATCTTGTAAAGAGAGTTGCACAGGCTTATAGGTCTGAAAAGATCCATGGAATCAGCTCCCATCTTCTTGGGGATAAGAGCAATAAAAGTGCCATTTATCTCTTTCAAAATTCTTCTAGCACCAAAGAACTCTTTCACAGCTCTGGAAACATCATCTTTGACAATATGCCAATACATTTGAAAAATGAACATGGGAAAACCATCCGGGCCTAACGCCTTGTTACCTTCAAAGGAATTGATAGCTTTCAAAATCTCATCATTGGAAGGGATAGAAATCAAGTAAGAGTTTTGATCTGCCTCCAGAATAGTTGGGCCACAATCCATTAGGTTCTTTTGAGACTACAAATCCAAATTTTGATCCTTAGCAAGGAGTTGGAGAAGAACTCCATGGCAACCTTTCTCATAGGTTCTTCCTCTTCAACACTTCTACCATTAACTTTAATCTATGATATCCTATTGATGGCCTTATGTTTTAAAGTGGACATATGAAAGTATTTAGTGTTCATGTCCCCTTCCTTCAAATAAACATTTCTAGACCTTTGTTTCCAGAATGTTTCTTCTTTTGCAATTATATCATGATATCTCATAAGAATTTCATCTTTAGCTTCTCTTAAAGTGTTAGTATATCCATTATTCTAAATCTCATCTTGAATATCTTTAAGCTCTGAAAGAATGGTAGCTTTTTAAACAAAGATAATCCTGAAGCATTCCTTATTCCACCTTTTAACAGTTTCTTTCACAAACTTCAACTTTTTGACCACTTTATACATAGCATTACCTTCAATTCTAACCTGCCACCATTCCTTGATTTTGCTTTCCATATCCGGGTGTTTAGTCCACATTCTCTCAAATCTGTAAGGGAAATGTCTTCTTCTATTTTTGGCATCATCTGTGAAGGATATAGGATAATGATCTGATCCTGCCCTTATGTGAGTAGATAAAGAACAAAAGTAAAGATTAAACCAATCCAGAGAGATAAGAGCTCTGTCAAGTCTGACCTGAATTAAGTCCTCACCGCTCCTTCTATTAGTCTAGATGTATTTAACTCCTTGTGAATCCAGGTCATGGAGAGCATTATTATTGATAAAGTCCATTAAATCCAATTTGTTGTCCAGATCGGTTTGGCTCCCTCCTTTTTTCTCATTTTCCTTCAAAGGGGTATTGAAGTCTCCCATAATCATCCAACCATCTTCAACAAACCTATTTCTTAACAAGGTTAATTTTTTCCAAAAATCACTCTTGTCAATCTTAGTATTAGGAGCATACACATTAGTTAAGACCCATGAGGTTCTATCTTTCAAATGCTTGAATCTGATACAAGCCAGATTGTTGTCCTGAATCAACACTTCTCCCTCTACAGTTTTTTTATTCCAGAAAGTAACAATACCTCCCGATGCACCTTCTGAACTACCACCACTAACTCCTCCATTACTAAACATTTTCAAACCCTCTACTTTATCTTTTGACATTTTGGTTTCTTGAATCAAAAAAATATCCGGGTTTTTGTCTCTAATCATACTTTTTATTAAATCATGTTTGTGAGGATTATTCAATCCTCGAATATTCCAAGAGATGATCTTCATGGTTTTTTAGAAATACCTGCCTCAAAGATGGTTCTTTGAGTCCCATCTGCTATGTTCTTGCTTGTTTCCGTAGTCCTCTTCTTTGCATTTGAATATCTTCCTGGAGAAGTATGTTGAGCTCACACATCCCCAAGTCTGCTTCTGGTATTTTTGGTTGATGTAATATTGTTGTTGTTGTTGTTATTCTTTTTTTTGTTCTTAATCTTTCTTTTATCCTCCAATACTTCTTCTTCTTCCTTCTTTGATTTACTCTTTCCCAGAGCCTTTTTTATGTCTTCCTCATCTCCCCATTTTGGCTCATTTTCCTCTAGAAAGATCAACTTTACCTTAGCAAGAGAGACTAATGAAATTTCCGATAGCACTTGATCCAGGATGTTATTGGGTTGTGCATCTTGGATCTAGTCTGCTCCCTTATCTGACTCACAAGAGTTTGATACTGAATTAAAATTGTCTCCTTCCTCTTTATTGTCTTTGGGTTGATTATCTCCCTTTTTCTTTTGACCGTTATTTCTCTTCTCACCATTGTCTGAGTTTTGATCTATCTTATCCTTTTCCTTTTCCTTTTCCTCTTTTTGGCTACTCACTTGTGACTCTATTTCTCCATCACCTAAATCCTTTCCATTCTACTCCCTTTCCTGATGGGCAACATTTTCATTATCTCCTTTCTTCTTTTCATTTCCCAACTCTCTAACTAAAAATTCCTCTGTCTTTCTAGCCTAAGATTGTTTTCCTAATCTAGACCATCAAATTGCAAAGCTTTCAAAGAGTTGTCCACCTTTTTCCATACTTTAATTTGGGATTGAGATTTGACCATATTACTTGGGCATTTTTTAGCCCAGTGTCCTACTTTCTTACAATGAAAGCAAGCAAAAGGGATTGTTTCATAAACAATATTCTGCTTCCATTTGCCAAGCTTTGATTCTATCTCTATTTCCTCTGGCATATCCGTTTCGGGCCCAACTCCTAAGCAGATTTTGGCATATATAAGTCTTCTTCTGGATGTTGTGACTAGATCAATGGCGATAAGATCCCCAAAGGCATTGGCTATTCCTGCAAACACATCTTCCTCCCAATATTCCATTGGGAGTCCAAGTAACTTTATCCAAACTGGAGCTTGGGCCACAAAAAAAATTTCTCTTCCCGCATTAGGGTACCATTTCTAGATATATATTAAATATTTGCCTATCGCCCAAGTACCATTGCAAAGGATGTTCCTGCAGTCCTCCTCACAAGAGAAAGAAAAGGACAGACATCCTTTATTCATCGCAACCACATCCACCTGACCTTTCAAGTTCCATTTCCTCTTAAAAAACCCACACACAACCTCAATGTTCGGTCTCATCCCTTAAAATTTACCAATCAAAGTATTTTCCATACGGGCAATGTTATGATCTATAATTTAATTAGGAACAGAAATGGCGAACTTACCTTGAGACACATTCGAGGTATTTTTGACTGGGAGCAAGGATGACTTACCTTTAGGTTTGATCCCAAACAAAGAGGACCATTTACCAAGGTGTCCAATCAATCTGGGTCCCCCCCTTAGATCCCCTGAATTCATCAGGTTCTCGAGATCCTTCCCATTAGATTATTTTCCTTCCACTGTGTCCTCTGAACCGCTTGCCACTTGCTGTCCTGGACCATCTGAACTCTCCCCTTCTACAGGACTCCCTAAATCTCCTGCTACATTCTATCCTGCTGCTGAACCAGTGCTCCCACCCAAAAAAAATGAAATTTGGGTCCGACTGCTCCCCTTCTCCTCCCCGCTCTCCACCTTAACTCCTGCTATCTACTCCTCATGTGATCTGGGGCCCCCACCTAGGTCCTTCAAGTCCAAAGGAACATCAGGTTCCTTACCATCTGAACTCTCCCCTTCTACATGACTCTCTGAATCTCCTGCTACATTCTGTCTTGCTACTGAACTAGTGCTCTTGCCCAAAAAAATTGAAATTTGGGCCCGACTGCTCCCCTTCTCCTCCTTGCTCTCCATTCTGAACCAGTTATCTAGTGCATTATGTAACCTATCAATAGCATGCACAATTCTCGGTTGCGCATCAACCAAGCTCCTAATAATTTCATCAGGATCAAGTCACTCATGTCTTCCCTCATTATTTTTATCCTCTTGATCATCCATATTATTCTCTATAGGTTGTTCAGTTACAAAGTTCAAATCCACTTGAGCTCTTTTTTGTGTGTAGAACCTGTAAGTACCAAATCTGCCCCAATACATAGAATCACTCTAATGACCTCTAGGATGGTAGGATCATCACTTTGATACCACTAAAAGATGCCAATTGAGATATTGGCACAATTTGATTTGTTTGTTTCAATCAATTTTTTTTACCAGAGAAAAATGGTTTGGTTTTCAATGCAAAGTTTTGTGTTTTTTTAATTTTTTGAGGTTTATGCTTGAAACTTTGACAATGTAGAAATGAATACAAGTGACAATTCATAAAGAATAATTGATAAAAACTAAGTTGTATACTTTTGATTTTATTTCACAACAATGAACAAATGGAAAGAAATAATTATTTTTCAACAATCAAGGAAAATAATGGCCTACCAAGCAACCAACACTAGGATGGAAGGAGAATTATTGTTCTAAATAGGTAGAAAGAATGATAGAAGCCCTTTCAACTACAACTTATAACTCCAATGAGATTTATTCACCTCCAAGATAATTACGAAAAACAAATCTATGAATAAATCTCAAGTTTGGTGCAATTTCTAGAATCTTGTCACGTAGGATCTCCATGAATGACCAATTTTCTCAATGTTTTGTTGGCATAACTCCAGAATGATGTAATATCACCAAAAAAACCTTTGAGATCTTATTAATAACTAATGACAATAATTTTTAAATAGAAAACCAGCTGCAAACCCCTCTGTTTATTTTTATTGAAACCCAAAGCAAGTTGAAATGGTACGGCTAGCTGGGAAATGTATGACTGGCTCCAAAATGGTAGAATTTTCAATGAAATGTCTCTTATTCTTGCTCAAATCTGAAAATCAGACCCTAATTATGTTGTATTATTCCAATTATCTCTTCAATTTGGTTCTAATAACCTAATAAGAGCTTCCTTTGCTGAGCAAATTGCTAATTGGTGCAAGGGATTTTGTCTAAACACCCTGGAATGGAGGTTTTTTTCCCCAAAACTGCTCTAGAATTTTTCCCAAGTACTGTAGACCTGCTAAAGATGAAGAATTCTCCAAAAAACACCATAACATAATGTTCAAATGAATCCCCAAAAGCTCTTCTATGCTTCTAGCCCTAATTTGAACCTTCTAGGCATCTTTTGAAGATTCTAATGGAGTCTTTTCCCCTCATAAAGATACACATGCCTTGAGGGTTTCTTTCTCATGATTAAATTGACCACTTTTTAAAAATTAATTTTTCACATAGGGAGTTGTGCAAGGTGATATTCATAAAGTTCTTATTAAATTAACTTTTTCTAATTTTAGAAAAAGTGACTTTATAACATTATGTTATAAAGTCTCAATATAAAAGCTCACCAAAGAAAAAATTGACTAAGTATTGGTCCCCTTTGGCTAACCAATCATCCCCTACACTATGAATTTTTCTATAGAGATGTCTAACATGCAAATCTATGCATCTGAATAGCAACTAAAGAAGTGGGGACATTACAAGACCTTCATGGGGACCTCTAGAGTGGATAATGCCATAATGGAATGCAACTCAATGGTGGGGTAATCAACAACAGTGGCAACCTAATCAGGGATCATTTCATTCATGGTAGAATTAAGGTCCAAGATGCCCTTGGAATCAAAACCAACCTTTGTTGATTGGTTATACATAGAGCATAGTTAATGGATAGGTTAAACGGTCTCAAATTCCTACTCAACCTATTCCAAACCCAAAGAACAAGAAAACATATTGTGTTGATCAAAATATTAAATGGTTGAACTTAATAGATATTAATGAGGTTCAATTGAGGACTAGAACGGTCCCTTCTAAGCTCCTAATCTAGGAATAGGAGGGGGGAAATCACCAAAGGAGAAAGACAAATAGAAGAATGATGATGATGATAGGGTTTAGGCAGATCCGAAGGAAATACAAATTAACAATTATATGTAGATACAAACACAAAAGATGAAGAAAAATGCATAACACAGATAACATAGATATTTAACGTGATTCACATAACACAGTCACATCCACATAACACAGTCATCCAATCTCTCTTATTATCTAGTAAATTAGTATAACACCACTACAATGTCTTTTTTTATTCCAGCCACTTATAACAAGCAATTTTTAGGGCAACACTCAAAGTTAGTTATTTTTATGGTTTATTTTCAATGTCGGTTTTTCAACCAAAAAAAGGGCAATTTTTTTTCCTTGGGGGTTTGGGAAAGGATACATAATGATTGTACAGTACTTACATGATCAATCACCACATATCAATAGATGAAAGTGATCCTCTCCGTAAAGACACTCCATTTCTGGAATGTCTTAGGAAGGAGACACAAAAAAATGTTGAGAAGAAGAATGGTCCTTTAGAGGATTCTCATTTGTTAAGGGAATTAAAAAATCAACATTGAGATAGCATTATTGAGAGCCATAAAAAGCATTCCTAAGATCAATCAGGCCATAAAATCACTTTGTGTAAATAATCCAAGTAGAAAGAAAAATATGCTATCTAAAAATTCAAGTGGCAGCAAAATTGACTAATGATGTCAGGAAAATTATTGCCTAAAAAATATGGTGACCCTATAAGTTTGGTAATCATACTAAGCATAAAATGAATAGAAAATCCTAAAGTGTTCATAGAATTGGGAGTTGTAATTAATGTAGTAATAGAGGACACAACAATTTTTTTGGGATTGATTGAAATGCAACCAACAACTATGGTCTTACAATTGGTTGACCAATCAATAGCTAAACCCATAGGAATCTTGGGGGATATCATGGTTACAATTGATAGCTATGACTATCTTGTGGATTTCCTTGTTTTGAAAGGCAAGAAGAAACAAATTGTTTATTCAATTATTTTAGGAAGACCTTGGTTAGGCACTGTTATTTCTCTTAAAGATTATCACTCAAGAAATATTACAATTTCAAATGCTATCAAACAAAAAGAGCTTTCACTCTATCCTCCTGCAAAACCTTATTTACAGGAAGGAGCCCCACTAATACATTTAGCCTAAAATTCCGATGGAGGTTTCTGACAGAGAAGGTATATTGTGATCAAACTTGATTTTTTTTTGAAAAAATGCCCAATTTCGTCAGAATTCCAATGATAATGCAACATTTGGTTTCGATGGAGAAGGAATTGGCAATGACATTTGGGTTTTTTTAGAAAAAGTGCCCGCGTTTGTCGAAATTCCGACGACCGCGTGCCTTACTTAAAAAAAAAGAAAAGACCAAGTCATTTCATAAATCCCGCCTCTTTACAAAATCCCACCTCTCATTCATCTTGCGCCCTCTGTAGCAAACCTATGGGCTTAATCATGGCAGGGAAGATCATTGGTGTGACAAACATGGCCACAACGGGGAACGGGGGCACGAAGTGCCATGGGCACAAAGTGCCAAGGGCTAGCACATAACTAGCGAGGATGACCGCAAGGGAGCCCAAAATGGGTTGTGTAAATGGTGACACTCGGGCCTCCGTCAACAGTAATAAGAGCTACGGACGGAGGAAGAAGTTCACCCGAAAAAAAGCTACGGATGGATGAAGAAGTTCACCCGCAATAAGAGCTTCCTCTATGTTGTATATCCGACGTCACTGCCATGTCAGGCTGGAAGTGGTGATGGAGTATGATTTGGTGGAAGTGGAGGCGGACACTAGCCGACATTGATCAATCAGTCGCTGGTAATGGGAGACATTATTTTAAATGGTATGAAAAATTTCCAACTATGGCTAGATAGATCCTGCTTTGGTTTTTAGGAATTCATTGGAGTGAAGTTGATTGCGTCTTCTGGTGTTAGATAATTTGTATTTCCCTCATTGTAGGGAAGATAGGTTGTGTACTTCATATTTTAATGCTTATCTTGAAGGAGATCGGATGTGTGGTGGACATTTATTTCAAATTATTATTGTCCTGTATCATGTTTATCTTAAAATATGAATTTGCAGGTGCATGTAATGGTGCAAAATTTCAGTAGTAGATGTTGGTGTGGACAAATCTTTTACATATGTTTATTGTTCTATTCGAGTCTATATGAGAATTATGTAATTGTTAAAAAATTCCCATAAATAACAAAAAGATCTTTTGAAAAGTTTATGAAATATTTAATGATGTTGGAAGTGTTATTGGGTTTTTGGTTTAGAGGTGAATGAGTCTATTTGGGATCAAGTATTTTGACAAGGCTAAGAGCAAGGCCCTAATATCAAAACAATTCAAAATAGAGGAAGCTTGGGTCACAACTCCAAGTGATTTGGCAAAATGATTAACCCTCAATTCTAGGCTCTTGATAGGTTTTTATCCTAATACTTGTGCTCCAATATCAAGTAGATAAATGAATTTTATGGTTCTTTTCCTTTAGCATTGAGTATTCACCATTCCCATCATTGTGTTCCACGAAATGACATCTCTTTGAGGCATTCTGTCAAATATCTCACCTACTTTGTGGATGCTTCCACATTTTGCAAACATATATACCACACTATCAAATCTCTATCCATCTTCGCTAGCTTCAACCACAACTATTCACGTAAGTGTCCCTTCCTGGTCGAGGGAATGAGTGCCTACCTAAAGGCCCTCCCAAGGTATCTTAGTTCACGTTGTCTCGGGGCATATTAGGGGATCACAATGGGGATCACAATAGGGAACATGCAGGTAGGGGCCGTCCCCCAATGAACATGAAGGAGGGAGGTGGACATAGTTCCCTATGGGTTTAATCACTGCAGGATGTAGGAATGGTTTAATCGCTACAGGAAAAAGGTAGGGTATAATCAACAAATTCATTGTTATACATATTCAAATATTTAGATTCAAATATTATTATATATTTATCAGATTAATTGGCAATAGCAGAGATGGTGAGAGGTTTCTGTAATATGATATGATCGATTTAAAAGAATAATTTCTTACAAGACCTAAACCATTGAACAATCCTACAATCATGTATTATTTAAACACTGCATTTTAAATAATGAACAATATAGTTAGCCTGAAACATATTAACACTACTTTCTATATTTAAAATATATCCTAATTAAGGGGATGGATGACCTAAATCTACATGATCGAGTGCCATTATGTAAAATATATCCTAATTATGGATCTTGGTATATATGGTAGTGATAGAAAATCCCTGCTGCAGAACCATGAGAGCAATGTGTAGTGATCGAGTGCTATTTTTTCTTGGTGTTTTGGAGGGGAGCATAAGTGTATCGTTAGGAAGGTGGTATAAAATGGAAGTTGAGAGGTATAAGGTTATGAGGTGTGGGTTAGGATAAGATAGGGAGGTAAGTGATGAAGGATGTAATGGTAAAAGAGTAAGTTAGGATATGTTAGGGGTTGGAAGGTAGGAAAGTGAATGGGGGGAGATAAAAGGATGTGAAGGATGGAATGGGGTTAGGTAGGTGAAGTAAAAGTAAGTGTGTATGAGGTTAAGGGGTAGGATATGATGTAGGAAAGTGGAGGAGGTTAAGATAGGGGATATGAAAGGTAGATGGAAGGTAATAATGATAGGAAGTGAGGTAAAGGTTATGAGGTGTGGGTTAGAAAATAGGGTGTAGGAAATGGAAGGAAGGGTCATATCACTTTGAGATTTTTCACCAAGATGAGTAGCCCGAGTATGGACCTCAAATCTTACAAGCCATGAGGATCCACTTGTAGTAGAGGAGCATATACTTGCATCTTGGGAGCTTATTAGGAGTTCGCCTTGAATTTGGGAAATACATATAGAGGAGATAGAATATTGATCAATACACATTACCTAGCCTCATCATGCATAAATACAAGAGGTATAGACTATAGCAAGAACATATCATGAGCCAAAGGATCATATTCGAGAGTTGCTTCATCTCCAATCCTCTACATTTTTAAGATCCACAAATGGGGTTGAGGATAAGTCTTGTTTACTAATTAGCTTGGACTTATGCTTTGGGTTGCATCTATATGTGAGCAACCTAAAGGCATAATTTTCAATGCAATTTTTGAGAGGACTTGCTTCCACCTTGTGGTACTGGGAGGATAAAATACACCAACTCACATTGGAAACCCTCTCCAGATACCATTTTGGAGTGCTTCAAAGTGTGTTCTATTTCAAAATATTTTTGACAGAGATGCATAGATAAGTTTCACAATTTACATAATAAGGTTTCATAGTGGCTCAACATGAGAGTTAGTTTTTGGAGTTCTTGTAGTTTGTAAATTACATTCAAGTCAAGTTACTTGTCAATTATTTCATTAGGGGTGGAAAGCCCAAAATTTTAGTTTTCCTACACATGGCCAATCCAAGTGACTTTAGGGTTGCTATGGAAAAGTCTCTTATGGAAAAGGAGGTACATGGGAGGACACAAGAGGCATGAGAGAAGTTTGTAACCTTGATTAAGGGACTAAAGTGTCCATAGGCCTCCCCATCCTTCAAAGGATAATTTAGACTTACTATATGATTTACAAAGAAAAACCCAATAGTATCAATATTAGGGACATAGGTCTACTAGAGCATAGTAGAGGCCATAGGGTAGTCACATTTTACCATCATATACACAAGGATATTCTAGGTATGAGAGACTATAGGGCTATCAAGCTAGGCCTTCTATGACTCAACAACCATTTAGGGGAGAATCTAGTGTTTTTAGTAATTAGGATTAATTTTGAGATAACAGATCTTGCCTTCATGAATTGATCCTAGTTTATCCCTTTAACCATGATTAATTTATTTAGAGTGTTTAGTTCCATTTTAATCCTTTCTTTTACAATAAAATATTATTAAAAAATTGTATTATTGTTCCAAATTTTGTGGATATTTAGGAGACACAAATAAAATATAAATGTAATCATTCCATATTTTTGTAGGAGATATTGGAATGAGACTAATAGGAAGAGTAGTAAACATGAGTCACAATGAGAACTTTAGAATAAATCTAAACATTATAAGGAAGAGTAGCTTGGAAAAATAGAAGCGTAATTTATTTTCCAATATGCAAGATTATTACTTGGAAAAGAATCTTGAAAGAGGATTGAAAAGATTCCTTGAGCTAACATTGTCTCACTTATCCAAAATTATGAGGAAGGATTCATTAATGAAATGGTCATTAACAAGATGGAGAAAATAATAATTAGGAAGAGATAGATTTCACATGCTACTAGGTGACTAGATCGGAGAGAAACTAGAGGCAAATCATTTAGCTTGGTCATGACACAAAGTCTTAGAATAGATGCCAACCTTGGTGAATGGAATGGATATCCCAAACAATTAATGAGTGGTGAGACAAGTAGAGGCATCTATAAATTTTGTTTTGAATAAAATAAAGAAAAAATGGGACTAAAACCAAGGGAAATGCACATGGAAAGGATATGATGAAAATCAAAATAAATAGTTTGAAGATAATATTAGTTACCTAAAGGATATTCCACTTGATTATTTGGTATATCATAACTATTTTGACAAGTTTTGAAACCATTAGAGGTACCTTTTGCTTCTGTAGATGAGGCATTCATTCATGTTGAAGTTGTGATAGCTTATTTGCCTCTTTATAGACAACAAATTATCCATACAAATTATCATATATACTTGTAACCTCCATCCCAAACCACCTATTTCACTCTTCTTCCTTTGTGTACCTCTTTTATTCTTCCATTACCTCTTCTCTTACCTAAATTCAATCCAAAACATAGCGTATATAGAATCAAAAAAATTCCATATTTGATTAATATTATCCACAACATATCAAAAAGACAAATACCACACTTACTGTGTCATCAACCAAAAATAATTTACTTACATATTCAAAGAGTTCAATAATGGAGAACCATCCATGCGGTGCTTTACACATGTCCTTGAAGGTTCAAGAAATACTTATCCTCTATTGGTCCAAACTTTAAATCACTTTCCATGCATGAAAATAATTGCAACCATACACAATTTCCCGCCCAATAGATTCTCTCAAACTAGTTTACTATCTTAACATAGGGTCAAGGAAAAGTGGGCCAAAATAGGAATCCAAGTGTCTTAAAAGCCTTCAAGACCATAGTGGTGAGGATTGAATTTCTTTCTTTAGTGGTATCTTTCTCTAGATTAATTAGTTGGGGATTCTATTAGGACCTTTTCCTAATTAAAAAATATATATAAAGATTACATCCCTAAATATTGCATTCATAATAGAATAAATTTCTGAATATTGAGACTAAATTCATAATAGATTTATAGTGATGAATAAAGAAATATTTAAGATTATCAAAAAAGTGATGTTTTCTTTCTCCCAACCGTCATTGGATATTGGGTGATCTTTGAGGCATTATGTCAAATAGTTCATGTGCCTTATCTAAGCTTACATATTTTGCATGCATGTGTACCTAGGCAGTTGTACTACAACATCTATACTCACTAATCACATTTGGTTAGAAGTTTCTAAATCCATTTCAAACACATCTTGTGCATATCCTGCAATCATAGCATTCCATTAGATCGCGTTTCTTTGATGCATCTCACTAAATAGTTCATGCGCTTTCATGTCTATACTTCCACATTTTCCAAATATGTCAAACAGAGCATTTCCAATTGTAAGCATCTGATATTAATTTCCCTTACCTTCTGCTTTGATGGGAGCCCATACTCTATTCCAAAGCTCCCATTTTGGCACAGGTAGAGAGTATGTTGGCAAATAAAACTGATCGAAATGGAAATCTATTTGTTGCATTGACTGCATTGTAAGGACGCTTATGTATTTCATCGACAACATAAAGCAGGAAAGGACATGAGAATATCTCCTTGAGGAGGTATTCTATGACAGTTGTGAGGTAGATGAGAGTTTCTTATGCCATTTGATTTGTTCTATGCAGTCAAACACGAGAACATTGTTTGAATTCAAATGCTAACGGTGATTGTCTTTTTAACGGAAACAGACAAGAAGGGACGTCAAGGGAAGGAATGGGCCCACAACACACCTAAGTAGTCAAAGCTTAGTGTGTATTGTTTAAGGCTGCCCCCTTAAGACATCATAATTGATTGGCTCTTCACTCCTAAGACCTTCAAAAGTCTTTAATGGCTTCATTGAGTCCTTTTGTCTTCCAAATGCACCTGCACCAACTTGAATTCTCCTTCAATGCTTGATTGCCTGTTCACTTGGAATTGAATTGATTTTATAACTAAGAGATCACTTGAATTGTAGGTAGACTCCTTCAAATGATAGGGTAGGCTTCCTTTTATACCTTATATATGTCTTGAAAGCATTTTATCCTGATGGCTTTAAATTAAAGTACTTTCTCTTCTATCTGGTATAGGTGGAGCAGAGGTTGCATTGCATCGTCCTAGGATACATATTTCCGTAGATACAACACAAGTTAAATGTATCCCAGGTCAATGCAAAGCAACCTCTGCTCCAAAGATCACCAAAAAATAGAGAAAGAACTTTAATTTAATGTCATCA
This sequence comes from Cryptomeria japonica, assembly GCF_030272615.1. Classification (NCBI taxonomy): domain Eukaryota; kingdom Viridiplantae; phylum Streptophyta; class Pinopsida; order Cupressales; family Cupressaceae; genus Cryptomeria; species Cryptomeria japonica. The sequence continues at coordinate 545,874,713 of NC_081405.1, forward strand.
GGATAAAAGTCTTTAATCAAGACAGATAAATGGTATGCAACTGGATCTATTTGGAATGCATTACCCAAACACCACAATCAATCAGTCACCTTTGAAAAGAAAGTGGTATGATGAAATATTTAGACATAAAATAGATGAAATGCACTCCATACTACTGTTGCACAATATTTTGGTCGATGATATTTTTAAAATAGTAAAGGAAGGTGTATGGAACAACCAAATTCTGATAATTATAAACAATGAATATTTTAAGATCCTTTTATGATATGTAAGTTGAGAATATTTTATGAAAGGTCCCTAAATGAATACACTTTAAACTAATTTTAATATACCTTGAAGTGTGCAATATGGAAGGTTTGTATTCTTAATCTCCTGTCCATTTCTTAATTTAAAAGATGATATCTTTATTAAATATCTTTATTAACTTGATTTCTCCTTCAATTCTTGATGAATGCTTGATTGCATGTTCACTTGGAATTGAATTGATTTTATAATTAAGAGATCACTTGAATTGTAGGTAAACCCCTTCAAATGACAGGGTAGGCTTCCTTTTATACCTAATATATGTCTTGAAAGCATTTTATCTTGATAACTTTAAATTAAAGTACTTTCTGTTCTATCTGGTATTGGTGGAGCAGAGGTTGCATTGCATCATCCTAGGATACATATTTCTGCAGATACAACACAAGTTAAATGTATCCCAGGTCAATGCAAAGCAACCTCTGCTCCAGAGATCACCAAAAAATAGAGAAAGAACTTTAATTTAATGCCATCAGGATAAACTTATTTAATCAAGATAGATAAAATTTGAGTTTGATTGTCATCATTTACTTTGCCAAATTCTTCACACATAACTCCTGAATCAATTTCCTACTCACAAGAATTTTATTATGTCTCAAATATAGGGAAACAGAAGGCTTCAAATAGAAAACTTGAAAATGCAATTAAATCCATTGACTAACCAGAAGAACAAAATTAAGAAATGGTTTGATCATCTGAGAGATGTTGTAGACTTGCAACTCACCAGCTAAGTTTTTGCGGGTAAGAAATTTTTTTGTTTTGGTTATGGTTGTGGTGTTTATAGGGAGACATTTACAAATTTATATCTATTTTCACTATTTAATGGTTTATAGGTTTGTAATGGTAATTTAATGTTCTTTCATATTTTTCTATATATTCTTTATAATAGCCTATTATATTGATTTTCTCTATTATGCATAATGGTGTGGGTCAAACGACTTTGCCGTCGGTGCATGAAAGCATTGAATGAGTTCTACTTTTAAAAATTACATGAAACATTTTTAATTTATTTGATTCAGTGTTATTTGCAAAAACTGATTATCAATGATGTTTCCTTTCTCCAAGAATTGTCTAGGATCTTTCCATCAGATAATATGTAACATCGAATGACTAAATCTTTTCATTACAAATGCTTATTTTATTTAATTATTATCTGAGCGTGAATTAAATTTATATCTGTACGGAAGCAGAACATACAAGTTGAAGAGTCATGTGCAAGCAAATTTCTTAAAAGAAAGCAAGCAGGCATTATCTTGAATGACATGGAAACAAGCTCATCAGCTGCCTAGAAGAGAGCAATTGGAGAATGGCAGAGGAAAGTGTTTAAGGGTGATAAATAGATAGGTAGTATGCAATATAAACAAACAATGTCAGGAGTGTCTAATGTGATGTCTCTAATTTATGTCCGGAGGGACTAACTGGTTTTGGAGTTCCTGTGAAACCTATTGGGCCACGCTTGGAGGAAATAAATGTGTTCATGCAAGGAGCACCTTTTTTCTATTATGAGAATGATACTTTTGCACCAAGGGATATTTGGAAGTCAATATCCAAAAATTTCTATAGTGTGGAACCAGAGTTGGCAGACTCGAAGTAATTTTCAGCTTTCAGAAGACCAAGAGGTTATGTACACAATCTCCCAATAGAAGGGCAATTTCAAGCATTACCTCTCCCCCCCATGACTATTCAGGAAGAACTTCCTTAGACAAAGGACTATTGGCCTCCATGGGATCAAATAAAAAAATTGAAGCATAGACTCTAGACGATGTGGTGGTGTCCTTCGTGAAGAACTCTGCACTATAATTGAAAATTCACGAGGGAAACTGCAAGATAGTGAAGAGAAATACAATCTTGAAAAGTGGGAAGAATGGATCTTGGTTTTGGTGGGGCCAAGTCAGGTGGCTCCTCTAGAGGTTGACGAGATAGAAATTATATTAGGATTTGAAAAAGATCACACTCGTGGAGCTTCGTGTGCGAGTGATCGATTGTGGTGTTTGGGTAATGCATTCCAAATAGATACAGTTGCATTCCAAATGGGTAATGTCTTGATTAAAGACTTTTATCCAGATGGCATGCAACTATATCTATTTGGAATGCATTACCCAAACACCGCAATCGATCACTCGCACATGAAGTTCCACGAGTGTGATCTTTTTCAAATCCTAATATGATTTCTATCTAGTCAACCTCTAGAGGAGCCACCTGACTTGCCCCCACCCAAACCAAGATCCATTCTTCCCACTTTTCAAGATTGTATTTCTCTTCACTATATTTCATTTTCCCTCATGAATTTTCAATTATAGTGTAGAGTTCTTCACGAAGGACACCACCACATCGTCTAGAGTCTATGCTTTAATTTTTGTCTTTGATCCCATGGAGGCCAATAGTCCTTTGTTTGAGGAAGTGCTTCCTGAATAGTCATGGGGGGGAGGGGTAATTCTTGAAATCACTCTTGTATTGGGAGATTGTGTACATAACCTCTTGGTCTTCTGAAAGCTGACAATTATACTTCAAGTCCGCCAACTCTTGTTCCACACTATAGAAATTTTTGGATATTGACTTCCAAATATCCTTCAGTGCAAAACCATCATTCTCATAATAGAAAAAAGGTGCTCCTTGCATGAACACATTGATTTCCTCCAAAGCGTGGCCCAATAGGTTTCATAGGAACTCCAAAACCAGTTAGTTCCTCCAGATATAAATTAGAGACATCACATCAGACATTGTTTGTTTGTATTGCATACTCTCTATCTATTTATCACCCTTTAACACTTTCCTCTTCTTTTCTCCAATTGCTCTCTTCTAGGCAGCTAATGAGCTTATTTCTATGTCATTCAAGATAATGCCTGCTTGCTTTCTTTTAGGAAATTTTCTTGCACATGACTCTAAAGCTTGTATTTCCTGCTTCCGTATAGATATAAATTTTAATTCACGCTCAGATAATAATTAAATTAAATAAGCATTTGTAAAGAAAAAATTTAGTCATTCGATGTTACATATTATCTGACAAAAAGATCCTAGACAATTCTTGGAGAAAGGAAACATCATTGATAATCATTTTTTGCAAATAACACTGAATCAAATAAATTAAAATGTTTAATGCAATTTTTAAAAATAGAACTCGTTAAATGCTTTCATTCATCGACGGCAAAGCCGTTTGACCCACATCATCTCTCGCTGTCAGAATTCCGACGACAAGTAATGGAACGTCCGATGAGGATGTTGTATATCCAACGTCACTGCCATGTCAGGTGGTCATCAAGGAGCAATCATAACATCCATCAGAAATCCAATGGAAATGGCATCGTTGGAAATTCCGACGATGAGTTTTCCACGGTAAAGTTTGTCGGAAGACTGACGTTTGGTCGTCGCAAATCCAACAATTAGCCGTCAAAAATTAGGCCCAAATGTACTAGTGCCCAGCTTTGGATTGATAATGGGATGGAGTCAAAAGAAGATGAACTTTCAGAGATAGAAAAATTTAATTTAGCAATACATTCAGAGGAGTACTAAGATAACTTGGCTGGAGGAAGTCAAGAAGTGGAGATTTTCATCGATAGTGAAGAGAAATTGATGGTACAGTCAGATATTATTTTTCTTCATAAATAATTATCACAACCATACTCATTAAACACTCTAATGGGAAATCTTGGTGGTATGAAAGATGTGGTTAAATAGATTCAGGTAAAAGGAGATAAGCCAATTTCTAAAAATGGATCCTTTCTTCTTGAGCAAGAAACCCATTTAAGAGAAGTGCTAGAGAATAACACTAAAGCTTTTGCATGGCATTAAAAAGATGTGAAGGGGGAATATATCCATACATTTGTACACATCAAATTTATGTAAAGGATGTCAAACCTATAAGAAAACCACAAGTAAGAATCAATCTTGTGCTGAGAGATTTTGTAAAGCATGAGATTGAGATATTATTACAAGTAGGATTTATCTATCCAATTTCAATTAGCCAGTGGGTTTTGCCATTGGTAATTGCTCCTAATAAAAATGGAAAATGGAGAGCATATGATGGCTTTAGTGAACTAAACAAAGCTACCAATAAAGATTGCTTTCCACTACCATTCATTGATCAAGTGTTAGATAATCATGCAGGCAGTAACTATATTTCCTTCTTCGATGGCTTCAGTGGATATAATCAGATACAAGTGACTCTAGAAGAACAATATAAAACCACATTCACTTGTCCTTGGGGGACATATTCTTATTTTTTCTTATCCTTTAGTCTTTGAAATGCTCTTGCCACTTTTCAAATGGTTGTTTTAGAATTTTTATAGATTTGGCAACTTGTGTTGATGTATACAAGGATGTTTTTTTTTAGTGCATAGAAAGACATTTGAGGAAGCACTCAAAAGTTTAAATAAAGTCTTGCAAAGGTGTATGTCTTTGAACCATGAGAAAAGTATGCTAATGATGACTAAAGGAATTATCTTGAGTCATTGTATATCTAAGGAAGGAATTAAAGTTGATCCTAAGAAAAAGTAGATTATTCAACGAATTCCAATTCCAAAGAATCAAATCGATGTGAGGATTTTTATAGCACATGCAGATTATTAAAAAAGATTCATTGAAGGGTTCAATAAAACTGCAAGACCTTTATTTACACTACTAAAATAGGACATTGAATTCAAATGGACAAAGGATTGTCAAGAATCTATTGAAGCTACTATAATGGTGAAAAATTAGGGTTTCCACCATTAGATGTATGAAAAACACTATTTTTTGCTTGGGATGACCATTACATTCAAAACAGGGTTGAATCCAATAGATTTAGTCACAGACCAGTAATGATAAGGACTGAAAATGTTGATTGGATTCAAGGGGTGGATTTTTTTACCCTCTTTTGTGGGTTAAATTGTTGAAAATAGGGTAATGTGATGAAAATAAATATAAGCACATTCGGATTGAGGTACACACCTAGATCTGAGGAATATAAGCACATTCCGATCTGATCCCTAGAAAAGATCAATAAATGTCAAGACCGTAGTGAAATTTTCCCCGATCCTCCTAACTTTTTCCACACCAAAAAGGATTGATTCGTCTCTACAAATAATGTTGATTTTGAATATCACAGCTTCGTACCTATTTCCTACACATAGAAAGAAAGGGAAATCGATTGGGAATAGGGACTTGTGTAAGTCAAACCTCAACTTTGTAATTAACCATGAAATAGAGAGAAAAGATAATTGAATTGTTGTAATTAAAGTTATCCTTTTGAGAGAGATGTTGAATAATGACTGAAAACCAAATGATATCTCTTTGTGAACTTTTGCTTCTCTCCACACAGGATTAGGGTTTCATGAAGTCTTTGATAAAATAGGATGCAAATATCCACTTCAATTCTTGAATCTTGACTTTGTTGTTGCTCCTAAGCTTGAAATAAGATTGATTACTTGCTCAATTTATTGAATGCTTTAATAATTGATGTCAAATTGAATTACCTATGTGTGTATCCTAAAAATGAGAGCAGAAAGCCTCATTTTATACTTACCCATCAAAAAACTTGTTAATTTCCCAACATGAGCTGAAATGGAGCTAGAATTCCTCATCAAATTTGAAATGACAAAAAGGGTTTTAAAGAGGTCCCAATTAGGGAGGACCAAAGCATGACGCTCTAGCCCTAATTAGGACTAGAGCATGGCACTTTGGTCCTACCCCAATTTAGGGCTAGGACAAGGTGCCATGTTGGTGCAAAAATAAAAAATGCAGTCATTCATGAGTGATATGAGCAGATTAAGGTTCCAATTAGGCCTAGGGGTGCAAAAACTAAGGTTGGGACCCAATGTGGTCGAAACTATATAGGGATGAAATTTTAAAATGTCACATTTAGCCCCCACTTTAGCAGGAGTATGAAGTCAATCATACTCTCGATAAAGCACAAGGGTTCACATTAACAAACTTTCACCAAGTCACCAAGAAGGAAAGATACACCAAGCCCCTAGTGAATTTTAGGATCTTACTGTTGGAGTTGAGAAAATACAACACCACAGGGGCCCAAATAATCTCTGCAAGCTGAAAAACCTGTTACAAGGAGAAGCAAGGAAGAAAATTATAGAAGAAAGAAATACATAGAAAATATGCTCAAAAAGAGAGAGCTCAATATTCACAAGATGTGTAATGTAAAAAACCTTCTTGATACAATGAAAAGAATGAACTCAACCTTTAATAGGTCAAGAAACCCTAAAAGGGAAAACCTGGTTTGCACATAATAATTAATAAAAGAATTAATTATTATGCACCTAAAGTTATCTTAAGTGTAAAAGAGATAAAGGGAACTTAAATAATTAAACAAATATTGTTTAATTAATCAAGTAAATACCCGAATACTCTAACACCCCCCCTTAAGATAGACTTAGGGAGAAGCTAAAACTTAGAATAGCTACTGAAAGCAACAAAGATGGGTCCCGACAACAAGGCCTGATCAGGTACCCAAATATAATGAAATCTCTATGAACTGGAGAAATAGAGAAAACCACGTGGGAAAAAACTCTACTCCAAAAAGAGATGGAAAAGAACACCACTGAAGCATGAAGAACCTGCAAACTCTGTCGAAGAATAACTGCTGAGCTGAAGAACCTCCACTGAAATAGAACATGACCAGGTAGAGAAGACTATAATATGTATGAGTGCCCTTAAATGACACTACTCGAATCAAAAGGCAAACAAGGCAAACAAGGCAAACAACTGAAATCAAAGATACAGATGGTATGAAAACATCAAAGCCTAAAGAGCTGATCAATCGAACCACGAAAGCATTAAAAACAACAGGACAAACCTCCCCATAATGTTGAAGAGGGAGAGGGACAAGAACACTGAAAAGAACAGCCAACAAGAACTGCATGACAAAGAACCTAGAGCATAAAGGGTGCAGAGAAAGTACATAGTGTCATGGAAGGAACACTCACTTGACACACATCATGAGGTGAATGTCATGGAAGGAACACTCACTGGACAACGGTAGATGGCAAACAAGGAAAACATCAACCCCCTCATGGCACTTTATAAGTAGTGCATGTACAACAAGGCACAAGATGTGCAAGATCCCAAGTAAACAATGCATGATGGCACTTTCTCTCAGTGTGTTTGCATAAATACAAGCTACAATGATAAGAAGATTGGAAATAGAAAGGAGAACCAAAATAGAGACAACCACGATATCCACTAGAGTGTTGAAAAAAAAAAAACTGAATAAAATATGCATGGAGAAGAAGCTGGAAATAAAACTCATATGGCTGGAAAGTACACAGCACACACTTTCCAAAAATATAAAGTTTTAAAAAAATGGAGCTCAGATGCTCATTCTACGTCCCCTGAAGTACAAAAAAGAGACCTCACTTTGACTGGAAAAAAAAATAGTCAAATAGAAAAATTGGAAAAAATTACCTACATGATGAGGTCCTTCTCGGAACCAGCTTTCCGACACCTATTTGTTTTCAAGAAAATGACTCTGTATGCCCAAGATATGGCCAAAAAACCAAACCCCCCTCCAAAACAAGAGGAAGGAGTAGTCTGGTGGTTGTTTGGGTGGAGGTGGCCAGTGAGTGGCACACTGGTGGTGCTCCAGTGGTGGCCGGGTGGTGCTTCGGTGGCTAGTGAAGGAGCTTTGGAGGCTGGGCGGCTGGGCAGTGGTGGCCAGGGCGACAAGAGCCGGGCGGCAGTGGTGGGAGTCGGCAGGGCCTGGAGGTGGCGGGGCTGCAAGGAGGCCAGCAACAGGGAGTAGGGTCTGGTGGGAGCGGCGGGGCCATTGCGGGCTACTAGCGGAGCTGCTGGCCAGGGCGGCAGACTACCGGCAGGGGAGCCGAGAGGGCGGTTCGTCGGGGAGCTGTTGGGAGGCCGACGGGAGAAGCTGGCGGTGGGGGTCGGAGTTGGAGGGCGACGCGGGGGTCAGAGCTAGAGAGGACGAGGGCTGGAAGCCAAGGACAGTGGGGCCTAAGACCTGATAAATCTGTAGCAGCGGTAGGGGGCCCCACAGTACCCTATGTACCGTGTGGAACCCCCCCCCCAAAAAAAATGATTTTTTTTGTAAAAAAAAACTATCGCCTTTTTCACCAATTGTTTTGATTTTTTATTTTATCTTTATTTTTTTTCAAAAAATTAAAATGTCGGCCTGCATGCCGTAAAAAGATAATTTAAAAAAAAAAAAAAAAATTTCTCGAACTGCTTGCCAGGGTCGTACGGCTTGGATCTGAATAAAAAATACTCCTAGAGGCTCAAGAACCAAAATAGGTCAAATTTTATGACCCTGGGGGTTTTTAGGCCTTCTGAGCACGATGGTGAGGTCCGTTTAGGCCCAAAGTGCTCAGAAAAAAAGGCCAATCCCTAAGTACATAAAAAAATTCCTAAAACCCCATATCTACTTCCAATGCAGAAAATCTTAAAACAAGAACAGATAGCTGTAGATCTGAAGCTCTGATACCATATTGGAGTTGAGAAAAAACAACACCACAGAAGCCCAAATGATCTCTGCAAACTGAAAAAACCTGTTATAAGGAGAAGCAAGGAAACAAATCACAGAAGAAAGAAATACATAGAAAATATGCTCAAAAAGAGAGAGCTCAACATTCACAAGATGTGTAATGTAAAAAACCTTCTTCTTCATACAATGAAAAAAATGAACTCAACCTTTAATAGGTCAAGAAACCCTAAAAGGGAAAACCTAGGTTTGCACATAATAATTAATAAAAGAATTAATTATTATGCACCTAAAGTTAGCTTAAGTGTAAAAGACATAAAGGGAACTTAAATAATTAAACAAATATTGTTTAATTAATCAAGTAAATACCCGAATACTCTAACATGGTGGCGCTCCGATAGGTCTCCGGTGGTGGAGCGACCACCAAGCGGCGGAGCCAGTGTGACCGGCCAATTAAAAAAACAAAATTTAGAGCAGTTTGGGCTAAAAAAGACCTTACCATTGGCTTCCGAAGGGCATTTCCAGTCATTTTGATATATAATTCAACCTATTTCGGTGACAAGTGCATCTGAACCATGATTTTTTCATTGGCATGCTTTATGAGGCACAAAAATCCGTACGGCTATACCTGCAAATGCATCAGAAAATTTTCGTCAAAAAAATATATATATTTTTTATTTTTTTTACCCTTTTTATGCCCTAAAAGAGGGGTTTTTGTTTTTGCCGTAACTTGGTCATACGAAGGCGCTTTTTCAAAAAATTTATATTGTCGGAAAGCTCTTTTCAAGCTCTCTTCAGATCTAGAGGTTTGAACTTTTCATTTTTCTTTTTAGTTGGAATTTTTTTCTGTCAATTATGTCTCTTCTTATCATTGTAGCATTTCATTTATGCACACACTGAGATAAAGTGCCATCATGCATTGTTCACTTGGGATCTTGCACATCTTGTGTCATATTGTACATGCACTAATTTTAAAGTGTCATGGGGGGGTTGATGTTTGCCTTTTGTTTTCCATCCACCTTTGTCTAGTGAGTGTTCCTTCCATGACATTTGCCTCATGATGTGTGTCAAGTGAGTGTTCCTTCCACGACACTATGTACTTTCTCAACACCTTTGATGTTCCTGGTTCTTTGTCATGTAGCACTTGTTGGCCATTATTTTCAGTGTACCTATCTCTCTCTCTCTTCAACATTATGGGGAGGTTTGTCCTATTGGTTCTAATGTTTCCTTGGTTCAATTGATCAGCTCTTCAGGCTTTGGTGTCTCATGCCATCTGTATCTTCGAGTTCAGTTGTGTGCCCTTGTTTGCCATCTGATTTGAGTAGTGTCATTTGAGGGCACTCATGCAGATTATAGTCTTCTCTACCTGGTCATGTTCTATTTCAGTGGAGGTTCTTCAGATTAGCAGCTACTCTTCGATAGTGTTTGTATCTATTTCATGCTTCAGTGGTGTTCTTCTTGTTTTTCCATCTCTTTTTGGAATAGAGTTTTTTTCCCTCGTGGTTTTCTCTATTTCTCTATTTCATAGAGATTTGATTCTGATTGGGTACCTCATCAGGCCTTGTTGTTGGGACCCAAATTTGTCTTCATCATGTAGTTGCATTTTTTTCTTCATGCATTTAGTTTTTTAGCTACTCCCTAAGTTCATCTTAAGGGGGGGTGTTAGAGTTATCTTGTATTAGCTAATAATTATTTATTTAATTATTAGTCTATTAAACTCTACGCGTAAGCTAAACTTAGGCATACAATAAATATTGTAGGTATTTAATAATTATTCTAATAATTAAATACATATTATCCCTTTACGGTTTCTTTAGGGTTGCATATCTTTAGGGTTTCTATTATCCTTTTATAAGGATTGTATTGTACTTGTTCATTCAATTAATTCCCTTTCTGAATGATAATTTTCTTCTTCAGAGCATTTATGCTTTTTTGCTTTATGTGCTTCCATTCTTCTCTTGTGATAGGTATTTGCATGTAGGTGCTCTTGGGATCTCTGAAGTTGTATTTCCTCAACTTCTTCACTTACAACTTCAATGACAAGATGAAAGGGACATCATGAGAGATAGAGAAAGAGAGAACCATGACTAAAAACTAGTAAGGTTATCTTACTATGAGTCATGAAAAGAAAAATATCAAAATTACGAAGCAAAAGACTAAGTTTGCTAAGTAATCTAAGTATCAAGATATGCAAAAGAGAGAGACATTGAGCTGAGTGTATGCCCCCATGTTAAAGTGATTGTGTACACCTTATTAGGAGCAATTTCTTTAAGGTAGGATACACCCAAAAATACAAGCACATTATCACAATAATATGCTCACAAGAAAGGGAAAATAAAAGGATAATAAGACATAAAACACAGAGTGGTTTTTCTTAACTATGAGGTCAATATGTTTTTTATGATAAATAATGTATATCATGTATATATATGCATAGAATTTCCCTCATCCCCCAAGGAAAGAAAAACCACCATGGAAGAAGGGCACATGTGTCTTTTGAGTCAACATGGGAGAGACCAAAAGAGATCTCAATGCTTTGCATCATCCTCAAGTAGACAACACCAAGGACAACAAATAGAAGAATTAAGAGACAAATAGAAGATCACAAATAAGAAAGAGAGTAGAGAGAGAGAGAGAATATATGGCACGAATGAAGCTAGTCATGCCAATCATCCACCCCCCCATCTTGCTCATCATTTTTTTGTGAAGGTGGATGATATGCAAGAGGAGCCACTTCGTGCACAATTGGTGGAGCTATCACAAGTGTCAAACAAGGACCATGCTCTAATGATGAGTCACTTTGTTTGTACTAGGAGCTAGGATTAATACTTTTAAAAATTGTTTGGATATATCATTGTCAACATCAATATATTCATATTCATCATCTAAAATATTAGCATCAACATTTTTACCATGAATAAAATTCTCACCTATTTCTTCATCAAGATTAACAAAAATAGGATCTCTAATAGGAATATAACTTAAACCATCATTTATCTTAATCAATTTACATCTTGGAGATTTAGGTTGAACCTCTTGGTTAGGAGAAGGTTTATAAAATGGTATTAAATCAACATTTGGTGTCTTCAGAGAATAAATGGTTTGAGAAGCAATTTCACCAGCTCTATCATGATGATTTTGTTTAGTTTTAGCTGAAGGTTGTGAAGGTTTAGGTTGAGAAGACATAGATTTATTCTCTTCTTTTTAAGGAAGGATGCATAAGAGAAGGTATTTTAGGTTGAACAATAGAATATGTTGAGTGCTTCCCTTTGTAATATGGAGGAGGTGGAACTACACAATATAAAGGAGGAATAGAAGTTGTAGGAAGGAGACTGGGTCCATCATGATGAGGAAGAATAGGTATATCCTTAGGAGGAATAATGTGCTTATCCTTAGGAGGAAGAGGGAGAGTATCCTTAGGAGAAGGAATATGATCATTAAATCAGTCTCATCATATGTCACTTGATGTAATTTTAAAGTAAAAAGAAATTCTTTAGTTATAATATTAACCATATAAGTTGGATCAATGAGCACTCATCGATAGGGTATGTCTTTGATTCTCGTTGTGATATACAATGGGCCATCGAGTGCTTAAATAATCTCAATAAGATAAAATTTAATGCATAATTCCTTAGGAGGGTCATTTTTATCAATAAGGTTCACCACATTATTAGATTCAAGGCTAAGGTTAGTAGGAGAGAAGGTGAGACAGTCAGTCTCAATCACATTAGTGGAATGGGAAGGTAAATGATTAGTGATAGTTTGTAGATTTTGATTAGGAGGAGATACAAATTTATTTCCTTTATCATTCACACCAACCACAAATGTGGTATTGTTATCAATCAAGTCTTGAATCTTACTCCTTAAATAATAACACTTTTCAGTGTCATGACGAGGTTGACGATGATATTGGAAAAAAAATATGGAATCAAAGTAAGGTGAGGAGGTCTTTGATGGATCAAGTGGTTTAGTAGGGGGAAGTTTCAACACATTCCTTTGTAACAATTGTGAGATAATACTATGCAAAGATTCATTAAGAGGAGTGAATTCTTTTCTAAAGTATTTGGACAAAGGAGGCACATCTATTGTTGGGGCTGCTACTTCAGTGTTGTTGTTGTCATTGAACATGATGAATCCCTTATTCTGTTTGAACTTTACAAAATTTTGTTGAGAACTTTCACTTTTATCATTCGGAACCATTGAAGATTATTGTTCCAACTAACTCATAGTACGGTGATAATTATGAAGTACTGCGCATAATTGTGTAAAGGAAGTAAAATCATAAAAGAGAAGTTTATCTCTAATATATTTTTGCAAATTAGAAATGAAAATTCTTTGAATATCTTGATCAGACATAGGAAAAGCAATTTGAGAATACAAATGTTTATGTCTACCAATAAAAATAGTTACTTTTTCTTTAGCACCTTGCTTACAATGCATCAAATCCATGAAAGTAATTTTAGGATCAATATTATTATGAAATTGTTGAATGAAAGCATTAGCCAGTTGTTAAAAAGAAGTAATAGAATAAGGAGACAAAGAACAATACCATTGAAAAGCTTTATCCCTAAGTGTACTAGTAAACAATTTAGCCAAAAGTCTTTGGTCACTACACAAAGTTTTAAATATTTAACCATGAGTTAAGGGATCACCTTTTCCATTATAAATTATCCAATTGAGTGACTTCTACATGTTTAGGAGGGACAACACGAACAATGTCATTGGATAATGGGCTCGCTACATCAAATGTGGGTACATTATACTTAGATTGATTCATGGAAGCTATTTGTTGTTCTAAGGAAGACACTATTTGAGATAGAATATTTATGGTAGCTTTGGTGGATGGATTGAAATTGGACATGTTGGATTGAGATGGAGGGGTGACATTGTTGAATGAAGGGGCAGCTTGAGAATAAGGAAGTGGCACACTATGTTAAGTAGGTATGGGAGATGATTGGGTAACAAATGGAAGAGTCATAAGAGGATGGAAGAAAGAATTATGATTAGAGGAGTTTCCCCCTTGACTGACATGTGTAGGTGTGACATTTTGTGTAGAGGTAGCCATGATGTTAGATACAAAGGTGGAAACACTAGCCATAGGAGAAGTCATAGGAACTGAATGATTAACTTGACAAGGAGATTGTGTATAACCAAGGACTTCAACACAACTCTTCATAGGCATAGTATTAGTATTAATAATATGGGCAATACCACGCAACACATCAACACCAAGTTTATCACTTTGAACCATTTTTGTTAATCCTTCAATCAATGGTAGACCTTCACTTTTCAGGTATTGCCAACTCATCCATTAGTGAATATTTTCAAATTGATTGTCAATCTTTGCCAATTGGTCAACGAAAACCCTAGTTTGATTAATCCACATCATTAGTATTAAGGAAAGAATGAGGATAAACAGGGTCATTTGTAGGATTGGAAGAACCACCAACATCCTCATGAAAAAAGTTATCCAAATTAGGCTCCATTTCATTGGTAATTAAACCTTGGGAAGCCTTAAATCTAAAACTCCTCATGGGGATATTATGGGTTGGACTAATATTAGTAATACTCATGCACAAAGGATGGAATTTTAAAATTTAAAATAATTAAACAATGCAAAAATTGTAAAAATGATTGTTCAATTATTAAGCAAATTGATTTGTGATTTTGAAAAGTTAAATTCATAAAGATCATGCAATTTAAATTTAAAAGTTAGGGTTTTGTGAAAATAACCACTTAATTTTTAATAATTTGAAATTGGATCTAAGATTGCAAATTTGAATTTGAATTAACATTAACAATTAGATTTGAAACAATTAATCCAAAAATTAGATAACCCATAAGTTCAATTTTAGATTTAAAAATTATGGTTTTTGAAATTAACCTCTAAATTTTTTAAATTTGATTGGAAATTAAACTTGTAAGTGAAAATTTAAATTATAAAATGTGAAAACACTCATAATTAAAATAATTAATCCAAATTAAGCAATACACATGCTCAATTTTAAATTTAAAAATTAGGGTTTTGGTAAATTTAACCTCTAAATTTTTAAAATTCACTTGGAAATCAAACTTTTAAATGAAAATTTGAGTTTTAAATTGAATAGACACTCAATTCTGAGAACATAAATCAAAATTAAAGGTGTAAGAAGTCGGGTTCACCAAAATGTAATGGTGAAAAATTAGGGTTTCCACCACTAGATGTATGAAAACCACTAATTTTTGCTTGGGATGACCATTATATTCGAAAGAGAGTTGAATCCAATAGATTTAGTCATAAACCAGTAATGAAAAGAGAGTTGAATCTAATAGATTTAGTCACAAAATAGTAATGATAATGACTGAAAGTGCTAATTGGATTTGTTTACCCTCTTTTGTGAGTTGAATTACTGAAATTAGGGTGAAGTGTTGAAAATGAAGGTAAAAAAGCAAAAACGGTGAGTTATAGTCATCAAATTGAGGCACACACCTAGAACTGAGGAATATAAGAAGATTTGGATCTGATCACTAAAAAAGCTCCAAAAATGTCATGACCATAGTGAAATTCTCCCTGGTCCTCCTAACTTTTTGAATACCAAAAGGGGTTGATTTGTCTCTCTAAATAATGCCAATTTTGAAGATCACAGCTTCGTACTTGTTTCCTACACACAGAAAGAAAGGGAAATAGGTCGGGAATAGGGGATTGCCTAAGTCAAACCCCAATTCTATAATTAACCATGAAATAAAGATAAAAGATAATTGAATTGCTATAATTGAAGATTCTCCTTTTAAGGGAGATGTTGAATAAAGACCGAAAACCAACTGATATATCTCTTTGTGAAGTTTTGTTTCTCTCTATACAGGATTAGGGTTTCATGAAGTCTTCGATAAAATAGGATGTAAATGTCCACTTCAATGTTTGAATTCTTGATCTCAAACTAAATTTCATGTGTGTGTACCCTCAAAATGAGAGGGGAAATCCTTCTTTTATACTTGCTTATTTGAAAACTTGTTAATTTCCTGACATGAGCCAACATGGAGCTAGAACTCCTACTCAAATTTGAAATGGCAAAAAGGGTTTTAAAGAGGGACCAATTAGGGTGGACCAATTCATGGTGCTCTAGTCCTAATTAGGACTAGAGCATGGTACTTTGGTCCTACTCCAATTCAGGGCTAGGACAAGGTGTCATGCTGGTGCAAATTTTTTTAAAAAGTAGTCATTCTTGAGTGATATGAGTAGAATCAGGTCCCAATTAGGGATAGGGGCACAAACGCTAAGGTAGGGACCCAATACAGTCAAAATTGTATAGGGATGCAATTTTAGGATGCTACAGCTACCAAACATGCATTAAAAACCTCTCTTTCCATAAAAGGTCCTAGTTGTGGATAGCCATTTCGCATCCATATTGATACCTCTAATTTAGCAATTGGAGCTATTGTGGGACAAAAATATGAAATGGGTGCAATGCATGCTATCTACTGTATGATAAAAAACCTTAATCATGTTGAGAAAAACTACACTACTACTGAAAAGGAAATCCTTGTTGTTGTTTATACAATAAATAAGTTTAGACATTGTATTACAGGTTATAAAAAATTTGTGCATACTAGTCATGCAGCTATTAGTTATTTGATGAACAAAGTTGTAGTGGGAGGATGTATAATCATATGGTTGTTATTATTGTAAGAATTTGATATAACCATTATGGATAAACAATGTAACAGTAATGTTGTGGCTGATTTCTTGTCTAGAATGGTTTTGCAGGGTAAGAATGAACTACAGAAGGATGCATATCCTAATGAACCTTTATTGGTAATATCCATTCAATCACCTTGGTTTTTAGACATTACAAATTATCTGGTGACAATGAAGACTCCTCACTTTAATTCTAAGAAAATAAAAAGGTTAATTAAGGAAATTTGTAGATTCAAATGGATAGATGGCATTTTGTTTAAACTTTGTCCTGATCATGTGTTAAAAAGATGTGTACAAGAAGTTGATTTTTTTTATGTTCCCAAGTCATGCTATGATGGGCTAGATAGAAGATACTATTCCTTTGTCAAAATAGTTCATAAGGTCCTAGGAGCTAGCTATTACTAGTCAACTATGTCCATGAGTGTCACTTAGTATGTAAAGAATTGTGATAAGTTCCATAGGATGGGGATACCAACCTCACCACACAGATGCCTCTTCAATCATAAATTTAAATGGAGCCATTCAAGAAATGGGGAGTTCACTTTGTGGGCCTAATTGATCCACCATCAAAAGGGAACCCCTACATTCTAGTATGCACCAACAATGCCTCCAAGTGGCAATAAGTCAAGGCACTTCCAGTAGCTCATGAGGAGAAAGTGGTAGATTTTTTGTTCAAGTACATTCTACAATAATTTGGAGTGCCTTAGATCTTGGTATTAGAACAAGGACCTTAGTTTACATCTATGATGCTATGGAGATATTTTCAACAGTATCAAGTCACACATAGAAAGTCATATGCTTATTATACACAAGCAAATGATCAAGTTGAAGTCACCAATAGATAATTGAAGAATATTCTTACAAAGATAGTATCAACAAGAAGATAAAATTGGGCCGATAGATTCGTCAAGGCAGTCTGAGCTTATAATACCACATGGAAGACCATAACCGGATTCACACCTTATGATTTGGTATATGGAAAGACTCCAGTACTTCCTAGAGAATTTGAGATTGAAACATTGAGAACAACACAAAATGTGGGAATCAATTTATCAAAATCTCAAAAGAATAGGATAATGCACCTGAATAGACTAGATGAGATATGACTAGAAGCTATGCAACACATAGAATTTATCTATAAAGAGAGGAAACTATGGTATGATAAGAATATTAGCAATAAATAGTTTACTACTAGAGATTGGACCCTTTTATTTAATTCAAGGTTTCAAGAATTCAAAGGGAAATTACACACAAGATGGTTGGGGCCATATGAAGTTCTTGATGGGTCTTCGATAATGGTGTTGTGTAGTTAGTTCCAAATGATGGAGAAAAGAATACTATGTTGGTAAATGGGCATAGACTCAAACCATACCATGAACCAACATCCAAGGTAGAGTTTACAACATAAATCCAATCTTGGGTAGAGAATTTTACCATGGAGAATTTTTCCTCTCAAGGTAACATTATTGATCCATGAACCTTGTTAATCTAAGAATTAATAAATAAGGTAGATTGAAAACTAGAAACGATGATCTACCTTCCAATAAAAGGGAGGTTTTATTGAAAACCATAAATGGCAGTCAGTCCCTGGGGTGAGCTGAAAATGAGAAATTGTGGTTCATACCTGAAGAGTAGGATGAAAACTAGTAATTAGTGGCCTCTCTTTTGGATAAATTAAACTCTAAGTCACTTTAGATGACTTTAGATGGAATAAATCTTGTTCAAGGATCAAGGAAAATCAGCTCCAAGTGACTCCTAGTGGGTCCTGGCGATTTCTCTAGATCCAATTGTTGGAACACGATGGACCACTGAGAGGGGGGTGAATAAGTGGTAATCAATAAAAAAATTTACTCCTAAAAGATCTAAGATTTAGTAACAATAATCATGAAGCAATGAGCAGAGGTATCAAACACATAAGCACACACACATAAGAGGCACATCCATAACACCAAAATGTATGAGGAAAACCCACAACGGGGAAAAACCTCAATGAGAAATGCTATTGGAATCTACTGCTCCAATCCAGGCTCACAATGAAAACACTAGTTACAACTTTTATGGGCACCAACCCAAAGGAGCATCAACCCCTAGCTTTAGGGTACCAACCCAAGGAGCACCAACCCCTACAGTTTATGGGCACCAACCCATAGTGTTTATGGGCACCGGGCCCTAACTCTGATTACCCACTCAGAGATTACAATAAGTATAGATAACAAATACAAGTTAGATACCTTGTTGCAAATGAGGTTTTGCAACACCTTGCTAATCTTCTTTTGAGATTGATTGACTCTCTTTTCCCCTCAAGTCTTTATGCCTCAATCTCATCTCTCTTCTATCTATCTCTACTGTTGTTCTCTTCTCTCTGCTCTTTGTCTGCTTTTCTCTCCTGCTACTCTTTCTGCCTTTTCTCAATCTCTTGTTGTTTATATTTGTCTTAGCTCTCTTCACTCTAATCATTGCTCTCCATCTCTAAGATCTATTGCCTCCTCTTCTCTTCTCAGTTATCTTCTTCTCCTTCTATTACAATTATGTATTCTATATTTTTACAGAACTCTTCCACCACTTTTTACGTCTTTCTTAGACTACTCTAGACACAATCTTCTCCCTCTACACCTGCACTACCTTCCCTGTTTCTGCAACTTCTCTCTATGCTCTGTTTTTACCCTTAGTTCTTGGCAGAAAACCTCTTCCCCTAATCAGCAACACCACACACACATAGACCTCTGTTCTTTATCAAAACTCTCTTCGCTAACTGCTATAATCTCTTTTTTATACTGGATTGTTTGCCTCTTTATATATTCCCCACAATCTATAAAAAAATTTATATACCATGCAGATCATTCATACAGACAGTCCAATTGGAAAATAAAGTTCCCAGAAATTCAAACTCGTGCCAACCTGTGTTCTTCAACAACTTTGAATCTAATTCGTTGATCTAATGTGATTCGACTAGGAAGCCTTGATTGTAGTCGTCATTGTGGTAGTTTCACATGCCACACCATCATACACCTCAGTCTAAACAATAAATCATTCTCTATCAGCTCTGCCACTTGTCCTCACAACTCTGTCAACTCAACTACCTCATAGCTATCCTCTCTCTGCACAATCATCTATGTATCTACCTTTCCTGCTTTTCCTTTTGTGTACACAACTCTCCAATCTCAGCTGCCTCAACCAGCATTGTCAAATATCATCAAAATGCTTCTTCATTTGGTCAGCTTTGTATCCACAAGATCAGTCGCATCACTTGCAACTATCTGATCTCATAACCTATCCATAAGATCCAATTGATCATCTTGAGCCACAGACCTATCTGCTACTAGATCACCATTAATGAAATCTCTAGCTACTTGCCCTATTTGAATCAATCAGTAGCTTTACTTGATCATTAGCACCCTGTTCAACATTTCTGCATTTTTGTTTGACCACCTAGAGCACACATGTCATCATATTTGATGTCTGAGTCTCTTTGTCAATCCTAATTAGCATCCATGTAGACCTCTAGGTCTATTGGCTTGTAGAAACATCTAATTTATCATTCAACCTCTACATTAATTGGATCAACCAACTACCTTATTCAACATCCTAGTATATCTACTTGATCACTTGGGGTACATGTGTCTCAACATTAGTCATCCAGGTCACTCGGTCAAGATGGGTCAACTTCCATGTGGACAATTGGTTTTCTTAGATCAATTGATCTTCACGCTGTGGATAACCTTTCATGTTATGTGATCTCCAAAAATGTTCATCGCTATAGCAATCTCGAAGTCGGATTATCAAAGCTTCATCAATATAGCATTAACTATTGGGTTAACATCTTGCCTCTACTCCGCCTTCACTAGCTATCCCAATGACCATGTGAGCCTTTGGTTCCTTTCATCGACATTGGTTACTTCGATGAAACCTTCTCCTTTGATTTAACGTATTGCCATAAGCTATCCCAAACAAAGAATCTCCATGTTGACTGACCTTATTGGTATAGTTTATCCCGAGCTGAAAGACTTCAAGCCAAATAACTTCTCATTATAATGGTTATAACTATCGGCATAGGAAAAACATGTTAGATCGACAGAATAAGTTAATCCATTGCCACACTGCCAACTCACCTTTATCGGCACAGGTTACCCCGAAACTCAAAATCCTTGGTGACAAGATTCATCAGCATAAGATCTCCTGAAGCATATACCCATTGGAATAGTTAACACTATTAGATTAACATTTGAACACTAATCTATCAATACACACTTATTTCGATGACCCAATCTGAACATGCATCGATATAACTATTCCAAAATCACAACTCACAATCCTTCAACATATCGGCATATGTTATTCTGATGACCTTACCAGGGAGTCTTCTCTTCATTATCCTCTGTTAGAATAGCTTATACTATCGACATAGTGGAAATTTGTTAATCCACCTTCAAAAGCTACCCCGATACTAATCCTCAATCACCTGGTCGACATAGCAATTCCAACACAATTGTGGGATGAATTAAAAAAATTCTACTTGACAATGGAAATCAAGTCACCATCTCTTAAAGAAGAAGATTATGAGAAAGAAAAAAGGGACTTCATCCTTATACCCTCAAAATGGTCTAGGATCACAATTCATGCATAAAGACAAAGCTCAAAGAAAGTGGAATGTAGTTACAATCTCATGAATCTAGCGCCTTCAAGAGGATGCCCTATCCAACATTATGCTCAATGAAGGGATTGTCAAATTTCTTTAGTCATGAAAATGAGCTTACAAATAAAACATAGTATTTCCTCACCACCACAAGATATTGTAAGTAAATGGAAAAATGTTATGATCTATGGGTGGTGAAAAGAAACCGAGCAATTTATGAGTTTCTAGTCTTTGTTCTTCCCCTTTCTTCTATTTCAAAAGCATGAGATATGCAATAAGTTAGGTAGAAGGAGAAGCTATTTTAGAATTCTAGTTAATGGTTTTGTTAATGCATGGTAGCTTCGGTAAGATAAATGATTGAATGAGAGATAAATGAAGTCTCTCATTCAATCATTTATCCTATCAATAAACTATAAGGAAAACTTCAAGCTTTTTCATTTGATGATCATTCCTCATTTGTATATATCCAATCTACAATATCGATAATCATATCATAGCATGGTATATCAGTTTGCATTATAATTGTGATCACCGATGATTATCGGGTTAACCATGTATTCTGATTTATATCAAATATCTTCTCAGTAGCAAACAAATAATGATTATCGAACTGTTATCGGGTGGCAAAGTATGTACTGCTTAATATATAACTATTAGTTAGTGATTGGTGTCAGTTAACTTAGACACTGATTGACATCAGTTAAACATAACATGTGAATACCGGTTGGCATGGAATGCTAAGTTACGTAGACCCCGATTAGTATCAGGCTGGTGATTAATATAAACATCGATTGATAGTTATATATCAAAGGGTACGATCAAGTAGTGTCTTGATCAGTCATGTCCATAAGACATGATTGATCAAGGCATTGCTTGATCCTCCCCTCTTGCATATATATATCAATCGATATTTGTGAAGAGGATATTGAAATCAATAAATACTCCTCTCACCTGCCATACAAAAGAAGATAGTCAGAGTTATAATATAAATAGATAATACATAGATAGAGAGAATACAAATTAGAATACATCTTGCATATTGAATTAAAAATTGAACATCATTTACAATTGTCACCAATTTTTGTATGCGATGATTTGGATCCTTATCTTAAAATTAATACATGATGGAAGTAATTCACTTTTCATTTTAGAAATGATGTATTTTCCTTAGAGAACTAATGATTCTCTTTCATGCAAAAGATTACAGTGCAAACATGGTTATCCTTAAATTTTGTTGCAATTATGATAAAAGAAATTTTACAAAAGAAAAAGAAATAGAAAACATGGGTAGATATGTTGAATATTGTTGAGAACTTTGCTGGAATGTGTTGTCATTGATGTCAACATAGTCCTCTGTGTGTTCTAGTGTTGCAGTCAGATTGAGTGAGTTGGTTTTGCTAGTATGTTGTAGATGAGTTGTTGTGGATAAAAGGGTTTTGAGATAAGTATCTCTAGTTGATCCAACTCAAGTTTCAGAGGTTCACATGATGATTTGATCAAGTTATGAGATATGGTATTATGATTGGTTTTTCAATTGTTCGATGTTGATCAATGTTTAGGATTTTTCTCTGCGTTGCAATATCCTAGTTTGTGGATTTGGCAAAGTGTTTGGAACATTCTAGTGTGTCCTCAATTTATATGGTTCATGATTTGGAGGTCTGCAAGTAAATCTTTCAGTTTGACAATTATTGTAGTTGTGTTCTTGAAGTTCAGTATGATGATAATGTTTATTCTAGTAAGTGGTGTTGGTGTGGTTGATGGTGTGGTAATTCAAGATACTTGTGGATGTGTCTAGATTGTCTCCTATCTCTGTTGATGGTCTGCATTGATCGTTGTTCTCGTGGTTGATTATTTTCCCTGATCTGGTGGTGTTCTTCGTATTCTTGGCTAGCACGATGATTGTAGCATGTTGCAGATGTTCGAGGCATAATTATTGGAGGTGTTTCTTGTTCGAGCAGCTGATTTAGATCAATATTATGTATTAGCCGACATTGTTTTGTTCCACATGCAATATTGTAGCATGTATGGTTATATCTTTGTAATTTGTGATGTGTGTTGAGCCGACCTTGAAAGATAGGTTGATGATATGTATAAATAAATGCAATACTCATGTGAGAGAGGTATCTGTGTGTGTGAATAATGTATTAGTCATTCAATAACATAGAAGATGTGTGCAGAAGTGCGAAAGAGCATATTGTGTGATATGAGCTTAATCGAAACTATAAACAGGCATGAGGAGGTGTTAAACTATCAGTTCATGATCCTCTAGATGTAATCCAAATATGTTTGTAGATAGTGAGTCTTCCCAAGGGTTGCATCCCTCCTTGTTATATGTTTTGAGCAATAAGCCCTAGGCACTGTCCATGAATGCATGTGCATTCCCCATTCTAATATTTCATAAATACTTCTAATAGGGTATCATCATATTGTGGGTAGGTTCCCATCGTGGTTTTTCCCTTAACTGGGTTTTCCACATCCATAATCTTAGTGCTATGTGTGTTATTTATGTGGTGTTGCTTTGCACTTTCACTATCAATTATCAGATCTGAAATTGTGTTTAAGTTGAGTATATTTTTTAAGAAAACTGATTCACCCCCCCCCCCCACCCCTCTCAATTTTCTGCCTTGTTTCCAACAATTGGTATCAGAGCTAGATCTTTCAAAATAAGGTTGGCCACTTGAGGTGATCTAAGATGACAACCTACGCTTACAAGAAGGATAGTCCAAGGTTTGATGGAATGAATTACTCTCTTTGGAAAAACTAGATGGAATGTTATTTGAGATGCATCGGCAAAGATTACTAGAAGATTACTAAGAATGTGTATAATGTTCCTCTGAATGGTCCTACAACTCCAAATGAGATAAAGGAAGTTGACTACAATGTTAGAGCTAAGGAAGCATTTTTGAGTGACTTAACTAATTCTAAAATAACTAATGTTATGGATTTACAAACTACTCATAAAATCTGGAAGAAGCTAGAGACTTCATATGAAGGTGATTTCCATGTGAAAGTTGCTAAGTCTAAAGGGAAAGTATGAGATGCTGAGAATGGGTGAAGATGAGAATATTACCTCCTTTATGTAGAAAGTGAATGAGCTTGTGTTGAATATAAGATGTGTCAGTGGAGTGTTGGAAGAATCTGATATTGTACCTAAAGTGTTGAGATCCTTGCCTCCTACTTACAAACATGAAGTTGTTGCTATTGAGGAGATCCAAACGGTGAAAAATGTGACTAGAGACATGTTGATTGGCAAGTTTGATGCCTTTGAGTTGAGTGAATTTGGTGAATCTCTTCCTAAATCAGAATCTGCATTCAAAGCTACTATTTTTGAGAAGCAGAATATGATCCGAGAGAAAGTTCTACAAGTTTGTCTAGATATGAGAAGGAGATGAGAGAACTTGAAGAAGAAGAAAGAGAGCTTGAGGAGCTTGAAGCCCTTATTGCCAAGGGATTTCCTAAATGATTCAATAAGTATAAAGGGAAATTGACTCTTAAATTTTTTTCATGTAATAAGATAGGGCATTTTACCTCAAGGTGTTCGGAAAGAGTTCCTAGGTACAAACCATACAAGCCTAAATATGAAAAGAAATATTATTATGTTGCTGATGAAGGTGTTCCAGATGATGAATCTGATAAGGTAAATTCAGAAGATGAATGGGTGTTTATTGCTATCAAGGAAGATGATTCAGTGCCTACTAATTCTACTAGCTGCATTAAGGAGGAGAAATATTTGGCTACTAAAGTTGAAGAGAAAGATGAATGGGTTATTGACAGTGGATGCTCTCATCATATGGTAGGTGATAAGAGTAGGTTTGCGAGTATGGAAAAATATGATGGTGGTGTAGCAAGATTTGGTGATGACAAAGATGGTATATTTTGTGGTAGAGGTTCCATTTCTCTTTATGTTAAGCATAATATTGATGATTTCCTATATGTAAAAGGCCTAAAGAATAATATTTTGAGTGTTGGATAGATGGTTCACAAGTGATATGATCTACAATTCAAGAATGGCAAGTATAAAATCTTAAGTGGTTCCGGAATTGAGATTGCATCAGGGACAAAGACTAAAGGTAAAATCTTTCACTTGAATAATGGTGCTAAAATTTGTTTGATTGATGAAAGTTAGTTATGGAATAGAAGGATGTATCATTTGAATTTTGATTGCATGGTTAAGATAAGTTCTACTCAAGAAATGAGAGATCTTCCTAGGTTGGTAAAGCCTACTAATTCGGCATGCAAGGAATGTCAATTATCGAAGTAGACAAGAGTTACTTTTTGTAAAGCGGAAAATCGAACCCTAGGTGTTCTCCCCCACTCCAAGGAGAAAGGGGGTCACTAGGGTTGACGGTTTTCACTTAGGAGAGACTTTACATTCAAAAGAGGGGTTGAAACCCACAAGATCCAATCCCACACAATGCAAGATTGGATTCTAAATGAGTTTCAAGTGTTATGATAGCAAGGCTACCCTCTTTTGTAAATAATGTAGATAGAAGGATTGAGCTAGGAATGCATGTAAAGTGAGAAAGATTCACTTATAAATAGAGATAGGAATATAGGATGAAGCTGCGGACCTGGAATTAGCAGTAAAATGTCAAGACGATGTTGTCCTACAAATTTGAGCGAAAGTTGATGGGACGATGGCGCCCGGTGTGCACACGGTCCTCCGAAAAATCCGCGAAACGAAGGGGGATCTGTTCGTCTCTGCACAAGGATTCCAGATCTTCAATTATAGCCGTGTACCTACAACCTACACATAGAAAAGAGAGGATGATTGGGGGGTTAGGGATTAGGGGTTTGCCTTTAGGTCAAACCCCAGTTTTGGAATTAACCAAGAAATGAGAATGTTGTAAATGTAAATGTTTGTAATGTAAACAAGTACTAATACCTTGTTGTAAGAATGTTTGTATTCTTACATGCGAAGGTGTAAATGTTGTTGTATGTTGTATTTTGTATGTTGTATGTGGTATGTGATCTCCTCTTCAATGGTTGAATCCTTGTCTTGAATGCAACACTTAGCCTTGAATGGAGACTTAGAATGATCAATTGGTTGAAGGAATGCTTGAATGCTTGAATGCTTGAATGTCGCTTCCGCGTCTTGTACACATATGTCCTCCCTTCCCAAAATGGGAGAAAAAATGTAGTTTATATACTTGCCAGTTAGGGTTGAAAGACTGATTTTTCCGACCTTGGGCCGACATAGCAACCTTATTTTCCAATTTGTAAACTTAAAGACCCGAAGCCCCATAAGAGACCGGGCCCAAAATAGGGCCAGGGACTAGGGCGCTAGGCGCCATGGTCCTGGGGGACCAAGGTGCTGGGCGCCATGGTCCTGGGGGACCAAGGTACTGGGCGCCATGGTCCTGGGGGACCAGGGCGCTAGGCGCCATGGTCCTGGGGGACCAGGGCGCTAGGCGCCATGGTCCCACCTCCAGGGACAGCAGGGTGCAAGGAGGATCAGGCCAGGGTAATGAAAAATACAGTTTTTGATGTCATGAACAAGCTTCGAGGTCTCCATTTAGGTTCAGTGTTGCATTGCCATCGTGAAGACCCAAATGCAGTCAAAATTGCAAGTGTCACAATTTTAGGATGCTACATTTAGCCCCCACTTTAGCGGGAGTATAAGCGTACGCCCATACTTGTGGTAAAGTACAAGGAAACAATATTGAAAGACTTTCACCACGTCAAGGAGGCAAGACACACCAAGCCCCCAGTGGACTAAGGATCTTACGACTTTGATTGACAAAGTAAAAGGGAAGATCACGAGGGAGAACCATGACTGTCAGTAGTAAGGTTCCCTCACTATGAGTCATGCAAGAGAAATACCAAAAATTTTCAAGGCAAAGCTAAGTTCGCCAAGAAATTTTCAAGTATCCTGAAGGGATAGACAGGGGTATGCCCCCCTACGTTAAAGTGATCACACATGCCTCAACGGGGGTGATTGCTTTAAGGTAGTGATACACATAAGAAATGAGAAGGGAAAGGAGCACGTTATCACAAAGATTTAGCCCCCAAGTGTGAGATAAACCCAAGGATAATAGACACAAAACACAAAGCATGAGGTGACTTCACTTTCCTCGAGGTCAGTATGCTGTATGATAATTCATGTATATCATATGTATGTATGCATAATTGTTCTTCATTCCCCAATCAAGGAAGGTCACCTAGAAGAAGGGAACACATGTG
The DNA here is from genome assembly GCF_030272615.1 of Cryptomeria japonica. Lineage (NCBI taxonomy): Eukaryota > Viridiplantae > Streptophyta > Pinopsida > Cupressales > Cupressaceae > Cryptomeria > Cryptomeria japonica. Next base: position 545,901,926 of record NC_081405.1, read on the forward strand.
TCTTTTGAGTCAACATGAGAGAGACCAAAAGAGATCTCAATGCTTTGCATCGTCCTCAAGTAGACAACACTAAGGACAACAAATATTAGAATGAGAATAACACATAGAAGAAGTAACAAAAGAAAGAGAGGAGGAGAGAGTCTGCTATGCTAATGAAACTAGTCTAGCACGTCATCCACCCCCCGATCTTGCTAATCAATATTTCAGGAAGGCAGGGAACATGCTAGAGGAGGAACATCCAACACAGCAGATGGAGCTATCACAAGATCCAAACAAGGGCTATGTTTATGTTCCAAGCCACGTTGTTCTTGTCTAGGAGCTAGGATAAGTGCTTTAGAAAATTCATTAGATAGATGGTTATCAACATCAACAAATTCATATTCACTATCAGAAGCAAGAGAAGTAACATTTTCATCATGAATAACATTTTCATCTATATCATCATCAAGATTTATAAAAATAGGATCTTTAACTCACACAGGATCAAAACCATCATGCATCTTATGTTTAGGAGATTTTGGAGAAAATGGAATAATGCTTGTTGAAGGTGTTTTTGGGGGTTGCAAAGTTTGAGAAGCAGCTGCCTGAGCTCTAAGACGATGCTTTCATCAGCGTTCACGTGCAGAACAATTTCATCTAGTCTTAGTAGGAAGTTGAGAAGATTGAGGAGGAGGAATGTTCTCATCCTTATCACTTGTGTGTTTAGGTTGTGGTCTCTTAGGCTGGATAATAGGAGAAGAGGAAGGTCTCTTCTCTCCATAAGAGGAAGGAGGAGGAACTGCTCCGTATAAAGGAGGAATATTTGGTATAGGAAGGAGACCAAGTCCATCATGACGAGGAGGTATAGGTCTTCTTTTAGACATAGACATAGTCACATCCATAGGAATGGGTTGGGAATCTTCTTGAGGAAAGACATTAGTTTTATCTTTCAAAGGAAGAACTTCCTTCTCAAGAATGATAGGAATATCAAGTTTGGGTGTTCTAGGTTCAGTTAGAGATAGGATCATATCTGTTTTCCACTTTTGATAAGATTTGAAAAGATGATCACTTCATGGAGGAAGAGATTGGAATTGTTTAGGCCAAAAATAATCAATAGGAATGCTAGAAGTTCTTTCAGCTGGTTTAAAGAGACTATGATTGACAGTAACAACTTCACCATTATGGGGAAATTTCAAACATTTATGAATAGGAGAAGAAATAGCTTTCATGGAAGATAGCCAAGGATAGCCTAGCTTCACATGAAATTGTTCAGATGAAGGAATAATAGCAAAATTCACATTAAGGGATTTGTTATGGACCTCAATAGGTAATGTAATAGAACCAATTGCAAGAGAAGAAAATGCATCAAATAATTTCACAATCACATCTGTTTTGTCATAGATCACTTGATTCAATTGTAAAGTAAAGAGAAATTCTTCAGTAATAACATTAACCATGCAAGAAGAATCAATAAGCACTCCACGACAAGGTATATTCTTGACTTTTGCAACTATGTATAAAGGACCATCAGGTGCCCTAATAGTTTCACTAGAATCAAATGTGATGGAAGGCTCTTTAGGGTTTACTTGCTGCTCTACAAAGTTTATCACATTCGGAGTCATAGACACAAGACCATCAGATGAGAAAGAGGAATCATTAGCCTCAATCGCATTAGAGGTATGAGAAGGTAATGGATCAGTAAAAATCTTAAGATTTTGGTTAGGAGGAGCTACAGATGTATTGCCTTTATCATTCACTCCTGAAACAGAGATAGTATTATTATCAATCAAATCTTGAATTTTACCCTTTAAAGCAAAACATTTTTCAGTATCATGCCCAGGTTGATGATGAAATTGACAAAAAGATTTGTTATCAAAATAGGGTGAATTAATCTTTGTAGGATCGATTTGCTTTATAGGAGGGAGAGTCAGCACATTTTGTTCCAATAACTTATTCATAATACTATGCAATGATTCATTCAAAGGAGTAAACTTTCTTTCTTTCTTGAAAAACTTAGAAATAGGAGGCACACCTGATGCTGCATTCACATTGTTGTTGATGATGTTTTCATTGAACTTAACGGACTCTCTGTTCAGTTTAAACTTCCCAAATGGTTGTTGACTACTATCACCCTTATCACTTGGAGTCATAGGATTTGCTTGTTCCATTTGACTCACAGTCAGTTGATAATTGTGAAGAGTTGCACACAACTATTGGAAAGAAGTAAACTCAGAAAACAGAAGTTTTTCTCTAATATCTTTTTGTAAATTAGAAATAAAGATTCTTTGAATATCATTGTCAGGCACTGGAAAAGAGATTTGAGCATACAAATGCTTATATCTACCAATGAAATTAGTCACTTTTTCTTTAACACCTTGTTTACAATGCATTAAATCAATCAAAGTAACTTTAGGACTTATATTGTTTTGAAATTGTTGAATGAAAGTATTTGCAAGTTGTTCGAAAGAAGTAATAGAATAAGAAGGCAATGAGCAATACCATTGTAGGGCTTTATCTCTTAATGTCCTAGTAAACGGTTTTACAAGCAACCTTTGGTCATAAGCGAAATCGGTACATATTGTTTGAAAAGTCTTAACATGTGTTAGAGGATCACCTTTACCATTATAAAGCTCCAAATGCAGGATTTCAACATGTTTAGGAGGAATAGCTCAAACAATGTCAAGAGAAAGTGGGCTCGCAACATCAAATGTGGGCACACTAAACTTAGATTGATTCATAGAGGCAATTTGTTGCTGTAAAGAGGAGACAGTTTGTGCAAGATTGTTAATGGTCGCTTCAGTTGAAGAATTCATATTAGACGTGTTAGATTGAGATGGAGGTATTATTTTATTGAAAGAAGGTATTGATTGAGAGTAAGGTGGTGGGACACTATGATAGTTAGTCATAGGAGATTATTGGAAAGGAGGAACACTACAAGGAGGAATGGAATGATTAAATGAATTGCCCCATTGTGTCTATTCATTTGTGGATATATAATAGGAACACTCATTGAAGGAATGAATGAAGAAGTCGGATTAAATGAAGGAAGAGGGTTAATTGAAGAAGAAGGATTGCCCCCATGACTGGTGATCATAGGCGGAATGTCTTGTATAGAAGTAGTCATTATGTTTGATGTAAAGGTAGGTATACTAGCAATAGAAGTTGTCAAAGGAATAGAATGATTGACTTGAGTAGGAGGTTGTGTATAACCCAAAGTTTCAGCACAACTCTTCATAGGCATCACATTTGAATCCACAATGTGTGCAATACCATGCAAAATATCAATTCCATTCTTATCACTTTGAACCATATGTTTTAGACCCTCAATTAATGAAAGAGCCTGACTATCGGGATACTCTTGAGACATCCATTGCTGAAAATCATCAAATTAGTTATCCAATTTCGAAAGTTGTTCTACAGAAACCTCATGGAGAGCTTCTTCATCATTAGGAGGATTAGAGGAATTACCCGTGTCGTTGTTAAAAAGGTTATTCAAATTAGGTTCCATCTCCTCAGTAATTAAACCTTGGAAAGACTTAATTCTAAGGCTTCATCTAACAGGAATAGTGTAAGTAGGGCTTATTGTTGTAAAACTCATGCACTAGAGAGAGAGAGAAGATTTTGAATTTAGAGGTAGCAAATTTCAATAAAATCAGCCAATCTCCTAGATTTACGCTGTTAAATGCAATCACGACAATCTCCCGAAATTTTGGAAAAAATGTCAGGGACCGTGGCGAACGGAGTGCACATGGTCCTCGCAACTTTTTTTGAAATTTTCAAGGATGAAAGTTATGATGATTTTAAAGCTAATCTAAAAAAATTGAGTGATTTTACGATCTGTAGATAGGCCAAATTAAAGTTGCAATCTCAAAATTGAATCCTACCAAGATTGTTGGAAAATGCAAAATTTGAATTTTGAAAAAGAGAGGGAAACTGAAATTTTGAATTTTATGATTTTAGAGGGAATACTAAGAGCAATGCAAGCTTTGAAATTTAAAAGTTGACTCAATTTCACGCAAAATTCAATTTTGAAAGCGGAAATCAAGGTTGTCGCAATTAAACATTTAATTTCAAAAGTCACAAATTGCAAAAATTTGAATAAAGCACTGAAATTTCGAATGAATGCCAACACACTTTTCAGATTTGGGATAGTAAGAAACACAATTTTGACATGAATTTCAATTTCAACAATTTTTGAATGATTAGAAGCCTTAATCCAAGCAATCACTAGACCAACTTTGACTTTAATTTTGAAAGTGTTAGAATTGATGAAATCAGCCAAGATTCTGGATTTTAGCAGAAAAATACAGTAAGATCTATCTCCCGAAATTTCGGAAAAAATGTCGGGGACAATGGCGCTCGGGGTGCACACGGTCCTCGCAAGTTTTTTCCAAATTTTCAGGGATGAAAGATATTATGATTTTGTTGCGGAATCCAAAGTTACAGCCGATTTGGAGATGTTTTGATCAATGAAATCATCGGTCAAAGGTTGAATCAAGAAGGTTTTAAAAATTAGGGTTTTGACACTTAACCACTTAATTTTCAGAATTAAAGCACAAATATGAATTGATAGTTTACAATAGAAGGGTAGATCTGAAACAAGCATTAACAATTAAACATTTCACAAGCTCAATTACTAAAAAGAAAATTTAGGGTTTTCATGTAATTAACCTCTAAAATTTGCAAAATATCAAACATGGAAATGTAATCAAGGCATCCAATTTTCAGATCTAACCATGAATAATCAGAAAGGATGTTCACGTCGGGTTCACCAAAATGTAAAGCGGAAAATTGAACCCTAGGTGTTCTCCCCCACTCCAAGGAGAAAGGGGGTCACTAGGGTTGACGGTTTTCACTTAGGAGAGACTTTACATTCAAAAGAGGGGTTGAAACCTACAAGATCCAATCCCACACAATGCAAGATTGGATTCTAAATGAGTTTCAAGGGTTATGACAGCAAGGCTACCCTCTTTTGTAAAGAATATAGATAGAAGGATTGAGCTAGGAATGCATGTAAAGTGAGAAAGATTCACTTATAAATAGAGATAAGAATATAGGATGAAGCTGCGGACCTGGAATTAGCAATAAAATGTTGAGACGACGCTCTCCTACAAATTTGAGCGAAAGTTGACGAGATGATGGCGCCCGGCGTGCACACGGTCCTCCGAAAAATCCGCGAAATGAAGGGGGATCTGTTCGTCTCTGCACAAGGATTCCAGATCTTCAATTACAGTCGTGTACCTGCAACCTACACATAGAAAAGAGAGGATGATTAGGGGGTTAGGGATTAGGGGTTTGCCTTTAGGTCAAACCCCGGTTTTGGAATTAACCAAGAAATGAGAATGCTGTAAATGTAAATGTTTGTAATGTAAACAAGTACTAATACCTTGTTGTAAGAATGTTTGTATTCTTACATGCGAAGGTGTAAATGTTGTTGTATGTTGTATGTTGTATGTTGTATGTGGTATGTGATCTCCTCTTCAATGGTTGAATCCTTGTCTTGAATGCAACACTTAGCCTTGAATGGAGACTTAGAATGATCAATTGGTTGAAGGAATGCTTGAATGCTTGAATGCTTGAATGTCGCTTCCGTGTCTTGTACACATATGTCCTCCCTTCCCAAAATGGGAGAGGAAATGTAGTTTATATACTTGCCAATTAGGGTTGAAAGACTGATTTTTTTGACCTTGGGCCGACATAGCAACCTTATTTTCCAATTTGCAAACTTAAAGACCCGAAGCCCCATAAGAGACCGGGCCCAAAATAGGGTCAGGGACCAAGGCACTGGGCGCCATGGTCCTGGGGGACTAGGGCACTGGGCGCCATGGTCCTGAAGGACCAGGGCGCTGGGCGCCATGGTCCCACCTCCAGGGACAACAGGGTGCAAGGAGGATTAGGCCAGGGTGTTGAAAAATGCAGTTTTTGATGTCATGAACAAGCTTCGGGGTCTCCATTCAGGTTCAGTGTTGCGTTGCCATCGTGAAGACCCAAATGCAGTCAAAATTGCAAGTGTCGCAATTTTAGGACGCTGCACTTTTAAAAGAAATTAGTATAGTTATAATGGATTGTTGGATCTTGTGCATACTAATTTGTGTGGTCCTTATAGAGTGAGAAGTGTTGGAAACAATGCATCAAACTGAGAGGGGGGGGTGAATCATTTTGCTCACAAACTTTACTTAATTTAAACTCAAATTCAGATCTAATGATTAATAGTTAAAGCACAAATCAACACATCAATAACACAAATATTTTTGACATGGAAAACCTGGTTAAGGGGAAAATGACGATCGGAACCTACCCACAATGATATAATTCCCTAATAGGAATAAGTGTAAATATTACATTGGGGAATGCACATGCATTTAGGCACACTGCCTAGAGCTCACTACTCAAAATAAATAGCAAGAAAGGCTACAAACCTTTGGAAGGATCACTACCTTACAAATCCATTAGGATTACATCCAGAGGATCATGAACTAATGCAATAGCATCTCCAATGTCAGGTTATAGTTCTGGTTAAGCACACAAACTCAAACTTTTCTCTTTCACACTTCTTCACACTTCTCCTCTATTACTAAAGATTAAATCAGTTTTCACATGTAGATACCGAGTAGATACATCTGCAACATAAATATTAAATATATTTATACAAATAATCATCCTATATTTCAAGGTCGGCTCAACCCTCATTACAAATTATAAAATAATAACCTCACACGCTACATCAATACATGCAAACTAAAACAATGTCATCTAAGACATAGTCTGGGCCTAAATAAACTCCTCAGACATGCAACACCAACAAGAATTATTCCTTGATCATCCACAACATGCTACAATCATCATGAATATAGCATAATGCGAAGAACACCACCGGATCAAGAAAATGATCAATATCGCACAGAACGATCAATGTTAACCATCAAAATGAATAGAACATGATCTAGAAACATCCACAAACAATATGAATCACCACAGAAACAACCAAAACATCACCACTTACTAGAATCATTATACCAAACCTCAAGAACATCAAGTCAACTGACTGAAAAACTAAAAGGTTCACTTGTGGACTTCCAAATCACGAACCATCTGAATTGAGAACATACCTGAATGTCCTAAACACTTTGCCAAATCTACAAAACAAGATATTGCAATTCTGGAGCTATGCAGAGTACAATCCAAAACACCAGATAATATATATAACTGAAAACTAACCACAATACCGGATCTCATAACACAATCAAAACATCATGCAGACCTCTTAAACTTCCACTGAATCAACTAGAGATAAGTATCTCAAAACCCATTAATCCACAAGAGCTCATCTGCAACACACTAGCCAAACCAACTTATCCAATCTAACTACAATACTAGAATACACATAACAATATGTTGACGTCAATGATAACACATCATTCCAACAAATTCTTAGCAATATCCAACAATCTCCCCCTTTGGAATTGATGACAACATATGAATGTGAAAAACAATCAATGCAAAGAAAGAAATTAACAATCAACAATCTCTCATTATTGTCAACAATCTCCCCCTAAGATCAACACAAGATATAGCAGTTTTTCTCATGCTTCTCTCCCCCATAAGATTTTCCACATGCTTCTCTCCCCCTTTTACATCAATGCAAAAGGCACATATAAAAATCATAATCTCTCCCTCTTAGAAAAAACTCACAAGTCTGAACACCTAAACCAAAATATTGACTACTCCCCTTCAGTTGCAGCCCCACTCATCAATCACAATCACAAGATATCTTTGTGAATCTCATCGGATTGATGCAACTCCATGCATCTTAGTTCTCTTCATGAGGGAAAATCACCCCTAGCTTCTCTCGGAGACACTCAAAAGTATCCTTAGGAAAAGACTTCATGAAGATATCTGCAATCTGTTCCTTTGTAGATACATACTCTAATCTGACTTCCTTCTCATTCACCTTCTCTCTCAAGAAATGAAACTTGATTGATATATGCTTGGTCTTTGAATGCAACACCAAATTCTTAGAAATATTGATAACACTTGAGTTATCACAGTATATAGCAGTAGGCTCATCAAAGACAACTCTTATATCCTTTAACATCTGCTTCATCCATACCACCTTAGTACAATTGCTAGCAGTAGCAATTTATTCAACTTCTGCTATAGATAAAGATATAGCATTCTACTTCTTACTCAACAATGAAACCAATCTCTTTCTTAAGAAAAATGCACCACCACTTTTACTCTTTCTTTCATCCACATCACCTGCCCAATCAACATCAATACTAAAATCATTATCTTTAGGATACTACAAACCAAAATCAACTGTCCCTTTCAAATATCTGAAATTTTCTTTTAACAACAACAACATGAGATTCCTTAGGATCAGTTTGAAATCTAGCAACAAGACAAATAACATTCATAATATTTGGTTTAATCTGAGTCAAATATAATAGTCTATAAATCATAGATATGTATCTAGTCTAATTTGCTTTCGGAAAGTCATGATGATCCTTTATCAACTTACATCTGGTCACCATAGGTGTACCAACTGGCTTTGCATCATCTAAACCAAACTTCTTCAATAATTCCTTCACATATTTAGATTGAGATATAAAAATAACTTTATCCAACTAACTAATTTGCAATCCCAAAAATAATCTTATCTCACCTATCATAGACATCTCAAACTCATTATGCATATCATCAACAAACTTCTTGTACAAATCATCATTTTCACCAAAAATAATATCATCAACAAAAACTTCAACAATCAAGATGTTATCATTATCAATCTTGAAATACAAATCACTATCAGCAGTACCTTTATTGAATCCAAGATTCATCAAATACTTATCCAATCTAGCATACCAGGATCTTGGGGATTGCTTCGATCCATGCAGTGCTTTCTTCAATCTGCAAACCATATCTTTCTCATTCATTAATTGAAATCCATTTTGTTGCTCAATATAGAATTCTTCTTCTAGCTCACCATTAAGAAAGGTTCACTTGACATCCATCTAATAAACTTTGAAATTTTTGTAGGCAACATAAGTAAGAAATAATATAATAGCTTCAATTCTAGCTACCAAAGCAAAAGTCTCCTCAAAGTCAATACTTTCCATCTGAGAATATCCCTTACAAACAAGTTTTGCTTTATTCCTAACAACTTCACCTTTGTCATCCAGCTTGTTTTGAAAGACCCATTTAGTTCCAATTAATTTTTTATCCTTAGGTCTGGGAACAAGAATCCATCTATTATTCTTCTCAATCTGATTCAACTCTTCTTCCATTGCTTTAACCCAATTTTCATCTTTTGGGGAACTTCTTGCTATGGATCCTATGACAGCTACAAGGAAAAGGTTAGTCTATGCTAGAATCTATGTGAATGTATGTCATAACTCGGATCTCCCTTCATCCATTGATATCCTCTCAAAACTTGGGAGATGGGAGCAACCTATTGAATATGAATCTCTACCTTTTGTGTTCTTTCATTGCAAAAAAGCTAGACATTGGACCAGAGGATGTCCGAGAAATCCAAAGAATGCTTCTAAGAACAAAGGGGCTCAAAAGAAAATCTAGAAAGAGAAACCAGGTAAAGATGACAGGTGGTCTAATGGCCAGAGGCTGCAGGCTCCTAAGATCCCCGCTGCTGGGAATAAGACGAATAAGGAAGGAGAACCTAGTGAGAATGCTCAGGTGGATCCTAATAATTTTGATCTACAACCTAGTGGCGATAGTTCGAAAAAGAAGTTGGAAGAAGGAGAGATAGATGAATCGGTGGCAAATGGGAAGGTACCTTCAAAGGAAGACAAGGTGGATAATGAAAGTATAGATTACTCTGAGGTGCCTAAAATTGATCGTGAAAAAGATGAGGATCCCATTAGTCCCATGGGATTAAATTTAGATTCTCAGGATTCAGTTAGCCAAGGAGATTTGAAGATTTTAAAAGATAATATAAGTACCTCAAACTTTCATCAGCTGAAGAATCAAGATATGAAAGAATTCAAGGATGATGATGTGGATGGATATTCCCTTACAGTGGGAAAAAGGAAGAATAAGAAAATAGGTAATGCCATGGGTATCCAAACAAGGACAAGAGCTAAGGTTGATGTTGGCAATTCCAAATCTTCCCCGAACAGAAAATTGGCTAGGTGGCACAAAGAAAATGAAAGTAAACCGAACATAGCTGATGGAAGTTAGCAACCATCTTGGAGACCTATTATCCCCTGTCTAAATTAAGGTGATATCTTGGAACATAATGGGTCTAAATGGCCCCCATAAACAAGACATATTAAGGAATCTGGTTAGAGACCATAAACTGGATATTGTCTTAATTAAAGAAACTAAGATGAGTAAAGAAAAAGTGGAAAAAATTAATGTTTTTGTTTTTAGAGGGGTTGTTGGTAGTAGCTCTGAAGGGGCTTCAGGAGGTGTTGCTATCTTTTGGAATAAGAAGGTTATGGAGGGTGAAGTGATCCAAGTTGAAGGTAACCTGATAAGAATCAGATTTAAGCATATTAGATGATTTTATTTGGGTCATTTCCAACATCTATGCTCCAAATACTAAAGTTGCCAGATCTAAATTTTGGAAAGTTGTGGAGGAGAACAGAAAAGGATTTCAACAAGATCCTTGGTTGATCATGGGTGACTTTAATACTCCCTTATATGATTATGAAAAGTATGGAGGATCTCAAATTCTTTTGGATAGCTAAACTGGTCTCATGAACTTCATTACAAAAATGGCTCTTTCTAATGTGGAGATGCGTGAGGTTGCCTTCACCTGGTCAAACAGGTGGAATGGTGATGAGCTGATTCAGGTTAGACTGGATAGAGCGTTAATCTCCAATGATTGGTTCGCTAAGTACAACAATACTTTATCTATCATCAATAGAATTGTACTAGACCATTTCCCTATTTCTTTTGTGGTTGAATCTCTTGTTAAAAGACGTTGCTTCCCTTTTAGATTTCAGAAAATGTGGTTATCCCACCCAGCCCTGGAAAACAATATTAGACTATGGTGGAACATTCAGGTGGAAGGATATACTATGTTTAAAGTTGTTAAGAAACTTAGCCATGTTAAGGATAGAGTTAGGGTCTGGAACAAGGACATTTTTGGAGATATATTTGTTATAAAAAATGCTTTAAAAACAGAGTTAAAATTTATCCAAGATACTATCCAAAAAGATGGCTATAACTCTATTTCAAGGGATAAAGAGAATGAGATCCTTTCTAAATATCATAAAACGATAGCCAACGAAGAAGACTTTTGGAGACAAAGATCAAGGGCTCTTTGGCTTTCGGCTGGAGATAAAAATACTAAATATTTTCATATGTCCACTATAAGACATAAAGCTACCAACAGGATTTTCTAGTTAGTGGTGGATGGAAATATCATTAAAGGAAATGATAATATAGCTATGGAGGCTACCCACTTGTTTTCTGATCTCCTATCTGCTGACTCTAACCTCTGTAGAGAAGATCAAGATTCCTTACTGGGAATATTCTGAAGGTTATTGGACTACAGCAGAATAAGCTTTTATGTGTCATTTCCTCTTATGATGAGATTAAAAGGGTTGTTTTTTCTTTCTAAAGAGATAAATCTCCTAGGCCAAATGGGTACCCCATGTTCTTTTTTCATCACTTATGGCATATTGTTGGGAAGGATATTGTTCAAGTTGTGAAAGAATTTTTTGGAACTAAATCGTTGCTTAAGGAGGTGAATTCTACTTTTTGGGTTCTTATTCCTAAGCAAATTGATGTGGACTCTATGGATAAGTTTAGACCTATAAGTCTATGTAATTCTCTTTAAAAAATTGTCTCGAAGGTTGTGACCTCCAGATTGATCACTATTCTCCCTTCACTTATTTCCTTGCATCAAAATGGATTTGTGTCAGGAAGGAAAATTTTGGATTCTATAATTCTAGTTCATGAGAAAATTCATTTTCTTATTGCTTCTAAAAAAGATGGTTTCCTTGTTAAGCTTGACCTTGCTAAGGATTATGATAGAGTGGATTGGTTCATTTTGAAAATAATTCTTTAGGCTTTCAGTTTTGATGGTAAATTTTCAGATATCATTTGGCAACTTATCTCCACTCCTTCTATGTTATTTATTACTAACGGATCTCCCTCTTCATTTTTCAATCCAACTAGGGGTCTCAGGCAGGGGGATCCTATCTCCCCAATTTTGTTCACCATTTTGGCTGAAAGCTTGAGTCAGTTATTGCATATGCTGGTGATATCGGGAGATATTAAGGGTCTTAGGCCCTCATCTTCCAATATGGTTTGTTCCCATCAGTAATTTATGGATGACACTATCCTCCTTGGTTTTGCCTCTATTCTTAAAGCTAGATCCTTTAAAAGTGCTCTTCAGACTTATTCTAGGGCCTAAGGCTAGTTGATCAATTGGAACAAGACATCTATTTTTTCATTAACACTCCCCTTTGTAGGCAGAGAAAGATTGCAGATATTATCGAATGTTCTATTGATTCCTTCCCCTCAATCTATTTGGGGTTGCCTTTAGGGGTCTCTCATCCTGATTCCTTTTGAAGTTCTTTTGTGGACAGGTTTTTTAAAAAATCCACATCCCTAAGGGTTCGACTATTTGGAATAGCATCCTCAAGGCTAAACATATTCCTACTATTGGTGTTGGGTGGGTTCTTGGCAAAGGTAACAATATCAGGTTTTGGGAAGATGTTTGGTTGTTTGATAGACCCCTATGCTATGATGATAATTTGGTGCCTTTTATGGAGATTTGTAAAGAAATATTTGGATCTCTAGTTAGTCATTATTGGCAGCAATCTTCTTGGGTTAGGCTGGAGGATATTGATGTTGTCTTCTCTCCTCTCTAGCAAGCTTTGTTATCCTTTTTCTATGAATCGGGATCATGATGATTTTTTTACTTGGAAGATGACTTCATATGGTTCATTCTCGGTTGCTTCTACCATCAAGGTTATATTCAGAAACGTGACTTGTTCTTCTGAGATTGTTTTTGAGAAAATTTGCAGAGCTACTAGAGAGAACTTGAACCTGTCTATTGGTGATGTTGGGCCTGTTTCTTCTTCCTATGTCAAGGAGGAGGATAAGATTGTTGCTAGGAAATGGGGTCTTCAAGTTGACATAAGTAACTACAAAGCTAAAAAGAGTAGGGATGGTATTGTCTGGTACTACCCTTTGGAAGGATGGATGAAAATTAAATTTGATGGTGCTACTAAGGGGAACCCTCATAGGGAAAGATGTGGGGGTGTTATAAGAGATTCTAATGGGATTTGTGTGGGTGCTATCGCTTCTCCTTTGGGAATTCAGTCCAATCACATAGCGGAGGCCATCAGAATTTTGGAAATCCTCAAAGTAGTTAGATAATTAAAAATTAATAAAGTTTGGATTGAAGGGGACTCATTAAATATTATTAGATGTCTCAAAAGATTGGCCAAGCCCTCTTGGAATATTAAGAATATCATTCTTAATTCCCTTAAGATTATTGATGACTTTGAGGATTGTATTATAACTCATATTTTAGAGAAGCCAACAAGTGTGCAGACTTCTTTGCTAACTTTGGAGTTAGCTCTATTGCCTCTTTTTCATGGCAAAATGAAGGTTCATTACCTTTTGAGGTGAAGGGGCACTTATTTTTTATCGAATTAATGGTATCAATTCCTCCTTATCTAATAATGATTACACCTAATGAGAGAAGGAATGGAAATTATTATATCGATAGGGGGAAGCTTCTAGGTGGAATGATTTGGCTCCTTTCATTGTCAAGGCTTTTTGGGTTGATTTGGCTTTTTGGGTTGATTTCACTGTAGTCTCTTAACTTTCATTTCCCCTATTTTCATTGTCAAGTCTTAATGGAGAATAGTGTTGCTATGATGAAAATTTATGTAGCCAATATGAACGCTCTGGTTTCTAGGCTAGAGAGAATTCATAATGAGAAGAATGTTGTGGATCTGGAAAATGAAGTTGGGACCTCAAGCTTGAAGATGACTCCTTGCACTACTAGGAGAACAAGACATAGCACTAAACTGGTGGAAGAGTCTCTTCCATAGAACTTGTTGGACCTTAAGGAAGTTGTCAAGGCTATGCTACTACTTGAGAAGGAGGCCTCTCAGACCTTAGACATTTTTAAGTAGGTGGTATGTGTTTGTTGTTGTTGCTAGCATCTCGTTGGCCTTTTGCTGGTCTTTTTGTGGCTGTTGGGTTGTATTGCTTATGGATTGCAGCCAGTTTTATTTCTTAGACCTAGGTTCTTTTATGATACTCTAATGTTTTATCTTTAACTCTTTGATATTAGGGGTTTTGGGTCCCCTCAAAACCTATTTTTTCTTAATAAAAAATATCCTTAGATTCAATTTTAGAAATTAAGCAATAGTCTTCAACAATTCTTCTCATAGTCATCACACCTCTATTCTTATCTCCTATGATCTTATTCTTTGAATGATTTACCTTACATACCTAGGAGTCTTAGGATTTTCATGAATTTTTAGACTCTTGTTCTCTTTCTTCTGCACTAGCATTTGCACCTTCTCCATTCTCGGGCTTTTCCGAAACAATTTGTACTTGATTCTAGGTTTCCACTTTCTTTCCTTTATCTGGACTGACATCCTGATCATCTGAATTATATCTACAAGATCTGATATATCTCTCATTTCCTTCATCAACCTTCACATTAGCACTTTCAACTATCTTTCTTAATCTCTTATTACAAAACCGGTAGGCCTTACTCTCGGTAGAATAACTAAGAAAGATTCCTTCATTACTTCTAGCATAAAACTTCCCTAGACCTTCATCTCTTTGATATAATATTTACTACCAAAAATTTTGAAATATCTTACCAGTATCAAAGTGCATACTGCAGTACTCATAGCTTCTCTTCAGTAGATATGTTGAACATTTCCTTCAATCATCATGGTTCTAGCAGCTTCCTGAACTATTATATTCTTTCTTTCCACAACACCATTTTGTTGAGGGGTTTGCAGAGAAGATAACTATCTCTTCACCCCATTCTCTTCACAAAAAGAATTGAACTCGCTGGAAGTAAATTTTCCACCTCTATCAGATCTCAGACACTTCATCTTCAATCCAGTCTCTGTCTCAACCATAACCTTGAAAATCTTGAACTTCTCCAATGCTTCAGACTTCTCCCTTAAGAAAGTAACCCACATCATCCTTGAATAGTCATCAATCAGCAACATGAAATACATGTCACCCTACACGATTCTCACTCTAGAAGGACCACACAAATCAGTATGCAAAAGATCCAATATCCCATTAGAAGTATATTGTTTTCTTTTAAAAGCAACTCTTGTTTGCTTCCCTAACTGGCATTCCTTACATGTTGGATTAGAAGGCTTTACAATCTTAGGTAGATCTCTCATAACTTGAGTAGAACTTATCTTAAACATGCAATCAAAATTCACATGACACATCATTCTATGCCATAACCAACTTTCATCAATCTGAGCAATCAAACAACTTTTACCACCAGCATTCAAGTGAAAGATATTACCTTTAGTCTTTGTACCTGATGCAATCTCAATTTCAGAGTTACTCAAGATCTTACATTTTCCATTCTTGAATTGCAAATCATAACCCTTATCAACCATCTGTCCAACACTCAAAATATTATGCTTTAGACCTTCAACATACGAGATATCATCAATTTTATGCTTACCATCAACAAGAATAGAACCTCTACCATAAATTATACCAGTTTTGTCATCTCCAAATATTACTACACCACCATCATATTTTTCCATACTTACAAACTTACTCTTATCACCTGTCATATGATGAGAGAAACCACTGTCAATAACCCATTCATCCTTCTCTTAAACTTTAACAACTAAAGCTTTCTCTTCAATAATGTAGCTAGTAGAATCAGTAGTCACTGGACCATCTTTCTTGATAGCAATGAACACCCATTCATCTCTCGAATTTACCTTCTTGGATTCACCATCTATCACACCTTCATCAGCAACAAGATAACACTTCTTCTGATACTTAGGCTTGTAAGGCTTCAATGGCTTCTTAGGAACTCTCACTCTTATTAGACACCTTGAGGAAAAATTTCTTATTCATTGCATGAAAAACATTTAAGAGGCAACTTTCCTTCATACTTACCGGCACCTTTAGGCAATCTTTTGGCAATCAGGGCTTCAAGCTCTTCAAACTCTCTTTCTTATTCTTCAAGCTCTCTCATCTCCTTCTCATATCTAGGCACCCTTGTAGAACTTTCTCCCGAATCATATTTTTGCGTCCTGAATATAGTAACTTTGAATGTAGATTTAGATTTAGGAAGAGTTTCTCCAAACTTGCTCAAATCAAAAGCATCAAGTTTTCCAATCAGCATGTCTCTAGTCACATTTGTCATAATCCAGATCTCCTCAATAGTAGTAGCCTTGTGCTTGTAAGAAGGAGGCAAGGATCTCAACACTTTAGCTACAATCTCAAATTCTTCCAACACTCCATCAATACATTTGATGTTCAATACCAACTCATTGACTTTCTGCATAAAGGAGGTAATGTTTTCATCTTCGCCCGTCTTCAGCATCTCATACTTTCTTTTCAAGATTTGTAACTTAGCAACTTTCACATGGCTATCACCTTCATACAAAGTTGTATCTTCTTTGAGATCTCATGAGTAATCTGCAAATCCATCACATTAGTCATCTCAGAATCAGACAAGACACTCAACAATGCTTCCTTAGCTCTAATATTGAATTCGGCTTCCTTAGTCTCATCGCGAGTGGTAGAACCATTCTGAGGAACATTATACACATTCTTAGTAATCTTCCAATAGTCTTCACTAGTGCATCTCAAATGACATTCCATTCGGTTCTTCTAGAGAGTGTAATTTATTCCATCAAATCTCGGACTATCCTTCTTGAAAGAAAAGGTTGTCATCCCATATCTCCTCAAGCAATCAAATTTCTTCTGAAGGATCTAGCTCTGATACCAATTGTTAGTAACAGTGAAACAAACTGAGATGGGGGTGAATCACTTCTCACAAAATTTACTTAATTTAAACTCAAATTCAGATCTAATGATTAACAGTTTAAGCACAAATCAACACCACATCAATAACACATAACACCAAGATTTTTGATGTGGAAAACCCAAGTAAGGGAAAAACCACAATGGGAACCTACCCACAATGAGATAATACCTTGTTAGGAGTAAGTGTAAATATTGCAATGGGGAATGCACATGCATTCAGGCACACTTCTTAGAGCTCACTGCTCAAAACAAATAACAAGAATGGCTACAACCCTTGGGAAGGCTCACTTCTTTACAAAAACATTTAGATTACATCCAGAGGATCACGAACTGATGAAATAGCATCTTCTCATGCCTGGTTACAGTTCTAGTTAAGCACACAAACTCAAACTCTTCTCTTTCATATTTCTTCACACTTATCCTCTGCTACCAAAAGATTAAATCAATATTCGCACACACAGATACATCCGCAACATAACTATTACATATATTTATACAAATCATCAACCTATATTTCAAGGTTGGTTCAATCTTCATTACAAATTATAAAATAATAACCTCACACGCTACAACAGTACATGCGGACCAAAACAATGTTGGCTAAGACATGGTCTGAGCTTAAATGAACTCCTTGAACTTGCAACACCAACAAGAATAATGCCTCGGTCACCTACAACATGCTACAATCATCATGAATTTTGCATAACACAAAGAGCACCACTGGATCAAGAAAATGATCAATATCGTGCACAACAATCAGTGTGGACCATCAACACGGATAGAACATGATCTAGAAAAATCCACAAGCAATGTGAATCACCACAAAAACAACCACAACATCACCACTTACTAGAATCATTATACCGAACCTCAAGAAAATCAACTCAACTGACTGACAAATTGAAAGATTCACTTGCAGGCTTTCAAATCACAAACCATCTAAATTGAGGACACACTTGAATGTCCCATACACTTTGCCAAATCCACAAAACAAGATATTGCAATTCCAAAGCAATGTGGAGCACAATCCAGAACACCGAATAACACGAACAATTGAAAACTAACCACAATACCGGATCTCATAACATGATCAAAACATCATGTGAACCTCAAAAAATTTTGTTGGATCAACTAGAGATAAGTATCTCAAAACCCATTAATCCATAACATCTCATCTACAACACACTATCCAAACCAACTCACCCAATCTAACTACAACACTGGAATATACAAAAGAATGTGTTGACAACAATGACAACACACCATTCCAACAAACTTCTTAGCAATATCCAACAAGAAGCTTGCAGGAGATAGGTATTTCACATTGCTAATTGATATCTATTCAAGGATGATGTGGGTTACTTTCTTAAGGGAGAAATATGAAGCATTGGAGAAGTTCAAGATTTTCAAAGCTATGGTTGAGACTGAGATTGGACTGAAGTTGAAGTGTCTAAGATCTAACAGAGGTGGTGAATTCACTTCCGGTGAGTTCAATGCATTTTGTGAAGAGCATGGAGTGAGGAGACAGTAATCTACACCTAGAAATCCTCAACAAAATGGTGTTGTGGAGAGAAAGAATAGAAAAATTTAGGAAGTTTCTAGAACCATGATGATTGAAGGAAACGCTCTGCATATCTATTGGAGAGAAGATGTGAGTACTGTTGTATACACTCTTAACTGGGTGCATATCAAAATTAATACTGGTAAGACTCCTTATGAGTTATGGTTTGGTCATGTTCCTACAATTAGATATTTCATAATTTTTGGAAGTAAATTCTATATCAGAAGATATGAAGATTTAGAGAAGTTTGATGCTAGATGTCATGAAGGAATCTTTCTTGGTTATTTTACTAAGAGCAAGGCCTACTAGTGTTATAACACGAGATTGAGAAAGATACTTGAGAGTGCTAATGTGAAAGTTGATGAAATCAATGAGAGACAAATTAGATCTTGAGGATATGATTCAAATGATCAGATTGATTGTTCGGATAAAGGAAAGCAAGTGCAGACCTAGAACCAAATTCAGATTGTTCCAAAAAAGCCCGAGAATGAAGGAGAAGGTACAAGTGTTAGTGCGGATGAAAGAGATCAAGAGTCTAAAAATCAAGAAAATCCTAAGACTCTCAGGTATGTAAGATTGAATCATTCAGAGAATCATATCATAGGAGATAAGAATAAAGGTGTGATTACTAGAAGAATAATTGCCAAAGAATATTACTTGATTTCTAAGATTAAACTTAAATATGTTAGTGAAGCTTGCAAATATGGAAATTGGGTTAAAGTAATGTAAGAAGAATTGAATCAGATTGAGAAAAATAGTACATGGATTCTTGTTCCTAGACCTAAGGATAAGAATGTGATTGGAACTAAATGGGTCTTCTGAAATAAATTGAATGAGCAAGGTGAAGTGGTTAGAAATAAAGATAGACTTGTTTTTAAGGGATATTCTCAGATGGAAGGAATTGATTTTGAGGATAATTTTTCTCTGGTGGCAAGAATTGAAGTTGTTAGATTATTTCTTGCTTATGTTGCTTACAAAGATTTCAAATTTTATCAGATGGATGTCAAGTCAGCCTTTCTTAATGGTGAATTGGAAGAGGAAGTTTATATTGAGCAACTGGATGGACTCTAGTTGACATATTAGAAAGATATTTTTCTCTGGTGGCAAGAATTGAAGTTGTTAGATTATTTCTTGCTTATGTTGTTTACAAAGATTTCAAAGTTTATCAGATGGATGTCAAGTCAGCCTTTCTTAATGGTGAATTGGAAGAGGAAGTTTATATTGAGCAACTGAATGGTTTACAGATTGAAGAAAGCGTTGTATGGACTCAAGCAAGCCCCAAGAGCTTGGTATGCCAGATTGGATAAGTATTTGTTGAATCTTGGATTCAATAAAGGTATCGATGATAGTAACCTATACTTCAAGATTGATCATGATAACATTTTAATTGTTTTTTATTAAGGAAAAAGAAGGTTTTGAAGGGGCCCCGAAACCCTTTACAAGAAGAACTTAAACAACAAAGCTACAAGAAACAAAAAAGAACATAAACCACAAAAAACCAGCAGTAACCGAAGAAAACCCAAAAAAGCCCCAAAAAGCCAACAGGCCTTCCAGCATTCAAATTTTTTCAAGGGCTTTATCCAGGGTGTTGCTGATATCATACAACTCTTTGATGTTGTCTTTGAAGTTGGGGGGATCCTTTGCTAAGGCAGCCACAGCTTTCTTGATACTGGCCCTGGTTCTCTTTGCAGTACCGCCCACCGGATTAGCATCACCACTTCCAGTCTGGATGGTCTCTTCTTCCAGGTCAACATCCACAATCAATTTAGGAGTGCAAGTATGATCAACGACCTTGGTGATGTCCTCTAGGTTTTTAATGACAGCAGAGAGGATACTTGGGATAACTCCCATCATATTTTTCATCGCTTCTTTTCCCTCTTCCAGCGATTTTACCTTATTCTCCATTTCTTGCTTCCAATTAATCTGTTCTTTGTTTTCATCCTCCCTCTTTTCATCCATTTTAATCCCTTTCTTATCCAGGTTTTTCACGGTCTCATAGGTCCATCTATCAAAATCCATTCTGGCCTCAGAGAGCTTCTTGAGGTTATCCAGGATAAGCCCTTTACTAGTGTAGCATCCTAAAATTGTGACACTTGCAATTTCAACTGCATTTCGGTCTTCACGATGGCGACGCAACACGCAACCTGAATGGAGACCCCGAAACCTGATTATGACACTGAAAACTGCATTTTCTAACACCCTGGCCTGAACCTCCTTGCACCCTGTTGTCCCGGGAGGTGGGACCAGAGCGCCCAGCGCCCTGGTCCTTCAGGACCAGAGCGCTGGTCCTTCAGGACCAGGGCGCCCAGCGCCCTGGTCCCCCAGGACCATGGCGCCCAGTGCCCTGGTCCCTGGGTCCTATTTTGGGCCCGGTCTCTTTTGGACTTCGGGTCTTTATGTTTGCAATTTGGAAAATAAACTTTCCTGGTCGACCTAAGGTCGGGAAAATCAGTCTATCAGCCCTAAATGACAAGTATATAAACTACATTTTCCTCTTTCATTCGACATGATGGAAAAGGCATGGAAACTATACTCAAGCATTCAAGCATTCAAGCATTCCTTCAAGCAATTGATCATTTCAAGTCTCCATTCAAGGCTAAGTGTTGCATTCAAGACAAGGATTCAACCATTGAAGAGGAGATCACATACAACATACTACAACAAACAACAACATCTAAACCTTCGCACATAAGGATACAAACATCCTTAGAACAAGGTATTAGTACTTGTTTTACAGTCATTTACATTTACAGCACTTGCTCATTTCTTGGTTAATTCCAAAACCGGGGTTTGACCTAAAGGCAAACCCCTAATCCCTAACCCCCCAATCGTCTTCGCTTTTCTATGTGTAGGTTGCAGGTACGCGGCTAAAATTGAAGATCTGGAATCCTTGTGCAGAGACGAACAGATCCCCCTTCATTTCACGGATTTTTCGGAGGACCGTGGCGCCGGGCGCCATCATCCCAACAACTTTTGCTCAGATTTGCAAGACAGCGCCGTATCGACATTTCACTGCTAATTCTAGGTCCGCAGCTTCATACTGTATTCCTATCTCAGTTTATAAGCGAATCTTTCTCACTTTCTATGCATTCCTAGCTTAATTCTTCTATGCACATTCTTTACAAAAGAGGGTAGCCTTGCTTTCTTAACCCTTGAAACTCATTTAGCATCCAATCTTGCATTGCGAGGGATTGGATATTGTGGGTTTCAACCCCTCTTTTGAATGTAAAGTCTCTCCCCTAAGTGAAAACCATCAACCCTAGTGAATCTCCCTTCTCTCTCCTCGGAGTTGGAAGAGGGGAGAGCAACTAGGGTTCGATCGCGATTTTTCGCTTTACATTTTGGTGAACCCGACGTGAACACCCTTTCTGATTATTCATGGTTAGATCTGAAAATTGGATTCCTTGATTACATTTCCATGTTTGATCTTTTGCAAATTTTAGAGGTGATTGCATAAAAACCCTAAAAAAAAATTTTAGTAATTAAGCTTATGAAATGTTTAATTGTTAATGCTTGTTTCAGATCTACCCTTCTATTACAAATTATCAATTCATATTTGTGCCTTAATTTTGAAAATTAAGTGGTTAAGTGTTAAAACCCTAATTTTTAAAACCCTCTTGATTCAACCTTTGTCCGACAATTTCACTGATCAAAACATTTCCAAATCAGCTGTAACTTTGGATTCCGCAATAAAATCACAATATCTTTCATCCCTGAAAATTTGGAAAAAAGTTGCGAGGACCGTGTGCACTCCGAGCGCCATCGTCCTCGACATTTTTTCCGAAATTTCGGGAGTAAGATCTTACTGTATTTTTCTGCTAAAATCCAGAATTTTGGCTGATTTTATCAATTTTAACACCTTCAAAATTAAAGTCAAAGTTGGTCTAGGGATTGCTTGGATTAACGCTTCTAATCATTCAAAAATCATTGAAACTGAAATTTTGTGTCAAAATTGTGTTCTTACTGTCCTAAATCTGAAAAGTGTGTTTGCATTCATTAAAAATTTCAGTGCATTATTCAGATTCTTACAATTCGTGACTTTTGAAATTAAGTGCTTAATTACAACAACTTTAATTTCCGCTTTCAAAATTGAATTTTGCGTGAAATTGAGTCAATTTTTAAAATTCCAAAATTTGCATTGCTCTTGACATTCCCTCTAAAATCATAAAATTCAAAATTTCAGTTTCCCTCTCTTTTTCAAAATTCAAATTTTGCATTTTTCGACAATCTTGGTAGGGTTCAATTTTGAGATTGCAACTTTAATTTGGCCTACCTACAGATCGTAAAATCACTCAATTTTTTCAGATTAGCTTTAAAATCATCATACCTTTCATCCCTGCAAATTTTGAAAAAAGTTGCAAGGACCGTGTTGCACTCCGAGCGCCACGATCCCTGACATTTTTTCCGAAATTTCGGGAGACTGTCGTGATTGCATTTAACAGCTTAAATCCAGAAGATTGGCTGATTTTACTGAAATTTGCTACCTCTAAAATTCAAAATCTTCTCTCTTTCTTCAGTGCATGAGTTTTACAACAATAAGCCCTACTTACACTATTCTCGTTAGATGAAGCCTGAGAATTAAGTCTTTCCGAGGTTTAATTACCGAGGAGATGGAACCTAATTTGAATAGCCTTTTTAACGAGGACATGGGTAATTCCTCTAATCCTCCTAATGATGAAGAAGCTCTCCATGAGGTTTCTGAAGAACAAATTTTGAAATTGGATAACCAATTTGATGATTTTCGACAATGGATGTCTCAAGAATACCCCGATAGTCAAGCTCTTCCTTTAATTGAGGGTCTAAAACGTATGCTTCAAAGTGATAAGAATGGAATTGATATTTTGCGTGGTATTGCACACATTGTGGATTCGAATGTGATGCCTATGAAGAGTTGTGCTGAAAATTTGGGTTATACACAACCTCCTACTCAAGTCAATCATTCTATTCCTTTGATGACTTCTATTGCTAGCATACCTACCTTTACATCAAACATAATGGCTACTTCTACACAAGACATTCCTCTTGTGATCACTAGTCATGGGGGAATCCTTCTTCTTCAATTAACCCTCTTCCTTCATTCAATCCAACTTCTTCATTCACTCCTTCAATGAGTGTCCCTATTATATCTCCACAAATGAACATGACGCAAGGGGGCAATTCATTTAACCATTCCATTCCTCCTTGTAGTGTTCCTCCTGTCCAATCATCTCCTATGACTAACTATCATAGAGTCCCACCACCTTACTCTTTGCCTTCTTTCAATAACATAACACTTCCATCTCAATCTAACACATTTAATATGAATTCTTCGACTGAAGCGACCATTAACAATCTTGCACAAACTATCTCTTCTTTACAGCAACAAATTGCCTCTATGAATCAATCTAAGTTTAGTGTGCCCACATTTGATGTTGCGAGCCCACTTTCTCTTGACATTGTTCGAGCTATCCCTCCTAAACATGTTGAAATCCCGCATTTGGAGCTTTATAATGGTAAAGGTGATCCTCTAACACATGTTAAGACTTTTCAAACAATATGTACCGATTTTGCTTATGACCAAAGGTTGCTTGCAAAATTGTTTACTAGAACATTAAGAGACAAAGCCCTACAATGGTATTGCTCGTTGCCTTCTTATTCTATTACTTCTTTCGAACAACTTGCAAATGCTTTCATTCAACAATTTCAAAACAATATAAGTCCTAAAGTTACTTTGATTGATTTAATGCATTGTAAACAAGGTGTTAAAGAAAAAGTGACTGATTTCATTGGTAGATATAAGCATTTGTATGCTCAAATTTCTTTTCCAGTGCCTGACAATGATATTCAAAGAATCTTTATTTCTAATTTACAAAAAGATATTTGAGACAAACTCTTGTTTTCTGAGTTTACTTCTTTCCAACAGTTGTGTGCAACTCTTCACAATTATCAACTGACTGTGAGTCAAATGGAACAATCACATCCTATGGCTCCGAGTGATAAGGGTGATAGCAGTCAACAACCATTTGGGAAGTTTAAACCGAATAGAGATTCCATCAAATTCAATGAAAACATCATCAACAACAATGTGAATGCAGCATCAGGTGTGCCTCCTATTTCTAAATTTTTCAAGAAAGAAAGAAAGTATACTCCTTTGAATGAATCATTGCATAGTATTATGAATAAGTTATTGGAACAAAATGTGCTTACTCTTCCTCCTATAAGGCAAATTGATCCTGCAAAGATTACTTCACCTTATTTTGATAACAAAGCCTTTTGTCAATTTCATCGTCAGCCTAGGCATGATACTGAAAAATGTTTTTCTTTAAAGGGTAAAATTCAAGATTTGATTGATAATAATACTATTTCTGTTTCTGGAGTGAATGATAAAGGCAATACATCTGTAGCTCCTCCTAACCAAAATCTTCAGATTTTCACTGATCCATTACCTTCTCATACCTCTAATGCGATTGAGGCTAATGATGATTCCTCTCTCTCATCTGCTGGTCTTGTGTCTATGACTCCGAATATGATTAACTTTGTAGAGCAGCAAGAAATCCTTAAAGAACCTTCCATCACATTTGATTCCAGTGAAACCATCAGGGCACCTGATGGTCCTTTATACATAGTTGCAAAAGTCAAGAATACACCTTGCCGTGGAGCGCTTATTGATCCTTCGTGCATGGTTAATATCATTACTGAAGAATTTCTTTTTACTTTGCAATTGAATCAAGTGATTTATGACAAAACAGATGTGATTGTGAAACTATTTGATGCATTTTCTTCTCCTGCAATTGGTTCTATTACATTGCTTATTGAGGTCCAGAACAAATCCCTTGATGTGGACTTTGCCATTATTCCGTCATCCGAACAATTTCGTGTGAAGCTAGGCTATCCTTGGCTATCTTCCATGAAAGCTATTGCTTCTCCTATTCACAAGTGTTTGAAATTTCCCCATAATGGTGAAGTTGTTACTGTCAATCATAGTCTCTTTAAACCAGCTGAAAGAACTTCTAGCGTTGCTATTGATTACTTTTGGCCTAAACAATTCCAATCTCTTCCTCCGTGAAGTGATCATCTTTTCAAATCTTATCAAAAGTGGAAAACAGATATAATCCTATCTTTAAGTGAACCTAGAACACCCAAACTTGACATTCCTATCATTCTTGAGAAGGAAGTTCTTCCTTTGAAAGATAAAACTAATGTCTTTCCTCAAGAAGATTCCCAACCCATCCCTATGGATGTGACTATGTCTATATCTAATAAACTTCCTAAAAGTAGACCTATTCCTCCTCGTCATGATGGACTTGGTCTCCTTCCTAAACCAAATATTCCTCCCTTATATGGAGCAATTCCTCCTCCTTCTTTTTATAGAGAGAAGAGACCTTCTTCTTCTCCTATTATTCAGCCTAAGAGACCACAACCTAAACACCCAAGTAATAAGGATGAGAACATTCCTCCTCCTCAATCTTCTTCACTTCCTACTAAGACTAGACGAAATCGTTCTACACGTGAACGCCGACGAAAGCGTCGTCTTAGAGCTCAAGCAGCTGCTTCTCAAACTTTGCAATCTCCAAAAACACCTTCAACAAGCATTATGCCATTTTCTCCAAAATCTCCTAAACATAAGATGCATGATGGTCTTGATCCTGTGCGAATTAAAGACCCCATCTTTATAAATCTTGATGATGATATAGATGAAAATTTTATTCATGATGAAAATATTACTCCTTTTGCTTCTGATAGTGAATATGAACTTGTTGATATTGATAACCATTTATCTAATGAATTTTCTAAAGCACTTATCCTAGCTCCTAGACAAGAACAACGTGGCTCGGAACATGAACATAGCCCTTGTTTGGATCTTGTGATAGCTCCATCTGCTGTGTTGGATGTTCCTCCTCTAGCGTGTTCCCTGCCTTCCCGAAACATTGATCAGCAAGATCGGGGGGTAGATGACGTGCTAGACTAGTTACATTAGCATAGCAGATTCTCTCCTCCTCTCTTTTGTTACTTCATCTATATGTTATTCTCATTCTTCTATTTGTTGTCCTTAGTGTTGTCTACTTGAGGACGATGCAAAGCATTGAGATCTCTCGATCTCTCTCATGTTGACTCAAAAGACACATGTGTTCCCTTCTTCTAGGTGACCTTTCTTGATTGGGGAATGAAGAATAATTATGCATACATACATATGATATATATACATGAATTATCATACAGCATACTGACCCCGAGGAAAGCGAAGTCACCTTGTGCTTTGTGTTTTGTGTCTATTATCATTGGGCTTATCTCACACTGGGGGGCTAAATCCTTGCGATAACGTGCTCCTTTCCTTTCTCATTCTTATATGTATCACTACCTTAAAGCAATCACCCCCGGTGAGGCGTGTGCGATCGCTTTAACGTAGGGGGGCATACATCCCGTTCATATCTTTTCAAGATACTTGAAAATTTCTTGACAAATTTAGCTCTGCCTTGAAAATTTTTGATATCTTTCTTGCATGACTCATAGTGAGGGAACCTTACTACTGACAGTCATGGTTCTCCCTCGTGATCTTCCCTTTTACTTTGTCAATCGAAGTCGTAAGATCCTTATTCCACTGGGGGCTTGGTGTATCTTGCCTCCTTGACGTGGTGAAAGTCTTTCAATGTTGTTTCCTTGTACTTTACCAGAAGTATGAGCATACATACTCCCGCTAAAGTGGGGGCTAAATGTAGCGTCCTAAAATTGCGACACTTGCAATTTTGACTGCATTTCGGTCTTCACGATGGCGACGCAACACGCAACCTGAATGGAGACCCCGAAACCTAATTATGACACTGAAAACTGCATTTTCTAGCACCCTGGCCTGAACCTCCTTGCACCCTGCTGTCCCGGGAGGTGGGACCAGAGCGCCCAGCGCCCTGGTCCCTGGGTCCTATTTTGGGCCCGGTCTCTTTTGGACTTCGGGTCTTTATGTTTGCAATTTGGAAAATAAACTTTCCTGGTCGGCCTAAGGTCGGGAAAATCAGTCTATCAGCCCTAAATGACAAGTATATAAACTACATTTTCCTCTTTCATTCGACATGATGGAAAAGGCGTGGAAACTATACTCAAGCATTCAAGCATTCAAGCATTCCTTCAAGCAATTGATCATTTCAAGTCTCCATTCAAGGCTAAGTGTTGCATTCAAGACAAGGATTCAACCATTGAAGAGGAGATCACATACAACATACTACAACAAACAACAACATCTAAACCTTCGCACATAAGGATACAAACATCCTTAGAACAAGGTATTAGTACTTGTTTTACAGTCATTTACATTTACAGCACTTGCTCATTTCTTGGTTAATTCCAAAACCGGGGTTTGACCTAAAGGCAAACCCCTAATCCCTAACCCCCCAATCGTCTTCGCTTTTCTATGTGTAGGTTGCAGGTACGCGGCTAAAATTGAAGATCTGGAATCCTTGTGCAGAGACGAACAGATCCCCCTTCGTTTCGCGGATTTTTCGGAGGACTGTGGCGTCGGGCGCCATCGTCCCGACAACTTTTGCTCAAATTTGCAGGACAGCGCCGTATCGACATTTCACTGCTAATTCCAGGTCCGCAGCTTCATACTGTATTCCTATCTCAGTTTATAAGCGAATCTTTCTCACTTTCTATGCATTCCTAGCTTAATTCTTCTATGCACATTCTTTACAAAAGAGGGTAGCCTTGCTTTCTTAACCCTTGAAACTCATTTAGCATCCAATCTTGCATTGCGTGGGATTGGATCTTGTGGGTTTCAACCCCTCTTTTGAATGTAAAGTCTCTCCCCTAAGTGAAAACCATCAACCCTAGTGAATCTCCCTTCTCTCTCCTTGGAGTTGGAAGAGGGGAGAGCAACTAGGGTTCGATCGCGATTTTCCGCTTTACAACTAGCACTTTCCTTGTCCTCTCTATCCCTATCCTCAGTCAGGTCCTTCTCAGAGTCTTTGTTCATTTGCTTCTCAGAATTCCCTCTGGTTTCCTCATTATCCTTGGGTTTCGCTTCTTCCATTAGATGGTTGTTGTCCTTACCAGGGTGTTTGCTAAGGGTAAGGCTTTCTTGACCAAGCACATTATTGTCGCTTTCTTCCTCGTTACCCAGCTCCTCGTCTTTCTAGCTATCTTCACCGTTGGATTCATTCGTCTCCATTCCACTGATTTCCTTGACAATGTCCTCTGTTTCCAACCCAGGGACGCTTTTCCTTTTTTTGCTGGAGGACACCTTCTCCTTGCTAGTTTCTCCCTCTTACATCTTTCTCTTTCTCGGAGAGGCGGAAATCCTCTTATTCTCTAGCAGGGCGAGGGTTTTCCAATGCTCATAGATGAGCAGCAGAAACCCGCAGTGGAGAATCGGGCTGGAAGGGTTAGTCCTGTGTTTGTTGAGGGACCTGGAGAGGGACCAAAAGAGGTAGTATGGCAGGGACACCTTTTGTCATGTCTGAAATGGTTTAAGAGCATGAAGTGGTAGGTGTGGGCCCTGGATAAATGGCCTTCAACCATGATGTACTCCATAATTGCATTTAGAACCCAGCCCCAAAACTTCTTGATGTTTGTAGCTTCGTAGTAGCCCCCAGTAGCCTTGCCAATTTTAGCTCTCTCTTTCTCTTTTCGCAGGAACAGGTTAACCACGTTGTTGGAGACCTTAAGGTCTTGAAAGAAATTAAGCCCAGAGTGGGGCATTCTTGTCATTGTGGAAATGAGCCCAGCGTCCAACTTAAACTTAACTCCATAAAGTTTAAAAGAGCCATTAGACCAGTTTTTAGAAATCTTTGAAATGGCTAAGTTAACCCTACCTTTGTCATAGTCCTCAGGTTTCTCCATGAAGCTGGTAAGAGAGCCCTTCTCCAATTTGCCCAGACTTTAGGCATCGCTTTCCAGTTCAATGTATTATCTGGTTCTTCCCACCTTAGGTCTCCTCCCATCTTCAGATATGGGTTGTCTGCTCTGTTTCTCTGCAAGTTATCACCTTCTTTTTCGACGTTGCTCAAGTTTTTGAACTAGGTAACCCACAAAGCGTGTGGCACTTTATTAGAGATAATAGAAGATCTGTCGTGGCGCCAAGTAATGATGGCCTTTCCAACAAGGCATAAATGATTCTTTTTACTTATCATGATTAAATTGTCCTTCTCTCCCCATATAACAGTCCTTTCTAATGAACTCTTTGATATTTAAATTGAGATCCTCCTCGTGCCAAATCATTTGGGAGTCAGAGTTAACTCCAGTATTCGCTAAGCAATCTGCCATGCTATTTTTCTCTCTGAAGGCATGTTGAATAATGATTTCTTTGAAACTGGCAATGATCTCCCTAGCTTTCATGATGATATTTTCAATAGACCAGGAAGGCTCTGATTCCCCCTTTAGGCACTTTATGATATTGAGTGAATCTCCCTCAAGCCATATTTTATCATAATTTAGATTTTTGGCAATAATTAAGGTATTCAATGCTACAAAGGCTTCAACAAAATGGCTAGTTTGATTCCCTAGAGGACCAGCCACTACCTTAAGACAACTTCCAGCAAAATTCTTGACAATGCCCCCATATCCATCTTTACTTGGATTCCCTTTAGAGGCCCCATCAAAGTTAGCCTTAATCCATCCCTGCGGGGGAAAACACCAGACTAGACCTTTTCTTCCAGTCTCCTTGCTAGTAGTAGTGGTAGAAAGGTTCCACTTGTCTTTAAAATCATCTTTAGCAGCTGGTCCCTAATCAATGCAGTAGAGGCTTTCAAAGAAACTCCTAAAGATTTTATCTGCAACCACTTCAGGAAAAGCCCTTTTATCCCTAAAAATCCTATTGTTGCGCTCTTTCCAGATATTCCAGATAACAATAGGCAAAGTAAGTTTCTAGGTCTCCACAATTTTAGGATTAGAATTAAGGCAATGCCATTGAAGCCAAGTGTCACCAAGAGAGTTCAGGAAAACCCAACTCAGGTTCCATCTGGAAAGGATAATTTTCCAGATATCTTGGCTAAAAGTACATTGATTGAGAATATGGCAAGATGTCTCTTCTTCCCTGTAGCAAAGAGAACACATGGTAGGAAAAATAATACTTCTTTTGTGAAGATTGTTGAGGGTTAATACCTTATTTTGGATGAAAATGTAGAAGAAAATATTGACCTTAGGAACTAACTTCTTGTTCTAGACTTTAGCCCAGATGGGAATTTCTTCCACCGAGGCACTGTAAATAGCCACAGCAGAGGAAACAGAGTATTTCCCATCCAAAGTTTCCCTCCATATCAATCTGTCATCTTTTTTGTCTCTAGGGATTTTGGCAGAGAGAGCTATTTGAAGGAACTTGAGTCCCGGACACTGCTGGCTAAAGTCAATCCATTTCCCATTTCTCCAGTAATCTCTTATCATTTCTCCATACCTTCTTTTGAATCGGTCTTTCCAATCTTTAAGGATTGGGATTTACTCCAGAGGTTTATCCAGGGTCCATCTATCTTCCCAAAATCTTATTCTCCTCCCATCTCCAAGGTTCCAAGTTCTGCCAGCAGCAGCCCAGCTTTTAGCTGATTGCACAGCATTCCATATGGCAGATCCTTCAACATTAAAAGAGTTGTCAAAGAATTCTTCCTCAGAAGGTTGCATATAGAGATATTTGTTTTTCTATATAGAGTTCCATTCTCTTTCTTCCCCTTTGAATCTCCATATTTGTTTGTCTAGTAAAGCTTTATTCATAGAACCAATGTTCCTTAAGCCCAGCCCACCAGAGGCCTTAGGGGAGAAAATTTTATTCCAAGCAATAAGGGGAATTCTATTTTTAGCTTCCACTCCTGACCAAAGGAACTTTTTTTGGATTTTTTCAATGGCTTCCGCAAACTTTGAGGGGATTTTGAACAAGCTAAGAGCATACACAGGAAGATTTTGGAGAGTGACTTTGAGCAGAGTGATTTTTCTTGCTTGACTTAGGATAGCCCCTTTCCACCCAGCAAGTTTCAAGTTGATTTTTTCAATTATCTTGTTCCAGAAGGAATCCTTAGGCTTGAGACACAGAGGAAGCCCCAAATAGGTAGAGGGAAACTTAGAGATGTTGCAGCCCAAAATCCTGCCAATCCTTATTTGCCTTTGAACCGGGGTATTGATGAAAAATAGAGAGCTTTTATCCCAAATGATTTTTTGGCTAGAGGCAGATTCATAGGTGTTCAAAATAATCTTCATAGTTTTAGCTTCCATGATGGTGGCTTCCCCCATGGTGATAGAGTCATCAATGAATTGTTCATGAGAGCAGACAACATTAGAAGAAGAAGGTTTCAGGCCCTAAAGATTACGATCTTCCACATTTTTAAGGATGAATCTTCCCAGGCATCCAAAAATAATAGTGAATAGGATAGGGGATATGGGGTCCCCCTGTCTAAGACCTCTAGAGATTTTGAAGAAACTGGACGGGGAGCCATTGACAATAACAGCAGAGGAGGAAGTTTCCATAAGTCGAGAGCAGAGCTGAATAACTTTGTCACCAAAACCAAATGCTTTCATGATCCTAAGGAGAAACTGCCAGTTCACTCTATCAAAATCTTTAGCCATGTCTAACTTTAAGAACAATCCCTGGTTATTCACCACTTTTAGGGAGTGGATGTTTTCATGAACGGAAATGATGGAGTCCAAAATTTGTCTTCCAGGGACAAAGCCATTCTGCTGGACATATATAATCCTTGGAAGAATTTCCAATAACCTGGAAGTCAGAACCTTAGATAAGATCTTGTAGATAGAGTTACACAAGCTAATGGGTCTAAACTTGTTAAGAGAATCAGCTCCGGGGATCTTTGGGATTAGGACAATGAAGGTAGCGTTCAGTTCCTTTAGGAGTCTTCTAGAGCCAAAGAATTCATTAACACCATTGCATATGTCAGCCACCACTATGTGCCAGAAATTTTGGAAGAAAAACATGGGGAAGTCATTCGGACCAGGGGATTTATCACCCTGAAAGGAGAACACCGCCTTTCTGATTTCTAGATTAGAGGGGATACAAGATAAAAGGTGGTTGTCAGCTTCCAACGGGATAGAAGGGATATCTTGTAAAAGGGTGTTTTGCTTGTTGAAATCTAGGATATCCACATCACCCAGCAGGGTACTGAAATGCTCGAGAGCTTCCTTCCTTATGTCACAGTCCTTTGTTAAGATGCCTTTATTGCAATTTAGTCTGGATATTCTGTTGGCTGCCCTATGCTTAAGAGCAGTTAAGTGAAATAAGCGGGTATTTTTATTGCCTTCCTTCAGAAACAAAGCTCTGGATCTTTGTCTCCAGAAAGTCTCTTCATTAGAAATGATGGAGTGGTATTTAGATAAAAGATCATTTTCAGCCGTCCTAAGATCTTCGGTCAACCCCACCTCTTGGATTCTATCCTGAACATACTTTATTTCAGCTTTGACTTGAATTTTGTTCTTGAATATGTCTCCAAAAAACTCTTTGTTTCGGGATTTAATTTTGGCTTTTATGATGTTGAGCTTTTTGGTGATTCTAAAAAGAGCCTTTCCCTCCACTTCAGAGTTCCACCATTCAGCAATGCAAGCTTCCAAAGAAGGATGAGAGAGCCAAGCTTTTTCAAATCTGAAAGGGAAGTTTCTCTTTGCCGAAAAAGAGTTGGCAGTAAAGGAGATGGGGTAATGGTCTGAACCAAATTTGATAACAGAGGCAAGGGAACAATTATACTTAGAAAGCCAGTCAGCAGAAATTAAAGATCTATCAAGCTTGACTTGAATCAGATCAGCTCTGGTTCTTCTATTGGTCCAGGTGAAATTGATGCCCTAGAAATCCACATCAATGAGAGCTTGGTCGTTAATGAAGTCCATGAGGTCTTGTTTCCCATCAAGTTGTAAGGGGATACCTCCCATCTTCTCTTCATCTTTGAGCGGGGTATTGAAGTCTCCCATAATAATCCGGCTTTGATCAGCAAACTGGAGTCAGTCAACTGCAAGGCTTTTCCAATATTTAGCTCTCCCGGATTTGGTATTAGGTGCATAGACATTAGATAACACCCAGAAAAATTTGTCCTTAATATGCTCAAGCTGAACAGAGATCCTATTAGTAGCAAAGATGATTTCCTTTCCAGTAATGGTTTTTTGGTTCCAAAAAATCGCAGTTCCTCCAGAAGCTCCCTTCGAGTTTGATCCTATGACTCCATTTTCTTTGAAAATTCTAATATTTTCAACTTTTCTTTAGACATCTTGGTTTCCTGAACAAGGACTACATCCGGTTTATGATCTCTGATGATGTTCTGTAACACATCCTACTTATGAGGGGCATTCAACCCTCTAATATTCTAGGATATTATCTTCATACTTTAACTGGGGATAGGGCTGACTCAATGGAACACTGTGTTGCATCAACACAGTTCTTCCAGCTTTCTTGTTCCCTTTGATGTTTTAGGGATGGCCTACCCTGCTTTTTTTTCTGACTTCCAACATCTGCCTTTTTCTTGTTCTTGCTTCTAGTTGAGATTCCTCCATTGAATTCCTCCTTGTACGATTTTCCTTCTCTCGATCCGAATATCTAGAGATTCCCATCCAACAAATCCACACTATGAGAAGGGGTTTTGCAGAAGTTGGGCTTTGGGATTCCATTGGTTAAAAGCGTTAAAGGCTCAGTATCAGAAGGGACTTGAGCTTCATAAAAGTTTTCCTCAGCTAGTTTTGAAAGAGATAGGGCTGGAATGGTCTCTTCCTTCTCCTGACTCACTAATCTAGCCTCCTGGTCCAGAGTGGATTCTTCCTTCTCCTGAATAACAAATCTAGTCTCCTGGTCCTCTGGGTTTTTTGTATTGTTCAACTCAGTTCCTTGCTCTGCTTCTTTAGTTCTCTCTGGTTGGTCATTGGAGCAAACACAATCTTGTTGGTTGTTGCTACTACTCCCATTCCTCTTGGCTTCATTCAAAAGTTCTGTCATATCCTTATTTTGGTTACTCTCAGTTGTTGATGAGTCTCCTTTTTTATTTATCATTTGCCAGGTCTTTTTGTTCTTGTTGTTGCTATCAATCTTGTTTTCCTTGTTTTTCTTGAGTGGGCATGATTTAGCCCAATGCCCCGATTTTTTGCAGTGGAAACAAGCAAATGATAGAGATTCATATTCAATAGCTTGGGACCATTTTCCAAGTTTAGAAATGATGTCTATGGATTGAGGCATATCTATCATTTGATTAACATTTACACAGATGCAAGCAAAGACTAACCTTGATTTAGTCGCCGTCATCGGGTCGATCGACAAGAGTTCTTCGAAGGATTTCACAATACCCTTGAAGACTTCCTCATTCCAATGTTCCAACAGAATACCTGGGAGGCGCGTCCAGACTGGCGCAGAAACAAAGAAGGATTCATCGAGGACAAGATTCAGGGCCCATTTCTGAAGAGCTAGGGATGACTTGCCAAACATCCGAGGGCCTTCGCAGAGAGCTTTATTCATGTCTTCTTCAAAGTTGAAAGCGAAGGTAAAAAACCCTCTAGGCAGTGCTGCCACTCCCACTTGTCCTTAACAAGCCATTTTCTCCTTATGAAATTCCTAACATCATCAATGTTAGGCCTAAAGCTAGAGAATCGTCCTACTAATGTCATAGAAAGGCCAGAAACAGTCATATCAACCACTTTGTCTGGAACAGAAATAGCAAACTATCCAGAGGCAGGGTCTGAAATGTTTGTTACTTCTGGGAGCCCAGATTTAACCAACGGTTTCACTCCAAAGAGTGAAGACCATTTTTTTCCTTTACCTCTGTTTGTTGAAGTATTTGTTGATGATATTATTTTTGGTGGAGATGATAGTTTGTGCAAGTTTACTGATGACATGCAGAATGAGTTTGAAATGTCTATGATCAGTGAGATGAAATTCTTTTTGGGATTGCAAATTACTCAGTTTGATAAAGACAATTTTATATCTCAGTCCAAGCATCTAAAAGAATTGTTGAAGAAGTTTGGTTTAGATGACTCAAAGCCAATTGGTATCCTATGGTGACCAGATATAAGTGGACAAAAGATGATGATTCTTTGAAAGAGAATCAGACCAGATACATATCTATGATTGGTGGATTGCTTTATTTGACATAGACTAGACTAGATATTATGAATGTTGTATGTCTTGTTGCTACATTTCAAGCCAATCCTAAGGAATCTCATGTTGTTGTTGTGAAAATAATTTTTCAAATATTTGAAAGGGACAATTGATTTTGGTTTGTAGTATCCTAAAGATGATGATTTTACCATGAGTTATTTTACTGATGTTGATTGGGCAGGTGATGTTGATGACCGGAGTACTAGTGGTGGTGCATTTTTCTTGGGAAAGAGATTGGCTTCATGGATGAGTAAGAAGTAGAATACTATTTCTTTATCTACTACAGAAGCTAAATACATTGCTACTGCTTGAAATTATACTTAGGTGATGTGGATGAAGTAGATGTTGAAGGATATTAGAGTTATTTATAATGAGCCTACTTCTATATACAGTGATAATTCAAGTGTTGTCAACATTTCTAAGAATATCGTGTTGCATTAAAAGACTAAGCATATATTAATCAAGTTTCATTTCTTGAGAGAAAAGGTGAATGAAAAGGAAGTCAGATTGGAGTATGTGTCTACAAAGGAACAAATTGCAGATATCTTTACTAAGCCTCTACCTAAGGATACTTTTGAGTATCTTAGAGAGAATCTAGGGGTAATTTATCCTGCTGATGAGAACTAAGATGCATTGAGTTGCATCAATCCAATGAATTTCATAGAGATATCTTGTGATCTGGATTGATGTGTATTGGTTGCTACTTAGGGGAGTAGTCAGTGTTGTGGTTCATATGTTCAAATTTGTTAGTTTTGATGTTTAGTTGTGTGGAGAGAGAGTTTGGTTAAAGGGAGAGAGATTTGTGCAATATGTGCCTTTAGCATTGATGTCAAAGGGAGATAGAGAGCTATGTGAAAAACCTACGTTGAGTTGTGTGCATGATCTAAGGGGGAGCTGATTATTTTCTTTCTTTGCATTGATTATTGTTCACATTCATATGTTGCCATCAATGTCAAAGGGGGAGATTGTTGGATATTGTTGAGAAGTTTGCTGGAATGTGTTGTTGTCATTGATGTCAACACATTCCTCTATGTGTTCTAGTGTTACATATAGATTGAGTGAGTTGGCTTGGCCAGTATGTTGCAGATGAGTTGTTGTGGATTAAATGGTTCTGAGATAAGTATCTCAAGTTGATTTAGCTTAAGTTTTAGTTGTTCGCATGATGATTTGATCAAGTTATGAGATCTAGTATTGCGATTAGTTTTTCAATTGTTGGGTGTTGATCAGTGTTCTGGATTTTGCTCCACATTGCTTTGCATTGCAATATCTTGGTTTGCATATTTGGTAGAGTATTTGGGACATTCTAGTGTGTTCTAAATTCAGATGGTTCATGATTTGGAGGTCTGCAAGTAAATATTTTAGTTTAACAATCATTGCAGTTATGTTCTTGAAGTTCAGTACGATGATGATGTTGATTCTAGTAAGTGGTGTTGGTGCGGTTGTTGTTGTGGTAATTCATGATGCTTGTGGATGTTTCTAGATCATTTCCTATTTGTGTTTATGGTCTGCATTGATCGTTGTGCTTGTGGTTGATGATTTTCCTTGATCTGGTGGTGTTCTTCATGTTCTTGGCCGACATGATGATTGTACTGTGTTGTGGATGTCCGAGACATAATTATTTGAGGTGTTTCTTTTTCAAGGTGTTGACTTAGGTCCATATTGTGTCTTAGCCAACATTATTTTGGTCTGCATGTAATATTGTAGCATGTATGGTTATATCTTTGTAATTTGTGATGTGTCTTGAGCCGACCTTGAAAGAAGGTTGATGATATGTATAAATAAAATGTAGTACTCATGTGAGAGATGTATCTGTGTGTGTGAATAATGTATTGATCATTTGGTAGCAGAGAAGAAGAGTGAAGAAGTGTGAAAGAAAAGATTATGTGATATGAGATTAACTGAAATTGTAACTAGGCATGAAGAGTTTCTATTTTATCAGTTTATTATCCTCCCAATGTAATCCGAATATGTTTGTAAGACAGTGATTCTTCTCAAGGGTTGTATCCCTCCTTGTTATGTGTTTTGAGCAGTGAGCATTAGGCAGTGTGTGTGAATGCATGTGTATTCCTCATTATAATATTTCATATACTTCTAACAGGGTATCATCATATTGTGGGTAGGTTCCGATCGTGGTTTTTCCCTTAACAGGATTTTCCACGTCAAAAATCTTGATGTTATGTGCGTTATCAATGTGGTGTTGATTTGTGCTTTAACTATCAATTATTAGATCTGAAATTGTGTTTGAGTTGAGTAAAGTTTTTGAGAAAACTGATTCACACCCCCCCCCCTTTTCTTAGTTTTCTTCCTTGTTGCCAACAAGATACCAATTTTTTTTGCAAGAAGCATGATATAAAGATTATGTATATGTATTATTTTGTATTGTAATATTTACATCTATACATACCAGTTATGGTCCCCTTTTCATTGTTTTTTAGAATATCAAAATGGTTTCTATCAAAATTAGCAAAAAATATTTTGAAACTTTAAAAAGAAAATGAAAATATTCATTTCATGGTGGCACAAGGTAGTAGAAGGTCACATTTTCAAGCCTGGGGTTGTCCCCTCCATCATCTTCTTCATCAGTGTCCTTGTCCATTTCTAGCAGCTCCCTCTCCCTAGGAACATCATTGCCATCGCTATATAGTATCCAATTATGCACCAAGAACTAAAAGCCCTCTAGCCATTCTACATCAAATGTAGGTTCCTCTTTAGTCACCTTTTTGAGGAATTTGAAGGCATGTTTGCAATGAGCTTAGTGGTCCTCAGGAGAGTAGCTTCTAAAAATTTCCATGAAAGGCCACCTTGGCACTACTACATCCTCTACATAATCCTTCAAGTTTGTTGCAGGTAGGTATGTTACACCCATATTGTGCCACTTCAAGAATTTGGTCTAGCCCACCAGTAAGTTCATTCCCAAATAAACCATGAGTCATCCTCATAATTGCATATTTAAGAGCCTCTACTTGTCAAACAAAGACCCCATGAAACAAGACACAATATCAATATTTACCCTATATCAATCCTCACTAATTAGGAAGTTGTCACCAAGAATCCACGTCACTATAGATTACACCAATTCATTGTTTGTGTTGAGTAATCATTCAAGTTGCATGTCCAATATGGTGCCAAAACAATCTCTCTGTCCCTTGCTCGTAGTTAACCTAATTGGTGTATCCATCCCTTTCTAAGCTTGCAAGCTATACTAACATGTTTTTCTACACCAACTAAATTAATAAGTTTGGGTTGATGCAATTAATAGAGTAATTGCCTTTTATAGACAATTATTTCCCTCTGTGCATATGTGAATAGTTATGTGTATGCACCTTTAAGGTTAATGATCATTCTCTATAAATAATTTCAAGTATTGAGGTAGCACGCTTCATGCTTTTTGTATTTAGTAAGTATTTAATAAATGTTCTTTTAAATAATAGAAAGGATAATACTATGGCAACTTGCTTTTTCAAGCCAAGTTCAAATTAATGCATTTATTTCACTTATTTACAGCACAAGATTTAACTTGATTTGGTTGAAGATCTTGATTGATATGTCAGGAATTCTTGTACCACTATTAGTCGTATCATTTGTTTTGTGATGGTGCCCATGAGATCATTCATCATGACATAATTAACATTTTCTCAATGTGAAGAGAAAAAGGGGCACATGTCATCCTTAAGTGAAAAATCTAAAGGTACCCTTGCTACCACTTTGGTTTCCAACATGGCAGCCTAGTTTTATTATCAATGGAATTAAAAGATGAAATAAATGAGCAAAGCTCAAAGGATAAAATATATAATATATTCAATATTCAAGTGATGTGAATAACTCTACCAGGGCTATAGATGCATGTCGTGCAATAGAGCTATGTTTGTTGGAAACCAAAGTGATATCCTTGTCTAGGCTATGGAAATCTGACTGGCAGCAAGGCTCGATACAATTGGCTATGAGGGATAACCAAATTACATAGCTTAATATGGATATGTCCTTCTTCAACTTGTGAAAAGGGTAAAGCATAAAACACAAAGAAAACACAATCAATTCACTCCTCCCCTTAACAAATGTATAGACTCTTTGTAGTGTTGAATTCCTAATGTAGAGATTCTTATCTTTAGTAAATTAGTCTAAATGCCTAGTTATAAATTGGATATTTAAATTCATTATTCTTTTATATTTCTCTCAAGAGGATAGATAGGTCTATATTATAATTGTTGTAATCGGGACATAATAGTGACCATCATTGAATGCATTTTGAATATTGTCCATGTCTCTTCTTGTCATTCTCGTGGTTTATTACCTTACCATATTTTGGGTTCATTGGAAGTACTGCTTTGTGCCACCTATGCATGTCTTCAAAAATGTGAAAAATTCAAATATATTTTGATTTGTGTTTGCAAAATGTGGGCCATAGTAATGAGGTTTCTTCTGGCTCAAAGTTAAAATCAAGATGGGCATGATTTTTTATTAATTTAATTTATTGGTTCCCCAAACATTGGCATTTTAACCTATAGATTTAAAAAACCCAAAGTAAAAATAGAATGCAAAACACGCTAATAATCATCAAGAGACCAAGGAGATGAACAAAAAAATAATATTGTGAACCATCATCAACAACCAGTCAAAGAAATCTATAATGGAACATCAAGGTCATTTCAAATTTGGTCTGTGAAACAGAGTTTCTGGATTCACCCTCTGCAAGTGAAGGTCCCCTATGAGTTTCCAAAAGATGTATAATCCTTTTACTATAATTAGATTGAGTTGTGCTTCAATCTTATGAAAATATGATCCTCATGGCCTTAATCTTCTCTCTTGGGTGCAAGACTATTTGAAAATATTTCTTGTTGGGTTTTTCCCAATGGAGGCTCCATGGAAAATCAAAGAGAAGATGATGAGAAATTCTAAATAATTTTTTCCTCCAAGAAATTTAAGTTTAGAAGAGGGTGCCCCATGGAAGGCCCCACTTGAAATATGTGTCGAAAGCTTGAACAAGTCTTGTGGAAGTCTTGTGGAAGTCTAAGATCAAATCATAAGATATAGCCCAAGAATCAAAATGTTGCACATCCCAAACACATGTCCGCCCATCAAGGTTATGAGATGTATTTGAAAAGCCATGATGGAAAGTGCCACTTGTCAGCCAAATGAAGATTTCACAAGTCCATGACTCAAAAGTGAAAGATAGGCATGCAATTGGCTAGTTTTAAAACAAAATTAATCTAAACACACAACAGATCAGAAGCAAAATTAGTTGTCAAGGGTTCTACAAGAAAAAATTGCATGACGAAGCCATTGGCTTTAAATGATTAAAAATTCAAGTGGTTCTCATGCTTGGAGTCAAGGGAATATAATAACAAAAAAATAATTTATGCGAGGATAGTTACAATGATCACCATGATTTGATGAACATGCAACTATGCAGAGGGGAATTCAATTGCAAAAATCATTCTATTTTTAATGAATGATCTCTTTAAAACCCTACAAGCATTCTTTTAATGGGGGTTTAACACTTTGAAAAAAGAATATTGTAATACTCTTTAGAGTGAAAAATTGAAAGAATGTTTTTGAATCCTGTAATTTGCATCTATGATCTAACCTGAGCATGTTTGTTCTTAGGTTGGGCATTAAACTATGTCTTTGTTCACCTTTTTCTTGTTTTGCTTAATTTTACATGCTCTCTGTTGGTCTTATTTAGAAGTAGTTATTACATACTCATTTCGGTTTCTCCATTTTTTGTTAAATTTATGAAAGATGGATCATGTATAATATTTTACTCTTCCATTTTTATTAGATTATAAGTTAGATTATGCCATTAGGAAATGATATTTTAAGAATAGCCAATTATTGTGGGGATTTCAAAGAATCGGATTGTTTTCCATCGAGCCTTGGCAGGTGCTACTTATAGGAGGATATGAAAGATATGCCCTATGTCTAAGTTACTTTATACATTTCATTATCCTCTCAACAATGAATATTTGTGGTGTGATGTGTTCACCTCTAGGAATTAGTGTTTCTTTGTGATATTCACAATAAGGGAATTAAAGTGTTGTAAAAGTTCTACTTCTAGCATATCGCTTTTAGTTTTTCCTATTATTTTTCCTCCTCCCTTTTCCCTTCCCCCTTTAGAATGAAGAGTCAACTTCTAAAATCTTGAAGTTTCTTTCACTGGTTGTAAAATTAATCAAATGTCCCACGTCTGTGAAACTTCAGAACAACCCTTCAAAGGTGCAAACCTTTTGCGGATCAACAACTCATATATAGACAATGAATTGAAACTAGTAAGAAAAGCTCATCTAGCTTGTAGAGGAAAGGTATGGCTCCATACCTACACCATTAAAGAGATAAGAGCCAATTTCCTCACACCAATTAGGAGAAGGAATGATGAGGCATAAATAATGTCATTCTCATTTCATGATTTAATCAAAGACTTTTGTTATATTTTGATATTCTGATGATAATTAACACTTAAGAACTAATTGTAGACACCCAAAAATGGTCAACGCTTGCGAAGTCATACTTTAACATTTGCGCATCGCCTCATTTTAGGTTTTTGCGTCGCATTAACATTTCTCCTATGTCACGCACTTGGTTTTTTATCATTTGCGAACATCGAGTCATTCTTCTACATTCTTCAATCATCTCGT
Source organism: Cryptomeria japonica (assembly GCF_030272615.1). Lineage (NCBI taxonomy): Eukaryota > Viridiplantae > Streptophyta > Pinopsida > Cupressales > Cupressaceae > Cryptomeria > Cryptomeria japonica. The sequence continues at coordinate 545,944,113 of NC_081405.1, forward strand.
CCTCGAATTTGGTCTTGTCGATAACATTATCCAATCATGATTTTGGTTAATTTTACCCTGTCGCATCAATGTGCGTATTCATTTGTCATCATTTTGGACATCGTCAATCTTAATTAGGGTTTTGTCCTCCTATCAATCTTGCGATCGATTTGTCATCAATCATTGTCCTTCTATCAATCTTATCAATCTTATCATCAATCTTATCATTTTGGACATCGTCAATCCTGATTAGGGTTTTTGTCCTCTTATCAATCTTGTTGATTTATCATCAATCCTTCAATCTTGTCATTTTACGATCGATTTGTCATCGATCGTTGTCTTGTTCATTTTTGTCATTTGGCGATCAATTTGTCATTGATCGTGGTCGTTATCAACCTTGTCATCTTGCAATCTATTTTATCGTCGATCCTCGTCCTTTTGTTAATCTTGTCATTTTGCGACCGATTTGTCATCGATCGTTGTCTGTCCCAAGTATGTCAATTTGGATCAATTTGTCAATTGGCGCATTTATCAATCAAACCATTTTGTCGCATTGGTCATTTATCAATTCAAAATCATGACATTAATTATCTTTAATCAAGACCTAACTTTCATTTTCGCATTTCTAATTCGTCTTCTAGGGTTTTATGATTTAGTCATTTAACCTAATTCGCCATTTCTTCCTCTAGGATTACTAAATTATTTATTAATCCTAAGTCTTCTTATTACAATTAAATCTTTATTTAATTGGCTAATTATTCTTCTTTGTGAATTGATTAATAAATGAAAAATTATTAATTAATTCACTAATTCCTAAATCCTATTTTTCATCAATTTCTAATTCCAATTTCCTAATTTGTCATCAATTTCATTTTGCTAATTTTCAAATTTCTAATTCCTTTTCCCTCCTAATTCATCTCCTAATTCTATGGGAGTGGCATTTCAATTTGTCATGAAATTGTCATAATTGATTAATCAATCAATTTTGACATGAAATGTGTCATAATCAATCAATCAAAATTGTGCATGGAAATGCATAATTGGTCATAATTGACATATTGATTTGCAATTTCCATTTGAATTGCATCATGCCAATTTTGTCACTTCTCTAATTTCTCTATAAATTGGATAATTTTTCTTCAATCAGCCCCTTCAATCACTTCATGAATTCCGAATTGCTATCAAACTACCAAATTTTCGTTCTAGTACTCTTGAGCTTTTTTGCTTTCAATTGTGAGAGCACTTGTAGGTGAGATCCACAAACCCATTGAAGAGGAAAGAACAACAATGGAGCCGTATGGAAGGAGTATTCAATCTTACATCTGGTTTGCATAATTTTTTCTTTTGAATGCTTCATTTTTATACCTCTATTGAATGTACTTTGGAATTAGGTTCATTTCAATGAGTTTTCTTATGATTGAGCTATCATGTTTAATGTTTTGATTTGATCTACTTATCTTGTGATGATTCCTAATTTCTACGCTACATTAAATGGTGGACCCGACGTGAATACTAACCTTCTAACCATCTTACTGTGTTTTGGAGTGCTTCTAAGCTGATTTGCAGGTCAAAAACTCAAAAATAGAGCCGTACAGTGCATTCTGGACACATCTTGCGCCTGTGTGAAGCATCTTGCACCTGTGTTGAAGAGTCTTGCGCCTGTGTCAATACATTCTGCGCTTGTGTTTGACAACCTGCGCTTGTGTTTGACAACCTGCGCTTGTGTCCTATCTTCTGCGCCTGTGTAAAGTCCAGATCAGAGGGTAAAAAAATGCAGTTTACTTGAAATTTTTGATGTTTTTTGCTTTCTGTTTTCTATGCTTTGGATTTTGGTACTGATTATTTGTGCAGGATCTTGGCATACGCATGACAAAGACTAAAAATCAAATTACTAACATGTGGTATGCAGATTCGATGGTCAAAGACTACAAATCAAACTTCTGACATGTGTTTTGCAGGTTGCCTTGGAGAAACAACCAAATTGTGTGTTTGAGTTTTTAATTAGGCACTTAGTGAATTTTTTTAAGTAGGTGGAAATGAACTCTTGTTTGCTTTGTTTGTCAAGTATGACATTGGAGTAGGAGAGTATGCTCTCATCCTTTATAGGGTGATCAGAAATCCAGACCTTCAATACCATGCTTGTGTTGTTGATTGCTTGTCTCCATTAGAGGGCCTGCCTTCCCGACCACTTTGCTTTAGCAAGCGAGTGATAATCGTGCGAAGGGGACGACCCGAAGTGAGTACGGCTAGAATTCCTTGGCATTCTAACTCACTATAAAAAAATACCCGATGAGTGAAAGCTTTGAAGGAAGTGTTACGTGGGAATTGCAGTTACTTGGGAAGTGATGACCCTTGGACTCTTTCTCATATCAACATCTAAGTAGGGCCTCTTGGTCTAAATCGTGCTTGCGCGACTAAATTTGTTTGGTATCTTGATGGGCTTAATGTCTCAATCATGCTTGCATGACATCAAGGAGTAATGCTTAACAGAAATCCTTACTACATACCTTGTTTTTAGAGGCCAAAAACCCTTCTAGTTGCTTGAGAAGGACAAATTCGGATACTTGGAAGAGATACTAAGTTCGCCATGGGGAGATTCCATGGGGACTGATGCTTGGCTGCCCTGAGAAGTGAGTGTCGTGGAGGGGAGCCCGTGGGGTCAAGCATCTATGTATTCTCCTTGAATCCCATAATGAGTCTACCTCTCAAGTACCTAATGTCTTTGCCTACCCTAGGGAATGTGGAAATGAGCATGATTGTCTTGAGTCTAAGTTATAACATCTTGTATTCTTTGATTGTCAAAAGTTGAATACCATTTCAAGAACAAACACATTGATCAAACATAAGATTTAAACACCAAAGACATTCATCCAACAAACATTCAACAAGATTCAAAGATCATACTTCAAGCATGGTTGTCCAACATTGGTCAAAAACTTGTCTCAACTCTTATGTCACTTACGTTTAGGTTCATCCTAGGTTGCATTTAGCAAAGTCATTATCAAGTATCAAAGTTAGGATTCACCTAAGTCATACTTCTTTTGCATATCAATAAAAGTCATCCATTTACATGAGTCCTCTTGCATAAGAGTAATATCATTTCATAATTAAACCTTAGGTTTCATCTTAGGTTGACATTGTCATACATTGGCATTTGCATATCCCAAGTCTCTTCATTAAACCTAAGTCTTTATCATATCATATTAAGATCATTTGCATATTAATTATCCTTTTGCATATAGTATCAAACCTAAGTCTTGTCATACTTGAGCAATTCAAATCTTTGGTAAACCCTAAGTCATTGTTAAGAAGTCTAGACCTCATCAAGTCTTTTGTCCTTTTTGTCACCAATATCATTTCATCAAACCTAGCTTAGTATCCAAGCATATAGGTGAGACATTGTCAATTTGTCCTTTTGTCACTTGGTCTTTTTGTCCTTTGAGGCCTAGGCATCATTTCAATTTCCTAAGGGTCCATCTCTTAGATTTGCATTTCAAAAGTTTGTCGAAATCTTCAAAAACAACCAAAAACATAGATTGCATTTTCATATATTTAGTTTGCATTTAGTTGCATATCATACATTATCCTTGAAAATTTCCAAAAAAAATTGCATTTGCATAAGTGACATGCCAGTTGAGACAAGATCAAGATCTAAAAAGATGAGTGAACCAATGTATCAATCCATGGATAACATAGTAAATTCGCAGTGTCAAACCAGTCAAACAGTGCAAGTTGAAGGTTCATCAAACACATCTCTACCACCATATGGAATGGTTCAACTTGGACCACCTCCATTATATGAACCAGTATTTGTACCCATGAAACCAGGACATGGGAGTGTTCCACCAACTCCAAGAGGAAGTGCACCTTTTAATTGGGATCAACCAAATTTGCAACATGACATTCGAACTCAAACACTGTATGAAGATCAAACTCTTTCACAAGGATTCGGTTCAGACCAAGGTATTCAACAAGAAACGAATCCAAATGTCCAACCAGATTCTTCATCTGATTCTGATGCTTCTGATGAGGTTGACATGTTCCTTCAAGATCCAAAGGTAATAAAAAGGATGGATAAATTCTTGAGCAAAGTCTTTAAAACGTATCCTCAAAAGTATCTTCACATGATGAGTGATATGGTTCCCTTAAATGAACCAATTAATGTACAAACACAACAAGGCAGTGAGCCATTAAGTTTCTCTTCGCATCTTAATGAAGAAAATGTTCAACAAGAGCTTCAACCTACATTGATGAGTAAACGTGTGTCAAAGGCATTAACAGTGACTATTCCTCAAAAGTCGTTGTTTGAGACGATAAATAATCCATTATTCAATACAATGCCTGCAATACAAGATCAAATGAAAACTATGCAAATATCGACAATGGTTCCTCAACAAGAAGTGGTTCCTCATATGCATAAAATTGGACCAACATCTAAGATACAAGAAAATTTCACAACTGGAATGCCTAATGTTAATAATGTTCAAAGCACTTCCATGATGCAACAAAGTTCTTATGTATCTTTGTCAAACACTATTGTGACAAATCCTTCGATAATGGCTACACAAAGAGCTATGGATAGTGGTGTGCACTATCAGCAATTGTTGCAACAATTGAGTAATACACAGAAGGTACGATCGAATGTGCAAACAAATGAAGTGCAACAACAACAATGTCGCATTCGACAAGAAATTGCAGCGCCTTCGGCACCATTACAAGTTAACACAAACTTGCACCCATCACAAGCGATTGGACAAACAACACAGCAAGTTAATGTAAGTGCTATACCCCATCCTAAGGAGAAGCAACGAAAATCATCTAAACAAGCTTTTTTACAAATGATTGGATATACACCACGACAACAATTGGCACAAAGTCAACAAATTCCAATTCATCAACACCAACAATATGTGCCGCAATATGTGCCAAGACAAACAAGTTATCCTACTTCACAACCGCAAGTGGCACCTATGCAATATCAACAGCCTACTCAATTGCAATATCAACCTAGGCTCCAAGAAGCACAACAACAAAGTCAGTATCAAGGCATAGCACAACCGCAACAACAAGAGAAGTATCAAGAACTTTATATGCAGGAGACGCCAAAAACGGCCATTGCGGAGTATCAACAGCCAATCGGAAATGCGATATATCAACAAAGAATACCAACTGGGATTAATGATGAACCTCTACAATCTGATACAATTGCACAACAACTTGAGATGTTGCGATGAAAAGTTGACGCATTAGAAACTAAAGGAACAAAGAAGTTGTATACAGATCAAGATTTATGTCCTAATCCCTTTGACAAGAGTGTATACATGCCTCCATTCCCTAAGCATTTTGAGGCACCCCACTTTCAGAAATATAGAGGGAATGGCAATCCAAGAGATCATATTCGAGCATTTTACGCGGCATGCACAGAAATAAACTATGAGGACACATATTTAATGCGATTATTTGCACGAAGTCTCACTGGACAAGCTATGGATTGGTATTCTCATCTGCCAGGAAATATAAAGACTTGGTCAGAACTGGCGCAAAAGTTTATATCTCATTTCGCGTTCAACATCGACAGTGATGTGACTATGTCGGATTTATGCAATACCAAACAAAAGCAAGGTGAACCATTAGTGACCTTTTTGCAACGATGGCGAAGTTTGTATAGTCGTTCTTCTCTCGATATACCTGAAGAACAGCAAGTGAATCTGTTTATCCAGAATCTAGTCCCAGAAATGATGTATGAGCTAAAATTGAAAAGTCCTAGTACTATAGAAAAACTCATTAAGAAAGGAATGAATATTGAAGCAACTCTTGTAGCTAAAGGAATTATCAAGCTCAATAAGGACAATGACAACACAAATTATTCAGGGGATAGAAACAGATTTTGGTATAAGAACAAGAACGTCACTAATGATGGTGTTGTTGATACGAGAGTGGTGAATGCAAATCAACCCCCATTCACAATCAAGAAGTTGAGTGTTCCTAATGTGTCGACTATGGAACAAAATCAAGCACCTAGGAATAATGTTACTCAACAGTCGCAATATCCACAGCATACTCAACAGTCGCAATATCCACAGCATGCTCAACAGTCACAATATCAACAACACACTCAACAGCCGCAATATCAACCGCATGCTCAACAGCTACAATATCAACAACATGCTCAACAACAGTATGCTCAACAATGTAATCAACAACAAGGCCAACAACAAAATCAACAACGCAAACCCTTCCGATCACGGGATGGGCCTCCTCGATAGTTTACACCATTGGGAGAGCCTATCGAATCAGTCATGAAGCAATTAATACAAGCGAAGTTTATCAAACTACCAGATATTAAGGCAGAACCAGCGGAAAAACCGCATTGGTGGAATGATAATGCGTACTGTGAATATCATCGGTCTAAAGGACATAAAACCGCTTCATGTTTTCAATTAAAACATATGATTCAAGATTTATTGGAACAAGGAGTAATTGAGATAGATCCAACCCATCCGACCTCTAATACTGATCATACTATTTTCAAAACTCCTTTGCTTGATCATGACAAGGGTAAAGCGTCTTCTTCCAATTCTGCTCAAACGGCCAATTATGCAAATATCGGTTATCACAATGTCATTAATTGTTTTCATGCGTCAAATGAGTATGTGTCTACCTTGAGAATAAAAGGACAAGATCCTTCTTGTGCGGTCACCACTCGGTGATCCAAAATAGTCGTGAAGGGAGCTCCTGCAGCTCCTCCCAAACCAGTGCCTGCGAGTCAGTATAATCTTTTGGATCATCTAGGAAAAACACCTGCACAAATATCCATCCTAGAGTTGTTGAAAATGTCTCCCATGCATCGTGCAGTCCTAGATAAAGCCTTGACTGAGTCCACTATCCCAACAGATATTGATGTTGACCAATTTCAAGCGCGGATTGGACATTTAGCCGTTTCCCGAAGTGTTGCATTTTCTGATAGTGACATCTCACCTGACAAACTTCCCCATAATGACCCTTTGCACCTAGAAGTCTTTGTCCACAATTGCAAAATCCGACGAGTCTTGATAGATGGCGGAGCGGGTCTTAATATCTGCACCTTAAGAGTGGTCATTGGCCTCGGATATTCAGAAAATGACATTGATGCTTCCAAAAGGATAACAATCAAAGCCTATGATGATGTTGAGCGCCCATCCAAAGGGATAATTGTATTGCCCATTAGAGTTGGTCCAGTGACGGAAAATACTTTCCTACAAGTCCTAGACCTTGATCTCCCTTATAATATGATCCTTGGCCGTCCGTGGATCCATGCCATGAAAGCAGTTCCGTCCACTTATCATCAATGTCTAAAATATCCTTACAACGAAACTGAGATAACCATTCCAGGAGATCCTAATCCATTCCAGTTTTGTGCTACCCTAAGAGACACTCCTTAGCGGCACGTACCAGTCAATACAGAAGCCAAATCAGACAGTTATGTGGATCCCAATGCATTGTTGGATGCTGTTAAAGGAAAACTGAAGATACAAGACCAAGGGTGTGGAGAATATTCAATGGACCAAACATTCCTCATTGGGAATTTGCCAATATCTCCAAAGTCATATGGAAAACCGCATTTATTGCAAAAGGAACCCAAGGTCGTTATTCAATATCAGCCTCCCACTACATTTGCAAGATGGGGAGAACTTGACAAAGAAACTATAAATGATGATGCCATAGATTGGCTCTACAAGGATCCAACTGAAACTCCACCTGTCAAGTTGCCAGTGGAATTATATGGCAAAGGATTTACTATGCTGCAGAAGAAAGGATATGATGGCTGCAGTGGCTTAGGCTTGAAAAACAATGGAAGGATAGAACCCATCATACCTGAGAGGCGACCCCCGACTTTAGGGTTAGGTTTTGTACCGTTACGAATTGGATCCACATCTACCAAAAGGTCCACGTGTTGAAAAGGGCGTGATTCTGATGATGAAATAACACCTGAGGCTACCCAACCCGAGACTGATTCTAATGAATGGGAGTGGAGTTCTTTTTCTTCCAGCTCCTATGCCCTTGACAATATCTTCATTGACCCTGATAACTTGCCTATGGAGGATAAACATGAAATAACTCCTCTTCCTAAAACCTGTCCTCAGGCTTGGATCGAGTCATTTTGGGATCCCAGCTCTGAATCCGACACAAGCAGTTCGGATAGTGACACCACAGACATTCACATTTTTACCATATCAGCCCATTCTATCCTTACAATCGATGATGACATGCCCCTCATATATCCCCAACTTATCCAATATGACCAACAAGAACCGCTCACGTTGGACTATTTTCAGAATGACAAAGCAATTGCAGAGTTCCTGGGACTACGGGAAGGTATACCACAAGGCGACCATAAGGCAGGCTTTGCTATTGACCTGGATTCAACGGCATATTTTGGGGAGTCAACTCCCTCTTCCAGTCATGAAAAAGAAAAAGAAAAAGAAAAAGAAAAAAATCAAAAGAATAGATCTTTGAGTGAAAACCGTAAGGCGCTCTCTGATCGTACAAAAGTAAAAATAAAAGACGGACCTGCGGGTGAAAACCTTTCTGGGGCGCCCAAAGGTGGAAGAGTGGACGTACCCCTATCAACTCAGGACAAATCCACATTGTTGGTAGAGATGACCGAGGAAATCAATTTGGGTACACCTGATAACCCTAAGGTCATTCACTTTGCTGCCTCCTTATCAAAATAGGAGAAGATTGATTTTATTAATTTCTTTCTGGAGAAGAAGATCAGCTTTGCGTGGTCTTATGCAGATATGCCTGGCCTCGATCCAGAGTTAGTCCTTCATCATTTTCCACTGAAACCAGGTGCTAAGCCTGTCAAACAAAAACTTAGAAAAATGCATCCTCAAGTGGCTCTTTTGGTCAAAGTGGAATTAAAAAAATTGCTAGATGTGGGCTTCATTAGACCCATTGATTATGCAGATTGGATTTCAAATCTAGTACCAGTTAGCAAAGTAACTGGGGGCATCCGCATCTGCACAGATTTTAGGGACCTGAATAAAGCATGTCCTAAGGACGATTTTCCATTGCCAAATATAGACATCATAGTGGACATGACAGCTGGTTATGAGATGCTTTCATTAATGGATGGTTTCTCTGGCTACAATCAAATCCGCATTGCACCCGAAGATCAGCATATGACTGCATTCACCTGTGCTTGGGGCACCTATTGTTGGAATGTGATGCCCTTTGGCCTCAAAAATGCCGGTGCAACATATCAAAGAGCAATGACAACAATTTTTCATGATTTCATGCACACTTTGATGGAGGATTATGTTGATGACTTGTTGTGCAAATCTGTCACCAGAGATAGTCATCTAGCCATCTTGGGCCCAATCTTTGACAGAATGGAGACCTACAAACTCAGGCTCAATCCAAAAAAGTGTGTCTTTGGTGTTACAGCTGGAAAGTTTCTTGGATATATTGTTTCCCACCGAGGCATTGAGGTCGACCCCACCAAGGTCAAAGCAATCATGGATATGCCTCCACCTTCCAACCTTCGGCAATTAAGAAGTCTGCAAGGCAAGCTCCAGTCAATCCGTCGTTTCATAGCTCAGTTGGCTGACAAATGTCATCCATTCCAACATCTATTGCACAAAGGTGTCGCTTTTAAATGGACTGAGCAATGCCAATCAGCCTTTCAAGCTCTTAAAGACTATTTGTTGTCACCGCCTATCCTAATGCCTCCTATTGAAGGCAAGCCATTCTTATTGTACATCTCTGCAACTGAAACAGCATTAGGAGTTCTTTTGGCTCAACAAGATGAGAATGGCAAAGAAAGAGCTATTTACTATATCAGCCGGACACTGGTAGGCTATGAGCTAAATTATTCAACTATTGAGAGGGCATGCTTAGCAGTGGTATTTGCAACACAAAAGCTCCGACATTATATGCTAAGCCATCAAACATTGTTGATTGCCAAAATTGATCCTTTAAAATATTTGCTCAGCCGAGCAGCTTTGACAGGTCGCCTAGCAAAATGGGTCATGATTCTCAGTGAATTTGACATTGAGTATATGGAGCGAAAGGCGATAAAAGGACAAGTCATAGCAGATCAACTAGCAGATGCTCCTATTTCAGACGATCATCCCATGTTGACTGATTTCCCAGATGAATCAGTCTTTGCTCTCACACCATCCAATGAATGGAAGTTATACTTTGATGGGTCCCACACCAAGTTCGGATCCGGCGCAGGCATTTTGTTTGTCACCCCTCAAGGTGATGCTATTCCAAAGTCATACAGAATAACTTTCTAATGTACCAATAACATTGCAGAATACGAAGCATTGGTTACAGGACTCCGAGTGGCAGTTCACTGGAACATCAAGCATTTGCAAGTCTATGGAGATTCTCAATTAGTCATCCGACAAGTCAATGATGACTACGAAACAAAGGATGAAAAGCTTATTCCTTATAAGCACATGGTAGACTTCTTTAAGACCAAATTCACAGCTATCCATTTCAGTCAAGTGCCAAGAATACAAAACAAGTCGGCAGATGCAATGGCTACGATTGCTTCCATGATAAATATGCCTCATAATATGGACAAGTGTGAATTCCTGGTCGAACAATTGCTAGTCCCCTCTTTTGACATTCCGACTGCTGATGTGATGTGCGTTCTTGTTGGTCCCAATTCCCCTTGGTACAATGATATATATCAGTATTTGAAATCTCAGACTTTACCACCTAACCTTTCCGCTAACCAACGCCGAGCCTTTATTCGACAAACATCCAAATATGTCATCATCGCCGACACCCTTTACCGTCGTTCTTTTGACCATACCCTCCTCAGGTGTTTGGATTCTGATGAAGCACAAACGGATTTACATGAGGTTCACGATGGTATATGTGGGGGCCATTTCAATGGTCTTAGACTAACCAAAAAGTTGATTCATGCTGGGTATTACTGGCCCACTTTGGAAAAAGATGTTCATGAATTTGTTAAAAAGTGCTACAAGTGCCAGATTCATGGAGATTATATTCATGCACCAGCTCAAGAGCTTCATTCTGTTATATCTCCATGGCCCTTTTCTCAGTGGGGTTTGGATCTTATCGGCAAGATTCAGCCAACATCTGCAAATGGACACAAGTTCATTATTACAGCTACAGAATATTTTACAAAATGGATTGAAGCCATCCCCATGACCTATATCACTGGTGTCCAAATTTCAAAATTCTTGCTAAATTATATCATATGCAGATATGGGGTTCCCCTTGCCATAGTCACAGATAATGGTCGACCCTTCAAGAATAAAGATGTTAAAGAGCTTTGTGAAAAATTTCATATTCAACACCGTTTTTCTAGCCCATACTATCCACAGGGTAACGGTCAAGCTGAAGCATCAAATAAAACCATTATCAAGATCCTGAAGAAAGTTGTCAATGACGCTGGTCGAGATTGGCACGTACAGTTAAATCCAGCACTGTGGGCCTATCGCACTTCTATCCGCACACCTACTGGCGCAACACCTTATTCCTTGGTGTATGGTGCGGAAGCCATCTTACCTTTGGAAGTTGAGATTCCTTCCTTGAGAGTTTCCTTGCAACACCTGATTGATGATGAGAGACACAGAGTCTCTCGGCTGCATCAGCTTGAGATGTTAGATGAAAAACGTCAGACAGCTCTGACACATTTGCAAGCATACCAAAACCGTCTCCGTCGCTCTTATAATAAGAAGGTCAAAGGGCGACACTTTGAAGTGGGAGACCTGGTTTTAAAGGCAAATCCCAAGAATGCACAGTCTACTGACATCATCAAGGGCAAGTTTGAACCCAATTGGGTTGGGCCTTTCATAGTAACTGCAGCCTATGGCTCGGGGGCATATCAGCTTGCGACTCCCGAAGGTGAACCTTTGTCTGATCCTATCAATAGCATGCATCTTCGCAAGTACTGGGCATAGTTTGCTGTCAAATTTTTCTTCAAATATGATCCTGAAAAAATACAAAAAAATGAAAAAAGCAAAAAAAAATGAAAAAATGAAAAAAGCAAAAAAATACAAAAAAAAATGAAAAAAGCAAAAAAGCAAAAAAATAAATGATTCGCCCTCTAGTGAAAACCTGGCAAACAGGCGCTTTGGGCAAGTACCATGGTGAAAACCTGGCAATCAGGCGCCATGAGTAATGAGATTATTGCTCTGTCATCTATCATGACTTCTAGATATGCTTTCTCTTGACCACTTTGTCATGCCTATCTTGATCTCGACCTAATGTTCTATTCCAAGTCTGTTATTGGTCAACATCGTTGTCTTGTCTACTCTAGTTTCTTGTACATATGTGTTGGTCCTAGTCTATGTGTCTTTCAAATGCACATTAGGTGCCTTCCCCTTGTCATGATCGGTCACTGGAGCTTTTGAATCGAAAAATGTCCTGAAAAAATCCATAAAAATCGAATAATGTCCTAAAAAAATCCATAAAAATCAAATAATGTCCTGAAAAAATCCATAAAAATCGAATAATGTCCTGAAAAAATCCATAAAAATCGAATAATGTCCTGAAAAAATCCATAAAAATTGAAAAAAGTCCTGAAAAAAGTCATAAAAATCAAATAAAGTCCTGAAAAAGAATGAACCCAAAAAAATTTGTAAAATTCCAAAAAAACCAAAAGCATGCATTTTTGCAATAAAGTATTCCCTTTATGCATAGACAAATCACTGAGCATTCATCCAACGACACTCGCAATCAATCCAACATTGTGCTTTAATGAAATCATGCTTTAACCAGATGAACTTTTCAATCAAAATCAAACGTTCAAACTGATCACAATTGTCATACAATCGAATATCAGTATCAAAATCATTTGTCCTTTATTACTACTATCATGGGTCTTATACAGGATGTGGTATACTCGAAACCAGACTGTGTCCTGTCTTAAACGGGGTACCACATGTCCTGAAACCAAACAGCATGATCGTCCTATCAGCACTTTCAACTTTTGACAATGAAGATCAAGATGTTTGTTTGATTTGCTTGAATTTGTGCATCTTATCTTTTTATTGATTTATCTTCGATCATGTTCCTATGTTGCTCGATGATGTCACTAAGTGATTTAGAGTGACCGGGATGGCTCATGGTCTCTTTCTTTTTTGATTGTGATTGTCGTTTGTCTGTGATGTGTCTGTCTTTTGCAAAAAAAAAGGGTTGCATTTCAGCTCTGGCCTTCAATGCCATGATGCTACGCATCCATTTTGCTAAATAAAAATAAAGGTTCTCACCTACAAAGTGCATTACTGAAAGCAAGCTTTCATCATCTCTAACTGTCTTCTATCTCATTTTTTTTTTTTACTAACACTTCTTCCGTCCGGTCGGATAGTCAGTTCGGTCTAGTGCTCCGATATCCACTCCTCATATGCTGCATCCTGCATCCATTTGGTTAGTACATTTGCATTCCATCACGTATATTGCATCAAGCATTTTGTCCATTTCATTTCATAAATCCATAAAAAATACATAAAAATACATCCATACATGTTCATACAAAGTGCATAAGTCATCCATACATAGAAAAATAGCTACAAGTCATAACATATAGCATCGAATCATATCGATGCATTTCATATCATAATAAAATCGGAGTACAAAATCGGACTGTCTGTCCTCAGTATGGCCCGCAGGCTGACTACAACATATCAAACTACATATGTCCACTGTCTGTCATATGGAGCACGTGCCTCTGTCACTGGGTGCTCCCTCTGTCCTCCTCATCCCTGCCATGTCTCCCAGATGATGTCCCTCCTGGTCCTGGCTGTGGTGGTCTCATCGGTCCACTCACTCCTATACTGCTCAATGACCTCCGAGAGCGTGACCTGCTCTCCGTCCTCGATCGTGCCCAATATGAAGGTGCTCTCCGCTCCGGTGGAACTGCACCCTCATATAGTGTCCTCCAGTACAGTCTCTCCTCACCAGTCTCTACTAGCATCTGTGCCATCTCCCGTGCGCTGGCATCCCTAATCGACCCAATGAACTTAGTGACTCTCTGTCCCTCTCGCTGTGCCTAAGCTAGTGCTGTATCTCGTTCTGTCCTCAAAATGGCATTCTGTCTCTCCAATGTCGCGATATAATCCTGCTGGCTCGCTATGGTAGCCCTGCATCTGTCCAGCTCCTCTGTCCTAGTTGTCTCTGGCTCTATGGGAATATCCTGCAATGTCTCCTGATCCACTGAGTCTGGCTCCTCATCGTCCTCACCACCATCACCATCCTCCCCCCCGTCCTCATCATCCTCCTCATCCTCCTCATTACCTCCATCAGCTCCGTCCTCATCTCCATCACCCTCATCCTCATCATCCTCGTCATCCTCCTCGTCCTCATCATCTCCCTCCTCTCCTGTGAGTGGGAAGTCCTCCTGTCTCCTCGGTACTGGAATGTCAGGATCGGTCAAAGGCACTGGTCGTCGCTGTGCGAACCATGTCTCATACTCCTCTGTCGTCCCAGCATCTATCACATCTGACCACCACTCCCACTGTCTCTGCTGTAACTGTGCAAAGTCGGCATATGCTATATGTGGCTGAATCATACTACCCCACTGACTCGTCTCTCGGTGAGATCAGGCAAAGCATGCAGTCCTCCAAGGAACATCCTGTGTCTCTCCAAACTGTCGTCTGACTCTCTCTGGAAGGTACAACTCAATCACTCTCTGGCGGTTCACTGGTCGCCCAATCAGGTACCTCTCCTATCTGCAGTATGGTAGCTCATCATGATCATCTGACCATCCGGGGCAATCTCGATATGGCCTCCATATGAACTCTCTCAGTCTGTCTAGCTCATGTCGCCAGTATAATATGTATCCAAAAGGACCCTGTCTCAGTGCTCCACCATAGCTGTATACATATGGTCGGTGTGGTACAACCTGTCTATCTGTAATCGGCCGACATATGGCAATATGCTCGAATGCCCATACCTGAAGCAATGTGACTCCACAACTCAGCGTCTGCACTCCCTGATACGCTATCTGATGTAGCTGGAAATACAACATAGCCAGTACACATGGTCCCCACGCGTACATTGTACCCTCTGTCACCATCTGCTCTAATACTCTTCCCCAGCCAATAGGGAATCCATGTCCTCGTCTGTCACCTGCTAGAAGACATGCTATCACCACTGCTCATACTCGGCCGCCATAGTCTCCCAGCGAATCTCCCTCTCGACAATGTCCAGATCCTCTGCGTCACACTCAAACAGTCTGCATAATGCATCTCTACCTGTCACTGGGTCATACTCTACCATCTCCCCATGTATCGGAATGCGGAGGATGCGCCATACATCCTCTAGAGTCACTGTCGCCTCGCCAGTCGCCAAATGGAATGAGGAAGTCTCTGAATGCCATCGCTCTGCCAATGCGGTAAGCAATCCTGTGTTTGCCCTAATCTCGGGCATATATGTGATGTAATACAATCCCAGTCCAGCTAATGTGTCTCTCTCTGTGCTCCTGAGTCTATGTCGTAGCATGAAACAGTCCGGTCGATTCTCCCGCGTGATCAATGGATATTGTCGACTCTGCATCACAATCGGGGCATCATTTTGTCAGTTTTAGGGTTTGTTCCTACGGGTTGCATGTCTTCATTTTCATGTTCAAATCGGGGTGTTTTTCATCCACATTGGCCTATCCTACCCTTCCCCCTCCTTGTCAGGTCATTTGCATGCCATTTCCAATCAAAAGAGACTCATTTTTGAACTCTTGCGCTTGTGTAAGCTAAATTGCGCTTGTGTCAGGTAAATTGCGCCTGTGTCTTCTTACACAAGCGCAGAACATCATACACAAGCGCAGTTTTAGATGACACAAGCGCAGATGTCAATTTTGTTATCCCCTGTGGGCCCCGCAATGTCTCGTAAGCCATCAAAATTCATGAAATTCAACACATGGGTTTTCGAGATACATACCGCTGCTCCTGCGTCCTCCGGTCGTCTGAATGTGCGTACACGTTCTCCAAGGTGATCCGTTGTTGGAATGTTCGCCATCTATCTGCAACTGTCCTTGTCCAGAGCAACAAATCCTCCTCTTTAGCTAATGCAAATGAGTCATTTTCACCCTCTTGGTCCCATTTATAGCTCTTTGTCATTGCATAGATGGACGTGCGTCCTCTCCATCTTATGTTGGTCGCGGTCTTGTATCCCTTAAATTGCTTGTCTGACATGCATCTGATCTCCGATTGTCAGTCTGTTCGATCCTGTCATTTTTATCGATCAATTGGCCTCTTTTTCGCATGTTTCCGGCCAATTCCTCGAGGGGGCATGCATATGTCATTATCGTTGTCTGGGGCATTTTCGTTATTGTTCTTTGAAACAACGCTTAAAATCGCATTGTCTCAAAGAGGGGCAAAATGTAGACACCCAAAAATGGTCAACGCTTGCGAAGTCATACTTTAACATTTGCGCATCGCCTCATTTTAGGTTTTTGCGTCGCATTAACATTTCTCCTATGTCACGCACTTGGTTTTTTATCATTTGCGAACATCGAGTCATTCTTCTACATTCTTCAATCATCTCGTCCTCGAATTTGGTCTTGTCGATAACATTATCCAATCATGATTTTGGTTAATTTTACCCTGTCGCATCAATGTGCGTATTCATTTGTCATCATTTTGGACATCGTCAATCTTAATTAGGGTTTTGTCCTCCTATCAATCTTGCGATCGATTTGTCATCAATCATTGTCCTTCTATCAATCTTATCAATCTTATCATCAATCTTATCATTTTGGACATTGTCAATCCTGATTAGGGTTTTTGTCCTCTTATCAATCTTGTCGATTTATCATCAATCCTTCAATCTTGTCGTTTTACGATCGATTTGTCATCGATCGTTGTCTTGTTCATTTTTGTCATTTGGCGATCAATTTGTCATTGATCGTGGTCGTTATCAACCTTGTCATCTTGCAATCTATTTTATCGTCGATCCTCGTCCTTTTGTTAATCTTGTCATTTTGCGACCGATTTGTCATCGATCGTTGTCTGTCCCAATTATGTCAATTTGGATCAATTTGTCAATTGGCGCATTTATCAATCAAACCATTTTGTCGCATTGGTCATTTATCAATTCAAAATCATGACATTAATTATCTTTAATCAAGACCTAACTTTCATTTTCGCATTTCTAATTCGTCTTCTAGGGTTTTATGATTTAGTCATTTAACCTAATTCGCCATTTCTTCCTCTAGGATTACTAAATTATTTATTAATCCTAAGTCTTCTTATTACAATTAAATCTTTATTTAATTGGCTAATTATTCTTCTTTGTGAATTGATTAATAAATGAAAAATTATTAATTAATTCACTAATTCCTAAATCCTATTTTTCATCAATTTCTAATTCCAATTTCCTAATTTGTCATCAATTTCATTTTGCTAATTTTCAAATTTCTAATTCCTTTTCCCTCCTAATTCATCTCCTAATTCTATGGGAGTGGCATTTCAATTTGTCATGAAATTGTCATAATTGATTAATCAATCAATTTTGACATGAAATGTGTCATAATCAATCAATCAAAATTGTGCATGGAAATGCATAATTGGTCATAATTGACATATTGATTTGCAATTTCCATTTGAATTGCATCATGCCAATTTTGTCACTTCTCTAATTTCTCTATAAATTGGATAATTTTTCTTCAATCAGCCCCTTCAATCACTTCATGAATTCCGAATTGCTATCAAACTACCGAATTTTCGTTCTAGTACTCTTGAGCTTTTTTGCTTTCAATTGTGAGAGCACTTGTAGGTGAGATCCGCAAACCCATTGAAGAGGAAAGAACAACAATGGAGCCGCATGGAAGGAGTATTCAATCTTACATCTGGTTTGCATAATGTTTTCTTTTGAATGCTTCATTTTCATACCTCTATTGAATGTACTTTGGAATTAGGTTCATTTCAATGAGTTTTCTTATGATTGAGCTATCATGTTTAATGTTTTGATTTGATCTACTTATCTTGTGATGTTTCCTAATTTCTACGCTACACTAATAATTTTGATAACTTATTATACTTATTCAATATATTTATGAGATTATTTAAAAATAATTATTTAATGTAAATGTTTGTTTTTTGGATGATTATTTTGTTGATTAATGAATGCGTACTTTATTTTTAAATCAGTTTTGCATTCAATGCTTTGTGGAATTTTTCGCAATTCCTATTTTGCCTCATTTTGAAATTTCAATTTAAATGCTTGATTGTGAACATTATTGAGGGTTCATAAACCACTCTGATTTGTTGAGGAAGTGAACTAGTCTATCATTCACCACGTATGCAAGAATCCCATGTTTCAGCAATCATCTTAATGTTTCCTAAAAACACTCTGAATGTCCTCAAGTGAATATTGCACATGTAGTTTGATATTTTAGTTAGATTCAATTCTTCTAAGTCACGTTGTAGTTTAAACCATTTATTGTTTCAATTTCAAAATAAGGTCAATATACTCAACTACCAATTAGTCTCTAGGCTAGTCGCACAATTTCTAAAGTTTTGAATTTGGCTTTGTAATTCTCCCTCATTGTAGAAAACTTTGTAATTCACCCTCCTTTGGGCAAATTTGAATGAAAATCTTTGATCAAGTAGTGACATTTAATAGATCTCTCTAGGAGGAAGAGTAGGGCCCGCTCGACCGAAGGGAAGCGACCTAGTTGTTATTGTTTGTGTTGATTAATTTCCTTCTATGTTAATAAGTTTAGTAAAATTGTTCATTGTTTACATTTGCATCAAAGATTACTCGTTTAAATTGTGTTGAAATATTTTAAGTTGTAGTCATTTTTTTCTTATAATCCTATCATTGTTTAGTAGAATCAGTTTTTCTTTATTCATTAAATGATTAATGGAGGTATGTGGTGATTAGTCTTAGCTGAAATCTGAATGGATGCTAGGAAGATGGAGTTTATTTTCATTTTTGTTCGGTGTGATTTAATTTCTACAACTATAGTTTAGAGTTTCCTTATTGCAAAAGTAATTAGGATCTTTTGCAAACGTAATCTAGTTTTAATTTATGTTATTGTAGAGTGTGTTTAATCCCTACAAGTAGATTGAATTTCAATTCCTTATAAGTTAGTTAGTAACTCCATCATTTTGAGTATGAATTTTGCTTTAAGATAGGGCAACCATTGTGTGACTTAGTTTCTTTAGGTAGAGTTTTAGTTTGAATAAAGGTTAGAACAAATATGAAGTTTATAAGTATGAGTTTAACACTACTCTAAGTAGCTTCAAGCTGAAATACCTAAAGAGAATCACTTTCAGTGACCCTCCCCCCCCCTCCCCCAAACAACCATCTTACTACAGATAGCCTTGGACACACCTCAAATCGATATTTAAAGAGTAAATGATGCAAGAATTATGACATGCAATGACCATATCCATGTTTAAGTGGTTGATCAACCACTTAAACATTTCTAGGATGATTAAGGAAATCTTACATGGATGTAGACACTTTAAGTAGTGAAACCATGTCATTGTCAACAATCATTTAGTTAAACAGGTCCGATTGGTTTGATGGTCTAACCTAGATAATTGATGGAAAGTCAATGAGAAATTGTGGTTGTTGTTGCTCCATGAGACACTTCTTTTGTGCATGAATTTGAATTGGCATGAAAAATTGGATGAATGCTTATGATAGTGGATGTGAATCCATGTTTAAGGATCTTTTGGTTGTTTTAATATTTTGGTGTTGGATATTAATTGGGATACGAAAAGTTCTCAAGCAATGGGGGTTTTGATGCAAGCCAAACTAGGTTCAAAGTGAGATTGAATCCCTACTACAAGTAGACAAGATGGTCTTGTGGTAATAATGCATGGATTGTATAAAAAACAGGGATGGAAAGTCTTAAAAGAAGGATCTAAACATCCCCTTGCCATTGATGTCAAAGGGGGAGAGAGAATGCTAAATTTCTTCAAAGTGAGATAGTCCACAAAGGGGAGAGTTAGACAAAAAATGGAGTGCCACTCTTAAGGAAGGCATTTTGTTGTTTGTCATCAATGACAAAGTAGGAGATTTTTTAACATAGTTTTCTCATTGATGAAGGTGTCATTAATGTCAAAGGGATTGAGTGATGTCAAAGAGATTGAGTGATGTCAAACTATTTGAGAACGATCAAGGACAAAGCCGAGTAATGATTAGATATCTCTCTAAATGTCATCATTATATATATGTATTTGTTGTTCATGATTATCTAATGTAATTGTGAAGGTTTGGAAGTGTTTATAGTAGGTTTCTAAGATCTACTACTCAAAGATAGTATTTGTATTGTGTTGCGCTATCGTGGTTGTTGGTACCGCATTCTACTACAGTAAAGTATTTTGGTGTGTGGTTTGGAAGTTAAGTCACACATGAAACATATTATATCTAAGTTTTAGAGAATTTGGTCAAGCGGACAAAAAGATAGATGTGATGATGTGTACACAATGTTAGCTTGTTGATTGTGCAAGAGTTTCTATTGGATACACCTAAGAAAGGAAACATTCGCCAACTAGAGGAAGCATGTGAAGATAGTTTGGGACTAGTTGAACTCATGTTGGGTAGCGTAGATGTGATCGTATTAGTGTAATGTGTTGGCTTTAAGATCGAGCTAAGTACATGTTTGGTTTAAGAATGTACTCTTGGCTAACTTGAAAACATTGTAAATAAGTTCTAGGCCAAGATGTAAGTGTAAATAATATTGGAATGCATATATGATGCCAATTAGTTTCATTCCAATGTGTACTTGTAGTGGTTGAAGTGGCAAAGTTGTGCAAGTTGTATACTCGATTATACATTGTGAGTTGTCTGAACTAAGATATAGATCCTATACATAGTGTGAGAGTGTTCCAAAGCAAATCAAATTAAAACATTGATGAAAAAATCTGCAAAAAATTGTTTAACTCCCGATTTTTCGCCATTTATGACAATGATTTAATCTGGAAAAAATCGCCCAAAAAATCGGGGCGATTTATTGAAAAAAATTGCAAAAAAATGGGAGAAAAACTCAAATAAATCTACAGTAATGATTTGTCATGTATTCTTTTATTGATTACTATCATGCAATTGATTACATAACCTTGCATCTCACCATTTGTGAATCAATTAGTGTAATTGTGTACCTATCCATAACAAGTTAAAAATAGGTGCCTTCAAGGTGTTGGGACCTATAAAATCATGCTAAACTTGGTGACCCAATAAAGCCTTGCTTTAAGGATTTCTCTTCGCGGCTTTGTTTTATGGTAAATTCTTTTGGCAAGTGTATCGCCAAATCCCCTGCGTCGCACCTGGGAAGAAAAGAAACTTCAATGCAGATGCAATCGGCCTGTGTAAGGCATTTTACTTGGGCACCAAACTGGGTTTACAAAAGAAATGAACTTTCAGGCATAAACAGTTATCCCACATTGGCCGCGCGGAGGAAATTTGTTGTATTTAAATACTTGGTCACGCACATCCTTAGTGTCAAAGCTTTCAAGCTTTTGGCAAGTGGTCGATCAAGTAGGTGGTGGGCCCCCCGCTTGCGCGTGCATCTCAGAGCGGCCTAATTTTGTAGCAGAAGAGGTGAGCGTCAAAGACCAATTCGAGACCTCACGACTTAAACTGAGTCTCTAGCTCGCTAGCATAAAATGCTAACACCCAAAAGACTCGAGACCTCACGAGTGAGCAGATCTGAAGTGATCCAATGGTGGTCCCTAGGTTGTGTTGGAAAAGTACCCGAAATGTTATCCCTCGTGACCCCGTGACAAAGGAGAGCTCCATTCTGGTAGTGAGTCTAGGTCGTGGTGACAACATGGCATAGGATGTAGCCACTCAGAGGGACTAAGGATCGAGTAGGTTGAGAAAGATCGAACGGTCGGCCGAGTTGATCGAACAGTGGTCACTATACCGCAATCGAAAGACGTGTGATGTTTATTCACCGCGACTTGGCAACCGAGTGCTGGGGCCCGCTAAGAGAAGTAGATCAAGGTTGATTGAGCGATCGTGGTTTCATTTCGGTCATGAGTCCAGGCCGTGCTGAGGCGGCAGGATTGGGCCCCGAAATGAACCAGATGGTGCCACATGTGGGCCCTGTCAGAAGAAAGAGTGATAGGGGATCGCTCAAGCGAAGTAAAGGCCGAGCAAGTCAGGGCAGATCGACGGTGATCCGAGGGAGATCAACAGCTGTCTCTAAGTCGCAACAAGAAGATGCTCAACAGCTAATAGCCCCGACTTGGCAACCAAGCGGTGGGGCCCGATAGAAAAGGAAAGCAGTCTGGAGGAAATAAAGAACAAGCAAGTCAAGGAAGGAACAAAGAGCTTCATTCTGGAGGTGAACCTAGGCGGTGTTGAGGTGGCAGGACATGGGCCCCGGAATGAACCTAATGGTGCCACGTGGCAGATATGCATGGCAGAGATCTGTGTGGCAAAATTTAAAGATTTAAATATGATTTCTAACTGTGGTGAATAGGTAGAAAATTAAACGACTGACCTGCAGAGGGATTAATGCGCCTGAAGGATTATTTTTTACCCGATATATAAGTGTTATATATCATTTGAAAGCTCCCGATCCAAGTAATCTCATTCTGCAGTCAAGTGTAATCCACGACAAATATTTTTGGGGCAGTTACCTCAAGATCTCAGAATTTATGTTTCAGTCAGAGAGATTGGATTTTCTACAAACCAAGTATGTGAGCAGTTAATGCTAAAAGATAGGGTAGTTGCTATTGTCAAAGTATGAAATCTGATTTTGTCCTCCCTAACTTCTTATTTGAGTTTTCTCATTTTGTAAGGGTTCCAGATTTTTGTGAGCAAGGCTCCAGAATCTCGGTTTCCAATTCTGATCTTTTTTGCCAGATTTGTAATACAATGTCCCTTTTCAAGAAATAGAGTATCTTCTTGTTGTAAGTGTTTTCTATTGCAGGTCACATATATGTAAGGCATATATACAGTTTATTGGATTGTCTCTAGGCTTTCTCTTGTTTTCAATAAATCCAATCTTCAAGGGAGTTTGGGTTTATCTTCTCAAAGTGGGAGTGTAATGGTTGTTCTTAGGTACTCTTCAAGGAAGGGTTTAAATTCTATGAGCAATCATTTTGGATTTAGGATAATGTCTAGATATGTATGATCCTCTGTTTAAAGTTTAGAATCTATTAATGTCAAGCATTAATATAGGGATATCTTTGTGAATAAATTGGATTTGCAATAGAGTTTTCCATTTACAGTTTGATGTATGACTCCATGCCCTTGGATAAGGCACTGGTCTTGCAGATTCTGGGGATTCTAAGAGATTTTAAATATCAAGTATCCATTTGCTTTCATGTTTGTAGGTTTAGTTTGTTCCATCTATCTCATGCTCCAATCTTGTTGAGATGTCAATGTAGATCTAGCCCATCTGCAGTAACCTCCTTGTTGTTGAGCTCTGTGAGATTAATCTACTTTTGTTGATGCCATATGTCTATAACTGGTTGTATTTTATGCATCAAAGGGTGTCCCCCCCTAGGTCTTGCAGAACCTGAAGTGTAGGAGGATCATTAGGATCCTATGTTATGTTGTCCAAGCCCTCAAGCATTTCATTCATTGAGATTGGCTATTTCATAGATAGTTTGCAGGTGAACTTGGTTTTCTCATTTTGAGACCAACACAAGGGATGTGACATCTCTGTGAGAAAAATGTGAATCATTTGGGTGTGTGTGTGGAAAACTTCACTATGGTGTTTTTGCATGATACAGTAGTTTCATATGGAAGTCTCATGCTTCTTGTATGTTCTTGATGCTAAAGGTATGTTGTGTAGGCTAACAAAGTTCATCAATGTGTATGAGATGAGCTGAAAATTTGAAAGGCTTTGTGTGCACATGTCAATGCTAGCTATTGAACAAAGTATTTATTTTATGGGAGACGTGAAGTAGAGGAAAACTTTAGTTCTACATAAAGGATATTAAAGGAATACAGATTCTCTATAATATGTATTGAGTTCAAATTCATTTAGATGTTGCACTTATTTTTTGGTGTATGATATGTATTTAACTCGAACTGTGATTTATAGATGATAGAAAATAGTAATATGTTCTACAAATTCAATGTATATGTGTGTTTTTCAAGAATATTTTAAGAATTACATATTTTCAAATGTTTGGTAAATTTGCCAAGTTTTTGCTGATTTTTTCTCGATTTTTAGTTGTATCCTGAGTTTTTAAAAATTTTGGACTAAAAGAGTTATTGTCGAGTAAGAGTCTTTCATCTTTGAATCAAATAGATAATGACGGTTGACTTTGAAGGGTATGCATGATACATCTTTTGTATTTCCTATATCTTATTTGAGGTTGATGCTTCATTAACTAAGTTGGCGCTTAGTTCTTTAGATTCAAGGATTGGTTTCTCTTGTAGGTTGGTGCCTGCAAACTTGATTGGAGATTGGTGTCTCCTTAGGTTGAAATTATTTTGGATTGATGCCTACAAAATCATTGTAAGTTCTTTATTATTCTATGAGGTTTGATTTGCATAGTACATCCAAGCAATGTTTCTCACTGAGGTTTTTCCCTTATAGGTCTCCACATAAATCTAGTGTTCTCTTGTGTTGACTTGTGGTTGTGCTTACCACCAACATAGTTGTTCTTATGGTAATGTGAGATGTGGTAATGGTATAAATGTTGCATTGGTTTGAAGTGAAAATTGGCATCTACTAATTCACCCCCTTCCCCCCCTCGCCACACACACACACCCTTCTCAATATATATGTGTACATAACACTCAAGTGGTTGAAATTAAGTAATATCAATATTGTTAGGCACTCGAGATACTTGTGAAGTTTGATTTAGGATTTCTCTAAACATAGAAGTTTGAAGAATCTCTCTACGATAAATATTTATGCAAGAGATATCTTAAGGTTCTCTGAAAGATTGTATTCAGATTTAGTTTTAAGTGTAGAGGATGAAGATGAAGGAGCTCCTTGCATGGTGACTTTATGACATCTTGTAGTGATAAAAATTCACAAGCTTTAATCTTAATGAGGAAATTCAAGTATTGTTAAGTTCAATAAAGCCTACAATTTTATCATAAGAATAAGATGTCTTGTAACAAATATTGTTGGTTTGATTATGTTGTGTTTGACCTTGTTTAGATGTGGAAAACTAAGATTGGCCATGACTATGAAAAGAATTTTGGTATATTCTCAATTACTCATTTGGTGAATTGGGTGACTTACCTTCAATTTTAATATCTTCTCAATCTATAAGAGCTTGGATATAGTTTTTTTTATCTTCATGCACTTTCTTGTAGAATGACCCTTAACATGGTAATACTAACTGTTGGATTGGTTAAAGGGACCAAAATACTGAGAGGGGAGGGAGGGTGAATTGGTATTCCCGCAGATTCTAAAACTTTCTCACAAATCTTAAACCTTTTACAGATATATCAATTTCATTAAGCACATCGACATCAAATTGCAAATGCAGAATAAACATGAGAACATAGCCACAAATGGAACATCAGAATTTATATATGGAAAACCCAAATGGGAAAAACCACAAAAAGTGTTAGCTCTCAAGAGAATATAACTAATTATATGGTGTTTACAAAAAGTGGCTCACTGTCGGATGGCTCACTGCCAGATTACAAAATTGGCTCACTGTCAAAATGCTCACTGCAAGATTACAGAAATGGCTTACTGTCAAAATGTTCACTACAATAGGTATAATCGAACTAAAGAAAGTTGCATCTCCAAATGCATGAGGTCAATTTCAAGGTAAGCTCAGATCACAACTCGCAAACCCTACAGCGAATCTGATTAAGGATCTTTGTACTATTATCCACAAACACCTACAACAGATCCAATGAAGTATTATTGTGACATTGTTTGCACTTTGACTCTACTCCAACTACCTTCGTTGTCTGTAAATCGCACTTCACACTTTGTTACTTACTTTTCCATTATGCCACACTCATATCATACACTTCTATATATACCGGAAAGCTTACACACCAGGATAATATGTGTCGGCTAAGCCCAAGTAATACACTACTCGAATCAACACATTATCCGATAAAGCCTTAAACATAAGCATGGTAATCAAGTTGGCCTCTGCAAGATCTCTACACGCTTCCCTTATAGAATTCATTCATCGATGAATATTCCTTAATTACCGGAATGGGGCAGGGGGGCAGGGGTCAACTGGACCCATAGATGCTAACCAATAAACACAAAACTCCAAACTCCAAAATACAAATTCCATGCATACAATAGATCCCAAACCACGAGACATAACCAAAATAGCTGATACCAGAACACACAACTGATACCAGGAATAATATAAACACAACTCACAATTCTGGAGATAAGAATCTTTCGGAAATGACTCCAATAGATCAATTGCATCTTACTGCATCATATCCCATAGCAATAACAGAACTGCATCACTTGCTCATAGCAAAAACTACACACATCATCTACATATATATCATCCACATACCATCTGGACCAAACCAAATAACTGGTTTGACATCAATGACACCAATGACAAACAATATTCATACAAGTCTAACACTAACAATACTAATTATATTTGTATCACACATTTGGTTTATTTTAATTGAAAAATCTACTAATAGGAAATTTGTCCTTGTTTTCTTGTACCAATTAGTGAAACACAATTTCCATTGGATCTCTTAAGGAGGTGTACTTTTGTCTAGGAGTAGAGTTTTGCTTTGGTTCTCTAGGTGGAATAGTGGCATTTAGGCTATTAGACATTGTGAACAAGTTTTGATTCATAAGATTAAGGGATTGCTTGAATGTGTTTTGAGTTAAATAACCCATCACTAACTGCATTCTTGTTTTTGGCCTAAAATTTTGCTTTTCCATTAGATTGATTGTTGTCTTTGGTAAATATTTTAATTAGGCCTTTTGCAATAAGAGCATTTTCAATGGTTACTCATTTTTCTATGATTCATTTCCTGGTTGAGATTTACGTAAAGATGTGAACAAGTTGTTTTTCAAGGATAGGCCAATGAAATATACTTGTTAGATTTCACCATCATTACAAATAGGAAACACAACTTTCACCATTTCAATCCTTAGTATTACATAAGTTCAAAATTGTGATTTCATGTTCCACATTATAAGAGAAAAGTGCTCCAAATTTCTCAAATAAGTTGGCAAATGAAGTGATGGATTCTATTGCTTGATATTCTAAGCTTTGAGAGAAAAGCCTTAAAAAGTGCTACAAATTTCTCAAATAAGTTAGCAAATGAAGTGACGGATTCTAGTGCTTGATATTCTAAGCTTTGAGAGAAAAGCCTTAAAAAGTATATATCACTATAGGAAACTTCTTGACAAGTCACAAAGAATTGCTAGACATGGTCTCAAGGGTCCCTTTGCCTTGTATATTTATGATATTTGGGCATCTCAAATCTAGGAGGAAGAAGTGTTATTATGATACTACAATTGAAAGGATAGGGATAGATCTTTAAATTTATATTGTTTTTGTTGATTCAAAGTCTCACTTTGTAAACATTTGACTATATCTTTCATCTCCTACTACTCTTGATTGAAAGAAGTTAGACCAAGAGGTGGATTGGTCAGTATTTAGCTGATAGATCCAAAAGGAGTAGGTTGTTGCAATGTGGAGTAAAGGATAAGTGTAAAAAATGGGGACCAAAGAGTGGCCACCTAAATTTTTGCTCCCATAAAAGACAATGTAAGTGTTATAACACACTCAATCTATAACCTGCTCTAAGAATTCCAATAGAGGGACGAAAAAGAGATATAGAGAGATGGAGGGACACAAAGGTGGGTAGAGGAGAGAGAGTAGAGAGAGGGAGAGAACTAGAAAGGGAAGGAGGGAATAGAGAGGGGGGAGAGAGGTGAGATAAAGAGAAGTAGAGATAGAGATCTACAGAGGGGGAGAGAGAGAGAGAGAGAGAGAGAGAGAGAGGTCATCACTGATAGTCGCCCCAAACTTGTCTAATATTGAGATGGTTTTGAGATGGCCTTAGAGCATCCTTCGTCTAGTTGTTGGGTCATCGTGGGGATATTCACTGACACAACTTTGGCCGCACACCTTGAATGCTATGTGGGGGCTCTTTGACCATCTCAAAACAACCTCAATATTGAACGCATCACAAGAATAGGGGTCATCATTGGTAGTTGCCCCAAACTTGTTTGATATCAAGACGATTCTGAGACAACCTTAGAGCCTCCTATGTCTAGCCATTGGATCGTCATGGGTATATTCACCACCACAACGTCGTCCGCACACCCCGATTCCTATGTGAGAGCTCTTCAGCCGTCTCAAAACGGCCTCAATATGGAACTCATCACGAGAATAGGGGTCATCACTAGTAGTCACCCCAAACTTGTTTGATATCGAGACCATCTCAAGGCAGCCTTAAAGCTCCCTCCATCTAGCTTTATGTGAGGATATAGAGAGATGTAGAGAGAGGGGGAGATGGGAGGATATATATATACTCTTTGTCCCATCTCATCCAAAAATTCAAAGTGACACTTTGGGCCACTTTATATTCTTCCTTGAGCTTGGTTGAATAATGTAAATGTCTTTTTGCTGGATATTTAATGTAACACAATATATACTTTCTGTTGTGTTGTTGCTCGACTACAAAAGCCAAAATGCAAGTTGTTATTGACAATCTCAGCCTGGAAAATTAAAGGCAACCTGGAAAATTAAAGGCATGAACAAAACAAAATATTAACATTTCAAGAAACTACTGGCAATAGATTATAAGAATACACTGGTTAACCAACCATGCTACCTACTGGTATAGACATAAGATTAAAAGATTAATGAATGACTTGATCTTCTGCTAATGTTCTACACCAAACCACCTCTAAAGAAGTTACTAGTTCAAATAATTATTGAGCTATGTAACAAATATGAAAAAGGCCAATCTCTGGCCAATTAATGGAGATTTGGCATCAGAACACAAGCTTCTGGGTTCTCTGCTTTTTATAGTGACTGATACAGCTTTTCAACACCTAAAAATCTTCCCTCTTATTTCCTTGAAAATACTTGAATAGACAAATAGAATATATGATTGAGAAACCATGCTACCTGCTCCTTAATTCAAGGAATAGGTAGTGCAGAACAAAATACAAACGAATGACTGATCTTGAAACAATAAAGATATCTTCTGCTGTTGTTCATGGGCCAGACCTTCCAAGAATGAAAGAATTATATACATAACAAGCTTCTGAGCTTTCTTTGATGATTCTCCTAAACAGCTGAAAGAATCCCTTTTTATTTTCTTGAGACAAATGAATTGATGCAGGCACATAGGCAGAAATAGAACATGTTAGATATCTATGAGTCATCTCAATTTGATGAATTCCTAGAGGTAATAATAATTTGATGAATCTGCACCATGGGGTGTCTCCCTACATAGCATAGAGCGTGCCTCCATTATAGAGCGCGGTGGATCCAGATCCTTCTCTTGCAAAGCATTTCCTTGCAATCTCTGCATCTGAGATGCAAAGGTATCATCTAGAATCTGAAAAAAATGACACCACAAAATTCACTGCATTGTCGGTTCCATCTGCCTGTTATAGAATAACAGGACCCCCGAAAAATATTTTCTAACATATCCATGCATGCAAAGAACTCCCTCTTCCACATAAATAGAAATAAAGCACAAAAGCAAATAAATCAATTAAATTCTTACCCCCAAGGCAAAGCAAGAACCTTTATACCAAGATCTATTTTCTTTCCTGTTTTCCAAGAAATAGAGCACATCCTGCTACATAAAACATGAAGAAGTTAGTTTAGTTACAAATGGGTATGAGTTGATCATTAAGTTAGAGAGTGACCTGTCCCATGCGGTCCCAAAAGCCCCGACAAATAGCTACAAAAATCCGGCTGTCAAACATATAATGGAGCTGGCAAATAGTTTCAATGAGCTGAGAATTGAGAAGCTGCATTCTTTCTCGAATCTCATTTTCTCCACCTGCCTCCTTTGTGTCCTGAAGAATTCTCTTCAGTTTTGTTGTGCGTTGCACATGCGTCTGTATTTTGTAAAAGTTTGTTAAAATCCTTAAAGTCAGCCCAAGCAACATAGAAGGATCAAACACATTTCAGCTAAATCAAGATGAACGTAAACCACTAACACAGCTGTAATTATTATAACATTGTCAGAAGAGCTATTGTGATACTTCAACCTAATAGAGAATAAGATGGAAATATCACACACCATCAACCAAATCAACACATGTAGAAAAATCCCCACACCTCAGCCAAATCAAAATGAACACAAACCACTAGCACAGTGGCATCACACATAAACAATCAACCAAGTCAATACAGAGAGAAAGATCATCACATGCCAGCCATATCAAGATGAACACAAATCACAAAATCATTGTATACACTATACACAAACAATCTACCAAATCAACACAGAGAGAATTATGTCAGCCAAATGAAAATCAACACATTTAGAAACATCATCACATGTCAGCCAAATCAAGATGAAAACAAACGATTAGCACAGTGGCTATCATTGAAATGCGATATGACTGAGCCATCATGATATTTCAGCATTATTAAGCATAAGGTGGGAACTAGATCAAAATCAATATCAGCCATTATGGGAAATACACAAGCACCATTGCGATGGTTCAGTGACCAGTCTAATAAAGAACAAGGTGGGAATTGCACAAAAAACAATTAGCCAAATCAACACATAGCAGCCAAATGAAAGA
The DNA here is from genome assembly GCF_030272615.1 of Cryptomeria japonica. Classification (NCBI taxonomy): domain Eukaryota; kingdom Viridiplantae; phylum Streptophyta; class Pinopsida; order Cupressales; family Cupressaceae; genus Cryptomeria; species Cryptomeria japonica. Next base: position 545,974,729 of record NC_081405.1, read on the forward strand.
TGAACACAAACCATTAGCAGTGGCATTTATTAAAATAAATTGCAATCAGATAAAGATCAGTATGATCCATCGTGATTCATCAACAGGCCAAATCCAATAAGCTAAATCAAAGTCAACATGACTCACTGTAATGATCCATCCCAAGAAAAAACAAGGTGGTTGGGATCATATCTACTCTGCAGACAGACAATCATTTCAGGCAATACTGCAGCAATGCAGTTTCTCTACATCAAAAGAAAAACTCATAAAGCATATTCAGGCAGATCAATATCTAAATATAAATGTAACAAACATCCTCAGTTTTTGAAGTTCTTTTGGTGTCATAGAATTATGGAAAATTAAATATAGACATATAAAGCAGCAGGATTAAGATTGAAAGGAAAAAAAATTAATTGATCATGGCAAAAGTTGGCACATACATTATCTGCAAGTCTCTCCACAATTGCTTGCAAGAATGTTTTGTATTTAGTTCTCAACATTACAGTGATGCCATTCAGTTGCTCTCCAAACACCAGTTTCTTATCTCCAGCAACAGGTGTAAGCACACATGATGCCCAGGACCTGAGTTGAATCTCGACTTTAGGATGCAGTGCATCAAGGATTCTCTTAATGGTGTTTAAGAATAAACCCAACTGCACATCAACGAACAAATATTTAAGCCATGCAGATCTACAAATTCTTTCAAGAACTCAGTGACACTGGCAAGTATATACATGATCAACACCCAAAGCACAAAAAATATAAAAGAGAAAAGAACTTACATGACTGGGAACACTGTAGAGGCATACTGAATTACGTCTTGCTAACTTTTGCATGTACTGTAGACCAAATTTTTTTGGTATTATGCCAGCTTTTAATGGAGTCAGGACCTCACTATACTGTTTCTCCAATGCTCTCATTACTGCTCTCTCTACAGTTGTTATGGCCTTAAAATCAACAAATATCTTGAATTAATACACTTCCAAATGGGTGACTTTGAAAATTAAAATTAAAAGCAATGACAAGATCTACAAAAAAACAAAAAGTACATTTTGTTCTGCTACATGCTGAAATACTAAACATCTAAGACAAAAATGTCTACCACATACATTTTCCAAATCAATGGAGTATTCAGGCCAGCGGTTTATAATTGCTTCATATTCATTCAAAGTATCTTTGATGCGCTCATACATTTCCTCAACAAATGGTGATGTTGAGTGCTGTGTCATTGTTTGAGTTTCTATCAAACGAACCTAGAATGAAATGATATATAATCAATGTTAGCGGTACCAGACACATACTATGCCATTGGAATTTCTTCTTCAAATCCAAGGACCATTTTATGCAGACTGGAACTAGTGAATCCAGAATTTGACAAATCAGATTAAAAAGTAAATAATTAACAAATCTAATATGAATACTTATGAAACTAACATTTATAAAGTCACAAGAAAGTGCTACATTGAGATCTACTGCCTATTAAAGGCTACCTAAAGTCACTAAATACACCTTTGTGCTCAAAGTGAAATCCAAACAAGCACACATTATCAATGAGCAACTCACTTTTTCAAGCTTGCAGAAATCAAGCAGATAAAGCCGCTTGTCCTGAATCCAAAGAACAATATACAAATGAAACAATTCTTTTGAATCCACGCCTCCCTTTATAGGACTGCAATAAGAATTCAGTATTAGATCATTAATTCTAGAAAAGAAACAGACACATTTATCATTCAATAATATAGATAACTTTCTCTTTAAAGTGAAAGTACCAAATATTCCAGGATGCCAGATCCCTTTGGAAATCGGCGGTTGCAATTAGCAGCTCTATCACAGGTGTTGAAGGGCTAGACGGAGGGCAAGCAACAAGAAATGCCCGTAGTCTATTGCACAGCTCCAAATTGTATACACCAGCAGTTATGTTTGGGAGATCAATACAACTGAAAAAACATAAAGGCACATATATGTCATGCAGGACCTCAGAAAAATTAAAGCTAAAAAATATTATGGACCACCTAGACAAAACCTCTCATCTTAAAATTACAAGAGGATTCTTCAAAACAGCACAGATTTTTGTTAGCATGTTTTTATTTCAAGTGCTGCAATCAGTTTAGGACGTTTAGTATCAAATCCCAATCCTTTTGTTTGTTGCTTCTTAGGTACTAATTCAGGTAGGAGGAGTTCTACAATGCTCTGCTTTTGGGAGCCAATGGGACCCTTGCCATCATATCCCATTTTTTGTAAAATTTAAAGCCTTTACCATAGTTTTCAACAGGTTTCCTGACATTATCTTGATCTGATTGTTCTTGTACAATTGAAAAAGTATAATCTTCCACACACAAGCAGTACATAAATTTGAGGGTTCACTTGCTTTAACCCTGATGAATACCTTGGTAGAATGTGTTTATTGTGGATTGCAATATCAGTGTGCACTTCATCTCTAATGTGCATGCAGAGTGCCTTCATTTTCAGGTAAGCTGTAGATGTAGTTAAGGAATCCATCAAAAATCCATCATTGTTGCTCGTTAAAAATTCATCAGTTTCTGCCATGTGCCGCTTGCATCTTTTTCTTGCAGCCATCTGTAAATATAAACCACAAGAATGACTTTTTAAGCTTATTTGAAAGAATGATCCCAGACTCCCTTAAAAGAAAATAAGAAACAAGGTCACAAGTATAAAAAAGTAGTAGATAACAATTCACTGCATTATGCAATGCAAAGAGTATCAACATCAAAAGAAAAGTGAAGTAGAGCACCTTTGATATCTTGTGCATAGAGCATAATTAGACAACAGTGGTGATTCTATTGAATATGATGTTAGAAAATAATTAAACAACAATGTCCTCATCAATATAATTCAGAAGAGTCAATTCAAATCTGACCATAGCTAAAATTTGTGTATTGCTAGAAAATCTGCAATGATTGAAGCAGATTCATCCTCAGACAATATTCAGAATAATCATGCAATTCAAGGATCATTTATACAATCATGTCATTTATATTTTTTCAAACCCCTGAAGCAATATTTTATTTTATGCCCATATCCTTTAAATATCCAACCAGACACCATGCCAACATCCATAACTATCTTGATCTTGAGAAACCAAAGACAAGTTAAGCTTATGCATATAAGAGATGACCCTTACTACTGAGGAATAAATAATTGCAGCATTTTTTTTATATCTACGGAGGCTGTCATGAGCACAAGGATGCCTGTAAATGACGACTGCTTGAGCATGGAACCTCTTGCAGGCATCTTCAGACCTTCCTAGTTTTTCTGCCTATCACTGTCAGATAGATTCTATTGCAAGTACATCATCATCAATGATAAAGCGTGAAGTCAGTGAATATTTCTTTCTTTGAGGATGAATAATTTCAGAAGTTTCTATTAGACTGGTTATGGATTCTACATAATCCCTCTCTGTATCCATATTATTTAATGATATTTCCTCTATGAACCCCAGAACCTATTCCTCATGTTTGCTATAGTTATCATGCTATATCTGACCAGACATGCCAACATCCATATCTGTCGATCTTATGAAACCAAAGGCAGTTTATGTATATTAAATCTAGAGTCAAGTTAAAGACTTGGACTTATAATACTGAGGAGCAATTTTCGTCATTTCTTTTGGAGGCAGTCATGAGTCCCAGGGTGCCAGTAAATGATGATCAGCCCTCTCTTGGGTGCTTCACACTTTTTTTCCTACTTTTGCATGTAACTGTCAGACAGCTTCTGTAGCAGTATATTGTGAACAATGACAAAGCCTGATTTCAATAAATATGTCTCTTCTCAAGAAGAATAGTTCTGGAAGTTCTTTGTATTGATTTGACTGGATCCATATAATTCAATGATATTTCCTCTATGAATCCCAAAAGCTATTCATGTTTGCTTGGAATCAATTTTCTTTCACAGAAATAAAACCTGGACTAGGAAACCCCATCAAAAGCATTTTCTTGGGGAATCAAACACTATTGGGGTTTCCAACTAGCTTGACAAATGTTATAAAACCATGGCTTATTCCAACATTTTCTATTGACATCTCTAGTCCCGCAGGGCTTTTACAAAATTTTCCACCAGAAATTGGACCCTACCCATATTTAATCTTATGTACATAAAATGTTAGGTTCAAAGACTTGGACTGAATACTGTGGTTTTTTTGCCTATCGTTGTGAGACAAATTCTACTTTAGGTACCTCATGTTCAATGCTAAAACCTGAATTCAATTGTTATCTATCTAATTGCAGGGCAAATAGTTCTTCAGGATAAAGGATTCTACATAAGCCCTTAATGGATTCATATTATCAATATTGTTTTCCATATAAATGAATATCTCATAAGCTATTTATGTATTGTTTGCTTGGAACCAATTATATTTACCAGAGAGTGTATATGGGAACCACCATCATAAGCATTTGCATGAGAAATCCAAACAGTGCTTAGGTTTTCAATTACCTTGAAAAATGATAAAAAATCCCATCTGATTCAAGAGGTTTATTAACGTCTGTGGAATTCCATCATTTGTTATGACATATCCAGTCTCACAGGGTTTTAGCAGAAGACCCTTTTTTATTTCAGCTTATTATAGTGTTTTTTACACAAGCAATTTTCCACCAGAAATTGGACCCTAGCCATTAATATTTCAAACCCCATTTCCTTATTGTTTCACATTTTCTATTCCTGGCTCTTGTGCAACATAATCCCTTAATTACTGTTTTTTTTAAATCTTTCTCCTTCATTTGTAATCTTTGGCATTAGACAACGTGCCTCTACGTGTCTGCCCACATTTTGACCAGAAATTTGACCCTCAGCCTACATGTACCTTGCTAAGCTCTAATCCTTTCTTTGTTCTGCTTTCAAATACTTGGTGCAAAATAATCCTTTCTTTAACATTTTTATTTTTCTTGATAATTCTCCTTCATTTGTAATTCTTTGTACTAGACAACACGGCTCTATATGTCTGCCTACAGTTTTTGACCAGGAATTTTTCACTTATTCTTGGTGGGTTGTAGTTTTTTCTTTACAATTTCAACATTTTAAGCAGAGTATCAAAACTCGCCGTGAGTCAAGCGAGTTTGCCGAGTTGGCGAGTCGAGCCAAGCTCGATGAGTTTTGACAACTCGTGACTCAAACTCGGTGAGTTTTGCTCATAACTCACCTGACTCGCAAGTCAGGCAAGTTATGGCAAAACTTGCCGAGCTCGAGCTCCAGGACTCGCGCTGCTAGATCCATATATGCAGGAGATGAGGATAAGTAAGGCCCCATTTGGGAGATTATTGATAGGAGATGGCAGAACCAGCTTTACAAGCCCATCCATGCAGCAGCCTATTACCTCAATCCGGCATTTCAATTCCGTGATGACTTCAAGGTGGATGAGGAGCTTCTTAGTGGCCTGTATACAGTGGTACAGAAGTTGTGTACTGATAGCACATCCTCAAGTACAACCCTCCAGCTGGATAAATATAATAATCAAGAAGGGGCAATCTTCGCAAGCAGCATGTGCATAGAGGCTCGGACACAATTGCAGCTAGGTAGAAATATATGTAAACTTAAGATTCTTGATTTTATAATCTAGCCTTAAAGTTGGAAATGAGATTGATTTTTTTTTTCTTTTCGTTATTTCAGATAGATGGTGGCAAATGTTTGGACCCTCAACCCCAAACCTTCAAAAAATTGTGTTTGAGCACATCCACATGAAGAGGCGCAATAGATTATCTGTGCAGAGGTTGAATGATCTTGTTTTTGTTCATTACAACCTTCGTCTTAGGACCAGACAGATTTTGTACACTGACTCCTCTCTGATCACTCTAGCGGAGATCGATCCAGAGTCTGAGTGGATCACTGAGTCTACTGATCCCCTGTCTTCACTGAGGAGGACCATGAGTGGGTTGACCAGGCAAACAGAGAGGCTGAGGCTGTGTCTATGGCAGAGGAGGAGGATAGAGCATGATCCGGCACAGGCACAACTGATGTTGATCATTGTGGCACCTCACAGGCGGAGACTATGGCTACTCAGTCATCCAAGACCTACCTTAGACACCTTTGTAGGAGGCAAACAGACTACTCAGTGAGTCTGAGTGGATCATTGAGTCTACCGATCCCTGTCTTCACTGAGGAGGACCATGAGTGGGTTGACCAGGCAGACAAAGAGGCTGAGGCTGTGTCTATGGCAAAGGAGGAGGATAGAGCATGATCCGGCACAGGCACAACTGATGTTGATCATTGTGGCACCTCACAGGCGGAGACTATGGCTACTCAGTCATCCAAGACCTACCTTAGACACCTTTGTAGGAGGCAGATAGACTACTCTGAGGCTAAGGCGGAGGATGAGCTAAAGCCTGAGCCATAGACTTATTTTTGTTTACAGTTACATATATGTTTGGGAACATTTGATGTCATGGATTTTATATACATTTGACAACATTTATAACTCTATATATCTATGTTTTCTATTTCCTTCAGCTACAATTTACATTTATACTCATGTGATGGATGTATGTTTATGTATGTGATCAAATTAGCTTCCATTTGATGATGTTATAGTGTCTTTAAGCTTTATTCAATAATGGGTGCATGAAACAAGTTTTAAATCGTTAAAAATCTCTAAATTTCAAGGGTTTTTTTATTTTGCCGAGTCACGAGTCGAGTCGGCCTTGCCGAGTCCGAGTTGAATCCGAGTCTGGGAACTTTGATAGGAGATGGCAGAACCAGCTTCACAAGCCCATCCATGCAGCAACCTATTACCTCAATCCGGCATTTCGATTCCGTGATGACTTCAAGGTGGATGAGGAGGTTCTTAGTGGCCTGTATACAGTGGTACAGAAGTTGTGTACTGATAGCACATCCTCAAGTACAACGCTCCAGCTGGATAAATATAATAATCAAGAAGGGGCAATCTTCGCAAGCAGCATGTGCATAGAGGCTCGGACACAATTGCAACCAGGTAGAAATATATGTAAACTTAAGATTCTTGATTTTATAATCCAGCCTTAAAGTTGAAAATGAGATTGATTTTTTTTTCTTTTCGTTATTTCAGATAGATGGTGGCAAATGTTTGGACCCTCAACCCCAAACCTTCAAAAAATTGTGTTTGAGCACATCCACACGAAGAGGCGCAATAGATTATCTATGCAGAGGTTGAATGATCTTGTTTTTGTTCATTACAACCTCCGTCTTAGGACCAGACAGATTTTGTACACTGACTCCTCTCTGATCAAATGTTGGAAATGAGATTGTTTTTTTTTTCTTTTCATTATTTCAGATAGATGGTGGCAAATGTTTGGACCCTCAACCCCAAACCTTCAAAAAATTGTGTTTGAGCACATCCACACGAAGAGGCGCAATAGATTATCTTTGAAGAGGTTGAATGATCTTGTTTTTGTTCATTACAACCTCCGTCTTAGGACCAGACAGATTTTGTACACTGACTCCTCTCTGATCACTCTAGCGGAGATCCATCCAGAGTCTGAGTGGATCACTAAGTCTACCGATCCCTGTCTTCACTGAGGAGGACCATGAGTGGGTTGACCAGGCAGACAGAGAGGCTGAGGCTGTATCTATGGCAGAGGAGGAGGATAGAGCATGATCCGACACAGGCACAATTGATGTTGATCATTGTGGCACCTCACAAGTGGAGACTATGGCTACTCAGTCATCCAAGACCTACCTTAGACACCTTTGTAGGAGGCAGACAGACTACTCTGAGGCTAAGGCGGAGGATGAGCTAAAGCCTGAGCCATAGACTTATTTTTGTTTACAGTTTACATATATGTTTGGGAACATTTGATGTCATGGATTTTATATACATTTGACAACATTTATAACTCTATATATCTATGTTTTCTATTTCCTTCAGCTACAATTTACATTTATACTCATGTGATGGATGTATGTTTATGTATGTGATCAAATTAGCTTCTATTTGATGATGTTATAGTGTCTTTAAGCTTTATTCAATAATGGGTGCATGAAACAAGTTTTAAATCGTTAAAAATCTCTAAATTTCAAGGGTTTTTTATTTTGCCGAGTCACGAGTCGAGTCAGCCTTGCCGAGTCCGAGTTGAGTCCGAGTCTAGGAACTTTGATTTTAAGTATCTTTCTGCTTAATTGTTAGTGATCCTCTACAGTGTATGTTTTTCAATAGCTTCTGTTGTTGATCAGTTTTTGCTGTCCCCATCTGTTTTATCAAGATATCTAACTGTAATTCAAACATACATTTGACCCCCAACCTACTCGTACACCTATTTCCAAAATACCATTTCTAATTTTTTCCATTTTCCCCTTCCAATGTTTTCCTATTTTCATTGTTTTAAGGCCTCACTAATTCAATAATCAGTTTTGCTTGTGTCAGTGTTGTGACCATTTCACACATCGCCCCATTGCAAATGGGGACCCCCTCTTTTTGCTCGTTTTTCGCTCGCTTTTCGTTTCGCTTTTAGGATTTTGTTAGTCAGTCAATTGTCTGGATTTAGAGTCAAGCCTTAGGGTTTTAATTGCCGTCTTTTCAGGCCAGAATCCGGTCAGTTTTTGAGAGCTTTTGAGCTTCCTTTCGAAGGATGCAAATTTTGAATGCAATGAATTCGCCAGAATGGTCTATTTCAAATTGGAATTTTTTAGTGCAGAGCTTAAATTTGTCTAAGTGTTGAAGATGAAATGTGAATTTTGACCAATTGACCAATTTTGACCAAATTTTGAGTTCTTTGATTTTTGATCCCGGACATTGAGAATGATTTGTTTTCGCCTTGTGAAGTGATAAAATGTATAAAATCATGTTATTTTGGCCTGTAGGAGCAAGTTCGCTCCTGTACCTTAGTGAAGGACCGGAGCTACAAATCAAATTTTGCTCTGTCCTTGCAGGATTTTTAATGACTTGACGATTTGAAGAGGTCCAAGGAGATATGTTTTATCAAATGAATATAACTTGAAGTGCAAACATGAAGGAGAATGACCCAGAATGCTAAAATCGCTCCTGTCCCTCAGGAAAGGACCAGGGCGAAATACTTTGTAGCTCCCGTCCCTCTCCAAGGGACCAGAGCGATGTTCTTCATAAGGCGAGATTCAGGCGAAGATCAAGTCAAGTTTATGTTTGAAGGCAAGGACAGAGGTGAAATGAACTCATTGAAGATAAATTGAAGATCATGAAACATCAACAAGGACCCTAAATGCTTAAGTTCGCTCCTGTCCCTCAGGAAGGGACCAGAGCGATTTTTGTTATAGATGATTTTTCTTGCCAAGTTACAATCGATCTCAAGGCATGGATGAATAAAGGGGTACATTACGAATCCGTTGAATATAAGTTTTGAAGATGACGAAGTAAAATGAAGCCCACAAGAGCAGGATCGCTCCTGTTCCTCTCCAAGGGACCAGGGCGATACAATGAGTTTGTTGCCTTTTCTTCAAGTTCAAAACCGTTCCTCCAAATTCAAGACATTTCAAGATGAAGAACAAGGTGGCAAGAACGTCTTAAGGCATCTTCATCAAGCATGAAGTATCCAGAATTGCCAACGTTGAAGGAATTACACTAAGACCCCCAGTTCGCTCTTGTCCCTCAGGGAGGGACCAGAGCGATATTTCCATAAAGGCATAGATTTCAAAAGTTAAGCAAGTTTCAAGCGACCAAGGGGAATCAAGGGATGTCATTTCACGCATTGAAGGTAATGGCAAGTTGAAGAACATGAGAACAAACTCAAAACCTTGAATTTCGCTCCTGTCCCTCAGGAAGGGACCAGAGCGATATTGAATGTATTGACTAATTCATGCAAAAATCACGTTAAGGCAAACTTTTACAAGGTTGTAAAAGATTCAAGGCGTCTTTTGAAGGAGATATACCAAAGGGTTGAACGTTAAAATATTATCAAATGAGCTATAGAGCCTATATCGCTCCTGTCCTTTGGACAAGGACCAAAGCGATTTCATTAAAAACACTCATGCTCCTTCAAAATCAAGACAATGCAAGGATTGGCGAAGTTAAGGACGTCCTTTGGAAGACAATGAACGAAGAACGAAGATCAAATGTTTACAAATTTGAGCCAGGACATGGAGATCGCTCCTGTCCCTCTCCAAGGGACCAGGGCGATATTTGCCAAAACACATGATATCCTTTGAAGATCACATTAAGATAAAGTCGCACATGGTTTTAGACATCATTTGGAAGGCGATGCAAAGGGAAATGGACGTTAAATATTACCAATTTGAGCTTAAAATGGAGAAAAGACAAGGATCGCTCCTGTCCCTCTCCAAGGGACAAGGGCGATGATCCTTTAAACATCAAAATGTCTTGTGAAAAGCAAGTGGGACGAGCATGGAATGAACAAGCGATGTTATTATTTGCCTTATGATGAAAATTGGAGTTTGAAGATGCAAGATCAACGTGAAAACATGAAGATCGCTCCTGTCCCTCTCCAAGGGACCAGGGCGATAATGGTTATAAAGGCATTTGTTCACACAGGCAAGACAATCAAACTCGAAGGACCCGACAAAGTGGTTGATTTGAACGCGGAGATGAAGACTTTGGACGACAAAAACGCAAGAATCATGACCAAAATAGTGGATCGCTCCTGTCCCTCTCCAAGGGACCAGGGCGATGAGGTACGTATCTACCATTTTCAAAATTTTGGCGCTAAATAAACATCTTTGAATTCATTTTAAATGCTAAAGTTTGATAAATTCAAAAACTCAATTAATTAGTATTTAAATATTGCGCTTAATATTTATTAATTATTTTGCCTTAAAAAAAATCGAGTTTATTAATTAAAAATAAAAGGCATTTAATAATTAATTAATTAATAAAAAAATCGATTGGAGCGCTTGGTATTTTAAAGGTCGGCCTTGTTATTTTATTAAAAAATCGTTTAAAATTGCCTTATTTTTACCAAGTCGGCCTTGGGGGTGAATGGTGAGGTGAGCGCTATAAAGGGAGAGGTGAAATCTTCATTTTCACAATATTATTTATCATCTCACACATGCGATTGGAGGAAGAAAGTGCGAATTGTGTTTGGAGAAGTGTGAATTTCATTCCAAGAAAGGTGGTGCGAACTATCATCCAAGGTGACGCTAACATCATCCAAAGGTGGTGCGAGACTTGGAGATTTATTTGTGCGAACTTGAAGATCCATTTGAACGAATTTTGAAGATCACGTCAAAGGCAACTCAAAAGGTGGCGAATTGCTATTTTGCTAAGGCGATTACATTGAAGGCTATTTTCGATCTTTTTGCCTAGGCGATTTTGTCCTTTTTGCATTCTAGAGTTAGCTCTCTATTGAGGTATGGCGATTTGATTTTATTGTTTTATTTATTCATCGTCATATTTTAAATTTTGAATTTTTTGAAATTTTGAATTCCTAGCTCAATCGTTTCATTTTAGGAAATGATAACTCAAAGACTTATCATGAAGTTTCCTAAAATTTATCCTCTAATCTATGTTATTTATTGCAAAATCTAGTTCTCATTATGAAATGTTGTGTAGGTATGGTGACCCCGAAGGCGGGAGCATCCACCAGTCGCTCAGCTCTCATGAAAGAAGATCAGAAGACCGAAGAAGTGGAGACCAAGATCGTGTCGAAGTGGAGCAACATTGGAGATACAAACTTGGGTAACTTTAGCACGAAGAAGTTTCGAGAGGTCCCTTACATTGGCAAGCCATCACCTATCGCCCGGAGAATAATCGAGAGTGGCATCATTAAGGCGGCCGGCTTTCCTCCAGCTGTTCAATGCCATGAGTTGATGATCGAATGTGCTCGTCACTATGATCCACAGTCCAGAACGATCGTGTCCAAAGAGGGAAACACTTTGGCGTACCTTTCAAAGGAAGCTATAAGTGAAGCTTTCCATCTTCCAGAGCACAGGGACATGATATACAAGAGCATAGAAGGAGCCAGATCAATGTACGAAGATGATCCAGATGCTTGTCTAAGCATTATCAATAAGAACTGGCTACTTAAGAGCCCTCCCCGTCTGAGCAAGGTCCCGAACACACCGCACAGGATTGATTTCCAGGAGGAGTACAGAGATTTAATTACCATGCTCAACCGAGTTACAGGAGCCCCTCATGCCTTCTATTTTGAGAAGTGGATGTTTTACTTCATCCAGGTGATCGTTCAGGGAAAAGGTACGATACATTGGGCTAGGATGATTAGCCATTGCTTGGACGTACAGTTGAGGAGACTCAAGGCTACTAAGTCCTTCCACATGAGTTCTTACGTCATCTATGCCTTGATCAGGAGTGTTGAATACGCAGGACTACCTCACAGAGGAGTGATTGGAAGAGGACCCGGCGAGGTCAGAGCTTGTGATTCCTATGCCTACTTGCATCATCCGCCAGGGAGCAACTACAAGTTGGTTAATGATACTTTCGCGATGAACATCACAAGGACGTTGCAAGGTGGAATTCACAACAGGTTATCTCAGGATGCCCAGGAATTCATAAAGAGGTACGGTGCTTGGTTCATTCAGTTTCCGAAGTTCACTTATATTAGAGTGCATGGATGTCCTTTACCTCCATACATGTTGCCGAGATATCCGACAGACAGAATTGTGTTACTTGAAGTAACAAGGCAGTTGGCAGCATATGTGAAGGCATTCAGACACAGACATCAGAATGGAGTTCCAGTACCTATCATTTTGGGTAATTCAGTTGAGGTATGTCCTAATGCTTTAGCTATGGATGACGCAGAGAAGGAGTTAGCCTTGTATTCTTTTTCATCTTTTGCTTTGAGAGAAAGCTTTGATCCACATGGACATTTAGAGGAGACAGTCGGCAGGAAGTTTAGACATGAGTATCAGGTTGAAGATTTTATGATGAATCTCTTAGATGATCTTGAAGTGAAACGAAAAATGCATTCTAGATTGCCTTTGGATTTCATCAGGAAATGCAGGATTTACAGAGTGGCCGACCAAGCTCAGGACAGTGGCAGACATATCCAGTCTTCCTATGATCGAGAAAGCAAAACAATAAGGTTAGATTGGAATGAGCCCGAGGTCGTGGATTTAGATACTTTGATGGCACCGGTCTTGTCTTGTACTCGCAGATGGGTTGACATTCAACATCAGAAATTGAGAGAACAAGGCATAGCCATGACTTTCACTTTGGAAGAGAAACCTGCCGAAGGTGGAGCTAGTGTGAGTGAAGGCAATCCTAATCCTAGAAATTCAGGTGAAGGAAACCTTCGATGTGCCAGTGAGGGCAATCTCCATTCAAGAGGTTCGAAGAGGAAAGAGAGACCTGGAAAGAGAGAATCTTCCAAGAAGAAACAAGAGGCTAACAGAGATCGATCATCCGATACTTCTTCTAGACCTGAGAAGAGAACAATTCAAGTAGAAGAATCCATGGAGTCGATGGTACAGAATGATAGGCAGGAGGAAGGACAGGCACAGCATGGGTCACCAGATGGATCTCTCCAAGACTATGAGTTAGATGAAGACAAAGAAGACAATGAAATATCATCTCCTCCCAGACAAGAAGAAATAGTGCATAAAGAGATTCAAGTTCAAGAAACAAGATCGATTATCCCAGATTGGTTGAAGGAAAGATTAACCAAGGTGATCGTAGTAGAGGACGAGGACAATGCAATTGATTTAGAGAGCCTTGTTGGACGTTCACACGAAGTAACAGAGAAGAGAAAGGCTACCAAGATGTCCAAGATGATTCGAGATGAGACTGGATCCAGGAAATTGCAGATAGCTACACCGGCAGCAGACAAATATGAAGGTGAGATCCTAGCAGAAGAATATGATATACAGACTTTTGAGTTAGGACCATCCACAACAGAGCAGACTTTAGATGATGCTACCGATTCATTTGAAGCATTGAAAGACAAGCTTAGAGAAGAAATGGAGAAGAATAGAAAGCTTGAGAGAGAGGTCGGTGCATGGAGGACATATTTCAGTCACATCAATGAACCTTTGGGACGTCAGGATCCAGCTAGATCACCAGTGCAAGCACTTCCACTTCAGTCAATCAATGAGGCAGAGAGATTCAGGAACATGGTCCAACGTACAAGTAATTGGATGGATAGATCTCATACAGTGGCTATAGAATTTGCAACAAGGATGATGAAGATTATTCATCAAGCTATCCAAGTTCTTGAGATGATCCACAATTTGATGATAACAGTAGCTGCATTCGCCCATACCAAGGATGTTATCATTCCTGTCTTGAAAGTTATTAGACACACATCAAGGAAGGTCTTAGCACAAGAGAAGATCTTGGATGGAGAATCTCACAGTTTGTTTCATTGGTCAACCTTACTCCATATGAAGAATGTTTTCTTTGAAGACATCAGTACTAGATGTGGCCAAGTTGAGGAGGTGATCAATCCGATCCAGGACAGAGTATTTGAGGTACTTTGTACCATTCTTGGCAGAAGGATCGAGGTCGAGACAGATGTGGATATGCAGGAACTAGAGGATAGAATCAAGATCATCTTTTGCAAGGACGCAAATGTTACAGATGAGCAATATGATCAGATGTTTGCCACCATGCTCCTGATTGAAAGAACGAAAGAACTTGAAGCTTCATGGGACGCAGTTCTCCTAGATGCATTTGATCAAGTCATCCACTTGGAAGAGAGTATGAAGAATCTTCCCGAGATTCCAATCACAGAAATCGAAGGAATCGTATCAAGATTCATTGCATATGCCAAGAAAGAACATTGGAAAGGGAATAAGGTTCTAGATGAAAGGTTGTTATAGATGACATGGCATCTTATTCGTCATTGGTTTATGTCTCCTAGGTTTTTGTGCCAAATTTAATATTTGGCTATGCATTTAATATTGTTCAGTAAAAAGGAGGCCATTTGTAACAAACCCTAATTAGGGTTTAGGTGTCATGATCTTGACCGTTGATCTACTTTCAATCTGGACCTTTCATTGTAATTGGGGATGCTATTTATACCCCCATTTTTCATTTCATTTGATAATAGTGTAATAGTCAATAGTTGATGTAATAGAGAAGAGAGATTAGAGCTAGAAGCAATTTTATTTTGTAGCAAGATTGAGTTTTGAAGAGAGGAATTCAAGCAATTGTTGTATATGATGACTTGGAAATCAATGAAATATTGAAGTTATGGTGTTTTGTTGCAAATTTCTTGAGTTATCTTCATGGTTGTTTGATTTACTTGAATTGTGCTCAATCAAAGTAGCTTGTTAATTTGAAGGACATAGTGTGAGACTTGATCTTTGGTAGGATTCGTAATCCAAACCACTAGCTTCTTGCTGATTGTAGGAACGCCTTGTGTGGTCGACTGGAGAATACTTTGAGTCCCTTAACCTTCAATCATTATTGTATCTTGGATATGTACCTTCGTGGTAGTGTCTTTGATCTTTGATGCATTGAATATCATTTTGTTACCTTAGAAGATCGCATCAATTTCAATTGAGTTGTTATCTTATGGCAAAATTGAAGTTGGTTGAATCTTGCCAAGTCTTGTCTACATGAAGTCATTCTTAGGGTTAGACTAGATTAGACCTCTTTCAAACCCTACTCCTTTTGTTATTTTTTGAATAGTTTCCTTAGTTTAGCAAATCTTGAACTTTCGGAATGCGTAAGACCCCTTGAAGGAAACAGCAAATCACATCATACCGCTGGAAGCTTGTCCACACGTAGAGACCCTACTAAAAGAACCTTGGAGTCTACCTAACTGATCCTTTACGCGAATCTTCAGCAGTTAGAGACTATTTTCTCAAGAGAGGATAAGATGCCTATTGGTATTTTATTCTGTGTATGATTGTGTATAAAATACACGTCAACAGTCAGCCAACTAAATTCTCTTTGACTGGCTTAGTGTTGTTTTCTCTGAAGCCAAAAGTCAATTGTACATTAATAAGTTGTAATAGGTTCATGCTGTATATAAGAATTGCAAATTTTTGTGAAAGGCAAATTTAAACATCAATGTACAAAACTATTAGTATTGTAGAAATAAGCTCTCAAGTAAACTGAGCTTTACACAATCTTGTAGTAGAATGGAATTATCTTACTTCGAGAATTACTAAAAACTGACAGTTAAGGAGAGAAACTGGATTTCAAGACTTTTTAGTGATAAAATTGATAAAAATCATTAAAATCATTGTCAAGGAAAGGCACATCTTGCCTTCAGAATGTCACAAGAATGCATTTTTTCCTAACATGGATCAACCATATTGGACAGTTGTAGAGCAAAATTTGAAAGCTGATGCCAAAGGCTCAAAAAATGTTCCTTCTGAATGAGGGAAAAAAAATCAAGTCCAAATGAATTAAAAGGACCCTGAAGAAAAGACACCATGTAAAATTTATGTCAAAATCATTCCATACCTACTATATGAAGAAAAAAGGAAAGAGCTCAATTATATTTGTAATAAAGAATTCAAGGTTACCTACAATTCAAAGCCAAAACAATAATGAAAAGAAAAAAGAAAAAAAAGGAAAAAAGGAGAAAATCAAACATGTAGTTTGAAATTCTTAGGTATAATTAGGGTTTTGTTATTCAATTTGATACCATTCTAGATTTACCTTTGATAGAATCTAAAATAAATACTGCTTAAGCCAAAAGCATATTTTCAAAGGTAAACAAACAAGATGTGTGCATTAAATGTCTCGGAGATAAGAGAAGAGTGAATCCTGCTTAACAAGTTCATTTTGAATTTTGTTGTATTGTTAGAACAAGACTGATAACATTTGGAGTTAAGTTCCTTAAAGAATATTATAAACTTAGCCATTCAAAAAAAAAAAGATTCATCCTTGACCCTTGCTGCAAAATGTCATTATAGTAAAACTAAGACCCAAGCCAATAAGGAACTGCATAGAATACAAGATGATATTAGAAATAGAAATGATATTTTTGAAACAAATGTCTCTTCTATGATTTTTGTCATTATTAAGCATGCATAAACATGAATGATTATACAGCACCTGTATATAGTTTCTCAAAGTTGCTTGTGCATCAGGGGAAAGTATGTCATGAAGAAGAGTGTATACTTGCACAGCGGGTGCTAATGCAGGTGCAGCAATACCAGTAGCCGGCCCAAACATGTCAGCTAAACCTGATGGTGATGATTCTTCTAGTGACTTGTAATTCTCAAAAGCCATTGCAAGAAGATGCTCCAATTGATCTTCACTGTCAACCAACATTCGTTTCTGCAACCAGAAAGCCAAATTAGGTTAGTATATGATAATCATTTATAATAAAAGGACCCATCACAGATAAGAATTATATATTCATACAATTCAAATTGTTACATATGGAAAACAATATATGTGATGAACATTGTCACAAAGAGGATGTAAAAGGAGAGGACTAGAAATTTTTTTACACAAGCGGGCATCTAAATACACTACATTAGGATTCTAGAATAATTTCAACACCATAACGATCTCTAAAATAAATCACCCTGCATTACCAAACAAGCACAATTATATATAGAACACAAGAATGGGCACCCAAGATTGCTATGTCTCACCTCCACAAACAATGCTTCCATGAAATTTCAGAACAGAGAACATTCAATTGTCCAAGCTAACCTACTAAATCAGATATCACAATCTTCAACATGCAAGGTGTCCAAAACTTTCCTTTATGCAGAAAATCAGTCTCCATGACATGCATAAATTCTAACTCAACTTTCTAATTAGAAACTAATCTTATCCACATGCGAAGCATACTTTCCCAACAAAACGATTCTTATCCCCACATGCTAGGTGCCTAAAACATGCAAGACTAATTCCACTTCAATCATGTAATAGAAATTGTCAATTAAAACTACAACAACTAACACAAGTTGTTACAATAGTTGCCATAATCCGTCAAATGCCAGAATAGAAACCTATGCCTCCTCAAATATAGGGCCTCATGGGTGAGCACCAAATTCCTAAAAGATAGGGATCATGCCATACACATCACCTGCCATGTAAGATGCCAACTCACCAAGAGGTCCCTCAAAGTGATAGAAAGTTAATACATTAAGATAAACAATTATGCACCAAATAAAATAACCAATGCTAGGACTCAAAGGTTGAGACACCTTAATCCCAACGTTCTCCCACTTGTCAAAAACCTATCAAGAGTCAATTGCAATCAACTGCTCAAGGCCCCAAGGCTGATAGAACTAGAACACCATCTGAACTTCTTTGTACTCACTTGCTTTCTCAGTGCATCTGTAACATTCAATAGAACTCAAACACCAAAGTATCTCCAAATTCACCTTTCCATCTTTGTTGTGGGACAGAAAGTATGACTCTTTACTAAGCAAATGGCACTTTGATTGTTACAACAGATAGTAATTTGTCCTACATCAAAACCAATATGAGAACACAAATGCTTAGGCCAAATGGCTTCCTTACAAGCATGAGTAGCTTCCATGTACTTTGCTTATGTAGTGGACAAAGTGACTACAGCTTACCATTTACTCATCCAATTGATAGCACCATCAAACATCATAAACACATAGCCCAGTTTGAATCCACATATCCACGAAAACAAACTGAATGTCGAAGTCCAATAGGATAACCACGAAAACATAGGGAATATTTGGAAGTATCTCTCACAAGTACCTGAACACTCTCTTAATTGCATCCCAATGTACCCATCCTAAACCGACTTAGGATTCCCACTCCTTGGGTAATGTCTAGCCTTGTATAGACTCTAGCATACATTAAATTGTCAATATCACTCGCATATGGTACTTTGGTCATGTCCATCTCAATAGGAGATTTTGAGCAATTCTCAACCAATAATTTTGTTACCATGAACTACCAAGGATTTGCAAGCTGACATGTTGAATCTCTCCAAGACCAAGTTCATATAGTTGCTTTGTCTTAACCAAAGCTTTTACTAGCTCTATCTCTTCTAATTTTATCCCCAAGATATGCCTTTTTGCACCTAAATCTTTCATTTCAAACTATGTTGGCAACTAAGACTTCAAATCTGAAAGCATACTAGTACCATTCCTAAAAGACAATATATCATATCCGTTCAATACAATAATAAGTAATGCAACCATTTTCAGTTTTAAAATACACACAATGATTTAGATCTCAAAAAACCCAAAGACAACACATAGGTGTCATATTTTTGGTTCCATGTCGTAGGAGATTGTTTCAAACCATATAGAGATTTCTTCAACTTACATACCAAATTTTCTTTACCATCAACCATGTAATGCTCTTAAATCTCTTCCTACACTATCTTCACATCTCAATCTCTAAGAAATAAGTTGTTGCAAATGATAATAGAAAACATATGGATGTCAACTTCACCATAGGCAAGTATTTCACCATAATCAATTCCCTCCTGAGAATAACCCTTTGCGACCAATTGTGCCTTATGCTTCTCAACACTACAATTTGGACCATATTTCTTTTTGAATCCAATAGGTTTACATCCTTTAGGCAAAGGTACTAGATCCCAAGTATTATTTTTCTTCAAAGCAACCATTTCTTTATCCATGGCTTCATACAACAATTTGCATCATCCATACCCATAACCTCTGTAATGTTAGCAATAAAAGAAAAAATGCAACTAAACTCCAACAGTGAATAACCAAACATTTTCAGTTCTCTTAACACGAGTAGACCTCCTCAACGGTTGAGGTTGAAGTTGTTCTTCTTCAGAATATTCAAAACTTCTTGAGCTTTCCTCGTCATCAAGTCTAACAAGAGTACGTAGTTCATCTATCATTGGAGTACGTAGAACTTGAACTACCTCCTTTTTCTCCACATTCTCTTGTTGCAATACAACAATAGAAAGGTCTCATCTCTTTAAGAATCTTGACCACTGGATCCCAAAGATTGTACCCTTTCACACCAACACCATAGCTGATGAAGATGCATTTTACCACCTTGTTCTCCAACTCAAACCTCTTCTCACTCAATACATGAACATATGCTTCACAACCAAATACTCTAAGATGCCTCATTGTGGGTTTTTTACCAAACCATACCTCCATGGGTGGTGTTGTACCCATAGAAACAAGACTTGGACTCCACGAGGATGACCCAACTCAGGACTTGAGACTCGGCAAAAAAAACTCAATGCAAACTCGGCAAGTGGAAAACCCAAGAAATTTATAGATTTTTAAGGAATTAAAAACTTGTTTCATGCACCCTTTATTAAATAAACCTTAAAGACACAATAACATCATCAAGTAGATGCTAATCTGATCACATACACAAGTATACATCGATGACATAATTATCACATACACAAGGATTTAAAACTTGTCTCATGCACCCTTTACTAAATAAACCTTAAAGACACAATAATGCCATCAAGTAGATGCTAATTTGATCACATACACAAGTATACATCGATCACATAATTATAAATGCAAATTATAGTTGAAGCAAATAGCACACTTAGATATATAAATATTGTCAAATGTATACAATACTCATGGAATATAAAATACATGACATCAAATGTTCCAAACATATATCCAAACAATAACTAGAAGTCTATGGCTCAAAGGAGTTTGCATCCCTCCTACAAAGGCATCCAAGGTAGGTACCACTAACTAGTGGGGATTTGGGAGTAGAGGTGCTAATGGGTTTTAGGGGTAGCAATGATAAGCTACACAAGGTGTTAGATGTGAGAAAAACCCAATGATAGAAGGGATGCGCTTGCGTTTCCCCATGGGCCAAAAGTGGGCTTTTGGGGGCTATGTACCCAAAACAAATAGAGAAAAACGTCAAAAAATGTTTGTTTTTGTCATTTTTTGAGATATAATATTTTTTTTTTGAGTCTAGTCAAGTCCAAGCAATGGGACTTGCCGAACCTAGGCCGAATCCACGACTCTTGGGACTCACTAGAACAAACCCAAGACTCAAACAAGCCCGAGTCTAGCCCTAGGACTCACCCAAGGTCACCCGGCTCTGGACTCACCGAGTCCTAGCGAGTTTTGGCAAGTCCCGGAACTCTGGTTGTACCAACACCTTTAGCACCTTGTTCTCCAACTTAGACCTCTTCTCACTCCGTACATGAGCATATGCCTCACAACCAAATACTCTAAGATGCCTCATTGTGGGCTTTTTACCAGACCACACCTCCATGGGTGTCTTATCAACAAGAGCTAATGTGGGAGATCTGTTGATTAGATAACATGCAGTGGTTACAGCTTCACCCCAAAACTCTTATTCAAGGCTAGCACCACACAACATACTCCTACTCCTAGCCCTCTCCATCAACATCTTGTTCATCCTCTCTACACTGCATTCTATTGAGGGGTGTAAGGAGTTGTCTATGTCTCTCAAGCTGTGCTTTTTACAAAACTTATTGAACTTTGTGGGAAAAAACTCACCACCGTTGTGAGTTCTCAAACATTTAATCCTTTTGTCAGTCTGATTTGCAACCAAGGATTCAAACTCCTTAAATCAACTAAAGACTTCAGCTTTACTCATGAGGAAATAAACAAAATTTCTTTTACTGTAATTAGTATGAAAGACACAAAGTATATAGATCTGAATAATGAAGGAACATTTAATACATTTGCATGAATATAGTCCATAACTCGAGAAGTCTTGTGAGAACTTTTATAAAATTGCACATGTTTTTGTTTACCAAAGATACAAAAGTTCACAAAATTTACACTCAAGATTAGATTTATGGACATTATGACATATATGGTAACATAAATTTCATTTCTTGCAACATCACAATGGGTTGTAATTCCCACAACATGAGTGATCAAAAGGGTTAGGTAAAACCTATGGGGGTTGAATCAACTAGTTCTATTGGCAATGCACATTTTAGTTGCCCTTCCAAATCATTGAAGGACTTTTGGCAAGTGCCTCTTTGATAAGAAGACACTTTAGAACAATATGCAACTAGATTGCAAGAAAAACTTGGAGAATAAAGGGGCACTAGGCTATGGAGATGTCATTCCTGTCAACTTGAATTTCATGGCAGCATTACAAGAGTTAATGCACACCTTGAAGGTGTAGGAGTACGTAAGGGATTATCACTTGAAAAAAGAATTGAAAAAAAAAGATTTCATTTCTTGTAGTGTCACTATAAGTTTTACTTCTCACAACACGAGTGATTGAGAGACTATAGGGGTTGAATCGAAGACTCTAAAGTATAGATGTTGGGGAGTGAGGCAACTAGTTTTATTGGCAGTGTACATTTTAGTTGCCCATCAAAATTATTAGAAGATTTTTCCAAAAATTTCTTTACTAAAATGTCACCTTTCAAGACAATTTACAACTAGATTGCAAGCAAAACCTAGGGCAATGGGGAGCACTAGGGAATTGAGTTGTCATTTCTATCAACTTGAATTTTAAGGAAATCTTACAAGAGTTAATGCATACCTTCTTTATGTCACCACATCCATAGGTGGAGTATGTCAACTTGAAAAATAACTGACATACATAGATTGTGAGATTATGATGATAACCAAATTCTTGTACATGTTACTAAGACTGCCCTAATTAGCTCATTCTACTTCTTTTCCGTCCAATTCATGGGGCAGCCATAGCAAAGCCTAAGGAGAAAATAGAATAACCACTAGTGAAGTTGCAAACATGGTAGAGAAATTATTCAATGTGCAAAATTGGGATGAGGTAGATGATGCCATTGGCAAATTCTACTTTGCCAATGCAGTTGTGGCAAAAATAATCATAGCAAGCCACTAGGGAAGACAAAATTGAGAACAACAATCTTCGATAAGAAGTATTCCAAGATTAATATTCTAATGGAGAAAATGAAGGCTATTGGGCATGAGCATGGATGGATGGACAGCTACTAGGCATCATCCATGCATCAACATTATGGCCATACATAGAGAGGACCCTTACTCCCTTGATGCTATTGATTTTTCAAGGCACCTCAAGGCTGCTGACTTTCGATTCCAAATCCTTAGATATCCTAAAGGATGTTGAGCTAGAGAATGTGATGAAACATATAAATTGATTGAGGCAGCCTACAAACATATTTGGTACACTCCTTATTGTGTGCATACCATGAATAATGCACTCTAGGACATGGACAAAATCATATAGATCAAAGAGGTGGTTAATGACGCAAGAGATGTGCAGAAAAGTATTTACAACTTGCATGCTTCACATAAACTCTTCGCGGCCTTCTCTAGAAGGAGTTTTTGAAACTTGTAGAGACTAAATCTGCATCATTCTTCATTTTCTTGGAGAGTATTCTTGAGTTGCAAGAGGCATTGCAACTAATGATAATGATAGCATAGTGAAGTTGGTGTCCTAATTCTAAGTCAAAGTAAGGGAGGAAGGTGAAATAGGCAGTGAAGTATGAAACTTTGGGTTGATGCAAGATACCTTTGTTGCCATCATTACTCTAATCTTCAAAGTTAATAGATATGGGGAATGCAAATGCACCTATCCTTAGAGAAGTGCATGAGTGCATTAACAATAAGCTTGGCAAAATGAAGGCCATTGTACAAGAGGAAAGACCTCACATAAGAGTTCTACAATGTGCATATTCATCCAATCATTTGTCATCAATGGGGCAAGCTCAACACTCCCTTGGACATGGTTGCCTATGCATTGAACCTAAAGTGGTATGTGGAAAGCCCTGCCAGAATTGCCCCTATGCATGATGTTAAAGTTAAGGCAAAGTTCATTAAGGATGAAGGCCTTTCAAAAGATTTATGATTCTACACAAGTCAGCATCATTCCCATTACGTGGACAAAATTTCCCACTCTTAGGGGATATTCGGAAAAGGCCATTCTACACAAGTTAGCATCATTCAAATTGAGTGTACAAAATTTGCCACTCTTAGGGTATATTCAAAAGAGGATATTCCCATTGAGCAGACAAAATTTGCCACTCTTAGGGGATATCCAAAAGAGGCCAAGATGGATAGGGGACTTTGGCATAAGAGTATCCAGTTCTATGGTAGACTATGCATGAGCCTAATTTTTTGATAGCCACACTAACCATTCATTTGTTGTCCCATGTTTCTTATTCTTCTAGTATTCATCCAATTTGTTAAGAGAAACAAATTACTTCTAGGAGGTTGAAGAAGCTTGTAGCTATTCATAGCACTTTGCATCTCATTGGCCATAACCCTTTGTAGTGTCATAAAATTGCGACCCTAGCAATTTTCGACTGCATTAGGGTCCTCACGCACGCGAGTTCAAATCCTCTAGCCTGATCGGAGACCAGAGATTGCTTAGCTTGAGAAAATAGCTTCTTCCTTGGCCTCTGCATCACTCCGACCGCATTCTGCCCTAGAGAAAGAGGTAGGATAGGGGCATGGCGCCACTGCCCCCCCTTGGACAAGGGCATGGCACCCTTGTCCTCCCAGGATAGGGGCGTGGCACCCCTATCCTAGCCCTATTTTGAGGCAAGACCCTTCCTAGAGCATGCATTGTGGGTTGTGCCTCGGGCGGGAAACTCCCCCGATGTCGACCTGTGACGAAATTCAAATCCACTAACATGTATTTAAGGGGCATCCGTCCTCTCATTTGCATAAGTGGAAATTGGATAAGTTGGATAGGTCGAAGTTGGAAAGATTCAAGTTGCACAAGTGATCAAGCATTCAAGCATTCAAGCATTCTTTTCTAGCATTGAGCATTCTCAAGTCTCCCTTCAAGGCTAGGTGTTGCATTCAAGTCAAGGATTCAACCATTGAAAAGGAGATTGATTTCAACATTCAATTCCACACAAGCATTTCTATCAACATTGCTACTGCAACCTCACATGAGGTGATTTACAATTCAGTCTTTCATTTACAAGTACTTTCTTTCATTACTTGGTTAATTCCAAAACTGGGGTTTGACCTAAAGGCAAACCCCCAATCCCAACCCATTTTCCTCTCTTTTCTGTGTAGGTTGCAGGTGCACAGATGTACTTTCGGATTCGGGCTTCATTTGCAGAGGCAGAAAAAACCTTTTCGTTTTGCGGATTTTTCGGAGGACCATGTACATTCCCGCCACAGTCCGGACAACTTTTCCTCAAATTCGCAAGGCGACTTCGTCTCGACATTTTACTGCCAGATCTAGGTGCACAGCTTCATCCCATATTCCGATCTCAAGTTATAATCAATTCTTTGTCACTTTTGCACTACATAATTCAATCAATTCCTTTCCAAATCAAACAAGGAAGAGGGGATCACCTTAGCATTCCCAATTCATTCAAAATTCAATCTACCATCTTTGTGTGGAGAGATTGAATCTAGTGAATTATCATCTCCTTCTTCCTAATTTAATGGTGAAAAGTGCTTGAAGGATAATCAACAGTGAAACTCTCATCTCTCTTTGAGGGAAAGGGTAGTTTTCCTCTCGATCTATCATTCACCATTTTCCCACCATTACATTTTAATGAACTCGACATCTTGCATGCTTTCCCTTGAACAACATTGCATATTTTTCATTTACAAGTTTCAACTTTCTGCAAACTTAGTGGTTTATTCATTAAAAACCCTAGTTTTTAAAATTAAAATTGAGCTTGTGATTTGTAAAAAAATTGCTTGTGGTTATCTTAGATCTGAAAATTGTTTTGTTTGTCAAATTCAATTTCCTCATTGTCTTGTTCAATTTGCAATTAAAGTTTACAAAATTAAGAGGTTACTTGTTAAAACCCTAATTTTCAAACATCATCTTGAACTTGTGCAAAAAAAATTGGATTTCCATTTAGTTTTTAGATTTCTAATTGTTCTCAAATTTATCTTCAATCCTACAATTCAAATTTTCAATTTTCACCTTTTTTCCCAAAATTCAAATTTCAAAATTAAGTGGTTAAGTCATCATACCCTAATTTTTAAAATTAATGGGATTTTGTGTGAATTTCAAATCAATTTCATTTACATTCAGATTTCTAAACATTTTCCAAGGTGCCCCTATCCATTAGGTTTGACCCTTTTCAAATTGCAATTCAATTCCTCTTTTTCTTCAAAACCCTAATAGGGTCCTATTTTCACATTTGCGCCTTCATTTCGCCAATCTAGAGATTGTAAAATTCGCCATTTTTGGGGGGTTAGCTTTAAAATCATCATAATATCCATCCCTAAAAAATTTCGAAAAAAGTTGGTCGGACCATGTGTGTTCCCGCCACGGTCTTTGGTTTTTTTCCCAAATTTTGAGAGACTGTTATGACTGTATTTAATAGCCTAAATCCAGAAGATTGGCTGATTTTATCGATTTTTGAACCCTCTAGAATCGGAAATACCTTCAAAATTCAACATTTCAACTTTCAAGAAAATTTTTAAAATTAAGAGGTTAATTATTGTCTCCCCTGATTTTAAAAATTCTAATTTTAAAATTAAATGGTATTCCCTTGGCCCTAATTTTAAAATTTCAATTTTCTTTCATTTTTGGAAATTGTGTCATCCTCTTCCCCCAACAAAGATCAAATTGTGTAATCATTATTTCCTTCCATTTTGCATTACACAATTTTGTAAGCTTTGTTTCACAGTTCAAAATTCAAATTTTCCCTCTAGTGCATGAGTTTTACCACTATTAGTCCTACCTATCCTATCCCTGTTAGACGAAGCATTAGAATTAAGGCTTCCGAAGGTTTAATTACCAAGGAGATGGAGCCTAATTTGGGTGACTTCTTTAATAAGGATCATGCTAATTCTTCCCATCCTAATCATGTGCCTATTCACCCCATTAATGGATCCCATGATGAAGAAGAAGCTTTAACTAGGGTTTCTTTAGATCAACTTTCTACATTGGACAATCAATTTGACAGCTTTCAACAATGGATGTCTCAAGAATACCCTAATAGTGAAGCTCTTCCATTAATTGAAGGTCTTAAACGCATGCTTCAAAGTGATAAGAATGGAATTGATATATTGCGTGGCATTGCACATTTTGTTGATTCTAATGTCATGCTTATCAAGAGTTGTGCCGAAACCCTAGGTTACTCACAACCTTCAACACAAGTCAATTCTTCTATTCCTTTAACTAATCCTATGACTAGTATTCCTACTTTCACATCCAACATCATGGCTACTTCAACTCAAAATGTCATTCCTACAACCATGGGTCATGGGGGCAATCCCTCTTCTTCATTTAATCCTCCATCGTTACCTGTGACTTCCATGCATGTTCCTATTATTCCTCAACCAATCAGTGTGACACAAGGGGGCAATTCCTTTAACAACTTTATTCCTCATTTAAGTGTCTCTTTTCCTACCCAATCATCACCAATGCCTACTTATCATAATGTCCCACCATCTTATTCTCAATCCATGCCTTATTTCAACAACATCACACCACCTTCTCAATCACCTATGTCTAACATCAATTCTTCTACCAAAATGACAATTAACAATCTTGCTCAAATCATGTCTTCCTTACAACAACAATTGTTTCTATGAGTCAATCCAAGTTTAGTGTGCCCACCTTTGATGTTGCGAGCCCACTTTCTCTTGATATTGTTAAAGCCGCTCCACCTAAACATGTTGAGATCCCTCAATTGGAACTCTATAATGGAAAAGGTGATCCTCTTACGCATGTCAAAACATTTCAAACCTTGTGTACTGATTTTGCTTATGATCAATGATTGCTTGCAAAATTGTTTACAAGAACACTAAGAGATAAGGCCTAACAATGGTATTCCTCTTTGCCTTCTTATTCTATCACTTCCTTTCAACAACTAGCAAATGCTTTCATCCAACAATTTCAAAACAACATTGGTCCTAAAATCACTTTGACAGATTTAATGCATTGTAAACAAGGTGCTAAAGAAAAAGTGACTGATTTCATTGGTCGATATAAGCATTTGTGTGCTCAGATTTCTTTTCATGTGCCTGATAATGATATTCAAAGAATATTCATTTCTAATTTACAAAAAGATATCAGGGAAAAGCTTCTTTTATCTGAGTTTACTTCCTTTCCGCAATTGTGCGCAACACTCCACAATTATCAACTGGTTGTGAGTCAAATGGAACAATCCACTCCTATGGCTCCGAGTGATAAGGGGGAGAGTGTTCAACAACCGTTTGCGAAGTTCAAACCAACAAAAAGCTTCATCAAGTTCAATGATCCAATCAACAATAACCATGTGAATGTTACAACAGGTGTGCCTTCTATTTCTAAATTTTTCCAAAGAGAAAGACAATTTACTCCTTTGAATGAATCTTTACATACTATTATGTCTCAGTTGTTGCACATAAATGTTATCAAACTTCCTCCTATAAAACAAGTTGATCCTTCCAAACTTGCATCTCCTTATTTTGATAACAATTCCTTTTGCCAATTTCATCGTCAACCTAGTCATGATACTGAGAAATGTTTTGCATTGAAAAATAAGGTTCAAGACTTGATTGATAATAATACTATATCTATGGCAGGTGTGAATGATAAAGGGAATAAATCAGTAGCTCCTCCTAATCAAAATCTTAAGATTTTCACTGATCCCTTGTCGTCTCATACCTCTAACGTTATTGAGATCGTGCGTAATTCTCTCACTTCTAAAGAATTCACCTCTATAGCTCCAAACTTGGTTAATATGGTAGAAACACAAAATACGCCTAAGGATCCCTGTATTACATTTGACCGTAGCGAGACCATTAGAGCACCCGATGGCCCTTTATACATAGTTGCAAAGGTTAAGGATATCCCTTGCCATGGTGCCCTAATTAATCCCTCTTGCATGGTTAATGTCATAACTGAAGAGTATCTTTTTACTTTACGATTGCATAAACCACTCTATGATGCTTCTAATGTGGTTGTGAAGTTATTTGATGGCTTCTCTTGTCCTACCATTGGTTATATCACCCTTCCTGTTGAGGTTCATGCTAAATCCATGGATGTTGACTTTGTTATCATACCTTCTTCTGAGCAATTCCATGTGAAGTTGGGCTATCCTTGGCTATCTTCCATGAAAGCTATTGCTTCTCCAATCCACAAGTGTCTTAAATTTCCTCACAATGGAGAAATCATAACTGTGAACCATAGCTTATTTCATCCATCTGAAAGAAGCTCTGGTGTTCCTATTGATCTCTTTTGGCCTAAACAATTTCAATCTCTTCCATCAAGGAGCGATGCTCTTTTTCCATCTTATCAAAAATGGAAGAACAATTTGATTTTATCCTTAAGTCAACCTAGATCGCCAACACTTGACATTCCTATTATTCTTCAAGATGAGTTTCTTCCTCTCTCGGATAGAACTAATCTCCCTCCTAAGGAAGATTGTCCACCTACCCCTATGGATGTGACTTTACCTTCTCTTCAGGAGAACAACAATATGCCTCCTAAGATTAGACCTATACCTCCTCCTCATGATGGACTTGGTCTCCTTCCTACACCAAATATTCCTCCTTTCTATGGCGCAATTCGACCTCCTTCCTCTTATCGAGAGAAGAGACCTGCTTCCCCTCTTGTTCAACCAAAAAGACTTCAACCTAAACCTTCCACTATCAAGGAGGGAAACGTTCCTACTTTTTCAAATGTTCCTCCTCCTTCTCAGCCTTCCACTAAGACTCGACGGAATCGTTGTGTGAGAGAACGCCGACGAAGACGTCGTATTCGAGCTCGTGAAGCCATCCCTCAAAATACTCAGTCTCCTCAAACTCCGACGATTGACATGATTCTCTTTTCCCCTAAGCAAGATGTTCAACCTACATCTCCAAATCATAAGTTGCACAAAACACGTGATGATTTTACTCGTATTCGTGTTCTTGCTCCTCTTTCTCTAAACTTTGATGAAGAAATGGGTGAAAATGTTATTCATAATGGCAATACAACTCCTAATGCTTCTGACAGTGAGTATGAGTATGTTGATGTGGACAAACATTTATCAGATGAGTTTTCACAAACCCTAATCCTAGCTCCTTGAATCGAACAAAGTGACTTACAACATGAGCATAGTCCTTGTTTGGACCTTGTGATAGCTCCATCTACTATGCTCGATGTCGCTCCTCTGGCGTGTTGCTTGCCTTCCCGAAATAGTGATCAACAAGATCAGGAGGCAGATTGTGCTAGATTAGCGATACTAGCACTGTAGATCTTCTCTCTCTCCTTTCTTTCTCTTTTGTGACCATTCTTCTATGTGTATCCCTGTTCTTCTATTGTTCCCTTAATGTCTACTTGGGGACGATGCAAACAAAACATTGAGATCTTCTCTTGGTCTCTTTCATGTTGACACAAAAGACATCCTCTCTTCCCTTTCTTCTAAGGTAGTGTCCTTCTTTGGGGAATGAAGATTATTATATGCATATACATACATGATATACATGAATTATCATACAACATACTAACCCCGAGGAAAGGGACACTACCTCGTGTTTTGTATTCATTATCCTTGGGTTTAATCCTCGATTGGGGGCTAAATCCTTGCGATAACATGCTCCCTTTCTTCTCTCTCTCTTGGGTGTATCCTACCTTAAAGAAATCGCTCCCGATAAGGCACGTGCGATCGCTTTAACGTGGGGGCATACACACTGCTCATATTTTCCTTCTTGTGATACTTAGAATTATTTAATGAACTTTGTTTTGCTTTGTAATCTTTTTATCCTTGCTTTCATGAATCATAGTGAAGGGAACTTTGCTACTTGCAGTCATGGTTCTCCCCTTCTCGATCTTCCCTTTTACTTTGTCAATCGAAGTTGTAAGATCCTAAGTCCACTGGGGACTTGGTGCATCTTGCCTCCTTGACGTGGTAAAAGTCTTTCAATCTTGTTTCCTTGTACTTTATCAGCAGTATTGGTGTACGCTTATACTCCCGCTAAAGTGGGAGCTAAATGTAGTGTCATAAAATTGCAACCCTAGCAATTTTCAACTGCATTAGGGTCCTCATGCACGCAAGTTCGAATCCTCTAGCCTGATCGGAGACTGGAGATTGCTCAGCTTGCGAAAACAGCTTCTTCCTTGGCCTCTGCATGACATAAACCTTATGAATAGAGCCACTATCTCCATCTGAATGATCTGCTATGAACTTCTCATGTTTGTTTCTTGTCACTATTTTTAGGTAACCTTTGATGTCTAGGTCCTTCATTAGTTTGGAGAGTTCTTGCATCAACTTAGAAATAGACTTATCAATAGTATTCATCTTTACAAATTTGTTATGCAACAATCAAGAGAGGTTAGAAAGATAAGCCACTGAAACTATCAAGTAATTGAAGACCAGAAGCAACCACAAATCAACTTAGAATATTTTAAGCATAGGATGGCAGAAAACCGCTTTGATACCAATGTAATGTCCCACTCCAAGTGGAACCACTACAAACAGTTCTGTAGCAACCTATTGGTTATATTTTAATTAAGCATACTATGTTTTCTTTTCTTTTTTTGTTTTCTTTCAGAACTAGACAAAAGTTGCAGAATGGTTTGTTTGTTTGAACAATGATATTGAGTAAATGAGTTATTTTTGCATTCATGAAACAAGCTGAAAACAAATTGAAAATATGCAACCAAATCCTTGAAATCTCCAGATTTAGATAGGGCTAAGTTTTACAACATTTTCTGATAATAATGATAACCCAAGACTAGAAAATGCCTTCAATAATTAATTCAGACATACCCAAAAAGTTTATACCTGAATCTGGTAGTTGATGTGCTTGAGACAGCAGATAAGGAAGTCTGATTAATGGCAAGGTGGCAGCCAAATAGCTCACCCAAAAATATGTTTGCAGCACTTTAAAATCTGCCTCTTTCCACTCAAAATATTGCCCAAAATATAAGTCTAATCTGGATGCCGGAAATGGGTCAAAGTTGGTTCACCAAACCCCAACGTACAATCTGCAAATGGACTGGTTTTTTGTGTTGGAAACCCCTCTAGTGACTGAAAATGGTTGAAGGCTACTCCACACGTGCTGAAGATGAAGTTTTGATGATAACCAATGATGGCAAAGCAAGTTTGGGCTTCAAACAACTTCAAACTGTCAAGGAAAGGGGGCGGCTATGCAAGCAAGCACCTCCTTCAGATTTCAACCAGCAAAATCACCTCTAAACTGATTTCTTTTAAGCACAAATGAAATCCTTGAAATAGGATTCCCTTGCACACCCTGAGATGGTCTCTCACAACTGCAGGTGTATTTACTTATGGAGAATTTCATCCCTACAAGCAGTTATAAACCCTAGGGTAACAAGCTCCTCTCAGTATGCAAAAGTAAGAAAATATTACACCTAGACATGTTCAAAATGAACTCCAAATTGCTTTTAAATAGTCTCCCAAAAGGTACACCCTAATTAGGGTTTCCTCTAGTGCCCAACTTATAATTTTATTTACTTTTATTTTCTCCCTCTAATATTTCACTTTGTGACTTGATATTCCCAAATAAGGTGGCATCCAAACTGAGTTAAATTCATCCTTTATTATTTCAATGATTATATAGTCATTTTCATAATTTAATAATTCTAAATTTCAAGGTCACCCACATTTAATATCATTTGTAATATTACAAATAACCACAAATTGTAGTGAGCTCCACTTTCTCTCTTGGGATGCCATACTCTCTCTCTAAAATCATATCATAATATTTACTTACAAGGAATCTTAAATAAGTTAATTATCGATTTAACTTAGCAAGCTTTTCTAATATCACAAAATAATTCCTTGATATCTCCTTTGTCTGGAACCTGAGAAAACCAACCCTAAATGGTTCCTCTATCCATCTTGTTAGTCTACGAGGAATTGGTGATAGACTAACCTCGATAGGCTGACGCTGGCTAAGAAGGGGATATTACATAAAGCCCTATCCATTTTGTTGTTTTAATCTCAAATTCATAAGAGACTAGATGTTTTGTGCCTCTCGACCTTGTAGATGGCCTGAACCATCCACAATCCTATTCAGCAACCAAAATTTACACTAATTCCAGTGATCTATAAATCAAAGGATTGATAATCCTATAATTCTAGTGATCTATGTTTCTATGTTAGCACTGATTCTATTGTCTCAACAAACTTCTCCAATGGCCTTTCTCTTGATTGTAATAGTATCCGTTGTGTGTAAAACAACAAAATAACAAGTAATAACAAGTTAAATGCTCAACAAGGTATGTCTATAGCATCCCACTCACTATTCAATGTTATTACATGGTGAAATATGGCCCTTAAAATGTCATTTCTTGCATCTACACAACAACAATACAATTCTTGCACTCTACAAACTAGGCATTTTTGCCTCACAATGGAGCTATGGTAGTTCATGTCTATATAGCAAGTGTCAATCACACAACAATGACAGTGATTACTCTACCAACTTAATCTACACACTAAGTCTTTGAATACCCTTTATTCCTCTCTAGCTTTGCAATAATGGCAAATGTATTGGTTTCCCTAGAATGGCAACAACAACCTTGCAACCATATAATCATCCAAATGAATGATGATGCCAAAAGATGTTTGCTGCCCTAACACCACTACGTACAAAAAGAACAACATGACCCTAAGATCTTCTTGTGGAACAAACAACCTTGCATATCCATTCAATCACCAAAATATCCTCATAGGAAACCCAAACAATTTCAGCCCTACAACTATTAACAAAGAAAACCAAGTGATTGACACTCACCATATAGACATGAACTTACCATAGCTGTACAGTGAGGCAAACATGCCTAGTTTGAAGGAAAACAGCCCACCAAACTATGTTTCCTGCCCTAACACCACTAAGATCTCCTTCCAATCCACTTTTGGATCAATAAGCTTCAATTAGAGCCTAACCTTTTCCCTCACAAGTCATTTTCTTAATCCCAACTCTTGTAGTTGAGTTCATTCTACACATTCCTTGTATGTAAATATGGACAAATGAATGATGATGCCTCTTTCTTTAAGATATATTTTACGTATTTAATATTTTTTATTCTTAAGGTTTATTTGCTAGAAAACAAGGTATTTCTTGTTCTTTGAAATTTGAAAAACAAATGCTATAATAATTAGGCAAGTAAAAAATCTTTATAGCTTGAAAATTTTGCCAAAATTACCTCTTGTCGATTTAAAGTGTTCTCGTCTCGAGCTTTTATTATTGGGACAAGCAATTCATATAAAAGATCAAAGCAATCCTTTGTTGGGGTGGCCACGTCCATAATGCATGAAAGATACCTACAAATTAAACAATTGAATTAGATGTCTAAAATTCATTACTAATAAGAAAACTATTTTAAATTTACATGTTTAATCATATAATGAATAAATGAACAATCCTATGCACTCATACAAAGTAATTAATTGATAGTCTTAGAAAGATACCTCAATTTAGTGTATGAGTCTGATACTCCATAATACGAAGCAAACTCTGCTAGCAACCATTTCCATGGTCCATGCAAACGTAGGTTTCTCGATTGAAAACATTGCATCCGCATTGCAGCTTCAAGTACCAAGTCATATGCTAGGGTTTCTCCAACAGGACCACACTAAACCAATGAAAAATTTAAAATATCAATAAAAAAATATCAGATATTGCTTAGCTATTGATTGATTATGAATTTATTTTAAGTGAGGGCTTTCATGGGTATTTTTTATTATATTGCTAATTTTTGTGGCATCTAACCCATTTCAAAAGCCATAGAAATCGACAATTTGAATACTATATTGAGGCATACCTTCAATTAAGACTTTTTTATGCAATAGAAAACAATAAAACTTCATATTTGATTTTCTACTTTTTCTTCCTTGCAAAATCTCACTAAAAGCTAATTAAATTAGTTACATTTAAGTGAAGATTCAATTCTACTTCTAAAAATACCATCCTTTCAACAACAAAAATAATCCAACAAAAACTTCTCTTTGCGTTACCAAAATATAAGGTTTATACCAAACAATAAAAGGGGGAAATAATTGAAATAATTGCATTCAAGTGAGGATTCAATTCTACTTCTAAAAATACCATCCTTTCAACAACAAAAATAATCCAACAAAAACTTTTCTTTGCATTACCAAAATATAAGGTTTATACCAACTTAAAATTTTCAAATTGTAAAAAGGGGAATTTTTTTCCCAACCATTTTCCATGTAATAAACAACTATTTGATAGTATTCCTCTATAGATAGAAAAAAATACAACCCCTGCAAGAGGGAATAAATCAATCTTTTCTTAGTCAAAGGAGAACGATAAGTAGTTACTCAAACCTTTTCACTTTTAATGTTTTTAACAAGGCTACCTTGTGCCAAATTCCACTCGAAACTTATTGATAATTTTGGTTAAATAAATGCTCTAACATAGCTTGTCCAATCATGTTTCAAGATAGTGACAAAAGAGAAAAATGTGAAACTAGCTCTTAACATTCTTCTAGATATTTCTACAAGTTAGAAATGTCTTTTACTAAGAGAGTGAATCTGGTCACAACGTTTCTTCTCAACATCTTCTATGTCATGATGACCAAATCAAAACTCTAGGTCTCACATAGCAAATAGTTATCCCTCTTCCCTTCTTAAGAGATCCAAATCAACACACAAGGTTGTTTGCAAGGGTGTGATCTAAATTTGGGGAATATTGCAATTGCTCCTTGTACATTAGGCTTCTATTTGGAATTCATGCGTTGAACATATAGTTCAATGGAAAGAAGCCAGCAATTTACCTCTTAAGAACCAAAAGAATATTCTCCTTAGTGGTTCTCAACCCCATTAGTCACAAGGGTACCAAAAGAATATTCTCCTTAGTGGTTCTCAACCCCATTAGTCACAAGGGTATTTGGAAGGGTGTGATCTAAATTTTGGGAATATTGCCATTACTCCTTGTATATTAGACTTCTATTTGGATTTAATGCGTTGAACATATAGTTCAATGGAAAGAAGGCAGCAATTTTTCTCTTAAGAACCAAGAGCATATCTTCCTTAGTGGTTCTCAAACCCATTAGTCACAAGGGGTAACTCTTGGTAATCTAGATACAATTCATCTATACATGCCTAAGCAAAAGAAGGTTCTTGTTAACTCTTCTCTATACAAATCCTTCCACTTTGCTTGCCTTCCTTACCAATAAAACCTTGCTTTCCATCAAGATGCAGTTTAAGACATTTTTCCCCCAAGACACCACAAATTACAATTTGTAATTGCAATAAGTTTTGATAACCCAAAACCTTCCCTTCAGACCTTTCTCTAGTTCCCCTTTTCCTTTCAAGGAGATGAAGCAATGAATGGTGGCCATTCTCCTAGGGCTAGTAATTTAGGATGTGTGTTGTATTTCTTTCTATATTTCCTTTTCCGTCAACTTTCTATAGCGACATCCCCTCTTTTTCTTTCAAGATTCGAAATTGTAACACTTGGAATTTTATGGAGAGAAATTGTTGGCATCCCCCCCCCACCC
Organism: Cryptomeria japonica; assembly: GCF_030272615.1. NCBI lineage: Eukaryota > Viridiplantae > Streptophyta > Pinopsida > Cupressales > Cupressaceae > Cryptomeria > Cryptomeria japonica. The sequence goes on from NC_081405.1 coordinate 546,010,832, forward strand.
CTTTAGTAGTAGCATGATGTTTCTTCTAGTCAAAGCACCACTCCCAACTTTTTAAATCGTTCCCTAGACACATGATGAACAAAGGTCTTATGCACAAATTCTTGATCCACATCTTTCCTTATATATAAACATACAATCATTTGTCATAATCAAAAGATTCAAGCTCCTTGTCAAGTATTAGGATAATTAAGGATATGCATTGCATTGGTTCATGGGTTTCCTTTTCCATTAATTTTTCATAGTGAATATGATGTTCCTTCTAGTCAAAGTACCAACCCTTTGTTTCCTTAGTCAATGGGGTTGTTACCCTTTGTCCTATTTATTGCTATCTAGAACATCTTTCACTGTATATAAACATAGAATCATTTTTTCATAATCAAAAGCCCCTTGACTCATTAGCAATGTCTCCTCAAACTATCTGGTTTCAACCTCCTTGTCAAGTATTGGGATAAGGATATGCATTGTATTTGTTCATGGGTTTCCTTTTCCATTAACTTTTCATAGTGAATATGATGTTCCTTCTAGTCAAAGTACCACCCTTAACTTTTTGCATCATTCCCTAGACACATGATGAACAAAGGTTAGGTCTCATGCACAAGTTCATAGTCCACATGGTTTCATAGAAGAAATTTTGTTACTTCCTACCTCCTTTGTCCTAGAACATCTTCACTATATATAAAAATACAATCATTTTGTCATAATCAAATACCCCCTTACTTAGGATTCAACCTCCTTGTCAAGCATTGGGATAGCTAAGGATATGTGTTGTATTTGTTCATGGGTTTCCTTTTCCATTAACTTTTCATAGTGAATAAGCTTAACCCCTTTAATTTCCCTTCAAAGCTAGAAATTGTGACAATTAGATTTTGGCAGTAGTATGATGTTCCTTCAATCAAAGTACACAAGAAAAAAAAAGGTCGAGATTCTTACATAAGCTACAATCCTTTTGTCTTTTCTTAGTCCACATGGGCTCACAAAGGAAATTTTGTTAACCACTTCGTCCTATATCCTAGCCTATCCTTGTGTCCCTTGTTGCTCTCAAGAACATTCTTACACATAAAGAAAGGTCATTTTGTCATGATCAAAAACCTCTTTGACTTGTTTAAAATGTCTCTTTAAATTCTCTCTCCAAGAAAAGAATTTTGCAACTTTGATTCCACGTCCTTGTCAAGCATTAACATGGCCTTCACATTGGCAACAATGTGTTATGCCTTTGTTTAGTGAACAAAGTTTCATCAAAGTTTTACTCCTCACCTTGGACACATGTTAAAAAAACACTAAGTTAAATTCTCATGCACAACATACGATTTCTTTTCCTTATCTATAGGCTTAGATTTAAAGGAAGAATGCATTGGTATTTACAATGTCTCTTTTCTTTGAGATAAAGAATCTCGAAACTTATGCTTCTAAGGGAGCACTTGATCCCCTCCTTTTTGAGCATTAAAAAAGCTCGTGTTAATAGTAGTTTGGTGCCCTTTTCTTGGTATATGACCTCCCCATTTTTGTCATTGTCATAGGTGTTGTACTCCTTGTCACCCTAGGCACATAATAAAGAAAGGTTGATTTAAACTCTCAACTTTTTCTACCCTATCCTCATTTAAAGGTTAACAATATCTCCTTTCTCCTAGTTATTGATCTAATAATCCCTAGTTTGTGGCCATTTAGAGTTTTAGCCTATTGCAATCCCTACCTAATATTACATGTAGTCATGGGCATTAAAAGTCCTATAAGAAGCTTGAGATGTGTTAGTGTCCTACATCTTGTTTAGTCAAACTCTCTTGTTTTCTTTGATGATTTTCTCTTTAAATTTACTTTCACCATTATTTGTGTGCTCAAGGGCACTTTGCTATTACTTGCCCCTAGCATTCCTTTCCTCATTCTTGCTTACTACTCTTGGCCTTCCTCTCAGATTCCATGCACCATGTCTATAATTCTACCAAATACCTACATAGTAGTGTTGGTGTATCCCAACCAAGTTGGTAGAATCCATTTTCCATTGATGTCCTTCCTCTTTACATGAGTCATCATTTCTGATGAGGGAGATCAAGTTGCATAGTAGTGTTGGTGTATCCCAACCAAGTTGGTAGAATCCCTTTTCCATTGATGTCCTTCCTCTTTAAATGAGTAATCATTTATGACGAGGGAGATCAGGCTAATTGGAGACCTATAATCATAATTGAATGATTGGCAGTGTATGGGAGGTACAATCCACAAAGTTGGATGTTGTTGTGTTAACGTGGCCATCACTTTTGTTGGGTATGTGCTATAATTGGCACAACATCAAATTCCTTAGATCTCAAAGCCTCCTACATTCTTGCATTCCCATTCCCTACAATTTACTTAAAAGAAATACTAATAGTTGTGTCCAAATCTCTAAGAACACTTCAAATCACCAAGGCCAATGTCAAGGTCAATAAAATCCTTGATCACTTACTAGTTTCTAAGCCACTCCTACCCCCTTAAAGGTCACATCTAAAGTGGCTTGTTAATCAACATTTATTCAACAACACAAGGAAGCATGTGTAAGGTATGTTGGCTTTTGGCATAACTGATGCATAATGAGATGATACAAGTGATGCAATTGAAGATGGATGACTGCACCGGTAGAGGATAGAAGACTATTTGTGATGAAGAGATTGAGATTTTGTGATTAGATGACTTGATCAGTTATTTGTGTTGTCATTGATGGCAACTAAAGTCAAATGATGATTACTGATGTTCCCAGTGTTTTGTTTTGTCATCTAAGTGATTTGGTTTACCGGAAGACAAGGTTTACCGGCAGAGAACTGAAGTTTGTGAAATAAGACTTTAACTGGTAAAGCAAAGATGTTTTGGTTGAATTGGGATGATTGGTGATTTGCGGTTTGGAATGTGAACTTGTATCATGGAAAGAAGTATCTGACCAGAACCGGGACTTGTGAAGACTACTGGAAGGATTGTTTCTAATTTTTGATGAAGTTTTGCTAAGGTTTTAGTAGGCTTTAAGGACCGGTGAAGAAATCATCAAACCGATAATGATTTTTGTTATGACGGTGATCGACGGCGAGTCTACGTAAAGGTGGTAACACGGCACAACCAGTGTGAAATGATTTGATTGCTGTTTTGGCGCGATTCAAGGAAGAATTTCTTGGGAAACAGCAAAACGCTTAGTGGAGTGTTTTGAGGTTTTGACTTTGGTACAGATCGGATTTTCGTAATGGGTTACGATCAACCAATGGTTGATATTGCATTGTAATTTGATGTAATGATCTGTATATCGATCTGAGATGATCTCTTATGATTTGTATTGTAATTTCATGATGTAATTAGGGTTTAGTGGCCGACCAAGTTGAGATGGCTATTTAGGATGGCACAGTTGATGTTTATTGTGTCGGTGGTTTAAGAGAATGTGTTGAGTCATCCAAGAGAAGTGTGAGATCTGCCTGAGAGTTGCAAAGTGTTGAGCATAACTGGATCTGAATTAGCAGGCTGGGAAGTGCAAGTAACAGATCACTTCTTCACTGTTGTTCCCTAACAGTTGTAGCAGGTTAAATCCCTTAACCGGGTAGGTCCTAACATGCCTTAAACATTTAAGTCCCCTAACAAGGCAGCCCTCAAAAGAGTGTTAAATCCTCTCACGAGGTTGATCCTAACAGATCATCAAGCTCCTAAACGGGCTGCTAGGCAAATCCCTTAACCGGGTGACTCCTAACAAGGCATACTTCAAAAGAGTACAAATATTTGTGGTTGCTAACTCCCACCGTGGTTTTTCCCTATTTGGGTTTCCACGTCAAAAATTATGGTGTTCATGTGTAGAATGTTTTTCCTGTGATGTTCTTGTTTATGTTACATTTCATACATTATTTCTGAGCACATCGGTTATGATGTTTTATCAGAGGTTTATCAAAGGTTACCGGTACTAATAAGAGTTGGTAGAGAAAGTGTTTGATCTGATAGATGAGGATAATGAGTTGGTAAATGATCAAATTTAATTGACTACTTTAGTGGTGAAAGAATTGATAGATGTGGTAAATGATTTGATTAATGTGTTAGCAAATCTGATAAAGACATTGTTAGATCTGATAAAAAAAGTTGAGATATTTGATAAATGATTTCAGATCTGGTATAAGTTTGTTTTTTGTTTAAAGTTTCAATTGATATTAATACCGATTCACCTCCCCCCCCTCTCAGTATTAACCGGATCCTCACAGGATTAACAATTGGTATCAAAGCTTTGGTCCTCTGTGTGCAGAAAGCCTAACCGCTTGAGGGAAAGATTCTGAAGAAGTCAAGATGATGAAGAAAGAGAGTCCTGAGTTCAACAAGGATAACTACAAGATCTGGAAAGACAAAATGAAGATCTACATCAAAGGTCTTGGTGCACAATATTGGCAGCAAGTTGAAACAAAATATGTTGCTCCTACCACTACTCCCTTGACACCGGATGAACTCAGAGAGCAGCAAGATAACATGCAAGCCTTAGAAGCTATTGTAAGTACTATATCTGATTCAAAATATGTTGATGTTCAAGGATTGGAAACTACAAGTGAGGTTTGGGAAAAGTTAGATATAATCTATGGAGGAGATGAGCATGTTCAAAGAGACAAAGGGGAAATCTTGAGAGGAAAGTTCGATGACATGAGAATACTTGAAGGAGAAAATATCGCACAGTATAGTGAGAGAATCAAAGAAGTTGTTGGTGGCATAAAGAGTGCTGGAGGTAAAATGGATGGTGACGCAATAGTAAGTAAAATGCTAAGAACTCTTCAACCTCAGTATGCTATAAGAGTATCTGCAATCCAAGAACTTAGATCTATTTCAAAGAATAAGGTAACTGTTGATTCATTGATTGGTAAACTTACAGCTTTTGAGTTAAATAGTTTTGACAACAGTGCGACAAAATCTATTGAATCTGCCTTTAAAGCTTTTGTTACCGGTTCATCTGGTAGAAAAGGAAAAGATATATGTCAAAATCATGGGTGCAGGTCAAGTCATGGAAGTAATTGGGGAAATGAAGACAATGAAGATCAAGTGATGGAACTTGAGGCACTGTTAGCAAAAACATTTCCAAGAGGCATCGGTAAGTATAAAGGAAAGCTACCTTTGATGTGTTTCTCTTGTAGTAAAATTGGTCATATTGCTACTAACTACCCTAACATTGATAAGAAAGAGAAGTTTAGGATATTCAAAGGAAAGGGCAAGAAACATTGTTATGTTGCAGTAGATGAAGGTGTGACCGATGAAGAGTCTGAAGATGAAGATGACAATGAGGAAATTGTGTTTGTAGCCGTGAAGGAGGAACTAACAGATGAAAAGGCACTAGTATCTCATATGGATAATAGTGATGAATGGATTATAGACAGTGGCTACTCACACCACATGACCAGAGATAAAAGTAAGTTCATAACCCTTGATGAATTTGATGGAGGTGTTGTTAGATTTGGAAATAAGTCTCCCTGCATGGTGAAAGGTAAAGGTTCAATTTCTCTAAATGGGAAGAGTAATGTTGATGATGTATTTTGGGTTGATGGTCTAAAGCATAATCTGCAAGATTCTTGGAGGTAATGGTGAAGTGATTGCTACCGAGAAGCAAACTAGAGGTAGCTTATTCCATTTGAATAGTAATATTAATAATTTTCTGGTTGCAAGAATGGAAGACAGTTGGTTATGGCATAAAAGATGTTGTCATGTTAATTTTGATAATTTGGTTAAGATAAGCAAGTCAAGTGTTGTAAGAGGATTGCCACTAATTGTCAAACTGGATAGTGTGATATGCAAAGATTGTCAAATCGGTAAGATGACCTCTATTTCTTTCAAGAGCAAGAATTGTATTTCTGAGAATATTTTAGATTTGGTACATACTGATCTCTGTGGCCCTATGAGAACAAAGAGTTATTAAGGTGATAGATATTTCATGATTTTCACCGATGACTATTCTAAAATGATGTGGGTGACATTTTTTAAGGAGAAAACAGAAGCATTTAGTAAATTTAAATCATTTAAAGCTCTAGTTGAGAATGAAACCAGTAAGAACTTGAAGTGTTTAAGATCAGACCGGGGAGGTGAATTCACATCTGATGAATTTGTTATTGTGATGAACATGGTATAAAGAGACAGATGTCTGCTCCAAGGACACCACAATAGAATGGCATAGCAGAAAGGATGAACAGAACAATAGTTGAAGCTGCAAGAACCATATTATTACAAGGTGATGTATCCAAAATGTTTTGGAGAGAAGCAGTCAGTATTGTTGTATACACTTTAAACTGGGTACTAATGAAGAGATGTACAAGCAGATCAGAACATGAAAAGGATGATAATGAGGAAAAACTTGTGATCATTGAACCAGAGGCAAAGAATAATGAAGAACCGGCAAATGTAGAATTAGATGCCCAACTGGTAAGCGATGACAATGAGGAAGAAAATGAAGAACCTAATGCAAAAGATGCAGAACCGGCACAGGCAATACCAAGATATGTCAGATTGAACCATTCACAAGAGCAGATAATTGGTGATAAGAATGCAAATGTGCAAACCAGGAGAAAGATTCAAGAGAACTGATGTTTGATTTCTACAATAGAACCCAAGACAATTAAGGAGGCACTAAAGGATGACGATTGGGTGAATGCAATGAATGAAGAATTGGATCAAATTGAGAAGAATTAGACATGGTCACTTGTTCCTAGACCGGAGGATAAGAATGTAATTGGAACAAAATGGTTCTTTAGGAATAAATTGGATGAAGAAGGAAAAATTGTAAGAAACAAGGCAAGGTTAGTCTACAAAGGGTATGCTCAAGAAGAAGGTGAGGATTATGGTGAAACATTTGCACCGGTTGCTAGATTAGGAGTAAGCATGTTGCTGGCATTTGCTGCATATAAGGGATTCAAAGTTTATCAAATGGATGTCAAATCAGCCTTTCTAAATGGAATTCTAGAAGTATACATTGAACAACCGGATGGATTTTCCTTGACTGATGATAAGGACATGGTGTGTAAATTGCATAAAGCACTATATGGTCTAAAGCAGGCACCGAGAGAGAGCATGGTATGAGAGATTACATGCACATTTGATCAAAATTGGAATTCAACGTATCAGTGAGGACGGCAACATTTATTTGAAGACTGATGGAGACAAGATGCTCATAGCAGAAGTATTTGTAGATGACATAATTTTTGGTGGAAATGATGATGTGTATGGATTTTGCTAATATAATGAAAAAGGAATTTGAAATGTCTCTAATCGGTGAAATAAAGTTCTTTATTGGCTTACAGGTCCAACAACTGGATGGTGGTATTTTTACTTGTCAGACCAAGTATATCAAAGAGGTGTTGAAGACATTCGGTATGGAAGACTGCAAACCGGTAGGAACACCGATGGTAACATGTTGCAAGTTGTCAAAGCAAGATGTGAAGAGTAAAGATTAGTTAGCTGATATCTTTACTAAGCCCTTACCAAAGGCTACCTTTGAGTTTCTTAGAGGTAAGCTTGGGGTCAGACCCCTACACCGAAAGAACTAGATTGATGGAGATGCATCAATCTTGTGGATTTCATGTTTATCTTTCACTCAGGATTGATGAAGGTACAGGCTACTCCTTTGGGGGAGCAAGTCTGATGTAAAGTTCTGATTTAATGCCCTGATACAATTTTTCTTATTTGATTGGCAGAGATGATGGAAGAGGCAGCAGCAGAATTGAAGACAAGTGATGCATTTATACCTTTGGCATTGTTGTCAAACGGGGAGAAGAAAAGAAATCAGATATGGGAGAAGTTAAAGATCAGAACATCAGATTGAGAGAAGCATTGGTTAAGGGGGAGAAGACAAAAGGAGGAGAACCGACAGATGATGTGATACAGGCAAGCAAGTTGCAGATGACATTGTTACTCTGATTGTATATCTGATTGGTGTTGCCATCAATGCCAAAGGGGGAGAGTGTTTTGGTTGAATTGGGATGATTGGTGATTTGCGGTTTGGAATGTGAACTTGTATCATGGAAAGAAGTATTTGACCGGAACCGGAACTTGTGAAAACTACCGGAAGGATTGTTTCTAATTTCTGATGAAGTTTTGCTAAGGTTTTAGTAGGGTTTAAGGACCAGTGAAGAAATCATCAAACCGGTAATGATTTTTGTTATGACGGTGATCAACGGAAAGTAACACGACACAACCCGCATGAAATGATTTGATTGTTGTTTTGGCGCGATTCAAGGAAGAATTTCGTGGGAAACAACGAAACGCTTAGTGGAGTGTTTTGAGGTTTTGACTTTGGTACAGATTGGATTTTCGTGATGGGTTACGATCAACCAACGGTTGATATTGCATTGTAATTTGATCTAATGATCTGTATATCGATCTGAGATGATCTCTTATGATTTGTATTGTAATTTCATGATGTAATTAGGGTTTAGTGGCCGACCTAGTTGAGATGGCTATTTAGGATGGCACAGTTGATGTTTATTGTGTCGGCAGTTTAAGAGAATGTGTTGAGCCGTCCAAGAGAAGTGTGAGATCTGCCTGAGAGTTGCAGAGTGTTGAGCATAACTGGATCTAAATTAGCAAGTTGAGAAGTGCAAGTAACAAATCACTTTTTCACTGTTGTTCCCTAACAGTTGCAGCAGGTTAAATCCCTTAACCGGGTAAGTACTAACAAGCCTTAAACATTTAAGTCCCCTAACAGGGCAGCTCTCAAAAGAGTGTTAAATCCTCTCGCGAGGTTGATCCTAACAGATCATCAAGCTCCTAACCGGGCTGCTAGGCAAATCCCTTAACCGGGTGACTCCTAACAGGGTCTGCTCCTAACAAGGCGTACATCAAAAGAGTACAAATATTTGTGGGTGCCAACTCCCACCGTGTTTTTTCCCTATTTGGGTTTCCACGTCAAAAATTATGGTGTTCATGTGTAGAATGCTTTTCATGTGATGTTCTTGTGTATGTTACATTTCATGCACTATTTCTGAGTACATCAGTTATGATGTTTAATCAGAGGTTTATCAAAGGTTACCAGTATTGATAAGAGTTGGTAGAGAAAGTGTTTGATCTAATAGATGAGGATAATGAGTTGGTAAATGATCAAATTTATATGACTTCTTTAGTGGTGAAAGAATTGATAGATGTCGTAAATGATTTGATTAATGTGTTAGCAAATCTGATAAAAAGGTTGTTAGATCTGATAAAAGAAGTTGAGATATTTGATAAATGATTTCAAATCTGATATAAGTTTGTTTTTGGTTTAAAGTTTCAATTGGTATCAATACTGATTCACCCCCCCCTCTAAGTATTAACCAGATCCTCATAGGATTAACAAGGTATCTCTCTAATAAATGTAGGATGTGTTTTCCAAGCACTTTGTGATCTCGCTTTGTCATAGTTAGTGATTCATGAACCAAGCATTAAGTTTAAGGAAAGAATAATATGCAACATACATTTCCATCCTTTATTGCACACATGGGAATTTTGTAATCCAACTGTCTTTTCTCTAATGCAACACCCTTTTCTTATTTGTGAGTCTAAAGAACATTTTGTCCCTTGTACTCGAAATCTTGACCATCTTAGAAAACACTTTTGATCATTTATAATCATCTGATCTTTAGTAATTTCATAAGCATTGATTGACATAAGAATTTTTTAACCTTCATTACTATTGTCATGTTGAGTTTATGACTCAACCAACACCTTTCCCTTTGCTTGTCTATGCCTTTACAACATTCTTAGCCCTTCTTTTGGGAAGCTTTGACTATCTTAGGAAAAAATAAATTATCCTTTGAAACCATCTAGCCTTGTGTAATTTCATGCTTTGTCATGTTTTTAAATATAGGATTGACAGGCTTGAATATCTTTTTAACTTTTTAACGGTTATTATGTCTTGAACTTAATAAGACTTACTAGTGTGCATCACATAAACAAACCCTCATAGACTTCAATTGAAACATTTGTGACCTACGCTAGTGTATGTCCCCTTTGGGATATTCCTAAATTTTGCCCTAAAACCACAAGTTCAATTAAAATAAGAAATATAGTTCATTTAAAATACAAACTTACTAATTAAAAATTATTTTCCAATATAAATCTTGGTTTAGGTCTTGCAATAATGTTGGTCAACATTTGAAATATAATCCATGAGGCCAAGTATTTTCACAAGGGTTAGGGATCAACAGCATTAATAATCATCCTAAGCATATTCTTATAGTAACCATATTAGGAATTATATAGAAACTTCGCAAACTACAATCTCAAGAATGGTTATCTGTATTGTGAGAGCATGGGTGGAAAATGATCCACCCCATCCCTTAGTCCACCTTGGAGGTTGGCCATCCTCCTTGATCAAGCCTAGGAGCACTAATCAGCCTCCCAGCCCATGAGGCTTAACCCCCAACATGTGGCATGCTTGATAAGAGTATGAAGACTACCTCCCTTGACCAAGCCTGCGAGCACACATACACCTTCCAGCCCATGAGACTTAACCCCCAGCAGGTGGCATGCTTGATAAGAGTATGAAGACTACCTCCCTCGACCAAGCCTGTGAGCACACATACACCTCCCAACCCACGAGGCTTAACCCCCTATGGGTGATGTACTTGATGGCAAGTATGTCGGGTCTAATCCATGAGGCCAAGTATTTTCACAAGGGTTAGGGATCAACAGCATTAATAATCATCCTAAGCATATTCTTATAGTAACCATATTAGGAATTATATAGAAACTTCGCAAACTACAATCTCAAGAATGGTTATCTGTATTGTGAGAGCATGGGTGGAAAATGATCCACCCCATCCCTTAGTCCACCTTGGAGGTTGGCCATCCTCCTTGATCAAGCCTAGGAGCACTAATCAGCCTCCCAGCCCATGAGGCTTAACCCCCAACATGTGGCATGCTTGATAAGAGTATGAAGACTACCTCCCTTGACCAAGCCTGCGAGCACACATACACCTTCCAGCCCATGAGACTTAACCCCCAGCAGGTGGCATGCTTGATAAGAGTATGAAGACTACCTCCCTCGACCAAGCCTGTGAGCACACATACACCTCCCAACCCACGAGGCTTAACCCCCTATGGGTGATGTACTTGATGGCAAGTATGTCGGGTCTTCACCTCTCATGAACTCGTAAGGTTGATCAGCCTTCCTGTTTTGCAATCATTTCTACCCAATTCAAAATAGATGAACTCTATGAATATGTCATCCCATATTTATCAAAATAGAAATACAACTAATTTCACTTAAATTGGGAAACAACACTCAAATTGTTAAAAAATGCAATTACTTACAATTATCACCATATAATTTCAGCAAAGAATAAATATTGCATTCATAAATTCATATCATACTTTCACACATAAACTTACTAATGAATATGTCATCTCATATTTATCAAAATAGAAATACAATTAATTTTACTTAAACTAGGAAACAATACTCAAATTGGAAAACAATGCAATTACTTACAATTATCACTATATAATTTTAGCAAGAATAAATATTGAATTCATTAATTCATATCATACTTTCACACATAAATTTCTGCTCTTTAGTTTCTATTTCCTAAATTCCAATCAAATACTGCTATAATATATTTATTTTTTGCTCTTATTCGTTTCTTCCTTATGATGATCAATTGACGCCTTCTCCAATTGATTTGTCCTACCTCTTACATCTTCAAGGTGTGGTAGTCACAATCCTTCAATTCCCAAGGCACAACTCTTCATCCAGAGCTGTTTTAATCGCTGGTGATTATTATGCCTGGGTCAGCCCCCTTATTTAATTGCTCAGTTTGCAATAAACTTCAGTCGGCCCTTTGCTGGTAATTGTATTCCTTTAAAACATGGGTCGGCCCCTTTATCAATTCCTATAAATTTCATCACCCAAGATTATTTATAAGGTCGGCCTTAGAATAAATTCCTATTAATTATTTATTTCATTTCCTTGACAAAGTTGGCCCTTAATTCAATTGTTATTCTATAATCTCAGTCAGCCCTAGCTTAATTGCTACAAAGACTATGATCTGAGTTTTTTGAGGACTGTGATTATATCTTACAAGGGTTGTGATCTTGTATACTAGCAAGGATATGACATCTAGACCCATTAGGTGTTGTGTATTGATTCTAATTAAGGATGATTTGGATTACTAAGGACACCATTAGATTTGTCAATTATTGTGGTGAGCCTTGTTGGTCACTGAATTACATAGAAGGTATTCACCCATCGATGATTTTCTACTTGATAGGTGTACAATTACCCAATTATACTGTTCAAACACAATTGTAGAACATTTGGGCATTAGAGGCAACCACTGGACTAGTCAATCATTTTGGAATGTAAAATTGTGTTTCCCCCACTCCCTTGAGAAACTAAAACCTAAGGAGGAAAACAAAGAGTTCAATCACCCCATTGTATCATTATTTTACCACAACTAGGAATGATTTAGGACATTAGGGGCAACCACTGGACAAATCGATCATTTTGGTGAGCTTTAACCTTTAGATCATTCCATCATCAAAAACCCTTCTTTCCATTCATTCTTTCTATTTATCTTGTTGGAGGTTGCATGCCAATTGAATTCAAGCGAATAGAAAATTGAAGATGCTACTAGGATCCTTACCACTTGAATTTGCAAAAAAAAGGTTCTCCGCATAGAAACAACCATGCACAAGAGACGAGAATCAAGTAAGAAGCTTCTCCACTTTAATGAACTTCTAAGGATCCTCCTTGGCTGAATTATTCAGGACCAGCAAATTTTGGAGTGAATTATTGCACTATTTTAATAAACATTAATTGTTTTATTCTCATTCTATATCCTTTTCATTTCAACAATGAAAAGAGAAATATGGTGGCATGATGCTACACAAAGCTATCAAGAATCCTTGGTTGTCCTTGATTTTGGGTGGCTTAGAGCCTTCATAAACATAAAACACAAAGCACAATACCAAAAAACCCTCATCTTTGTCCCACATAGCAACCATAGAATGTGGTATCCTAGACCTATTGGTACTACTTGGTCCTTTTCCCTTCTTCCAAGCTTAGCGATACCTCCAACCTTTGCCTTTTATTTATGTGATAGACTTGATGGGATCCTACAAGTACAAACACAAACATCATAGTATTGGGTCATTCTATTCCACTGTCTTTTTAACCCCATGAATGCCTACTTGTGCCTCTACTATTGTAATTGAGCCATAACTCTACCCACAATCTAAAAGACTATGTGAGACATGTTGGATGTGGGCCAGCATCCCTCACAGGGATTCGCGACATGGTTTAACAGCCTCCTGTGAATTCTATAAGTCTAGTGGTTGACTTTTGGTGCAACGACAACCCTAGCTTGTAACAAGACATTATGGTAGTTCTTAATAAGTTAATTATAAGAGACATCCTCTATATACTACTAATATGCCATATAGAATACACTTCTCCCACATGGCATTGTTGTTTGTGGATAGTTTATCATCACCCTAGGTCACAAGCTTCAATTGTCATGAAAAAAGAATAGATATCACTTAAGCTAAGACAAATATGCTTTAAATTTTTTACTTTTAAAATCTTTTATCTTTTCAATTTTGCAATTCCTTTATTGTTGAAGTTATAGCTTCGATAGAGAATCAAGATGCAATGTCTCTTTTTTATTTCTTATCGCTATCTTCTTCTTGTCGCCGTCTTGGTGGCTTCCGTTACATTTTTACCACTTCTTTGGCATACGTTTTCCTACTGAAGTTATTCGTTGTTTATTCATTTGCTATGGTGACTGTCGATGAGATTTCTTTGTAACTGTCAGTGACTTTTCTTCTTCCTTCGTGGAGTTGTCTCTTCATTTGCCATTTGATTCTTATCACTCTTCTAGTTTCGTTGAGCTTCTTTTTTGGCAGATGGATAGTCATATGGTCGGCTTCTCATTTGTCTTGTAGCACGTTGAGAATAGTGTGTATGAAGTCTATCAGATCAGTAATTTTATATGATTTATTTGTTCAAAGTTTTCAATCTTATGAAGGTTTATAGAATGTATATGAGATGTATCATTTGACTTCATTGTCATGATGATTTGTAGAAAATAAAACTTATCTTATTGAGATTGATAGTAATCTGAAACTATCAACAATTGTATCCATTTTTCAGAGATATAAGTTCATTTTTTAGTGGGCTGGGTTTTTCACCCTCAGGTGGAGGGTTTTCCCAGGATAAGTTCTTGTGTTTATGTTGTTCTTAAGTTTAGTTTTCTGTTATCTATTTATTCTGATTCAAATTTAACATGGTATCAGAGTGGGTTTAGAAGATTGTTCCAGAACCAGAATCTTTAAGTTCTTTATTTCTTTCTTTTGCTTGCCTAAGTTATTCATAATGGTGAACGGATTGAAAGTAGAAGATAGACTAGATGGGTCATCAAATTTCTCTTCTTGGAAATTTAGAATTCTGATCACTCTAGAAGAGAATGATCTCCTTGACTATGTCTCGAAAGATGTAGAAGAACCTTCCGCTGATGCAGAGAAAGTTCAATGGAGAAAGAATAGGACCATGGCTAAGAAAATTCTGATTGATTCTGTTAAGGATCATTTGGTACCTATCATCTCTAAGTTGGATTCAGCTAAGGAAATGTTTCAGACTCTAAAGGATCTTTATGAATTCAACAACACCAGCAGAGCTTTATCCCTGAGGCGTCAACTGCTGCATGTGAAAATGTCTAGAGGAGAATCTATTACTTCTTATTTCATGAAGATTTCTAAGATAAAAGATCAGCTTAGTGCAATTGGAGATACTTTTGTTGATAAAGACTTGGTTATGTTAGCTATGAATGGACTTCCCAACTCTTGGGAATCCTTCATTCAAGGCATTAGGTGGAAGAGATGAACTTCCTAAATTTGATAGGTTGAGGGCAGATTGCATCCAGGAAGAATGCAAACAAGAAGTAAGAGGCAATAGTCACAAATCTCATTATGAAGATGATCATGTGCTAGCTGCTCACACATCTAAAGGGAAAGAAAAGAAAGGTAACTTCAAAAGATTTAGAGACAAGAATTTTGAGTCAGCCCCTGATGTCAAGAAAAAGAGAAAGAACCTTTCTAGAATTCAGTGTTTTAGGTGTGACAAATTTGGTCACTTTGCCAAAGATTGTGTGTCAAGGTCAAAGCCTCAAGCAACTGCTACAAATGTTGAGAATCCTTCTCCTCAAAGAGAGTTGTTGAAATGTAGCTAGGTCGAATCCCTAGCGTAATTAATTTTAGTGTGGCCCTTGGCCTTAAAATTAATTGTATTGATATAATTGATTAATGTTTAGGGTTGAGCCCCAATTTGGATAGCTTGTAATTGGGCTGAGCCCAAATAGATATCAATGTAATTTGTGAACCCTAAGGGCAGGCCATATTTGAGTGATGATGCATATGTAACTTGTGGGTTTATCTTGCACCTAGCACATTTTGTTAACCCTATCTTGCCTAACGTGTGGGGTTATTTGGTTTTAGCGCCAATTTATATTTTTGTATTGTAATTTAGACTCTTAGCCAACCTAAGGCAAACTGATGGCTAGAGTCTCATATATATGTAATGCTAATGCAATTGCTAAGACACACATTCAGCAAATACATTCCTATTTGCCATAAGCGAATTACTTCAATGATCAGCAAAGTATGATTAGAGATTAGCGAACATCAAGCATAAGATCTATCACACTCATATGCATCTAATCTCTACACCTGCGAATCACCCTAGAGCAGAGAACACTTGCAAAGTCAGCAAATTAAAGTTCTTCTATCAGTGAGTTCATCTAAAGGAGAGCAAATTTATGTTACTGCTGGAAACAACATCTCAAGGCTGAGCGAAGACATTTCTAGGCTATCGAACTTGAATCAGGCTGGGCGAATATCATTCTAAGTTTGCTGAAGTTGTTCCCAGGCTGCTGAACATGCTATACTGTCAAATACATGTGCTTGTTGTGCGATCCCTCTCAAGGACAAGCAAACCTCAACTAGGACCACTGAATCATAGGCTAGGTGTCATTATCAAGTTTGGATATCTGATCTGCATTATATCAGATAAGTTATGTGTTGTGCCCTAGCTGGGTGAAGATGTATTAAGCTATTGTGAATAATCTAATCAGATCTGCACTTATTGTTGTTGGATTTTTCCTCCAAGAGGGAGGTTTTCCAGGGGTATCACTGTGTTATGCGTCTCTCTTGTGTTTTTTGTTATTTACTGTCAATCTGATTGCTAAGATTAACATAAAATCAACAAGAGTCAAGTGAAAATTCTGAGGGATTCTTATTTATTTCTGCACTTTCTAGTAATGTTCCTACTAGCAGTGATATGTGGTTGATAGATAGTGGAGCATCTCGTCATATCACTGGTTGTCGTGAATACCTTTCTAACTTGAAAGAAAAAGACTATCATCTTCAAGTTATCATTGGTGATGATGCTTGCTATTCTGGGAAGGGTGTTGGTTCTACTTCTTTTCAATTGGACTCTGGTATTCCTCTTCATTTAAGTGATGTACTATTTGTTCCTAGTATTAAGAGTAATCTGATTTCTATTTCTGCATTAGAAGACAAAGGTTATCATGTTGCTTTTGCTGATGGAAAAGTACTTGCATGGAAGAAGAACTCAAGTATTCAATCAGCTCATGTTATTGGTGTTCGTCATGATAGTCTTTATAAACTTTCAGTTCATCTCATTCAAGTCTTAGCTCATGATTCTTCAAGTTCAAGTGAGCTGTGGCATAAAAGATTTGGTCATTTAAATTTCAAAACTTTGTCTGCAATGGAGAAGGTTGTCAATGGTCTTCCAAAGCTGAATCAAAATCATGGTGGTGTTTGCAAGGAATCATGAAGGTGTTTGCAAGGGGTGTGCTTTAGGTAAGAACATTAAGAGCACCTTTCATAGTAGTGAAAGTAGGGCAAAGGATGTTCTAGAATTAATTCATTCTGATTTATGTGGACCTATATCAATTGCTTCTCTTAGTGGTTTTTGGTATTATGTCACCTTCATTGATGATTTTTCACGTAAGTGTTGGATTTACTTTCTTAAGTCTAAAGAGTCTGATGAAGTGTTGTCCAGATTTAAAGAGTTCAAAGCTCTAGTTGAAAATTTATCTAGCAAGAAAATAAAAGTTCTTAGATGTAATAATGGAGAATATGTTTTTGGTGTTTTTCATAACTTTTGTGTTGAAGCTGGGATTAAGAGGGAGTTTTGTGTCCCTTATAATCCTCAACAAAACTATGGCTGAAAGAAAGAATAGGACAACTGTTGAGGCAGCAAAAGCTATGATTCATGACCAAAGTCTTCAAACATTTATTTGGGTCAAGGCTTGCAGGATAGTAGTTCACATTCAGAACCGTAGTCCTCATCGGATTCTAGTCAACTTGACTCCAGAAGAAGCTTTTACAGGTGTCAAACTAGATGTTAGTTATTTCAGAATCTTTGGATACCCCGTTTATATTCATGTTCCAAAAGAGAAAAGAACTAAATTAGAACCCTCAGGCAAGAAAGGCATCTTTGTTGGTTATGGTGAATCTTCAAAAGCATATAGAATCTACATTCCAGGTCAAAAACAGATTGCAATCAGCAGAGATGTTTCTTTTGATGAAGATTTAGCTTGCAAGAAATCCAAAGAGTCTAACTTGGAATCTGATGAAGATCTTGAGCATCCTCAAGATATAGATACACCTGATCCGAATCTATCTTCAGACATTTAGAGGGAGTATACTGATTTAGAAGATCCTGCTGATTCAGCTGATCCAGCTGATCCAATTGATCTAGTTGATTCTATAGTCACAACAACAGGCTCCAGTAATAGTTCAACTCATTAGAAAAGACCTCTATGGGCTAGGCACACTATGGAAGAGGCTGAAAAATATGCAGCCCATCGTGGTACTTTCAGAGAAAGTAAGAGACCTCACAAGTTTGTTGGCTATGTATCTTTGATGAGTCATATCATAGCATCCGAGCTCTCAAGTGTTGAAGAGGCTTTAAATCAAACAGTGTGGAAGGATGCCATGATGGAGGAATATAAATCTATTATGAAAAATGATGTATGGGATATTGTTCCAAGAACTAAAAACAAATCAGTGGTTTCTTCTAAGTGGTTGTTCAAAATCAAACATGCCGCTGATGGAAGTATAGAAAAGTTCAAGGCCAGATTTGTAGCTAGAGGTTTTTCCCTAAAGGAAGGCATAGACTTCGAAGAAACCTTTGCACCTACAGCTCATTACACTTCTATCAAGACTATCATAGTTGTTGCAGCTGTTAAGGGTTGGAAACTTTATTAAATGGATGTGAAAACAGCCTTCGTGAATGGTAAAATTGAAGAGGTTTACATTGAGCAGCCAAAGGGCTTTGTTATTCATGATAGAAACTCTCATGTATGCAGGCTGAAAAAGGCCTTAAAAGCCCCCCGTGCTTGGTATGAGAGGATAGATCACTATCTTTTGAGCTTGGGCTTTCTAAAGAATGATGCTGATCCAAATTTGTACTTCAAGGTATGTGATGACAAGGTGCTGATTTTAGTGCTATATGTTGATGATTTATTTCTCACTGGTAATGATGATCTCATTGTCAAATGCAAGGAGTTAGCTTCAGAATTTGAAATGAAAGATCTTGGCTTGTTACATTATTTTCTTGGACTTGAAATATGGCAAAGACCCAATGAAATCATATTGAGATGAGGAAAATATGCAATTGATATTTTGAAAAGGTTTGACACGTTAAGAGTGTAAGTCTATGGCGACTCCTATGGAGGTAAATCTGAAAAAATTACATGATGATGCAGCAAATTCAGATTTAGTTGATCCTACTATGTACAGGCAATTAATTGGCTCTTTAATGTACTTGATTAACACAAGGCCTGATATATGCTATGCAATTAATACCTTGAGTCAGTTCATGTGTGAACCAAGGCATATTCACTTTGTGGCAGCCAAACACATATTGAGATATGTACGTGGTGCAATTGGATTTGGCTTAAAATTTTCTTCTTGTGTAGATCTGAACTTGCAGGGGTTTTTAGATTCAGATTGAGCAGGTTGTGTGCCTGACAGAAAAAGCACTTCAGGTTGTTCTAGCCTAGGTTCAACTATGATTTCCTGATCCAGTAGGAAACAATCTTGTGTTGTACAAAGTACAACTGAAGCAGAATATGTTGCAGCCTGTGTGGCTGCAAGAGAAGTTGTGTGGCTTCGAAAATTACTTACAGGCTTGTTTGGGCAGCCTTTGAAACCTACTGTGATTATTTGTGATAATCAAAGTTGTGTGAAGCTTTCAGTTAATCCAGTTTTTCATGATAGATCCAAACATGTGGAAATTAAATATCATTACTTGAGAGACATGGTTTAGCGAAAAGCAGTTGAACTCAAGTATATTTCTACAGAAGAGCAGACAACAGACACTCTCACCAAGCTACTTCGGAGAGTGAAGTTCTGTTACTTCCGAGATAAGCTTGGCATTGTGGAGAATGAAGCTCTTGCTGAGAGAGAGTCTCAGCTTTATTGATTATTTGCTTATTGTTAATGAGTTCTTCGCTGCGAGAGAAGTTTGAGGTGAAATCCCTTGACTAATGAGTTCTTCTCTGCGAGAGAAGTTCAAGGTGAAATCCCTTGATTAATGAGTTCTTCTCTGCGAGAGAAGTTCGAGGTGAAATCCCTTGATCCACCCTTTGGGAGTAGCTATGGTGGAAGTCATGTGTATGACTTTATAATTTTTATTTCTGTTTTCATTCACCCTCTAGGAGTAGCTATGGTGAATATTGTTATGCTGAGATAACAATTTTATTGAATAAAATTTGTGATGAGACTCTGTTAACTTTCTTTGGTTGCAGTTGTATGTACCTGTCATGAGATGACGAAATGAAGAGAAGATCTCTCTCTTGCTAGGAGGGAGTGTTGAAGTTATAGCTTCGATAGAGATTCAAAATGTAATGTCTCTTATTTATTTCTTATCGCTATCTTCTTCTTGTCTCCGTCTTGGTGGCTTCCGTTACATTTTTACCGCTTCTTTGGCATACGTTTTCCTACCGAAGTTCTTCGTTGTTTATTCATTTCCTATGGTGACTGTCAGTGAGATTTCTTTGTAACTGTCGGTGAGTCAGCCATGTGGCTGTCGGTGACTTTTCTTCTTCCTTCATGGAGTTGTCTCTTCATTTGCCATTTGATTCTTATCACTCTTCTAGTTTTGTCGAGCTTCTTTTTTGGCAGATGGATAGTCATATGGTCGGCTTCTCATTTGTCTTGTAGCACGTTGAGAATAGTGTGTATGGAGTCTGTCAGATCAGTAATTTTATATGCTTTATGTGTTCAGAGTTTTCAATCTTATGAAGGTTTATAGAATGTATATGAGATGTATCATTTGACTTCATTGTCATGATGATTTGTAGAGAATAAAACTTATCTTATTGAGATTGATAGTAATCTGAAACTATCAACAGTTGTATCCATTTTTCAGAGATATAATAAAGTTCATTTTTGAGTGGGCTGGGTTTTTCACCCTCAGGTGGAGGGTTTTCCCAAGATAAGTTCTTGTCTTTATGTTGTTCTTAAGTTTAGTCTTTAGTATTCTGTTATCTATTTATTCTGGTTCAAATTTAACATTTATTTCTCTAGAAAAGAGGAATTATTCTCATTGATGGGCCTAGCATTACAATTTATCATTGCTTGTTTCTTGTTGTGCACATTTTATCATCATAAAGAACTCACACCTTAGGGCACAAGCTTCAAGTTTGACACAAAAACAATAAGATAGTATGCATATCAAAATCATTTAAACTAGACAAATACACTTCAATCCCTCTCATCAATGGGCCTAGTATTACAATTTATCATTGATTGTTTTTCATTGTGTACATTTTATCATCATTTTGAGCTCACACCCTAAGGCATAAGTGTAATGTCCCCACTTTGAAATATAATTTAGTAATAAATAATAATAATAATAAAATTAAAATACAAAAGAATAAAAAAAAATTAAAATAAAATTAAATATCAATAGACTTATTTAGTACTGATTAATCATCCATTTGTTTCTATCAGCAACATATCATTAAATAATGAATAAATAACCATTTATCAGGTAATGACTAAACATCACTGCATACCGTTACACAAACTTAAATTAAAAAACACCCAGGGTGACACATCCCTTCACATCAGCATCTACATGTGTAAGAAGGCTGAGCAGATCATGTTGGAAAGGAACTTTTGGGGGGGGACAAGGAAGAGAATACGGGAGACAGGAAAAATAGGAACACGGAAGACCAACGTGGTCCCAGTCATACTGACTGGGAAACATTACGGTATGATACAGTAAATATAATACAATGTTGTTAATTTAATAAGGTGCTGGCAATATAATATGACACACTACTAACACTATTAATATAATACAATATATTAATTTAGTCATATATTAACATAGTAATATGGTTAGTGTAATATAATATAATGATGTTAATAAATTCTGAGGTTTGTACAGTTAACCAAATCTGATATAATATTGCTAATAGAGTAAGATATTATCAAGGCAACACGACACTGAAACGTAATATAATAAAATATAAGTAACATAAAACAATCTGAACAATACAATACAAATTAATGTTATTAGTGAAACTGTTAATATCAATCTAATAAATGGGTTCAGCAATAGCCAATTATTGTCATAATACGTACATTGATTCTTTATCACTTATACTATATAATAAATATATAGGCAATGGTGAAGGAGGATGTGAGAGCGTTGCTCGAGGGGTACAACGTATGAGCATTCTTCTAGATATGCCACCTCAAAGTGGGAGAAGATGAGCCCATAGAGGCCAAAGGAGTACAAAGGGTACGGTCTTTGGGTCTAAGAAGCGATGGCTTTTGGAGCAATTTCTGCAATCTTTTCCCTCTTCTCCACCATGGCTCAAAATACAAGAGAAAAATCATTAAGGTATTAGGATGATGACTAGATGAGGGTCAAAGGCACCTTATTGGAGCTTCCCTAATATCTCCGCATGGACCATTTGTTAAAGTGGATCGATCAGAAGAGGTGAGAGGTTGATATGATGGAGGGGAACAATGTAAAGCCCTCACTAGGTATGCCACCTCATGATGATCATTGAGGACCATTGGTTAAGGACCACATGAGGCCACAGAGGATAAGGTCTTGTTGTCGGGCCTAGGGTAGAGAATGCCTAGGGCACTTCATCATGTCTTCCAACTCTACCCTCGTTATGATTGAGTTTCCATGTAATTGTTGATATTGGTTGTGTAGATCAATATATATATATACACACATATATCCTAAACCTAGAATTGGATGTATTTCATGAGTTATATCTACACTGTTTTCTAATCTCATTGAGGGTTTCAAAAAAATAGGCTTATCCCATCTTATTCTTCAATGAAGATCATATCCCTAACTATGTTTGCCCTTGTTTCATTCTAGATTTGTGCATTTAGGGCAAAGTAGAAGGTGATCCCAAAAAGGGGGCATTACAACAAGCTTCAATTTTGTCATGAAAACAATATGATACATATCAAAATCATCTAAACTAGAGAAATACACTTTAATCCCTCTCATCAATGGGTCCACACAATTACACAATTGACGCTTGACCTTCGAAAACTCTAATCTGCACTCTTTCATAAATGTACTTGCAAGGTTGAGAACTCTTTTTCAAATCCACATACATTATCACTTGAGTATTGGAGAGAATATGTTGGTTGAGATCTCTCCCTTTGATCTTGATTTATCTTTCTTGATTTACCTATAGCCAAAAAGTCAATTGAATACCCTCCCTTAGGTCTTGATCTAGTTATATCTAAGACAACATGCAATTAGTTGGGTACTCTTCCTCTTCCAATGCAAGGTTTTATTTGCAATCAATGGATCAAGCTCTAGTTATAGTGGCTTTAATTAATAAGTACCCACCTTGTTGTGTTGAATCTTGCTAAAATTATTTTATCATTGTGATCTTTCTCAATATCATATGGCAATTCTTTCATTATCTTTCTTACTCTTATGTTGCTTTATTTTTACTCAATTTTTCCTCCAACTCACTCTAGAGTCTAGACTAACACCAACCTCTACTTGACATATTCCATTAGACTTCCTCTAGTTTCCCATAAATTTTCAATCAATGGATCAAGCTTTAGTGAACCTTTAGTTAATTAGTACCCACTTTATTGTGATTGAATCTTGCTTGTCCAATTCTAAGTTCTTCTACTGATATTGTTTTATCACTATGACCTTTGTCAATATCCTATGGCAATTCTTTCATTATCTTTCTTACTCTTATCTTACTTTATTTTTACTCAATTTTTCCCCCAACTCACACTACCAACACCAACCTACTTGACACATTCCATTAGACTTCCTCTACTTTC
The DNA here is from genome assembly GCF_030272615.1 of Cryptomeria japonica. NCBI lineage: Eukaryota > Viridiplantae > Streptophyta > Pinopsida > Cupressales > Cupressaceae > Cryptomeria > Cryptomeria japonica. The sequence goes on from NC_081405.1 coordinate 546,034,142, forward strand.
CTATAAATTTTCAATTAGTACCCATAAATTTCCCATAAAGTTTCCTAAAGTTTCCCATAAATTTTCAATCAATGGATCAAGCTTTAGTGAACCTTTAGTTAATTAGTACCCACTTTATTGTGATTGAATCTTGCTTGTCCAATTCTAAGTTCTTCTGCTGATATTATTTTATCACTATGATCTTTGTCAATATCCTATGGCAATTCTTTCATTATCTTTCTTACTCTTATCTTACTTTATTTTTACTCAATTTTTCCCCCAACTCACACTACCAACACCAACCTACTTGACACATTCCATTAGACTTCCTCTAGTTTCCTATAAATTTTCAATTACCGAATATCCATACCCCGTTGCTCTCATATAGATGAACTTTAGAATAATTAGCCAACAAAATTAATCACCTTCTTCATTCTTACATTGTTGGTCTTCTCAAGTTCACCAATTCTCCATCTCCTAAACCTCCAATGCAATCCTTTATACATTTTAGTTTAACAAGAAGGTTTTTTTTTCTACCATTATTGTAGTACCATGTCTAAAATTTTTACAAGAAATAGCTTGATTAAAATGTTTAATCTTTTCCTTTTTGGCTTGTTGAAATAATCATCGCAACTATAGATATATATGAGGATTACTAAAGATAGGCATTTTTTTATATTAACACACAAATGCAAACTTCTCGTGAAGATAAGAATTAGAATGGACCACACAATTTTGGTTGATATGATTCCCCCATAAATTTTTAGTTCTAATTTTCCTGATGCATTTTCTGAAAATGTTAAAACTTAAAAAGATGCACCAATATATTTTTTTACATGAGATCAATTTCCAACACTACAATAGATGCATAAGAGTCCAAACAACACAATTACTAGAATTTGTTGTGTACCTTTGTTGACCTCATTTCACCAGAGGTATTTATATTAGTTATGGAGAGTTGCACCTTTCCCACGCATTCATGTTTTTCGTTGTAAATAGGCCACCAGCGAATTTTATCATTCTGCAAGAAAGGCAAAACCTTTTCTTTAAAGAAAACATATAAATATATAAAAGGTTTGGATTGCAAAAGATTCTAATATGTAATTATAAAAATAAACATTAAAGAGAGGACATACTGGATCATCGGTTATAGAAGAGATCTTTATCCAACTTCGACCATAAGCATTTCCCTTGCAATCTTGAACCTCCACTATAAGAACATCTCCTTGGCTCTCAGGAAAACTGAATTCAGAACAAACAAACCACAAAATAAAACAAAGATCTTGGAACAATTGAAAAAAATGCAAAAGTTGTGAAAGAGAATACTCCTTTTGAATCTTTGGAAAGTTACTTGAGTTAATGCATGTTTTCAAATTAATATAAAAGAAATATAACATGCGATTTACGGAAGTTTTGTAAATAAAAAGGTTGACAAAAGAAAGACTGCTTGTAAGAGAAAATTAGAGAGAGGGCAAGTCCTCTTACAACATATGATTATCACCAGATCCCGGTTGCATCCACACAGATGACCCGGGCTGCATCAATGAAGCTTCTTCTTCAATTAAGCTCTTTAGCTGAAGCAAGCATGAAAAGGTTTCTGTATAAAAAAAATACAAACAGACCAATTGAATATCATGGATAAGTCTATTGGTCATTTCAGAAATAAATAAATTGAAGTGCAGTTTATGCTCCAAAATTTAAAATGGTGTTTTGGAAACAATAAGAAAGAAAACATATTTTTTCAATTTCATTAGAAACTGTATGAGAAAAAATCCGTACTTACAAGATCTGTGTAAACAAGTGTATTAAGTTCCAAGTGGTCAGCAATATAAAAAGGAAGCAAACATAAAATTTCCTTATTTTGAACCCATGCAAAACAGGATTTTAAACAATGCGGCTGAAAACTATTTCATGCTAAAAGAGAATATGAAAAACTCGTACCTTGTGTTGTTTCTGAAGGTTTGCTGTTGCAAAGTGTATTCACACCTGCTTTTATTATTCCAGATAATTGTCGTACATACTGTGCTCCAGCTTGCATATACGCAGCACCACGTTGTGAGTAGGTCGAATGATGAGGTGCATTTGATACAACATGAACTGTTTTCATTGCTGCCCATCCAGCCGAAAGAGATGATCGCATGTTAGAAAAATGTTTACGCAGCGATTTAAAATGTTCAAGGATTGGTCCGGCACATGGAAAATTGCATTTGGAAGGCACCACCCTCTTAATCTTCACTCTATGCACTGCTTTCACACCAGTATACAGTCCTTGGATTAGATTTCACCCTCCAAATGTTATGCATCCAAAGTGTGAAAACACACTTGATTGTGAAAAACAGGCAAATTTTGGATATTATTTTACAAAAAACACTTACTTCTGAAAAGAAAGATAATGAACACACATTTTTCATATTATTTTAAATTATTGAAAAGCCCTTCCAAAACTTATTAATAAATTTTTTAATTTCCAATTTTTCGAACCGATTAGGAATAGAATTTTAGAGGATAAATAATGTTGACTATTCTTAGTCCCAAAATCCTCATGTATATAATAAATTTGATGCTATCATAATGCAATATTTTACAAGTCGGAGAAAGGGAATCCCTAGCAAGAGCCATTTGCAACACCTTATGCAAACCAGCAAAGCTAATGAGAATTGAACAGCTCATCTCTTCGATGGCCCAAGCCCAAGGAACAGCCAAATTTTGAATCCACTCATAAGGAAAACACATACATCTAAAAGGGGAAAAAAACACCCATTTATCATATTAACTTAAATTATTGATAGAGTTGCTCCAAAACTTATCATTTCCAAAATGATTTAGAATAGGAATTTAGAGAATGAATATTGTTGAACTTGATAAATCCCAATGTTCTTAGGTTTTCAATAAATTCATGTATCTAATAAATTGGATGCTATCATAGCTTAATACTTAACAGGACTCCCCATCAACACCCACTGCAATCCCATCCAAACCAACTTAGCTTTAAATGAGATTAAAGCCATACCTTCCACCTTAATTTTCTCCACAGTTTTTTTGTGCCTAGGTGCAGTAGTCTCCTCCATAGAACTAGAAATGGGTCCAGTCATCAATAATTCTTCTTCTGGTTGCAACAAGACTTTTTGCAATCTGCATGATCCCCAGAAATAAAAATTAGGAAATTAACCATCATTGCAAGTATGTGATGACCATTAAACCCACCAAGCATGGACAGTTAAAAGAAAATCTTCATTTTATGACTTATCACGTAATGTGATTGTGTTTGTTAAAAGTAATTGCAGTTTGCACACGAAGATTATACATCAAAATTAATCGTCTGGAATTCAATCAAAAAAGTTGTTATAGAGGTTTAATGAATTCTGGGGCCTCTATGATTTTAGGTTTTTTATATCATATAATAAAATAATAATAAAATTGATATCATATATTTCAGAAAGAGACAAAACAGAAAAAATGCAACACTATTGATACAACATACCCAAAAGCATTACGCAAAACAGCACACTCGTCATTCAGGAACTCTGGAGCCTCCATGCAGCCTGTGGCCCATGCACGCAAACACAGTCTGATACATGCTTCATACGCAAGAAAAGCCTGCCAAGCACCATGGCCACTGTAACACAAAAACATAATCACCTTCTCAAACAAAACAAATAGAATGATTTTATGTAGTGAAGTGAATAAGTAGTCAAGACAAAGACAGCTATGCATACTATACATGCATATGAACTACATATATTGAATTTCTAAAAGTCCATGATGGCTTTAGTAGCAAGGAATGAAATTTGAAAAGAAAGCAACTCACCTAACATAAAAAGTTGGGGGACTTAAAAAGGAATTAGTTTGTCTACATGAAGTCTGCACTTCCCCTTCCTCACAAGAAGACCTGAAAATAAACAAACTGTCAATTGAGAATTTCATCTTCCTTCGTTAGCAAGTCATAACTCTAATACCAATTAATTCAAAGCTTTATGCTTATCATCGCTTATTCAGAGCATGCCAACCTGGTCATTTAGATTCTATGAGTACATGATCAAGAAAAAATGTGGGAGTTCACTAATTAGTTACCCTGTACATTTATCGTTTGGTTCCGGTACACTGAAATGCTTTTGATCTGTATGTATGTCATGCAGTGGGCTTGACTTTCTTGAACTCTGTCTCCAGCTATTATTTGACTCTGTCTTAAGAGCACTTTCTTCTGTTATTTCATTTTCAGGTGCAAACATTGGTGGTGCACTTGGTGTTCCTGTTTCTGACAAGCTCCTGGGTTGGGGTTCAGGAATGTGAAATTCCTACAAACAAACATGAGAGTAACCTAGCAAATCATAATCAAATGAAAATTAATGGATTGACCATGATTAACACATTGAATGGCGAATGTGAGGAAGGTATGCAAAATACTTGATCTTTCACATCACACTGTAGCCATAGTTTGGCTTCATGAATGCTACATTGGATCATCTCCTGCATGGAAATACTACTAAAAATTGATCTTATTTTGAAGACACGACCCTTGTTGCAAACCAGGGTAAAAGGAAAATCTTGACATTGCTGAAATGATCTAGACATTGGCTCCCTGTACTTTGAAACAAACCCAAATCCTAACTATGTGTGTAGTTAATATGTTGACACGGTGTTCCAAATAGTAACACTAAGTTTGCGATTGCAAACAAATGATCAGACGATCACGATCATATTCCGATCCACCTCAAAACCTATTTTATGTGTGTAGGTGAAAAGACTTCATGGCATGTCAGGGAGTAACCGTAAGTTTGTAATTGCATACAAATGGCCACGTGACCAAGCACTTTGTCTCAAACAAAATATAAGTTTATAAGCACATTTTTTCAAAAAAAAATCAGTGAAAAAGCACTTTTTATCAAACAAAAAATCAGTATATATCCACATCCACCTTTGACCCAGAGCCTTTATTTGTGCGTTAGGTCAAATTGCTTCAGACATTTGAAACAACAATTCTAATTTCTGATTGAAAACAAATGCAATCAGATGTAATCAAACACACATTTGTCTCCAACAGGAATAGGTACAGCGATCAGAAAAGGAGGGATAACTTTTGCTAACCTCTTTATCTTCTTGTCTCTTTTCTACAAAGCCAGTAGTCGGTTGAGCGCACTTCTCTTCCCGATAGAAAGTGGAATTTTCCTCATTCTCCCTGGGCAATTCCTCAGGACTTCCAATATCCTCCGAAGATGCAGCTAAAGATTCTCCATGTTGAGTAGGGTCTACATTCCTCTTTGCTCCACCATGACCACTCCTAGATTCCAACACAGAAACAGGGTCTGGACTCGATTTCTGCAGTCGATCATACCTATACCGGCAGTTATACTCATATGTGGTTTCTTGCGATGGTTTAGGATCCCCAGTCATATAAACCCCATGCCCAGCACCCCCTATATAACCATGATGCAAAAGAGGATCTTCTTGCAGATCAGACTCGACAGAATCCCCATCCTCGCCAGATGAATAATAAAGGCCATGCTCCGGGGCAGAGCCGACACTCTCATCGTCATCCACGTCCAACACAACACTGCCCTCCAAATGTGTGGAAATAAGAGGTGGGCCAAGAAACCCTGAACGGTAGTGAATGGGTGGCAATTTTGTGGAAGGAAGTCCCCAGTTCCCGGCCTTACCAATAGATGCAGCATTATATATCAGTGGATCAGATGCAAGGTTGGGGCTGATATTTTCAGAGGAATATAAAGTGGGTTGGACATCCACACCCTGTTGGCCTCAATCAAACGTCTTTAATCAGCATATCAACCATTTCAATGAAAAATAAACTGGGTGTTCCAAATTCCACACACTGTTTAGTCAGAGCTAAAACAAAATTGCAAGAAATGGAAATATGGTTTAGTCTGGAACACTTACCTCTCGGACCCAATTGAGAGCAGTCTCATCTAGGCCTTCAGTAAACATATTCTTCTTCTTGTCCGTAAAAGCCGATATATTGTGAAGCCCCAGAAACCAAAATCTCGGTTTCAATCCGTGTTAACTGCCACTGCAATTAGCAGGTTTTTCGTTGAATCAAATAATGGCCTGTACACTCTGCCTTGTTCAATTTCTGTGATGAATAAGAGCAGGGCATTACGGATTCCTTTGGAACGGCTCTTTTTGACGATTTTCAAATTATAATAATTTCTTATAACTTCGCTTTAGCTGGAGACTATAGTTTCTGGGTTCCAGCTTTCATATATCAACGGTCATGTTTGTTAAAGTTTTTATTTTACACATTTACAGTTCCCTATTTTAACTTTTACTAGCTTTTCTTGATGTAAAGGTTAAAAACTATTTTCACGTCACATACACCAACGAGAAGGGAAAGAAAAGTGCATCATTTCATTTGTTTTGGATTTGTTTCTTTTAAATAATATATTTACTAGGATATTTATATTTAAAAAATATATGTAAAATATGTCGAGAGATATCTTATAATAGAAGAAAATCAGTTGTAAAATAAAATCTTCACAAAAGTTGAAACATGGCATATTTCATGCATTTACCTATCATTTGAATGTCAAATTGTTTCAAAAATGGATTTTTGTTTACAGACTTTTGATGTCATTGTAGATGCCTCTCGGCATAATTAAGAGTCGAAATATAATTTATATTTTATAATTTTTGAGTCTTTATTTATATGTGATTTGAATCTATTTTTTATCTATATTATTTTTATTAAGGGTTACATGTATAAGTGTCAAATTAAATTAATCTAAAATTGTGGATATTATTGTGACCTTTAAGTTTCTAGATTCAAATTTAATTATGAGTCTAATATGACTCCCTTTCAACTAGTTTTTGAACATCAACTCAAGCATGAAATATTCAAATTGTGACACTAGGATGTATAAAAGGACAAACAATAGTTCATTCAAGGATATCTGAGATCTAATATAACTAGAGAAAAGTTACATTTCACTATAGTATCATGTAAATCATTGCATTAGCATTAAGTCGGATAGGAATTTGCATTTCTACTTGTGTCTTCCAACTTATTCAAAAATATTAAGTTAAACTAAGGATCTAACTAAAGCAAAAAAAGGGACCAAATTGCCTCCTAGACATAGGACAAGCTCTAGTTGTGTCTCTAAACACCACCAAGCTCAATTAACACAATCGAATAAGTATTTGAAAACCAAAAGTATAAGGATCAATGTCACAACAAAAGTTCAAAAGCACAAATATTATGTTAGATACATAGGTGTAGAGATCACTTTTATATATATAATTTGATTATGCCTAGAAAGAGTGTAGAACGTATTTTAGTCTATTGGATTGTTACAATTTCAAACTTGATAGCAAAATCAAGATTGGATCACTAAAGATAGAGTTACAACAAAGTATCATCTTCTCACACATGAAACTAAGCACCCTAATCATTTTTGTTGCTTTGAAAAAGAATATTTTGGTAGTATTTTTATCTTATATCCTTAGTCTTGACTAATTTCTTAACTGGTTGCTTTATTTAGTTAATTAGCCTATATATTTGAAAATAAATATTTATTAATTTTCAAAAGCAAATGCTAAACACCTTGGGAACAAGCATGGCTAAACACCGCTCCGCAACTATTCAAAAAATCTGGACTATTTAAATAATGTTTACCTTGTTGATCACCTTCCAATATGAAGCTTTTTATTGTTTCATCTATTTTCTTCATATGATTTTTTTTAGCTATGTTGGTTCCCATTAAATCAAGGACTATTTCAAACAAGATCAGTTTGTCTTTTGGTGTAGAGTGTAGTTCCATAAACTACAAACATTGAATGTCCATAACCTTATTAGTGTTTATATTATGTATTTCCTATTCCTCCTAGAATCGATTTAATTTTCCTCGATGACAAGAGTTAGAGAATTTATGTTTATAGGTAGTGCAGCCATGGTCTAGTGGGTCTTCAAAGAGAACTAACCAGATCATGCAACAAGAGTAACACAACAGAAGCAATAAGAAAACATGGATAAAATGCAAAATCAGATATCTGCATCATCATATTATCATCATAGAACATTTGGTAATCAGCCGGTTACGTGTAGGCTAACATGCTAGATTACAATTCATCCGGACCTCCAAGAGGCATTCGAATTACCATTCCAGAAATCTAGATGCTCATAACCTTCAAACTGTCCTCCTGAGGATCACATATAACAATACATATACCCTTTGGAACATATATGGGTTGGCCACAATAGATTACATTTACCAAGAAAGGAAAATGAAATGTGCAAATAGGTCGGCCCTAAGAATGAAAGGAAAATCCTCTGGAAAAGAACAACCAAGAAGTGTGGATCGAAAGGAAGGTTGGCCAAGGACTCAAGAGCATCGAGCAAGGCAACAGATGGATCTGCAAGCCAAGAAATCGCTTCGCACAAGAAGAAATCAACAACTAGCCGTTAAGCTCAAAAACTGCTCTAGGAACCAAGAATAGCCAATCCAGAAGCGATAACTCACTGGAAAAGAATCCAAATGAATTGACAATCTAGAATGATGAACAAAAGCAAGCTCAGAAATCGAAAATCTGGTCCACAATGAAAAATAACTAGCTACTGAAACACATTGAAGGAAAACACAGAAAACTGTTATCAGAACTGAACAAGAACAAAACTAAGAAAATATTTTTGGTTGATGCAAGATTGCTCATAGACCGGGGATGCTCCTGCATCAGACAACGCAGGTAGAAAGAGATGTTTCATGAGAGGAAACTCATGAACATCGAAAAGGATTTGGGATATAGACCCCATCCTCATTTATGATCCAAACATCTTCTTTGTCTACAAACCTCTTCCTTACCTTCTCTGGAACCTCAACTAGATTCTCTAACTCTTGTTTCTCTTTATTTCTCTTTCCTTGCTTCAGACCTGCACACTGTCTCTAACCAATGCTTTCTTTCAGCTGCAACTCTAATTTATTTATGCCACAAGACTTCACTCGGTTTGCCACCATAACCTTACAACTATCAAGTTCCTTTTGACTATTAGACTTATCTATCAGGCACTTCTGCAAATCCATGCCACTATCTGGTGTAACCTCTGTAACCGGTTTCTCAGCACTGCAACTTCTCTCAAGATTAAAGTTCCTCACTTCCTTCTCTTTTTCCCCCAAAGAAGCCAATTCAAACTTCCATCCATCCTTCTCAATAGTGATTAGGTTCCTTCTACAGCCATATATATCTCCTCTATCAAACTGCCAAGGTCTCCCCAACAAAATAGGACAAGCACTCATAGACAAAACATCACATAAGACCTCATCCCTAAAAGGTCCAATATTAAAATTCACCAAACACTTCTCTTTTACTTTTATTTTTTATCATCTTGCAACCAACTTACCTAGTAAGGACAAGGATTCTTAAGCCTCTTTAATCCAATCTTCTCTACCATCTCATTAGATACCAAATTATCAATACTTCCACTATCCATGTATAACTTTACAACACTTACCAACAGATTTACACACAGTCTAAAAAAGATTCTTCCTCTGAGTAGATCTAGTATCTTCACTGCTCTGCTCCATCAAGACTCTTCTGAACATAAGGGATTCTCTTTTCTCTGGTTCCAGCACATTCTCATCGATAACTCTAACTTCCTGATCCTCATTTTTCACGCAATTCCTTGCCATCCCTTGCTTGCACTCAAAAGATCTATGTCCGGTTTCTCCACAATTGAAACATTTGCCCAAGAATTCTCTACTGCTACTGCTATTTCCTTTTCTCTGTGTCTTCTGATTTGGTTCTTTATCCCACTTAGGTTTTGATTCCTCTTCAACATTCTGCTTCTCTATACTGCCACTCATCTGCCCTTTATATCTCTCCTTTCCTCTAGGGTTATTTTGTTGTCTTCTTTTTACTTTCTCCTCAACCTTCAAAGCATATTGGTAAGCCTCTTCAACTATAGAAATCTTCAGCATACTCATCTCATCCTGAATGTTAAATGAAAGTCTATTTATGTACCTAGCAGCTTCTATCTATCCATCTCTCTATGTCCAGATCTGATCATCACCTTGTATAATCCCTCAGTATACTCTTTCACACTCATGTTCTTCTGCTTCAAGTTCTGCAACTTCTTGAACAACTCCAACTCATAGTCTCCCTGAATGAATTTAATCTTCAATCTTGCTACCATATGCCTCCACCGAGTGAACTTCACCTCACCCTTCTCAATTCTATCCCTCTGCAACTCCTTCCACCATAAAGCAACATGCCCTTTCAACTTAGTCTGTGCCAACTGGACTCTTTGTGGGTCCTTAATATCCTCAAACTTGAAGTAGTCCTCTAACTCTCCTATCCAATCAATCAAATCTTCTAGATTCAGCATCCCAAAAAAAGTTCAAAACCTCCACTTTATGAACTTTACTCACTTGCACCATCCCTCTCAGAAATCTCTCTTCTCTTTTATCTTTATGTCCTTCAGCCTCTTCAACCTCAAGCTCCTCTCTGACCTCTTCATACTCATCCTCAGACTTTGGATTCCTTCACAAAATATCCAATGCTTTTTGGATCTCATTCCTCATCTCATTCTTCAAATCCTCCATCATTTGCTCTACCCTCTGGGGGTTCATCCTTCTTGGTGGCATATCCTCCTTTTCTCTGGTGCAACTGCCTCAACTCGGCAATCTGACTACCGATTTTGATTGCCTCACACTTAGCGATCTATCAAACACACACATAGCATGCCTCCACTCGACGATCTATTCACCCAAAGGAATACCTCAAGGTTCGCAACCATCTCTGATACCACTTAGTGCAACCATGGTCTGGTGGGTCTTCAAAGAGAATTGATTAGATCATGTCGCAAGAGTAACACAATGGAAGCAATAAGAAAACATGGATAAAATGCAAAATCAGATATCCGCATCATCATATTATCATCATAGGACATCTGGTAATCAACCGGTTATGTGAAGGCTAACATGCTAGATTACAATTCATCCAGACCTCCAAGAGGCATCTGAATTACCATTCTAGAAATATAGATGCTCATAACATTTGAACTACCCTCCTAAGGATCACATATAGTAATATATATACCCTTTGGAACATATCTGGGTCGGCCACAATAGATTACATTTACCAAGAAAGGAAAATGAAATGTGCAAATAGGTCGGCCCTAAGAATGAAAGGAAAATCCTCCAGAAAAGAGAAATTGAGAAGCGTGGATCGAAAGGAACATCAGCCAAAGACTTGAGAACATCGAGCAAGGCAACAGATGGATTTGCAAGCCAAGAAATCACTCAGCGTGAGAAGAAATCAACAACTAGCCGTTAAGCTCAAAAACTGCTCTGGGAACCAAGAACAACCAATCCGGAAGCGAGAAATCACTGGAAAAGAATACAAATGAATTGACAATCTGGAATGATGAACAAAAGAAAGCCTAGAAACCGAAAATCTGATCCGCAATGAAAAAGAACCAGCTATCAGAACACACTAAAGGAAAACACAGAAAACTGCTACCGAAACTGAACAAGAATAAAACTAAGGAAATATTTTTGGTCGATACAAGATTGCTCATAAACCATGGATGCTCCTGTATCAATAGGCATGTGCAACATTTGAATTGTTCCAATAATCATCTAATGAATTATCTCCCTAATGTTTGGCCACACATGGAAAATAAAGAAGATGCAAATACACCAAGTTACCATTACTCTTCTCTTTATTAATCTTGTCATTTCTATATAAATTCAACCCATTGAGCGTGGAGGATATTATGTCAACATTAACAATGCTAGCAACTAAATCAAAATAAATGTAAGAAGAGAAAGAAATTGTTGTTCTATTTAGCATACCATTAAATTTGTGTAGAAGATAATAATCTGTCAACTAATGCCAACCATCATGTCACATGTATTTTCATAGTTTGGATATTAGATATGAAACTAGCTAGAATTATATGATTTTTCTTATTTAAATTTTGAATTTTTTCTTTACTATTGTCGAAAAAGAGGTGGCATCCCATTGTTCCTTGCAACTACTAAATTATATCATTATTCACAATGTTCTTCTACTCATATATGATTAATCTGGACCTTCCTCTTGGGTAGGTGTATAGATTGGTGAGCTTATCAACAACAATTGTATTAAACTTATTAAAAAAATTAGTCTTCATTTGTATCAAAAGATTGCTTGGATCCCATATCATATTACATACCCAATCTTGAAAAAAATGATATGTTATTTATTAATTTTCTTTAGATAAAATATGACTCGAGTCCCAAATCCTTATGTGTACATACTTTTGAATTTAAACATCCTTATGGATCTTTCTACTCTTCACTACAAATTATGTCTTTCATTATTTCCACCTTCTTAGAATGTATTTCATACAATAATGGAAGGGCTATAATAATGTGTGCTCTTATTGGAGTGAAAGCCATAAGGGTGTTATGATTAATAATAAATAGTTCCCTCATACACATGCACTATGGTGAATTTAAAATTCTATTTTATGGGGTAGTGGTTCAAACTCTATAAGATTCTCTTCAATATTTAATTTGTAATTTTTCTCTCCTTGACTTCGTTAAGAAGAATTTCTAGCTGACCTGCAAACTTCATACCTTATTTTTCAATCTTATTTTTGTTTTGATTTCACTATTATTTTTTTTCTACGAATCATACTTTTTAGAAGTTAAATGAATATATTTGTTTAGTTAGCAATTTATAGGTATTCACTTACCTTTTTTTTTTGGACTTTCATCGTATTTCCTAATTCTTCATGTGAATTCATCTTTTCTTGGCTTTGCCATTTATGGCCTGAATCCCAAGATTATTTACATGAGAAGCAATTATTTTGTCATATAAATTTATTTCTACTATGATCTTCTTTTACAATAAGAGAGCTATTTTTTTGTTTATGACTAGAAGGTGGTGCCTTGCAATGAGATTTATTCTAGGGTAATAATTGCTTTAGTGTAGCAATTATTACTAATTTAACTTTATGTTTTTACTTCTCTTCTTCCCTTTTCAAATTTTTCATATATTTACACAAATCTCTTTTTCCTAACACTCTTAAGAATCATTTGAAATACAATGTAAATTTTAAACCGTTCAACTATTTCTAATAAACTTTGAATAGTCCATTAAACTCTTTTTCCCAAAAAACCTAGTTCTCTACTACTTAATTTCTTCCTTCTTATTATAGAAATTACGGTTTATCGTGCAATGATTTTATTAGATTCTATTAGTAAGTTGAATTCTTTATTGTAATAATTAAACTCAAATTTCTCAATATTTATTTGGTATTGAAATAATAGGAGAATGATATGGCTAAGTGTTAAAATAGATTGTACCTTGAAGATAGTCACTTAGGCTCTTTAAACACCTCCTTAAAAGTATACATCATATCTTAGATCCTTTTATTCTTCTTTTTAGTAGACAATATAGGAGAAGTAATGTATTGATGAAGTTCCTTATCATCTTTCTTATCTCTTAAATAAGAAAATTAAAATTTCTATAAGAATTTATCAAATTATAGCCCGTTAATGGGCTTCATAGGGTTGATCATATTGAAAAACGGAGATAATATAAAATGGAATCCTCCAGATGAAGGTTGGATCAAAGTGAATTTTGTTGGAGCAATGAGAGGAAATCTGGGCTAGTCAAGGGCAGGGTGTGTGGCTCAAAATCATGAAGGAATGATTTTGGAAAAATGTGGACTTGGTATGGGGAGCACCGCAAATAACTTGGCAAAAGCAAATGTGACCCTACTAGCAGTGTAGATGGCTAAGAGACTCAAAGTGAGTCAAATACATTTAGAAGGCGACTCAAAGATTATCACACAAACATTAGTGAAAGGGGAGGCAATACATTAGCAAACTGACAAGATCATTAAGATGATTATTAACCTTAAACCAGATTAAGTACCGGTAAAGCAAAAATAGATACCCGTAAGCAATAAAACTTAACAATAAAACAGATAATCAACACAATGCAACCATACCACATAACACCATTATGTGTACGTGGAAAACCCAGAAAGGGAAAAACCATGGTGGGAAGCCTACTCACAGTCAGATGATACTTCTGCAAAAAGTATGTGATACAATGAGGGGCCTGCACATGCAGGAAGGCACACTGCCTAGAGCGCATTGCTCATTACAAAAGAGTCTCACTGACTACAGAGAGGCAACAACCATCTCAAGATAAATGGACAACAATCCAGAATAATGAATTGCCAGAGATAGCATCTACCATGCCTGATTACAGTCTCGGTTAAGCTCAATACCAGAGGCCTTTGACCTCTTCCTTAATCCCAATTCGATCACCTATGATCAACCAAATCTCATTTGCATATGATATTACATTACATGACCACAAATACATAATCCCCATGATCTACAATGAGATCTTACATCATTTATACCAACCCTAAGACCTAAACCAATTAGGTCGGCCACCTAAAGATATTACAATAAAATCATTACATAAATCCATATTACAATGATATGTCATGTCGGATTAAGACCAAAACAACAATAACCAATCCATAGAACATCCCGAAACATCCCAGTAATGTGTAGAGTACACGTTAACATGATACCGATCTATAACCTAGATAGGCACCGGACCTATTATGGGCCCACCATGCCAAAAAAATGTCTTCGAGCAATTGAAGCACAATCAAAGAAATCTTCAGCATACTGAAATCCATCTAGAAGCCTCACCAACACCACTTATGCATCCTGTCAAGATTCCTCAGTGAAAGCTCTATTGATTAAACCTTAAACCAGTGTCAGTAAGGGTTTACAAGAGTGTATGATAGCATCTAATTACCAAGTCAATACCAACTGACCAAAACATGCTCCAAGAACATGTAACACATAAAATCAAACATACTCCATTGATCCAAACATGTCGAAAGTGTCCATCAGATAGTCTCTTCTGTCGGTAACACTAGATCTTCTACCGGTAACCAAAACCTGTCTGCCGATAACCAAAAGCATAACAGCTAGTGTAGACATCAATGACAAGACATCAATGCAACACATAATCAATTCATCCATAATGCCAACAATCTCCCCCTTTGGCATTGATGGCAACACTAGATGTGAAAAACATCTAAGTACCAAAAAATGCCAAACAACTCTCCCCCTGTGGAAGACAACCAACAATCTCCTAAATAAGTCTCCCCCTGCGAATGATATCTTTGTAAAGTTCTTTTGAATTTATTTTTCACATCACTATCTCTCCCCCTTTGACATCAATGTCAGAAATCTGACAAGAATATCAAAGCAAGAATATAAACCTATGAATCTCAAAGCTAACTACTCCCCCTGAGTAGTAGCACCACTCATCAATGCCGGAATGAATAATATCTCTGATAATGCATGTCGAACTGATGACAAACTGCAGAAACCCCTAACCTGTCTCTCAAATACTCAAATGATTCCTTAGACAATGGTTTAGTGAATATATCTGCAATCTGTTCTTTAGTGTTCACATAAACCAATTTGACTTCCTTTCCTTCTACCTTGTCCTTCAGAAAGTTATACTTTATTTAAATATGTTTAATCTTAGAGTGAAATACTAGATTCTTAGACATGTCAATAGCTACAAAGTTATCACAATAGATAACTATCGGTTCACTACAATTTACCTTGATACCCTTCAACATTTACTTCATCCACAAGACTTGAGTGCAATTAGTTGTTGCTGCAACATATTTAGCTTCTGTAGTAGATAAAGAAATGCATGACTGTTTTTTGCTGATCCATGAAACCAGTTTCTTTCCAAGAAAGAAAGCTCCACCAAAAGTGCTCTTCCTGTCATCAGTATCTCCTACCCAATCTGAGTCAGTATATGCACATAAAGTGAAATCATCATTTTTAGAATACCATAAGTCATATTCTGTTGTTCCTTGCAAATACCGGAATATCCTCTTTATTGCACATTCATGATTTTCTTTATGATTACTTTGATAGCTTGAAACAATACTTACTACATTCATAATATCTGGTCTAGTTTGAGTTAAATATAACAAACCACCAATCATAGACTTATACCTTGTCAGATTTACCAGTGTAGAAGTATCCTTGATAGATAATTTCTCACTTGTCACCATAGGAGTACTTACTGGTTTAGAATTATCCATACCAAACTTCTTCAACAATTCCCTCAGATACTTAGTTTGACAAATAAAAATGCCTTTGTCAGTTTGAGTAATCTGCAAACCTAAGAAAATTCGCATCTCACCAATCATGGACATTTCAAATTCATTCTTCATGTTATTAGCAAATTCCATGCACAATTTATCTTCTCCTCCAAAAATGATATCATCAACAAATACTTCAATAATCAGAATATCATCATCAGTGATCTTATAATATAAATTACTATCAGTGTTGCCTTTAGTAAAACCAAGCTTCAAAAGATATTTATCCAACCTTGCATACCAAGCTCTAGGAGCTTGTTTCAATCCATATAAAGCTTTCTTCAATCTGCAAACCATATCTTTATCATCTATTAGTGAAAATCCATCAGGTTGCTCAATGTATTCTTCTTCCTCAAGTTCACCATTAAAAAATGCACATTTAACATCCATTTGATAAACCTTATAGTTCTTATAAACTGCATAGGAAAGAAATAGTCTAACAACTTCAATTCTAGCTATAGGTGCAAATGTCTCACCATAATCAATTCCTTCCATTTGAGAATATCCTTTACAAACCAATCTAGCTTTGTTTCTTACAACTTGACCATCCTCATTCAGTTTATTCCTAAAAACTAATTTAGTTCCAATAACATTCTTATTTTTAGGTCGGAGAACTAAATTCCAAGTCTCATTCTTCTCTATCTGATCTAATTCATCTTCCATAACCTTTAGCCAATTTTTATCCTTACAAGCTTCAATAAAAGATGTCAGTTCAATTTGAGAAATAAGACATACCTCTTCATTTTCTAGTCTTCGTCTTGTCATAACTCCCTCGTTCCTATCTCCAATGATTTGATCTTCAGAATGATTTAATCTTACATACCTTGGTGTCTTCTAAACTTTAGGTTCACTGCTCTGATCATCAGTCACAGTTGAATTTTTTGTTTGAGCTGGTGTAACTATCTTAGTTTCCTATACCAGTTGAGGCATTGTCGGTTCAGTTATGATCATTTCCACTGTCAGTTCCCTGTCATATGATATAGATTGATTTATGTACTGCTCATCCACTTTCACATTAGCACTCTCCACAATTTTCTGCAATCTTTTGTTATAACATCTATATGCCTTGCTTTGAATTGAATAACCAAGAAATATCCCTTCATCACATCTAGGATCAAACTTTCCAATTGAATCATCTCTTTTGATATAGAATTTACCTCCAAAAATTCTGAAATATTTAACAGTAGGTGTATGTCTAAACCATAATTCATAAGGGGTCTTATCGGTTTCGCCTTTGATGTGAACTATGTTGAATGTGTAGACTGTTGTACTCACTGCTTCTCTCCAGTAGATGTGAGGAAATTTGGATTACATCATCATAGATCTTGTTGCATCCAAAATGGTTATGTTCTTTCTTTCCACTACTCTATTTTGCTGAGGAGTCTGAGGTGGAGATAACTGTCTCCTAATTCCATTCGTCTCACAATAACTGTTAAATTCATGAGAGGTGAACTCATAGCCTTGATCTGATCTTACACATTTGATTTTCAATCCAATTTTTGTTTCAACCTTTGCTTTAAAGATCTTGAATTTCTCAAAGGCTTCAGACTTCTCCCTTAGAAAAGTCACCCACATCATCCTAGAATAGTCATCAATAATCA
This sequence comes from Cryptomeria japonica, assembly GCF_030272615.1. Classification (NCBI taxonomy): domain Eukaryota; kingdom Viridiplantae; phylum Streptophyta; class Pinopsida; order Cupressales; family Cupressaceae; genus Cryptomeria; species Cryptomeria japonica. The sequence continues at coordinate 546,051,881 of NC_081405.1, forward strand.
ACATGAAATACCTATCACCTTGAAAGCTTCTAGTCCTTGGTGGACCACATAAGTTAGTGTGAATCAAATCAAGTACATCATTAGATTTATCATGTATGCTCTTAAAATAACTTCTAAATTTCTTTCCCAATTGACATTCCTTACATACCGGATTATGAGGCTTCATAATCTTAGGTATATCTCTAACTGCCTTAGTTGAACTGAACTTAACAATACAATTAAAATTAACATGACACAACCTCTTATGCCATAACCAACTCTCATCAATATGAGCAATCAAACATGTCTTATTACCAGTGTTCAAGTGAAAGATATTACCTTCAGTCTTAATATCGGTTGCAATCTCCAAACTAGTCTTGTTAATGATTTTGCATTTTCTATCTTTAAACTGAAGTTGGAAACCCTTGTCTACCAATTGACCAACAATTAAAAGATTATGCTTTAAACCTTCTACATAATAGACATTGTTAGTATTAAGCTTACCATCCAGCGAAATAGTACCTCTACCTTTGATCATACATGCTTTGTCATCTCTAAATCTGACTTGACCGCCATTGTCTTCTTGCAGGGACATAAATTTTCTTTTATCTCCAGTCATATGATGTGAGTATCCACTATCAATTACCCATTCATCCTTATCTTCAACTTTTGCTACCAAGGCCTTTTCTTCATTCATGATAGCTGATTCCGGTTCATCTTCCTTTAAAGCATAGAACACCCATTCCTTTCCATTGTCGGATCCACTAGCAGAGTCTTCTGTCGGTTCATCCCCAGAGTCATCACTTACTCCTTCCTCATCCACTATGTATCATTGTTTAATTTTATTGAATCTATATCTGTTCTGGTTAGGCTTAAATGATTTCTTAACTCTTTCCTCAAATCTAGCATTCCTTTCAGGACATCTAGATGCAAAATGACCAATCTTATTACATGCAAAACATTTAAAAGGTGCTTTTCCTTCATACTTACTTCTTGTCGGTCCTTTAGGTACTCTTCTAGCAAATAAGGCTTCAAGTTGCTTAAATTTTTCATCTTCTTTCCTCATGTCTTCCAATTCTTTTGCATATAGGACTTTCCAATCACTTTTGTCGGTAGATGATGATGCATGAAAAGAAAGTTCAGACTTTACAGCTTCAGAAGATCCAAATTCTTCAAGTTCAAAAGCAGATAATTTCCCAATCAAAATGTATTTGTTAATTGAAGAGTTAGCCATCATTCTCAACTCATTAATTGTAGTTGCCTTCATCTTGTAAGTCGGTGGAAGAGCTCTCATGACTTTGGAAACTATTTCATCTTCACTCAGAAATCCTCCACAACATTGAATTCCCATAACAATCTCATTTACTCTTTCCATAAACACAACAATTCTTTCATTATCTTCCATTTTTAAGTTTTCATATCTTACTCGGTAACCATCAAGTTTAGCAATTTTGACAGTAGGATCACCTTCATTCAGAGTTTGCAATTTATCCCACATAACCTTTACCGATGATTTATTAGTCAATCCCATGACCTATTGATTAGTAAGTGCACACAAGAGGGCTTCTTTAGCTCTACAATCATTTTCAATATTCTTATCCAAGTTTGCAGGAGTAGGATTGCCAGATGCCAAATCATAAGGTGTGTATCCTTTCTCAGTGATCTCTTAAATGTCCTTGCCAGGACATCTAAGATGAGTCTCTATCCAAATTTTCCATATCCCATAATTTGTTCCATCAAGTTTAGGGATTTCTCTTCTGAAAATAGTTGTTGGTGGATTTGAAGTGTTAGCTGCCATAGGATCTACCTCAAGCGGTTAAGCTTCTACAAAAGAGGACCAAAGCTCTGATACCAATAGGGATAACTTAAAAAAACCACCCCCTGGGCAACTGTGTAAAATCCTGGCGAATCAGACATTATTTTCAGGGGGAAATTTTCATATGGATGGCAAAAAAAAATTTCAAAATAGGGCAAAAAATTATTTTGTATTGGCGATTTTTTTCTAGGGTACGAAAATTCCATAAATTTCTAGCAAATTATACCTTGTTCTATGGGGAAAATATATATTGTAGGAGGCGAATAATTTTTGTTAAAAGGAAAAAATATATAATTGAGTGGGCGAAAAAATTTACTCCAAAGGAAAAATTATTTAAATGTATTGGCAATTTTAATCCACTGCTTGAAAATTATTGAATTTGTTTTGGCGAATATTTTGTTATTTATGGAAAAATATATAATTTATTGGCGATTTTATGAATTCATTGCCATTAATAGACAAGGAACATCACATCACATCAATACATCACATTGAATCTGGACTCTGCACGATGTATCTATAAGTGTGGCCTCTTTGTCATGTGAAGGGTGACACATACCTAAAATCCGTTAATGATTTTAAACCGTTCGATGATCGTAGATCAATGGCTAAATTTTTATTTCGGCCCAATTTTCTGAAGGGAACATAGCTCACCAGAAAGTGCCCAAAATGGAATTGGATTCAATAGACACGTATCAAATCTCATGAATCACGATCGATAATTTTGGTCATTTAATATATATCTATTCACTTACGGTAATCCACGTTGTCCCCACGACTTCCAATGTGGTACTTGCCAACTTGGTACTGGTTTTGAGTTGTTTCCAAATTTAAAGCAATTAATATGGTTAGAGAAGTAATAATTACAATCAAGAGCTTTATTTATATACGATCTCTGCTTCTTTCATCTTCAATTAGCCTTTGCCATTTGGTAGATAAATCATTGGAGCTAACGGTATTTAAATTCTTCCTCTGGTTTAGGTTTATAGGCTTAGGTTGTTTAATTTGTTAATCTATTTTCTCAAGATGGACACTCCCATCTACTTGAGAAGCATTTCTATAGAGGACCAGAGGGCCTTTCTAGGCTCCGTTAAGGATGAAACCCTCCAATTAGTCTGCAAGGAGGTCGGGTCGTTCATCAATGAGGCTATGCGGATGGTGTTGGGCAGAGAGTTTCTGCGAAACAAAAATAGATACCGTGTTAACACAGACATTACATCCCATTTCTTAGTGTCTCTTCTGGACCTCGGAGGAGATAAGGTGGATATGTTGATGCTATTGAGGAAGGTTTTTAAGGAAGACTTCCTTGGAGACGACATTACTGTTGTCATCCTTGCAGAAGTAGGGGTGGGGATCCCTTGGGCGAGTGAATTAACCAAGCTTCTCCTCCCTGACCAAACAGTGCCAGTGGCCAGGCAACCATTTCTCTTGAACCTGAATGTGGAGCACTTGACACGTCACAGGAAATGGGCACGGATTGGCAGGGACTTCCTCTAGAAATGGTTGCTCCTGGACGACTTTCCAAACTACAATTGGCTTGAAGAATTCTCTCAGCTTATGTTGTCTGAAGAATTCTACATGGAAGGAGGGTTGGATTCTTAATGCAAAGTTGTAAACCATCCACTACCTGTGCCCTAGCCCCGCCCCCCTGGGCCCTAGTAGTTTTTTTTTCCTATGTCCTCGAAACCTAACAGGCTCAGTGGCTCACTCGGTTTGGCTTTTAAGTTTTTGAGGGACTCAAGTCTCAGACTTGAGATGAAAAAATTGTAAATTTCCAAAGCATAAATATTAATGATAATTTTTCAAATTCCAGTTTGTTTCAATTTGCCTCTTACAGTCTTATGGATATAAAAATGCTTTCTATAATTCTATTTAATTTTTATTAATTAATTTCTTTCAAATGCTTTTTGTATATGAGCTACGTTATTTCAATTATTTGTTAAACAATGGAAATAAATTTAATACTGTGATCTTTTTTATGTAATGCTATAAAAAAAAATTCAGTTCGTTCCATTAATTATTTTTACATTGATTATGGTTGATTATAATTTTATAAATATATAGTCATTCAAAATACAAAATTTCAAAAGTTTCAAGATACAAAAGTTTATCGGTAAAGGTTTTTTCATTCTATTAATTCAAAAGTTTCAAGATACAAAATTTGCAGTCATTCATGCATAAACAAAGACAGAGAGAAAACCATACTGCCCACAGCTTATAGCAAGCAAACAAAAGAACCAGTTCATTGCTAGATATCCATAACAAATGTTCCAGCAGGAATAAATCATTTGGAAGCAAATTAAAAAACACTGGCCGATAGGCTGCTCACTCACTATCCCCCTGGGTCGCCTCCTCCCAGTCCCTTCCCTCCTCGGAGGTCGATGCTTTCCCTTTTGCCGCTTCAACTTTCATTTTTGGAATGCAATTTAGGCACCCAAAGTTGGGGTCGCCCTCCAAGCTTGCCAGTAGTTGTATGGCCCTTCCTTCTTCACCCCTATCTCTCAATTCCCTACCAACCTCCATCCTTGCCACCACATGCAAAGCCTTCAGGACTTCATCCACCCTGGTTAATTTCACAAAGAGTTTAATTGCTTCCCACCCCACTCGGGCACATTCACGGCACTGGTATTCCCCTTCCTTAATTCGAATGCCAACTCCCGACACCACCCACTCCAAGATTGAATCCAGGTTAATCAAAAAATCCCCATCAATCAATTTGACCAATGTGAGTTTTACCTTTTCCACCTTTGGTTCGAATTCACAGGCCCATGCCAAAATCAGAGAGTAAACCTCCATGTTAGTTCGATACCAGTGACTGATATGTGCCACCTCCTCTGCAAGCATCAGTCGAGTTGCCGCCCACAACTTCTCCTCCTTAAACCTGAACAGTCCTTGCATTCATTTATCAGATACTTTGCCCAAAAAGGGCACCAACTTCTTGTCTGTTCGCAGTGTGAAATTGGCCTCCATGGTCACCTGCAATTTCAAAAGCACTTCCTGCAAAAAATGTCTTACAGAAGCTACAAACTACAAATTTGTTCTGCTTCAAAGAAAAAACTGGCACACAGATCAAAAGGTAATAAATTTTGCCTTTGTTGTATAGGCCGGGTAATGAATGCGTACGCAAAGGCATTAATGCCATGAGATCAAGAAAAAGATTTCCTGCCATCCTCCCCTTCCTTCGTTCGTGCGACCTGTCGCAAACAACTCTTTCTGCAACAATTAATCGCCACCTTGGCATTTGTACTTTCCAAATTTGCTCGCCTTAACAGGTTGAGGACTGCACATTTTTTTAAATTAATACACTAAATTTATGTTAAACTTTTATATATATTTTAAACTATTTTTTAAAATTATATATCGTAAACATATTTTCAAAGAATTTTGTTAAACTTTAAATTAATATTTTAGATTTAATATTGAATGTTTTCTTTTTTATATTAAACTTTTACCTTTCAAATTGTATATCAAAATTTATATTATTATTTAGTTATTTGTTTTATTCTAGAAACTAAGTTTCATGTTTTATACTATTTTTGAATTTCAAATTTTTACAAATAATATTAACATTATATTTAATAGTTATCTCAAACTATTGCACCTTTAAAATTTAAATGTCTCTTATTATGGGACCAACGACATCTGACAACACTCAAGTTCTCAACAGGTATCATCGTCCATCGGATGAGAAAAGATCAACGGCTTAGGGTGGATTTCGGCTCAAATGTGGGCAGTGAACACATTTGTGAGAACTTCACCTGGAATTGAACATTTTAAATTTAATTAAATATAATTAAGTCTATAGTCTATAGACTATAAATCTCTTTTTCGGGCGGAAGTTTAAAATGATTAAATAGACTTAAAAAACAGACCCGAAAAGTGACATGAGTATGGTGACGTGCCAGAAAAATGGCAAAAGTCGTGGGACCCAATACATCTGTAAACATATACCATCGTCTGTTGGATGAACAAAGATCAACGGCTTAGGGTGGATTTCGGCCTGAATGTGGGAAGTGAACACATTTGTGAGAACTTCGCCCGGAATTGAACATTTTAAATTTAATTAAATATAATTAAGTCTATAGTCTATAGACTATAAATCTCTTTTTCGAGCGGAAGTTTAAAATGATTAAATAGACTTAAAAAACAGACCCGAAAAGTGACACGAGTATGGTGACGTGCCAAAAAAATGGCATGTCATGGGACCCACTACATTTGTAAATGGGTACCATCGTCCATTGGATGAACAAATATCAACAACTTAGGGTGGATTTCGGCCCGAATGTGGGAAGTGAACACATTTGTGAGACCTTCGCCCGGAATTGAACATTTTAAATTTAATTAAATATAATTAAGTCTATAGACTATAAAGCTCTTTTTCGGGCGGAAGTTTAAAATGATTAAATAGACTTAAAAAATAGACCCAAAAAGTGACACGAGTATGGTGACGTGTCAGAAAAATGACAGAAGTCGTGGGACCCACTACATCTAAAAACAAGTACCATCGTTTGTTGGATGAACAAAGATCAACGACTTAGGGTGGATTTCGGCCCGAATGTGGGAAGTGAACACATTTGTGAGAACTTCGTCCGGAATTGAACATTTTAAATTTAATTAAATAAAATTAAGTCTATAAAGCTCTTTTTTTGGGCGAAAGTTTAAAATGATTAAACAGACTTAAAAAACAGACCCAAAAAGTGACACGAATATGGTGATGTGCCCAAAAACTAGCAGAAGTCATGGGACCCACGACAAGTGACAACAGGTACCATCATCCGTTGGATGAGAAAAGATCAATGGCTTAGGGTGGATTTCGGCCCGAATGTGGGAAGTGAACACATTTGTGAGAACTTCGCCTGAAATTGAAATGTTTTAAATTTAATTAAATATAATTAAGTCTATAAAGCTCTTTTTCGAGCAGAAGTTTAAAATTATTAATCAGACTTAAAAAAAAGACCTGTAAAGTCACAACAGGTACCCCGGTCCCTCATCCGTTGGATGAGCAAAGATCAACGACTTAGGGTGGATTTCGGCCCGAATGTGGGAAGTGAACACATTTGTGAGAACTTCGCCCGGAATTGAACGTTTTACATTTAATGTCCTCAGAATTTATACTGAAGTAGTGAATGTTTTGTCCTTCGGCATCGAATAGTTATTAATAATAATTAATAAAATTACAACATGATTCTTAATAGCCTCGGAATTTATACTGAAGTAATGAATGTTTTTTCCTTCGACATGGAATAGTTATTAATAGTAATTAATAAAATTACAACATGATTCTAGATATTTTGCCCTTTAGGTATTACTTTTCTACTTTTCAGAGTTTTCAAAATAAAAGACTCATAAATCACAATCGTATTTCATTTCATGGACAAACCTATAAATCGAGGGAGATTCAGAAACAACTACTAGATTGAGGAATGCAAGTTGCAACAAAGACTGTCTGTGCCAATCGTGTGAAATAGAAATTCCAGGTAAAACCTAGAACACCTACATCCCGCCTTTTTTTCTTTTGGTAATCTCATGGTCCAATTTGAGAGTTAGCATTTTCAGGTTTTTATCTAGCATTATTTTGAATTATTAACAATAATAGTGATGGGGAAAACGGGAAGTAGTTTTTTAACAAGAAGCCAAGTGAAAAACAAAATGTACCTAACCGAACTGGTTAAAACACCAGGTTTCACTGATGAATACCATGATATTTATGACCCTGCTATCCATGGTGAAAAGCGTATCATAGATATTAGCTATGCATTGTCTAGTAAGGCGACATATGCATGCAGGTCAAAATTTACTGTTTTCAACCCAATGTTATAACAAAGAACATATAAAATCGCATCGTGGGATGTTGGATTGGGAAGCATGGTGTTACCTGAAGTATTCCCTTGCCCTGATTTTGTCATGGTTTGCACCAAAAATTATGATGAAGATAAAAAAATAATTGTCAATAAAAATACAAAAGAGGAAATTCTATCCATAAACGAGGAAGAATTTGCTCGTTTTTTGAACCTAGGATTTGAAGCCCAAAACTAAAACGTCCAAATTGACCTTGAAAAGCTGGTAGGGAATTATGAGAGTCTCGATCCAAGTCACAAAGATTCATTTATCAAAGCTCTAATAAAGAGTGGTACTGGTATTATGTTGGATCAGAATGATAAGCCTCCTTATGATTCTAACATTTTTGTTCCATGGGTTGGGGATACTATTTCCTTGCTGTCGTTTTGCCTTGGATTGGAAAATGATAGGGAAGTGGATGCAAGCCTTCTTGAAATGATTTATAATATCCATTGTGTAGGTCAGCCGGTAAGATATAATTTTATTGAGCACAATGTTAAATCCATGCAAAAATAATTACTAATGATAAAAAAAGGTTCTTGTAAGTCATTTAGGTTCTCATCCTACTTGTGCTATCTCCTTCTATCCAAGTATCATGCAATATTTGAGACCTATAAGCTTCAAATTGTGAGCTATAAGATTGATGAGAAGACTGGGAACAAAACAGAGTGTCCAATATATGAATGGACACCAAAGATAAGGATGCATGATAACAGAAAGAACTACAACCATTTTGTAGACTTCTTTTTGGCACCAATGTATAATGAAATTACAAGCACTCCAATGCCTAGGTTGTCTGTGTCTTGTAGAGATTGCATTCAACTCGAAAGTCAAATAGAATTGGCTGACTGGTTCTTCATGAAAGAATTCACTATGTTAAGGTTTTACGGATCGACAGTAAAACCATACAAACTTCCAATACATGTGACAGAGAGGGTATTTACATTAAAGTATGTACGACAATTGGAGAGCACAAATAGGCACTTCCATGGTCAGCAAAAGAAGAGCATATTTCCTTCCTTGTCTTTCTCATGTGGAGGGTTCACATTTGAGAGAAAAGCATTCAATGTGGCACATGATTTTTTGACAGTTTTTAACTTTGGTGATGAGGGTTGGCAGTATGATCCAATTGGTATAGTTCAAGCAAGGCTTAAGAAAAATGAGAACTCTTCAACGTTATGTCAGCATGAAAGTAAACCATTGCTAGAAAAGATTAGAAACATGGACTCCTGGGATGAGGTTAAAAAAGAGATGGAGAAAATTGCAGTTGACAATAACATTTCAACAGAAGAAATTTCATCACAAATTATGGAATTGCACACACAGAGGACAACAGAGGAGGGCCAGGACATCCAAAATAGGAGGTCCTATAATTTCTACCTAAAATCTGCTAATCCATCTAAGAAATCTATTACCAAATCAATTCTGTAAGAATGTAAAGAGAGTTTTTGGACTCAAACCAAAATAAATGATTTTTGGACTATGAGGAGGAATCTCGGTGAACCAAAGACCAGTGTAGATTTTGAGACCATCGACGAGGATGATGAGTTTAGCAAATTGTGGAATATGGAGCGTCCCACAATAGTACATGACAGGAGTGAAAATGATGATGAGTATGAGTTTGAGCCCGCTCCAACAACTACTACAACCCCTAAAATATTAGGTATAGTCCATGAGTCCATGAAAGAAAAATATAGCAAAGGGGCAAGCATTGTGGAAAAAATGGGTTTTGAAGGTGGTGGTCTAGGTGCCAGAGGAGAGGGCATTTGGTATCCACTTCAAGTACAACTTCCATCAGGGTCAAAATCAAAAGCTCTTGTTAAACAAGTCATTAGACTTGATTCTTCAGATTCATTACAGATAGGTACTACTCATTACCCTCAGGGTCCACCTACATTTGTTTCAGGTTCAAATCCACAACCACCACCACATCATGGTATTCTCATTGGTGGTGAATCAAGTGCCATTGCCACAGGTGGGGAATCTGGGGATAGTATTCCCATTATTGTTCAGTCAAGTGGTGGGGTTGGCATGGGTACTACTAGTACTACTGATACTAGTTGTCTAGTTGTTGGACAAGGGATACGACAAAATATCTCTCGCAAGAGGCCACTAGTGGTAGATACTAAAACTATTCAGAATCCTATATCAAGTGCCACTGGCACTACAAAACAATCATTTGCAGCTTCAGATCACACACCTAAAAATATTATGAAAACTACACATGAAAGTGTAAGTGGGAGTGGGACAGTATCAAGTGCCACTGACAATACAAAACAATCATTTCCAGCTTCAGATCACACACCTAAAAAGATTATGAAAACTGCACATGAAAGTGTTAGTGGGAGTGGGACAGTATCAGAAATTGTTGTTGGTAATCCTAATCAAGCATTAGTTAAAACCACAGGAATAAGTGGAACTAGAGCCTCTGGTATTTCTATGTCACCTTTCAAACATTCAATTGCTTCAACAAGCCCATATTTTCAATATCGTGATTACTATGAAAAATATGAACACACAACAAAAGCAAATAAAGAAAAAAAGAAAGCATTTCATAGTGTTTCCCTGACTGAAGTTTTAAATGAAGAGCCTACAAGGAACATGGTATTTCCAACATATGACCCATGTAAAGATATGATGGAGTTCATGGTTGTTATGCCCCTGGGCCCCAACTAAAGATAAAAATCCACCACACAGTCAAATAGATCCCTCTGAATTTAAAGTTAGCACCCTCCAAATGGATTTTTCTAAAGTACATAATGTGGACAAAATTAGTGTGTCAAAAAGGACTAACGAAGTGGTCTACACTTCACTACTAAAGGTGGAGAGAGAAAAAAATAAACTGGAGAAACAAATAAAAAAGTTACAGGTAGACCTGGCAAACAAAAAATCAAGGAGGAAAGCGCCAAAAAGCAAGTGCAATGATTTACAGAAAAGGATAAAAAATTCGGGCTCTGCAGTAGAAATTGCAGAGCAGGAGAAGATGGATGCAGAATTGAAGGATCTGACAAAAAAATGGCTAAAAGCATTAAAAAAGTTGATGAGGAAAGAGCCAGTTTTCAAAAATTATACAAAAGTTATGAGTCTACTGTTGTCAAAATGAGAAAATCACAAGACCTATTGGATCATGGGAAGGAAAAAGAAAAACGTTTGCAAGAGGAAGTAGAGGAAGAAAGAAAAAAATGTGCACAAATGAAAGAAGACCTGCAAAATTCAAATGATAAAATAAAAACTTTGGAGGATAGATTGAAAGATAATATGAAAAATACAATGAATTATATACAAGAAAACATTTGGCGGCAAATAATGCAGAGGAATGGCAAGTTGTGTGAATGGTTTCAATCGACTGAAAGTCTGAGACTAATTTATATGAAAATCAAAGGGCACTATGAGAAGAGCACACATGTTTATTCAAAATAGGATATGGCAAAAAAGATTCTGAAAGTAGTCTACAGTTCCAGTGACAACTACTTGGCATCCAAGGGAATTAAGAGCCGCATTGATGCCACAGTTAAGACATCATCTATCATTCAAAAATGCCAAAAGCTAAGGGAAACATCAAAAGTTATGGAAAATTGTGGAAAAAAAATATTGAAGTTGCAAGAAAAGAAAAATAATTTGATTAAACTTGGTTTGCTTAAGACCGTTGACCCAACAAATAAATTCATTGGAGAAGAAGCTTACAAAAAAAGCATGGAGATAAAAATGAAGTTTGATTTAGACTTGCTTCCAAAGGACACAACTTCCCAAAGCTTTCTAGAATTCATCCAACCATCTACAACTCTAAATTCGGTATTAGATGAAACAATGATGTCAAGTAAATCTTCTAAATATGGAATGTTGACAAAGTTGGATTTGACTTTCCATAGTTTACAGAATATTGACCTTCCATCAGACGAAGAGTGGAGCACCCTACAAAAACTGGCACATAAATCTTAAGAATCATAGTATGTATTGCACAATTTTCTTCTTTTACTCTTAATTTCAAGGTTTTATGTTTTTTCTGTTTGCTATTTTGCTAATCCAGCCTATGAATCTATGATGCACTCACTATTGCTATTTGGCTAATCCAGCCTATGAATCTATTTTATGAATAGGAAAAAACAAGCACTCGTTATTGCTATTTTGCTAATCCAGCCTATGAATCTATGATGCACAGTGCAAAACTTCAGCCAGTAAATTTGTATTCTCAAATTCTCCCTTGCTTTAAGATTTATGCATTTCTCTATTTCTGATTAGTAGGTTTTAGGCACTGCTATTATCTATGTTTAATTTTTCATGGCGTGAATTAATATTTAATTTTGAACTCTTTTTTTTGAACAGGAGACATCAAACATGTAGCAGATGTTAAATTGCTAATATGGCCTGTGATGGCCATATAAATCTGTGTTGAGTTTGTGATTTTGATGTTCAGTCTTCACATGTTGCAAACTTGCAATTTGACCTGAAGCTGTTGTTGATCCCTTATTTCTATAAAAGGGAATTCAGGGTCATTTGCAAAGGGTTCTGAAACTTTGTATTCACTTTTGCATGGACATTGGAGAATCACACAGGAGCTGTTGTTGCTCTCTTGTTTCTATAAAAGGGAATTCATGGTCATTTGCAAAGGGTTCTAAAACTTTGTATTCACTTTTGCAATTTGTATGGAGAATCACACAGATTGGTGTATTACTATTGAATGAATTGTATCATATGGTTCTGAAATTTATCACACAAATTTGAGACTCAAACATTTATAAATAAACAATAAACATCTCTGTATCAATAAACACATTATGGTTTTTTTTTTATTATGCTATTTTAAATATGGAAATAGAAAGTTGAAAAATACAATTACAAATAAATATTAAATTCTAATTGCAAAAAGTAATATGATTTTGTAATATGAATGATGAGATACAATAATAAGATTAATAAATACCAATCTCTTATAGTTGCCATTCATCCTCATCAAATTCAGAGCTTTCTTGATTCTTGTATGTGGTTTGAGTTTCTTCACTCTGAGTCTGCATACCTTCGCCGAACTACATCTCAATGCTACCAGTAGGTCCAGTACATGAATCAATAGTCCCACTAGCACTTTTGTTTGAAGTGTTGCCCAAACCTCTTCTTTCACATTTGGACATCCAAATTTGCAGTGCCCTATCATAAGGAAAATTGTGGACATCATACCTAGATGTATAGAGCCTCAAGTAATTTTCCAAATTTTTGTCTAGTTTGTTTCTTAGCTTTGATTTTAGAAACCCCAAAGCACTGAAAACTCTCTCATCTTCCACCGAACCCAATATCATGGTAAGACATAAATCGACAAGCTTCACATATTCTGGCATTGAATCACACAATGTTGAGTTCTCAGCTATAGTTTTCCAAAGCCTTGTTACCGATCCCTCTTCGCGGGGGTTCTCCATTTTGCCATATTATTCTTTCATAGTGTATGCAAAATGAGATGATTGCTCTCGGAGATGAGTTTCGTCTAATATTCCATTTATAGTTACTCCATTCAATTCTCTCGATATGCAAAATTGTTTTATCAAAGTCAGTAGCTTACTTCAAAAATTAGTTGCACTATTGAGGCTCCAATATTGAGCAAACACAATAGACATGGCTTCGAGTAGGTTGTCAGGAGGGAATCTGCTTCTAATTTGTGAGGAAAGATCATATGCAATTTTCTTCATAGAAGTAGTTACAGTCTCAACAATCTTGTCGAAATCTTCCCTTTTAACTCTTGCTAGTTGCTTCCTGGGGCGCTTTCCTGGTTCCTCGGGGTCGACCGTGGCATAGAAGTGAATTGGTATCTCAACTCCCTGTACATTGGCACACACCTCCTCGTCTGCATCAATTTGTAAAAAGTTATCAGGATTGTTCAAATCTGTGAGTGTCTGCCACTTAACAAATTTTTCATCAGATAGTGTTGGTTGATTTCGATAGAGATTGTTGAGGGTCATGCATGTCATCTTACGCAACATAGCATATTCTGCAATATACAAAGCTCTTTTTTGGGCAGCCTTCATAATATTCCTCATTTCCTCTAGCATGGGCAAAAGATCTGCTAAAGTTAAGAGTGTCTCTAAATTACTTGACCTGCGAAGAAGTTCAGGAAATTTCGATTGATCTGATTCGTCGCGAGTTGTGTGAAATAGTCTAATCAAGGATGGATATTCTGAAAACACTCAATGTGCTAGACCATCCAAAGAGATCCATTTGGTATCATTATCCTTGAGAAGCTTGTTCCCATCAGTTATTCCATCAACAAAGTGTTGAAATTCCATAAATCGCTTGGGACTTCGATAGAAGTGTGAGTAGAGCTCTCTGATTAAAATTTCAATTTTTTTAACCGAAGCAAACTTGCTCACAATTCCAAAAGCTAGATTCATTCTGTGAGCCATGTAGTGAATTGTAGTAATGTACGGTGCAAATAAAGTTTCAATATTTGTACAAAGACCATTCCTATGACCTTGCATTACTGAAGCTCCATCTGCTCCAACACAAACCAATTTTTTGGCTACCGTCATGTCATCCATACCTCCATATTCAATTAAACTTCTCTTTACTAGTTGAAATAAATTTTCCACTGTCGCACTCTCCTTCATTTTAGCAACAGATAGTAGATGAGGTTGGAGGGTATGATTCTCTATAGTATAAACATGCATGCATACCCATGAAGTATTGTCTACTATTGTAACTTCATCTAAAGAAAATGCAATAAAGTTTGACTCTCTTATTTTTTCCTTTACATCTTCTTTTTCAACCTCAGCAAGACAACTTGCCCATTCCCATCCACTGTTTCCTGACCAGTGTTTATTAGGATAGTTAGGAACTTTCAAAAAGTGTAATAAACCAGTAATTGATGGGAAATCTATCATAGCACGCCCTCTGCTCAAAATATAAAAAACAACGCTTAACTGAACAACTTTTCCGAGTTGTTCTATTTGCATTGTTTTTCCAAAAATAACTTCAATAGAACCTTTAACTTCAGCAGGCTTCATCTATATTTTCTCATGAAAATAATACTCTTCAACATTCCTTACATGCTTACATTCCTCCTTTGTTTTCCATCTTATCACTGATTTTTCAACCCCGTCTATCATTTGCTTTTCATAAACTTTACCCATATGCTTTTCTATGGTGTCAAATTTTAGCTGCAACCTAATTTCCTTGTTATGTTTGCAAGTGAAAATCTTACACCTGCATTCTATTGGAGGCTCGCCTTCAATTGGACTCTCCACTAGTTCAATGAATGGATACTTTGATGCCCAATTAATTTGAAAATTCCTCACTAACATATCCCACTCCCGATCCTTCTTTGATTGTGGTTCACCCTTTTTTGATATGGCTTTTCTTTTCCCCTTCCATGCATTATCATCAATTGCATTATCACCCAAGTCGATTATATCATTCCAGCTAACTTGGGTATCTACCAGATAATCTTCTTCAAGATCATCCTGATCTGAGATATCAGGTTTGTTGTCGTCTTCAACATGCGGTGTAGGTGGCAAATTTTGTACTTGCACTTGTGATGATGTACCTTCCTGATTTTCACCATAATCTTTTTCAATGCCAAAGTACGAAGATAATGTTCTTCTTTTTGTTGGCCTCTCTTGGCCTTCCGCACATTCAAGTTTCCTACCCCTCTTCCTGTTCGACATCTCCAACGAAATAAAGTCCGCAAAAAAAAAATCAATTTGTTGAAGAAGTAATAGTAGACTATAATGTATAATATTGTAAAGCGGAAAATCGAACCCTAGATGTTCTCCCCCACTCCAAGGAGAAAGGGGGGTCACTAGGATTGATGGTTTTCACTTAGGAGGGACTTTACATTCAAAAGAGGGGTTGAAGCCCACAAGATCCAATCCCACACAATGCAGGATTGGATTCTAAATGAGTTTCAAGGGTTGAGACATCAAGGATACCCTCTTTTGTAAAGAATGTAGATAGAAGATTGAACTAGGAATGTATGTAGAAGCAAGAAAGATTCGCTTGTAAACAGAGATAGGGATACGAGATGAAGCTGCGGACCTGGAATTAGCAGTAAAATGTCAAGATGATGTTGTTCTACAAATTCGAGCGAAAGTTGACAGGACGATGGCGCCCGGCTATGCTAATGAAACTAGTCTAGCACGTCATCTACCCCCCGATCTTGCTGATCAATGTTTCGGGAAGGTAGGGAACACGCTAGAGGAGGAACATCCAACACAGCAGATGGAGCTATCACAAGATCCAAACAAGGGCTATGTTCATGTTCCAAGCCACGTTGTTCTTGTCTAGGAGCTAGGATAAGTGCTTTAGAAAATTCGTTAGATAAATGGTTATCAACATCAACATATTCATATTCACTATCAGAATGAAAAGAAGTAACATTTTCATCATGAATAACATTTTCATCTATATCATCATCAAGATTTATAAAAATAGGATCTTTAACTCGCACAGGATCAAGACCATCATGCATCTTATGTTTAGGAGATTTTGGAGAAGATGGAATAATGCTTGTTGAAGGTGTTTTTGGGGATTGCAAAGTTTGAGAAGCAGCTGCCTGAGCTCTAAGACGACGCTTTCGTCGGCGTTCACGTGCAGAACAATTTCGTCTAGTCTTAGTAGGAAGTTGAAAAGATTGAGGAGGAGGAATGTTCTCATCCTTATCACTTGGGTGTTTGGGTTGTGATCTCTTAGGTTGGATAATAGGAGAAGAAGAAGGTCTTTTCTCTCTATAAAAAGAAGGAGGAGGAACTGCTCCATATAAAGGAAGAGTATTTGGTTTAGGAAGGAGACCAAGTCCATCATGACGAGGAGGTATAGGTCTACTTTTAGACATAGACATAGTCACATCCATAGGAATGGGTTGGGAATCTTCTTGAGGAAAGACATTAGTTTTATCTTTCAAAGGAAGAACTTCCTTCTCAAGAATGATAGGAATATCAAGTTTGAGTGTTCTAGGTTCACTTAGAGATAGGATCATATCTTTTTTCCACTTTTGATAAGATTTGAAAAGATGATCACTCCGCGGTGGAAGAGATTGGAATTGTTTAGGCGAAAATAATCAATAGGAACACTAGAAGTTCTTTCAGCTGGTTTAAAGAGACTATGATTAACAGTAACAACTTCACCATTATGGGGAAATTTCAAACACTTGTGAATAGGAGAAGCAATAGCTTTCATGGAAGACAACCAAGGATAGCCTAGCTTCACACGAAATTGTTCAGACGATGGAATAATAGCAAAGTTCACATCAAGGGATTTATTATGGACCTCAATAGGTAATGTAATAGAACCAATTGTAGGAGAAGAAAAGGCATCAAATAATTTCACAACCACATTTGTTTCGTCATAGATCACTTGATTCAATTGCAAAGTAAAAAGAAATTCTTCAGTAATGATATTAACCATGCAAGAAGGATCAATAAGCACTCCACGGCAAGGTGTATTCTTGACTTTTGCAACTATATATAAAGGACCATCAGGTGCCCTGATAGTTTCACTAGAATCAAATGTGATGGAAGGTTCTTTAGGGATTTTCTATTGCTCTACAAAGTTAATCACATTCGGAGTCATAGACACAAGATCATCAGGTGAGACAGAGGAATCATTAGTATCAATCGCATTAGAGGTATGAGAAGGTAACAGATCAGTAAAAATCTTGAGATTTTGGTTAGGAGGAGCTACAGATGTATTGCCTTTATCATTCACACCAGAAACAGAGATAGAATTATTATCAATCAAATCTTGAATTGTACCCTTTAAAGCAAAACATTTTTCAGTATCATGCCCCGATTGACGATGAAATTGACAAAAAGATTTCTTATCAAAGTAGGGTGAATTAATCTTTGTAGGATCTATTTGCCTCATAGGAGGAAGAGTAAGCGCATGTTGTTCCAATAACTTATTCATAATACTATGCAATGATTCATTCAAAGGAGTAAACTTTCTTTCTTTCTTGAAAAACTTAGAAATAGGAGGCACACCTGATGCTGCATTCACATTGTTGTTGATGATGTTTTCATTGAATTTAATGGACTCTCTGTTCGGTTTAAACTTCCCAAATGGTTGTTGACTACTATCACCCTTATCACTCGGAGCCATAGGATTTGCTTGTTCCATTTGACTCACAGTCAGTTGATAATTGTGAAGAGTTGCACACAACTGTTGGAAAGAAGTAAACTCAAAAAATAGAAGTTTTTCTCTAATATCTTTTTGTAAATTAGAAATAAAGATTCTTTGAATATCATTGTCAGGCACTGGAAAAGAAATTTGAGCATACAAATGCTTATATCTACCAATGAAATCAGTCACTTTTTCTTTAACACCTTGTTTACAATGCATTAAATCAATCAAAGTAACTTTAGGACTTATATTGTTTTGAAATTGTTGAATGAAAGCATTTGCAAGTTGTTCGAAAGAAGTAATAGAACAAGAAGGCAACGAGCAATACCATTGTAGAGCCTTGTCTCTTAATGTTCTAGTAAACAGTTTTGCAAGCAACCTTTGGTCATAAGCAAAATCAGTACATATTGTTTGAAAAGTCTTAACATGTGTTAGAGGATCACCCTTACCATTATAAAGCTCCGAATGCAAAATTTCAACATGTTTAGGGGGAATAGCTCGAACAATGTCAAGAGAAAGTGGGCTCGCAACATCAAATGTGGGCACACTAAACTTAGATTGATTCATAGAGGCAATTTGTTGCTGTAAAGAAGAGACAGTTTGTGCAAGATTGTTAATGGTCGCTTCAGTCGAAGAGTTCATATTAGACGTGTTAGATTGAGATGGAGGTATTATGTTATTGAAAGAAGGTATTGATTGAGAGTAAGGTGGCGGGACACTATGATAGTTAGTCATAGGAGATGATTGGAAAGAAGGAACACTACAAGGAGGAATGGAATGATTAAATGAATTTCCCCCTTGCGCCAAGTTCATTTGTGGAGATGTAATAGGAACACTTATTGAAGGAATGAATGAAGAAGTCAGATTAAATGAAGGAAGAGGGTTAATTGAAGAAGAAGGATTGCCCCCATGACTAGTGATCATAGGTGGAATGTCTTGTATTGAAGTAGTCATTATGTTTGATATAAAAGTAGGTATACTAACAATAGAAGTTGTCAAAGGAATAGAATGATTGACTTGAGTAGGAGGTTGTGTATAACCCAAAGTTTCAGCACAACTCTTCATAGGCATCACATTTGAATCCACAATGTGTGCAATACCATGCAAAATATCAATTCCATTCTTATCACTTTGAAGCATACGTTTAAGACCCTCAATTAAAGGAAGAGCTTGACTATCGGGGTATTCTTGAGACATCCATTGTCGAAAATCGTCAAATTGGTTATCCAATTTTGAAAGTTGTTCTTCAGAAACCTCATGGAGAGCTTCTTCATCATTAGGAGGATTAGAGGAATTACTCGTGTCCTCGTTAAAAAGGCCATTCAAATTAGGTTTCATCTCCTCAGTAATTAAACCTTGGAAAGACTTAATTCTAAGGCTTCGTCTAACGAGAATAGTGTAAGTAGGGCTTATTGTTGTAAAACTCATGCACTAAAGAGAGAGAGAAAATTTTGAATTTTAGAGGTAGCAAATTTCAATGAAATCAGCCAATCTCCTGGATTTAAGCTGTTAAATACAATCGGGACAATCTCCCAAAATTTCGGAAAAAATGTCCAGGACCGTGGCGAACGGAGTGCACACGGTCCTCGCAACTTTTTTTGAAATTTTCAGGGATGAAAGTTATGATGATTTTAAAGCTAATCTGAAAAAATTGAGTGATTTTACGATCTGTAGATAGGCCAAATTAAAGTTGCAATCTCAAAATTGAACCCTACCAAGATAGTTGAAAAATGCAAAATTTGAATTTTGAAAAAGAGAGGGAAACTGAAATTTTGAATTTTATGATTTTAGAGGGAATACTAAAAGCAATGCAGGTTTTGAAATTTAAAAATTGACTCAATTTCATGCAAAATTCAATTTTGAAAGTGGAAATCAAGTTTGTTGCAATTAAACATTTAATTTCAAAAGTCACAAAATGCAAAAAATTTGAATAAAGCACTGAAATTTCGAATGAATGCCAACACACTTTTCAGATTTAGGATAGTAAGAAACACAATTTTGACATGAATTTCAGTTTCAACAATTTTTGAATGATTAGAAGCCTTAATCCAAGCAATCCCTAGACCAACTTTGACTGTAATTTTGAAAGTGTTAGAATTGATGAAATCAACCAAAATTCTGGATTTTAGCAGAAGAATACAGTAAGATCTAGCTCCCGAAATTTTGGAAAAAATGTCGGGGACGATGGCGCTCGGGGTGCACACGGTCCTCGCAACTTTTTTCCAAATTTTCAGGGATGAGAGATATTATGATTTTGTTGCAGAATCCAAAGTTACAGCCGATTTGGAGGTGTTTTGATTAGTGAAATCATCAGTCAAAGGCTAAATCAAGAGGGTTTTAAAAATTAGGGTTTTGACACTTAACCACTTAATTTCCAAAATTAAAGCACAGATATGATTTGACAATTTGCAGTAGAAGGGTAGATCTGAAACAAGCATTAACAATTAAACATTTCGCAAGCTCAATTATTAAAAAGAAAATTTAGGGTTTTTATGCAATTAACCTCTAAAATTTGCAAAAGATCAAACATGGAAATGTAATTAAGGGAGCAAATTTTTCAGATCTAACCATGAATAATAAGAATTAGGATGTTCACGTCGGGTTCACCAAAATGTAAAGTGGAAAATCGAACCCTAGGTGTTCTCCCCCACTCCAACGAGAAAGGGGGGTCACTAGGATTGACGGTTTTCACTTAGGAGGGACTTTACATTCAAAAGAGGGGTTGAAGCCCACAAGATCCAATCCCACACAATGAAGGATTGGATTCTAAATGAGTTTCAAGGGTTGAGACATCAAGGATACCCTCTTTTGTAAAGAATGTAGATAGAAAGATTGAACTAGGAATGTATGTAGAAGCAAGAAAGATTCACTTATAAACAGAGATAGGGATACGGGATGAAGCTGCGGACCTGGAATTAGCAGTAAAATGTCGAGATGATGCTATTCTGCAAATTTGGGCGAAAGTTGACGGGACGATGGCGCCTGGCGTGCACACGGTCCTCCGAAAAATCCGCGAAATGAAGGGGGATCTGTTCGTCTTTGCACAAGGATTCCAGATCTTCAATTACAGCCGCGTACCTGCAACCTACACACAGAAAAGAGAGGACGATTGGGGGGTTAGGGATTAGGGGTTTGCCTTTAGGTCAAACCCCAGTTTTGGAATTAACCAAGAAATGAGAATGCTATAAATGTAAATGTTTGTAATGTAAACAAGTACTGATACCTTGTTGTAAGAATGTTTGTATTCTTACATGCGAAGGTGTAATGTATGTTGTATTTTGTATGTTGTAAGTGATCTCCTCTTCAATGGTTGAATCCTTGTCTTGAATGCAACACTTAGCCTTGAATGGAGACTTAGAATGCTCAATTGCTTCAAGGAATGCTTGAATGTTTGAATATCGCTTCTGCCTCTTGCTTGCATATATTTTTCTCTTTTTTTCTTGCCCCCTCAAATGGGAGGGGAAATGTAGTTTATATACTTGTCAATTAGGGCTGATAGACTGATTTTTCCGACCTTGGGCCGACCAGGAAACAATATTTTCCAATTTGCAAACTTAAAGACCCGAAGCCCCATAAGAGATCGGGCCCAAAATAGGGCCAGGGACCAGGGCACTGGCCGCCATGGTCCTGGGGGACTAGGGCACTGGGTGCCCTAGTCCTGAGGGACTAGGGCGCTGGGCGCCATGGTCCCACCTCTTGGGACAACAGGGTGCAAGGAGGATCAGGCCAGGGTGCTGAAAAATGCAGTTTTTGGTGTCGTAAGCAGGTTTCGGGGTATCCATTCAGGTTCAACGTTGCGTCGCCATCGTGAAGACCCAAATGTAGTCGATTTGGAGGTGTTTTGATCAGTGAAATCATCAGTCAAAGGCTGAATCAAGAGGGTTTTAAAAATTAGGGTTTTGACACTTAACCACTTAATTTTCAAAATTAAAGCACAGATATGATTTGACAATTTGCAGTAGAAGGGTAGATCTGAAACAAGCATTAACAATTAAACATTTCACAAGCTCAATTACTAAACAGAAAATTTTAGGGTTTTTTTATGCAATTAACCTCTAAAATTTGCAAAAGATCAAACATGAAAATGTAATTAAGGAAGCAAATTTTTCAGATCTAACCATGAATAATCAGAATTAGGATGTTCACGTCGGGTTCACCAAAATGTAAAGCGGAAAATTGAACCCTAGGTGTTCTCCCCCACTCCAAGGAGAAAGGGGGGTCACTAGGATTGACGGTTTTCACTTAGGAGGGACTTTACATTCAAAAGAGGGGTTGAAGCCCACAAGATCCAATCCCACACAATGCAGGATTGGATTCTAAATGAGTTTCAAGGGTTGAGACATCAAGGATACCCTCTTTTGTAAAGAATGTAGATAGAAGATTGAACTAGGAATGTATGTAGAAGCAAGAAAGATTCACTTGTAAATAGAGATAGGGATACAGGATGAAGCTGCGAACTTGGAATTAGCAATAAAATGTCGAGATGATGCTGTTCTGCAAATTCGAGCGAAAGTTGACGGGACGATGGCACCCGGCGTGCACACGGTCCTCCGAAAAATCCGCGAAACAAAGGGGGATTTGTTCGTCTCTGCACAAGGGTTCCAGATCTTCAATTACAGCTGCGTACCTACAACCTTGTTGTAAGAATGTTTGTATTCTTACATGCGAAGGTGTAAATGTTGTTGTATGTTGTATGTTGTATGTGGTATGTGATCTCCTCTTCAATGGTTGAATCCTTGTCTTGAATGCAACACTTAGCCTTGAATGGAGACTTAGAATGGTCAATTGCTTGAAGGAATGCTTGAATGCTTGAATGTTTGAATGTTTGCCTAGCGCTTTCGCCTCTTGTACACATATGTCCTTCTTTTCTTTTTTACCTCCTCAAGTGGGAGGGGAAATGCAATTTATATACTTGCCAATTAGGGCTGATAGACTGATTTTTTCGACCTTGGGCCGACCAGGAAACATTATTTTCCAATTTGCAAACTTAAAGACCCGAAGCCCCAAAAGAGACTGGGCCCAAAATAGGGCCAGGGACCAGGGCGCTGGGTGCCATGGTCCCACCTCCAGGGACAACAGGGTGCAAGGAGGATCAGGCCAGGGTGCTGAAAAATGTTGTTTTTGATGTCATGAACAGGTTTCGAGGTCTCCATTCAGGTTCAGTGTTGCACCGCCATCATGAAGACCCAAATGCAGTTGAAATTGCAAGTGTCGCAATTTTAGGACGCTACAAATATACCACTTCAAAAATATGATCGCTCATCTTTAGGTCACTAGCAGTCGCCAATGCAGTCAACAACAATGATTTTCCTTGGTTTGAAACTTCGCTATTGATCAGAATTCAGAGCCTAGAACTCACCAGATTGTGTTGAGATAGATCTGATCTTTGCATGTATTTATACCAATCCTTATATGGTGAATTCTGCGGGAATTTTATATGGTAGACAAATATTTGGCGAATCCTGCGTAATTATAACATGACTTATGTAATTTTCAAGGTGATTATAGGTTGTCCAAATACGACATGTAATTTTTGAGGCAAATATAGGTCGTCCAAATAATTGGCGAATACAATATAGTTGGCGAAAGTTGGGGTGAATGGAGACACGCGTCGGCAAGATGTCGGGCAAATTGGGTCCCCCTGGCTAACAAATCTTCACATGCCTATAGGCGAATTAAGGTCATCTATTAAGGTAACCTCAGAGAGTGTAGGTGAAAAAATTAAATTTACCGTGTGTCCACCATATATTGTATTAGTGAAATCATCGCATAGAAACATTTAATTGAATAAAACATATGGTGATTGGGTCGTGACTTTGATGGAAATTGATAATGTTTTGGCGACATGGCGACCCCCAGTTGGTACAAAATATTCACCATTTCCCAAGTCGTTGACGTGAAAAATTTGCCATTGGCGAATATTCGCCACTAAAGTAATCTCTGGATACCAATTGTTAGGATAACCAACGAACAATTGAGAGGTGGGGGGGTGAATCAGTTGTTAACAAATTATATCATTTAATCCACTTAATAACCTTAAACCAGATTAAGTACTAGTAAAGAAGAAATAGATACCTGTAAGCAATAAAACTTAAGAATAAAACAGATAATCAACACAATGCAACCATACCACATAACACCATGATTTGTACATGGAAAACCTGGAAAGGGAAAAACCACGGTGGGAAGCCTACCCACAGTCAGATGATACTTCTGCAGAAAGTATGTGATACAATGAGGGGTCAGCATATGCAGGAAGGCACACTGGCTAGAGCACACTACTCATTACAAAAGAATCTCACTGACTATAGAGAGGCAACAACCATCTCAAGGTAAATGGATAACAATCCAGAATAATGAATTGCCAGAGATAGCATCTACCATGCCTGATTATAGTCTCGGTTAAGCTCAATACCGAAGGCATTTGACCTCTTCCTTAATCCCAATTCGATCACCTATGATCGACCAAATCTCCTTTGCATATGATATTACATTACATGACCATGAATACATAATCCCCATGATCTACAATGAGATCTTACATCATTTATACCAACCCTAAGACCTAAACCAATTAGGTCATCCACCTAAAAGATATTGCAATAAGATCATTACATAAATCCATATTATAATGATATGCCATGTTGGCTTAAGACCAAAAAAACAATAACCAATCCATAGAACATCCCGAAACATCCCGGTAACGTGTAGAGTACACATTAACATGATATCGGTCCATAACCTAGATAGGCACTAGACCTATTCTGGGTCCACCACACCAAAGCAATGTCTTCAAGCACTTGAAGCATGATCAAAGAACATCTTCAACATCTTGAAATCCATCTAGAAGCCACACCAACACCACTTATGCATCCTGTCAAGATTCCTCAGTGAAAGCTCTGTTGGTTAAACCTTAAACCAATGTCGGTAAGGGTTTACAAGAGTATATGATAGCATCTGATTACCAAGTCAATACCAACTGACCAAAACATGCTCCAGGAACATGTAACACATAAAATCAAACATACTCCATTGATCCAAACATGCTAGAAGTGTCCAACAAATAGTCTCTTTTGCCGGTAACACTAGATCTTCTATCAGTAACGAAAACCTGTTTGTTGGTAACCAAAACCATAACAACTAGTGTTGACATCAATGACAAAACATCAATGCAACACATAATCAATTCATCCATAATGCCAACAGGAATTCCCACATTTCAAAATTTCGCAGACTTTGAGGGAAGGAAATAATGAAGCAGATTGTTAGGCAAAAATGGTCGTGGAGTATGCTCAAAATGAAATTAGATGGTCAGAGAATGAGAGGTATATTTAATTGCAGAGTGAAATTGGGTAGGTGACCTTGGAATTCAGCCAAGTCATTCTGCTGAATTAAACCACACATGTGCAACTGCACCATGGTTTTTAGATTGGTGTACGACAGAGGTGGGAGAAGACGTGGTATGTATCGTGAATAAGTAAAGGAGGAAGTTGGCAGCACAAAGGGATGATTGGTTGAGGATGATGCATTGATAGAGTAAAGAAATTCACACATCAACAAATTTCTATCGTGTCACCATATCCTTTCGCGTGTGAGATGTTACCATTTTGTGCTCCAATACCAATATGGAAGGTGCATTAATGGTGAAGGACAAAGAGACTAATTATAAACCACACAAGGGGTAATGAAGTTAATTGCATTTGCACGAGTGTCTTGGTGAAGATAGAGGGTATGTTGCAATGCAAAGAAGTTGTAATGGAAGTGATTTTTTCTTTGCAGACTAGCAAATAATAAGTGGTGTTCTAGGGATGCATAACAAATGACCATCTGTCAAACATCTTTGTGTATGAAGAAGGAACCTTCCTGAAAAGAGTAAAGATTGTGTTGGGGGGGGGGGGGGAATACCTTTAAGGAGGGTTCAAATACCACACCAATGCAAACATAGTTTCTATGTTCATGGTGTGGTGTTTGGAGCTCAAACCGTGTTGATTGACAGAGGAAATTTTGCACAAGTGTGTGAAGAACGAATGGTTGGGTGGACTCAAGGAATTGATGGCCATGGTGAGGGACATGGAAGGGTTCGTAAGCACAAGGGGGAGATGGATACATGTAAGCAAATTTTTCCCCTCTCTCTGGCCATTCTTGGTGTGGAGTACAACATGCAACAAAGAAATCAAGCGAATGACGACACACATTGGCTTATGGGGGGTAAAAAAATACATTTCCTTTGTCATCTCTTAGGAAAATCATTTGGAAATTGCCAAGTGGGGGCCCATGAGGAATATCGAGCCCTCAAGGCTCAAATTTCCCCCTCGAGGAAAACGCGGGGACAACCGACATGGAAGGGGTGGGCAAGACATAATTGAAGTCTACTACCTGGTGAGAGATTCAATCAAAGTGGTAGTGGAAGACATGAGGATGAGTCATAGGAACCAGATGTCAGAAAAAAATATGCAGATGGTGAAGCAGAGGATGAAATGTAGGTAGACGAGAAATCAGAAGTAGAGGATGCGAAGGGAAAGAAGGAGATGAAGGGGGCATAAAAGGAGGCGAGAATCACCAATTTTGGTTTTCTGTTTTAACATTGTAAATTTTGTCTCAAATGATACTATTTGGGTGTGGGTGGGAAATTTTGTCTATATGGATGTAAGGGTTTTTGGGTTTTCTTATGCCCATTTTGCAAACATGGGGGCTTGAATTTTGTTATGTACATGCTTTTTTGAATGAATAAAATTATACGATTTACCAATTAAAAAAAAGAATTTATCAAATTATTTGCTTTTGACACACTAATTAAATAAGTTTAGGATCTACCTTCACAAGAGTTTATTATGTAGTGATTTCCCTACTTCACTAACCAAACATATTGGCTCTCATTGATAATATTATATCTCTCATATTATTAGTGCATTATATTATTTATATATATCCTAACACATAGGATAGACTTGCTTAGGTAGGTGTTGACTATTGTAGGTGTCATCCTACACATGCTAATTAGTTTAAATGAACCTTCAACCATTAAAAATTTGTCATTTACTTAGTCTCCTTAATTAATGAGTCACTTAGTTATCGTTAGTTAGAGCTTCTATATTGAGTATATCTTGTTAAATATACTTTGAGACTGAGAGGGGGGAAGGGGGTTGAATCAGTCTCTAACAATACTTAAACCCTTTAATTCAATTTCAAAACCCCTAAACTAATCAACAACAATAAAAGATAAAATAATGAAAACCAATGCACAAGAGAACAATGGATTTACATAGAAAACCCTAACAAGCCAAAAAACACGATGAGAAATCTCACAATATATTAAGTATTACAAATTATTTTAAGGCTCATTTCCTAAGGAAGCACACTACTTCCGAAAGGACTTGCTACAAAGAGACTCACTATCTTAGAGCAAGATACAAGGACCTGTTGAGGAGATTCACTATCTCAAAGTAGGATTCATGAAAATTTGGATTAGAATGAATACGCCTTCATTTTAGAGCTTCTAACAATATCCTTGGAAAGTAGCTACCCTTGACACACTACCTCAAGCAACCATTAAGAAATTTAGCTCAAAAAAATTTGCCACACACATTTACTGCTTCAAATTCTCATCTTCCACAATTCCACACTCTTTCAAGAGACAAGTAATGACCCCAACGAGTCAGCCTCAAAAACATAATGCAATGAAAGTAGTCCAAGATAGGAGATAAAGTGGACCTAAAACAAAATTACATCTTTCTAAACTCAGCCCCAAACATCAACCACGTTGACGCACATCATCCCAAATTGGAATCAAGGAAACATATAGATAAATTTTGTTACACTTTACTAGTTGGCCCAAGAATATAATTTTTAAATGAATTTACATAATATGGATCACACTGAGATATAGCAGGGCCCAAAGACACCTCATCACAATCTCCAATATTGGTGAAACCTTGTAAATGTATAGTGAAAGAAAGAGAATAGACCTTGTCGGCCAGAGAACCAAGAATCATCCAAAAAACCAACTCTAGACACAATGTGGAACCAAAAAGATCAACCATAGTCATGTGCAACACAAAGAGATATTCCTTCAATATTCAACATCATTTTCATATAGTTATTTCATATTATCATGCAAAAACAAGCTGGCACAACCAAAGTGTTGAACACTTCTAGATGTTGAGAGAGGGGGGGGGGGTTGAATCAACATATATTAAAACTTAACCATTCATTTATCATTCATTCAAATTATCCATGTGTAGTAGTAAACAATTGTAAACAAAAGATCAATCACACAAGGAAACAAAGATTTTATGTGGAAAACCCATTATTGGAAAAACCACGGTGAAAACCATCTCACTATATGAAAACTAATTACAAATTTTTAGGCTCTAGACCAAGGAAGCTCACTACTCCTGATTTGGACTTGTAAGCTAAGGCACACAACCTTAGGCCAAGATATAATGGACTTGTAAAACATTGAAGATAACTTCTTCAAGGAAAGATTTAGTAGGTCTGATTACAAGGAATAATTATTGTTGAACTAAGTAGAAGCACATCCTCTGAAATGTTGATTACAATTCATTGTTCTAAGCATATGAAACTAATTTCATTACTTCTCATCTATAATTGTGAACCTCTACACTTACTTGACATGCTATATATCTCTTCTCATTACACACATTCAATCCTCCAAAATATATCTTCCTTTAAATATCATCTGCACAAAGAAGATACATCAATTAGGTTAACCTAATTAGATGTAACATGTAGAGTATAAACAATTGGTCATAAATAATTTCTCCAAAGAAATGCAGAAGGAAATAAGATGTGTGAAGCATCACACCATGTTGGCACACCTTCCAATTAATCCCAAATAATCTCCTTCATCTCTGCACGCTATCACACAAACCAAATGTTGGCATTCTAGTGCATTTTGTATGACCGGTGAATGATATGGTTATCATTGTTGGCAACATCATCTCCCAAGTCTTCACAACCTATCGATAGTAAGTAGACCAGTATACTGAGGGTAATCGACTAAGCAATGTGTAAACAAGGTAAGTAGGGAGTAGCCCGGCACACAGGAGGACAACCAGCATACAGAAGGTCAACCGAAAAGTAGTGAGTAGACCGGTATAGATGAGGTCACTCGATTAAGCAGTGAACAAATCGGTATATAGAAGGTAATCAGCTAGGTAGAATTTGATCGTTACACCGACAGAGTCAGAAACCAACAAGCTTGGTAACGTTTAGTTAGCATCCAGTTAAACCAACAGTCTTCTCCAGTCAACTGACGAACTTATCAGCATGAACGACTATTTTGGTAGAGTTTCCTGCAATGATTTCTGGAGAGTGATTTATGGCATAATAACGAAATTTTGAATCTAATATTTTGGAGGGAAAGTTGGTGACAGATCGAAAGGGAAATAAATTCACATAACTCATTTTGACGTGGTTGTTGTTTATGCGAAAAGTGATAATGTGAAAGTGAACACAGGGGGAGTAGAATAGAGTACAGAGTTGAGTGAGAGAGGACCAACAGAGTGCAGAGTCGAGTGACAGAGGACCGATAGAGTGTAGAGCCGAGGATCAATAAATCGACAGAGGGCAGAGCCGAAGGTATATTCAGGAAACCAGTGTTGTGCAGAGCAGACACAACCGATGCAAATATAGTATGATTTTTAGTGTGATATGATCAAGCTATCAGTAGCCACTTCAACATATCATCTTTATGTTTCTCTCTAACCATTGCGACTAAAATCCCTTAATAGGGTGGACTTTAATAGGTCCCATTGTAAAAATCACTTAACTGGGTGTCATCTTAATTGATGATCTTAAGACCTTTAACAAGGCTACTTTTAACAGGGCAGAGGCTCTAATAGACCTGAATCAAAATCTCTTAACCGGGTGGCACCTAACAGTGTCCTTGTAATCTCCTAACAGGGATGGCTCCTCACCAGGTGTATTCCAAAAGAGTACAAATTTTGTGAGTTCCTACCCACACCGTGATTTTCTCCCATTTGGGTTTCCACAAGATAAATCTTGGTGTCACTATGTATCTTTTTATGCATTCTTATTCTACTGCAATAGTTATTTATATTGATGAATGTTAAGTTAGTAAAAACTTAAGTTAAAAGTTTTAATTGGGTAAAACTAGTAAAGTGTTGATTCACCCCTCCCCTCTTAGCACTGGTTGGGACTAACAATTGGTATCAGAGCTCTATTCCTTTGTAGTGAAGCTTGACAGCTTGAGGATAAAGATCATGGAAGAATACCGATATTAGAAGTAGATTGATGAAGCAAATGAAGTTATTGCTCAGCTGAAAGAGAGATTGAGAAAATCTCTTGCAAAAAGAAAGGAATTAGCTCAACAACTAAATGAGAGTCAGGACATCATAGATCAACTCTCTGAACAGAGTGGATCTAAAGAAGTTGAAGAAGTAGTCTCAGAACTCATGGAAAAGAACAAGAAGCTGACTGAAGAAGTCACACATCTCAAAAGAGAACATGAAGGTCAAGCCCTGAGAATGACTGAGATACTAGAAGCTAGAAAAAGTTTTGATGAAAGAAAAAGGGAGGCAAAAGAAGATTTGTCAAAAGTTGAAAGAGCTAGGAGGCTTGCTGAAGATGCCTTGAGAGAAAATGATGCAATCATGATTGAGAAAGATGAAGAAATCCAAATTTTCACTTAGGAGAATGAATATATACATAAGCATCTGCATGACAACACAAAAGAAAAGGAGAAGATGATGAAATAGATTGAACAACTCAAGAGTGAGTTGAAAAATGAAAATGAGAGAAATGAGAAGCCAAGGAAATTAAATGAAAGCTCTAAGAAGGTAGATAAACAGTTGAAGGCTCAGAGAAGAACAAAGGAAACAACCGGTCTTGGTTACCTGGTACAGGTCCTATGGAAATTGGAGAATCATATAAATCCAAAAAGATGAAGGATGATAGAAGAAACCATTCAGAAGTGAAAGGTTTACAGTTTTCCAAATCCTCTTGTAATCATTGTGGTAAATCAGGTCATAAGACTAATGACTGTAGAAATAAACTAGTTAGTCAAAAGAAGATTTTCACCTTTGATGGTTACTGGCATAATTGTCATAAGTATGGCCACACTGCTTATGAGTGTAGATCTTAATCTATCATTATGTGAAATAGAAAAATATTTAATGGACATTTCTTCACATGCAATAAGTTTGGACACAAATCTGAAGAATGCAGGTTCAAGTCAAATATATCAAGACCACCATTCAAACCGGCCAGTCCTAATAAAAGGAGTAATCAGTTCAATGCCACCTATTTCACGTGTGGTAATTTTGGTCATGTTACATAAAATTGCAGAATGAGAATGGGCCAGAGAATTAATTCAGGATCATGGAGGAGAACTGGTATGGCATGTTTCAATTGCCATAAGATCGGTCACTTAGCTAGAGAGGGGAGGAACCGATCCTATAACTGGTCTGAAGACAAGAACCGGTTTAACAAGAAGAAAGAGGAAAATGACCTGAAAGGAAAGAAGACAATTGAAGAAGTGAGAAATGAAATGAAAAAAATAGGGATCAAGAAGGAAGAAAGAAAAGAAGAAGAAGGTCATTCTAAAATTAAGTCATCATCCATCGGTGATGGCAGTTCCTCTTCTAACTAGGCATACCGATGCCCAGGCGGAGCACATATGGTAAGATTATTTTTGTATCCCCTTTACCAATATAAAGTTATGTCTATTTGCATAGTTAAGATGCATAAAAGTTAGACAAAAGTTCTTGTTTGAGAAATGCCTTGTGAGTTAATTGTTTGTGTATCGATATTGGTAACAAACAATTGGTAAAAGGCAAATCAGTGTACCTTAAGTTGTAAGTTTCTAAACTAACTTTTGTATCATTACGCTGATAAATCTCAACGAATAAATAAGGAAATGTCAACACATTTTCATTTACACTGATTTCTTGTGAACTCTCTTGAGCTCTTGTGTGAACAAAGGTGATTGAGATCTTGTTAGTAATTTTTGTGTGGAAAGTTCAAGTAGAGTGATAGTGGTGGTTGGTATTTATGAGAAAAAGGTATTCTAACCTCATTTGAGAAAAGTTTGTTTGAAGGTCATCATGGCAGCGCTGATATCGACTCCTGTGTTGGTCGAAGCTATCAAAGAACCCCAACCCAAGTTCAAGCTGCATCTAATGAAATCCGGTGAGATCGACATGACCCGTGCCTTATCATCTATGCCCTTCGGTGTATTATTAGTTGAAGAGATTCGTTCCTACATTCACTGCAAGTTCATTCAGAATGAGTTTAATGGGTTCTATGTTAATGATCAATTGAAGGCAAAATATCTACCTCTGAAGACCAAGGGTTTGTCTAATTTTGTTGATTTTCCTGATCACTTTCATGACGACTGGGTTAGATCTATACTGAGCAGGGTTCATGATCAATTTTTGTGGCTAGAAGCTCAAGCACCGATCAAGATTACAAACGAGGTGATTCAAAGAGTGATAGGGTTTAGTGCAACCGGTGAAGCATTAACCCTAAGAACGATTTCATCATCTAAAGTCATCTGATTAACCAAATCTCGATGTGATAGTAGAGAAATGACAATCACCCATATTGAGAATGCTGAAGTAAGATTTGCTTCTATTGTGCTGGGTTACACGGTTTATCAATCAAGCCAGACGAATAGTGTGTCGAGCGGTACCATACATGTTGGCTATCGAATTATCAAGGAGGATACAACCTATGATATTTGTGAGATGATTAAAAGCCAATTTATGGTGAACATGAAAATAATTAAGAAGGACAATAAGCAATCTTTCAAATATGGCTCACTACTGGTATGTATATTTTTCTATGTGCAAATTTTTTTCCCCGGTAAGGGTAATGTAGTATGGTCTGAAGAGAAACCTATCATGGTTCAGATAGGTGAAATAATTAGGGATCTAGGAGATAGGTTTGGTGAAACAATGTGGGGATACTTTAAGGAATTCCAAATTAGGATGCACAAGAGGGAAAGAATTCCAACTGGTATAGTGCAAAAATACAAAGACAATATTTGATTTCTTGTAGACATAGATTATTGTATCATTCAAGCGATTCAACCCATAACTTTTTGGGTTCCACCTATGGACTATGAGGTTGTAGAAGATATTGTTAAAATTCATGTCAATATGCTATTGTCCAAACCGGTAGACTTGAAGGCAAAGAGATTTGGAACCTGTGAGGAGGCAAGCTCCAAAATAAAATAGGAACTTCAGGTGCCAATCATGAAAAGAAAAGTAAGAAGAATGATTGATACTCTTGATAAGAAATATGGAAGTGAAGCATCCGGTGCCACTACCTCCACCAGTGCTAGTGAGAAAACAAGGGTCAAACCTAATCAAGATGAAGAATTAACAGGAGAAAAGAAGAACATGTCAAAGACAAAACCAAAGGGGATTGCAACAACCAAGCCTGCAACATATACAAAAGAAAAGGATTCAGGTACTCATGTATCATCCCCAAGTAAAGCTAGACTGGTGGGAGTGACTTATAACAAAAAGAAGAAGAGTGAAGGAAAATTTGATACAAAGCTCAAAAAGGAT
The DNA here is from genome assembly GCF_030272615.1 of Cryptomeria japonica. NCBI lineage: Eukaryota > Viridiplantae > Streptophyta > Pinopsida > Cupressales > Cupressaceae > Cryptomeria > Cryptomeria japonica. The sequence continues at coordinate 546,085,169 of NC_081405.1, forward strand.
GAGAAAGAGGGTGATATCACTGACACCCAATTGGATGTAGAAATTAAAGAGGTTAGAAGGAGTGGAAGAAACAAAGCTCCCACAGTTGATGAATTGGACCATGGGATCAAAGAATTTGGAGGTCTGTTTGGTGTTGGGAGAACATATTCCCTCAGTAATGAAGAAGATAAAAGGAAAATTGAAGAAGCCCTGATCTGGAACCTGCATAAGTTTTGTAGGAATCCCAACAAATTATATGGAATAATCCCTTCAGATTTGCAAGATCAAATTGAAGGGAGATGGAAAACAACTCTGGTTGTTGAGAAAGAACACAAAATAAAAGCACTCATGGAAGTGCAACATGACTTAGAACTTGATCAAGCTTCACTATTGGATGAAGCATGCATTCAACATTTGAAGATAAGAAATAGAACTGGGAGATTAGCAGTAGGTGAAGTTGAAGCAGTGCACGAAGAAGGTGTTTCCTTGTGGAAGAAAATCATGAATCAACAAAAGGAAGCTGAAGAAGAAATATAAAAGGAAACAAAAGAGGATCAAGGTGCAACTGTTCTTGACAAAGAAAAAGGTAAGGAAAAAGACTTTACTGAAGGTTTTGATGTCTTCTCAGTTAATGATATTATAGGAAATGTTGTTTTAGACATTACCAATTTGACAAAGGATGTTGAACAACCGGTTCATACTACACTGGTGAAAGAAGCTAATCAAACTAAGCCTCTCGGTCAAGATGAAGTGATAGTTGAAGACATTCCTTATGAGGATACACCTCATAGAACCTCATTGACACCAAATCCTATTATGTCAGAAGAAGGCAAAGAGGAAGAGAAGAAAGTAGAGGATAAGAAAGAAATGATGGATACTCCTCCGACAAAGAGGAAGTTAGACTTAGAAAATGAAAGTGAAAAGGAGGTAAAAATCATCACAACAACTAGTTCAGAAGTTGAGACTGCAGATAAGGAAGATGAAACATAGGAGGAAGAAGGAGAATCGGTCATTGATATAAAGAAGATGACTCCCAAGTAGCTAATGAAGGTTTCAGAAAAACTAAAAAATTCAAGCTAAAAAGGCTAAGTTAAGAGCAAAGAAAAAGAAGGCAAGAATTCTCAATTCTACCAAGACAATTCTCTTTGACCTAATCCTTGACATTGTTGTTGATAATACTGCCCTCATCATTGATTAGTTGAATACTTTTGTTACAACAATCGGTTCAGAAGAAACCAATCTAGAGAAGGTTGCAGTAAGGCAATATGAATCAAAGAGAGGAGATAATTTAATGGAACAAATATCAGTTGGAAAAGTTGTCCTCTCTACCCTAATAGAAGTCGTCAGAAATATACTTCAGGAAGTTGGTCAATTACTGGTCAAATCTTCATGTTTTACTGATTTCATTAGAGATATAGAAGACAAAAGAAATCAGACTCAAAAAGAAATTCAAGATCTTATAAGTTCTTTTGATCCTCTCACCAGTTTAACATCAACTTTCATTGGCAAGGTCAAACAACTCAATCAAGAAATCAAAAGGTTGAAAGAAGAAGAGGACAAATGAGGTCTTAGTTTGTTAGAGCTACAATGCTACCTGGTACCAATTATTGACTTCATGTAAATGAACATTTAAGAAGCAAACCGCCTCATAAGTGAACCTGACTGCAAAACAATTGATGATATGGAGGTTTTTATTGCAGTTATGCATGGACACTTCACCACCATGAAACAGGTAAAATCTTCATGGGAATCCTCATTGAAGGTAGCTCAAGAAAATTTCAAGGACCTTTTTGCTTTACTTTGAAAAATTATTTTATATAGTCTTTGCCATTGATGGAAAAAGGGGGAATTTTGGAGACTTGTACATTGTGAGTTAAAGGGGTTAGAAATAGGGGCCAAAACCGACACAGTTTTGAAGTATTTGCCACCAATGCCGAAGGGGGAGTTTGTTGGCATTCTAGTGCATTTTGTATGACCAGTGAATGATATGGTTGTCATTGTTGGCAACATCATCTCCCAAGTCTTCACAACCTATCAACAGTAAGTAGACCGGTATACTAAGGTTAACCGGCTAAGCAATGTGTAAACAGGGTAAGCAGGGAGTAGACTGGCACACAGGAGGACAACCGACACACAGAAGGTCAACCAACAAGCAATGAGTAGACTGGTACAAATGAGGTCAACTGGTTAAGTAGTGAATAGATTGGTATATAGAAGGTAATAGACTAGGTAGATTTTGATCAGTACACCGACAAAGTCTGAAACAGACAAGCTTGGTAACGTTTAGTTAGCATCCAGTTAAATCGATAGTCTTCTCCAGTCAACCGACAAACTTATCGGCATGAACAACTGTTTTGGCAGAGTTTCCTGTAATGATTTCTGGAGAGTGATTTATGGCATAATAACAGAATTTTGAATCTAATATTTTGGAGAGAAAGTTGGTGACAAATCGAAAGGGCAATAAATTCACATAACTCATTTTGATGTGGTTGTTGTTTATGTGAAAAGTGATAATGTGAAAGTGAACACAGGGCGAGTAGAACAAAGTGCATAGCCGAGTGATAGAGGACAATAGAGTGTAGAGCCGAGTGACAGAGGACCGACAAAGTGTAGAGCTAAGGATCAGTAAATCAACAGAGGGTAGAGCCAAAGATATATTCAGGAAACTAGTGTTGTGCATAGCAGACACAACCGATGCAGATATAGTATGATTTTTAGTGTGATCTGATCAAGCTATTAGTAGCCACTTCAGTAGATCATCTTTATGTTGATCTCTAACCATTGCAACTAAAATCCCTTAATAGGGTGGACTTTAACATGTCCCATTGTAAAAATCCCTTAATCGGGTGTCATCTTAATTGATGATCTTAAGACCTTTAGCAGGGTAAATGCTTCAACATGCCTGAATCAAAATCCCTTAACCAGGTGGCACCTAACAGTGTCCTTGTAATCTCCTAATAGGGATGGCTCCTCAGTGGGTGTACTCTAGAAGAGTACAAATTTTGTGAGTTCCTATTCACACCGTGGTTTTCTACCATTTGGGTTTCCACGAGATAAATCTTGGTGTCAATGTGTATCTTTTCATGCATGCTTATTCTACAGCAGTACTTATTTATATTGATGAATGTTAAGTTAGTAAAAACTTAAGTTAAAAGTTTTAATTGGGTAAAACTGGTAAAGTGTTGATTCACCCCTCCCCTCTCAACACCGGTTGGGACTAACACCAAAAACACTCAAGTCGGCTCTAGATGATAGTACCAATAATGCAACCCAAAAAAACATACTCAAAATATGATGTGGACCTCAACAACACCTATGAATGCAAAACATAGCATCACTTGATACTAACAATGCTATATCAAAGAACCACAACATCATAAACATTAGAAGGCAGGGCATTCCTGCAAACATGTACACTATCGTTGCATGACCAATACACAGGCCATCACCAAATCAACTGTAGAAAAAAATAGGAACATGAAAACTTAGATGTAAAATTATTTTGCTTCCATGAATGTTGTACTACAACCACAACCAAATATGAATCGATTCAGCACAATGCAAACTAGAATATTGAACCCTATCTGACAAACTATTCACCAAAACAGTCACACTTAACCAAAATATGTTGTGGACATTTGAATACATCTTCAATGCTCCAAAATAGCCACAAAGTCAACCAAATACACCGTTTGCATTCATCGTCATAAATCTCCATACATCAATGTGAACACATGAGTAGACTTTTGATACAACACCACTGATCAAATACTTTTGAACCTTGGTTGACATCAATTACAACACAAAATCATATTTGCAACAATCTCCCCCTTTGCCATTGATGGAAACACTTGTGCAACCTCCAAAATACCAATATATCCCCCCCCCCCCCCTTTGACATCAAAGACAAAGGGTACCGCATCATCATCATAGGAATTTAATGTTCTTTGTATTATTCCCTGAGTACAACATCTCTACAAATTTTCTCCCCTATCTATGTCAACTCCTCCTTAGGGTATGAACAAAACTAAAAAAAAATTTACTATTCTCGAACAATCTTTTGGTTATCTGCATATGTGAATAGGAACAAAAAAATTCTTACCAACAAAAACTAAGTAGCTTGCATAGTAGGGGGAATGATGCCCTTGTGAACGAACTTGTGTTGAGTCCATGTTGTCTGTCAATCATCTACACAAAGGCCAAAAAGTTGCATGACTTTCTATCTTCAAAAGAATATCCTCTACCTCCTTGTTGTTATTTGGAACCTTCATTGCTTGATCTAACTTCTGAGAGGCTTCAAGGAGTCTCACCATGTCGGCAAGTTGTAAGTCTACAACATCTCTCAGATGATAGAGCTACTTCTTGATTTTCTTCATCTGATGATTCAAAATATTTAGCTACAAGTACAAGTTTTCTATTTGAATCATCTCATTTCCATTTGTGTCCTTCTTCAAGTCAATTGTATTGGATAGTTGTACAACCTATGATTCTAAAATATCTATCTAACCCTTAATACCCTTAGTAGATACATGACACCAATGACTAAATTGCTATATCACCACTGCATCATGTAAACTTTTCTCAAAATCTTGTATCCCTTCTTACAACTAGATATGTGCTACTGCATATCTATTTACTAACTCTTCTAATCTCTTCTCTTTCAACTTCTTCTCTACATCTTTAAAAATTGTGGCTTCCAATTTGGAAGCATGTTCTTGCAAACCTTTAAGAAACACTTGTAGCTTCTTCACACTAGTTAGAGTCACACCTAAAGCCACCTTCAAAATCCTTTCATGAAGGATTTTCACTGCATCATAAATGAGCTTTTTGTTTTGTATTTGAGACCTAATGAACTTCTTACAAGCAAAATGGTGAATTATATCACCTAGATGAAGCATATACAAGGGGGACAACCAATTAAGGTTCATCTAACCTTGAAACATTGTTACCTAAAGTACCTTTGTGGTAACCACCGTTTCAAATTGCAACTAAAGATTTAACAAATCTAATATAGTAATCTCTAGATGGTTTGAAAGATTCTCCACTAGGCCTTATATTATTTTCTTTCTCTGCCTTCTTCTCTATTGCTTGTGCCTTCTCTAGAATCCTCCAAAATCTTCTCTACTAGTCCATCTCCACACCCTTGTTTGTCTCCATGTGATTGTTTGAACCTCTATCACCATCTCTCAGCTCATATGTCTTCTTCTCCAAACCATCTTCAATATTACCAACACTGGGAATGTTTCATGCTTAAAAATCATTAATGCAGAAATAGGAAATAAGGACAAATCACCAAATCCTTAACTATCAAAGCAATTTCAAACATAAACCAAAAGAAATTAACACAAGATAAGAATAAAAATAAATGAAACTCCCTCATCCTGCATTGTGGCTTCCATTGTGCTTCTCCAAATCGTGCTTGTAGGTGGATCTCAGGTATTGCACTGGGATTCCTGCATAGATTAGACAACTATTTCGAAGATTGTGATTCTAGCTTGATTGAGAAAAGAGGTTGAATTTATAGATTTTCAACACAAAGGAGGTGAGGATTTGAACTCAAGTGTTGATTGATAGATAATTGATTTAGATTGATCAGTTAAATCATTAGATTGATCTGTTAACAAAATTGATTGGAGAGTGAACTCAATTGATTGACCAGTAGACTGAATAGACTAGCTAGTTGACTGGATTGATTGATTAAAAGACTGAATTGATTGACTAGTCAGAAAAAGCCGATTTGAAGTGGAAAGGGGTGATTGAAGAGTTAACTGAGTTAACTAATTAGTAAAATGATTTGATCATTCAGTTATGATTTCAACATGTACTATAGGATTTTGAAATTGAATTTGATTTCATTTTCAATTTGGATTTGAATTTGGTCTTTCAAATGCTAAAATGCACATGAAATTAACTGAAATTCAGATTTGGTGAAATGTTAATTTGGAAGAAATGAAATTAATTGGAATTAAGTGAAATTCAAATTTGGGAGAAATGAGATGAAATTAGATGAAATTAATTGGAATTAGAATTTGGGAGATTGGAGGAATAAGTTAATTTATTTAAATAATTTAAATAAAATTATTTAAACTTAGGAAATAGAATTAATTAAATAATAGAGATTATTTAACTAAGGAAAAGGTTGTAATTAATTAAATAATTAATATTTAATTAATAATTGAGATAGGGTTACTGATTAAAATGATTTGAGAGTAGAAATAGAATAATTAGAAGCGTTGAAGGGCGACAATTAGAAGAAATAGTTAGTTTAATCAAATAATTAAAGAATTACTTAATTAAATAGACGAATAATTAGTGTAGAATTAATGAGATATTTTTAGGTGTCTACATTTGCCCCTCTTTGAGATAATGTTGAAATAACGTTGTTTCAAAGAAAACAATTTTGTTTTGCCCCAGTATGCCCCAGTGATGCTTAGAGTATAATGCCCCCTCAAGAGATTGTGCATTGATGACATGAACGATCTCTTGGAAGAAGAAGGATATTAGATGAAAGATGGAAAATGGTTAATTTGATGTCAGGAATGAGTTTGATTGGAGAAAAGAAATGGTTAGAATGATTTGTAGATAAGATTGATAGGATTGGATTGATAAGGATAAAGTCCGGTTTCAGGAAGGACACATCCTGTATAAGACAAAAATGATCAAAATGTCTGGTTTTAGGAAGGATACATCCTATATAAGATTGATATGTCTGGTTTTAGGAAGGTCTAATCCTGTATAAGACAAAGATAGATATCAAAACATCTAGTTTCAAGAAGGATACATCATGTATAAGACAAATGATAGATCAAAACGTCTGGTTTCAGGAAGGATACATCCTGTATAAGACGAAGATAGATAAAAATTGGATGAATGAAAAAATATGATGAAGGTGAGGAATAATTGATCAGATAGAATAGTTGTTATGAGAAAATGATAGAATTATAGATGAAAAGATTGAAATTAATTGATGAGAGAGATCATGTTAGATGAAAGAATGATTGGAAAGAATGATCAAGTAGAAAAATGCTTGATGAGAGAATGATATGAAGAGATAATCAGCATGATGAAATTAGAAAAATGAAATGATATGATTGTTACGATGAATAGGTTCTTGTCTTTATTCATAGTGCAATACATTTTCATCATTGAGCCTTATTATGTAACAATGAAGCTTTGTACACCAGGGTATAAGGAACTAAGATGTAAATATATCTCATTGCAAAGAAACAAACACATAGCAGACAAGGAATGAACCCTCCATTTTGGGAATTACGCCAGGGGTTAAGGTATGTGTGGAATTCACAAGTTGAATGCTCCTATCACAGACACCCACTAGAGCAATTGCCCTAGAACTTCATTGGTTCAAACCACAAACAACAAACAAAGAAAAGGATCATGCCCATCACGGCTCCTCTAGTCACTTTTTGGACATCCTTGAGTAGCTAAAAGCAATGATCTTCACCAATTGATAAAAGATAAAACCAACTAGAACAAAATGCAATAGCCATACTGATTTGTGTCTTCGTGTGATTGCTTGATGTGATTTTGATAATGTCTGGTTTCAAAAGTTTTGGAGCCCGTATAAGACCAATTTGTCTGGTTTTGATTGTACCGATTTTGTTTAAGACAAGATGTTGATCATGTTGATAGTTTGATAGTGATTCGATAGTTTAGACATTTGATCAGGTTGATTGCACACGTGTTGACAGGATAGTTGTATCCTTTGTTTAACTTCGTGTTAAGTGTTTGATGGATAGCTGCTAGGATATTTGATTATTGAGAGACATGTTATTGCTAGTTTTTTATGTTTTCTAGATTTTTTAGTTTGATTTTTGATTTTTTTTTTAATTTTTTTAATTTTTGATGTTTTTGTTTGATTTTGAAAAAAAAATTGATGTTTTGGGATTTTGATATTTTTGAATGTTTTTGTTTGATTTTGAGTTTTTAATTGTTTTTGGATTTTGATGCAACATGACCTGCCATTAATTGATAAAGATAAGACTAACTTGGACAAAATCCAACAATCATACTGATCTATGTCATTGTTTTGATTTGTGTGATCATTGATAGGAATGCCTGGTTTCAAAGAGTGAGTACCCCATGTAAGACCGATCTGTCTAGTTTTGAGTATACCCTTCCTTGTATAAGACATGTTGATGTTTGATAGAGTTTGATTGATTAACAAGACATGTGATTAGTTTGATTGTAGACTTTGAGAGTTTTCTTCTTGTTGATTTGATTTGATGGATGGGCCATGCTTTCTTGCTTTGATTTTTTTTTTTTTTTTCATGACATTTTGTGATTTTTTTTTTTTTGATTGATTTTTTCAGGACTTTATATGATTTTTAGAATTTTTTCAGTTATGCCCCCAAGTATGCAGACCTATGATGATAACACGATGATGCATGCTGCGATGGAGACAATGAATTCTTGATATAAGCTATGCTAATGCAGTACGCATGACAAAAATGCAGTTCCTATTTGAACAATGATGCGTGTGTGTGTCTTTCATTCTGAAATGCACTAATATGATTAAAGATGTGAAACATTTCAAAAATGGGAGTTAAATATGTTCTTAAAAGACTTAGACCATCCAACCTAACACACTATGTAACCAATATTGATGAATGGAGGCATTGATCTTATTTTACCCATGTGTGCAATTTGATTCATTCTGACTCTTATAACCGTCAAAGACCCTTGGAATCCTATGTGGCTAGCTACCTAGGTTATTCTGACTTCAAAAGCATCCTGGATAGAGCCTCGCTGCTAGCAAGGTTTTAGGGATCCAACGAGGTTATGCACTGTAATCTCTCAAATATTACTCCATTGCCAACATGCGTCCATAGCCCTGATGGAGATACTTGTATGTTCCCATAGTAAATCTTTTTGTTGCACTTGTATACATGATATTTCAGTTATTTTCTCTTTTGCCTTGAGATGGATATTGACATAACACTTTTTTCTTTTATTTGCCTTGACTTGTAAGTAATGAAACCTACTTGGGTATGACAATTACAACAACATTGAAGTAGAATATTGGATTTTTCACTAGCCACAGGACCAACTAGGTATCTATAATGACTTAGAGCTTTTGATTAATGTGTGAGATATAGCAATTGATAGATTTTGGGTAACAATACTTGATAGTGAAACTTCTAACCAACCAAGGATAAAGCTTAATCACAATGTGACATTTAAGATGAATGACTAAAGGCCTTCTAAAGACTTCATGAACAAGTATCTAGGAAATGAGACAACCTTCATTCCTTTTAGTGTAGACAGGTGAATAACTCAGACAATCATCATGTTTTTATTGATGCAACTATATGAGAAAGCAATAATGATATGCAGCTATATGTTGTGCAATGGTGATATGTAAGCAACTATGATGCACTCTGAAATGGAGATATGCAATGCAGTAAAGAAAGATGCAAATCTAGGACTAAAAATTGAAATGAACCCACCCTTACATGTAATATGTTTTTAGGTGCATGTTATTATTGAGTTGGTATGAAATTTGTGTAGATAATTCATTGGTCTTTGTTTGTAGAGTTGGATGAACCTGTCTTTTTCAATAGGATAGTCAGCTAGGAGTCTTTCATGTACAATTTATGCTATAGCCTCCTTATTTCAAACCAATTCAGTTGTGGTAAATCTTCTTGTCCCCAGTCTTTCAAGTGTGGGTGCATGAGGAAAATAGATTTTGGTTTTGAAGTTGTGATATAAGCGGGTGTTATGCATGTTTTTATTGATGCACTTGAAGAGTATGATGAAGCCAACCAAGTGTTGATCTCATTAGTTGGTGTTATGCTTTATTCTGTCACGACATTGACATTTGATGATGGTGCACACACCATTGTTGACAAGTTGTCTTGTGTAGTATGATCTGGATTGTTGATTTTATTGATAAAAGGTTCATGAACAACTTGTGTATTGGAATCATGAGAGAGACTAGGAGAAATGATAATGGGATCTTGTTTAGGAGGTGGATGTTGGATGGTACTTGAAATAACATCTTTCTCTTGTGAAACAAGGGTGTTATTATGAGTGGAATAAAAAAGAATGAGGGGATCATCATAAGATTCTTGATAGGTGGAGTCTTCATAAAAAAATGGGTAGGATGAAAGTGTTTGTTCTTGATCTTGGTTTATTTTATGACTGATTTCTTCTGATTTTGTATTGTTCTCCTAGCATGGGGAAGGAGTTTGGATATTCATGGTAGATTCTTGGAAGGTTTCAACCTTTTGACTTGATGAGGAAGGATCTTGAACGAGACTCTCTAAATCATGACTTGGATTAGATTGTATTTGTGCTATGGATAGCCCTTGGGAGATTGTGTTATTGGATAGAGATGACATGGATTGGTCTTGTGTGACTTTAGGGGATGATGAAATGGTGGATAGAATGGTTGATTTGGACTTTGGTTGAAAGGGATTTGGTTTTTGTTGAAAGGAGTATGATTTTGGGTGAAAGAGGTTTGATTTTGGTTGAATGAATTTTGATTTGGATTTTGGTTGAAAGGGGTTTGATTTTGGTTGAAAGAGGTTTGAATGTTGGGTTGGTGTGAATTTTAATTTGGACTTTGATTGAATGGGGTTTGAGTTTGGTTGAAAGAGGTACTTTGAGTGTTGGGTTGGTGTGAATTTTGATTTGGACTTTGGTTGAAAGGGGTTTGAATGTTGGGTTGATATGATTGGTATGATAGATATGTTGGGTTGAAAGAAGGTTGACATGACTCTAATGTTGGTTGAACTAAGGTAGGCTTGATTTTGTTGAAGAATGAAGGTTGGCATGTTTGAATGGTCTCACAAGAAGAAGAAGGTTGGCCTGATAATGATTCCCTGGTGGGTATCGCCTCCCTCATCATATTTTCTAACCAGCCCCTATGGTTGCTAGGACTAGTCATGTCTCTCATTTGTTGTTGCAAAGTATTGATTTGTTAAGCTAATATTTCTATGGATGGTGATGGAATAGGTATGAAAGAGATGAATTCTTCACCTTCCCTACAAAATGCATAACGGCAATCCATGATGTTTTTTTGATTGGTTTGAACCTAAGATCACAACATGTAAGATGTTTTCTTCATTTCTAGAATGTTGCAAAAGTTTGATTTGATGTTAATGTTGACAAACTTGTTTGTTGCAGGGTTTTGATCTTGTTGATATTAAAACTTGACTTTGTTGAGGGATTTGATCTTGTTGATGTTTTTGACAAAACTTTGGTTGAGATTCCACTTTGTTTTTGGCATTTTCTAAGATGTTTGAACTTGGTGAAATGTAGCAAAGGACACAACAAACACATAAAAAAGAATAAAACCATGAAAAGAATACTTGTTTAAGGAACTTTTTTCAAATTCCCATGAATGTTGGAGTCTTTTTCAAGACTCCATTTTGTTTTCGTTGTATTTGGGCAATTCAATATCACATCAAACAGACTCTCCTAAGGTCAAAAGGTCACAAGTATTATCACAACCCACATCTTGATACTCCGTTAGCTCAAAAAACCCTATCATACCCTAAGGTGTGCCCCTTTTTTGCCTTTTTCCAAAAATTAGACCAAAGAAGATTGTTCCTCAATTGGCCCGTTATCCTAGGAGATATATGGTGAGTGTCTTGGGAGTAGATTGTTCCCCACCCTTGCATTGTGATAATTCAAGTGTCTGGTTACTGATTTAGTTGGGCTTCTAATTTCTATTGTGTTTAGATAGGGTTCCATTTGAGTGGTCACAATCAACAACGTTTTACACTCCGTTGAGGGAGTTCTCTCAGTCTGTAGAGGTTATGCTCTACAGATTTTAACGTATCCTATAGGCATTGAGGGAGGCATAACGTCGTTGTGACAACATGTAACACTCGTTGCATATGATTTTTATCACATACACATTTATTTATAGTGGCTTGGATTACTTGGCTTTAGCCATTGCCACTTAAGTTGTTCCCCTCTCACTGGCCTTAATGGCGCCCTAAGGGCAACTCGAGAGGACAGGCCTTCTAAAGGATTTAATTTCAAGAAATAAATGAAAGCATGAAAGAAGAGAGTCTGGTTTTCTGATCACCCATTGAAGGGGAGAGCATAATACCTATCCCTTCAAAGACACAAAAAACAAAATTTCCTTTTATCCTTCCATTGCAATGATTTTCCATTCCAAGTGGAGATGTTGCTCGACACAGACATGGTGTTCATTTTTAACGTTCATAGCAATTTGTAAAAGAACAAGAAAGAATTTGATTTTGTTCTTTTTAAAAGAACCAAAAGAAGTTCTCTACTCTAACCCTGCAGATAAAATAACGTTAGTAGACACATGGTGGGCTATCCAGCCTAATTTCCTTCCTTTGGTTACAAAAAATCTGCTTCTGTGTTTATCAATGACCTGTTATAAAACAAAACACTAAAAGACTAGAATTTAAGAAAAATGAAAGAATAGAGAGGTTTTTGTTTTTTTACATCAGGGACTTGCTAAAAATTGAAACTACAAAAAAAAGAAACTTTTCAGAAATGAGAACCTACCAAAAATGGAAAATTTCCAAAAATGGAAACCTACCAAAAAAAACCTGCAAAATGGAAACTTTCTAGAAATAGAAACCTTCCAAAAATGGAAACCTTCCAAAAATGGAAACTTTTTAGAAATGGAAACCTGCAAAAAATGGAAACTTTCTAGAAGTGGAAACCTGCCAAAAATGGAAACTTTCCATAAATGAAAACTTGCCAAAAATGAAAACTTTCCAAAAACGCTAACCTGCCAAAAATGGAAACTTTCCAGAAATGAAAACCTACAAAAAAATGGAAACCTGTCAAAAATGGAAACTTTCCATAAATGGAAACCTGCCAAAAATAGAAACTTTCCAAAAACGAAAACCTGCAAAAAATGGAAACTTTCTAGAAACAAAAACTTGCCAAAAATGGAAACCTGGAAAAATGGAAACTTTCTAGAAATGGAAACCTGCCAAAAACGGAAACCTGCCAAAAATGAAAACTTTCCAAAAATGGAAACCTACGAGCATACACAAAATTTTAAATTGCTATTAGTTCATGTCGGGTTCACCAAATGTTTCATGCTTAAAAATCATTAATGCAAAAATAGGAAATAAGGACAAATCACCAAATCCTTAACTATCAAAGCAATTTCAAACATAAACCAATAGAAATTAACACAAGATAAGAATAAAAATAAATGAAGCTCCCTCATCCTACATCTCGAGATAAGGGACTACATACCATATCTAATGCACGTGTCTAGGTGTTAGACTATTTCATTACTGCCTCCTTTCTTCTTTTGGCCAAGGTCTCCAACAACTTCACAGTTAGTTTATTAGTAATAGAATTAACATGCTTGTTGAAAGTGATTAAGTATTGGATGATGGCCTTCTCTATTGTCACCTTGTCTACCAAAGGGGCATCCTTATACAATCTTGCAGTCATCTCCAAAGACTCATGTTGACAGATAGCATTAACCAAACCGTTGAGATTAAGAAGTTGATGATCAATATCAATCAGAGAGGTGCCTGACTTCTTCTTTCCCTTTACCTTTTCCTTCTTCATGTTTTCTATTTTCTTTTCTTTCATATTTTATACCTCCTTCTCCTTCTTCTTCTTAGCAGGGGTCTCTATCGATGAGACCTATGTTCTCCTTTTTTGGGTGAGAGGGATAGTACCCTCTTCATTCTCATCCTCCTCCTCTTCATCTCCTATCCTTTTTTGATCCTCTTCATAATGTTGTTGTTGCCCAATTCCTCAACAATTGTCTCCATATTAGATTTCTCCCTTGTGACCTTTTGTTTTGTCCTTTGGTCCTTCTTTTCACTTGATGTAACTCTCACATGAGTTCTAAAGGAACCAATCTTCACCAAAGGATAAGCAAATGTAAATCTTGTTTTTCTCTAATCTTGTTTATCAAAAGCCTTAGATATCGGGGGTACGTTAATCTTCTTATACAAATTCTCCATTCTCTTAGCATGACTTTTCTTAGATTTCTTCTAGATCATCCTATTTAGGATTTCAACTATGGTTCCAAATATTTCTACCTTACGATCTACTGGCTAATGCAACAATGTCTCAATGTTCTTCTCAACATAATCTTCAAATATCTCATATGGAATTTTTGACAACCAAGAAATCCTTGGCTCTATAAATTCTATGTAAAAATGATCCTTGTTGACCAGAAAAGTGATTTCATTTTTGTACTTCTATACCAATCGCTAGGGATTCTCTCTTTCTTGCATATCATCTTGAAAGTTTTTGAACCATCCAGAGTATTAGGTGTTGTATGCCTCTGTGTCCTTATTGAAAATTTAAATATGTTATTTTATCTACAATGATATAGGGGAAAAGTTGTTCCAAACTTTACTCCTAACTCCTAGAAGTTCATTCTTGAACATAAATGCTAAATAAATTATCAATGATTCATACTTGAATGAATATTTGGTGTTCTTCATCATCTCTAGATTACCCAATAGTTGTTATCTTAGAAGCTCACAGTGGTCAAACTGATGGTATGATGAAAGAATAAGGATTCGGTCAACTACTGAGAGGGGGGGTGAATTAGTAGATAGAAAAACTGATATAAAATTTCACCAATCTCAGAATCAACCTCTCAAAGCAAACTATAAACTAACAAGTTAAACCACTGAACTACGAATGCAATATCATTGTCAAGATAAACCGGTTGACTATTACAAAAGATTAACAGTAAACAACTTGAAAATCACAAACATCCAAATACTTTACTGACATAAGTAAAACCTCATTTTAGATTGCTGTCGGTTAACATAACATATCAAAAGTGGATTAAGTAGTTAAGAAATTCAACCATAGTAATCATAACCAAAAAAACATTCACCACTTGACACAATATTTTTGATATGGAAACCAAAATGGGAAAAACCACGGTAAGATGGGACTCACAAGTTAACTATCTGAACTCTTGTGAAGTTCACCCTGTTAGGAGCCAAGCCTGTTAAAGCTTTTACAAAAAGTCCTGTTAAGAACAGCTCCTGTTAGGGACCACCCAGTTAAGGGATTGACTATAATGCCCTATTAGAAGCAATACCCTATGAGGAGTAACCTTGGTAGAGGATTTGAAATCCAAACTAATGGACCACTTGGTTGGAGGATTTTAATAACACTAAGCTTGTTAGAGCTTACCCGATTAGGGGATTTTACTGTTGTAATTGTTAGAAAACAATAGGGGTTTGTTGATATGTTTTAATAGCACTACACTTGCTTGTTCATATCCTTTTCATGCTCCTATCTGCCTTTACACAAACTGCAGATACATCATCCAGTTTGGCAACCACACACTCAACTAGAAATTTCCCAACTCTGAAATAAAACAACTCATTGACCTTATAAACAAATCAACAGGTTAGTAACACAACCAAAACCTAATTCTCTCATAGAGATTACAAACAAATTGGTCCAAGTATGACCTTGGATTACATAAAAATCTCTGCACATCATTCAAGATAACCTCAACCGCTCCTTAATCACCGCTTCATTGAACTCAGTAACTCATCACATGGTTTGTATTACATGCAATATACTTTCTCATTCCCAAGATAAAAAACCATTATCTCAACGTGCCAAAAACACTTTGAAACTCTTCTCATCCAATATGCATACATGTCATAATCATTACCGCTCATCATCATATCATAAACCAATACAACCAGTTCACCAAACTTAATTGGTTAGGGTTTATCAAATCAACAGGTAGGGTTTACCGGTTCAACTCTCCATTACTTAGCAATACTAGCTCACTCCACAAACTCACCTACTGGTTATAGTTCCCTTCACTAGCTCTTCCTATTGGTTACAAAATAATATTATAACAACATCATTACTAGTTAATTGACATCAATGACAACATAACATTTCATTAATGCAATCTTCATGCAAATGCCAACAATCTCCCCCTTTGGCATTGACGACAATACAAATATCAATACCATTGATTGCTATGATTGTGAATAGGAATCTTGGTTTACATTTTACCATGTACTCTCCTTGTCTTCAGCTGGTAGTTGGTTGTAGATCTTCTCTCTGTCAATCATACAATTCTTCTTCCCCAATAATCACATAGTTCTTCTCCCCCTTTGACAACAATGCCAAAGTGAAAGAAACATGCAATATCAAACTTCACTATTCAACATCAACAACCTGCAACTTGATGCTCCCCCTGTGGAATAAATCCACTTCTACATCAATCCTATTGTAAAATTCTACAAGTAGCTCTAGGATTGATGTACTCTACATCATGCTGAATTCACCTCATGAAGGGGTACAACCACTAGCTGAATTCTAAGATACTCAAAAGTAGTCTTAGGCCGAGGTTTAGTAAAGATATCTGCAAGTGGCTCCTTGGTAGAAACATGCTCCAATATCACATCTTTTCTTTGCACTTTTTCCCTTAAGAAATGATACTTCAATTCAATATGCTTGGTTCGTGCATGCAAAACAGGGTTCTTGGAAATATTTATGGCACTAGTATTGTCGCATAAGATCTTTGCAGGTTCTGTAAACTTCATCTTGAAACCTTCTAGAATGTGCCTCATCCAGATAGCCTGGGTACAATTCATATAAGCTGCAATATACTCAGCTTCAGTAGTAGACTGTGATATACAACTTTGCTTCTTGCTACTCCATGAAACAAGTCTTCCTCCAAGAAAGAATGCTCCACCAGTTGTGTTTTTCCTATCATCAACATTACCTGCCCAGTTTGCATCTGTATACACCTTCAAGTCAAAGTTACCTTCATATGGATACCATAATCCATAGTCAATAGTACCTTTCAAATATTTTGTATATCCTCTTGGTTTCTATCAGATGTGTTTCCTTTGGATTCTTCTGAAATCTAGCAACTAGACCAAGCATGAGCTATATCTGGTCTGTTGTGAACAATATAGTGCAATTTCCTAATCATTGACCTGTACTCCTTTTCATCAACAGATGTAGCTTCATCTTCCTTAGACAATTTACATTGTGTAACCATTTGTGTCCCAACTGGTTTACAGTCACTCATACCAAATGTCTTTAATACCTCTTTCACATACTTAGACTATGTGATGAAAATACCACTCTTCATTTACTGAATTTGCAAGCCTATGAAATTTTTTGTGTCTCCAACTAGAGACATTTAAAACTCACTTTTCATTTCATTTGCCAAGTCATTACTCATGTCATCACTACCTCTAAATATGATATCATCTACAAACACTTCACTAACCAGTATCTTATCTCCTTCAGATTTGAGATATATGTTGTTGTCTTCACTAGTTCTCTGAAAACCTATCTTCAGTAGGTGTGAATGAAGCCTTTCATACCATGCTCTCGGTTCTTGCTTTAATCCATATAGTGCCTTGTGCAACTTACATACCATGTCTTTTTCATCAGTCAAAGCATAACCATCCGGATGCTCAATGTATACTTCTTCTTCCAGTATTCCATTCAAAAATGTTGACTTCACATCCATCTGATATACTTTGAATCCCTTATGTGCTGCAAATGCAAGTAAAGTTCTGACACCTTCTAGTCTAGCAACTAGTGCAAAATTCTCACCATAATCTTCTCCTTCTTGTGCATAACCTTTGCAAACTAATCTAGCTTTGTTTCAGACTACTATACCATCTTCATTCAATTTGTTCTTGAATACCCACTTAGTACCTATCACATTTTTATTCATCGGTCTGGGTACTAGGGTTCATGTGTTGTTCCTCTCAATTTGATCAAGCTCCTCCTCCATAGCTTTAATCCAATGATCATCTCCAAATGCTTCCTTAGTAGTTCTAGGCTCAATAGTGGAGATCATGCAAGAATTCTCTCTAATTCTTCTTTTGGTTAACACTCCAACATCCTTATCTCCAATAATCTGGTCAGGATTGTGATTGAGTCTCACATACCTTATAATAACATGATCATTATCTTCAGGTTCTTTTTCTTCATTATCATCATCTTCTTCTGAATCTACCTGTTTCGGTTGAACTGGTACAACAACATTCACATTACCAGTTTCAGGTTTCATAGGTTTTGGTTCCAAAAACAAAATGCAAGGACCTTCATCCTTTTTCTCCACACTGGTTTCCCCGGAGACTTCAGGATACTCATCCACTCGAACATCAACACTCTCAATGATTCTCCGTGTCCATTTGTTGTAACCTTTGTAGGCCTTACTCTTGGTGGAATAACCAAGAAATATACCTTCATCACTTTTAGCCTCAAAATTACTAACATAGTCACCTCTCTTAATAAAACATTTTCTGCCAAATGTCTTTAAATAACTAACATTTGGTGATCTACCATACCAGTATTCATAAGGAGTCTTATTCTTACCTCTTTTTACCAAAATCTGGTTCATAGTGTAGACAATTGTGCTGACAACTTCTCTCCATAAATTTTTTGCTACACCTCCTTGTATCAACATCGTCCTAGTAGCTTCAACAACTAACTGATTATTCCTCTCTACAATACCATTCTACTATGGTGTCCTCGGTGCAGAAAGCTGTCATTTGATACCATTTTATTCACAATATCTAGTGAATTCCTCAGAAGTAAATTCACTGCCTTGATCAGTCCTCAAACGATTTATCTTCTTACCACTCTCCTTTTCAGCTAAGGCCCTGAATGGCTTGAACTTACTAAATGCTTATGTTTTATCCTTCATGAATGTGACACTGTTGGGTGAATATTTTGTCACTAGCGTACCAATGACAAAATATATGATTCACACATAGCTATGTTGAGAAATTAATCTCTCGTATCATCAAGGGGAGGTTCCCTTTGAAATCTCTTCTCTAATTAATAAGAAATTTAAATATGTGGGTAAGTGTTGGGCATATAACTCTCTTTTTTTAGAGTTAATGTATTCTCCCTTCACTTTGTTACAATTTCCCTATCACTTTGATACTTTAAGGAAATTAACGAATTTATCCAACAAACTATATCAAGATTTTATAAACAAGAAGCACAAAGTCTTTCTCGAATATAACACCAACTAAACTAATTATCACAATGAAAAGGAACTCAACTTGTAGCTCAAAGTCTTCAAGTATAATTCCTTAAACCTAAAAACTACAAGCAATAGTAGCAATACAAAGCCTACTACTAATTACTAAACAATAGAAAATTTCTCAAACATTAAAGGAGCACAAAGTCTACTTTCATAATTTAAGAGCTCTTTAATCCGCTTAACAATACTTTCTATATCAAGAAATTCAAGAGATATATAAGTCATGAACTTAAGAACATTAACTCATATAAGCAATTCTTTTTAAACACAACACAAAGTTTGGGATCAAATAAATTGATTTCTTTATTTGCTTGATCAAATTCTCACAACAAAGCTCAAAGTCTTAGTTGAGGCAAAAATTTAGCAGAGTTTTGCTTAGCATTATCCAAGATAAAAATATACAAATGAGGGTCCCCCTTATCTATAAGAAAATTGGAGAAAAATATGGGCACGGTTGACTAATTCAACTGCACAGTCCCAATTGACTACAACTACAATAGAAAGAAAATATGCAGCTGCGAGAAAACTTGCAACATCTAATAATGTAACTACATGGAAAGAAAATGTCAAAAAGGGGCACTTTATTCATTTTTCTCCTCCTCATTTGATTTGTGGAATTCCTTGAACCTAGTCAGGATGGCCTCCATCTCTGCTTGGTTCAACATCTGGGTAGAATCTATGATCACACGAACACGGGAGATGGTATCCTCAGCCTCTACAAATTTCTTTTTCCCGTCCTTTAGCATGGATGCGAGGACCTCAAAACTGACTTGAATTTCCAGTAACTTATCAAATGCATCAAGTGAGAAGTCCTGTCCAGTGCAGTGATCCATTAAGGACATAAATTCCTGTGTGATGGCATCACTAGTAACAAGATTCTGATTGTCATCATATAGATAACAAGGAAGGTTAGCAATCCTGGTAGAAATGAAATGAATCTCATCATCACCTTCCTTTCATTCTCGATCCAGCTTTGCTATCATCAATTTTATTGTCTCTTTCTTGTAAGACAGTAGCGACACGATTTGGATATATTTTTCTCTTGAAGGAACCACTTTATTTTCAACGAGGACGTCTATTCTGAAGTCCTCCATTTTGCTCCAAAGTGTTGTACTTTTTTCCATATTTTCAATCTCCTGAGATAGTGAAGTTTTAACACTTTGCATCTGACTTTGGATCACTTCAAAATCTGTCAACAACCCAACTGTTGAACTTAGGAGATGAGACCCTTTTGACTTCAGTTGTGCTATCCACTCGTCCACCACTCAACCCTTGGCTCCTACCTGTTCAATTTTATTGAGAGCTTCAACGTCTATTGAGGATCCTATGGGCTCAACTTCCTGAGAGGATTGGGTAACTTTCAGAAGAACATTAGTCAATTGTTCACATTTCTATTTTAATTCATTCTTCTCATCCCTCTCTTGGTCAAGTCTTTGTATCAAAGAGTTTAAATCCATCTGAGAATCTAGCTTAACACTTTCATGCATCTCCTGTCCAAGCTCTATAGTCTGCATGATGTAATGCTCAGGTTGTATATCATCCTTATTCTTATATGATGATGACACCGTGACCTCAGCATACTTCCTTTTAGAGGTTGGATCTACTAACACCCGAGAAACAGTCTTTGGCTTCTTTATTCCTTTGGGCCTTGGAGGAACCAATTGCTCAAAGTGAAACTCATCAGGCAAAATCACCTGTTTCTTCCAATTAGATGCTACTACCTCCATCCAAGGTGGTAATTCAGGATTAGCCAGTGGGGTAGTAGCTTCTTGTTGAGTGTCACTTGGTATTTCAAGAGCATGTAGTTGTAACAACTTGAGTGGTAACTAGAGGTGGAATTTCTATTATAACTGTCATAGTAGAAATAACTTTAGTGCTTACCTGAGATGGAATATTTGTTATGACCACTGTAGAAGGAAAGGTCATAATTTGCTGTTCCACTAATGCTTGCTCCATAGCTTCTAGAAACTCCAATATTGAAGATTCAATAGTGGTTGAAGGAATATCATCAAGGCTGGAAAAGTTGGATTGTGCGAAGAATTTTTGAGCAGTCTCTGATTGAGTCATGCCCATACCTAGGTCCTCATCATTGAATTCCTCTTCCTCTTGATTAGAATCATAATAGATGGAATGAATAATCACTTGTGAATGAGTTGGTGCTTGTGTAGTGGCTAGAACATTAACTTCACCAAGATGTGACGTTTCTTCAACTTGTGTTTCCTCTTGTTGAGGAATTTCACCTTCTTCCACCTCTTTCTCTTTTCTAGTATCTCCAACACTCTGTTCTTCTGGCTCCTTCATAACTATCTCATGTGCTGCTAAGGATGTGTAAAGCGGAAAATCAAACCCTAGGTGTTCTCCCCCACTCCAAGGAGAAAGGGGGTCACTAGGATTGACGGTTTTCACTTAGGAGGGACTTTACATTCAAAAGAGGGGTTGAAACCCACAAGATCCAATCCCACACAATGCAAGATTGGATTCTAAATTATTTTCAAGGGTTGTGACAGCAAGGCTACCCTCTTTTGTAAAGATTGTAGATAGAAACATTGAACTAGGAATGCATGTAGAAGCAAGAAATATTCGCTTATAAACTAAGATAGGAATATAGGATGAAGCTATGGACATGGAATTAGCAGTAAAATATCGAGACGGCGCTGTCTTGCAAATTTGAGTGAAAGTTGATGGGACAATGGTGCCCGGCGTGCACACGGTCCTCCGAAAAATCTGCGAAACGAAGGGGGATCTGTTCATCTCTACACAAGGATTCCAGATCTTCAATTATAGCTGCGTACCTGCAACCTACACATAGAAAAGTGGAGACGATTGGGGGGTTAGGGATTAGGGGTTTGCCCTTAGGTCAAACCCCAATTTTGGAATTAACCAAAAAATGAGAAATGCTGTAAATGTAAATGTTTGTAATGTAAACAAGTACTGATACCTTGTTGTAAGAATGTTTGTATTCTTACATGCGAAGGTGTAATGTTGTTGTATGTTGTATGTTGTATGTGATCTCCTCTTCAATGGTTGAATCCTTGTCTTGAATGCAACACCTAGCCTTGAATGGAGACTTAGAATGATCAATTGCTTGAAGGAATGCTTGAATGCTTGAATGCTTGAATGTTTGAATATTGTTTCCGCCCTTTTTCCATCTTACCAAAATGGGAGAGGAAATGTAGTTTATATACTTGTCAATTAGGGTTGATAGACTGATTTTTCCGACCTTGGGCCGACCAGGAAACATTATTTTCCAATTTGCAAACATAAAGACCCGAGACCCAAAAGAGACCGGGCCCAAAAATAGGGCCAGGGACCAGGGCGCTGGGTGCCATGGTCCTGGGGGACCAGGGCACTGGGCACCATGGTCCCACCTCCAGGGACAACAGGGTGCAAGGAGGATCAGGCCAGGGTGCTGAAAAATACAGTTTTTGATGTCATGGACAAGTTTCGGGGTCTCCATTTAGGTTCAGTGTTGCGTCGCCATTGTGAAGACCCAAATGCGGTCGAAATTGCAAGTGTCGCAATTTTAGGATGCTACATTTAGCCCCCACTTTAGCGGGAGTATAAGCGTATGCCCATACTTCCGGTAAAGTACAAGGAAACAACATTGAAAGACTTTCACCACATCAAGAAGGCAAGATACACCAGGCCCCCAGTGGACTAAGGATCTTACGACTTCGATTGATGAAGTAAAAGGGAAGATCACGAGGGAGAACCATGACTGTCAGTAGTAAGGTTCCCTCACTATGAGTCATGCAAGAAAGATATCAAAATTTTTCAAGGCAAAGCTAAATTTGTCAAGAAATTTTCACGTATCTTGAAGAGATATGAACTGGGTGTAAGCCCCCCTACGTTAAAGCGATCGTACATGCCTCATCGGGGGTGATTTATTTAAGGTAGTGATACACATAAGGAATGAGAAGGGAAAGGAGCACGTTATCACAAAGATTTAGCCCCCAAGTGTGAGATAAACCCAAGGATAATAGATACAAAACACAAAGCACAAGGTGACTTCGCTTTCCTTGGGGTCAGTATGTTGCATGATAATTCATGTATATCATATGTATGTATGCATAATTGTTCTTCATTCCCCAATCAAGGAAGGTCACCTAGAAGAAGGAAACACATGTGTCTTTTGAGTCAACATGAGAGAGACCAAAAGAGGTCGCAATGCTTTGCATCATCCTCAAGTAGACAACACTAAGGACAACAAATAGAAGAATGAGAATAACACATAGAAGAAGTAACAAAAGAGAGGAGGAGAGAATCTGCTATGCTAATGAAACTAGTCTAGCACGTCATCTACCCCCCGATCTTGCTGATCAATGTTTCGGGAAGGCAGGGAACACGCTAGAGGAGGAACATCCAACACAGCAGATGGAGCTATCACAAGATCCAAACAAGGGCTATGTTCATGTTCCAAGCCACGTTGTTCTTGTCTAGGAGCTAGGATAAGTGCTTTAGAAAATTCGTTAGATAAATGGTTATCAACATCAACAAGTTCATATTCACTATCAGAAGCAAGAGAAGTAACATTTTCATCTATATCATCATCAAGATTTATAAAAATAGGATCTTTAACTCGCACAGGATCAAGACCATCATGTATCTTATGTTTGGGAGATTTTGGAGAAAATGGAATAATGCTTGTTGAAGGTGTTTTTGGGGATTGTAAAGTTTGAGAAGCAGCTGCCTGAGCTCTAAGACAACGCTTTCGTTGGCGTTCACGTGCAGAACGATTTCGTCTAGTCTTAGTAGGAAGTTGAGAAGATTGAGGAGGAGGAATGTTCTCATCCTTATCACTTGGGTGTTTAGGTTGTGGTCTCTTAGGTTGAATAATAGGAGAAGAAGAAGGTCTTTTCTCTCTATAAAAAGAAGGAGGAGGAACTGCTCCATATAAAGGAAGAATATTTGGCTTAGGAAGGAGACCAAGTCCATCATGACGAGGAGGTATAGGTCTACTTTTAGGAAGTTTATTAGGCATAGACATAGTCACATCCATAGGGATGGGTTGGGAATCTTCTTGAGGAAAGACATTAGTTTTATCTTTCAAAGGAAGAACTTCCTTCTCAAGAATGATAGGAATATCAAGTTTGGGTGTTCTAGGTTCACTTAGAGATAAGATCATATGTTTTTTCCACTTTTGATAAGATTTGAAAAGATGATCACTTCGCGGAGGAAGAGATTGGAATTGTTTAGGCCAAAAATAATCAATAGGAACGCTAGAAGTTCTTTCAGCTGGTTTAAAGAGACTATGATTGACAGTAACAACTTCACCATTATGGGGAAATTTCAAACACTTGTGAATAGGAGAAGCGATAGCTTTCATGGAAGACAACCAAGGATAGCCTAGCTTCACATGAAATTGTTCGGACGATGGAATAATAGCAAAGTTCACACCAAGGGATTTGTTATGGACCTCAATAGGTAATGTAATAGAACCAATTGCAGGAGAAGAAAATGCATCAAATAATTTCACAACCACATTTGTTTCATCATAGATCACTTGATTCAATTGCAAAGTAAAAAGAAATTCTTCAGTAATGATATTAACCATGCAAGAAGTATCAATAAGCACTCCACGGCAAGGTGTATTCTTGACTTTTGCAACTATATATAAAGGACCATCAGGTGCCCTGATAGTTTCACTATAATCAAATGTGATGGAAGGTTCTTTAGGGATTTTCTGCTGCTCTACAAAGTTAATCACATTCGGAGTCATAGACACAAGATCATCAGGTGAGACAGAGGAATCATTAGTATCAACCGCATTAGAGGTATGAGAAGGTAACAGATCAGTAAAAATCTGAAGATTTTGGTTAGGAGGAGCTACAGATGTATTGCCTTTATCATTCACACCAGAAACAGAGATAGTATTATTATCAATCAAATCTTGAATTTTACCCTTTAAAGCAAAACATTTTTCAGTATCATGCCCAGGTTGATGATGAAATTGACAAAAAGATTTGTTATCAAAATAGGGTGAATTAATCTTTGTAGGATCTATTTGCCTTATAGGAGGAAGAGTAAGCACATTTTGTTCCAATAATTTATTCATAATACTATGCAATGATTCATTCAAAGGAGTAAACTTTCTTTCTTTCTTGAAAAACTTAGAAATAGGAGGCACACTTGATGCTGCATTCACATTGTTGTTGATGATGTTTTCATTGAATTTAACAGACTCTTTGTTTGGTTTAAACTTCCTAAATGGTTGTTGACTACTACCACCCTTATCACTCGGAGCCATAGGATGTGATTGTTCCATTTGACTCACAGTCAGTTGATAATTGTGAAGAGTTGCACACAACTGTTGGAAAGAAGTAAACTTAGAAAATAGAAGTTTATCTCGAATATCTTTTTGTAAATTAGAAATAAAGATTCTTTGAATATCATTGTCAGGCATTGGAAAAGAAATTTGAGCATGCAAATGCTTATATCTACCAATGAAATCAGTCACTTTTTCTTTAACACCTTGTTTACAATGCATTAAATCAATCAAAGTAACTTTAGGCCTTATATTGTTTTGAAATTGTTGAATGAAAGCATTTGCAAGTTGTTCAAAAGAAGTAATAGAATAAGAAGGCAACAAGCAATACCATTGTAGGGCTTTATCTCTTAATGTTCTAGTAAATAGTTTTGCAAGCAACCTTTGGTCATAAGCAAAATCAGTACATATTGTTTGAAAAGTCTTAACATGTGTTAGAGGATCACCCTTACCATTTGTAGCGTCCTAAAATTGTGACACTTGCAATTTCGACCGCATTTGGGTCTTCACGATGGCGACGCAACACTGAACCTGAATGGAGACCCTGAAACTTGCTCACGACATCAAAAACTGCATTTTTCCAGCACCCTGCCTAATCCCTCCTTGCACCTTGCTATCCCGGGAGGTGGGACCAGAGCGCCCAGCGCCCTGGTCCCCCAGGACCATGGCGCCCAGTGCCCTGGTCCCTGGCCCTATTTTGGGCCCGATCTCCTATGGGACTTCGGGTCTTTTTGTTTGCAAAATGGAAAATAACATTTCCTGGTCGGCCTAAGGTCGGGAAAAATCAGTCTATCAACCCTAATTGGCAAGTATATAAACTACATTTTCCTCTCCCATTTGGGAAGATAGATGGATGGAAAAAGGTGGAAATGATATTCAAGCATTCAAGCATTCCTTCAAGCAATTGATCATTCTAAGTCTCCATTCAAGGCTAAGTGTTGCATTCAAGACAAGGATTCAACCATTGAAGAGGAGATCACATACTACAACATACAACATACAACATACAACATACAACAACATCTATACCTTCGCATATAAGGATACAAACATCCTTACAACAAGGTATTAGTACTTGTTTTACATTACATTTACAGCATTTCTCATTTCTTGGTTAATTCCAAAACCAGGGTTTGACCTAAGGGCAAACCCCTAATCCCTAACCCCCCAATCGTCTTCGATTTTCTGTGTGTAGGTTGCAGGTACGTGGCTGAAATTGAAGATCTGGAATCCTTGTGCAGAGACGAACAGATCCCCCTTCATTTCGCGGATTTTTCGGAGGACCGTGTGCACGCCAGGCGCCATCGTCCTGTCAACTTTTGCTCAAATTTGTAGGACAGCGCCGTATCGACATTTTACTACTAATTCCAGGTCCGTAGCTTCATCCTGTATCCTTATCTTAGTTTATAAGTGAATCTTTCTCACTTTCTATGCATTCCTAGCTTGATCTTTCTATCCACAATCTTTACAAAAGAGGGTAGCCTTGCTGTCTTAACCCTTGAAACTCATCTAGAATCCAATCTTGCCTTGTGTGGGATTGGATCTTGTGGATTTCAACCCCTCTTTTGAATGTAAAGTCTCCTCTAAGTGAAAACCGTCAACCCTAGTGACCTCCCTTCTCTCTCCTTGGAGTTGGAAGATGGAAGAGCAACTAGGGTTCGATTTTTCCACTTTACATTTTGGTGAACCCGACGTGAACATCCTTTCTGATTATTCATGGTTAGATTTAAAAATTGGATTCCTTGATTACATTTCCATGTTTGATCTTTTGCAAAATTTTAGAGGTTAATTGCATAAAAACCCTAAATTTTCTTTTTAGTAATTGAGCTTGTGAAATGTTTAATTGTTAATGCTTGTTTCAGATCTGCCCTTCTATTACAAATTATCAATTCATATTTGTGCTTTAATTTTGAAAATTAAGTGGTTAAGTGTCAAAACCCTAATTTTTAAAACCCTCTTGATTCAGCCTTTGACTGATAATTTCACTGATCAAAACATCTCCAAATCGGCTGTAACTTTGGATTCCGCAACAAAATCACAATATCTTTCATCTCTGAAAATTTGGAAAAAAGTTGTGAGGACCGTGTGCACCCCGAGCGCCATTGTCCCCGACATTTTTTCCAAAATTTCGGGAGCTAGATCTTACGGTATTTTCCTGCTAAAATCCAGAATTTTGGCTGATTTTATCAATTATAACACTTTCAAAATTAATATCAAAGTTGGTCTTGTGGTTGCTTGGATCAAGGCTTCTAAACATTCAAAAATTGTCGAAACTGAAATTCATGTCAAAATTGTGTTTCTTACTATCCTAAATCTGAAAAGTGTGTTGGCATTCATTCAAAATTTCAGTGCTTTATTCAAATTCTTGCAATTTGTGACTTTTGAAATTAAGTGCTTAATTACAACAACTTTGATTTCCGCTTTCAAAATTGAATTTTGCGTGAAATTGAGTCAACTTTTAAATTTCAAAACTTGCATTGCTTTTGATATTCCCTCTAAAATCATAAAATTCAAAATTTCAGTTTCCCTCTCTTTTTCAAAATTCAAATTTTGCATTTTTCAACAATCTTGGTAGGGTTCAATTTTGAGATTGCAACTTTAATTTGGCCTGTCTACAGATCGTAAAATCACTCAATTTTTTCAGGTTAGCTATAAAATCATCATAACTTTCATCCCTAAAAATTTCAAAAAAATTTGCGAGGACCGTGTGCACTCCGTTCGCCACGGTCCCGGACATTTTTTCTGAAATTTCGGGAGATTGTCCTGATTGCATTTAACAGCTTAAATCTAGGAGATTGGCTGATTTTACTGAAATTTGCTACCTCTAAAATTCAAAATCTTCTCTCTCTCTTTAGTGCATGAGTTTTACAACAATAAGCCCTACTTACACTATTCCCGTTAGACGAAGCCTTAGAATTAAGCCTTTCCAAGGTTTAATTACTGAGGAGATGGAACCTAATTTGAATGGCCTTTTTAATGAGGACACAGGTAATTCCTCTAATCCTCCTAATGATGAAGAAGCTCTCCATGAGGTTTTTGAAGAACAACTTTCAAAATTGGATAACCAATTTGACGATTTTCGACAATGGATGTCTCAAGAATACCCCGATAGTCAAGCTCTTCCTTTACTTGAGGGTTTAAAACGTATGCTTCAAAGTGATAAGAATGGAATTGATATTTTGTGTGGTATTGCACACATTGTGGATTCGAATGTGATTCCTATGAAGAGTTGTGCTGAAAATTTGGGTTATACACAACCTCCTACACAAGTCAATCATTCTATTCCTTTGACAACTCCTATTGCTAGCGTACCTACCTTTACATCAAACATAATGACTACTTCTCCTATGATCACCAATCATGGGGGCAATCCTTCCTCTTCAATTAACCCTCTTCCTTCATTCAATCCGACTTCTTCATTCATTCCTTCAATGAGTGTTCCTATTACATCTCCACAAATGAACATGACGCAAGGGGGCAATTCATTTAACCATTCCATTCCTCCTTGTAGTGTTCCTCCTTTCCAATCCTCTCCTATGACTAATTATCATAATGTCCCGCCACCTTACTCTTTACCTTCTTTCAATAACATAACACCTCCATCTCAATCTAACACATCTAATATGAATTCTTCGACTGAAGCGACCATTAACAATCTTGCACAAACTGTCTCTTCTTTACAACAACAAATTGCCTCTATGAATCAATCTAAGTTTAGTGTGCCTACATTTGATGTTGCGAGCCCACTTTCTCTTGACATTGTTCGAGCTATTCCCCCTAAGCATGTTGAAATTCCACATTTGGAACTTTATAATGGTAAAGGAGATCCTCTAACACATGTTAAGACTTTTCAAACAATATGTACTGATTTTGCTTATGACCAAAGGTTGCTTGCAAAACTGTTTACTAGAACATTAAGAGATAAAGCCCTACAATGGTATTGCTCGTTGCCTTCTTATTCTATTACTTCTTTCGAACAACTTGCAAATGCTTTCATTCAACAATTTCAAAACAATATAAGTCCTAAAGTTACTTTGATTGATTTAATGCATTGTAAACAAGGTGTTAAAGAAAAAGTGACTGATTTCATTGGTAGATATAAGCATTTGTATTCTCAAATTTCTTTTCCAGTGCTTGACAATGATATTCAAAGAATCTTTATTTCTAATTTACAAAAAGATATTCGAGACAAACTTCTGTTTTCTGAGTTTACTTCTTTCCAACAGTTGTGTGCAACTCTTCACAATTATCAACTGACTGTGAGTCAAATGGAACAATCACATCCTATGGCTCCGAGTGATAAGGGTGATAGCAGTCAACAACCATTTGGAAAGTTTAAACCGAACAGAGATTCCATCAAATTCAATGAAAACATCATCAACAACAATGTGAATGCAGCATCAGGTGTGCCTCCTATTTCTAAGTTTTTCAAGAAAGAAAGAAAGTATACTCCTTTGAATGAATCATTGCATAGTATTATGAATAAGTTATTGGAACAAAATGTGCTTACTCTTCCTCCTATAAGGCAAATTGATCCTGCAAAGATTAATTCACCTTATTTTGATAACAAATCTTTTTGTCAATTTCATCGTCAACCTGGGCATGATACTGAAAAATGTTTTGCTTTAAAGGGTAAAATTCAAGATTTGATTGATAATAATACTATCTCTGTTTCTGGAATGAATGATAAAGGCAACACATCTGTAGCTCCTCCTAACCAAAATCTTCATATTTTTACTGATCCATTACCTTCTCATACCTCTAATGCGATTGAGACTAATGATTCCTCTTTCTCATCTGATGGTCTTGTGTCTATGACTCCGAATGTGATTAACTTTGTAGAGCAGCAAGAAAACCCTAAAGAGCCTTCCATCACATTTGATTCTAGTGAAACTATTAGGGCACCTGATGGTCCTTTATACATAGTTGCAAAAGTCAAGAATACACCTTGCCGTGGAGTGCTTATTGATCCTTCGTGCATGGTTAATGTTATTACTGAAGAATTTCTTTTTACTTTGCAATTGAATCAAGTGATCTATGACAAAACAGATGTGGTTGTGAAATTATTTGATGCATTTTCTTCTCCTGCAATTGGTTCTATTACATTACCTATTGAGGTCCATAATAAATCCCTTGATGTGAACTTTGCTATTGTTCCATCGTCTGAACAATTTCGTGTGAAGCTAGGCTATCCTTGGCTATCTTCCATGAAATCTATTGCTTCTCCTAGTCATAAATGTTTGAAATTTCCCCATAATGGTGAAGTTGTTACTGTCAATCATAGTCTCTTTAAACCAGCTGAAAGAACTTCTAGCGTTCCTATTGATTATTTTTGGCCTAAACAATTCCAATCTCTTCCTCCGCGAAGTGATCATCTTTTCAAATCTTATCAAAAGTGGAAAACAGATATGATCCTATCTCTAAGTGAACCTAGAACACCCAAACTTGATATTCCTATCGTTCTTGAGAAGGAAGTTCTTCCTTTGAAAGATAAAACTAATGTCTTTCCTCAAGAAGATTCCCAACCCATTCCTATGGATGTGACTATGTCTATGTCTAATAAACTTTCTAAAGGTAGACCTATACCTCCTCGTCATGATGGACTTGGTCTCCTTCCTAAACCAACTATTCCTCCTTTATATGGAGCAGTTCCTCCTCCTTCTTTTTATAGAGAGAAGAGACCTTCTTCATCTCCTATTATCCAGCCTAAGAGACCACAACCTAAACACCCAAGTGATAAGGATGAGAACATTCCTCCTCCTCAATCTTCTCCACTTCCTACTAAGACTAGACGAAATCGTTCTGCATGTGAACGCCGACAAAAGCGTCGTCTTAGAGCTCAGGCAGCTATTTCTCAAACTTTACAATGTCCAAAAACACCTTCAACAAGCATTATTCCATTTTCTCCAAAATCTCCTAAACATAAGATACATGATGATCTTGATCCTGTGTGAGTTAAAGATCCTATTTTTATAAATCTTGATGATGATATAGATGAAAATGTTATTCATGATGAAAATGTTACTTCTCTTGCTTCTGATAGTGAATATGAACTTGTTGATATTGATAACCATCTATCTAACGAATTTTCTAAAGCACTTATCCTAGCTCCTAGACAAGAACAACGTGGCTTGGAACATGAACATAGCCCTTGTTTGGATCTTGTGATAGCTCCATCTGCTGTGTTGGATGTTCCTCCTCTAGCGTGTTCCCTACCTTCCCGAAACATTGATCAGCAAGATCGGGGGGTAGATGACGTGCTAGACTAGTTTCATTAGCATAGCAGACTCTCTCCTCTTCTCTTTTGTTACTTCCTCTATGTGTTATTCTCATTCTTCTATTTGTTGTCCTTAGTGTTGTCTACTTGAGGACGATGCAAAGCATTGAGATCTCTTTCGGTCTCTCTCATGTTGACTCAAAAGACACATGTGTTCCCTTCTTCTAGGTGACCTTCCTTGATCGGGGAATGAAGAACAATTATGCATACATACATATGATATACATGACTTATCATACAGCATACTGACCCCGAGGAAAGCGATGTCACCTCGTGCTTTGTGTTTTGTGTCTATTATCCTTGGGTTTATCTCACACTTGGGGGCTAAATCTTTGTGATAACGTGCTCCTTTCCTTCTCATTTCCTATATGTATCACTATGTTAAAACAATCACCCCCGTTGAGGCGTGTGCGATCTCTTTAACGTAGGGGGGCATACATCCTGTCTATCCCTTCAGGATACTTGAAAATTTCTTGGCGAACTTAGCTTTGCCTTGAAAATTTTTGGTATTTCTCTTGCATGACTCATAGTAAGGGAACCTTACTACTGACAGTCATGGTTCTCCCTCGTGATCTTCCCTTTTACTTTGTCAATCAAATTCGTAAGATCCTTAGTCCACTGGGGGCTTGGTGTGTCTTGCCTGCTTGACGTGGTGAAAGTTTTTCAATGTTGTTTCCTTGTACTTTACCGGAAGTATGAGCATACGCCTATACTCCCTCTAAAGTGGGGGCTAAATGTAGCGTCCTAAAATTGTGACACTTGCAATTTCGACCGCATTTGGGTCTTCACGATGGCGACGCAACACTGAACCTAAATGGAGACCCCGAAACTTGTTCACGACATCAAAAACTGCATTTTTCCAGCACCCTGCCTGATCCCTCCTTGCACCCTGCTATCTCAGGAGGTGGGACCAGAGCGCCCAGTGCCCTGGTCCTTCAGGACTAGGGTGCCCAGCGCGCTGGTCCCCCAGGACCATGGCGCCCAGCGCCCTGGTCCCTGGCCCTATTTTGGTCCCGGTCTCCTATGGGACTTCGGGTCTTTTTGTTTGCAAAATGGAAAATAACATTTCCTGGTCGGCCTAAGGTCGGGAAAAATCAGTCTATCAACCCTAATTGGCAAGTATATAAACTACATTTTCCTCTCCCATTTGGGAAGATAGATGGATGGAAAAAGGTGGAAACAATATTCAAGCATTCAAGCATTCCTTCAAGCAATTGATCATTCTAAGTCTCCATTCAAGGCTAAGTGTTGCATTCAAGACAAGGATTCAACCATTGAAGAGGAGATCACATACTACAACATACAACATACAACATACAACATACAACATACAACATACAACAACATCTATACCTTCACATATAAGGATACAAACATCCTTACAACAAGGTATTAGTACTTGTTTTACATTACATTTACAACATTTCTCATTTCTTGGTTAATTCCAAAACCGGGGTTTGACCTAAGGGCAAACCCCTAATCCCTAACCCCCCAATCGTCTTTGCTTTTCTGTGTGTAGGTTGCAGGTACGTGGCTAAAATTGAAGATCTGGAATCCTTGTGCAGAGACGAACAGATCCCCCTTCGTTTCGCGGATTTTTCGGAGGACCGTGTGCACGCCGGGTGCCATCGTCCCGTCAACTTTTGCTCAAATTTGCAGGATAGCGCCGTATCAACATTTTACTGCTAATTCCAAGTCCGTAGCTTCATCCTGTATCCTTATCTCAGTTTATAAGCGAATCTTTCTCACTTTCTATGCATTCCTAGCTTGATCTTTCTATCCACAATCTTTACAAAAGAGGGTAGCCTTGCTGTCTTAACCCTTGAAACTCATCTAGAATCCAATCTTGCCTTGTGTGGGATTGGATCTTGTGGGTTTCAACCCCTCTTTTGAATGTAAAGTCTCCTCTAAGTGAAAACCGTCAACCCTAGTGACCTCCCTTCTCTCTCCTTGGAGTTGGAAGAGGGGAGAGCAACTAGGGTTTGATTTTTCCGCTTTACACAATTATAAAGCTCCAAATGCGGAATTTCAACATGTTTAGGGGGAATAGCTCGAACAATGTCAAGAGAAAGTGGGCTCGCAACATCAAATGTGGGCACACTAAACTTAGATTGATTCATAGAGGCAATTTGTTGCTATAAAAAAGAGACAGTTTGTGCAAGATTGTTAATGGTCGCTTCAGTCGAAGAGTTAGATTGTGATGGAGGTGTTATGCTATTGAAAGAAGGTAGAGTATAAGGTGGTGGGACACTATGATAGTTAGTCATAGGAGATGATGGGAAAGGAGGAACACTACAAGGAGGAATGGAATGATTAAATCAATTGCCCCCTTGCGCCAGGTTCATTTGTGGAGATGTAATAGGAACACTCATTGAAGGAATGAATGAAGAAGTTGGATTGAATGAAGGAAGAGGGTTAATTGAAGAAGAAGGGTTGCCCCCATGACTAGTGATCATAGGAGGAATGTCTTGTATTGAAGTAGTCATTATGTTTGATGTGAAAGTAGGTATACTAGCAATAGAAGTTGTCAAAGGAATAGAATGATTGTCTTTAGTAGGAGGTTGTGTATAACCCAAAGTTTCAGCACAACTCTTCATAGGCATCACATTTGAATCCACAATGTGTGCAATACCATGAAAAATATCGATTCCATTATTATCACTTTGAAGCATACGTTTTAGACCCTCAATTAATGAAAGAGCTTGACTATTGGGATATTCTTGAGACATCCATTGTCGAAAATCGTCAAATTGGTTATCCAATTTCAAAAGTTGTTCTTCAGAAACCTCATGGAGAGCTTCTTCATCATTAAGAGGATTAGAGGAATTACCCATGTCCTCATTAAAAAGGCCATTCAAATTAGGTTCCATCTCCTCAATAATTAAACCTTGGAAAGACTTAATTCTAAGGCTTCGTCTAACGGGAATAGTGTAAGTAGGGCTTATTGTTGTAAAACTCATGCACTAAAAAGAGAGAGAAGATTTTGAATTTTAGAGGTAGCAAATTTCAGTAAAATCAGCCAATCTCCTAGATTTAAGCTGTTAAATGCAATCAGGACAATCTCCCGAAATTTCGGAAAAAATGTCCGGGACCGTGGCGAACGAAGTGTACACGGTCCTCGCAACTTTTTTTGAAATTTTCAGGGATGAAAGTTATGATGATTTTACAGCTAACCTGAAAAAATTGAGTGATTTTACGATCTGTAGATAGGCCAAATTAAAGTTGCAATCTCAAAATTGAACCCTACCAAGATTGTCGAAAAATTCAAAATTTGAATTTTGAAAAAGAGAGGGAAACTGAAATTTTGAATTTTATGATTTTAGAGGGACAATGGCGCTCAGGGTGCACACGGTCCTCGCAACTTTTTTCCAAATTTTCAGGGATGAGAGATATTATGATTTTGTTGCGGAATCCAAAGTTACAGCTGATTTGGAGGTGTTTTAATCAGTGAAATTATCAGTCAAAGGTTGAATCAAGAAGGTTTTAAAAATTAGGGTTTTGACACTTAACCACTTAATTTTCAAAATTAAAGAACAGATATGATTTGACAATTTGCAATAGAAGGGTAGATCTGAAACAAGCATTAACAATTAAACATTTCGCAAGCTCAATTATTAAAAAGAAAATTTAGGGTTTTGT
This sequence comes from Cryptomeria japonica, assembly GCF_030272615.1. Taxonomy (NCBI): domain Eukaryota; kingdom Viridiplantae; phylum Streptophyta; class Pinopsida; order Cupressales; family Cupressaceae; genus Cryptomeria; species Cryptomeria japonica. The sequence continues at coordinate 546,120,332 of NC_081405.1, forward strand.
GCAATTAACCTCTAAAATTTGCAAAAGATCAAACATGGAAATGTAATTAAGGAAGCAAATTTTCAGATCTAACCATGAATAATCAGAATTAGAATGTTCACGTCGGGTTCACCAAAATTTAAAGTGGAAAATCAAACCCTAGGTGTTCTCCCCCACTCCAAGGAGAAAAGGGGTCACTAGGATTGATGGTTTTCACTTAGGAGGGACTTTACATTCAAAAGAGGGGTTGAAACCCACAAGATCCAATCCCACACAATGCAAGATTGGATTCTAAATGAGTTTCAAGGGTTGTGACAGCAAGGCTACCCTCTTTTGTAAAGATTGTAGATAGAAAGATTGAACTAGGAATGCATGTAGAAGAAAGAAAGATTCGCTTATAAACTGAGATAGGAATATAGGATGAAGCTGCGGACTTGGAATTAGTAGTAAAATATCGAGACGGCGCTGTCCTGCAAATTTGAGCGAAAGTTGATGGGACGATGGCGCCCGGCGTGCACACGGCTCCGAAAAATCTGCGAAACGAAGGGGGATCTGTTCGTCTCTGCACAAGGAATCCAGATCTTCAATTACAGCTGCGTACTTGCAACCTACACACAGAAAAGTGGAGACGATTGGGGGGTTAGGGATTAGGGGTTTGCCCTTAGGTCAAACCCCGGTTTTGGAATTAACCAAGAAATGAGAAATGCTGTAAATGTAAATGTTTGTAATGTAAACAAGTACTGATACCTTGTTGTAAGAATGTTTGTATTCTTACATGCGAAGGTGTAATGTTGTTGTATGTTGTATGTTGTATGTGATCTCCTCTTTAATGGTTGAATCCTTGTCTTGAATGCAACACCTAGCCTTGAATGGAGACTTAGAATGATCAATTGCTTGAAGGAATGCTTGAATGCTTGAATGCTTGAATGTTTGAATATCGTTTCCGCCCTTTTTCCATCTTACCAAAATGGGAGAGGAAATGTAGTTTATATACTTGTCAATTAGGGTTGATAGACTGATTTTTTCGACCTTGGGCCGACCAGGAAACATTATTTTCCAATTTGCAAACATAAAGACTCGAGACCCAAAAGAGACCGGGCCCAAAAATAGGTCCAGGGACCAGGGTGCTGGGCGCCATGGTCCTGGGGGACCAGGGCGCTGGGCGCCCTAGTCCTGAAGGACCAGGGCGCTGGGCGCCATGGTCCCACCTCCAGGGACAGTAGGGTGCAAGGAGGATCAGGCCAGGGTGCTGAAAAATGCATTTTTTGATGTCATGGACAAGTTTCGGGTTCTGCATTTAGGTTCAGTGTTGCGTCGCCATCGTGAAGACCCAAATGCGGTCGAAATTGAAAGTGTCTCAATTTTAGGACGCTACAGGATGATTCAACTTTCTTAGACCCTTTAATTGTGAACTTAATTTTGGGTCCTTTCCCCTTGGATTGTGTTATAGGAGCTGAGGATAATGCTTGTGAATCTGCTTTGGCTTTGGTTCTTTTTTCAGCCATAACTATCTTACCAGCCAGGCCATCACTATTATCGTTATCTCCAGAACTAGCAGGAAGCTGTTTCATTCTAAGATTCTTTTTAAGCAACCATGGATTAGTGTTTTCCAAAATAGGAGAGATTCTTTGAGTGATATGTTTACTTTCCTTTTTTGACCATTGCACCGGTGGGAGAGGGGAGTCGACAATCTTCTTTTCATAATAAACAGGGTCTATTATGTCATTAGTTCTTCCATGGTCATTGGGATATTTGCTAGATCCAAATTTTGAATCTATTCCAGGGTAAGACGACTGAAATCCATCCTTCTTATATCTTCTTCATTTTGACAGTCTGCCCATACATCTTCAAATCTATAGACTTGGGTGTAACTCCTCTTGAGTTTGTTCTTCATGCCACGAAAATCAAAATTGTTTCATGCCTTGAATCTTCTCATGGTATTCCATTGCATTTCTTCCTCCATTTTTTTGGCTTTGGGGTTGGTTAGGACTGAGTACTTTCCAATTGATTATGGGAACTTCAACCCAGTCTTATGTGCTTGCGATTGCTTTTCATGCACATAGATTAGTTGCTGATAGTAGAATAAAGGGTTCACCTAAGAAACATCCGATCCAAATGTAAGTGAATGTTGGGAACTGAAGAAAAATGCATCCAAAATGAGACACCTTGTTTTATGCAGCCTCTGATAATCTTTTCTTTTGCAAGCTCTTATCAAACATGCACTTCCACATAGGAAAGAAGGCATCATTAACTCTTCTAAAGTGGCTACCTTGATTCTTGAACATAAGTTGATCATAGTATTCCCAGACAGGAATTAATCTCTTGTCACCTTTAGTAGACAAACCTGGATATTGCCTCATGGAAGCGGCTGCATAAACCAGGTAGGAAGTTATATAAAATTTCAATGTTACTTTGACTTCTTTCAACTGTGCATAGAGTGCATCGTTGATCTTCTCACCCCAATCAATCCTAGCAGCCCCTTTCCTAATTATATTCATGTAATAACACATCCAGCTTTGAAAGTAGTGAGAGTCCTTTAAACCCTTCACTCTTGATAACATGGTGACCACGTCGTTGTACTCCTCATTGAAGTCACTCCTATGAAAAAACTTGGGCCATCGCAATGTAGTGGAATTTCTGGCAGTAGAGAGGTACACAGTATTGATCACTTTCTTACATTTGGTCTTATTTTTCTCATAGTACTCTTGAGCACTTTCTTGAGAAATGTCAGCTACTTCTTGAACTGGGGAACCTTTGAAAACATTGTTGAAGAAAACACTATCCAGAGTCATGATGATATTTTGATTAGCATCCCTAACCTGTCTTTTATTTGGACCGAAGTGATCCGCTACTGCAAGTACAAATTTTGGATCATGCGCTGCAACTCGGAGGGATGCATATTTATGCAGCTCGGATTTGATCAGGTTTGTTAGGGGGGCACACGCTTTCTCAACTCGGTCAATAAACTCCTGCATACTGACATGCCCAATTTCTGTATCTTTGACCTCCTTGATGTTTGATTCTACTGAACTTTCCGGGTACAAATTCAAGTACTTATCATACTTGTACTTCATCTTTTTTGTTGATGTTTTACCCAGAGAAGATTCCAACTGGCTCAAGGAAGGCTCTGATTTGACATGAGAGGGCTTTGACATTTGCAAATGACTGCATTCAATATTGAGGATTATCTTCTTTGATAGTTTTCATCATCAATAAAATTGACTTTTATCAATCGGATAGAAAAATTAGACTCAGAATAAGCTTGACAGTAAAATTGTCAAAAATAGCAGGTCGGGGAAAAAAGTCCGATCTGCACCTTAGGAGACAAAATTTGCACATCAGACTTTAAAGTTCGATGTGCAAGGTGTTGGTAAACAAATTTGTCCTTCTTAAATACCTTTTAAAAATGACTCCCAAATGCCCAAATTGAAAGACAAAACAAGAACCAACAGTTGAGTCATTTGCAATGGTGAATGCAAGTGCTCTCTGAATTTTGATATGAAGGTACAACTCCCTTCATTGGATAAAAATGTATATTTTTTGAATATTCTTTTAACTAGAAAGCAATAAAGGAAGACTAACATCTACCCATAACAATGAAAGTAGACGCGAATAACAGATTTATAATACAGTGAATGAAGGTAAGTAAAACATATTTTAATTATCCACACCAACGAATATGCCCTTTCCAATAGATCAAAATGCTCTGGATGCTAATCGAGTCTCTCTCATGTCTCAAAGGACAAGGGAGATCAGAATACCCAGACAAAGAGTTAACAACAGATTTCTTTCCAAATACAAATTATTTCTGAAATCAAAGTTTCAGAATTAAATGCATACATAGTTTAATGTAACAGAAAAGGGCAATGAAAGGTAATAACAGGAGAAACAAAGTTCATTATGATCAAAAGAAAATATTGACAAATTCGCATATCAACAAAATCTTCTTCAATCCATCAATGCCAAAAATGTGAGCTCATAGACTCAATTTTTCTGAAAAATAAAACTATGCAGTCTAGAAAACAATGATGCCTCTTCCTTTTTTAGAGCAGAAAGAGAAAGAAAAGAAAAAAATCCCTTTCTCATTTCTTTCATTACATATATATAGCTGAGAATTTCAGTTATCAATAATTGATTCTTGAAAATATTATTAATTAATCTTTTCCTTTATCTTCTATCTTCTTCCGATAACTCTTTTTAATTTTGCTTCAAATATTTTATCCTCCATTCTTTTATGAAAAATATTTGAAGAGAATGTAAATTAAACACATCTAATTATTTGTTGACAGGTGGTCATTTCTTTTATATCTCCATTTCAAAGCCAAGTCTCCATCGTGAGCTTTTCATAATAATAGTTTTCTCAGAAATTTGTATAGACCCATACTCAGAGATCAATAACTTTTGAACGCGATAATATTTGTCCAATCGCTTAGGTGAGGCCTTAGAAAACTAGGTTTTCTAAAACTTGTCAAAAATTCAGCACGATCCAACGGTGTAATTAAAAGTTATGCCTCCTGCATCAAGACTGATTTTTGTGTCTCAGAAAACCCGTGGTTACAGGTTGCATTGAAAACTATAAACAATATACATGTCAAAACTTGCACATGGATCATGACTTTGAGCCGCCATTTGAAGGAATGAGCTCTATTTTATGACAAATCTCTCTTTATAATAGAGGAGGATTATAACTCTTTAGATTTTTCATAATATCGTGAGCTGCTGAAACAATTCTTTGAAAATATTATCAACTAGTATCAACATATGAATTAATAATTAAATTCATATTTCAAGAAGCCAAATCTTCCTTTGTAACATGAAAGTTGGACTTTGTATGTTTTAGTGTGGCTATCTCAAAAATATCCAAACACTTTTACTCTCAGTTTGATGATCTTTTTTAAAAACATTCACATTCTGAACCTTGAACCTTGAACCTGCGAGGTTCAAGCAAATGGTTCAAAAACACAAACTGCACCCACAGTATAATTCATTGATTTTTTTCCTTTCTATTTTCCTGCGCGTTGAACCTTGAACTTGAACCAAAGAGATTCAATAGTTCAAGTTCAATGACAAAAAATTACAAAGCCTGAAATTTGAACTTTGAACTTTTTGAACCTGCACGCTTGAACCAAAAAGGTTCAAGGTTCAAGTTCAATGACAATTGTTCTTTTGGGCTTCTATAGAAAAACATGCATAATGTTTTACTAGGAGCTCCGATTCTTTTAAAATTTTAACTGTAGAATAAATAAGCTGAGTAGAGCATAACCCAGAAATAATTTTTGCATATGACACATTAAAATTGAGATTTAATTGTTTGGGCATATGGGTAACCCAAAAATTAAACAATTAAAATCTCTCAGCCGACATGGATTTTGGCCATAAAAATTGGTCATTTTGGAGAAGAGGATGTTAAAATTATCTTTGCTAAAGGATTTTATGTCATCTTTCATAGAATTTGAAAAATAATGACTTCTTTGTGACTGACAGGTAGGGGATGTTCAAGAGGGTGCTTGAAAGTTTGAACAAAGGTGACCAACACTTTCCACATTAAAACATTAGCAATAGCTAGCTTTTAGCTAATTATGAGGCTTTAGGCACGAGCAAAAATATAGGGGTAACATTGGCTCTGATTGGAGACCAAGACTGTAAAGGACTAGGAGAATCCAGAATGTCTTTGGGAGAGATCAGTGCCTATCATCCATTGGGCAATAGAGTCAAAAAGAAATAGAGCATGGGGAGCTTTTTGCAGATGAGGGAAGGGGCAACAAAGAAAAACTAACAAGCCAAAACCCAAACTAAAGCCTACAACAAACCCAAAACTTTATTTGCAAATATGTACAAGGGTGGAAAAACCCCTTTACCTCAAGGAAACTCCAAGTTGCTCATGCAAAACCATTAATTGGTTGGGAGAAATATGAGCCAATGCGGAAAAGTGGTCGATAAGAAAGAAACTTCATTCCCAACTACCATTCTGCAACCACCGTGAGAAGAGACCCAACAACAATGTATTGTATAATATTTTAAAATAAAATATTGGGTCCAAAAAACCACTTTGCATTATGAATTTCTGAATCAAACTGAGATATCTTGACATTATGTTATACATGCTGATTTAAATTTGCATCAGAATATTGTGCCAGATTATCTAAATAATTAACCAGACTATGAATTGGGCAGCCTCTATAAAGATTTTCAAAGAAACACTCATCCTCATGTGTTGGTTCTTGAGACAGAGTTGATATGACATCATTTTTAAAATAAAAAGACTCCAGTATCGGGTAACTGCATGACTCTTCTAGGCACAATTTATTTTCAAAACTCTCATCAACAAATTTGAATGTTTCAAGGTCTAGCTGCATATTAGATATGATAGCAGCAATACATAATGCATTACCTTCCACTTATTTTTTGACACTCTCATAATTTCTCAAAGGCTCAGTCTGCAAGTGTCCTTCACCATAGCTATAAGTGAATTGAAAAGAATCATAATCCATTGGCATAACCTCTAGTCGTCCATAATTATCTATTTCTTTCTCATGTTGTCTCTTTATGCTTGTTTGATCATTTGTTGAAACTGCATCAAAAGTTTTAAATGTGAAAGATTCAAAAGCAGAAGAAGAAAAAATTTCTTGAGAACTTTTGCATAATTCCTCATTATTCATATCATCAAAAGTTGGTTTAATAACATATATGGCTGGGCAAGCTACCAACTCTTTTGGTTGAATAACATGATCATTTGCATCTCCAGAAAAATCAAATCAATTGGCCTGAAAATAATAAACTCTTGCAATGTTAGAAGTGTCATTCTCGGTTTCAGAAGATGCTCAAAAATCCTTTTCATTAAAAACTGTCAAGTTTTGACAACAAGAAATAGATGATGCTGGCTTTGTTTCTTTCATGACTATATTCTTTTGTAAAGGCTATTTTCTTGGGTAAAATTTTTGATTATGAAAGTAAATTTCAGATTCTGGAACTTTCACAACACATTTACTCATGCATTTCATCCCACTCAAAATCATATCATCGTCTATCTCAACAACCTCTTTATGTGCCTCTTTTAGATTTTGCACCTTCTTACGTTTCAACAAAAATCGAATCTCAGGATGTAATGCAACAATAAATACACGTAATTGATTATTTTCAGTCGGTTGACACCCATGAGGGATCTTTCCAACACACCGATTAAATCTTTCAATGAAACTTCTAATGGGCTCATCTTCTTTCTTTTGTATTTGAAAGAAATTAAGCAACAAATCATATGTATCAATCACAATTTTGAATCTTTTAAGAAATTTTACCTTTAAATCATTCCAACAAGTAATGCATCCATATTCTAAATTTTGAAACCATTCTGCAGCATTTTCAATGAGGCTTCCAATAAACAATCTCACAAATACATCTTCTTCTTGCACTCCAAGAATTCCACAGGCAACAATAACAACTTTAATATGTTCATATGGATCTTGAATCTTATCTCCAACAAACTTTAGAAAGTATTCGATTGATCTTTTAGGCAAAGTTGAATATTGTGGTAGAGTAAATGGACCAAAATGAGTCCCCATGGCTGTGTTACAGCCAAAGCCATGATTTCAGACTGGAATTCTTCAACCAGACATAAACAGAGTCGCCAATTTCCTTGCACACAGAGATGTCTTTAAAACTTGGGGAAAAAAACAAAAATGACTGATCTTTTGATTTCAAATCCCCAGCAGAGTCGCCAAAAATCTGTTGGTAAATAGATTTGTCCTTCTTAAATACCTTTTAAAAATGATTCCCAAATGTCCAAATTGAAAGACAAAACAAGAACCAACAGTTGAGTCATTTGCAATGGTGAATGCAAGTGCTCTCTGAATTTTGATATGAAGGTACAACTCCCTTCGTTGGATAAAAATGTATATTTTCTGAATATGCTTTTAACCAGAAAGCAATAAAGGAAGACTACCATCTACCCATAACCATGAAAGTAGATGCGAATAACAGATTTATAATGCAGTGAATGAAGGTAAGTAAAACATATTTTAATTATCCACACCAACGAATATGCCCTTTCCAATAGATCAAAATGCTCTGGATGTTGATCAAGTCTCTCTCATGTCTCAAAGGACAAGGGGGATCAGAATACCCAGACAAAGAGTTAACAACAGATTTCTTTCCAAATACAAATTATTTCTGAAATCAAAGTTTCACAATTAAATGCATACATAGTTTAATGTAACAGAAAAGGGCAATGAAAGGTAATCACAGGAGAAACAAAGTTCATTATGATCAAAAGAAAATATTGATAAATTCACAGATCAACAAAATCTTCTTCAATCCATCAATGCAAAAAATGTGAGCTCACAGACTCAATTTTTCTGAAAAATAAAACTGTGCAGTCCAGAAAACAATGCTGCCTCTTCCTTTTTTACAGCAGGATGAGAAAGAAAAGAAAAGAAGCCCATTCTCATTTCTTTCATTACATATATATAGCTGATAATTTCAGTTATCAATAACTGATTCTTGAAAATATTATTAATTAATCTTTTCCTTTATTTTCTATCTTCTTCCGATAACTCTTTTTAATTTTGTTTCAAATATTTTATCCTCCATTCTTTTATGAAAAATATTTGAAGAGAATGTAAATTAAACACATCTAATTATGTGTTGATAGGTGGTCATTTCTTTTATATCTCCATTTCAAAGCCAAGTCTCCACCGTGAGCTTTTCATAATAATAGTTTTCTTAGAAATTTGTATAGACCCATACTCAGAGATCAATAAATTTTGAACGCGATAATATTTGTCCAATCGCTTAGGTGAGGCCTTAGAAAACTAGGTTTTCTAAAACCTGTCAAAAATTCAGCATGATCCAACGGTGTAATTAAAAGTTATGCCTCCTGCATCAAGACTGATTTTTGTGTCTCAGAAAACCTGTGGTTACAGGTTGCATTGAAAACTATAAACAATATACATGTCAAAACTTGCACATGGATCACGACTTTGAGCCGCCATTTGAGAGAATGAGCTCTATTTTATGACAAATCTCTCTTTATAATAGAGGATGATTATAACTCTTAATATTTTTCATAATATCGTGAGCTGTTGAAACAATTCTTTGAAAATATTATCAACTGGTATCAACATATAAATTAATAATTAAATTCATATTTCAAGAAGCCGAATCTTCCTTTGTAACATGAAAGTTGGACTTTGTATGTGTTAGTGTTGCTATCTCAAAAATCATTCAAACATTTTTACTCTCAGCTCGATGATCATTTTTAAAAACATTCACATTCTGAACCTTGAACCTGTGAGGTTCAAGCAAATGGTTCAAAAACACAAACTGCACCCACAATATAATTCATTGATTTTTTTTCTTTCTATTTTCTTGCGCGTTGAACCTTGAACCTGAACCAAAGAGGTTCAATAGTTCAAGTTGAATGACCAAAAATTACAAAGCCTAAAATTTGAACTTTGAACTTTTTGAACCTGCATGCTTGAACTTGCGGGCTTGAACCAAAAAGGTTCAAGGTTCAAGTTCAATGACAATTGTTCTTTTGGGCTTCCATAGAAAAACCTACATAACTTTTTACTGGGAGCTCCACTTCTTTTGAAATTTTAACTGTAGAATAAATAAACTGAGTAGAGCATAACCCAGAAATAATTTTTGCATATGACACACTAAAATTGAGATTTAATTGTTTGGGCATATGGGTAACCCAAAAATTAAACAATTAAAATCTCCCAGCTGACATGGATTTTGGCCATAAAAATTGGTCATTTTGGAGAAGAGGATGTTAAAATTATCTCTGCAAAAGGATTTTATGTCATCTTTCATAGAATTTTAAAAATAATGACTTCTTTGTGACTGACAGGTAGGGGATGTTCAAGAGGGTGCTTGAAAGTTTGAATAAAGGTGACCAACACTTTCCACATTATAACATTAGCAATATCAAGTTTTTAGCTGATTATGAGGCTTTAGGCATGAGCAAAAATATAGGGGTAACACAAGGATAAAACATCTTTTCTTTCATATCGGACTTTAAAGTCTGATGTGTAAATAGGGAAAAAATCATTAGCACATCGGACTTTAAAGTCCGATGTGCTCATAGGTAAAACATTTGGTAAACCTGTGTTGGTATTTTGGATATGTTTATATGGTTTTGTCATTGATGTCAACACTTATCAACTCTGGCACTTGGAGAATTGGCAATGTTCACCGACAAGCAAGTGACTTATGCATAGTCACCGGTATCTTGTTCATCGGCACTTGGAATGACATGGAAAACACTTGGTTATGTTGAAGACATTGTTTGGACACTTTGTCTTGAATATTTGTTCATTGGTATATTCGTGTTTGCATATTTATTGTTACCAACAAATAGGTCCAAGATAAGCACCGATAGACTTATCTATTCCAGATCAGCGTGACACGCTATGGAGATGATTTATTAATGTTGTAAATGCATTAAGCTGACATGTTGAATCGGATATCGCATCGGTTATTGTTTTACTTGTAAATTGTTTTTATTGTAATATCTTTTGCAAAGCTGACCTATACATTTTGGTCCTAGGCTTCGGTATATATGTAAGATCTTATTTGATAGAAGTAGAAGAGTGAGAGGTGAATGCGAAAAGGATTGTAATAAGGTATATGCGAGAATAAGAAGAGATATACACACAGACATCATTTGAAGGTAGAAGGAAGGTTTTGAGAAGACATATCAGAACTGAATCGGTACTGAATCTAGCATATGAAGATGCTATTTTGAGCAGTACATCATTATTGTATTTAACCATCCAATTGTAGTCAGTGTGACTCCTATTTGTGTTTGAGCAGTGAGCTCTAGGCGCTTGGCCTTTCTACATGTGTAGACCCCCAATTGTATACACATATTATTTGCAGTAGTATCATCTGATTGTGGGTAAGGTTTCCCACTGTGGTTTTTCCCCTTATAGGGTTTCCACGTATAAATACTGGTGTTATGTGTTGTGGATGTTATTGTCTTTCTATTTCATGCATTAATCTTTACCGGTACTGCAATTAACTGATAAACTGTCTACCGGCATTAACTTTGGTTTATCGATATTAAGCATTAAGTTTGGTTAAGTTGTTTTGGTTTGAATTTATTAGACAACTGATTCACCCCCCCTCTCAGTTGTCTCTAGGACCTAACAATTGGTATAAGAGCCTAGTCCTCTTTTTGCAGAAGTTTAACAGCTTGAGGAGATCCAATGTCTTCTAACTATTTCAAGAAGGACAATCCTAAACTTGATGGAACCAACTATGGCATATGGAAGATCAGGATGGAGACACATCTGAATTGCATTGGAAAGGACATCTGGGAAGTTACAAAGAATGGCTATACTGCTCCTACTCCCGGTCAGCCTAATCCACCAACCTTAGGAAAAGATGAATAAAATGATTGCAAAGCAAGAGAAACACTTTTGAGCACATTATCAGGTCAACAATTCATGGGATTATCAGATAGATCTACTACTAAAGCTATTTGGGACCATTTGGAAACATTGAATGAAGGAGATTCCATAGTCAAAATTGCAAAGCTTGAAAGCTTTTGGGTCAGGTATGAAAATATGAAAATAAAAGAAGATGAAAGGATTTATGCTTTTATGGAAAGAGTAAATGAAATTGTTTTGGGTATTAAATGTTGTGGAGGAACCTTAAGTGAAGATGAAATTGTTTCAAAAGTTCTAAGAGGATTGCCACCAACATACGAAATGAAAGTTATTGCTATAAATGAGTTAAGAACAATGCCTAATATATCAGTAACTAGAGATACATTAATTGGAAAACTTTCAGCTTTTGAAATTGAGGAATTTGGTCCTGTTGCTACTATAAATACAGATTTAGCTTTTAAGGCATCAACATCATCTACATCATCATTTGACAAGTCTGATTGGACAACCTTTCATGCAAGAGAACTTGAAGAAAGCAGGAGAGAAAATGAAGAACTTGAAGCACTATTTGCAAGAAAAATGCCTAAAGGTCCAGTTGGAAGTAAGTATGAAGGTAAAACACACTTTAAATGTTTTAACTGTAATAAGATTGGTCATATGGCTTCAAGATGCCCTGATAGACATGCAAGATTGAAAGAAGAAGCTAGAAGAACATACAAGCCTAACCCTGAGTATCAGAGATACAGATTTAAGAAGAATAAAGATAAGTCTTGTTATCTTGTTGATGGAGTCACTGATGATTCTGATGAGGATCCGACAAACAATGGATGGGTCTTTGTTGCTATAATAGAAGATCAACCGACACCTACTGTTCAACTGGTAGAGCAGGCCCTAGAAGCTAAAATTGAAGTTAAGGATGAATGGATCATTGATTCAGGATGTTCACATCTTATGACTGGTGATAAAAGTAAATTCTTGATTTTTCAGGAATATAATGGAGGTCTAGTAGGATTTGGAGATGATAAAGCTTGTTTGATCAAAGGAAAAGGTACTATATCTCTTGATGGTAAGCATAATACTGACAATGTTTACTATGTTGAAGGTTTAAAGAATAATCTTTTTAGTGTTGGTCAGTTAGTTGAAAAAGGATTTCAGTTACAATTCAAGAATGGGAAATGCAAAATTATGAACATAACTGGTTTGAAAATTGCAACCGGTAATCAAACTAGAGGTAATATCTTTCATTTGAATAACAATGAAAAGACATGCTTGATTGCACATATTGATGAAAGTTGGCTATGACATAAGAGACTCTGTCATGTAAATTTTGATTGCATTGTAAAAATCAGTACAACTAAAGTAGTTAGAGACTTACCTAAGATTGTTAAACCTCACAATCCAGTATGTAAGGAATGTCAATTTGGAAAACAAGTTAGAGCATCTTTTAAAAGTATTCAAGAAAAATCCAATAATTCTCTTGACTTAATTCATACTGATTTATGTGGTCCAACTAGAACTAAATGCTTACAAGGTGATAGATATTTCATGCTAATCATTGATGACTATTCTAGAATGTGTTGGGTTACTTTTCTCAAAGAAAAATCAGAAGCACTTGAGAAATTCAAACTATTCAAGGCAATGGTAAAGAATGAAACCGGTAAGAAAATCAAATGTTTGAGATCAGATCAAGGAAGTGAATTTACATCTAAGGAATTTAATACATACTGTGAAGTAAATGGAATCAGAAGATAGTTATCAACACCCCAGACACCCTAGCAGAATGGAGTTGTAGAAAGGAAAAATAGAACTATCTTGGATGCAACTAGAAGTATGTTATCAGAAGCAAATCTACCACATGTATATTGGAGAGAGGTAGTAAGCACAATAGTCTACACATTCAACAAAGTTCACATCAAAGGTGAAACTGGTAAGACCCCTCATGAACTATGGTTTGGTATAACTCCTACTCTTAAATATTTTAGAATATTTGGAAGTAAATGCTATATTAGAAGAGATGAGTATATTGGCAAATTTGATCCTAGAAGTGATGAAGGAATATTTCTTGGTTATTCATCTAAGAGCAAGGCATATAGATGTTTTAACAAGAGATTGCAAAAAATTGTTGAGAGTACAAATGTGAAAATTGATGAACAGTTTCGAGGAACTTGAAGATATATAAACTCTAAACTGGCAACAAAGATACTGACAAATGAACCTACATTGAACACACCAGTATAAAATGAAGATCCAGTTACACCGGTATCATCTGAAAACTCCACTGTAACTGAAGAACAACAACAGACAAAGACACCCCGGTATGTAAGATTGAACCACTCTGAAGATCAAATAATTGAGAACAAATATCAAGGAGTTATGACAAGAGGAAGACTGGAAAATGAAGAGGTATGTCTTATTTATCAAATTGAACCAGCATCAATTAATGAGGCATGTGAAGATAAACACTGGATTAAAGCTATGGAAGAAGAATTAGAAAAATTGAAAAGAATAACACATGGACATTAGTTCCACGACCTAAAGATAAAAATATAATTGGAACAAAATGGGTATTCAGAAACAAACTTAATGAAGATGGTAAGGTAATCAGAAATAAAGCAAGACTAGTGTGTAAGGGATATTCACAAAAAGAAGGAATTGATTACAATGAAACCTTTGCACTGGTAGCTAGAATTGAGACAGTCAGATTATTCTTGGCTTTTGCAGCACACAAGAACTACAAAGTATATCAAATGGATATTAAATGTGCATTTCTGAATGGAGATCTTGAAGAAGAAGTTTACATTGAGCAACCTGATGGATTTTCTTTGACAGATAACAAAGATATGGTTTGCAGGTTAAGGAAAGCTTTGTATGGGTTGAAGAAAGCTCCAAGAGCTTGGTATGCTAGATTGGATAAATACCTTTTGAAGATTGATTTTTCTAAAGGTAATGCTGACAACAACTTATATTATAAAGTGACTAATGATGACATCTTGGTTATAGAAGTTTTTTTTGGTGATATAATCTTTGGAGGAGAAGATGGATTATGTAAATACTTTTCTATTGAAATGCAACAAGAATTTTAAATGTCTATGATTGGAGAGATAAAATTCTTTTTAGGATTGCAGATTTCATAGACTGATAAAGGTATATTCTTGAGTCAATCTAAGTACTTGAAGGAGTTACTAAAGAAATTTGGGATGAAAAACTCTAAACTGGTAAGTACACGTATGATTACAAATGAAAAATTATCACTAAGGGATGAATCTACAACTGTTAATCCAACTAGGTACAAATCTATGATAGGAGGTCTACTGTATTTGACACAAACAAGACATGATATTATGAATGCAGTATGTATTGTTTCAAGATTTCAGAGTAATCCTAAAGAAAATCATGAATCAATAGTAAAAAGGATTTTTCGGTATTTACAAGGCACCACAAATCTTGGCCTATGGTATCCTAGAGATGAAAAATTTGAATTATGTGCATACATAGATGCAAATTGGGCAGGAGATGTAGATGACAGAAAAAGCACCACCGACGGAGCATTTTTTCTTGGAAGCAGATTAATTTCTTGGTTGAGTAAGAAACAAAGTTGCACATCTTTATCAACAGTTGAATCGGAATATGTTGTAATAGCAACTAACTGTACATAGGTATTATGGCTTAAGCAAATGTTGAAGGACATAAAGGTAAAATGCAAAGAACCTATAACTATCTATTGTGATAATACAACAACAATTGATATATCTAAGAATCCGGTACTACATTCTAAAACTAAACATGTCTCAATCAAACTGAATTTTCTGAAAGAGAATGTTGAAGCAAAAGAAGTCAAACTGGTTTAAGTGAATACTAAATAATAGATTGCAGATATTTTCACTAAGCCTTTGTCTAAGGAAACTTTTGAATATCTTAGAGATCAGCTTGGGGTCATACCCCTACCAGTAGAGACTTAGACAGTTGATGTTTGTCATCAATTGATAGAACTAACAAAGAAATCTTTTATTCTGGCTTTGATGAGGAGAGCTACTTCTTAGGGGGAGTAGTTGGTATACTGAATAAGTTGGTATTTTGTATTTGAACCTAGTTTTTGTATTGCTTTGGCATTTGATGTCAAAGGGGGAGAGATTGATATGGAAAAACACATGTTACTCCTAGGGGGAGAGACTTTATCCCTTGGGGAGAGATTTTTATTTTGGAGAGATTGATTACTCTCTGTACCCGAATTCTGATTTCTGGTTATGATCTCTTTTGGGAGATTGTTGGTTTTTGGCATTTTTATTTTGGCACTTTGATGGTTTTTCCATCTTGTGTTGCCATCAATTCCAAAAGGGGAGATTGTTGGTATTTTGGATATGTTGATATGGTTTTGTCATTGATGTCAACACTTATCAACTTTGGCACTTGGAGAATTGGCAATGTTCACCGGCAAGCAAGTGACTTATGCACAGTCACCGGTATCTTGTTCACCAACAGGATATATTGTTCACCGACACTTGGAATGACATGGAAAACACTTGGTTATGTCGAAGACATCATTTGGACACTTTGTCTTGAAGATTTATTCATTGGTATATTCATGTTTGCATATTTGCTGTTATCGACAAATAGGTCTAGGATAAGCACCGACAGGCATATCTATTCCAGATCAACACGACATGCTATGGAGATGATTTATTGATGTTGTAAATGCATTAAGCCGACATGTTGAATCAGATATCGCATTGATTATTATTTTACTTATAAATTGTTTTTATTGTAATATCTTTTACAAAGCTGACCTATACATTTTGGTCCTAGGCTTCGGTATATATGTAAAATCTTATTTGATCGAAGTAGAAGAGTGAGAGGTGAATGTGAAAAGGATTGTAATAAGGTATATGTAAGAATAAGCAGAGCTATACACATAGACATCATTTGAAGGTAGAAGGAAGGTTTTGAGAAGACATATCAGAACTTAACTGGTACTGAATCCAGCATATGAAGATGCTATTTTGAGCAGTACATCATTATTGGATTTAACCATCCAATTGTAGTCAGTGTGACTCCTATTTATGTTTGAGCAGTGAGCTCTAGGCGCTTGGCCTTCTTGCATGTGTAGACCCCCAATTGTATACACATACTATCTGTAGCAGTATCATCTGATTGTGGGTAAGGTTTCCCATCGTGGTTTTTCCCCTTACAGGGTTTCCACGTACAAATACTGGTGTTATGTGTTGTGGATATTATTGTCTTTTTGTTTCATGCATTAATATTTACCGGTACTGCAATTAACTGATAAACTATCTACCAACATTAACTTTGGTTTACTGGTATTAAGCATTAAGTTTGGTTAAGTTGTTTTGGTTTGAATTTATTAGACAATTGATTCATCCCCCCTCTTAGTTGTCTCCGGGACCTAACAACCTGCACATCGGACTTTAAAGTCCAATGTGCAGATTGGGGAAGGGCAACTGATTGACATGTCAGGTTTTAAAACCCAACATGTCAATCAGACATTCTCCTCTTTGCATATCGGATTTTAAAGTCCGATATGCAAAGTTGACACTCCTGCATATCAAACTTTAAAATCCGATATGCAGAGAGATTTTCGCATAGTCAACTTGCATATCGGGCTTTAAAACTCGGCGTATAGGCTAGGGGAAAGAAAGTTTAAAAAGGGTAATCAGATTTTAAAGTCCGATTACCCTTTTAAGATGACGACCAAGCAAAAAACAAAAATGAAGGCGGAAAGAGAAGGGAAAGCGCAGAAAACAAACGAAAACCCGAAATAAAATAAAAAACCTACCTCAATCAGCCATGGTGAGAGAAAAAAGTGATGGAGACCCGATAAATCCAGAAGGACGGTGAGTGAACATGGAGGAGAGAAGAGGAGGCACGCGCAGAGGGGAAACAACAAATAATAATGAAGAAATAAACCCTAAAACTTAATAAATAAACTCCTAAATTAGTAATTAATGTGACATTAATTACTAATCACGCAGTGCATGTCGAAATTTAAAGTCTGACATGTAGGAATAAACCCTTGCAAGTCAGACTTTAAAGTCCGACATGCAACTTTTAACCAGACAACCTGCAGATCAGACTTTAAAGTCCGAATTGCAAGGGAAGGATTACCTGTAGGTCGGACTTTAAAGTCTGGCATGTAGGTTTGAAAATCAAACCTTTGCGCATGGGACTTTAAAGTTCGATGTGCAATTCCTTTGAAAAAGAAGGAACCCCTGCAGGGAAAACTGCAAATCTTAAACACTTAGAAAACAAAAACAAAAATGAGCTAACCAACGGAGTCAATCAAGCTCTCCTGGAGGTCATAAAGTATGAAATGAACTAGTTTCGTAGGGTTGCCTCACAATTTTGGCCATGCTGAAATCAAGGATAACAACTGACTTTGATTGGGGAACAAGATACACCATTTGAAGCTTGTAGAATCCAGAACTCTGAGTGCCTGTATCCATTGGGCTATAGAGTTAGGCGATGCAAAGACAAATAGAATTGACTATACAAATTTTACAATAAGTACAACTCCCTTTACATTGCTCTTTATTGAGTAAAGAGCTTCAAATGTTCTCCACTATGAGGTAGTGAGAATGGGGTACCATCTACATATGCAAGTAAATAGCTATGCTCGTCACATATTTCATGAATAGTGAAGGGACCTCTCCATAAGGAGTCAAACTTTCCATGCAAACCCTTTGGTTCCCTCCTCTTATCCCATAACAAGACTTGATCACCAACTGAGAACTCAAGGGAAGTTGTTTTCTTATCAAACAACACCTTCACTTGGATTTGGTGTGCGACAATCCTATCTACCACTTTCGCTCTTGTTTCTTCCAACTGAGAAAGAAACATAATCTGCTTATCCAGTGAATCTTGATAAGTTTCATCTTCAATAGCCTTGGCGAGTTTTAATGCTGGAAGTTCCACAGTGATTGGAATCTCGGCATTCAACCCATATATAAGTTGAAAAGGTGACATACCAATTTCTCTTTTTGGAGTTATACAATCCATCCATAGCACATCATAAAGAGCTTTATGCCAAGTCCGTTGTCTCTCATCAACAAGCTTCCTCATAATAGTAATTAAATTCTTGTTGCTTGACTCAGCCTGACCATTTCCTTGCGGTTAATAGTCAGATGAGTGTGAAAGAGTAATACCATGATCAAAGAAAAAGTCAACGATCTCATAAGATGAATAACATGAAGCATTATCGACTACTATCTTATGAGGAACACCAAACCTTGAAACGAAGTTTTCCTTCAAAAATTGACAAACCACCGCCGAGGTAGATTGCTTGGTTGGGATTGCCTCCACCCACTTGGTGAAGTAATCTGTTGCTGTGAGAATGTATATGTGACCTACACTAGATGTTGGATTGACATGTCCAATGAAATCCAATCCCCACTGTTGAAAGGGCTCTTCCATTACAACTAGTTTAAGAGGAAGTGCAGCTAGTTTAGGCTTACCCACAAATTGTTGACATTGCTCGTATTTGGGAACCCAACTATATGTGTCCTTAAACAATGTTGACCAATAGTATCTAGCATGCAAGATTTTGTGTGCAGTAATAGGGGTAGAAAAATGTCCACCACAAGCAAGATCATGAAAAGCTTGAAGTAATCTCGTTGTTTGTCCATGCGCACAAGAAATTTCCGTCTAGACCTTTCTTATACAAACCATTGTCCCATAGGACAAAATTTACTGCTTTAAGCTTCGGGGTTTGTCTTTCATTATGTGATAGGTGTGTAGGACCATCTCCATATGTTAAGAGATATGCCAAGTCAGAATACCACTCATAAGTGGTGCTGGCAAATAGAACCTTGAGAAGATCTTGATTCATACCTTCATTTTCCAACACCACTTCATCAATTGATTTGTTGTCATCTATCAACTGACAAGACCTTTTACATGAACCAACTTAGTGGGCTTGATTTCCATATCATATTCCTGAATCTTGGCAACCTAGTTTCCCCTTTTAGTTCCAAACTCTTGTTGTGTCAGAATTGACTTGACAACAACACTAGGAACAAGAGCGATGATATGTGAATTCATAATATAAAACCTGAAATGTTTCACCGCTTTCACCATGACAAAAGCCTTCTTCTCCATTTCTGAGTATTTCAACTCATGAGCCTTTAGCGGATAACTCATGAATGCAATAGGTGATTCTACGCCTTCATGATTTTTCTACATTAGAATGGCCGAGCATGTATGATCTGATGCATAGCTATACATGATAAACTCTTTTGTATAAACAAGGCATACCAAGATTGGGGCGTTCACCATGGCTTCCTTGATTTGATGGAAAGCTTTCTTTCCTTCAGGAGTCCACTTGAAAAGAGATTTTCCTTTCATCATGCTAACTATATTACAAGTTTGTTCAACAAAGTTTGGAATAAATCTTCGCAAGAGATTTACTTTGCCGAAGAAAGAATGAACAACATTTTTACTTGTTGGCATGGAAAGATCACGAATAGCTTTCACTCTTTCAACATCAATTTTTATACCTTCTTTTGAAACAATATGCCCAAGTAACTTACCTTCAATAACCCCAAAAATAGATTTCTTGGGATTGAGGGAAATTCCATGCTGACGACACTTACTCAAAACTTGTTGCAAGTGATAGAAATGATCTTGACATTTCTTAGAATAAACAGTCAAATCATCCAAATAGACTACAATGAACTTACCAAGGAAATTTTGGAAGGCCAAGTCCATTGTACATTGGAAAGTTGCTCCTGCGTTTATCAACCCAAAAGGCATTATGTGATATGCAAAAGTGCCCCAACGTGTGGTAAATGCAGTTTTATGTTGATCTTTTTCAAGAACCTCCACTTGATTGTAGCTTGAAAACCCATCCAACATGGACATCATCTCTGATCCAGTAACAACTTGTAGGACATGATCCATGATAGGTAAAGGGTAATTATATTTTAAGGATGCCTGATTCAAATTCTGGAAATCAACACATATCTGGATCTCACCATTCTTCTTACGCATAGGTACAATATTGGCTATCCAAGAAGAATGATGAATGGGGAAGATTATCCTTGCTTTCAACATCTTTTGAACTTCAACAAAGATAGTATCAGAGATCTTTGGGTTGTATTTCCTTTGCTTCTGACGGAAAGGTGTAACACCTGGTTATAATGGAATGTCATGGTGAAGCTCTTCAAGATGAAAAGATTTTAGATCTTCATAGGAGTAGGCCAAGACATCAACATATTGCTGCAATAATGCAAGAAATTTATGCCTTTCTTCTTGTGAACAACACTTTCCAATGATCATTTTTGGATTGCCTTCAGTCTCGATGCTTACTTGTTCATATTCCATTGATCTTGTAGCTGATCTTTGTTGCTTTTTAACATAACGATCATGTTTGTCAAAAAGATTTTCTAGAGAAACTAGACCCTTGGAGATCTTGTTCCCTTTTAATTGCAAAAACTTTTCTCCTATTTCTGCATCAATACTTTCAATTGCATCTTTTGAAGGGCAGTGACTACCTTCAAAGTACAGATCATCAAAATTGTCAGTCATCTGAAAAAAATTAATCACATCATGTTCGTCATTAAACACTTGCCAATGATCAGAGTTGTCAGGAACACTTGGTCGAAAGAATAATTCAACAATGTATGTTGATCCCAAAAAATATCTGTGAGGAACCAAAGAGGTCACTGATACTACTAACGAGTTTGCCCTATCATTAAATTCATGGGAAACTATAGATATATCAAAAGCATCAAATGCCTCTATTAGATCCCATACAAGGTTGTGATAGTGCCGTAGCCTTTCGCTCCTTGTCTGATATATGTTCTTGACCTGGAAAACTATCAACTCGGCATCTCCTTGAGCATGTAAATTTTTAATCCCCTTCCTTTGGGAAACATTCATCCCCAAAAGAAGAGATTCATACTCGGTAGTGTTATTTGTGTTACCAAACTGCAATTTGAAGGAGAAAGGGAAAAATTTCCATTAGGAGAAACTAACACAACACCGACTCCTAATCCAGTAGAAGAACAACTGCCATCAAATTCTAGCGTCCAAACATCATCTGGACTACTAATGTTGATGATATCAAAATTGAGAATTTCTTGTTGTGAAGTTGAAGATCTTTCTGATTCCGTAACACTACTTTCACAATCAACTAGAACATCATTGAGTGGAATGGCATCTCCACTCTTAGGAGCCACCTCTAAACCATCATCAACATGCATGAAATAATTACCCATACCTGACGACTTGAAAAGAATCTGTGCCCGCTGATCATCAGACTTGACAACGGTGTATTTCGATTCTTTTTTTGGAAGCAACTTTTGGATACCTCCTTTAACAGGAATACGAGCCTTAGTCATATCCATGTTTAACTCACCCTCAACATCACCGCAAAAATTTCTTCCCAACAATAGACCATAGGAAGCCGACACATCAGGTACCAGTACTGTCATCTTAATCTTCTTTTCTGGGAATGAAGCAAAAGCAAACTACGCGTCCTTGATCTGACCTATCAAGGGGACTTGCTTGTTATCCATAGAGAAACATATTCCAAATGTTTTGGTCAAAGTTAAGCCAAGGGAATTGGCAACTTTTGACGGCATAACATTATTAGATGCCCCAGAATTGATTACACAGTTACTAAGCTTATAACCATTTATCAACAAAGAGATATAGAATGGTTCTATCTTCTCTACAGGAGAAGGGGAAGTTACTAAGTTATTTTGAATTAAGTTAGACTTAGGAAGATTACTAGGGGTAGTATATTTTTCTTTAACAAACTTGATCAAACAGTCAAATTGATCTAGATTAGATCTCAAAAATTCAACCTCAGACATTTGTATTTTGGTTTTCTTAGCATGGTCTAAAATATTGAATGACTGAAAGGAATTCATCAAAGACTGATTTGGGTTCTCATTTTGAGAACTTAAAATATTAGGTACACTAGTCTTTGATGCAGGTGTAGAAGAATTGATAGGTGTAGAAAAATTGACAGCAGTCGAAGAATCACTTACACTTTTATCCTTCACGATGTCCATTGAGATAACATTATCTTTTTCAAGATTTGGTATGGGAGTCCCATGCTCGCAATAGAAATTGGAAAATATTGAGAATCCTTTATTTGAATAGGATCATCACTCTTCACAATGACAGGTGGCTAGGCTGCCTGTGCTTGCAAATAGGTGAATACTGCAAAGACATCCCCATCACATGTGTCTAGCGTATCATCTTCTTGATATTGCATAAACCTGATATTAGAGTCGCCAACCAACTCTGCATCATCATCTTGATGCAAATTGGCATCTTCTTCACCAAAAGGGGGAAGATCAGTCTGTTCAGCTTCATAATATCCTGTAGTTGAATTTTGGGGTGGTGCTTCCAACACAAGCCTCTCTGGAGTAGGAGGAAATGTATTTTGATTACACATGGCATAATTGGAAGCATTATTTGGATTAGTCCTTGGAACATCACGATAAGAAGTATTTACTTGTGAGGAAATTTGCTTCTTAAGTGCCAACAACTCATTTGCTAACTTTTGTATCATGGGATCAACAAAATTCATTGAAGGAATAGGTAAATCAACAAGTTGATTATTCCTAACCTTGTTAGGATCTCTCCTTAACTTACGAGTGAGGATAATATCATCTTCGACCGAAATTGCCAACTGTTGTGCAGTGTCCAAATCTGTAGGATTATTCCTTCGCAAAAGAAAGATCACCTCTGACAATTGAGCATTGATAAAGAAGCATTTCAAGTTTCCAACGGTTGGTCATGAAGGAACTAGAATGCGATTATGCAATGTGTTGAACTTTTCTACAAATTCACGTATAGCTTCCTGAGGTTCTTTCTTCATTTGAGTTAACTGAGCCAGCAATGCATGATCGTCTTCAGCAGACTTGAGCCTTGCTTCAAACAGTGTTCTGAGAGTTGCCAAATTTGTGATACAAGCATTCAGAAGATGATAGAACCAATCAGCAACAACTCCATTCAATGTCTCAATGAACAATCTCATTGAAACATCTTCATGCTCAACACCTAGGACTCCACATGCGATGTAGAAGGCAACAATGTGTTCGTCTCGGTGCTGAGAACCATCCCCCAAAAATTTGGGTAAATTTTTTCGCATACCTTTGGGGAGTTCATGCAAAGGTGCAGTCAAGTTCAAGGGACCAAAAGTAGTAACCCAAGGTCCAACAACAACCATCCTTAACAGATTATAGGGTGGTATTACAAAATGACTTGCAAGTGGAACAAATAAAACCTGCAAACTTGATGCCTCACTTGGTACGGGAGATCACCATGTAGAAGGAGGAAAACTTCGTGTCCACTGCAAAGGATAACGCGTCTGTGGAGGTGTCACAAAAGGAAAATTATGTTCCTGAAAAACTCAAAAGTAGGATCAACAACTCCCACTAATTGTTTCCCACGAGTGTAACTTCGATCAGCCAGATTATGATTTTTGATAAAATCAGCAAAATAGATATTACAATGAAAAGAGCACTGCAACCCAAAGGGAAAATACTGGTTGCACGTCGCTCCCCAATAGAGTTGCCAAAAAACTGTTGGGTGAATATTTTGTCACTAGCGTACCAATGACAAAATATATGATTCACACATAGCTATGTTGAGAAATTAATCTCTCCTCTCATCAAGGGGAGGTTCCCTTTGAAATCTCTTCTCTAATTAATAAGAAATTTAAATATGTGGGTTAGTGTTGGGCATATAACTCTCTTTTTTCAGAGTTAATATATTCTCCCATCACTTTGTTACAATTTCCCTATCACTTTGATACTTTAAGAAAATTAACGAATTTATCCAACAAACTATATCAAATTTTATAAACAAGAAGCACAAAGTCTTTCTCAAATATAACACCAACTAAACTAATTATCACAATGAAAAGGAACTCAACTTGCAACTCAAAGTCTTCAAGTATAATTCCTTAATCCTAAAAACTACAAGCAATAGTAGCAATACAAAGCCTACTACTAATTACTTTGATGAATACTAAGAGGGGGGGGGGGGGGTGAATTAGTATACCAAAAAATACTGTAAACAAACTTCTAAACAGTTTAGCAGATAACTGGTACATCAAGTTCACTAATAAACAGGTTAAGATAAATGCAAACCAAATAGAAAACAAAACTTTCACCCACAAGAGCATAATCACCATAACACAAGATATTTGACATGGAAACCCAAATGGGAAAAAACCACGGTGAGCAGAAACTCACTAGTAACTATCTGCAGAATAGAAACCAAACCGGCTAAGGTCATACAATGTTCTTCACCAGAATAGATCCTATTAGGAATCTAGATCTTTGTTAGGAGATAAGTCTTGTTAAAGACTACCTTGTTAGAGGATTTACAAAGGCTTTGCTGGGCCTACCCAGTTAAGGGTTTTAGACTTGTCGAAGATGTGATCAATCGACAAGTGAGTGATCTAGCTAATAACACAGTCTGCTTAATTAGATCCTTGATAGCTCATTGTTAATGCATTTCAAAATTACTTCAATCTTCAATATCTCCACACTCTATCTCTTCACACAATCTTAATCTTTTCTGCAAAGATCACACATAACCTTTTCTGTTCTATCTCTCATACATCATCCATGCAAACCCTAAACATGATGTCCTTATAAAGGAATCTGATTTCATGTCGTTCCAATAGGATTAGACTACAAGTTCCTAGGTTCAGTTCATCTAGACACATTTGGTAACACGACACAAAATCATTGCCAAAGTTTCAGGGGATGATAACTTATCACACATTACAAAAATACCAGTTGGTAACTCATCACAGAGTAATACGGGTTAACACAATATATCGATTACTAGTTTGTCAAAAATGAAGACTGGTAGATCGAAGTGTTCCGATCAAAAGTTAACTACCGCTTGGGTCCTTTGTACCACTTGTGATCCTCGAACCACTTGAGGTCTCCATACCTCTTGAGCTCTTCAAACTACTTGGGGTCTCCATACCGCTTGAGCTCTTTAGTCAATCTGTGACCGGTAAACATCTTCTACAAAATACCGATAGTCTAAAGACTATACATTACACAATACACAATACCGGTTGAGTCATAAATCTTACATCAAGAAAGTGTGTGTCCATCAATGACAATTAAAACATCATCAAAATGCCAAGAATCTCCCCCTTTGGCATTGATGGCAACACTTAAGAAAATTTTGACAACTAAGTGTTTTTATAACAAAAATTGCCATAATCAAAATTACTCCCGCTAAGCATATACACTATCCCTTTTGCAGAAATTACAATGTACACTACTCCCCCAAAGTGGAAGTACATGAAATGGTAACATTCACCAAAATTTTAATGTACTACTCCCCCTTTGCCAACAATGACAAAGTAATGCAGAATAATCCCTATTTCCTTATATATAAAAATAGAGTAAATGTTTATGACAATAAGGAATGAAACTTATCAAAAATAGATTTAAAGTCCTGCATAAAAGTTTTCATGGCCAATGTCCATGATTCAAGTAATGAGCTAGCAACCTCACTTTTAGTCTGCATCTAGAATACCAATTCTTCCATTGCATCAATGGTACTCATCTCTTGAGTTACTGTGATAGCCTCCAGGTTGAGAAAACATTTCCAAAGAATCCGCGGTCTTGGAAATAGGAGTAGTTGTAGCTCCTGCAAATCTTTAGACCAGTTGTTGATCTCTAAGTCCATCTTGGTTGTCTGCTGCTAATAACGATGAACCGTTTGCCCATATGTAGTGAATGAATCATATGGCATCTTGAAAGTGCTGATATATGCCTAGAACTCTAATTGGAGTTTAGCTTTCTAGTTAAGCACATCGTCATAAAATAGATGAGGTTGGCAGATTTTACTTAATAGTAATTTACCTTCACCCATAGCAACACTAATATCATTCTGTTGTTTTAGTAGTTGTGTCCGCAGCTCATTCATTTTCTTGACTAAGGCAGCATTGAGTGCCTTTTCATGGTTCTTCTTTGTAGTGGCTTCAACAACATCTTCTAAGCATTTTACCTGATCCTCCACTATGGTACAAAGAAGTTTAAGCTTGGACAGAGAGGAATCGGTACTAGGGAGGTTAGTACCGGGAATCAGATTGGTAAGGGTGTCAATCACAGTTTGAATGACATCATGTTCCTTCTTCCTCCGTAATGCTTCTAGTCTCTCCTGTGCAATTTTTATGCTATGAAGCAGCTCATATTCATCTGTAGATTGAAGATCAATAGGACTGGTGGTGTCAACCGGTTTGGCTTGACCACTGGTTGCCTTAGGAGTCTCCGCTTGTTTGGTTTTCTCTGCTTCCTTTTCCTCTGCTGCTCTTTTCTTTTTCTCTTCTTTCTTCGTTTTCTCCTCTTCTTGTTTCTTCTTCAGTTCTTCCTTCTTCTTGTCTTCTTCCTGCTTTTTCTTCTCTTCCCCCTTCTTCTTCTCTTCTTCCTTTCGCGTGTCTTCTTCTTTCTTCTTCTCTTCTTCTTTTCTTTTCTCCTCTTCTTTTCTCTTCTCCTCTTCTTTCCTTTTCTCCTCTTCTTTCCTTTTCTCCTCTTCTTTTCTCTTCTCCTCTTCTTTCCTTTTCTCCTCTTCTTTTCTCTTCTCCTCTTCTTTTTCTTTGTCCTATTTTTCTTTCTTTGCATGTTCTTTGTCAAGAGTGACATCCTCAACATCTAATGCATGCACATCAATAGGTTGTTCTGTCACTCTTTCACCTTTACTATCAAATGCTTCATCCAGTTTGCTTGATGATAGGCCCAATTCTTGTTCAAAATTCATATTTGTTTCAGATACTTGGTGTAACCTGACAACAAATTTTGCATATAAATGAGTATCCTTCTCCACTTCAGAGGCTCTGCCTTCTAGTAGCTCGAGTCTTCTCCTTCTCATGAAGAAGTAGCCCGAGTCTTCTCCTTCTCATGAAGAAGAGGCCTTTATTCTTATCCATTATTTGAAATAATTCTAAATTAGAGGCATTGAGAAAGTATTGTGCAAGACTTTCTCCCTTATTTCCTGTTCTTTTTCAATGGCAATGCACCATTTATTATCTAAAGAATTATATAAAGAATCAAGTGTAACTGATCTAATTTCTGATGGTGACTGGTCATTAACACATAAATATTTAATGATTTCTTGCTCTACTTCTTCTTTCTCACTATCAGTAAAATCATCAAAATATTCTTTTAAATCATCAAGCACTTTCCTCTTAATATTCTTAATAGTCCTCTGACAATGTGTCATTGGCTTATAAGAGGAAATATCTATATTTACTGGTGCAGAGGTTGCAGGTGCATTATCGGTAGATTTTTCTTTCTTTCTTTTTTTCCTTGTCTACTTCAGTTGGATTTCCGGTTCAGTATCTTCTGACTCCAGTGAGCTAGTTTTGGTTTTCCACTGCCTCTCAAAGACTTTAGCAGGAATAACCTCAGGTTTCTTCTTAGCAGGTGACCACTTTGTCACTTTTGGGTTGGCAGAGGTAACTGGTGCAGATACCGATGGCACTGCTTTATCCTTCTTCTATTTTGGTTCTTCAGCCGGTGTGATCCTCTCTAAGTAGGTACCAGTTCTCTATTTCTTCACATCTAATGGTAAGGCAAGCAGGGTAGAGGCATACCCAATCAACATATCATACATCACTTCATACCCCATTGGTCCAACTAATTCCTTTCTCGGTTCCACTGCTTCCATTATATAGTCATCAATCCTTATTGTGAAGCAGATATCATCTTCATACTTCTTCATAATATTAGATATCCTTATTCTCTGGCTCATTTTCTGCTTGAATTCATCAAAATACTTGTTAAGAACCTCAGGATATCCAGTTCCTACTACTTGAAGACTTTCCTTGATTTGCCTGGAAACTAGTAGGTCAACAAACCATTGCACATCACCTACTCCAGGGAAATAACCTTGAAAGTAGAAGAATAAACCGACCAAGAGTTGTCCAAACCTAAACCTTAGAGCATTGTCCTGTTTGATGGACTTCAAGTTCAATAGCAATTGCTTCTGTAGATTAGTACAAAGATGAAATGTAGTATCTTCCTTAATCATTCTGTAAGAGACATTCACCGTAGCAGTGGGGACAAAATTCATTCTGCTAGCATAGAATATCCAGTAACCAATCACCATGCAAGCATACTTCACCAAATCATCTTTGATGGTGTTGACAGTCATCGCCCATTGGTCACTCAGAGAACCGGTGAGCTTAGTCATTTTAGTCTTGGTGACCTTCCTTAGTGCTGGTACCTATCCAATATTGCAAAAACCAGTGACCACATGAATTGCCTCCGGTGTGATGTCATGCGCGCACTCGAGGTACATCTTATCACTGTGTACTTTGCTGAGGATGATGCGGATATGATCTTCTGTGAACTCTTCCAGAAAATATACCACATTATATAGTTTCATCTTCTCAAGGATACTGTACTCCGGTTTGATCTTCTTATCATCCCCATAGAACAAGCTTGGCTGGGAATGAATCACTAGGGATCCTAGATCTTCCAATTTATAGTCAATATACCCTGAAATATCTTCCTCAATGATTACTTTGGCAGGTATTTTGGATAGGGCATTGTATTTCATCTTCTTTTGAAGAAACTCAGCTGAATCCATAGGTACACTAAAACTGGAGTGCAATGCAGAAGCCATGAGTAAATGATAAACAAGAATTTTGAGAAATACCTTCACAATTCAAAATTTAGGGTTTGCCAATGTCACTCACAATACACCACTTCAGTTGCTAGATTACCGCTTAGTGTTCTTCACTTGATAGATTGAAAAAGATCTCTGGATTCCTCTGCAAGATTTTTGAATTCACTCTGAATTGCTAGATGAATCTCTCTTTGTTGCTCTACACTTGAAAATTCTTTGCTCGAAAATAGATAAGTGAAAATGATGACCAAAATCCTTTTAAACAGATTTTTCACCTACCATAATAAATGCATCACCATTAGGGTACAAACCCTAATTTTGCCTTTTGCCACTTCAAAATCTTCTGCCGATTGATAGGTAACCTATACCGGTTAAGGTCTTTACTGATATAAACTGGGGGTTCAAAAATATTTCACCGATATGTTCCCCCTAAGCTTTCTGAAGCTTAGTTTTCCAGTTCAAAGACTTCCACACTAGGTGCAAAAACTAGTTCATCCTGTGACACTTCTTCTGGTTTCTTTTTCCAAGTTTTATTCATATCTATTTGAATTGTTTCAACTCAATCTTCCCTTCTGAAGTGATCGGTATATCATCTAATAGGTTCTTTCTCAGTCTGCAAGTTCTAGCAGTGTGTCCTGGTTTGTTGCAATGATAGCATACCATTTCAGATGTTCTCCATGGTCCATTATTCATACTTCTATTCTTTCTTCTACATGTTGCAGTAGTATGATCGCTACCATGACAGATCAAACAGGTTGCTCTCCAACTAGTTGCCACTTGATAACCACCTAACCGATGGTCATAGGTATTGTACCGGTTGGGATTCCAGTTCACAGAAGGTTTCGGGATAACTCCTTGAGTCTTTGAAGGATGTCTCCCAGTGTTGTGCAAAACAGACCTACATTCAAATGCTCTATGCCCAAACTTGTTGCATGCATAACAGTTACCATTGAATCTATTCGATCTAGGCTTATTGTTTAGAAAATAAGGAAAGTTGTTGTAGGCCTTGCTTCTACACAC
This sequence comes from Cryptomeria japonica, assembly GCF_030272615.1. Classification (NCBI taxonomy): domain Eukaryota; kingdom Viridiplantae; phylum Streptophyta; class Pinopsida; order Cupressales; family Cupressaceae; genus Cryptomeria; species Cryptomeria japonica. The sequence goes on from NC_081405.1 coordinate 546,150,358, forward strand.
ATTAGCAGCATGTTCTTCTTTGAGACAATTAAAGTAAATAGGTTTAAATTTTTTCTTACCTTTATCCTTGGATGTTGGTTGCTTCTTTGATGCTTTAGCTTTTGTTCTAGAGGTCTCACCTTCTTCATACCTAGAGAAACCAAGTCCAGTGGTATTCTTTACTGGTTTTGCCGATTCTAGCTTTTTCTCTAGCTTAATAGTACTCTTATTGAATTTGGCAAGTATCTCCTTTGACTCAGTAAGTTCCTTGGAAATAGCAGCATTGGATTCCATCAAGTTTGCATTCTCAGAAATAGCCATGTTTAGTTCACCTTGCATTTCTTCTTTTTCTACTTTACTCTCTTGGAGATGAGTGGTAAGGGCACTAATTTCTTTCTTCAGCTTGGAGATCTCATGATCTTTGTCTTTTACTAGATCTTCAGCTTTCATTCTATTCTCAAGCTCTTGACACATTCTAATAGTCAGTCCTTCCAACTCTTTTCTCAGATTGGCTTTAGATTCATTTCGTTTTTCAACTTCTTCAACTAGGGCATCCATGTCTGCTTCATCAGAGGAGCTATTTTCAGCAAGTTCCATCAGTTTCTCAGCATGCTCTCTTCTCTTGGCCAAAGAGGCTTTATACTTGACTTTGAGTTCATCATAGGCTCTCTCAGTCTGAGTAAGACGATGAGTAAGTTCCCTCACACTGTATTCCCCCATATCTCCTTCCAAGTGGTTAGACTTATAGAAAGATTGGCTCTAATACCAATTGATGAATACTAAGAGTGGGGGTGAATTAGTATACCAAAAAATACTGTAAACAAACTTCTAAACAGTTTAGCAGATAACCGGTACAACAGGTTCACTAATAAATCGGTTAAGATAAATGCAAACCAAATAGCAAACAAAGCATTCACCCACAAGAGCACAATCACCATAACATAAGATATTTGACGTGGAAACCCAAATGGTAAAAAACCATGATGAGCAGAAACTCACAAGTAACTATGTGTAGAATAGAAACCAGACCGGTTAAGGTCATATAATGTTCTTCACCAGAATAGATCCTGTTAGGAATCTAGATCTCTGTTAGGAGATAAGTCCTGTTAAAGACTACCTTGTTAGAGGATTTTGGATCCGCAGTTGTGAACCACCTTATTAGAGGATTTACAAAGGCTTTGTTGGCCTACCCGGTTAAGGGTTTCAGACTTGTCGAAGATGTGAGTAATCAACAAGTGAGTGATCTAGCTAATAGCACAGTCTGCTTAATTAGATCCTTGATAGCTCATTGTTAATGCATTTCAGCATTACTTCAATCTTCAATATCTCCACACTCTATCTCTTCACACAAACTTAATCCTTTCTTCAAAGATCGCACATAGCCTTTTTTGTTCTATCTCTCATACATCATCCATGCAAACCCTAGACATGATGTCCTTATAAAGGAATATGATTTCATGTCGGTCCAATAGGATTAGACTACAAGTTCCTAAGTTGAGTGCATCTAGACACATTTGGTAACATGACATAAAATCACCGCCAAAGTGTCAGTGGATGATAACTCATCACACATTATAGAAATATCGGTTGGTAACTCATCACAGAGTAATACCGGTTAACACAATATACCGATTACCAGTTTGTCAAAAATGAAGACTGGTAGATCGAAGTGTTCTGATCAAAAGTTAACTACCGCTTGGGTCCTTCGTACCACTTGTGATCCTCGAACTGCTTGAGGTCTCCATACTGCTTGAGCTCTTTGAACCACTTGGGGTCTCCATACCGCTTGAGCTCTTCAGTCAATCTGTGATCGGTAAACATCTTCTGCAAAATACCGATAGTCTAAAGACTATACATTACACAATACACAATACCGGTTGGAACAATTACCGGTTGAGTCATAACTCTTACATAAAGAAAGTGCGTGTCCATCATAAAGAAAGTGTGTGTCCATCAATGACAATCAAAACATCATCAAAATTCTGACAATAAAGGGATTTTCCAACTGTTGAAATGGTTAGAAGTCAACAGGTAATACATTGATATGATAACAACACTCAATGCCATGACATATCCATTTCGGTTCCTTTACTTCTGAAACCACACTCCACAGGTATCACCACACTTCTCTGGTCTAGCAAGAATCAAATATCTCTTCACTTGGATGCACACATAACATTTTCCAACAACTTCATAATGCAAATCATCATCAACCTTATAGACAACAAATAGGTCGGTGGCATAAACCCTAAACCCTAAAAATTTAGGTTATCAATACAGTTGGTCCAACCTTGATCGTTCAATCACATTGCATAGTGTAAAATGATCTTGAACAGATCTTAAGACATTCTCCATCATTCGTTCTTTGCCACTTCTGGAAGCTGATAACCCATCATGCACTCTCCATCATTTATTGAGACTTCGCACATTCCCTAGGGAGATAGGATCAATCTTCTTCATGCAATATCCTCAAGGAAATCCTTCATACGCACAAGGTTGATGTGGCCACACGATCTGATCTTCATTTCAATTTTAACCCAATGATTTGATTTGAAGGAATCAATGATTTTGAGTCACCCTATTAAAGGATTCACAAAAAGCCTGTTAAAGCTACTTGGTAAAGGGATTTTCTCAAATATTGTTAAAGCTACAAGCAATAGTAGCAATACAAAGCCTACTACTAATTAATTAACACTAGAAAATTTCTCAAATATTAAAAGAGCACAAAGTCTACTTTCATAATTTAAGAGCTCTTTAATTCGCTTAACAATACTTCCTATATCAAGAAATTCAAGAACATATATAAGTCATGAACTTAAGAACATTAACTCATATAAGCAAATTCGTTTTAAACACAACACAAAGTTTGGGATCAAATAAATTGCTTTCTTTATTTGCTTGATCACATTCTCACAACAAAGCTCAAAGTCTTAGTTGAGGCAAAAATTTAGTAGAGTTTTGCTTGGCATAATCCAAGATAAAAATAAAAAAAATGAGGGTCCCCATTATATATAATAAAATTGGAGAAAAATGTGTGCACAGTTGACTAATTCAACTACACAGTCCCACTTGACTACAACTATAGCAGAAAAAAAATATGCAGCTGCGAGAAAACTTGCAGCATCTAAAAATGTAACTACATGGAAAGAAAATGCCAAAAAGGGGCACTTTATTCATTTTTCTCCTCCTCATTTGATTTGTGGAATTCCTCGAACCTAGTCAGGATGGCCTCCATCTCTGCTTGGTTCAGCATATGGGTAAAATCTGTGATCACACGAACACAGGAGATGGTATCCTTAGCCTCTATAAATTTCTTTTTCCCATCCTTTAGCATGCATGTGAGGACCTCAAAACTGACTTGAATTTCTAGTAACTTATCAAATGCACCAAGTGAGAAATCTTGTCTAGTGCAGTGATCAATTAAGGAAATAAATTCCTATGTGATGGCATCACTAGTAACGAGATTTTGATTGTCATCATATAGATAACAAGGAAGGTCAACAATCTTGGCAGAAATGAGATCAATCTCATCATCAACTTCCTTCCGTTCTCGATCCAGCTCTGCTATCATCAATTTTATTGTCTATTTCCTATAAGACAGTAGCGATGAGATTTGGATATATTTTTCTCTTGAAGGAACCACTTTATTTTCAACGAGGACGTCTATTTTGAAGTCCTCCATTTTTCTCCAAAGTGTTGTACTTTTTTCAATATTTTCAATCTCCTGAGATAGTGAAGTTTTAACACTTTGCATCTGACTTTGGATCACTTCAAAATCTGTCAACAACCAAACTATTGAACTTAGGAGATGAGACCCTTCTGAATTTAGTTGTGCTATCCACTCATCCACCACTTGACCCTTGGCTCCTACCTATTCAATTTTATTGAGAGCTTCAGTGTCTATTGAGGATCCTATGAGCTCAACTTCCTGAGAGGATTGGGTAACTTTCAAAAGAACACTAGTCAATTGTTCATATTTCTATTTTAATTCATTCTTCTCATCCCTCTCTTGGTCAAGTATTTGTATCAAAGAGTTTAAAGCCGTCTGAGAATCCAACTTAACACTTTCATGCATCTCTTGCCCAAGCTCTATAGTTTGCAAGATGTAATCCTCAGGTCGTATACATCCTTATTCTTATCCGATGATGACACCATGACCTTAGCATACTTCCTTTTAGAGGTCGGATCTACTAGCACCCATGAAATAGTCTTTGGCTTCTTTGTTCCTTTGGGCCTTGGAGGAACCAATTTCTCAAAGTCAAACTCATCAAGCGAAATCACCTGTTTCTTCCTCTTAGGTGCTACTACCTCCATCCAAGGTGGTAATTCTGGATTAGTCGTGGGGTAGTAGCTTCTTGTTGAGTGTAACTTGGTATTTCAGGAGCATTCTAGCTTGAACTAGTAGCGGTGACTGATATCAATGTTCAAGTATCTAGTGATATACCTACTAATGCTGACCCTTCTTCAGTTACGACCACATAGGGGAAAGTGGAGGATGCAGTTGCAACAACAACCAGAGGTGGAATTTTTGTTATAACTGTCATAGTAGAAATAACTTCAGTGCTTACTTGAGATGGAATGTTTGTTATGACCACTATAGAAGGCAAGGTCATCACTTGTTGTTCCGCGAATGCTTGCTCCATAGCTTTAGGAAACTCCAATATTAAATATTCAATCGTGGTTGAAAGAATATCATCAAGGATGGAAAAGTTGGATAGTGCGAAGAATTGTTGAGTAGTCTCTGATTGAGTCATTCCCATACCTAGGTCCTCATCATTGAATTCCTCTTCCTCTTGATCAGAATCAGAATCGATGGAATGAATAATCACTTGTGAATGAGTTGGTGCCTATGTAGTGGTTGGAACATTAACTTCACTAAGATGTGACATTTCTTCAACTTGTGTTTCTGCTTGTTGAGTAATTTCACCTTCTTCCACCTCTTTCTCTTTTCTAGTATCTCCAGTAGTCTGCTATTCCAGCTCCTTTATAACTGTCTCCTATGCTGATGAGGATGATTCAACTTTCTTGGACCCTTTAATTGTGAACTTGATTTTGGGTCCTTTCCCCTTGGATTGCATTATAGGAGCTGAGGATAATGCTTGTGAATCTGCTTTACCCTTGGTTCTTGTTTCAGCTGTAACTGTCTTACTAGCCAGGCCATCACTATTATTGTCATCTCCAGAACTAACAGGAAGTTGTTTCATTCTAAGATTCTTTTTAAGAAACCATGCATTAGTGTTTACCAAAATAGGAGAGATTCTTTGAGTGATAGATTTACTTTCCTTTTTTTAGCATTGCACCAGTGGGATTAGGGAGTCGACAATCTTCTTTTCATAATAGACAGGGTCTATTATGTCATTAGTGTCTTCCATGGTCATTGGGATCTTTGTTAAATCCAAATTTTCATTCTGTTCTAGGGTAAGATGACTGAAATCCTTCCTTCTTATATCTTCTTCATTTTGATAGTCTACCCATACATCTTCAAATCTATAGACATGGGTGTAACTCATCTTGAGTTTGTTCTTCATGCCATGAAAATCAAAATTGTTTCATGCCTTGAATCTTCTCATGGTATTCCATTGCATTTCTTCCTCCATTTTTTTGGCTTTGGGGTTGGTTAGGACTGAGTACCTGCCAATTGATTTTGAGAACTTCAACCTAGTCTTATGTGCTTGCGATTGCTTTTCATGCATATAGATTAGTTGCTGACATAAATCCATGAGAATGATCTTGTTAGAAGGATACCTTAGTAGAATAAAGGGTTCACTTGAGAAACATCCGATCTGGATGTAAGTGAATGTTGGGAACTGAAGGAAAATGCATCCAAAATGAGACACCCTATTATATGCAGCCTTTGATAATATTTTCTTCTGCAGGCTCTTATCAAACTTGCACTTCCACACAACAAAGAAGGCATCATTAACTCTTCTAAAGTGGCTACCTTTATTCTTGATCATGATTTGATCATAGTATTCCCAGACAGTAATTAATCTGCTATCACCTTTAGTAGACAAACCTGGATATTGCCTCATGGAAGCGGCTGCATAAACCAGGTAGGAAGTCATATAAAATTTCAATGTTAGTTTGATTTCTTTCAACTGTGCGCAAAGTGCATTACTGATCTGCTCACCCCAATCAATCCTAGCAACCCCTTTCCTAATTATATTCATGTAATAACACATCCAACTTTGAAAGTAGTGAGAGTCCTTTAAACCCTTCACTCTTGATAACATGGTGACCATGTCGTTGTAATCCTCATTGAAGTCACTCCTGTGAAAAAACTTGGGCCATCGTGAGGTAGTGGAATTTTTGGCAGCAAAGAGGTACACAATATTGATCACTTTCTTGCATTTGGTCTCATTTTTCTCATAGTACTCTTGAGCACTTTCTTGAGAAATGTCAGCTACTTCTTGAACTAGAGAACCTTTGAAAACACTATTGAAGAAAACACGATCCGGAGTCATGATGACATTTTGATCAACATCCCTAACCTGTCTTGTATTCGGATCAAAGTGATCCGCTACTGCAAGTACAAATTTTGGACCATGAGCTACAACTGGGAAGGATGCATATTTATGCAGCTCAGATTTGATCAGGTTTGTTAGGCGGGCATGAGCTTTCTCAACTCGGTCAATAAACTCCTGCATACTGACATGTCCAATTTCTGTATCTTTTATCTCCCTGATGTTTGAGTCTACTAAACTTTCTGGGTACAAATTCAAGTACTTATCATACTTGTACTTCATCTTTTTTGTTGATGTTTTACCCAGAGAAGATTCCAACTAGCTCAAGGAAGGCTCTGATTTGTCATGAGAGGGCTTTGACATTTGCAAATGACTGCATTCAATACTGAGGATTAGCTTCTTTGATAGTTTTCATCATCAATAAAATCAACTTTTATCAATTGGATTGAAAAATCGGACTCAGAATAAGCTTGGGAGTAAAACTGCAAAAATAGTAGGTCGGGGAAAAAAGTTCGATCTGCACCTTAGGATAAAAAAATTGCACATCGGACTTTAAAGTTCGATATGTGAGGATAAAACATCTTTTCTTGCATATCGGACTTTAAAGTCCGATGTGCAAATAGGGAAAAAATCATTAGCACATTGGACTTTAAAGTCCTATGTGCTCATAGGTAAAACATTTGGTAAACCTGCACATCGGACTTTAAAGTCTGATGTGCAGATTGGGGAAGGGCAATCAATTGACATGTTGGGTTTTAAAACCCGACATGTCAATCAGACATTCTCCTCTTCGCATTTCGGATTTTAAAGTTCGATATGCAAAGTTGACACTCCTACATATCGGACTTTAAAATCCGATATGCGGAGAGATTTTCGCATAGTTAGCCTGCATATTGGGCTTTAAAACCCGACATGTAGGCTAGGGGAAAGAAAGGTTAAAAAGGGTAATTGGATTTTAAAGTCTGATTACCCTTTTAAGATGATGACTAAGCAAAAAACAAAAACGAAGGTGGAAAGAGAAGGGAAAGTGCATAAAACAAATGAAAACCTGAAATAAAATAAAAAATCCTACCTCAATCTGCCATGGTGAGAGAAAAAATCAATGGAGACCAGATAAATCCACAAGGCCAACAAGCAAAAATGAAGGAGAAAAGAGGAGGCACGCGCATAGGGGAAAAACAAATAATAATGAAGAAATAAACCCTAAAACTTAATAAATAAACTCCTAAATTAGCAATTAATGCGACATTAATTACTAATCACACAGTCCATGTTGGACATTAAAGTCCGATATGCAGGAATAAACCTTTGCAAGTCGCAATTTAAAGTCTTACATGCAACTTTTAACTAGACAACCCGCAGATCGGACTTTAAAGTCTGAACTGCAGGGGAAGGATTACCTGCAGGTCAGACTTTAAAGTCTGACATGCAGGTTTGAATATCAAACCTTTGCAAATCAGACTTTAAAGTCCAATGTGCAATTCCTTTGAAACAGAAGGAACCCTACAGGTTGATCTTAAACACTTAGAAAACAATAAAAAGAAAAACAAAAAGCAAAAATGATCTAACCGACGAAGTCAATCAAGCTCTCCCGGAGGTCATAAGGTATGAAATGGACCAGTTTTGTAGGTCTGCCTCATGATTTTGGCCGCACTGAAATTGAGGACAACAAACTCACATCATTCTTGAGCAATCATCAGTGAAGATCATAAAATATTTGTCACCTTGAATACTTTTAGTCCTTATTGGTCCATAGAGGTCTGTATGAACCAAATCTAACAGATGTTCTGCTGAAAAATTTTTGCTCTTGAAAGTTGAGAATGTCATCTTTCCCAACTGACATTCCTTACATAGAGCATTAACCGGTTTGTCCAACTGAGGCAAACCTCTCACTGTTTTGGACTTACTCATTTTAACAATGTTATCAAAATTTATATAACAAAATCTCCTATGCCAATGCCAACTATCATCTACTTTAGCAATTAAATAAAGTTGCTGACTTTAGGATTTAGGTGAAACAAGTTACCTTAGTTTGCTTTCCGGTTGCAATCAATTCACCTTTGCTCCCATAGATTTTACACATACCATTCTTAAACTCCAATGGGTATCCTTTGTCATTGAGTTGAGCAACACTCAAAAGATTTTGCTTTAGTCCTTCAACCCAGTAGACATCATCTGCATTGCTATTTCCATTAAGAGAAATAGTTCCCTTACCTTTAACCATGCAGGGTGAGTCATTACCAAATCTCACAACTTCACCATCAAATTCCTTCAAAGAAAGAAATTTGCTCCGGTCACCGGTCATGTGATGTGAACAACCACTACCAATGATCCAATCATCATAATTATCCATGCGAGAAACTTAAGCCTTATGATCAGATGTCTCCTCTTTAATGGCTACAAAGACGATGTCTTCATTAACATCACCCTCAGATTCCTCATCAGTGATACCACCATAAACTGCAATAAGACAATCTCTTTTGCCTTTTCCCTTGTACTTTTTGAACTTCTCTCGCTTATGCTCATTATCACCATTAGGACAATTAGCTGCAATGTGTCCAATCTTGTTGCATGCAAAACATTCCAAATATAATTTACCTCTGTACTTACCAGTACCTCTGGGCAACTGCTTGGCCAACAATGCTTCAAGTTCAACCAAACTATCTTCATCATCAACTTCTCTGCTGGATCTAGATTCATAACTGTGACTGACATCTCTACTTTTCCTCATAGATGGGTTCGAAATTGAAGCTCTAAATGTAGACTCGAATTTTTGAACGCTACCATCATAACTATTTAATTCAAAAGCAGTAAGCTTACCAATGATGGAGTCAAGGGTTACCTTAGTTTTGTCAATCGACTTTAGCTCTTGAATGGCTGCAACTTGGATAGCGTAGAACAATAGTAGGGTTCTCAACATCTTACTAATCATTGTGGCATCTTCCACTTTACCACCAACACTCTTGATCTCACCAACTATCTCTTTTATCCTTTGACCATACTATTGGATATTCTTACCTTCAACCATCCGCATGTCATCAAACTTTCCTCTTAGACTCTCTTCCTTGGCAATCTTCACATGTTCATCACTGCTATGTTTCTTCCATACCTCATATGTAGTCTCCAAACCATGGACATCAACATACTCTAGATCAGACATAGAACTGATAACAGCCTCCAGTGCTTGATTGTTTTCTTGTTGCTCTTTCTTTTGATCATTAGTCATAATCCCACTAGGTGCAACATATTGAGTACCAACATGTTCCTAGTATTGACTTCTTAGACTTAATATATATTTTCATTCTATCACTCCATATTCTGTAGTTCTCTCTATTAAACTTCAGACCTTCCTTCATCATGTTCTAAAAGATCTTTACCTCAAGCTGTTAGGCTTAGACCTTAGAGGACCTAAGAAGCTCTGATACCAATTGATGGTATGATGAAAGAATAAGGATTCGATCAACTACTGAGAGGGGTGGGGGGGTGAATCAATAGATAGAAAAACTTATATAAACTTTCACCAATCTCAGAATCAACCTCTCAAAGCAAACTATAAACTGACAAGTTAAACCACTGAACTACAAATGCAATATCATTGTCAAGGTAAACCGGTTGACTGTTACAACAGATTAATAGTAAACAAATTGAAACTCACAAACATCCAAATACTTTACTGACATAAGTAAAACCTCATTTCAGATTGTTGTCGATTAACATAACATATCAAAAGTGGATTAAGCAGTTAAGCAATTCAACCATAGTAAACATAACCACAAAAACATTCACCACTTGACACAATATTTTTGACGTGGAAAACCAAATGGAAAAACCACGGTAAGATGGGACTCACAAGTTAACTATCTGAACTCTTCTAAAGTTCGCCCTATTAGGAGTCAAGCCTGTTAAAGCTTTTACAAAAAGTCCTCTTAAGAACAGATCCTGTTAGGGACCACCCAGTTAAGGGATTGAATATAATGCCCTATTAGAAGCTGTAGACGTATAAATCTAGCCACTTTCCTAAGTGAATATTTAATATTCATTTTAAACCCCATTCTTCCTATTAATTAAATTTTTATTTAATTAGTTCCTTCATATTCATCTATTTGATTAAATAAATTACTCAATTTATTTAATTAAGTTCACCTAAGCCTTTTCTAGCCTTTAATTAAATAAATCACTCTATTTAATTAATTCCCCTTTCCCCATTTTAATTAAATTGATCCTTGCAAATAAATAAATCTAATTTATTTATTTAAATCCCCCACTTGTATTTATGCAAGTTGCATCTATTTGATTGAAATAAATTTTATTTTAATTAAAATCATTTTCCCCCCACTTGCATTTTCTTACATCTCCCACTTGCCTCTTTAACTCCTTCTAGATTCTTCTAATCACTTCCAATTTAGCCTAATCCATCTCCTAATTATTGTCACATTCCTAAGCAAAGAGAAGTCACTTCTCAAAGCCTCCAAAGTCTTTGAAAATCATTAAAGGCTTTATGTCCTCAACAAGTTAAGCCTCCAAAGTCTTCCAAACCATTTAAGGCTCTTACATAACCATTAATGGTTAACTAAACCTTCTTGCATGATTAGAGACTTTCTCTCTAACTCAACCCTCATCTAACCCAAGGGTCTCATCAAACATTCATAGATTTAACCTTGGTTATCTCTTTAACCCTTGCACAAGAGTTTACCCCTTGGGTAAAAGCTTTATCCAATGGATAACCCTAACCTAACCTTAACCCTTACCTCCTAAGGTAACCTTCATGTATTCTCAAGCATTTAATTCTTCTTTCATCTCCTCTCAAGCAACCTCTTGTTGACAATTGTCACCATTTCATGGGCGAGAATTGTGAACATGGATTGATTAACTTTCAATCCTGGACCTTATTAAGATTATCCAATATTGACCATCCATTGCCCTATTTTTCCTATAAATAGAGCTCTCATTCTCTCATAGTGATATAGAAATCTTTGTGTATCAAACTTATAGTCATTTTTCTAGTGATATAGAAGTTTCAGGCATCAAAACTTATAGTCTAATTACTAAGCATTTTAGCCTCTCTTTGATAAATTATCTTAAGAAGCATTTATAAGCATTCTAATATCATAGAATATCCATGTTAGACTAGTATATCATTGCTAGGATAATTAGTTAATCTTATCATCATCTTTATGCTATCTTAATCATCATAGATTCAATAGCATACATATCTAGGAATGCATTCCTTCATAATAATCAAACATCACTCGTTCTTGGAGTTGTCATTCCTAAGTCACTTTTCTCAGTGATATGAGAGAAAAGGCATTGACTTTAGGGATCCTGTGAGATAGAGAACAATGGGACACCCCTTGGGAAGTTGAGCTATTTCAATATAGTTGCTATAACTTGCACCAAGAGTCTCATTGGTGTGTGGGCCTTTTTGAATTAGACTTTTACATTTCTGTTGCCCTCATTTTCCGCACACATTTTTGGCGCCCATTGTGGGGCACATCCCCATAAATCATATCATTTTTGATGCAAGATCAAGATTACATGCACACAGGAATGCTGCTTTAGTGCATTGGGAGATTTCATTAGCGCATTCGGGGCAAACAATAGCACTTTCGGTGTACTGTTTAGCGCATCAGACCCTTTCCCTAGTGCATTTAAACTCTCCGTTAGTGCATAGCAGTTTGGTTTCTTTCCTGCACAATTGGACAACAATGTAGCACATTCGGTAACCAGTGTAGTGCATAGGAGACTTTCTATAGCGCATCCGCGACTTTCTGTAGTGCTTCTATGCAGAAGCTCAACGTGTGACCTTGTTAGAAACTAGAAAAACATAATTTGTAACAGAAGTACAAATTAGGCTTGGATAAGCTCACCTTAGAGTTAAAAATTTTCACTAACTGTTTGTTGCAAGTTACTAATCTTTGTTGGCAAGTTGAAGGAGTTTACTTAGGCATTTAATTATTTTTGTTTCTAACTTTTTGGTTAGTTTAAAAATAGTTCATTTTCATGCTGGTTAAAAAGAACTACAAACTCACTTCCTTTTTGTTGGTTAAAAAGAACTACAAACTCACTTCCTTTGGCCAGTTAAAAAGAACAACAAACTTGCTTTTTCAGTTTACAAAGGGTAAAAAGAATCACATTTTCCTTTGGTCCATAAAATGAACTCATTTTCATTTTGCAAAGGATAAAAAGAACCTCACTTATTATTTTGTGCAAAGAAAAGGAGTTTTTCATTTCGCGACTTTCCTTTTGTTGACCAACATCACGATTTATTTTGTTGACTAGGATTCCACTTTCTTAGATAGAAAACATTTTTCTATGAAGAGTTAAAAAAAAATACCATGCTTTTTGGAGCAACATCTCCAAATAGAACGTTAGAAAATCATTGCTTTGAAGGTTAAAAATAACACTTGTTTGCTTTATCTTGAAAGTGGAAGGTATATGCTCTCTCCTTAATTGGGTGACCAAAAATCCAAACCACTCTTATAAGATTTCTTTACTTCAAGCATTTTAAATCCTTTAGCAGGCCTGTCCTCCCGAGTTGCTCTTAGAGCGCCATTAATGGCCAGTGAGAGGGGAATGACCTAAGTGGGAAACAACTTTATCGCCAAGTGTTCCAACCCACTATAATCAAATGTGGAGGCTGATGAAAGTCCCCTTTAATGGTTTTTCTCAGCGATTATCCTTCTCCTAGTATCTTTAAGATATGTAAAGCCTTTGTTCTAAAGGTTGGGAAGCCTCTTGAGGGAGTTTATCACTGAAGACCGAATGAAAGCCTGATTAAAAACCTTAGCATTAGAAGCTTTGAGCCGAGTCAGTAACCAGACATCTTCAATATCATAGTGCAAGGGTGGGGAAAAATCCGCCCCCAAGATCACTCACCATATATCTCCAAAGATAACTACTCAATTGTGAAGCAATTCACTTTGAGTTAATTTCTGGCAAAAGGAAAAAAAAAATGGGCACCCCCTATGGGGTGACAAGGCTATTTGAGCTAACAAAGTATCAAGACTAGTGGGCTATGATATTGTTGATGACCCTTGAATAAAGAGTCTACTTGATTTGTCTTATTTGTTATCTAAACCGGTGAAAACATTGGGGATTTGAACACATCCTCACAGAACATACACTACTTGTTTAGCATAGGTAAAAATTGTTATCTCTTCTATATGCCGTGTTTTCAAGTTATTTTTTAGAAAATCATCCATCAAAATCACAATTGTTAGTTTTCAAAACAACAAAAAACAAAGAAATCAGGACAGTTAGGGCATAGGAGCAACATCCTAGCGTGTAGAAACCATTCTATAGTGCATTTGAACCAAACCTTAGTGCTTTCACCAGTCAAATTAGTGTATAACCAGTATCATACTGGTGAAATTTCCAGTAGCACTTTCCAGCATCAGTCTAGCACATTTAGACATTAGCGTAGCACATTTAAGACATATCATAGCACTTTCAGTCCAAACAACAACACATAATCAGGACATATTAGCGCATAACCCATCCAGAACAATCAGTTTCAAACATTCTAAGACAATGCATAGGAGAGACAACATAGCACATAGAGAGCTTTTTGTAGCACATCTTGAACATTCTTTAGTGCCTTCAGTCTTTGTCTTAGCGCATGATCAAAACTAGGAAAAATAGAGAGCAAATCAGGTACCTTGGGAGAATTTTATCGATAGTTTGACATACCCTTTCAAGTCCTTTAGCAAACTTAGCAGTCAAACTTTGAATCCGATCATCAGTGAGAAAATTTCCAATAAAAAAAATTCTCTTAGAACGAGTTTTTCAAATCATCAACTAGATTAAGCTAAGACTTCATCCAAAAAATCAGGAAGTATCAGAAACAATGATCAAAGTTTCACCATCCAACAGATTCTATCAAAAACAAATACCTAGTTTAATCCTTAAGTTATCAAATCAAGTTTCCATATCAGGAGACTTTATCCATATAATTTGACACACTTTGTCATAGAGGCAAATCTAACTAAACCTCTACTTGATAAGGTAAATTTGAGTATTCAAACAAAGTATCCAAATCCAACATCAACGTCAACCTTTGATCATTCGTGTATGACCACTCCTCATATTTTGAGAAGAACAAGTCTTCATCACAAAAATAAGTTGAAGAAGAGACAACTTAGTTCTAAGGAACTTGTGAGAAGGAATAAATTTCTCTATATCAATCATCAAATCTTTGCATCACATCGCGCATTCTTGCGTCACATGCGATTGTATATCCAAGGCAAAACAAATGAGTTTGACAAGGAACCTTTGAGAAGTAGGGATTACATTCAGAAAGCAGCATTCAACCAATGCCTAAATCATGGAGGAAGGATCAACCCTGCTTTATTCCCATAGTTCTGTATCACATATAACGAAGCTCGACCTGAACTGCCAACACCACCCATAACTCCCATAGAAGATGAAGAATTCATCACGGTAGAAATTTACTAAATGCTCGTTGTCACTTGATCTTAGAGAAACAAACAAAGAGAATCACAACCAGATTCAAGTATGGGTCGTAGATTATCCAACCCTTTTGATGAGTATGTCAATATGGGCAAAATAAAGATCATAGAAGAACTTCTCCAAGAATGTCAAGAAAATCCATCATTCCAAAGGCTCATTGAAAGACTTATTGAAGCAGACAAGGACAAATATCTACTCATGCTAACTAGCAAAGGATTTAAACTTCCTGAAGATTTCGATACCAAAAACTTAAGGAATATAGACGAAAGAATTTTAAGAACAAGGTCTAGAAATTATGCCTATCAAGACCAACAAAGAGAAGAAGAAACACATGACTAGGAAAACATACACGAGCAAGACAACACCCATGAACACAACCATGCCTGCAATCGAGACAATCTTAATGAGAGAGAGGAATCTCTCCCTCAAAGTACAAATGCGCCCATGGTTGCTCTTACACAACAAATCCAAATGCTGTAAAGACAAATACAGGACATGCAACAAGGAACCATGGTGCAATACTCCTTGGATGAGATTTTCCCTTATCCTTTTGACAGGAGATTGAACATGGTACCTTTTCCCCCAATTCAGATATACCAAAGCATGACAAGTACGATGGTAAAAGTGATCCCTGTGATCATGTTTGGGAATTTTGTACCATAAGCCTAGAGTTTTCTCACGATGACACTTACTCAATGAGACTATTCCCAAGAAGTTTGGGAGGGAAAACCATGGAGTGGTTGTCTAAACTCACACCTCCCATCAGATTATTTGATGAGTTGGTAAACAAATTTATCACACAATACTCCTATAAAATTCAACACGCAATCACCATGTTGGATGTGTGTAACACCAAACAAATGAACAATAAAACATTCATGGTGTTTCTTCAGTGGTAGAGACACATGGTTTCAAGATATCCTTGAGATGTGCCTAAAAAGAAAAAGATGGAGATCTTTATCGATAATCTAAATAGTGAGATAAGTTATTAACTCAAATTCCAATGCATACCATCTTTTGCCAAGTTAATAGAAAAAAAAATCCAAGTGGAGGAAGCCTGCATGAAGAAAGGAACATTGAAGTTCTTTAAGGAAGGAGTTAACTCGTCTAACACTAACCCCTTTAACAATCAAAACAACAACAACACTTTAGAAAAATCTAGATTTTGGACATGGAACAAAAACATTATTAATGATGGGATAGTCAATGCTAATAATGTGAAGTCCAAACAACCAGTGTTGGCTTTATCAGGTAACCCACCATCCAAAAAAAAAAAAAAAGTGTTAATCAAGGCACTGACACTTATCCGCAAAATACCAATCAAGGAGCTTCAACATCGAACACCAACAACACTAACCAAGGCAACAACACTAACCGAGAGAATAATGCAAACCAAAGAGGCAACACCAATGCTTTCCTGTATAGACGCATCTACACACCATTAGGACAAACCTTATAATCAACATTTTGAGAACTCTTGGTGAATAAGATCATCATATTGCAAGCTATAAACAACTTTGAACCCCATGTCAAACCACCTTGGTGGAATGCCTCACATTTTTGTGATTTTCATCGAAACAAAGGACATCACACAAATGATTGCACGAGGCTTCAAAACATCATTTAGGACATGATCGATAGAGGTGATTTAACAGTTGATGGTCACAAAACAAATGGTCACCATGACGCCTTTAAAAAACCTCTTCTGAATTACAACAAGGGAGGAGCTTCAACATCAAATGATACCAGATGAGCTCGTATAAATCACTTATACAATAACACCATCAATCACATATCGATAGATGACAACCAAATAAATGTCATAAACATCAAGGACAAACAAGAACATGCGTCGATCAATGTTGTAACTAGAGCACAAAAATACATCTTGAAAGGGAATACATCAACATTCACAACTATCCCCAAGACTCAATATAGCTTGGTTGATCAACTATAGAGGACTCCCACTCAGATATCCATACTTGAGTTTCTCAAACTCTCACCAAAATACAAAGATATCTTAGAGAAATCAATCGTCGAAATAAACATTCCTAAAGATCTGGACATTGATAGATTCCAAGCCATGGTGGCTCATATGTCAAGGCCTCATAACCTTACCTTTTTCGAACACGATGATGTCTCCTTGAATCATTTGCATAACACTCCACTCCATATCAAAGTCTTAGTCTATAAACTGTTGGCATTTGTGTAGAGTTTGATGACATGATGGGATTATATGTTGTCATTGATGTCAATATGTTGAAGTATGAACCGGTATATTGAAGTAAGCAAACTGACAAGTGAACCGGTATGATGGGATGAAATGGTATATGCAATACAAAAAGTAAACCGGTATGTTGGAGTGTGAACCAGTATATGCAAATGTGAACCGGTATATGCAAAGTTTGTATCAGGGTTTCATTTGATATGACTATCAATTGGTAGTCTCAACTTCAGGGTTTCTGGTTGATGCATTCCAAGTCTATGTGATTCGACCGACAACATCCTATGATGAGTTAGCATTGAAATGAAGATTAGATCACATTTCCATGTCAACCTTGTGCGCGTGAAGAATCTCCTTGAGGATCTTGCATGAAGAAGATTGATTCTATCTACCTTGGGAATGAGCGAAATCTCAGTAAATGATGGAGAGCACATGATGGGTTATCAGCTTCTAGAAGCGGTGATGAATGGACAATGAAGAATGTCTTAAGATTTATTCAAGATTGTTTTACCCTATGTAATGTGTTTAAATGACCAGGATTGGACCGACTATATTGTTAACCTAGATGCTTAGGGTTTTAGGTTTTGGCTACCGACCTAATTGTTGTCTATAAGGTCGATGATGAATTTTGTTTGAAGTTGTTGGCAAATGAATGTATGTGAAGTGATTCTTGCCAGACCGAAGAAGTGAGTAGAGATCTGTAGAGTGTGATTGCAAATGTAAAGGAACTAAAGTGGATCTGCCTTGGCATTAAGTGTTGTTATTAGATCAGTGTATTACCTATTGACTTCTAACCATTTCAGCAGATGGAAAATCCCTTTACCGAGTAGCTTTAACAGGCTTTTTGTAAATCCTTTAATAGGTGACTCAAAATCATTGAGTTCTTCAAATCCTCTTACAAGGTAACCTTTAACAGGGTTTTAACCTCTAACCAAGTATTTACCCATCCCTTAACCGGGTGATCCCTAGCAAGATCGGTTCCTAGCAGAACCAGTTGTAGATTCTTTAACCAGACTAGGCCCCTAACTTCAGAAGAGTTCAAGAACAACTTGTGGGTATTCATCCCCACCGTGGTTTTTCCTAGTTGGGTTTCCACGTGAAAAATTAGTGTGTTATGTGTGATGCTTTTTCATGTGATGTCTTAGTGTTTTCCGTTAAGCGATAATGCAAGCTAATCCAATGGTCATTGTATTTCTGGTGTATTACTTGCTTAAGCATATGGGTGAAGTTGAGATGAGATAATAGGTTTTGAGAAGATCTAGATGTTATTGGTTTATGTCTTTTATAGTCCTATCGTGTTTTACTGGTAGTACCTTGATTTAGTTCGGTGATATTGTTTACCAGTTAGTGCAGTCTTTGCAGTTTAAGTTGTTTAAGAAGTTTTTGTCTATACTGGTTCACCCCTCCCCTCTTAGTATCTATTGGGTATTTATTGTTCATCATTATTCATCATAAATATTGAGTAAAAAGAGTGTTAATAGATGGAGGACCTGGTCTCAATATCTGTACTTTAAATCTTATCTGTGCATTGGGCTTCTCTGAACAGTCTATTGATCCAAACAAGAAGATCAACATCAAAGCCTATGATGATGAAGAGAGGTCATCCAAAGGAACAGTGATACTACCTATTCAGGTAGGATGAATACAAAAGGACACCATGTGTCAAGTCTTAGATATAGACTTAACATACAATATTCTATTGGGTCATCCTTGGATACGTGAAATGCAAGTAGTACCTTTGACATACCATTAGTGTATCAAATTCCCATACAATGGATAGGAAATTTTTATATCTACAAATAATAACCATTTTCAGCATTGCAATGCTATGGGGGCAGCTCAAGACAACCTGGTTCCACACATCAGGGAGGCCCAAACTTCCTCAGCATTTGATCATCATCAAGATAAACTCAAGTCTTTATCCATAGACTTCAAACAAAAGATAAAAATCAAAGGTCAAGGCATGGGGGAGTACTCTTTTGAACCCTTGTGTCTCTTGAAATTTCCAACATAACCAAAATCTTATGGAAAACCTTCTGCATCAACACATCAAGCAACATAGCCCATCACCAAATTTGATGGCAAATTTATCCAATTGGGCACACTAGCAAATGAATTAGAAGAGAAAGACATCCTTAGTTGGCTATACAAGGATGAAGAAGAAGTCAGAGCTGCTACCATAGAGGTGGTCATACCGACACAACAATATGGAAAAGGATTATGGATCATGCAATAGATGGGATACAATGACAAAGGACCTATAGGCAAGCATCAAGAAGGCATTACAAAACCTCCACAACTTCCTTCATAATTTGCATGAGACAAAACAAGATTGGGATATGGGCAACATGTACGACCTAGGCAAAAGCAAAATAAATATCAAAAACCTTAGTGGAGAGAAAAGAAGAAATATAATGAAAAATCATGGCAAGAGGCACTACAGCAAGCAACATAAATGACAAGGAAAGAGCAAGAACATTAGGAAAATGATAAATGACAAGAGGAAATAGCCATTCAAAGGGAAGAAGCCTCTTATAAGAAAGTGCATCATGTGCAAGAACCTGATCAAACCAAGGTAGAGCCACCACCTAAAGAAAGAACTACTCATCGAAGGGAAACAATGTATTAACAAATAAAAAGGGTACAAGTAGGATTCGATTCCGAATCAGAAAAAAATACAAGACTAATACCAATTGTTAAAGATATTTTCTCACCATATAACATACCTATTAGAAGCAACAAGATACTCTAGGACTGTAATTCTAAAACTGATTCTAATGAATATGAATGGGGTAGCTGTTTAGATGTTACAAAAGACATTGAGGTAGATACCATCCACTCATACACACCCCTTTCTCAGGAGGGACAAGGCGCATAGTCTCGACCACTTGAATTTGGATCATGACATATCTACAAGGCTAGTGAGAATGAGTAGCGACAATACGAATAAGGATACATCGAAGATGATACCATCAAACACCTTGACAATATCATTAACCTAACCAGCATCCCAAACAACTATATTGATGCCTATATCATGACACTTACCGCAACTGATCTCAACCCACCAAATGACTCCTTACTACTCGTATATCCTGATCTCATAGACTGGGAAGAACATGAACACCATGATATACCAATTTTCCCAGATGATGAATCCATTGTCTAGTATCTATGTTCAATCAAACCGGAAACATGCTCTACCAAAAAAAAAATAATGACATCTGCAATCAGGGAGTGCCAAGTCTCTCAGTCACAAAAATGAAAGAAACAAGGGATCTAATGTTGAAAACCAGTCAATGGCAATATTAGATCACAAAAAAGTAAAAATAAAGGATGCATCTGTAGGTGAAAACCTTTTTGAGGCACCTAAAGATGGGAGACTTGACACTCTTCCTGAACCTTATCAAGAGAGGTCACCCATATTGATTGAGCCAACTTAATCAATAAACATTGATACTGAAGCAATAGTCAAAACCATACACCTAGTAGAATCACTGACAAAAGAAGAACAACTAGATTTTATCAAATTCTTCAAGGAAAAGAAAATCAATTTTGCTTGGTCTTATGCAAATATGCTTGAAATAAATCTGAACCTGATCATGCCTCATTTATCCATCGCTCTAGGAGCTAAGCCAGTCAAATAGAAATTACGAAAGATGAATCCACATGTGGCATTATTGGTCAAAGTTAAACTAAATAAGTTATTAAACGTTGGATTCATCAGACCTATAGACTATGTTGAATGGATTTGAAACATTGTACCAGTTTCAAAACCTGACGGAAGCATTAAAATATGCACATATTTTAGAGATGTCAACAAAACATGTCCAAAGGACGACTTTCCTTTGCCAAGCATCAACATAATTGTGGATATAACAATAGGCCACACAATGTTATCATTAATGGATAGTTTCTCTGGCTATAATCAAATCTAAATTTCTCCAGAGGATCAAGATAAAATTGCGTTCACCTGTCCATGGGGAACGTATTGTTGGAACATCATGCCTTTTGCCTTGAAAAATGCTGGGGCCACTTATCAAAGAGCCATGATGACAATCTTCCACGATATGATGCATACCTTCATGGAAGACTATGTGGATAATTTACTAGCTAAATCATTCACCCAGGCAGAACATTTGGGCATATTACATAAAATATTTCAAAGATTGAAGAAATTCAAGGTCAAGACTAAACCCTAAGAAGTGTGTCTTTGGGGTCACATCAGGCAAACTATTTGTAAAGCGGAAAATCGCGATCGAACCCTAGTTGCTCTCCCCTCTTCCAACTCCAAGGAGAGAGAAGGGGGATTCACTAGGGTTGATGGTTTTCACTTAGGGGAGAGACTTTACATTCAAAAGAGGGGTTGAAACCCACAAGATCCAATCCCACACAATGCAAGATTGGATGCTAAATGTGTTTCAAGGGGTTAAGACAGCAAGGCTACCCTCTTTTGTAAAGAATGTTGATAGGAATATTAAGCTAGGAATGCATAGAAAGTGACAAAGATTCGCTTTATAAACTAAGATAGGGATATAGGATGAAGCTGCGGACCTAGAATTAGCAGTAAAATGTCGATACGGTGCTGTCCTGCAAATTTGAGCAAAAGTTGTTGGGACGATGGCGCCTGGCGCCACGGTCCTCCGAAAAATCCGCGAAACGAAGGGGGATCTGTTCGTCTCTGCACAAGGATTCCAGATCTTCAATTTCAGCCGTGTACCTGCAACCTACACATAGAAAAGCGAAGACGATTGGGGGGTTAGGGATTAGGGGTTTGCCATTAGGTCAAACCCCGGTTTTGGAATTAACCAAGAAATGAGCAAGAGCTGTAAATATAAATGACTGTAAAACAAGTACTAATACCTTGTTGTAAGGATGTTTGTATCCTTATGTGCGAAGGTATAGATGTTGTATGTTGTATGTTGTATGTAGCATGTAGTATGTGATCTCCTCTTCAATGGTTGAATCCTTGACTTGAATGCAACACTTAGCCTTGAATGGAGACTTGAAATGACCAATTGCTTGAAGGAATGCTTGAATGCTTGAATGCTTGAGTATAGTTTCCACGCCTTTTTCCATCATATCGAATGAAAGAGGAAAATGTAGTTTATATACTTGTCAATTAGGGCTGATAGACTGATTTTCCCGACCTTAGGCCGACTAGGAAAGTTTATTTTCCAAATTGCAAACAAAAAGACCCGAAGTCCAAAGGAGACCGGGCCCAAAATAGGACCCAGGGACCAGGGCGCTGGGCGCTCTGGTCCCACCTCCCGGGACAGCAGGGTGCAAGGAGGTTCAGGCCAGGGTGCTTGAAAAATGCAGTTTTCAGTGTCGTAATCAGGTTTCGGGGTCTCCATTCAGGTTGCGTGTTGCGTCGCCATCGTGAAGACCGAAATGCAGTCGAAATTGCAAGTGTCGCAATTTTAGGACGCTACACTATTAGGCTACATTGTGTCAGAAAAGGGCATTGAAGTAGATCCAGCGAAGGTGTAGGCCATCATGGAGATGCCACCTCCCAGGAACATTAGCCAACTCAGATCTTTGCAAGGATGGTTGCAATCCATCCGGCGATTTATGGCCCAACTAGTAGATAAATGTCTACCATTCAATCATCTACTCCACAAGAACATAACTTTCAAATGGGAAGACAAATGTGCAAAATCATTTCACCAACTTAAGCAATATCTAATGAATCCACCAGTTTTGGTACCACCAATAGCAGGCAAGCTGCTCATTCTCTTCATGTCAATAATTGAAGTATCATTGGGGGCATTGCTAGCACAAGAAGATCCAGAAGGTAGGAAACGAGCTATATATTACATCAGCAGAACTTTAAACGGATGTGAGCTAAATTATACATTCATTGAGAAGGCTTGTTTAGCTGTGGTGTTCGCCTCTCAAAAGTTCTGCCACTACATGCTAGCTCACACAATCAAGCTAGTAGCAAAAATTGATCCTGTCAAGTATTTACTCAACAAAGCAGCCCTTACAGGCCGATTGGCTAAGTGGGTCATGATTGTTAGTGAGTTTGATATCCAATACACAGAAATTCAGGCAATCAAAGGATAGGTAATTGCAGATCAACTGGATGAAGCACCGCTACCAGATCAACAACCAATGCAGGTGGAATTTACAGACATGGATGTACTCACTGTCACACCCAAACAATGGACCTTGTACTTTGATGAATCCTATACACAATTTGGATCAGGTGCCGAGCATCTTGTTCATCACTCCAAAAGGGCACACAATTCTACGATCTTATAGACTGATGTTTCCATGCACCAACAACATCACTAAATATGAAGCCCTGGTAACAGGAATCGAAATAATTTTTGAATGGAGAATCACATAATTGAGAGTCTATGGGGATTCTCAATTAGTCATCAATCAGATCAACGATGAATATCAGACAAAGGATGATAAGCTAATGCCCTATAAGAGAATGGTGGATGATTTCAAACAATAATTTCTACACATCACCTTTGAGAAAATACCAAGATTGGACAACAGAGCTGCCGATGCAATGGCCACTATCGCTTCACTGCTACAAATTTTAGAGAAACAGAGTCATTATGAGTTCCCGGTAGAGAAATTATTTTCCCCAGCATATGACAATTCTGCATCCCAAGTCATCTATGCCTTAACCGGTTCGGACTCCCCTCTATACGGGACAATTTATGATTATCTTAAGAACAATACCCTTCCATTCAACCTGTCTTGTAACAAAAAATGCAACTTTATTCGGCAAGGCACCCATTATACCTTAACCATTGACACACTTTACCGTTGAGGTCTAGATGGTACTCTTCTTCGATGCCTCGATCATAACAAATTTGACTCTGCCTTACACGAGCTTCATGAGGGTATCTACAGTACGCATTCAAGTGGCCTTACTCTTTCTAAGAAACTTATAAGAATGGGATATTACTGGCTGACAATGGAGAAAGAGTCTTATCAATTTGCAAAGGAATGTCCTAAGTGCCAAATTCATGGCATTCTTATCCATGCACCAGCATAGGAGCTGCAATCATTCACCACATCTTGGCCTTTCTATCAATGGGGACTTGATTTAGTAGGGAAAACTCATCCTTCTTCTTCAAATGGACATAAGTTCATTATCACTACAACAAAGTATATTGAAGCAGTCCCGATGACCACTATAGCTGGAAAACAGATCGCCTCATTTATTCTCAATTATCTCATTTGCAAATATGGCATTCCCAGTTCCATTATCATAGGCAATGGGCGTACTTTCAAAAATCAAGACGTACAAGAGCTATGTGAAAGATTCAAAATCCAACATCACTTCTCCACACCTTACTACCCACAGGAGAATGGTCAAGAAGAAGCATCAAATAAAACACTTCTGAAAATCCTCAAGAAAATAGTAAATGATGTGGGTAAGGATTGGCATGTACAACTTAATTCAACACTTTGGGCATACATGAATAGTATCCGCACACCTACAGGGGCTACACCATATTCATTGGTGTACGAATTAGAGGAAATTCTACCTCTTGAGGTAGAAATTCCATCTCTCAGAGTATCTTTGAAGGGCCTCATACCAGATGAGGAAAATCGGGTAAACAGGTTGCATGAACTAGAGCTTCTTGATGAAAAATGTCAAGATTCCTATGACCATCTCAAGGCATACTAGCAGTGAATATTAGAAGCTATAATCATAAAGTCATTCCAAGGGATTTCAAATTTGTTGATCTTGTACTAAAAGAAAATTTGAAAAATCAACAAGAGTGAGAAAAGAAGGGGAAGTTTGAACCTAACTGGTTGGGTCCTTTTGTCATCCTATCAGCCTACATATCATGGGCATATTAGTTAACAACTTCAGAAGGGGACGTGCTCGATGAACCAACCAACAACATCCATCTGAAGAATTTCTACACTTGAGTCGTCCAATGCACGGAAAAAGCGAAAAATACAAAAACAAAAATAAAAAAACAAAAATACAAAAAAACCAAAAAATAAAAAAAGTGCAATAAAAACAAGTAGTGAAAACCTAGCAACAGGCACTATTTGTGAGAGACCATCTCCTCTATCTATCAGTACTTATATATTTGATCCAAGTCTCAGCTAATGGCCATCGCCCAACACTTATTCGCGCAACATTATCCCGGACATACTTAGCGTAGTCATTGTCCTTGATTATCCAAAAATGCTTATCCATAGCATATCCCACCATGGCTTGGTGATCAACGTATATGTCCACATCGATAGATATCTGTGACTAGGGAAAACATTCCTCTCACTTTAAGCATTTTCGACAACAAACAACAAGGATCGTAGCATGCTAAATAATACTAATGTCAACAATTGCTCATCAAGCTAGAAAACAAGACCATTATCCAACTTCAACTTTAACACATACATGATGGATGATTTTCTGAATTATGATTTGTTAACATATGGCATGAAGTTTTGACTATTTTGTATCTTAATCATTAGATCTCCTAAGCTACTCAAGGATGCATCGAGCTAGAGAAAGCAACGAAGGAAATATGATTTTTTTTGGTTTTCTGTCTGTGAGGCAATCATTCGTACAGTGCAAATTTGTCTCAAGAAATGATTGGAAACATATCATTGAAGACATTTTCCACTTTGCACATACAAATGGTTAACTCTTGTCTGTTTTACGCAAGAAACACTCAGGTTGTCTTGGTTCAATTATACCTCGATGCTTGTGTTGTCTTGTAATATCAAACATCCATGTAAGTTTTACTTAGGTCATGATGGTTCAATTATATCATTATGCATGTATTAACTTCCAACATATCAAAAGATCAATGATGGAAACCACAAAATAGAGCACAAACAAGTGACTAAATAGGAATGACAATGACATAGTTAAAGTGATCATTTAGCTACATATCATTTAGTTGCATATCATTTAGCTGCATATCATTTTAAATCTTGCATTAATCATTATCATACATCTCATTTTCAAGATACATCTCACATCATTATCATTATCATACATCTCATTTTCAAGATACATCTCATAAATCAAAGTAATCAATGCAAATGTGTCATCACATTCTCATCACATCATCATCATAGAATCATCATATCAATGCATCTCATCAATCATCATAAAAAAAACATCACATGTGGATCAGAGAAAATCAGTGCCATGTATTATATCTAAAAAATGGTCGAAATGTACAAGGGATATCATGTCTGTCAAAATACAACAAAATGATCAAAATACATCAGAGATAGGTCTCTCAGGTATGGCTATCTCCTGAGGTCGGTGGTCTTGTAGTAGATGTCTTATCCCCTGGATTTCCACTAGGTGGATCATGTTGGGAAGGCCCCATAATACCTCTGCTCTTTGTCCTTGTATGATTGCTGCCAGATTGACTAGATGCCACTGCAAACATAGCTAGAAGCTCTGTGCTCTCTAGGGACCACCTCCTCGTATAAATGCCTGTAATACTCAGCCTCCTTGGCCGTGTACCATATCTCCATCAGTGTGTCCCGCATCGGGGCACCAACTATCACTCTCTCTAATCTATCAGCAAGATCCTCTACCTAGCCCCGATGCTCTCTCTGTATCCTGCTTTGCCATAATCTATGTAATCTAGCATTGTTGTGCTAACACCTATGCCTACAGCTCCTGTACTGTGACCTATAGTGTTCTGATATGTGAATCATGTTGATGGGTGGGTACCCTAATCTGAACGGGTACTTGTGTCATGGTCCCACCCACACCCGTCCCTATCTGAGGTGTCGGTGGAGGTAGAACATCAGATATCCTCCTCTAGATAGGTCATCTAACATCCTCTATCCCACCCATCACCGCTAGCACTATAGCTACCCTACCAACCCCATCAACACCAAGAACCAGCCCTCATCCTCTATCTAATCCACCACCACCTCTATCTCCCCCTCTCCCTCTATCTAATCCACCTCGACCACCTCGACCACCTCCTCCACCACCTCCACCACCATCTCCACCTCCCTCTCCTACCTCCTCTCCCTCCTCATCTCTCTATCTATCTCCCCCTCACCTCTATGGTTGCTCATCTTCATCATCAAAGGCAGACAACATCTCTGTCGGATCAGATATACGTGCCACTGTATGTGCCACGAAGTAAGCTGAAAAATCCCCTGTCATCCCAACATCCACAACCCCAGCCCCATAATCCCAGAGTTGTCTTGCCAGCATCATATACTCCTCCACCGCTACTACACTATCTAAAGTGGGTCCCCACTCTGGCACATCCTATCACCGATGAGCATATAAACATGCTCCATGTGGCATCCCCTATTGTCTACCATACTGCCACTGAACATGGTTGTGCAAGAATCACTCAATAATAAAGGGCATCCACTCGATCAGGTACCTCAACATATAAACATAGGGCATCTCTAGCTCATCCTCCGCCCACACCTCGCAATCCATATATGGTCTCCAAAGGATTGTATCAATATCATTCAATGCTCTTCGCCAATGCTCTAGTTTTCCTAGCTTATGCTGGACAACTACACCTATATAACCATAAACATACGCTTGACCAACTGGCCTATCCCTATCTGCAAGCGGTCTCGACACAATAACATGCTCCCAGGCCCACACCTATAATAATGTCACCCCAGTTGACAAACTAGTATATCCCAGATATACCACCTGGTGAAGCTCTCTATACATATGGGCCAACATACAAGACCCCCATGAAAACTTGTGTCCCTACATCACCATGTCCTCTAGCACCAGTCTTCATCCCATGGCTAGTCCCTTCGACCTACGGTCGAGACACATAAATCCACCAATGAACCCTACTAGTACAAATGATAGTGAAGCGTAGCCAAAACCCAGAAACTCCTGCCATGGGATCTCATACCCATTGATCTAATCATCCTGAAAGATGCGATGGAGAGCCTCTGTCCCACCCTCCTCTATCTTCTCATACAGAAACATGGCCACAACTATAGGAATCTGTAGAATTTGGTAACAGTCCTCTGGTGTGACTGTTATCTCTCTCGTAGCTAAGTGGAAGGTGTTTGTATCACTGTGCCACCTCTCTGCCAAAGCTATCAACAAACCCCGGTTAATGATATACCGAGGCATGTCTAGTAAAGAGGACAACCCACATCTCTCAATCACATCTTTGTTAGCCTGTGGTAAGCGCGAAATCAATGACCATGGTCTCAGAAACCACTGTTGAGATTGAAGCACACCAAGTTGTTCCTGCAAAGCAACAAGTGTCCCTCATCAGTTCCCAAATCTATCCAATCAAAGAAAAAACAAATTGAAACAATGAAGCATCCAAGACCCATATCACAAATTTGAACCATATCAAAAATCAAGACCCATATCAAAAATCTGGCCCATATCAAAAATCGAAGACCCATATCGAGAAAGTAGCATCAAAAATCCATAACGCAAGTATCAAATTAGGACTCATATCGGAAGCAACATCAAAAACCCATATCAAAAGCAACATCCAAGACCCATATTATAAGCATCAAATCAAACCCATATCGAGAAATCACAAATCTGAACCATATCGAAAATCAAGACCCATATCGAAAATCTGACCCATATCAAAAATGAAAGACCCATCTCGAGAAAGTAATCAAAGATCCATATTGCAAGCATCAATTCAGGAATCATATCGGAAATAAAGAATCGAGACTCATATCAGACATTAACTCAAAAGGTAAACATCAAAAATCTATAATGCAAGCAATCAAATCAGGACTCATAATGCAAGCAACATCAAGACCCATATCGAAAGCAACATAAAAAATCCATATCGCAAGCAATTAAATTAGGACTCATAACACAAGCATCAAATCAAGACTCATAATGCAAGCAACATGAGGACCCATATCAAAAGCATCAATTCAGGAATCATATCGAAAATCAAGAATCAAGACTCATATCAAACATTAACTCAAAATGCAAACATCAAAGATCCATATCAAACTCAAAATTAGGATCCACATCAAAAATCAATCAGCTTGACAGCAATTCATATTGGCAACAAGACTCAGATCATCCTACACCAGCATATCAGAAATCAAACATCATCACAAAGAAGGACTCACATTGGCTCAGAAACCATAATAGAACAATCAACAAACACATATCAACATCTACGACATCCATCTAATATATTCGACTCACGACGCATTCTTCAAAATCCCTTTTTCATCAACTTTGGACTCTACACGCTAAACTAGGGCTCCTAAGCGCTAAGTTGCTACTCATGCGCTATCCTTTTTTATCAATGCACTAGAAATCACACTCTACGTGCTAAATCCCCCCATACGCTAACTGGTACTACCAATGCACTACCCTGTCAACCCCATGCACTAAACTACCCAACGTGCTACCCAATCTATCCTCTGTGCCTTTATGCAGACCCTATGCGCTAGAACTCTCTACATGCTAACCTATCCTCCTTGCGCGCTACCAAATGCTACTCAGACACTAAACTACCTAGGTTAACCCTATGTGCTAACAAGTCTATCGTATGCACTGCACGACCTAACCTATGCGCTAACCTGACAAATTTCGACCAAAAAAATTGAAAAACGTGCTCAAAATAAGAAAAATTAAAAAAAAATGAGGAGAGATTTCAATCACGTACTGATGGGCCATAGGTGGTGGGTCTCCAGTGTCGCCTGATGTGCTCAAATTGGTGTGAAGCATACGGAACCAACATCTTCGTTAGAGCTCAAATGTCACAATCACAAAGAGACAAGTGTGCAAATGATATTTTTACAATCACTTTTTACCTTTTATGGGGTAAAATCAACAAGGTTAATAAGTGGGGCATGTATTTTCCTCACTTTTTCATTTTTAACCTTATCAACATCATTTTCGGGAGATGAATCAATAATGTGCATTCAACACAGTCAATATTCTCAAATTGCAATTAATCCAAAAACGCTCATCAACTTGACAATTTTTCACTAAAATCTTGATTCAACTCCCGAGGGGGCATCATCAATATCGTTCATCAATTTTGGGGCATCATATCGATATTTCGACACAAACATCATATTTGGCAAATTTTCTTTGAATCAACATGTGCACACACGCCACTTCAAAGAGGGGCAAAATGTAGACGTATAAATCTGGCCACTTTCCTAAGTAAATATTTAATATTCATTTCAAACCCCATTCTTCCTATTAATTTAAATTTTATTTAATTAATTTCTTCATATTCATCTATTTGATTGAATAAATTACTCAAATTATTTAATTAAGTTCGCCTAAGCCTTTTCTAGCGTTTAATTAAATAAATCACTCCATTTAATTAATTCCCCTTTCCCCCTTTTAATTAAATTTACATTTAATTAACTTGATCCTTGCAAACAAATAAATCTAATTTATTTATTTAAATCCCCCACTTGTATTTATGCAAGTTGCATCTATTTGATTGAAATAAAGTAATTTTATTTTAATTAAAATCCTTTTCCCTCCACTTGCATTTTCCTACATCTCCCACTTGCCTCTTTAACCCCTTCTAGATTCTTCTAATCACTTCCAATTTAGCCTAATCCATCTCCTAATTATTGTCACATTCCTAAGCAAAGAGAAGTCACTTCTCAAAGCCTCCAAAGTCTTTGAAAACCATTAAAGGCTTCATGTCCTCAACAAATTAAGCCTCCAACATCTTCGAAACCATTTAAGGCTCTTACATAACCATTAATGGTTAACTCAACCTTCTTGCATGATTAGAGACTTTCTCTCTAACTCAACCCTCATCTAACCCAAATGTCTCATCAAGCATTCATGGCTTTAACCTTGGTTATCTCTTTAACCTTTGCACAAGAGTTTACCCCTTGGGTAAAAGCTTTATCCAATGGATAACCCTAACCTAACCTTAACCCTTACCTCATAAGGTAACCTTCATGTCTTCTCAAGCATTTAATGCTTCTTTCATCTCCTCTCAAGCAACCTCTTGTTGACAATTGTCACCATTTCATTGGTCAGAATTGTGATCATGGATTGATTAACTTTCAATCCTGGCCCTTGTTAAGATTATCTAATCTTGACCTTCCATTGCCTTATTTTTCCTATAAATAGAGCTCTCATTCTCTCATAGTGATATAGAAATATTTGTGTATCAAACTTATAGTCATTTTGCTAGTGATATAGAAGTTTCAAGCATCAAAACTTATAGTCTAATTAATAAACATTTTAGCCTCTCTTTGATAAATTATCTTAATAAGCATTTAGAAGCATTCTAATATCATAGAATATCCATGTTAGACTAGTTTATCATTGCTAGGATAATTAGTTAATCTTATCATCATCTTTATGATAGCTTAATCATTATAGATTCAATAGCATACATATCTAGGAATGCATTCATGCATAATAATCAAACATCACTCGTTCTTGGAGTTATCATTACTAAGTCACTTTGCTGAGTGATCTCAGAGAAAAGGCATTGACTTTAGGGATCCTATGAGATAGAGAACAATGGGACACCCCTTGGGAAGTTGATCTATTTCAATATAGTTCCTATTACTTGCACCAAGAGTCTCATTGGTGTGTGGGCCTTTCTGAATCAGACTTTTATGTTTTTGTCACCCTCATTTCCCGCACATAGAAGCAATACCCTGTGAGGAGTAACCTCGGTTGAGGATTTGAAATCCAAGATAATGGACCACTTGGTTAGAGGATTTTAATAACACTAAGCTTGTTAGAGCTTACCCGGTTAGGGGATTCTACTACTGTAATTGTTAGAAAACAACAGGGGTTTGCTGATTTGTTTGAATAACACTACAATTGCTTGTTTAGATCTTTTTCATGCTCCTATCTGCCTTTACCCAAAATGCAGATACATCATCCAGTTCGGCAACCACACACTCAACTAGAAATTTGCCAACTTTGAAACAAAACAACTCATCGACCTTAAACAAATCAATAGGTCAGTAACACAACAAAAACCTAATTCTCTCATAGAGATTACAAACAAATTGGTTCTAGTATGACCGTTGGATTACATAACAATCTATGTACATCATTCAAGATAGCCTCGACCGCTCCTTCATCACCACTTGATCGAACTTAGTAACTCATCACATGGTTTGTATTACATGCAATATACTTGCTCATTCCCAAGATAAAAACCATTATCTCAACGCACCAAAAACACTTTGGAACTCTTCTCATCCAACATGCATACATGTCATAATCATTGCCACTCATCATCAGATCATAAACCAATACAACCAATTCACCAAACTTAATCGATTAGGGTTTATCAAATCAACAAGTAGGGTTTACTAGTTCAACTCTCCATTACTTAGCAATACTGGTTCACTCCACAAACTCACCTACCGGTTACAATTCCCTTCACTAGTTGTTACAAAACAATATTATAACAACATCATTACCGGTTAATTGACATCAATGACAACATAACATTTCATTAATGCAATCTTCATAAAATTCTCTCTTTTGACCACCATTTGAAAAGAAGAGTATATAGTAGTGGCGGTGGCAAAAACCATCATGGTTTTGAAAGTATATCTTGTATACCAGACCTTTGTCCATATAGTAGACTTTTAGATCAGTGATTTCATCAATAGTCATTGCTCTTCTATCAAAATTTGCATTGGTTAGCTGAGAAATCGTATCATTCTTCATCATTTTTAGTTTAAGAAGAGTGTCAAAGGTACACAACCCTATCAAAGCCCTAATTGCATCCTTTATGATTTTATGCAAGCGATCTAGAAACATTGTAGCTCCAAGGATCTGGCTTAAGATATTTTGAATCCATGCATTCTTGTAGTTGAAATTAGGAAAATCCTTCCATATATTAGTCTTATATCCAAAATACACTTGTAATTCTGCTTGAAATTTGTCAGGTCATCTTCTACCAACTTCTTTCATAGATCATTGAATTTCACACGACTAACCTCTATTAGGGGAACATGAATGTAAGCCCTAACATCCTTCGTGTACACCATATCTAATGGTACCTTTAGAAATGTTGATTCCTTATCTTTCTCCATCACCACAAATGGGTAAGGCTCAAATTAGAGTCATGGCTTTAGAGAAAGGTTGACAAAAATATGAGTAGCCATTTTAATCAACAAAAAAAACTGATAACTTAAGATCATATAATACCTTTAATTGCATCATTATTAGGTTTGCACAAGAGGATCTTATTTCACACACTATATCTCTTGAATTCACAAGATCACAAGTGATCAAAATGAATTCAAAAACACAATTTATACATTACCTTCAACTACGTAGGGTTTTGGATTGAATGCACTTGACCTTTAGACACCAAAAAGCTACTAGTTCTATATTGATAGAGATCACAAATACCTCTAGAAATCACCACAACAAGTTGGAAAGCTCTTGAAATTCCTTCACAACATTTTTTATGCTAAAAATAGCCCAACACCAAAACCATAAGGGGAGTTCTTAATATTTTTAATCAAATCTCTCCCTCAGATAGTGGAATTTATCTAGTTTCTAGAGGAAACATCTACACAACCAAAAAGGTACAAACACATCCGTTGTCTTGCCTTCTACATTCTCATCATATTTTTTCACCATGTCCTATGCATATTCACTATTATATCATATTTCATCTATCTTCTTTTTTGGAACATAATTCTTCTCATTCTTTCCTCTAAATAACCTAGCAGCGTGTCTCGATTTTTCACAATTGTAATAAGTAGGACGTTGTTGTAGACCACTTTCATTCCTTCTAACATTATATCTGCACTCATTGTACCAATATTTATTGCATGCATAGAAATAACCATTGAAAGATTGCACATTTTTATCATAGTTTGTATTCACATATCCATTTTCCACATCATTCTACTTTTGCATTCATTTTCCTTATGTCCAAAATTATTGCAAGCATAACATTGGCCATTAAATGATTGAGATCTGTTTTGACTTCTACATTCACTAGATCTATGACCAAACTTGTTTCATGTAAAACATTTACCATTGAAAGATGGAGAATGCCTAGTTTAAGCAAGAGTAGGCTTCTTGAAGTTCTTCTTTTTCTAGACTTGAGTGAAGCCTTTTTGATATCATTACTCTTCTTGAATTCATCCTTGACCTTTTCCTTTCCCTTGTCATCTTTGCTCAAAATTTTATAACATTCTCCTTTGTCAAAACAAAGATCGTCTTTGTCCTTAGATGGTAACCCTATCTCTAATGTTAATAAATAAACTAATTTTGATGCTAGTGGTGTTATGTCATTCAAAAACACTTTGGTAGATGGTCCTGTTATAATAGAAAAGTCTGACAGGTTCAAAGTAAAGCCCATTTCTCAAGTGTAAGGTAATGATATCATGAATATAGGAGGAGGTAAGCACCTTTCCACCACTATCTCCAATCTTACTATTATTCCTAATGTTGATATGGTGAATGTGATTGCCAAGGGAAAAGTTAGGTTAAAAAGCATTGAAATTTTTTTAGTAGTTGTGGATGCTAATATGATCTTAGCTTGAAAGTTCTTAGATGAATGGATCAAGAATGTATGGGTTAAAAAATAGGGTTTCATTAGTCATTTTGTAGAATAATTAAAAAGGGGTTTTTTATCAGTTTCTTCAAAGATGCTAATTCCCAAAAGGTTATGGTTAGCAAACCATATTGGGCAATAGGGAATGACACCTTCTAGGCTTTAAATTGGTCACCCAATGTTGTGAATGATGAAATCTTGGCATTTTCATGCCCTATATGGATTACTGTAAAAAATCTTCCCCCATTGCTTTAGAGTTTAATTCCTTAATTGTTGGAATCAATTGCTAAAGTCATCATAATGGATGCCTCTTCATCCACTCTTCCATGCATGGATGGGAGGGTGTTGGTTTCCATTAACCATGGCATTGAAATTCCTAGTTCTTTAGAGATTACAATTGAATATGTTTATTATTCATGTGATATTAAGGTTTTAGGTGGTCTAAATGATTTCTTCCTCTATCGAATCAAAGGCCATATACACAAGAAGTGCCCCATTATTGTTGGTTGTAGGTATCCTGCTAATCCCACCATGAGTGCTGCTAACCCTAGCAATCACATATCTTCTATCACTATCTGATGCAGGAGCATCCCTGGGCTATGAGCAATCTTGCATCAACTAAAAGTATTTCCTTTTTATTTAGTTCTTGTTCAATTTAGTGTGTAGTTTTTTGTGTTCCTACCGATATGTTTCGGTAGTTGCTTTATTTTCATTTCAGATCAGAATTTCAGTTTATAGGCATGATCTTATGCTTAACTCCATATTTCCAGTTGATTTGGATCCTTTTCCGACAAGATATTGCTTCCGATTTGGCTGTTTCTAGGTTCCAGAGCAGTTTTGGGCTTATGGATTGGAGATTCCTTCTTTTTCAGAGTGGTTTCTTGGTGTGTGGATCTATTTTGGGTCATGCTAGATGTTCATAAGTCCTTGGCCGAGCTTCTTGTTGGTCTGCACTTCTTAGGGCTGACCTATTTACACGTTTCATTTTCCTATCTTGGTAAATATAATCTTTTGTGGTTGACCTGGATATGTTCTGGAGGGTATATATGGATTTATGTAATCATTTGTAAGGCAGTAGATCAAAATGAGGATTTAGATTTATGATTAGATCTCTGAATGACTCTGAGAGTTCCGGATGGATTGTAATCTGACATGTTAGCCTACATGTAACCGGTTGATTATCGGATGTTCTATGATGAATGTATGATGATAACCAGTTGGTTACCAGATGTTCTAAGATGATAATATGATCTGATGATGTAATATTTTAATGCTTTATTGTTTCTTCTATTGTCTTACTCTTGCTACATGACCTGGCCTATTCTCCTTGAGGACCCACTAGATCATGGCCGCACCAATTGGTATCTGAGCTGGAGCTGGTTATGAACTTGTTGATGGAGGAAGAGTTGGTTGCAAACCTTGAGGCATTCCCTTGGGTGGACAGATTGTCGATTGGAGGTAGGTTGCACGTTGGTCTGGTAGATCGCTAAGGAGAGGCAACCAGAACCGGTAGTTAGATCTCTGAGTTGAGGCAGTTTAGTGGAGCAAAGGAGGAGATATCGCCTAGAAGGATGAACACCTGAAGGGTGGAGCAGATGATGGAGGATTTAAAGAATGAGATGAGGAATGAGATCTTGAATGCATTAGCTGGTTTACGGAGGAATCCAAAATCTGAGGATGAGTATGAAGAGGTTGGATAAGAGCTTGAGGCAGAGGAAGCTAAAAGACTGGAAGATAAAAGAGAGGAAATATTTTTGAGAGTAGTGGCACAAGTGAGTAAACTTCATGAAGTGGAGGTTTCAAAATTTTCTGGGATGTTGAATATGGAAGATTTGATTGATGGATCAAAGAGTTGGAGGAATACTTTGAGTTTGAGGATGTCAAGGACCCACAGAGAGTCCAGTTGGCACAACTTAAGTTGAAAGTGCATGCTGCCTTGTGGTGGAAAGAATTGCAGAGAGATAGAGTGGAGAATGGTGAAATAAAGATCACCCGATGGAGATAGATGGTTGCAATATTGAAGGCCAAGTTCATACTGAGAGACTATGAGTTGGAATTATTCAAGAAGTTGCAGAAATTGAAGCAGAGAAACATGAGTGTGAAGGAGTATATTGAGGAATTCTACAAGGTGATGATCAAATGTGGACATAGAGAGATGGATAGAGAAAAGGTGGTGAGGTATATAAATGGAATTTCATTTAACATTCAGGATGAGATGAGTATGTTGAGGATTTCCACAGTTGAAGAAGCTTACCAGTATGCTTTGAAGGCTAAGGATAAGGTGAGAAGAAGATAGAAGAATAATCCTAGAGGGAAGGAGAAATACAAAGGACATATGAGTGACAGTTTAGAGAAGCAAAATATTGAAGATGAATCAAAGCCTAAGTGGAGTAAAGAATCGGATCAAAAAACACAGAGGAAAGGCAGTAGCAGTAGTAGCAAAGAATTTCTCGACAAATATTTCAAGTGTGGAGAAGTCAGACATAGATTTTATGAATGTAAGCAAGGAATGGCAAAAAGTAGTATGGAAAATGAGGAACTGGAAGGTGGAGTTACCGAAAGTAAATGTGCACCAGAGCAAGGAGAATCCCTTATGTTTAGAAGAGTCATGATGGAGTAGAGTAGTGAAGATACCAGACCTACTCAAAGAAGGAGTCTTTTATGGACTATGTGCAAATCAGGTGATAAGTTTTGCAAGGTTATTATGGATAGTGGAAGTACTAATAATTTGTTATCTGAGGAGATGGTAGAGAAACTTGGATTGAAGACGCTTGAGCATCCTTGTCCTTACAAGGTGAGTTGGTTACAATATGATTAGAAGTTGGAAGTAAAAGAGAAGTGTTTGGTGAGTTTTAATATTGGACCCTTTAGGGATGAGGTCTTGTGTGATGTTTTATCTATGAGTGCTTGTCATGTCTTGTAGGGAAGACCTTGGCAGTTTGATAGAAGAGCTATTTATGACTGTAGAAGAAACCTAATGACTATTGAGAAGGATGGGCATAAGTTCACATTGGCTTCTTTGAAGGACAAAGAGAAGGGAATGAAGAATCTAAGTCTTGAAAGTAGTTGTAGTGTTGAGAAACTAGTTGCAGAGGTTATATTGGAAGGTGGCATGAGGTTGCAAAAGGGCCTAGTTGATAAGTCTGATAACAAGATGGAATTGGATGACATAAAGCTTATGGTGACAAATCGGATGAAGTCCTATGGCATAAACAAATCAGAGTTGTAGTATAAAGAGGGAAGTAAGCAGAGATAGTGTATAGATCTAAAGCTAAGGAAGAGAAATAAAGAGAGTCATGAGTTAGAGAACCCGATTGAGGTTTCAGAGGAGCTAAGGAAGAGGTTTGCATATAAGGAGGATGTTTGGATTAGGAATGAGCATGGGATCTATATCCCGAACCCTTTTTGATTTTCATGAGTTTCCTCTCATGGAATATATATTTCTACCTAAGGTGTCTAATGTAGTAGCATCCCCGGTCTATGAGAAATCTTGCATCAACAAAAAATATTTCCTTTTTGTTTAGTTCTTGTTTAGTTCACTGTGCAGTTTTTTGTGTTCCTGCCGGTATGTTCCATTAGTTGCTTCCTTTTCATTTTAGATCAGATTTTTGGTTTCCAGGCATGATATTATGCTTAACTTTAGATTCTCAGTCTGTTTGGATCCTTTTCTGGTAAGATATTGCTTCTAGTTTGGCTGTTTCTGGGTTCTAGAGTAGTTTTGGGCTTACTGGTTGGAGATTCCTTCTTTTCTGGAGTGATTTATTGGCGTGTGGATCTATTTTGGGTCTTGCTAGATGTTCCTAAGTCCTTGGCCGACCTTCCTATTGATCTGCACTTCTTAGGGCTAACCTATTTACACGTTTCATTTTTCGGTCTTGGTAAATGTAATCTTTTGTGGCCGACCTGGATATGTTCTAGAGGGTATATATGGATTTATGTAATCATTTTTAAGGAAGTAGATCAAAATGAGGATTTAGATTCATGATTAAAGAGATCTGGATTACTCTGAGAGTTCCAGATGGATTGTAATCTGGTATGTTAGTTTACATGTAATCAGTTGATTACCAGATGTTCTATGATGAATGTATGATGATAACCGGTTGGTTACCAGATGTTCTAAGATGATAATATGATCTGATGTTGTAATCTTTAAATGTTTTACTATTGCTTCTGTTGTGTTACTCTTGCCGCATGACCTAGTTTGTTCTCCTTGAGGACCCACAGGATGATGGATACACCACTATCCATCCTACCTCTAATAAGTCAGTGAACCCTAACTCTACACATTCAACTAACTCTTGTGACCAATCCCAAGGCTCACTTACCAATCACCTCAATTCACTTCATGAAGATACTCGTGCAACCTCCTATGGTGGTTCCAACATTGTTCACTCCTCAAAAGATCCTTTCAAATTTAATGTTAATGCCATGATGTTTGTTTTACCCAGTCATCCTACCCTTGATGAATCATTTGAGGTTGGTATGTTCAATGTTGACCCCTCTCCCCTGTATTATGCAATTTTTGTCTCTTTGGCTCATATGAATGATACCCAAAAAGTCATAAATGATCATATGATGTCTAATATTCAAGGCAAAAGGGCAAACTGAAAAATAAAAATGCTCAACAACTTGCATTGGGCAAGATTAGGAAGAATATTACTAAAAGACAAGGTTGTTTCAGCCTCCTCAATCCAATGGGAATTATTTGTGCTCCCTCCTTGATTCCTCTTAAGTTGTGGCTATTGTGAATAAATCCTAAGTCTTTCCAGAGGCCCCTTTATTGTTATATTAGTCCCTTTCCTTTTGCCTTAGGTATTTTCCTTTTCCACACCACACGCCAAATAGGTGTGATTTTGAGAGGGCCTATGTCTTTTGTTCTTGTCGGGCTCTATCATGCTGCCACGTGTCTTCTCCTGGTGTTTTTATTTTAGGCTCCAAAAGGGCCCACCCATTCTAATCAGACCTACCACACATCAAGTGAGTAGGGTTTCCTTGAGGGAGGAAGGTAAGCGCATCAAAACTCCCCTTGCGCATGCCACACTCACAGGATTTTAAAAGTAAAGGGAGATTAGGAAGGCAAGGAGCTCCACATTGTTGCCACACGTATAACCGACTGGGTCCACTCATCGATAGGACACAATTTTGAAAGGCACCAAAGCTCATGAAAATGTAGGAGTACCATCTCATGGTGGATGCCCATTTTGAGGTTGTGCAGG
Organism: Cryptomeria japonica; assembly: GCF_030272615.1. Taxonomy (NCBI): domain Eukaryota; kingdom Viridiplantae; phylum Streptophyta; class Pinopsida; order Cupressales; family Cupressaceae; genus Cryptomeria; species Cryptomeria japonica. The sequence continues at coordinate 546,190,193 of NC_081405.1, forward strand.
TTGTTTTGCAGGGCCATTTTGTTAAGTCAGTTGGAATGAAAATTATGAAAAAGTGGGGATGCAAGGATAAAAGGTGGGACCAATCATGTGACTTGAGGGATATATGGGTTGTTATTTTGAGGTCTGCGCCCACATTCGAAGATGCTATAAAAGGAAATTTTATATCATTTTTGGGGGATTCACACTCAGAACAAAAATTTAGCTATGTAACTCCGATTTCAACATCTTTATTGCAAATCTGATAATTGAATTGTGCCAACTCTCAACCTTTTCATATGTTTGCTTATGTTTTATGGGATAATGCTTTATGTCATTTTGAGAAAGAACTAAAGTTTCTGAATCTATATAAGCTTTCAGTAATATCAAGCATAACCTTTGCTAGTTGAATCATGTCTCAGACTCTTTCAATTTAGTATTAGTTGTTTTTGAATTACATTATGCTACTTGTGAATTCTTGTTGCAAATTGTGATTAATGAGTTTTCAACCTTTAAATTGTGCATTTGAAGTTTTAATTTCTAGCGCATCGCCTTAGTTTATTTTAATTGAAGTTCCCTTTCTCTCTCTTTTCCCTTTTTCATAGGAAGAGTTGGCTTCTAATATCCTAGAGGTTTTTCATTGAGGCGCAATAGGTCCCCTACTCAGTGAACTTCCCATAAGGCTATTGTCTTAAAAGATTTTAGGTTTCGACAACTATCTCTCACCCTTAGGATTTGATAGACAAAGAATCTCACAGGGATGATGGATCTTTTGTGAAATCTATGGTTAAGGATGTTGGGAGCAAGAGGTGTAACACTAAAAACATGCATAGGTCAAATATCTCAGGTAGCCTAAAGGAGAAGGTTACAAATTTAAAGCTCACTAATAGTTCAATCCAATGATGGAATCATTCCTAACAAGGAGGATAACAATAAACTGGTCCCCTCAATTAAAGAGCTTACTGAATCTCCTTCCCTTGAGGAAACTCTATCTACCTCTCCTATGCCAGTTATTAATATTATGCGTCATACTAACATTATCCAAAGTCTAGATTTGCATGATCCTAATTATGAGGAATCTTGTTTGAAATATTGTATTATTTTTGCTCCTATCAACAAGTCTAATAATGATTCCATTATGAGTCATGAGGTTGTTGATGAATCCCTTGACTTAGCATTCATCCATTATGAAGGTAACCATGAGGACTCCAACATGGTCACAAGGGAGAATACAATTTTTGAGATTGATCCGGTAAGAGGGAACAAAACTAGTGGCTCAATCATGACTAGGGAGAAAAACTCTACCAAGAGGCTTCCAGATCCCCTAAACATTGTGCCTCTAAAAAATTTATACATGTTGTGGTCAAATATTAGTGATCAATTAGAAAAAAAAAGAAAAAAGAGGAAGACTTAAAAGTATTGCTTCTCCCCTTCCTAAAAAAAAGGATAATAAAGAGTAGTTGCATAAATGATTTGAAAGATTTAAGGCCTCAATGGATACTTCCAACTAATTTTCCTTATGGATTTAAGTTGCATATCTTGGAATGTACAAGGGCTTGAATCCCCTGGTAGGAAATATGTGGTTAGGAGGTTACTCAACCAACATAAAAATAAAGATGCTATATTTTTCTAAGAAGTTAAGGCTACTAATTTCACCTTAGATGTGAATCTTAAGTGTATTTAAAAATATACAAGATAATTATCTACTAATAATAACAGAGGAAAAGGGGAAGTTGTCATTTTATTAGCCAATAAATGGATCAACAATGTCTTTGATAGTGGGTTCTCACCTTGCAATAGAGTAGTTTGGGTAATTGTCAATATTGGATCCATGTTTGGCTTGTGTTCTTGGTACACCCCTAATGATTATAGGGAAAAAATTGATTTATGGAAATGTTGTTCAACTTAGCAGATGTGTTCATTGGGGGGACTTCAATATAGTAGATCACTAAGAAGATAAGCTAGGAGGGATGAACATGGAATGGAAGAGTAGTGATTTTTTTTTGGGTCCAAGATAAAAGAGAAACTTAGACTATTTGACCCTCTTAGGAGAAAAAGGAAAGATAATAATACCATATGGTATACATGGTGTAATTACTAGTGGGGAAGGAAAAGGATATATTGTAGATTTATCAAAATGAATGCCAATAAGGACTACTTTTCCTCCAGTCAGGATATTGATGGTAACATTGTTAAACCATACACTTATACTCTTTCACACCACCATCTTATCAAAGTTGATAACACAAATAATAATTCTTCCACTAGACCCCCTATGAGAAAGGACTTAACTTCCTTCTCAATTTTGGTCTTCTTAAATATTAAGAAACTACGTGTCATTATACATGATAAGAAAAATTAACATGAGGTATAGAAATATATCATTTGTTATTAGTAGATGGAATCATAATATTAATAGTTGGAGTATCCTAATGCAAATAGTAGGTAGGAAAAAGGCCAAGGATAGTAGAAAGTTGGAGAAATATCTCAATGAGAATCTCCTCAAATTTGAGGCCCAACTCCAATATTACCCAACTAACCCTAATGATTTAATCTTTTTGACTCAAACTAAGGATCTATTGAGAAAAGTTCAAGCTAAAAATATTTAGGGCTTGAGGGTTAGGGCTAGATTGAATTGGTTGCAACAAGGGGGTAGAGGATCAATTTTTTTGTTTAATAAGCTTAGATATAAAGAGTTCAAAGAAAGAATCGACAAAGTATGTGAAGAAGGTATATTGTTACAAGATCTTGAGGAAAACAAGGAGGCCTTTCTCTAATACTATAAGAAACTATTCACTTCTAAAGAGAAATCTCTAAGAAGACAAGAAGCCAAAAATATCTGTAGAAGGCTCATTCCTAACATAATTTCTATAAAATTGGCTCAAATGCTTAATCAAAACATTAATATTGATGAAGTATAAAAGGCCATTAGCACTCTCAATAATGACAAAGGCCCCATAACAAATGGATTCCCTATGGAATTCTACAAGGAAAATAAGGAGTGGATTAGTGAGGATCTTCTCCAAGTCTACAAAGAATCTATCAATAGGGGCTCCCTAGGAGAAATAATTAATAGAGGTGTTATCAAGATTCTCCCTAAGGGTGGTGATATGTCTCTTATTAAGAATTGGAGGCCTATAACATTGTTGATGCTTCATACAAGATTTTGAGTAAAATTATTGCTCTGAGGCTTGTAAACATTCTTCCTAAACTTGTCATCAATACCCAAACTGACTTTATCAAGGTCAGATACATTATTCAGAACCTATTGACTAGTTGGGAAGCCATGAATTGGGATAAAAACTTAAAACAAAATGTAGCCATGTTTTTGATTGATTTTGAGAAAACTTATGATAGGGTAGAATGAAGTTTTTTAATAATGATGCTTGAAAGTTTCGTCTTTCCGATGAAATTTTGTCATATGGTTCATGTTATATTGAGGGATGCCTCTGCTCAAGTGGAGGTAAATGGGTCATACACTCAGAGTTTCAAGATGGAGAGATCTATCAGGAAATGATGCCCTTTACTTCAACATTGTTTGTCATTTCCTTAGATGCTATCTTCTACCTTCTTAGAGATTCTTCCTTCTCTCCTGGGATCAAAGGCATATCTCTCCTTTAGCAGGAGGATCTTTTTAACATTCAGTTTGTAAATAATACTACCATGTTCTTATAGCTCAAGGAAGATAACATGGATTTACTAATTAAAAAATCGAAGCTATTTTGTGACGCCTTGGGTGCCAAGGTTTCCTCTACTAAATATATTCTCTTAAGTTGGGAAGAGAATCCCCCATGTGGATCAAAAATAACAACTTTCAATGGAGTGGTTCTAGCAACAAAGTCAAGTACCTTGGCATTCTATTTTCTGTCAATCCATGCCTTAAAGAAATGGTTGTGGATTAAAGGTAAAATTAATCACAAACTAAATAAGTGGAATAAGTAGTACCTTTTTTTGGTAGGCACAATGTAAGTCTATCAAAAAATCCTTTCCTCACATATTATGCTTCTATATGGATCTTTAGTAATTACCCGGTTAATGAAATTCAAAAGAAAATCATAAATTTCCTCTAGTCTAATGGTAAGGGGAATAGGAAGATGCACTCAGTTAAATGGCAATGGTGTTGTTTAGGGAATGAATTGGGAGGCTTGGACTTGAAAGATCTCAATCTCCATGGATTAGCTCTAGCTACTAAATGCATTTTCCAAGCCCTAGATGTCAATGAGCCATTGAATATTATTATAAAGAACAACATTAAAATTATTTCATTGAAGTAGGCCAAGTCTTGGAAGATGCCCCCCCCTTTGTGATGATCATTGGTAAATTATTTATAACTCCAATACACTCTAATCTATTCAAAAAAAATTGAAAGGTATGGGAGACATTAGGAACCTAATAACTCATAATGGAATTATTATTGATGGAAGCACTCTATGTGGTGAAAGGTCCATTTGGTGGAAACTTACCCATAAAGGTAAATCCCTTACCCTCCTTCAAGTCTGTTCTGCTAAGGGCTGGAATATTAAAGGTGTTAAGTGTTGCAAATGTGATGTTGATGATTATGATTGGTTATCATTGATGCTAATATAATGGTTGTCATTGATGTCCCTGGTGATGGTGATTCAAAAGATGTGCTCTCAGAACCTTTGGTGCTTTGGAAGTTGTGTTTCAACAAGGGTTAGTTGAGTTGATGGCGATCCAAATATTTATGTTTATTGGATATGGTGTTGATCATTTGTATTCACGTGTACCTTGATTCCATTCTTATTTTTGTTGTATTGGGCAATGTTTTTTGGGTCTAGATTAAGTACAAAATCTGAGGATGTGTAGTGGCTTTGGTGTAGCGTGTAAGTCATGATTTGGGTCTATAATTTTGTAATGGATGTAACATGTTGTTTTAACCATTGATGTGAATTATGGTATGGTCTACTTCTCATTCATTCCCACCATTGGAATGTTTAGTGTTGACCTATTTAGATCTCTGTCTTAGTCGACTTAGAAGACTATGTTTCCCGGAGACAACATATATATGAGGATGATCTGGATGAATTAAGATATAGAAAAAGTGTGGCATTGTTATTGAAGATATGTGAGATTGAAAAGGAAAGATATGATTATTGGAGATGTGTGAGAGTGTGTTATTGAGGCATGGGAAGCAATTCAGTCTTGTAGATTGAGATTCAGTGGTGGATTCTTTCTTAGGTTGTACATATTCACTTTTCCTCTTTCATCTTTATGATCTTCACATTACTTGTTATTATTTAATTCTATAACATCCCATTTATTATTATTCACACGTGATGATTTTTGGTGTTTATTCTAGTAGTGAGCCACCCTTTGTAAAAATCACCTTTGTCAGCAACAATCAAGAAGGAAGAATGAGAGGGGGGTGTGAATCAGTCTTCATCGAAAATGAGATAACCAAACACCAAAGAATAAACAAATAAACCACAACAACTAAAAGATAAGAAAATGAACATCACAACACACAACACACAACACCAAGATTTTTTGATGTGGAAAACCCAGTCAAGGGAGAAACCACGATGGAAACCTACCCACAATAAGATGATACTTTTTAGTAGTATGTGTGTTACAAGCTAGGGTTGTCGTTGTACCAAAAGATCAACTTGTCAATGCCCGATACAACCAATAGACTTATAGAATCCACACGAGGTTGTTAAACCATGTCACAAATCCCCATGAGGGACACTAGCCCACTGTCAACAACCCCCCTCCCAGCGTCACTCATCATGGCCTATGTTATTCGAACCTGTGACCAAGCTCTGATACCACATGTTACAAGCTAGGGTTGTCGTTGCACCAAAAGATCAACCTATCAATGTTCGATAAAACCAATAGACTTATAGAATCCATAGGAGGCTGTTAAACCATGTCACGAATCCACGTGAGGGATGTTGGCCCACTGCCAACAATGTGAAAATATTACAATGGGGAATGCACATGTATTCAGGCACACTGCCTAAGCTCACTACCAAAATATATATGCCCGGAAGGCTAAAACCCTCAAGGAAGTCTCACTAACTTACAAAATGAATCGGACTACAATTCAGAAGAAATGAATTGCAATGACAACATCTCCATATGCCTGATAACAGTTTCAGTTAAGCACAGTTGTCTGATTTGCAATACTGATCTCACCACAACACTTCACCAAATGATATATCTCTTTTTTGCACAATTACTTATCTCTGATAAATGCAGACATAATACCAACACCTAAACTAAGTGAATAATTCACCTATATATACAAATCATCAACCTTGATAGCAAGGTCGGCTAAACCCTCAACCCTCAACTCATAATTACAAAAAATACATTACATGATACAAAGATCAACCATTGGACCAATATTATTATTTACATTACATAGCATGGACCTAATTCAAATTCCCAAATGATCATCCACCAAAAATGCCACCAAGATCAACTGCAACATACTACACCACCAAAAATACTGCATAACACACAAATCAACACCGGTTGATAGAAATCACCAAAATTCACACAATGATCAATGCGGATCACCAAAAATAATAGGACACGATTAGGAAAAACCAAAAAACATGTTAGAATCATCCAGAACAGTTGCACCAACAACACTTTTCAAATCTTCATTAGTCAATGTCTCAAGGCTCAAGAACACAACCAATCAACAACTATCACAAAGAAAGATAACTTGTGGGTCACCAAATCATGAACCATCTGAAATGAAGATAAAAATAGTGGGTTACACTTTTTTGCCAACTTTGATGCTGCAATATTCATTTTCAGAAAAAAACTTCAGATTCAAACACCTAGTACTGCTAAACTGTAAGGAATCTGTAGATGATGTGAACTAGTGATTTGTGTAATTTTGTATGTAGATTCTAAAAATATTTTTTTTGATTATTTTTGGAATCAATTTGCTTCCATTTTTCTATCTCCCTCGAAAACTAGTTTTTTTCAAAAAATAACATTTCTAAAGAGTGATACTCACTCTATATAGCATAACTTATTTTTCTATAATAGATATGAACGTGATTCTTTCGAATTTGGTTTTGTACCATCCATATCTAGTGTTTGCAATTGGTTTTGTAACATTATCTTCAATATTTCATATTTTACTAATATTTTAAGTCAACTGTAATTTTGACATATGTTCATTTGATATTACATAGCTTGTTGTATATGTAACGAAAATCATTTTTTTTGTTGTTGGAAAGAGGACTTCAATACCTAGTGCATAAATATTTTTCAGAATTTTTTGGGTGACGTTTACCATTTTTCTATTTAAGCATTGAACAAAAAAGTTCATGTTCGGTGAAAACCCTACATTCATAAGAAATAAAATAAAAATATATTATTGAAATTAAATATATTAAAAATTATACTATTTGGATAGCTTATAATAAGGGCTAAATACTTAAAAAAGAAAAACTTCTAAATGAATTCATTTAACCCCCCAAAAGCTAATGTAAAATTGGTTTTTTATCAGCTTTTGATAGATGCAAAGAAGACTCCATTGCATGTATGATTTAGAAGTAGAGAGGTTCTATCCAAGAAATTTTGATCTTAGAGCCTTTGATCTAAATCTCTTCAATTAATTACTTCAAATGGGACCTCTTAAAGCTTAAATCAATATATTTTCTAAAAAATATATGATTTCAGCAAAAAATAGGATGTATGAAAAAGTGGGAACTAGCATTGTGAGTTCACCCACTGGAGGGACTACTGACAAGAACATCATCATAACACCAACAGGAACCAATAACCAAAGAACAACAAACCGGATCAGAAAATCTTCCTAAACTCATTGGAATAACTCATAGGAATATGCTGACATCAATGACAACAACATATCCAAATCCAACAACCAAATCCAATAGACTACAACAATCTGCAACAATCTCCCCCTTTAGCATTGATGGCAACTTATGAATGTGAGAAACAATCAATGCAAAGAAAGAAGATATCACCAACAAACTCTCCCTAAGATTAGGATAGATAATACAGTCTTTCACATGATCTCTCCCCCTTTGACAACAATTACAAAGCTCTCCAAAAATTGAAAACCAAACTCCCCCCCTTTTAATATGAAACCAAATCAACAAACTACTCCAGCAAAGGAGCAACACCAACACATCAATCCGAATAAAAGAATAAGGCTCTGAAATTTCACCGGATCGATGCAAGTCAATGCATCTAGTTCTCAGCAGGAGGGGTGGTTATGCCTAGCTTATCTCTCAAAAAGACAAATGTATCTGCAAGCAAAGGCTTAGTGAAAATATCAACAATTTGTTCCTTTGTAGATACATATTCCAGCTTCACCTTCTATTCATTGACTTGTTCTTTCAAGTAATTGTATTTGATTGATATATGCTTAGTCTTTGAATGTTGTACCAGATTCTTTGACATGTTTATAGCACTAGAATTATCATAGTATATAACAATAGGCCCATCATAAATAATTCTGATATATTTCAACATTTTCTTCATCCAAACTATCTGAGTGCAATTACTAGTAGCAACAATGTACTTAGTTTCAGCAGTAGATAAGGATAATGAGTCTTGTTTCTTGCTAGCCCATGAAAACAACTTCTTACCCAAAAAGAATGCTCCATTGGTAGTACTCTTTTGGACATCTACATCACCTACCCAATCTGCACCAGTGTAAGCACATAACATAAAATCATCTTTCCTAGGATACCATAAAACATAATCCACTGTTTCCTTAATATATCTGAATATTCTTTTAACAACAGTAACATGAATTTCTTTTGGATCAGCTTGATATCTAGTAGCCATACATACATCATGCATAATGCCAAGCCTTGTCTGAGTAAGACAATATCCCACCAACCATAGATCTTTACAAACTCTAATTAGCTTTAGGAGATTCATCATTTTTAGACAATTTACAACCAGTCACCATAGGAGTTCCAACCGGTTTGGAATCATCTAGTCCAAACTTCTTCAATAGTTCCTTCACATACTTAGTTTGAGATATAAAGATACCTTTCTCTATCTGTGCAATATGCAAACCTAAGAAAAATTTCATCTCACCAATCATAGACATCTCAAATTATTTATGCATATCATAGGCAAACTTCATACTCATATCATCATCACCACCAAAAACAATGTCATCAACAAAGACTTCAACAATCAAAATGTTATCATTTTCAATTTTAAAGTATATATTACTATCAACAACACCTTGAGTGAATCCCAATTTCAACAACTATTTATCTAATCTATCATACATGGCTCTAGGAGCTTGTTTCAATCCATAAAGTGCTTTCTTCAACTTGCATACCATATCACCATCATCTGACAATGAAAATCCATTAGGTTGTTCAATGTAGACTTCTTCTTCTAGATCACCATTCATAAATGCAGATTTGACATCCATCTGATATACCTTGAAATCTTCATAAGAAGCATAAGCAAGCAACAACCTAACAACTTCAATTTTGGCAACTAGAGAAAATTTTTCTTCATAATCAATCCCTTCTTGCTGTGAATACCCTTTGCGGACCAGTTTGGCTTTATTTCTGACTACTTCATAGGCTTCATTCATTTTGTTCCTGAAAACCCATTTAGTACCAATAAAATTTTTATCCTTAGGTCTAGGCACAAGTTCCCAAGTGTTATTCTTCTCAATTTGATCTAATTCTTCTTCCATGGATCTTATCCAATTCTCATCTTTACAAGCTTCAAAAAAATCTTTAGGTTCAAATTTAGATATTAAACGTACCTCTTCTACAACTAATCTTCTTCTAGTCATCACACCTTTATTCTTGTCACTAACAATCTAATTTTTAGAGTGATTCAATTGAACATACCTCAGAGTCTTCTTATTGTTATGATAAGAGGATTCTAATGATCTTCATCGACAACAACAACATCTGGATTAACAGTCTATGTCTCTACTAGATCATTCTGCTTAGGCCCTTCAAACTGAATAGAAGCTAAAACAACATGCTGACCTTCATCATAAGCTCTTATATCCTTACCAAGGTTCTCATCCACCTTTACTTATGCACTCTCAACAATTTTCCTCAGTATCTTTTTATAGCACCGATAGGCTTTAATCTTTGTGGAATATCCCAAAAAGATACCTTCATCACTTCTAGTATCAAACTTTCCAATATCCTCATCTCTCTTGATATAACATTTGCTACCAAAAAATTTGAAATATTTCATAGTAGGAACATGACCAAACCAAAGCTCATAAGGGGTCTTACTAGTATCACCTTTGATACAAACTCTATTAAATGGGTAGACTGCATTGCTAATGGCTTCTTTCCAGTAGATCTTTAGAACATTTCCTTCAATCAACATAGTTCTTGCAACATCCAAAACAGTATGGTTCTTCCTTTCAACAACTCCATTCTGTTGTGGGGTTCTAGGAGCAAAAAGTTGTCTTGTGATTCTATGCATTTCACAAAAAGAATTGAACTCACCAGAACAAAATTCTCCACCTCTATCAGATCTCAAACATTTAAGCTTCAATATGGACTCAGTTTCAACTTTAGCTTTGAATATCTTGAATTTCTCAAATGCTTCTGATTTCTCCTTCAAAAAGAGAACCCACATCATCCTGGAATAATCATCAATTAGAAGCATAAAGTATCTATCTCCCTGCACACTACTAACATTTGTAGGTCCACATAGGTCAGCATGCACAAGGTCCAACAATCCATCTGATGTATACCATTTATTTTTTAAATAAATTCTTGTTTGCTTACCCAATTGACATTCCTTACAAACCAGATTAATAGGTTTCACAATCTTAGGTAGATCTCTAACAACATGTGTAGAACTAATCTTGATTAGTGAATCAAAATTTACGTGACATGTCATTCTATGCCATAACCAATTGTAGATCATAACCTTTGTCAACCATCTGTCCAACACTCAAAAGATTATGTTTCAAACCTTCAACATACAAGACATCATCAATGTTATGCTTACCATCAAAAGAAATAGAACCTCTCCCATGGATTACACAAGCTTTGTCATCTCCAAATCTGACTATTCACCATCATACTTTCCATACTTACAAATTTTCTTTTATCACCAATCATATGATGTGAGCAATCACTACCAATCACCCATACACTCTTTTCTTCAACAGAACAACTAGTGGAATCAATAGGCATAGGTCCATCTTCCTTAATGGCAATAAACACAACTTAATCTCCTTCTGATTCTTCATCTGCAACATAATAACAATTCTTATGGTTCCTAAACTTCCGGTTAGACTTATAAGGCTTATCATACTTCTCATGCTTCTCATATCTATCATTCCTATCATACTTATCAAACTTATCATGTCTATCATACTTAGCCATTCTCTCCGGACATCTAGAAGCAAAATGTCCTATGTTATTGCAAGTAAAACATTTCAAAGGCAACTTTCCATCATACTTACCGAGACCTTTAGGCAATCTTTTGACAATCAAGGCTTCAAGCTCATCAAACTCTCTCTCTTTCTCTGTAATCTCTCTTCTTTCTCTTTCATACCTGGATATCCTGTACTCATCATGATCATACTTCTGCTTATTGGAAACAAATGTTGATGCTCTAAATGTTGTCTCAGAATTTCAATGTGATTCTCCAAATTCGCTCAGCTCAAATGCAATTAGTTTTCCAACCAACATATCTCTTGTCACTATAGTTACACTCCAGATCTCATCAATAGAAGAAACCTTATGCTTGTAAGCAGGAGGCAAAGATCTCAACACCTTAGCAACAATCTCATCTTCCTCAATCTTTCCACCAACACATCTGATACCAAGGACAAGCTCATTCATCTTATTCATGTATGAATGTATGTTCTCATCATCTCCTATCTTCAATGTCTCATACTTTTCTTTCAAGCTCTGCAACTTAGCAACCTTCACTTGACTATAACCTTCATACAGGATCTCAAGCTTCACCTGAATCCCATGTGCGGTCTGAAGTTCCATTACATTTCTCATTTCAGAATCAGCTAGGGAACTGAGTAATGCTTCCTTCACTTTGATATTGTATTCAACTTCCTTAACTTCATCAAGAGTGGATGGTCCATTATGTGGAACAACATAAATATTCTTAGTAATCTTCTCCAATACATTTCAAGTGCACCTCCATCTGATTCTTCCACACAGTATAGTTGTTTCCATCAAACCTCGAACTATCCTTCTTGAAAAGAATACCTTGAGCTTCCATCCCAGATCTCCCCAAGTGATTAAGCTTCTATCGGAGGATCTATCTCTGATACCAATTGTTAGCAGCAATCAAGAAGGAAGACTAAGAGGAGGGGGTGAATCAGTCTTCACTGAAAATCAGATAACCAAATACCAAAGCAAAAACATATAAATTGCAGCAACTCAAAGATAATAAAATGAACAAAACAACACACAACACCAATATTTTTGATGTGGAAAACCCGGTAAAGGGAAAAACCATGGTGGGAGCCTATCCACAGTAAGATGATACTTTGCAGTAGTATGTGAAAATATTACAATGGGGAATGCAGTTGCATTCAAGCAAACTTCCTAGGCTCACTGCTAAAAGATATATTCCCGGAAGGCTACAAACCTCAGGGAAGTCTCACTGACTTACAAAATGAATTGGACTATAATTCGAAAGAAATGAACTACAATGATAGCATCTCCATATGCCTAATAATAGTTCTAGTTAAGCACAATTGTCTGCTCTACAACACTGATCTCACCACAACACTTCACCAAATGATATATCTCTTTTTCACACAATTACCTCTCTCTGATAAATACACTCATAATACAAACACCTAAACTAAGTGAATAATTCACCTATCTATACAAATCATCAATCTTGATAGCAAGGTCGAATAAACCCTCAACCCTCAACTCATAATTACAAAAATTACATTACACGATACAAAGATTGACCATCAAACCAATATTATGATTTACATTAGATAACATGGACCTAATTCAAATTCCCAAATGATCACATCCATAAAAAATGCCGCCAAGATCAACTGCAACACACTACACCACCAGAAATACCTCATAACACACAAATCAACACCGGTTGATAGAAATCACCAAAACTCACACAATGATCAATGTAGATCACCAAAAAAAATAGGACATGATTAGGAAACACCAACAAACATGTTATAATCATCCGGAATAGTTGCAAAACAAAGCAATTTGCAAGTAAAAACACTGCTTTTTACCTCTATTTCTGGCCTTACACAGGCACAAAATGTCTTACACAAGCGCAAAATGTAGTAACACAAGCACACAATGAAGTAACACAGGCATAGATCCCTTTGACATAGGCGTAGAAGTCCTTGACACAGGCGCAAATCCCTTGACACAAGTGTAGAATGCAGTGACACAGGCGCATAAGTGCCCAGAAAGCCCTGAATTACCCTGTTTCTTGGGTTTTTCACCTGCAAATCAGCTCAAAAGAACTCAAAAACATATTTAAGGAGTTAGGTTCACGTCGGGTTCACCAATTAATGTAGATAGGAATCTAGAAATCATCAAAGCAATATAAACATTAGCCTAGCTCAATCACGAAAACTCAATTGCAATGACAACAATCCTAATTACATTCAATGAAAACATGAAAACAAGACATTCAATATGAAATCTAAGCAAACCAAATGTAGATGTCTCCTTCATGTGGCTCCATTGTCCTTCTTTCTCCTTCAAATTGTTTTTGTTTTGTGGATCTCACCTTCAAGTGCATAAGCATAATGTGAAAGCAAGATTGTTAAGACAAGATGACAACATAAGGGTACTAGAAGTGTGATTGATTCGGCTAGGGACTTTGATTGAAGAAATTCATCCAATTTATAGACAAATTGGAGAAAAGATCAGATTAGCATGAAAGTGATTCGAATGGAAATTCAAGTCAGGAATAGCAAAATTATGACAAGTGTATGACAAATTACTATGCAAGGATTTATGACAATTTATGACAAATTGCTATGCAAGAATTTATGACAAGATTTTGAAATAGAAATAGACATTAGAAGCAATTAGAAAATTAGGCTAAAAATGATGACTTGGAATTTAGGAAATTGATGAAAAATTAGGTAAATTAATTAATAATTTATCATTCATTAATTAATTTACAAAAATAGGAGGAATTAATTAGCCAATTAAATAAATATTTAATTGTGACAAGAAGACTTAGGATAAATAAATAAATTATTAATCCTAGAGAGAAATTGGAGAGAAAATGACAAACAAGGTTAAATGAATAAATCATGAAACCCTAGAAGATATATTAGAAATGCAAGGACGACAATTAGGTCCTGATGTAAGATTGATTTGATGTCGATTCGATCATGATTTTGAATTGATAAATGATTTGATTGATAAATGCACCAATTGACGACGAACAATGACAAATTGATCCAAATTGACATGATTGAGAAAGACGACGATCGATGACAAATCAATCGCAAGACGACAAGATTGAAAATAACAACGATCGATGACAAATCAATCGCAAAATGACAAGATTGAAAATGACAACAATCTATGACAAATCAATCGCAAGATGACAAGATTGAAAAGGACAGCAATCGATGACAAATTGATCGCAAAATGATAAGATTGATAAGGGGACAACGATCGATGACAAATTGAACGCAAAATGATAAGATTGATAAGAGGACAAAACCCTAATTCCATCATCGATTAGGATTGACGATGTCCAAAATATGCCAAATGAGCACGCACATTGATGTGATAGGATAAGATCGACCAAAATCATGACTGAAGATTGTTATTGACAAGACCAAATTTGAAAGCGAGACAACTGAAGAATGCAGAAGAAGGACTCGATGCTCGCAAATGATAAAGACCAAGTGTGAATCATAGGAGAAATGTTAATGTGATGCAAAAACCCTAAAATAAGGCAATGCGCAAATGTTAAAATATGACTCCGCAAGCGTTGACCAATTTTAGACGTCTACATTATTATTTATGTTGTAATAATTATTTAATTTCTTATCTTAACAATGTTTGGCATGTGAATTATTTTGATAAATCTCGGAAAACTATTTTTTCTATTATGTGGAGTAGTAGTATTATCCCTAAAAATAAATTCTTTAAATTGCTATTGATATTGCAAAGATTTTCTGTTAAAAATAATCACTAAGATATTGTCACTTGTAATTTCTGCAGGACACCTAAATTTGTTATGCATATATTCTTTGATTGTCTTATTGCAAAAAAAATATAGAACTTATTTGGCTTTAATTTATGAGATGAAAATGAGAATATTATTTGTACTAAAATCATCTATGGTTCTATTAAAGGGTTAAAAAAGGATTGTAATCTCTTTTGTCTTTTTCTCTCTAATGAGATCTTATGGAAAACTTAGATTACTAGGAATGAAGATAAGTTTCAAGGTAGGGTTTGATGGACTTGAAAAGCATTGAGAGGGGGGGGGGGGGTGGTGAATCAATGACACCAAATAAAACACTACTTCAAACACTAACCAATAGATGAACTTAACCAAGCATTTAAACAAAATACATGCTATCCAAAAATGATATACCAACATCCACAAAAAGTAAAGCATCCACCATAACACAAGTGTTTATACGTGGAAAAACCAAATAGGTAAAAACCACGGTGAGATGGAACTCACAAGTTAACTATCTGCAGTAATAGATAATTGACCGGTTAAGGTCTACAAAGTGCTCTGCTAGGAGCGAATCTTGTTAGAGATCCCAAAGCTTGATTAGAAGCTTATACCCTGTTAAGAGTACTACCCTGTTAGGAGTAACCTCGTTGGAAGATTTGAGAATCCAAACTAATGGATCACCTTGTTAGAGGATTTGTACAATGAAGCTTGATAGAGCTTACCCAGTTAGGGGATTTGATTCTGGTGTAATGATTAGAAAACAACAAGAATGGTTTGATTTCTTCTGAGTAGCACAATACTTGCTTGATTAGATCCTTCCAAGTACATTCAACACTGCTCTTCATCTTAACACTTATCACTCTTCAACAAAAGATTTCACTCTTGATGCATATCAATATTCACATAACATCATAACCATACTCATTCTCTATATCTTCCAAATGATTCACTAAGATGTCTTAAAATAGACATTCAAATCTTATGTCGGCCTAAGGAAATCAAAACACAATTTCCTAGGTGCAGTGTATCTAGACAAGTGATCAAAACTCATCACAAAAATGACCGCCAAAAAATCGGTGCTGGTAACTCATCACAAAATCAGATACCAGTTAGAACAGTCAATACCAATTGGAACAAAACATGTGAACTGTTGTCCCAGAATCTTTTGCTTGATCTCCATCTTCATCTTCATCTTTATTTTGATGCCGACTTAGTGTAGCCATAGGTTGTCTCTTATGCACATGCCGGTTGACACAAAGTATCGGTTAGAGATAAACCTTAAACATACTGGTTGACAATGTAAACCAATTGAAGTTACACCGGTAGTCAATGTAATCATATGTGTGTGTGAGAGTGTTTCATCAATGACAACAAGTGATGAATACATTACAATCATCATCAAGCCAACAATCTTCCCATTTGGCATTGATGGCAACACTTAGAAATTTTTAGAGTAATACAATACCTCTAAGTGTTCATACACAACAAATTTACACATATACTCATACTCCCCCTTAATACATGCAGAAATACAAAATTTTCAAAAACACACATACATATTTCTACTCCCCATTTGACAACAATGCCAAAATGAAAAAGTAAAATATATGCATATATATAGAAAATCTGTATCAAAGTGTTCAGCATATATTAACAACTTAAAAAGTTCATGCATTGGCTAATCTCATAAAAATATCATTGAATTTCTACTTCATCTGTGATAAAACATTTTCCCATGATTCCAGTATGTTAGCAGTATACTCAAATGTAGACATTAGCTGGGAATGGAATTCTTCCATTGAGTCCAGCGTGCAGGTTTCAGGAGTAGCAAGAATAGCTTCTGCATTGGAGTAGGCTGTCTGAAGAATGTCAACTTGTGAGGTGAGTAGACTCTTGAGCTCTTTTAGAGATCGGAGTCTCTTAGCCTTCTCATTATCATTCCTGTTCAATCTGTCATGCAAATCATCTACATACCGGTTAAAGGCATGAATTGAGTCCTGGAGTGGGACATATGCCTTGCATATCCTTTCCATTTCTTTCTTAGTTTCATCTTGACTCTTAGAAATGTCAGAATAAAATAAAGAAACATTGGAGGTAAAGGCAAGATACTTTCCTCCAGATTCAATAGCTTTTCTCAACAGACTTCCATTATGAGATAGAGCCATTTTGCCACTTTCAATGATCTTTGCTAGTTTATCTCCATATTTCTTCTTGTGGCTCTTCTCAATAGACATTTGAGCAGCATCTTCAAGTGACTTGATTTGCTCAAATGCATCTGCAACTAACTGACCAAGTTTGCTAATGGGTGTAAGAAGATTTGCAACAGTTGTTTCCGGTAGTAAACCAGACAAAATTTCTACTGCCATCTGGATTGTCTCTGCTTCAATCCTTTGCTCTTTTAGTATCTTCTTATGCGCTCTAGATTGCATAACATTAGCAATCTTCAACATTTCTAACATGCTCAAAGTGTTCATATCAATGGGTCCTGAAATACTTAAAGAATCATCATCATCATCTTCAAGTAGTTTCTGCTTCGCTGGTTCAGGAGGTACACTCTTAATGATAGCTCTCTCTGTATTCTGCTCTGTTGTCTTTTCAGGTAACTAAGTGACAACTTTCTCAGTAGACTCCTTTTGATTATTTTCAATGACCGGTGGAGATTGGGGTTTCTCTAGTTATTCTATTGTTGGTTCATTGTCCACTTTTAGTTGAATAGCCAGTTGATCAACTAATGTAACCTGTACTTCAGTAATTGTAGGAGGCTCCATATCTGGTGCAGTGTTGTCTCCAGATAGGTCCACTGTGTTATGAGCATCTTCATCAACAAGAATAATGGAATCATCCCTATTCTTGATTGGATAGACTATGTCAGGTTGAACAATCTCCTCTTTATCCATTTCCGGTAGAGGAACATCATCTGTAGTATTATCCTTATTTCTAGAGTGGATGAGTTCTTCCCTTTGTTTGATTACACAGGCTATCTGATGTGTCTCAGACTAAATAATTGCCCTTTTTGCATTCAGAAGCTTCAATCTTCTCATTTTAAAATCAAAATGTACTTTGTATTGCTCAACTAAAGCACTAATTCCATCTGAGGATAAACTGGGAAAATATTGTACAAATATTTCATCAATAATTTTCTTTTCCAATTGAATAACTTCCTCCCATTTATCTAAAAGAGTATTATACAAAGAGATTGAAATATCCTTTCCAGGTCATGTGGAAATCTATTGTAATGACCCAAATAAGTGATTACCAGTTGAATGACTTGCTTCTACTCATCTTCAGTGAAATAATCAAAATATTCTTTGACATTGTCAAACCTATTCCTTCCTAGCGTCTTCATTGTTCTCTCAAAAAATGTGTCAAGTTTGTAGGTAGCTATATCAATAGGTGTAGTTGCCTTTGGCACTACCTTTACCTTCTTGGATGTTTTTCCGGTTTCTTTTTCCTTCTTTGGTTCTTCTTCAGAATCTGTTCCCTTAAACTCTGGTTGCAAAATCAATTTTTGATTTCTCTTCTTTGGTGCACTCTCCTTCTTTACATATACTTTAGGTGTCGATTCCTTTTTGGTAATGACACTCCGAGTCACCCTTTTGGTCTTTATCATAGGAGATATTTCATCAAGCTTCTTTTTCTTTCCTTTCATATTAGCTACAGGTACAGTACCGGTTTTTGTTGGTACAACTTGGACTGCCACAATGTCCAATTTTGCCTGTTGTTTATCTTTAGGCGATGCTAACAAGGTATTAGCATAGCCAACCAGTAAATCATGATTAACCTCATATCTCATATCTTCCATCTCTTCCTCTTTGGGCTCAATTGCTTGCAGCAAGCAAAAGTCAGTGGTAATAGTGAAGACTATGTCTTTTACAAAGTGTTTTACCACATCTTCAGGTAATCTCATTCTCATGCTCACCTTTTTCTGAAATTCATTAAAATACTTAATCAAGGTAGCTGAAAAGGTATTCTTCACAACCTTAATGTTGTTCTTGATCTGTGCATTGACTGGTAGGTCTTTTGACCATTCAATGTCTCCAATTCTCGGTAGGAAGTTCTGGAAATAGAAAAATAACCCAACTAATAGCTGACCATATTTGAACTTTTGAGTGTTGTCCTTCTTAATAGATTGCAAATTTTGAAATAATTTCCCTCTGATGGCTTCACAGAGATCATAATCTGCATTATCAACAATCATTCTATGTGTTGTATGAATTACTGCAGATGGAACACTATTAAGTCTACTAGAGTAAAATACCCAGTAGCCTATCACCATTGCTACTAGTTTCATTGCAAGGTCTTTAATATTGTTGATAGAAAAAGCACGCCCATCAGATGTAGAACCGGTTAATTTGAAGACAGTATCCTTTGAAATTTGTCTTAGCACAGGAATTTCACCGGTTGATAAATAACCAATTACAGCCTGAATAGCTTCCTTGGTTATTGTGTGAGTCCTTTCTAAATACATGCTCTCTTCGTGAACTCGACTCAAAATGATTCTGATGTGTTCTTCCTCAAAATCTTCAAGAAAGTAGGCGACATTATGAAAACCTTTTTCAAAAACCCTAGCATATTTTGTTTCAGTCTTCTTGTTCTTATCATAGAGTGATTTCAACTTTGTATAAATGTGTAGAGTTCCTAAATCTTCTACCTTGCAGCCTATATAACTGGACAAGTCACCTTTGACCACAACTCTGCTCAGGACTTGTGACAATGCATTATAAGACATAATTTGGTCTGCCTTTAGAGCTTCCTCAAGCTCAACAGTGATCATAAACCTCTCTACAGACTTAGAAGTAGATGCCATTCTAGATTAGCAAGTTCCAAAGCTGTATACTCAAATAAATACCTTGTTTCTTGCACGTTGCTCCGTTTCTCGGTTGAAATGCCCAAATGCACACCAGTTCGCCTCTCTACAACTTTCGATTCAACTTAATTTATCTAATCACAAAACAATTCACCAATTGACAACAAGACAATCTTATTCAACTCTACAATCACTTCAAATTTCTTTCTCGAAAGAGTTAGGGTAAAAAAGACAAAGTAAAAATTTCTTTTATCCTTTTTACCAACTGCAATAAATTATCACACTTTAGGGTTACAAACCCTAATTTCACCGCTCAAGTGAAAAACCAGTTGATAACATGTCAACAAAAAGTCACCAAAATTCATGATTCAAAAATTCTTTCCCACTCATTTTACAAGGGGTTCGGAGATGTTTTACCGTTAATCTCCCCTTAGCCATGTTAAAACAGGCTTAAGTCACCAGTGTTGGGTTCTCTTCACTAGGTGAAGGAAACGTTTCTTTTCTAGGTGAGTCATCAATTTTCTCCTTCCAAATCCGATTCATATCCTCTCTGGTGTCCTCAACATCAACTTTCTACTTTCCTTTCCGATCCTTGAAAGAGTTGATCGGTTTGCTATTTCTTGATCTACAAAATTTTGCCAAGTGCCCCAATTTGTTGCAGTGGTAACAGACCATACCAGACGATCTCCAAGGTCCTGTATTTCCTCTTCCTATTCTTCTTCTGTAGTTCATAGCCACATGACCAAAGTTATTACAGAAGGTGCGAATAACATTTGTTACCTTTTCCATCTTGAATGGACTAAACTAGTTGTCGTAGGATCTTTGCCAGTTTAGGTTTACTTGGTTATCAAAGTTCCTTATCCAGTCACCATTTGGTCTTGGATGTATGTGTGGTACATGATTGTTTGCTCGATATCTGCACTCAATATATCTATGCCCATACATTCCACATGTGAAGCAATGACCTTCAAACTTTCTTGACACATACCTAGCATTAGTATTGTAATTTGCATTTCTGTTAGGTTTGTCTCTACAGACATTTGTAGTATGACCAGGCTTATGGAAAACAAAGCAGATAGGTTTGAAAACCTTCATACCGGTAGTCTTATTGACTTTAGGAGCAATTTTGTTCTTTGGATAGTTGGTCTTTGTACTGGAGGATTCACCTTTTTCAGTTGTATGAAAACCAAGTCTAGAGATATCACCCTTCATTCTCTGTGATTGAATTTTTTCTTCCAGCATGGTAGAAATTTTGACGAACTTCTCCAATTTCTCATTGGCTTCAGTAATCTTTTTGATGAGATCTTCATTATTCTTAGAGAGGTTCTCTTTCAGAGATGTTGCTAGCTCAAGATCTATCTTTAGGTTCTCATTTTCTTCTGTTTCAACAATCAAGTTCTCATGCATAGTGTCATTTTCTTGTTTGATCTTTATAATCTCTTGATCTCTTTCCTTGATAAGATCTTTAGCAGCTCTTTTGGCTTCTAGTTCCTGACTCATGCGGAAATTGAGACATTCTAGCTCTCTCCTTAGATTCAGTTTCTCACAATTCAACTTTTCAACTTCTCTTGCTAAAGCTTCAATATTGGCTTCATCTGAAGAACTATTATCAGATATTTCTAGTAGTTTTTTAGATAGCTCTCTCCTTTTGACTTGAGAAGCTTTCAGTTTGCCCCTAAGGGATTCAACTTCATTTCTGCTAGCTTCTATCTCTCTAGCCATCTCAAAGTAGCTCTTGTCCCAAATGGTAGTTTCAAGACTCTCTTCTAAGCAGTTAGGCTTCAAAGAAGTTAGGCTCTGATACCAATTGATGGACTTGAAAAGCACTAAGAGGGGGGGTGAATCAGTGACCCCAAATAAAACACTACTTCAAACACTAACTGGTAGATGAACTTAACCAAGCATTTAAACAAAATACATGCTATCCAAAATGATATAACAACATCCACCATAACACAAGTGTTTATACGTGGAAAACCCAAATAGGTAAAAACCACGGTGAGATGGAACTCACAATTTAACTATCTGCAGTAATAGATAACTGACCGGTTAAGGTCTACAAAGTGCTCTACTAGGAGAAAATCTTGTTAGAGATCCCAAAACTTGATTAGAAGCTTATACCCTTTTAAGAGTACTACCCTATTAGGAGTAACCTCGTTGGAGGATTTGAGAATCCAAACTAATGGATCACCTTGATAGAGGATTTGTATAATGAAGCTTGATAGAGCTTACCCGGTTAGGGGATTTGATTCTGTTGCAATGATTAGAAAACAACGAGAATGGTTTGATCTATTCAGAGTAGCACAATACTTGCTTGATCAGATCCTTCTAAGTACATTCAACACTTCTCTTCATCTTAACACTTATCCCTCTTCAACAAAATCTTTCACTCTTGATGCATATCAGTATTCACATATCATAACCATACTCATTCTCTATATCTTCCAAATGATTCACTAAGATGTCTTAAAATAGACATTCAAATCTTATGTCGGCCTAAGGAAATCAAAACACAATTTCCTAGGTGCAGTGTATCTAGACAAGTGATCAAAACTCATCACCAAAATGACCGCCAAGAAAGCGGTGCTGGTAGCTCATCACAAAATCAGATACTAGTTAGAACAGTCAATACCGGTTGGAACAAAATATGTGAACCGTTGTCCTGGAATCTTCTGCTTGATCTCCATATTCATCTTCATCTTTATTTTGATGCTGACTTAGTGTAGCCATAGGTTGTCTCTTATGCACATACCAGTTGACACAAAGTATTGGCTAGAGATAAACCTTAAACATACCAGTTGACAGTGTAAACCAATTGAAGTTACACCGATAGTCAATGTAATCATATGTGTGTGTGAGAGTGTTTCATCAATGAAAAAAAGTGATGAATACATTACAATCATCATCAAGCCAAAGGGTTAAAAAAGGATTGTAATCTCTTTTGTCTTTTTCTCTCTAATGAGATCTTATGGAAAACTTAGATTACTAGGATTGAAGATAAGTTTCAAGGTAGGGTTAGGCTACTTACTAAGTCTCATAGAAGATTCATCCATTATAATGTTTCTATGCAGGTTACTATAGCTATGAGGATGACTACGCAAAATTTTGAGAGGTTTATTCAAGATGGAACTACTAGAATCCATATTTTTGAGATATCACATGGATATACATGGTAACATTATACTGAATAATGAACTCCCTTTGTGAGAGCATTGGAGATTTTCTTAAAGGAACTCAATGATGGAAAGAAACTGGACATCAAACAAGAAGAGATCCAACTTGTGGCAACCAAGGGAAACAAGGAAGAGTTAGGAGGACCACAACCAATGGTTGATCTAGGTAAGTGGTATAAGAGAATAAAATGGATGGAAGGACCTATAGGATGGACAACTTGGATGGAGAATAAACTTGAAGAACATGAAAATTTAAATCAAGTGTAAAGAACACATGTTTGATAGTTTACAATGACCTTTTTGTATAGCTAACACATATACCTGTACATTTCTGAAAAAATATAACAATTGTACTCTATGGATAGAATCATGTAATAAGGATATATCGTAGCAAGTCTGATAGATAGCCCCAACGTTGCCTATTAAGCCTTTGATACATATTCTATATTATTTACCTCTTATATTTAATATATTTAATATATTCATTTTCCTTAATAATTTGCTTCACTAACATAAAATAATACTTGCAACACAACTACTAAGTAGGAACTACTAGTATCTAAAATTTGATACTTTGATAGTAGAGTTACCACATCATAAAAGGAAGAAATCCTTAAAGAAAATAAAATTGAAAAGGTTAGAAATGCATCACTTTGTCTCACCATAGTCTTAAAATTCTTATAACCCATGATATGACTATCTATTTCTATCCCCAATAATAACACCATTATGTTGGTTCTCAAATACGCATATCTACAATTCCTAAAGACTAGTAGTAGAACCTAGGGCCAAGGATGTGTTAAAAAGGTGGTGAGTGAGGATTATATTAATATATTGGCATGAATGAACCAATTCTTATAAGTGGGTAAATTCAACTTCAAATTTAGGCATTTCAAGGCCAATGGGTATTCCCTAAAGTCTTTAAAATAGGATAGTTAAAGATAAATAAACCATTAGACTCAAGGCCTTTAAGCAAGCATACCCAAATTGCTACTAACCCCAATAATGTTTGATAATCTCATGTCAAAATTGACTAATTATAGACATACAATACCTTCAATAATAAAATAATAACTCTCTTACCATATATTAAAATATAATATCTATGTTATTTCCTAACAATTGAATCCATTTAGCATCACCTCTTTAGATATTACAACATATAATGTAGAGACATAAATTTATCAATAGAACCTTTTTAGTCTATCCCTCCCCCTGATCTGCAAATATATTTCATCATTCATAGAGATATTTATAGGATAATATGACATTAACCTTGCAATCCTAAGCCATTCATAAGTCTCCATGTTCCTAGGAAAGTGTTCCCTAGGACAAGCGAGAAAATTATTAAATATTTGTACTTTATGGCTAGTTATATTTGCATTTTCAAGAGGTGAACCCGAAGAGGTGATAAAAATAAATAGAAATGGAAAAAATACACTCCTCCCCATGTCTATATTGAGACATGAAGGGTCATGCATAAGAATACCAAGTTTTGCAGGAGAAAAGGTGTTCATTTGGGGATTTGAATAGTCAACGCAAGCTACAAAGCAATCCAAATGTGTAAATACTAAGTGGATTTGGGTTCAACACCCATGAGGA
Organism: Cryptomeria japonica; assembly: GCF_030272615.1. Taxonomy (NCBI): domain Eukaryota; kingdom Viridiplantae; phylum Streptophyta; class Pinopsida; order Cupressales; family Cupressaceae; genus Cryptomeria; species Cryptomeria japonica. The sequence goes on from NC_081405.1 coordinate 546,214,901, forward strand.
GTAACTTGAAGAGGTATTTATTATTTTATTATATCTACTGGCTATTCATTCTCTAACACATGGGTTTTCACAAGTGGTTTTGGCCCCTTATTTTGTGAAAACAATAGTGGTTTTTCCTCTCTCATTTGGCTGTAACTTGAAGCAAGCCATAGTTGTTTAATCATTAGTTGATCATACTTTATTTGAGGTTTCCAAGTAGTTCTAGGATCATTTGGAGAAGTGTAAATTGAAGTGTATTGTTGTGGTATTCTCTCTTTTGAAGAATAATAATATACTTGCCCTCATTCTTTGGAGCAATTTTTTTCTAAAAGGATTTCTCTACATAAATTTAATGTCTCTTTTGGTATGGTTGTTTTTTATTTATGTTGAATGGTGCAATCACATGTTCATTTCAAATTTAGTTTCAGATTTGTAATCATATAAGAAATTTAATATTACAATATTCCTTCAGCTTGTTTCTTAGCATTTGTTATTAAAGCTAACAATTTTGTTGAGAAGGAGATGCATTTCTCTTTGAGTGTTCAAAGTTTTTTCTAGAGTGCGAGATTTTGTTGTGTAGTTTATATTTGAGAAGAGGGTTGAAAGCCATGTCTTCCACTTCTCACATAGATGTTGAGAAATTCAATGGCATTGGCTACAAGATGTGGAAATTGAAGATGGAAGATCTTTTGGAGGAAAGAGATTAGTGGTTGCTAGTTTCACATGAAAAGAAACCATATGACTCTACTTTGAATGATAATTCTTGGAATAAATTGGGCATGATGGCATGAGAAACCATTTAGATGTGTTTTACCAATTTTTCCCTCTTGAATGTCTCTGCAGAAGACACCGTATATAAGTTATGGAATAGTATTGGTGACATTTATCAATCTAAAAGTTTGTCTAGTAAGTTATATCTTAAGACAAGGTTATACCTAAAAGAGGGTGAATATATCATAGATCATTTGAATTGTTTTAATCTAATTATAAGTTAGCTTGCATTGATGGATGTTAAATTAGAATATGAAGATAAATGTATCTTGTTTCTTTTCTCTTTGCTTGAATCTTGGGAAAATATAATTGTTGCTATTAGTAGTGATAGTATAGAGCCAAACATAGAAAAATTGATTACCACAATTCTTTCAAAAGAGGTGAGAAGAAAGTATATTAATGTTGGCTCCTAAGATGCCTTGCATGTGCAAGGGAGGCCCAAAGAAAAAGGGCCTAAAGGGGATAAAAAGAGGGAGATCTATAAAGGACAATAAAAGACTCCTAGAAAGAGAAGAGTCAAGTGCTGGAATTGTAGGAAAAGAGAGCATGTGAAGAAGGAATGTAGAGATAAGAAAATGAATGTTGATTCCTTCACATAAAAGTCCTTTGATGATGATTTTGATGCTTTGTTTATTTTTGCTAACATTTTTAGTGATGATGTTTTTCTTATTGATTTAGGTGCCTCCTACTACATGACTCCTTACAAGGAGTGGTTTTCCTCTTACAAAGCATATGATGGGGGAGATTTTTTCCTTGGTAACAATAGAACAAAGAAGGTTGTTGGTAAAGGTGCTGGTTCCCAAAACCACAAATTGGAATACTTAAGGGTTTACTGATTCCTTAGCTAATCCAATAAGCTTTGGCCAACGAACTGGGATGGTTGAAGACCAAATCCCTCTGAACTTAAGGCTCCACTGAACCTAGGTGGGTATACCTCTTTCTCCCAAGCACACAAAAGAGATTGTTTAAAGTGGATTTAAGCTTTTGCAAATTACAAAAATTGGCAATCTGTTGTTTTGCAATTTATGCTTTATTAAGTTCTTTAAGTAAAATTCTTTTGAAAAGAAATGAAATGATTATAATAGTATATTAAAAATAAGAATAATTTCAAGACTTGAAAGAAATATGTAAAGATTAGTTCATATAGAAATCAGGAAGAATGTTTCCTTATCAAGGACCTTGAATGCATGACCAACCAGAACCTTAAAAGATGAATAGCAGACCAACACCTCTATCCAGGGGTATTTATGATTGTAGCTAGGAAATGTGGAAATCATCAAAGCAATGTCAATATTAATAATCTAGTTCAATCACAAAAGATCAAATGCAATGATATATCCTAACACACTCAATAAAGACATGAAAACAAAACATTCAAGATTTGAAAATTAAGCAAACCAAATGCAGATTTGAATGTCTCCTTCAAGTGGCTCCATTGTCCTTCTTTCTCCTTCAAATAGCTTTGTTGTGGATCTCACCTACTAGTGCATGATCATGATATGAAAGCAAGTAGACAAGATGATTGCTCAAGAATACTCGAAGCATGATTGATTTGGGAATCGATTTGAAAAGTGATTCGTTCGATAATGTGATTAATTCGATAATGTGATTAGTTGGGATTGAAGAAATTCATCCAATTTATAGACAAATTGGAGAGATGATCAAATTAGCATGAAGATATTCAAATGGAAATTGCAAATCAAGAATGTCAATTATGACAAATTTATGACAAATTTGCACTTTCTATGCAAAATTGATTGATTGATAATTTATGACAAAATTATGACAAATTTCTATGTCAAAATTGATTGATTGTCAATTATGACAATTTATGACAAAATTGATTGATTGTCAATTATGACAATTTATGACAAATTGAAATGTCATTCCCATGAAATTAGGAGAAAATAAGGAGGAAATTGAATTAGAAATTAGGAAAATTAGAAAAAGTGGAAAATAGGAATTAGGAAATTAGAAAATGAGGAAAATTGGGAAATTAGGAGAAATTAGGTAAATCAATTAATAATTTGTCATTTATTAATTAATTCACAAAAAGAGGAATAATTAGTTAGCCAATTAAATAAACATTTAATTGTGACACGAAGACTTAGGATAAATAAATAATTTATTAATCCTAGAGGGGGAAATGACAAACAGGCTTAAATGAATAAAATCATGAAACCCTAAAAGATGAATTAGAAATGCAAGGATGACAATTAGGTCTTGACAAAGGATAATCGATATCAATTCGATTTGATCATGATTTTGAATTGATAAATGACCAATGCTGACAAATGATTTGATTGATAAATGCGCCAATTGACGAGGAACAATGACTAATTGATCCAAATTGAGAACAATGACGATCGATGACAAATCGATCGCAAAATGACAAAATTGACAAGAAGACAAGAATCAATGACAAAATAGATCACAAGACGACAAGATTGATGACAAATTGATCAAAAGACAAGAATCGATGACAAATCGATCGCAAAATGATGAGATTGATAAGAGGACAAAACCCTAATTAGGATTGACAATGTCCAAAATGATGACAAATGAATACGTAGATAGATGCGATAGGATAAGATTGACCAAAATCATGATTGATATTGTTATCGACAAGACCAAATTTGAAAGTGAGATAAATGAAGAATGCAGAAGAAGGACTTGATGCTTGCAAATGATAAAGACCAAATGCGTGACATAGGAGAAATGTTAATGCGACGCAAAAACCCTAAAATAAGGCAATGCACAAATGTTAAAGTACAATTCCGCAAGCGTTGACCATTTTTAGGTGTCTACAATGATACTTTGTGGACAAAAAATCCTATCAACTCCTGAGACAATATTAATTATCAACTATGAAGGTTTCAGTATGTGTTACACAACAATGAAGAACCCAATATCACTTTTAATGTAACAACATGTGATGACACATCATAGTAAATCATGTAACAGATTTATCAAGAGGAAAAAATAACTCATCAACATAGAATTATGCACAATACTTAGGAAAAGAAACAATGAACCTTCATATATTAATCTTTAAGAGATGGTTTCATACACAAGCTGCACCTGACAATAATCCATTATAGTCTGTTTTGCATAAAAGATACCTCTTTGTTCTATAGACTTCCCTAATACATATAACTTGTAATCCTTCCAGGCAATATCTATTTTTTTTGAGTCCTCACTCCTTTTCATACAAAATGACTCATTACAAATATACATTCTAAGAGATATGAATGGAAGGACACACCCTTTCATTATCCTAAACAATTAATTGAACAGTAACTAAACAACCTAACTAAAACACCGATTGCATTACAAACACAAAAATAAACAATGACTTAAGGTTTTTGATATAGCCGATGTCCGCACTTCTGAATGTGTCGTAAATAGCCTAGGTCTTTGCAGGTTGTTGCGTTAAAGATCACATCCCTGGCTGCGTTCTCGATCGTGTAAAAGTTCTTGAACTGGCCGATCGTGTCATTCATATCAAGGATATCTATTTTGGCAATGGCTTGGGTTGCACTAAGTAAATACTTACACTCAGAAAGCCATATGGTCTTATCTTTAATTACTCCTACATCATCTACCAAATGGGGAACCCCACGTTGAACAATTTGCTGGCATTCGTCAAATTCAGACTTCAATTCCTTTGTAACTTCCTCATGCGTGGCAAGCAAACCCTAAACCTTCTTCTTCACCTTTTCTCTAGTTGATGCATCTTGTAATAGCAGGTTGAGTCTATCTCGAATTTTGGTGTGTGAAACCTTTTTGTCCATGTTCATCTGATATACACCCTAGAACTCATCCAATGCCTTCTCCATATTGTCATCTCTTACTCAGCAAAACACAAGCAGTGTCAACCCTGATGCTCTTCATCTCCCTCTTCAACTTAGTATGCTCATAAGATAATTTTTCAAATTTCTTCTTCCATTGACCTCTTGAATCAGTAATTTGAGGGATCGGATGCCCACTCCTCTTAAGGGTTTCTTCATATAAGGCCTTATATTTATTCTTCTATGCTATTCTTCTATGCTATTTCATGTTTAATACCTATGTCGATTGTGATCATAGGATCTACCTCTCCAACTTTCAGGGTCATCATATGACCAAAAGCTTTATCCACGTCTATGATTTTTTGTCTTTTATTGGGAGGGTATAAGGCCCACAACAACATTTCTTCCTCATTTGGATTGTACCTTGATCTAATAAAAATGTCTTTTACTCCTTGAATATTTAATTTCATATCCTTATTGTTTGAGTTCAACAAAGAATCAAAGATAAATGAGGCACTTAGGTCCCAACCTCGAAACACAATCATTCCAGCCTCTACTAGTAGTTGCCTCCCCTTTTGTGGGGTCATAGTCTCAACTTCTTTGTCGATATCTTCCTTCAACCTCTTCTTCATTTCTGCCTCATTTTCAGGGGTAATATTTGGCACTGCTTCCCTTAATTTCTTACCCTTGAAATGGTATAGGAAAGATTTGAACTCTTTAGAATTTATAAATTGATCATCTGACACAAAAGAAACATGCTCTATCATTCTTTCATCTATTTCTGCACTCAGTGCAATGATGAGCCTATCCTGTGCTTCTGGATCTTTTTCTTTCTCAGGTGCCTGGAGCTTCTCCCCTGAATCACTTTGGGATGGTTCTTCCTCCATGTTTTCTAATCTTTGCCTTCTCTCTAGTTTTTTCTCCAAGGCCTCCATAACATCCGTCAGCTCTTCCACCTCCTTATTTCTACACATGTCTTCAAATTCATCCTCCTGATGAAATTAATCTCCCAACTCTTTCCTCTTCCTGCTAGCATGGATGTAACCCTCAGGATCATAGTGCATTCTAGATATGTGCTGGAACAGGTTGTATTCATCCACCAACTTCCTATCAATAACTTCATATGCTTTGGTAGACACAACTTTAAAATCCTGGAAATGAAGTGTACCAGGGAGGAAAGCTTTCTTGTGTGCACCTCCAAAATGCTTAGCATTAGAAACACTTAATTTCCTTACAATTTCCAAAAAAGCAATCCTGTCTAGTGTAAGCTTTGGTAATACATAGGGATAACCCTCAAATCCGTAGCATCGAACAAAAGTGAAGTTTGGCATGAGTACCAATCACCCCAATTATGATTAACCTTTGGATTCTTGTGCTCGTGAGGCCTAATAAACTTCTTAACATCCTCAGTAAATGATCCCTACAGAGGCTCACCAAAGAGCAAGAAAATTGGTTTAAAAAAACAATTCCTCAAATTTGAGGTAATGAGAATTCACATATCTATAATCCTAGATAGAAACCCACAAGTGCACCAGTTGATCCTGTCCATTCTTCCCTACTATGTTTACATTCAAACCCTCTGACCACAATCCCCTGAATCTCCCATAAAATAAAATAATATTCATTAATAATGAATAATGCTTGAAATGTTTGTTTGGATTATCTTCCAAGTTCATGATGCCTTCATGCAATCTGTCTACCAGGTATGAAGCAAAATCAAAAGCTCTAGGCTCATGTCTTTGGATATCTGCTGCTAAAATCAATGGTCCTATGTTTGCCACATCAGGAGCTTCAACTCCTCCGACCTAGCCACAAGCCATATATGTATACTGTAGATACTTCTTGAAAATAGTCATATCATAAGGAGGACCATCTTCCTCTGTTAGCCTCCCCTTTTCTGCTTTGTCGATAGCAAGGTTCCAACCCTGATATGTAGTATCCATTTTTCTGTATTCCTCTTCCAAATCCACAAATGATAAAGGCACATTTGCCTCTAGATCCACTCCAAAAACTTCCTAAATTGTGGCTACTACAAAGTGAAAGAAAGCAGTCCCATCGGGCAACAAAATGCATCGTTTGTTTGCATCATAATGTCTTACCAGGAGCTTCAATAAGTCAATATTTACAAAGACATTAGGTACCACAAGTTTACCTAAATCGGTGCTCCATGGGTTTGAAATTGGCATAGGCTCATCCCTATGGAGGTAATGAAAGAGAAACAACTCGTGCCCATGCATTGTTGTGAGTACATCTCCAATCTCTCTGTATCTGTCCTCTAGCTAGTTGCGAATAGGCAAATTCACCTTAGCTGTGTGTGACCTATCTCCTGGAGAGCCCATCTGATCTATCATATCTTGGTTTAATTTTCTTCAAGCTTCACCGACTTCACCCTTTGATTTTTTCATCGTGGTGCTGGATACTTCAATAACCTTTCATTTTCCTTTTGAGCTTGACCCCTCCATCTTTGTAAATTTCTTTACTCTATGCTCAGTAGCTCAGAATATTTTCTTAACAAACACCTGATATCTTTTGCAATAGCTCTGTGTGAAATGTTGTTATGCAACACTGGTTATATATTCCACGAAGACCAATCTTGTACTTAATTACCACAATCTTGATGGATTTGCTTCATGTGGCAACGAACCTACCCAATACATGCATTTAATGGAAGCCATTATGTCAATTTTTCACATGAAGACCTCCAACAGCTAATCGGTGAGACTTTTCCCGATGATTCAATTGCTTGGTGCCATTTGTTATGAATTTACTGCTTTTCACCTTCTGATCGGCATAAGTTATCTCGACCAACTTATCGGGTCTCAGGATAACAATATTCTTTCTATCCCAATGGTTCACTTTATCCCGATGAGAACTCCTTCAGCTTCGGCTATGCCTTTTGATTTAATACTCCATCGGCATAACTTTTTCCGATGCTATCGCCTTCGGTTTTCTTTTACTTAACCTATCGGGTATCGGCATATCTCATTTTATTTCTCTTCGATGCCCCGATGATCTCAATATACCAATCCACATTTTGACTAAGGCCCTCGCATTATCGACATAACTCACTCCGAAGGACTCCTAGAAACTCACCATTTGCCTTAACAGTCCTATTGAGACTCAGCATAGCATAAAATTTCTTCTTTCGATGTCCCGATGAGTCCCCACTTAATGTTGCTTTATTGGTATAGCCTATGCCGATATCTCCACAGGCGCTTCTATCTTCATCGAGGGTTGGAATAGCCTTTTTCTATTCCTCCCAAAGTCTTGATAAGTCTCTGATGCACCTTTATGCTTTATACCTCCGGGTTTTCTTTATCGGTATAGGTAATACTGATAGTTCCACCCTTCGATTCCTTAAGTCATCGGAGATCGGCCTAACCATTTTTGGACTACTCCGATATGGTCCTTTTTTCTGATGGGCCCACCTTCGGTTCCCCTCAGTCATCAGGTATTGGGATAGAATTTTCTCATTACTTCCGATCTACCGATACTATAAGTCCATGATCCACTTTGCCTCATTGTTACAAGTTACACCGATGGCTTCATAGGTTATCGGTATAACAATTTTTACGTTTTACCGATAAGCCGATGGAAGACAACCACCTTCTACTTCATCGGAACAAGATATCTCGATGGTATGAATTTTTCAAGAGCACGCACTGTGCTGAGTATTTTTTAAGTGCTCTAATGCATCTTCCTTCTATCTCATCGGTATAAGTTATGACAATAATCCTCCTTTTGCTTGCCAATGTTGTTTCATCAGGATTACTTATACGGATAATTGAAAATTTGCAATCCAGCACAAATGAACCATCCATTCTGAATATTAGTGATCCCAACTTTTCCCATAGGGCCTGATACATACCAAAAGGCAATCCTAGATCATACCATAATGACTTCTCTATTGAAAAACATTTCCATAATGGATTCCTTGTGCAGTCTATACTTAGTGCATGCCTTTAGTATTGCCCAAGTGATATCTTGACACTCCTGAAACAACTGATCCTTAGAGAATTTTTACTTGTGCTAATAAGGTTCCTGCAGATGCAAACCAACAATAAATGCTCATATGATAAAAGAAAAAAGCCTCCATATAGCATAAAATATTTTGTAAAAATATGTGCTAACAAAAGGAAAGGTGAAATTATTTTTCAATGATGAAAGAGTAAAAACCATTGATAATATTTTGCATATTCCAAGGCTTGCAATAAATCATCTTTCTGTATCCAAGTTGAATGATTCTAGAGTGCATGTGACATTTGAAAAGTTGGGTTGTAGGTTGGTAAGAGGGAATTTGGTAATAGCTAAAGGATCTCAGATAGGTTCATTGTTTCGACTTTATACCTCTAGTTTTTGTAACTCTACCAATGTAACTAGTAATGAAGATGCATGTATGATGTGACACCAAAGATTGGGTCATATTGGTAAAAAAGGCCCTAGGATCATTCTAAATAAAAAGTTGGTTGATGGTCTTTCAAATTATTTTGTTGGAAAAAATAAATTATGTGAGCTTTTTTTGTATTTGGTTGTTTCATAAAGGAATCCATAAAGGAAAGATATCATTATAAATTATTCATTTGGATGTATGTGGTCCAGTGGATGTTGCTTCTTTGGGTAAATCTTGGTACTATGTATCCCTCATTGATGATTTCTTGAGATACACTTAGATTTATTTTATGCATTCTAAATCTGAAGTTTTCACTAAGTCTAAGGAATTTAAGGCCTTAGTAAAAAAACAACTAGATTATAAGATAAGTGTTGAGGACCGATAATGGGGGTGAATATTGTTCTAGGGAATTTGATGATTTTTGCAAGCATGTAGGTGTTCTTGTTTGACAAAAGACTATCCTTACACCCCACAACAAAATGGGGTAGAAAAAACAATGAACCAAACTATAATGGAAAGAGATAGGAGCATGTTAAGTGGTGCTAAGCTTGATAGATCATTTTGGGTAGAATCTGTTGGTACTACTTGCTATTTGATTAATAGATCTCCTTGTTCAACTCTTACTAAAAAAATTCCTTATGAAGTGTGGACAAGTAGAAAGCCTTCAGTTGCACACTTAAGGGTCTTTGGTTGTGTTTCTTTTGTTCATGGCCTTAGGAGAAGCGATCTAAACTAGATGAAAAAGCTAAAAAATGTATCTTTATTGGTTATGGTGATAATGTAAAAGGTTATAAGGTTTTGAATCCTCAATTTGAAAAATGATTCTTTCTAGAGATGTTATTTTCAGGGAGTTTGGAGCTTACTTAGGTGAAGAACAACCAAAGGACAAAACAAACACAATGCACTTTGAAATAAAGATTGAAAAGAAAGAAGATGCACATGTGGAAAAAAATTTAGATGGATGTGCAGGTGGAGAATATGAAGAGGGTTCAAAGAGTTTAGATGACATGCATGATGAACACACAAAGGAAAATTAAAAGGTTGATCCCATTACTCCTACCTTGAGGAGGTCCACAAAAAATGGAAATCTAGTTAGCATGTATAACCAATTTGATTTCAATTGTCTATTTCTTTGTTGAGTACTGATGATGAACCTAGATCCTTTACAGAGCTCTTTCTTCAAAGGAAAGTGAGTCTTGGATGTAGACCATGCAGGAGGAGTTGATGACTTTGAACAATTGTGACACATGGGCTATTTTAAGTTTGACCAAAGGAAGGAATCCCATTGGAGCAAATAGTTAGTTAGAATGATACAAGGCTAGATTAGTGGACAAGGGCTACTCCCAAAGAGAGGGAGTTGGTTTTGGTGAGATTTTCTCTCCTATTGCAAAATTAACTTCCATTAGATACCTATTGTCTATTGTTGGTACTTGTCATTTTGAGATAGAGAAAATGGATGTGAGGACTACTTTCTTGCATGGATATCTTAAGGAGGAAATTTATATGTGACAATTTGACAATTTTGTTGTGAAAGGGAAAGAACAATTGGTCATTGCCTTGTATGTTGATGACATGTTATTTATTGGTAACAACAAGGAGATGATTAGATAATTTAAGGCTCAAATTTCTATCACATTTTATATGAATGACTTGGGGGATTCAAAATATATTCTTGGGATGGAGATAAGAAGAGATTAGGTTTGCATAAAGCTTTGGTCAAGCCATTAGTAAGTATGTTGTTACTTTTTTTAAGAGATTTAATATGCATGAATGTAAGCCAGTTAGTCCATTTCTACTTGGTACTAAGTTGAGTTACACATATGTCCAAGTTATGATGATGATTATGATCATACATGTCTAAGATTCCTTATGCTATTGTTGTTAGGAGTTTGATGTATGCAATGGTTTACACTTGACCAAATATAGCCCAAGCAGTGGGAGTTCTAAGAAGGTTTATGTATATCCTGGTAAAGAGTATTATACTTTTGTTAAGTGAGTATTTAGATATTTTCAAGGCACTTATGATTACTATTTACTTTATCATGGTACTAATGATGTGGTTAATTTATTGGACATATAGGGATTTTTTGATGCAAATTGGGCAAGAGACTTGGACAATCAAAGGTCTATTAGTGGCTATGTATTTAATTTATTTGGAGGAGTAGTGAGTTGGACAAGTAAGAGGATATTTATAATTTATTTGTCCAAAATTGAAGCAGAGTATATGGATTATAATCATGACTCTAAGGAGGTGATATGCTTATAAAGACTTGGTATTGGCATTGGTTTTGATTATAGGACTTGGAGGATCGAATGTGATAGTCATAGTGCTACATGTTTGGACAAGAATCCAATGTATCATGATCATACTAATAATATTGACATTCAATATCACTTTGTGTGAGAGATGGTTGAGACTGGAAAGGTCTTGATAGAAAAAAATGACACTTTGGAAAATGTTGCAGATTTTGTTATGAAGCTAGTGATTGTAGAAAAGTTCTCTTGGTATAGGAAGGCCATGGGACTTGATGATTGTACTTGATTTTATTTTTTATGTATCTATTGGATATAATTTTAATTTATAATTTCAAGTGGGAGAATTTTGAACCTTGCAATCCTAAGCCATTCTTAAGTCTCCATGTTCCTTGGAAAGTGTTCCCTATGAAACATGAAATCATATTAAATATTTGTACTTTATGGCTATTTGTAATTGATTTTTTAAGAGGTGATCATGAAGAGGTGATAAATATAAATAAAAATGGGAAAAATACGCTCCTTCACATTTCATATTGAGACATGAAGGGTCATGCATAAGGAGACCAAGTTTGGGAGGAGTAAAGTTGTCAATTTGGGGATCTAAACAATCATCACAAGCTACAAAGCACTCAAAATTTATAAAGACTAAGATACTTTGGGTTTGAAACCAATGAAGAGTCACTTGAAGAGTAATTTATTAGTTTATTATGTCTATTGGCTATTAATTATCCAAGGCATGGGTTTTTGTAAGTGGTAATGGCCCTTTGTTTTGGGAAAACAACAATGGTTTTTCCTTTCCCATTTGGCTATAAATCGGAGCCAATGCATAGCTATTTAATAATTAATTGATCATAGTTTCTTTGAGGTTTCCAAGTATTTTTAGGATCATTTGGATAAGTGTATTGGAGTGTATTATTGTGGTGTTCTCTCTTTTAAAGAATAAATAATATACTCATCCTTGTTATTTGGTGGAGTTTTTTCCCCAAAAAGTTTCTCCATGTAAATGTGGTGTCTCTTTTGGAATGGTTTTTTTAATTTATGTTGAATGGTGCAATCACAAGTTCATTTCAGATTTAGTTTTATAATTGGTAATATTTTTATATTTGTAATCACATAAGAAATTTAATATTGCAATCTTTCTTCACCTTGTTTCTCAATAGCTAGATATTCATCATCTGATACCCTAAAAAAATGCTCATTGAAAAATCTTGTCACATATTAAAAAAATGTATATATATCATTCTCCACATTCTCTCTTGATCCTTGAGTAGGAATACAAGAGTGGTATTTGTAGGTTGCATTTGTTAGTTCATTATATTCACATGGTTGTACAACTAAAACTTTGACCCTTGCATTAGCAACCATATCACTCGATACAAAAACCATGATTTTGAGGGACCCATAATTACTAAGACACATTTTGAAAGTCTTCCTCTATTTAACTACATCCATTATAACCACTAATGGTTTTCTAGGCCATGCAGAGAGGTAGGTAAGGTTTTTTGTTCAAATAATGAAATTTTGAGAAAATTCATGCCAAAGGGGTATTGAGAGAGAGTTAAAGAATACCTTAAACTCCCAAAATGGAATACTATTAGGGGAAACCTTGGAATCCTAAAATGGTGGGAAAAGAGAAAAGGGGACTTTGAATAAATGACATACTATGAAGAGAAACTCCAAAATGACATGTCAATATGAGAACCTTTGAAATATTAAAATGGAGGGAAATGAGAAAGTGGGGCTTTGAAGGAATGGAATTCCAAGAAGGAATATTTGAAATGACATTTTAGAATGAGAAACCATAAATTATTGAAATGGAGGGAATACAAAACTTGGAATGAAAGGAGAAAACAACAATTGAGGGAATGGTATAGTAGGAAAGTGAAATCTAGAATATCATGATACGAAGGTAAAATATAAAATGGAATTTCAAGATGGGGAACCCTAAAATCCTAAAATGGAGAGAAATGGGAAAAGAGAATTTGGAAGGAATGACATGCTAGGAAGGGAAAATCCAAAATGACATGAGGAAGAGAAACATCAAAATTCTAAAATAGAGGGAATGGGAAAAGGGAACTTGGAGGTAAATGGGAAAGGGGGACATTAAAGGAAAAGTATGATGGGATAGGAAACTCTAAAATACTAGATTGGAGAGAAATAGGAAAGGGGGACTTTGAAGGAATGACATGTTGGGAAGGGACAACTTTGAAATGACATATTGAGATGAGAAAGAAAAAAAAGTAATATCAAAACCCTCACACTTAAAATTTGTCAAAACCTAGGTTCATGATGAAGCAAACAAGGGGTTAAAGCACAACAAACCTAGAAAAAAATAGAAAAATCTAAAGAAACCTAAAAATATCTAGGAAAGCCCAAAATTTTTTTGGAAAAGGAAAATATTCAAAATATTCTCAGGTTTAGGTTTCAATAGGGTGCAACAAGAAGTCTAAGGCAATGAAGATGATACAAGACCTAGAAAATTGTTGACCATTAGGCCAAGTGCCAATAGGGCCTAGGCTTATGTGCCTCATTTTATTTATCAATTTTTTATTTTGATATTATACCATAATAATGATGCTATATTTACATCAAAGGCATTCCCTCTATGAAGTAAATTGACTAACTTTACAGTTCTATGGCTTAGGTTTTACTAAATGGTATGCAAGATGATTATAACCATCTTAACCCTTGGATTTTCACTACTTCCCATTGGTCGTTGTTTTGGTTTCCTTCATTCATTCCACCTTCCAATAATTTTGATCATTCACTGTAATCAACTTCATTCTTTCTCATGGTCGAGCTTAACCAACTACTTAGATGGCTGGGTAAGTGCGGGGCCCTTTTTACCTACCCCTCCCTATGCATTTCTTTAACCCGACCCAAGTCTCTGTTTCCGTACTTGCCATTGTCATAGTTCACCTTTTCTGTTTCCATTTTTGTAGTAGTTTGCATGTATCGGGGATTTTACTTTTAATCCCACATTGATTTTTTACATGGTCGGGGTGATTGCAACATTATATATTAACAACCTTGTTAGATATCGTTGAGAAGTTTGTTGGAACAATGCTTTGTCATTGATGTCAACATATTCCTCTGTGTTATAGTGTTGCAGTCAAATTAAGTGAGTTGATTTGGATATTGTGTTGCAGATGTGCCATTGCAGTTTAATGGGTTTTGAGATAAGTATCTCTAGTTGATTTAGTACAAGTTTCAGTGGTCCACATGGTATTTTAATCAATTTGTGTGATCCGATATTGAGGTTGGTTTTTTAGTGGTTCATGTTATTCGGTGTTCTGGTTTTTTCTCTACATTTCTTCATAATTGCAATATCTTGGTTTGCAGATTTGGCCGAGTGTTTGGGATGTTTTTGGTGTCTCTTCAATTATAATGGCTCATGATTTGGAGGTCTGCAAGTGAATCTTTCAGTTTATCAGCCAGTTCAGTATGTGTTCTTGAGGTTTGGTATATTGTGATGGAGATTCTTGCAAGTGGTAATGTTCTGGTTGTTGTTGTGGTGATTCACATTGCTTTTGGATGTTTCTAGATCATGTTCTATTTGTTTTGTTGGCCCGCATTGATCATAGTGCACGCTATTTATCATTTTCTTGATCTAGTGGTGTTCTTCGTGTTATGCGACATTCATGTTGCAGATGTTCAAGGCATAATTCTTGGAGGTCTTTCTTGTTTGTGGTGTTGATTTGGGACTAGATTGTGTCTTAGTAGACATTGTTTTGGTCCACATGTATTGATGTAGCGTGTCTGGTTATTATTTTGTAATTTGTGTTGAGACTTGGCTTACCTTGAAATATAGGTTGATGATTTGTATAAATATATGTAATATTCATTTGTGAGATGTATCTTCATGGTATCTATGAGTGTATCTGAGTGTTTGTGATCGAGTGAATGTACGAATACGTGTTTTGATCTTTCAAAAGTGAGAAGGAAGTGTGACAGAGCAAATCAGATTGTGCTTAACCATAACTTTATCTAGGCATGAGGAGATGTTACTTCATCAGTTCATAATCCTCCAAATGTAATCTGAATGTTTCTATTAGACAGTGAGCTTTCCTCAAGGTTGTAGCCCTTCTTGTTTTGTGATTTGAGTAGTGTGCTCTGGGTAGTGTGCCTAAATGCATGTGCATTCCCCATTGTAATATTTTATTTACTCCTAATAGGGTATTATCTCATTGTGGGTAGGTTCCTACCATGGTTTTTCCCTTAACCGGGTTTTCCACATCAAAAATCTTGGTGTTATGTGTGTTATTGATGTGGTGTTAATTTGTGCTTTAACTGTTAATTATCAGATCTGAATTTATGTTTGAGTTGTGTAGAGTTTTGGTGCAAACTTATTCACCCCCCTCTCAATTTGTTGCCAACAATTGGTATTAGAGCTAGATCCTACAGAAGAAGCTTGGCCACTTGAGGTGATCTGGGATGACAACCTTTTTTTTCAAGAAGGATAGTCTGAGATTTGATGGAATGAATTACACTCTATGGATGAATCGGATGGAATTTCATTTGAGATGCATTGGTGAAGGCTATGGGAAGATTACTAAGAATGTGTATCTTAATCCTCCAAATAGTCCTATCACTCCACATGAGATTATGAAGGCTAAATTAAATATCAGAGCAAAGGAAGCATTGTTGAGTACCTTATCTGATTTTGAGATGACTAATGTGATGGATTTGCAAACTGCTCATGAGATTTGGAAGAATCTAGAGACTTTGTATGAAGGTGATAGTCATGTGAAAGTTGCTAAATTGTAGAGTTTGAAGGGAAAGCATGAGATGCTGAAGATGGGTGAAGATGAGAACATTATCTCCTTTATGCAAAAAGTGAATGAGCTTGTGTTGAACATTAGATGTGCCGGTGGGATGTTGAAAGAATGTGAGATTGTGGCTAAAGTGTTGAGATCCTTGTCTCCTGCTTACAAGCACGTAGTTGCTACTATTGAAGAGATCTAGATGGTGACTAATGTGACTAAAGACATGTTGATTGGGAAGCTTGATGCTTTTGAGTTAAGTGAATCTGGTGAATCTCTTCCTAAGACAGAATTTGCATTCAAAACTACTATTTCTGGGAAGCAGAAATATGATCCGGGAGAAAGTTCTACAAGGGTATCCAGATATGAGAAGGAGATGAGAGAGCCTAAAGAGCTTAAAGCCTTGATTGCTAGAAGATTGCCTAAAGGCACCGATAAGTATGAAGGAAAGTTGCCTCTTAAATGTTTTTCATGTTATAAGATATGACATTTTGCTTCTAAGTGTCCAGAAAGAGAAATAATTCCTAAGAAGCCATTAAAGCCATATAAGCCTAAATATCAGAAGAAGTGTTATTTTGTTGTTGATGGTGTGACAGATGATGAGTCTAAGAAAGGAAATTTAGGACATGAATTTGTGTTTATTGCTATCAAGGAAGATGATTCGGTGACTACTGATTCTACCAGCTACATTATTGAAGAGAGAGCTTTGGTTGCTAAAGTTGAAGAGAAAGATGAATGGGTTATTGACAGTGGTTTCTCTCATCACATGACACATTATAAGAGTAATTTTGTGAGTATGGAAAAGTATGATGGTGGTGTAGTAATATTTGGAGATGACAAAGCTGGAATAATCTATGGTAGAGGTTCTATTTCTCTTGATGGTAAGCATAGAACTGATGATGTCTTGTATGTTGAAGGTGTAAAGTATAATCTTTTAAATGTTGGACAAATGGATGATAAGGGATATGACTTGCAATTCAAGAATGGAAAATATAATATTTTGAGTAACTTCAGAATAGAGATTACATCAGGAACAAAGACTAAAGGTAATATCTTTCACTTGAATTCTGGTGGTAAAAGTTGTTTGATTGTTCAGCTTGATGAAAGTTGGTTGTGTCATAGAAGAATGTGCCATGTGAATTTTGATTGCATGGTTAAGATAAGTACTACTCAATCTGTGAGAGATCTACCTAAGTTAGTAAAGCCTACCAATCTGATATGTAAGGAATGCCAATTAGGAAAGCAGACAAGAGTTTATTTTAAAAGAAAACTATATACTTCTAATGGAACATTGGATCTTGTGCATGTTGATCTATGTGGTCCCTCTAGAGTGAGAAGCTTGTAGGGTGACAGGTATTTCATGTTGTTGATTGATGACTATTCAAGGATGATGTGGGTTACTTTCTTAAGGGAGAAGTCTGAAGCATTGGAGAAGTTTAAGATTTTCAAAGCTATGGTTGAGATAGAGACTAGATTAAAGCTGAAGTGTCTGATATTTGATAGAGGTGGTGAATTTAGTTCCGGCGAGTTCAATTATTTTTGTGAAGAACATGGGGTGAAGAGATAGTTATCTGCTCCACGGACCCCTCAGCAGAATGGTGTTATAGAGAGGAAGAACATGACAATTTAGGAAGCTTCTAGGACAATGATGATTGAAGGAAATGTTCTACATATCTATTGGAGAGAAGTTGTGAGCACTACTGTATACACTTTTAATCAGGTGCACATTAAAGGTGATATCGATAAGACTCCTTATGGTTTATGGTTTGTAAATGTTCCTACAGTTAGATATTTCAAAACTTTTGGTAGTAAATGCTATATCAAAAGAGATGAAGATCTAGGGAAGTTTGATACTAGATGTGATGAAGGGATCTTTCTTGGTTATTCTGCTAAGAGTAAAACCTACCAGTGTTATAATAAGAGATTGAGGAAAATAGTTGAAAGTGCTAATGTAAAAGTTGATGAAGGAAATGTATATTAGCCTAGATGCTCTAGATATGATTCAAATGATCACGATGCTAGTATAGATAAAGGAAAGCAAGTGTAGACCCAAAACCAAATTTAGAGTGATCCTGAAAAGTCTGAGAATGAAGGAGAGACAAGTGCTAGTGCAGAAGAAAGAGTTCAAGAGTCTAAAAATCATAAAAATCCTAAGACTCCCAGGTATGTGAGATTGAATAATTGAGAAAATCATATCATAGGTGAAAATAATAAAGGTGTGATGACTAGGAGAAGAATTGCTAAAGAGTATTGCATGATTTCTAAGATTGAATCTAAGGATGTTGATGAAGCATGTAAAGATGAAAATTGGTTTAAAGAAATGATAAAAGAATTGAATCAAATTGAAAAGAATAATACATGGATTCTAGTTCCTAGACCTAAAGATAAAACTGTAATTGGAACTAAGTGGGTATTTCAAAATAAATTGAATGAACAAGGTGAATTTTTTAGGAATAAAGCAAGACTTGTTTGTAAGGGTTATTCACAGATAAAAGGTATTGATTTTGAGAAGAATTTTTCTCCGGTAGCTAGAATTGAAGTTGTTAGATTATTTCTTGCTTATGTTGCTTACAAAGATTTTAAAGTTTATCAGAGGGATGTCAAGTCAGCCTTTCTTAATGGTGAGTTGGAAGAAGAAGTCTACATTGAGCAACCAGATGGTTTTCAATTGACAAATGAAAAGGACATGGTTTGTAGATTGAAGAAAGCTCTGTATGGATTGAAGCAAGCCCCCAGAGCTTGGTATGCCAAATTGGATAGGTATTTGATGAAGCTTGATTTTAGGATGATATTATTTTTGGTGGAAATGATGGTTTGTGCAAGAAGTTTGCTAATGATATGCAAAATGAATTTGAGATGTCTATGATTGGTGAGATGAAATTCCTTTTGGGATTGCGAATTACTTAGTTGGATAAAGGTATTTTCATATCAATTTTCATATCGCAGTCTAAATATGTGAAGGAATTGTTGAGGAAGTTTGGTTTGGATGATGCTAAGCTAGCTGGTACTCCTATGGTGACTGGATGTAAGTTGACAAAGGATGATGATTCTCCAAAAGAAAATCAGACTAGATACAAATCTATGATTGGTGGATTGTTGTATTTGAATCAAACTATACCAGATATTATGAATGTTGTATGTTTTGTTGCTAGATTTCAAGCTGATCCTAAGGAATCTCAAGTTGTTGTTGTGAAAAGAATTTTCAAATATTTGAAAGGGACTGTTGACTATGGTTTGCGGTATCCTAGAGATGATGAATTTACTTGAGTTATTTTATAGATGTTGATTGGGCAGGTGATGTTGATGACCGAAAGAGTACTAGTGGTGGTGCATTTTTCTTGGGCAAGAGACTAGTTTCATGGATGAGTAAGAAGTAGAATGCTATCTCTTTATCTACTGTAGAAGTTGAATGCATTGTTGCTACTAGCAATTGTACTCTGGTAAGTTGGATGAAGCAAATGTTGAAGGATATTAGAGATGTTTATGATGTGCCTACTGCTATATACTGTGATAATTCAAGTGCTATTAACATTTCTAAAAATATGGTGCTGAAAAAACACAAGGAAAACACATGTTGCTCCCAGGGGGAGAGATTGTTGTTTGGGAGAGATTATTACTCTCTGTATCTGTATTTTGATTTCTGGTTATGATCTCTTTTTGGAGATTGTTGGTATTTGGCATTTATGTTTTGGCACTTTGATGGTTTTTCCATCTTGTGTTGCCATCAATGCCAAAGGGGGAGATTGTTGGTATTTTGGTATGGTTTTGTCATTGATGTCAACACCTACTAAAACTCTAGCACTTTGGAGATCCAACAACATTCATCGGCAAGCAAGTAACTTTTGCACAGTCACCGGTATATGGTACAACAGTAGGATATAATGATCACCGGCATTTGGAATGGCGTGGAAAACACTTGCTAATGTCGAAAACATCATTTTGACATCTTATTTTGGAGAATTGGTTATTGATACATTCACATTTGCATATTTTCTATTACCGACAAATAAGTCTAGGGTATACACCGGTAGGTTTATCTTTTCCAGATCAACACAACATGCTATGGAGATGATTAATTATTGTTGTAAATGCATTAAGCCAACATGTTGAATCGGTTATTGCATTGGATATTGTATTGTTTGTAAAATGTTTTTATTGTAATATCTTGTAGAGCCTACCTACTAAAATTGGTCTTAGGTTATGGTATAAATGTAAGATCTTATTTGTAAGATCAAGTGTGGAATGCGAAAAAGGATTGTGTGAAGGTATATGCGAGAATAAGCAGAGCTATACACATAGACATCATTTGAAGATTGAAGGAGGGTTTTTGTAAAGACAATTAGAACTACACCAGTACTGAATCCAACATATGAAGATGCTATTTTTGTGTAGTACATTCCAACTGTAGTCAGTGTGACTCCCATTTTGTGATTGAGCAGTGAGCTCTAGACACTTGGCCTTTCTGCATGTGCAGACCCCATTTATGTACACTTACTATCTGTAGTAGTATCATCTGATTATGGGTAAGGTTTCCCATCATGGTTTTTCCCCTTATAGGGTTTCCACATACAAATATTGGTGTTATGTGTTGTGGATGACTTTGTCTTTATGTTTCATGCACTAATCCTTACCAGTATAGAAATTAATTGTTAAATCTATCTATCGACATATTGAACTGGTTTACCGGTATTAAGCATTAAGTTGGTTAAGTTGTTTTGGTTTGAATTTATTTGACAATTGATTCACCCCCCCGATCTCAGTTGTCTCCGGGACCTAACATATATCAATCAAGCTACATTTCTTGAGAGAGAAGGTGAATAAGAAGGAAGTTGGATTAGAGTATGTGTCTACAAAGGAACATATTGCATATATCTTCATGAAGCCTTTTGCTAAAGATACTTTTGAGTATCTTAGAGGGAAGCTAGGGGTAATTATCCCTCCTGATGAGAACTAAGGTGCATGGAGTTGCATTAGTCTGGTGATCTTTGAAGAGATATCTTGTGCTCCAGATTGATGAGTGAGGCTGCTACTCAGGGGGAGTATTCAGATGTTTAGTTCTATTTTAGAGTCATTTGTGTTGTATGCGTCTTTTCATTGTTGTCAAAGGGGGAGAGAATCATGTGTTGATTTCAGATGCTAATTTTTGAGAGTTATGAGGAGTTTGTTGGTTATTGATTTCTTTCTTTGCATTGATTGTTTTTCAAATTCATATGTTGCCATCAATGCCAAAGGAGGAGATTATTGGATATCATTGAGAAGTTTGCTAGAATAATGTGTTTTCATTGATGTCAACATATTCCTCTACGTGTTCCCGTGTTGCGGTCAAATTAAGTGAGTTTGTTTGGCTAGTGTGTTGTAGATGTGCTATTTCGATTTAATGGGTTTTGAGATAAGTATCTCTAGTTGATTCAACAAAAGTTTCAGTGGTCTACATGGTGTTTTGATCGAGTTGTGTGATCCAAATTTAAGGTTGATTTTTCAGTGGTTCGTGTTATTCGGTGTTTTAGTTTTTGCTCCACATTTCTCCAGAATTGCAATATCTTGGTTTGTGGATTTGGCTGAGTGTTTGGGATGTTCTAGTATGTCTTTAATTCTGATTGTTCATGATTTGGAGGTTCGCAAGTGAATCTTTCAATTTATCAGTCAATTCAGTATGTGTTCTTGAGGTTCAGTATATTGTGATGGAGATTCTTGCAAGTGGTAATGTTGCGGTTGTTACTGTGGTGATTCACATTTCTTGTCGATGTTTCTAGATCATGTTCTATCCATGTTGTTGGTTCGCTTGATCATTGTGTGTGTTATTGATCATTTTCTTGATCCGTTGGTGTTCAAGTCGTGTTATGCGACATTCAGTTGATTGTAGCACATTTTAGATGTTTGAGGCATAGTTATTGGAGGTGTTTCATGTTTGCGGTGTTGATTTGGATCTAGACTATGTCTTAGCTGACATTATTTTGGTCTACATGTATTGATGTAGCGTGTATGGTTATTGTTTTGTAATTTGTGTTGAGGGTTGAGCTGGCCTTGAAATATAAGTTGATGGTTTGTATAAATATATGTAATATTCATTTGTGAGATGTATCTGCATGGTATCTACAAGTGTATTTGAGTGTCTGTGATTGAATAAATGGATGAACAAGTGTTTTGATCTTTTGAAAGTGAGAAGGAAGTATGGTAGAGATGATCAAACTGTGCTTAACCAGAGTTGTATCTAGGCATGAGGAGATGCTATTTCATCAGTTCATAATACCTTAGATGTAATCTAAATGTTTTTGTAAGATAGTGAGTCTTCCTCAAGGCTGTAACCCTTCTTGTTTTGTGATTTGAGCAGTGAGCTCTAGGCAGTGTGCTTGAATGCATGTGCATTCCCCATTGTAATATTTACTTTACTCCTAACAGGGTATTATCTAATTGTGGGTAGGTTCCCACCACGGTTTTTCCCTTAATCAAGTTTTCTACGTCAAAACTCAGTGTTATGTGTGTTATTGATGTGGTGTTAATTTGTGCTTTAACTGTTAATTATCAGATCTAAATTTAAGTTTGAGTTGTGTAGAGTTTTGGTGCAAACTGATTCAACCCCCCCTCTTAGTTTTCTACCTTGTTGCCAACAATCCCCCCATACCCATTGTTGTTGATCCCATTCTAACATTTCTCAAAAAAATAAATTGAAGAAGTTGTATATTTATCTTACCATATTCATACGTGTTAATTAATAACTTTTTATTAAAAGTTTTCATTTTAAAAACTATTATTATTTGTTAATATTTAGAATTTTGTTGTTCTCAATTGATTATTACTTGTATTTGATAAGTAATAAATAATGTTAAATTATATATTTAATATTTTTTATTCTTTTTATATAATTATAAAAATATAATAAGTAATTACTAATGTTAAATTATATAATTATTTTTTAACTGTTTTTACTTATATTTATAAAAATATATGTTTGATTTTCTTTAAAAAAATTTATTTATGTTTATAAAAATATATATTCAATAATATTGTTGTATTTAGTGATTTATTTTAATAAATAAAAATGTTTCTAATCTTTTTTTTTAAATTATTAAAGTTTGAGATTTATGAGAGATTGATATTAAAATTAAATAAATTAAGTGTAATGTTAAATTTAAAATTCAATTATACAAATATGTTATAGGAGATATATATTATTGTAAAATGTTGGAGTCTTAGGGTTTGATTTTATAAATGTCTTTAAATATACAAACTAAATGTCTTTTCCTTTGGTTTAGATACATGTACAAGCCTAATCATATCATTACAAGAATCAACTAGCAAAAAATTAAAACCAAAATTCTTGGAATTCCATATTTTATCTTCTAACATTTACACCTCAATATGCATTGACATCATTTAGAAATACACTATTAAAAAAATTACTAAATTGTGAGGCTTTTGTTATTCTCAAAGAACCTATTGACTTATATCACAAATCTAGTAAAAAATGGGAACCTACAGTTATTCACTACCTAGAATTAGTAATGACATATGCAAAAAGATACAATATTCAAATTTCACATGAGAGGCTATTGTAGAAAAATTATACATCCAATTTTACTCACAAGTAGTATTAATGACAATGATAGATGACTTGGACTACTAAATCTAGGATTCAAGCACATCTTTGACATCCATCAACTAGAGATGGATGTAAGTGTCAAGATAAAAAAAAATCTCTAGGTTCCCAATGAAACTCTTCAAAAGTGATTATTAGGAAAATATTAGTGACATGGATAAATTATTGAGCAAGATAATGAGATTATCTATTTCTTCAACTTTCACTCCTTGGATGTTTTAGTTCATTCACACCATGCTACAAGATAAAAATATGGTTCACTAATACCAAGTCTTAAGTGATAACTTACATGACTAGTTGACAACAATGGAATAGACCAAAATATTATATATCTTCTTATTTGATATAATCTTTGGCTATGAATACAATATATCTTGGGTTAACATATAAAGGTAGAATAGGAATGAGACCAAGACATATGAATGTCTGTAAATGTTGTCCTCAACTACAATTTAAAAACTCAATGGTTAAGTGCAAGATAGTAGATGGCATATTTATCATATACATAGTAGGAATTTTGGAAGGAGACCTAAACAAAATACTACCAATGTGATGCAGGAGCATCCCGAGTTCATAGCAAGCTTGCATCAACCAAAAATATTTCCTTTATGTTTTTCTTTTTGTTTGCAATTTCAACATTTCTTTCTGTGTGTCCCAGATTTGGATCACTGGAACTTGTGGAGTTGGATTTCTTGAAGACCTAATCATATTCCTTATTTCCAAACCATGGAGGATTTGGATCATTTTTTGGCAAGTTATCACTACAGGTTTTCGAGATAGTTTTATGTTACCGGTTGCTTGGACCTATTTGCATTGGTGATCTATTGGATCCCTTCCATAGCTTGTGGAGCCCTGATCATTGATTTCAATGTTCCTTAGTGCTTGGCCAACCTTTTCCCATGATCTACACTTCATCTTTTGGATTTTACGAAGGAATTTCTTTGGCGGAGGCCGACCTTGTTGGTTTTGCACGTTAGGTCTTGTTCTTCGGGTTTTGATCCCTTTTTGGGCCAACCAGTTCCTCTTGGATCATATAAATAATTTTAATAGAGCTTTAGAATGAAATCAAGAAGTTAGACTGAGCATAGAAGAGATATCTTAAGATTTGAGGTCCTGATTGTGATCTGTTTTGTATTTTGAGCATATTTTAACAGGCCTGTGAGCCAGTTTCTGTAACTCAGTTGTTACCGGTTGGTTGTAATTAGTTTTCATGATATAATTCAATCTAATATACATTGGCTCCATCATGTCCCTATGTTTCTATTATGTTTACTCTTGCTGATCAGTCTGGACTGATCTCTTTGAGGTCCCTCCTAGTCGGTGACTGCTTCAAGTGGTATCGGAGCGAGCTTTCATTTCGGAGACTGTGTTTTCTTGAAAATTTTATTATAGGGTGGAGGAATATGGATCCGACCTATAGCTATAGAGGACTTGCATAAAGGTGGCACGAAGAGGAACTAGGAATGGTGGAGCGCGTGGGAATGTAGACCTTGTTGTGATGGAAATGTTGTGAGGAATAGTAGCCCGGTTGGAAGCCATGGAGATATCCCAGAGAAGAGGCTGACACATTGAAGATGTAAGTGAATATGAAGGAGAAGAAGCCCTGAAAAAACAAGTAAACCCACCGACGGTTGATCCGGATAAGGAAAGGTTTTTGAGCATTTTGAGTAGGGTGAATACTAAACCTCATTTTACCCCACCAGAATATGATGGAAAGTTGGATTCAGATGAATTGATGGAATGGATCTCAGAGATGGAGAAATATTTTTATTTTGAAAACACTACAAAATAAAGGTGTTGGAAACCAATAACACTAAGATGGGGGGGTGAATCAATGTTATACCAGAATAGAAGATTTTGGCCTTAACAAAACATTCATACACCAACCGGTATACCAGTATAAACAGAATTGAAAGAAGTAATGCAACCAATAAGCCAAACACTTAAATGAGAACCATAACACACAGATTTATATGTGGAAAACCTCAATGAGGAAAAACCATAGTGGGATTTGTGACCCACAATATCAATTCACTGGCCATATGAAGAGATATTACAATATATGACGGGCCTGCACTTGCAGGAAGGCTTACAGCCTAGAGCACACTGCTCATCACAAAAGGAGCCTCATTGACTACATAACAATCCAGACAACAATCCAGAGAATAGTGAAATGCTTAGTATAGCATCTCCTATGCCAGAATAACGTTCTGGTTTAAGCTTTGTTTGTTTCAGTTAAAACCCTAAACCTCTGTACCGGAATAACCCTTACAATTAATTCCTCACATACATAGTCTCTTTGATATATTTTGCATTACATTACATCCATAACCTCATCCATCCATATGAAAAGTGATCTAATCAATCTCCCCTATATAACTTATACAAATTTATGCCTTATGTCAGCTTACAAGGATATATAAAACATCATATTACATGTCGGCCATATAACATAAATGAATAAGCATTAAAACAAGTTGTTGATACCAGATCCAAGATGTGTCGGCCTCCAATACCAATATCCTTTACCATACCATGTCAGCCTGCATTGTCGGTGACTAAAGAAGTCTTCTATCCTGCCGATTTCGATGTTGGTGTAGAGTCTATGAAGTGCTTTTCGGTACACCATATGAAGCCTGAACCCAAAAACATGTTTCCATCAATGACAACATAATAAAACCTAACTAGTAGATTGTCAATTGCCAACATTCTCCCCCTTTGGCATTGATGGCAACACTCATGTGAAAAATGGTCATGGTTTCAACTGTCGATTTCATCTTGCCTTGCTCTCCCTAAGCTGAATATGCAAAATGCTCCAATACACCAAAATTCCAAAAAACCTGTAACTCCCCTTAATGTATGCAACACTTCATTCTTTTTCACATGTATTCTACTGCCCCTTTGACATCAATGCCCAAAAAAAATATGTCAAAGAATAATAACTGTACACTGAATACCTTAAAAAAATGTCTTACCGGAGCTTGACCAATTTCAAGATTTCTAGGTAAGCTTTCTCTAATAACTACACATAATTATCCTAGCTAGTTTTGAATGTGTTGGATATAGATACAAGTCTACTTATTGAATATGCAAGTGATTCTTTCTCATTAAGCTCTGCCGGTGTGGGCTTACCAAGCATATCCATGCATTCCCTCTTATGTACACCAAGTGAATCCAATCTTGGACTCACCAAACCTCTAAGACTTCTGGCTCTCCAAATGATCTTATCTCTTTCTTTTTCAAGAGAAGAAATTTGATTCTCTAAAGTCAAAATTTGTCCATCAATAGATGTGGTCAGTGAAATTAGTCCATCAAAAGAGTTAGCAATACTAGCAATTTTGTCATGTACCTCTTTTATCTTTTAATCTACTTTTGCTATAAGAATCTCTATATTGCAACATACCTTGTATATATTAGTAACTTGTTTCAAAAAAAATTCTATCAAAATTAACTTCTCCTCAATCTTTTTCTTCTCTTTGTCAATGATATTATCAAAAGCAGCTCTCTTAGCCAAAGTGATTTTTTCAAGTGCTAGCCGATTAGAGATTTGTTGTAATGATTGAAAATATTTAGAGATGCGTTCTATTATTATCTTAAGCTTTCCAAAAGGGCTTGATTCACTCTAAATCTTACATTCTAGGACCAATCTATTCAAAACAGTTATGGATTGATCTATATTCCCTTTGTTTGTGGTTCCCTCCTTCATCAATTTCTGAGCAGCCATCATCATCAGTTTTGTGGGACTCATCTCTGTGATGTTTTTCTTTTCCACTAGAGTGTTCGGATTCCCAAAGATACTGAGAGGGGGGGGGGGTGAATCAATATCTAACTGGTAGATCAAATTACTTTATTTAAAACATGAAAAGCATATTAAAACTAAGTACTGGTAAACCATAAATAATGTAGCAAATAAGAACAAGAACCACAAAATGAAAAGCACACCATAACACAATGTTTTAATGGAGCAAACTCAGTGTGGGAAAAACCTCGGTGGGATTTGTGACCCACAATATTCGCTTATGGGCCAATAAGGGAATATTACTCTTACAATAGGGGCATGCACATGCAGGAAGGCCAAGTGCCTAGAGCTCACTGCTCAATTACAAAAGAAGTCACACTGACTTACAAAAATGGATTATACTAATCCAATGTCTTGTACTGCTTCAGATTAGCATCTGCTATGCCATATTCAGTATTGGTTTAAGCTCTGCTACAACATAAACCTTTAACCAATAATTCACATATTAGGTTTGCTATTGCTTTTCCATACTTCACATCCTATCTCATCTGCTAAAATGATCTACAATGATCTCATACATATATGAGTCATATTACAATCTGCCATGTCGGCTTACAAAATATTTTACAATTAATTACAAAATACATTAATCTAAAATTGTTGTTGGCCAGGATGTCGGTATTCTTCCTTTTCGCTGCTGGTGTAGAGTCTTTCGGTGTTGGTCCCTGTGTCTGCCTGCCAGTATCACATGATGGCAAGGTTTCCATAAATGACAATACCTTCAATCACCTACAATTTCTCATTGGAGTGTGCATTTTCCAACATAGGGAAGCATCAATTGTCAATAATGATGTGCCAGCAACTGGTTCCCTACTGGATTCCCCTGTTTTCTCTGGTGATTTATCCTTTATTACCTCCTCACTTGCATCAGTGGCTTCACCACTTGGTGGAGTCTATGCAACTGCTGGTTCCTCCATAGGAACAATATCCTCAACCTGTATGTTAGTATCTAGAGGACAAGTGTCCTCAATGTTAGTATCCTGTACAATATTCTCTGCATTAACTAGTGTCTATATATTTGTCTATGCATTTGAGTTAACTGGTGGTTCAATGTCCACTATCTTGATATTCTTCAAAACTGAGGGTGGAGTACCCATAATTCCTTTACCTTTCCCTTCAACTGGTGTATCTACAGTATCAGTCTTTGTCTCTGGTGAAGTGAAGAATCCTCTATGCTCTCCCAAAAAAAATATCCAACCCTTATGTGTTTCCTTTATTATATCATTCATCCTTCCTAACATCAGTCTAGTTATTCTATGTTTGCTATTGAAAAATTTCCTATGTGTAGCCTCAATTGTCTTCTCCATCTCATCTGGATTTATAGCAACACATATAGCTAAAAGTTATTGCATCTTAATGCATTTGTCTTCTTGTATTGCATATAACCTTCTAGCATCTAACATGTTGTATAGCTCTGCCGGTATTTGATTTTCTATTTCAATTAATGATTTCTTATAGATGTCTAAATATAGAAAAATTGCTTCCTCTACCTCACTCTATTCATCATCTTCAAATGCATCATAATAAGACTTGACATTATTCAGTATCCCATCCTTAGTTATTTCATCTACAATTTCAGCACAAGTCTTAGGCAAAATAATTGTTACATTACCAGTCTCTAGTGCCAAATCGATGTCACTTTTCTTCCTCCTTCTAGTAGTACCAGATGCAGTTGATGGTGTAGCCTTGGGTGCCTTCTTCCGTGTCGATAATTTGATGGTAACCTTCCTAACCAGTTGTTTCTTTGCTTCCACTTTAGGTTCTTCTAGTTTCTTCCTCACAACCCTTTTGAAAGTTAATGGTGTCTCATCATTAGTCTCAGAATCTACAGTCACAAGTTCAATGTGAACTACCGAATCCTTCCTTTTTTCTCCAGGACAACATCAATGAGTGCCTTAATGTCCTTAGAAACTTCTTGTACAAACTTGATTGCCTTACCTTCTTGTCTTTCCCTCTTCTTCCGGTTGAACTCAGTTTCAACTTCAAAAGCCTTTTGTTGTGCTGTTCCACAAGGTTTTTCTGCTTCATCTATTTCTGCATCAAGTAGAATTTTTGCATATGCACCCAGAATTAATGCATCCACCTCATATCCTATTTCCTCTATCCAAATCTTCTAGTGCTTGACTACCTCCATGAGAGTCACATCCTTCTTAACCATGAAACAAATGTCAGTAGAGTATTTCTCTACTATTTGCTCAGGTATCCTTATTCTAGACCTCATAGATTTCTAAAAAGCCTTGAAGTAACCCCATACCTTATCATCACTAAGACTTCCCAATGCAACAATTGATCACTTAAGTTGTCTTCCTACAGGGATGTCAAAAGCCCATTGCTTCCTTCCAAAACTAGGGGTATCATTCAAAAAGTATAACATTAAGCATACTAATAGATTTCCATACTAGAAGGTGCCCTTCTTCTCACCTTTAATCTTTCCTAAATTGATCAATAAATCCTCAAGCATCCAATCACAAAGATCAAACTTGATATTTTCTCTCATCATTCTATAAGCGGCCAAAATACATGAACTAGAAACTGAATTCAGTTGGTTATACTGAGTTACCTTGCAGCGTATAACCATGCTTCCAAATTTGATATCGGTGTTGGTGATAGTTCTCACCTTCATCGATCTCCTGTCTGATGTAGAGCCGATGATATTCCTTACAAATTCATTTGATACTTTCTTATTTAGATGTTTCCCTATTGATGGTAAACCAATAATTGCCTGAATGGCTTCCTTAGTGATTTTGTAGGGTCGGTCTAGCCATATGAATTCCCCATGTGCTCTTCTTAGTATATATCTGACAATCTCATCCTCAAACTCTAGAATATTTAGAATATTAGTAAACCCTAGATCTTTGAAGTGTTTATATGCCGGTTTGATTTTACTAGATTCTCCCATGAGTTCATTCATATACATCCCCTTGATCTCTGAAGTGCCTAAGTCCTCTATATGACAATGAATATAGGCCCTAACATCTTCCACATATACCACTCCCTTTGGGATGCGAGAAAACACTCCAACCAAATCTTCCTTAGTAGCCACGTGTGGATACCATTTGAAAATTGGCCTAGGGCAATCCTTAAATTCTACTACAGTTGGATCTGCAATGAAAATAGGAGCAGAAGATGATCCTGATTCCATGATTCAATAAAAATACCTTTAGAATGCTGTCGGTGAAAACCTCTTATCAAATAATTCCAGATGTCGATGTGATCATTCAAGATGAAATCTGATCACCTCTGAATAGATTTTGAAATTGCTTTGAATCGCTTTAAAATTGCTCTAAATGATGGGTGAATAATAATGAAGTGTAATTGACCTCTTATCCATCAAGAAACCCTAATT
The DNA here is from genome assembly GCF_030272615.1 of Cryptomeria japonica. Classification (NCBI taxonomy): domain Eukaryota; kingdom Viridiplantae; phylum Streptophyta; class Pinopsida; order Cupressales; family Cupressaceae; genus Cryptomeria; species Cryptomeria japonica. Next base: position 546,245,593 of record NC_081405.1, read on the forward strand.
TTTTGTTGACATAAATGACTGTCAGTGAATGATACCAGATCTCACTCTGAATATATCAATGTCGGATAATCCTCTCCAATATCTGGAACATCTTCCAGAATCTCTTCCAGGGGCATATGCATCATCTTCCATGAAATTTGCCTACCCCTAAGGCATCTGCCTTAGTTACCTGACGAGTTCACTACCAGTGCAAGAGCAGCCTCTTCTACTGGATAGGTAACTGAGACATTCCCATCTGATGATTGCTCTTTAGTCTTCCTAACCCATCTCTAAGTATGATCTTTCTGGATTTCATTTACCTTCTCTTTGCCTTTATCATTTGATCCTCCATTTCCAACCAGTGGATTTATGCTTCCGTAAAATTTAATAATATGTCCAACTTCATTGCATGCATAGCATGTAACATTGTTCTTTTGAATTGCCTTGCTAAAATCGGTGAAATTGCTTGACCTACACTGGTTAGCTATATGTCCAAATTTTCCACAAGCATAACATCTTACATTCATTCTGTAATCTTCTATCTTATGACCAATTTTATTGCATTTGGAACATTTATTGGGAGAAGAATCAGGGTTTTGATTTGCTCTGTTTCTACACTACCTAGCCATGTAACCAAATCTATTGCAAACAAAACATCTACCATTGAATTTATAAGCATTGAATTTCCTTACTGGTGCCTTATGGTTTTAATCTTCATTAGCAGTATCGGAACTCTGTCCTTGCTAGAATCCAAGTCCACTGGAATCTCCAATTTTCCTCTGTCTCTTCAGTAACTCATCAAGTTGTGCTGAGCTGATCTTGAATTTTTCTTTGTACTCACTTGTAGCAGTTAAGTCATCTCTTAGTACTATAATTTTTCTCTCAAGCTCTTTGTCATTACTTTGGGATTGTACCAAATTAGACATTAATATCTCAATTTCATGAGTCAACCTACCACATTCTTCAAAATTTGTTCTTCAGGGATACAACAAGATTTTATCCCTTTTTCTTTATGTCCTCAATATCCTTAGACAACCTCATATTCATAGTTTGCATTTCATTCTTCATAACCATGTTCTCCTGACTCAATTTCTGACATTGTTCCTTAAGTGCATCTTCATCATCTTGATTTTGCAAAAGTTCCTTCCTCCTAGCCTAAACCGATGATAGTATTTCTTGTAGGACAAGAATAAATTCTTTAGCAGAATTCAACTCATCCTGTAGCTTTAATTTCTTCAATCTTTCAGCATCATAATCTTCAAGTGCCATCTCAAGCTGCTTCTCCAAAGCCATATTCAATTATTTCGGTTTCAGGATCTTCCTCAAGTTGTTAAACTTCCTCTGAGGCACAAGGATCTGATACCAATTGTTGGAAACCAATAACACTGAGATGGGGGGGTGAATCAGTGTTATCCCCAAATAGAAGATTTTTGCCTTAACAAAACATTCATACACCAACCGGTATAAACAGAATTGAAAGAAGTAATGTAACCAATAAGACAAACACATAAATGAGAACCATAACACACAGATTTATATGTGGAAAACCTCAGTGAGAAAAAACCATGGTGGGATTTGTGACCCACAATATCAATTCACTAGCCATATGAAGAGATACTACAATATATGATGGGCCTGCACTTGCAGGAAGGCTTACAACCTAGAGCACACTGCTCATCACAAAAGGAGCCCCACTAACTACATAACAATCTAGACAACAATCTAGAGAATAGTGAACTACTTAGTATAGCATCTCCTATGCCAGAATACAGTTCCAATTTAAGCTCTGTCTATTCTAGTTAAAACCCTAAACCTCAGTACCAGAATAACCCTTATAATGAATTCCTCACATACATAGTCTCTCTGATATGTTTTGCATTACATTACATCTATAACCTCATCCATCCATATGAAAAGTGATCTAATCAATCTCCCCTATATACCCTATACAAATTTATGCCTTATGTTGGCTTACAAGGATATATAAAATATCATATTACATGTCGGCCATATAACATAAATGAATAAGAATTAAAACAAGTTGTCGATGCTGGATCCAAGATGTGTCGGCCTCCAATATCGATATCCTTTACCAAACCATGTCGGTCTACATTGTCGGTGACTAAAGAATTCTTCTATCCTACCGGTGTCGGTGCCAGTGTAGAGTCTGTGAAGTGCCTGTCGGTACACCATATGAAGCCTGAACCCAAAAAAGTGTTGCCATGAATGACAAAATAATGAAACCTAACCAATAGAGTGTCTTACCAACAAAAGGAAGGTAAAATATGTCTATACCCAGTTGAAAGGTCGTGCATCTCTTTGGTGGGAGCATTTGCAGGTTGATAGACAAAGAAGAGGTAAAGAGAAGATCAAGGCATGGGATCAGATGGTTGCTAAGTTGAAATCAAAATTTATGCTCGCTTATTATCAAGTGAATCTGTTTTGAAAGTTGCAAAATTTGAGACATAAGGAATCTAGTGTGAAGGAAAACACCAAATAATTTTACAAGTTCAATATTAGATCTAGACATGTTGGTGATGAAGTTGAACAAGTTGCAAGATATTTGAATGGATTGCGAGTGTCCATACAAGATAAACTCAGTTTGATCAAATTACAGAGTATTGAAGAGGCTTACCAGTATGCCCCAAAGGTAGAAGAGAAGCTAAACAAAAGACGTGAGCAGAGGCTGAGAGACTGAGGTGGAAGGTTTTCTAGAGGAATATTTCAAGGAGGAAGAGGATATACCAAAGGTAGAGGAACCTATACAGATCAGAACAAGGACAAAGAAGTGAACAAATAAGGTAAGTCATATCGGAAAGATGATAGAAATTTCTACCAGAGGAGAGAACTGAATGGCTACTAGAATGAAAAGTTTGGAAGAGATGTAAAAAGACAAGACAAGAGGGTATTTAGAGGAACTTTCTATAAGTGTGGAGGAGAAGGACATCGTACTTTTGAGTGTAAGAAGATAGAGAATACTAGAAGAGAAATAGTGATAGAAGAAACCCCACTAGATCAGAAAACAAACCAGAAGATGGGGAACTATTGATGATGAGGAGAGATTTGTGTCATACCGGGAGAGATGAAGAGCCCTTGCAGAGGAAGAATTTGTTCAAGACCAGATGTAAGGTATCCGGTAAGTGTTGTAAAGTTGTTATTGATAGTGGTAGTTCAGATAATCTTATTTTAGAAGAGATGGTGAATAAGTTGAATTTGGAAAGATTGAAGCACCCTAGGCCTTATCAGATAGAATGGATTCAGGATGAACATAAGTTGTTAATAAGTGAGCAATGTTTAGTGAAATTAAAAATTGGGAATTATCATGATGAAGTCTTGTGTGATATTATTCCTATGGATATTTGCCATCTTTTATTGGGTAGACCTTGGCAGTTTGACAGGCAGACAATACATGATGGGAGGAAGAATACATACACTATTGTGGCCAATGGGATGAAGCAAACCTTGTTTCCCTTGGAGGAACCTTTGAAGAGTGAAGTCTGTATGAATGCTAGAATTTTTTTGGTGAATGGAAGGAAATTCCTGGATGGATCGAGACATCAGAATGTGTGTTTTGCCTTAGTTCCTAAGAAGTCTGAGAATCCAAAGCATGAAGAGGTACAAATGGAAGAGATAAAAGATTTGCTAACAAAATATGAAGATATGATTTCAAATAATGTGTCTGATGGATTTCCACCTGTAATAAGTATCAATCATTTCATGGACTTGGTTCCCAGAGCTAGTTTGCCCAAAAAAGTTGCACACCAGATGACACCAACAAAGAATGAAGAGCCGAATAGACAAGTGCAGGAGTTGTTGAAGAAAGGTTTGATCAGAGAAAGTATGAGCCCTTGTGTAGTACCAACAGTATTAGTACCTAAGAAGAATGGAGAGTGGAGAATTTGCACTGATTCTAGAGCAATAAGCAAGATCACAGTGAAATATCGGTTTCCTTTGCCTATGATGGATGACATAATGGACTGTTTGAGTGGAGCCAAATACTCTACAAACATAGACTTAAAGAGTGGATATCATCAGATCAAGAACAAAGAAGGAGATGAGTGGAAGACATCATTCAAGAAAAATGAAGGACTTTATGAATGGTTGGTGATTCCTTTTGGGTTAACTAATGCACCAAGTACTTTCATGAGGTTGATGAATGAGGTATTGAAGAAATTATTGGGTAAGTTTGTTATTGTATATTTGGATGACATTCTAATTTTCAGTAAGACAAAAGAGGAGCACTTGTTACATTTGAGACAAGTTTTGTAGAGGTTGAGGGAAGAAAAGTTGCTAATAAATCTTAAGAAGTGTACTTTCATGAAAGATGAATTAGTCTATTTGGGATTTGTAATATCTGAGGATGGTTTGAAGATGGACCATGAGAAAGTAAAATAAATTGTTGAGTGGCCTACATCAGAAAACATTGGAGAGGTAAGATCATTTCATGGATTGGCTAGTTTCTACCGGAAGTTCATCAAAAATTTTAGTTCAGTTTGTAACCCTACGACTGAGACCATGAGGGGAGATCAGAAGGATTTCAAGTGACCCACTGGAGCAAAAAAAAAAATTGAACTGTTCAAATGAAAGGTGACTGAGCAGTCTGTGTTGGCTTTACCGGATTTCAATAAAGTATTTCAAGTGGATTGTGATGCAAGTGGAACAACAATAGGAGCAGTCTTGAGTCAGGAAGGAAGAGCAGTAGCTTATTTCAGTAAGAAATTGAATGATGCCCGGAGGAGATAATTAGTGTATAATCAAGAGTTTTATGTCATAGTTCAAGCCTTGAAGAAGTGGAGACATTACCTGTTGCCTAAGGAGTTTGTGTTGTATACAAATCATCAATCCTTGCAGTACTTGAACATTCAAAGTAGGTTGAATTAGAGACATATGAGATGGGTATATTTTTTGTAGAGTTACACCTTTGTGTTGAAGCATAGCAGTGGGAAATCTAACAAATTTTCTGATGTATTGAGTAGGAGAAGGAATTTACTAATAGATATGAAAGTGACAGTATTAGGATTTGAGGAATTAAAGACCTTTTATGATGATGACCCAAATTTTGCAGAACCTTGGAGAGCATGTAGAGAACTGATTACGCTAGATAGAAGCAAGTGGTTGGATTACTTCATTCAGGATGGGATGTTATTCAGAGGAGTTTAGTTGTGTATACCTAATAGTTATATGAGGGAGAATCTGATGAAGGAGAAACATAGTGGAGGATTAGCCGGACATTTTGGTATTGACAAAACATTAGTATTGGTGAGTGACCATTACTTTTGGCCCCAGATTCATAAGGATGTTAGGAAATATGTGAAAAGTTATATATTTTTTCAAGTTGCAAAGGGTAGTAGTCAGAATGTGGGATTGTATAAACCTTTGGCAGTACCAATAAGACCTTGAGAGGATATAAGCATGGATTTAATACTTGGATTTCCTACAACACCAAGAGGTAATGATTTTATATTTGTGGTAGTGGATAGATTCTTGAAGATGACTTATTTCATACCTTGTAAGAAGAGATCAGATGCATTACATATAGAAGACCTATTTTTCAAGGAAGTAGTGAGACTACATGGATTATCTAAGAGCATAGTTTCAGATAGAGACACTAAGTTTGTTGGCTATTTTTGGAGAACACTTTGGAAGAAGATGAAGATAGATTTGAAGTTCAGTTCTGTTGGACACAATGGATCACTGAGAGGGGGGTGAATCAATGATAAAACAAACTGAGGGCTAACTAGTAGCTCAAACAGTGCAGATAAGGTATGCGAATGGACTTGCTAAAAAATTAATATAACACATGCACAAGGATGCAACACACAACACTAGATATATACGAGGAAAACCCAATGTGGGAAAAACCTCGGTGAGAATAGCTGCTGGAGATCTTCTGCTCCAATCCAGCCTCACAATAACTCTTTGATTACAATATTTAGGGCACCAACCCAAGGAGCACCAACCAGTAATTTATGAGCACCAACTCAAAGGAGAACCAACCCCTGCACAATTTATAGGCTACAACCTAAAGGAGATACAACCCCTGCACTAAGCTTCAACTTAGTGAAAACAATATAAAACTCAGTTATACAAATGAAATCACTATTGCCAATGAAGTTTTGCAACCTTACAATATTCTCCTCTATCGGTTTCACCCTTACCGGTCTGTATTCTCTCCACCCACTCTGCAACTTGACTTTGCTGATTACTCTTCTAAATCCCCTCTCACAATGTATTTACTCTCTCAACTCACACTTGATCACACTCAATCAGGCACAACTTATGCCAGTTTGTCACCTCTGACTTCAATTCACAATCCATCGGTTGTTCCTTACACTGGTTTAGTCTGCTTCTCCTTATTGGTATATACTTCACTCATAAATACTTCAAGTGTTTATCTCTTCGCCTCTTAGACAAAAAATTCTCACTTGCCTTCACTCTATAGCATCAGTAATCGCAGTCTCAAGTCATCATATTTAAACTTGAGCTTTCCTGCCAGGAATCAATTCAAACTTGGGGTGGTTAGGATTTCCTTCACTCGACAAAATCTACATAAAATCTGATCCAATCTGCCTTGGATCGATCACCTGTATTCGAGGAATGCATATGTACATGTTTTTCATTATCCAATGCATATTTTCTAAAGATAGCAATCTCGTCCATGATTTTTTGCCTTGAAATTTGTCAAATCATTTACAATCTGGTTGTTTCCTTCTCGAGGTCATCTTGCAGTCTGATTTATTTGCTTCTATCTAGGTGCCAACTACTCCCTGATCTTTCTATGTCATTATTTCTTTCTTGAGCCGCATCAATCAGTTACCATCCCGTGATTTTTGGTTGTTTCATTAATGTCGACTACCTGTTTCAACAACCATGTCGATTGAGGCTTCACCGACCTCTGCATGTTTGCCACCTTAGCTTCACATGGCATCACAATGGTCATACACTCATCTCACTGACACAAAGTTGGTTTACATTTGAACATTAAGAAAACTCATACCGGTACACACCTTTAACGGTGAGACCTTCTCCTCCTGCTAACCGGTAGTGTACACTACACTGGTAGCACATCTTCATCTCCGGTGGTTTGTGATAACTTTAACATTTTGCCTCTTCATCATAAACAAGAAGCTAACCTGTAGACCAGTTTATGCTCTACCAGTTATCACTCAACATGCTAACACACACATGCATCTCACCTCATACCGGTGAAGTCACTGATAGTCTTAATAACTACTTGTCTTCCACCATACCGGTTAACAAGCCTTCATGTTAATCTTCTCAATACCTTATTTGTCTTTCACCATACTGGTACACTCTTCTTCATACTAGATGACATACCTCTATCGGTAGCCTTCCTGCAATACCAGTTGACATCAATGACAACTCAATGCCAACAAGTTCTACTTTTCATCCATAGATTGATGGACATACATAAGTAATTAACCAGATCTTGGGAATTTTTTTAAGATGTTTCATTGGAGATAAAACCTGAAGTTGGGATTTGATTCTTGCACAAGAAGAGGTTGCCTACAATAATTCAGTAAATAGGAGTATGGAAGAACACCTTTTGAGATTGTTATTGTTAGACAGTTCAAATAACTGGAAGAGAACTGAGAGGGGGGGTGAATCAATTGTCTCAGATTGCCGGAACCTTAAGCAATTAAAATTGTAATACTGGAACCCAAAAGATCAATACTAGAATGCATAAACCAAATACCAAAATAGTAGATAAACTAATTAAGTATAAACAACAATCTAAAAAAAACCATCCACATGATACCAAGATTTGTACGTGGAAAACCCGGTAAGGGAAAAACCACGGTGGGAAGCCTACCCACAGTTAGATAATACTTTTGCAGTAAGTATGTGAATTACAATTGAGGGGCCTGCACTTGAAGGAAGGCCAAAAACCTAGAGCGCACTGCTCATCACAAAAGGAGTCTCACTGACTACATAGAAATCCAGACTACAATCCAGAAGAAAGAATGAACTGCAAAGATAGCATCTCCTATGCCTGAGTACAGTTATGGTTAAGCTCAATACTAGAGGACTAAATCCTCTTACATAAACCCAAATCGATCACCAATGATTGACCAAATCCTCTGCCTGAATGATTATTACATTATTCGCTCACACACGAAACCCATATTTTTTCCCACATGATCTACAGTGAGATCTTACATCATATATATACAAACCCTTGACCACAAACAATAAGGTCAACCACCAGACAATAAAACAATTACATAATTACAAAACATGTTTTCCCAAGACCAAACAAATAATATCCAACCCATAAGACATCCTGGAAACGCATCGAGAAGTCCAATCCACATGTTACATTAAGTCGGTCCATAACCTGGATAAACTGGGACCCAATTTAGGTCCATACATGCTAAGGCAATGATCCCAATCAACCAAGTCTCAAACATGATCACCATCAACATCCTAAATCTACACTAGAAGCTGCACCAACAATACTTATGCATAACATCAAAGATCTTCAACAAAGCTCTGCCGATGGAACCCTCGTTGGAACAACAAACCAAGCTTACTAGCATATAGGATAGCATCCGATCACCAGAACAAGACCAACTAACTGAACATGAATCTGAGTAGCATGAGTAAGCCAATTTCATAACCCAAACACACCAGACCATACCGGATCTAATCCAATCCAGAAACCAAACAACCTATTGGGACCAGAAGGATGTCGATAAAGTAACCAAAACAACTGGTGTTGACATCAGTGCAACACATAATAAATTCCTACAAATGGCCAACAATCTCCCCCTTTGGCATTGATGGCAACACTAGATGCGAAAAAAATCCAAGTGCCAAGAAATGCCAAACAAATCTCCCATAAAAGAATATAGCAATGAAGTTCTGAAACATACTCCCCCTGAAGTATACATCCCTTAAGTTTTTCACATGAATATCTTTCTCCCTTTGACATCAATGCCATAAAATATCAAAACAAAAAGAAAAAACCACTAAATCACAAGGCTAACTACTCCCCCTGAGCAGTAGCATCCTCACACCAGTCCAGAATGAATAATATCTCTGATAATGCATACCAGACTGATGCCAAAAAGCATCAATCAATTTTCTGTCGGAGGGGCAGAAACCCCTAATCTATCTCTGAGGTACTCAAATGATTCTTTAGGCAAAGGTTTAATGGAAATATCTACAATCTTCTCTTTAGTGTTCACATAAACTAATCTGACCTCATTCTCTTCCACCTTCTCCTTCAAAAAGTTATACTTGATAGATATGTGTTTTATCTTAGAGTGAAATACCAAATTCTTTGATATGTCAATAGAAACAGAGTTATCACAGTGAATAACTATCGGTCTAATGCAAATGCAATACACTTTAATATCCTTCAATATTTTCTTCATCCATAGAACATGTGTACAGTTAGTAGCAGCAACAACATACTCAGCTTCAACAGTAAATAAACAAGTACATGATTGTTTCTTGCTGATCCATGAAACCAACTTTTTTCCAAGAAAGAAAGCTCCACCAAAAGTTATTTTCGATTCATCAACATTACTAGCCCAATCTGCATTTGTATATGCACATAAAGTAAATTCATCATCCTTAGGGTACCACAAACCATATTCAGAAGTACCTTGTAAGTATCTAAAAATTATTTTCACAACAATCTCATGATTTTCTCTAGGATCACTTTGATATCTTGATGCAATACAAAAAATATTCATTATGTCATGCCTAGTCTGAGTCAAATATAGTAGACCTCCAATCATAGACTTGTATCTTGTAGGATTTACTGGTGTAGATATAGCTTTCCTTAACAATTTCTCACTGGTAACCATAGGAGAACTTACTAGTTTAGAGTCTTCCATACCAAATTTCTTCAAAAATTCCCTAGCATACTTAGTTTGACACATGAAAATACCTTTATCAGTCTGAGTGATCTACAAACCTAAGAAAAATTTCATTTCCCCAATCATAGATATTTCAAAATTCCATACACAACTTATCTTCACCTCCAAAAATGATTTCATCAACAAAGACCTCAATAATCAGTATATCATCATTGGTGACTTTATAATATAGATTATTGTCAGCACTACCTTTAGTGAAACCAAGCTTCAAAAGATATTTATCTAACCTTGCATACCAAGCTCTAGGTGCCTGTTTCAATCCATATAAATCTTTCCTTAACCTACAAACCATATTTTTATCATATGAAAGTGAAAAACCACCAGGTTGCTCAATATAAACTTCCTCATCAAGATCTCCATTTAGAAATGCACACTTAACATCCATCTAATAAACCTTGTAGTTCTTATGGGCAGCATAGGAAAGAAATAGTCTTACAGCTTCAATCCTAGCTACCGGTGTAAAAGTTTCACCATAATCAATTCCTTCCTTCCGAGAATATCTCTTCCAAACCAATCTAGCTTTATTCCTTACAACTTGTCCATCTTCATTCAATTTATTCCTAAAAAACCATTTAGTTCCAATAACATTCTTATTTTTAGGCCGGGGAACTAAAATCCATGTGTTATTCTTCTCAATCTGATCTAATTCTTCTTCCATAGCTTTCATCCAACATTCATCTTTACATGCTTCAATTACTGATACCAGTTCAACTTGAGAAATTAAACATACCTCATTGGTTGCCAATCTCCTTCTTGTCAGCACTCCATTGTTCTTATCCCCAATTCTCTGATCTTCTGAATGATTTAGCTTCACATACCTAGGAGTCTTCTGATTCTTTGTTCCTCTTTCATGTTCTTCAATTACTATTGAATTTTCTGATACTGCCGGGTGAACTGGTTCAACATTTTGTTCTGGTAAAGGTGCTACCGGTTCAGATATAATCATTTCCAATGCTGATTCTTCCTCATAAAATCTGATTTGACTTCTATTCAACTCATCCACCTTGACATTAGTGCTCTCCACAATTCTTTGCAATATCTTATTATAACATCTGTATGCTTTTCTTTAATTAGAATAACCAAGAAATATTCCTTCATCACATCTAGGATCAAAATTGCCAATGATATCATCTCTTCTGATATAACATTTATTACCAAAGATTCTAAAATACTTGACTGTAGGTGTATTGCCAAACCATAATCCATAAGGTGTCTTATTGGTTTCTCCTTTCATATGTACTCCGTTGAATGTATAGACTATTGTGCTCACTGCTTCTCTCCAGTAGATATGAGGTAGATTAGCTTCCATCATCATTGTTCTAGCAACATCCAAGATAGTTATGTTCTTCCTTTCCACAACTCCATTCCCCTGAGGTGTCCCGGGAGTAGAAAATTTGTCTTCTTATACCATGCCTCTCACAAAAGTTATTAAACTCACCGAATGTGAATTCTCCACCATGATCTGACCTTAAACATTTAATCTTCAATCCTGTCTCAATCTCAACTTTATCTTTAAAGATTTAATTTTTTTCAAAAGCCTCAGATTTCTCCATTAGAAAAGTAACAAACATCATTCTAGAATAATCATCAATGATTAGCATAAAATATTTATTACCTTGAAAACTTTTAACTCTAGCAGGGCCACACAAATTGATATGAATAAGATCAAGAACATCATTAGATTTTTCTTGTATACTCTTAAAAGAGGTTCTGACCTATTTTCCCATTTGACATTCCCTACATACCAGATTATAGGGCTTCACAATCTTAGGTATTATATATGGTGAAAATGGAAAACAACAATGTTGAAAGGCTAAATGAATTCAACCACAAAACCCTAACCTAACAACAACAAAGATCCACCATAACATATGAAGATTACCTAAGACAATGCAAATCAAATGAAATCATAAAGATTATACCATCACATGTCCAATAGGGTTTGGATCTCCATTCTTCCTATCTCCATTGATCTTGCTTGATATATTTGCTCTCAGATTTTATATGTGCATAAGAGCTCAACAAAGAACAGAAATGTGGTTGCAAGTAGGCTTGATTGCATATGCAAGTTCAAAAGCATAGTCGGGTAGTCAATTGATTAGGATGCATAGATTGATTAGGGTTGATAATGAAGGAAGCATCTCCTTATATAGAAGACACTATAAGAAATGGAGGGATAAGATTGAGAGGTGTAAAAGATAAATGGTCACCTATGATTAGAGGGTAGGTAAAAGAAATAATAAAATAATGAGAGGGTAGGTAGTGTATGAATTAAGAGATGAATTACATGTGTCATAGGTAGAAAAGGCTAATGAATTAATTAAATAAATAAAGATTTATTTAATTAATAGTAGAAGTGGGATCAATTAAATAAATAAGATATTTATTTAATTTAGGAAAAAGGATAATTTAAATAAATAAATGTATTTATTTAAATGAGAAATAAGGCTAGAAGAGGATAAATGAATTAATTAAATAAATAAGGATTTATTTAATTAATAGAAGAATTAGGCTCAAATAATTAAATAAATAAAATATTTATTTAATTAGACATGACAATTTTAGGTGTCTACGGGTATATCTCTAACTGCCTTAGTTGAACTGATCTTCACAATGCAATCAAAATTCACATGACATAGTCTTTTATGCCATAACCAACTCTCATCAATTTATGCAATCAAACATGTCTTCTCACTGGAATTCAAATGAAATATATTACCTTTTGTCTGAGTACCGGTTGTAATCTCGAATCTAGATCTGTTAATGATTTTGCATTTTCCATCCTTGAACTGTAACTGAAATCTCTTATCCACCAATTGTCCTACACTCAAAATATTATGCTTTAAACCTTCAACATAATAAATATTATCAATATTGTGCTTACCATCCAAAGATAGAGTTCCTTTTCCTTTGATCATACATGCTTTGTCATCTCCAAATCTAACTAGACCACCATCAAATTCTTGTAAAGACAAAAACTTCTTTTTATCTCCAGTCATATGATGTGAGCATCCACTGTCAATTACCCATTCATCCTTATCTTCAATTTTAGCAGCAAGTGCCTTCTCTTCCGGTACACTCTCATCCAGTTCTAGAACATCTTCCTTGATAGCCAAGAACACCCATTTCTTTCCATTGTCAGAACCACTAGTAGAGTGAGGTGTTAGTTCATCATTAGAATTAATCACACCTTCCTCATCCACTATGTAGCATGATTTATCTCTATTTTTCCTATACTTATACTTTGTTACAAGCTAGGGTTGTCATTGCACCAAAAGAGCGACCTGTCAATGCCCGATACAACCACTAGACTTATGGAATCCATAGGAGGCTGTTAAACCATGTTGTGAATCCCTGTGAGGGACGATGGCCCACTTCCAACAATCCCCCTCCCAGCGTCACTCATTGTGTCCTGCGTGATTCAAACCCATGACCAAGCTCTGATACCACTTGTTACAAGCTAGGGTTGTCATTGCACCAAAAGATCGACCTGTCAATGCCCAATACAACCACTAGACTTATAGAATCCATAGGAGGTTGTTAAACCATGTCACGAATCCTCGCGAGGGATGCTTGCCCACTGCCAACATACTTGTTCTGATAACTAGGGTTAGGCTTAAAAGATCTTCTAGCTTTCTCTTCAAATCTTGAATTCCTTTTAGGCCATCTAGAAGAAAAATGACCTATCTTATTACATGTAAAACATTTAAAAGGCTCTTTTCCTTCATACTTACTTCCTACTGGTCCTTTAGGTACTCTTCTAGCAAATAGGGCTTCAATTTGATCAAATTCTTCATCTTCTCTCTTCATATCATCCAATTCCTTTGAATACAAACATTTCCAATCTTGCTTGCCGGTTGATGATGTAGATGCATGAAAAGAAGGTTCAAACTTCACAGATCCAGAAGGTCCAAATTCTTCAAGCTCAAAAGTAGATAGTTTCCCAACCAAGGTATCTCTATTGATAGAAGTATTAGCCATTGTTCTCAATTCATTAATTTTAGTAGCCTTCATCTTGTAAGCCAGTGGTATAGCTCTCAGAACTTTAGAAACAATTTCATCTTCACTCGAAGATCCACCACAACATTGAATTCCCATAACAATCTCATTTACCTTTTCCATGAATGCAGTAATCCTTTCATCTTCTTCCATCTTAAAGTTTTCATATCTCACCAGGTAACCATAAAGTTTAGCAATCTTAAAAATAGGGTCATCTTCATTAAGAGTTTCCAACTTATCCCATATAGCCTTTGCAGTTGATTTCTCAGTTAATCCCATTATTTGTTGATCAGAAAGTGCACACAAGAGGGCTTCTCTTGCTCTACAATCATTCTCAAGCTCCTTATCCAGGTTTGATGAAGGAGGATTGCCAGATGCCAGGCTATAAGGTGTTACACCATTCTTTGTGATCTCCTAAATTTCCTTGCCGAGACATCTCAGATGAGTCTCCATACGAATCTTCCATACTCTGTAATTTGTTCCATCTAGCCTAGGAATTTCTCTCCAAAAGATAGCAGCAGATGAACCAGATGAACTTGAACTATTAGTCGCCATAGGATCTTCCTCAAGTGGTTAAGCTTCTGTAGAGAGGATAAGAGCTTTGATACCAATTGTTAGACAGTTCAAATAACCAGAAGACAACTGAGAGGGGTTGGGGGGGGGCAAATCAATTGTCTCATATTACTGGAACCTTAAGCAATTAAAACTGTAATACCAGAACCCAAAATATCAATACCAGAATGTATAAACCAAATACCTAAATAGCAGATAAACTAATTAAGTATAAACAACAATCAGAGAATAAATACCATCCACATGACACCAAGATTTGTACGTGAAAAACCCAATAAAGGGAAAAACCATAGTGGGAAGCCTACCCACAGTCAGATAATACTTTTGTATTAAGTAAGTGAATTATAATTTAGGGGCCTGCACTTGCAGGAAGGCCAACAACCTAGAGTGCACTGCTCGTCATAAAAGGAGTCTCATTGACTACATAGAAATCTAGACTACAATCTAGAAGAAAGAATGAACTGCAAAGATAACATCTCCTATGCCTGAGTACAGTTCTGGTTAAGCTCAATACTGGAGGACTAAATCCTCTTACATAAACCCAACTTGATCACCAATGATCGACCAAATCCTCTGCCTGAATGATTATTACATTATTCGCTCACACACGAAACCCATATTTTTTACCCACATGATCTACAGTGAGATCTTACATCATATATGTACAAACCCTCAACCACAAACAATAAGGTTAGCCACCAGACAATAAAACAATTACATAATTACAAAACATGTTTTTCCAAGACCAAACAAATAATATCCAACCCATAAGACATCCCGGAAATGCATCGAGAAGTCCAATCCACATGTTACATTAAGCTGGTCCATAACCTAGATAAACCAGGAACCAATTTAGGTCCATACACACTAAGGCAATGATCCCAATCAACCAAGTCTCGAACATGATCACCATCAGCATCCTGAATCTCTACTAGAAGCTACACCAACACCACTTATGCATAACATCAAAGATCTTCAACAAAGCTCTGTCGGTGAAACCCTCACCGGAACAACAAACCAAGCTTACTAGCATACATGATAGAATCCGATCACTAGAACAAGACCAACTAACTAAACATGAATCTAAGTAACATGAATAAGCCAATTCCATAACCCAAACATACCAGAGCATACCAGATCTAATCCAATCCATAAACCAAACAACCTACTAGGACAAGAAAGATGTCGATAAAGCAACCAAAATAGCTGGTGTTGACATCAATGACAAAAATTCGATGCAACACATAATCAATTCCTCCAAATGGCCAACAGTTACTGAAGTACATCCTAGAGGTATATCAGAATTAAGAGATATTAGTAGTGGAGATGAGAGAAGTTTAGAAGCAAAAGAATTTGCAGATCACATGAAGGACTTACATATTCAAGTTAAGTAACATCGGGAGGACATGAACAACAAGTATAAGGAGAAGGCAGATGAGAAGAGGAGACATAAGGGATTTGAAGTTGGTGATGAAGTGATGGTGTATCTTAGAAAAGAAAGATTCTCGGTTGGAAATTATAACAAGTTGAAGATGAGAAAGTTTAGTTCTGGGATTGCATATGAAGTGGAATTACCAAATAGTCTGAGTACTTCACCCGTGTTTAACATTGTAGATCTTTACCAGTATCATGAACTAGAATTAAGTGAGGACACTATTATAGAATTGGAGAAACATTTTCCCCAGAAGGAACCGGATCAGATTGAAGACATTTTGGATAGTAGGATTGGGCGTAGTACCTGGAGCAGACAGTATAAGGAGTATCTTGTGAAGTGGAAGGACATACCAGTTGAAGATTCATCTTGGATTTCTCACTCAAAGGTAGACTGCCTTGGTTTTCCTCTGACCCCAATAAAGTGAGAGACTCACTTTTTTCAACAACCTCGGATGTCTGATGTAGGAGTATCCCCAATTCATAGCAATCTTGCATCAACCAAAAATATTTCCTTTCTATTTTTCTTTTTGTTTGCAGTTTCAACATTTCTTTCTGTGTGTCCCGGATTTGGCTCACCGGAACCTGTGGAGTTGGATTTTTCTTGAAGACCTGATCATCTTCCTTATTTCCAAACCATGGAGCATTTGGATCATTTTCTAGCAAGTTGTTGCTACCGGTTTTTGAGACAGTTTTATGTTACTGGTTGCCTGGACCTATTTGCATTGGTGATCTACCGGATCCCTTCGGTATCTTGTGGAGTCTTGAGCATTGATTATGATGTTCCTTAGTTTGTGTCTGACCTTTTCCTGTGATCTACATTTCATCCTTTGGATTTTCTAGAGGAATTTCTTTGGCGGAGGCCGATCTTGTTGGTTTTGCACGTTAGGTCTTGTTCTTCAGGTTTTGATCCCTTTTTGGACTGACCGGATCCCCTTGGATTGTATAAATCATTTTAATAGAGCATTATAATGCAATCAAGAAGTTATACTAATCATAGAAGATAGATCTTAAGATTTGAGGTCCCGGTTGTGACCTGTTATGTATTTTGAGCATGTTTTAGCAGGCCTGTGAGCCGATTTTTATAACCCGATTGTTACCGGTTGGTTGTAATCAATTTTCATAATATAATTCAATCTGTTCTACATTTCCTCCACCATGTCCATGTGTTTCCGTTGTATTTACTCTTGCTGACCGGTTTGGACTGATCTCTTTGAGGTCCCTCCTAGCCGATGACTGCTTCACAATGACTTCTTCACAATTTATTAGCTAATACAAGAACTTATTTATTCAATTTCTAAAATTTACATGCATAAGAATAGAAGGATATTTTGGTGCACCCTATATAAATTTCTAGAATATCCCATAAAGAAGATAATATTATTGGAATAAAAAAGATGATGTAAAATACATAAAAATTTAGAGAAGCATAGAATGAGTGAACGATACCCAATAATTATTAGTGTTTGTGCATGTCCTCCCTTCTCTAGTGCAAAGGACATAGATGTTGAAGTTTGAAGATACATTTTTCCCTTTCAAATAAAAAAATCATCTAATCCAGATTGGAAGATACAAAAGTATGTAGGATAATACATTTACAAATACGCTAATGGTGCAATGAGGTCTAGGACTTGGGATCTCCATTCTCAGTTGTCTATGAGACAAAAGCAGAGAGAAGAATATGTGAAACTATTTTGTGGACTCGAGGATGCCATGGAATTGCGGCTATCCACTTTTCTCATGTTATTGGTTGATGTGGAGAGAGTTGAGAAAAGTGTTGTTAATATAGATATATTTGATGTTGCAGTGAATCTATGTGTTGATTGTGAATGTCAAATTAGGATTTTGTTTGCTACTATTCATGTTTCAAACTCTTCTTTTATTGGTTTGAAGAATTTGTACAAGGATATTTGTCCTAGCAATGTTTGATAGGTATTTTTATTTTCATTTTCTGGAGTTACAAAATATACCATAATTTTCTTTGATTTACCTTCCAAACCTCTTCGGCGTACCCATTGCACACCAAGGTGTGATTGCTAGTTTTATTACCATAGAGTTATATGAATTATGTACCTAGATTTATATGTATGGATCTCTTTATGCTTAGATTATATAATGCTTGAACTTCATTGTTTTCACTATGATATTTTATTATATATATTCATAAATTTTAGTATTTTAATTATTTCCCTATTTATTCAAATCACACTTGAGCTAGATGATTTTCAATAGATGTAGAACTTTCATATAATTTTATGGATATTATATAGTTTGTTGTTTTATATTATGCGATGACTATCTTGTGTTGTGTATATATACCTAATAATATATTGAGTGTGCAAGTAGACATTTCTCCAATGGCGATTTAATTGGAGAAAAATTGACTTAGAAAAAAGTATTTTGATTTATTTCTTTCTTATTGATGTTCTAGCTAGAGATGCATCTTGCATGGCTTTGTGAGCTTAAGTTGAATCAATCAATTTTGGATTCCCAATTCATATAGAAATCTATAAAATAAGTTTTTATGTTTTTTGTAGGTTTTTTATATTAAAAGAAGCCAAAAAAAAGGGGCTGACCCAGATACAGTCACATTAACAGAAGACGAGCAATTGTTAGCAGAGAAACAACAAAATCACAGCCTCCTAAAACTTTCCTCTATCAAAAACTTTAAAATTTCTACCCATATTAACAGAGTTTAAAAGAGTCATAGTAAACAATAAAATATGCCATGCAGGGCTAAAGATAAACAAGTCCAAGATTATCTAGCAAGCAGTATAACCATAACTATAACTAGTAAGGCCACAAAGGCCTTTCAAAAACTCAAAAAACCAGCAAGTAGCTAACATCCCTACTTCCTTTTTCTATGAGTCGTCTTGGGTAGGAGCCTCCTAGCCCATTCCTTAGTGAGATATTTGAAGAGGTATTTGTAGTCCTCTTCCTCCTTCTTTTTACCTTTCTAGGTATTTTTTTGCAAAAGACACAGAGTGGTCCCAAAATTGTGCATGACATTCAGCACGAATCTGGTGACCTCCTGTACTCTTTTTTCAGCGGCATTCGCTCTACTGGCAATTTATTTTACTTGTTCGTTCAGTGCATCCACTGTATTCTCCAAATCCAACAAATTACCATCTACTTCCTCCTTGATATTGCTAGCTTCCTCAATAACTGCCATTTTCTCAAACCTAAGGGTAGGGGAAGGGGAAGTGGCTCGAGACTTGGGATCATCATCCGGGATCCCAGGTTTTTTAGGGCTCTCAGAGAAATGGGTAGAGCTATCAGAATGGGGGGCTGAGGTAGAGTGAGATGAGGCCACATTATTAGAGGGGTTGTTCCTCATATCATGGGATGAAGAGGGGTCCTTAAAGGATTTCTCTTTTTCAGGGGGCTTGGACGCCAGTCTCACAGAGCAATGAGGAGTGTTGGCCTCATCAATGATCTCCACATTGGAGTCAATTTGTTGGATTCTTACTTTCTTGGATTTGAAGGGTTTTGAATCCTCTGAGTGGCAAGGATAGTTCTTGGATTTCTTGCCGGTGGATCCAAACTCGAGAAGGAAAGTAGGGCTTTTTTAAGGGTTTGCAGCTGTCTTGGGTGGGGACTAGTTTTCTGGCATATTTTGAACCAAAATCTTACGGGGATGGCATAGGGCCATATGGACGTTATACAAGCGAAGGATAAGGCCTTGGTGGAGAATGGTATAATCCTTGTTTTTCTTCTTAGCCTCAACAACATCTCTCACATTAATAGCCATAGAATGCAATAGATAAAAATGAATAGAAATAAGGTCCCTATTCCTAAGATGAATAAGAAAAGGGAGGCGGTAGTAATAGAAAACCCCATATCGCCCTTCGAGAGTGAAATATTTCATAATGATGTAGCACACCTTGTCCAATGGCAGCGAAATATCCTCATGATTGAATCCTCCAGCTTGCTTCACATGGTTCTCACCTTTAAGGAAAAATTGGTTAAGACTAGTGGTGTCCGAGATATGACTCTGCTTTTTCCATTTTCGACCTTCCATGGAAAGGCCCATTGACTGAGCTATAACCTCCTCGTTCACTTCAAAAGAAATGCCACCCATAGTGACCCTTATGTCCTCCCAGGAAGCCACAAACTTTTTAGACAGTCTCTCGTCATTTCCTTTCATACTGTCCATGAACTTATCAATACCTCCTTCTATGCACACAAACCAAACCACCGACCTAGCTTTGAAATCATCCATTTTATCCAGTTCAAGTCTCAGTCTGTCACCCCCCATTATTGTTTCCTCTAGCTTAGCATTAGTAATGAGAAGCATGTCAAGGAGAAAATAGAGTTGCTCAATAGCCAAAGAAGAGTCTAGAGCAGACCCAACAAATTTTGATATAAACCAGTGTAACAATCACTGTGATTATTACAAGTAGCGTTTGAGAAGATCTCCCAAGGCCGAGATCCATTCCACTCATGTGAACCATCAATCCAACCAATGTAACTTAACCAAGACAAGTTGTTGCATTCATCACTGCCAATGTCATTAGACCGGATGATTAAAAAAATATTGCCTTTTTTGATATTCGTACTCCATAAGTAGATAAAATCATTAATTAATCCACTTGAATTATTTTGGGAAATATGACTAGGCCATATGCTACTATGTGGCATATCTGTCCCATCATTGGCGGGATCTGAATTCAAATTCAAAATTTGGTAATTTATGATCCTCATCAGATAATAACTGATTAAAGGGAAAAGTGGAGGGAGGAGGGTCAACATTAAGACTTAGTCTTTTCTTTCTCCAAGATCTCCTTGGTCATCATTGGCAGCGGATTAGTGCTCCTCCAACACCGTAAGCCTTCTTGTAGCATGTCGGCTACAACTATTGAGTTGGTAACTGCATTTCCTTCTCTATAAATGTGACGGATAGTGAGGCTATCGAGATTATCTAGAAGAATTCTGGTATCCCTCAGAATCGCATCCACCTTCCAATCCGTCGCAGTTCTACCCTTGACAACCTCAATAATTATTTTTCAATCCCCTTTAATTTCAAGTTGTTTGATACCTATGGCAGTGACAGACTTCATTCCCTATAAAAGGGCCATTCCCTCAGCTTGATTGACAATATGATTCCTCAGGCTTCCTTCAAAGGCATCAAAAAGACCACCCTGATGATCCCATATAACACCACCTCCCGCTTGCCTGTTATTATGGGCTGCCCTGTCAAAGTTTAATTTGTTCCATGAGGGACTTGGGGCTTCCCATTTGGTCCTTTTTCTATTGATATTTTTAGTATTGTTAAATAGCTTAAACTCCGAGGGAAGTTTCTAATGTTAAAAAATTCTCCAATCAGCCATGTTAGGGGGGTTGGAGGGGGTTTTCCATCTAGTCACTGAGATATTATCCATGATCATCTTGAAGCAGCTATTAAAAATATTATCTGGGGAAATTTGAGCATCCCTGAATATTTTGTTATTTTTTTCTTTCCAAACACTCCAGCATATATGAGGAGGGATCTACTTCCACAACTTAATAACAAGGGGGTGATGGGAAGGTCATGACCAATCATTCACAAATTGGTGTATCTTCATGGAACACCCATTGGAGGCCACATTTATCAAGGGAAATGGTCCACAAGTGTCTAGCAAAGGGGTAATGGATAAAGAGATGGTTAATAGATTCCTCCTCCTATTTATAGAGGATGCATCTATTCGGTAATTGGAAGCCCCTTCTTCTCAATTTATCCTAAGTCAAAACTTTACCATGCAAAAGGGTCCACCAGAAAAAAAAGAATGTTCGGAATAAGATGCAAGTTCTAGATTATTTTCCAGCATTCACTATCCCCACTGAATCTCAAGAGATGTATGTAAGTAGTTCTGATCGATATATCTCTAGATTGAGTCCTCTTCCAGATTAAATTATCCTCATGTGGAGATAGAGGTATTTGCATCGTGCACATGAGTTCATGGAGTTCAAGGGCCCTAGGCAAAAGGTCAGGCCAATCAGAAATGATTAGAGATATGTTTCTCCACTTACCTCCTCCCGACATAATGTAGCCAACAATATAGTTACCAAAATGGTCATTCAGAGTGTTCATTACTTGGCAGAAGTGTGTTTCAGCTAGAGGTTTATCTTCTAGCCATGAATCCTCCCAAAATATGATATTTCTACCATTTCCAATTTGCCACTTCAGTCCCTCTCTAATAACAGGTCTAAGCTTGAGAATGTTGTTCCACAATTTAGAGTCAGGAGGTAGGCCAACAAAACTCAAGTTGAAGTAGAACTGCTCCCTTTCGAGGTACTTGGCTTTGATAATGTTACACCAATCTATCTCCCCTTTAGCTAGTTTCCAACCCACTTTGGCCATTAAGACCTTGTTCAAGACATTTATCTTTGTGATACCTAGACCCCCCATGGTCCTAGATAAACAAACAATATCCCAATTAACCAGAGAGAGGCATTTCTTTTCTTCCAAATCCATCCAAAGGAAGGTTCTTTGAATCTTCTCGAGCTTCTCCCCCAGGGCGCCCAAAATTTTGAACAAGGAGAGGAAATAAATAGGGATATCATGGAGGGAAGTTGCAAGGAGTTGGAGTTTCCCCGTAGTACTAAGAAATTTACCTTTCCAACCCACAAGTTTATTCTGTAATCTTTCAAGGATATAATTCTAGAAGGCAGGAGTAACCTATTTAACAGTGAGAGGGAGACCCAACTAAGTCCCCAATAAATTGGCAGAATGACACCCAAGAACATGATAGTTCTGATACTTAATATAAGTACAGATCCAATAGCCAACAAGATGAGAGGGGGGGGTGAATCATACAAACTTAATCTTCCATAAAAACATCAGATTCAACCTCGGTAACATATACTTCAGTAATATAACCAAAACTGTTAAACATGCAAACTCAAAAGCATAGAAACATCATAAACCTCATAACACCAGATTTAACATGGAAACCCAAAAAGGGAAAAACCACTGTGGGATTTTGAACCCACTAAGAAATATACTCTTCTCGAGTATGCTCGGTTAAAAGCAAATCCTGTTAAAGATTACAAACACATTGCTAGATGTGACCTGGTTAAGGGATTTCCCTCAGATCTGTTAGGATCTTCACCTTGTTAGAAGTGACCTTGTTAAAGGATTTCAAACACTCAATCAGAATGTCACCTTGCTAGAGGGTTTTACAAATAAGACTGTTAAGTCCACTCGGTTAAGAGATTTTCTGTCACTTTCACAAAATAACAGTAATTAAAATCTATCTGCAACTTCACATCTAAAATGCTAAAGCAGATTCATATTTGTTCAATACAATCTAGACATAGAACTAATCTTGTCCATTTGCTGGGCTTCTATACTCTGTTATTCAAATAGGTCTTCAAGCTTCTGTGCTCGGTAATCACCATGTAGCATCCTTGTGCATACACTTGCTCGCATACATTGTTTATCAACAATTTCCTATTTATAAACAATTAGCGAACCGCTTAATCTCCTTGATCACATTTCCCATGATCAATCATAGCCACAAGATCTTCAATCTTGTCCAGGTTCAATGCATCTTTCGATCTGAAAATGTTTTACCCTGCCTAGGAACTTGCATATATTTCTTGGAACTTGTGCCAAGATATTGCGGTTCAATCTGCACTGTAGATCTTCATGTCGACTTTCCTTTGCCATAGATTCATTAACAAACTTCATGCACGACATACTAATCATTTAATCAGTTCCATCTCATCAGCTTCCTTCATTAAATAATGCATGTAACCATTTAATGCATTTTGTTATAGCTCAGTTACAACTCAGTAAATACTAAACTTCACTCGGTAGACATTCTGCCTTCATTAACCGATAGTGATAACCTTAGGGTTTACCGACTAGATTCTTTGCTTGATAACATAGTATAGTATTAACCTTTACCATTTACAACATATGTATGATGTCAAAACAATCAAAACATCATGATCTCATCATTGTCTGACTCGGTAATAGTTGCCCATTGAATACCTTATTCATCCCCTTATTCATCATATTCTTTCTGTGTCTTTTACCAACATTTTTATATTCTTCAAATCATACTTCTCAAGATATGGCAACATCATACTGAATTAGAAGATCAATTTCTTGACATCAATGACAACATAATAATATCAAGACAATAAACATCCTTAATCAGTTATATCCATAATCATCAACAACCTTCTCAATATCCTTATGAAATGCCAACAATATTTCATTGTCTGTTATAATGCTATATTGCCAACAATCTCCCCCTTTGGCATTGATGGCAAAACCAATTGATTTGACCTTAAAAGATTCAGATTGTTGTGACTCTAAAATGCTGAAATGCTCTCTTGCTGTCATCAAACTTTCTCCCCCATACATTAGTCTTCTCCCCCTTTGACAACAATGCAAAAAAGTAAAGAACTAAAACATAATTTCTTCCTGTATGAAGTGATTTCCTATTGTTGTGTATCAATGCAGTCTCGGTCAGAGCATTTTGTCTTCAATTCCTATTCCCTGTAATATTTTCCTATAACATTTCCTGTACACCTTTAGAAAAACATCCTAAAGTGTATAATGCAGCATCAACTCCTAAAAGATGTTCGATAGAGTCATCAGATTGATTCTTTCACTGAACTCAATCATTGAGTAGAAGATAGGGGTAGGACTCCTAACTTACTTCTGAGATATTCAAAAGTGTCCCTTGGTAGTGGCTTGGGGAAGATATCTGCTATTTGTTCCTTTGTGCTAACATACTCCAACAACACTTTCTTCTCTAAGATAATGATATTTGATAGAGATGTGCTTTGTCTTAGAGTGCATAATAGGATTCTTTGAAATATTAATGTCACTAGTATTGTCACAGAATATAGTTACTAGCTCGGTAACTTTCTCATTTATACCTTCCAACAGTTTTTTGATCCATGCAATGTTGGTACAATTCAATGCTATAGCAACATATTCAGCTTCTGTTGTTGGCTGTGAAACACATCCTTGTTTCTTGCTAAGCCAACTCACTAGTCTTTCTCCTAAAAAGAAAGCTCCTCCACTTGTGCTTTTTCTGTCATCAATGTTGCCTGCCCAATTAGCATCAGTATAAACTTTTAAATCAAAATCATTTCCTTTCTGATATACTAAGCCATAATCCTCAGTTCCTTTCAAGTATCTAAAAATTCTTTTGATTGTTGTCATGTGTGTTTCCTTAAGATCTACAAAGAATCTTGCAACTATACCTACTGTATGTGCTATGTCTGGTCTGTTGTGAACAACATATTGAAGTTTGCCAATCATGGATCAGTAAAGTGTCTCATCAACAGATGCAGATTCATCATTCTTTGATAATTTACAGTTGGTAGTCATAGGAGTACTTACTGGTTTTGAATCCTCCATTCCAAATTTCTTCAAGATTTCCTTTATGTACTTGGATTGAGTAATGAAAATCTCATTTTTCATTTGCAGTATTTGTAAACCTATAAAATACTTTATCTCACCGATTAATGACATCTCAAATTCTTTGCTCATTTCATTTCCAAAGTTCTTGCATAAAGAGTCATTTCCACAAAATATAATATCGTCAACAAATATGGCTGAGATTAGTATTCCATTTTCATCATTCTTCATGTACATATTGTTGTTCTCACTTGTCCTTATAAAACCAATTTTAATCAAATAAGAATGCAATCTTTCATACCATGCTCTAGGTGCTTGTTTCAAACCATATAAAGCTTTGTTCAATTTACATACCTGATCTTTATTCTTGTCTTCAACAAATCCTTCAGGTTGTTCAATAAAAACTTCTTCTTCTAATATTCCATTCAAAAATGCAGATTTGACATCCATTTGATATACCTTGAAATTTTTGAAAGCAACATATGCCAACAATGTTCTTACTCCTTCAAGTCTAGCAACAGGTGCAAAAGTTTCACCATAATCAATTCCTTCTTCTTGAGCATAACCTTTGCAAACTAGTCTTGCTTTGTTTCGAATGACCTCTCCTTTTTCATTTAGCTTGTTTCTGAAAATCCACTTTGTACCAATTACATTTTTGTCCTTCGGTCTTGGGATTAGTGTCCATGTGTCATTCTTCTTGATTTGATCAATCTTTTATGTTATAGCATTTATCCAATCTTTACTGTTAAATGCCTCTTTCACTATTCTCGGTTCAAATTCAGATATCAAACATGTGTTCTGTCTCGGTTTGTTCCTTGTCATCACTGGATCATCCTTATCTCCTATAATCTAACTTGGTGCATGATGTCTTCTGACATACTTGGCTAATATAGGCTCGGTAGGCTCTGTATGATCTTCTTCATCACTCAGTAACTGGATATTCTCTTCATTTTCTTCAACAGTCTTCTTGGTAAGACTTCTCGGTTGAACATAGACAAATTTATCATAGTCTTCTGGTTCCTTGGAATTTCCTTCATCATTTCTTTCTGAAAATTCATCAATTTTCACATTTGCACTTTCTACTATTTTGTTAGATGATTTGATCAGACATTTAAATGCTTTGCTTCTAGAAGAATAACCTAGAAATGTTCCTTCTTCACTTTTCTGATCAAACTTGCCATTTCTATCATCTTTGTGTACATAGCATCTACTTCCAAAGATTTTAAAATAACTGACATTAGGTTTCTTATCATACTAGATTTCATATGGTGTCTTCAAAGTACCTTTCTTCAATTGTACTCAGTTCAGGGTGTAAACTATTGTGCTTATTGCTTCTCTCCAAAATGTTTGTGGCACCTTCTTTTCAATCATCAGTGTTCTAGCACAATCCACAATAGATTTGTTTCTTCTCTCAGCTATTCCATTCTGCTGTGGAGTTCTCGGTGTAGAGAATTGTCTTTTAATACCATGATCATTGCAGAATAAGTTGAATTCATCAGATGTGAACTCTCCTCCTCTATCTGATCTAAGACATTTCAGTTGTCTTCCTATTTCAATTTCAACTATTGCCTTGTACCATTTAAACATTTGAAAAGCTTCTGATTTATCTTTTAAAAATATTACTAACATCATCCTTGAATAGTCATCCACAAATAATATGAAATATTTATCACCATAAAAACTTTGAACTTTCATAGGACCACAAAGATCAGTGTGCACTAGATCTAAAATTCCCTTGGAAGTGTAAGACTTACTTGTAAAGCTTGATCTTGTCATCTTACCCATCTGGCATCCTCGACACATAGCATTCTCAGGTTTTTCAAGGCTTGGTAGACCTCTTACTCGGTGCTTCTTACTTATTTTGATCAGATTATCAAAAATTACATGACAAAACCTTTTATGCCATACCCAGGTATCATCTATCTTTTCATACAAACACTTGTTACGAGTTGAGTCAAGGTGAAATGTGTTACCTTTTGTTTGTGTCCCGGTAGCAGCTAACTTTCTATTCTTGTCATGAACTTTGGCAATTCTTTTCTACAATTCTATTTGGTAACCTATGTTGTTTAGCTATGCTACACTCAACAAATTTTATTTCAAACCTTCAACCCAATAAACATCATTGCATCTTGCATTGTCAAGAAGTGTTATAGATCCTTTACCTTTCACTGGACATGGTGCATCATTACCAAATCTAACATAGCCTCCATCATAATCTTCTAATATAACAAACTTGTTTTTATCTTCTGTCATATGATGTGAGCATCCACTATCTATGATCCAAGAATCATTAGTGTTTATGTGAGATATTAGGGATTTTTCTTCATACCTTTCTTCATATGATCCATGTTTGATAGCCACATAAACTACTTCCTCTGTATCAGTTTCATCTGATTTATCATCATTGGATTCTTCATCAGCTATTAAACATGTCTTTCTATCTCTTCTTCTGAAGTCTCGGTGTCCTCTGTAATGATTATCTTTCTATCTGTCATCTCGGTAATCTCTCTTTTCAGTAGAATCTTTGTCAGGATAGTTAGAAGCCATATGCCCTATCTTATCACAATTGAAACATTTCAAAGGTAGCTTTCCTTTATACTTACCTTTGCCTCTCAGTAACCTTTTGGCTAATAGTGCTTCAAACTCTTCTTGCTTTCTGATTTCCTCATACAGTTTGTGTACTTCTTCCATGTTCTTATGAAATCTTTCACTTGCTCCACTGTGATCTCCTTCAAAGTACTTATACTTTCTTTCATTGTAATCATTAGATTCATCAAGATGAAAAGAACTAAATGCAGATTCAACTTTATTTACCGAAGATCCACTGTTATCAAAGTTACTTAATTCAAATGCATGTAGCTTACCAATAGTAGCATCTAAAGAAATTGGCATATTAGGTATAGACCTCAATTCATTGATTGCAGAAACTCAGATTGCATAAGCCGGTAGAAGGGTTCTTAACAACTTACTTGTTATATCCTTTTCTTCAATAGATCCCCCTGCTCCTTTGATTTGATTGACAATCTCCTTTAGTCTTGTACTGTACTGAGTTATGTTATCACCTTCATTCATCCTCATAGATTCAAGTTGTCCTCTTAGACTATCTACTTTTGCTCTTTGAACATGTTCATCTCCTCCATATACTGATATGAGCTTATCCCACATTGCCTTTGCATCATTGTAGCCTTCTAGATCATTAAACTCTAAGTCGGTCAATGCAGATGTTATTTCAATCATTGCTTGAATATGTTCTTGCTTTTCCTTTATCTCTTCCATAGTCAATGGATAGGTGCTCAGTGTAACAAAATCATTCTCCAAATGGTATACAACATATTATCCAACTCCCGATAGATGTAGCTTCATCCTTTTCTGCCATGTAGAGAAACTTGACTTGTTCAGCTTCGGTGCATCCCTCTTATACATCTTTGGATCTTTAACTCAAGTGCCTTTAAAATTTTCTTCTAGAGTCCAAAGCTCTGATACCAATTGATAGTTCTGATACTTAATATAAGTACAGATCCAATAGCCAACAAGATGAGAGGGGGGGGGTGAATCATACAAACTTAATCTTCCATAAAAACATCAGATTCAACCTTGGTAACATATACTTCAGTAATATAACCAAAACTGTTAAACATGCAAACTCAAAAGCATAGAAACATCATAAACCTCATAACACCAGATTTAATGTGGAAACCCAAATAGGGAAAAACCACTGTGGGATTTCGGACCCACTAAGAAATATACTCTTCTAGAGTATTCTCGGTTAAAAGCAAATCCTGTTAAAGATTACAAACACATTGTGTAAGGCCTTCCCCAAACCAAGCTTTGATTTACTTAGTTGACCCTGTTTGACCTATTAATAAATGCTTTATAATTCAATAGAATGGACTGTGTTAGGCAGATAGGTTTTTGAGAAAGATAATTGAACCAAGTTATAGAGTTATCGCACCTAGTGGTGTACTTTTGATGTGTTATGAAGTTGAAATCCTAAAAGACCCATTGATTGGATAATCTTGATTTAACATATGTCAGCTATGTCTGGATGAAGAACTTATATGATTCTGTGATTGGGTAACATTTATGAATGTGGATGCTTCATTTATATGCTTTATAGATACAGAACTCTAGATGATCCTAGAATAGGATAAATTTGAGAGGAGGTATGCCATTATTGAAATTGCAGGACTTTACTATGAATATAGAATTATGATGTATGGTTAAGTTATGTGAATTGGGATGAAATTGCTTATGTGAATTTGCTTGATAAAAGATGTATTTAATCTGTGCAGATGAAAATTGTATGCAAGTGATGATGTGTATTGTTATTCCTTTGAATTACATTATATGTGGATATTTGAAAGTACTAATGTGTAAATTGAGATGCCCAGGAAATTTACCATGTGACCATGGAAATTACGGAGAATCAAACCTAGACTTATGTATGTTCGTAAGCCAGGGTTTGTCTATTTGGAGAGACAACACCCCGTTTGTGTTGTATTTTATTCGTAACAGTATATGCTGCATGAGTGTTAAGTGTTATTTAAATTTATTGTGTAAAAACCACAAGAGACAATTTCATGTTTTATTTTTGTAAAAGTGTTTTATTTGTGTCACTTGACACATGTGTGGATTTAAATTTAAATGTTTTATTTGTGTCTCTTGGTGGGAAAGTGTTTAATTATAGTTTTCTTTAATAAAATAATGTGTTGTCATAAATACTTTGGGAATATAATATTTGGGGTGGTCAACTTATGTTTGACCCGAAAATAAACTTCAGAGGGGTTTAAAATGGGTTAAATGAACACCTAGGGGTAGTTTAATAGGGTTTCCTAAAGCCCATAAGGTATACCTAGGGGTTAGGGGTAATTTTAGGCAAGTTTCTACTTTATAATGATATTTTTAATGCTTTAAAAATTGGCTTTTTTGAGTTGTGCGAAAATTGAAAATTAGAAGTTAAATCTAATCAAGATTTTTCCTTTTGGAATGAGAGCCTTTTTGCATTTTTATTTTCTTTCCTTTTTGGTTTTTAGAAACCTGTGAGAACTTTGAGAGGGAGCTTCTTAAGCAAGATTTTGGAGAATTGGAGGGTAATCACCCACTCTCCATTTTTGGAGACAAGAGAAATTTTGAATAGAAAATAATGTTATGGAATA
The DNA here is from genome assembly GCF_030272615.1 of Cryptomeria japonica. Lineage (NCBI taxonomy): Eukaryota > Viridiplantae > Streptophyta > Pinopsida > Cupressales > Cupressaceae > Cryptomeria > Cryptomeria japonica. Next base: position 546,276,006 of record NC_081405.1, read on the forward strand.
GAAAAATTGATTAAGGGTAGAAGGAAAAAGATTTGTGGATTGGGCAGCTCTTCATCAAATATCATAATACCTTTTGGCAGATTAAGGTTGGTTTCAGTTATTCTTTTTAATGTCTTCTTCTTGTTTATGTCTGGAAGTTGTTGGTGTAAGAAATCTGTGTTCTTGAAAGTTTGTGTTAGAAAATCTTTTGGTATTTTTGCTTTATGAATTGTTGTGTTTTGGGAGTTTTTCTCAAGATCTCTTACTCTTGGGAGAGAAGAGGATCTTGAGGGTGGTAGCAGTGACAACCCTTGAGTGAGAGACTCTCTTTTGAGAGCGATCACAAGGGATCTTTGTGTGACCCTTGCTGCATGGCCTGTTTGTGCAATGGGGGTCATAAGGAGGGATATAAGGCTAGAATGCCTTTGGGGGGCATAAGGAATAAGGGGTTGAGATTCTTGATATTATTATTGTGCCATGAGGTGGCTTCTTGATATATTTATTGTGCCATGAGGTGGCTTCTTGTTTATTTCATACTTGCAGTTCTCCTCAGGGTATTGGTCCACTACCACCCTTTGAAAATGTTCATCACCAAAGTGTGGTGCTGTGAAAGCCAAGTTGGGAATGTGTCTGGAATATCTGTATGCATTGCTTTCTATGTGTTTGCCTATTTGTTACCCGTCTAGGAATTGGTTCTCCGAGCTCGGGGGTGGCTACCAGTTAGCCTAGGCTGGGAGGTGAGCACTCCGTGGTCATATTTGTGTTTTATCTATTATGTAGGAAAGTCAGGAGAAAGAGAATAGGATTCATGAAAAAGATACAAAAGATTATTATTGAAGATACTTAAATCCAGTTGCAGATATTTGTTTTAAATTTGTTATAGATGTATGCCTCATTCATAGAAAAGAGAAGCAAGTTGTAACTATTGAAAATAGACTTGAAGTTTTATTGTTGTAGTTAAACAAAGAAACATCCAGTACAATTTGCAGAATATCTTAGAGTTGTAAGAAGAAAAGCTTGTTTTATTTCTACTTCTGATTTTTAGTAAAAGAAAAGTTATTTTGAGTTGCATGCAAAAGCTTCTTTGTATTATGGAGAAAAAGAATAGATTTCATTTAAATTTTATCTATATTTTACTTGTGGCAAAATATGAATTTATTTTACTGAAAGATCTTAAGTATTTAAAAAAAAAGAGAATGCTTTAAGTTTATTGCTTAATTAGTTGAAAAATCAATGAATATAATTATTAGGGAGAAGTATATTGTTTTTCTTGAAAAGTTTTTCTAGATTGTATTTCTAATTAGTGTTGGTTAAAAAGCTTAACAATTGAATTTGCTTCATTCCTCTATCAGCAATTAGAAACAAATAATTAAAAAAGGAAACTTAAGTCTATATAAATATATATCTATTTAAATATATATATATATATATATATATATATATATATATATATATATATATATTTGGAATTAACATATATTGCTTTTCCTTTGTTATATTAATTTAAAATTGTTGCATGTAAATCTTTTTTTTTAAAAAAAATGTATTTATTGGAATAATTTCACCCTTTTTAAACTATGATTATAAATTTTATATAAATATAAATATATATATATATAATATATTTTTTTAAAAAAATAAATTAAATTTAAAAAAAAAAAATAGGGGAATTGTTTTTGGGTCCACGCGGACCCCACTGTGTGTACGCACAGTGAGGGCCGCGTAGCGCCCACTGTGTGCACACACAATGGAGCCGCTTCGGCTCCCACTGTGTGGACACACAGTGGACGGCCGCGGCCGCCACTGTGTGGCCACACAGTGGGGAGCCGCTAGCGGCGCCCACTGTGTGGACACATAGTGGTGTCGCGGAGCCCACTGTGCGCCCACACAGTGGCGCCACGGCCATACCCGCCTCCATTCTCCGTAACCTGCAACAAAAAGAAAGACATGGCCGCCTTGGGGTCTTCGGCCCAGCAAAAAAAAATGTCTGTTAAAAAAGATATGGGTTAAACCCTAGCCCGGGTGGGGCCAGGGCAAATGGATTTTAAAAATAATATGTTAATTAGATTTGATAATATATATGTGAGAAAATAGAACCCTAATTAGGGTTGGGGAAATATGGATTAATATTTAGTAAGTTATTGTGCTTTTGAATTAGAATTAAAATATTTAAAATATATGTAATATATATATATATAGATATATATATATATGTATCTATATATATATATATATATATGTATCTATATATATATATGTATGTATATATATAAATTCTGGTCACAATTTGGATTAAGTATTTAATTATAAATATATATATATGTATATATATTTATATAATTCTGGTTATAATTTGAAGCAAGTAATAAAAAGAAATTTAAAAATGGTTGGTTAGGCTATATAGTCATATTGGAGATTAAATTAATTTTTCTCTCCTAATTTTCTTTAACGTGATTGATTTAATAAACCTAATGTCTAGGTATATCGTGGAGATAAAATTAAACCAGTTAATTTTCCGCAATTAATATTTAACAATCTATCGATGCTTGGTTCATCTCAGAACTAGCTCGAATTTAATTATGGAAATTTCTATAACGCTTGTCGTGTGAGCGAACTTGTTAATTAATTAGTATGTTTTAAAAAAAAAAAAAATTGTTCCGTTTTTGCCCTAAATTTTGGGCATGACACATTGCTAGATGTGACATGGTTAAGGGATTTCCCTCAGATCTGTTAGGATCTTCACCTTGTTAGAAGTGACCTTGTTAAAGGATTTCAAACACTCAATTAGAATGTCACCTTGCTAGAGGGTTTTACAAATAATACTGTTAAGTCCACTCGGTTAAGAGATTTTTTGTCACTTTCACAAAATAACAGTAATTAAAATCTATCTGCAACTTCACATCTAAAATGCTAAAGCAGATTCTTATTTGTTCAATACAATCTAGACATAGAACTAATCTTGTCCATCTACTGGGCTTCTATACTCTGTTATTCAAATAGGTCTTCAAGCTTCTGTGCTCGATAATCACCATGTAGCATCCCTATGCATACACTTGCTCGCATACATTGTTTATCAACAGTTTCCTATTTATAAACAATTAGCTAACCACTTAATCTCCTTAATCACATTTCCCATGATCAATCATAGCCATCAGATCTTCAATCTTGTCCAGGTTCAATGCATCTTTTGATTTGAAAATGTTTTGCCATGCCTAGGAACTTGCATATATTTCTTGGAACTTGTGCCAAGGTATTGCGGTTCAATATGCGTTGTAGATCTTCATGTCGACTTTCCTTTGCCATAGATTCATTAACAAACTTCATGCACGACATACCAATCATTTAATCAGTTCCATCTCATTAGCTTCCTTCATTAAATAATGCATGTAACCATTTAATGCATTCTTTTATAGCTCGGTTACAACTCGGTAAATACTTAACTTCACTCGGTAGACATTCTGCCTTCATTAACCGATAGCGATAACCTTAGGGTTTACCGACTAGATTCTTTGCTTGATAACATAGTATAGTATTAACTTTACCATTTACAACATATGTATGATGTCAAAACAATCTAAACATCATGATCTCATCATTGTCTGACTCGGTAATAGTTGCCCATTGAATACCTTATTCATCCCCTTATTCATCATATTCTTTATGTGTCTTTTACCAACATCTTTATATTCTTCAAATCATACTTCTCAAGATATGGCAACATCATACTGAATTAGAAAATCAATTTCTTGACATCAATGACAAAATAATAATATCAAGACAATAAACATCATTAATCAGTTATATCCATAATCATCAACAACCTTCTCAATATCCTTATGAAATGCCAACAATCTTTCATTGTCTGTTATAATGCTATATTGCCAACAGAACATTGAGAATTTTTTACTATAAGTCCATGGGGGTGTTGAAAAAGAAAAGGTTGCTTTTATTATAGTTGATAAATTGACCAGAAGAAGAGGCATAGTGAGAAAGAAGGATCTTCCAGAGTTTAGCTTCTATCACAGAGGATTTTCCAAAGAGGAAGGTGTCATCCACAAATTGTTGGATCACAGAAGGGGGAATAGTAGTAGCAACCTTGACACCCTATATTTTCCCATTGTCCAACATATCTAGGAAATTTATGCCCAAAACCTCAACAACCATAATGAAGAGGTGGTGACAGGGGGTCCCCTTGTCTAATACCTTTTGTCATTTTGAAAAACCCCCTATGAACCCCATTGATCAAGACAACAAATTGAACTGTAGACACACACTCCCGAATCAAATCAACAATTTTAGGATTAAAGCCCAATTTTAAAAGAGTTTTAAACATGAATCCCCAGTTGACTTTGTCATAAGATTTTGAGATGTCCAGTTTAAAAGCCATACTTGGAGATTTTCTTTTATCCATGGAGTGGATAATTTCATGCGTGGCAATGGTTGCATCCAAGATTTCACGACCTGGGACAAAGCCTTTTTGAGAGGGGCTAATAAACTTAGAAAGTAGTGGTTTGATTTTGTTCACTAAGACCTTAGAGATGATCTTATAAATAGTATTATAGAGACTTATAGGTCAAAAATCCATCATGCATCTAGGGTCTTGAGACTTAGGAACAAGAACAATGAAAGTGTTAGTGTTATTCAATTTTTTAACAATTTACCAGTCCTAAAGAAATCCTCCATAGCTCTAGTGGCATCAAAGCTGACAATGTCCCAATATTCCTAGAAGAAAGTTGGGTGGAAGCCATCCAAACCTGGTGTCTTGTAAGAACCCATCGCAAAGACTACCAACCAGACCTCCTTCGAGGAAATAGGTGAAATAAGCTGATAGTTATCCTCCTCACCAATAACAATAGGTAATTTACTCAGAAGTCTATCTTGAAGAGCCTCACTTCCTCCTCCAAACTCAATATACATACGGATGAAGAAGTCAATGGCAAATTGACCGATTTGGGCTTCATCCATGATCTCTTTTCCACTGTCATCCCTTAGACATTTGATCATGTTTCCTTTTTTGTGAATGCTAACTGAGTGATGGAAGAAGAGTTCTTGTCTCCCTCCTTCAGCCATTGAATTTTGGATCTCTGCTTCCAATAGTTTTCCTCCTTAGACATAATTTCCTTCAATTTTTTCTATAGTCTTCTTATTCAATAAGGAGGGAGTGAAGGGGATCACCAGAGGCCATAATTTTTTGAATTTTCTCCACCTTGGAGCATAGATCCTTCTTCTTCTTGAATATGTCACCAAAAGTAGCTCTATTCCAACCTTTCACTTCCTGTCGGATGAGGTTCAGTTTCTCAGCTACCCTTAACATAGTAGTCTCTTGAATAGGGGAGGCCCACCACCTCCTAACCAGAGCTCTAAAATTTGGGTGGGAGGCCCACATAATCTCATAATGAAAAGGGGGAGGACCCAAAGGGGGTCTATCAACCCAATGGAGGAGGAGAGGGCTATGGTCAGAAGTAATCCTTGGAAGGGCCCTTAGGTAGGAGTTGTGACCAATATCCCAATTATCAGAGACTAAGAATCTATCCAGTCTGACTTGGATTAAGTGATCCCCTTTCCTATTATTAGACCAGGTGAAGGGGACACCTTGAAGGTCTAAATCAAAAAGACTAGTAGCATTTATAATATTGGCCAGGATCCCCCATACTATCAGAATAATCCACAAGACCACCACATCTCTCAGAAGGGTAGAGGGGGGTGTTGAAATCACCAACTAGCACGTATAAGGAATTCAGATCCTCAAGGATGCTATTAGCAATTTCCTCCCAAACTAGATGCCTTCCCATCCTGGAATTGGGAGCATAAATATTGAATAGGTGCCATCAGAGATCACCAACTTGGAAGGTTGCTGCCAGATAGTTCTGTGAGCTAACATGAACATTACCTTGGAGATTGTAAGGGTTCCAAAGGGTAGAAATTCCACCAGACGTCCCTAACGCCTCCACATAAAGAAATGGCACGTCTGGCTAGAGTTTTCCAGCAGTCATTGCAAAGGTTTGGTAGGACATTTTGACTTCTTGAAGTAGATAGATATCAATCTTCATCTCTAAAATATATTGTTTTATGGCCATTTGCTTTTGGGGGCTATTGAGTCCCCTTATGTTCCAGGAGAGGAACTTCATTTCTTAGTTTTGCTATTTCCATCAAGGGTCAACTATTGCCCCCTTGCAATATCCCTTGCCATAGCTTTCTTCCTCAACACTCTCTCAATTGGTCTTCCCACTTTGCTGCCATTGTCTACATCCGCCTTCTTAGTCCTAGTTTTTTTCTTTTGTGTCAGCCAATCCTCTTTATCCATGGAAGGAAGGTGGGGTGGGGAGGTTTTCACAATAGATGTCAAAGACTTGGATAAATCCTCCAAAATCGTTGAACTACTGGGGGACTGGGGTGGAGGTGAAAAGAAAGGAACTTTCACATCATAGATTATATGGGGGGAATGGAGAAGCGAGGGGTTGGCTTCACCCATGGGGTGAGGGGAGTGGGGAACATCATCCTTGATCAGAGAGGGGGAGGAGGAAGGATTGGGGGGTAAACATAGGCAAATCATCGAGGGGATTTCCCCATCTTCAAGAGTCTCTATTGGCCTCATCATCTTCACCAAATCCACATGAGTTTTGATAATGTCCAGGATCTTGTCTGTGTGGGGGTAGTAATCAGACAACGCATGGGGATTAGTCAGCCCCATAGGGGCTGAGGAAGAGTGAGCAATTGGGCTAATAGGATCATCATTAACAATAATTTTCTCTTTAGGCTTGGGCTCATAACTATATGGGGCTTTACAGTTAGCAATAGTGTGCCCCTGCTTAGCACATTTTTGGCAAAAAAGAGTAGCATTTTCATAGACAATGGACTGAGACCATTTACCCCATTTTGATTTGAGGGACACAAATTTGGGCAACGCTTTGTTAATAGAAACATTAACATAGAAAGGAGCATAAACTAACTTAAATTTAGCAAGGGTGACCGAATCAATAGTGACATAGCTACCAAAGGAGTTCCCAATCTAGTGGAAGATCTGATCATCCCAAAATTCCAGCGGGAGGCCAGGAGGCCTAACCAGTAGTGTCCATCCTTGACTTGACTTGGTTTGATTGGAGTTTAATTTAATTCCATGCGTGATGGACTTATCTCAACTATTTATGATGATTTGGATGATGATTGTTCATGTGTTTTAGTTACGCATTGGGATGATAGACATTATTGGGCATGAGCTATTTTGGATGATTTATATGATGTTGATACTATCATTATTGATCGTGTGATTTGATAGACACTATATACTTACTATGTGATAGATTATCAAAATATTATATTGATCATTTGATTTGATGAGCATAAGTGTGGAAGGATCATATATGTGTTCATATACTTGATGGATTTTACATGCCTTACTATACTCATGAATTATACTAATCATGCACTTGATGATGTTTTCATGTACTTACCATATTTAATGATTATCTATGATCAATTGATCTTATGGTGTGCTTGATTATTGTATGATTGTCTTCGGGATAGAGACGATGTCACGTCACTCATTACGAGCAGGATGTGTCGTTGCAATTCTCTAACCCGTGTCTGTTATAATATATATATATACATATGTATATATATGTATATATATGTATATATATGTATATGTATATGTATATATATATATATATATACATATATATATATAGACATATATATATATATACATATATATATATATATACATACATATATATATGTATAGACATCTATATATGCATATGTCGTATCATTGCTTTGTGGATGCAAGATTTGTAGGTACCATACACCGACTCCACCTAGGTCCACAGGTTTGAGTGTGTCTTTAAATCCCAATGGCATGTGGTTCGAAGTTGACACAAGTTCCCCTCACATACTCTAGGTTTAAGTTGTTCACTGTGAGTCAACAACGTCTTGGCATAAGTCACCATGTCAGTTAGTAAGCTTGATTTCTTCTATGTTGAGAGTATATTAGTATTGGTTGGTTAATTCTATTATGTTGAGACTGATTATTTGATTATTGATGAGAGATTAAATAGTTAATAATGTTTATTTTAATTATTTTGATTAATAGTGATTCGATTATTTGATTATCTAATGTTTAATTTAATTTATCGGATTCTTGCCTTTTGGGGTATTTAATTACTTGATATTTAAATGTTTATTTATTTTAATGATGATTTAAAATTTATTTAATATTTATTATTTAGCCTATGTTGTGATTTTATATTTATTTGATATTTGTGATTTGAATTTTATTGGTATTTAGTTGTTTGTTTGTTTGTTTGTTTATTTAATCGTCTATGGTTTAATATGTATTTGGTATTTCATGTTTAGTTGGTTCGTTAATTCATTTATTAGCCTTTGGTTTATTTTATTTAATTCCCCGATTTGATTTATTTAATTGTGGCTCATGTTCTATTTATTAGTTTGACTTTTATGTTTAGTGGGATGTATAAATACACTTTAAAAATAAAATTATAAAATATTCCCGCCTAATTGTAAAAACATGATTTATATTTATCTTACCTACCCTCTTCTCTCATTGGTTAAATTCGAAAGGGAGGTAAACCTATATTATATGGTGGGGCTGGTAAAATATATTATAGAATTGAATATTCTGATTGGTCCATGTAGAGGCTAGGGTTTTAGTTATTGTTTGGCTTTTTATTTTCATTCCCATGATGTGTTTCGAGTTGGCTTATTCTTTGTAAAAAAATTCTCTGAAAGGTTTTCCTTTGGTTTTGGCTTGGATTTTTGTTGGAGCTTGTTGATTTGCCTTTTGGATTGGGGAGCTCTTCTTCAGCTTCTTCCCTTCATAGGGGTTGCGGGTTGGTGATGTTTTTCTCCTTTTTGTATTTTGTTTTACAGCTTCCTGTATGCACCGTGTCTAGAGATTGTATGTGTGAGCTTGGGGAAAATAAATTTATAGTTTGTATGGTTTGTGAGGAAATATGTAAATGCATAAATTTATTAAAAAATTCTACTCTATAGTTTGTGGGAAAATATTTATATTTTTGGGTGGTCTGTGAATGTCGTTCACGGCTCTGAGAATGCTCATTTTATGTGGTCTCTCTTCCTTGATTCGATTTGTTTTGTTTGAGGGTGGATTTTTATCCTCATTTTGAGTATGAAGATTTGGTGTGTGCATTTTGGGATTGTTGAGAGTCTGTATTTGTTCTTCTGGTTTTTTCTGAGTATTATGTTGTGAAAGAAGTTTTGATTAAATCTTGGTTTACAAATGTTTATTATTTATTATGGTTGTGCCCATTTACTCTATTGTTCTGGGCAACTCTATGTATATATTTTTCGAAGCTTTATGTTTAAAGTTTGATTTTTAATCTTTGTTGAAAGTTTTGTGTTTTCCGTATGTATTTATGTAAATGTGCTAATTCTGTATATTCGTTATCCTTCATTGTATTTGCACTATCCTTCAGTGTATTTGTGTTGTCTTTTGTTGCATTCGTGTTGTCCTTTGGTGTATTTGCGTTGTCTTTTGTGTAAAAGCGTTGTCTTTAACTACATATGCACTAAACTATAATATAAGCGCTAAAATGTAATATAAATGCGCTAAACTATAATGTGAAAGCGTTGTACTGCGTGGTGTATGCATTGTTCTGTCCTGTAAGGGTAATTTGACCGGTTTTGCTTTATCTGTCTTTCTTTTTGAATATGATCCTGTACCAAAGGCTTTTTGGATAGTCTGTAAATGTTTTCCAGTATTGGCATTTATTTGACTTGAGATTTTTATGTGATTTTTGCATCTTGGTAAGTGGATACGCCTTACTTATATGTTCTTGATATTTTTCCTTTCATGTTGATGATCCATGATTGTTAGGGTTGTTATATTGATTTTGGACTAGCAAGTTGATGTGCCTTGCTGCTATCTTTTATTCCATGTTGATGAAGATTTTATTGTCTTATTATGGCTCGATGATTATTCTGAGTATGAGGCTCAAGGTTGCTTAGTTTTAATATGGCTTTTGGATGTTCAAGTTTATATGCATGTTATGGCTGCATAATGATAATTTTGGTTTTTAGATTTATATTTGATTTAGATCCTCCTACTTTTCTATTGTTGTTTTGGGAGTATGATATGTGGAGTGGGCTTTCATGTGATGACCGGAGTCACAAGAGATAGGCAGTTAAGTTAATAAGCCTTCTGTCTAGACTGCCAAAGCACATGGGGGTTTTCTTATTGATAAGCAATTGATAACTTAAATAATAAATTAGATAGGTTGCGTAACTAGGACTCACCTAACAAGATAATAGATTGATTTGTGCCTCATGACTTGATCCTAGGGAGGATATTTTAGGATAAGCATGAGAAGTTCGTGAAGACGGTAAGTCCCTTGATTCTCTCATGGGTAGAAATGGATCCACATGTCTATTGGGGTTATGCCTTGAAGAGTTGTGTTTGCAATATTATGGGGAGGATAGCATGTGATGACACTCCACTCCTACATTTGTCCTTGCTTGAGATGTATTGATGCCTTGTTGATTTGTGCGCCTCTAGGAATTTCTATTTGTGCTTTCTTCTGATTGGATCTTACTTGAGTGTCCTTGTATTGTTTAGTCTCTTTGGTTTTAAGTGTTAGCCTAGATGTAGAGTGTGTGTTGGGACCTTGTGTCAGTTCCTAGCATGGGGGGTGGTTCCTTTGGTTCCACATGGTCAGGTGGTTGGTGCTTTTAAACCATTGGGATATTCCTATCTTTGGATTCTTCTTGCGTGGATGAGGATGCTTCTTCAAATAGTTCATGGATAATAATTGCAGCAAGAATGTAAATGATGACGTGATTTATATAATGAAATTATCATCTAATGGTTGTAAAAAAAATCATGCTCTTGAGGAATGATTATTTTTTTCTAGTTATAGTGATAGCTTTTGGTTATAGTATAGGATTGTAATGATGGACCTTGAGTTGTATTGTAACACATTTATATATTAAATGAAATGGATGCATGAGATGTGAATTAATTTTAATGGTTTGGAATAAAATGATGCAATTTGTATTCATGATGAGTCATGTTAAAAGGAAAATTGTGCAAATGTTATGACAATGGCAATAGTCTATAAATGATGTCTTTAACTAATTCTTTAAGTAGAATAAATGCTATACCTTAGTAGGATGTACGAGTATGAGTAATAATGGAATTTATCTTAGGACATGTTTATGATTTGTGGTGGAAGAATTTGAACTCATAGTATCATATCTTGTAGTCAGTGACCTAAGGGTAGGGTTGAAATCTTATAATGTTTGGGATGTAATTGAATGTTCCTTATGAAAATATTGTATGAATATTCTTAATGAATGAATTACTAATCTTATTAATGGAAATTACTAGTAAGTGTATGGGTAGACGGTAGAATGAATGCTTGTCTATCAAAGGATTAGATTAGATTATCTGCTATGGTTTAAGAGTATAACTCCAAATGATGGATGCTATTAGTTGTTATGGATTTAGGATATTGAATCTTAAGTTGTGTTGAGTTGAATTCATGCGGTTACCTCATTTGTAATTTGATGTTATTGGAATGGAATAAATTAGGTTGTAGGTTAAATGATTATGTGGAAGTTAATTTAAAATGAAAAATTTATACTAATGTTAATGCAAGGGTTAATCTTGGTATGTGAATGGTGATCATAATAATCGAAGGTTGGTTAACGGTAATAGGAAGATTTGGTCTTGGTGTATAAAACAAACCTAAGGAAAAGAAAAAGAAATAGCTATGCATTGAAAGATAGAATCTCATATTAAATGAATTGTTAGGTAAGTTGCATATCATGAGTGTTAGGTATTGCTATGTTGCATCTATGCTTGTATAATGATTAAGATTATTAGGTATTGATCTGGAAGAAAGTAAATGTTTATTTCTTATGTAGGTAGATTAAGTAATGGTGTTGAGATACCCTAGGGAGTTAGTAGTAATGATTTATTATATTCCGCTTGCGTAATTGATTAATAGTTGAGTGAAGTATTCTATGTTCGTAACACTTAAATGTTGATGAGTGCTCGTTGCATTGCTTAAGGGATATTATGTGTTGTATTGATAAATAAGAAAAACAAATTATTAGTGTGTATTTAGCTATATTTCTCTGGGTATTTTCGCGAGCATTACATTTGGTATCAGATCCTATGTTGTAATACTAGGATCTCTAGTTAAGGATGTTTCTATTAGTCTTGTGAATGTGTCTTGATATTCCTTTGAATCAAGTTACTCTTTGAGATTTGTGTTAGAAGAAGTGTTATTGGAATTTTGGGAATCTTAGATGTCTATGCCTTGTGGTTCTCTCTAATTCCTTTTAGGAAGTATAATTTTAAGCAAAGTATGTATTCATTCCACATGCATCTCTCCAGAATAAGAGAAGCATCTATATGTTCTTACTTGCTCTGTAAATTTCTAGTGCTTACTTGAATGATTAAGGTTGCTCTCCTTATACATAATTAATTATGTTGTAGAATGAGAAAAGAATGTGTGTATCCTCTTAACTGATGCTATGTTCATAAAATTAGTTTTTTATGTTATCTTCCTACGAATAGCAAGATGAAGTGTTTGTATTATATATTAAGGAATAATTTACAAAAGATCATGATGTGAAAATCGAAGAAATTGTATGTGGTGCATAATAAAAGTATCTTAATAATACCTTCTTCCTTATTTTAATCTCCTATGTGAAATGTAAGGAAGTTAGCTGGTAATGTAATGGTTACCCAATAGAAGTATTAGTTGTTTTGGTATATGTGTGATTTTGTATGTAATAAAAGATTGTTTGAGGAAAGCATAGCTATCAAAGGATTTGGGATTTCTAGTTTCACTTGTAATGGTAGGAGATCTTGTGGAAGTTGAATTTGCATATCTCAAAAATAAGGGGGGTAGATGTATTTGGCATGACTAGGAAATTCAAACTGAGTTTGCATAAATTTGCATGTATTGATTTGTGTGGAAATATCCCTTCCTTCATCTTCTCTCTTTGGGCTAAAAGATTCAAATACTTGGGTGTTATTGATATTAAATAGAAGGATTGAATAATGATTGATGAATATGACTCGTATACATTAAAGAGAAGATTAGATGAAATTAATTTGCATTGAAGATTGAGATTTAGGTATTGCATTCATGATTTTTGTTCTTAAAGGGAAGAATTGATTAAATAGAATATCCCCTCATTTAAATAGGAATGTATCGCAAAACTAAAGGACTGAAGTCTAGATGAGATAAATATGTGTATTGAAGCGAGGATTGGTGCATTGCATATGTAGAAATCGAAATGATACCATTGTGTCTTTATTTGGTTTGGCAAGATAAAAGTTTTAGCTTTGCGTAGGAGTTGTGTGGCATTGAAGAAATATTTATCTTAATTAGATGGATATATTAAGAAAGGTTACTATCTCATTGCCTTATTTGAATTTTAAGAAGTGCTTCCTTCATGAATTCTAATGAGATAAAATGATGATTAATTGTATGAAATTGTGTTGGGATTCTAAATGTCAATTTTTCTTGAAATGCCGAAAATACATAGTATATGAATGATAATAATCAAGTAATGATAGGAAGTGAGTTTGAATAGATGCATGTATTCTTAGAATTTAAGTGACATTAGATGAAAAGAAAACTAAGTTTTGGAAATAGGACTGAGATATTCTTAATTTAGATAACTAGAAGTATTTTAGAAGATTATTATTGGTAAGAGTAGAAATTGATATTAAACTTTGGCTTTAGTAATGAGACCTATTTTGCTTGTTTAAATATATGATTGACTAAATTGCTTAAAGACCTTATGAAGGACATTATAATATTCTATAGGTTATTAGTTGTGCATTAATGGAAATGTTGCATGTGATAGTCTACTATCAAGTGATTAATTGAAGCTCTAACCTCTATTTCTATTAGAACTTGGTGAACATGATCATGGTATAGATAAGATATCTTGAACATTAGTCATCGTATGAGGATATTCCTTGTGTGTGTGTGAGTGCGTAGTCGCTTTATCTCTTCCTACCTATGTCAACTTTCATAAAGGATAATTGTCTAGATTTTCAAAAAAGATTGCATTGCATTAAAAATAATGAAAAGAATACGGACATATGGATAAAATAAAAGTCTTAAATATATGGCATGCACTCTCTAACACATTCAAGGCATTGCACCCTTGGATGTTGTGCAACGGTTACTCCCTTTGGTGTGACTAATGTTGGTCACCTCGTGATGTGGGTTGGATGAGTCATTTAGTTTTCCTTGAGTTAATTTATGATTTGTGTGATATGTCATTAAGATTAATGTCTTTTTGAGATTTCTTTACTCTTGGGATGACCACTGAGTTCTTCTTTCTTTCATTTTGCCCTTGTGGTGGCACTTGTCACACTTAAATTTCTTGATTGATTTTGCTGGCAACTTTTCTTCTCTTTTAATTTAATGAATTGATTTGAGGGTATTTCCTTTGACCTCTTTTGTTGTCTATGGTGGTCATTTTGAGTGTCAGTGTATTGTGGGCCCATATCTTGAGTCAAGTGTTGTCTCTATCATGTTCATTTTGAACCTTTGATAGTGTGTTGGAGGGAGGACACCGCAGAAAAGTGCACTAGACTAATCAAACAATTAGATAATGTTGATATTAGTTGAGTAAATGAAAGACGTTAATAAGATGAAATATATTGGTAACTTTCTGGATTTTATAGTAGATAGAAGTGCCTTGGAATTGTGAAGTACTAAATTTATGGAATTGTTAAATAAAAAGCAGTTGTTGATTTCTTACCTTCAAAATCTTTTGTGTACAAATAATGGATTAAGGATGCCCTTGAATGATTTGATTGGATAAGGATTGCATCTAAAGTCTGTACAAAGAGTAGTGCAATGGAAGCATGGTGGAAATTAGGACATTTGAATACCTTGAATTTTGTTCTTTTAAATAAATGGGTTATATATGCTTGGTTATCGTGTGATGTCTTGAATATATTTAACCTAAGGAAGCTTATTTCTGAGAAATTTTCCCTCATTTAGGATTATGACATGATTTATTCAATAATATAATATGTGCATATGTTTAATATATTGTATAAAATGTATATATCTTTCTCTATTTGCATGCAACTAGATGTCGAAGGAGTGTTACTATGAATATTGGTGTGAAATATAGTGATTTCTGCTTATTGATGCTTAACTCAGTGACTAAAATTATAGTTTTGTATTGCAAGTGTGGTTAAAATGAAGTTCCCTTGTAAATATTTTAACAATTTAGTGTACATATCGTAATTAATAGGAGTCGGTGCTTCATTGACCTCTTGTGTAAACTGTTTATTTTGAATAATTGAAGCATAAGGAGGAAATTTAGTTGTCATTATCTTTCTTGAGTTAGAAAATATTATAATATGTTTACGTTAAAAGGAAGCTTTTGATTTATGTGTGCTAGTTGTCACCCTAACTCTTACAACTTCCAGGAGTAAGTCGAGTCTAAGGGGGGGAGGATGTAGTGTCCACCCTTGACTTGACTTGTTTTGATTGGAGTTGAATTTTATTCCATGCGTGATAGATTTATCTTGACTATTTATGATGATTTAGATGATGGTTATTCATGTGTTTTAGTTACGCATTGGGATAATAGACATTATTGGGCATAAGCTATTTTGGATGATTTATATGATGTTGGTACTATCATTATTGATTGTGTGATTTGATAGACACTATATACTTACTATGTGATAGATTATTGAAAGATTATATTGATCATGTGATTGGATGAGCATAAGTGTGGAAGGATCATATACGTGTTCATATGCTTGATGGATTTTACATGCCTTACTATACTCATGAATTATACTAATCATGCACTTGATGATGTTTTGATGTACTGACCATATTTAATGATTATCTATGATGAGTTGATATTATGGTGTGTTTGATTGTTGTATGACTATCTTCGAGATAGAGACGATGTCACATCACTCATTGCGAGTAGGATGTGTCGTTGCGATTCTCTAACCCATGTCTGTTATACTATATATATATATATATATATATATATATATATATCTGTGTGTGTGTGTATGTGCATATGTCGTATCATTGCTTTGTGGATGCAGGATTTGCAAGTACTAGACACCGACTCCACCTGGCTCTACAGGTTTGAGTATGTCTTTAAATCCCAATGGCATGTGGTTCGGAGTTGACACAAGTTCCCCTCACATACTCTAGGTCTAAGTTGTTCATTGTAAATCATCAACGTCTTGGCGTAATTCACCATGTCAGTTAGTAAGCTTGGTTTCTTCTATGTTGGGAGTATGTTAGTATTGGTTGGTTAATTCTATTGTGTTGAGACTGATTATTTGATTATTGATGCGAGATTAAATAGTTAATAATGTTTATTTTAATTATTTTGATTAATAGCAGTTCGATTATTTGAATATCTAATGTTTTTATTTAATTTATCGGATTCTTGCCTTTTTGGGTATTTAATTACTTGATATTTAAATGTTTATTTATTTTAATGATGAATTGATATTTATTGTTTAGCCTATGTTGTGATTTTATATTTATTTGATATTTGTGATTTGACTTTTATTGGTATTTAAATGTTTGTTTGTTTATTTATTTCATCGTCTATGTTTTAATATTTATTTGGAATTTAATGTTTATTTGGTTCTTTAATTCATTTATGAGCCTTTGGTTTATTTAATTTAATTCTCCAATTTGATTTATTTAATTGTCGCTCATGTTCTATTTATTAGTTTGACTTTTATGTTTAGTGGGATGTATAAATACACTTTAAAATAAAATTACAAAATATTTCCGCCTAATTGTAAAAACATGATTTATATTTATCTTACCTACCCTCTTCTCTCATTGGTTCGAAAGGGAGGTAAAACTATATTATATGGTGGGGTTGGTAAAATATATTATAGAATCGAATATTTTGATTGGTCCATGTAGAGGCTAGGGTTTTAGTTATTGTTTGGCTTTTTATTTTCATTCCCGTGATGTGTTTCGAGTTGGCTTCTTCTTTGTAATAAATTTCTCTAAAAGATTTTCCTTTGGTTTTGGCTTGGATTGTTGTTGGAGCTTGTTGATTTGGCTTTTGGATTAGGGAGCTCTTCTTCAGTTTCTTCCCTTTTTGTATTTTGTTTTACAGCTTCCCGTATGCACCATGTCTACAGATTGTATGTGTGAGCTTGGGGAAAATAAATTTATAGTTTGTATGGTTTGGGAGGAAATATGTAAATGCATAAATTTATTACAAAGTTTTACTCTATAGTTTGTGGGAAAAAAATTATATTTTTGGGTGGTCTGTGAATGTCGTTCACGGCTCTAAGAATGCTCATTTTATGTGCTCTCTCTTCCTTGATTCAATTTGTTTTGTTTGAGGGTGAATTTTTATCCTCATTTTGAGTATGAAGATTTGGTGTGTGCATTCTAGGATTGTTGAGAGTCTGTATCTGAGTATTATGTCGTGAAAGTAGTTTTGATTAAATCTTGGTTTACAAATGTTTATTATTTATTCTGGTTGTGCCCATTTACTCTATTGTTTTGGGCGACTCTATGTATATATTATTCGAAGCTTTATGTTTAAAGTTTAATTTTTAATCTTTGTTGAAAGTTCTGTGTTTTCCGTATATATTTATATAAAAGCACTTATTTTGTATATGCGCCATCCTTCGTTGTATTTGCATTGTCCTTTAGTGTATTTGTGTTGTCTTTTGTTGCATTTGCATTGTCCTTCGGTGTATTCACGTTGTCCTTTGTGTAAAAGTGTTGTCGTTTGTTGCATTTGTGTTGTCCTTTGGTGTATTCGTGTTGTCCTTTGTGTAAAAGTTATGTCTTTAACTACGTATGCGCTAAACTGTAATATAAGCGCTGAACTGTAATATAAATGCACTAAACTATAATGTGAAAGCGTTGTACTGCGTGGTGTATGCGTTGTTCTGTCCTATAAGGGTATTTTGATCGGTTTTGCTTTATCTGTCTTTCTTTTTGAATATGATCTTGTATGAGAGGCTTATTGGATAGTCTGTAAATGTTTTCCAGTATTGGCATTTATCTGACTTGAGAGTTTTATGTAATTTTTGCATCTTGGTAAGTGGGTACGCCTTATTTATGTGTTCTTGAGATTTCTCGTTTCATGTTGATGAGCCATGATTGTGAGGGTTGTTATATTGATTTTGGACCAACAAGTTGATGCGCCTTGCTGCTATCTTTTATTCCATGTTGATGAATATTTTATTGCCTTATTATGGCTTGATGATTATTCTTAGTATGAGGCTCAAGGTTGCTTACTTGTCAATATGGCTTTTGGATGTTCAAGCTTATATGCATGTTATGGTTGCATAATGATGATTTTGGTTTTCAGATTTGTATTTGATTTAGATCCTCCTACTTTTCTATTGTTGTTTTGGGAGTATGATATGTGGAGTGGGCTTTCATGTGATGACCAGAGTCATGAGAGATAGGCGGTTAAGTTGATAAACCTTCCATCTAGACTGCTAGGGCACATGGGGGTTTTCTTATTGATAAGAAAGTGATAACTTAAATAATAAATTAGATGGGTTGGCTAGCTAGTACTCACCTAACAAGATAATAAATTGATTTGTGCCTCATGATTTGAGCCTAGGGAGGATGTTTTAGGATAAGCATGAGAAGGCTGTGAAGACGGTAAGTCAAATCTCCCTTGATTCTCTCATGGGTATAAATGACTCCACATGTCTATTGGGGTTATGCCTTGAAGAGTTGTGTTTGCAATATTATGGGGAGGATAGCATGTGATGACACTCCACTCCTACATCTGTCCTTGCTTGAGATGTATTGATGCCTTGTTTATTTGTGCGTCTCTGCGAGTTTCTATTTGTGCTTTCTTGTGATTGGTTCTTGCTGGAGTGTCCTTTTATTTTTTAGTCTCTTTGGTTTTAAGTGTCAGCCTAGATGTAGAGTGTGTGTTGTGACCTTGTGTCATCTCCTAGCACAAGGGGTGGTTCCTTTGGTTCCACATGGTCAGGTGGTTGGAGCTTTTAAACCATTGGGATATTCCTATCTTTGGATTCTTCTTGCGTGGATGAGGATGCTTCTTCAAATAGTTCATGGATAATAATTGCAGCAAGAATGTAAATGATGACGTGATTTTTGTAATGAAATTATCATGGAATGGTTGTAAAAGAAATCATACTCTTGAGGAATGGTTATGTTTTTCTAGTTATAGTGGTAGCTTTTGGTTATAGTATAGGATTGTAATGATGGACCTTGAGTT
This sequence comes from Cryptomeria japonica, assembly GCF_030272615.1. NCBI lineage: Eukaryota > Viridiplantae > Streptophyta > Pinopsida > Cupressales > Cupressaceae > Cryptomeria > Cryptomeria japonica. Next base: position 546,295,236 of record NC_081405.1, read on the forward strand.
GTATTGTAACACATTTATATATTAAATGAAATGGATGCATGAGATGTGAATTAAGTTTAATGGTTTGGAATAAAATGATGCAATTTGTATTCATGATGAGTCATGTTAAAAGGAAAATTGTGCAAATGTTATGACAATGGTAATAGTCTAGAAATGATGTCTTTAACTAATGCTTTAAGTAGAAGAAATGCTATACCTTAGTAGGATGTATGAGTATGAGTAATAATGGAAGATATCTTAGGACATGTTCATGATTTGTGGTGGAAGAATTTGAACTCATGGTATCATACCTTGTAGTCAGTGACCTAAGGGTAGGGTTGAAATCTTATAATGCTTGACATGTAATTGAATGTTTCTTATGAAAATATTGTATATTCTTAATGAATGAATTGCTAATCTTATTAATGGAAATTACTAGTAAGTGTATGGGTAGACGGTAGAATGAATGCTTGTCTATCAAAGGATTAGATTATATTATATGTTATGGTTTAAGATTATAACTCCAAATGATGGATGCTATTAGTTGTTATGGATTTAGGATATTGCATCTTACATTGCGTTGAGTTGAATTCATGCAGTTACCTCATTTGTAATTTTATGTTATTGGAATGGAATAAATTAGGTTGTAGGTTAAATGATTATGTGGAAGTTAATTTCAAATGGAAAATGTATACTAATTTTAATGTAAGGGTTAATCTTGGTATGTGAATGGTGATCATAATAATCGAAGGTTGGTTAATGGTAATAGGAACATTTAGTCTTGGTGTATAAAACAAACCTAAGGAAAAGAGAAAGAAATAGCTATGCATTGAAAGATAGAATCTCATATTAAATGAATGGTTAGGTAGGTTGCATATCATGAGTGTTAGGTATTGCTATGTTGCACCTATGCTTGTATAATGATTAAGATTATTAAGTATTGATCTGGAAGAAAGTAAATGTTCATTGCTTATGTAGGTAGATTAAGTAATGGTGTTGAGATACCCTAGGGAGTTAGTAGTAATGATTTATTATATTCCGCTTGCGTAATTGATTAATAGTTGAGTGAATTATTCTATGTTCGTAACACTTAAATGTTGATGAGTGCTCGTTGCATTGCTTAAGGGATGTTATGTGTTGTATTGATAAATAAGAAAAAAAAAATTATTAGTGTGTATTTAGCTATATTTCTCTAGGGTATTTTGGCGGGCATTACATGACCCAAACAGAGGCCATACGATTGAGCTCAGTAGAGTGGTCGAAACCAGGCTTCCATTTGGAGAGAGTTAAAATACGTTTCCCATAGGTCCAAGAGCCTGATAGGACAAAGATCAGGTCTTCCTCAAAAGTAAACTTGAAAAGGAAGAGACCTCCTGACATAGTCGAGATATCCACACTTCCCTTTAACTTCCACCTTGCAGCAACCCAACGTCTAAACATGTCAATAGACGGTCTGAAGGAGAAGAATCGTCCAATGATCGCCAGATGCAGGGATGAAGCAATTTTATCCATGAGATTATTAGGTAGTTTAATCTCCGTCCCCTCAGTTTGGATAAAGTTAGCCAAGGCTATCTCCAGAGTCTTATTTGAAGAGCCAACAAGGGCAGTTTTCTAGTTGGATTTAGACTCATTTTTGTCCACTTTTTCATATTTGGATCTTTTTGACCAGATTCCGTTAGTACCGAAGGGGATGAACCACCAAAAACTTCGTTCTTGTCAAAATTTTCCGAAGTACCCGCAGGTCGTGGGATCCCAGAGGCAGACATCAGGGCCTCATGAGGAACATGTGATCCGACAACAATATTGGGAGGGGGCTCAGGTTGCAGGGAGGAAGGATCCCCCCCCAGGGCAGCGGACATGTGAGGATTTGAATTCAAACATAGGTAGAGCGGGAAAGTTGCAAAGCTATTAATTTATATTTTACTTGGGTTTGAAGATTTTTTGTAGGTTGGATTCCTATAATTATTCGCATTTAATCAATTTTTCCATTTCATTTTGTTCTTGTGAAATGAATTTATGTTTTTGATTAATTAAAAACAGGTTTTAAGGGACCCGAAACCCAGATACATAAGAATTTATGTTAGTAGTAGTTAAATTTTATAGTTTTCTAACCTCTCAATATATTTAATATTGTTGAGTGGGAAAAAGAAATATATAATTTAATTGAAAAATTGAATGAATATTATCCAAATTATATATTTTATATGGTTTCCTATATTTGTCTTAATTGAAATAATTAAATCATACAAACCATCAATTAGTAAGAAAGTGCATTAGGAATTAGTAATATTCACTCGATGACTTTCGTCATTTTATTTAAAATAACATATTATAAAAAAAAATGGCTATCAAATTAAAAAGTTTTATTTGAGAACGAAAACGGTAATTGAGGATTGAAAAAAACTAATTTAGGGATGCATTCTATAATTGCCACATGGCATTTCATTTCATATGAATGAATTGGTGCATTGTTAAATTGAGTGAAATTACTTTACAATCCCGGATTTGTATTATTTTTAAGATTTTTGAAATTTTTAGTTTTTGAATAATGTTTGAGTGTCTTGCAAAATAAAAATTTAAACTTCACATTGTTATTTGTATTTTGTAGATATAAAATTCTGTTATGAAAATGTTATGGGAAATCATATGGGCCTATGTGTAGCATGTTTAATAATGTGATAGAAACATGATAAAAAAAAGCCTAATTTCATATTCTTGTAGAATGAACATACAAATTAGTGTAGATATAATGTATGATATTCATAATTGATGTGATAGTTCAATAATGTAATAGAAGATTAAAAAGTTCATCTTATGTTTTGGTCATATTCCTAAGTTACTTCCCATTTCTATTGCATGTGTACATCCATCTGTTCAAGTGAATAGATATTTATGGTTTTAGAGATTTAATGGTGTCTTTATGTATGCTCTACTTGACCTATCCTTGAATTTGGGTGGTGCTTTGAGACACTTATGATACTTTTGGCGGTGGGAGTCATGCCTAGAGTTAGAATGACTAGTTTAGATTGAATTGGGCGTGCTATTGCATTTCCCTATCACTCTAGCCCTCTCAATACATGATCCTTAGATCTACATGTTGATCCAAATCCTAGGAGATCTACACTCTTGGTTGGTGTGAGTTTTGAGATATTGAAAAAGTAGGAAATTATGTTAAACTCCAAAAAATTATTTGGTTATCTCTTTGTTCACAATTTATTGGAGAACAGAGTGTAATGCCATTGTACCATTAGAAATGTCCATGTTTTTGTATGGGAAAATTTAGTTTTTATGAATTCTTAATTTGAAAAGAATTGAATTAGATTATTAAAGTGCAAGTGCAATTGTCAAAGTAAGAAAATCCCAACCTAAAAGCTCAATGATAGATTGACTCTCCATTCCTTTAGATAGCTAGCACTTGACAACACATATTTTCGAGTGTTTGGATGACTAATTTTGTTGAAGATTGCTCATTTTGTTTGGTGTATCTTATACTAGGCTCTTCTTATTGGTTCTAGTTTGATTCACTTGAGAATCTTCAACAACCTATGTTTCTCTTTTTGTGGGTGTTTAGAAATGCTCAAATAGCTTTTTTAGTTTTTGCCCTAGAGCTCAAGTAATTTGAAATTAGATCCATGTCTTTTTCAATCTTTTTAGAATTGAGCCATTGTCTTAGTATATCTCAAGAGATTCACCCAAATATGACATGCTTTTAGAGTGAAAATCTTATTTAGCATTCGAAAGATAGAAATTTCACTCTCTTTTGTAGATGTATTATTAATAGTGATTTCTCTATGTATTTTAAATGTATAGTATGTTCCAATATGTCACTATATATACAAGTGCAAGCTAATAGAGTTTCTCTTAAAGCAACCCACCTCTAGGTGCTTCTTGATCATTAGGGAATGCATCTTGTACAGTCACCAAAGTGCCACGACCTCCCATCCTACCAATAAGAGCCAATCCCCTCTACAAGGGCATTGACATGGTCAAATCTCACAGTACTCAACATAGATCCCATGGTCATGGTGTTCATTGTTGCCCCTAATGATCCCACCAACTTTTACTTCTCCCCATCACCACAATAAAGGAGTTCATAGATGGCTAAATGCTAACAAATTTTCTCGTCTCATACTAGTTATTTCTTCATCTAGGGTTGCTATTCAATTACTTGAGGATTTGAAATATATGAGAATCAAGCTCGTGATGGTGCTCTTATTGGCTAGGTACCAATTCCAAATGCTACAGATAACCTCAATGTGTGAAAACCAAATGACCCTCATTTGCTTCTTACCACATTTTATGACTAGCAATTTTTTCTTCTCATTCAATATTTAATACTAAAAAATTCTGCGTAATTAAACTCTAAGATACTATCATCTCCAAAATTTTAATAAAAAATAACTTTTATAATTAATATAAATACCTATTTCATTATACATTTATGATTGCGTTTGTGGGACCCACGACCTGCCCACACCCTCTGCCCCTCTTTGAATTTCGGGCAGCTTTTTATTAATTGAGTGCGGGGTATGTAATACCAGCGCGGGCCCACGTCTCATTTTGTAACAGGAAAGAGCCGATTAAGTCTGGAAGAACTTTAATTTGCCGCTCATTCAAAGGGGCCCTTTTTTTTAACAATGTAAAGTGCAAATCATCACATGTGCGGAAACATTCCATTAAGCTTTACTATAGTGGAGATCATTACCAAAATTATGGAGATAAATAGCACTTGGATTTCTACAATTTGTTTATTAGGTCAAACAATTTGATTGATGGTCTTGAGTGTTTTTGGATTCCACTGTGTATGATTATGTCTGCGCGATGAAAATTTGGTACATATTAAATTTGAGTATTTTTGGATTCCACTGTGTATGATTATGATTATGTCTGTGCGATGAAAATTTGGTACATATTAAATTTGAAAAGTATTGTGAATTGTGAAAAATTATGGTTAGATTGTTTGATATTAAAATTTATTATGGAATGAGTAAGGTGGAGGTTTATATCAAGAGCACTTCGAGTGCTTACAATTTGTTTGTAAAGTCAAAGCAATTTGATGGTTTCGATTGTTTTTGGATTCATTCGTGTACACTTTTGTTTAAATGATGAAAATTTGGCGCATATTAAATTGAAAAGCACTTGAAATCATTGTATGGATTGTGAAAAACTCAAGTTTCAATAGTTTGATATAAAAACTATTACGCAACATGTAAGGTGGAGATTTATACCGAAAGCAATTAGAGTGCTAATAGTTAGTTTATGAAGTCAAAGCAATTGATGGTTTCAAGTGTGTTTGAATTCAATTCGATATGATTACGTATGCACGATGATAAATTAGTACAAATTAAATTGAAAGGCACTTGAAATTATTGCTATGGATCATGGAAAACTCATGCTTATATAGTTTGATATGGAATCTATTACTCAATGTATATATAACGTGAAGATTTATACCAAGAATTCTTAGAGTGCTATCAATTTGTTTATAAAGTTAAAGTAATGTGATGGTTTTGAGTGCTTTTGGATTTGATTGCGTATGATTCTGTTTGCATGATGAAAAGATTGTACACAATTGAATTGAAAAGCACTTGGAATCATTATCATGGACCATTGAAAAATCATATTTAAATAGTTTAAAGTATTAAATCTAGAAGCACTCTTAAACAAATAGTTAATAGCTTCAACTTATGAGCTTATTAGTTGTAAGGTAATATGTGGAGGAAGGGGCCACTTTAGGTAAATCTTACTAGTTCCATGATGGATATTATAATAATAAACAATAAGTAATTGGACTCAAAAAATGATCGCATTCCATTATTTTTTATGTTTTACAAAAAATTAACAACCAATAAAATTATCTTCTAGTGTCTATATATTTTTAATAAATACTTATGTGATATTTGATTGGTTCGCATGTCTTTTGTAGAGCTATTTTATATTTAGGGTTGGGTGAGGGGAGGGGGTGGTTGATGAATTGTGAATGAGGGGGGGCATTCACATACAAATTAATTACAACAATAAGGTATATTCATACTTTCTCATGTATGATAATCCTTATCAAAAAATTTCCTTAAGGAGTGATTCTATCATTGTATACTTTATATGATATACAAAATAAGCTAGCATCCATTTAGAATAAAGTCATTAGATCGATAAATAGAGACTAAATATCCAAAAGTCCAAGATCACCTATCTACCATTGTTGTTTGCAACTAGTGTGTTCACCATTCCATTTCACTAACTAAACCTACCCTAAGACAAAAGTCTTCTCCATTTCTATTGGTACCAAGATACCTATGACTCCTTTAAAAAAACTGAGAGCATTACTAGCCTTTCTCCTTTAAATATCTTCCTTTATAGCATCTCTTGTTGTGAGGAGGGAATACATGCACCCATCACCACATGATCCATGACAAGAATAAATTATCCTAAGGTGGAAAGCCTTTGCCATGTAATGCATTATTAAAAATTAAGCCTAACCCTCCTAGAAATTTATCCTTGATTTGAGCTTCAATTATCCTTTGATTGATCTCTTTTCCACCCCTAGATCTAGAAGAAAATAAATAAACTTCATTCCAATGTTGGTGTTTACAAGTTATATCTATGATTATTAAACAATAATTTTTATTTAAAACCTATTAGATGTCAAAGATAATGATGCCTACTTTCACCTTAAAAATCCTCTTCATTCATGTAGTGTCATGTTTGATGAAGTTCATTTGTCACTTCTTCATTATTGAGCAAACACACATACATTATATTTTATGGATAGTGAGGGAGATTAACTAATATGATGTACCAAATGGAAGTGATGACCTTCCTCTCATCCAATATTTATTTTAATTCTTTCAATCATGTCATCTTATAATTGACAAGGATCTCCAAGTACTCCCTCATTGCATTGCATTGTTCTAACACCTTACCTTATGCCTAGAGGTCACCCTCCATCAAAAGTTATGACTTGTTTAACTTGGTGTCCATCCCATGAATCAATATCATATTTTCATGATGAGATGATCAACTATCAATTTTCTTAGTGGATTTAAATCACATCATGGATCAAATATGGATTCAAACTATTCAAATGTGCATTCTTTATTGTGTATGGTTATCTGCTCTTTGTGGTGAATTGCATGATTGGCAATGAAGTTTCTTTATTTATTTGCTTCTCCATGGGCATGCTAAGTCACAAAAGAAGTTAGAGAATCTAAAAAATTGGTCATACCACTTGCATGTGATGTTAGCCATTTTTTTATTTTGGGGACCCTCTTCTCTTAACAACATTTGTAATCACCATCAGATTCCCTTGAATTAATAGTTATATGATTTCATGTATCTTTCATATGTGTAGGACATGAAATAGGGTTTGCATATTGGATAAACTTTATGGTTAGGCATCTCAACTCATCAATTTTTTTTAAAAAATTCCATCCCATTGCAAGGTTCCATTTTATCCCTATGCATGGATTGAGTGAAGAATTGACTCTAACAACCCCATGAATAGGGCATGTTGGGTAGGGGGTTTCAATCCTTTCCATAGTTGCAAGAATCATTTTCTTAGGAGGAAAACCTTGTATCTTACCCTCTTGACTTTGTATTCATTATAAACAAACTTCTTTAACTATTATGTCTAGCTTCAACATGAATATCTCCTCTTCCAATTATCTACCTAAAAAATGTGCACATTTCTCTCTTCCATACTTTCTAGAAAAGTAAAGATGATCTCACCATCCATAAATAAGAAAACACTAAATTATTTTGATGTTCATCCATGATCTTTGAATTACACTAGAAGATATTTGGGTAGGGAGCTTATCTAGCCTAGTCTTGCACATAACTATTGCTAACATTTAGTTGTGAAATGATAAGTGATGGATAGGTGATTGAATACTTATTTCACCTTTCCACACAAAATACATTTTTGAAGGACTTGTAAAACCAAGTTAATTTTTTTTATTAACTGTTATTATTTTCTTTTGGATATTAGTTGTCTAGGAAAAGGCTCTAGCTTTGGGAAGACATTACTTGTGCTAGTAGAGACGTGTTGGTCAATCTCTCTCTTGATGGGGTGACTTTAGCTTTGTGTCATCCTAAATTTGTAATATAGTTCCCTAACTTCAAAAAACTCCAATTAAGCATATCTTGAGCCTCCTTTATGAAAACCTTTTAGTTTAGCAACTCCTTTCTTAGGATGGATGTCTAATTCTGTAAAATTCCTCTAGAGACCCCCAAAAAAATTCCATCACCATTCATTAATGCCCCAAGTTAACAAAAATAATGTAATCCCTTACTTTTTGGGCCCCATGCTTTAATGGATAACAAATTTTGTTTTTCCAACTTCCTCTCTACAAGATTTAGGTAACCACTACAAAACTTTAAAATTTTTTTTGCCTTGTATGCATCCATGATTTCCTATGTGAGGTGATGTGTAATGATATCTCTATATGATAATAGGAAATTCTAAGGTTGGGCACCCTTTGGGAGATTCAAAACTATTAAAATGTTCTGGGATCACTAGTATCCACATGTTTATTTTGAAGGATTTTACTCATTTATGGTTGGGTCTAGTAACATTACCCAAGTTAGTTTTGCCTCTAATTCTTTGTTTAGTAGAAAAGTGTTTCTCATGAATACACAAAATATTTCCTTTGGGGAGCATTTGAGGACCATACTCTATCCCAACCAACAAAGTGGATTCTTCTTACTTCAAGTTACCTTGCTAGAGGAATGGTTTTATTAACTTCCAATGCATTACCAATCTTCGAGGGAATATTGTAGCAAGACATTAAATAGATTCGAATCGTAGAAATTACTTAACTATGTTCTCTCAGCAAAAGAAAACCATGTACCTTTCCATGATGTCATTTTTTGTTGCACTTATGAATTAGATCTTCCTAGTGACCTACTTTGCTTGATACTGCGAATAATGAGACTTCGAAATATTTACTTAGAGCCAATTACATTGGACATATATCTAGATATTTATGTTTGTAGGATTTTTCTTGTATTGAAAAAGTATTTTATTTCTCTATAATTATATTCTAGCTTAAGGATTTTGTATACTTCTTTAAGTTGTTTTCCATTTGTTGAGCTTCTATCATGCTTCCTTTCCCAAAATTTATAGTGTAATCTACAAATTATTGGATAGAGATAAAAGTTGCTAACTTTTCAACTAGGTGTCATCCCACAACCCTCTATTAGTCACAACTTGGATTGATTTTCCTAGAGCATCTACAAAGATAATGAATAGGAATAGGGAGTTTGGGTTTCCCTATTTAAGACCTCTATAGGAACTGAAGAAACCAAATGATTTACAATTTATTCTTTGGGATAAGAGAAATGAAAGTAATATTAAGTCTTAGAACATTGTTTTGTGCCTTCTTGATTCCTTTGCCACCTCCAAATTATTTTTCCCAATGAAATCCCAATATTTATGAAAAAAATAATGGGAGAGCCATCTAGTCTTAGAGCTTTGTCTAGGTGTAAATGAAATACCGCCAATTCGATTTCCTCTTTTGATAAAGGGGCAATCAATATTTTTTGTTCCTTTGATACTAGTGTAGGATTTTGGTCCAATAACTCTCAATGATTCCTTAAATATGTATCTTCCCAATTGTTGAGGGGTTCTTTGAAAAATCTTACCACTTCTATGTTGATATCCGTTGGGTCTTCCCAAATATTGTCATCTTCAGACTTTATCAGATATTCTATTAATACTTTGTTTTGGCTCTTGTGATATTGCAGAGGAGTTATGTGTTCTTATGCCAATATTTTAATGAACATTCCTGAGATTATTTTTATCAAAAAATTTCCTTCTTTGCTAAAAGCTCAACATCTTGTGCCATTGGTAACTTCTCTTTACAGTGTAAATTTGTACCCATTCCTTTCGTAATAAAATCTTCACTTAGGTCTACCATATTTACATCTAACTTTTCCTTTTTATTTAAAATATTTTCAAACTACTTGTTTCAATGTTTGAAATTTATTTTAATTATATTTAATTTCTTAATTCCAAACTATTTCTCATTTCATTTTTGAAATTTATTTTGATTATATTTAATTTCTTAATTATTTTGATTATATTTAATTTCTTAATTATTTGTATTATATTTCATTCTTATTGTTAAAGGGGGTCCTTCCACCATTTCTCTAGTAAACTCACAAGTTTCTCATCATAAAACCACATTTATTTGAATTTGAATTGACATCTATTGAGATATTGATCTTCCAACATTTGAATTTGAATAAGATAGTGATGTGATCCTAAGATAAGAAGGATGAATCATTTAGTTTGAAATTGCAAACATAGCCAATTTCTACTCCACAAAATCCTGACTAGCCTTTTGCTAGAATCATTGCTAGAAATTTTAGCTAACTTTTAGAGGCTTCATCTTCTGATCTTCAAACCTTATTTGCTTTATCTGACTTATAATTCTTTCTTCCAAGATAGCCATCTCTTACTCTCCTTATTGATCATCCTTCAAGTCTTCTTCTAGATCCATTACAGCCTATGGTGTCATGCTTTTGTCTTGGTGAATCATGGGATGATGCCAAACTCTTCTAGGGCACACTCAAAATTTTATTTATTTTCCTCTTTTGGAGACAAGTTCGCTTGGGCTGAGAGACTTGTTTTCCATGGGAGGCTTCACACCTCCATTATCCTCTAGTCTTTTTTCTTGCACTCTTTTTAGTTTACCTTTTAAAAATCCTCTTTCAAAATGATTACATGCTTGCAATCCTTGATGACTTAATTTATTATATCTTTTGCACTTCCTTTGTGATCCTTTTCATCCATGAGCTTGAGGCTGATTTTAGCTTGATTGTCCCAAGCGTGGGACATGAAAGATCTAACTTGCATGCAGAGTGATTTCCATTTGGTTTATTCCCTACCGGAAAAACTTATGCTTTTGATAACATCTTTGAAGGAATGTTATTGCCTCTGTAACTGCCTCTGGCAAGAGCTCTGCTTTGTTATACCTCTAGTATCATGGTTCTATGTAATTTTTTTTTTTTTGTTATTCATTTAAGGGAGATGATCTAGTAGTTGAGACTTGAGAAGTTTTAATAATATTTATTAGTTTAATGTTTAATATTTTTAGTAGTATAGTATTAGTAATTGTGATTTTAAAATTGTTAATGTTGATCACGAGTATTAAAAATTGAATGAAATGCATTCTTCAGATCTAATGCAACAAATATTGTGAATAGACCATGCTCACAAATATTTTAAAAACATAGATAATGATGAGTAGCAAATAAATGAACAAATTTAATTCTCTCAATTACATTTAATGTAATAGGTAGTCAAATGTGAAAATATAGTGTAGGATAGGAATGAGGAGAAGTATTCAACACAAGCAAATAAATTAGAAGTGCAAATACTCATATTCCATTTAGTTATTGAGGGAAATGAATGAGTTAATAAAGTAGTTGTAGAGAAGTGATGACAATCTTAGAACTTCATTAAAAATTACAAGTAATATTGATATTGTAGTTTTTTTAGATTAGTTATATATTCTCTACTTCTATCATTATGACTAAATTTGTCCCTTCACCAAGAGTCAACTCTTTGTTTTTTCCTTCTTTAAAGTTTTAGAAAGATTTGGAGAGAGTAACAACCATTGTCTAGAGTTTTGAAGGTGTGTTTTTCTTCCTTGTCACAAAATGAAAGATTTTATTGATATATAAAAATGTTGTAATAGACTCGTATATTTTTAGAGCTTGAAAATTTGTTGTTTGTTTCTTTTTATTAGTATGAGTTTCATGTTCATTGTGATTTTGTAGAGGTGGAAAATAATAAGTTTGCTTCCATTTGAAACTCTTGAATTATTTTTTATTTAAAAAAGCAACAAAACAAGGGTGCTAACCCTTTATAAAGATGAGTTAAAAAGACTGAAAACAAGTGGTCAAGAATAAACCTCTAATAGTAAAGGCCAAACAACCCATTTACATCACACTAGTAGATTATCTAGTAACCCACCTCAAGGTTGGATAGAAGTTTCATCCACAACTCGAGGAAGAGTTTGTGAAGAAGAGAAATAATGATCTTTCCTCTATCAATGAAGGACAGTCCATGCAACACTACCATTTGGAATACCAACACAAGGGGAAGCAAGAGGAATCCCCTTAGTGGGGTTGCCAACACTAGGAGTAGGATGTTGGCCAAGTGACGAATCCACCACCGAAGGTTGGAGAAGAATGGGAGCAAAAGGTAGAGAAGGGTCCACAAGTCTAGATGGGAGCACACTAGTAGCACAACGCGGAGGAGGATGCACAGGCACTAAGGAGGTCACACCAATAGCAAGAGGTACAACATCATCCTATGAAGAATCATCACCATCCTATGAGGAGTCATCGAAGGAAAAATCAAAAGCCAAGACAGTCAAGTGATCATCATGAGTGTCCTTCCACCAAGTGGCAATGCCTTTGTGGCACAAGAGAGAACAATTTGTGGCCAAGTGACTAGTGGAGAAGCAACGACAACAACAGAAGGGGAGGTCATCATAATCTAGCAATTGAGTCCATGACATATCCACAACCATGAGAACCACATCCCCAAATAGAGTTTTGGAGATGTCAATATCAATTAGAATGCGTGTGAATGTAAAAAAATCGATGGAGGAAGTGATATCATCAACCTTCAAGAAGCAACCAATAGACCTCATGTCTATCTATGTCTATTTGAATTGTTGTCGAAGACCTCATGTCTATGTATTTTTAATATAAAGAAGCTAAGAATCTTGTATACTTATTTTTCTTTATATTTGCATGTTATTTTGAAATATCTTTATTTGTTCATAAGAATAAATGGATGCAAAATGGTAAATATTTTTTTTGGTTATTTGAATGCTAGTTAGCATATCATTTTTGTAAAAGACTTGATAGAATTTATTTTGAATTTGTGACTTGAAATTATAAATAATATTACTTTGTAAAATAGATCCGGGTTTGTTTAAAGAATGGTCATATGCAAAATCTATTTAAAGTTTTGTTGCAAGTGTTTCTTTTGTTCATAATTTATTGGTGATTCTATTTCAAAAACAAATAAAAAGATCACCAAATAAATCTAAAATAAAGTTGTTATAGAAACATTGACAAAAATAATATTTAAAATATTTTATATGCTAATAATAAAATATATACTAATTTATTTAATTGTCTCATTAAAAAACATTATCTAAGAATATTATAACTATGTAAGATCCACTTTTACAAACACATGTCATTCTCTTATTTTTATAAAGAATTGTTATAAATATTTTATTTAAGTTGTTTTGAACTCCTTTACCTAATTTAGCTTTCATTCACTCCCATTTCACATCAATGTTAAACATATTTGTCCAAATTTATACGTGACATAATGATGGAATTTTGAAGGCACTGGTAGTTTATATCTAGAGGGAAACAATTTAAATGACACTGCAGTGTAGATAATTAAGGGAACGTTGAGGTAAGAGTTTAGAAGTAAAAATGAAGAATTATTAAATGGTGTATTTGAAAGGGTTTCCAGATATTAAAGTTATTAGATGTATTAAAATATAGTTAATTAATTTATTATTAATTTATTAATAAATGGTTAATTAAAATTTACTTTAATGTATGATTAGAATGATTAATATATTTGATCATTTAATATTAATTTGATGAGATTAAATTTTTATTGTTGAAATGTGATAGAAGTGTTCTTTTATATTTATATTATTGTATTTAAATTAAGTTTGTTATATTAATTTTTTATAAAAATTGAAAATTATATTTATAGAATTACATGTTATGAAGGATAGAGTTACTCAAATCTAATTGAATAGACTAAACTAACCAAGTAGTTAGATAACTTGAAATTAAAAATTTGAAACTATGTTAATGGGAGGAATTTATAAGAAAAGAATCTTGTTAATGATGGGTTATTGTATGCTTGTAGAGTTAATACAATAACAATAATAAATGACATTGCAAAAGAAGAGACAAACATTTAATAGGGAAGTAATTCAACTAGACATGTAAAGCATGGATTCATTATATGGAGAATGTATAATGCATTTACTACCCTACAATATATAATTTAATAAAGACAATCACATGGAGCTATTTAAATTCCACAATGAAGATTAGGGCAAACTATTTGGATAGTTTTTTTGTTTTTCTATTTAGTTATTTTTTATAATATTAATACTATAGACAATGATATTGTTATGTTGTTATAAATAATGCTATTGATGCATTGTTAATATGTTGTTTGTGGCCTATTGACTATTTTGTCAACCTTACAACCTTTTGTTTTATAGGGTTAACACCCTTGTTTTGTTGCTTAATATTATAAAAAGCATAACACTTTAATGTGTATAATATACACATATGGTTTATATTACATGCTTGAGATTTCAATACCATAGTACAATAATATCATGGATAATTATAAATAATATTTATAACACCTTGCTATTAGCATGATATTTATAATGTATTATTTTCCATGTCATGTTAATAATTGTTCTTTCAATATGAATATTAAAAAATGTCAACCAAGTTTTTTTAGTAAATTGATTAAATAAATTGCTAAAGGTTATTTCTTTGAATTTGTATTGTAAATTTTAGAAAAAATGAATTAGTAGACAAATCAATATTTACTGGGCATGTTGATTATTATCAACTATGCAATAGAAAGGACTAGTTGTAAGAAACTTGTTTTAGATGGTAGATTTATTAATGTATAAGGTGTAACTCATCCATGAGGAAATTTGAGGCATTTAAGGAAATTCTAATACTTAATTATTCTTATTCCCAAATATGTGGAAGAGTAGCCCCACCTTTAGAAATTCCATCGAGGCCTTTTTGATTTTATAAATAGGTCTTTATAAATATTCATTTATTCTCCTTTTATATGATTCCTTGCATGCCTTTATTGCTCCCTCAACATTCACTTTAGCTCAATGCCACAATAGCTACATGTCCATACTAGAGTTCATTTTCATACTTCTGGAGGATTATTTCTACAAAAATAAGCACAAGTTCTACCCTAGAAGTCTATTTTGTAACTCAATATCATTAAATATCTCATTCCAAGATCCACATTTTTGTGAGGTAGATTTTATTTGGTTGTGATTAGATTTGTTCCAAACTATTGTTGGCTCTAAATTTCTCTAATTAGAAAATAATTTGCAATCACAATATTTATATAATACCACACATTATTTGTGCTAGGGAGTGTTCTGATTAATCACTTTTAAGGGTGTCTTATTATACATATATTATTTATAAAGTGTCATTTTTTATGGGTCTCTTAATTAAGCTAGCATTTAACCAAATTCTTACTGTTCATTATGGGTTTTGGATGTTTTCTCCATCCTTCTCTTGTTGAATTTCACACATATAGTTACAAGGTTTGGTGAGAAGGGGTCCTTGCACATATTGAGTGGAAAGAACTTGTGCACTATCTCTATGGGTCCATTCCTAAACCTAGTGATTATCAAGAGAAGGAAGATTGGATGTATTACATGAGATGATATCTTAGTTTGATTGACATATCATGTGATCTTTGATGAGATTGACATTTATTGTTATGGTATGCATTATCCTCTGACTATTTATTTCAATAGTTGGGAGGCAAATGAAGATCCCAATGACCTCTAATTCTCAATAGTTGAATGCTTAATGTTGATTGATCTTGCTTGATGTTGCTTGATGTGGATACACAAATTATGAATTGAATGCTTTATGTTTGATGGATTATGAAATGAATTGAAAGGATCCTCTTATATAGGGTTCCCAAGGTAAAATACCAATTAGGCCAACCTCCAACGATCAAATTGTGACATTGAGATCCAAAATCACTTGGTGTGAAGAGTGCACTGACATATTGAAATTAGGTCTTGTTTAGGGGGGCTAGTGCAACCCAATCAACCTTATCCATGGACCAAGGTGACTAAATTGACCTTAACCCATAGAAACAAGGCACAACATCAGGAAATGGATAGTACACTATCTGAGGCCTAAGTTTAGTTCTTTGTGCAAAAGTATGAGATCAGTTTGAGGTAAAACCCCAAAAATAGACCTGGGAGAGAGCTAGAACTGGACTCACTAAAGTAGGAGCACAAGAAGTGGTGTAAATTGTGCAGAGTTACAATTTATGATGCTACACAAACCTAGTAGTCAATCATAAATCTAACCAACTACATGATTTAATAATTAATTAAGAATATCATCAATTTCAATTTAAGTTCACAAACCATCTTATTATCCAAAATTTATCAAAATACCAAAAATACTTAATTTGAGTTTAATATTTGTTACAATATTCATTCCCTCATATTGGAATTCATATTACATATCTTGATATTTTCTTTTATATATAAAATTATAAATTTCTTCATATAATAACATAAAGCTTTGCTCAATTTAGAAGGAAAAATTCTTGAAGTTTCTAAAGTCTCAAGCTCCAAGGTCCCAAAGCCAATCAAGGTAAGGTTACATCCTAGGTAGCCAATGGGGGGTAAGTTTACTTCATAGGTAGCCAATTTAATACTTTGAGTAGATCACCCCACCATGATTAAGAGAGAAAATTATTTGAATCCATAATAATACTTATTAATGTTTATAGAAAAAAACTACATACACACCAACAATTTGGATTATCAAATCACAATATGAAACAATCACAAGTCCATACAAATGGAAAGTTAGGGGGATGAAGACATGATAATGTTGCATTTCATCCTTGTGGATGACATTTTAAGGCTACTCTAATATATGTGTACTATGTAATAAATACATAAAAGTATTGTAATTCTACTAGAACATGCATCTTTTATAGGTAATATCCATGATATTTCAAGGTAGCTACTATATACTCAAATAAATAGGTAAGAAAACATCAAAAGCAACTATCATATGCTCTTGCAACAATATGTAAGCACATCACACTTCATTATATAACTTCATTACATATTTAAATAATATCATATCCATGTCATGGGCATGATTCCATGCACTCTTGCTTCTCACAAAATGATAATTTTGAAATATGTTAAGATAGGTATACCCATGCGACTAGACTCTAAGCAAGGTTTGAAAAAACTTTACAAGATAAATTAACATCCATCCTTCACACAAATAAATTAAAAAAATTGCATAAATATTCAAGCTCTATTAATGGATGTCAAGCACGATTTTATTTCAAAAAAGATAATACAAAGCATAGAAGCAAAGATTGTTTCCACACACCTTCCTATAAACACTTTTTTTGTTATAAATAGGAAAGAAAGATAATTAAATTATAGAAGGTTCCTACCTCTACAAAATCTCAAGAATTTAAATGGTAGTACAATGATGATGCCACAATTATTTTTCCAATGCTTTCTAAAGCTTCTAGAAGATCCCAAATTCCTTTCTAATCCAAGAACTCTACAACCTTAAAAGACATTGCACAAAATCTCAAAACCCTCTTAGCTTTCTTAGTCTCCAAGCTTCTTCTCAATACCTTTCTCATAAATACAATAATAAAATCCAAAAGTGTGAAACTTGTCCAAGGGATCATCATCAGGTGGTTAAAAAATTGGCTTCTCACTATGGAGAGCCAAATTTAAACCCTCAAAGTGACATCTAAGGTGTAACTCTAAGTGGTAACTCTTAGCATTCCCCTGCTTATCTTTTAGTAGTTATTTATAGGTTATTAGATAAAAGCCAATGCTACTAAAGAGCTAAGAATTAGTAGTAATTGTAAGATACATGTTTGAGCTATATTTATAACCCATCATAAAAAAACATATTTCAAAAAAATGTGAATCCTATCCATCCTCAATGAACTAACTATTGACATGTATCCTTTAATGAAAAACATGGCTTCCAAGAGAACTTTTAGGCAACTTGATTTTCTAATAAATAATTATTAAAGACAATACTCTCAAAATATTTCCTTTATACTTGAAATTCACTTCAAATTGACATTCTCAAAATGTTTTTTAAATTAAAACTTCCTTTAAAAATTCAAATTCAAATGAAACTTAATCCAAATTCTCATTCCCATAATATATTCCATATCAAAATATAAGCTTAAATAAAATTAAAATTAAATGGATGACTTAACCTTATCTTATATGCCACATAAGATTCTCTAGAAACTTCTAGAACATATTTTTCACATGTATGTGTGGACCAAAATTAGATTACAGTAAAAGACATGAAATTAGCTTAATTTGAAGCCAATAAAGATACCATTTATGAATGAAAATGTGAAATCACTTTATTTGAACATTGTATCATATAATAATATATAATTTATTACTAATTTAATATAAATGTTTAAGAAATTCACAATTAAAACATTAAACCCATCATACATTATATTTATGGCCTAGTCACATGGGAACCTAAGGCCTCAAAATATTTAGGCATACAACTATATTGATACGTAAAAAATGATTGCAATCATCTATTGAGTAGATCAATATAGAAAGATATATCCATATTATTCTTTCTAAATAACCTCATGTTCGCTTATTTTTTGTTCTTTTACACTCATTGCACACATCAAATATATTAATAACTAATAGCTAAAACAAAAAAATTAAAGCCAAGATCTCACACACCATACTAACCACCTCTTTAGTATCATCTGTAGCGTATTAAATTGTACTCCCTTACAATTTTATCCTTATTTGGGCCCTCACCTTGGCATTTTGTCCGTTGAGGCCTGATTGGAGCCTTAATTCTACTCACACCATGCACCAAACTCAATATTTTCATCATATGCACTTTCTCCCCCAAAATCCTAAGTCCCTAATTGGCTAGGACCAGAGCACCTAGGCTCTAGTCCTCAGGGATGAGAGCACCCACACCTCGGTCCTCCCAATTAGGGCCTATTTTGGGGTCTCATAATTGTAACTTGAAATGGGTGGGAACCTAGATCCCGTGTCGACTCATGTTGAAAAATTAATTTGTTTTTCGACTAGCATGTATAAAAAGAGGTCTAGGTACCCTCTCATTTTGATATACATTTCAATCAATCCAACATCTAAGCAAGCAATCAAGCATTAATATTTCAAATGAGAAAGCAATTAGTCTTCTTTCAAGCATTGGAGTAGAGGTGAAGTCAAGGTTCAAGCATTAGAGATGGCATTCATGTTCTATGTTTTATGAAGACTATTTATATGAAACCCTAATTCCTTATGAAGACAAACAAAATTTCATAAAAAGGTATATCATTAGTGTTTCAAATATTTTCAGCATTTGCCTCAAAAGGAAATCATTTCCATTTTAGTACTTCATTTACATTTCAATTCTATTTCATGGCTAATTCCAAAAATAAGGTTTGACCTAAGGCAAACCCCTATTCCCAACCATTTTCCCTTCTCTACTGTGTGTAGGAATGGGTACAAAGCTGCAATTTTTAGGATCAACATTATTCACAGAGACGACCCTTTGGATGATGAAAAGTTCAGAAGAATAGAGTGATGGGCATTCTTGTCCTGACAATTTAGGTCGAACTTCTAGGAATAGATCAAAACATTCACATATTGCTCATATGCAAGTTTGTAGCTCCATTTGATGACTGTAGCTCACTATTTATGCATAATTGCTTCAATTTACATACATTTACCCTAATTTCACAATTCAACTTAAAAAGAGGGAATCAAATTCTAAGGAGTGAATCTAATCAACATTCTTAGCCCTATCTCTATTGATTTGAGGCTAGGTCTATTGGATCCACCCCTCTTTAATGTAATTGGTCTCTAAGTAAAAATGAGCGATTTTACTACATCCCAGTGATGGAAACCCTAATTTTTCACCACTACATTTTGGTAAACCCGACATCTTACACCTTAATTTCTAATTTATGTTTTTAGATTTGAGTGTTTATGCAATTTCAAATTCAAATTTACAATTACGAGTTTCATTTTCAATTGAATTACATAAATTTAGAGGTTAAATTCACAAAAACCCTATTTTCCCCTTCTAGATCTCATTTTTAATTGAATTACAAAAATTTAGTGGTTGAATTCACAAAAACCCTAATTTTTAATTCTAAAATTTACTTGTGGATGGCATGATTTTTCAAATCTATTTTCAGATCTGATCTTTATGATATGCTATATTATGATCTAGATGCATTTATCTTTCAAATTCACAAATCAAATTGCTTAATTAATCATTTTTACAAACTTTTGCATTGTTTAATCACAATTTTCAAATTTCAACTTCAAATTTCCCTCCTTTGTGCATGAGTTTCACTACCATTAGTCCTACCTAGAATATTTCCATGAGAAGTTGTAGAATTAAGGCTTCCCAAGGTTTGATTTGTTGTGTCGCCTTGCTCATGTTGTTAACACTAATATCATGCCTATCAAAAGTTGTGTCGAAGTCCTTGGTTATACTCAAGATACTAGTCAAGTCAATCATTATATTCCTATGCCTACATCCTTGCCTAGTGTGCCTACATTTACATCTTCTATCATGACTACCACACAAAATGATAATCCTACACATGTTAGTCAAGGGGGCAATCTTGTTAATCAAAATTATTTTATACCTCCTTCTGCAAGTCTTCCATTTGTGACCCAATCATCTCCTATACCTAAATATCATAGTGTTCCACCTCCTTACTCTCAACCTCAACGTACATACAACAATGTTACTCCACCATCACAATCCAATATGTCCAATTTCAATCCATCCACTGAGGCAACCATCAATAACCTAGCTCAAATTGTCTCATCCTTACAACAACAGTTAGCTTCCATTACCCAATCCAATTTTAATGTGCCCACATTTGATGTAGCGAGCCCATTATCCAATGACATTGTTCCTATTGTCCCTCCTAAACATATAAAAGTCCCTCAATTGGAGCTTTATGATGGAAAAAGTGATCCCTTGACTCATGTGAAAGCATTCCAAACTTTGTGTAGTGACTTTGCTCATGATCAAAGACTTATGGCTAAATTGTTTACTCGAACTTTTAGGGATAAAGCATTGAAATGGTATTGTTCTTTGCCTCCTTATTCTATTACATCATTTCAACAATTAGCTAATCATTTCATTCAACAATTTCACAATAATATTGGTCCTAAGATTACTTTGACTGATTTGATTCATTGTAAGCAAGGTGTTAAAGAAAAAGTGGCTGATTTTATTGGTAGATATACATATTTGTATTCTCAAATTGCTTATCCTATGCCTAATCATGATGTTCAAATAATTTTATTACTAATTTATAAAAAGACATTAGGGATAAGCTTCTCTTTTCTGAGTTTACTTCCTTTATATAGTTGTGTGCACTGCTTCATATTTATTAGCTTCAAGTGAGTCAATTTGTATCATCTCCTTCAATGGCTCTAATTGATAAGAATGAGAGTGTTAAATAATCTTTTATGAATTTTAAACCAAACAACATCAGGTGTGTCCCCTTTATCCAAATACTTTAGAAAAGAATTTACTCCTCTTTTTGAGTCTTTGCATAGTATAATGACTCAATTAATGAATAAAAATGCGTTGAAACTTCCTCCTATCAAGCCAATTGATACCTCCAAACCTTTGCCACCTTATCATGATCCCAAAGCCTTTTTCCAATTTCATCGTTAATCCAATCATGACAATGAGAAGTGCTATACCTTTGGGAGTATGATTCAAGACTTTATTAATAACAATATCATATATGTGGTTGGTGTGAATGACAAAGAAAACAAATATGTAGCTCCTCCTAATCAAACCCTTCAAATCTTTACTAGTCCTTTACCTTCACATTCTACTAATGTGGTTGAGTCTAAGCATATTATTTTTTCTCCCAATGACCTTGGCCTTGAGTCTAATAAAGTGGTGAATCTTGTTGATAAACCTACACCTCCTAAGGACCTATGTATTACCTTTTATCCTAGTGAGACTATTGCTGCACCTGATCGCCCACTATATATCACTGCAAAGATCAAAGACAAACTCTCGCGAGGAGTGCACATTGATCTAACGTGTATGGTGAATGTGATCACTGAAGAATATCTTTATAATTTACAATTGCATCAAGTAACATATGATAAATCTGATGTAGTGGTCAAGGTGTATGATGGTTTCTCTTGCCCTACTAATGGTTCTATTACTCTTCCCGTAGAGGTTTGTACTAAGTGCTTAGATGTCATTTTTGCTATCATTACTACATTAGATCAATTTCGTGTGAAGTTGGGACATCCTTGGCTCTAAAGGAATCCCTTCGACTATTCATAAATGTTTAAAATTCCCTCATAATGACAAAATTATAACAATCAATGATAACATGTATCAACCCACGATGAGGTGTGGAGATGTCAGCCTAGATTACTTTTAGCCTAAACAATTTGAGCCTCGAAGTGATGCTTTTTTTCAATCTTAAATCAAAATTGGAAAATGGGGTGATCTTATCTTTGAGTAAGTCTAGAGATCCTAGACCTATTCCTCCTCATGATGGACTCGGTATCCTTCCTACACCCTCTATTCCTCCTATATATGTTGCAGTTCTACCTCTTACATATTACAAAGGGAAGCGTTCAACATCTCCTATTTTTCAACCTAGTAGACCGTCTTCAATTTCTCCTCCTTTAAAGGAAGAGAAGAAGTCTATGTCCATTGACCCTAAACCTTCACAACCCTCAGCTAAAACTAAAAGAAACTGTTGTGCGAGAGAACACCGACAGAGACATTGTGCTAAGGCTCATGAACTTGCTTCTCAACCCATTTCCTCCCTGAAGACACCAAATATTGACTTAGTTTCATTTGTCTAGCCTTTGCCTAATCCTAGGGTGGAAGTTCAACCTAAATCACCAAGATTAAAAATGCTTAAGAAAGATGATGGTTCATGTTCTATTCGTATTCAAGATCCTATTTTTATTAATCTTGATGAAGAAATTGATGAAGAAATTGAGAAATGTTGTTCATGATAACAATGTTGATGATAATGATTCTGATGATATGTATGAGCTCGTTGATGTTGAAAATGATTTATGTAAATAATTTTCAAAAGCATTAATCCTAGCTCCTAGTGATAGACAAAGTGACTCACCATTAGAGCATGGTCCTTGTTTGGAACTTGCAGTAGCCCGACCTACCATGCTCAAAGTTGCTCCTCTTGCATCTTGTCCACCTTCCCAAAACAATGTTCAACAAGATTGGTAGGCAAATGACTTGCTTAATTAGCTTCATTTGTGTTGTAGATCCTCTCTTCTCTCATGCTTGTTCATAATGTTTTTCCCTCATGATGTGTTTTTTTGTTATGTTAGGTTCTCTTTAGATGACCCTTGTCACTCTATTGGTGCAAGGTAATAAAGAGGTCGAATATGTTGTGATATTATTCTATTTGTATCTCAATTATTTCATTTGTTGTCCCTTGTGTTGTCTACTTGGGGATGATGCAAAGCGTTGAGATCTATTTTGGTCTCTTTCATATTGATTGAAAGACACATGTTCCCTTCTTCCATTGTGCTAGTGGTTCCACTACCTTTGGGGGATGAGGTTAATTTAATACAAATATTTCATGATATGCATTATTAATCATAAGAGTGACCCCAAAGTTAGTGGATATGTTATGTGTTTTATGTTTTGTGACCATTATCCTTTGATTTGTCCTTTCTTAGGGGCATATCATTTTGGTAATGTGCTTGTCTTTGGGTGCATGTTGCTTTAAAGCAATTGCTCTTAATAAGGCATATGCAATCGCTTTAACATGGGGGCATACACTCCGCTCAATGTTTTACTTTATGCACACACTATCAATTGTTTCGATACTCAAGTTACTTTGCAAACTGAGCCTTTTGATTTGTTATTTGGTATTTTTCTTTTCTTGACTCATAGTAAGTGTGAGATTTTGCCAAGATCAAGAGGCAATGGAAAGCACAAATAAGAGAAAACAAAATAGATGATAGAAATAAACTGTATTCTATCAAGATGCAAAATATGATCAACTAGATCATTACAAGATATAGATTGATTGCCCGTACAAACAATGTAGATGAGTCTGCTTATATAGGCAAGGCTTATGGATATGTGAGCACACAAACATGACATGTGGCTCAATAAGAAACAAGGGTAGGCAAGAAATAGGTGTGGGTAGGTAGGAGAAATAATATAATATTCCACATGAGGTGGATCACCCACTGAATGTGGAATGTAACAACAAGATAAGTTCACAAAAGGTGGAAATTCTCCTACACACACTATCCCAATGTGGCACAAACACCCAAGTGTCTCATACCCAAACTACTATGTAATGCATTTCCTAAGCAAACTTAAGTAAGGTGTAATAATATCCATGATGAATAGTCATTTACACCAACACCCCCCCTTAAGTGAAACTTAGGGGAATGCACTAAAGTCTACAATGCAACTAAGCAATGCAAGATGGGTCCCGGCTACGAGGCCATGTTAGGTACCCATGTACAAATGCAATGAAATCTCCCATAAACGAGGAAAGAGAGAAAAACCCAATGGGAAAAAACCCTCCCCCAAAAGAGAGATGATGAAAGCACACAATGCTCTTAATGATGAATGAGAAGAACAAAAAATATGTCCCCCCCCATAAGAGAGAAGAAAGGCCATGAAGCCCCCCCTAAATGTCGAATCTCCTGCAAGGATGGTCCAATGATGATGACCAAAATACCTCCCCATAAGGAAGAAAGAGAGTCAATGCTGCACCAATAATGTCAAAGTGTGACAAAACCAGGTACCATGTCGATGACGATGAATCACTCGCTGCAACAAAAAAGAAGATCAAGCATGGAGACAACGTGCTGTGAGCATCATCTGGATACTTAGAAATAGCAGAAATACCGGTACAATCCAAGTCTCACGGGAGCCATGCACAAATGTGTACAATCTAAGTCTCAACTGGAGCCATGCACCAAGTCTCACAAGATATTCCTAATCTATGTGTACAAGAGGATTACATCAAATAGTTAACAATGACAAGATACAAAGAGGTGTGACACTTTATGATAGTGCGAGTACAACATTGCTCATGCAAGAGCATACAACATGATAGAATATTCAAATGTGGAAACATCAAAATGATGCCACCAACAAAGAAGCCCTGTAGAATAGTGCAGATGAAGATGCCTTTGAATGGAATTTCACCAAGAGATATAAATGAACAACTGACCCCCCATAAAAAGATCATGTTGGCACTTGCAAATAATGGCAAAGTGGACTTCTAATTTCAATGATTACAACTTCTCAAAATGAGATATAAGAGACTTCAACAAATACTGGTAGTGATCTAAACTGAGATCCAAGCAAAATACAAGTACCAAATAGGCCAAAAATGACCAAATACTGAAAGTACAATATCTACTCAAAATCACTACAAACTAATGGCTGATTATGAAAGTAGTAGAAAAATTATGCACTTTCAAAAAACACGGCACCTGAAAAGGAGTCCATATGAGCCCAAACAAAGCCTTCAAAGTTGTAAAAATCGAGATTTCATGATTTTCGAAAACCTTGTATCCGAAAAACAAAAAACTCTAGCACCACTATACAGATCACGAAATTATACCCCAAAACAAAAAAAATTGCTCGAAAAATGAGTCTGGATGAATGAGATATCACTTGCAAAATTATAATTTCTATAAAATTTCCGCTGCAACTTCAAATTTCAAATGCCTCTAGATTTGGCCTCCGAAGTCCGGTTTGGATGAAACAAAAGGCAAAATTAGCTTTCTTGGACCTCCTCAATCCACTGGTGACCTCAAATATAACCTAAAAAGATCCAATAAAAACCTACAATAGAAAGCTCCAAAATGCAAACCCCAAATAGCATCAAATTTCTCTCAATTGGCAAACCAATGACACTCTAATGGCTTTGATACCATGTGAGATTTTGCCAAGATCAAGAGGCAATGGAAAGCACAAATAAGAGAAAACAAAATAGATGATAGGAATAAACTGTATTCTATCAAGATGCAAAATATGATCAACTGGATCATTACAAGATATAGATTGATTGCTCGTACAAACAATGTAGATGAGCCTGCTTATATAGGCAAGGCTTATGGATATGTGAGCACACAAACATGACATGTGGCTCAATAAGAAACAAGGGTAGGTAGGAAATAGGTGTGGGTAGGTAGGAGAAATAATATAATATTCCACATGAGGTGGATCACCCACTGAATGTGGAATGTAACAACAAGATAAGTTCACAAAAGGTGGAAATTCTCCTACACACATGTGGCACAAACACCCAAGTGTCTCATACCCAAACTTGTAATGCATTTCCTAAGTAAACTTAAGTAAGGTGTAATAATATCCATGATGAATAATTATTTACACCAACAGTAAGCTAACCTTACTAGGCTAGTAGTCATGATTCTCCCTCTTTCCTCTTTTTTATGATGTCCCTTTTATCTTGATGTTGAAGTAGTAAGATCCTAAAGTCCCTTGGGGGCTTAGTGTGTCTTGTCTCTTAGACGTCTTGATGAAAGATTTCAATGTAAACCTTTGTACTTTACTGAGAGTATGCTTAGTCTCATACTCCCGCTAAAGTGGGGGCTAAATGTAGCATCCTAAATTGTAATCCCTTACAATTTTATCCTCATTTGGGCCCTCACCTTGGCCTTCATCCCCAGAGGCCTGATTGGAGCCCTGATTTTGCTCACACCATGCACCAAACTCAATATTTTCATCATACACACTTTCTCCCCCAAAATACTACGTCCTTAATTGGCTAGGACCAAAGAACCCACACCCTAGTC
Source organism: Cryptomeria japonica (assembly GCF_030272615.1). Taxonomy (NCBI): domain Eukaryota; kingdom Viridiplantae; phylum Streptophyta; class Pinopsida; order Cupressales; family Cupressaceae; genus Cryptomeria; species Cryptomeria japonica. The sequence continues at coordinate 546,321,917 of NC_081405.1, forward strand.
CTCCCAATTAGGGCCTACTTTAGGGCCTCATAACAATAACTTGAAATGGGCGGGAGCTTAGATCCCATGTTGGCTCATGTCGGAAAATTAATTTATTTTTCGACTAGCATGTATAAAAGGAGGTCTACCCCTCTCATTTTGATATACATTTCAATCAATCCAACATCTGATCAAGCAATCAAGAATTCATAATTCAATTGAGCAAGCAATTAGTTTTCTTTCAAGCGTTGGAGCAGAGGTGAAGTCAAGCTTCAAGCATATGAGATGACATTCATGTTCTCTGTTTTATGAAGACTATCTATATGAAACCCTAATTCCTTGTGAAGACAAACAAAACTTCATAAAAAGGTATATCATTAGTGCTTCAGACATTTTCAACATTTCCCTCAAAAGGAAATCATTTCCATTTCACTTTTTTATTTACATTTTAATTCTATTTCATGGTTAATTCCAAAATCAGGGTTTGACCTAAGGCAAACCCCTATTCCAAACCATTTTGCCTTTTCTACTGTGTGTAGGAATAGGTACAGAGCTGTGATTTTCAAGATCGACATTATTCACAGAGATGAACAAATTCCCCTTTGGACGACGAAAAGTTCAAATGACTAGAGCGATGGGTATTTCAGTCCCGACAATTCAACTCGGCCTCCTAGGAATAGATCAGAACATTCACATATTGCTCATATCTAGGTTCATGGATCCATTTGATGACTCTAGCTCACTATTTATGCATAATTGCTTCAATTTACATACATTTACTCTAGTTTCAGTATTTTCACAATTCAACTTAAAAGAAGGAATCAAATTCTAACCAGTGAATCTAATCAACATTCTCAACCCTATCTCTATTGATTTGAGGCTAGGTCTATTAGATCCACCCCTCCTTAATGTAATTGGAGATCTAAGTAAAAATTAGCAGTCTTTACTACATTCCAGTGATGGAAACCCTAATTTTTCACCACTCTACATCATGGTATGTGTTAGATGTGGCTATGAAGATAGCCATCCAAGATTAGGAAGGCCTAAAGGAAAGCACATATAAGATCAATATGCTAGAATATATTGTATTCTAATTACAATGATTGTAGTCATATAATTATATTATATTCATATGAGTGATACAAGTGAATAAATATAGAATACACTACCAAGAGGTGATGCACAACTAATGTGGTACAAAGGAGATGAACTTGCACATGTGTATTACATCTCCATGCAATAAGGAAAGTCAATTCATATGATGCAAGTACAAACTGCCCAAGTAGATACCTACTTGAATAAGTTTATCCTATCCTACGTGCATATAATAAAATAGAGTAATTAACTAAATACAAAAATAAAATAATACACCAACACCCCCATAAATATAATTTAGGTGGGCAAGAGAGATAGAATGGGTTCTAAATGTGAAGCCATATTAGGTACCCATTTACAAATTGATCCCCTTAAAAAGAAGAGAATGGAAAAACATGTAGGAAAAATCCTCTACCCCACCTCATAAGAGAAGGTGAAGAAAACAAAGCTAGGTGAGCCCACTTGAAAGATTGAGAATGATAAAACCCCTACGTGAAAAAAAAAAATGCCCCCTAAAATAGAGAGAAGATGAGAACGAGCCCAATTGGACTAGGAAAAATCTTCATATCCTTTCAAAAATTTTGCATTGTAGGAAGAATAATACTCTCTTGAAAAAAATGCTCCAAGAGTGGTTCCTTCCATTCTCTTTCTTAAAAATTATTAATAAATATCCTTCATTAAACACTATGAGAATGAGCCCAATTGGACTAGGAAAGATTTTCATATCCTTTTTAGAATTTTGCATTGTAGGAAGAATAATACTCTAGAAATAAATGCTCCATGGGTGGTTCCTTCTATTCTCTTTCTTTAAAATTATTAATAATGAATCTTTTTAATACACCTTTATCTTTGTAAACAATAACATATTGTTGGAATTTTATTACCTATCATTAAGTCACCTCAATTATATTATATTATAAATTTATTTTTTTAATCTAATAAAGACATAAAGGAGTAAATGATGAAGTAAATGATGATGTATAGATTTAACTTGACATAGGTTGGGATCATTCTTAGAAATATATTTAGATACATACTCATCTTTGTGTATATACTTTTAGGATATGTGAAGTAATAATTCAATTCATTTTCAATAGACCCGAACACCCAAAAAATAGTTTTATAGTATAATCCATTCTACTATACATGCATCAACCGCACAACATATCAAACTAAAATTTAAACACAAAAAAAAACTCAAAACCACCTGATAAAACCATTCACCAACAACTGCAACTAAGATTTAAAAAAAAATAGTAGTCATTAACAATCCTAAATACCTCACGCAGCAATAGAAGCTTAAATATGTTCATCTATACTCTAGATCTAACTCCTACAACCTAACAAATTACTTATGAAACTGAAATTAATCATGATATTGAACCAAGTTCAAAAATTAATGAATAACCGAGTCTTGTAACAGCGTGTCTTTCCGACAAAATCGCGAAATTTATCTTCTTATAAAATTAAATAATTGACATTTTCAAATACTACAATGTGTACTAACACAAGCCATTCCATTTATACTATCTTAGACCAAGACGAACAAATAATGTTTGAACTCGTTTGTTCCATGTTATGACACGCATACTTTTTAACATATATCAAAAATCTAATAAATATTAAACAAATTTAAAAATCACATAGATAGTCACAAAGGCATATTATAGGTACCGTTGTCCATAAATTGTGTTGGATTTTTTATTATTATATTATTTCGCTTTAAGTTGTCCAGCAGGTATTTCCGGTTCTTTATTGTTCTTTGAGTTTTATTATACATTCCACTAATTTTTAATTATATTTTCCACTACATGCACGACACTTTCAAGAAATTGATAATTATAATGCAATAAAGGTATGAACAGAAATTAAGAATCGGAATTATTTTACCCAAGAGGAACGGGAATCACACACCAGATAAAGGGGAATCTAAATGTACGGATTGGAGATAAAAGTCAGTTCGTAAATTTGCTGCCATTAAAACAGAGTGGGGTTCAGTTATCTTTTATCCACTTGATCTGGCATTATTTGCCTGAATTTCAAACCAGTCAATTTGCTTACACCAGTGAATTTCAAGGCATCTAAAGAAGCTTTAATTATTATAACTGTTACAGTTCTTACACAGCTTTATATTTTCTACACAGCTTTTTTCAGAAGTAATCTTCTATGGATTGAAAGAATTTTATGGGTATTTTTGTTATGTTTTCTTTGTGCGGCTGCAAGAATTATAAGAAACCGATCGCCATTGATAGAAAAATCAAACTTGATAAAACACGAAAGACAAATGAATGCATTGAGGATTTTCCCTTTTCCATATACGGAATAGAACAGCTAAAGAAATTACCGAGGATTTTTAAAAAATTTACAGTAAGAATAGATGATTTCAGAACTTCCAGACTCCATTGCTTCTTACATGTAGTGGGGAGGCCTGTTAACTACAAACTTATGGACGATAAGGTTGATAATGAACATATGAAACTGTAAATTGATGGCAGAGAAACTTTTATGCTCACAATATCCGGCCTTAATAATCTCTAAGGAAATCTATACAATTACTTGAAAAAAGAATTGTTCAGGAAAGAATACCTCAAAATCCACCATTCTCAAATCCGTGCAAATCGATAACTTTGGTGCAGGATTTTCTCATGAGGGCAACCTTGGCAAGCTTCTCGGCTGTTCGCCAGGCAGAGGCGCTAGAGCTTGCATTTGGATTGGGCGGGGAAATAAGTTCAGGCTGTGCTGGATTTTGTGAGCGCACAACCATGTCCGCCATGGACGGTGTCTGGTATTCTCTGCTGTAATTCTCAAAACTTTCGCCACGGGTTGTGGCTCTTTGTCCGAGATGCGAGCTGTGAGAAGAAAGAACAAATGCCCGTCCAGAACGTTCATAGGTCTGCTTGTTGGCCATTCTGACCTGTATCTCGGTGATTTCTGATTCGAGTGAAAGGTAGAGTGACCTGTCGGAGGTTCGAGCTGAGGCTGCGGAGATTTGCAGGTCTGCTTTTGCTTTTTGGAGGATTTCTTGGGCGCCAGACATTTCGCCACGGTCGGCTAGGGTTTTAGCATCCGCTATGGCTTGAGCTGTTCGAAGGCGCTGCTGTTGCTTCTGTACGTCCAAATTTAGGGCGACTGGATATCCGATGGCGTCTTCGGGACGCGAGATTGACAGGAACATTTCTTGAATGTGCAGGATTTGCTGCGAGACGGGGTCCTTGTATGAGCAATTGACAGAAACTAAATTCGTAGGGTTTGATGAGTTCAAAATGGAAGATAAGTGGAGATCCACCAGTATATCTCTACATTCTTCTGCATAAAGATCTCGAAGCTTTACTGTCCCATGGCTGCCATCGTCGGAAATGGAAGTGTCATAGCTTCCGGCGTGTAGGCATTTTAATTTTGTGGCTGCACAGGCGGAGAGAGATAAATTTACGTCTTGCACAACAACGCTGAGCAATCCGCCGATACATTGCGCAAAGGCTTCTTGCACAAGGCTTTCTGATTGAATGAAGGAAAATGTGCCGCCGGATTGTTCAGAAACGGAGTGCATCGTGGCAGCGTCGTGGTCGACGCCGAAGCCAAAGGTATGGACTGGTATTTGAACTGCGGTGCTCTGTATTGAAGCTACAGAACTGCTGCGCCTTTCACCGCCGCGAGAGCTGAGGCTGTAGGTATCATGGCCGTCGGAGAGCAACATGATGCTCGCCACGGGGTTTCGAACCCGGCGATCTTCAAGAACTTTAGTGCCTTTTCGCAGGCCCTCGGAAATATTTGTGCCGCCTGTGCAGATGAGGCGCTCGATCACGCGACGGGCGGATCTTTGCCCTTCAGGAACCATGCGCTTTAAAGGAAAAACTCTCTTTGCCGTGGAAGAAAAGGCGACAATGGAGAGCCTGTCCGCGGGGCTTAGGTTTGAAATCACAAAAGCCATGGCGCGTTTGAGCAGCGAAAGCTTTGTCCCTGACATGCTTCCGCTTACATCAAGCACTGTGACAAGATCGATCGGTGCACGGCTGTTGCTTTTCTCAGAAATCTGTTCTCTTGCCTTGACGTGAACGAGAATCGTGAAATTCTCACAGTTTTTGCCTGCTTCAACGGCTTCCACCTCAGGATGCAACGATATTTCCATTTTCGTTGTACGATCGCTCGTTCCTTCGGAATCCACCGCGGTTTCGAGCTCTTGATCTTTTGCTTGGTCTTCGCTTGATCTCGAATTCGAATCAAGAGGCTCATCGTCGTCGTACACGGGAGGCTCCTGAGAAAAGCTTTGCCGGTGTCCCCTAAAGCTTGCGATGGAGTCATCTAGGATTCTCAACACCGGATCCAATCTTCTCTGCTCGTCTTCTGCATTTCTCAAGGCTTCCTGACGCCTGGGAATGAGATTTTCATTTCTCATCCCTGGAACAACTTTATTCTCTTCCTTGGCAGGAGCCTGCCATGGCACTTCCTTCCATTTTGCCCTGCAGACGGGACAAATCAAGTTGCCGTGACGGACATTCGAGGCAATGCATTGAAAATGAAAAGAATGAGAGCATTCCGCTGTAAAGATTGCATGACCCTGCCCGGGCTTCATCGTCTCCAAGCATATTGCACATGAGCTCTGAAAAACAAACAACAAATATCAAACTTCCTGAAAACAAAATCTTCTCCTCTCTTTCCAGGCAAAAGATTAGACAATTTTCTGATATAAAATAGAAAATTCAGACACAAAGAATGACGCGCCGAACCTAAAATACAAAAACCATCAGACTTCCTTGCCGGTTATTCAAAGCAACATTGCATCAATAGAAAATTCAGACACAAAGAATGACGCGCTGAACCTAAAATACAAAACTATCAGATTTCCTTGCCGGTTATTCAAAACAATATTGCATTCACACAATTTCTCTTCTACAAATAAAAGATTACGGCCATTCTTCGCCACAACATACTTTGGAGATTCGAATCCCGCTTCGAAACAGAGACGGCGATCGTGGCGACTGCGGCGGCCCACAGTTTGAAACCAGCTCCGTCGGCGACACGTTTTCCGTCTGAAGCAACCTTGGACTACTCTGGCATTGCGACCGCGGGGTTTGAACCGCCGACGAAGGACTGTCAACACGGCAATTCGCTCTCGGACTCGGGCTTGCAACAGTTTGCTGCTGCAAACCACGAGGGCTTCCGTTACTATTTCCTGTAATCACAACTCTTGAACCAGCCAAGTTTCGTGACTCAAATCTTGGACCACCAGCACCGAAATCTTCCGCAGACTCATCCTCAAGCTCCGGAGGAACTGACGCGCAAACACCAAATCCAAATGCGCTTCTAGCTCTTCTCCATCCGGTGCCCATGTTTTCACCCGAAGACAATTCCTCAAAGCCCGATCTTTCCACAAACAAATTAAATTCTCTCCCTCACTCTTCTCAGAAGCTCATTCTTTCTCCGTTCCAAAGCGTCCTGACGTTTGAATACAAAAGCCCGGGTTCCACCATTGAAGAGCCAAAAAAACCTTCAAAAAAAAAAGAAAAAGAAAAAAATGAAAATTACCCACAGGCGCTTATATCAGTCGAGGATAAGCTGCTGCAGCAATGCTGCAAAAGTTATAATGCGAGGAATCCACAGAGCTCCCAGGCTATGACGACACTTTGTTATGGCGGGCCCGCGGATCAAACAGACCGGCCACCGCCGGTGAAAGGAACGGCCATTTTGCGACCAGTCAACACCCGTGCGTGCGGACGTAGGCCCTGACAGAGACACAAACGTAAAGGAGTCGGGAGAGTGTATACGGTACACCTATTCACCCTGCAATACTTTTAAACGCTTCCTCTCATACTTAATCCGTGATTTCTCACGTCTACAGCAACTGACGGAGATGACACAGTCTTAAAAAATCGGTTAGTAACAGTTTACTCACACTGTCCAATTACAGTGTTTCTCACGTATACGGCAACTGACGGAGATGACACAGTCTTCTACAAATCAGTTAGTACCAGTTTACTCACCCTCTACAGATTGTCCAATTACAGTGTACCAGTTTTTTTTATTGTTAACTAGGACATGAATGTCTTATGTGTAGAAGTTAGATATTTTTCACATGAATTTTGCGCTAAGGAAGTGTATTGTTGTTGCTATAGTTAATTTCGGGCATGCAAATGGTATATTGGATTTTGACCTTTTTTTGTTGTTTTCTATGTATGCAACTTACTTGCTTACAGCTATTGTTTTGATTTTTGGAGAGTACCGATGCATATGTGAGATTTGTTACATGCACAAAGGTCAAACACTGGTCATTTCAAAGTGTTGTTGTTGTTCGATACCTATTTAAAGATGCCCTAAATACCATGTACTACAACTACCTCAAAAATTGCCAATAATTATGCACAAATGCCCAAGTAGTAATAGTTGTCGTGTGCTACAGGTACCAATAAAGCTGCACTCCTCCAATTAAAGTCTACAAATTCTAACTGCTATGGGTACAAGAGGGTGACTATTGGTACATGTGAAATTTAGTAATAGTTTTTTAGTTATCATTTTATTAGTTTCTTTAAAGTTAGTAATTAGGGGATCGGGTGAGCAAGGAGTGCACCCTAATTGGAACATGGATAGTAAATGATGCTCTTTCCCTAGTCTCATATACTATATGGCTTTTGTAGATAAAAAACAATGTCCCATATTAATATATGTTAAATGCGTCGAGAGATCTCCTTTTCAAAGTGCCAATACACTTTTATGTGTAAAATTGATTTAAAAATAAATATATATAGGTGCTAGTACACTTTTTAATAGCATTTGCAACACTACATATAAAACATCAAATGAATTAGAGTTATAATTACGTTTAAGATTAGGATAGGGGTTCAAGTTAGAGATAGAATTAGGGTTAGAGTTAAGGTTAGGGTTTTGGTTAGGAATAAGGTTAGGGTTATGCTTAAAGATAAATTGGGATTAAGATTAAGATTAGACTTAGAATTAGAGTTCGGGTTGGGGATAGGTTTAGGTTTAAGGTTATGTTTAGGGTTACGATTAGGGATTGGGTTCGGGTTAGAGATAAAATTAGGGTTAGTGTTAGGATTAAGGTTAGAGCTAAGTCGGGATTAGAGATAGAATTAGGGTTAGGGTTAGCGGGTTGGAGTTAGAGTTAAAATTAGAATTAGAGAAATGGTTGCATATATGGTTAAAGTTAGGGTTAAGGTTAGAGTTAGGATTAAGGTTAACCCCATGTTCCCATGCGACTGCTTATGAGCATTTTCTGCTTAAATTTTAGTAGCTAGAGTGTTCCCATGTAAAATTTTAATTAGAAGAAAAAGATAAAATGGAATCTTCCCCTATTTTAGTGGAGCAACAACTGCTTAAAAATTAAAAATAAGCCTTGAAAAAAAGAGGGGGCTAGAAATAAGCAGTGACTGCTTATTGAAAAAATTGACATGTGGCTTCACCAATTTTTTTCTTCTCCTTTTTTATTTGCCTACAAATTTTATTTGCAACAAATATTATTAATAATTTTATTTACAAAATGATTTAAGAGGATTGTATAAAAATAAGGAGCCATTTTACTTTCGATGGGGTCACCTGCTCCACAAATTGCTCCCAAAAAGGATGAGTAGTTGCTGCTAGCCAAAATAAGCTAACCAAAATAAGCTAAATAGTCGCATGAGGACCTTTTCTAAGTTAGGGGTCCCATGGAAGGGGCTTAAGCTCTATTTTTAAGGAAAGGGTGGTCCCATGGAAAAAATATTTTTTTGCTATGAGATTATTTAGAATCTTTTCCTAAAACATAGAGCCGCTACTTTTTAGAGAAATTGCCCGACCAGCTTAAGAATATATTATGTCATTTGTTAATCATATGAATTTTAGAAGAAAAACTAAATTCGTTTATCACCAATTTACTTAAATTTAAGAATTTAAAAATTTAAAATTAAGCTAATTTGCACTACAAAGTTCATGAGACCATCAACATCCTTAAATTTAGGAGCTTAAATTTTTAAGCTAAACTGTAGGCTAACTTTAGAATATTCCTAAAAAATCTTAGCAGCTCGAGCTCTATTTTTTAGGAAGCCCCCTCTATGGACCCATACTAAGATTAGGGTTTGAAATAGAACTAAAGCTAGGACTAAATCTTGTAAGGGTAGAACATGTACCTCTCCATTATAGTAAGTTTGGTACTTTCTACACAAATTACGAAATAGTCTCATATACTACAAGACTTTTGTAGATCCAAAATAACTCATCGTATAAAACAATCACTTTTCTTTGCATTTCTATTTCCATCCATATATATAAAATTATGATATATATATATTTTTAGTAAAGATTTAAAAGACAAGTTTGAATGGGAATGTGTGGCATGGCCCGCCACATTAGTGCGCCCGCGCATTCTTTTGAAACGGAATACAAACGGCCCGTACTTGAGTGTTTTAACTTTAACGCTGGGCTCTCGTTATTCTAGTGGAGAGGGCGCCGTTTTGTTTGAATTCTTTTATTGTGACTTTTTAGGACTCCCTGCCCTGCCCACTCTCACTGCTCTTTTGACTAGGTAGAAACAAGCTTTCTATTCTATAAAGTGTAAAATATTCTGGTGTTTTTGTGTTTGCCTTTTAACTTTGCCTCGGTAAATTTGTAATTTGTTTTTCTTTCTTTTTTGTCCTTACTTGAATTTTATGGCCGTCTCACGGAATAGACTTGTTTTCTGTCGTATGATACAATCAATAATAATACCTAGTCGTAGACGATTCTTGGAGGGCTGTCAAAGTTTTGAACGGAGATAGACATCATGAAAAGTCTAACAGACCAGCACGGTAGATTGTGAAATTCAACGTTTTGCATAAGGCCTAGCTTATTTTAACTTATTCATTGGCATCCCAAAAAAATAGCTTACTAGGTAGGTAGTCACTTTATTTAACAAGATAGGTAACTATTCTGATGGATAATTGATATAAGTAGTTTTTTCTTTATATGGTAGAAAATTTATGAAAGTTTGAATCAGTGAATTTAATTTTAAATAGTATTTTAGATTTTTTTTTTTTAGAAGAATTAGTAAGACATAAATGTATTACTTTGATCTGATGAAGGATTGTACATTTATAATTATTTCTTTTTTTGTCTTATTTTTTGGTGAAGACTAAATGTCGAGGAAACAATTCACAAAGTTAAAAGCATAAAATATGCATAATTATTATATTTTTCTTTGAGTTGGTCTTTATTATCTTATGATGGATCACGAGTGTAATTTGAAACATTGATACAAAATAATTCTACACTCTTGAATACAAAAATCTTATATTCATTGTTTATAATAATTGATTGAATTATTTACTACATTTTATTTTCATTCATAGATATTTAAATATGGAAATATGTTCAATAATGATGAAAATTTGTCAAACCTCAATCCTAAGAGTTATAAAAATTAGATAAAGACTTATAAATTTTGATTTGAATTTGTATTTTAATTTTAGGTTTTGTTTAAGTTAATCTTATTTCTACTAGCATATATATCTTTAATTTTAAGATATATAGATTACGCTGATATATATCAAGGCGTTGAATTTTCTCAATTAAATATTTTTTATATTAAAATTGAATGAATAAATAAAACGCCTTGATATATATAGGTGTAATCTATATATATTAAAATTAAAGATATATATGCTAGTAGTAGTGCAACCCCAAACATGTAAGAGAACTATATTAATATTAATTTAATATATACATGTTAAATAAATATAAGTTAAATCATAGTTGGCTATTTTCGTGCCTAAGAAAGAATATTGTACGTTATGTCTTCTACATAATCTTCAACTCTAGTTGTGCATAACATGTACACTATTCTATTCAATCCATTGCAATAATATTCTTACTTGGATAGAGAAGAACCAACTATGATTTAAATTATAATTTTGATTAATTTTTTGTTTACAAACTATGGCTTTCAAATAAGATAACCAATCATAATTAACTTTTACTATTAGATTGATAAAAAAATATATATAGATTTATTTTCTATTGAGTTGAGAGCTATTTTAATTTGGTTTAGTGGTCATTTAGGTTTAACATTAGGAATCAATCAAGTTTAATTATAATTAGAGTTCAATTAAGACTAAGGTTGAATAAAGATTAGAATTAAAATTTTATTAGGATTAAATATATTGCATGTTAGATTTTGAAAGTCCTTAATATTGTGTAAGAACAATGTTTCAATATTACTTTGTTTTAAAACAAAAATCATTTTCACTAAATTGACGAATAAGTAGTGGAATAAACAATGTAAACACAACCATCTGCTAATTTTTTTCTTGCATAAAAAAGGTAATTATATAATGTTAAAAAAATTTACATTTTTGAAATTTGAATACAACTAAATTTTAAACTTTATTAATATATTATAAAATAATTTAAAATAACTAAGAGATAAATAAGATATCAATAGAAAAATCACATTTATATGATAAATTAGAAATGACTTTTAATAATAAATATTTTTATATATTAAAAATTATATATTATTTTTGAAATATTTGTGTATGCACGTAACTTTGAATTTAGAAACATTATATTTTTATTTTAAAAATTTAGAAACATAGAAATTGTTTTTTATATGTCTAAATTAGAAATTTAAAATTATATAATCTACAAAAGAGAAAATTTCATATTAAATACTATATTATTTTTGAAATATTTGTGTATGCATGTACCTTTGATTTTTTAAATCTAGAAAGATAGAAAAGTTTTTTGGTTTGTCTAAATTGGAAATTAAAAATTATGTATTATTTTAAAAATATTTGTTTATGCATGTAACTTTGGATTTAGAAATATTATAGTTTTTATTTTTAAAATTTAGAGACAGAAATTGTTTTTGATCTATCTAAATTGGAAATTAAAAAATATACAATCTAAGAGAAAATGTAATATAAAATACTATATTATTTTTGAAATATTTGTGTATGCATGTAACTTTGATTTTTTGAATTTAGAAACATTATATTTTTGTTTTTAAAATTTAGAAACATAAAAATTGTTTTTGGCTCGTCTAAATTGAAAATTGAAATTATATAATCTATAAAGAGAGAAAATGTAATATAGCTCCATTTTGATGCATTATTAGGAATAATTAGCATGAGAAATTAGAGAAGGTTTTAATGTTTTAGAAACCATTATTAAAATATAGATATTAAAAAATTACACAATAGAAAAATAAAATTTGCATTTTAACAAATTATTTTAATTTAATATTTTACATTATGTCCATATTAAAAATGTCTGTGAACCAAACACAAAACTTTAACCACTTCATATCTATTAATGAAATATCAATAAATAGCTACAATAATTATTTATATTGATCTCTTAGAAAAGAGGCTCCTATAGAGATAGATACAACAATGTTGATGCTCCCATATCCAGTTGATCCCTCCTATCTTATCAATCATAGATTGCAATCTTTGTTCTCCTTATTATTCCTACCATTTGTGAGAACAATTTTACATGTGTTTGTCTTTAGTGTTAAAAACTTAAAAATATTTCCTTAAGATTTAGTTTTTAAAACCAAAAGACATTACTTTTTTTAGTTTCCCATTTCTCTTTTTTCTTTCTTCCATTTCAAATCTTTAAAAGACATTTTTTTTTGGTTCTTCTTTTTTCTTTTCTTTTTTCGTTTCAGATCTTTACTGTCGATTGGATTTACAATGGATGTAAAAAACTAAATGATCATCCTACTTCATTCTTCCTTATGTAAACATTCATCCAACATTCCAACCATTTCCTCTTCTATGCACTAATAACATCACTCTGTCTTAGTTGTAAATGTTAGGAATGCCAATCAATAATCAACAACAAACGTACTTCTACCTTCTTAATACTTTGTTTAAGAGTATAAATTCATCTTATATAGATCATGCAAGTTATCTTCCATGAAGGTGTAAACAAGTACAATTAACAATAAAGTTACCAAGATTAATACAATAGTATAAGACTATTCAGAATTTAGGGTTGGCTAATGGTTATGTTTGGAAGGACCCCTGTGAATGGTCACCTGATGGATCTGAGGATGCTCGTATGGAGTTGGCCTAGATTCTTTCTTTGCAGGAGTGTTATTCTCTAGTGGGGAATGATGTTCTAGCGTAGGGCAAAGATTCTTTTGGTAAGTACTGTGTGGCTACTGGTTACTTGGAACTTATTCGACAGATGTTTGGAGGCGAGGAAGTTCCTTGGTGGAAAAATGTGTGGAGTGAGTTTACTTGGCCTAAATGTAACTTTTTTATGTGGTTGAATGTTCAAAATCGTTGTTTGACTAGGGATAATTTGTGTAAACAAGGTTTCCAAGATCCCTCTGCGTGTGCTCTTTGTGGCAATAGTGAGGAATGTGTTTCTCATCTCCTTCTTTTAGTGCTCTTTCGCTAGGGAAATTTGGCATTTCTGGTGGGAACTTTGGAGCCAAGCCTGCTGGGATGTTTTCTCTTTAGTTGAATTCTAGGCCCATTGGGGTAAGCCTCCTGTTAAGACTTCTTTTCTCCCGTGTTTTCTCCAGGTTGCTTGGGCTATTTGACCCTCTTTCAATATTTGGCATATTTGGTTGGAAAGGCATCATTGAATTTTTCGTGATGCTAGGATGGTTGTTCAGCATTTGTGGTGGAGAATTATTCATTCTATTTGGGAGACTATTATGGCAAAGTGTGTTTTTGATGGGGATGTGGATCTTGGGGATGTTAATATATGTAATAAGTTCAATTTTCCTCTTCAGGAGGTGCTCCTTCTCCCGAGGGACAACATGCTTGACAGATAATGAGAAATAGATGTCGTCACCCTTTGCAAAAGATTAACAGGGAGGGTTGTTGGTCCTCTCCCCCTCATGGAGTTTTGAAACTTAATACCGATGGTTCTTCTTAGGGGAATCCTGGCCTTACTGGAATTGGTGGAGTTGGGCGTGATAGTTCTGGTGATGTCCGATTTATCTTCTCAATTTATAAGGGTTTCCATACTAATAATTTAATGGAGGCTCTTGCCATCTTGTATGTGGTGGAGCGTAGTTACATGCTCTTGGCTGGAAATAAATTATTTGTGAATTTTATTCTCAAGTGGTAGTGACTTTGTTGAATGCGTGACGGTTAGATGGGGTTACCTAGAAATTGGTTGTGGTGATTAGGCAAATTCTCTGGTTGTGCAATTCCTTGGAATCTGCTACTTTTTGTCACATTCCTAGGGAATGGAATGGAGTTGTTGATTGTTTAGCCAAATGGGCTTCTAATCATGGGGTGGGCTAGAATATAGTGGATAAGGGGCAATTATCTTCGAATATGTTTCATTTGTTGGACCATTGAGTGGATATTGATAGAGTAGTGTAATTTTCTCTTTGTCGGGCACTTGGCCCTTTTTGCTTTGTATCTCTTTCTTTGTTCTAAAAAAATTGTACCCCTCTTTTAGTCTAATACAATGGTATAGAATAACAACAACAAAAATGGTTGTGAGAATTTTCTAGATTCAATTGTCTAAAATTATTTGCATCACGATCGATTGTAGAATTATCTCCCATGAGAAATTTATACATTCTACACAATTGAATCTAGAAAATTCTCACAACAATCTTCATAGACTATAGAAATTTGATGAGATTGAAAAAAATATAGATAATAATAGTTATCCTTTCATGCTCAAGGTAAAAAGTGCATACAAAAGTTGAAGGAATCAACACACATGAACACAATGAGCAACCTATAATTATATATATCCAAGGTTAGTTTTTTTGTCCATACTTGAATTTGATGGCCGTCTCATGGAATAGACTTGTCTTGTGTCGTATGATACAATCAATAATAATACCTAGTCGTAGACGATTCTTGGAGGGCTGTCAAAGTTTTGAACGGAGATAGCCATCATGAAAAGTCTAACAGACCAGCACGGTCGATTGTGAAATTTAACGTTTTGCATAAGGCCTAGCTTATTTTAACTTATTCATTGGCATCCCAAAAAAATAGCTTACTAGGTAAGTAGTCACTTTATTTAACAAGATAGGTAACTATTCTGATGAATAATTGATACAAGTAGTTTTTTCTTTATATGGTAGAAAATTTATGAAAGTTTGAATCAGTGAATTTAATTTTAAATAGTATTTTAGATTTTTTTTTTTAGAAGAATTAGTAAGACATAAATGTATTACTTTGATCTGATGAAGGATTGTATATTTATAATTATTTCTTTTTTTGTCTTATTTTTTGGTGAAGACTAAATGTCGAGGAAACAACTCACAAAGTTAAAAGCATAAACTATGCATAATTATTATATTTTTCTTTGAGTTGGTCTTTATTATCTTATGATGGATCACGAGTGTAATTTGAAACATTGATGCAAAATAATTCTACACTCTTGAATACAAAAATCTTATATTCATTGTTTATAATAATTGATTGAATTATTTACTACATTTCATTTTCATTCATAGACATTTAAATATGGAAATATGCTCAATAATGATGAAAATTTGTCAAACCTCATTCCTAAGAGTTATAAAAATTAGATAAAGACTTATAAATTTTGATTTGAATTTGTATTTCAATTTTAGATTTTGTTTAAGTTAATCTTATTTCTACTATCATAGATATCTTTAATTTTAAGATATATAGATTACATTGATATATATCAAGGCTTTGAATTTTTTCAATTTAATATTTTTTATATTAAAATTGAATGAACAAATAAAATGCCTTGATATATATATAGGTGTAATCTATATATATTAAAATTAAAGATATATATGCTAGTAGTAGTGCGACCCCCAAGCATGTAAGAGAACTATATTAATATTAATTTAATGTATACATGTTAAATAAATATAAGTTAAATTGTAGCTGGCTATTTTCGTGCCTAAGAAAGAATATTGTACATTATGTCTTCAACATAATCTTCAACTCTAGTTGTGCATAACATGTACACTATTTTATTCAATCCATTACAATAATATTCTTACTTGAATAGAGAAGAATCAACTATGATTTAAATTATATTTTTACCTAATTTTTTGTTTACAAACTATGGCTTTCAAATAAGATAACTAATCATAATTAACTTTTACTGTTAGATAATAAAAACAAATATAAATTTATTTTCTATTAAGTTGAGAGTTATTTTAATTTGGTTTAGTGGCCATTTAGGTTTAACATTAGGAATCAATCAAGTTTAATTATAATTAGAGTTCAATTAAGACTAGGGTTGAATAAAAGTTAGAATTTATTTTGTATTAAAAATCGAGAGACCAAAAAAAGTGGAGAGTTTATACAAAAAAGAGCATGGGAGGCAGAGCCTCAACAATCAAGCAGTAAAGTCATAGAACATATACAGTCATCCACCTACCAAAAAGAGTGTTTATACTAATTGTCACAACAACATACTAAACATCTACTAGAGAATCTCATCCTGATTTTCCAACCACGTGATCCAGCCTTGTGGACCTTCCATCCACACCACCTTCTTCCAATCTAGGATCTGGGTAAACATCTCGAGTTTGTCAAAGTAGGGACCTCTGTTATCCTTGAGTTCCTTGATCAGCTTCTTTAGTGCATCATCGAAGGCAGTCTAATTTTTCGCAATCCTAGCCCATTCAAAACCATCTTTCATCTCATAGATGAACATGGCTGCACGACCATCCCTGAGGAAACGCAACAACTTTTCCCTCTCGACATTCATCAAGAAGCATACCTGCACAACAATTTTATAATGTGTGAGTTTTCTAAAAAACCTAGTAAGATACCTAGCAATGCCTGGGAACTTTTCCTCATTTCAAAATTTCCAAATAAACCAAAGTATGAAAGAAGAGAGGATTTGCCAGAATAGGTTAGCATCCTTCTTAAGGGCACGAATGAAACCAATAATAATATCAAGAGTACATACATGTTCATTAAGGGAGATTCCAAACATCAACCAGACCTCTCTAGCAAAAATGCAATCGAGGAAAATCTGTCGTGAAGTCTTAGGCTTCCTACACACAGAGCATAGGTCGAAGGCAGCAGAGTTATTCCTAATAGGCAATCTATCCAGCATAGTTGCCACCTAAAGCATTTGATCTTAGGGGGGATGGGAGACTTCCATAGTTTCTCAAATGTTTTTTGCCAAGCAGAGGTATTAGATTCAATATACCAAAGGGAATTAACATGATCGACCATCGAGGTGTCATAATTGAGCAATTTGTAAATAGACTTGGCTTTGATCTTGGAGAGGAGGGAACCATCCTTTCACGGGAATGAGAGGTATCCGTGAGCATCTACATCAGTGTTCCTGGGAAGATTTAGACAAGCACATGCATTTTTAATCATATTGTAGGTTTTGTTATGCGAGGCAGGGAGGCCATACTCATTACTAAGATCCTCCCAGCTGATGAGATTATCATGTTCCAAGATGTCCATAAGATACTTAATGCCCTTATTATACCAACACCTAGCAGAGCAACCTTGGGTTAAGGCAAGGGGTTTAGAGTTATGGTAGAGATTCCACCATATTGATCTCTCCCCATGCAAAGTGTTATTACAGTCAATGCTAGAGCTGACAATAAGTTTACACACATGCTCCCAGGCTTTCTAGATGGACTTAAACACCCAAGTGCCTTGGACAGACACATAGAAACCACCTGCTACCAGATCACTAAAGGGGAGGGCTTTCCAAGATTTGGCAAACTTGGGGACACCATTTTGTATGTTATTTCTGACAATAATCTTCCAGGGTTCTTGTCCTTCCAAAGCATGAAATATCCATTTGGTAGCAAGGGAAATTCCTTGCGTTATGAGATCCTTAAGACCCAACCCACCAAGTTTCTTGTCTATGTGGCACCAGATCCATTTGATCGCGTGGGCCTTTCTTTTACCCTTGCCATCAGATCAAAGGAAGCATCTAATAGATTTTTGGATTTCAAAGATTTGGTAGTTATTGAACATCCAGACAGAGGAGTAGTATATACTATAGGAAGAAAGGATTTTCTGACAGACTTGGATCCTACCAGCCAGGGAGAGAACCCTATTGTTCCACTTGTTAAGCTTTTTATCAATCTTTTCTTTGACCCAAATCCACATGTCTTTGAGAGAGGGAGAAATAGAGAAAGGGATACCAAGGTATCTGACTATTTTATTGGGTCCTCCCCATGAGTATCCAAACTGCTGAAGCCAGTCTGGGGGTTTCTCTTTCCACCCAAGCAGAATAGATTTGGAGTTGGAGATACGAGCACCAGAGGCTCTACCAAAGGTTGCAAGTTTTTGATTGAGGGAGTCAATGTTATGCCTAGAAAGCTCTAGGAAGAGCGAGGTATCATCAACAAATTGAATGTTGAGCAATTCAAAGTCATTCGACATCTTAATGCCATGAACTCTAGGAGATAGGGTGTCATCTCTTAGGAGGTAGAATAAGGCATCTGAGGCAATAACAAACATAGTAGGGGCAAGAGGGAAGCCCTGCCTAATGGATCTAGAAAGAGGAATAGGCTGAGAGAAAGTCCCATTAACTTCAATCAGGGCGAAGGCATCTTTAAGGAGGATTTGAACATATTTACAAAACTCACTAGGGAAACCAAAGACTTTGAGAATCATGAGGATGAAGTCCCATTCCACCCTGTCATATGCTTTCTCAAAGTCAACAAGGAACATGGCAGTATCTTGAGTAGAAGTCTTGGCCCATTCCATAGATTCCCAACTAGTGACAAGGTTCTCCAAGATATACCTACCTTTAATGAATCCTGTTTGGGTAGAACAGATGAACTTGGGAAGAATTTTCTCAAGGCGAGAAGCTAGGGCTTTGGCCAGGATTTTATATGAGACATTAAGGAGGGTAATTGGCCTCCAATTTTTTATGAGGGCTTTATCCCCATTTTTTGGGATAAGTTTAACAATGCCCCTATTGATGGACTCCCCAAGGGTGCCAGTATCAAGTGCTTCAGTGTATATGTCATAGAGGTCTTTGGTGACCCACTCAATCTTGGTTTTGTAGAATTCAACAGGGAGTCCATCAGGGCCTGGGGCCTTATTATCCTTGAGAGCCTTAATGGCATCAGCAATTTCTTCCATAGAGATTTTTGTCTTGAGAAGGAGAGCTTCATTCTCAGAGATCCTTTTTGGGATAATGTTACTACATCTATTTCTAACATCTTTTGAAGCTTCATTATCCTCCGAGGTAAAGAGAGTCTTATAAAACATTTCAAAAGCATCTTTGATATCATTGATATTCAGGAGTTCCTTATCCTCTACTATGATTTTGTCAATTTTTTCTCTGTTTTGTTTTTGTTTGAGTAGGTTGAAGAAAACCTTGGAGCCTTTGTCTCCAAATTTGAGCCAGTGATTACGGGCTCTGATGAAGGCACCCCTGATTTTGATTTGTTGATGTTTCCTAAGGATGTCTCTAGCCTGAGAGACCTGTTCTGCCAAGGTAGAGGAGGAAGGTTGTAATTGTATTTCATGTTCCAAAGAGTGGAGTCGATTAGTGAGAGTTTTTTCCAGAGATCTATAATCCTTGGCTTTCTTTTGGCCAATAGTTTGGAATATTTTCTGCCAAGAGGAGATGTTCCTATTCCATCTGAGGGTGTGGGATTGAGGTGTGTGCACAAAGATGGTAGTCAGAAAAGTGGACACCATCCAAAAAAAACATGGAAAAACAAGCAGCGCATACGTGGTTTTAAAATTTAAAATTCCCCCGTACGTGCTTAGGTTTGTTCTTCCCGAGCCTAGAAAAGGTAGCGCATACACGCTGCTTTTAGAAAAATGGGCGCGTACGTGCTACTCCTAGGGAATTGAGCGCATACACACTACTCATAGGAAAATGAGCACGTACGCGCTAATAATCCAAATAAAACCGCGTATGTGGTGCCTGGTAAAAAAGGTTTTTAAAAAAAAACTGGGTCTCATTTACCTGTGAATAGCGCATTTTTAACTTCGTTTTTTCCCCATTTCCTCTCCTAAACCATGAACGAGGTGTTAGATTTGTCCTCCAAGCTATGGATCAAGGTTAGTTTTTGTTTATTTTTGTCTTTCTTTCCGGTTTATGCAATTTGTTTTACATTTTGAATTTAATTTCATTAATTTTGATTAGGTTTTTTCATTTTTTGTTTCAAAAACCAGATTCTTCTAATCTAGAACAAGAACAACCAAATTCACCTCCTAAAACCCACAAGAACAACCGAATGCACCTCCTGAAAACACACAAGAACAACCCCCAATTCCTCCTTTTGACCGCACACCCAAAACACAAGAAGAATTAATTAATCAGTTAGGACAAAATATGTCTAAAATCAATAGACTAATTGTTAAATTGAAAACTTCTGAACTTGACCATCATCAATCCCTCGCCTCTGGCCTAGAAACATTAGCTAGTGGTGCCATAGCTGTTTCCACATAAATTACCAAATGGGGAATCTTTAGGGATAGGTGTCATCAATTCTATGCCAATGGGCTATCATACGATGGAGTAAAAAACAAAAATATTACTAAACAACAAATATGTGCCCTTTTTGTTGATCCTAAAACTGGTCAGTCATTACCTCTTAATGCAAAGAGGTTTCCCATACATTGATGTACCAATGTGCAAATGAAGAATCTTTTTTGGCAGAGGTGGTGGATGGTCTTTGATGATCCACCTTGTAATAATTATGAGGTGCCATTATATTTTTTGAGAAAAATATATTGTGAGTTTGTGCTCAATGTGTAGCCAAACTATTTTGACATGAGAGAGTTTCATGGTAGAGGTGGTGGCTTTGCCCAAGATAGACCTGGAGCCCGTAGGCGATTAGCCATAGAGAGTCGTCGCCCCCTAGTACCCAAACCCAAGGTGCATCATGCTATCCTATTATAGCTAAAAGAGTCGATGGAGCTACAGACTCTTTAGGCCGTCACAACATTGATTGGTGCCATCATCCAGCATGGGATGTCATTAGCACACCTTATTGTATTGGATCATGAGCCATAAGATGGCAACAGAGAGCCCATCGAGCATATGTGTGTCAGTTGCTTGGGGATATGCTTGGGAATAGATCATGCAGTCGGTGCAGATGGATCCTCATATCATCTGTGCACTATTTGCGGTTGTAGATGTCAGGCTCACACGGTTGAGGATGTCGCGTTGACAAATGAGTTGATGGACATGGTGTTTGCCCATGAGCCATAGACACAGGTGTGTTGATTTGAATTCATAACATTTTATTTATCAGTCACTTGAAATTTGTAATTACATAAATGAATTTTCATTTATACATCGATTTAAATTGAGACAAATAATATGCATTTCAGGATGCAGCAGCAGTATCCCATACACCTCCCTTAGTTACTATAGCTGCAACTTTGATGCTTGAGGTATAAATTTTGTAACATGTTAAAATAGAATAGTCCACTTTGAATTCAAAAAAATACAAGATATACCAACTATCTTTAATGCTTGGTCCAATTTCTGGTTTGTAGGTGTTGACAGGGGATGAAATGTCCTAGATTGATGACATCAGGCTCTTAGCGATCGATTTTGGCCTACAAGGCTATACGGTATCATATTTTGTACAACTCTTTTTATGTATTGTTTTGATGGAATATGAAAGTAATTTCATTTAAGATTTTTAAAATTATGTTTAATTTATTATTTGTACTAATATCTCATGTTAATTTTGTTTTTTTAGGGTACCCCCTCTGCGTCTAGGGCTCATCCTAAGAAAAAGAATTCCTCGAAGACGCTAAAACGTGGGAAGAAGGTAATTGAACACAATTTTAGTTGTACACTTGTTTGAAAATGTTGAAATCAAGTATTAGTTGGGGTTTGTAGATTGATTAGTGTTTTTTGTCTATTTTACATGTACAACGACCATTGAGCTTTGTGGATTTGTTGAATGCACCTGAGTCCCTTGTGGATCAAGAGAGGGCGGAGGTATGTATCTCTACTTTATTTTCTTGATTTCATAATTATATGTACGCATACATGTGAACTTGTGATATATTATAATCTTATAATTTTTTCATATAGGAAATATCCATACCTATTTTGTCAATGGCGAACCCTCCTCCTTGCACTAGAGAAGCATCTCAAGATCTGGTACACTTTTGTTTGATATGTAAAATTAATTATTTTTAACCTTCAATACTTATCATTATATTAATTCTATTTAATCTTTGAATATTTTTTGTATAGGTAATAGCGACAGTTTCTACATTGATGGTGAGCCATCGTCAATCCATTGGAGAAGCATCTCAGGCACAGGTACGCCATTGTTCTCTATATTATAGCTTTTAAGTGTTTTTGATATATTTATGTTATTACATTGTATTAATTGTACATTTAATCTACAATAGACCCCTTCACGGTACGGCCATAATGTGGATCCATTTAAGTATGTCTTCAAGAAAACTCCTAAGAGTGACAAGGAGAGGAGAGCGAAGACATTAGCTCCTAGATTAGCCGATGAGGTAATCTACATTTCAATTGCAAAGGAATTAAAGTTAAATGCATAGTTATGTTGTTAATTGTGAACTATTTTCTACAAAAGAATTCTAACTTGGCTTTTGAATTGTGGTTTTGCAGCCATCTACAAAGCCGTGTACTGCATCAAAGAGGCTTGATTTTGATGATCCACCACAAGTTTAGGATCATAGTGTTAGTTTTGGTCATAGAATGACCAATACATGTAGATATATTCTACATTTTTATTGTATATCGATTTGAACATGGCATATGCCATATTTTTGTAATACTTGTATTGACTTGGCAGACATGCCTTTTTTTATATATATAAATATCGATATTCGATCCAATAAATGTGTAATGAGTTAATTATTTTGTATTCATTGTATTTTGTGGTTGTCCTTTTATAAATTTAAATGAATATATTCATATGTAATCAACAATATGAATATAAACAACAAAAATATATGATATAAAACATTGCAATCGTGGAATATGATTTGATAAAATTTCTAAACTGTTGAATTAACCCTACAAAACTCCTTGTATTCAGTTTATTATTGTGTATTTGTTGTATTTGGTGGCTGCCCTATTATAAATTTAAATGAATATTTTCATATGTAATCAACAATATGAATATAAACAACAAAAATCGACAATATGAATATAAACAACAATGTGTTTTGTGCGAGAGCACCCTCATGCTCGCAATGGTCAAATTTTGTTCATCATGTGCACAAACCAACATTGCGAGCACGTTCGAGTGGGTAGGTTTACACTAGGCATGCCCCTATCATGCATCCCAAAGCGTCGGAATGTCGAGAGTCATACTGTACCGGTGCGATCTCTCAAATGCCCCGAGTCCAAAAAATTGTCAAAATTTGACGAACTATTTATTCAAATCTAGGACACATATGGTCATTCCATTTGATCCCATGGGGTCATGTGAGGCTCCTCTACAATGGCCTATCTCGGTTTTTGACAACTCGGAGCCATTTTCGATTAGTAGCATTTTTTCGCTTGCTGCAAAAGTCGTCAATTGCATGCAATGAAAAGTTGCAAGATTGGCTAGAATTGATTTGGTTCATCATGTGCACAAACCGACATCGCGAGCACGTTCAAGTGGGCAGGTTTACGCTAGGCATGCCCCTGTCGTGCATCCCAAAGCATCGGAACGTCGAGAGTCATATCGTACCAGTGTGATCTCTCAAGTGCCCTGAGTCCAAAAAAAGCTCAAAACTTGATGGATTGTTTCTTCCAATCTAGGACACATATGGTCGATCCATTTGATCTCATGGGGTTGTGTGAGGCTCCTCTACAATGGCCTATCTCGGTTTTTGACGACTCAGAGCCATTTTCAATTAGTAGCATTTTTTCGCCTGCTCCAAAAACTGTCAGTTGCATGCAAGGAAAAGTTGCAAGATTGGATAGAATTGATTCGGTTCATCGTATGCACAAATCAACATCACGAGCGCATCTAGGTGGACAGGTTTACGCTAGGCATGCCCCTGTCATGCATCCCAAAGCGCCGGAACATTGAGAGTCATATCGTACTGGTGCAATCTCTCAAGTGCCCTGAGTCCAAAGAATTGTCAAAACTTGACAGACTGTTTCTTCCAATCCAGAACACATACGACCAATCCATTTGATCTTGTGGGGTGGTGTGAGACTCCTCTACAATGGCCTATCTTGGTTTTTGACGACTCTGAGCCATTTTCAATTAATAGCATTTTTTTGCCTACTCCAAAAACCGTCAATTACATGCAAGGAAAAGTTGCAAGATTGGCTAGAATTGATTCAGTTCATCGTATGCACAAAATGACATTGCGAGCACATCCAGGTGGTCATATTTACACTAGGCATGCCCCTGTCATGCATCCCAAAGCGTCAGAACGTCGAGAGTCATATCGTACCGGTGCAATCTCTCAAGTGCCCTGAGTCCAAAAAATTGTCAAAACTTGATGGACCGTTTCTTCCAATCCAGGACACATACGGTCAATCCATTTGATCCTTTGGGGTCACACGAGGCTCCTCTACAATGGCCTATCTCATTTTGATGACTTGGAGCCATTTTCAATTAGTAGCATTTTTTCGCCTGCTCCAAAAACCGTGAGTTGCATGCAATGAAAAGTTGCAAGATTGGCTAGAATTGATTCGGTTCGTCGTATGCACAAACCGACACCACGAGCGTGTCTAGGCGGGTAGGTTTACACTAGGCATGCTTTTGTCATGCATCCCAAAGCACCAGAACGTCGAGAGTCATACCCTACCGACGCAATGTAGAAGTTGCTTGACAACTTTTTTGACAATTTTTTTGACAACAATGACAATTTTTGCTCAAATTGTATCTAGTCTCAATCTATGACCCCTATGACCCGATAATGACTCAAATAATTCTCCATGATTATACAAGAATCAAGAATGCTCATGATTGACCAAGGACGCATCAAATATACTCAAAACATAGTCACAAAACATTGACACATAAAATATGGTCAAATCAGCTCTTGGCTATTTGATTATACAAAAAAATGTCTTACAAATCATCTCATGGGCTTTTATACAAAATTTGGCATTACAATATGTGCGATTCAACTCATCGCCATTTTAATATACAAATCATCTCATGGGCTTTTATACAAAATTTGGAATTACAATATGTGCGATTCAGCTCATCGCCATTTAAATATACAAAATTTGGCATGTACATATGTACAAATCAGCTCATTGCCATTTAAATATACAAAATTATGCCCCTAAACTTGTAAAAATCAGCTCATGGGCATTTATATATACAAAAAATGAATATAGAACAATTCGTCGACAATTTATACAAAATTCTCAAAATCATTCTACTCTAAACCATAGAATCAATCAAGTGAGCCTTCAGGATTGACTCTAACCTGTATTGTGTCAAGTATTGCCTCGTGGTCAGATTCATGAACTTTCCATAAAATCTTGTTATGAGGTCTACCATGATACTTCATCAAATGAATATTTGTTGCAACAACAAGGTTAGAGAAATGAAGATTATGTCTGTGTGTTTCAAAGTCCTCGAACAACCAAACATCATAAAGTCTTGTATTTTTCAAAAGAAACTAGTTTCATACCAATTTCATGTGTGCTCTCCAAATGTATGCATCTTGGTAAACATTGCAAACCACCACATATAGCACAAGAACCTTCCAAACAAGGCATCTTACAATAAATGCAACCATCATGTCTATTACATAGCACGCTTGAAATAAATTCTCTTACCGACTTAGGAGGTGCTTGTATATTACATTCCTGCAAAACATCATTAGTGTGCAAAGTAGAACAAATATGACGAAAAATATCATAATGCATGGAAAATTCAATATGCATCCTACAACAATACGTGGTGCGTACATGATTAATCTTAATATAAAAAGGTTTTGACATTTCAAAAAATCTTTGAGAAATTTTTATTTGAGGAAACTTTTGAAGGAATCTTTCATAAAATTTAGTTTGAGTCATATCCAAATAGTGTTTCGCATGTGGCTCATAATTTTTAGACCCAATTCGCCTTCTAACAACATCTCTTTGGTTGGGCGATACTCTTGTGTTGTCATGCCAAAAATTTTCAATTAATGTTTTTAGTGCATCAACAACAACCTTGTCTTTGCGTGGTAGTTTACCCGAGAATGCCCAAAGAGAATTTTTGTTTAGGTTCCTCTATTTGTTCCCACCTCTTTAATGTTTTACTTAATGTTGTTCTACTAACATTTAATGACTTACTTGTTTTTCTTATCAAACGATCTTTTTTTATTTTCTTGCTCATTATGGTTGATGTAATGACACGTCGAGTAGCATTAGAATCTTTACTACGTGATTTTGAACCAATAGATTGATATGCATCAAATAGATTTCTAATAATAGTTCTTTCACTGCTACTTTCAGATGATCTTAGGCCTAGAGTTTTCACTCTCTCTAAAATTCAAATTTTTAATCATTTGAACAATTAATTGACATCTTGCAGTTTGATTTAAGTTTTTAAAATAGTTTTGCCATATTATTTTAACCATTCTCCTACAAGTTCGTTCATTCATTTTATTGGGCATTGACTTCAATATATTCTCATCAACGTCAATTAGATACTTTGGTTTCCTACGAATGATTCTAGGAGGTGTTAACATCGGTGCATTATGTACATTCAATTCATCAAGTAGAGAAGGTGTAATATTTTCACCATTTAATTGATTATTCAATGCGGTATCTTCTTCAATTGCATTAGGTTCAAATGGTAAATTATCAAATGTTTCTTCTTCAATTTCATTAGGTTCAAACGGTAAATTATCAAATGTTTCTTCTTCAATTGCATTAGGTGCATTATATTCATTTGGTAAATCAAATTGAGATGTTGAGGATGACATACCTTCTTCTCCCATTGTTCTTATGTGATGCTATTTTTTTCATACGCTGCCTTTGTCTTTCCTTTTGAGCCTCTCGTTGTTCCATCATTCCTCTCTTGTTCTTTCCCATGGTTGATATCGGTTGACCTAAATAGAATCATATTACATATATATGTAAAGAAAAGTTCATAAATAAACAAATAACCATAAATATGCATCTTATCACTATTTTTTGGAATCAAACTATTAAACAATCACAATTCAATCATTTGAAACCATGCAAAAACAAAAAACTAATAAAAACAATAAGTCAATCATTTGAAATCATGCAAAAACAAAAAATTCACTTACTTTTATGTATACAAAAGTGATAGAAATGCAAACACAGTTCCAGTGGGGCCTTCAACGACCTCAAAAACTTCTTTTGAGGCCGTTGAGGCTCTTGGGCAACTAAAACTATGTCTATAAACCACGTACGCGCTGTTAGACCATAAAATGTTGACAAGCCCAACAATATTCTTTTTTCCCATTATGGACTGATAAGTAGCACGTACGCGCTACTAAGCCTAAAAAATGTTATCGCAGGGTAACAAATAATGGGAATAGTACCCTGTACGCGCTCCTTTGCCTTAAAAAAGTTATGGCAGGGCATTAAACTAATAGTTTCAGTACTCCGTATGCGCTATTGGTAGTAGAAAAGATGTGAATGAGGGAGAGAGGGAGAGGGAGAGAGAGAGAGAGAGAGAGAGAGAGAGAGAGAGAGAGAGAGAGAGAGAGAGAGAGAGAGAGAGAGAGAGAGAGAGAGAGAGAGAGAGAGAGAGAGAGAGAGAGATGGACGAAGGGAGAGGGAGGGAGAGGAGAGAGAGGGAGAGAAGAGAGAGGGAGGAGGGAGAAGGAGAGAGAGAGAGAGGGGGAGGGAGAGGGAGGGAGAGGGGAGGGGGAGGGAGAGGGAGGGAAGAGGGGGGGAAGGGAGAGGTAGAGGGAGGGAGAGAGGGAGAGAAGAGGGGGGAGGGAAGGTAGAGAGAGGGAGAGAGGTAGAGGGAGGGAGAGAGAGAGAAGAGGGGGGAGGGAAGGTAGAGAGAGGGAGAGAGGTAGAGGGAGGGAGAGAGAGAGAGAAGAGGGGGGAGGGAAGGTAGAGAGAGGGAGATAGGTAGAGGGAGGGAGAGAGAGAGAAGAGGGGGGTGGGAGAGAAGAAGGGGTATGTATGAAGGGAGAGAGAGAGAAGGAGAGAGAGAGAGAAGGAGAGAGAGAGAGAGAGAGAGAGAGAGAGAGAGAGAGAGAGAGGGAGAGGGAGAGGGGGAGAGTAGGGGGGAGGGAAAGAGGAGGGGTATTAAGGGGTCACAGGATACCATATGACCTCTTAGGAAACAATATGACCTCTAATGACACCTAAGCGGTCGTATGGTGGGCTAATAAAATGATATATTAAATTTAAAGTTATGAATAGAACATCATACAACGAGACTCCAAGCGAACAAACAACGAGGCTTCACTAAAAAGCAAGTGTAAGAGCTTGAACTAACCCTAAGAGTACTGCCTAAGTTCTAAAACATATGATGCTATTAAATTTGTAAGGTTATAAGACTGATCTCAATTGTGACTATAGGAATCACACACTTGATTTCTTTCATGGGTATGTATCGTTCCAAGCTATTTGACAAGTGATGATCATCATATACTACCATTGCCATGCATACAACAAACTTTAATTTCTTTAGGTGACAGGCATTGCGTAACAACATGGGAACTCTCGCATGCCCACCACTATCATTCTACATGGCATCATTTGTGTTACTCTCCCTCTTTCTCTTCCTACCTGTTGTTTTCTTCTGAAAAACATATTGCAGGTACTCTGACTCATCATGTTGCTTTGTTGACACTATTTTCCACATCTGCTCTGCTCATTAAAAACACATTCGAGAAGAATATTGCTACAGGTTTCCTTGTTTGTCACGGTAATACACCCGTGATTCAATTTCAAACCATATTCCTCCTATTCAATACACACACAAATCCATCAGTCAATTTTTTTAAGAGAGGATACATGATAAAAATCAAAGAGGAAGTTGTAGACAAGAAATAAATTCACTTACTTCTATAGAAGTGCAGACACAGTTACAGTGGGGTATGGAGGCAGGGAGGGAGAGAAGAAGAGAAAGAGGGATGGGGTATGGAGGAAGGGAGAGAGAGAGAGAGAGAGAGAGAGAGAGAGAGAGAGAGAGAGAGAGAGAGAGAGAGAGAGAGAGAGAGAGAGAGAGAGAGAGAGAGAGAGAGAGAGGCACCTTGTATGCATTTGAGAGGGGGAGACAATACACTTACATGTGTATATATATGTTTAATATATTATATGTATATAAACATATTATATATACAATATCATATTATACACATTATATATTACATATATTATATGTATATATACATATTATATATAGAATATCATATTATACAATAGCACGTACACGTTGTTTATAGGGAAACAAGCGCGTACACGCTTCTTACACTATAAGTACCCCATATGCGCTTTTTAAACCATAAGTACCCCATACGCACTTTTGACTGTTTAGGCTTGGAAATAGGCCTGGATGACAAAGCTATGGATTGGAAGTTTGATTTCCCTCCATTTCTCTCATTTTTGACGTGTTTTATTTTATCAACTTGGTTTATCGACTTTGTCATCATCAGGTTTACACTTCATAAAGTGGGTATTTCTAAAATTGCCACCATATTTTCACCCATCTTCTGAGCTTTCTAACCATATAATGTTTTTTCAATTTGAACAACAATAATATATTATTATTGAATTTCTTTTACCAGTGTCTCCATAGTTCTCACAGACATAGGTGCACCATTTTTTGAATAAATTTTGATATAATCATCCAAATTTTAAAAAAATTATATATTATTGTAGTGCACTTGATTCTTTACAATTTAAAAAAAAATTGTATTTTCGATTTGTTTAGTGCAACCTATGCTTCGCACACAAATAGGTACCTAATTTTCAGGATGTGCTCGATTGGAAAAATCATAAAAAAAATACTCAACAAAAAATTACAAAAAAATACACATATTATAGTGCTCACTCTTAGCTATCTTTCTGCCAAAGGATTTGTCAAAATACTAAATCTAACTATGACTTTTTTGATGCGCACGTCAGACACTATGTTATGTTTTTAAAAAAAAATCAAGGTCAGTTTTTCGTGCGTGAAGGATTTGACCCCCTTAATATTATCCAATTTTGAAAAAGTTTAGTAGTTTGGAAACTAGATTCAGAGTACGACAATATTTGTTCTTTTATTATCTTCATATCTTGAGTGGATGACTTTCAAATTTTGCCTCCAAGTTCAGTTTCACCTGATTTCAGAAAAAAAGTGTCAACTTATACCCCCCTTTTTGACCACCATCTTTGTGCACTTACCCATTGGGGATGTTGCATCTGCATGTTAAAGAGTCTAACCATTTTGATGGAAATTAGGACATCCTTGTCTTTCAACAGGGAGGTGTTGAGGATAAACTTCTTATTGCAAGGGTTGTTGTTGGAGATGGAGTTCCTAGTATTAATGATAGCTATGATAGGAAAATGGTTGAATAAGGTCATCGACAAAACAACCATTGAGTTTCCAAAGTAGCTAGGGGAAAAGGAAAATTAATCTTTATGAACATAGAACCTATCTAATCTAGAGTAGATTCGGCTAAGGCCTTGCTGAAAGTTGCACCAAGTGTACCATAGGGCAGAGGTTTCAGATTTGCTGCCCTCAAGGGGGTTAAATAACTGCATTTGTTGCTTAAACCTATCCCAATGAGGTCTCTCTAGGCATTTCCATTTGAAAGGTATACCCCCGGCCTTATCATCTTGGCTTTCAATCATGTTAAAGTCTCCAACCATAACCCAGGGGATACTCGGGAGGGATGCCAACCAATTCCAGAGGGACACTCTTTCCTTGTAATCATTAGGTGCATATATAGAACACACACCAAAACAAGAGCCTCTAATATCCAGGGTAGCCCAGGCCACTCTGTTACATGGGGAGACGCCCCTATCCCTAATGTAATTCACCCACTTAGGGTTAATGAGAAGACCAACTCCACCCTTTCCCTTAGGATGATTGGTGCATATTTTAATCACATCTCTCCAAATAAAATCAAGAGCAATGTCAAGAGAGAACTCAACAACTTTAAGTTCTTGAAGCATCAAAAAGTCTATATTTTTATGACAGTTCAGAAACCTTTTAATAACAAACTTCCTATCAGGCGACTCCAAGCCTCTAATATTCCATGAGATATATTTCATGAGGGAAGGGGATTAAGAGGGATTGTTGGGGAGACCATTTTGATCTCCAGAATTTTTCTTATTCTTGGAACCAACAGGTCTACCTTTCTTCTTAGCCATGGAGGATCCTTTCATGAGGTCATCATCATCCTCACTAAGCTCAGTTAGCTCAGTCTTACCATCTACATTTTCTTCGATGTTCGACCCAGACACTTGGGAGCCTGGAAAGCCAAGGAGCATTGAGCTAGACTTAATGTCTTCTAGACCCGTATTAGCATAAATAAATTCAATAACATGGTTGTCTTCTATCTCATTAAGCATACATGATGTTGAGGGGTTGGTGGTGTTAACATCAGGGGTAAACCCTGCACATAATGTGGAGTCAGATCATTTTGGAGTCCCAGACCTGGGCATCATTTTCGCAGGATTATCACTCATGCTAACATCACCAGCACCATGATCAGATTTTTCCAAATTTTTAACCAAGGAATTGGTCAGAGTTTGAGAAGCAGTTGGTATGTCAACATTTGTAGGGATGGGGTACTTGCTAGTGGTCGCCAATTGATTAGCATTTTGATCACCAGCATGGGTTTGATTCAAGGTGAGTTTATGGGCATTTTTTTGTCTTCACTTCCTTGATGTGACCATTTGAAAACAGTCGGAAGGCCAACCCTCAAGAATTTTTGTGGGAGCGGAAACAAGGTTGTGGGGTTCAGATATCAGAGTTGTGCTGTCAACATTCATTTGATTTAATTCAATAGGGTTGAGGCCAAGAGCCGAGTCTAATGTGGGATCATTTTTAGGGTTAGCATCTTCACCAACAGAATGAAGATTACTTGGGTTTGGGATTGAATCCTTACCGGTGATAGGGTTTTTAGATGTTCCTGCTAGGTTAATGTTGTTCTTTTTCTTCTTGTGATTAATAGTTGGGCAATTCTTTCGAAGATGCCCTTCTTTTTTGCAAATAAAACATGCATTTAATCATCCAAGTATTTCAACAGGGAAAAAAAAGATATCCTCACTGATGTTAAGGTTTAGAAACGGAGGGATGCCGATACCAGGTTTAATAAAGAAGTATTCTTGCATCAAGGTTGGGCACCAAGCGCATAGTTTCATCAACCCGAATTATTTTTCCAAATGGCTCCAATACCCAAGGAAGAAAATGCCAGAGGAAGGGAGGGGCATCCTTAAGAATGACCCATCTAGGGCATGATAACGCAAGAACTTCCTCATTAGCCGCCTCTAGAGACCAGGCTAGGGCACGAAAAGAGGTGTTCCCAACCGTCCAATATTGTCGTTTGAGGAATTCAATATGAGACTCATGAGTTTAAAAAAAAATAATATAAAGACCTTTCTGCAATTGCCTACAGAATGAAATCCTAAGCCCTAATTTCAGATTCCAAAGATTACGAAACCAATCATCTAAGAATTTTCTAGGCGGACATCTCTCAACATCAACACAAGCAAAGAAAATGGTAGTGTCGCTTAACCTAGATTTTTTCGAAGCAATTTATTTCAACATTTCATCGTTTGGTGAAATGCAGAAGGAGTTCAAGGGAATGGTAGGGCTCTTACCTTCCTCAATAGGTCGTTCACCTCCAGGAGTCTTAAGAAATCTCGCACTAGGGTGGACTCCATTAGTGGGTGGAGCAACGGTCTCGACAAAAGTTTTTTTTCGGCTTGAGTGAGCCTGATCGACAGGGTTAGAGGTATTAATGGCACCACCATTTGATTTTGGCTCCATTGAGAGCCTCAGACGGGTCGCATGAGTGATCAGGGAGATGCGTTTAAGAATTAGGTCGAGATGCGAGTAGAGTACATTGAAACGCTAAATGAAATTAACCAGAGTAAAGGCAAGCAATAAATGAAACACAAAGAGAAGAGAGAAAACCACATGGAGGAGATTATCTCCTCCACATCACCCATTGCAGGCGTTTTGCATCTGCAGTCACCTCCAAAAATTCGCTCCTCTAATATTTTTTTTTTCTTTTTCTTTTTCCATAAAGGTTAGAATTAGAATTTTATTAGGATTAAATATTGTAAAGCAGAAAATCGCGATCGAACCCTAGTTGTTCTCCCCTCTTCCAACTCCGAGGAGAGAGAAGGGAGGTTCGCTAGGATTCGATGGTTTTCACTTAGGGGAGAGACTTTACATTCAAAAGAGGGGTTGAAACCCACAAGATCCAATCCCACGCAATGCAAGATTGGATGCTAAATGTGTTTCAAGGGTTAAGACAGCAAGGCTACCCTCTTTCGTAAAGAATGTTGATAGGAGAATTAAGCTAAGCATGCATAGAAAGTGATAAAGATTCGCTTATAAACTGAGATAGGAATACAGTATGAAGCTGCGGACCTGGAATTAGCAGTAAAATGTCAATACGGCACTGTCTTGCAAATTTGAGCAAAAGTTGTCGGGACGATGGCGCCCAGCGCCACGGTCC
Organism: Cryptomeria japonica; assembly: GCF_030272615.1. Classification (NCBI taxonomy): domain Eukaryota; kingdom Viridiplantae; phylum Streptophyta; class Pinopsida; order Cupressales; family Cupressaceae; genus Cryptomeria; species Cryptomeria japonica. The sequence continues at coordinate 546,355,447 of NC_081405.1, forward strand.
TCCAAAAAATCCGCGAAACGAAGGGGGATCTGTTCGTCTCTGCACAAGGATTCCAGATCTTCAATTTCAGCGGCGTACCTGCAACCTACACACAGAAAAGCGAAGACGATTGGGGGGTTAGGGATTAGGGGTTTGCCTTTAGGTCAAACCCCGGTTTTGGAATTAACCAAGAAATGAGCAAGTGCTGTAAATGTAAATAACTGTAAAACAAGTACTAATACCTTGTTCTAAGGATGTTTGTATCCTTATGTGCGAAGGTATAGATGTTGTTGTTTGTTGTATGTTGTATGTTGTATGTAGCATGTAGTATGTGATCTCCTCTTCAATGGTTGAATCCTTGTCTTGAATGCAACACTTAGCCTTGAATGGAGACTTGAAATGATCAGTTGCTTGAAGGAATGCTTGAATGCTTGAATGCTTGAATGCTTGAGTATAGTTTCCACGCTTTTTCCATCATCTCGAATGAAAGAGGAAAATGTAGTTTATATACTTGTCAATTAGGGCTGATAGACTGATTTTCCCGACCTTAGGCCGACCAGGAAAGTTAGTTTCCAAATTGCAAACAAAAAGACCCGAGACCCCTTAGGAGACCGGGCCCAAAATAGGACCCAGGGACCAGGGCGCTGGGCGCTCTGGTCCCACCTCCCGGGACAGCAGGGTGCAAGGAGGTTCAGGCCAAGGTGCTTGAAAAATGCAGTTTTCAGTGTTGTGAGCAAGTTTCAGGGTCTCCATTCAGGTTGCGTGTTGCATCGCCATCGTGAAGACCGAATGCAGTCGAAATTGCAAGTGTCGCAATTTTAGGACGCTACATTTAGCCCCCACTTTAGCGGGGGTATGTATGCTCATACTTCTGGTAAAGTACAAGGAAACAATATTGAAAGACTTTCACCACGTCAAGGAGGCAAGATACACCAAGCCCCCAGTGGACTAAGGATCTTACGACTTCGATTGACAAAGTAAAAGGGAAGATCACGAGGGAGAACCATGACTGTCAGTAGTAAGGCTCCCTCACTATGAGTCATGCAAGAAAGATATCAAAAATTTTCAAGGCAAGGCTAAATTTGCCAAGAAATTTTCAAGTATCTTGAAAAGATATGAACGGGATGTATGCCCCCCTACGTTAAAGCAATCACACACGCCTCACCGGGGGTGATTGTTTTAACGTAGTGATACACATAAGAAATGAGAAAGGAAAGGAGTACGTTATCGCAAGGATTTAGCCCCCAAGTGTGAGATAAGCCCAAGGATAATAGACACAAAACACAAAGCACAAGGTGACTTCACTTTCCTCGGGGTCAGTATGCTGTATGATAATTCATGTATATATATCATATGTATGTATGCATAATTGTTCTTCATTCCCCAATCAAGGAAGGTCACCTAGAAGAAGGGAACACATGTGTCTTTTGAGTCAACATGAGAGAGATCGAGAGATCTCAATGCTTTGCATCGTCCTCAAGTAGACAACACCAAGGACAACAAATAGAAGAATGAGAATAACATATAGAAGAAGTAACAAAAGAGAGGGGGAGAGAATCTGTTATGCTAATGTAACCAGTCTAGCACGTCATCTACCCCCCGATCTTGCTGATTAATGTTTCGGGAAGGCAAGGAGCACGCTAGAGGAGGAACATCCAACACAGCAGATGGAGCTATCACAAGATCCAAACAAGGGCTATGTTCATGTTCCGAGCCACATTGTTCTTGTCTAGGAGCTAGGATAAGTGCTTTAGAAAATTCATTAGATAAATGGTTATCAACATCAACAAGTTCATATTCACTATCAGAAGCAAGAGGAGTAATATTTTCATCATGAATAACATTTTCATCCATATCATCATCAAGATTTATAAAAATAGGATCTTTAACTCGCACAGGATCAAGACCATCATGCATCTTATGTTTAGGAGATTTAGGCTCAATGTCCGGCCGAGGAGAAAATGGAATAATGCTTGTTGAAGGTGTTTTTGGAGATTGCAAAGTTTGAGAAGCGGCTGCCTAAGCCCTAAGACGACGCTTTCGTCAGCGTTCACGTGCAGAACGATTTTGTCTAGTCTTAGTAGGAAGTGGAGAAGACTGAGGAGGAGGAATGTTCTCATCCTTAGCACTTGGGTGTTTAGGTTGTGGTCTCTTAGGCTGGATAATAGGAGAAGAAGAAGGTCTCTTCTCTCTATAAAAAGGAGGAGGAACTGCTCCATATAAAGGAGGAATTTTTGGTTTAGGGAGAAGACCAAGTCCATCATGATGAGGAGGTATAGGTCTACTCTTAGGAAGTTTATTAGGTATAGACATAGTCACATCCATAGGGATGGGTTGAGAATCTTCTTGAGGAAAGACATTAGTTTTATCTTTCAAAGGAAGAACTTCCTTCTCAAGAATGATAGGAATATCAAGTTTAGGTGTTCTAGGTTCACTTATAGATAGGATCATATCTGTTTTCCACTTTTGATAAGATTTGAAAAGATGATCACTTCGCGGAGGAAGAGATTGGAATTGTTTAGGCCAAAAGTAATCAATAGGAACGCTAGAAGTTCTTTCAGCTGGTTTAAAGAGACTATGATTGACAGTAACAACTTCACCATTATGGGGAAATTTCAAACACTTATGAATAGGAGAAGCAATAGCTTTCATGGAAGATAGCCAAGGATAGCCAAGCTTCACACGAAATTGTTCGACAGATGGAATAATAGCAAAGTTCACATCAAGAGATTTGTTATGGACCTCAATAGGTAAAGTAATAGAACCAATTGCAGGAGAAGAAAATGCATCAAATAATTTCACAATCACATCTGTTTTGTCATATATCACTTGATTCAATTGCAAAGTAAAAAGAAATTCTTCAGTAATAACATTAACCATGCACGAAGGATCAATAAGCACTCCACGGCAAGGTGTATTCTTAACTTTTGCAACTATGTATAAAGGACCATCAGGTGCCCTAATGGTTTCACTGGAATCAAATGTGGTGGAAGATTCTTTAGGGATTTCTTACTGCTCTACAAAGTTAATCACATTCGGAGTCATAGACACAAGACCATCAGATGAGAGAGAGGAATCCTTAGCCTCAATTGCATTAGAGGTATGAGAAGGCAATGGATCAATGAAAATCTGAAGATTTTAGTTAGGAGGAGCTACAGATGTGTTGCCTTTATCATTCACTCCAGAAATAGAGATAGTATTGTTATCAATCAAATCTTGAATTTTACCCTTTAAAGAAAAACATTTTTCAGTATCATGCCCAGGCTGACGGTGAAATTGACAAAAAGCTTTGTTATCAAAATAAGGTGAAGTAATCTTTGCAGGATCAATTTGTCTTATAGGAGGAAGAGTAAGCACATTTTGTTCCAATAACTTATTCATAATACTATGCAATGATTCATTCAAAGGAGTATACTTTCTTTCTTTCTTGAAAAATTTAGAAATAGGAGGCACACCTGATGCTGCATTCACATTGTTGTTGATGATGTTTTCATTGAATTTGATGGAATCTCTGTTCGGTTTAAACTTCCCAAATGGTTGTTGACTGCTATCACCCTTATCACTCAGAGCCATAGGATGTGATTGTTCCATTTGACTCACAGTCAGTTGATAATTGTGAAGAGTTGCACACAACTGTTGGAAAGAAGTAAACTCAGAAAACAGAAGTTTGTCTCGAATATCTTTTTGCAAATTAGAAATAAAGATTCTTTGAATATCATTGTCAGGTACTGGAAAAGAAATTTGAGCATACAAATGCTTATATCTACCAATGAAATTAGTCACTTTTTCTTTAACACCTTGTTTACAATGCATTAAATCAATCAAAGTAACTTTAGGACTTATATTGTTTTGAAATTGTTGAATGAAAGCATTTGCAAGTTGTTTGAAAGAAGTAATAGAATAAGAAGGCAACGAGCAATACCATTGTAGGGCTTTGTCTCTTAATGTTCTAGTGAATAGTTTTGCAAGAAACCTTTGGTCATAAGCAAAATCAGTACATATTGTTTGAAAAGTCTTAACATGTGTTAGAGGATCTCCTTTACCATTATAAAGCTCCAAATGTGGGATTTCAACATGTTTAGGAGGGATAGCTCGAACAATGTCAAGAGAAAGTGGGCTCGCAACATCAAATGTGGGCACACTAAACTTAGATTGATTCATAGAGGCAATTTGTTGTTGTAAAGAAGAGACAGTTTGTGCAAGATTGTTAATGGTCACTTCAGTCGAAGAGTTCATATTGGATGTGTTAGATTGAGATGGAGGTGTTATGTTATTGAAAGAAGGTAAAGAGTAAGGTGGTGGGACTCTATGATAATTAGTCATAGGAGATGAGTGGACAGGAGGAACACTACAAGGAGGAATAGAATGATTAAATGAATTGCCCCCTTGCGTCATGTTCATTTGTGGTGATATAATAGGCACACTCATTGAAGGAATGAATGAAGAAGTCGGATTGAATGAAGGAAGAGGGTTAATTGAAGAAGAAGGGTTGCCCCCATGACTAGTAATCATGGGAGGAATGTCTTGTATAGAAGTAGCCATGATGTTTGATGTAAAGGTAGGTATACTAGCAATAGGAGTTGTCAAAGGAATAGAATGATTGACTTGAGTAGGAGGTTGTGTATAACCCAAATTTTCAGCACAACTCTTCATAGGCATCACATTCGAATCCACAATGTGTGCAATACCACGCAAAATATCAATTCCATTCTTATCACTTTGAAGCATACGTTTTAGACCCTCAATTAAAGGAAGAGCTTGACTATCAGGGTATTCTTGAGACATCCATTGTCGAAAATCGTCAAATTGGTTATCCAATTTCGAAAGTTGTTCTACAGAAACCTCATGGAGAGCTTCTTCATCATTAGGAGGATTAGAGGAATTACCCATGTCCTCGTTAAAAAGGCTATTCAAATTAGGTTCCATCTCCTCGGTAGTTAAACCTCGGAAAGACTTAATTCTACGGCTTCGTCTAACGGGAATAGTGTAAGTAGGACTTATTGTTGTAAAACTCATGCACTAGAAAGAGAGAGAAGATTTTGAATTTAGAGGTAGCAATTTTCAGTAAAATCAGCCAATCTTCTGGATTTAAGCTATTAAATGCAATCACAACAGTCTCCCGAAATTTCGAAAAAAATGCCCGGGACCGTGGCGCCCGGAGTGCAACACGGTCCTTGCAACTTTTTTCGAAATTTGCAGGGATGAAAGGTATGATGATTTTAGAGCTAATCTGAAAAAATTGAGTGTTTTTACGATCTGTAGATAGGCCAAATTAAAGTTGTAATCTCAAAATTGAACCCTATCAAGATTGTCGAAAAATGCAAAAATTTGAATTTTGAAAAAGAGAGGGAAACTGAAATTTTGAATTTTATGATTTTAGAGGGAATGTCAAGAGCAATGCAAATTTTGAATTTTGAAAATTGACTCAATTTCACGCAAAATTCAATTTTGAAAGCGGAAATCAAAGTTGTTGTAATTAAGCACTTAATTTCAAAAGTCACAAAATGCAAGAATTTGAATAAAGCACTGAAATTTTTAATGAATAATAACACACTTTTCAGATTTAGGATAGTAAGAACACAATTTTGACACAAAATTTCAATTTCAATGATTTTTAAATGTTTAGAAGCCTTAATCCAAGCAATCACAAGACCAACTTTGACTGTTATTTTGAAGGTGTTAAAATTGATAAAATCAGCCAAAATTCTGGATTTTAGCAGGAAAATACAGTAAGATCTTGCTCCCGAAATTTCAGAAAAAATGTCGGGGACGATGGCGCTCGGCGCCACGGTCCTCGCAACTTTTTTCCAAATTTTCAGGGATGAAAGATATTGTGATTTTATTGCGGAATCCAAAGTTACAGCTGATTTGGAGATGTTTTGATCAGTGAAATTGTCGGACAAAGGTTGAATCAAGAGGGTTTCAAAAATTAGGGTTTTGACATTTAACCACTTAATTTTCAGAATTAAAGCACAAATATGAATTAAAAATTTGTAATAGAAGGGCAGATCTGAAACAGGCATTAACATTTAGACATTTCGCAGGTTCAATTACTAAAAAGAAAATTTAGGGTTTTTATGCAGTCACCTCTAAAATTTTGCAAAAGATCAAACATGGAAATGTAATCAATTTTTTCAGATCTAAGCATGAAAAATCAGAAAGGATGTTCACGTCGGGTTCACCAAAATGTAAAGCGGAAAATCGCGATCGAACCCTAGTTGTTCTCCCCTCTTCCAACTCCGAGGAGAGAGAAGGGAGGTTCGCTAGGATTCGATGGTTTTCACTTAGGGAGAGACTTTACATTCAAAAGAGGGGTTGAAACCCACAAGATCCAATCCCACGCAATGCAAGATTGGATGCTAAATGTGTTTCAAGGGTTAAGACAGCAAGTCTACCCTCTTTCGTAAAGAATGTTGATAGGAGAATTAAGCTAAGCATGCATAGAAAGTGATAAAGATTCGCTTATAAACTGAGATAGGAATACAGTATGAAGTTGCAGACCTGGAATTAGCAGTAAAATGTCGATACGGCGCTGTCCTGCAAATTTGAGCAAAAGTTGTTGGGACGATGGCGCCCAGCGCCACGGTCCTCCGAAAAATCCGCGAAACGAAGGGGGATCTGTTCGTCTCTGCATAAGGATTCCAGATCTTCAATTTCAACCACGTACCTGCAACCTACACACAGAAAAGAGAAGACGATTGGGGGGTTAGGGATTAGGGGTTTGCCTTTAGGTCAAACCCCGGTTTTGGAATTAACCAAGAAATGAGCAAGTGCTGTAAATGTAAATAACTGTAAAACAAGTACTAATACCTTGTTCTAAGGATGTTTGTATCCTTATGTGCGAAGGTATAGATGTTGTTGTTTGTTGTATGTTGTATGTTGTATGTAGCATGTAGTATGTGATCTCCTCTTCAATGGTTGAATCCTTGTCTTGAATGCAACACTTAGCCTTGAATGGAGACTTGAAATGATCAATTGCTTGAAGGAATGCTTGAATGCTTGAATGCTTGAATGCTTGAGTATAGTTTCCACGCTTTTTCCATCATCTCGAATGAAAGAGGAAAATGTAGTTTATATACTTGTCAATTAGGGCTGATAGATTGATTTTCCCGACCTTAGGCCGACCAGGAAAGTTAGTTTCCAAATTGCAAACAAAAAGACCTGAGACCCCTTAGGAGACCGGGCCCAAAATAGGACCCAGGGACCAGGGCACTGGGCGCTCTGGTCCCACCTCCCGGGACAGCAGGGTGCAAGGAGGTTCAGGCCAAGGTGCTTGAAAAATGCAGTTTTCAGTGTCGTGAGCAAGTTTCAGGGTCTCCATTCAGGTTGCGTGTTGCGTCGCCATCGTGAAGACCGAAATGCAGTCGAAATTGCAAGTGTCGCAATTTTAGGACGCTACAAATATATTGCATGTTAGATTTTTAAAGTCCTTAATATTGTGTAAGAACAATGCCTCAATATTACTTTGTGTTAAAAAAAATCATTTTCACTAAATCAACAAATAAGTAGTGGAATAAACTATGTAAACACAACCATGTGCTAATTTTTTTCTTGCATAAAAAAGGTAATTGTATAATGTAAGTTAAAATGTTAAAACTTTTTTAATTTTTGAAATTTGAATACAATTAAATTTTAAACTTTATTAATATATTATAAAATAATTTAAAATAACTAAGAGATAAATACGATATCAATAGAAAAATCACATTTATATATGATAAATTAGAAATGACTTTTTTTTTTTGATTGATAACATAGAGTATTATATTGCTTAGAATAGAAAAGTATTACATCCAAGGAGCAGATAGACAATCTACAATACCAAGGGGTCACACCCCTACTACAAAAAAGAACCCAAGCATCATCCTACCAAGACCCATAGCCACAAAAAGGGTCGCATACATATATAAAAAACCACACATCAACCCTGACCAACCCAACCTAGCAACGAAACTATCCCAAAGCTTCTTCTCTTGAGAAATTGGGAATACCCCTGCTGGGACCGGCCTCCTACGACACGCTCCCTCCACCTGGCACCGTTCCAGGCCTGCTTCCACATAGTGACCCATGCTCCACCACCTTTGCCGATTTCTTTGGAAGTTGGTGCTGCACCAAAGGCCTCCCATTCTCATCCAGGGGGGCCTCGGACCGAATGGGAGTCACCTTCCCGCGGATCTTAACATGTTCAGTCGGCCCCAACTGGCAAACAAAGTTCACGATCTCAGCCCAGCCATTTCTTGCGTCCTCCTCCTGCAAAGCGACTGGCCAAGAAGCCAACCAGATGACAAGAGGTTGCAGCCCCCCAACGGCCATTCCAATCCTCCTGCTCAGGCCTTCCGCCATCTTCAGCCCCACACCAATGATAGCTCAGGCCACCACATCCTGCAAACCTCCTGCCCATTTGGGTCTTAATACCAGGGAAGTAATCCATTTCACTTCCTCAATCGACTTCCCCACCTGCAAGGCCAAAGCAGTAAAAAGTGACGAAATGTCGAGATTTGTTCAAGGTCGCCAATCTTGGGTAAGAAATTCCTCTCCCAACAGAAGCCTAACTGCCCTCCAGAAATCATCTCCATCCACTCTGAAGATGTTCGAAAGCCTGATCCTCGAGACCAGCCCATGAAAAGCAGGCAATTGTCCATCTGATTCCAACGAAAAATTTGCTTCCATCCTAACTCATTGCTGCACAGAATGAAACCCCGAGCACTCCGCCAAACACCAAATTTTCACCACAAAATTCTCGGAATCAAAACACAAGGGCCTTTAAAGCCACCTCCATCTCATGTCATGAGAGCTTCACACGCTTCGCATAACTCAAAACATCATCACCAGTCACTCACCCAACTCGCCTCCATCATCATCCAACACTGCAAGGCCACTTGCAGCAAAATTGAAGAACACACACCATGAGGGACTTAAATTCCCATAGAACCAAGGTTACGAAAGGACAGCTCAAATCGAGCTTGGGTTCACTTTTCCAAAAAAACCATTTACTCAATATCATACTCAAGAAGACTACAATCTCTAAAGTCCTCAAACATACTAAACATATTTTCGAAGGAACCATTTTCTCCCATGTTGGAAAGTTTGTCAGCTTCCAAATTTGCTTCTCGAAGGACATGAGTTACCTTAAAATCTTCAAATTCATTCAGTAGGAGTTGCATTCTATGCACCTGCTTGTCTAAAAACCATGCTTCCATTCACCCTCGAGCTATCCCATTCACCACAACCTGAGAATCACCTTCCAAATGAAGTTTTTTGACTCCCAACTTCCCAGCCATTAGGATTTCTTCCAACGCTGCTTGACATTCAACAACATTGTTTGATCCATCCACCAATCTTTTGGCCGCAATGGCCAGAATGTTTCCCCGATCATTGCGAGCAATCACCCCAACACCCGAGGTCCCTGGGTTGCCCCTCGACACTCCGTCAAAATTGATCTTAGTCCACCCCTTCTCAGGCGGAGTCCACTCCGGGATTGAATTGCCCTTACTCTGAAGATTAGCCCTCAGCAGCCCATTAACAAGCCTGAAAATTAGAAATGACTTTTAATAATAAATATTTTTATATATTAAAAATTATATATTATTTTTGAAATATTTGTGCATGCACGTAACTTTAAATTTAGAAACATTATATTTTTATTTTAAAAATTTAGAAACATGGAATTTTTTTTATATGTCTAAATTAGAAATTAGAAATTATATAATTGAGAAAATGTCATATAAAATACTATATTATTTTTGAAATATTTGTGTATACATGTAACTTTGATTTTTTAAATCTAGAAAGATAGAAATGCTTTTTTTTTTGTCTAAATTGGAAATAAAAAATTATGTATTATTTTTAAAATATTTGTGTATGCATGTAACTTTGGATTTAGAAATATTATAGTTTTATTTTTAAAATTTAGAAACATAGAAATTGTTTTTGATCTATCTAAATTGGAAATTAAAAATTATATAATCTAAGAGAAAATGTAATATAAAATACAATATTATTTTTGAAATATTTGTGTATGCATGTAACTTTTGATTTTTTGAATTTAGAAACATTATATTTTTATTTTTAAAATATAGAAACATAAAAATTATTTTTGGCTTGTCTAAATTGAAAATTGAAATTATATAATCTATAAAGAGAGAAAATGTAATATAGCTCTATTTTAATGCATTATTAGGAATAATTAGTATGGCAAATCAGAGAAGGTTTTTAATGTTTTAGAAACCATTATTAAAATATAGATATTAAAAAATTACACAATAGAAAAATTCAATTTGCAATTTAACAAATCATTTTAATTTAATATTTTACATTATGTCCATATTAAAAATGTCTCTGAACCAAACACAAAACTTTAACCACTTCATATCTATCAATGAAATATCAATAAATAGCTACATTAATGAATTTATTTTATTTATATTGATCTCTTAGAAAAGAGGCTCCTATAGAGATACATACAGCAATGTTGATGCTCCCATATCCAGTTGATCCCTCCTATCTTATCAATCATAGATTGCAATCTTTGTTCTCCCTATTATTCCTACCATGTGTGAAAACAATTTTACATTCGTTTGTCTTTAGTGTTAAAAACTTAAAAATATTTCCTTAAGATTCAGTTTTTAAAACCAAAAGGCGTTACTTTTTTAGTTTCCCATTTCTCTTTTCTCTTTTTTCCATTTCAAATCTTTAAAAGACATTTTTTTTTGGTTCTTCTATTTTCTTTTCTTTTTTCGTTTCAGATCTTTACTGTCGATTGGATTTACAATGGATGTAAAAAACTAAATGATCATCCTACTTCATTCTTCCTTATGTAAACATTCATCCAACATTCCAACCATTTCCTCTTCTATGCACTAATAACATCACTTTGTCTTAGTTGTAAATGTTAGGAATGCCAATCAATAATCAACAACAAACGTACTTCTACCTTCTTAATACTTTGTTTAAGAGTATAAATTCATCTTATATAGATCATGCAAGTTATCTTCCATGAAGGTGTAAACAAGTACAATTAACAATAAAGTTACCAAGATTAATACAATAGTATAAGACTATTCAGAATTTAGGACTGACTAATGGTTATGTTTGGAAGGATGCTCGTGAATGGCCGCCTGGTGGATCTCAGGATACTCATATGGAGTTAGCCTAGATTCTTGCTTTGCGAGAGTGTTATTCCCTAGTGAGGAATGATGTTCTAGCCTGGGGCAAAGATTTTTCTGGTAAGTACTATGTGGCTGCTGGTTACTTGGAACTTATTTGACAAATGTTTGGATGGGAGGAAGTTCCTTGGTGGAAACATTTGTGGAGTAAATCTACTTGGCCTAAATGTAACCTTTTTATGTGGTTGGTTGTTCAAAATTGTTGTTTGACTTGCAATAATCTGTGTAAAAGAGGTTTCCAAGGTCCCTATACATGTTCTCTTTGTGGCAATAGTGAGGAATGTGTTTCTCATCTCCTTCTTTCAACGCTCTTTTGCTAGGGAAATTTGGCATTTCTGGTGGGAACTTTGGAGCCAAGCCCATGGGGATGTTTTCTCTCTAGCTAAATTTTGGGCTTGTTGGGGTAAGCCTCCTGTTAAGACTTCTTTTCTCCTGTGTTTTCTCCAGGTTGCTTGGGTTATTTGACCCTCTTTCAATATTTGGTATATTTGGTTGGAAAGGCATCATTGAATTTTTCATGATGTTAGGATGGTTGCTCAACATTTGTGGTGAAGAATTATTCATTCTATTTGGGAGACTATTATGGCAAATTATGTTTTTGATGGGGATGTAGATCTTGGGGATGCTGATATATGTAATCAGTTCATATTTCCTCTTCAGGGAGGTGCTCCTTCTCTCGAGGGACAACATGCTTGACAGATAATGAGAAATAGATGTCGTCACCCTTTGTAGAAGATTAACAGGGAGGGTTGTTGGTCCTCTCCCCCTCATGGAGTTTTGAAACTTAATACTGATGGTTCTTCTCAGGGGAATCCTAGCCTTACTGGAATTGGTGGAGTTGGGCATGATAGTTCTGGTGATGTCTGGTTTATCTTCTCAATTTATAAGGGTTTCCATACTAATAATTTAATGGAGGCTCTTGCCATCTTGTATGTGGTGGAGCGTAGTTACATGCTCTTGGCTGGAAATAAATTATTTGTGAATTTTATTCTCAGGTGGTAGTGACTTTGTTGAATGCGTGACGGTTAGATGGGGTTACCTAGCAATTGGTTGTGGTGATTAGGCAAATTCTTTGGTTGTGAAATTCCTTGGAATCTACTACTTTTTGTCACATTCCTAGGGAATGGAATGGAGTTGCTAATTGTTTAGCCAAATGGGCTTCTAATCATGGGTTGGGTAGGAATATAGTAGATAAGGGGCAATTATCTTCAAATATGTCTCATTTGTTGGACCATTGAGTGGATATTGATAGAGTAGTATAATTTTCTCTTTGCCGGTCACTTGGCCCTTTTTGCTTTGTATCTCTTTCTTTGTTCTAAGAAATTTTTACCCCTCTTTTAGTCTAATACAATGGTATAGAATAACAACAAAAAAATGGTTGTGAGAATTTTCTAGATTCAATTGTCTAAAATTATTTGCATCATGATGGATTGTAGAATTATCTCCCATGAGAAATTTATAGATTCTTCACAATTGAATCTAGAAAATTCTCACAACAATCTTCATAGACTATGGAAATTTGATGAGATTGGAAAAAATATAGATGATAATAGTTATTCTTTCATGCTCAAGGTAAAAAGTGCATACAAAAGTTGAAGGAATCAACAAACATGAACACAATGAGCAACTTATAATTATATATATCCAAGGTTAGCACTTAATTATAAATGTGTACAACTCAAAACAACTAGGCCAAGGATTTGAAATAAAGTTACACGTGTACCATTCTTCTCTAATGGTTCTGTATAGATAGTCATGAATAGAGCCAATTCCTTAGGTGAGTGAGCTCTAGATAAAAAAATGCACATCTTATATGGTATAAAGGCATTTTCTCACTATTATATGAAGATGAAAAATAGTCCTTAAAAAGGAACTAGATTTATAACCTTGTTTATGGATCAAGTAAATAAATATATTTAACTATATGAGAGTGAGTTGGAAATAAGCGGGGAGGGGTGGTCTTCTCATTTTTGACAACTTAGCCATGCACAAACTAATTGCATAGAAAGAAGTAAAAATATTTTTCTCTCAAAATCTAAGTTTTGTAATGCTTACCATCCCATATCTAATTTTAAGAATATTGCATATACACACATGTATATATAAGTTTCAAACTCATCAATTCATATCAAGTTGGTATGGAACCTTTTCTAAGGTTACATCCTTGGATTGATCTGTTGGCAATATTACATTATAAGGATATTGAGAAGGTTGTTGATGATTATGGACATAACTGATTAAAGATGTTGTACTATCTTGATATTATTATTTTTTCATTGATGTCAAGAAATTGATTTTCTAATTCAGTATGATGTTGCCATATCTTGAGAAATATGATATGAAGATTATAAAGTAGTCGGTAAAGACACAGGAAAGAACATGATGAATAAGGGGATAAGATATTCAATGGGCAACTACTACCGAGTTAGACAATGATTAGATATTGATGTTTTAGATTGTTTTAACATCATACATATGTTGTAAAATGTAAAGGTTAATACTATACTATTTTATCAAGCAAAGAACCTAGTCGGTAAACCCTAAGGTTATCGCAGTCGGTTAATGAAGACAAAATGTCTACCAAGTGAAGTTTAGTATTCACCGAGTTGTAACTGAGCTATAACAGAATGCATTAAATGTTTACATGTGATATTTAATGAAAGAAGTTGATGAGCTGGAGTGGATCAATGATTGGTAAGCCGTAGAAGAAGTTTGTTAACGAATCTAAGGCAATGGAAAGTCGACAAGAAGATCTACAGCTCAGATTGAGCCGCATTACCCTAACACAAGTTCCAAGGTGAATGTGCAAGTTCCAAGGTGGGGTAAAACATTTTTAGGTCGAAAGATACAATGAACCTGGACAAGATTGAAGATCTGATGGCTATGATTAATCATGGGAAATGTGATCAAGGAGATTAAGCGGTTAGAAGATTGTTTATAAATAAGAAACTGTTGATAAACAATGAATACAGGCAAGTGTATGCACAGGGATGCTACATAGTGATTACCGAGCACAGAAGCTTGAAGACCTGTTAGAATAACAGAGTATTGATGCCCAGCAGATAGACAAGATTAGTTCTATGTCTAGATTGTATTGAACAAATAAGAATCTACTTTAGCATTTTAGATGTGAAGTTGCAGATAGATTGCATTACTGTTATTTTGTGAAAGTGATAGGAAATCTCTTAACCGAGTGGACTTAACAGTCTTATATGTAAATCCTCTAACAAGGTGACATTCTGATTGAGTGTTTGAAATCCTTTGACAAGATCACTTCTAACAAAGTGAAGATCCTAACAGATCTGAGGGAAATCCCTTAACCGGGTCACATCTAGCAATGTGTTTGTAATCTTTAACATGATTTGCTTTTAACCGAGCATACTCTAGAAGAGTATATTTCTTAGTGGGCCCGAAATCCCATAGTGGTTTTTCCCTATTTGGGTTTCCACGTTAAATCTGGTGTTATGAGGTTTATATTGTTCATATGCTTTTGAGTTTGCATGTTTGATAGTTTTTGGTTATATGACTGATATATATGTTACCGAGGTTGAATCTGATGTTTTTATGGATGATTAAGTTTGTATGATTCATCCCCCCCCTCTCATCTTGTTGGCTATTGGATCTGTACTTATATTAAGTATCAGAACTATCAATTGGTATTAGAGCTTTGGACTCCGAAAGAAAAGTTTAAAGGCACTTGAGTTAAAGATCCAAAGATGTATAAGAGGGATGCACCTAAGCTGAATAAGTCAAGTTTCTCTACATGGCAGAAAAGGATGATGCTACATCTATCAGGAGTTGGAGAATATGCTATATACTATCTGGAGAAAGATTTTATTGCACCGAGCACCTATCCATTGACTATGGAAGAGATAAAGGCAAAGCAAGAACATATTCAAGCAATGATTGAAATAACATCTGCATTGACCGATTCTGAGTTTAATGATCTAGAAGGCTGCAATGATGCATAGGCAATGTGGACTAAGCTCATATCTGTATATGGAGGAGATGAACATGTTCAAAGAGCAAAAGTTGATAGTTTAAGAGGACAACTTGAATCTATGAGGATGAATGAAGGTGAGAACATAACCCAGTACAATACAAGACTAAAGGAGATTGTAAATCAAATCAAAGGAGCAGGAGGAACTATTGAAGAAAAGGATGTGACAAGTAAGTTGTTAAGAACCCTTCTACTTGCCTATGCAATCCGAGTCTCTGCAATCAATGAATTGAGGTTTGTACCTAATATGCCAGTTTCCTTGGATGCTACTATTGGTAAGCTACATGCATTTGAGTTAAGTAATTTTGATAACAGTGGGTCATCGGTAAATAAAGTTGAATCTGCATTTAGTTCTTTTCATCTGAATGAATCTAATGATTACAATGGAAGAAAGTATAAGCACTCTGAAGGAGATCACAGTGGAGCAAGTGAAAGATTTCAAGAAGAACATGGAGGAGGTACACAAATTGTATGAAGAAATCAGAAAGCAAGAAGTTTTTGAAGCACTATTGGCCAAAAGGCTACCAAGAGGCAAAGGTAAGTATAAAGGAAAACTACCTTTGAAATGTTTCAATTGTGATAAGATTGGACATATGGCTTCTAACTGTCCTGAAAAAGATTTCACTGAAAAGAGAGATTACCGAGATGACAGATAGAAAGATGATCATTACAGAGGACACCGAGACTTCAGAAGAAGAGATAGAAAGACATGCTTAATTGCTGATGAGGAATCTGACGATGATAAATCAGATGAGACTGATATAGAGCAAGTTGTTTATGTGGCTATCAAGGATGGATCAGATGAAGAAAGGTATGAAGAAAAAGCCCTAATATCTCACATAAACACTAATGATTCTTGGATTATAGATAGTGGATGCTCACATCATATGACAGGAGATAAACACAAGTTTGTTATGTTAGAAGATTATGATGGAGGCTATGTTAGATTTGGTAATGATGCACCATGTCCGGTGAGAGGTAAAGGATCCATAACACTTCTTGATAAAGAAAGATGCAATGATGTTTATTGGGTTGAAGGTTTGAAATACAATTTGATGAGTGTAGCACAGCTAAACAACACAGGTTACCGAATAGAATTTCAGAAAGGAATTGTCAAAGTTCATGACAAGAATGGAAAGTTAGCTGCTACCGAGACACAAACAAAAGGTAATACATTTCACCTTGACTCAACTCATAATAAGTGTTTGCATGCAAAGATTGATAATACCTGGTTATGGCATAAAAGGTTTTGTCATGTTAATATTGATAATCTGATCAAGATAAGTAAGAAGCACAGAGTAAGAGGTCTACCGAGTCTTGAAAAACCTGAGAATGCTATGTGCTGAGGATGCCAGATGGGTAAAATGTCCAGATCAAGCTTTACAAGTAAGTCATACACTTCTAAGGGAATTTTAGATCTTGTGCACACTGATCTTTGTGGTCCTATGAAAGTTCAAAGTTATTATGGTGATAAGTATTTCATATTATTTGTGGATGATTATTCAAGGATGATGTCAGTAATGTTTTTAAAAGAAAAATCAGAAGCTTTTCAAATGTTTAAGTGGTACAAGGCTAGAGTTGAAAATGAAATAGGAAGGCAACTGAAATGTCTTAGATCAGATAGAGGAGGAGAGTTCACATCTGATGAGTTCAACCTATTTTGCAATGATCATGGTATTAAAAGACAAGTCTCTGCACCAAGAACTCCATAGCAGAATGGAATAGCTGAAAGAAGAAATAGATCTATTGTGGATTGTGCTAGAACACTGATGATTGAGAAGAAGGTTCCACAAACATTTTGGAGAGAAGCAATAAGTACAGTTGTTTAGACCTTGAACTAAGTTCAATTGAAGAAAGGTACTTTGAAGACACCTTATGAAATCTGGTATGTCAAGAAACCTAATGTAAGTTACTTTAAGATCTTTGGAAGTAAATGCTATGTTCATAAAGATGATAGAAATGGCAAGTTTGATCAGAAAAGTGAAGAAGGAACATTTCTAGGATATTCTTCTAGAAGCAAAGCATTTAAATGTCTGATCAAATCATCTAACAAAATAGTAGAAAAGGCAAATGTGAAAATTGATGAATTTGCAGAAAGAATTGATGAAGGGAATTCCAAAGAACCAGAAGACTATGATGAATTTGTCTATGTACAACTGAGAAGTCCTACCGAGATAACTGTTGAAGAAAATGAAGAAAATATCTATTTACCGAGTGATGAAGAAGATCATACAGAGCTTACCGAGCCTGTATTAGCCAAGTATGTCAAAAGACACCATGCACCAAGTCAGATTATAGGAGATAAGGATGATCCAGTGATGACAAGGAACAAACTGAGACAAAACACATGTTTGATATCTGAATTTGAACCAAGAATAGTGAAAGAGGCATTTAACAGTGAAGATTGGATAAATGCTATGATAGAAGAGATTGATCAAATCAAGAAGAATGACACATGGACACTGGTCCCAAGACCGAAGGACAAAAATGTAATCGGTACAAAGTGGATCTTCAGAAACAAGCTAAATGAGAAAGGTGAGGTCATTCGGAACAAAGCAAGATTAGTTTGCAAAGGTTATTCCCAAGAAGAAGGAATTGATTATGGTGAGACTTTTGCACTTGTTGCTAGACTTGAAGGAGTAAGAACATTGTTGGCATATGTTGCTTTCAAGAACTTCAATGTATATCAAGTGGATGTCAAATCTGCATTCTTGAATGGAATATTAGAAGAAGAAGTTTTCATTGAACAACCTGAAGGATTTGTTGAAGACAATAATAAAGATCAGGTATGTAAATTGAACAAAGCTTTATATGGTTTGAAACAAGCACCTAGAGCATGGTATGAAAGATTGCACTCTTATTTGAATAAGATTGGTTTTATAAGGACAAGTGAGAACAGTAACATGTACATGAAGAATCATGAAAATGGAATACTAAACTCAGCCATATTTGTTGATGATATTATATTTTGTGCAAATGACTCTTTATGCAAGAACTTTGGAAATGAAATGAGCAAAGAATTTGAGATGTCATTAATTGGTGAGATAAAGTATTTTATAGGCCTACAAATACTGCAAATGAAAAATGAGATTTTCATTACTCAATCCAAATACATAAAGGAAATCTTGAAGAAATTTTGAATGGAGGATTCAAAACTAGTAAGTACTCCTATGACTACCAACTATAAACTATCAAAGAATGATGAATCTGCATCTGTTGATGAGACACTCTACCGATCCATGATTGGAAAACTACAATATGTTGTTCACAGCAGGCCAGATATAGCACATGCAGTAGGTATTGTTGCAAGATTCTCTACAGATCCTAAGGAAATACACATGACATCAATCAAAAGAATTTTCAAATACTTGAAAGGCACTAAAGATTATGGCTTAGTATATCAGAAAGGAAATGATTTTGATCTAAAAGTTTATACTGATGCTGATTGGGCAAGCAACATTGATGACAGAAAAAGCACAAGTGGAGGAACTTTCTTCTTAGGAGAAAGACTAGTGAGTTGGCTTAGCAAGAAACAAGGATGTGTTTCTTAGTCAACAACCGAAGCTGAATATGTTGCAGCAACACTGAATTGTACCAACATTGCATGGATCAAACAACTATTGGAAGGTATAAATGAGAAAGTTACCGAGCCAGTAACTATATTTTGTGACAATACTAGTGCTATTAATATTTCAAAGAACCCTGTTATGCACTCTAAGAGAAAGCACATATCTATCAAATATCATTAGCTTAGAGAAGAAGCTCAAGAGAAGAAAGTGGTGTTGGAATATGTTAACACAAAGGAACAGATAGCTGATATCTTCACCAAGCCACTACCAAAGGAGACTTTTGAATATCTTAGAAGTAAGTTAGGGGTCCTACCCCTATCTTTTACTCATTGACCGCATTCGGTGAAAGCATCACTTCGATGACTCTATTGAATATCTTTTGGGGAGTTGATGCTGGAGTGATACACTTTAGAATGTTTTTCTGAAAGTGTACTGGAATTAATACTGGGATAATACAGAGAATGATACAGGGAACAGGAATTGTAAACAAATGCTCTGACCGAGACTCAGTTGATACGCAACAGTAGGAAATAACTTCTTACAAAAAGAAATTATGTTTTAGTTCTATTCTTTTGGCATTGTTGTCAAAGGGGGAGAAGACCTACAAAGGGGGAGAAGACCTGAGAAGACTGAGAGAAGACTACAGATTGAAATAAAGACTGAAAACATAAGAGAAGTCTAATGTATGGGGGAGAGCATTTCAGCATTTTAGAATCACAACAATCTGAATTTTTTTTAAGATCAAATCAATTGGTTTGGCCATCAATGCCAAAGGGGGAGATTGTTGGCAATATTACATTATAAGGATATTGAGAAGGTTGTTGATGATTATGGACATAACTAATTAAAGATGTTTTACTATCTTGATATTATTATTTTGTCATTGATGTCAAGAAATTGATTTTCTAATTTAGTATGATGTTGCCATATCTTGAGAAATATGATATGAAGATTATAAAGTAGTCGGTAAAGACACAGAAAAGAACATGATGAATAAGGGGATAAGATATTCAATGGGCAACTGCTATCGAGTTAGACAATGATGAGATCTTGATGTTTTAGATTGTTTTAACATCATACATATGTTGTAAAATGTAAAGGTTAATACTATACTATGTTATCAAGCAAAGAACCTAGTCGGTAAACCCTAAGGTTATCGCAGTCGGTTAATGAAGACATAATGTCTACCGAGTGAAGTTTAGTATTCACCAAGTTGTAACCGAGCTATAACAGATTGTATTAAATGTTTACATGTGATATTTAATGAAAGAAGCTGATGAGCTGGAGTGGATCAATGATTGGTAAGCCGTAGAAGAAGTTTGTTAATGAATCTAAGGCAATGGAAAGTCGGCAAGAAGATCTACAGCTCAGATTGAACCGCATTACCCTAACACAAGTTCCAAGGTGAATGTGCAAGTTCCAAGGTGGGGTAAAACATTTTCAGGTCGAAAGATACAATGAACCTGGACAAGATTGAAGATCTGATGGCTATGATTAATCATGGGAAATGTGATCAAGGAGATTAAGCGGTTAGAAGATTGTTTATAAATAAGAAATTGTTGATAAACAATGAATACGGGCAAGTGTATGCACAGGGATGCTACATAGTGATTACCGAGCATAGAAGCTTGAAGACCTGTTAGAATAACAGAGTATTGATGCCTAGTAGATAGACAAGATTAGTTCTATGTCTAGATTGTATTGAACAAATAAGAATTTGCTTTAGCATTTTAGATGTGAAGTTGCAGATAGATTGTATTACTGTTATTTTGTGAAAGTGACAGGAAATCTCTTAACCGAGTGGACTTAACAGTCTTATATGTAAATCCTCTAACAAGGTGACATTCTGATTGAGTGTTTGAAATCCTTTGACAAGGTCACTTCTAACAAAGTGAAGATCCTAACAGATCTGAGGGAAATCCCTTAACCAGGTCACATCTAGCAATGTGTTTGTAATCTTTAACATGATTTGCTTTTAACTGAGCATACTCTAGAAGAGTATATTTCTTAGTGGGTCTGAAATCCCATAGTGGTTTTTCCCTATTTGGGTTTCCACGTTAAATCTGGTGTTATGAGGTTTATATTGTTCATATGCTTTTGAGTTTGCATCTTTGATAGTTTTTGGTTATATGACTGATATATATGTTACCGAGGTTGAATCTGATGTTTTTATGGATGATTAAGTTTGTATGATTCACCCCCCCCTCTCATCGTGTTGGCTATTGGATCTGTACTTATATTAAGTATCAGAACTATCATGATCATGGTCAATCATTTCCCACTTATCATAACAAAACACTCAATATTAGATTATAAGCATTGTAACCCTAATAAGATCCAATAGTACTAGTATTAGATAGAGACACTATGATTTTAGTGTAAATCTCTATATCAAATATCCATTAATTTATTAAATTCATGTGTTAAAAGTAAAGAACAACCACAACAATTATGAGGGATAATTTATATTATGTAATTTGTTTAAGAGTCAAGTATTAACTCCTTCAATGATACAACAACCATTTTGAATCAATTGACAAGTCTCCACACTATGGCTTCATATACCCCTAATGCATTTGAACTTAATATCAACATGTATACCTTTAAAGATCACAAGGATAGAGTATATCCTCCTATGACATGGTGTAATTATCTTTTAATAAGGTACAATTAATATTTAATAATTTGTGGTCATATTCGATAGGATATAGCCAATATCCAATAAGGTACAATTATTTGATTGGTACACTCTATATTTAGTAAGGTACAATCTCTACATATTAAATTATAACCAAATTAATGTAAATTTTACTCTATATGCATAACATTGTTATAGTATATCATTTTATAAATTAACTAAAATCTCCTAGGTTCATACCACAACCTGCAAGGTCATAGTGCATATATCATGCCAGATGATCAAGCCATCTCAAGGGGTTTAATCTCAAAATGATGAAATATTCTATATCTCAATAACAATATCCTTCTAGACAAACCAACACATCAAATAAATTAAGTTCACATTTTCAAACATAGAGATATGTGCATGGAAATGGGAGACCAAAAGGAGGGTCCAAATTGACAACTTTTATTTAAATTAGTTCAATAATTGATCTTGGATGAGAAACTGAAGGTAACCACACTTAAAACTTGAAAATGTGATAATAAAAAGATTCATATTGCTTAGAATCCAGTTTCTAAATTGTAATTTTTTTTAAATGGTGGAGATTAAAAGGTTCAAATAGAGGGAGCACACAAAGTACTTCTTATTTTGTTAGAAAAGAATAATATAGTGCCTGATATGCTCCTCTCAAAATGTTGGACTTTTTTTAAGTATTTCACAAATCATTTTGGTAAAAAATTAACTTGCATCGTATAGTTTAAGCTTTATTTTTCTGTTAATTTTTAATGAATACATTTTTTTATGAAATTTCAAAGCGGACACATCTAAAAAAATAAAAAGTTGAAAATGCTCCCCTTAATTTTTTTTTGAAAATAATCATTTTTTTTAATGTGTATAGAATAGAGTCTAGAATGTAAAAATGTAATTTATTTAAAATGTAGATGTGTAGATAAAACATGTCAGCAAACAAATTTTAAATTATATTTTAAAGGAAATGAACATAAAAGAAGTTGGAGATAAAAATATTGTAATTGAAATGTAGAAAAAATGCATGGTTAAAAAGATAAGAAAGCTTGATGTTATGACATTTAAAAAAAAAATGTCTTAAATTGTGCAAACATGATGAAGAGCATTCTCAACATTTACTTATTTTTTCATTCTTTATGTAAAACATGAATATCCAAGCCTAATGGTGGGGTTCCCTAAAAAATAAAATAAAAGCATACATGTTATGTCATGCATACATTATAAACTTAAAAAAGTGAATGATTTTGTGTTTCCAATCTTAAGCCATAATGTGAAATTGTAACTCATGATATGTTGAAATTTTCTAGCTTGTCCACTTTGTGATCCCCATATTGGTGTACATACTCATAGAAATAGTCATGTTAATAGGTATATATGAACCTCCAAGGTTTGGTATTCCAAGCTCTCCTTAAACAACATATAAAGATTTGGAACAAGTTGGTTTTCAAGAACATTTAAAATTCAATCAAACTTATGAAGCTAAATGAGACTATTTTTAGGGTAGTTATGGATAATAATGTTTCTAAAAGGAGTTTTTAAGTTCTTTGTAAATGAATTACAAGTCAATTTGGTGCAAAACCTCTAGAAAAAAGAAGATATATACAAAAAAAACTCATTCTTCCATGAAGGTTATGGGATCTTTCAAGTGATTCTTTTTTGTATAAGATCTTAGGATGGTAATTTTCTTGAAGGTTGTTTAGATATTCAAAAGGAATTGCTTGATTTTTTTTGGATATTATACATTATGATGTCTTATATGACAATAGTGATAGGATTTTTCTTCTATAGGATACTTCACCTCTTATCTTTGATGAAAAAAATCATTTTCTCTTAATTATTTTTCTTTGGATGAGATTAGAGCTATCGTTTTCTCCATGCAAGGGGATAGAACTTCAAGTTTAGATGGTTTCCCAATTATCTTCTTTAAAAAAAAATTAGGATTTCTTTTGCAATGAGTTTTGGATAGTTATGAAAGAAGATAATTATAGTAAGAGAATTTTACAAGAATTAAACAACACTTTATTACCTTGATTTTATAATGTATAATCCTAACTCTTTCTCAAATTCCATCTCGTATTTATTTGTGATACAATATACAAAATCATAACTAAAGATATCTCTACCATATTGATTCATATCATTCTCACAATCATTATATTTGAACAAGGAGATTCTATTTTGGGTTGTTAAATAATCGGTGTTTTTTTTTTAAACAAAAGTGGCAAGCCACTGATATATATATATATATATTAATAAGACAACTGATTCAAGAGCTCAATAGGGAAAGAACCAAGAAGAAAACCCTATATCCTTGCTCAGATACAATGAACAAAGAGGAATCAAGGCTATAAGAAGGAACCCCCCAAGGATCCGAAGAGAAAGATAGAACCTGCCCATAGTACAAACCTCATAGAGACCAAAATTGAGAGTAGCGAGTCGGGACAAATCCAAAAGAAACCTTAAAAAACTACCCCCACAACCGATTATCATAAAAACTTGGAAAGCGGAATTCTGGTTGTTGGAACACTGTAGAGCTACCACGATTGGTTACCGGTTGTGTTATACTAGAACTTTGATACCGGTATGTTGTCCTCTTAACTGGTTCATAAAAGAGCCTCCATTACCGATACTACCCGGTTGATTAACAAGATGTCTCCACTACCGGTTCTGTTATACCGATGGAAATAAACGAACAGACCAACACTGGTATTAACAAGAAGCAGTAAATTTTTTTTGGGTCATATCGGTTGCCAACAAATTTCCTTACACATGAAAATGGAGCATATTCTAAGCAGTAAAAAACAGAGCCAAAATCATTTTACTTGTCCATGGTTGCATCACCCTGGGTTTGATTTTCAGGGGCATCGAAGGCTGGAATATCTACCTCCCATTGCACTGGCACTGCATCTTCTTGAGGGCGACGATGGACCTCCCAGATATTGACCTCCGTGTGTTGTCGCAGTCTGGCATCTCTCAAAGGAGTCAAGTCGATGCAATATTATTATGGCTAAATAAGCTCTTTATTTTGTAAAGATATAAAACATGTTAGCAATTGTCATCAAGTTGGATATGGACAAATCTTATGATGGAATTAGTTGGAGTTTTTCGTTTAGATGATGAAATTGTTTGCATATCCAAATCAATTGATCCACACTTACATCTCTATAGCTAGTTTTATTATTCTTTTTATTAATTGCTTAGAGAAAGGTTTTGAATTCTTCTAGGGATTACAAGAATGAATACCATTTCTCCTAATCTATTTATTTTTACAATGGAAATATTTGGTAGCTCTATTAATGGTGCTTGAAAAGGTATATGGGTTACTCATAATGTTATCCTAATTATGCACTTGTAGTTTGAGCTAGTGACACACTTCTATTTGGCTTATCTATTATTGCTAAGGTAGAATTTATTAAAGAGTTTATTGATCTATATTTTTAAAGTTTAGGTTAGGTCATTAATAATGAAAATTTTAATGTTATTATTTAACTCTTCCCCTGTTGTGCATAGAATATTTAGGATTCTTCTAGGTTTTAAGTAGGAATACTTTCTAATAAATATATTGGTGAACCATTTTTTCAAGACTAATAGCTCTCCTTTTTGGAAGTAATTGTTTTCCTCTATATAGTCTAAATAATCCACTTAAAAGGAAAAATATAATTTATTTACAAATAGGTTGATATTAGTTAAAGAGTTGACGATTATTCTTGTATTTATGATCCTTCTTTATTGGTTAATTCTATGGAAAAATTTAGGTCATTTATATGGAATGGATCTATTAGTAAGAATAAATTGTCTTGTATTTATTGATATTTACTTTATAGTCTAAAAAGTAATGGTATAGCAAGATTGTAAAATATTCTTAATTAGAATTTTACTTTATGTTCTAAACTAGTTTCACATTTTTATAATCATATAGAAACATGAAATGATAATCCTACTATAATTATCATAGTTGCTAAACCTATGAAGGGATCTCATATTTAAAAATTTGTCATTTATTATCATAAAATAATCACCAACCAACCACCTACTTCAGAGGTTAGAAATGGTGACAAGTCACTTTTCTTAGAATGTGTATCTTAACCTAGACTCATGAAGATTTATTGGAGGGGATTTACATTAAGGATCACTTGGTCAACTTTAATGTTAATGGTGTCTCTAAGATTGTCTAGAAATGCTTTTTATAGTTTTTTTTTTTTCTTAAATATATTTTAAAATATGACATTTCTTAACTAATGATGTTTTGAGATTGAATGGATCTAATAGTCGTGCTTATTTAGTGAGGTATTGATATTTGCAAAAAAAAAAAAAAATTACTCAAAATGTGGCATGTAGCTCTAGCCTTGAACAAATATTTCTTTGTAAAAAGCTAGGGCTTTTTCTTGGCTAGCTTTAACATAAAATAGTTACTAAGAACATGTTGAATTTCTTTAGCTTGATTTATAATTTATGTAATAACTTCTTGGTGATGGTAATTATAGTATTGACCATCTATTATTGTAGTGTCCTATGCTAGATCATGTTGGAATTGGATTTATAATAAAAACTATTTTTTGGGGGTAAGCCCTTATATTTGCTATAATTATTCCAACTTGGTTGCCTAGCCTTACACTATTTAAGTCTCTTTCACTATATTTGGATTATCTCTCCTTTTTCGGTGCTATGTTATGTTTGGCATAATGGAAATTTTGAGAATTTTCCTCATTAAGTCTTCTTCACTCTTGTGTCCTTTCTAAGTTAAAGGATGTTGTTTTAGAAACGGTGATGTAAGGTGTTTGTTATGATTTGACGAAAAAAATTTGCATTTCTTGAGTTAATGAAAATTTCTTCCCTTTCATTGGGTAGTGAAGATTTCTTCTTGATATTTAAGATTAATTTTGATGAGGCCTCTCATGATAATCTAGGTATTTTTAGTGTTGATGGTGTGATTAATATTTGGAAAGATAAATTAATTATGGTTGCTTCTCTAAAAGTGTAGATTAAAACTCACAATAAAGAAAAAGTACATATATTTATTTGGTCTTAAACAATGTAGACAATTGATGATTCCTAATATTTACTTAGAGGATCACTCAATGATATTTGTCAATTTAATTTGTTCTTGACATGCTAGGAAGTGGAAACTTAACAATATTCTCTTTCACTCATGAGATATCTTAGAATTATTTTTTGAATTTTACTATAATCATTGTTATCATGAAGAAAATGCATTGATTGATACATTATCTTATCTTGATATAGATTTTTAGATTATTTTTGTAAAATTAACCTAGACCTCAATTCATGGGGGATGCTTCACTTGAGGCCAATGGTAAGAAATTTGTTAGCTACTAATTTTGGTTTTATTTTAGGGTTAAGTTTGTTTGTCTAGTGGAGATTTTGGTTTTTTTAATTTATTTTTGATGACTTGGAATATCTTTCAAGATGTTTCCCTTTCAATGTGAGTGGCCTATATGATTTCTTTATGTGTGAGTTGACATCATATATATTTGAATGATGAGCACTTCACCATGCCAAGGTGTGGAATTGATTACATGTCCTATTGCATAAGTGCTAAAAAAAAAAGTGGGTGTTATTTTATCTAACCATTTTTGTGTTATAGTTATATTTTGACATTAGTATGAGGGATAATTGATATGAATTCTAGGTAGTATCCTTATGGAATGTTGCATGCAATTTTCTCTCATATTTATAGTTTAGCATGTATTTGAGAGTATTTTTAGATTTATGAGATTTCATTCATAGTGTATGTTGGATATCCTTAGAAAGTTCTCACATAATTATTTTGTTGCTTTGTATAATATGAAGCCATTATTTTTAAATAGGTTAGGTGATGGAGTTGTATTATACGCTCACTTATTACATCATTTATTTGTCACATTTCAAAGTTTCTCTCTACAAGATAACCAAGAGTTAGATTATAAATTATAGAGTTTTTATGTTGTTCTTTAAGTTAAAGATTAAAAAATATATAAAATTATGCCAATGAAAATTTAAACAAGGTCTATATCATCGAATCTCCATTGGTTAATAGTACCATTCACAATAAATTAAACACAAATACCTTATTAGAATCTCTATAGAGACATTTATTCAATAATGTGGTTCTTATCCAATGTGATGGTTTTTTTAATGTGAAAATGGTGAAGTTTCTAGTGAGCACATTTGTTCAAGAGGCTTTTATTCATATGAGGAATCTTGATTTAGTATTAGTTTCTTGTGTTTGTGAAGTTAACCCTTAGGAAAATGGTGTAGTTTTTTATAGTATTGGATTTCAAGAAGGAAAACCTAGTATAAATAAGTTAATTATGAGAAAGGCATGTATGGTTTCATTCTAGGTAACACATTTTCTATGGTGCATGCAATCTTATTTCTTCTCATAAATATAGTCAACAAAGGTTGGGTAAGAGGTTTCCATAAGGTGCAATAGGTGTTGATCAATATTGAAAGTTCTAACAATAGATTTTTTTTTCTCCAATAGTCTCATTGGCTTTGACGTAGGGATGATCATTGGATTCTATCTTAGATGGATTTTTTGTATATATCTCTATTGTGTGGCTCCTCCCAATTATTCTCTTAGTTGTTATAGATTGTTTTTTTTGTTTAGTTGATTATCTAATTTTTGAGTTGGTATCAGGCATATGTCTCCTAGGTTAAGGTATATCTTGAAGTTTGTTATTAATTATTTGGTTTAATAAAATATTGGTTTAATAAAATACGAGTGTGATCCTTAAGAGTAACTTTTACATATTGAAAAATTCTTAATAAAAATGAAATATATCTGCATCTATGTATAAAATTGATAAATTAGTTCTAAAGTAAATAATATTATTCTTAAGTAAATAAGGTAGCTCATAATTAGTATCTCTTGACATTGTTTAGATAGATGTATTTGCAATATCTACACTAGTTTTATCTATAAAGATAATATTTGATGATAATTTGTCTAATCTTTACAAGAAGAGAATTTGAAAGAGCACACTTATCAAATTTTATTCATCACTATGAAATACAATTTACAAATACATTTAAGGAGTTTTAATGAATTAAATTCAGTTTTTTTTTTAAATTTTACTTAAATTCTTGAAATAAAATATTGATAAACATTATAAAAATGTAAGTAATTTTGAAAAATAAATATGAAAAGATGATTGGCGACAATCTAATTACTATATTTCAATTCCATTGATAGAATATAATATAATTTATTTCATATATATTAATTATAATTTTCTATTTTCAACCATACTATCATTTGAAAATTCTATTAAAAATATTATTACATATCTTTATATTTATCATACCAATAAAATTTCAAACATAATAGACTATATGATGGTCATTATTACCATAATAATAACCAATAGCATTATCAACATAAATTACAAATATTTTAAAAAAAATCCATTATCCTTTAAAAAATTCCAAGGAACTAAAGCTTGGATGTCCTTTTTAAAACAATTTAGAATTCTATAAACAATTATAAATAAAACACTATTGCATGTATTAAAATTCAATGCATAGTTAATATTTATGTTTGTCATCAAGGAATCATCACTATTATACTGTTGCATACTTATTTTAGTGTCAATGCATGTATATGTATAAGACATTGAATGTGGTAAAACACTATTCATCCATACACATTTTTTATTATTACAATTGATTACTATAATGCCCATTTACATTAGATATCCATTTTCAAATCTCTTATTGCACTACTTAAATATACAATGAAATGAGTGGTGTCCTCTAAACAATTTTTAGATTAAAATAGTTGCAATATTATGGAGGAGATATCCTACATTTTTTATTTTATTTAAAAAATAATAATTATGCTAGTTTAAATTAATTGTAGTTTTTATAATTGTGTAGCATCAATCTTCTTTCATTTTTGTTATGAGATTTTGTTTTATCTATATTTTTTATTTATACTTTTGACTAAAATAAATAAGGTCTTTTAGAATTTAGATGGGTTTAAATTATTGCTTAAATCTTGATTTTAATTTATTTAGACTACTTAATCAACTATTTTATAATTTTCATCAAGTTCATCTACAAGAGTACATAAATATAATTAAAGTTTTGACATGTATTCAGTATACAAAATTTCAAAAAGAAAAAAAAACAAAACTAAATCATGGTGTTTTATTATATTTTAAATTATTCAATGTACCTTGTTTATTATTTTTCAAAGAAATAAATTGTAGTATGGAAAGGAGTTGAAATTACAGAAGACACAATAATTTTTTTTATTATTGGACAAACAACACAAGATAAATAAAATAAAAAATAGAACTTTTACTGTCTACGTATAACACTAGATAATCCATTCTTTTAATCTATTTTATATCTCGAGGTTATTAATTACTTTTTCCTATTAAAACATTCATATTAGCAAGACCTTATTTTTTAGATGTATACACAAGATCCTTATAACTCTATTGATCTATAATGATTTGACTAGGAACATAATTACATAACTATTCTTCTATATTTCAAATAATTACTTGTATCTTCTTCGTGTTAATTAAACCTAGATAAAGTAGTCCATCTCATTTTCTTATAGATATCATTAAATATTTTACAACCCTTTTTCTATCAAGATGATTGATAATGAAAGACCACCTTTTAAACTTAACATCAAGTTATATAATTGATGACAATAATATTTAAAATATACATCAATTATTAATTTAAATTTTTATAAATATTTTTCAGATGTCATATTTAATAATATCTATTTAAATAACATAATAATGATGACAACTTTTTAATATACAAAATAACTTTAAAAAATAATAAAGACACCATATGCAACAAATAAATCACAATTACTATATAAACTTTATAAACATTAACATTACAAAAAAAATTCTTATTTACAATACACTAATCAACATAAAATTAATTAATTTTAAATATTTTTAAAGTCTTGATTCCGTATTTCTAACTTAATAATGACAATTTATAATTTTGATACTTGTTTTGTTTTACTTATGCAATTCTTTATAATTGATGATAATTTGTTTCTAATATTTTTCTAAACAATGTTGACTATTACTACCACCTAGAATTTTTTAAGTACCTTCCATATTCATATACATTTAATTCTCTCTCCTTTATTATTACACATTTATATATTTATGTGTTGGATTCCATTACCTTTATTTGTGACCAAAAACATTTTTAAATAGTACAAAAATTAGGGAATATATATTTATAAATTTGAAGCCATTCTTGGGAGTCTCACAAACATTAGTAAATGCCCATATTTTTGGCTTAGAGCTTTTAACACTATGAGAAAAGTCTTTGTTCTTGTATAGTAATTTGGTTCAATGAATGTCTTGTTTTTATCAAAATATTTTATAATGCCATTAAATAAAATGGTCCTTAGTTTTCTTTATAGTATCCTTCGCTTTCCTCTGGGGTTTCTCACCTCTAAGGTCATTTGATAGGGATGTTTAGAGATGCTTTTGAAAAAGGAAATACAATAGGCCAAGTTCATGATAATATCTTTATTGGATTAAGGCAATCAATAGCTAAAAACAATGCATTGAGCCCCACCCAAATCAATATCTTTATTGGAAAATTCAATTGATGAATTTATAGGATTTGACAAAACATTTAAATCTAGTATTTATTTTAAGACTATTTTTTAAATGTAATTGTGTAGAGATTTTTAATATTAATATTTTCAATCATATTCAAACATTTATTATTATGATCATGATAGTTTTAGAAATGTCATCTTTTTTACGATGGATCTTAGAGTGTGATTTGAGTTTCTCATCTTCAAATAATGAGTTACTACAAATGTGGAGCTTTTGAAAGCCTCCTCCCATTCATGGGGCATAAAATGCTAAAATTATTCAATTAAAGTCATGTAGTTTCCACAGTCCATTGTGAAGTATAGATGAATAAAATTGTTCAAATCAACATAACTCAAATAAAATGATTTCTTCCTAATAAATATTTTGTGAAAATAACTTTTGATGGTGCATCAAACTATAGACACCTAAATTTAGATCCTAGTACAACCTTACCCAAAATTAATCAATTGATTAAATTATTTAGTTAATCCCACTTCGCCTAATGCACTGCCACGTGCTAAAGTAATTATATTATTTAATTAGTCAATTTCCCTCACACAATAAAAAATAAGTTTATTATTTCAGAATCCTATTTTCCATGTCACGTGACAAATAATTTTATTATTTAATTGAGGCTAAATATCTCCACCAAAATCCAAGAATAAAGGAGCACCTAAATGTAATTATTCCCCACATTCTTATGGCTGTGACAACTTACTATTTTTAGTAAATGCACTCCTATCTCTTCATTTTCAAACAAAACCCATCACAAAACTCTTCATTCTCTCCTCAATCCTAAGAAAGTCTTCTCATTCTTTCCCCACTATTGATATTTTCATCACATCTTCACCACCTATCTTCTCTCCCCAAAATATATATTTAGACATAGTACCTATGTGTTTCATCCATCCAATTTATGCAATCATAGTAGCTATTTCTTGTGCAAAGAACATCCACATCCCAAGTCACTTAAAGAAAATCACATTTGTAATGGTTTTTTATGGTAACATTTTCTTTATTTTCTTTGTTTGAATTTCATTTGCATGATTTAGCTAATGTTTGTTTTAGTTCAGAATATATTGTTTGTTTTAGTTTAGATTATATTTTTTTACTTTCATTTGTTTCTTATTTTGAAATTCTAAACTCGTGAACATATTCTAGCAACTTTGCTAAGGAAATTATCTCTTAAATAACTTTATTTTTTGAGTTGTGTTGAAATTATCCCTTAAATAACTTTATTTTTTGAGTTGTGTTGTATAGTCTTGTATGCTCCTACTCCTTTGAGTGGTTTTAGAGGTTGATTTTTTTAGGAACTTCTAGAGATGATAGGTACCACAATTGCATCCGAAATAATTGAGAGATGAATTTTGACATATAACTCTCTATATATATTTTTTAGATTTTTCTCATTTTTGAAAAGGGGTTTAAAGATTTTTTTGTATATAAATCTATATGACCATATAAAATTTGTATAGTTGTATGGTTTGTATGTTTGCAAGAAATTTGAAGATAACAAACGAGCTAGTTTTTGGACATATACACTATTGTAACCCAATTGTGTTGGGTAAATTGCATATATATTTACTCCCATTATAATGATATTATGTAAACCTACTTGATGGCTACCTACTGCTAAATTACCACAAACTATTTGTGTCTACAAGTTTGATATGAACTTTAGACTCAAAGCAAATTAACAGTTCGTAGAGAGTTAACACAACACATGTATAGATTCGATAGGAACACCACAATTTCATTAGAGAAATATAGATTAATATTTCATGACCATCTTTAAAATTAAATCAGCAAAACATAATGACATTTATTCTTGAAAATGGTGACAAAATGTCTATAGAGCATCGACCACACTACTCTGTCTTCACGACCCAAGAAAGGTTTGTTTGGTTCTTCAATTTCTTTATACATTCCATCCTAATTACTCAATGAATCAAAGAAATTCCTCCCTTTTGACTCTCCACCCTCACTCCAACTGGTCCTCTTTGTTTCTAGAATGATGATAAAGAGCCCTTATCAATCTGTTATGTCCCACTAGAACATACTCCTCCAATCCAATCGGTCTAAAAAATAAATCGATACCACCCCCTTTGTCGATCCAAGAATCCCTTCCCAAATCAGTTTTGCACACTCCCAATCTAAACTATTCTGCCATTTTTTTTCAACATCCCTAATTGCCACCAAGAGGGATCATCCATAGAACCATGCAACTAGAAACAAATTTGTGAAGAGATATTTCCCCCAAATGTGGAAACATGTCAACTAATTTTGGGAACATGTATAATGAAGAAAGAGAAAAAATTAATTCCAAAGACACCCAACAAACCAAAACTAAGAAACAAAAACACAAAACCAAACAAGGAAACAAAAAGAGGGTCAATGCCCCTGCATCAGGTTCCCCCTGGAACAAAAAGAATCATGAGCTCCGACTCATTAGGTCATTAATGGAAGGACCATAGCTGGATATCTCAAGTTCAAACAACCAAGAAGCATCCCCTAAAGGATGATTCCTTCATTTTACCAAATACCCAAGATACTCCTTTTTGTGGGTCTTCTTCAACAACTATTTGTCTAAAATGCACTTAATTTATAGTAGAGTTAGTGTGGTCACTTGTTGTTTCTCATTGGATTTAATCTATACTTATTTTGTGCCTACATCCTCAATGCCCTTGTAGGGATACAAAATAACTACATTGAAGATAGGGGAAATACCCATGCCTAGAGGAAGGTCAATCTCGTAAGCATTCTTTGAAAACTTCTTGAGAATCTTGTAGGGACCTATTTTGTTTATTTTTAGTTTGTTGTATTCACCCATAGGAAATGTTTTCTCTCCTAAGATGACCCAAAACAAGATTATCCACCTAAAAGTGAACTTCTCTCTACTTCTTATCAGCATAACACTTGTATTGTTGATTACTTTCTTCAATGTTCATCTTAACCTTCTCATGAAGGTCATGAATGACTTTAGCAAATCTTCTCCATTTACACTTATTTTCTCCAAATCCCCAAGATCACTAAGTTCAAATACACCCTAAGGATGCATGCCATAGACAATATAGAATGGGCTAAAACTTGCACTCTTCTTTGAAGAATCATTATAGGAAAATTCAACACGAACTAAGGCCATATCCCAACTTATTAGTGTGTTTCCAATATGACACCTCAACATATTTACCTAGACTTCTACTAACTACCTCAGTTTCACCATCTGTTTGGGGGTGATAGGTTGAAGTGAAACTAAGATGTGTACCTGTTATGCCTTGCATATCTATCCCCCATTAGTTTCCTTGTGTTACAATATGGGTCCCCTATTTTTGCTCACTTTTGCTTTGTCCTTTTTGTTTTCTTGTTCTTTACCTCAGAACTCCAGAGTCCTAGAGTCCCGAGGTCTCTTTTTGTTCTTTTTCTTTCACCAACCCCGGAACTTCGGACCCTCGGAGTCTCAAGGTTGGTCTCCTTCTTTTTGTCTTTTGTTTTCTTTTCCTTTACCTCGGAACTCCAGTGTTCCGAAGTCCCGAGGTGTGCCTTTTGTTTTCTTTTTCTTTACCTTGGAACTCCGGAGTCCCAGAGTCCCGAGGTATGTGTTTGAGTCCTTTGCCTCGGAACTGCAGAGTCCCGAGGTATGTGTGTCTGATCCACCCTGGAACCTCAGAGTCCCGGAGTCCTGAGGTGGATCCTTGCTTTCCCTCCTTCCTAGCCTGGAACCTCGAACCCCCGGAGTCCCGGGGTAGGATGTTTTGTTTTGTGTCTTGTTGTCGAGCTCAGAACCTCGGGACCCTGGAGTCTTGAGGTCCCGTTTAAAGTGCTCATACGGATAGGTTTGGGAGGGGGTATAAATAGGAATGATGAACTTTTAAATTTCATTTGTGCATTCAGAGCTCCTTCTTTCTTGCCTCCTAACTGCAAGCCTCCAAATTGTTGAGCTTCCTTTTGCATTCTTGGGCATTTTGATCCTCCAGGTAGGTGATTTTTCTTGCCCTTTTGGTCATTTGTAGGTTAGATTTGTTTTTTTTTTGTTCTTCTTTATCAGGGTTTTGTTTTTGTTTTCTCTTCTTTTTCATTTTTTTTGGTGTGTTTTCTCGCTTGTCCCTCATGCCCTAGTTCCTACCCTGGAACCTGGGACCCTCGGAGTTCTGGGTGGTTTTCTCTTCCCTACCTCAAAACCTTGGAGTTCCGGGATTTTGTTGAATTTCTTTTGATGACCCCGGAACCCCGGAGTTCCAGATTATTTCTTTGTGAGGGAGTCCTATCACCTACCTCAGAACCCCAGAACTCAAGAGTTCCAGAATCAATTGTTATCTACCCAGCCCGAAACCCAGGAACCCCAAAGTTCCATCCATGAGTACCTACCCTGGAACCCCGAAGTTTCGGGCCCTGTTTTAAAAAGAGAAAAATACCTACTCCGAAAACCCGAAGTCCCGAAGTGAATGAAATTTTTATGTTTTTGATAAAGAACTGATCCTCATTTTCTTCTTACAAGTTCAAGTACTTAGATGGACTCATATTCTAGCAAAAGAAGCAAAGATATTGACAAACTTCTAGCTACCATGAAATACCACTATCAAGGACAGGTCTACTCCTCAAAGTTGGATGATCGAGTCAAATGGGTCACTGATGCAAAAATTGGCCATATCAAGATTGAAGATATCAAAACCCAGCTAGATAAGCCCAAACTAGAGGCCCTACACAGAAGAATCAAAAGATCAAGCTTAGTGGAGACAACTATTTTTCCACAATCAGTGCAAGCGTTGAACTTTATAATGACAATTGCTCAGTTCTACAACCCAGATACTAGAAAGTGCATTGATGCACATGGAAGGATAGTTATAGACTTGTCTCATGACATGTTGGGATTCATGTTTGGCATCCCAACCAGAGAAGCGATATTCCTCTCAACTAAAGAGGAGTCTTTAAAGGTATGGAATGACAAAGTTGCAGCAAATAAAAGACACATGAATGAAAACTGGTTGGAAGAAGAGAGAAAAACATGTCTCAAGGCAACATAGATCCTGAGGGAAGACTTCAAGGAGCCCCAAAGAGACTTGATTGCGATGCTAAGCAGGGCCTTTGGCAAGCCTGATTGTAAGAATTTCCATCCATGAATGTTCTGGTTTATGACCACTATCCTAATTGGAAAATAATATTTTGATTGGCCACAGATCCTCTCTGACAACATTTGCAAACAAATGAAGGAAGTCCACCAGACCCAAAAATTATTTTTCACATCTTATGTCATTTGGGTGGTTGCCAGAGCTGGAAAGTTTTCGGGACTACAAGTAGAGGGTCAGTTAGGGGATGAGGAAGGATAGAAGAAGGTATGGGAATATTATTCCCAACTCCCCCTAGTCAATGCAAAGGCTCATTTCAAAAGAAATAATGATGCCTTGATTTTTCTGGTAATAATTAAATTAACAGGAGACACAGGATACCAGATTAGCCCGGAGGCCATGGCTAATATTCAAGAGTGGGCGTGTTGGTTTATCCAAAACCCACACTCTACTTACATTAGGGTCAGTGGATTCACATGGAACCCAATGTTTCTTCCTAGATACTGCAATGATAGAGTAATTTTGTTGGAATATGTAAGGCGACTATTGGGCCTCCAATCTCTCTTATCTTGAAAACATAAAACAAACATTGATTTTTCAGTATCTATTGGATACTTCTCATGCTCAAAGATACAGGTTGCAAAGCTAGCAGAGCCAGAGCTTCAAGATTTGAACTTGAAAGAATATGATTATGCTAGGGAATTTTATGATCCCTACAAGAAGCTCAAAGAAGCTATGCCCAAGGCATATGAGGGACACGAGCCAATGCTGGATGATTTTTGGGCCAATCTCCAGGACAGTTTTGAGGTCAGAGAGAAAAACTATATAGGTTATCTGTGCCACAGATAAGAGATTTTAAAATTGAGACCAATCTCCCTAAAGACCTTAGGGATGATGGAGACCTGCTCGATGCAACTTATAAAAGGGTTAGAAATTGAAAAGAAGCCCCTCTCCCCAATAAGGTGGTCCGCGAATGAGGATGTGAATATTGAAAAGGTATCTCAAGTGGTCATCAATAGGACTAAGAAATGGCTAAGCCAGAGGGTAAGGCCGAGTGCCTCAAAGGGGAAACATAAGGAGTCCACTTCAGGGGTACCCCAATCAAGGGGTTATAAGGAGTATTCTTGGAAGACGAGATCAAGCTCAAGACAAAATACATCCATCAATCCTAATGAGGGGGAGAAACCTCAAGAAAGCACTGAGGACCTATTGAAGAAACTTCAAGAGAAGATGAAGGAGTTTGAGATGTTGAAGAAGGAAGCGGACCTTGGAGTGACCGGTGGATTAGGAGCAGTACCACTAGCTAAAGTCCTCCCACTAAGGACAGCTATAGGGTAGACTACAGGAGAAGGTGCCCAGGAGCAGGAGGAAGAAATAGAAATTACTAAAGATATACCTACTCAACCACCTTCAACAACTGCCACACATGATCTAGGAACCAACACCCCTACACCACCATCAGTTAATATACCCGTAGGGCAGCCTAGAGTGCAATGCTTCAGGTCTAGCACCAAAGGAATAAGAGTTAGGAACATTGAATCTGATTCAGATCAGGAAGAAGAGGATCTTGAGAAACATCGGGCGCTAGGAGGAGAGAAAGAAGGGGATGAGGTGGAGGACCTATTGAATGAAAGATTAGTTCTAACCCCTCAAGATCAAGAGGACCTCCTCAAGGACATAGCAGCTGGGAAAGGTGAAACAGAGGCAGATGAGGAAGAGATGAAATTCAATGAAGAGGTTAGTGGTAAATTGGGAGAATTACATAAGCAACAGGCTCTCCAAACCAATCTAACCCGCCAAGTTACCTCACCTCAAGATCTCGGGCAAACAGAGGCATAGGAAAGAGATGAAGCAGAGGAGCAGGTGGAGGTCCATGTTATAATTGGAGATATAGTGTCACATCAAGGTGACAAGGATGAAGATTTACCGCAATGGCTTGAGTTCACTTTTGAGAAGAAAAAGAGAAAAGCGGAGCTTCCTAAGGTCACTTTGTAACACGTAATCACCGAGGAGCCAACAAAGGCTAAGAAGCCGAAATTCATACATCATCTATTAAAAATGGGCTCCGATGAAGTGATTGCAGATGTGGTAGTTCCACTCCAAGCTGAGGGACAAGATTCCCCTAAATATCAAATATCCCAGGTAAAATTGGGTAAACAAACCAAGTGGGGAGAGCTAGATACTTTGGAGTTAGCCACAAGCATTGTCAGGGGACGTGTAGAAAAAGAACATACTTCAAACATGGAGCTCAAAGCGCAACTAGGGAAATACAAACAACTGCTAATTGAAATGAGAAAACCTCTAGACTCTTGTAGGGCTGACGACCTACCTTCAACCTCATCACTACCAGAGGGAGAAGTGAAGGCACTAGTGGAGGTGAGATGGGTGGCCGCTGTAGCTAAATCATGGACCCAAGTAAATGCAACTAAGATTAGATTATTTTTGCAGGATACTATGAGGATATGCCATAGGGCAGTATAGGCAGGTGGAGCTTTAGCTTCTTGTTCCATGCAATGGGAATGAAAGCTAAGCATTTTTAATAAGCAGTTCTGAATTTTGAATAAAGTATTGTGGTTAGGGGAAGAGACAATAATGGAGGAGGACCTCTTAGGAGGGGACAGTTGTGAAAACTTGCAGTCCTATGTGTACATTTTGGAGTTGAAGAATGAGATTTTTCAGCAGTATATGAAGGACATGGCAGAGATTCGAGTTCCTCTCCTTAGAGAAATTTTGAAATATGATAATTTTGTAAAACATATGCTTGGAGCCTTCGGTTTAGGATTAACTAGTACCAAAATAATGGAGCAACAACAAGTTTTGAATCAGTGGGATGCATATGAGGCTCAACATTTAGCACCTTCGGCCCAGTTCGATGTCGCCCTCATGGATAGGTACACATACTTGATCACTCAGTGTCAAGAGGTGGCAGAGACAATAGGGGAGTTAGAGAAAGGAAAGAAGCATGCAGATGGAGTTTTGAAGACGTATAAATTTAGAATTAAACATGTAGCTAATCCTCCTGTCCAAGCAGTCGCATGCATAATGGATAATTATAGAGATTTTATTAAAAAGTGAAGGATGATCATACAGTTACTAAAGATAGTAGGGTTTTTGCATGACCCCCAATTTTGTATTTTCAGCTGCAGCTCCAACTTAGGTTCCGATTTTGAGCAAAATTCTGCATGACTATGAAAATGTGGCTCATCCAGCATGGTCTTCATAGTGCTCATGCAACCCCCATTTCGTAGTAGTTAATTGGAGTATCAAGGCATAAACTTTCAAGTTAACTGCGACTCCTAGTTTCAATTCTTAATTTAGGTTAGATTTATTTCCTAGATAACAGGGCAAAAAAATTCTATAAATTGAGAATTTGGATTCATTTGTAAGGGTCCCCAAATTGATGATTTGTGGTCTACTTAGAGATTTTTAGAGTATTTTGCAGATTGTTAAGAAGTTGAGTTATTTTTGTTACACATTCATTGAGATTAATATAAGCAGCTTGTAGATTGCCTAATCTACGTCTATATTCTACTAAATTGTTTTGTGTAATCTGGTAATGCCTATTATTTGGAGTTAGCAACCTGGTTTGATCTTTTTGTTTATCACTTTATGAATCATATTGCGCATGTCAGTGGTGTATGAGAATTATTGTGATAGGCCATATTATTGATGATTTTATTTCCATAGGTCTATGAAATTGATGATTTTGTAGGTTTATTGGAGGTCTGTTATTGAATGCTAACTTGGATAATATTTGATAATTTCTTGGATTGCAGGGAACTAACTGAGTAGTTCATTAAGTTGTTATTGTATTGGTTTTATTGTTATTTTCTTGTTCCCTTTTACTCTTCGCAGTTTATTTTCCAGAGAATCTTAAATCATAAAATACAAAAAAATGAAGTCCAGCCATTCATAATCAATGAGATTTAGTTTCAACTAGCAGGCCCCTTAATAGGTACAACCACATCAACCATTGGGCTGCCCATCACCGTCGTGACCCGACTATAGAGACCTTGGGGTAGTGAGTTTTCTCAAATTTATTGCTTTTTAGGAGAGGTGGTGAGTGTTCATATTGGCTACTTGACTGTTGGTGGGTGTGTCAAAAAATAGTCGTCAACAGTACCCAACTTCTTCCAAAGGGTTCTCCAAAAGTGGCCCAAAAACTTAGTGTCTTTACCTAGGAGATAATACTCCTAGGTATACCATGTAATCCCTCTTTGAATTTTTTTATAGCAATATTCATTGTATCACTAGTCCTCTTTCAAGGAATTAAATGAACCATTTTAGGGAACCTATCTACAACTATAGATATAGAATCATTGTCTCTTTGAGTCCGAGGAAAACCCATAACAAAATCCATTCTTATAGAATCCCATGTTCTAGATGGAATTGGTAATGGTTGGTACAAAGTAGCATTTTGGCTACACCCTTTGCATGTTGGCATACTCTACATCTCTCTGATAATATGATGAAACAAAAATGATCTGGTCAACTACTGAGGGGGGGGGGGGGGGGGTGAATCAGCAAATAGAAAACAAACTAAACTTTCACCAAACTGAAATCAGACTCAGAAACAACTTGCTAACTTAACCGGTTTAGTCACTGTAACTAAAATTGCAACTGCATGTCAAGCTTATTGGTTGACTAAAATATCAATGATATAGTGTAACAGATCTAAAACTCAAATGCCTTTTAACCAAAACATTAAAACACTTTACTAGCATTAGTAATAGCTTATTTCAAATCACTTCCGATGATCTAAACATGTCTTAGTGGTTTTACCCGTTATACATATTAACCATATCAGAAACACACAAAATCATTCACCACTTGACACAATGATTTTTCACATGGAAACCCAAATAGGAAAAACCACAGTGGGGATGAATACCCACAAGTATTTTGAACTCTTCTGAAGTTCTCCCTATTAGGAGCTGAAGAGGGGGAAAACCTTTAGAAGGAGAATAAGATGGTTAGATTGCAAATAAACAAGCAATAAATCATGAAACACAAACAATGCAATAAAACCCAATTATACCTTTCTTTAACCTTCTTCCTCAATGGAGCTTGGATGAAGTTGAAGTGCGCTTAAATGCCTCTAACTTGATGTTGATTTTCTCCTAGATTACTTGATGTGGAATGCTCTCCAAGTGCTCAACAAGATTGTTGGATCAATATTTGGATTGAATTGTGATATATAGACGAGGATTTGGATTAGAAGAGGATTGGATAGAGGATCGTGAAGAAATTATGATGGTACGATAGTAGAAGATAGAAGACGATAGAAGAAGAATGAGGATGCTATGAAGAAGATCCATGCTTTGAGGAGGAAAATATCTCCAACTTATAGATTGGAGGAGGCCAAGGGAGGGCCTGTTGGTATTTTGGTATGGTTTTGTCATTGATGTCAACACCTACTAAACCTTATCAACTCTGTCACTTTGGATAATTAGCAACATTCATCGGCAAGCAAGTGACTTATGCACAGTCACTTGTATTTGGTACACCGGCAGGATATAATGATCACCCGCACTTGGAATGACATGGAAAACACTTGGTTATGTCGAAGACATCATCTGGACACTTTGTCTTGGAGATTTGTTTATTGGCATATTCATATTTTCATATTTGTTGTTACCGGCAAATAGGTCTAGATTATACATCGATAGGATTATCTTTTTCAGATCAGCACAACACGCTATGGAGACATCTTATTATT
This sequence comes from Cryptomeria japonica, assembly GCF_030272615.1. Classification (NCBI taxonomy): domain Eukaryota; kingdom Viridiplantae; phylum Streptophyta; class Pinopsida; order Cupressales; family Cupressaceae; genus Cryptomeria; species Cryptomeria japonica. The sequence continues at coordinate 546,397,188 of NC_081405.1, forward strand.
GTTGTAAATGCATTAAGCCGACATGTTGAATTGGTTATTGCATCGAATATTGTTTTATTTGTAAATTGATTTTATTGTAATATGTTTTAGAGCCGACCTACTAAAATTGGTCTTAGGTTATGATATAAATGTAAGATCTTATTTGTAAGATCGGATGTGGAATGCGAAAAAGAATTGTGTGAAGGTATATGCGAGAATAAATAGAGCTATACACACATACATCATTTGAAGGTGAAGCAATGTTCTTGTGAAAGCATATCAGAACTACACCGATACTGAATCCAACATATGAAGATGCTATTTTGGGTAGTAAATTCTTATTAGATTTAACCATCCAATTGTAGTTAGTGTGACTCCTATTTTGTGTTTGAGCAGTGAGCTCTAGGTGCTTGGCCTTTCTGCATGTGTAGACCCCATTTGTATACACTTACTATCTGCAATAGTATCATCTGATTGTGGGTAAGGTTTCCCACTATGGTTTTTCCCCTTACAGGGTTTCCACGTACAAATATTTGTGTTATGTGTTGTGGATGACTTTATCTTTTTGTTTCATGCATTAATCTTTACTGGTATTGTAATTATCTAATAAAATTGTTCATCGATATAAAAGACTGGTTTACCGGTATTAAGAAATAAGTTGGTTAAGTTGTTTTTGGTTTGAATTTATTTGACAACTGATTCACCCCCCCACCTCCCCCTCTCAGTTGTCTCCGACACCTAATAGGGCCAAGATTGATTTTCTTATGGAGGGTTGAGATTGATTTGAGATAGAAGGCATGGATCGAGGGTGCCTTGGGAAAATAAACAAGAATATAAAATTCCTTGGGAAAAGGGGGGAGAAATTTGAATTTCAAACATGAAGAATTAAAAATTGCAAAATAAGGATGCATTGAGGGATTCAAAGAAATTTGAATTTCTTTTAGAGACTCAATGTTTTTGATTAATGAAAAAGTAGGTTTTGAAGGGTCCCTGAAACCATTTACAAGCAAGACTTAAACAACAAAGCCATGAGAAATAGAACAAAAGGAAAAAACCAATGGAAAACCGAGGAAAACCCACAAAAGCCCCTAAAAGCTAGCAGGCCATCTAGGAATCAGATTTTATCTAGGGCTTTAGCCAGGGTGCTGCTAATTTCTTGTAGCTCTTTGATGTTGTCTTTGAGGTTGGGAGGGTCCTTGGCCGCAGCAGCCACAACTTTCTTGATACTAGCCCTGGTTCTCTTCACAGTTCTGCCCGCCAGGGTAGCATCACCACCACTTCCAGTCTGGATGGTCTCCTCCTCCAGGTCAAGATCCACAACCGGTTTAGGAGTATGGTCAAAGACCTTGGCAATGTCTTCCAGGTTTTTGGTGACAACAGAGAGGATACTTGGGATAATTCCCATTAGATTTTTCATCGCTTCTTTTCCCTCTTCCAGTGATTTTACCTTATTCTCCATTTCCTACTTCCAATTAATATGCTCTCTATTTTCATCCTCCCTCTTTTTATCCAAACTTATCCCTTGCTTCTCCAGGTTTATTAGGGTTTTGTAAGTCCGTTTGTCAAAATTCATTCTAGCCTCCGAGAGCTTCTTGAGATTATCCAGGATAAGCCCCTCACCAACACTTTCCTTATCCTTGCTATCCCTTTCCTCAGTCAGGTTCTTCTCAGAGCCTTTGTTTGTTTCCTTCTCAGAATTAACTTTGGTTTCCTCATTATCCTTGGGAGCCATCTCCTCCATCAGATGGCTATTGTCCTTACCAGGGTGATCACTTAGAATAGGGCTATCTTGACCAGGCTTGAAATCTCCACTGTCTTCCTTGTTGCCTAGCTCCTCTTCCTTCTAGCTATCTTCACCGTTAGAGTCTTCCATCTCCATACCACTGTTTTCCTTGACAATGTCCTCAGTTTCCAACCCAGGGGCGCTTTTCCTTTTCTTGCTGGATGATGCCTTCTCCTTGCTAGTATCTCTCTCTTCCATCCTCCTTTTACCCGGGGAAGTAGAAATCCGCTTATTTTCCCACAGAGTGAGGGTTTTGCAAAGCTCATAGATGAGCAGTAGGAGCCCGCGGTGGAGAATCGGGCTGGAAGGGTTAGTCCTGTGCTTGTTCAAGGACCTGGAGAGAGATAAAAAAAGGTAGTAGGGAAAAGACACTTTTTTGTCGTGTCTGAAATGGTTCAAGAGCACGAAGTGGTAGGTGTGGGCCCTGGAGAAATGACCTTCAACCGTAATATACTCCATGATTGCGTTCAGGACCTAGCCCCACAACTTCTTGATGTTTGCAGCATCGTAGTAGCCCCCGGTAGCCTTGCCGATTTTGGCCCGCTCTTTCTCTTTCCACGGGAATAGGGTAACTACATTGTTGGAGACCTTGAGGTCTTGAAAGAAGTTGAGCCCAGTGTGGGGCATTCCAGTCACAATAGAAATAAGCCCAACATCCAACTTAAATTTAACTCCATAAAGTTTAAAAGAGCCATTAGACCAGTTTTTAGAAATCTTAGAAAGGGCTAAGTTGACCCTACCTTTGTCATAGTCCTCAAGCTTTTCCATGAAGCTGGTGAGAGAGCCCTTCTCCAAATTTGCCTAGACTTTAGGCATTGCTTTCCAGGTTGACATGTTGTCAGGTTCTTCGCGTCTTAGTTCTCCTCCCATTTTCGAATGCAGGATATTGACTCTGTTTCTCTACAAATTGAGAACTTCTTTCCCGATGCAACTCAAATTATCGCTCTGAGTAACCCACAAAGCGCATGGTAATTTTTTGGAGATAGTAGGAGATCTGCCGCAGTGCCAGGTAATGATGGCCTTTCCAATGAGGCATAAGTGATGCTTTTTACTTGTCATGATTTAATTGTCCTTCTCTCCTCGTATAACGGTCCTTTATGAGTATCTCTTTAATGTTTAAATTGAGATCATCCTTGTGCCAAATCATTTGAATGTCAGAATTAACTCCAGTATTCGCTAAATAGTCAGCAACACTATTTTTCTCTTTGAAGGCATGTTGTATAATATTTTCTTTGAAACTGGTGATAATCTCTCTAGCTTTCATGATGATATTCTCAATAGACCAAGAAGGCTCTGATTCCCCCTTTAAGAACTTAATAATATTAAGTGAATCCCCCTCAAGCCATATTTTATCATAATTGAGATTTTTGGCTATAATTAAAGTATGCAAGGCAGCGGAGACTTCAACAAAATGGCTAGTTTGATTCCCCAGAGGACTAGCCACCGCCTTAAGGCAACTTCCAACAAAATTCCTGATAATTCCCCCATATCCAACTTTACCCGGATTTCCTTTAGAAGCCCCATCAAAGTTAGCCTTAATCCATCCCTATAGGGGGAAACACCAGACAAGACCTTCTCTGCCTTTCTCCTTGCTAGTAGTGATGGTAGAAAGATTCCATCTGTCTTTGAAATCCTGTTTAGTAGCAAGTCCCTAATTAGTGCCATAGAGACATTCAAAAACACTCCTAAAGATTTTGTCTGCAACCACTTCAGGAATAGCCCTTTTATCTCTAAAAATCCTATTGTTGTGCTCTTTCCATATATTCCAGATAACAATCGACAGAGTAAGTCTCCAGGTCTCCAAAATTTTAGGATTAGAGTTAGGACAATGCCATTGAAGCCAAGTGTCACCAAGAGAATTCAGGAAGACCCAACTTAGATTCCACCTAGTCAGGATGATTTTCTAGATGTCCTGGCTAAAAGAGCATTGATTGAGAATATGGCAAGCTGTCTCTTCTTCCCTACAACAAAGAGAACACATGTTAGGAAAAATGATGCCACTTTTATGAAGATTATCTAGGGTTAATATCTTATTTTGGATGAAAATCCAAAAGAAGATGTTGATTTTGGGAACTAAGTTCTTATTCCAAACTTTAGCCCAGTTGGGAGTAGCTTCCACCGGGACATTATGAATAGCCACAGTAGAGGAAACAGAGTATTTCCCATCCAGAGTTTTCCCCCATATCAGAATGTCATCTTTATTGTCTCTAGGGATTTTAGCAGAAAGAGCAATCTGAAGGAACTTGAGATCTGGGCACTGCTGGCTAAAGTCAATCCAGTCCCCATTTATCCAGTAATCTCTTACCATTTCACCATACCTGCTTTTGAAGCTGTCTTTCCAATCTTTGATGATAGGGATTTCCTCTAGAGGTTTATCCAGGATCCATCTATCTTCCCAAAATCTTATTTTCCTCCCATCCCCAAGGTTCTAGGTTCTGCTAGCAGCAGCCCAACCTTTAGCAGATTGCACTGCATTCCAAATGGCAGATCCATCAACAGAGAAAGAGTTGTCAAAGAATTCTTCGTCAAAAGGTTGCATATAGAGATATTTGTTTTTCCAAATAGAGTTTCATTCTCTTTCCTCCCCTTTGAATCTCCAAATTTGTTTGGCTAATAAAGCTTTATTCATAGAACTAATGTTCCTTAAGCCTAGCCCACCTGAGGCCTTAGGGGTACAAATGTTATTCCAGGCTATAAGGGGGATTCTATTTTTAACTTCCGCACTCGACCAAAGGAACTTTTTTTGGATTCTTTCAATAGCTTCTGCAAACTTTGAGGGGATTTTGAACAAGCTAAGAGCATACACAAGAAGATTTTGGAAGGAGGCTTTGAGCAGAGTGACTTTACCAGCTTGACTAAGAACAACCCCTTTCCAGCCAGCAAGTTTCAGGTTGAGTCTGTCAATTAACTTATTCCAGAAGGAATCCTCAGGCTTGAGACAAAGAGGAAGCCCCAAATAGGTAGAAGGAAACTTAGATATGTTACAACCAAGAATCTTGCCAATCCTAATTTGCCTTTGGGCCGGGGTGTTGATGAAAAATAGAGAGCTTTTATCCTAGTTGATTTTTTGACCAGAGGCATATTCATAGGTAGTCAGAATGATTTTCATGTTTTTGGCTTCCAAGATGGTGGCTTCCTCCATGGTGATAGAATCATCAACAAATTGTTCATGAGAGAAAACAACATTGGATGAAGAGGGTTTCAGACCCTTAAGATTGCCTTCTTCCACATTTTTAAGGATGAATCTACCCAGACATTCAACAAGAATGGTAAACAGGATAGGGGAGATGGGGTCTCCCTGTCTGAGACCTCTAGAGATTTTGAAGAAATTAGATGGGGAGCCATTAACAATAACAACAGAGGAGGAAGTTCCCATGAGTTGAGAATAGAGCTGGATAACTTTGTCACTAAAACCAAACGATTCCATGATCCTGAGGAGAAACTACTAGTTCACTCTATCAAAAGCTTTAGCCATGTCTAACTTAAGGAAGAATCCCTGTTTACTCGCCACTTTCAGGGAGTGGATATTTTCATGCACAGAGATAATGGAATCCAAAATCTATCTTCCGGGGACAAAGCCATTCTGGTGGATAGAGATAATCCTTGGGAGAACATCTAGCAACTTGGAAGTCAAAACCTTGGAAAGGATCTTGTAGACAGAGTTACACAAGCTGATGGGTCTAAACTTGTTAAGAGAATCAGCTCCGGGGATCTTTGGGATAAGGATAATGAAAGTGGCATTCAGTTCCTTAAGAAGTCTTCTGGAGCCAAAGAATTCCTTAACACCATTGCATATGTTTGCCTCCACAATGTGCCAAAATTTTTGGAAGAAAAACATAGGAAAGCCGTCTGGGCTAGGGGATTTATCACCCTGAAAGGAAAACACCGCCTTTCTGATTTCAGGATTAGTGGGAATATGGGATAAGAGGCGATTGTCAGCTTCTTATAGGATAGAAGGGATGGCTTGTAAAAATTGAGGGATAATGATAAGCATGATTATGAGAGATTCTAGAAGGATTAATTAGGTTGAGTGGGATTAGGAAAAGTGATTTGTAGGAATCACATGACTAGGTTAATTAATTATAATTAACTAACTGAGTGGGTTTAGAGGAAATAATTATTGGAGGGGAATTTAGAAGAATAGGGAAATAATTAATTTATTTGATAAATTAATTATTGAACAATAGTGATAGAATTAATTAAATTAGATTTAATTAACACAGAGAAGAATAAGGATAACACAATTAAGTCAATTAATTATGTTGACAGGCTTAAATTAATTAAATATTAATTTTAGGTGTCTACATTTTTCCCCTCTTTGATATAGCATCGTGAAATGATGTTATATCAAAGAAGAATCAAACATAGTGGAAGAAAAGGATAAGGACTAGTAGCATGATGCCCCAGTCATGAGATGAGGAGAAATGACAAGGAAGGATGACGAGGAAGTAGTGGTATACCCCCTCGAGAGGTAATGCGAGTTTGAAGAACACAGGTGTGCTCTCGAAAGGAATTAGAAGAGTAAGTGATGAAAAGATGAAGATAATGAAAGAGGGAACTAGGATGGGTTGGAGTGTTGTGAATTAAATGAGACAAAGAAATGATAAATGGATTGGATTTCTTGTTGAGCAAGTATAGAGAGAAAACCTAGATTTGATATTGCCATGGATAGTCTACACCACTGATTATAAGAACCAGGATAATATGAAGATTTGAGGCATGGACTGACACTCAGTCAAACAGGAATGCCTTGCACAAAATCATGCAAGTGTTGATAAACACTAATGCAGGGTTGCCAGTTCATATAAGGAAGACCCTCAAACACACCATACCATGAAAACTATGCCCCATTATACACTAGCCAAGACATGCCAAGATATAGGATGATCAAGGTAGTCCTGAACAAGTATAGTCCTGGGACACAAGATGAAAACAAAGAAAAAATATCAAGCATGTAAACAACATGCACATGACCAACTAACATCTCTTGCCAAGAGTAGGAAATGGATTTGGATAAACTATCAGACTAGGGAAGGAGGCATCTCATTGGGCAGGTGATGGATTTGGATAAATTTCCAGACATGGGAAGGTGATGGATTTGGATAAATTGCTAGACATGGGAAGGATTCAACCCGATGGGCAGGGTGTGGATAGATTGATGGATGAATGTGCAAGATCTGCAAATGAGAGGATTGTTGCTTAGATTTAATTAGCATAGTATGGATTGGTGTTTGGATTAGGCACAAGTCAATGTGAGCTCAAGTAGATGGGGAAAGATCAGTTTGATGGATTGGAAGAAGGATAAATGATTAGATAGGATGAAAAAGGGGGATGGATGATTGAGTAGGATTGGATTGGGGATGGGATTATTGATTAAATTGGAAGAGATGGAGAATATGATTGAATGAGATAGGATTGTATTAGAAATTGGATAGGATGGGGTGGATTGGTGGATAGGATTTGATTGACTGGAACCAATGACAATGGAGAACCAAGGATTGGTAAGAGGATGGACGAATTGAAGGAGGGAGTTGTTGTTTGGATAAGAGACATATGGATGGAGTGGATAGATATGTATAGGATATGGATGACTGGAGGGTAGGGTGATGGAGACCTAAGAACTATGTTGGAAAGGAGTGCAATGACCCACACTAGAGGTAGTGGAATTGAGGATGCAAGGATGGTGGATAAATATGGATGAGAAGGGAGGATAATGTGTAATGGATGTGGATGGTAGAGGATTAAGGCTTGTGTTTTCTAAAGCATGCATACAAATACATTATTTTGCCTCTCTATAATCTAGACCAAAGATAAGAATGGAGGATTCATTTTGATAGGATGAGAGATATGAGATGGAGGATATAGATAGGATAATCAAGATCAAAGATAGGAAAGGAGAAGATAGGATGAATAAGGAAGATAAGGAATGTGGATGGTAGGATTGCATGGATGAAGCCTGCCCCCAATTGTAGAGTGCAAGGGGATGAGGGGATTACACATGAAACTTGTTTGCCAAGTTTTCATCATGGTACTTACCCAAGGTGCCACAAGAAGTGGTTTTCACCATTGGATGGAATGATTTTTCTTTACTTTTTTTTGATTTTGTTTTTGTATTTTTCCTTGATTTTTTGAATTTTTTGATTTTGAATTTTTAGAATAGTTTTGAATGGATGAGGATGAGTGGATATGGAAGATAGTGGATGTGTGAAGGAGGAAGGGAGGACTCAAGCATATAGCTCCATGGATGGTATCCCTTAGTATTGCTTTGAACTCAAGGTATGCTCATATATGTTGATAGAAATAATTGGGGAGATGAAATGGATAGGGGATGAAAAATAAGGATTTGCAAAGGAATGAACTAATGGAATGGGATTGTGAAAAATGGATGGGGTTTTGAAAAATTTGTGGAAGATCAACATTGGCACACACCTTGAAGGGTGGTGGAGTAGTGGAGGAGAGAATTTTGGATTAGATGGAGGATAAAGTGTGGATTTTGGGAAATGTGGACCCAAAATAGAAGAGGGGGATGATGGAGTTGGGATGGTGGTTTTTGGGACATAAGGACCCAAAATGGATTTTGAAGATGGAGGAGTGTTAGATGGAGGATTGGAGGACTTATGAATGGATGGAGCTTTTAGATTAGTAAGTTTGGATGCCAATTTTGATTGTTCTTCTTCTAGAAGTAGCTTAGGGATCCACGTAGTTTTTATTTTTTCTTTTGGGGCCTTTGCAGCCTTTTTGATTTTTCTTTCTTTTGGATCATATTTTTATTTTGAGAATGTCATTTTGAAGAGACATGTTGATCCTTTGATTTTTGTGGATTTTGAGCTTTGTGATTTTTAGATTGGGAATCCAAATTGCTTCCAATAGCAATGGGATGGGTGAATGAGGATGAATGACTTAAGGATTTAATGGAAGGAGAGTGTTGGGAGGCATTCAATGATGCGTACATTTGTTGATCTTTCGTAGGAATTATTTGAGGTGATAGGGTGGTGGATGGAGGGATGTAAGGACCCAAAATGGATGGAAGGAATGGAGAATTTAGCTTTGGAATATAGGGTCCCAAAATGGATGTGGAAGATGAGGGATGGTGGGATTTTGATTTATACAAAGGGCCTTTGGGTTTAGGAGGAATAGGAGATGCACCAACATCTTGAGCACTTCTTTTCCCAATCGGATACTTATTATTTTGGAAACAAGATGGGAGACAATTTTTAGGGGGATGGGATGTGGAAGGAGGATTAGGATATTTAGATGGATTGGGATCATGACATGGAGATGAAGGGATACTTTGATCTTGAATAGGGAGGGTATCATCATGATATGGAGTGGGAGGGATGATTGGATCATGAGATGGAGGGAGAGGGTTGGATAGGGGAATCATATGATAATGAGAGGAAGTAGAGGGGATGGGATAATTAGATGGAGTGGAGGGAGATGCATCATGAGATGGAGAGGGTTCTATACTAGCATGCTTTGGAACAATATTTTTGGCATGTTTGGAGTTGTGGGGTTTGTGTGACGGAGGAAGATATGGAAGCTTTGATGTGAGTAGATGGGGAAATGGGGGTATCATGAAGTACAGGGATTGGGATTTGTTTTGAGGTGGAGGTGATTGGGGTGGATGGAGGACTTGAGGAGACTTGGCCACTTTGCTTTGAGGTGAGGATTTTGTCTCCTTTGATAGCTTGTCTTGGATAAGATTATGGATGATGGATTTGGAGGACATGGACAATATGGGTTTTGGAGGATTAGGATTAGATGGAGAATTGGGATTATATGGGGGATGAGGGTTGGATGGAGGGTTAGGATAATGGATTGGGGAATTAGGATTAATGCTTGGAGAAATATGGAGTAAAGGATTTGGATGGGGAGTAGAGGTAATGAATGCATTGTAGAAGGATGGGGATTGGGATGTAGATGGGGGGGGAGATGGAGGTATACATATTGGATTAGAGGAGTATGTGGGTGAGGGATAATATAGAGATATGGATGGGGAAGAAGATGTATTTCCCTTGTTGAAGGTAGAGGAAGTGTTGCTCTCCATTTTGAAAACTTTTGTTTCTTCTCTTTAAAAGTGAAAACTACTGCCTCTGTGCTACAATAGAAGAGAACAACAAAAGGTTTGAAATAAAGACAATAATATGAGTTTCCAAACCTAGGAAACCTCCTACACTTTAAGCTTGTAAAAACTTGGGCAGGTGAACCCTTTTAAGACTATTTTCTTACAAAAATAGCAAAAGATTTATAGAAAACTTGTGTACATTCCTGTAAACTTTCCTTTCTGACTGGTATAACTAAAACATAAATGGAAAGTTGATTTTGTCTTTTGAAAAGGATCACAAAATGCATGCAAAAACTCAACAGGTAAACCAATGCCTTATATGGGCAATAGAGTCATCTACAACAAACTGCAACCTGACAAGAGAAACTAGTACACAAATCACAAATTCATGATCTATCAACTCTGAATATGCTTGACATATACAGAGTCCTAATCTGCATCAGACTTTATCATCAAATCCACACCAAAAGTACTGATGTCAATGACTTTGTTTAAAGTATATTTATATTTTCCTCCTTGAGAAAGAGACTAAAATCAACTTCATTAGATGTCTAACAAATCATTCAAATAAGTGATCCTTGATTACTTAAATGGAATGAACACCAGTACAATGACATAGAGACAATACAAATCTAAATTTAAATTCTCTGGACTGTATATTTCATTCCTCTGTCAGAAGGTTACAAGTACTTCATATTTGACTCAAAAATTGCTAAGACAAAGGCCTGTATTAATTTTGCCAGAGTTTAGCTACAAAAATTTGTGTCCCTTTTCTAGGTAGCCTTCGTATCTTTTTATAGAAATCAGAATGCAACAAGCTTCAAACTACCTAGAAGAAAACCCTTACCCTAACTATGATTTACTCCAAAAGTTACATTGCTGTGTCATTGCAATTGAGGGAGAAACCTAACATTCTTCCTAGGATGCGTGCTTCATTAATTCACTGGTCATTCAGTTGGAAAGTGGTTGAAAGGGTAGGCTCCTATCTCCCAAAATTGGTTGCAACAACCGATAGCCACATAATGCCAATGTATCATCTTGTGCTAGAGCATTGATGAGTTCTTATCTAAGAAAACACACAACCATGCACCATTATGTTCTTTGCACATCACCTTGAATACCTCTCACCAACTTTTCACTTTGAACAATATCTAATGGGATTCGCACAACTTTGCCATTGATTTTTTTGAATATTTTAAAATTTGGTGCCAATGGACCAGGAAAGCCATCCTTCTAAGCATCTTTCCTTTAGTCTCCATGTCATGGCATTTAAAGCTCAGACCTATTTCCATTGTGGTATAGCAACAACCATCCGATCATGGAAAATAAGCACGCCCTTTAACTTTCTTGAGTAACTCACTCCAAACAGGCCCCACCACTTGGTCTTTGATCTGTTGAAAACTTAACCGCTACCACTAGCTGTCCGTCGAACCACTTACCTTAACTACTGGTATTAACCACTATCTAGGCCTGCCGCTAGTGATTTGTCGCCATATCACAAGGAATAACCATCATGCACCTTCATGTTGCGGTATAGCGATAACCGTCAATCTGCATAGGACTTGCCCAATCATTAGCCATTCTAACCTTCAAAGCGGGCCCCTTTATCTATTTCACTCATCTGCAGACCCCTGCCATGTGTCACCTCTGGATTCCCTTTGGATCCACCTACTCACCACTTGGGCATGCCATTGGATCTGGGCTTTCCTTGGTTCTTCTTCCACTCTCTGCCACGTGGCACATCCTCATTCACTCCTAGGTCCCAGTCCTACCAGCTCATCATGGCCTGGACTCACCCCCAGAATGAAGCTCTTTGTTTGTCTTTTCTTTGTTTGCTTCAAACTGCTCTTTCTACGGATCCCACCACTTGGTCACCAAGTCACACCAATTAGCCATTGAGCATCTTTTTGTTACGACTGGGCGACAGCCATTTATCTGCCTCAGATCACCGTTGATCGGCCTTGACTTGCTCATCCATTAATTTGCCTGGCACTACTCTCTCGTCTAGTGGGTCTGCCACACATCAACCTCTTATTTGGCACATGATCCATGTGGACCGCCATGTCACCTTTGGTTCTGTCGGATATCATTCTTTCGGCCAAACTTGCTCTTCGGCTAGCCATTCATATGTCTCATCGACACCGTAGTTTCATCGATGCCTCTTTTTATTGGTGGGACCAGCTCAGATTTCTTCGATGTGCCTTTGTCGATGGAACTGAGCTTTCGGTGAAACTATTTAGAGGTTCATCATGGCCAAGGTCTGCTTGGCATTCACTCTGATGACATGCCACCTATTCTGCCTCATGTCACCACGGGACCTTTCACTTCATCAACTGCGTGTCACCACGTGGAACCTCATGATTTTCTCAGAGTTTACCTCGGCACCACCTGGCCTTCCACCTCACCAGTCGCCAAGTTGTGGCTATTAATAGTTGAGCACTTTCACATGGTGGTATAGCGATAGTCATTTAAATGGATCAAACCTGCACATTGTTTAATTTCCCCTTTTGCTGCAAAATTAGGCCGCTCTGAGATGCACGCGCACACGGGAGTTCCATTGAGCTAAGCTTCCACTTTGCCAAAAGCCCTTAAGCTTTGACACCTGATATGCACGGGGCTTTGTACTTAAATACAAAAATGCTCCTCCCTGTGACCAATGTGGGATAAAAGGTTCTTCATGCCTAGGCCTTTCCATTGGGTCATCGGCGTAGGATTGAACAACACCTTCCGATGCCCAATGGCTCTACTCTGATCCATCAACTTTTCTATCAGGTCATCGGCGTAGGGGAGAACCTTGCATGCTGATACCCGATGCAACCGCTCCACGCCTACAAATATTTATTTGCCTGAACTACTTGCATTAACTATCCTGGCCATGGTTCACCACTGGTGGTTTGTCACCATGTCGCGGCAAATAACCATCGAGCACTTTTATGTTGCGGTATAGTAATAGCCGTGAGATCTAAAGAAACTTGCTTGATATTTAGGAAACCCGATAGATACATAGGAAAAGTCATAGGACATAGGAAAAATTGAAATTTATTAGAACCCGCCCTGGCCTAGACTTAAAAAAGGCCCTCTCCTTATGATGCACAGACCCTTCCACTTAAGTGGATAAGGTAATGAGCAAAGACCTTTAACAACAGAAAGGGAAATTTTGAACCTTGAACCTTGAATAGATTTGGTTCAAGGGTTCAATTTCAAAATGAATTACAATAATGCGCTACAGAGGTTAAATTTTGTTTTGTTGCTTTCATGAAAAAGTAAAAACCCTAAACCCTCAGAACCACAAACTCATAGGCAAAGGTCAAATTCTAAATTTTGACAGACTCCAACAACTAAAAGGCAAGATTTTCAACATATTTGAAATAGTGATAACATGAAGGATAAGAGGTATGGTGTAGATTGGGATTGGGTGTAATGTGTTGAGATGGGATGGATGAAGGTATGATAGGCGGGTGGGAGATTATGGGATTGACTTGGTAGGCAATTTGAGTTAGTTTGTGAACTTCCATGAGCATCTGCTCATACCAAGCTTTAAAATTCTAGGTAGCCATGTTGAGAATGAAGGATTAGATTGGAATTGGATGAATATGAGGATTAGGACTTGGCTTCGAATGATGATGGATTAGATTTGATTAGATTTGGATTGGATTTTATTTGATTGGACTGGTCCTTGGATTAGGACTTAATTTGATTGTATTGGTCCTTCAATTAGGACTTGATTGGATTGGAATGATCCTTGGATTAGGATTTGATTGGAATGGTCATTGGATTAGGATTTAATTGGATTGGATTGGTCTTTGGATTATGACTTGATTGGATTGGAATGGGTCCTTGGATTGGGACTTGATTTGATTGGATTGGTCCTTGGATTATGACCTAGATGGGAATTGATGATGAATTGGATTTGATTGGATTAAAGGATTTTATGATTGCTTGATGGAGGATAGGATAAATGGATTAGGAAGACGGATGGATTTGATTGATTAGAATTTTGGAGATTTGATTGGATTAGAGGGAGAATGACTATGGAAGAACAGATAGATAATAGGGACAATAAAGGGGAAGGCTACCCAAAGTCGGATGAATGATTTGGACATAAATATTGGTTGAGGGAGGATGATTGTTTGAATGGATGAAAGTGGATTAGGGATTGGAGAATTTCTTGTATAGATAGAAATGGATTAAAGATTTGATGATGACAAGATGGAATTTGGAAAGAGAGAGGATTGATTGGTTGTGGGGGATGGACTTGACAAGAGATGTCAAGTAAAGAAAACACAATGGTCAAAAGAAGTTAGACTCAAAAGACACTCATGCTCCTTCACAACATATCCTATTGGAAGAAAAGATAGTAGTCAATGGATCCCAATTGGTTTCCCAGCTACACTTACCCAGAGCGGACACTTAGATGCTTGACCCCACTGACTCCCCTCCACGACACTCACTTCTCTAGGGCAGCCAAGCATCAGTTCCCATTAAAAATCCCCATGGTGAACTTTGTGTCTCTACTAAGGGCCGTAAAAATATGGGCGACTTCGGAGGTCCGACCTCCTGCACCAATGACTAGATGGTTTTTGGCCACTATGCACAAGGTGTTTAGTATGGCTTCCCGTTAGGAACTACCCTTCGCAGTCGCGCAAGAGAAATTGAGGCTTATAGTCCAATGAAACACCAAGAACCTAGTAATCACGCAAGCATGATTGAGATCTCTAGGATCCTACTAAACACCCAATGTGAGAGTGAGCTCTCAAATAGCCCCAACCATTGAGACTTTCATTCCCAATGGCATATTTATTATAGTGAGTTGGGATCCCTAGGTCCAGGTGTACTCACTTGGGTCGTTCCCATCTCACTGACTCTAAGAGCAACTCAGGAGGGCAGGACTGTTAAGGGTAACACAAGCAATATTCCTAGAAAAGACCAAAGGGGTCTAGATTTCTAATTGCCTAGATAGGCAAGAGCATACTCTCCTACCCTTTGACTCTTCAAGACAAGGAAAACACAAGATTATTTTACCCCTAATTATATCTAGGTGCCTAATAAAAGAAACACAATGTTTGCTTGAACCTCCTAGGCGACCTGCAAAACCACTTGATTAGTAGTTTGAAAATGAAGTCTGACAAGCGTCCTGCAAAAGACAAAAATAAATAAAATGACAAATTTTTTATTTTTTATTTTTTTTAAAATTTTTGGGAATGAGTAGAAAACAAGAATAAAAAAATTTGGATTTGGGGGAAAATTTGATGGGTAATTAGGGTTTGACTAGGTTTTTGACACTTTCTAAGGGATAGGGAAGCATAAAATGGGGATTTTAGAAGCAAAGTGAAGGAATAGAAAAAAATGTCCAAGAGGGAAAAAGGAGAAAAAATTGGAGATAAATAATATGGAAAAATTTGGAGGTGATTGGATAAAGATGGAAGAAGTTATGGCAAACCCTAAAAATAGAGAAATGTGGGATTTTGGGCTTCAATAAGTAGAATTTGGGATAAGGTCCTCAAGGAAGGAAATGTACAAAATGAAATTGTGGGGATTCTTGTGAAGTTTGGAGGGAAATGGAGTGAAGACAAGGAAGATATGGAAAAAAAATAGACAGTCATGCTAATGAGTGATAGCGCTAAAAGACAAAACAACAGGAGTTAGCGCCCAAAAATTCAAATTCAAATTTTCAACAAATCACTAGGCGGGATATTGTAAGCCACACTCATGCTAGTTGTAGAGCGATCGCGCTGAAGCGACAATCGAAAACAAAAAAACAACTAAACTAGTGTATTTTTTGGATTTTTTTGATTAGATTTTACAATTTTCAGTAGATTTTTGGATTATTAAGAAAAATGGAGATAGAGGTGAGAAGAATGTGGAAGAATGAAGAAGGGGAGATAGATGTTTTAGCGTGGCGGTCGCATTGAAGCATAATGAGGTGCCATAATTTTTTTCAAATTTGATGTATTCGTGCTAAAGCCGCGACGATCACGCTGATTAGCAGGCAGTCACGCCAAAGGACAGGCGCTCGCGTTGAAGCGTGAACTTGCGAGAAAACCTTCACAAAAAAGTCAAATTTTTGTTAAATTTAGGACGTGGGTCCCACCAAGCGTGCCATAATGAAGAGGGGAAAAAGATTTAGAAGGAGAATAAGATGGTTAGATTGCAAATAAACAAGCAATAAAGCATGAAACACAAACAATGCAATAAAACCCAATTATACCTTGCTTTCACCTTCTTCCTCAATGGAGCTTGGATGAAGTGGAAGTGCATCCAAATGCCTCCAACTTGATGTTGATTTTCTCCTAGATTGCTTGATGTGGAATGCTCTCCAAGTGCTAAACAAGATTGTTGGATCAATATTTGGATTGGATTGTGATAGATAGATGAGGATTTGGATTAGAAGAGGATTGGATAGAGGATCATGAAGACATTATGATGGCATGATAGTAGAAGATAGAAGAGGATAGAAGTGGAATGAGGATGCTATGAAGAAGATTGAGAAGGCCAAGGGAGGGCCAATATTGATTTCCTTATGGAGGGTTGAGATTGATTTGAGATAGAAGGCATGGATCAAGGGTGCCTTGGGAAAATAAACAGGAATATAAAATTCCTTGGGAAAAGGGGGGAGAAATTTTAATTTTTAAACATGAGGAATTAAAAATTCCAAAGTAAGGATGCATTAAGGGATTCAAAGAAATTTGAATTTCTTTGAGAGACTCAATGTAGATGTGACATGAGTGGGAATTAAAAATTGAGGGATAATGATAAGCATGATTATGAGAGATTCTAGAAGGATTAATTAGGTTGAGTGAGAATTAAAAATTGAGGGATAATGATAAGCATGATAATGAGAGATTCTAGAAGGATTAATTAGGTTGATTGGGATTAGGAAAAGTTATTTGTAGTACAATCACATGACTAGGTTAATTAATTAGAATTAATTAACTGAGTGGGTTTAGAGGAAATAATTATTGGAGGGGACTTTAGAAGAATAGGGGAATAATTAATTTGTTTGATAAATTAATTATTGGACAATAGTGATAGAATTAATTAAATTAGATTCAATTAACATTGAGAAGAATAAGGATAACACAATTAAGTCAATTAATTATGTTGATAGGCTTAAATTAATTAAATATTAATTTTAGGTGTCTACAGGAGCCAAGCTTTGTTATAAGCTTTACAAAAATGTCTTGTTAGGAACAGATCTGGTTAAGGACCACCTGGTGAAGGGATTGACTACAATACCCTGTTAAAGGCAATACTGTGTTAAAGGTAACCTCAGTGGAGGATTTGAAAATCCAAGCTAATGGATCACCTGGTTAGAGGATTTGAACAAGAAGCCTGTTAAAGCGCACCTAGTTAGGAGATTTAACTATTGTAATGATTAGAGAACAAGGAGGTCTTTGCTGATCTGGAAATAGCACTGCTCTACTTAATCAGATCCTTTTATGCTCCTATCTGCCTTCACAACATTTTGGCAGATACTCCTTCTGGTTTGGCAACAACAATTCATACTAAACAAATTTGCCAACACACATTACGAACAACTTCATTGACCTTAAATACAAATACAATAGGTTGGTAACACATCACAAAACCTAAGATCTCATAGAAATTACAAACATATCGGTTCAAACATGACCATTAAATTACATAGCAATCAAGCGCACATTGTTCTAGACAACTTGAACCGCTCCTAGATCATCGCTCATCAAATCTTGTAACTCATCACACGGTTTCACTTCATTCTATGCATATGGTCATTCCCAAGATAAAACAATTATCTCTACGTGCCAAACCACTTTGAAACTCATCACGTACAACATGCATATGTGGCATTTCCATCTCTGATCATCATTATCAATTCTCTAAGCTCCATCGGTTAGGGTTCTGCATATCAACAGGTTAGGGTTACCGATTGATCACTCTGCTTAAAATACCAATACCGATTTTGTTCACTGCTTTATTATTGGTTGCACTATTGCATCACTTACCGGTTGTAATACAACTCCATTACTGGTTTCTATTGACATCAATGACACCACTATACTTCATTAATGCAATCTTCATGCAATGCTAACACTCTCCACATACTTCCTGATATTAGATTGCATCCTTGGCCAATAATAATGTGTACTTGGTTGTAGGTAATTCTTATCCTATCCAAAATGTTTGGATAAGTTGTGACAATGTTTTTCCTTCAAGATATGAACTTTGTCATCGATCCTCTAGGTATATACAATCAATTGCATTTGAACAACAAACCCTCTTGCAACATAAATAAATCAATATTCCTGTATCTCTATTGAGTGGACTACCACAAGCTTCATATGCCTCTTTGAAATTAAGATCATTCATTTACAACTACTTCAATCTCTCAAAAACAACACTATTAGCATGAATTTCATGTAAAAATAAACTTCTTCAGCTCAACGCATCAACAACCTTATTTACTTGCCCACTCTTATGTTTCAACCCAAAGTTAAAAATTTGAAGGTATTCCACCAATTTTGCTTGCCTATAATTTAATTTATGTTGGTTGTTAATGAATTGTAATGCATGATTATCTGCATAGACAACAAACTCTTTGGGAAGCGAGTAATGTCTCCACTTCTTCAAAGATTATACCAATGCATAAAATTCAAGGTCATAGGCCGATTGCTTCTTCTCAACATCATTAGTTTTTTGTTGAAATAAGCAATTGGTTTTCTTTATTGTCTAACAACAACTCTATTGTCAAACCACTAGCATCACATTCAACCTAGAATACTTTGTTAAAATCAAGTAACAAAAGTATAGGTTGTTTGGTTACTCTTTGTCTAAGAAATTTGAAACTCCTTTCTGATTCTTGAGTCCATTCAAACTACTTTTTATGACCCTTAATTTTTTTAATTATAGGAGCAACTATGTGATTGAAATATACTCAATGGATTTTCTATACAAAATGGCAAGTCCACGAAAAATTCTTACCTCAGATATACTCTTGGGGGTAGGTCACTCTTGATAATGGCCCAAATATTACCCTTATCCATTTTTAATCCATTCTTGGATACCACAAATCCTAAATACACTAATTCAGTCTTCATAAACACACACTTTTTGACATTGATCAACAACTTCTCCCTATGCAATCTTGTTACAACTAGCCTTAGGTGTTGTAGATGTTTTTTGTTAGACCCACTAAAAACCAAAACATCATCAAAATTTGTTGCAATTTCAGGTAGAAAAAGTTATTGGTGTATTATCATTAATGTCAACATACTTTAGTTGTCATTAGTGACTGGTTGGTATAGTTGATGTTGAGTTTTCTGTGTAATAGTGTTGAGAGATTTGCTCCACATTTCTTCTATATTGTACAACTATTTATGGGGTTTGGATATGTTGTTAAACAATGTTTAGAGATGTTAGATTCTAGATATAGTGCTCCAGAGTGCAGTGCTAAGGATTTTGTGTTCACCAGTGTGTGATGGTGTTTGATAGTGTCTCCTTGTGAAATGCATGATATGCATTTCTTTTCTTTATGGTTTCTGATGTTGCGGTTTTGGAGATGAGTTGGCAATGTCCTTAGCTTCATTCTATTCAGTTGGCATGAGTTCTTGGTGTTTTAAATATGATGTTGATGATTACGATTGGTTGTCATTGATGTCAACATAATGGTTGCCATTAGTGTCAACATGTGTTCTTTGTGTTGGTGTTCTAGAGGATGTGTCCTCGAGATCTTTAGTGCTCTAGAAGATGTGTTTCAGTATGGATTTGTTGAGTTGATGATGATCTAGATATTTCTATTTATTGGATATGGCGTTGATCAATTATATCCTGGTTCCATTCATATCTTTATTGTTTTGGGTAGTACTTTATGGGTCTGGATTAAGTTCAAAATTTGAGGTTGTGTACGCGACATTGATGTATCATGTGAGTCATGATTTGGGTTCGAAAGTCATAATGATTGTAACATATTTATTTGACCATTGATGTATATTGTGGTATGGTCTACTTCTCATTCCTTCCCACCAATGGAAAGTTTAGTTTTGACCTATTTTAAATCCCTGTCTTGGCTGACCTGGAAGATTGTGTTTCTTGGAGATAGTATATATATTAGGATGATTATATTGTGTTAGTATGAAAAAATACAACATTGTTATTGAAGATATACAAGATTGATAAGGAAGGATCTTATTATTGATGTTGTGTGAAGTGTGTTGGTATTGAGGCACCAGAAGCAGTTTGAGTTTGTATATTGTATTACTGTGGTGGATTACCTTTCTTTATTTCTTTCTTCAGTAGTGAGCCTTTTTTTGGGCAGTGAGCCCACCTGCAAATAGCATTGTGGTAGTGAGCCACCCTTTGTAAAAATCACCTTAATTGGTGTCACCTTAACCAATGTTTTATATTAAGAACTAACATTCTTTGTTGTTTTTTCCTTCTTGGGTTTTCCACATCATATCTAGTGTTCATTGTGTGATATATTGTGTGTTTATGTTTACATGCTATATATGTCTTAATTAGTTCTATTGGTTGGTTCGGATGTGAAAAGAATAGAAAAAATTGATTTAAGTTATCAATTGATTCACCCCCCCTCTCAATTGCTCGGATATTCAACACTTGGGTTTCAGAGGCATGCTTTCAAAGTTTGATGGTGTTTACTCCAAGTTTGGTCGACCTCGGTTGTTTACACTTTGCATTGTTGCTCCAATGATTATGAATTGATGTGTAATATGTATGATGGTTATTTTGGTCTCAATTAAGATGTGTTGTGGTCCACTTTACATTAAAATCCACCATGGGAATGTTTAGTGCCAACCTAGTTTGAATTACGTTCAATTAAGATGCTTAGTCAACCTTGGGAGATTTTGCATGTGTAAGGATGATATAAATAAATGATAAATTGTCGAGGATGAAAAGTGTGGGTAATGAGAAAGAAAGTGTGATTCGTGGCATGCATGCGTATGCAATAAAGGTGTGTGAAAGAGGATTTATCTCCCTAATTTTTTGAGGGTGATAAATGTTGTTTGAGTTGGTAAAAAGTGTTCATTAGTGTGGACTTTCATATGTTATCTACTGGAAGCAGTGAGCCAAAGGTTTCTATAGATCTTATGGTTGTAGAGGTGTACTAGTGATGGATTCTTTCTCTTTTATTCTTCTTCATCTGGGCATTGAGCCCTCTAAAAGTGAGTCTTTATTTCTTTATTTTGGGAAATGAGCCTTTCTTTGTAAAAATCCCCTTAATCGGTGTCACCCTAATAGTTGTTGGTACCAGGGCAACAACAATGCAGGAAAATTGAGAGGGAGGGGGGGTGAATCAATTTCAACAAAACTCAACCAAATTAATCCCAACTTTAGATCTGATTAAGATCAACAATAGCAAAAATAAACACCACATCAACAACACACATAAGACATGGATTTTTGGCATGGAAAACCCAGTTAAGGGAAAAACCAAGGTTGGAACCTACCCACAATATGATGACTCTGCAGTAGTATGTGTAAATATTACAATGGGAATGCACATGCATTCAGGCACATTTCCTAGAGCTCACTGCTCAAATACAAGAAGGGCTACAACCATGGGAAGGCTCACTACCTTACAAAGATCGAACAACAGTCCATATTACATGAACTAAAATAATAGCATCTCCAAATGGCTAATCATAGTTCCGGTAAAGGACACAATTTGCACATCAACACTTCTCTTCTCTTCTCCACTATTAAAAGATAAATTCTATTGTTTGCACATACATTACACTCACAGATCATAGATTCAACTACAGACATTCATAGACACACAACTTACATGATTACAACACTTATGTATACAAATCATCAACCTTAACCTTAAGGTTGGCTCAACACATAAGACCTAATTACAAAATTACATCACATGATACATAAATCCATAACGGAACCAATACAATGCCGACAAGGACATAGCATAGACCCAAATCAAATCCTCGAACACACTACACCACCAAATAATTTGCCAAGATCATCCACAACATGCTAGACCACCGAATATGTTGCATAACACGAAGAATACCACCAAACCAATAAAATATTCAATAATTCACACCAGGATCAATGTGGACCACCAAAACGCATAACACATAATCAGAGAACATCAACAAGCAATGTGAATTCCATTGCAATAACCACAACAACTCGGCTAACAAGAATCATCAATATTACATCACCCGAGCTCAAGAGCACCAATTGACAAACTGAAAGATATGCTTGCAAAGTTCCAAATAATGAATCATCCAATCTAGGGACACACATGAATGTCCCAAACACTCTCCAAAATCTGGAACTCAAGATATAATCATTCCGGAGTAATATGGATCAAATATCACAACTCTACAACATTGAACACTAAAAAACCAGTCCACATACTAGACCTCATAACTCGATCAGATCACCACATAGCATCATGAAACTCATAAAAAATAAATTAGAGATAATTATCTCAAAACCCATTAATATGCATTAGCACATTTGTAATAGATCACCAAAACAAGTCTCTACAATAAACCAATTCTCTACAACACAGGAATATGTTGACATCAATGACAACAACACATTCTAACAACTCTAATATCCAACAATCTTCCCCTTTAGCACTGATGGCAACATATGAATGTCAAAAACAATGAATGCAAAGAAAGAAATCAACAACCAACAATCTTCCTCAAAATCACAAGGATCGACTCCCTCTTTGACAAACAAATCAAAATACTTTAGGGTTTTTTCACACGCACTTCTCCCCCCTTTGACAACAATGCCAAAGACACATACAAATCATTATTCTCACATGCATCTCTCCCCCTTAGGATAAACTCACAAATCTAGACAATTGAATCACACATTGACTACTCCCCCGGAGCAGTAGCACCAACTCATCAATCTGGATAACAAGATAAGACTATGATGTCTAGTGGATCGATGCAACTCAATGCATCTAGTTCACCAAAGGAGGGGAAATCACCCCTAACTTCTCTCTCAGATATACAAATATTTTAGCAGGCAAAGGCTTAGTAAAGATATCTGCAATCTGATCCTTTGTAGGTACATACTCCAATCTGACTTTCTTATCACTAACTTTCTCTCTCAGATAAAACTTAATTGATATATTCTATCTTAGAACGCAACACTAGATTATTAGAAATATTGATAACACTAGAATTGTCACAATATATAATAGTAGGCTCATTACAAACAACTCTAATATCCTTCAACATCTGCTTCATCCAAATAAATTGAGTACAGTTGCTAGCAACAACAATGTATTTGACTTCTGCTATAGATAAAGAAATAGCATCTTGCTTCTTATTTGACCAAGCAACCAACTTATTTCCCAAAAAGAATGCTCCATCAGTAGTGCTCTTCTGGTTATCAACATCACTTGTCCAATTGACATCGGTATATGAATTTAAAGTGAAATCATCATTCTTTGGATACCACATAACATAATCAATTGTTCCATTCAAATATCTGAATATCCTCTTCACAACAGTAACATGATTTTCCTTAGGATTAGCTTGAAATATTGCAACAAGACATACAACATTCATAATGTCAGGTCTAGTCTGAGTCAAATATAGCAGTCCACCAATCATAGATCTATACAAGCTCTGGTTAGCCTTTAGAGATTCATCATCTTTTGTCACGTTGCATATAGTTACCATAGGAGTTCCAATAGGTTTGGAATCATCTAGCCCAAACTTCTTCAACAATTCCTTCACATATTTAGATTGAGATATGAAAATGCCTTTATCAATCTATGTAATTTGCAATCCCAAAAAGAATTTCATTCACCTATCATAGACATCTCAAATTATTTTTGCATACATCAGCAATTTCTTTCTCAAATCAAAATCTTTTTCAAAAATAATGTCATCAACAAAAACTTCAACAATCAAAATATTATCATTATCAATCTTGAAGTATAAATTAGTATCAACAATACCTTTACAGAATGCCCATTTCATCAAATACTTGTCCAATCTCACATACCAAGCTCTAGAGGCTTGTTTAACTCCATATAATATTTTCTTCAATCTGTATACCATGTCTTCTTCATTTGTTAATGAAAATCCATCTGGTTTTTCAATGTAGACTTCTTCTTCCAATTCACCATTCAAAAAGGCAGACTTCACATCCATTTGATATACCTTGAATTTCTTATAAGTAGCATATGTATGAAATAATCTAATAGTTTTAATTCTAGCTACTAGAGCAAAAGTGTAAAGATACATTAGTCATCTCTACATCAGTCAGGGCACTCAACAATGCTTCTTTTGCTCTTGTGTTATGTTCAACATCCTTGATCTTAGTTACAGTAGCAGGGCCATTCACAGGAACAATGTATGCATTCTTTGTAATCTTCCAATAATCTTCTCCAAGACAATTCAAGTGAACTTCCATTTGATTCTTCCATATAGATTAGTTAGTTCCATCAAATTTTAGACTCTTCTTCTTAAAAACAATAATTGTCGTCCCGGATATCCTCAAGCAGTCAAGCTCCTGACAGAGGATCTAGCTCTGATACCAATTGTTGGCAACATGGTAGCAACAATGAAGGAAAACTAAGAGGGGGAGTGAATCAGTTTTCACCAAACTCAACCAAATCAATCTCAACTTTAGATTTGATTAAGAATAACAATAGAAAAGATAAACACCACTTAAACAACATACATAATACAAGGATTTTTGACGTGGAAAATCCAGTTAAGGGAAAAACAACAATGGGAACCTACCCACAATATGATGATACTTTGCAGTAGTATGTGCAAATATTATAATGGAGAATTTACATGCATTCAGGCACACTGCCTAGAGCTCACTTCTCAAATATAAGAAGGGCTACAACCCTAGGAAGGCTCACTACCTTACAAAGATCAGACAACAATTTGGATTACATGAATTGAAAGAATAGTATCTCCAAATGCCTGATCACAGTTCTGGTTAAGCACATTGTTTGCACATTAACATTTATCTTCTCTTCTCCACTACCAAAAGATAAATTTGCTTGTTCACACTTACAATACTCTCATAGATCATAGATTCAACTGCACACACTCGTAAACACACAACTTACATGATTACAACACTTATTTATACAAATCATCAACCTTAACCTAAGGTCAAGTCAACACATAAGAGCTAATTACAAAATTACATCACATGATACATAAATCCATAACCAAACCAATACAATATTGGCAAGGACATAGCATGGACCCAAATCAAATCCTTGAACATGCAACACCACAAAATAATTCACCAAGATCATTTGCAACACACTAGACCACCAAATATGTCACATAACATGAAGAATACCACCAGACCAATTAAATATTCAATAATGCACACCACGATCAATGCAGACCACCAAAACACATAACACACGATCAAAGAACATCAACAAGCAATGTGAATTCCACCACAATGACCGTAACAACTCGGATAACAAGAATCATCATTATTACATCACTGGAGCTCAAGCACACTAACTGACAAATTGAAAGACACATTTGTGAAGTTCCAAATCATGAACCATCCGATCTTAGGACATATATGAACATCCCAAACACTCTCTAAAATTTGCAACTCAAGATATAATCATTCCAGAGCAATATGGATCAAATACCCCAACTCTGCAACACTGAACACTAAAAAACTAGTCCACATACCAGACCTCATAACTCAATCAGATCACCACATAGCATCATGAAGCTCATATTGAATCAATTAGAGATAAGTATCTCAAAACCCATTAATCTGCATCAACACATCTGCAACAGATCACCAAAATAACTCTTTGCAATAAGCCAATTCTTTGAAACACAAGAATATGTTGACATCAATAACAACAACACATTCCAACAACTCTAATATTTAAAAATGTTCATATATTGAGAATAGCATTGTCTATGGTTTTTCCCTTAATAGGGTTTTCCACATCAAATCTGGTGTTCCATTATGTATGATGTATTCTACTTTTCATGTTCTTTCATGCTCATATCTTTATGTGGTTTAAGTGATAAAAGTTGTTTTTATGGATCTAATTTAAGGAAAAGATTTTATATTTGTGTGTGATAACTGATTCAAACCCCCCCCCTCTCTCAGTTGTTTTGTGTGTAAGAACATTCAACAATTGGTATCAGAGCTTTGTTCCTTGGAGAAAATCTTAACCACTTGAGTAGATCTTGATGGCACACAAACTAACAATCCCTATGTTTGATGGATCTGACTATGCTTTCTAGAAAGTGAAGATGCAAGGTTACCTAATTTCTTTTTATTATGAAGTTTGGAAGTCTGTTATACAAAAGTACACCAAACCATTGATTGGGTTGAACACTCCAGATGAGATCAAGGAATTTGAAGATAATAAAAAGGCAAGGTTTTCTATTTTTAGTGCTCTTTCTAATACTGAATTAACAAAAGTTGTATCTATGGAATTTGCTCATTATGTTTGGAATAAATTAGAAAATACTTATGACGAAGATGATATAGTCAAAGAAGCTAAGTTGCTGAATGCTAAAACTACATATGAATGATTGTGGATGGAAGGAGAAGACAATATAACTAGCTACTTGTAGAAGATAGATGATGTTGTAAATGAGATCACAAGTCTTGGTGGCAACTTATGAAAGATGAAGTGAAAAAGGTACTCAAAAATCTTACTAAACCCTATATCTCTAAGGTTTCAACCATAGAAGAATCACTGAATTAGAAAAAGTATACTACAAAATACTTGTATGGCTCATTACTTGCTTTTGAGATAAGAGAATTTGGTACTAGTAGTATAAAAACATAAACTGCATTTAAGGCTCCCAAATCAACAAAAGATGAGGAATTTGATGAAGAAAAATTTGATGAGATTGAGGGAACCTTTGTGAGAATAATGAAGAAAAGAACTGGAAATTACAAAGGTAAGTTTCCCTTTAAATTTTTTAGACATGGAAAGATAGGTCATTATGCTTCTAGATGTCCTAATAGAATTGCAAACCAAAAGAATAAAGAAAGGAAAGGAAAGTTCAATAGGAAAGCTTATTATGTTAAAGAAGATGCCTGCATTTCTGATGGTGAATCTAATTATGAAGAAGACAACAAATGTTTGTTCTTGGCAGTAAAAGGAAGAATCTTGTTCTGCTAACCCTAACAAAATTTTGAATGAAAAATATCCAGAAGATGCTGCTAAAACTGAAGGTACTATTGTTTCTGCTTTTCATGCTAGAAGAGACAAAGATGAATGGATTATTAACAATGGATGTTCAAATCATATGATTGGTGACAAGAGTAAATTTGTAAAGCCTAAAATATTATGATGGAGGTGTTCTTATTTTTGGAGATGATCATACAACTAGGATATTTGGAATTGGTTCTATAAGTTTTGATAGAAAACATAATATTGATAAGGTTTTCTATGTTAAAGGCTTAAATAATTGTCTTTTGAGTATTGGTCAAATGTGTGGAAATGGATATAATCTTATTTTTTAGGATGGTGGGTGTGAGATCAGAAAAAAGGTCTAAAACTATGATTGCAACAGAAAAGAGGACATATGGAAATGTTTATCAATTGAGGATAGATAGCGGATATTGCATGATGGCATAGATTAATGAGAGTTGGTTATGGAACTAGAGGATGTGTCACATTAATTTTGATAATCTAGTGAAGATTAGTTCAATTCAAGATGTGAGATATTTGTCAAAGATTACAAAGCCTTCTAATGCTATTTGCAAAGAATGTCAAGTTGGAAAACAAACAAGGAGAACTTTTAAAGTCAAGGAACAATCTTCTACTGGACTATTGGAATTAGTGCACACTGATCTTTATGGTCAAAACAGAATAAGAAGTCGATAAGGTGACATGTATTTCATGATCTTAATTGATGATTACTCTAGAATGACTTGGGTTACTTTCTTATAAGAAAAATCTAAAGCTCTAGAAAATTTTAAGAAATTTAAGGCTATGGTTGAAAATGAGATAGATACAAGAATCAAATGTTTGAGGTCTAACAGAGGTGGAGAGTTTACTTCTGATGAGTTCAATACCTTTTGTGAGAACCATGAGATAAGAAGGTATTTGTCTACTCCTAGGACACCACAACAAAATGGTGTAGTTAATAGGATGAATAGAAAAAATCAAGAGGCTGCTAGAACAATGACGAATGAAACAAGTCTACCGGAATTCTACTGGAAAGAAACAATACATATAGAAATATACAAACTTAACAAAGTATATATTAGAAGAAACTATGGAAATACATCTTATGAACTATGGTATGGAAGGACTTCGTCTGTGAAATATTTCAAAGTATTTGGAAGTAAATATTATATCAGAAGAGATGAAGAGAATTTGGGAAAGTTTGACACAAGAGATGATGAAGGTATATTTCTTGGCTATTCTACTAAAAGAAAAGCTTATAGATGTTATGAAAAAAGACTAAGAAGAATTGTTGAAAGAAAAAATGTGAAAGTTAATGAAGACATTTTGAAGAATACAGTTGTAAATCTGTGATATGAATTAGATGAGTCTACCAGTAAACAAGAAGAGGAAAAGTTGAAGGAAAAAAAGTATAGATAGGTAAACAAGAAGAGGAAAAGGCTGAAGAAACAAAAGTGTAGACTGATAAGGAAGATGCTTAAAACATTTCTCCTGACTCTGAGGTATGTGTAGAGGAACAATTCAAAGAAATAGATTATTGGAGACAAAAACAAAGGTGTTATCACAAGAAGAAAATATGCTAAAGAATGAGAAAACTTATGCTTAATTTTAGAAACAGAGCCAAAGACAATAATAGAAGCTTGCAGTGATCAACATTGAATAAAAACTATGAAAGAATAATTGGAATAGATTGAGAAGAATCAGACTTGGGAACTTGTCCCAAGACCATCTAACAAGAATGTGATGGGAACTAAGTAAGTATTTCATAAAAAAATGGATGAAGATGGACACATAGTAAGGAATGAGACAAGACTTGTATATAAAGGATACTCATAGGTATTATGGATGAAACAAACTCTAAAGGATATTGGAATATTGTTTGATGAGTCAATTTCTATCATTTGTGACAATACCAATGCAATAAATATTTCTAAGAATCTGGTATTTCATTCAAGGATGAAACACATTTCAATCCAATATCACTTCTTGAGGGAGAAAGTTGTGGAGAATGAGGTGAAGCTTGACTATGTACCTACTATAATGGTGAAGAAATTAGGGTTTCCACCACAAGAAGGATGAAAACCTCTAATTTTATTTCTTAGAGACCATTACATTCAAAAGAGGGTTACAATCCAATATATCTAGTCGCAAACCAATAAGGATTAGGACTGAGAATTCTAGTAGGATTGGGAATTTTAATGGATAAACCTCTTTTGTAAGTTGAATTGTTGAAATTAGGGTAAAAGTGTTGAAAATTAATGTAAAAAGGCGGAAATTGTAAGTTACAGTCGTCAGATTGAGCCACGAACCTGGATCTGAGTAATGTAAGTAGATTCTGACCTGTTCCCAGAAAGAGCTCCTAAATTATTAGGACCATTTCGCCCACGCCTTGGTCCTCTAAACTTTTTTCACTCCAATGGGTGATTGATTCATCCCTTGAATGAAATGTTGCAAATAAAGAAATAAATAATGGATAGATATACCTCAGATTTGAAATGACTGATAATGATAGTTTTCTTTTTTAATGTATTCACATATGTATGAAATGGCATGAACTGACAAAACCCTAATCACACACACATGCTTGCATATGAATGATGTAATGTTGCTCCACAATGGATAAATGAAGAATATGCAACCTTTAAATGCTTGATGATGAATGCTTCAATTCTTGAATGATAGATTGCTTGAATGCGGTTGATTGGACGCCTTATGATTCTTTCTTGATCTTCCTATATCTGTCAAATGAGAGGTATGGACTTCCTTTTATACTTTCCCATAAAAAAATATTTCAATTTTTTGACATAGGCTGGCATAGAGATCACAACCCTGATAGCTCATTATGGTTGTTGAGAGGGACCAAATTAGGGTCTTATTTGAGAGGACCAAGGCACCATGCCTTGGTTCCAATGAGGACCATCGTGCCACGACTTGGTCCTACCCCATTTTAGGGGCAAAATCAAGGGGCCATGTGATGTGAAAATAGAAAAAGGAGGCTAGATTTGAATGGTATGGAATTAGAAGATAATTATCTGCTCATAGAACCCCTTATTAGAATGGAGTTGTTGAAAGGAAGAACAAAACTACCTTAGATGCTGCAAGGATTATGTTGTTTGAAGGAAATGTTGCATAGATCTTTTGGAGAGAAGTTGTTAGCATTTCTATTTACACATTCAACCAGGTGCATATTAAAGGTGATCCCCATAAGACTCCTTATGAGCTATGGTTTGGTCATGTTCCTACAACTAGATATTTCAGAATTTCTAGAAGTAAATGCTATATCAAGAGAGATGAGGATATAGGTAAGTTTGATGCAAGATGTGATGAAGGAATATTCTTGGGATATTCTACTAAGAGAAAGGCCTAGTGGCACTTTAATAAGAGACTGAAGAAGATAATTGAGAGAGTGAAAATGTGAAGGTAGATGAATGTCTTGGAAAGCAGATCAGAGCATGCAGTGTTGATTTTGATAATGAAGATATTCCTAAGCTTGTGCAGACTGAAATCTTGAAGCAGATTGATTCGATGGAGACAGGTAATCTAGATATTGGTACTGCTGATAAAGAAGTGCAAGATCCTAAAATTCAAAATAATTAGAAGAGTCCAAGGTATGTAAGGTTGAATAATTTAGAAAATTAGATTATTGGCGATAAGAATAAAGGTGTGATAACTAGGAGAAAGATTGTTGCTAAAGAGAAATGTTTAATTTCAAAGATTGAACCTAAGGATGTAGTAGAAGCATGCAAGGATAAAAATTGGTTAAAAGAAATAGAAGAAGAGATGAATTAGATTGAAAAGAATAACACTTGGGACCTTGTTTTGAGAGCTAAAGACAAGATTGTGATTGGTACTAAAGGGGTGTTATGGAATAAACTGAATGAAGTCAGTGAAGTTGTCAGAAACAAAGCAAGATTAGTATGTAAAGGGTGTTCTCAGATGGAAGGTATTGATTATGAGGATACTTTTTCTCCTATAGATAGAAATGAAGCTATTATATTGTTTCTTGTATATGCTGCTTACAAGAATTTCAAGGTGTATTAGATGGATGTCAAGTCAGCCTTTTTGAATGGTGATCTTGAAGAGGAAGTCTACATTGAGCAACCAAATGGATTTTCTTTATTAGACGAAGGAAATATTCTATGCAAATTGAAGAAAGCTTTGTATGGACTGAAGCAAGCCCCTAGAGCATGGTATATAAGATTGGATAAGTATTTTTTGAAGTTGGGATTCTATAAAGGTACCGTTGATAGCAATTTGTACTTCAAAGTTGAGAATGATAACATTTTGATTGTTGAAGTCTTTGTTGATATTTTTTGAGGTGATGATGATTAGAGTATGAAGTTTGTTGATGGTATGTAAAAGGAATTTGAGATGTTTATGATAGGTGAAATGAAATTATTCTTAGGATTTCAAATTACTCAGACTAGTAAAGGTATTTTCATTTCTTAATCTAAGTATGTGAAAGAATTGTTTGAGAAGTTTGGATTAGCTGATTCTAAGCCTATTGGAACTCCTATGGCGACTGGATGCAAATTGTCTAAGAATGATGAATCTCTGAAAGTTAATTAGACTTTATATAGATCTATGGTTGGTGGATTGTTGTACTTAACTCAGACTAGACCGAATATTATGAATGTCATTTGTCTTTGTGCTAGATTTCAATCAGATCCTAAGGAGATTCATGTTACTATTGTGAAGAGGATTTTTTTAGATACTTGAAGGGGACTGTTGACCATGGTTTGTGGTATCCGAAGAATGATGATTTCTTGTTGTGTGCCTACACTAATGCTGATTGGGCTAGTGATGTTGATGACCTGAAGATCACTACCGGTGGAGCATTCTTTTTGGGAAAGATGTTGATTTCATGGTCTAGTAAGAAACAAGATGTTGTATCTTTGTCTACTACTGAAGCTGAATACATTGCTTTTGCTAGAAATTGTACTCAGGTAGTTTGGATGAAGTAGACGTTGAAGGATATTAGGTTGATTTATGATGAGCATACTATTATATATTGTGACAATTCAAGTGCTATCAATATTTCAAAGAATCCAATGCTACATTCTAAAACAAAGCATGTGTCTATAAAATATCATTTCTTGAGGGAGAAGTTTAGTGATGAGGAAGTCAAACTGGAATATGTATCTACAAAGGATAAGATTATAGACATTTTCACTGTCTTTGCCTGCAGATACATTTGCCTATCTGAGAAACAAGTTAGGGGTCTCTGCCCCTTCTGTTGAGAACTAGATGCATGGAGTTGCATCAATCTGGTGGAATTCAGAGCCTCATCCTTTTATTTGGGTTGATGAGTTGGTGTTGCTACTCAACCAAAGTAGTCAATGTGTGATTTTGATGTTCATTTGTGGGTTTATCCTAAGGGGGATTTTTTCCTTCTTAGAAGATGTGTTTTGGGAGAGAGAGCATAATTTGTATTATGTGTTTGGCATTGTTGTCAAAGGGGGAGAGAGTCATGTGAAAAACTAATTTATCTTTGGAGCATTGTGTGCATGATCTTAGGGGGAGTTTGTTGCAGATTGCTGGTGTTGATTTATTTGCTTTGCATTGATTGTTTTTCACATTCATATGGGGGAGATTGTCGAACATTGCTGCTGCTATGCTATGTTGTTGTCATTGATGTTAACATATTCTTGCATTGTTGTGAGTTGTTTGGTGTTATAGTGATTGCATTGAGCTGATATGGATGGTTTATCTATTTGGGATGCTAGAATACCTCATTCCTTATTAGTTTCCATGATTTGAAGATTACTTGATCATGTTATTTGATCCGGTTTGTAGTTCAGTCTTTCTGTGCAATGGTTGGCAGAGTTTGGTGTGTGATTTGGTGAGCTCTGATATGACCATATCTTTGGTTGAGGATTTGGGAGAATGTTTTATATGTTCATGTGTATCTTCAGATTAGATGGTTCGTGATTTGGTTCTCTACAAGCTATCTTTCTAGTCTAAATTGCTACTGTTGAGTGTTCCTATGAGTTAGCATGTTGATCGATGAAGATTTGTATAAATGGTGTTGTACTATTGTGGATGGTTCTAATGTGCTTGTTGGTGTTTCGTAATCGTATCCTATTTTTCTTGTTGGTGTGCATTGATTCTTGTGCGCATTATTTGTGGTTTTGTTGATCTGATGATATTCTTCATGTTATGTGGTATTCTTGGTGGTGTAGCATGTTGCGGTTGATCTCGGTGTCATCTCCAGTGGTGATGTGTGTTTGGAGATTTGAGTTAGGTCCATGCTATGTCATGTATATCATTATATTGGTATGGTGGTTCACATATGTATCGTGTGATGTAATTTTGTAATTGAGAGTTGAGGGTTTGGTTGACCTTGTAATCAAGGTTGATGAGTTGTATATATAGGTGGTATAGTCATTTAATTTGGGTATTGATATGTTTGCATTATCAAAGAGTGGTATATGTGGTGCTTAAGTGAATTTATCCTTCAGTGTGGTGTATTGAGCACAGTTTGTTGCAGGTCAGAAGAACGTGCTTAATTGAAACTATCATCTGCCATAAGGAGATTCTATATTTGTAGTTCATATAATCTAGATTGTAGTCTAAATCTTATTGTAAGGTAGTGAGCCTTCCTTGAGGGTTGTAGCCTTTTGGGTCATCTTATTTTGAGTAGTGAGCTTTAGGAAGTGTGCCTAAATGCATGTGCATTCCCCACTGTAATATTTACACATACGACAATAGAGTATCATCTTATTGTGGGTAGGTTCCCACCATGGTTTTTTCCTTAACAGGGTTTTCCACATCAAAATCTTGGTGTCATGTGTGCTAGTTCTATTAAGTTTATCTTTATTCTCACTGTAGTTGTTTAGGTCTGAGATTATGCTTAAATTGTTAAATTCGGTGAAAACTGATCCACCCCCACCCCCCCCCCTCTTAGTTTTCCTTCTTTGTTGTTGAGCTGACACATCTCTAGGATAGGGATCTACAAAAGCTTTGAGGTGATCTACATATGAAATGATACCCAAAAATATGATAATAAAACAACATGCACTATAAATAAAATCTTTGAGATCAAATTGATTGAAAGGAAGAAATTTTGAAACTCTAAAAACACAATATGCCAAAGTGTTATGAATGAAAAGAAGTGGCATGAAATGAAAGAAGCCATTATCCAACACATGATTTTGATAAATATAAGTGAAAAGAAAGGTAACCATATGTGAAATAGCAAACAAAATAGATCTATTAAGTGCCATTATGAATGTTTTAAAATCAGATTTAAAAATTGATGTGAAAAATTATACAACCCACAAATCAAATTAATCAAATTAAATTAGGGGTTTTATGAATGAAACCTCTAAATTTATATAATTTGATTAAAGTGAGATCTATGAATTTGAATTTGAATTTTGAAATGTTTGTAAATCAGATTTGAAACAACTAATCCAATTTAACAATCAACAAGCTCAATTTCAGAATAAAAAATTAGGTTTTTGTGAATTTAACCTCTAAAGTTTTGAAATTCAATTGGAAATTAAACTTGTAAATGTAATTTTGAATTTTAAATTGTGTAAACACTTAGATATGAGAACATAAATCAGAATTAAATGTGTAAGGAGTCGGGTTCACCAAAATGTAATGGCGAACAAATTAGGGTTTCCACCATAAGAAGGATGAAAACCTCTAATTTTATTGCTTAGTGACCATTACATTCAAAAGAGGATTACAATCCAATAGATCTAGTCACAAACCAACAAGGATTAGGACTGAGAATTCTGATTGGGTTGGGGGTTTTGATGGATAATCATCTTTTGTAAGTTGAATTGTTGAAATTAGGGTAAAGTACTCAAAATGAAGGTAAAAAGGTAAAAATAGTAAGCTATAGTCCTCAGATTAAGCCACAAACCTGGATCTAAGAAATGTAAGCAGATTTGGATCTGTTCCCAGAAAGAGATCCTAAAATGTCAGGACCATTTTTCCCACACCGTGTTCCTCTGAACTTTTTGCACTTTAATGGGGATTGATTGGTCACTGTAAACAATGCTTATTTTGAAAATCACAGGTTTGTACCTATTTCTTGCACAGAGTGTAGCGTCATAAATTGTATGCACTTGCTAGGGTGGTACGATTTCACACCTAGTTTAGCACCCGCCTTGGCACATTTTGCATTTTACATTGCATTTCCCCTTTAGCACTTAATTAATTAAATTAATTAGGTCTAAGGTCCTATTTCATCATCTTCCATATCATAAAGTTGGGCCCTTTCATTAAAGTGTGCCCCTTTCATTTTATTCTTCCAATACATCATTTAATCAAAAACCCTAATTAGGTCCTATTTTGAACTTGGGGGCTTGATTTCAGGGGTCAAAACATCTCGAAATCACCTGTAACTTCGGGATTCTCTCTAAAATCATCATATCCGACGACCCTGAAAATTTGGTGAAAAGTTGTCGGGACCATGGCGCCCGGAGTGCACACGGTCCCGGACATTTTTCCCAAAATTTTAGGAGCGCGATCTAATCATAAAATAAAGCTTAACCCCAAGAAATTGGTAGGAGATTCAATCTCTAGGTCGGCCAAAAGTTGAAATTAAGACCTAGGGTTTCATATATAAGAGCTCTCTTTCTTCATTTGAAAGGATCCGATTTTTGGTTTCAAGGGCCTTCTATGTAGTGAAAGGGCAGATCTTTGAAGACTTCAACAACATTCAACATCCATCCATCAAGCATTCATCAATTTCATTCATCCATTTAGGGCTTTGAAGACATTGAAGAGCAATAGGGGATTACCGACTGAAGATTGGCTTGTACCCCTCCCTTGGGGTTGGGTATGATTTCATGTTGTTTTCATGTCTTTGCATAAGCCTCATTATATCATTTGTATTCATACTTTAGATCACTTTGCATCTTGATTTGGAGCATTTACATTATCATTTACAAGCAATTAGGGTTTACTTTCTAGGTTGCTCTAGTTTGCTTACTTGCATTTTAGGATCTTGCACACACACAAGGTCTGCACACACACTACTTTTACAATACAACTTGGCTATTCATGGAGGTGGAAATCACCAAAGTGGGGGTTTGGCTAAGGCAAAACCCTATATAGCCGCCCACCATACCTTTTCAGATATAAGTGCAGGTTTCGGGATTCGGACAATGCTGCAAGTTGTAGATCCGACGGAAGTAGACGGAGACTGAACTTCACACCAAATTTCAGAGCAAAAGACCAGGACAGGGGCATGGGGCACCTTGGTCCTGCCAAGACAGGGGCGCTTGGCGCCCTGGTCCCTGGGACAGGGGCGCTGGGTGCCCTGGTCCTTCTGTCAGACAACAAGTTTCAGCATTTTTCCGACAGCTTTTCAGGTTGCAAAATAGTAGTTTCAGGAGCAGAATCAGGACAGTGGCGCCCGCGCCCTCGTCCCGAACATTTTCACTCAGATTTTAACTCTGGGTACACATCTGTATTCTTATCTTGTCCTTGTGTTTACAGTTTTCCATTGTTTAATCTTAATTCTGCAATCTTGTTACTAGTTCATACTTACACTTTAGGGTTAATAGTTGAACTTGCATCATTCTATCTATCATTTGCAACAAAGGAATAGAAATCCTAATAGGTAGCCCGTGGCTCTCTCTTCCATAAAAAGAAGTAGCCAATTGTGTGATACCTCTAGGCTCTTTCGTATTCCACAAGTGTGTGATTGAAAGTGAGATTAGGGCATGTTTGCTTAGTGTCACTTTTTCCCCCACACACAGAGAAAGAAGGGGATATAGGCTGGGAATAGGGGTTTTCCTAAGTCAAACCTTGGTTTAGGAATTAACCTTGATGAAATGTTGCAAATACTGAAATAAATAATGGAAAGATATACCTCAAATTTTCAATGACTAATAATGATTATTGGCTTCTTGAATGTAATTACATATGTTGTATGAAATGACATGAACATGACAAACCCTAATAAAACACACATGATTGCATATGAATGATGTAATGTTGCTCCACAATGGATAAATGAAGAATATGCAACCTTAAAATGCTTGATGATGAATGCTTTGATGCTTGAATGATAGATTTATTGAATGTGGGTTTATTGGACGCCTTATGATTCTTCCTTGATCTTCTTATATCTATCAAATGAGAGGGATGGACCTCCTTTTATACTTGCCCATCAAAAAACACCTTAATTATTTTACATAGGCCGACATGGAGATCACAATCTTGATAGCTCATTATGACCATTGAGAGGGACCAAATTAGGGTCCTATTTGAGAGAACCAAGACACCAAGCCTTGGTCCCAATGAGGACCATGGTGTCACGCCCTACTCCTACCCCATTTTAGGGCCAAAATCAAGGGGCCATGTGATGTGAAAATGGAAAAGAAGGATACATTTGAATGGTATGAGCATAATTAGGCCCTATTCCATCTTTGAGACATGAACACTAAGAGGATGGACAAAATGTGGACCGAATTGTAAGGTAGTACAAAATTAGGATGCTACACCTACAAAAAATAAATTGTTGATATCTTTACTAAAGCACTCTCTAAGGATAGTTTTGAATATGTCTGAAAGAGATTGGGGTTATTTCTCCTCCTTTTATGAACTATATGCATATAGAGGTGTATTAGTCCAGTGAACTTCATGATTATTGATATTCTAGACTAATGATTGGGGCTTCCTCTTAGGGGAAGCTAAGTGTAGTTGTAATTTTTTTATGAGTTGAGTAGAATGAGCTAATAGATTTTGAGTTTGGACCTTTGTCCTTGATGGAAAAGGGGGAGAGAATGAGAAGACTAGAAAAATGAGAGAGTAAATGTGAGTGACAAAGTATTTGGAAAAGGGGGAGAATAGTGTATTGGAAAGTGTAGACACATAAATCTGTCCACTAAATTAAATAAATATTTAATATTTGTTTAATGCACTAATGTTCTTCTATTAATTAAATTTACATTTAATTAATTCATTTCAACCCATTCTACTATTTTAATTAATTAAGTTTCATAAATGTATTTAAATTAAAATCACTAACTATTGTCCAACTATTAAATAAATTGATAAATTTATTTAATCACCCCCTTTCCTCTCATTTAAATAAATTAAATATTTATTTAAAATACCCAATCAAAATCCCTATTTAAATAAATGAATATTTATTTAAAATACTCATCCACTTGCAAATACAAGTTGTACATTTAATTGAAATAAATGAATTTTATTTTAAAATCCTATTTATCCTCACCCACTTGCATTCTCCTACAATGCCCACTTGCTCACTAATTTCTTCTAATCCCTTCTAAATTAGCCAATCCTCTTCTAAGTGTTTGAACATTCCTAAACTAAGGATTAGGAAGGAGTCACTTCTCAAAAACATTTAAGGCTCTTACATAATATTAAAATCCTTTTTCTCTTCAACAAGTTATCCCTCAAAGTCTCCTCAAGCCTTAAAGGCTTTGATCCAGCTAACCCACCAATAACCCTTGGTTAGAGACTTTTACCTTAACCTTACCATCCAAGGTAACCCTCAAGTCTCTTCAAGCATTTATTGCTTGAATAAGGTAACCCTTTAATCCCCACACATTAATTTACCCCTTGGAGAAAGCCTTTACCCAATAACTCAACCACATGATGTATATAGGTGACAACCGACAATACATGAGTCTCAATTGACAGACTTAGAAACATCCAGTTGAATCGGCAGTCTTCCCTATTCAATCGGTGAGCTTTTCGACATGAACGGTTGTCTTGATCGATATTCCCAAAATAATTTTTGGAGAGCAATTTGAGGTGCGATAACAGATTTTTGAATTTGATTTTTGGAGGGAAGGTTGACACCAAAAGAAAAGACTAATATATTCACATCTTTCATTCTGATTATTATTATTGGGAGAATAAGAAAAAGATTTGTGTGAATGTTAACAGGTTGAACAAAATAGAGTGTAGAAGATAGAGGTAAGAATCGGTGAAGCCTACACCGATTAGGAAAACAAAGCATGAAAAGTGGATCTATGAGACTAAGGTAGTGTCATTAGACAGATCAATCATCTTTGTTTCCTTCTAACAATTGCAACATTGTAAATCCCTTGACAGGGTGAACCTTATCAGTTCTTCATGTAAAACCTCTTAACAGAGTCACTTCTAATATGAAGTTGTAAAATCCTCTAGCAAGGTGAACTTTAACAGGTTCTAAGGTATTCTTAATTGGATACCAGTCACTCCTAACAGGGTGATGTTCTTAGAAAGAACTGGTTGTAAGCTCTTAACATGGCACTCTTTCTCACTGTAGTAAAAGAGATTGTGGGTTACCCCCACCATGGTTTTCTCCCTCTAACCGAGGGTTTCCACATATAATTGCTAGTGTTATGTGATGCTTATTTGTGCATGCAAATCTCTTCTTTGATGTTATCTTCTTTTCTAATAAATGAAACGTTTAAAATTAATTAGGATAGTTGCAGACCGGTTAGTTTGAAAGTTTGAATTGTGTATAAACTATTTTGACTAACTCACCCCCCTCTCAGTCACCGATTAATACTAATAATTGGTATTAGAGAATAGGTCCTCTGAAGAAAAGTTTGACATCTTGAGGAAAAAGATCATGGAAGAATATCGGTATCAGAAGCAAATTGATGAAGCTAATGAAATGATTACTCAACTGAAAGAAAGACTAAGAAAATCACTTGCTAAAAGGAAGGAACTAGCTCTACAACTAAATGTGAGTCAGGATATCATAGATCAAATCTCTAAACAAAGTAGATCTGAAAAAGTAGTCTCAGAACTAATGGAAAAGAATAAGAAGTTGTCTGAAGAAATCACATATCTAAAAATAGAGCATGAAAGTTAGGCCCTGAGAATGATTGAAATACTAGAAGCCAATAGGATAATAGATGAAAGAAAAAGAGATGTAGAAAAAGTTTTGTCAAAAGCTAAAAAATCCAAAAGGCTTGCTAAAGAATCCCTAAGAAAAAATGATGCAATAATCATTGAAAAAGATGAAGAAATCATAATTCTCACTCAGGAGAATGAATCCATGCATGAGCATCTGCATGAAAAGGCAGAGGAAAGGGACAAGATGATGAAAGAGATTGAACAACTAAAAAATGAGTTGAAAGCTACAAATGAGAGAAATGAAAAGTTGAGAAAATTTAATGAAAGCTCTGAGAAGATAGATGAACAATTAAAAGCTCAGAAGAGAAGAAAGGAGACAACTGGTCTTGGTTACTCCAGTACAGGTCCTATGAAAATTGGAGAATCATCTAAATCCAAAAGGATGAAGGATGATAAAAGGAACAAATCAGGAATGAAAGGTATCAAGTTTTCTAAATCTTCTTGCAATTATTGTGGTAAACTAGGTCATAAGTCTGATGTCTATAGAAATGAACTGGTCAGTCAAAATAAGTCTTTCACCTTTGATGGTTATTGCTATAACTATCACAAGTATGGAGACACTGCTTATGAATGTAGATCTCGATCTAACAACATGTCTAATAGAAGAAGCTTTAATGGATATTTATTTACATGCAATAAATATGGACACAAAGCTGAAGAATGCATGTTCAAGAAAAAGGCATCAAGATCACCATCCAAACTGGTTAGCCCTAATAAAAGGAGTAATCAAACAAAGCCACCTATTCCACTTGTGGTAATTTTGGTCATGGTGCTGCAAATTGCAGAATGAGAATGGGTTAGAGAAATAATATAGGACCATGGAAGACAAATGGTATAGCATGTTTCAATTGCCATAAGATCAGTCACTTAGCCAGAGAATACAAGAACTGATCCTATAACCAGTCTAAAGATAGGAACTAGTTTGGCAAGAAGAAAGGGAAACATGACTTGAAAGGAAAGAAGACAATTGAAGAGGTGGGGAATGAAATGAAAAAGACATGGACTAAGAAGGAAGAAAGCAAAGAAGGAGAGAATCATTTTGAAACTAAGTCATCATCCATCAGTGATGACAATTTCTCTTCAAACTAAGCATACTGATGCCTAGGGGGAGCACATATGGTAAGATCATTATTGAATCCCCTTGACCGATATGAGGTTATGTCTATCTGCATAGTTTAGATGAATAAAAGTTTGTTTAAATCTCTTATTTGGTAAATATTTTGAAGGTTAGTGTAAATGTTGTTTGTGTACCGGTATTGGTAACAAGCAACTGGTAAGAAGTAAATCGGTGTACCTTAAGTTGTAAATGGTCAAAATTGTACAAACTAGTTGTTGTATTGAAGCACCGATAAGCCTTAATGAATAAATAAAGAAATGACAATACATTTCATTTACCTTGCTTTATTGTGAACATTCTTGAGCTCTCGTGCGACCTAAGGCAATCAAAATCTTGCTAGTGCTATTTGTGCAAAGTGATCAAGCAGTGTGATAATGGTGATTGGCAACCCTAGAGGAGAAGGTATTCAAACCTTGTTTTTGAAAAATTTGTTTGAAGTTCATCATGGAAGCTTCTATGTCAACTCCTGTGTGTTGGCAATTGACACTCTATTGGTTGGTTTCACTATTTGGGATTAATGGCAACATGGCATTCTATTTCGGCTTCATGTTTTGATTCTATGGTGTACTGGCAAGCACTTCATAGATACTACACCAACACCGACAGGACAAAAGAATTTCTTTGGTCACCGACAATGAAGACCGACATGGTTTAGTAAAGGTTACTAGTATTGAAGGCCGACATATCTTGGACTCGGCATTGGAAATTGATTTTAATGTTTATGCATTTATGTTATTTAGCTGACATGTAATTTGATATTCTATATATCTTTGTAAGTCGACATAAGGCATGAAAGGTTGTATAGGGTATATAGGACAATTTGATAGATCACTTTGAGATACATATACAAGAGACATATTATAGGAGATTATGGATATGTGAATGTAATATGATGCAAAATATATCAGAGAGATCATGTATGTGAGGAAATTATTGTAAGGGTTATTTTGGTAAAGGGTTTAGGGGTTTAGACCAGAACAAACAGAGCTTAAACCAGAACTGTATTCTGGCATAGAAGATGTTATCTTAGCAATTAGAGGCTCCTATTGTGTTTAAGCAATGTGCTCTAGGCTGCAAACCTTCCTGCAAGTGCAGACTCCTCATATTTTGTAATATCTCTTCATATGGCCAGTGGATTGATATTGTGTCACAAATCCCACCGTGGTTTTTCCTCTTTGAGGTTTTCCACATGTAAATCTATGTGTTATGATTCTCATTTATGTGATTGGCTTATTAATTTCTTTACTTCTTTCAATTT
Organism: Cryptomeria japonica; assembly: GCF_030272615.1. Lineage (NCBI taxonomy): Eukaryota > Viridiplantae > Streptophyta > Pinopsida > Cupressales > Cupressaceae > Cryptomeria > Cryptomeria japonica. The sequence goes on from NC_081405.1 coordinate 546,439,394, forward strand.
TGTATGTACCGGTAATACCAGTTGTTGTATGCATGTTTTAATAAGGCTAAAATTTACTATTCCGGTATAACACTGATTCACCCCCCCTATAAGTGTTATTGTTTTCCAACAATTGGTATCAGAGCCTTATACCTTAGAGGAAGTTTAACAACTTGAGGAAGATCCTGAAATCAAAATCCATGAATATGGCTTTGGAGAAGCAACTTGAGATGACACTTGAAGATTATGATGCTAAAAGGTTGAAGAACTTAAAGCTACAATATGAATTGAATTCTGCTAAAGAATTCATTCTTTTCCTACAAGAGAGGCTATCATCTATTCAAGCTAGGAGGAAAAAAATCAGGATGATGAAGAGAAAGATGCACTTAAGGAACAATGTCAGAAATTGAGTCAGGAGAACATGGTTATGAAGAATGAAATGCAAGTTATAAGTATGAGGATGTCTAAAGAGATTGAGGGCATGTAGAAGAAGGAAGAAAATATTGTTGTATCCTTGAAGAACAAATTTGAAGAATGTGGTAGGTTGGTTCATGAAAATGATATGTCGAAAACTGATTTGGTACAATCCCAGAGTAATGAACAAGAGATTGAGAGACAAATGATAATACTAAGAGAAGATTTAACTAGTGCAAGTGAGTATAAAGAAAAATTCAAGATCAACTCAGGACAACTTGATGAGTTATTGAAAAGACAAAGGTAGATTGGATGGAGATTCTAGTGGACTTGAATGTGAGCAAAGACAGAGTTCCGGTATTGAAGATCAAAACCATAAGGCACTAGTAAGACAATTTAATGCTTATAAATTCAATGGTAGATGTTTTGTTTGCAATAGATTTGGTCACATGGATAGGCAATGTAGAAATAGAGCAAATCAGAACCCTAATTATGCTCCTGATAAATGTTCTAAATGCAATAAGTTTTCTCATAAGAGAGAAGATTGTAGAATGAATGTTAAAATCTATGCTTGTAGAAAATTTGGACATATGGCTAATCAGTGCAGGTCAATAAATTTCACTAGTTTTAGCAAAGCAATTCAAAGGAACAATGTTACATGTTTGCATGTAATGAGGTTGGACATATATTTAAGTTCTGTAGAAGCAGAAATCCACTGGTTTGTAATGGAGGATCAAATGAGAAAAGAAAAGAGAAGGTTAGTGAAATACAACAAGATCATACTTAGAAATGGGTTAGGAAGACTGCAGAACAATCATCATATGGGAATGTCCTGGTTACTTATCTGACAGAAGAGGTTGCTCCTGCACCGACAGGGAGCTCATTTGGTAACTAAGGCAGATGTCTTAGGGGTAGGAAAAATTCATGAAGATGTTGCATATGCCTCAAGAAGAGGCTCTGGAAAATGTTTCAGATATTAGAGAGGATTATCCAGCATGTATATGTTCTGAGCAAGATCTGGTATCTTTCATTAGTAGTCATTTATGTCAATGAAAGATTAGGGTTTTTCTTGGAGGTTAAAAGGTTGAATACACTTCATTGTTAATCACCCTGCATTCAAAGTGATTTCAGAGAGATTCAGAGCAACTAAGTGTGATCAAAGGAAATTCAGAAGCAATTAGATTTCTTCTTGAGGAATTTCACCGACGTCTGGAAAAATTTGTTGGAGGTTTTCATCGAGATCAATCAAAAGATATTTATCTTTAAACATTGAAGTGGGATCATCATCTATTCTTATTTTTGTTGCAAACCCAACTATAGTAGAGGTCAAGGACTGCCCCAGGCCAATTTTCAAGTGGTGTCCACATGTGGCTACCCTGGAAGATTCAGTTGGAGCATTCTCTCACGTTTAAGAGGGAGTTGTCTATGTAAAGGATGTTAGAGCATACATTCACTATCACATCAAGGACTTGGAAACTTTAGAAATCAAGGGCATGTATATGAGTGATCTGATGGGAGAATCTAGAAAGGTCAAACCAGCATTCAAGCATATTGAAGAACTAGGGTTTATAGACATTCTGGATATTCTGAAGTTTTAGGATGAGATAACTAGATATGTCTTGAGCAAAATAAATGGGGAATTTATATGGTTGAACAAACCTTACAAAATCACCAAGGAAACCATTCGAGAAATCACTCATTTTCCATTGGTTGGGCAACATCCAGACAAGAAAGTTTCAAATGATTTCGTAAGGAAGATCACCAACACAACATCTGACAAAAGATCTAGGAAAGTGAGCACTATCACCAATACTGACATCAAATTTGGTAGCATGATCATCGGGTATAAGGTAACTCAATCAAACCAACTAAATTCTGTTTCCTGTTCATGCATTTTGGCTACATACAAAATGATGAGAGAGAATGTGAAATTAGATCTATGCGGTTGGATGCTTGATGAGTTCTTAATAAATCTAGGGAAGATTAAGGGTGAAAAGAAGGGTACATTCCAGTATGACAACTTGTTAGTTTTCCTGATGTTATATTTCATGAATGATACACTTGGTTCTTATAAGAGGTAATGGGGTTTTGACATCCCAGTAGGGAGACAATTGAAACAATTAATTGCTTCTTTAGGAAGTTAGAGAGATGATAAGTTATGGGGGTATTTTAAGGCATTTCAAAAATCTATGAGGTCTAGGTTAAGGGTACCTGAGCCTATTGTAGAAAAGTATTCTACTAACATATGCTTTATGGTAAAGAAGGATGAGTCACTCATGGAAGCAGTTAAGCCCCAAAAGATATGGATTGAGGAAATGGGTTATGAGGTGGATGCACAGATTATTGATGCCTATGCAAAAATGTTGATTGATGTACCAATTGATGAGGTAGAGAAGCCCTATGGTACCACACAACAAAAAATTGAAGAGGTTGAAACAAAGTTCAACTGGAAGAAAAGAGAGAAATATGAAGGAAAAGCAAGCAAATTTGTGCAAAAGGTCTCGAAGGACATCAAAGCACTAATTGATGTTCTCTCGGAGAAAGGCAGAAAGAGGAAGGATCCTAAAGTTTATATTGAGCCTGTTACTGCAGAATCAGAATCAGAGGATGACACATCGTTGGCATTTAAGAGGGTTGTTAGGAAGAAACTAGAGGAAACAAAGGCATAAGCTAAGAAGAACCAATTAGGAAGGTCACAATCAAGCTACTGACATAGAAGAAAGCACCTAAAGCTACATCTACAGCTGCAACTGGTACTGCCAAGAGGAAGAAGAAGAGTAACATCGACTTAGCAATTGAATCTGGTAATATGACTATCATACCACCTAAAAATTGTGCAAAATTGGTAGATGAAATCACTAAAGATGGCAGGCATGTTGAAGGATGTTCAATTTTATTATGAAAACTTAGAGGATGATGAACAAAGAGAGGTAGAGGAAGCAGTCCTATTATACTTGGATATTTATAAGAAAGCCTTAATAGAGATAGAAAATCAAATACTGGCTGAGTTGTATAACATGTTAGATGCTAGAAGATTGTTAGTTATGCAAGAGGATAAACACATTAAAATTCAAGAGCTAATATTTATCTATGTTACTATAGCTCTAGATGAAATGGAAAAGACACTTGACGTGGTAGACATAAAATTTTTCAATAGCAAACATAGGATAACTAGTCTGATGCTAGGAAGACTAAATGAAATAATAAAGGAGACTCAAATAGCATGGGTTAAATTTCTTGGAGAAAATAGAGGATTTTTTACTTTACCAGAAGCCAAGACAGACACTGTAGATACCCCAGTTGAAGGAAAAGGAAAGGGGATGATGGGTACTTCACCCTAAATTTTGAAAAATATTAAGATAGTGGAAATTGAGCCCCCGGCAAATATAGATGTATAGACAAATACTGAGATACTGGTTAATACAAAGAATGAACAAGCTAATATTGTACATGATACTAATATTGAGGATAATTGTCCTCCAGATACAAATGTATAGGTTGAGGTTATTGTTCCTATAGAGTAACTGACAGTTACACAGACTGCACCAAGTGGCGAAGCCACTGGTGCAAGTGAGGAGGTTATAAAGGATAAATCTTAAGAGGAGAAAACAGGGGAATCTGATAGGGAGTCAGTTGTTGGTCCATCATTATTGTCAATTGACACTTCTCAGGTAGAAATAAAAAACATCACAAAGATAAGTCCCACTGAACTCATGATGATGGTAGCACAAAAACTAATGAAGGTGGGATCCAAAGGTAAAGGGATTATAGATCAATCAATCATTGTTCTACATAGACTGGTCCCAAAGTGTAAGATTGAAAATGAAGCAAGCCCATCCGACAAGCTTAAGGTAATCATTGAGCATATCTCAAAGGACTTTCAATCCTTACAACAAATCTCAAACCGACAAGCACTAGAAATATTTACTCAAGCTAAGAGAGATGCATTTGATTAGGTAATTGAAACTGAGAAGAAAAAGATTGAGGAGAAGCTGATCCTAATAGAAAACTCTTTGAAACAATGTACAAATATATATAGGGTATGCTGTAACACTGAAATACTTACAACTAATGTGGATAAAAAGATAAAGGAGATTCAAGAGAAAATTGCAAGTATAGCTAACTCTTTTGATGAATTGATTTCATTGACTACATCAATTGATGGTCAAATTTTGATTTTAGAGAACCAAATTTCTATTCTTGACAAGGAGAGAGACAAAATAATTAGAAGAGCCAGAAGTCTGAGAGGCTTGGTGAGTCCATGGTTGGATTCATTCTATGTACACAAGAAAGAATGCATGGATATGGTGGGAAAGCCCACACTGACAGAGGTAAATGAAAAAGAGTCTTTTGCACATTTATTGAGTGGACTTGTATCTATTTCCAGCACATTCAAAACTGGATAGGATACTTATGTGGAGTTACTAGAGAAGGCTTATCCAAAAATTTTGAAGTTGGTCAAGCTCCGGTAAGACATTTTTGGGGATATTCATTGTACAGTTCTTATTCTTTGACATTCCTTTTTGAATTATTTTTATGGAATTGATGTCAAAGGGGGAGTAGTATAGATGTGAAAAAGAATAAAATAGTTGTATACATTAGGGGGAGTTTTGGAGATATGGATTATTTTGCATATTCAGCTCAGGGGGAGCAGGGTAGGATGAAACCGACAGATGAAACCTTGACTATTTTTGACATGAGTGTTGCCATCAATGCCAAAGAGGGAGAATGTTGGAAATTGACACTCTATTGGTTGGTTTCACTATGTTTTCATTGATGGAAACATGACATTGTGTTCCGGCTTCAGGTTTTTATTCTATGGTGTACCGGTAGGCACTTCACAGATACTACACCGAAACCAACACCAACAGGAAAAGAGGATTTCTTTGGTCACCGGTATTGAAGGCTGACATATATTGGACCCGACATCGGCAATTGATTTTAATGTTTATGCATTTATGTTATCTGGCCGACATCTAATTTGATATTTTATATATCTTTGTAAGCCGACATAAGGCATGAAAAGTTGTATAGGGTATATAGGATAGTTTGATAGATCACTTTGAGATAAATATACAAGAGAAATATGATAGGATATTATGGATATGTGAATGTAATATGATGTGAAATATATAAGAGAGATCATGTATATGAGGAAATTATTGTAAGGGTTATTCTGGTAAAGGATTTAGGGATTCAGATCAGAACAGACAGAGCTTAAACCAAAACTGTATTCTGGCATAGAAGATGCTATCTTAGCAGTTCTCACTTCTCCATATTGTAGTTTGGAATTTTATGTAGTCAACAAGGCTCCTATTTTGTTTGAGCAGTGTGCTCTAGGCTACAAGCCTTCCTACAAGTGCAGACCCCTCATATTTTGTAATATCTCTTCATATGACCAATGGATTGATATTGTGGGTCACAAATCCCACCGTGGTTTTTCCTCTTTAAGGTTTTCCATGTATAAATATGTGTGTTATGATTCTCATTTATGTGATTGGCTTATTAGTTTCTTTACTTCTTTCAATTATTTATGTATCGGTATATCGATTGGTGTATGCATGTTTTAATAAGGCTAAAATTTACTATTCCAGTATAAAGCTGATTCACCCCCCGTCTTAGTGTTAGTGGTTTCCAACACTATGTTGGTTGAAGCAATTAAAGAACCACAAACTGAGTTCAAGATGCATCCTATGAAGGCTAGATAGATTGACATGACTGGTGCCCTATCATTTGTGCCCTTCGGTGTGTTACTAGTTGAAGATATTCGCTCCTTCATACATTGCAAGCTTGAAGAACTTGGAGATAAATTCATTTGAAATGAATTCAAAGGGTTCTATGATCATGATCTGTTGAAGGCAGAACATTTGCATCTGAAGACCAAGGGTTTGTCAAATGCTATTGATTTTCCTAATCAATTTCATGCCGATTTGTTTAGGTATGTGCTAAACAATGTGCATGATCAATTTCCATGGCTGGAACCTGAAGCACCATTCAAAATCACAAAGGATGTGATCTAAAGAGTAATAGGGTTTAGCACAATTGGTGAAGTAATAGCCCTACGAACAATATCATCCACTGAAGTCACTCAGTTGACTCAATCCCAATATGATAGGAGAGCAATGACAATCACTCACATTGAGGATGCAAAAGTGAGGTTTGCTTTTGGAGTGTTGGGTTATAGTGTCTATCAATCAAGCAACATGAACAATGTGTCGAGCGGTGCTATCCATGCATCTTATCGAATCATCAAGGGGGATGCTACATACAATATCTGTGAGATGATTAGAAGTCAATTCTTAGAGAACATGGATCGAATTAAGAAAGACAAGAAGCAATAATTCAAGTATGGTTCATCATTGGTATGCATATTCTTCTATCTGCAAAATTTGTTTCCCGGTAAGGGAAATGTAGTGTGGTCTGAAGATAAACCTATCATGGTTCAGATAGGTGAAATGATTAGAGATTTAGGTGATAAGTATGGAGAAATAATGTGGGGTTATTTTAAAGAATTCCAAACCAGAATACACAAAAGAGAGAGAATCCCAACCAGTATATTTCAAAAGTACAAGGACAACATTTGTTTTCTTGTTGACATTGATTGTTGCATTATTCAAGCAGTTTAACCTAGAACCTTTTGGGTACCTGCTATGGGTTATGAGGTCGGGGCAGACATTACTAAAGTATATGCAAACATGTTACTGTCTAAACCAGTAGACAAAAAAGAAAAGATATTTGGAACTTGTGAGGAGGCAAGCTCCAAAATAAAAAGGGAACTCAAGGAGCCTATCATACAAAAGAAAGTAAGGAAAATGATTGACACATTAGACAAGAAGTATGGAGGTGAATCATCTAGTTCCACTGCTTCCACCAGTACAAGTGAACAAACAAGGGCCGAATCAAACAAAGTTGAAGAACAAATAGGAGAAAAGAAGAAAATGTTCAAGGCAAAACCCAAGGGTACTGCATCTAGCAAGCCGACATCATACACAAAAGAAAAGGGCTTAGATACTCTTGCATCTTCGCTAGGTAAAGGTGGACCGGTAGGAGTGACATATGCAAGAAAGAAAAAGTGTGAAGGGATAGTTGACACAAAGGCTAATAAGAAGCCCAAGAAGGATGAAAAGGAGGGTGATAAAACTGACACCCAATCTGATGTGGAAATAAAAGAAGTCAGAAGAAGTGGTAGAACTGTAGTTCCAACTATTGATGAATTGGTCCATGGGATCAAAGAGTATGGAGGTCTATCGGGTGTTGGGAGAAAATATCCCCTCTGCAATGAGGAGGACAAAGGAAAAATTGAAGAAACACTTATCTGGAACATGCATAAGTTTTGCAGAACTCCCAGTGAACTATATGGAATAATTCCATCAGACTTGCAAAATCAAATTTAAGGGAGATGGAAAACAACTTTAGCTATTGAGAAAGAGCACAGGATAAAAACACTGATGGAAGTGCAACATGATCTTGATGATATGATGAATCAATAAAGATTCAGTAAACTACTGAGAGGGGGGGGGGGTGAATCAGTAGATAGAAAATTGATATAAACTTTTCACCAAACAAAAACAACCTCTCAAGTCAAACTCATAACTGACAAATTGCAATATCACTATCAAGTAAACCGGTTGACTGTCATAACAGAATAACAATAAAACAACTCTGAAACTCTCAAAACCTTTTAACCAAAATATCCAAATACTTTACTAAAAAAAGTAAAAGCTCATTTCAGATTGTTGCTGGTCATCATATCATAACTAAGTAAATTTATTTGTTAAGCAAATTGAATCAGTATATTGAAAACTGATATAAACTTTTCACCAAACAAAAACAACCTCTCAATTCAAACTCGTAACTGACAAATTGCAATATCACTGTTAAGTAAACCGATTGACTGTCATAACAGAATAACAGTAAAACAACTTTGAAACTCTCAAAACCTTTTAACCAAAATATCCAAATACTTTACTGACAAAAGTAAAAGCTCATTTCAAATTGTTGTCGGTCATCATATCATAACTAAGTGGATTTAGCTGTTAAGAAAATTAACCATATCAAACATAACCATAAAAAAATTCACCACTTGACACAATGATTTCGATGTGGAAACCCAAATGGGAAAAACCACAGTGGGGATGAATACCCACAAGTATTCTGAACTCTTCTGAAGTTCGCCCTATTAGGAGGCAAGCCTATTAAAGTTTTACAATAAGTCCCGCTAAGAACAAATCCTGTTAGGGACCACCCGCTTAAGGGATTGACTATAATTCCCTATTAGAAGCAATACTCTATTAAGAGTAACTTTGATAGAGGATTTGAAATCCAAGCTAATGGACCATTTGGTTAGAGGATTTAGATAACACTAAGCTTGTTAGAGCTTACCTAGTTAGGGGATTTGACCATTGTAATTGTTAGAGAACAATAGGGGTTTGCTGATCTATTTGAATAGCACAACACTTGCTTGTTCAGATCATTTTCATGATCCTATCTTCCTTTACACATACTACAGATACATCATCTGGTTTGACAACCAATCACTCTTTCATTCAACCAAAATTGCCAACACTACAACAAAACAACTCATCGACCTTATAAGCAAAACAATAGGTCGGCAACACATCACAAACCTAATTATATCATAGAGATTACAAACAAATCGATTCAAGTATGACTGTTGGATTACATAGTAATCACTACACATCATTCAAGACAACCTTGACCGCTCCTTAATTAGCACTTCATTGAACTTTGTAACTCATCATGCAGTTTCTATTACATGCAATGAACATGTTCATTCCCAAGACAAATTTTTTTACCTCTCCGTACCAAAAACCATTTGAAACTTTTCTCATAAAACATGCATATGTGGCATAATCATTACTGCTCATCATTTGATTATAAACCAATACAACCGATTCACCAAACTTCATTGGTTAGGGTTTAGCATATCAACATGTAGGGTTACCAATTGATCTCACTTCTTCTCTAGTAATACCGGTTTCCTTAAGAAGCTCTCTTACCAGTTACAATTCCCATCACTAGCTCTTGCTACTGGTTACAAAACAATATTATTACAACATCATTACCAGTTATAATTGACATCAATGATAACATAAAAGTTCATCAATGCAATCTTCATGCAAATGCCAATAGATCTTGATTATAATCAATCATCTATATTGGCGGAAGCATGTATTCAATGCTTTAAAATAAGGAACAAGACAGGGAGAGTGGCCATAGGAGATACCCAAGGTGTGCATGATGAGGTTGTTTCCTTATGGAAAATAATTTTGAGCTAGAAATAGGAAGCTGGGGAGGAAATAGAAAAATAAGTAAAATAAGGACAAGATATAGCTGCTCATGAAAATAGCAAAGGAAAAGAAAAGGATACCACCGATGAATTTGATATTTTTTACAGTTGATGATATCATAGGTAATGTTGTGTCAGATATTCCTAATCTAACAAAGGATGTAGAGCAACAAGTTGAACACAAATCAATTGTTAAAATTATTGATATTGATGTTTCACCGGTAAAGGGAACCACTCAAACTAAGCATCCAGGTGAAGATGAAGTCATAATTGAAGATATACCTTATGAAGATAAACCTCATAGAACTTTGGTAACAATAAATCCTATTGACAATGAACCTCTTTTGTTAGAGAAAGGTGTAGAGAAAGAAAACTCAAAAGTGACAGACTCATCAATGCTATTTGTTGATGAAGCAGACAAGAAGGAGGATGTGAAGAAGGAAACAAAAGAAAAGAAAGTAGAAAGTAAGAAAATAGTTGAAGACACTCCTCTGGTGAAGAGGAAGTTAGAGCTAGAGGAAGAAAAGGAAGAGGAAATAGAGGAGGAAGAATAGGAAGGCTCAGTAATAGATATTAAGAAGATGACCCCCAAACAATTAATGAAAGTTTCAGAAAAATTGAAACTTCAAGTTGTAAAGGCAAAACTTAGAGAATAGAAAAAGAAGACCAAAATTATTAATACTGCAAAAACCATTCTGTCTGATCTCATTCTTGACATTGTTGTTGATGACAATGCACCCATCATTGATAAGTTGGGCACTCTTGTCAAAGCAATCGGTTCAGAGGCAACCAATCTGGAGAATGTTGTAGTTAGACATTATGAAACAAGGAGAGGTGAAAAATTAATGGAACACATATTAGTTGGCAAATTTTGTCTCTCCACCAACACTGAAGAGGTCAAATCTATACTACAGGAAGCTGACCAATTATTGGTCAAGTCATCAAGCTTCACTGATTTAATCAACGATCTTGAAGATAAAAGAGATCAGACTCAAAGGGAAATATAAGATCTGATAAGTTCTTTTGATCCTCTTACAAGCTCTGCATCGACCTTTAGTGGAAAGGTCAAATAGTTACTCATGAAATTAAAAAGTTAAAAGAGGAAGAGGATAAATGAGCTCTTAATCTGTTAGAGCTACATTGCTACCTTGCACCGATCATTGATTTCATGCAGAGGAATATCAAAGAAGTAGAAAGCCTCATAAGTGCACCTGACTATAAGATAGTAGATGATATGGAGGATTTGTTATAGTTTTGCATGGACACTTTAACACCATGAAACAGGTGAAGCCTTCATGGGAATCCTCTTTACAAGCTACTAAGGAAAATTTCAAAGACATTTTTTCTTTACTTTAATGAATTATTTTGTATATTCTTTACCATTAATGTCAAAAGGGGGAGTTTGTATATACACAAGGCACATAAACAAGGGATCAAAACAAGGACATACATGACTATTTTGTAGTGTTTGCCACTAATGCCAAAGGGGGAGTTTGTTGGCATTATGATACATTTTGTATGACCAGTGAAATGGTTTTCATTGTTGGCAACATCAACTTCTAAGTCTCTACCGTCCATCAGTAACGGAGTAAAGGGTAATCGGTAAAGAACAAGATTCCTTATTCCTATCGGTAGTGAGTAGACCGGTATACATGGGTTAACTGACTAAGTAGAAAGTAGACTGGTATATAGGAGGTAACCGGTTAGGCAGAATTGGACCGCTACATAGGCGACAAACGACAATACATGAGTCTCAACCGACAGACTTAGAAACATCCAATTGAACTAACAGTCTTCCCTATTCAACTGACGAGCTTTTCGGCATGAACGGTTGTCTTGACCAATATTCTTGGAATGATTTTTGGAGAGAAATTTGAGGTGCGATAATAGATTTTTGAATTTGATTTTTGGAGGGAAGGTTGGTGCCAGAACAGAAGACTAATATATTCACATCTTTCATTTTGATTATTATGATTGGGAGAATAAGAAAAAGATCTATGTGAATGTTAACAGGGTGAACAAATAGAGTGCAAAAGATAGAAGTATGAATCAGTGAAGCCTACACCAATCAGGAAAACAAAGCACAAAAAGTGGACCTTTCTTCCCTTCTAACAATTGCAACATTGTAAATCCCTTGACAGGGTGAACCTTAACCGGTTCTTCATGTAAAATCTCTTAACAAAGTCACTTCTAATATGAAGTTGTAAAATCCTCTAGCAAGGTGAACTTTAATAGGTTCTAAGGTATTCTTAATTGGATACCAGTCACTCCTAATAGGGTGATGTTCTTAGAAAGAACTGGTTGTAAGCTCTTAACAGGGCACTCTTTTTCACTACAGTAAAAGAGATTGTGGGTTATCCCCACTGTGGTTTTCTCCATCTAATTGAGGGTTTCTATGTATAATTGCTAGTGTTATGTGATGCTTATTTGTGCATGCAAATCTCTTTTCTTTGATTTTCTCTTCTTTCATGATAAATGAAATGTTTTAAATTAATTAGGATAGTTGCAGACCAATTAGTTTTAGAGTTTGAATTGTGTATAAATTGTTTTGATTGATTCACCCCCCCTCTTAGTCATTGGTTAATACTAACATAATTTGATTTTCATTAGTGACGAGTTGGTATTTTGGCATTGAGTTTTCTGTGCATTTGTGTTGAGAGATTTGGTCCTCATTTATTTTATATTGTACATCTACTTATGCGGCTCGGATATGTTGTTAAGCAATGTTTAGAGATTTTAGATTTGGGATTTAGTGCTTCAAATTGCAGTGCTAAGGAAGTTGTGTTCACCAATGTGTGATGATGTTTGATAGTGTTTCTATGTGAAATGCATGCTTCCCATTTCTCCGGTTTACTGTTTCTAATGTTGTATTTTTGGAGATGAGTTGGTAATGTTCTTAGCTTCATTCTATTTAGTTGGCATGATTTCTTGGGTTTCAAAGGCATGGTTTTAAAGTTCAATGGTGTTTACTCCAAGTTTGGCCAACCTCAAGTGGTTACACTTCACATTGTTTCTCTAATGATTATGGATCAATGTATAACGTGTATGATGTTTATTTTGCTTTCAATTAAGACCTATTATCATCCACTTTACATTCTTTTCCATTGTTGGAATGTTTAGTGTCGACCTAGTTTGAATTGTGTCCGATTAAGATGTTGAGTTGACCTTGGGATATTTTGCATGTGTAAGGATGATAAAAATAAAGGATAATTTTTTGAGAATGAAAAGTGTGTGCAATGGGCAAGAAAGTGTGACTCGTGGCATATGTGGGATCTACATAGATTATGACTTTTGCAATGCCCAACAACTCCATATAATTTTATTGCATGTGGGATATATGAGAAACCTTTCGCGATGGTTAGAGGAGATCATAAAAACATTCCAAGTTTTCATGACAACTTTTGATAATATTTGCAACGATCTCCCCCTACGATGAACACTCCTTAGTTGTGCAACTTGACATCAATGATAGACTTTGACATCAATGAAAACAATTGTTGACAACAATCTCACCCTTTGTCATTGATGGTAACAATTACTCTATGCAACAATAAAAATAGTTTTGGTATTTGGCATTTCTTTATTAATGTCATGCTTAACACTATGCTCCCTCTTGACCTATATTTATTGTTCTGAATCTCTCCCTCTATTATGCATCTTCCTTCTATTATGTGCCTATATCTCTTTGAAATCAATAATAAAGGATAGTATTAAACTCTTACTTCCAAGATATGAAGGGACAAATTAACATGCTCCTCATGTGTAGATGCTCTAACTTGGAAATCTAGAGAGAAGAAAGAGCTATCACTCCTAGCTTTTATCTAAGAAGCTCAATTGTCTCCATCAGAATAGTTTTGGTAAAGTATTTATAATTTTATCCTTTGTATTCACATACTCCAATCTACCTTCTTGATCTGCAACACTCTCCGTCAAAAAGTGATAATTGATTGATATGTTCTTGGTTTTTCAATATTATTTAAAAAATTTATTACACTTGTGTTATCACAAAGAATGTGGATATGATCATCATACTCCACCGGAATATCCTTCAAGGTCTAATTCAAACATAACACTTGATTGCAACATAATATAACTATGAAATTGAATCTTACTTCTTACAGTGCCATGAAACTGGTCTCTCTCTTAGAAAGAATGCTCCACCACTAGTTCTTTTCCTATCATTTTCACATCACGACCTATCAACATCTGTGTATGCATTAGAGTGAAACCATCACTCCTAGGATACCATAAGACACAATCCATTGTACTCTTTAAGTATCTATCAACATTTGTTTTTTTAGGGCTACTAAAAATATTTCTACTATGGTCACAACTTGCATGATATCTGGCTTAGATGTAGTTAGATATAATAGGCTTCCAATCATAGAATTTTACAAAGATTTATTAGCTATAGAATATTCATCATCCTTAATCAATTTATATCTTGTTACTACGAGTGTACTTACTAGCTTGCAATCTTCCATCTTGAATTTTTTCAACACCTTTTTTACATGCTTGGTTTGGCAAATGAAAATACCTTTATTAAACCAAGAAATTTGCTAACCAAGGAAAAAGGATAACTCACCTATAAGGGACATTTCAAATTCTTTATGCATTTTTTTGCAAACTCCTTGCACATTTTTGTTGGCATATGGAGATGTTGATTAGATGAGAAGATGACTGGTAAAGTTACTGTTGACATAACTTGTAAAGTTGATGGAGATTGTTTGCTAGATGATGATGATATAGTTGTAAGTTGTTTGATGACTTTATTTATGTTGTCATTGATGAAAACCATGTTTGTTGAGTCATTTAATTCATCTAGGCCTATCGGTATAGCCTAACTGGTAGAGGAATGTGTTAGACAACAAAACTACTAAAACCGATAACCAGGAACATTGCGATGATCAAGACACCGATATAGACGATTGGTGAAGAGTTAGATGTTGTGGTTTGGAACATATGTTTATGAAATTGTCATGAGTCTATGATTGCAACCGCATCAATAGATTCAGTGTATTAAGTGAGTTATGATTAAGTGTCATAAACTTTGTGAAAAATATATATACCGGTAACAGATCTTTAACTAGTAATTATTTATGGTTTGGTGGTGAATCTTATCATGTTCATAACTTAGTGATGATGTTTCAGAAACTGCGTGTAATGATAAGATTGTGTTTAAGTGTGTACAAGGATCGAATTTCTTGGAAAACAACAAAGTTCTTAGTAGAATGTGACAAGGGTTTGATTGCTTATCAAATCGATGTGCGATGATCAGTCAATGGTGGAAATTGTCTAGAAATTTTTTGTGATGATCTGGAATGATCTATAAATATAAATTCAATGTATTTTGAATGTAGTTAGGGTTATGTAATCAACCTAGTTGAAAAGTGTATTTAGGTCGAGTTGGAGAAGAGATTGTGTGTTGGTGATTTGAGAAGAAGAGTGTGTCGAACTAGGTTGAAGTGTCTACATGTGTGTAGCAGAGTTGAGATGAAAAGGATTTGCACTAGCAAGTAAGGAAGTGTTGTGATTAGATCATTTTCCCTATTGTTCCCTAATAGTTACAATAGTTTGAAATCCCTTAACCAGGTAGTGTTGACGGGTGTTTTGACACACTCACCAATAGTCAGGTAGTTTATGTGAACACTCACTAGCTCTCCTGAAAAGTGATAAGTTTTTGGGAACTAATCACTCCAAGGTCTCTATAGTCGGTTCTTGACTGTGATGGTAGCTCAATGGTTGATGTTGTTGTACCTGTTAAGGGGCCTGTTGGTTGAAACAACTCCAAATAGCTTAACTTATTTATTTTTTTGGTATTTTTATGGTTTAGATTATCTTTCAAAATAAACTGCAAAAGATGGATCAGGGAAACATGAAAATAACAATGAAATGAATACAATAGCAACTTAACAAACTACGCAATTAGTACCCTACAATCTAAATATCATTAATATCATTCAAACCAATATTCAATAACAGACCTCTAATAAACATGTAGAGTCAGGGAACCTCACAAATTCATAGAAATGAATACCACCATAATATTTTTCTCACATTAATTATCATACACCACTTACGTGCGCAATATGATTCATAAAGCAATAAAACATAAGATCAAAATAAGTTATTGATTTCAAACAATATACATTACCAGATTGCAAAGAACAAATTCATAGCACATACGCATAGATCAGGTAATCTATAAGCTATTTCTTGTATTAACTCCAAAGAATGTATCAGAACATCTACTCAAACTCATAAAATTTGCATACAAATTTCTAAAAGAATATCTAATTGGGCCTCAAATCATCAAATTGTGGACCCTTAACAATGAATCAAAATCTCCAATTTATAGAGTTTCTTGTCCTACTTTATAGGAAATAAACCTATCACTAAAAAAGAAAGGAGTTGCATTCGACATGCAAGTCTCTGCCTGGAACTCCAGTTAACTATTATTGGGTGAGACTTACGAAAATGGTGCTGCATGAGCCAACACTGTATAATCATGCAAAACTTTATCAATAATTCAAGGTACATGTTGGAGCAGCAGTTGAAGTCCCTATTGGCTTGATGATGATTTTTGTATTGGATGACTTTATGTGTTGTCATTGATGGCACATATATACACACACATATGTTCATATTTGTAATAGTCATCTTAGCTGCGTCAACTGGTACTACTCCTAAGTCTATGTATTGCAAACCGGTATCATATGTATAGAGTAAGTCCAATCGGTATGAAGGTGTCTAAACCGATAGATGTAGACAATCGGTATATGCAGGTAAGACAAACATTTTTAGTTAATTTCATTGTTATGAGTTTCAAGATGCATTAGAGAGCGATGAGGTGGTGCATGAAGTCAATCAGTATATGAGTTTGATGTGGTGAACACTAAACTGGTATCGGTATTCTAACCGGTTTTTCCTAATTGTGCGATGAGTTATCACTGGTCGTGATGTGTTACCACCAACCGACATTTTTGGCGGTGATCTATGACATGTTATGAAAGATTGTCTAGATACACTGAACCTAGGAAATTGTGTTGACTTTATTGAAGCCGACATGAAATCTAATGTCTATAAAAAGGCATTGTGATTAGTTATTTTGAGATGAGAGACACAAGCAATGTTATTAGGAAGAGTTAATATGATTTGTTGAAGGAGTTACAGAGTATGTCAGTGATACAATATTGAGTGAGAAGAAAAGGATCTATACAAGAAGAATGTGCTAATTCTAGATCATACCACCTATTGTTTTCTAATCACTACAACAGTTAAATCCCCTATCGGGTAAGCTCTAACAAGCTTCATTGTACAAATCCTCTAACAAGGTGATTTATTAACTTGGATCTAAATCCTCCACTAAGGTTACCTTTAACCAGGTATAGCTCCTAATAGGGCTTTGGTATCTTTAACAAGATTTTCTCCCAACAAAGCACTTTATAGAGCTTAACCGGCCAGTTACCTATTACTAGAGATAGTTAACTTGTGAGTTCCATATCACTGTTCCATGAATAATTTCTTGTGTTATGGTGAATGTTTTAATTTCTATGAATGTTGTTATAACACTTTGGATTGCATGCATAATCTTAAGTAAATTGGTTAAATGTTTTTACCAGTCTGGGATTAAAGTGTTATTGTTTTTTCTATCACTGATTCACCCCCCCTCTCAGTGCTCTATAAGTCTATCAGTCCCAGTCACAGTGACATGCAAAATTCCTCAAAAATACCATGCTATCATTAGCAACTATATGTTCAACTTCTACTTCTTTTTATAGCTCTTGTAGTTGCTTATGATGAATGCAACTACCTCAGTAGGAGGATCAACAACATGCTTGATTCTAAACTTGTACTTCTTCAAAATCTCCTCAACATTCTTACTTCTATCTTCTAACTTCTCTATTATCTCTGAACCTTGTTGACATTGAGTTATTAAGTATGTATATCTATCCATTAACTCAATAAACTCAACATAAGTTTTAAAATATCATGCCACATATGCGTCCCATTGATGGAGTGTTGTCTTTCTCCAAGCATCCAACACTAAGAATACCAAGCCGAAAAATACCTAACAACTTCCCTACAAACTTTTCATACTTCTTTATTGAACTGAGGAGAGGGGAATGGGTGTCTGTCATGTCCTTTCCATACTGCTTAAGCATCTCAATCTTCAACTCCAAAATGTATATACAGGACTGCAAATTTTCAAAACTATCTCCACCTAAGAGATCTTCCCTCATTATGATATCTTCCTCGAGATTCACCATCTTGTTAAAAATCTAATATTATTTATAAAAAATGTGAAGCTTTCACTCCCACTGCTGAGAACATGAAGCTAGAGCTCTGCCTACCTATGTGGCTCTCCTATATACCCCCATGGTATTCTGCAAAAACAATCTAATCTTAGAAGCATTATACTATACCCATGTTTTTGCAGTTGCAACCACCGTTCTCACTTCAATGAGTGTCTTCATGTCGCCTTCTAAAAGCAATGAAGTTGAAGGTAAACTATCATCTACACACACGTCCAGTGGGTTTTCCAACTCTACGAGTAACTACTTGTATTGTTCCAACAATGCTTTCACCTCTGAGTGAGAAATGTGTTATTTCACTATCCTGGTCCTCACCACACTGGTAGCAAGTTCCAAAGTATCTAACTCTCCCCACTTGGTTTGTTTACCCAATTTTACTTGTGAAACATGGTATTTAGGGGATCTCTAACCTTCAACTTGTACAAGAGCAATAATATCAGCAATCACCTCACTAGAACCGGTTCTAGACAAATAATGTGTGGTCTTTGCCCTCTTTGTTTTCCTTGGTTCTTCAATGATTGCTTGTTGTAGGGTGACCTTCAACAGTACCACTTTATTTTTCTTCTCAAAGGTGAAGCTTAACCACTGTGGCATGTACTCATCCTTATCACCTTCATGTGGTATGATTTCTGCAGTTACCTTGTGTGCCTTTTGTGATTGCTCTTCTGCTTCATCTTTCTCTTCCTCCTCTTGTTTAGGAATTTGCATACCTTGGGTTGAATTACCTCATTGAACTTGGCTGGTTTAGAGAGTGATATTAATATTTGACTACTATTATTTGTGCAACTCTCCTAACCTGTCACTTCTTCAAATCTTTTATCAGTTTATCAATTTCTTTCAATTCTCCTTCGACTGCTATCTCCTTTAACAAATTTTCCTCATCTTCAGGAGTTAAAATAAATCTTTCATCATGTTCATCCTCAGGCTCATCTTGTTCTCTTTCTTCTTCAACTGGCTTCTTGTCTGGTAGATTATGCTCATCTACATCCATAGGATCCATTGGTGCATGTTTCCCGAGTGGAACAATTTTCTTTCTTTTCTTTTTCTCAGTTTTTCTTTGTACCAATTAGTTGAAAACTTATGAGGAAGAAAGTAAGGATGAAATTTGGTTAAAGGTGATGGAAGAAGAACTAAATTAGATCCAAAAGAATAAGATGTGGGAGTTGGTACCTAGGCTAGTGGACAAAAATACAATAGGAACTAAGTGAGTACTCAGGAACAAGTTGAATGAGAAAGGACAAGTGACAAGGAAAATAGAAAGAATGGTATGTAAAGGTTATTCTCAAGTGGAAGGTATACGATTTGAATAAATTTTTGCTCTAGTAGCAAGGATGGAAGTTATATGCATGTTGCTTACATTTTCTACTTACAAGAACTTTAGAGTTTATCAGATGGATGTCAAATTAGCATTTCTGAATGGAGGTCTAGAAGAAGAGGTTTAGATTGAGAGACCAGATGGATTCAAATTTATAGTAGATTCGGATATGGTGTGCAGATTGAAGAAAGAATTGTATGGACTCAAACAAGCACTTAGGGCCTAGTATGCAAGATTAGACATGCATTTGTTTTAACAAAATTTTAGGAAAGGTACAATAGACATTAATATTTATTTCAAGATTGATGGAGATAAGTTGTTGGTTGTTATAGTTTATGTTGATGACATTATATTTGGAGGAAATGATAGTTTATGTAAAGAATTTTCTAAGGTGACGAAGAATGAATTTGAGATGTCAATGATTGGCAAGTTGTCTTTCTTTCTTGGATGAATTTTCTATCTCTCAAAGCAAGTATGTGAAGGAAATGTTGAAGAAATTTGGTTTTGATGATTGCAAACTTGTTACTACTCCTTTATTAATTGGATGCAAGTTGAGAAAATATGATGAGTCTCCAAAAGTTGAGTATGATGGTATGATGAAAGAATAAGTATTTGGTAGAATACAGAGAGAGGGGGGTGATTTAGTATATTGAAAAACTGATACAAAATTTCCAAGCTCAAACTCATTCAAAAAAGTAAACATATCTTAGTCAAGATCAATATTCTTAGGAATACTTGACATTAATCATTTTAATTGTTATGACAACTTTTAACAGTAAACACCTTCAATCTTGTAAACATCAACAATGCTTAATCTTAACTCAACATATTCATCTCTCAATGCTTCTACTTAACATGCTTTATCATAAGTTAACCAAATCAACAAATAAGATCACAGCCACAAAAGCATTCACCACTTAACAAAAATGTTTATACATGGAAAAACTAAATAGGTAAAAACCACGATGAGATGAGACTCACAAGGATAGCTATCTAAAATCTTTCGAAGTTCTCCTTGTTAGGAGCCAAATCCTGTTAGAGCTTTACAATAATCCTGTTAAGAACTAATTTTGGTTAGGAATCACCCAGTTAAGGGATTTACAAATATGCCTTATTAGAAGCACAATACCCTGTTAGGAGTAACCTCGCTAGAGGATTTAAGAATACAAGCTAATGGACCGCGTTGTTAGAGGATTTAATGAGTAACTAGGCTTGTTAGAGCTTACTTGGTTAAGGGATTTTAATTATGCTGTAATTGCTATAAAACAACAGACTTTCTTGATCTGTTTGAGTAGCACTACATTTGCTTGATTGGATCCTTCTAAGCTTCAATCAACCTTAATCAAATTGCAGATCCATTCACTGGTTGGGAAAACACACACTCATTAGGTTTTCTACCAATATTTCCAACAACCTTTACAAACAACTTCATCGACCTTAAATACAAATCAATTAGGTCAGTAACACAACAAAAACCTAATTCTCATCATTGAGATTACAAACAAGTCAGTTCAATCTTAACCGTTAGAAATCATGACAATCTCTTCACATTCTTCAAGACAATTCCAACCACTCCATGATCACTTCTCCATTGGACTTTGTAACTCATCACACATTGTGCATTAAATGCAATCCACTTTGCTCCTTCCCTAGACAATAAGAAAACACGCCAAACCAATTTGAATTTATCCTCATACAATGATCACACGTGTCTCTATAATTACCACTCATCAAATTATAAACCAACAAACATGCTTGGTTAGGGTTTAACAACTAATAGGGTTTACCAGTTACATTACATAGAAAGGTTTGACCCTTTACACGAGTTCACCTATTCAACTCACAAACTTTACATACCAGTTACAACATCTTCTACAACTCTCTTCTTACCAATTACTAGCCAATATCAAAAACAACAATATCAGCAATAACATGAATACCTTTTACCCATTTAATTGACATCAATGACAACATATCATTAATGCAATCTCTATGCAAAATACCAATAAACTCAAAATTCCAACAATCTCCCCCTTTGGCATTGATGGCAATACAAATATCAACACCTCTGATTGTTGCTAAGATTGGTGAATAAGAATCCTGGTTTACATTACCAAGTATTCACCTTATCAGACACATAATTCTTCTCCCCCTTTGACAACAATGCCAAAGTGAAAGTAAAACATGTAATTCTTCTCTCACTGTGCATCAGCATCATTCTGCAACTTGATGCTCCCCCTGTGGAATACATCCAATCCTTCATCAATACATATAATATTATACAAGTAATTCAGGGACTGATGCAATCAACATCATGTTAAACAAACTTCATGAAGAGGGACAACCCCTGATTGACTTCTAAGATACTCAAAAGTGGTCTTAGGCAGAGGTTTGGTAAAGATATCTACAAGGTGCTCCTTGGTAGAAACATGCTCCAAGATAACATCTTTACTTTGAAATTTTTCCCTCAAGAAGTAATATTTCAATTCAATGTGCTTAGTCCTTGCATGCAAAACATGATTTTTAGAAATGTTTATTGCACTTGTATTATCACTCAAAATATTTATAGGTTCTGAGATTTTCATCTTCAAACCTTCCAAAATGTACCTCATCCACATAGCTTGTGTGAAATTTATATAAGCTGCTACAAATTCAGCTTCAATAGTAGATTGTGAAGTGCAACTCTGGTTTTTACTACTCCATGAGACTAGCCTTCCTCCTAGAAAGAATGCTCCACCGGTAGTACTCTTTCGGTCATCAATATTTCCTGTCCAATCAACATCTTTGTATGCCTACAAGTCAAAATATCCACAATATGGATACCATAATCTATAATCTATAATCAACAGTACCTTTTAGATATCCAAATATTCTCTTAGTTGCCATCAGATGTGCCTCCTTTGGATTCTTCTGAAATTTAGCCACAATACCAACTGCATGAGAAATATCCAGTCGACTGTGAACAACATAGTGTAGTTTGCCAATCATTGACCTGAATTCCTTTTCATCTACAGACTTAGATGCATCTTCCTTGGACAATTTACAACCTGCAACCATTGGGGTTCCAACTGGTTTATAGTCACTCATACTGAAAGTCTTGAAAACCTCCTTCACATGCTTGGATTGAGTAATGAAAATACCATTCTTCATCTATTGTATCTGTAAGCCTATGAATTTTTTTTATTTCCCCTACTAATGACATCTCAAATTCATTCTTCATTTCATCTACAAAACAATTACTCATGTCATAATTTCCTCCAAATATATTATCATCTACAAATACTTCACTGACCAATATATCATCTCCTTCGGTCTTGAGATAAATGTTGTTGTCATCACTGGTTCTAGCAAAGCCTATCTTCATCAGATGAGTATGAGGTCATTCATACCATGCTCTGGGTGTCTGCTTTAATCCATACAAATATTTATGCGGTTTGCATACCATGTCTTCCTTATCTATCAATGCATAACCATCGGGTTTCTCTATATAAACCTCTTCTTCTAGTATCCCATTCAAGAATGCAGACTTGACATTCATCTGGTATACTTTGAACTTCTTATGAGTTGCAAATACAAATAGTATTCTGACACCTTCCAGTCTTTCTATTGGAGCAAAAGTTTCTCCATAGTCTTCTCCTTCTTCTTGCACATAACCTTTGCATACTAATCTTTCCTTATTGCGAACTACAAGACCATCTTCATTTAACTTGTTTTTAAATACCCATTTAGTACCTATAACATTCTTGTTTACCGATCGGGGTACCAGGGTCCAAGTATTGTTCTTCTCAATTTGTTCCAACTCCTCCTCCATAGCTTTCACCCAATGATCATCACCAAATTCCTCCTTAGCATTTTTGGGTTCAAAGGTGGATATCATGTAAGAGTTCTCTCTTATTCTCCTTCTAGTTAGTACTCTAGCATCCTTATCCCCAATTATCTATTCAAGATTATGATTCAGTCTCACATACTTGGGAATAACATGAACATTCTCTTCAGGTTCAACTTCTTCATTGTCATCTTCCTTTGAATTTATTTGTTCTGATTGAACAAGTACATTAAAATTTGCTTTACCGGTTTCTAATTTAACTGTTTCAGGTTCTAAAAGCAAAATGCAAGGATCTTCATCCTTCTTCTCAGAACTGGTTCCTTCTGAAATTTCAGGACATTCATCTACACGAACATCAACACTCTCAACAATTTTCTGTATCTAGTTGTTGAATCATTTATAGGCCTTACTCTTGGTGGAATAGCTAAGAAATATGCCTTCATCACTCTTAGCTTCAAACTTGCTTATGTAGTCACCTCTTTTAATAAAACATTTGCTACCAAATATTTTAAAATAGCTAAGATTAGGTGATCTCCCGTACCAGTACTCATATGGGGTCTTGTCCTTGCCTCTTTTTATCAGAACTCAATTCATTGTGTAGAGAACTGTACTTACAGCTTCTTTCCAAAAAGTTTTTGATACACCTCCTTGTATCAACATAGTTCTAGCAACTTCAACCACTGACTGATTGTTTCTCTCTGCTATACCATTCTGCTATGGTGTCCTTGGTGCAAAAAGATACCACTTGATACCATTATCATCACAATATTTAGTGAACTCTGTAGAAGTGAATTCACCACCTTGATCTATTCTTAGACATTTTATCTTTTTGGCACTCTCTTTCTCAGCTAAGGCTCTGAATGCCTTGAATTTTCCAAACGCTTCATTCTTATCCTCCAAGAATGTAACCCACATCATCCTTGAACAATCATCAGTGAAGATCATGAAGTATCTATCACCTTGAATGCTTCTTGTTCTTATTGGTCCACATAAGGTTGTATGAACCAAATCTAACAAGTGCTTTGCTAACAAGGACTTGCTCTTGAAAGTTGAAGAAGTCATCTTTCCTAGTTGACATTCTTTACAAAGAGCATTAACTGGTTTGTCTTGCTGAGGCAGACCTCTTATTGTCTTGGACTTTCTTACTTTAATAATATTGTCAAAATTTATATGAGAAAATCTCCTATGCCAAAGTCAGCTATCATCTATTTTTGCAATCAAACAATTGCTAACTTTAGGATTGAGATGAAACAGATTACCTTTGGTCTGTTTCCCAGTTGCAATCAAATCACCTTTGTTGTGAAAGATTTTGCATATACCATTTCTAAACTCCAGTGGGTAATCTCTATCATTAAGTTGTGCCACACTTAACAGATTGTGCTTTAGGCCTTAAACCCAATAGACATCATCAACATTTCTCTTCCCATTAAGAGAAATAACTCCCTTACCTTTTACCATACAAAGTGAGTCATTGCCAAATCTGACAACACCGCCATAAAATTCCTTCAGGGAAAGAAATTTACTCTGATCATCGGTCATGTGATGTGAACAACCACTATCAATGATCCAATCATCAAAGTTATCCATTCTAGATACTAGTTCCTTATGATCTGATAATTCTTTCTTAATTGCTACAAACTCAATATCTTCACTAACATCATCATCAGATTCATCATCAATAATACCACTGTCAATAGCTACAAGACAACCTCTCTTGCCTTTACCCTTGTACTTCTTAAATTTGTCTCTCTTGTAATCATTTTCACCATCAGGGCAGTTTGTTGCTATATGACCAATCTTGTTGCATGCAAAACATTTTAAAGGTAGCTTACCTCTATATTTACCAGTGCCTCTAGGTAGTCGTTTTGCCAATAATTCTTCAAGTTCCACTTAGTTGTCTTCATCATCAATGTCTCTACTGGATCTAGATTCATAGCTATTGCTGGTATCTCTACTTCTTCTCACAGATGGTTTAGAGATAGAAGCTCTGAATGCAGATCTCGATTTCTGTATACTGCCATCATAGCCATTTAGTTCAAAAGCAGTAAGTTTTCCAATAATAGAGTCAAGAGTTACCTTTGTCTTGTCAATGGATTTTAGCTCCTGAATAGCTGCAACTCAGATAGCATAGACCGGTAGTAGGGTTATTAGTACCTTACTGATTACTCTGTCATCTTCCACTTTCCCTCCTGCACTCTTTATCTCTCCAACTATCTCTTTGATCCTTTTACCATACTACTAGATGTTCTCACCTTCAGACATTTTTTATGTCGTCAAACTTGCCTCTTAAAGTCTCTTCTTTAGCAATCTTGAGATGCTCATCACCGCTATAGATATCTTCAAGTTTCTTCCATACTTCATATGTAGTTTCAAGACCATGAACATCTACATATTCAACGTTAGATAAAGAACTTATAATAGCTTCTAATGCCTAGTGATTTTCTTGTTGTTCTTTCTTCTGATAATCAATCAGGGGTCCAGTAGGTGTAGTATACTTATGTTTTATATGATCCCAATATTGACTACCAAGACTCTTAATGTAAATATTCATTCTATCACTCCATATTATATAGTTATTTTTGTTAAACTTCAGACCTTCTTTCTTCATCATGATCTAAAGGATCTTTTCCTCAAGCTGTTAGGCTTTTTAGATTAAGAGGACCTGGATAGCTTTGATACCAATTGATGGTATGTGTTGGCATTATAACAAACAATGGGAGATTGTTGGCATTTCAATAAGAATATTGAAAAGGTTGTTGATGATTATGGATATAACTGATTAAGGATGTTTACTGTCTTAATATTATTATTTTGTCATTGATGTCAAGAAATTGATTTTCTGATTCAGTATGATGTTGCTATATCTTAAGAAGATTGTTTTGAAGAGAATTAAGATGTCGGTAAAAGACACAGAAAGAATGTGATGAATAAGGGGAGAAATAAGTTATTCAATGGGCAACTATTACCGAGTTAGACTATGATGAGATCATGATGTTTAGATTATTTTGATATCCTACATATGTTATTGTTTGTAATGTTAATACTATACTATGTTACCGAGCAAAAAACCTAGTCGGTAAACCCTAAGGTTATCACTATCCATTAATGAAGGCAGAATGTCTACCGAGTGAAGTTTAGTATTCACTGAGTTGCAACTGAGTAATAATAGAATGCATTGAATGAATAAAAGCATTATTTAATGATGGAAGCTGATGGGCTGGTTATGATTAAATGATTGATACAATGTGTATGAAGTTTGTTAAAGGATCTATGGCAATGAAAGATCGGCAGGAAGATCTACAACTCAGATTAAACCACAATACCCTAGCACAAGTTCCAAGGCGGGGTAAAATGTTTTCAGATCAAAGGATACATTGAACCTGGTCAAGTTTGAAGATCTGATGGCTATGATTGATCATGGGAAATGTGATCAAGGAGATTAATCGGTTGGCAAATTGTTTATAAATAAGGAACTGTTGATAAACAATGTATGCGGGCAAGTGTAAGCACATGGATGCTACACAATATTTACCGAGCATAGAAGCTTGAAGACCTGTTTGAGAAATAGAGTATAGAGCCCAGCAGAAGGACAAGATAAGTCCTATGATTAGATTGTATTGAGCAAATAAGAATCTGCTTTAGCATTTTTAGATGTGAAGTTGCAGATATATTTTTGTTACTATTATTTTGTAAAGTGACAGAAAATCTCTTAACCGAGTGGACTTAACAGTCTTATTTGTAAATCCTCTAGCAAGGTGACATTCTGATTGAGTGTTTGAAATCCTTTGACAAGGTCACTTCTAACAAGGTGAAAATCCTAATAGATCCAAGGGAAATCCCTTAATCGGGTCACATCTAGAAATGTGTTTGTAATCTTTAACAGGATTTGCTTTTCACCGAGCATACTCTAGAAGAGTATATTTCTTAGTGGGTCCGAAATCCCACAGTGGTTTTTCCCTATTTGGGTTTCCACGTTAAATTTGGTGTTATATGTTTTGTGATCTTATCTATTTATGAGTTTGCATGCTTTACAATTTTTCTGATAAGGTTACTGAGGTTGAATCTGTTGTTTTTATGGAAGATTAAGTTTGTATGATTCACCCCCCCCCCTCTCATCTTATTAGCTTGGTATCTGTACTAAACATTTAGTATCAGAACTATCAGTATGATGAAAGAATAAGTATCTGGTAGAATACTGGGAGGAGGGAGGGTGAATCAGTATATTGAAAAATTGATACAAAGTTACCAAGCTAAAACTCAGTCAAACAAAGTAAACATATCTCAGTTAAGATCAATATTCTTAGGAATACTTGACATTAACTAGTTTAATTGTTATAACAACTTTTAACAGTAAACACATTCAATCTTGTAAACATCAACAATGCTTAATCTTAACTCAACATATTCATCTCTCAATGCTTCTACTTAACATGCCTTATTAGAAGTTAACCAAATCAACAAATAAGATCACAAAAACAAAAGCATTCACCACTTGATACAAATGTTTATATGTGGAAAACCCAAATAGGTAAAAACCACAACAAGATGGGACTCACAAGGATAGTTATCTGAACTCTTTCAAAGTTCACCCTATTAGGAACCAAATCTTGTTAGAGCTTTACAATAAGTCTTGTTAAGAACTAATTCCAGTTAGGAATCACCAGGTTAAGGGATTTACAAATATGCCCTGTTAGGAGTAACCTCGCTAGAGGATTTAAGAATCCAAGCTAATGGACCACCTTGTTAGAGGATTTAATGAGTAACCAAGCTTGTTAGAGCCTACTTGGTTAAGGGATTTTACTTGTGTTGTAATTGTTAGATATGTTTGAGCATCACTACATTTGCTTGATCAGAACCTTCTAATCTTTAATCTCCCTTCACTCAAATTGCAGATCCATTCAGTGGTTGGGAAACCACACACTCAACAAGTTTTCTACCAATATTTCCAACAACCTTTACAAACAACTTCATCAACCTTAAATACAAATCAATTAGGTTGGTAACACAACAAAAACCTAATTCTCATGATTGAGATTACAAACAAGTTAGTTCAATCTTGACTGTTAGAAATCATGACAATCTCTTCACATTCTTGAAGAAAATTCCAACTGCTTCATGATCACCGCTCCATTGGACTTTGTAACTCATCACATATCGTGCATTAAATACAATCCACTTTTCTCCTTCCCTAGACAATAAGCAATCATGCCAAACCAATTTGAATTTATCCTCATACAATGATCACACATGTCTCCATCATTACTGATCATCAGATAATAAACCAACAAACTTGCTCAGTTAGTGTTTAATAGCTAATAGGGTTTACCGGTTACATTACATAGAAAGGTTTGACCCTTTACACCAGTTCACCGCTTCAACTCACAAACTTTACATACCGGTTACAACATCTTCTACAACTCTCTTCTTACCGGTTACTAGCCAATATCAAAAACAACAATATCAACAATAACATGAATACCTTTTATCAATTCAATTGATATCAATGACAACATATCATTAATGCATTCTCTATGCAAAATGCCAAGAAACTCAAAATTCCAACAGAGTACAGGTCGATGATTGATGGAATTTTTGTATTTGACTGCATCCAAACAAATATCATGTAGTTTGTTTGTTTGGTAGATAGATTTTAGGTGAATCCAAAGGTGACACATGATCAAGTCATGAAGAGAATTTTTTAGATACTTGAAAGGTACCCTAAAATTTGGACTTTGGTACAAATAGTGTGGATTTTATGTTGAAAGCCCACACTTATGTAGGTTGGGTTGGAAGTGTTGATGATCACAAGAGTACTAGTGGTGGTGCATTCTTTTTAAGGGACAGATTGATCTCCTGGTTTAGTAAGAAACAAGATTCAATTTTCTTATCTACCGTTGAAGAAGAGTATATTGGAGAAACTTTGTTTTGTACTTGGTGATTTGGATGAGAGAGACTCGCAAGGATATCAAGGTAACATATGATGAAACAATTCATATTTTGTGTGACAATTGAAGTGCAATAAACATTTTGAAGAATCCAGTTATGCATTCAAGAAAAAAGCATATTTCAACTAGATATGATTACTTAAGGGAGAAAGTTATTGAGAAAGAAGTTTAGTTGGAATACATTTCTAAAAAGGAGTAGGTTGCAGACATTTTCAATAAGGCATTAGAGAAGGATACATTTGAGTTTCTTTGAGAGAAGCTTGGGGTCATTACCCCTTCTTCTAGATAGTGTTGGCATTATGGATGAATTGATTATGAGTTGGATTGATTTTTAGTCATTGATGTCAACACTAGCTATTATGATTGGTTATCGACAGACAAGTTTTGGTTACCGATAGAAGATCTAGTGTTATTGACATAAGAGACTCTCCGTTGGACACTTGCGACATGTTTGGATCAGTGAAGTATATTTGATTTCATGTGTTATATGTTGTATGAGAATGTTTTGTTCATTTGGTATTGGCTTGGTAACCGGATACTATCATACACTCTGGTAATCCCTTACCGGCACTGGTTTAAGGCTTTACCAACTAAGATTTCTTTGAGGAATCATGATAGGATGCATAATTGGTGTTGGTGCAACTTCTTCAAGGATTTGAGGATGCTAAAGATGTTCTTTGATCATGCTTCAACTACTTGAAGACATTGCTTTGGTGTGGTGGACCCAGAATAGGTCTAGTACCTATCTAGGTTATGGACCGGTATCATGCTAACATGTACTCCACACATTATCGGGATGCTTCGAGATGATTAATGGATTTTTTATTATTGTTTTGGTCTTAAGCCGACATGGCATATCATTTTAATATGGAATTATGTATTGATCTTATTGTAGGCCGACCAAATTGGTTTAGGCCTTAGGGTTTGTATAAATAAGAGGTAGAAACTCTTTGTAAAGTATCATGGTTATTGAAAAGGTCATGGTCAAGGAATGTAATGTGCGAATATTGTAATATCATTCAGGCAGAGGATTTGAATGATCATTGGTGATCGAATTGGATTCAGAAGAGGATTTAGTCTTCCGTCATTGAGCTTAACCGGGACTATAATTAGGCATGGTAGATGCTATTTCTGGTAGTTCACTCTATTGGATTGTTGTCCATTTATCTTGAGATGGTTGTAGCCTCTCTATAGTTAGTGAGACTCTTTTGTAATGAGTAGTACGCTCTAGGCAGTGTGCCTTCCTACAAGTGCAGGCCCCTCATTATAACACATACTTTTTGTAGAAGTATCATTTGATTGTGGGTAGGCTTCCCACCGTGTTTTTTCCCTTTCTGAGTTTTCCATGTATAAATCATGGTGTTATGTGGTATGGTTTCTTTACATTGATTATCTGGTTAATTGTTAAGTTGTATTTCTTACTGGTATTTGTTCCTACCGACATCTATTTGTGCTTTACCAGTACTTGATTTGTTTAAGGCTATATTGTGGATTAAAATTTATAATTTTTTAACAACTGATTCACCCCCCACCCCTCTCAGTTGTTCACTAGTTATCCTAACAATTGGTATCAAAGATTTGGTCCTCTTTTGCAGAAGCTTAACTACTTGAGGTAGATCCTATGACAACTAATGCACCGGCAACTATTTTCAGAAGAGAAATCCCTAAGCTTGATGGAACAAATTATGGAATATGGAAAATATGAATTGAGACTCATCTTAGATGTCTTGGAAAGGATATTTGGGAGATCACTGAGAAAGGATACACACCTTATGATCTGGCATCTGGCATTCCTTCTCCTGCAGACTTGGATAAGAATATTGAAAATGATTGCAAAGATAGAGAAGCCCTCTTGTGTGCACTTACTAATCAATAGATTATGGGATTGACTGACAAATCATCAACTAAGGTTATGTGGGACAAATTAAAAACTTTGAATGAAGGTGACCCTACTATTAAAATTGCTAAAGTTGATGGTTACCGGGTAAGATATGAAAACTTGAAGATGGAAGATAATGAAAGAATTGTTGTATTTATGGAAAGAGTAAATGAGATTGTTATGGGAATTCAATGTTGTGGAGGATTTCTAAGTGAATATGAAATAGTTTCCAAAGTCTTGAGAGCCCTTCCACCGACTTACAAGATGAAAGCAACTGCAATTAATGAGTTAAGGACAATGAAAAACACTTCAATTAACAGAGTCATTCTGATTGGAAAATTATCTACTTTTGAGATTGAAGAATTTGGATCTTCTGGAGCTGAAAAGTTTGAACCTTCTTTTCATGCATCATCATCAACATCTACCGGCAAGAGTACCTAAAGGACCAACTAGAAGTAAGTATAAAGGAAAAGCACCTTTTAAATGTTTTGCATGTAATAAGATTGGTCATTTTGCATCTAGATGTCTTGAAAGGAATGCAAGGTTTGAGGAAAAAGTTAAGAAATTTTTTAAGCCTAACCAGAACATATATAGATTCAAGAAAAGAAAACAATGCTACATAGTAGATGAGGAAGGAGTAACTGATGACTCTGGAGATAAACCGACAAAAGACTCTACTAGTGGATTCGATAATGGTAAGGAATGGGTGTTCTATGCTTTGAAGGAAGA
This sequence comes from Cryptomeria japonica, assembly GCF_030272615.1. Taxonomy (NCBI): domain Eukaryota; kingdom Viridiplantae; phylum Streptophyta; class Pinopsida; order Cupressales; family Cupressaceae; genus Cryptomeria; species Cryptomeria japonica. The sequence continues at coordinate 546,471,106 of NC_081405.1, forward strand.
TGAACCAAAACCGGCTATCAAGAATGAAGAGAAGGCCCTGGCAGCTAAAGTTGAAGATAAGGATGAATGGGTAATTGATAGTGGATGCTCACATCATATGACTGGAGATAAAGGAAAATTTCTATCTTTGCAAGAATACAATGGGGGTCAAGTTAGATTTATAGATGACAAGGCATGTATGATCAAAGGTAGAGGTGTTATTTCTTTGGATGGCAAGCATAACACTGATAATGTCTATTATGTAGAAGGTTTGAAGCATAATCTTTTGAGTGTTGGTCAATTGGTTGATAAGGGTTTTCAACTTTAGTTTAAAGATAGAAAATGCAAATTCATTAACAAGACTAGTTTGGAGATTGCAACCGGTATTCAGACAAGAAGTAACATCTTTCACTTGAACACTGGTAATAAGACATGTTTGATTGCTCATATTGATGAGAGTTGGCTATGGCATAAGAGGTTGTGTCATGTTAATTTTGATTGTATTGTTAAGATCAGTTCAACTAAGGCAGTTAGGGATATACCTAAGATTATGAAGCATCATAATTCGGTATGTAAGGAATGTCAATTAGGTAAGAAATTTAGAAGTTAATTTAAGAGAATACATGATAAATATGATGATGTACTTGATTTGATTCACACTAACTTATGTGGTCCAACAAGGACTAGAAGCTTTCAAGGTGATAGGTATTTCATGTTGATTATTGATGACTATTCTAGAATGATGTGGGTGACTTTTCTAAGGGAGAAGTCTAAAGATTTTGAGAAATTTAAGATCTTTAAAGCGAAGGTTGATACAAAAACTGGATTGAAAATCAAATGTCTAAGATCAAATCATAGCGGTGAGTTCACGTCTCATGAATTTAATAGTTATTGTGAGACAAATGGAATTGGGAGACAACTATCTGCACCTAGGACTCCTCAGCAAAATGGAGTAGTTGAAAGAAAGAACAAAACCATTTTGGATGCAGCTAGATCTATGATTATGGAAGCCAAATTTCCTCATATCTACTGGAGAGAAGTAGTGAGTACAACAATCTATACATTCAACAAAGTTCACATAAAAGGTGAAACCGGTAAGACCCCTTATGAATGATGGTTTGGACATACGCCTATTGTTAAGTATTTCAAAAATTTTGGAAGTAAATGCTATATCAAAAGAGATGATTCAATTGGAAAGTTTGATCCTAGATGTGATGAAGGGATATTTCTTGGTTATTCAATTCAAAGCAAAACATATAGATGCTATAACAAAAGATTGCAGAAAATTGTGGAGAGTGCTAATGTTAAAGTGGATGAACAATGAATAAATCATTTTATATCATATGACAGGGAACCGACAATGCCCCAACCGGTATAGGAAGATCAAATTATTGGAGATAGAAACAAGGGAGTTATTACAAGAAGAAAACTGGGAAATGAAGAGGTATGTCTTATTTCTCAAGTTGAAACAACAAGTATTATTGAAGCTTGTAAGGATAAACATTGCTTAAAGAGTGTGGAAGATGAATTAGATCAGATAGAAAAGAATGAAACATGGTCTTTAGTTCCCCGACCTAAAAACAAGAATGTTATTAGAACTGAATGGGTTTTTAGGAATAAACTGAATGAGGATGGTCAAGTTATAAGAAACAAGGCTAGATTGGTTTGTAAAGGATATTCTCAAATGGAAGGAATTGATTATGGTGAGATATTTGCGCTTGTAGCTAGAATTGAAGCTCTTAGACTATTTCTTGCCTATGCAGCTTATAAGAACTATAAGGTTTATCAAATGGATGTTAAATGTGCATTCTTCAATGGTGAGCTTGAGGAAGAAGTTTACATTGAGAAACTTGATGGATTTTTATTGACAGATAATAGAGATATGGTTTGCAGATTGAAGAAATCTTTATATGGTTTGAAACAAGCTCCTAGATCTTGGTATGCAAGGTTGGATAAATATCTTTTGAAGCTTGGTTTTACTAAAGGTAGTGCTGATAGTAATCTATATTATAAGATCACTGATAATGATATTCTGATTATTGAATTTTTTGTTGATGATATCATTTTTGGAGGTCAAGATAAACTGTGCATGGAATTTGCTAACAACATGAAAAATGAATTTGAAATGTCCATGATTGGTGAGATGAAATTTTTCTTAGGTTTGCAGATTACTCAAACTGACAAAGCCATTTTTATCTGTCAAACTAAGTATTTGAGGGAATTGTTGAAGAAGTTTGGTATGGAGAATTCCAAACCGGTAAGTACTCTTATGGCTACAAGTGATAAATTATCTACCAAGGATACTTCTACACCAGTAAATCCGACAAGGTATAAATCTATGATTGGTGGTCTGTCATATCTAACTTGGAGTAGACTTGATATTATGAACGTAGTAAGTATTATTTCAAGATATCAAAGTAATCCTAAAGAAAATCTTGAATGCGCAATAAAGAGGATATTTTCATATTTGCAAGGAACAACAGAATATGGTTTATAGTATTCCAGAAATGATGATTTCACTTTATGTGCATATACTGACTCAGATTGAGCAGGTGATACTGATGATAGGAAGAACACTTTTGGTGGAGATTTCTTTCTTGGAAAGAAACTGGTTTCATGGATCAACAAAACAAAGTCATGCATTTCTTTATCTACTATAGAGGGTGAGTATGTTGCAGCAGCAACTAATTGCACTCAAGTCTTATGGATGAATAAAATGTTGGATATCATGGTAAATTGTACTAAACCAGTAGTTATCTAGTGTGATAACTTTGCAACTATTGACATGTCTAAGAATCTGGTATTTCACTCTAAGACTAAGCATATTTCAATAAAGTAGAACTTTCTGAAGGACAAGGTTGAAGCAAAGGATGTCAAATTGGTTTATGTGAACACTAAAGAACAAATTGCAGACATATCCACTACACCGTTATCCAAGGAATCATTTAAGTATTTGAGAGACAAGATAGGGGTTTATACCCCTCCAACAAAAACTTGATTGATGAAGTTTTTCATCATTCCAACATGAATTATCAAAGATACTATTTATTCCAGCACTGATGAGTGGTGCTACTACTCAGGGGGAGTAGTCAACTTTGAGATTAGAAGGATTAATATCATTTCTTTGATATTTTTGTTAGATTTCTGGCATTGATGTCAAAGGGGGAGTGATAGTAACGTGAAAATCATTCAGAACCTTACATGGATATCATTCTAAGGGGGAGAGCTATTTTGGCATTTGTTGGTACTTAGATGTTTTTCACATCTAGTGTTGCCATCAATATGAAAGGGGGAGATTTATGGCATTATGGATGAATTGATTATGTGTTGCATTGATTTTTTATCATTGATGTCAACACTAGCTCTTATGATTGGTTACCGATAGACAAGTTTTGGTTACTGATAGAAGATCTAGTGTTACCGACAGAAGAGACTATCTGTTGAACACTTGTGACAGGTTTGGATCAGTGAAGTATATTTGATTTCATGTGTTATATTCTCCATGAGAATGTTTTGTTTAGTTGGTATTGGCTTGTTAATCAGATACTATCATGATAACTTAACGATGAACAGAGAGTACCAAACCGGTGCTGAGAGGAGGGGGTGAATCAGTACAGGCAAAGAAAAACTTTCCTTCAACTGGTTAGTCAACAGACACTATGCATTGACAGACAAACAGTAATATCGGTCCTCAACAGAGTACAACCAGCAAAACCCAGAATAGCTGGGAAGAGCATAAACCAGTTAACTCATGTCTTCTCATACAATCCTAGTACTACACTTCCATTTCACCCTTATGAATTAACAGGAAGTAAGTCATCAAAAATACAATAGCTAGTTCAACATGATTTACTACTAGACATAGACCACTTAAACCATCACATGAAAATCATCACACATAACACATAGATTTTTCACGTGGAAACCCAACTGGGAAAAACCACGGTGGGGATGAATAACCACAAGCTATTTTGAACTCTTTAGAAGTTCACTTTGTTAGGAGCCTAGTCCGATTAAAGACTTATTACAATAGGCTCTGTTAGGAACCGATCCTGCTAGGGATCACCTGGTTAAGGGATGGATAAGATACCCGGTTAAGGGTTAAACCCTGTTAAAGGTTACCTTGTTAGAGGATTTAAAGAACTCAATGAATTTGAGTCACCCTGTTAAATAATTTTCAATAAGCTGGTTAGAGCTACCCTGTTAAGGGATTTTTCCAACTATTGAGGTGATTAAAGATCAACAGGTTTTACAATGATCTGAGAACAACACTCAATTCTAATGCATATCTGCTTTAGCTCCTCTTCACCTTCTGCACTTACACTCTGCAGATATCACTACTCTTCTCTGGTCTGGCAAGAATCATGTATCACTTCTCATGGATACACAGAGACAAATTTTGCCAACAACTTCAGAAAGAAACACAACAATGACCTTATAGGAAAGATAGGTCGGTAGCATAAGCCCTAAACTCTAAACTTGTTAGGTTAAGCAATTCAAACGATTCAATCCTGACCGTTGAGAATATTGCATTAAACACAAGAGTCTTGATCTGATCCCAATATGTTCACCATCATTCGTTTTCCATCGATTCCATGGTGGTTGATAACCCATCATGTGTTTTCTTTGTTTATAGACTTCGCACATTCACGAGGCATAAGGAAACAATCTCCTTCATGCAAGATCCTTCACGTGCACAAGGCTGACGTGGAAACTCGCTCTGTTCTTTATTGCAATGCTAATTCTTCACACAAAGTTACTGGTTGAGTCACATAGGATTGGAGCTCATCAATTGGAAACCCTGAGACTGCCAATCGGTAGTCATACAAAGGTTCCATGTACCAGCTCCCATATCAACATGCCGGTTTACCTTGAACATACGCACCACTTTACTTTGGCACATATACCAGTTTGCCATGTTATACCGGTTCTCACATATACCGCTTTTCTCTTTTTCAACATATTGACATCAATGACAACATACAATGTCATGATCATGTTCACATGTTGGTTCGCATAATGCCAACAATCTCCCCCTTTGGCATTGATGGCGATATACAAAGATATCGCGCCACTTTACTTCTTCTCCCCCTTTGACAATAATGCCAATGTGGAGGCACAATCTTTCTTGTTCTATTATGCTACTCCCCCTGAGGAGTAGCATCCTTCAACACATCAATCATGAAGAGAAATTTGACTATGTAATACTTGACTAATGTGGAGCATATACCTTTAGTTTACCTCCTGAAGGGGTAGCACCCTAACTCACCTCTCAAGTACATAAATGTAGCCTTTGGGAGAGGTTTGGTGAATATATCTGCTAACTGGTCCTTGCTGGAAACATGTTCCAGTACAATCTCTTTGTTCTGAACCTTTTCCCTCAAGAAATGATACTTAAGCTCAAAGTGCTTGGTTCTCGAATGTAAAACCGGATTCTTGGAGATGTTAATTGCACTAGTATTGTCACAAAATATACTTACCGGTTCAGATACAGGAACTTTAAAACCATTTAATACATGCTTCATCCAAATTGTCTGAGTGTAGTTCATGAAAGTTGCAACATACTCTGCTTCTGCTGTAGACTGAGAGATACAACTTTGCTTCTTACTCATCCATAAGACTAGTCTACCACTAAGAAAGAATGCACCACTGGTTGTGCTCTTTCGGTCGTCCACATTACCTACCCAATAAGCATCTGTGAATACTTTCAAGTTTAAATATTTGCTATATGGATACCACAATCCATAATCAATAGTTCCCTTTAGATACCTAAGAATCCGCTTGAATGCAACCAAGTGGGATTCTCTTGGACTTTTCTGGAACCTTGCAGTGATGCCAACTGCATGTGCAATATCTGGTCTGCTATGCACTACATTTGACATATCAAGGAATTCTCTTGATTGATTCCTCCTGCTTTTCTTCTTCATTCTCATCTTCATCAGCATCAACATCTACCGGTGAAGGACCATTGTTATTAGTACTTGGCTGATTAGTAATCGGTTCCTAGAAGGTTACTACCTGGTTCATCTCTTACTTGTATACTATCGGTTTCCTCAGATTTTCCAGAGTTTTCATCAACTCTAACATTGATGCTTTCAACAATTCTTTGAGTCCTATTGTTGAAACATTTGAGAGCTTTGCTGTTGGTGGAATATCCTAGGAATATTCCTTTATCACATTTTGCATTGAACTTACTCTTATGTTCACTTCTCTTGATATAACATTTGCTACCAAACATTCTAAAGTAGCTTACTACTGGAGTCTTACTAGTCCAATACTCATAAGGAGTCTTGTCTTTTCCTTTCTTGATGAGTACCCAGTTCATTGTGTATATTGCAGTGCTCACCACTTCTTTCCAAAAGGTGTGAGCAACTTTTCCTTGGATCAGCATAGTTCTAGCTGCTTCAACCATAGTCCGGTTGTTTCTCTCTACTAAGCCATTCTGTTGTGGAGTCTCGGGGGTAGAAAGTTGCCTCTTGATGCCATTTTCTTCATAATACTTGTTGAATTCACTGGAAGTGAACTCTCCTACTTGATCATTTCTACGGCATTTGATTCTTCTACCACTTTCCTTTTCTACCAGTGCTCTGAAAGCTTTGAACTTTCCAAAAGCTTCAGACTTATCCTTCAAGAATGTGACCCACATCATTCTTGAGCAATCATCAGTCAGAATCATGAAATACCTATCACCCTGCACACTTTTAGTTTTCATAGGGCCACACAAATCAGTATGCACAAGATCAAGTAAATTGTTAGCAGTGAAGGATTTACCTTTGAAAGTTGAGGAATACATTTTCCCAAGTTGACACTCCCTGCACAAAGGATTTTCTGGTTTGCTTAGCACTGGCAATCCTCTGACTGCCTTGGTCTTGCTAGCCTTTACAATGTTGTCAAAGTTTACATGGTAGAGTCTCCTATGCCATATCTAGCTATCATCAAATTTAGCCAGAAGACATGTACTTACATTTGCATCCAACTGGAATAAGTTACCTTGGTCTGCATACCAGTTGCCATCAATTCACCATTCTTTCCTTTGATTTTGCACACTCCTTTTTTGAATTCCAGAATGAGTCCACTATCATTTAGCTGGGCAATGCTCAACAGATTATGTCTGAGACCTTCCACCCAATACACATTGTCAGCACTACTTTTTCCATTTAGAGAGATGGACCGTCTTTTTTTAACCATACATGGTGCATCATTACCAAAATGAACCACACCACCATCATATTCTTCCAAAGATAGAAACTTTCTCTGATCACCAGCCATATGATGAGAACAACCACTATCAATAATCCACCCATTGGAATTATCAAAGTGGGAGACAAGAGCCTTCTGTGACACCTTCATCAACCGGCAACAAAATCGTTTCTTTGGTTTCCTCCTTTGAATTTCTTGAACCTCTTTGATTTATCCTTGTTGTCACCATTAGGACAATTTATAACAATATGCCCTATCCAGTTACAAGAAAAGCATTTCAAAGGGAGCTTACCTTTGTATTTACCAGTTCCTTTTGGAAGTTTCCTGGCAAGAAGAGCTTCAAATTCCATTAGGATCTCCTCATCATCCATTTCTCTACTCTGTCTTGATTCACCACTGGTGCATGCTTCCTTTCCAATTCTTGATGATACAACAGAGGCTTTAAAAGTTGATTTAGTCTTTTGAACACTGCCATCAAAACTATTTAGCTCATAGGCTATCAACTTTGCAATGATGGAGTCAAGAGATACCTTGGTCTTGCCTATTGATCTCAACTCCTGAGTAGCAGCAACCCTTATTGCATAGACCGGTAACAAGGATCTTAGAACTTTCCTTACCACAGTGGAATCTTCCATTTTACCACCTGTACTCTTGATATCCCCAACAACAGTTTTGATTCTTATTCCATACTATTGAATGGTCTCACCTTCAACCATTCGCATGTCTTCAAATTTCCCTCTGAGACTTTCTTCCTTAGCATGTTTTACATGATCATCACCACAATAGATACTCTCAAGAGTATCCCATACTTCTTTGGGGTTGTCCTTATCCTGGACATCAATAAACTCAATGTCAGATAAGTTGTTGATTAGGGCTTCCATGACTTGCCCATTCTCCTATATTTCTCTCTTTTGATCATCGGTGAGAGTACCGGTAGGAATAACAAAGGCATTCTCAACATAGCTCTAGTGTTGAGCACCCATGCTTCTGATGTAAATCTTCATTGTGTCCTTCCATATTTTTAAGTTATCTTTGTTGAACTTTGGACCTTCCCTCTTCATCATTATAATAGGATCTTTTCCTCAAGCGGTTAAGCTTACAACACAGAGTACCTGGAGGTTGCTCTGATACCAATTGATAACTTAATGATGAACAAAGAGTACCAAACCGATACTAAGAGGGGGGGGTAAATCAGTATAGGCAAAGAAAAACTTTCCTTCAACCGGTTAGTCAATAGACACTGTGCATTGACAGACAAACAGTAATACTGGTCCTCAATAGAGTACAACCAGCAAAACCCAGAATAGCTGGGAAGAGCATAAACCGGTTAACACTTGTCTTCTCATACAATCCTAGTACTACACTTCTATTTCACCCTTATGAATTAACAGGAAGTAAGTCATCAGAAATACAATAGCTAGTTCAGCATGATTTACTATCAGACATAGACCACTTAAACCATCACATGAAAATCATCACACATAACACACATATTTTTCACGTGGAAACCCAATTGGGAAAAACCACGGTGGGGATGAATACCCACAAGCTGTTTTGAACTCTTTAGAAGTTCGCTCTATTAGGAGCCTAGTCCAGTTAAAGACTTCTTATAATAGGTTCTGTTAGGAATCAATCCTGCTAGGGATCACCCAATTAAGGGATGGATAAGATACCCGGTTAAGGGTTAAACCTTGTTAAAGGTTACCTTGTTAGAGGATTTAAAGAACTCAATGAATTTGAGTCACCCTGTTAAAGAATTTTCAATAAGCTGGTTAGAGCTATCTTGTTAAGGGATTGTTCCAACTGTTGAGGTGATTAAAGATCAACAGGTTTTACAATGATCTGAGAACAACACTCAATGCTAATGTAGATCCGCTTTAGCTCCTCTTCACCTTCTGCACTTACACTCTATAGATATCACTACTCTTCTCTAGTCTAGCAAGAATCATGTATCATTTCTCATGGATACACACATACAACTTTTGCCAACAACTTCAGAAAGAAACTCAATAATGACCTTATAGGAAAGATAGGCCGGTAGAATAAGACCTAAACCTTAAACTTGTTAGGTTAAGCAATTCAAATGATTCAATCCTGACCGTTGAGCATATTGCATTAAACACAATAGTCTTGATCCAATCCCAAGATGTTCACCATCGTTCATTTTCCACCACTTCCATGGCAGTTGATAACCCATCATGCATTTTCTTTGTTTACAGACTTCGCACATTCTCGAGGTAGAAGAAAACAACAAGATCCTTCATGTGCACAAGGTTGACATGGCAACTCGGTCTAATCTTTATTACAATGCTAACTCTTCACACAAAGTTACCGGTTGAGTCACATAGGCTTGGAGCTCATCAATCGAAAATCTTGAGACTGCCAACCGGTAGTCATACAAAGGTTCCATGTATTGGTTCCCATATCAACATGCCGGTTTACCTTGAACAGACACACCGCTTTACTTTGGCACATATACCGGTTCATCATGTTATACTGGTTCTCACATATACCGGTTTTCTCTTTTCCAACATATTGACATCAATGACAACATACAATGTCATGATCATGTTCACATGCTAGTTCACATAATGCCAACATATCATACACTCTGGTAAACCCTTATCAGCACTGGTTTAAGGCTTTACCGACAGAGCTTTCTTTGAGGAATCATGACAGGATGCACAATTAGTGTTGGTGCAGCTTCTTCGAGGATTTCAGGATGCTGAAGATGCTCTTTGATCATGCTTCAACTGCTTGAAGACATTGCTTTGGTGTGGTGGACCTAGAATAGGTCCAATACCTATCTAGGTTATGGACCGGTATCATGCTAACGTGTACTCTACACATTACTGGGATGCTTCGAGATGATTAATGGATTTTTTATTATTGTTTTGGTCTTAAGACGACATGGAATATCATTTTAATATGGAATTATGTATTGATCTTATTGTAATATCTTTAGGTGGCCGACCAAATTGGTTTAGGCCTCAGGGTTTGTATACATAAGAGGTAGAAACTCTTTGTAAAGTATCATGGTTATTGAAAAGGTCATGGTCAAGGAATGTAATGTAATATCATTCAGGCAAAGGATTTGAATGATCATTGATGATCAAATTAGATTCAGAAGAGGATTTAGTCTTCTGTCATTGAGCTTAATTGGGACTTTAATCAGGCATGGTAGATGCTATTTCTATTAGTTCACTCTATTGGATTGTTGTCCATTTATCTTGAGATGGTTGTAGCCTCTTTGTAGTCAGTGAGACTCTTTTGTAATGATAATTATGCTCTAGGCAGTGTGCCTTCCTACAAGTGCAAGCCCCTCATTGTAACACATGCTTTCTACAGAAGAATCATTTGACTGTGGGTAGTCTTCCCATCGTGGTTTTTCCCTTTTTCGGGTTTTCCACATACAAATCATGGTGTTATATGGTATGGTTTCTTTACATTGACTATTTGGTTAATTGTTAAGTTTTATTGCTTATCGATATCTGTTCCTACCGACATCTATTTGTGCTTTACAGGTACTTGATTTGTTTAAGGTTATATTGTGTATTAAAAGTTATAATCTGTTAACAACTAATTCATCCCCCCTCTCAGTTGTTCACCGATTATCCTAACAGATAGGTGCATTATGGGACACATCTTTCTAGGGGGAGCTTTCACGCTTATTTCTATTCCTTGATTGTTTTTGTGGTTGCTCTTAGGGGAAGAAGTGGTGGTTGTTGTGTTGCAAAGACCTTTGTTCTTGATGGCAAAGTGGGGGAGATTGAGCAGTTTTGAGATAGTGATTTATTCTTTTTGGGGGAAAGATAGTACATAGATGTGATGTATATTTCTGAAGAGATATTGAGCAGTATTGTTTTAGAGATTGATCAAGTTTTTGTTGTAGGCTGATTTTTTGTTAGGTGCAAGTGGTATCAAGTGTTGCCATTAATAATAAAGGGAAACATTGTTGGAATTTTATGTTGATGAGTTGCTATGGTTTTCATTGATGTCAAACTTTTTTTTTTGGTTTGGTTCAGAATGTCTTTGGTGCAAAGTTATCTTGATGTGTTAATGTTGTAGTTGTTCTATTGGTTGTTCTGGTAGTGCTCAGGTCTAGAAAGTGTTGTTGGCATTGAGTATTATTGATATCTTTATTAGATATGGTTTTGATCTCATGGATATGATAGTTCAGTGGTCTGGAAACATCCTTGTGTTCTCTAGCTGTTGTGACATTGTTCATTGTTGGTTGTGGAATTTTATGTTAGACCTATCCTTAGGTCTAGATATGATTTGTGGGAGATTGTTTGATGTGTAATGTGTCTCACTGTAGTATATGGAGATATAGATGTGAGATATATGCATTGGAGAGTATGTTTTAACTGTTAATTTCTTATATGGGTCTATAGCATGTGGATATATTGTTGATTATGTTTCAATGATTGTAGATCAATGAATTGATATTTGGAGGATGTGTTTTGGTCCCCTCTTTATCCTAGAGTTGATAAATTTGTGTGTTTTTGGTTTGAAAAGTATATTTTGATTCAAGATATGTTGTATATAAGGATGAGTGTGATTGAGCTAAGAATATGGAATGAGAAGTGGAGTGTAGATATATGATGTGAAGATAATTAGAGATGTTTGGTGAAGTGTAGTGAAGAAGAGTTGTGTTCGAATGATATACAAGTTATGTTGAAACTATAACATAGTGGACAGAGTGTTAATTGATGAGGTCTAAGTTCTGTGTGTGTTGATGCAAGCCGCTTGATGCAGAGTTTAGGGATAGCTTCATGATCATGAGATCATTCTTTTTAGATCATTTTTTGTTTCTTACCTTGAGGGTAGTTAGCTTCAGGTTTTGAAAGTCCCTTTTTGTATCTTTCCCCATTAGAAGTTAGTCTTGGTGTGCAAGTTTGGAGTAGGTTCTCACCATGGTTTTTCCCTATTTGTATTTTCCATGTATAAATCTTGGTGTTCATGCATTGGATATGTGTTGTTAATTAATTTTTTATTGCTACAAAAATTGTTTGTTTGGACTGATTCACCTGACCCTCTCAGTCCCGCCTTGGGTTCAATAATATGTTGATGATAAAGATAAGTTCTAGGAGAATAAGGAGGATCTAGAGGGAATGATATACCAACATTTTTATCTTGCCCCGCTTGCACTAGAGTATGTATATGAGAAGAAGGTGATGTCATGTTTCTCTTCAATGCTTCCTTTGTTGGCAATTGACACTCATTCGGTAACTTTCAATGCTTGATTTATGGTTTAGGGTTGTCTTTGATGACAACTCTTCTGGGATATTCAATCTGGTAGTTGTGATTCATGTTATCCAAAAGAAGGAGTTAACCGATAGGCAACTAACTGGTAAATAGGGCTATCTCGGTGATGTTTTGGTCTGGTAAGATTTTTGATGATTGTGGTGACTAATTTTGTGATCTCAGTGAATGGGAAGATCCTTAGGAAGCATTTGATTATACTCTTTTTGTCTGGTGCTATGTTTTACTAGAGATTAAAGCTGACTTGAAGCTACACATTACACTTCTTGAAGCCGACTTGGAGGAGATCATTTTTGGTAAGACCAGATATATAAGATTGATTTGGCAATTGGTTTTTGGTGTAATAATAGTGTGGCAATCCGTTTTGGTGTGATTGGGTGCAATTTCAGGTGCACATTTAGTTCACAGATAATCCAGTAGTTGACTGAGATAGAAACTATATTTGTAGAGCAAGCACAGTCAATGACTTAGTGCTTAACTGGAACTCATTCATGCATTGTCATATGCTTCTTAAGAGTTCATTTTATTGTGTTTCCTCATTGTAATCAAATTGTAAGTTAGTGAGACTTCCCTAAGGGTTGTAACCTTTCGGGTTATCATATCTGAGCAGTGAGCCTGAATGCAAGTGCATTCCCCATCTATGTAATATTTATGTACTCTTGGCCATAGTATAAGAATATTGTGGGTTCTAGTCCCGCTGTAGTTTTTCCCTTTTCGGGTTTCCATGTAAAAATTCTAGTGTTGTGGATCTATGTTTTATTTATTGCATGTTTATGTTCTTTACTGTTATACATTTCTAACTGATGGATAAAGAATAAGTTTGTGAATTTGATTTCCAACAGATCACTGATTCACCCCCTCCCTCTCAATGATCCCTGATTCTAACAATTGGTATCAGAACCTAGTTCCTCTAAAGAAGGTTAACCGCTTGAGGAAGATTCAGGAGATTGATTAAAGGGATTTTGGTTTGCAAAGACAACTCAATGTGGCACTTGAGGATTCTGATGCAACTAGAAATGAGATCTGTACCTTGAAGAAGAACCTGAATGTTTTTGATGATTTCATTAATGACTTAAAGTATCAAGCTAATGTCTCTAGAGAGAAGAGGAAGGAATTGATGGACAAATTGAAGGAGAAAGAAGATCAGATCATGGAATATCAAGACAAATCTGATGAAGTCATCAAGCTTGAGAGAGAATTTTGCCTTGAATAATGAGATGAAATCCATTGTGATGAGGTTGACTAAAGATATTGAGGACCGAAAGAAGAATGAAGAGAATCTAGCACAATAATTGAAGGAAATAGATGATGAATAGTTTAGGTTTACCTATGAGAATGATCAGTTGAAGCTTGAGTTGATACAATCAAGGAATAATGGTAAAGAACTTGAAAGACAGATTGCTACCTTAATAGATAAACTTGCTACCACTAATGAGTACAAAGACAAATTCAAAGCTAGCTCAACAAGGATTGATGAGATGCTGGAAAGTCAAAGACATGGAAATGACATGCAAGGTTTAGGATTTGAGAAAGGTGAATCCTCTAGATCTAGACAAGGAAATGCAAAACCTGATCAAAAGAAGAGCAAGAATTCTTTGGTAAGAGAACCTAATGCTCATAAATTCAAAGGTAGATGCTTTACTTGCAACAAATTTGCTCATATGTTAATTTAATGTAGAAGTAGGATGAATAATGGAATGATGAGCAACATGAAAAATATTCTTGCCTTTCCCTGTCAATGTTTCATATGTAATAATTTTGGACACAAGTCAAATATGTGTAGAGTAGTAATGAATAACTTAAAAAACAAGAGATGCTATGCTTGTGGAATGTTTAGACACATTTCTAGTTAGTGCAGGACGAAACCAAATCAAATGAACTTCAGACATATGCATAATAATATTGATTGTAGAGCATATAAAAAAACTAGTCACATTGCAAAGTAATGCAGAAGCAAGAACAATGCTCTTATAGATAAGAATAAATAATATGAAAATGGAAAGGAAAAGGTTGATGAGATCAGAGATCAACATAAGAAGATGTGGCTAAAGAAAGATGAATCTAAGGTAGATGAGGGACCTATACCTGAATCCAGTGCAGAACCCTCATCCGATAACTAGGACTTTTGGCCTTAGGGGGAGGCAAAATCATGCAATTTTTGTAGTACCCCTTACAAGATCTATAGTTGAAGGATTACAGATGGCTGGAATCAAATTTTAGTTGATATATGTGATTTAGATGGCTGATTTCACCATATGGTAGCTGTGCAAGGCATCTGGTTGGATATCTGAGGTGCATTTATTTCAACGTAAAATTAGGGTTTGCAAAGTTAAAAGGGAAAATATGAGAGTTGTTCTTCACTTTGCGAATAGAGTTTTCAAGCTATAGAACAAGGAAATCGAGACTTCTAGAGAGATTAGAGAGATAGAAGCAATCTGGCAAGTGATCTAGGGAATTTGTTAGTCAGTTGAGGTATTTATCGAAGAGCATTTCTAAGTTTGAACTTCTGAAATTTTGAAATGGCATCCTCTTCTTCCATTGCTACACCATTAGTTATTGAGGTCAAGGATAGAACCCATCATGTGTTTAAGAAGAACCCTTACATATCGATGGAGGTTGACCCAATTGGAGATTTCTCTTTCATTCTGCATGGAGTCTTCAATATTGACAATACAAGTGCATATATTCACTGTGAGATCGAGGAAACCAAAACTAAAGCAATTTTGGATCTTTACACCAACAAAATTATTGACAAAATCGGTAACCCTAAGCTAGAATTTGTGCAGTTACAGAGAAAGGGTTTCACCTAGTTCATGAACTTTCTGTCATTTGATGAAAATTAATGGGTAAGGTATGTATTGAGAATAATTCATGTAGAGCTTCTATGGATTGACCAACCCTATAAGATCACTCCAGAGGAAATTAGGGTGGTAACTTATTTGAATCAAACCGGTGACAAGCCAGCAATTCAAAATGTCACAAACCCTATGGTCAACAAGTTAACTAGTGCAAAATTTGATGGTTGCTTGATGAAGATCAACACAATCAAGGATGATGATCTTAAGTTTTCTACAATGGTTATTGGTTATAAGGAATATTATTCTAGCCAACTGAATTCAGTTTCCAACACAACCATCCATGCAACCTATCATATGGTTAAAGAAGATGCTTATTATGATTTGTGTAGTGTTCTGTTGGAGGAATTGATGATAAATTTGAAGAAAAATAAGCAAGACAAAAACCATGTCTTCAAATTTGATTCCTTGGTTATATGTCTAGCACTTTACTTCCTAAAGAAGATTCTGGGAACTGAGAGAGTAAAACGAGATTTTGATAGACTGGTGGCCCAACAGATAAAATAGGGTCTTGAGAGGCTTGGAAACATGGATAATACAAATGTTGCATTGTGGGCATTCTTCGAGACCTTTCAGGACAAGATGAAGTGGAGGGTCAGAATCCCCAAGGAAATTGTCAAGAAACATGAGGGGACAATCTGTTTTATGGTGAATAAAGATGAATGTCTAATGGAGGCAGTTGAGCCCCAGATGGTGTGGATCATGCCTATGGTCTATGAGGTTGATGCAGGAACTTTATATGCCTGCGCACAACACTTGCTAAATGCTCCAGTAGACTCCAAAGAAGAAAGGTTCGGAAGTTGCAAAGAAAAATCAATGGAACTGCACACCAAGTTCACTGGACCAAGAAGGAAAAGGAAGGTGGCTAAGATAGTCGAGGAAATCCTCATTGAGGAAGGTCACCCTTGGGAGAAAGTTAGAGCCACAAGAGATGCAAGGGATGTAGTTGAAAAGGTGAAGAAACAAAAGATTGCACCAACTCCAATCAAAGAAAAGGTGACATGGTCTTCTCTAGCTCTAATTAAGACACCTTCGAATGAATCAGAACCCTTCGGTTCATCTGCTAAGGGCAAAGGTGTTATGAGGAAGAAGAAGAAACCCTAGAGAGAGTATGATGTAGTTTCCCCAGTGGCATATGAAATTGAGTCAGATGTAGACATTTCAAAGGCCCTAAAGAAAGGAGAATTTGCAAGGGTGATCCAGAAACCTAAATCTGGTGCCGAGAAGAAAGGGGAGAAAGAGAAGAAGGCTGTGTCTGATCCTCTTTCGGTAAGAAAGCCTAAGAGAGGAAAAAAGATAAAATCTAACTTGGATGAGGCAATTGAATCTGGTAAGATGAAGACCACCCAAACCGAGTATCATATTATTCCTCCTTTGTCTACTTAAGAGTTAATTGATGAAATTATTAAAGATGGAAATTTGAAGAATATCTCTGTATATTATGAAAATATGGATGATAAGGATAAAAGGTAGGTTGAGGAAGCTGTAATTTTGTATATGGATGTATTTATTAAATATTTAATTGAATTAGGAAAATATCTTCCCAATGATGTGTACAGTTTAATTGATGCTAGAAGAAAATCTGCAAGTCAGATGGATAGAGAAATAAAGGAAAGTGAACTAGTCAATCAGTGCACCAACATTACTATTGAAGAAATTGATAGATTAATTTTTCTAGCTGTAGACGTCTAAAAATGGTCAACGCTTGCAGAATCATACTTTAACATTTGCGCATTGCCTTATTTTAGGGTTTTTGCATCGCATTAACATTTCTTCTATGTTGCGCACTTGGTCTTTATCATTTTCAAGAATCAAGTCCTTCTCCTGCATTCCTCATTTATCTTGCTTTCGATTTTGGTCTTGTCGATAATAATCTTCAGTCATGATTTTGGTCGATCTTATCATGTCACATCAATGTGCGTGCTCATTTGGCATATTTTGACATCATCAATTCGATTTCATTTTGGACATCGTCAATCCTAATCGATGATAGAATTAGGGTTTTGTCCTCTTGTCAATCTCGTCAATTTTACGATTGATTTGTCATCAATCGTTGTCCTTTTCAATCTTGTCATTTTGCGATCGATTTCTCATCGATCATTGTCCTTTTCAATCTTGTCATCTTGCGATCGATCGTTGTCATTTTCAATCTTGTCATTTTGCGATCGATTTGTCATCGATCGTCGTCCTTCTCAATCATGTCAATTTGGATCAATTAGTCATTGTTCCTCGTCAATTGGTGCATTTATCAATCAAATCATTCATCAGCATTGGTCCTTTGTTAATCAGAATCATGATCATAATCGAACCTACACCAATTATCTTTTGTCAAGACCTAATTGTCATCCTTGCATTTCTAATTCATCTTCTAAGGTTTTATGATTTATTCATTTAATCTTGTTTGTCATTTTCCCTCTAGGTTAAATAATTTATTTATTTATCCTAAGTCTTCTTGTCACAATTAAATATTTATTTAATTGGCTAATTAATTCTTTCCTCTTTTTGTGAATTAATTAATGAATGAAAAATTATTAATTAATTTACCTAATTTTTCCTAATTTACTAATTTCTCTTAATTCCTAATTTTCTATTTCTCCTATTTTCTTCAATTTTTCTAATATTTCCCCTAATTTCATGGGAATGACATTTCAATCTTGTCATAATTTGTCAATCAATCAATCTTGCATAGAAAGTGTCAATTTTGTCATAATTTGTCATATTTGTCATTCTTGATTTGAAATGTCCTTTCAAATCTCTCCATGCTAATCTTGTCTTTTCTCCAATTTGTCTATAAATTGGATGAATTTCTTCAATCAACCCCCGATCAATCAATCACGCTTCTAGTATCCTTATGCTGTCTTGTCAATCTTGCTTTCATCTCATGCTTATGTGCTTGTAGATGAGATCCACAAACAAAGCAATTTGAAGGAGAAAGAAGGACAGTGGAGAATTATGAAGGAGATATCTGCATTTGGTTTGCTTTAATTTCATTTTGAATATCTTGTCTTCATGTTTTTTATTGAATGTAATTAGGATTTGTCACTACAATTTAGTTTTCATGATTGAGCTAGTTTAATTTGCTACTTGCTTTGATGATTTTCCAAATTCCTATCTACACTAGCAAATAAAAATGAATTCAAGAGCAAACATAGAGTCAACATCTTAATGGTTGGCAAAGTAGGGTAAAAGAGGAGAGAAACAAGTGAAATCTGAAAGAAATTTATCACTAAGAATTGGCTAGTAGAATCCGATTCACATGACACATCCACTCAGTCAAATAATCTTCTGGTGCAAGATGAAAATAAGGTGGAGGATACACAAGATGTTGTAAAGCAAAAAAATTTGGATTCTGTCGAGGTTGAGGCAAATATGGGAAATAAAAAATCAGCTGAGGTAGAGGATGGTGCACCAAGTGGTGACACTGGTGCATAGGAGGCAACCATAGTGGATAAAGGTAAATAAGGGCCAAAGGCTAAGAAAAAGGATGAAGAAAAATAGGAGGAGCAAATCAAAGGAAAAAAAATACAGAAACTCCAATCCTGATGGAAATTGACACTTCAAAAGCTCAAAGCCAAGGGATTTTTCCTTAATTTAACATCAGTTTTGATAGGCCTTCAATCAAATGTTTCTGGCAGAAAGGATGATTGTTGCTACTTCTCTCCAACCTCAAGCTAGTCAGGAGTTAGCACAATCTAAATCAGAAGAGAAGAGACTTATTGAGAAAATAGTTTTAGTTTTGGAACAGGTGGTACCAAAACTACAACTCAATGATGATACCAGTTCATCTGATAAGCTTCAACATCTAATAGATCACATATCCTCTCAGTTTGATTCTTTGACCAAGGCATCAGCTAGGCAGGCTATGGAGAAATTCAAAGACGCCAAACTACAAATATTTTTGCAAATGATTAGCAATAATAAGGACTAGCTTGATAAAGAATTAGAACTAATTGATGAGGCCTTAATGGAAGGCGGTAAGATGATTAAGTCTTGTCTAGTTTTGACAAAGTTTTCCACTGAAATAGACAAGCAAATAGATAATTGCAGAGGTCAATTAGCTCAAATTTCTCAGGCTTACGATCCTACAACTAAATTAACCGATAGTATTGAAGGTCAAATTTTGACTATTATGGAGCATATTAGGAATTTTGAGAAGGAGAAGGATAAAATAGTTAGTCGGAAAGGTGAAATCTGGAACCTAACTGGTCCCTGGTTAGACACCTTAGTGTACCATAAGATGGATTGTATTCAAAATATGTCTCAAGAGACTCCAACTGAGATTGCGGCAATAGAATTTCATGCTTATGTTTTGAATGGTTTTGTCTCAATTTTGGAGAAATTGTGGGCAAGTTGGAACACCTATTTTGTGTTCCTTAAGGTTGCTTATGTCGATGTACTTAAATATGTATAGATCTTGTCATCCGATGTGTCTATATCTATAGAAAATTATGTTTCACATCCTATCTTTGGCATTGTTGTCAAAAGGGGAGAAATAAGGAAAAAAATGTACAGATTGGTTGTGTATGGAGTGTACAGATTGCTAATGCATATTTTTGGGTTGTTGATTGAAGGGGGAGCCTTAGAATTCTTTATTATTGATCCAGTGTACAGGTTTCACAAGTTTTCAACCCTTACTCATTTTTCAAAGGTGTTTCCATCAATGCCAAAGGGGGAGATTGTTCGCAATTGACACTCATCTAGTGACTTTCGATGCTTGATTTATGTTTTAGGATTTTCATTGATGACAAATCTTCTTGGAGAATTGATCCGGTAGTCATGATTCCTCTTATCTAGAAGTAGGAGTTAACTGGTAGGCAATTAATCGGAAAACATGGCTATCTCAGTGATGTTTTGGTCCGGTAAGATTTTCGATGATTGTGGTGATTGATTTTGTGATCTCGATGAATGGGAAGATCCTTAGGAGGCATGTGATTATACTCTTTTGGTTTGGTGCTATGTTTTACTAGAGATTGAATCTGACTTGAAGCTACACATTACACCTCTTGAAGCCGACTTGGAGGAGATCATTTTTGGTAAGATTGGATATATAAGATTGATTTGGTGATTGTTTTTGGTGTAATAATAGTGTGGTGATAAGTGTTGGTGCGACTGGGCATAGTTTCACGTGTGGATTTAGTTCAAAGATAATCTGGTAGCTGACTAAGACAGAAACAAAGTATTTATAGAGAAAGCACAGTCAAAGAATTAGTGCTTAACCGAAACTCATTCATGCATTGTCGAATGCTACTTAAGAGTTCATTTTATTGTTTTTCCTTATTGTAATCAAATTGTAAGTTAGTGAGACTTCCCTGAGGGTTGTAGCCTTCTAGGTTATTGTATTTGAGCAGTGAGCTCTAGGTAGTGAGCCTAAATGCTTGTTTATGTTCTTTACTATTATACATTGCTAATCGGTGGGTAAAGAATAAGTTTGTGAATTTGACTTCTGACAGATCACTGATTCACCCCCCTCTCAATGATCCCTAATTCTAACATCCTCTTTGTTAATCTGAGAGGATCCAGTTAATACTGAGAGAGGGTGAATCAATATTAACAACAATTTTAAACTTAAACTGATAAAACTTGACCAAATCAATCACAACCCAGTAATAAACTATTTACAAGTACCAGTAATCACTGATATCCAACTGTTAAACTGGTTTATCAGAACTACTCATTAAACGTTCATTAACATGCATAAATTGAAAGTAAATCAAATAAACACATCAAAAACATTCACCACATGAATACCAAAATTTTCATGTGGAAACCCAAATAGGGAAAAACCAGAGTGGGAATTGGTACCCACAAAAATTGTGCACTCTTTCAAAATGTTCCTTGTTAAGAGCCTAGACCAGTTAGGAGCTTACAATGATGCCTTGTTAGGAGCAGACCCTATTAGGAGTCACCCAATTAAGGGTTTTCTATAATGATCCCTATTAGGAGCTTTGCCTAGTTAGAAGCAACCTCGCAAGAGGATTTCAGACTCAGATGTTGAGCTACCCGGTTAAGGGAGTTACAATTTAAGGCCTGTTAGAACCTACTCGATTAAGGGATTTTTTCTGCTGCAATTGTTAGGGAACAATAGATGAATGATCTGGAAATAGCACTAACTGCTTTCTTGTTTAGATCCAATTCAGCTCCAATTTTCTACTCTCTTGCAGATACACCATATTTGTTCAGCTTCACACTCTTCTCTCAAATCACTGACACACCAAACATCAACTATACCAACCTAAATAACCTTTACAACTTAGCCGGTTACAAAACCCTGGATACATCAAAATTCAAATGAATTTATAACATAGATCATCACAAATCTTTACAATTCATTAAAAATCATCAAATGGATCATTACAATCAATTACAAATCAATTATGGTTGTTGAATGATCACTACACCTTGACCTGATACACTTTGAAACCCTTAGCTCATTCCACCAAGCACTTCGTAAATTGCCCAGAAATTCACTCTTAGATCATGCCAAAACATCATTCAAACACTTCATGTGGCTTTAGCCATGTCATCACCAACTTGTAAACATAATGTAATACATCACCGAACTCAAAATCATTATTGGTTATAAGAATTGAATATCGGTTCTTCAACCCTTCTTAAACCTTAGAGAAAATACAACACAAATCATAAACATGGTTTTCCGTTATCAAAGCATGATGAGGTTTTGGAAAAAGTTACATTACAATGATAAAAATACATGTTCCAAACCTCAATACTTGACTCATCACCAATCTCCAAAACCAATCAAAACATTTCCACGTTTACCGATTAAGGTCCTAATTCCTAGTTCACTGTCTTCAATACCAGTAAGGCATTTTCGGTAGACCAAAATAACTTAGATGAAAAAATAAACATGATAAACATAGTTGCCACATAGTTTTCCATCAATGACAACACAAATAATTGATCAAAGTCATTAAGCTAATAATCTCAATCTCTTCATCACTATACCATTACCAACAATCCTTTACGATTTCATCAACATTCTCCATCAACATTGTTGGCATTATGTGAACCGATATGAGGACATAATGATATTGTATGTTGTCATTGATGTCAATATGTGATATGAAGAGAGAACCAACATATGTGAGAACCGGTATATATACCAAAGTAAAGCGGTATATTTGTTCAAGGTGAACCGACATGTAAAGGTGAACCAGCATGTAGTTATGGGAACCAGCACATGGAAGCATTGTATGACTACCAGTTGGTAGGTAGTTTCCACTTTAGGATTTCCGGTTGGAGTACCTCAAGCATGTGTGACTCAATCGGTGATTTTTGTGTGATGAGTTAGCAGTATAACAAAGAACAGATCGCGTTGCCACATCAGCCTTGTGCACGTGAAGGATCTTGCATGAAGGAGACTATCCCTATCTACCTCGGGAATGTGCGAAGTTTGTAAATGGTGAAAACACGTGATGGATTATCAGCCGCCATGAAAACGGTGGATAATGAATGATGGAGAATGTCTTGAGATTTATTCAAGATATGTTGCATTCAATGCAGTATGTTCAACAGTCAGGATTGAACCGTTTGAATTGCTTAACCTAACAGGTTTAGGGTTTATGCTTCCGACCTATCTGTTTCCTATAAGGTCGATGTTGTGTTTCTTTCTAAAGTTGTCGGCAAAAGTTGTGTGTGTGTATCCAAGAGAAAGGATACGCGTTTCTTGCCAAACAAGAGGAGAGAAGTGATACCTGTAGAGTGTAAGTGCAGAATGTGAAGAGGAGCTTAAGCAGATTTGCATTGGCATTGAGTGCTATCATCAGATCATTGTTATACCTGTTGATCTTTAACCACTTCAATAGTTGTGAAATCCCTTAACAAGGTAGCCTTAACCGGCTTGCTATAAATCCTTTAACAGGGTAACTCGAAGCTACTGAGTTAGTGAAATCCTTTAGTTATTGAGTTCTTGAAATCCTCTAACATGGTAACCTTTAACAAGGTTTAACCCTTAACTGGGTATTCTAGCCATCGCTTAACCGGGTGATCCCTAACAGGATCAGTTCCTAGCAGAACCTATTGTAATGTCTCTAACCGAACAAGGCTCCTAATAGAACGAACTTCCAAAGAGTTCAAAAACAAGCTTGTGGGTATTAATCCCCACTGTGGTTTTTCCCAGTTGATTTTCCACGTGAAATATATGTGTGTCATGTGTGATGCTCTTATCTTGTGATACTTTTTTATTGTTTGTCAAGCAAGTGATGGTTCTGTGTTTTATGCCTGTTAATAAAACATGTTGAACTAGCTGATTATTATGTTTCGATGATAGATTATCTGTTCATGCATAAGGGTGAAATGGTAGTGTAGTTTTGAGTTGAGTGGAAAGCTAAGTGATTAACCGGTTAATGCTTGTATCAAGTCACTCTTGGCTTTACCGATTGCACTCTGTTTCAAACCGGTATCACTGTTTACCAGTCATTTGAAGTGTCTATTGTCAAATCGATTTAGGACTGTGTTTTGTCTGTACTGATTCACCCCCCCCCTCTCAGTACTGGTTTGGTACTATTCATTCATCATTGAGTTATCAATTGGTATCAAAGCATCCTCCAGGTCCTCTATGTTTTAAGTTTAACCGCTTGAGGGAAAGATCCTATCATAATGATGAAGAGGGAAGGTCCAAAGTTTAACAAGGAAAATTTTAGTATATGGAAAGACATAATGAAGATATACATCAGAAGCATAGGTGCTCAACACTGGAGCTATATTGAGAATCCATATGTTTCCCCTACCGGTACTCTCACCGATGACCAAAAGAGAGAGATACAGGAGAATGGGCAAGTCATGGAAGCCCTAATCAGTAGTTTATCTGACATTGAGTTCATTGATGTCCAAGGTAAGGTAAATCCCAAAGAGGTATGGGATGCTCTTGAAAATATCTATGGAGGTGATGAGCATGTAAAACAAGCTAAGGAAGAAAGCCTTAGAGGGAAGTTTGAAGACATGTGAATGGTTGAAGGTGAAACCATTCAACAGTATGGTATTAGAATCAAAACTATTGTCGGAGCTATCAAGAGTGCAAGTGGTAAAATGGAAGATTCCACTATGGTCAACAAAGTCCTAAGATCCCTATTGCTGGTCTATGCAATAAGAGTTGCTGCTATTCAGGAGCTGAGATCAATAGACAAGACTAAGGTATCCCTGGACTCCATCATTGCAAAGTTGACAGCCTATGAGCTAAATAGTTTTGACGATAGTATTCAAAAGACTGAATCAGCTTTTAGAGCTTCTGTTGTACCATCCAGGAAAGGAAAAGAAGCAAGCACTAGTGGTGAACCAAGACAGAGCAGAGTGATGGATGATGAGGATTTTCTGATGGAATTTGAAGCTCTTCTTGCCAGGAAACTTCCAAAAGGAACTGGTAAATACAGAGGTAAGCTTCCTTTGAAATGTTTTTCTTGTAACCAGATAGGACATATTGCTATGAACTATCCTAATAGTGACAACAAGGATAAACCAGAAAGATTCAAGAAATTCAAAGGAGGAAACTGGAGAAACTATTTTGTTGTAGTTGATGAAGGTGTCATAGATGAGGACTCAGAAGATGAAGAGAATGAAGACATTGTGTTTATTGTTGTAAAGGAAGATGTGTCAGACAAGAAGGCTCTTGTCTCCCGCTTTGATAATTCCAATGAGTGGATTATTGATAGTAGTTTTTCTCACCATATGACTGGTGACCATAGCAAGTTTCTATCCTTGGAAGAGTATGATGGTGGTGTGGTTCATTTTGGCAATGATGCACCATGTATGGTTAAAGGAAAAGGGTCCATCTCTCTGAATGGAAAGAGTAGTGCTGACAATGTGTATTGGGTTGATGGTCTCAGACACAATCTTCTGAGTGTTGCCCAGCTGAATGACAATGGTCTCACTCTAGAATTCAAGAATGGAGTGTGCAGAATCAAAGGAAAGAATGGCGAAATTGTGGCTACCGGTATGCAGACTAACGGTTATTTCAGCTTAATGCAAACATAAGTACATGTCTTATGGCTAAATTTGATGATAGTTGGATATGGCATTGGAGACTCTGTCATGTAAACTTTGATAACATTGTGAAGGCTAGTAAGATCAAGGCAGTTAGAGGGTTGTCAGTGCTAAGAAAACCGGATAATACATTGTGCAGAGAGTGTCAATTGGGCAAAATATCTTCCTCAACCTTTAAAGGTAAATCTTTCACTACTAACAACTTGCTTGATCTTGTGCATACTGATTTGTGTGGTCCTATGAAAACTAGAAGTGTGCAGGGTGATAGGTACTTTATGATTCTCACTGATGACTGCTCAAGAATGATGTGGGTCACATACTTGAAAGACAAGTCTGAAGCCTTTGTCATGTTCAAATCTTTCATAGCATTAGTGGAGAAGGAAAGCAGTAAAAGGATCAAGTGCCTCAGAATTGATCAAGGAGGGGAATTCACTTCCGGTGAATTCAACAAGTATTGTGAAGAATTTCGCATCAAGAGGGAAATGTCTGCCCCCCGGACTCCACAACAAAATGGCCTAGCAGAGAGGAATAACCAGACTATGGTTGAAGTAGCTAGAACCATGTTGATTGAAGGAAAGGTAGCTCACACCTTTTGGAGAGAAGCGGTAAGCACTGTAGTCTACACAATGAACCCTGTACTCATCAAGAAAGGTAAGGATAAAACTCCTTATGAGTATTGGACCGGTAAGACACCTGTGGTTAGCTACTTTAGAGTATTTGGCAGCAAATGTTACATAAAGAGGAGTGAACATCAGGGCAAGTTTGAAGCTAAATGTGATGAGGGAATATTCCTAGGATATTCCACCAAGAGTAAAGCTCTCAAGTGTTTCAATAATAGGACTCAGAGAATTATGAAAAACATCAATGTGAGAGTTGATGAAACCTCTAAGAAACCGGTAGTAAGCAAGTTGTAAATGAACCGGTTGCAACCTTCTGGGAACTGGTTGTCAGTCAACCAAGTGCTAGTAATAGTGTTCCTGAACTGGTGAATGTTGATGCTGATGAAGATGAGGATGAAGAGGAAAAGCAAGAAGAACCAGTCAAGACTATTCCTTGGTATGTCAAGCTGAATCATGATCCTAAGCAAATCATAGGAGATAAGGATGCAGGGATCCTTACAAGAAGGAAGATCAGAGAAAATTCATGTATGATCTCTGAATTTGAGCCTAAATCATTCAAAGAGGCTCATAAAGATGAAGACTAGATCAAGGCAATGGAAGAGGAACTTGACCAGATAGAGAAAAATGGTACATGGTCCTTGGTACCCAGACCAGAGCATAAAAATGTCATTGGCACCAAATGGGTGTTCAGAAACAAGCTGAATGAGGATGGCACAGTGATTAGGAACAAAGCTATATTGGTGTGCAAAGGATATGCTCAAGAAGAAGGAGAAGACTATGGATAAACCTTTGCTCCTATAGCTAGATTGGAAGGAGTTCGTATGCTTCTTGCATATGCAGCTTTTAAAGGATTCAAGGTATATCAAATGGATATAAAATCTGCATTCCTAAATGGTGTACTTGAAAAGGAGGTGTATATAGAGCAACTAGATGGGTTTTCCCTATTTGAAGACAGTGATATGGTGTGCAGGCTACATAAAGCCTTATATGGTCTAAAGCAGGCACCTAGAGCATGGTATGAACATCTACATTCCCATCTTGTGAAGATTGGATTTGAGAGAACAAGTGAAGATAGCAATATCTACTTGAAGTTTGAAGGAGATCAGATCCTGATCTGTGAGGTTTTTGTTGATGACATTATCTTTGGTGGAGATGACAAGATGAGTCATGAGTTTGCTAATGAGATGAAGAAAGAGTTTGAGATGTCACTCATAGGGGAGATTAAGTTCTTCATTGGACTATAGATCCAGCAGATGAAAGATGGAATCTTTATCACTCAGTCCAAATATGTCAAAGAGGTGTTGAAGACCTTTGGCATGGAATATAGCAAATCGGTTGGTACACCGATGGTGACCTATTGCAAATTATCAAAAGAGGATGATTCCGCATTGGTTGATGAGAAGGAATACCGATCAATGATTGGTAAGTTGCATTATGTAGTGCATAGAAGACCAGATATTGCACATGCAGTTGGCATTACTGCAAGGTTCCTGAAAAGTCCAAGAGAATCCCACTTGGTTGCAATCAAGCAGATTTTTAGGTATCTGAAGGGAACAGTTGACTATGGATTGTGGTACCCATACAACAATGATTTCAACCTGAAAGTATTCACAGATGCTGATTGGGCAGGTAACGTGGATGACCGAAAAAGCATAACTGGTGGTGCATTCTTTCTCGGTGGTAGACTAGTCTCATGGATGAGTAAGAAGCAGAGCTATATCTCTCAATCTATAGCGGAAGCGGAGTATGTTGCAGTTTTCTTGAACTGCACTCAGATAATCTGGATGAAGCATGTATTAGATGGCTTCAAAATCCCTATATCTGAACCAGTAAGTATATTCTACAATAACACAAGTGCTATCAATATTTTAAAGAATCTGGTTTTACATTCTAGAACCAAGCATTTTGAGCTTAAGTATCATTTCTTGAGGGAAAAGGTTCAGAATAAAGAGATTGCACTAGAACATGTTTCCATTAAGGAGTAGTTAGTAGACATATTCACCAAGCCTCTCCCAAAGACTACATTTGTGTATTTAAGAGGTGAATTGGGGGTACTGCCCCTTCAAGAGGTAAATTAAAAGTATTTGTTCCGCATCAGTTAGGTATTGCATAGTCAAATTTTTTTGTTGATTCATGTGTTGAAGGATGCTACTCCTCAGGGGGAGTAGCATAATGGAATAGGGATCCTTGTGCCTCCACTTTGGCATTGTTGTCAAATGGGGAGAAGAAGTGAAGCAGAGAAGATATCTACAGAAATTTGGGGAGAAGATGAGTTAGCGGAGAGATATCTTTGTATATTGCCATCAATGCCAAAGGGGGAGATTGTTGGAATTATGTGAACTGGTATGAGGACATAATGATATTGTATGTTGTCATTGATGTCAATATGTGATATGAAGAGAGAACTGACATATGTGAGAACCGGTATATATGCCAAAGTGAAGTGGTATATTTGTTCAAGGTGAACCGGCATGTCAAGGTGAACCGGCATGTAGTTATGGGAACCGACACATGGAAACATTGTATGACTACCGACTGGTAGGTAGTTTCCACTTCAGGATTTCTAGTTGGAGTACCTCAAGCCAGTGTGACTCAATCAGTGATCTTTGTGTGATGAGTTAGCAGTATAACAAAGAACAGATCGTGTTGCCACATCAGCCTTGTGTGCGTGAAGGATCTTACATGAAGGGGACTATCCCTATCTACCTCAGGAATGTGCGAAGTTTGTAAACGGTGAAAACACGTGATGGATTATCAGCCGCTATGAAATCGGTGGATAATGAACGATGGAGAATGTCTTGAGATTTATTCAAGATCTGTTGCATTTAATGCAGCATGTTCAATGGTCAGGATTGAACTGTTTGAATTGCTTAACCTAACAGGTTTAGGGTTTAGGTTTTATGCTTCTGACCTATCTGTTTCCTATAAGGTCGATGTTGTGTTTCTTTCTAAAGTTATTGGCAAAAGTTGTGTGTGTGTATCCAAGAGAAAGGATACGTGTTTCTTTCCAGACCAGAGGAGAGAAGTGTTATCATCAAATCATTGTTATACCTGTCGATCTTTAACCACTTCAATAGTTGTGAAATCCCTTAACAGGGTAGCCTTAACCAACTTACTGTAAACCCTTTAACAGGGTAACTCGAGGCTACTGAGTTAGTCAAATCCTTTAGCTATGGAGTTCTTGAAATCCTCTAACAAAGTAACCTTTAACAAGGTTTAACCCTTAACTGGGTGATCCCTAACAGGATCGGTTCCTAGTAGAACCTTTTGTAATGTCTCTAACCGGACAAGGCTCCTAACAGAGCGGACTTCAAAAGAGTTGAAAAACAAGCTTGTGGGTATTAATCCTCACCGTGGTTTTTCCCAGTTGGGTTTCCAGATGAAAAATATGTGTGTCCTGTGTGATGCTCTTATCTTGTGATACTTTGTTATTGTTTGTCAAGCATGTGATGGTTCTGTGTTTTATGCCTGTCAATAAAACATGTTGAACTAGCTGATTATTAAGTTTGGATTATAGGTTATCTGTTCATGCATAAGGGTGAAATGGTAGTGTAGTTTTGAGTTGAGTGGAAAGCTAAGCGATTAACTGGTTAATGCTTGTCTCAAGTCACTCTTAGCTTTACTGGTTGCACTTTGTTTCAAACTAGTATCACTGTTTACCAGTCATTTGAAGTGTCTATTGTCAAATTGGTTTAGGACTGTGTTTTGTCTATACTGATTCACCCCCCCTCTTAGTACCAGTTTGGTACTATTCGTTCATCATTGAGCTATCAAACATAAGTTATGCCAATCATGCCAACAATCTCCCCCTTTGGCATTGATGACAACACTCAACTATAATCTTCTCTATTTCCTTCACTCACTTTTCATATACTACACTTCATCTGTCATTTGCACTACTTCACCTACACTAATTCTTCTCCTCTAGATCATATTACTTATCCCCCTTTCTCTAACTATTCTTCTCCCCTTTTGAAAACAATACCAAAGGTGCAAATGCATCTCTGTTCTTCAATCCACCTGCTGATGTCTCCAACATCTCTGCAAATCTCATCTAAGTTTCTCCCCCTATGAAGTAGCCAACATTTCATCAATCCACAGTGAAAAATATTCATTAAGCCCACTGGATTGATGCATCTCTTACATCTTAGTTCATTTTATGTAGGGGTCTGACCCCTAATTTACCTCTAAGGTACTCAAAGGTTGTCTTTGGCAAAGGTTTATTGAAGATGTCTGCTAACTGCTCTTTGCTTGTCACATATTCCATTCTGACTTTCTTCTCCTATACTCTCTCCCTCAGAAAGTCATATTTCAGTTCTATATGCTTTGTCCTTGCATGTAACATGGGATTTTTTGAAATATTAATAGCACTAGTATTGTCACAATAAATAATCATTGGTTCAAACATATCTTGCTTAAAGCCTTCCAACACATGTCTCATCTAGATTGCCTGTGTACAATTCATAGATGTTGCAATATATTTTGCTTCAGTTGTTGACTGTGATACACATGTATTCTTTTTACTTATCCAAGCAACCAATCTATCTCCAAGAAGAAAAGCTCCACTACTAGTGCTTTTCCGGTCATCAACATTGCCTTTCCAATCTGCATCAGTAAAAAAATTCAAATAAAAGTCATCTTTATAAGGATACCATAAACCATAATCCATTTTGCCTTTCAGATATCTGAATATCCTTTTTATCACTACCAAGTGAGTCTCTTTGGGATCTTTCTGAAATCTAACAACCAATCCAATAACATGTGCAATATTTGATCTACGGTGAACAACATAATGCAACTTACCAATCATGGAACCATTATCCTTTTCATCTATAGAGGGTGAATCAGCTTGTTTAGACAATTTACAACCTGTCACCATTAGAGTACCAACTGGTTT
The DNA here is from genome assembly GCF_030272615.1 of Cryptomeria japonica. NCBI lineage: Eukaryota > Viridiplantae > Streptophyta > Pinopsida > Cupressales > Cupressaceae > Cryptomeria > Cryptomeria japonica. The sequence continues at coordinate 546,501,921 of NC_081405.1, forward strand.
GCATTCTTGCATGCCAAAAGTTTTCAATACTTCTTTTACATATTTAGACTGACAGATAAATATTCCATCATCTAGCTACTGAACCTACAACCCAATGAAAAATTTAATCTCACTAATAAGAGACATTTCAAATTATTCCTTCATTTCCTTAGCAAAAGCCATACATAAATCATCATCACCACCCAAAATTATATCATCAAAAAAAACTTCTGCTATCAATATTCTATCTCCATCAGTCTTTAAATACATGTTATTGTCCTCACTGGTACACATGAATCATATCTTGATCAAATGTGTATACAATCTTGTTGGAATTCTACACTCACATGAGAATGGTTGATGTTGTCATTGATGGCAACCAACCGGTAACAGGATTCTATACCGACAATGCAAACATCATAGGCTTGTCAAAACATTGAATATCTTTGTTTCAAAATTCATGTCACTTTAGGCTAGGTTTTGCATATTCCAACTTAGGTCCTAGGAAATATTCTCATCTCACTTCATTTTAGTCCTTTTCATTACAAGCGTCCTCATTTTTCACTTAGGTTCAAAATCATTTCCCTAAGCTTGCATTTCATTGTCATATCCAAGCTAGATTTCCATTTAGGTGACATTCGTGCATTATCCTTGTCATGCTAAAATTAGGTCTTGCCTAGGTTGCATTTTGCATATTCCAAGTCATTGGTCTTCGCATATCCTTATCATTGTATTGTCATCTTGTCTTGGCTTCATCTTGTCATATCATATCCTTAGATCATTTTCATGTCATATCCTAAGTCATTGTCATAATCATTGCCTTCTTGCATTTAGTCTCAAAAATTTGGTTTGTCAAACTTGAAAAATCAAAACTTTGGATGATACCCTACGTTGTTATTAAGGAATCTTGACCTTGTCTAAAATTTGTCCTTTCATTAATATCATTTTTGTCAAACCTAGCTTAGTATCCAAGCATATAGGTGAGACATTGTCAATTTGTCCTATTGTCATTTGGTCCTTTGTCCTTTAAGGTCTTGGCTTTATTTCAACTTCCCAAGGTTGAGTCTTTAGGTTTGCATCCCAAAAAAGTTTGTCCAAATCTTGAAAAACAACAAAAACATAGGTTGCATTCTTGCCATAGATTGAATTTTCATCTATTTAGGTTGCATTTAGTTGCATATCATACATCATTCTTTTAAAATCAAAAATCCCAAAAACATTGCATAGTGACATGTCTATTGAAACAAGGTTCCAAGCACCAATGATGCAACAAAGTTTGACGTATCAACCGACAATGCAATCGAATTTTAATCCAAGGCAATCACAATTATATCCAACCCAACAACAACGCAATATCGGTCAAACTTTTTATGATGAAACAAGTCTCCAAATACAAAAACTAGAGGAGAAACTAGCTCAAGAAAAGGAGATTTTGGAACAAAAAGTAAAAAACATTGAGAAGAATAGATCACAAACGTCCAAAATGTTTCAAAAATTTCCAGGTTGAAATCCAAATATTGAGCCAATTGATGTAAAAGCTCTTATCGAACGATCAAACATACCAGCTCTCTTCTCACAAATAGAGATGATGAAACAATTTCAAGAAAAGAGACAACAACATTATGTGCCTTCACAACAAGAACAAGAAGGTGTTTACTATCAATCACATTTTCAACCATCACAACCAATTGTTCAATAGTTCCAACATATCCAACAGACACAACCAATGGTCCAACACATACAATAGACACAACCAATTGTCCATCATACACAACCAACACAACCAATGGTCCAATTTCAACAATATGTCCAACCAACTATACAATATCAACAACTAGTTCAACCAATGGTGGAATATCAACAAGTTCAATCAACATATCAATGTCAACAACCACAATCACAAATTCAAAAACAAAACTTGCAACATGCACCAAGCCAAATTTTGAACATGTCAAACCAATTTGATCAACATCTAGTTTGAAATCAAAACATGACATCAGACCAGAACCAACTCCTTTCCAAACAAGTTCAAATTCCAAATACAACTATGTCAAAACCTCGAAAGAAAGGTGGCTTTATTGCAAGGATATTAAGAAAATTACCAAGTGAGTTCTTTGAGGAAGATCAAGATAATACACTTATGTCTAGCAATGCCTCATCCCCCCGCAAGCAAATTGATTCTCCAGTGGCATCTATCCCTACACCTTTAGAAGTTTCACAAGAACCTTCCATATTATCCTCATCAAACAATACACCCAAGGATGAAATTATCCAAGTGCTATCCATAATTGATTGCCAAGATAATCCAATTCATGATGCACATCCTTGTCATGTTTCAGAAATACAAGACCCAATGCCACCATGTACTTTATTCCCATTACCTATTTTAGAGGACCCCATTCGAAGTCCCTCTTCCTCATGTTCAAGCATTGATTCCTTGCCAAAATCCATCACAAATGTTCAAAGTGCATTTCCTTCATGCCAAAACATTGATTCCTTGTCAGAATCCCCCATGCATATCCAAAGTCCAACCTCATGTCAAGAGGATAATTTAGAGCATGAAGAAACGTGTCTTAAAAAAAATCAAGATCAAGATCTCGAAACCTTATCATCCCATCCAATTGTTGACTAGGACCCCATCTTCCTGAACACTCACGATGATTCCCCTATTCTTGTCCATCCTATCCAAAGTCCTATTGACACTCCATTCCCCGAGCAAGATCAAGATATCCCAGTCCATCCAATCCCAAACGATCCCCTTCCATTCCAAGAACACAACACCCTTTCAAATCCCATTGGCATTCCACTTCCTAAGAAAGATCAAGATATCCCTTCCATCCCTTCTGATGATCCCATTGAAAGTCAAGAGCAAAGCACCTTTAAAGAGGATTCCAATGATCTTCCTCCTTGTCAAGATCAAATTATTCCTTTAAATCCTCCACAAAATTTTTTTGTTCCTCCATCACCTTGTCTTAATGCTCCATATACACTCCAAGATCACATTTCTTTTGATGATCCCATTATTTCTCCCATTCCATCTCATGAAGAGCCTGTCATTGAACCATGTCCACTACACAATCATAGTCCCCCTCATGATTCTAACATGTCAGTGCAAGATGTTCATGAACCCTCGACATGCATAATGGGTTCTTCCACTTTGGTGCAATCCGATCCACTTCAAGATCTCATTATTTCTCTCATATCATATCCACCTCATAATGGACTTGCTTCTTCTTCTCAAAGAAAAGAGTATCCTACAAGTCAAGATATTCATAAAGGCAAAGGAGTAGATCTCCATAAGCAAGAATCCCTTCAAGTTAAAGAAAATATTAAGGTTCATGGCCTCAGTGAAATTCCTCAAGACGTTGGTATCCCTCCATCAAAATCAAAACATATCCCTTCCCCATCATACCTTCCATCCATCTTAGGTCCTTATATCCCTTCCTCCTCTATGCAAGGTCAGCAAAGTCACACATCCTTGAGTAAATTTCATCAATGCAAAAGAAATCCATTTCATTCCTATCCATCCATGCATTCCTTTCTCCCTCCAAGCAATTTGGATGACAAGTATAAAAGTCATAAGTCTAGAAATCCACATGTATTCAAGGATCAACATGTCCAGTATAATCAACATGTCAAAAGCAAGCAAAATATGATCTCTAAAGAAAAAGAAAAATTCAAAAGGCCATAAAGGCCCACTGAGAAAAATAAAGCAAAGTCAAAATATATATGGGTTCCTAAATCCCTTATGCAAGCAATGCACTCCAAGGAACCACAAAAGCATGAAAAATCAAAAATCATGTGGATTCCCAAGAGGCTTCTTGAAGCACAAAAAGAAAAATCAAAATTGGCATCTACAATTGCTATTCCTCCATCCAAACCTTCCAAGTCTATTCCTTCATCACCTTCTTCATCCATTTTGGGCCCTTATGTCCCAAAATCCATAGCTATTCCTCCATCCAAATCTCACAATCTGAGATCCATTTTTCCTCCATCAATCCACCACCCGTCAAGGTGTGTTCCAATGTTGATCTTGCCTTCATTTCTATCCACTCAAGCATAGTTCTTCCAATACCCTATTCATTATCCAATGCATATTTTTCATCCTTCGGTCCCTTTGATCCAATCCTTTACATAAATCCTTGCCTTAGTTTCATCTCTTTTTCCATGTCCTTATCCTACCAACATCTTTGAGCATACTTTTAAAGGTCATGGTCCATTTTTTTTCCAGGCTACTATCCAAACAAAAAGATGTTTGAGTCCTTCTTCCATCCCCTATCATGTGTCCATCTTCTATTGAAAAAGTCAAAATACAAAAAAAAAAAAAAAAAGGAAAGCAAAAATAATTCGTCCACTGGTGAAAACCTGGCAAATAGGTGCCTTGGACAAGTACCGTGATGAAAACCTGGCAAACAGGTGTCATGCGTAATCTATGAACTTCTTGCACACCACACTTGGGGGAAGGTTTCTTCCTTCATATCCTATTGCCCTTCATTATCCTATCATACCATGTCATTACCCTTCATATCCTATTGTCCCTCATGTCCAGTTTCCCTTTCCACCTTTGATCTTGACAAGGCTGAGGATCATCATGAGCACTAGGCATCTTGTTTGCAGCTTTTAGTCCATCATAGCTTTTGGTCTTTATCCATTTGCTTATTACAACCTTTCATCCATATTCCCTAGCTTATTGCAACTTTTTGCCACTATCCCTTAGCCAATCCTGACCTTCAGTCCATGGCCCTTATCCATTCTTGGTCTTGCTTATCCTATCCATATCTTATCACTATCCATACACTCTTTTTCATTCCTTGATCTTGATCTGACACAAGGATGCAAATTTAAACATGGTTTCAAAAACCTCTTGACATGTCCCTCATGCCATGTCACTGCTTTACATTGTTATATCCAGTCTCTTGTCCCATCACACCATAACCCTTGAAAATTGCATTTGTATTGTCTCCATGATAAAAGGCCTTTGTCTTCCCTCTATCCACCAACATTTCAGAAAGCCTATTTATTCACTTGTCATATTCCTTGCCTTGCTGGACACTGGGGGCAAAATCTCTAAAAAATCAAATAATGTCCTGAAAATAATTCCAAAAAAATCAAATAATGTCCTGAAAAAAATCCATAAAAATCAAATAATATCCTGAAAAAATCCCTAAAAATCATAAAATGTCCTAAAAAAATCTCTAAAAATCAAATAATGTCCTGAAAAAAATCCCTAAAACGTCAAATAAAGTCCTGAAAACAAACAAAAAATTTTCAAAACATCAAAATCCAAAAACAATTTCTTTGGCATTTTGCATTTTGTCAATAAATGGTCCCCTCTATGCATAGACAGATCATTGAGCATACATCCAATGACAATCAATCAAACATTGTGCTTCAATGAAATCATGCATTAACAGATGAACTGTTTGACCAAGCAAGCATTCAACCTGATTACAGTTGTCACATCAATCCAAATAGCATCAACATTACCATTGGTCCTTGTCAACATTATCATGGGTCTTATACAGGGTGTGGTATACTCGAAACCAGACTGTGTCCTGTCTTAGATGGGGTACCGCATTCCTTGGAACCAGACAACATGATCATTCTTGTTTTCCACTTTTGACAATGCCGATCAGACTGTTTATTTGACTTGGTTGAATTTGTGCGTCTTATCTTTTTACTGGTTTATCTTTGGCTTTGATCATGTTCCTATGTTTCTCGAGGATGTCACTAAGTGATTTAGAGTGATCGGGATGGTTCATGGTCCCTTTCCTTTTTTGTTGTGTTTTTTGTTTATGGAATGTTTGTCACAAACTGGGGCAACTATATCATTGGGTGTCTGTGATAAGTACGTTCACTCTATGAACGCCGCACATACCTCGACCCTTGATATATGCACCCTAGGATGCTTCACTCATTCCTTGTGTGCGATGTGTCTGTCTTTTGCAAAAGGGGTTGTGTTTTAGCTCTGGCCTTCAATGCCATGATGCTTTGCATCCGCTTTTCTACATTAAATAAAGGTTCTCACCTACTTCTGTGCATTTGTGAAAGCAAGTTTTTCCTTCATCTCTACTTGTCCTCTGTCTAATTTCTTCTTACTAACATTTCTTCTGTCAATTTGGGCAGTCAGTTCGATCTAGTTCTCCGGTCTCCAAAAAAACATATGCTGCACCCTGCATCCATTGGTTAGTACATTTGTATTATATCAAGCCCGTATCAAACATTTTATCCATTTCATATTATAAATGCATCAAAAACACATAAAAATATATTCATACATGTTCTACAATGGTACATAAAGAGTGCATAAGCCATCCATACATGGAACGTCAACATAAGCTATAACACATTGCATCCCATCATATAGCTGCATATCATATCATATATCAAAACAATATCGGAGTACAAAATTGGACTGTCTGTCCTAAGTATGGCCCGCAGGCTACGTACATAATGTCAAATGTCTGTCATAAGGAGCACGTGCCTCTGTCACTGGGTACTCCCTCTGTCCTCCTCATCCCTACCATGTCTCAAAGATGATGTCCCTCCTGTCTTGAGTCCTGGCTGTGGTGGTCTCCTAGGTCCACTCACCCCCATGCTGCTCACTGACCTCCGAGAGTGTGGCCTACTCTCTGTCCTTGACCATGACCGATATGCAGCTATTTTCTATTCTGGTGGAACTGCACTCTCATATAGTGTCCTCAACTGGCGAATCTCATCTTTGATCTCTACCAACATCTGTGCCATCTCACGTGCACTGGCATCCCTAATCAACCCAATATACTCGGTCACTCTCTGCTCTGCTTGCTGTGCCTGGTCTATTGCTATATCTCGAGCCACTGTCAGTCTGGCTATCTCTTCTCTAAACTGATTCTGCTCTATCCTCAAGATAGCATTCTGTCTCTCTAATATCGCAATGTGATCATGCTAAATCACTATGGTGGCCCTACACGTCTACATCTCCTCTATGCTCGCTATCTCCTACCCTATGGGTATATCCTGCAATGACTCATGATCGGCTAGATTTGGATCCTCCCTCTCGTCCTCCTCCTCTTCCTCCTCATCATCCTCATGATCCCTCTTGTCCTCCTCCTCATCATCCCCTCTCTCCTCATCATCCTCCTCATCCTCATCATCTTCCTCATCCTCATATCCATCCTCATCATCTCTCTCCTCCTCTCCAACGAGTGGGAAGTCCTCCTGTCTCCTAGGTACTTGAATATCAGGATCTATCAATGGCACTGGCTGTCATCATGAAAACCATCACTCATACTCCTCTGTCATCTCAGCATCCACAACATCTGATCTCCAATCCCACTATCTCTATTGTAGCTATGTGAAGTCCGCATATGCTATGTGTGGCTGAATCATCCTCCCCCACTGACTCATCTCTCTGTGAGATCAGGCAAAGTGTGCAGTCCCTCTGGGTACATCCTGCCTCTCTCCAAACTGTTGTCTGACTCTCTCTAGTAGATACATCTCAATCACTCTCTAGCAATTCATTGGTCGCCCAATCAGGTATCTCTCCTATCTGCAATATGGTAGCTCATCGCCATCATCTGACCATCCAGGGCAATCCTGATATGGCCTCCATGTGAACTCTCTCAATCTGTCTAGCTCATGTTGCCAATACAATATGTATCCGAACGGACCCTATCTCAATGTACCCCCATAGCAGTACACATATGGTCGATGTGGTACTACCTGTCTCTCTACAATCGGTCAACATATGGCTATGTGCTCAAATGCCCATACCTGTAACAATGTGACCCCACAACTCAAAGTCTGTACCCTTTGATATGCTATCTGATGTAGCTGAAAATATAGCATAGCAAGCACACATGGTCCCCATGCATACACAGTCCCCTATGTTGCCATCCGCTCTAGCACTCTTCCCCATCCAATCGGGAATCCATGTCCTCATCTATCACCTGGTAATAGGCATGCTATAACCACTGCTATCACTACATAACGCTAATCATACTCTGCTGCCATGGTCTCCCAGCGGATCTCCCTCTCTACGATATCAAGGTCATCTGTGTCACACTCGAATAATCTACACAAAGTGTCTCTCCCTATCATTGGTTCATACACTACCATCTCCCCATGGATCGGAATGTGGAGGATACGCCACACATCCTCTAGTGTCACAGTCGCCTCTCCAGTTGGTAGATGGAAAGAGGAAGTCTCTGAATGCCATCGCTCTGCCAATGCGGTAAGCAGTCCTATGTTTGCCCTAATCTCAGGCATAAATTTAATATAGTATAATCCAAGTCCTACTAATGTATCTCTGTCTGTGCTCTTGAGTCTATGTCGCAACATGAAGCAGTTGGGTCTGTTCTCCCGTGTAATCAATGGATACTGTCGACTCTGCATCACAATTGGGGCACACTTTGTCAGTTTTCTCCTAAGAGCTACATTTTCTTGTTTCATACTCCAATTAGGGTTTTTCTTATCTATTTTGACCTATCCTACCCTTATCCCTCTTTTCGGGATCATTCGCACACTGTTTTCGGTCAAATTAGTGTTTTCAGTGCACAATTGCACTTGTGTACCCTGTCCTGCGCTTGTGCAGCATCAAGCTGCGCCTGTGTACCCTACACAAGCGTAGAACATCCTTACATAGGTGTAGAATGTGCCCACATAGGTGCAGATGTCCATTTTTCCCTTCCCTGTGGGCCCCGCAATGTCCCGTAATCTAGCCAAATTCATGAAATTGACAATATGGGTTTTTGAGCTACATACCGCTGCTCCCGCATCGTCCGGTCATCTGTAGGCATGTACACGTTCCCCAAGGTGATCTACCATTGGAATGTTTTCCATCTCTATGCAAGGGTCTTTTTCCTGAGTAACAATTCCTCCCCTTTGGCTAGTGCAAATGAGCTCTTTTCCTTCTCCTTGTCTCATTTATAGCTCTTTGTCAGTGCCTAGATGGATGTGCATGCTCTCCATCTTATGTTGGTCATGATCTTTTGTGCCTTCTATTGCTTGTAATTTGTGCATCCGACCTTCAATTCTTGATCTGCTCGAACCTATCATTTTCTATTATTCTTATCAATTAATTGGCCTCTTTTCTAGATGTTTCCGGCCAATTCCTCAAGGGGGCATGCATATGTCATTGTTATTGTCTGGGGCATTTTCATTATTGTTCTTTGAAACAACACTTAGAATCGCATTGTCTCAAAGAGGGGCAAAATGTAGACGTCTAAAAATGGTCAACGCTTGCAGAGTCATACTTTAACATTTGTGCATTGCCTTATTTTAGGGTTTTTGCGTCGCATTAACATTTCTTCTATGTTGCGCACTTGGTCTTTATCATTTGTGAGTGTCGAGTCCTTCTTCTGAATTCCTCATTTTTCTCACTTTCGAATTAGGTCTTGTCGATAACAATCTTCAGTCATGATTTTGGTCGATCTTATCCTGTCGCATCAACGTGTGTGCACATGTATCATTATTTTGGACATCATCAATCCTAATCGATGATAGAATTAGGGTTTTGTCCTCTTGTCAATCTTGTCATTTTGCGATCGATTTGTCATCGATCCTTGTCCTTGTCAATCTCGTCATTTTTCGATCAATTTGTCATTGATCCTTGTTCTCGTCAATCTTGTCATTTTGTGATCGATTCATCATCGATCTTTGTCCTTTTCAATCATGTCAATTTGGATCAATTAGTCATTGTTCCTCGTCAATTGGTGCCTATCAATTTGATCTCCTTGTCAATCTTGGTCAATTTGTCATTGATTTTTGTCACCCAATCTCAATCATTTATCAATATTGGTCCTTTGTCAATCAGAATCATGATCGAACCTACATCAATTATCTTTTGTCAAGACCTAATTGTCGTCCTTGCATTTCTAATTCACCTTCTAGGGTTTTATGATTTATTCATTTAATCTTGTTTGTCATTTTTTCCCTCTAGGTTAAATTATTTATTTATTTATCCTAAGTCTTCTTGTCACGATTAAATATTTATTTAATTGGCTAATTAATTCCCCCTCTTTTTGTGAATTAATTAATGAATGAAAAATTATTAATTAATTCACCTCATTTCCTAATTTGCTAAATTCAATTTCCACCTAATCAATTCATCTCTAGTCTCCCCCTATTTTTGTGCTTCGGTGGAAGCATGAATTTCTCATGCGTCATACCATTGGCATAGCAAGATGTCATAGGCTTTTAGTCCTCTAACCTTTGCATTGGCAATATGTCATAATTCATGACATAGAAGGTGTCATAACCTTCCTCCTTCAACTCAATTTTGCCATTTTTGAAATCAATTGCCTCTAATATCAATTTCATGCTAATCATGTCCTCTCTCCAATTTGTCTATAAATTGGATGATTTTATTCAATGAAAAGGGGGAGATCAATCACATTATCAATCAATCAATCACATTTTCGAGTAACCTTATGCTACAAATTTCATCAACAACTTGCTTTCCACTTGCAAATGCACTTTGTAGGAGAGAACAACATCAAATTTGAAGGTGAAAGAAGAACAATGGAGCCACATGAAGGAGATGTTTGCATTGGTTTGCTTTGATTTCATGCAATTTGAATATCTTGTCTTTATGTCTTCATTGATTGGGTTAGGATTGCTTTCATTGCTTTAGGTTTTTGTGATTGTCCTAATTGTTATTTGCTTTGATGATTTCCCAATTTCCTGATCTACAGAAACAATTTAATAAAGACAAAGACAAGTTGATCCATTAGAGGGATGATATCAGTCTAGCAATAGGTGAAGGCCATAAATTGTTGAGCAAAATCTACCAGCCAGATATATTCTATGATGATGCTTTGAAGAAAAAGAGTCAACTCCAATTAGTGTTAAAGCAAAATATCGACAACTTCAAATTACCATATGATTCCTTCACAATGTATGGGTAGACGGTTCTCACTCACCAGCATCAAATTGCAAAGATTAAATCAAAGATTTGAAAGTGGACACAAGATCTGCATGAGCTCTAGTTGCTTCTATTACCAAAATTGCAGGTTCTTCAGAAGTGCTTTCTGAACTTGGAGGCTATTATTGTCACATAGGAATTGAGCACCATCGATGCCATGAAGGAGTTAGCTTTCCAGATGAAGACTCAGAGTGAAATTGCTGCCTCACTCCTAGATACCTGGTCCACAAACATGAAGGATTTCTTGAAAAAATTTAAATCTATTTTTGAAAAGTTTTACTCTTTATTGTCATGAACATATACTCTATTTTTATGTTATGCAATATAACTTTGGTAAATTTCTGTGAAAGAGAGAGTGTTTGCATTACTTTGTCATTATTGGCAAAGGGGGAGTAGTATTGAAAATTTCATGCAAATGGAATATGCACATGCTTGTAATTTTGGCAAAGGGAGTAGTGTATATGCTTAGGGGGAGTAAATTTTGATTATAGCATCATTTTTGTTTTGTAAGCATTTAGATGTCAAATTTTCCTAAGTGTTGCCATCAATGCCAAAGGGGGAGATTGTTGGTATTTTGATGATGTTTAGTTGTGATTGTCATTGATTGATAGACACTTATTTTACGTATGAGTTATTCTCCACCGGTAATATGTGTTGTATTGTTCACACCGGTATTATATGCCATTGAATGAATAGTCTTTGTTTGTAGAAGACTATCGGTGTTTTGCAGAAAATGCTTACCAGTTAAAGCATGACCGAAGACCTCAAGCGGTATGAAGACCTCAAGCGGAAAGAGGACCCCTAGCGACAATCAATATTTTTGATTGGAACACTATGTTCTAGCTTACCAGTCTTTATTTATCGGTATATTGTGCTTAACTAGTAAAATTTTAGAGTGTGATGAGTTATCATCCATCGACACTTTGGTGGTGCTTTTGTGTCATTTTACCAAATGTGTCTAGATGCTTTGAACCTAGGAAATTGTAATCCAATCTCATTGGACCAACATGAAATCAACTTCCTATTTAAGGACACTATGTCTAGGGTTTTATAGAAATGAATGTATGTATGTTGAAGGACTGAAGTTGATATAGAAGCATCGTGCGATAGAGATTGATGAATACTAAGAGCAGGGGCATGGATTAGTATACAAAACAATACTAAACTCAAACACTTAAATAGTTTAGCAGTAAACCTGTATAACAGTTTTGCTAACAAACCGGTTAGCACAAATGCAAACCAAACAACAAATAAGCCATTCACCCATAGAAGAACAATCACCATAACACAAGAAATTTTGATGTGGAAACCCAAATGGGAAAAACCACGGTGAGATAAAAATCACAAGTAACTATTTGCAGAATAGTAACCAGACCGGTTAAGGTCATACAATGTTCTTTACCAGAACAGATCTTGTTAGAATCTCTATCTCTATTAGGAGATAAGTTAGATTAAAGGATACCTTGTGAGAGGATTTTAGATCCACAGTTGTGAACCACCTTGTTAGAGGATTTACACAGGCTTTGCCAAGCCTACCCGATTAAGGGTTTCAACCTTGTCGAAGATATGAGTAATCAACAAGTGAGTGATCTAAATGTTGGCATATGCACACTCCAATGAGACATTGTATGTGATTGAAGGTTTTGTCATTGATGGCAACCTTGCAATCTTATGACACCGACAAAGGTATTATACCAGCATCAGCAAATCACACTCTACACTAGCACTTAGGCCACCGACACTGGCATAGAAGAAAGGAAGTATACCGGCATAGAGGCCGACAAGATTTTGTTATATTATATTTTGTTTATTATTGTAAAAATGTGTAAGCTGACTTGGAAAATTGTAAAATGACTCTAATATATAAAATAGATTATTATAGACATTTGATATAGGAGAGGTAAGCAAAAAAAGGAAAATATTAGGCAGACCTATTGTGCGAAGTATAGGTTAAAGGGTATATGTAAAGAACAGAGCAGGAACCGGTACTGAATCTGGCATTGAAGATGCTATTGTAAAGCAGTACAAGATATTGGATTTGTATAATCCTTATTGTAAGTCAGTGAGACTTCCCATTGAGTAGTGAGCTCTAGGCAGTTGGCCTTCCTGCATGTGCAGGCCCCTATTGTAAGTAATATTCTCTTATTGGCCAGTGAGTGAATATTGTGGGTCACAAATCCCACTGAGGTTTTTCCCACACTGGGTTTCCTCGTTAAAATCTTGTGTTATGGTGTGCTTTTCATGTGGATGTTCTTGATTCTATTTATTGCATTATTTCTTGCATACCGGTACACTGTCATATTATGTTCTGCATGTTTTAAGATAAGAAATTCCATTCACCGGTCAGATACTGATTCACCCCCCCTCTCAGTATCTATGGGATCCCTAACAATTGGTATCAGAGCCTGGTCCTCTATTTTCAGAAGCTTAATAGCTTGAGGAAGATCTTGACACTGGTAAAGATGGAAAATCTAATGAAGCAACTTGAAGGAGCTCTTATAGACTATGATGCAGAAAAATTGAAAAATATCAAACTAGAAGATGATTTAAGGGTAGCTCAGGACATGATTTAGGCACTTCAAGAAATTTTTACTGTTGCAAGAAATAACAGAAGAGAACTTTGTGAAAAATTGCAAAATGAGAATGATGAAAAGGAATCACCTAATGATATGATAAGCAAGTTGAAACAAGAGATCATGACAATAAAGAATGAAATGTAGGATATGACTATGAGATTTTGCAAAGAGATTGAGGATAGGAAGAAAAATGAAGAAGAATTGACCAGAAGACTAAGTGATGCAGCAAATGAGAACACAAGACTTAGCTATGAAAATGACATGTTGAAGATAGATCCAATGCATACTTAGAATGACTCAAATGAACTGATGAGACAAAAAGAAGTCTTAGAAAGAGAACTAGAAACTGCAAATCAACATAAAGAAAAATTCAAGAAAAACTCAGAGGAACTTGGCACCTTGTTGAAGAATCAAAAACCTAAAGGTGACACTTCTGGAATTGGCTTTGAAGTTGGTGAAAGCTCCAGTACTACAAATACTCAAGATCACAACAAACCGGTAAGACAACCTAATGCTTACAAATTCAATGGAAAATGCTTTAACTATAATAAGTATGGTCATAGAGCAAATAAATGTAGATCTATAAATTATCAAAATATCAACACACGCACCAGTCAATGTTTTAAATGCAACAAAGTAGGTCACAATTTTGAAAACTGCAGAATGAATGTGAGATGTTATGTTTGTGGAAGATTTGGACATTTATCTAATCAATGCAGAACACAAACCGACATAGGTTATGGGAAAGCTATTCAGAAAAATAATATAACTTGTTATGCATGTAACAAGATTGGGCATATTGCTAAATTCTATAGAAGTAAAGGAACACTGGTAGACAACAAAAGTTCTAGCTTGAAAGGTAAAGAAAAAGTTGAAGAGGTTAAACAAGAATTCTCAAAACAATAGATTAGAAAAGCTGATCTAAATATTGGGAATACTCCTCCACTAGTAGAACCAACCATGCTTCACCAGCAGAACAGAGTGATGCTTCACCGGAAGGACAGAGTAGTGGTCCATCGACAGAAAGTTCTTCATCTAATTAAAGAAAATTTCCTTGAGGGTTTGGCAATCTATTGATACATGTGCTATTATTCCCTCGGTTAGAGATAAGAAGTTGGAAATTATTTATTACCGGCAAACAATGTTAAGTGAATACTTAACCGACATGCAATTAATGTGGTAGATGGCGAATAGACACTATTAAATTAAGGTTTTGGCTCCATTTCATTTCACCAAGATTTCAAATTTACGAAGAGCGCGAAGACTTCGAGCTAAGGCATTTCAAGCAAGAAGCAAGAACACTCCAAAAAATCATCCATCCTAAGGTAGTAAAAGGTATTTAATCATGGCATCCACCTCTGCAATTGAATATATAGCAAACCCTACTATTGTTGAAGTGATAAAAAGACCTAGGCCTGTATTTCAATTAGTTCCCGAGGTAGCAAAGAAAGATGATACCTTAGGTGAATTTTCTCAAATTCCTAAGGGAGTTGTTTATGCTAAAGACCCCAGAATGTACATCCACTGTAACATCGAAGAGTTTGGAGATGAAGAAATTAAAACCATGTTTAAAACTATGATATGTGATAAAACCGGCAATGTAAAAGATAAACACAAGATCATTAAGACCCTAGGATTTAAAGAGATCCTTAGCATTCCTGAATTTCCCAAGGATGTGATTAGGATAGTCTTAAGCAGGGTACATGGTGAGTTTTTCTAGTTGGATGCAGTCCACAAGATCACCAAGAAAGCTGTGAAAGCTGTCACAGGGTTACCGACCATAGGTAAAAGACCAGATAAAACCAAGAAGGTTTCCAATGACCTAGTTATAAACCTAACTAGTGTAACATTCGACAAGAGATCTGATGCAGAGGGTCAGGGGTTTTAGGTGATTTCAAGAAAATATGCTTTTAAATGCTTCACACTCCTTGCAGTTACCTAGTGTTTCCAAGGCACCTTAATGGTTTTAAAAGGGCAAATCTCAGTCCACTCTCCACAATGACTCCTAAGGTTGTTAAACACCTATTAAAACCCAATACAACAAGATTCAACTAGTTTCAAAGGTTCAAGTCTTCACCATGCTCTTAAACCCCACTATGTTTGCTACTAGCCCTAGAGCCTCAATTAGCCCACTTGAGGCTGAATTAATTCCGTTTCTCCATTTTTTCCCAAATAACTTCCAAAAAAAAATAGCTTTTTGGATACCCTTTTTGTCTTGCTACAACATATATCAAAATTAGGTATGGTTGTTTTGGACCATGCCTTTGCTGTCCTAAGATTGAGACTATTTTTGATGCAAAAACCCACACTTTTACAAAGCAAGTATATAAAATACTTATCCCCCAACCTTTAAACTCTCAACAGTAGTTTTTTATGACTCCAAACAAAGGAAAATCCAATTTTTTAGGTTCTATGATCTTGTTTAATGTGCAAACCCCAAAGCCCTCACCAATAGGCTCCCAAAACCAAGGGATTCTTGATTAATCACTCTCCCAACACTGCTGCAACTTAATCAAGGTTCATACACCTTCTCCTAGACCATATTAGACATATCCAATAATTAAACTACCCCTTTGTTAAGGTAGATCTTCTGCTTCTATAGGCTTGCTATGCTTCCTACTCACTTCTCCTTTATCCAACTCACAGTGATCACCTGTCAAAGCACACTTTTTGCAAGTTATTTGGTTAGTATCATATTATAAATGTTAGATAGAGCCTCCTCTATGAGAAACAGGACCTTACATCCATAGAAGGGCTCCAAATTGCATTTTGGGCCTTCAATGCCAATGATACAACTCAGAAAATTTTAGGACAATCAGCACAAATGACAAAATCATTCCAAATCACTTATTAAAATTTTTAATGACTGCCCAAGGCTTATACCATGAAAGATCAATCACTTTCAAGCAACAAAACACAAGAAATTGCAAGAAAATGAAGTTTTTATTCACTTTTTCTGTTAAATCCGTACAACATCCGTACTGTAGCATCCAACCACACCAAAATGGAATTCCAAGGTTTTATAATACCTTCCCCTAACTTCCCAAACCGAAATCCATCAGTTATTCATGATTAAAATGCTTAACAAACAAGTTTTTAGCTTTTCCCCCCAAAATGACACTAGCCACTATTTTCAAATTTTTGAATTTAAAACTCTTATGAAATGGACTTCTACCCCAACCTAATGACTTCTAAAGGATCAAAATGATTTATCAAATAGTTCTAAACACCTTTGAGACCCTTACCAATTCTATACCCATGAAATCCTATATTTGGTCCTATGGCCTTATTAGATCCATTAGGACAATTAATCATTACATTAGGATCATTACAATAAAATGCCATAATTGGCTTCAAGAAATCATAGTTGAGGCTATTAGACCCATACACCTCATTTTCATGCTTCCATGGTGTCCTCCAAGTTGTCTTCATGCCTAGTGCCCCTGCACAATACTCCCCACCAAACAAAGAACTCTTGTCCCAAGAGTGACCAGTCTTGTGCCAACCACCTAATGATGATGTCTTCTGATTTTCAATAGGGAAAAGGTACTGTCCAAAGCTAATCTTCCTCTTGCTACAACCTGCATTCACTTTACCAAAAACATTAGTATCAAAAAGCTGATTTTGAGTCCCTTGTCTAGGACCTTGTGTCTTCACCTCTTCTCGCCTCCTCTTATCATTGTTCTGATATGATATCATCTGCAAACTCAGAGATTTAACCACATCTCTCTTCTCAATCACCGGGTAATCAATACCCCCAACTCTTATGCTATTGAAACTACAACCATGCTGCTCCTTAAGACTGCTATTTTGCTACAACTTTGTTTTGTTCTTCCAACCGGTATCATTGTCCTCTTTACCCTACTCACACAACCTGATTTTGTCTCCAAAAAAAATTACATTATGCTCATACTTCTCCCTACAAGGAAAAGGTGTTAAACAATATCTCTTACTACCCTTATGCACCAAGTATGTATTTGTATATCCATCATGGATTGTCCTCCTCAAGTATTGCCATGGTCTACCCAAAATTATATGTCCACAAGTCATAGGTATAACATCACACAAAACCTGATCATGATATGGACCAATTGAGATATCAACATAAGCCCTCTGACTAATCATTACATGCTGCTCTTGACTAACCCAAGTGGCATTATAAGGATTAGGATGATCAAATGTTTGCAATCCCAACTTAGAAACCATATCAAATGAAACAAGTTTATCATGTGAGCCAGAATCAATAATCAACTTACATATCTTACCCTTACTCAAGCATTGTGTCCTAAAGATGGATACCTGATTTGATGTTTGCTGCTGCAATTTACCTCTTCTGATCATAAGAAAATCTCCCTCTGTTATAGGATAGGCTTTCAATGGTTCTTTGTCTTCTTTCTTGTCTTCTTCTTCACATGTCAAATGAACTCTTCTATCTTTGCCTCTATCAGCTTCATCCCATTTAGGACATTTGAAAGATGGATGTCCAACTTCATTACAATGGTAACACCTACCTGTGAATACATGTGATCCTCTTCCACTACCAAATCTACCTCCTCCTCTATAACTATAACCACCTCTTTGTTCTGATGTAGACTCTTTGTCCTTATTGTCTTGTCCTTGTGATTCATTTGCAGACCTTCCTCCTCTTCCTCTCATGGATTCTCTACCTCTTGTGCCTCCTTGCCTCTCTTGTTTTCTTTTCAACTTCTCCTCAGCCCTTATTGCAAGTTGAAAACAATCTCCCAATGTTTGTGGAACATTCAACCCAATCTCATCTTGCAAATTATATCTCAGCCCATTCAAATACCTTGCTACCTTTTCATCTTCATCCTCTACTCCTCCTCTAATGCTCAGTTTATGAAATTGCTCTGTGTATGTCATCACATCCATGTCTCTTTGTCTCAAGTTTTGTCTCATCCTCTTTGTTTGTATAGCAAAATCAGATGGTAGAAATTGTGCCTTCATCATTGCTTTCATCCTTTCCCAACTTCTAATCTTATTCAACCCTCTTGTTGTCCTCTCATCCTGCACACCACTCCACCATGTTAAAGCAGTACCCCTCAACTTTGCCTTTGCAAATTTCACCTTCTTGTCATCATCCGTGTCTTCCAACTCAAAGTAGTTTTCTAAGGCCTCTATCCACCCTAGAACTTCCTCACTATCCATTCTTCCCTGGTAAATAAGTAAATCAACATGTCCTTTCATTACTCCACCTTGTACTGCCTTTAGTAGTCTTACCAAGCTCTTCTCTTCAGGGTCTACTATCTCTTCCCTATGCTCTTCATGCCCACTTCCTTCATTATGTGAGTCAAGATGCTCATTGTTTTCATCCACCCTAGGTTGTTCTCTTTCCTTCTCTAAGGCTTCTATCCTTGTAGATAGTTGCACTCTCTGCCTTCTCTCTCTTTCTCTTGCTCCTTCAAGTTCTCTCTTTTCCCTCTTCTCTCTTTCAAGGGCTTCCTTCAACTCTTCAATTTCCCTAGCCATTTGATTCTTCGGTGCCATCTTGTCAAAACCTTCCCAAAGAGATCTACTCACTGCTCTGATACCAATCTGATGCAGAGGGTCAAGGGTTTTAGGTGATTTCAAGAAAATATGCTTTTAATGCTTCACACTCCTTGCAGTTACCTAGTGTTTCCAAGGCACCTTAATGGTTTTAAAAGGGCAAATCTTAGTCCACTCTCCACAATGACTCCTAAGGTTGTTAAACAACTATTCCAACCCAATACAATAAGATTCAACTAGTTTCAAAGGTTCAAGTCTTCACCATGCTCTTAAACCCCACTATGTCTGCTACTAGCCCTAGAGCCTCAATTAGCCCACTTGAGGCTGAATTAATTCCGTTTCTCCAATTTTTCCCAAATAACTTCCAAAAAAAAATATCTTTTTGGATACCCTTTTTGTCTTGCTACAACATATATCAAAATTAGGTATGGTTGTTTTGGACCATGCCTTTGCTGTCCTAAGATTGAGACTATTTTTGATGCAAAAACCCACACTTTTACAAAGCAAGTATATAAAATACTTATCCCCCAACCTTTAAACTCTCAACAATAGTTTTTTATGACTCCAAACAAAGGAAAATCCAATTTTTTAGGTTCTATGATCTTGTTTAATGTGCAAACCCCAAAGCCCTCACCAATAGGCTCCCAAAACCAAGGGATTCTTGATTAATCACTCTCCCAGCACTGCTGCAA
The DNA here is from genome assembly GCF_030272615.1 of Cryptomeria japonica. Classification (NCBI taxonomy): domain Eukaryota; kingdom Viridiplantae; phylum Streptophyta; class Pinopsida; order Cupressales; family Cupressaceae; genus Cryptomeria; species Cryptomeria japonica. Next base: position 546,521,579 of record NC_081405.1, read on the forward strand.
CTTAATCAAGGTTCATACACCTTCTCCTAGACCATATTAGACATATCCAATCATTAAACTACCCCTTTGTTAAGGTAGATCTTCTGCTGCTATAGGCTTGCTATGCTTCCTACTCACTTCTCCTTTATCCAACTCACGGTGATCACCTGTCAAACCACACTTTCTGCAAGTTATATGGTTAGGATCATATTATACATGTTAGATAGAGCCTCCTCTATGAGAAACAGGACCTTACATCCATAGAAGGGCTCCAAATTGCATTTTGGGCCTTCAATGCCAATGATACAACTCAGAAAATTTTAGGACAGTCAGCACAAATGACAAAATCTAAGAAAAACCTACTACAAAATCATTCCAAATCACTTATTAAAATTTTTAATGACTGCCCAAGGCTTATACCATGAAAGATCAATCACTTTCAAGCAACAAAACACAAGAAATTGCAAGAAAATGAAGTTTTTATTCACTTTTTCTGTTAAATCCGTACAACATCCGTACTGTAGCATCCAACCACACCAAAATGGAATTCCAAGGTTTTATAATACCTTCCCCTAACTTCCCAAACCGAAATCCATCAGTTATTCATGATTAAAATGCTTAACAAACAAGTTTTTAGCTTTTCCCCCCAAAATGACACTAGCCACTATTTTCAAATTTTTGAATTTAAAACTCTTATGAAATGGACTTCTACCCCAACCTAATGACTTCTAAAGGATCAAAATGATTTATCAAATAGTTCTAAACACCTTTGAGACCCTTACCAATTCTATACCCATGAAATCCTATATTTGGTCCTATGGCCTTATTAGATCCATTAGGACAATTAATCATTACATTAGGATCATTACAATAAAATGCCATAATTGGCTTCAAGACATCATAGTTGAGGCTATTAGACCCATACACCTCATTTTCATGCTTCCATGGTGTCCTCCAAGTTGTCTTCATGCCTAGTGCCCCTGCACCAAGATCCCTAAGAGTTAATGATGTAACAGATATCAATGTGAGATTCATCAGCATGATATTAGGATATAAAGCTACTCCTGCAAATAGACTCAATTTAGTTTCAAGCTTATTCATTAAGAGTGCTTATGATATGATCACAGATAATGCAAAAATTGATGTATGTGAGTGGTTAAAAGATGAATTAATTGACAATCTTGGAAAGATCAAGAAGGACAAGAAAGGAACTTTCAAGTTTGGAAATCTGTTAGGATGTTTGATGCTACACATAACAAAATAGGTTCCCGGTATAGGTTATAAAGAACTTGGATATGATATACCGGTAGGCAAACAATTAATAGAACTATTCAATAACATGGGTGAGAACAAGGAAAATAATATTCATGACTTTTTTCAAGCATTAAAGGCCAAAATGAAGAAAAGAATAAGGTTATCACAGAAGATTGTAGACAAATACAAAGATGAAATATGCTTTGTCATCAAGAAAGATGAAATCTGGATGGAAGCAGTCATCCCAAGGATAGTTTGGGTAACCGAGATGGGCTATGAAACAGATGATCAATAGTTGAAACATATGCTAAAGCACTTCTGGAAGCCCCTAGAGAACCTAAGGAAGAAGTATTTGGTAGTGAAAAAACCATTGAAAGCCAAATACAATCAAAGAAAAGAGTGAAAAAGGTTGAGGCAGTTGTAAGGAAAGGTTCTCGACAAGCAAAAGCCATCAAAGAAGATGTACTAAAGAAAACCGGTATAACAGAGGATGAGTTAGCAGCTCCACAACCTGAAACTCACCTATCATCAGTAGGTACTTCTTTAGGGAGTGACATGCTTGCAACTTTCAAAAGAGTTGTAAGAAAAAGAGATCCCTCACCAGCAACCACACCCTCACCCAGGAGGACAAGGCAAAAGCAACAAGCATTGAGATCTCCGGTAAGAAAGGCCACACCAAAGAAGAAACTAACACCCAAGAAGAAGAAGAGGACAAACAAAGACTTGTCCCCTCTTGATATACTACTGAATGAAATCATAGAGGAAGGTAAATTGAAAAACATAGAGAAAATATATGACACCTTAACAGCTGATGAAAAAGAGCAAGTTGAAAATAGTGTTATATTACATATGGATATGTACAAGAAGTTTTTGATGGAAGTAGTAAATAAAATTCCTGATGAAATATTTAAAAGACTAGAAGCAAGAAGACAAGCAGTGATAGAACTGGATAAGAAAATAAAGATTGAAAAGCTACTTGTTGTATATCCGGTAAACTCTCCCTAAGAAATTGATGACCTAATTGCTCAAGTAAATCGGACAGTATTTTCTAATGCACACCAGCACGTTGCTTTAATGGTAGGAAGAGTTAATGAGGTAACAGAGGAGACAGAAAATGGATGGGATATATTCCTAGTTGAGAAAGAAAAAAAAGAAGAGTACAGGAATCCCAAACCCATAAAAGTTTATCAGAAAGATAGAGACAAGGGGAAAGGAAAATTTGGTGGACCACCTAGTATCAAGGTTAGAGACAACTTACCCCCAGCTCCTTTAATTACTCCACTGGTAAAAACAACAACTACTGAAGATCAACCGCCAGCTGAGAGTATGGATGTAGAGGATGATAATCCTAATCCTGAAGTCTTATATACTGTGGATGTTGATACTCAAAAGATCAACATAGTGGTAGACAAATATACAATAGATAAGACTGATATGGCTAGTGAGCCTCCGGTAGCTGAGGAAACTGATAACTCACAGGAGAAACCGATAGAAGATAAAGAACAAAAGGTAGAGACTCAAACACAGACTGAGGCAATGCAACAAATAGAGGAACAAACAGAGCAAAAGGCTCTAGAACAGGAACAACAACAGCAACAGGAACAATTACATAAGGAAACAGTACCATCGGCAACTAGTGAAGTAGGAAAACCATTGCTTAAAGAAATGTAGACACAAACAGACCTACCAGAGGTCAATACAAGCTTAGTTACTTCCACCAGTACTCAGATTGTTGATTCATCATCAAGCTTCAAATCAAATAATGTGACTAAAGTACTACTAGATTCTATCAAGAAAATAACCGACTGTAGCTCACAAGCTTACAAAGCAATTGATGATACCATACCAATTTTGAAGGTAATTGCTCCCAACTGTAATATAGACAACAAAGATTCTTTAGGACAACTGGATACACTGTGAAAATATATCTCAAAAAACATTGAGAAAATAAAAGAAGAGTCAGTGAAGGATAAAGTAGAAGTTGCAAAACAGAAATTCTTTGATGAGCAAATAAAGAAGTGTAACAGAGATTTTGACACACTTCTACCAGAATTATGTAATTTATTGAAAGAGTACAAAAATTTGTACAAAGACACCTGTAAAACAAACTTTTTGACTGTAGATATAAACAAGAAAATGAGCAAGGTACAGGATGAGATCAATAAACTTGCAGATAGTTTTGTCAACTCACCTGATACACTATCAGTTTTTGAGGAGAAGATAACAAATTTTGAGGAAGAACTACTCAAATTGGAAAAAGAGAAAGAAAGAATAGTGAATAAGGCAAAACATTTGAGATCAAAACTAAGTCCAAGATTGGACTATCTAGCATCTCTACGGAAGGAAGTATCTGAGGCATTAATACAGGGAATGAAAACACTGGCAGAGCATTTGCAGCATCTCACCGGTACAGTGAAGAGAACAAAGACAACAATAAAGGATAGCAAAAAGTTTATGGACAGTATAAACTTAATTTTGGGAGATCTTTTTCAAATTATAACTACCCAGTTACAAAGTTGAAACTACAAACTCTACTGACATCTTGACAACCTTTGTCATTGATGCCAAAGGGGGAGTAGTAGGATGAGAAAATTCAAATCACAGGACAGGAATCATATGCTCAGGGGGAGCTCACACATTTTTGGTAACATTTTTGGACTTCACATTTTTGGATCATTTTTGAAATTTCTCATGAGTGTTGCCATCAATGCCAAAGGGTGAGATTGTTGGCATATGCACACTCCAATGAGACATTGCATGTGATCGAAGGTTTTGTCATTGATGGCAACCTTGCAATCTTATGACACTGGCAAAGGCATTATTTCGGCATCAGTAGATCACACTCTACATCAGCACTTAGGACACCAGCACCAGCATAGAAGAAAGGAAGTATACCGGCACAGAGGCCGACAGGATTTTGTTATATTATATTTTGTTTATTATTGTAAAAATGTGTAAGCCGACTTGGGAAATTTTAAAATGACTCTTATATATATAAGAGATCATTGTAGACATTTGATATAGGAGAGGTAAGCAAAAAAAGGAAAATATTAGGCAGACCTATTGTGCGAAGTATAGGTTAAAGGGTATATGTAAAGAACAGAGCAGGAACCGGTACTGAATCCGGCATTGAAGATGCTATTGTAAAGTAGTACAAGATATTGGATTTGTATAATCCTTATTGTAAGTCAGTGAGACTTCCCATTGAGAAGTGAGCTCTAGGCAATTGGCCTTCCTGCATGTGCAGGCCCCTATTGTAAGTAATATTCTCTTATTGGCCAGTGAGTGAATATTATGGGTCACAAATCCCACTGAGGTTTTTCCCACACCGGGTTTCCTCGTTAAAATCTTGTGTTATGGTGTGCTTTTCATGTGGATGTTCTTGATTCTGTTTATTGCATTATTTCTTGCATACCGGTACACTGTCATATTATGTTCTGCATGTTTGAAGATAAGAAATTCCATTCACCGGTCAAATACTAATTCACCCCCCCCTCTCAGTATCTGTGGGATCCCTAACACTAAATACTAGCACAGTATGCTTGGTTAGATCCTTGATAGCTCATTGCTAATGCATTTCAGCATTACTTCAGTCTTCAGAAACTCCACACTCTATTACAACATACAAAATTGATCTTCTCTCCTAAGATCACACATGCAAAAACTCATCAACCACCAAAAAACCCTAACAACCTCTAAAACCCTAGACATGATGTCCTTAAAAAGGAATCTGATTTCATGTCGGTCCAATAGGATTACATTGCAAGTTCCTAGGTTCATTGCATCTAGACACATTTGGTAACATGACACAAAATCAATGTCAAAGTGTTGGTGGATGGTAACTCATCACAAAAATTACCAGTTGGTAACTCATCACAGAGTATTACCAGTTTATACAACTTTACCGGTTGACAGAAATGAAGACTAGGAAAATGATAACTATCGCTTTTAGCTCCTTTGCTCCACTCCGCTTGAGATCCTCGAACCGCTTGAGCTCTTTCATGCCACTTGGGTCTTCATATCGCTTGAGATCGGTAACCACTTTCTGCATAACACCTATAGTCTAAAGACTACAACATAATACCGGTTTGGAACAAATACTGATTGAGCATAACTCATACATTCAAAGAGTGATCTCATAGCAAGTGTGTGTCCATCAATGTCAATCACAACATAAATATCAAAAATGCCAATAGAGATAAAACATGCAAAGGATAGAAGACTAAAGTAATGCTACAATGCATTAACAAATAGTTGTCAAGGATTTAATCAAGCATTATGTGCTATTATCTAGATCATTCACTTGTTGATTACTAATCTATTCGACAAGTTTGAAACCCTTAACCGGGTAGGACCAGTCAAGCCTTTTGTAAATCCTCTAACAAGGTGGTTCATAGTTGTGAATCTAAAATCCTTTAAAAGGGTAGTCTTTAACAGGACTTATCTCCTAACAGAGATCTGGATTCCTAATAGGATCTATTCTGGTGAAGAACATTATAAGGCCTTAACCGGTCTGGTTACTATTCTGCAGATAGATGACTTGTGAGTTTTACTTACCGTGATTTTTCCCATTTGGGTTTCCACATCAAAATATCTTGGGTTATGGTGATTGTGCTTATGTGGGTGAGTGCTCTATTTTCTATTTGGCTTATTTGTGTTTTAACCGATTTGTTATTTAAACTACTATACTGGTCTGTAGTAAAATTGCTTAAGAGTTTGGTTAAGTTTTTGGGCATACTAATTCACCCCCCCCCCCACTCTTAGTTTTCATCAATTGAAATCCTCAAACTTTTCTCTTAGAAAAGTCACCCACATCTGATAGTTCTGATACTTAATGTTAAGTACAGATGCCAAACTAATAAGATGAGAGGGGGGGTGAATCATACAAACTTAATCTTCCATAAAAACAACAGATGCAACCTCGGTAGCCTATACTTCAGTAATATAACCAAAACTGCTAAACATGCAAACTCAAAAGCATATAAACATCATAACACTCATAACACTAGATTTAATGTGGAAACCCAAATAGGGAAAAACCACTGTCGGATTTCGGACCCATTAAGAAATATACTCCTCTAGAGTATGCTCAGTTAAAAGAAAATCTTGTTAAAGATTACAAACACATTGCTAGATGTGACCCGGTTAAGGGATTTCCCTCGGATCTGTTAGGATCTTCACCTTGTTAGAAGTGACCTTATTAAAGGATTTCAAACACTCAATTGGAATGTCACCTTGCTAGAGGATTTTACAAATAAGACTGTTAAGTCCACTCAGTTAAGAGATTTTCTGACACTTTACAAAATAACAGTAATAAAAATCTATCTGCAACTTCACATCTAAAATGCTAAAGTAGATTCTTATTTGCTCAATACAATATAGGACTTATCTTGTCCATCTGTTGGGCTCTATACTCTATTATTCAAACATGTCTTCAAGCTTTTGTGCTCGGTAATCACTATGTAGCATCCCTGTGCATACACTTGCTCGCATGTATTGTTTATCAACAGTTCCTTATTTATAAACAATTTGCCAACCGCTTAATCTCCTTGATCACATTTCCCATGATCAATCATAGCCATCAGATCTTCAAACTTTGACCAGGTTCAATGTATCCTTCAATTTGAAAACATTTTACCCCACCTTGGAACTTGCATACATTTCTTGGAACTTGTGCTAGGGTATTGCGGTTCAATTTGAGTTGTAGATCTTCCTGTCAATTTTCCTTTGCCATAGATTCTTTAACAAACTTCATTCATGGCATACCAATCATTTAATCATAGCCAACTCATCAGCTTCCTTCATTAAATAAGGCTTTTATTCATTCAATGCATTCTGTTATTACTCGGTTGCAAGTCGGTAAATACTAAACTTCACTCGGTAGACATTTTGCCTTCATTAACCGATAGCGATAACCTTAGGGTTTACTGACTAGGTTCCTTAGGGTTTTACCGACTAGGTTCTTTGCTCGGTAACATAGTATAGTATTAACCTTACAATCAATAACATATGTAAGATATCAATACAATCTAAACATCATGATCTCATCATGGTCTAACTCAGTAATAGTTGCCCATTGAATAACTTATTTCTCCCCTTATTCATCATATTCTTTCTATGTCTTTTACCGACATCTTTATACTCATCAAATCATACTTCTCAAGATATGGCAACATCATACTAAATTAGAAATTCAATTTCTTGACATCAATGACAAAATAATAATATTAAGACAGTAAACATCCTTAATCAGTTATATCCATAATCATCAACAATCTTCTCAATATCCTTATTGAAATGCCAACAATCTCTCCTTATCTGTTATAATGCCAACAATCTCCCCCTTTGGCATTGATGGCAAAACCAATTGATTTGACCTAATTGATTAAGATTGTTGTGAGATTCTGAAATGCTGAAATGCTCTCTCCCTGTCATCAGAATTCTCCCCCATACATTAGTCTTCTCTTCTTCTTCAGTCTTCTCCCCCTTTGACAAAAATGCCAAAAAGTAAAGAACTAAAACATAATTTCTTCCTGTATGAAGTGATTTCCTGCTGTTGTGTGTCAATTTAGTCTCGGTCAGAGCATTTATGTCTTCAATTCCTATTCCCTATATTATTTCCTATATTGTTTCCTGCACACCTTTAGTAAACATCCTAAAGTGTGTAAATCAGCATCAACTCCTAAAAGATATTCTGTAGAGTCATCGAATTGATGCTTTCATCAAACTCGGTCAGTGAGTAGAAGATAGGGGTAGGACCCCTAACTCACTTCTGAGATACTCAAAAGTGTCCCGTGGCAGTGACTTGGTGAAGATATCTGCTATTTGTTCCTTTGTGCTAACATACTCCAACACCACTTTCTTCTATTGAGCTTCTTCTCTAAGATAATGATATTTGATAGAGATGTGCTTTGTCTTAGAGTGCATAACAGGATTCTTTGAAATGTTAATGGCACTAATATTGTCACAGAATATAGTTACTAGCTCGGTAACTTTTTCATTTATACCTTCCAACAGTTGTTTGATCCATGCTATGTTGGTACAATTCAATGCTGCAGCAACGTATTTAGCTTCTACTATTAATTGTGAAACACATCCTTGTTTCTTCCTAAGCCAACTCACTAGTCATTCTCCTAAAAAGAAAGCTCCTCCACTTGTGCTTTTCTTGTCATCAATGTTGCTTGCCCAATTAGCATCAGTATAAACTTTTAAATCAAAGTCATTTCCTTTATGATATACTAAGCCACAATCCTTAGTGCCTTTCAAGTATCTGAAAATTCTCTTGATTGATGTCATGTGTGTTTTCTTAGGATCTACAGAGAATCTTGCAACTATGCCTACTGCATGTGCTATGTCTGGCCTGCTGTGAACAACATATTGCAACTTTCCAATCATGGATCAATAAAGTGTCTCATCAACAGATGTAGATTCATCATTCTTTGATAGTTTACAATTGGTAGTCATAGGAGTACTTACTGGTTTTGAATCCTCCATTCCAAATTTCTTCAAGATTTCCTTTATGTACTTGGATTGAGTAATAAAAATCTCATCTTTCATTTGTAGTATTTGTAAACCTATAAAATACTTTATCTCACTGATTAATGACATCTCAAATTATTTGCTCATTTCATTTCCAAAGTTCTTGCATAAAGAGTCATTTCCACAAAAGATAATATCATCAACAAATATGGCTGAGACCAGTATTCCATTTTCTTCATTCTTCATGTACATATTGTTGCTTTGACATGTCCTTATAAAACCAATCTTGATTAAATAAGAGTGCAATCTTTCATACCATGCTCTAGGTGCCTGTTTCAGACCATATAAAGCTTTGTTCAATTTACATACCTGATCTTTATTCTTGTCTTCAACAAATCCTTCAGGTTGTTCAATAAAAAATTCTTCTTCTAATATACCATTTAGAAATGTAGATTTGACATCCATTTGATATACCTTGAAATTTTTGAAAGCAGCATATGCCAACAATGTTCTTACTCCTTCAAGTCTTGCCACAGGTGCAAAAGTCTCACCATAATCAATTCCTTCTTCTTGGGCATAACCTTTGCAAACTAGTCTTGCTTTATTTCGAATGATCTCACCTTTTTCATTCAACTTGTTTTTGAAAATCCACTTTGTACCGATTACATTTTTGTCCTTTGGTCTTGGGACTAGTGTCCATGTGTCATTCTTCTTGATTTGATCAATCTCTTCTGTCATAGCATTTATCCAATCTTCACTGTTAAATGCCTCTTTCACTATTCTCGGTTCAACTTCAGATATCAGACATGTGTTCTATCTTAGTTTGTTCCTTGTCATCACTGGATCATCCTTATCTCCTATAATTTGACTTGATGCATGATTTCTTTTGACATACTTGGCTAAAATAGGCTCGGTAGGCTCTGTATGATCTTCTTCATCACTCAGTAACTGGATATTCTCTTCATTTCCTTCTACAGTTTTCTCGGTAAGACTTGTTGGTTGAACATAGACAAAATCATCATAATCTTCTAGTTCCTTGGAATTTCCTTCATCATTCCTTTTTGCAAATTCATCAATTTTCACATTTGCACTTTCTACTATTTTGTTAGATGATTTGATCAGACATTTAAATGCTTTACTTCTAGAAGAATAACCAAGAAATGTTCCTTCTTCACTTTTTTGATCAAACTTGCCATTTCTATCAACTTTGTGTACATAGCATCTACTTCCAAAGATTTTAAAATAACTTACATTAGGTTTCTTGTCATACCAGATTTCATATGGTGTCTTCAAAGTTCCTTTCTTCAGTTGTACTCAGTTTAGAGTGTAAATTGTTGTGCTTATTGCTTCTCTCCAAAATGTTTGTGGCACTTTCTTTTCAATCATTAGGGTTCTGGCACAATCCACAATAGATTTGTTTCTTCTCTCAGCAATTCTATTTTGTTGTGGAGTTCTCGGTGTAGAGACTTGTCTTTTTATACCATGAGCATTGTAGAATAAGTTGAACTCATCAGATGTGAATTCTCCTCCTCTATTTGATCTAAGACATTTCAGTTGTCTTCCTGTTTCATTTTCAACTCTTGCCTTGTACCATTTAAACATTTGAAAAGCTTCTGATTTTTCTTTTAAATACATAACTGACATCATCTTTGAGTAATCATCCACAAATAATATGAAATATTTATCACAAAGATCAGTGTGCACAAGATCTAAAATTCCCTTAGAAGTGTAGGACTTACTTGTAAAGCTTGATCTTGTCATTTTACTCATTTGGCATCCTCAGCATATAGCATTCTCAGGTTTTTCAAGACTCGGTAGACCTCTTACTCGGTGCTTCTTGCTTATTTTGATCAGATTATCAAAATTTACATGACAAAACCTTTTATGCCATAACCAAGTATGATCTATTTTTGCATACAGACATTTATTCCGAGTTGAGTCAAGGTGAAATGTGTTACCTTTTGTTTGTGTCCCAGTAGTAGCTAACTTTCCATGCTTGTCATGAACTTTGACAATTCCTTTTTGAAATTCTATTCAGTATCCTGTATTGTTTAGATGTGTTACACTCAACAAATCATATTTCAAACCTTCAACCCAATAAACATCATTGCATCTTGCATTGTCAAGAAGTGTTATGGATCCTTTAGCTTTTACCGGACATGGTGCATCATTACCAAATCTTACATAGCCTCCATCATAGTCTTCTAACATAACATACTTGTGTTTATCACCTGTCATGTGATGCGAACATCCACTATCTATGATCCAAGAATCATTAGTATTTATGTGAGATATTAGGGCTTTTTTTTCATACCTTTCTTCATCTGATCCATCTTTGATAGCCACATAAACTACTTCCTCTATATCAGTTTCATCTGATTTCTCATCATTGGATTCCTCATCGGCTATTAAGCATGACTTTCTATCTCTTCTTCTAAAGTTTCGGTGTCCTCTGTAATTATTATCTTTCTGTCTATCATCTCGGTAATCTCTCTTCTCAATAGAATCTTTGTCAGGACAGTTAGAAGCCATATGTCCTATCTTATCACAATTGAAACATTTCAAAGGTAGTTTTCCTTTATACTTACCTTTGCCTCTCGATAACCTTCTGGCTAAAAGTGCTTCAAACTCTTCTTGCTTTCTGATTTCCTCATACAGTTTGTGTACTTCCTCCATGTTCTTGCGAAATCTTTCACTTGCTCCACTGTGATCCCCTTTAGTGTACTTACTCACTCTATCATTGTAATCATCAGATTCACCAATATGAAAAGAACTGAATGTAGATTCAACTTTATTTACTGATGACCCACTATTATCAAAGTTACTGAACTCAAATGCATGTAGCTTACCAATAGTAGCATCTAAAGAAATTGGCATATTGGGTACAGACCTCAATTCATTGATTGCATAGACTCAGATTGCATAAGATGGTAGAAGGGTTCTTAACAACTTACTTGTTATATCCTCTTCTTCAATAGTTCCACCTGTTCCTTTGATTTGATTGACAATCTCCTTTAGTCTTGTATTGTACTAGGTTATGTTCTCTCCTTCATTCATCCTCATAGATTCAAGTTGTCCTCTTAGACTATCCACTTTTTCTGTTTGAACATGTTCATCTCCACCATACACAGATATGAGCTTGTCCCACATTGCCTTTGCATCATTGCAGCCTTCTAGATCATTAAACTCTGAATCAAACAATGCAGATGTTATTTCAATCATTGCTTGAATATGTTCTTGCTTTGCCTTTATTTCTTCCATTGTCAATGGATAGGTGCTCGGTGTGATGAAATCATTCTCTAGATAATATACAACATATTCTCCAACTCCTGATAGGTGCAACTTCATCCTTTTCTACCATGTAGAGAAACTTGACTTGTTCAACTTCGGTGCATCCCTCTTATACATCTTTGGATCTTTGCCTCAAGTACCTTTAAACTTTTTCTTCTGAAGTCCAAAGCTCTGATACCAATTGATAGTTCTGATACTTAATGTTAAGTACAAATGCCAAACTAATAAGATGAGGGGGGGGGGGGGGGGTGAATCATACAAACTTAATCTTCCATAACAACAACAGATTCAACCTCGGTAACCTATACTTCAATAATATAACCAAAACTGCTAAACATGCAAACTCAAAAGCATATAAACATCATAACACTCATAACACCAGATTTAACATGGAAACCCAAATAGGGAAAAACCACTGTGGGATTTTAGACCCACTAAGAAATATACTCTTCTAGAGTATGCTCGGTTAAAAGCAAATCCTGTTAAAGATTACAAACACATTGCTAGATGTGACCCGGTTAAGGGATTTCCCTCAGATCTATTAGGATCTTCACCTTGTTAGAAGTGACCATGTTAAAGGATTTCAAACACTCAATCGGAATGTCACCTTGCTAGAGGGTTTTACAAATAAGACTGTTAAGTCCACTCAGTTAAGAGATTTTCTGTCACTTTACAAAATAACAGTAATAAAAATCTATCTACAACTTCACATCTAAAATGCTAAAGCAGATTCTTATTTTCTCAATACAATATAGGACTTATCTTGTCCATCTACTAGGCTCTATACTCTATTATTCAAACAGGTCTTCAAGCTTCTGTGCTCGGTAATCACTATGTAGCATCCCTATGCATACACTTGCCCACATGTATTGTTTATCAACGGTTCCTTATTTATAAACAATTCGCCAACCGCTTAATCTCCTTGATCACATTTCCAATGATCAATCATAGCCATCAGATCTTCAAACTTTGACCAGGTTCAATGTATCCTTCGATTTGAAAATGTTTTACCCCGCCTTGGAGCTTGCATACATTTCTTGTAACTTGTGCTAGGGTATTGCGGTTCAATCTGAGCTATAGATCTTCCTGCCAATTTTCCTTTGCCATAGATTCTTTAACAAACTTTATTCACGGCATACCAATCATTTAATCATAGCCAGCTCATCAACTTCCTTCATTAAATAAGGCTTTTATTCATTCAATGCATTCTGTTATTACTCAGTTGCAAGTCGGTAAATACTAAACTTCACTCGGTAGACATTCCACCTTCATTAACCGATAGCGATAACCTTAGGGTTTACTGACTAGGTTCCTTAAGGTTTTACCGACTAGGTTCTTTGCTCGGTAACATAGTATAGTATTAACCTTACAATCAATAACATATGTAAGATATCAAAACAATCTAAACATCATGATCTCATCATGGTCTAACTCGGTAATAGTTGCCCATTGAATAACTTATTTCTTCCCTTATTCATCATATTCTTTCTGTGTCTTTTACCGACATCTTTATACTTATCAAAGCATACTTCTCAAGAATTGACAACATCATACTGAATTAGAAAATCAATTTCATGACAGGAATGACAAAATAATAATATTAAGACAGTAAACATCCTTAATCAGTTACATCCATAATCATCAACAACCTTCTCAATATCCTTATTGAAATGCTAACAATCTCTCCTTGCCTGTTATAATGCCAACAACATCATCTTTGAAAAATTGTCAGTAAAAATCATAAAGTACTTATCACCATAATAGCTTCTAGTCCTCATAGGAACACATAGATCAATGTGAACTAAATCAAGGATATTCTCTAAAGAAAATGTTTTACTATTAAAATATACAGAAGTCATCTTACCCATCTGACAATCCTTACACAACACATTGTCTGGTTTCACAAGCTGGGGCATACCTCTCCAAATACTTGATTTGCTAACCTTTATCAAATTGTCAAAGTTCACATGACAAAACCTCTTGTGTCATAACAAACTATCTTCAACCTTAGCCACCAAACAAATATTCACATTGGTATTTAGATGAAAAAGATTACCTCTAGTCTGTTTTCCAGTAGCAATCAACTCTCCTTTAATTCCAAGGATCCTACACAATCCAGTCTTAAATTCAAGAAGATATCCTTTATCATTTAATTTTCCAACACTCGGTAAGTTATTTTTTAATCCATCTACCCAATAGACATCATCTGCAATACCTTTTTTATTCAATGAGATAGATCCTTTACCTTTAACCATGTAGGGTGAGGTTTTACCAAACCTTACCACACCACCATCGAATTCTTCAAGGGATAAGAATTTCTTTCTATCACCGGTCATGTGGTGTTAGAAACCACTATATATTATCCATTCATTACTGCTATCCATGTGTGATACCAAAATTTTTTCATTAGTCAAATCTTCCTTCACAGCAACAAAGACAATTTCCTCATTGTCCTATTCCCCAGATTCCTCATCTGTCATACCTTCATCCATTGCAACATAGTATGTTTCTTTCCTTTTCCTTTAAATTTCCTGAACTTTTCCTTTTTATCACCATTAGGATAATTTGTAGCAATGTGTCCAATCTTACTGCGGGAAAAACACTTCAGGGGAAGTTTACCTTTGTACTCACCAGTACCTCTAGGAAATCTTTTAGCCAATAGTACCTCAAGTTCCATCAGGTGATCTTCATCATCACCATCTCCTCTGCTACTACCATGACTAGACCTATAGTCATGATTATGACAAATATCCTTTCCTTTCTTCATAGATTTATAGGTTACAAAGTCCTTAAAAGTAGATTCAAATGGCTTAGAGACACTATTATCAAAGTCATTAATTCAAATGCAGTCAATTTACTAATAAGGGATTCAAGAGTAACTTTATCTATAGAAAGAGATCTCAACTCTTGTATTGCAGATACCCTAATAACATATTGTGGTTAGAGAGTTCTAAGCATCTTACTAACAACAATGTTTTCTTCATTTTTACCTCCAATACTCTTAATACCACCTACAACTTCCTTAATCCTTTGTCCATATTGTGCTATATTCTCATCATCAACCATTCTCTTATCATCAAATTTACCTCTAAGACTGTCTTCCTTATCCCTTTTTACTTGTTCATCACCTCCATAAATCAAACCTAACTTCTCCCATACTTCAAATGCAGTCTCTAATCCATGAACATCTATATACTTAGAGTTTGACAAAGTACTTACAATTGCTTCAAGTGCCTAAATGTTTTCGTGCTACACCTTAAGCTCATCAAGTGTCTAGGGATTCATAGTAGGAGCCACATACTTGTTTGTCACATGATTCCAAAATTGAGAACCTATTTCTTTGATATATATCTTCATCTGATCACTACATATCTAGTAGTTGTCCTTGGTAAACTTGGAACCCTCCTTCTTCATCATTCTGCTCAAGATCTTTTCCTCAAGCTGTTAAGCTTCTTCACATAGAGGACCTAATGATCTGATACCAATTATTAATCTGAGAGGATCCGGCTAATACTGAGAGGGGGGTGAATCAATATTAACAATAATTTTAAACTTAAACTTAAACTGATAAAACTTCACCAAATCAATCACAACCCAGTAATAAACTATTTACTAGTACCAATAATCACTGATATCCAATTGTTAAACTAGTTTATCAGAATTGCTCATTAAGTGTTCATCAATATGCATACACTGAAAGTAAATCAAATCAACACATCAAAAACATTCACCACATGAACACCAAAATTTTCACTTGGAAGCCCAAATGGGGAAAAACCATGGTAGGAACTGGTACCCACAAAAAAATTATGCACTCTTTCAGAATGTGCTCTATTAGGAGCCTAGCCCAATTCAAAACTTACAATGATGCCCTGTTAGGAGTCACCCAGTTAAGGGATTTCTATGATGAGCCCTATTAGGAGCTTTTCTCGGTTAGAAGCAACCTCGCAAGAGGATTTGAGACTTAGATGTTTAGCTACCTAGTTAAGGGATTTTGTCTGTTGCAACTGTTAGGGAACAACAAATGAATGATCTGGAAATAGAGCCGATTGCTTGCTTGTTCAGATCCAATTTATATCCAATCTGCTACACTGGTTCGGCTTCACACTGTTCTCTCAAATCACCAACACACCAAACATCAACTATACCAACCTAAATAACCTTTACAACTTACTCAGTTACAAAACCCTAGATAAATCAAAATTCAAATGAATTTACAACATAGATCATCACAAATATTTATAATTCAATACAAATGATCAAATGGATCATTACAATCAATTATAGTCATTGAATGAACACCGCACCTCGATCTGATACACTTTCAAACCCTTAGCTCATTCCGCTAAGAATTTCACACATTCCCAAGAAATTCTCTCACAGATCACTCCAAAACATCATTCAAACACTTTACACAGTTTCAACCATGTCATCACCAACTTCTAAACATAATTTAATACACCCCCAAACTCAAAATCATTATCGAATATAAGAATTGAATACCGGTTCTTAAACCCTTCTTAAACCCTAGAGAAAATACAACAAAAATCATAAACATGATTTCCAGTCATCAAAGCATAATGTGGTTTTGAACAAAGATATTTTACAATGATATAAATACATGTTACAAACCTCAACATTGGACTCATCACCAGTCTCCAGAACCAATCAAAACATTTCCACGTGTACCGGTTAAGGTCCTAATTCCTAGTTTACTGTCTTCAATACTGGCAAGGCATTTTTGATAGACCAAAAAGACTTAGATGTCAAAATAAACATGAAAAACATAGTTGCCACATAGTTTTCCATCAATGAGAACACAAATAACTGATCAAAGTCATTAAGCTAATAATCTCAATCTCTTCATCACTATATCATTAACAATAGTCCTTTACTGATTCATCAACATTAGTTATGCCAATCATACCAACACTCTCCATTGGAGAGATCATTTATAGTAGTATTTATTATCTCCCCATTCTCATTAAATACCCTAGGAGAGGTATAAGTGTTAGCCTTTTCATTGTCACCTCCAGCATTATCATTTTCTACAAAAAAAAATATGTGATCTACATTTTATATGCATTTTCTTAATAATATCATCATAAAACAACATGCACCATGGATAAAATCTTTGAGAAATGATTTTCAAGTAGAAAATATCTTTGAAATTTTAATTATTACATATTCAAGAGTACTATGAGTGAAAAGAAGCAATGTGAAGTGGAAGAAACCATTATCTAATACATGATTTTGATAAATGTAACTTAGAAGCAATCTAATCGCATGTGAACTTAACCACAACAATACTAGTTAAACACAATAAGACATCAAACACCATAAACTGATAAGTTTGAACACTTCAAATACGATCAATACTTGATATCAACTTCACCCATAAACATATGCATGTGGTATACCAGTAATACCATAACTTATTAACTCTGCATGCATAAACTCTCAACCAAATAATTCATAAATCATCACATGAAAAATTCATAACACATAAGACACAGATTTTTCACATGGAAACCAAAATGGGAAAAACTATAGTGGGGATGAATACCCACAAGCTTGTTTTTGAACTCTTTTAAAGATCGCTTTGTTAGGAGCCTAGTCCGGTTAAAGACTTTACAATAAGTTTATGCTAGGAACCAATCTTGTTAAAGATCACCTGGTTAAGGGATGGCTATATACCCTATTAAAGGTTGAAACCCTTTTAAAGGTTACCTTGCTAGAGGATTTGAAGAACTCAATGAACTTGAGTCATCTAGTTAGAGGTTTTACAATAAGCCTATTAAAGCTACCTGGTAAAGGGATTTTCCTTCTGTTGAAATGGTTAGAAGACAACAAGTAAAGCTCTGATCTGATAACAACACTATATGATAAGGCAAATCCTTGTCAATTCCTCTACTCTGCAATCACACTCTACAGTTTTCCACTCATCTACTCTACAATCACACTCTGCAGTTTTTCAAACATCTAATCTGCAATCATTCTCTGCAGTTTTCCACTCACTAGTCTGGCAAGTATCTCATCACTCAGATACAAGCACAAAATTTTCCAACACTTACAATAACAAACATCATTGAGCTTATAGATAACAATTAGGTTGGTAGCATAAACCCTAAACAGTAATCAATTTAGGTTTACAATTACAAGCGGTCCAATCCTGACCATTCAAACCCTTTGCATAGAATAAAACAATCTCAAACAGATCACAAGTCATTTTGCATCATCCATTCTTCACGGCACATAGAAATCAGTAACCCATCACACTTTCTCCTCATACCGCTAAGAAGAATGTTCATTCTCGAGGTAGACATTTAATGCAATCAATCTTCATATGCAAGATCCTCAAGGAAATCCTTCACGTGCACAAAAATGATGTGGCATCTCAATCTCATCCTTATTTCTTAGCTAACTCATCATAGAATATCACCGGTTGCATCGCACAAGCTAGATTGCCAAACCGGAAACCCTAGAGCTGAGACTACCAACTGGTAGTCACACTTAGTGAAACCATGACATCAGTTCACTACATCTCTTCATACCGGTTCTCCAACTTGAACATCAATAACAACTTCTTCCAATATTCATACCAATTGAACTATACTTATTGACATCAATGACATATATTATCATCATATCATCATACTGGTTCATCATATGCCAACACCTACTAGTGCAGGATTGCGTTGTTCTGCCAGTGCAGAGCCAGATTCATCATTTCTCTGATCTATCTTCTTGACCCATTGTTTAGAGAATTCTTGCTTAATTTCATTCACCTTTTCCTTGCCTTTGTCATTAGATACTTTGTTGTTTGCTGGTACATTCTTGCTTCTGTAAAATCTTGCAATATGCCCAGTTTTGTTGCATGCATAACAAGTTACATTGTTTCTTTGAATAGCTTTTCCATAACCTTGCTCGGTTTGAGTTCTGCATTGATCAGATAGATGTCCAAATCTACCACAAGAATGGAATTTTACATTCATTCTCCAATTATTTGACTTATGACCATATTTATTGCATTTGAAACATTAATCGGTAAATGAGTTTGTATTCTGATTATTCTTATATCTGCATTGATTTTATCTATGACCAAATTTGTTGCAATTAAAACATTTGCCATTGAATTTGTAAGCATTGGGTTGCCCTACCGGTTTGCTGTGATCATGATTATTTGCAGTTCCTGAACTTTTTCCATGTTCAAATCCACCTCCAACTATATCTCCATCAGGTCTTTGATTTTTCAGCATATCATCGAGCTTGGCTGAGCTCTTTTTGAATTTGTCTTTGTGTTCATTTGTAGTGACCAACTCACTTTCCAAAATGCTAACTTATCTCATAAGTTTCTCTTTGTCATGTTGCATCTGAATCAACTCTATTTTAAGCATATCATTTTCATGACTAAGACTTATAGATTCATATGATCTTTCATTAAGTTTTCTGGCCAAATCTTCCTAATTCTTTCTTTTATCTTCAATATCCTTAGATAGTCTCATGGCTAAATCTTGCACCTCATTCTTCATGTTATTGTTCTCTTGTCTCAGTTTATCTGCAATATCTCTGAGAGTTTATTTTTCTTCATCATCTTGTTTTTGCAGTTGCTCACACAATTCTTTTCTCTTATTATGTTCCATGATCAAGCTTTCTTGAAGTGCTTTGATGAATCCTTGAGCAAATCTGAGCTCTTCCAGTTTGATATTCTTTAATTTTTTTGCATCAAAATCTTCAAGAGCCACTTCCAACTGTTGTCTCAAATTTTCCATGGGTACCGGTTTCAGAATCTTCCTCAAGCTGTTAGGCTTCTGCAAATAGAGGACCAGGCTCTGATACCAATTGTTAGATAAATGATTAATCCCAAAGACACTGAGAGGGGGGGTGAATCAGTGTCTGACTGATAAATGAAATATTTAAACTTATTTACAATTATGTAACTGAGATTAATATGCTGGTAAGCAAACAATAATGCAGTAAAGAGAAATAAAAGAATCGACATCAATGCACACCATAACACAAATATTTTGGCGAGGAAACCCGGTAAGGGAAAAACCTCATTGGGATTTGTGACCCACAATATTTACTCACTAGCCATATGAATAAATATTACTAGTACATAAGGGGCCTGCACATGCAAGAAGGCCAACTACCTAGAGCTCGTTGCTCAATAACAAAAGTGGAGCCTAGAATGCCGATATAATATTCTACCGGTGTAAATTGGATGTCGGTGTGAATGAGTCTTGTTGTATCTGTCGGTGCCAATAGGTGAAATCTATGGCCGATTCATCCTATGGAACCTTATTGCCATCAATGATCTCGTGGAGCCTTATTGCCATCAATGACAACATCCACCCTTCTCATCTAAGTGTATAATGCCAACAAAGATGAGAACATAAATTTCTTTATGGCTGAAGTGAATGAACTTGTCCTAGGTATCAGATGTGCTGATAGAACCCTTGAAGAAGATGAAATTGTTGCTAACATGTTGAGATCATTGCCTCCTGCTTACAAACATAAGGTAGCTTCTATTGATGAGATCTAGAGTGTGACTACTATGACAACAAATATGTTGGCTGGAAATATTGTTGCATTTGAATTGAACGAGTTTGGTGAATCACATGGAAAGTCTGAGACATCAACTAGAGCATCAGTATCTAGAAAGAAAAAGTATGATCCTAATGAATGCAAAATATCCAGATATGGAAGAGAGAGAAGAGAGATGAAAGAGAAACAAAGAGAATTGGAAGAGTTTGAAGCATCGATTTCCTGAAGATTGCCTAAAGGAGCTGGTAAGTATGATGAAAAATTACCCTTGAAATGTTTCTCTTGCAATAAGGTATGATATTTTTCTTCTAGATGCCCAGAGAGAATGTCTAAGTATGATAGGCATGATAAATTTGATAAGCATGATATAAATGATAGATATGAGAAGTATAAAAAGACCTACAAGGCTAACTAGAAGTATAAGCATCAGAAGAACTATTATTATGTTGTCGATGAAGGTGTTACAGATGAAGAATCAGAAGGAGATGAAGTTGTATTTATTGTTATCAAAGAAGATGGACCAATGCATGTTGATTCCACAACTTGCACTTTCGAGGAGAAAGCTTTAAATGCTAAAGTTGAAGAGAAAGATGAATGGGTGATTGACAATGGTTGTTCACATCATATGACTAGTGATAAAAGCAAATTTGTGAATACAGAAAGGTAGGATGGTGGAATAGTAATATTTGGAGATGACAAAGCCTATGTGATCCATGGTAGAGGTTTCATTTCCTTTGATGGTAAGCATAACACTAATGATGTCTTGTATGTTGAAGGTTTGAAGCATAATCTCTTGAGTGTTGGATAGATGATTGACAAAGGTTATGATTTACAATTCAAGAATGGAAAATGCAAGATCCTAAATGCCTCTGGTATAGAGAATGCATTTGGAACTAAGATTGAAGGTAATATCTTTCATTTGAATGCTGGTGAGAAAAGTTGCTTGATTGCTCAAATTGATGAAAGTTGTTTGTGGCATAGGATAATGTGTCATGTTAATTTTGATTCAATAATTTACATCAGTTCTACTCTTTGTTAGAGATTTGCCTAAAATTGTTAAGATGGCTAATTCGATATGTAAAGAATGACAAATGGATAAGAAAACAAGAATTTCTTTCAAGAGCAAGTAGTATACATCTAATGGATTGCTAGATTTTATGCATACTGACCTATTTGGACCTACAAATGTTAGAAGTGTGCAAGGTGACAGATATTTTATGCTACTAGTTGATGATTATTCTAGAATGATGTTGGTTGTCTTTTTGAAGGAGAAATTAGAAGCATTAGACAAATTCAAGATATTCAAATAAAAATTTGAGACTAAGACAAGATTGAAGGTGAAATGTTTGAGATCTAATAGAGGAGGAGAATTCTATTCTGGTTAATTTGATTTATTATGTGAGGAGAATGGGATTAATAGATAATTATGTGCTCCTAGAACCCCACAACATAATGGAGTAGTTGAAAGGAAGAACATGACTATCTTGGATGTTGCAAGGATTATGTTGATTGATGGGATTGTTCTAAAGATCTATTGGAGAGAAATTGTTATCACTTCTATTTACACATTCAATCGAGTTCATATAAAAGGTGATACAGGTAAGACTCCTTATGAGCTATGGTTTTGTCACGTTGCTACCGTGAGATATTTCAGAATTTTTGGTAGCATGTGTTATATCAAGAGAGATGAGGATATAGGAAAGTTTGATGCAAGAAGTGATGAAGGAATTTTCTTGGGATACTCAACTAAGAGCAAAGCCTACCGGTGCTACAATAAGAGACTAAGAAAGATAGTAGAAAGTACAAATTTGAAGGTTGATGAGAACCTTGGAAAAGAGATAAGAGCATGTAGATATGATGATGGTCAACATGTTGTTATAACGCCTATTCAAACTAAAGAATTGAAGCAAAATGATCCGGTAGAGACAGTTAACCCGGATATTGCTGATATTAGTGGAGAGGTGTAGGAACCTAAAAATTAGAATAATCAGAAGACTCTAAGGTATGTAAGATTGAATCATTCTAAAAATTAGATTATTGGAGATAAAAATAAAGGTGTGATGACTAGAAGAAGGCTAGCTGCTGAAGAGGTATGTTTAATTTCTAAAATTGAACCTAAAGATGTTGTTGAAGCTTGCAAAGATGAAATTTGGATGAGATCTATAGAAGAAGAATTAGATCAGATTGAAAAGAATAACACATGGGAGCCTGTGCCTAGACCTAAATATAAGAATGTGATTGGCACTAAATGGGTATTCAAGAACAAACTAAGTGAAGTCGGTGAAGTTGTTAGAAATAAAGCAAGACTGGTATGCAAAGGATATTCACAGAAAGAAGGAAATGATTATGAGGAGACTTTTACTCTAGTAGCTAGACTTGAAGATGTTAGACTATTGCTTGCATATGCTACCTATAAAGATTTCAAGGTATATTAGATGGATGTCAAGTCTTCCTTTCTGAAAGGTGATCTTGAAGAAGAAGTCTATATTGAGAAACCTGATGGATTTTCATTATTAGATGATGGTGACATGGTATGCAAACTGAAGAAATCTCTTTATGGATTGAAACAAACCCTTCGAGCCTAGTATGCTAGATTAGATAAGTACTTGATGAAATTGGGATTTAATAAAGGTACTATTAATAGTAATCTATACTTTAAGATTGAAAATGATAACATCTTGATTGTTGAAGTTTTGTTGATGACATTATCTTTGGAGGAGATGATAACTTGAGCATGAAGTTTTTCGGTGATATGCAAAAAGAATTTAAGATGTCTATGATAGGAGAGATGAAATTTTTCATAGATTTGTAGATTTCACATACTGGGAAAGGTATTTTTATATCTCAAACTAAATATGTGAAGGAATTATTGAAGAAGTCTGGGTTGGATGACTCTAAACTAGTTGGAACTCCTATGGTGACTGGCTGCAAATTATCTAAAAATGATGAATCTTCGAAATCTAATCAGTCTTTGTATAGATCTATGGTTGGTGGACTACTATATCTTACCTAGACTAGACCAGAAATTATGCATACTGTGTGCATGGTTGCTATATATCAAGTTGATTCAGAAGAGAGTCATGTCACTAATGTGAAAAGGATATTTAGATACTTGAAAGGGACTATGGATTATGGTTTGTGGTATCTGAGGAATGATGATTTCATGTTATGTGCTTACACTGATGCTGATTGGGTTGGTGATATTGATGACCAAAAAAGCACCACTAGTGGAGGTTTCTTTTTGGGTAAGAAATTGGTTTCATGGGAAAGTAAGAAACAAGACTCAATGTCCTTATCTACTGTTGAAGCTAAGTACATTGTTGCTACTAGTAATTGCACTCAAGTAGTGTGGATGAAGCAAATATTGAAGGATATCATATTTATCTATGATGAGCCTAGTATCATATATTGTGATAACTCCAATCCTATTAATATGTCAAAGAATCCAGTGCAACATTCAAAGACTAAACATGTATCAATCAAATATCATTTCTTGAGAGAAAAAGTCAATGAAGAGGAATTTAAGTTAGAATATGTATCTACAAAGGAACAAATTGTTGATATTTTCACTAAGCCTTTGCCTGCAGATACATTTGTCTATTTGAGAGAAAAGTTAGGGGTATCCACCCCTCTTGATGAGAACTAGATGCATTGAGATGCATCAATCCGATGGAATTCACAGTCTTATCTCTTTGTTCGGGTTGATGAGTTGATGTTGCTACTCAGCCAGAGTAGTTAGTGTGTGTTGCAGACGATCTATTGTGAGTTTATCCTTAGGGGGATATTGTCCTTCTTAGAGGATGAGTTTTGGGGAGAGAAGCATAATCTGTATTTTATCTTTGGCATTGTTGTCAAAGGGGGAGAGAAGCATGTGAAAAACTATTTTATCTATTGGATCTTAGGGGGAGTTTGTTGGAGATGTTTTCTTTCTTTGTATTGATTGTTTTTCACATTCATATGTTGCCATCAATGCCAAAGGGGGAGATTATTGGACATTGTTGCTCCTAGGATATGTTGTTGCCATTGATGCCAACATATTCTTGCTCTGGTGATTGCAACTTGGTTTATTGGGATCGTGGTTTGGTGTATGGAGTATTTATAGTATCATTATATTTTTTTGTATTGGTTTCAGTGATCTAGAAAGCTTAATTGATCATATCAGATGATCCGGTTTTGCAATTTGTTTACCTGATTAATGCTTTGCAGAGTTCAGTATTTCCTCCAGCATATTTCGTTGTGATCAGATCTTGACCTAAGATTTTGGGAGATTTCTTCAGATGGCCTTGTGTAACTTCATTTCAGATGGTTCATGATTTGGTGCTATGTAAGTTATCTTTTCTTTGTGATAGTTGTTGTTGTTTGAGTGTTCTTAAGGTTCTGATGTTGATCAATGAAGATTTGATAAGTGATGTTTATACAACTATTATTGATGATTCTAACATGCTTGCTAGTGTTTCCTAAGTATTTCCTATTTGTTTTGATGATTCACATTGATCATTGTGCGATTTCTTGGTGATTTTGTTGAACTGATGATATTCTTCGTGTTATACAGTTTTCCTGGTGGTGTAGCGCGTTGCGGTTGATCTTGGCATAATTTTCGGTGGAGATGAACAT
Organism: Cryptomeria japonica; assembly: GCF_030272615.1. Taxonomy (NCBI): domain Eukaryota; kingdom Viridiplantae; phylum Streptophyta; class Pinopsida; order Cupressales; family Cupressaceae; genus Cryptomeria; species Cryptomeria japonica. The sequence continues at coordinate 546,546,743 of NC_081405.1, forward strand.
TTGAAGATTTGATTTAGGACAATTTTATGTCATTTATATCATTATATTGCTTTGGTGGTATATATTTGTATTATGTGATGTAATTTTGTAATTATGAGTTGAGGGTTTAGCCAACTTTGTTGTCAAGGCTAATGATTTGTATAAATAAGTGATATTGTCATATAATATAGGTATCAAGGTTGTGTCTATATTATTAGAGTGTGGTGTATGTGTGAACAAGTAATTCATCCTTCGACATTGTGATTGAGCAGAGATTGGTGTTGTAGAGAAGACATATGTGCTTAATCGAAATTGTCATCAGGCATTGCCAGATGCTATTCTTTTAGTTCATTCCTTTTGTATTGTAGTTTGATCATTTTGTAAGTTAGTGAGACTTCCTTGTAAGGTAGTGAACCTTCCCTGAGGGTTGTATCCTTCTGGGTTATTATATCTTGAGCTATAAGCTCTAGGCAGTGTGCCTGAATGCTACTGCATTCCCCATTGTAATAGTTTCACATACTACTTTAGAGTATCATCTTATTGTGGGTAGGTTCTCACTGTGGTTTTTCCCTTAACTAGGTAATCGAAAAGAAAATCTTGGTGTTGTGTGTTGTACTATCAATTTTCTTATCTTTTGTGTTGATGCATTTTATCAGATTTATATTTATTGTTGAATTTGTCAATCTGATAGAAAACTAATTCACCCCCCCTCTCAGTTTTCTCTCATTGTTGTTGCCAACAGTATCGACATCTATAGGTTGATTGGTTGATTCAGGAATATTTCTATCTCTTTCACTAATGATTGAGTATTTGATCCTTCCAAGAGATTGATATACCATTGAGAGCAATAGAGAATACTAAGTGATGGAGGAGTCACAATGACATCAGATTATCAGAGGATTTGAGGACTTATGAAACTATGTTTTGAAATCTCCAACTAGCTACTTATCTTACTTTGCACTCTTTCCAAGGTATAATTCTATGAATATTTACATGTATGACTCCGTAATGGCTAATTAAATGGTTAAAAACATGCAAAGGAGGTGGTATGAGTTATAGCATTTAATAAAGGTATTTTCCTATGGAAGGCAATTAAAATATTCACAATTGTCCATTATGATCTTCAAAGTTGGCCGAAGTAATGTATCAACATGAAATATTGTTCACATAATAGTTCTGCCTCATAATGATCAATTTCCTGTAGGTATTCTTGATTTCAATTGGCCTAAAAATGAACAAGAAGATATTATTCTTGGACTATATGCCCTCGCGTGGAATTAGCAAACCTATTTTGTAGGGTACATAGAGATGGTGACACTACTGGGAAAAATAGAAAGGCAAGCCGAAAATCATAACCACCAATTACAAGAAGAAATTTTTGTATCCAAAAATCTAGGTGATCAACCCAACAATTAAGTGCTAAAAATGGTACTTCAAAGAGATGGCCCCACACCCATCATGCAGATGAATACAAATTTCATCGAAATCCTCATAAATATATACTTGTTATATTGACAAATTTGGCTTGGTAATGCAAGCGTAGCTATGATGAATACCTGCAGGTGAGTTTTATGCTTCAAGAGGAAGAGGAGAAAGCCGAAAGACATGAAAGAGAGCTCAACATGTAAATAAATCCCACTTTTCCTGTCGCTTGAGTATTGCGATTGGTCTCCAATTTTGGTTTTGAATTATGAACTCATGTAATGACATGTGTACTTTAAACTATCTTTTAGTTTTTCTTTAGTAAATATCGTTTTGTCCAAGAAACTATTATCTTTAGGGAAGCTTTGTTTTCTTATATATAGGGCTATAGAAAAGGGAGGAAAAGGGAGGGTTGATCCCCCTTGCACTTTGATGCATGAGTGAGAATTGATCAATTTTCTTTTTGATGTGTTTTCTATGTTAAGTTTAGGACTTGACAATATGTTTTCTTTTCTAGAAAAATAATTTATATATGCAAAGAAAGAGATTGTGTGCTTTTGAATATGAATCTAAGGATGAAAATCTATTTGGAGTTGTATATTCATGCATGTTTTCCTATTCAACAAATACATTGTGATTTGTGAGCATTTCCTGGAATTCATTTTGCATATTAAATTATGGATGTATATGTTTACATAACTTTGAGTCATGATGCATCTATATCATTTGGGAAGAATGCCTGCCAATTTTCCTTTACTTTTAATCATGTATAAAAAATAAATGGGATTTGAATCATTTGTTTGTTCCTTTATGCTATTTATTTCCCCTTCATGTTTACCTTTTTTACTTTTTGGTTAAAAGAATACCTTGCAAAAATTCTCAATTATATCATAAGAGAGAGTTGTACCTCTAAAATTCAGAGGAAAGTTGTTAATTCAAAAAGAAACTTCTCCAACTCTTTGTTGTATGTTTGTCTCTATTATATAGAGCAGAGAGGGTTTCATTTTATTGTTTTTTTAAGGGATAAATCTATAAGAAAAAAACTTTGGTGACTTTGATGGAAGAAAATATGAGAAGGTTGTGTTATGCCCCACATACTTGCCCCCTTCATTTTTTTCCTAGAAATATGGGTCCTCTTTTTCTGGTTTTGTTCTTTTTTTAGTCTCTCTGGAGTTTTAGGTTTTCAGGATCCTCAAGTGAGATTTGTTCCTTTTGTTTCTTTTTCTTTGTTTGACTTTGAAGTTTCGAGATCCTAGAACACAGAAGTCTTCGTTGTTTTCCTCTTGGGAACTTTAGGATTCTAGAATCCTAAAATCCCAAGGTGTCCCTTTGTTGGTTTCTCTTTGAATTTGAAACTCCATAACCTCAGAGCCTCGAAGTCCTCCTTGGCTTTCTTTCCAAACTTTGGAACCCCAAAGTCCCGAATTTTTTTCATTGTTGGTTTGTCTAGGCCCCTAGATTTCGGAATCCCAGTTTTACCTTGTTTTGTTTGTTTCTTCTTCAAAGTTCTGACATCTTTTGACTACTAAACCACAAAGCGTGCTTAGGTTCCCAATGTAGGTTGGAGATATAAATATCCCTCCAAGGGCCATTTGATTTTGTTTGCTTGCTTCCATCTTTTGATCTCCCCTCTCCTTTCGGCAATTTGGCAATCTCATGTGGCGTGCTTTGCTTCTTCTCCTTCCTTTGTCTAGGTGAGTCCTGATCTTCTCGGTCTCATGTTTGTTTTTTTCTTTGGTTTGTTTGTTTTTTGTGTGTGTTTTAGTGTTTCATAGCTTAGGGTTTTTTTAATAATTCAAGCCTTCGATAGCCAGGGTTTCCTTTATTCGATCCCCTGGGATCTTAGATTCTCAAGATCCTGGCCCCTTTCAGTCTATTTATTGCTTCAGAACCCCAGGTTCTCGGGATCATGGATCTTCCTTAGTTTCCCTTTCACCTTCTCTAGAACATTGGGTCCCTGGGATCTCAGAGCCTCCTTTGGTCCGCCTTCACTTCACTCCAAAACCCTAAGTTCCTATGATTCTGGAGGGGTGTCATGTTCATCAAGTTGTCTCTTCTGAGACTCTGGAACCCTAGGATACTAGGATTGCAAAGTCTCACCAAGATTTGTCCCCTTCTTACTCCATTCTTTTGGGTGTTGACATCCCGAATCAATGAACCTCATTGCCAATCTCATCCTGGAACCCTGAAACCTTGAGATCCAAAAGTGAGCTCCTAGAGATGTCTTGCCAGCTTCAGGACCCTAGAACTTCAAGATCTTGAAATCATGCTTAAGGGTTTCTTTTGACCCCAAAACCTTGGGATTCTAGAGTTCATTATTTTTAAGTAAATCTCCTAAGGCACTAATTATGTATATTGCTTGGTTTAGTTTGAATATTTCCTATGGAAACATCATCCACCCCAAGGAGGAAGATGAAAGTGATGTTAAGATTGAGAAGAATCTTGTTACAATAAAGTACTAGTATCAAGGCCAAACATTAGTCTCTAAATTTGAAAATGAGGTATAGTGGGTTACTGACATAGAAATGGGGGATATTGAGCTAGATGAAATTAAGGAAATGACTCAACCAAACCTAAAGGCAACATATAAGAGAATCAAGAGGTTTGGGCTTGTGGAGGCAATGGTTTTTCCTCAAGCAATATAGTCCCCACAACTAATAATCACAATAGCCCAACATTATGAAAAGGATACCAGGAAATGCATGGATACCAAAGGCAATGTAGTTGTCGATCTCTCACTCGACACGATCACTATGACCTTCGGTATTCCATAAAATGAGAAGGTCCTCCAGAAATCTAAAGATGAAGCAACTTCTGAATTTTCAATAAGAATGTTGGGGACAATAGGTGCCATATAAATGAGATGTAGCTTGAAGAACCAATAAAATCAGGATTGAAGGCTACAAACAACATTCTAAGGGCCCACTTCAAAGATACACCAATGTAATTGATTATCATTCTTAGCCAAGCCATTGGAAAAGAATATTGCATGCACTACCATTTGTGGATGTTCCACTACATTCACATTATTCTTATAGGGAAGGAATACTTTGACTAGGCACAAATCATGTCCAATAACATTCATCAGCAAATGTGTAATGTATTGGAGACAAAGAAGTTATTTATGACCTCCTATGTAATCTGAGTAGTGACTAGGAGCGACATCTACCTTGGATTGAACACTAGTGGCAGACTTGGAGAAGCACCCAGGGAACAGAGAGCATGGGAATAATATACTCAGTTGCCTATCCAACAAGCTAAATTTCATTTCAAAATGATTAATGACACTTTCATATATGTAGTAATATGTAGATTGATAGGCGATGTTGGGTATCGGCTCTCCTAGGAAGCCATGAAGATGATACAAGAATAGGGAATGTGGTTCATCTTGAACCAATAGTCAACATATATCCTATTGAGAAGATTCACAGGAAAACCCCTCCATCTTTCTTGTTATTGCAACAACCACATCATCATTCTTGAATATACAAGGTAGGTTGTGGGACTTCAGTCTCTCATGACTCTTAAGCATAATATCAGGGTCACCTATCCAATTGCTCTCAAGTACAAGTGTCATAATATATAAATTGCCAAGACAACTATCCATGAGTTGCAGTATCCTAGCCTTAAGGAATTCGACTATGCCGAACAAAGGTATGATCCATTTGGAAAGCTTAAAGAAATGATGTCGGTATCATATGAAGGCCATGTACCTGCATTGGAGGATTTTTGGGTAGGCATGTAGGATAGCTTTGAAGCCAAGAAAAGGGGATTCTATACGTTAATGGTTCCCCAAGTCAAATAATTTGAGATAGATACAAATATTCCCAATGAGCTTAGAGATGATAGGTGATCCTTGACCCGACCTATGATGAAATAATGGTTGACCAAAGACCTCTCTTCCCAATAAGATGGTTAGAATAAGAGAAGGTAGACATTGACACTGTCACTAAAAAGGTGGTCCAAAGAACAAGGTAGTGGTTAATTCTTATGCTATGCCCTAGTATTTCCAAAGAAAATAAGAACGGAAAGGCTACAGGTAACCCCTAGTCAAAGACAACCAAGGAGTATGTGAGAAGAATGAGATAAAAATCAAGAAAAAATAATCCAATGGGTGAAGAGACCTCAACCCCCTACATCGCTAAGGAAGAGTTGATGAAACAAGTGGATACAAAAACCAAGGAGTCACAACTCCTCAAAATGACAACTGAACATGGTATAATAAATGGACTACTTGTGGTGCCACAAACTTCAATCACACCTATCATGCCAACAATTTGTATCATCCCTAGAGAAGAGATGTCACAAGCACAAGATACAAAACAATTAGCTCCCCTTACTCAAATTCCAACATCAACTACAATACCATCTCATGAGAAACTAACAATTCATAATGTTGAATCAGACTCAGATGATGATAAGGAGCACATTTCTCTGATATCTAGTAAAAGGAAAGAAAATCTTATATAGAGGCAAACTGACTCCAGACAAGTTCAAGCAGAAATAGTGGTGGAACAAATTCCTTCTATTCCTCAAGATGAGTTGTATACTCAAACATGGGATGATGAGCCAAAAGACCAAATCAAGGAAACCATCTAGACTCAAGTGTTTGATATATATGTTGAAACCATGGAAGTTGATGAATAGGATGAATGAATGGTGCTTACACCACAAGACCAAAAATTACTCCTCAAGCAATTGGAAAGGAAGCAACAAAAATAGCAAGATGAGGCAAATAAAGAGGCTTTTAAAGAGGAGGTAGAAAAAAAGTTAGAAGAGCTTTCCAAGAAACAACAACAAATCTATGAACAGGTGCTTCAAGTGAGTTTGGCTCAACAAATCTCATATTCTCCACCATCCCATGAGACACTAGCAGGACAACAGTATGAACAACAACAAGAAAAAGAAGAAAAATGACAAGAGGATGAGGAAGAGCAAGAGAAATAGTTGAAAGCCCACACGGTAACCACCCAAGTCACCACACAAGGTGAACAATTGGACTCTAGTATACCATAATGGTTAAATTTCAACTTCCAAAAGTAGAAGAAGATTGTTCTCCCCAGTATAACCTCACAAGAAACAATTATGGAGTCCCCAAGAAGAGCTAAAAATGCTAAAACTCTCCACCATGTTTTAAGAAGTGACTCAGGGGATGTAATAGCTAGTATATCCGCTCCCATACAGGGTGAAGAAGGTGAACAACAAAACTCCCCAAGGTACTAGGTCTATCAAGTAAACCTTGGTAAGAAAACTAAATGGGGTAAAATAGCTTCCCCGAATGCTGTCACCACCATAATAAAAATAAGGATAGAAAAGGAGCACAAATCCAAAAGGGAGGTCAAGGCATAGTTACATCAATATAAACAACTACGCATTGAAATGTCAATGACATTGGATTCAAGGTCTAGTGACACCCTACCTTCCACTTCAGCCCTCCCACAGAAAGAGGCAAAAGTATTTCATGAAATGAGGAAGGTGGCAACCACAGTCAAACCATGGACAAAAGACCAACTGAACAAAGTGAGGATGTTCTTACAAGATACTATGGAGATATATAAAGACAACCACCTCCTTGAGAAGGTTCTCATCCTTCGTTCCACTCAGTGGGAAGCTCAGTCTGACAAGTTATCAAAGGAGGCCAAGGTACTCAAGAAAATTAAGGGACTAGGAGAAGATGTAACCAGGAAGGAAGAATTTCTAGGGGAGAAGACCTCAGTAGTTTACAATCATGTGTTGATATCTTGGAGCTAAAAGTGGATATGATAAACCAATGTAGGGCCAGAGTACTCAAGGAACATCCATCTTTCTCTGATCTCCTGGAAAAATATGAGCAATATGTAATAAACTTGTTGGGCAAGTATGGAATAGATTTGATGCAGTTAAGAAAACTCAACCAGGAAGTGGTTTTCAAACAAGGGGAAGCATATGTTGTTGAATACTTCTCTTCAACCATCCAATTTGGTGTCACAGTAATGGATAGATACATGTGATGGTATGATGAACCAATAAGGATCCAAACAACTACTGAGAGGGGGGGGTGAATCAGTAGATAAAAAACTAAAGAAACTTTCACCAACCTCAAAAACAATCTCACAAGTCAATCTCTGAACTAACTGGTTCAAACACTGAAATACAAATTTCAATAGTACTGACAATTTACCTGTTTGACTGGCATATCAAAATAATAGTATAATAGATCTGAAACTCCCAAATCATTTAACCAAAACATCAAAATACTTTACTAACAATAGTAAAAGCATATTTCAGATTACTACCGATTATCTTATCATATCTAAGTGGATCTAATAGCTAAGCAAATTAACCATATCAAACATAACCACAAAAACTATTCACCACTTGACACAATGATTTTTGACTTGGAAACCCAAATGGGAAAAACCACGGTAGGGATGAATACCCACAAGTATTCTAAAATCTTCTAAAGTTCGCCCTATTAGGAGCCAAGCTTGTTAAAGCTTTACAAAAATTCTTGTTAAGAACAGATCCTGTTAGGGACAACTCGATTAAGGGATTGACTATAATGCCCTATTAGAAGCAATACCCTATTAGGAGTAACCTCGATACAGGATTTGAAATCCAAACTAAAGGATCACCTTCTTAGAGGATTTAGATATCACTAAGCCTGTTAAAGCTTACCTAGTTAAAGGATTTGACTGTTGTAATTGTTAGAGAACAACAAGGGTTTGATGATCTGGTAAATAGCACTACTCTGCTTGATCAGATCCTTTTCATGCTCATATTTTCCTTCACACATATTGTAGATACACCTTTTGGTTTGGCAACCAATCATACTTACACTTAACCAAAATTGCCAACACTACAACAAAACAACTCATCGACCTTATAAGAAAAATAACAGGTCAGTAACACATCACAAACCTAAGATCTCATAGAGATTGCAAACAAATTGGTTCATGACTGTTAGATTTCATTAAAATTATTTCACACTATTCAAGATAACCTCGACCACTCCTTGATCACCGCTTCATCGAATCCTTTAACTCATCACGCGGTTTCCTCTCCATGCAATGTACTCGCTCATTCCCAAGATAAAACCTTTATCTCTACGTGCCAAAAACCACTTGAAACTTATCACATACAACATGCATATGTGGCATAATCATTACCACTCACAATTTGATCATAAATAAATACAACCAATTCACCAAGCTCCATTGGTTAGGGTTTGACACATCAATAGGTAGGGTTACCAGTTGATCTCACCGCTTCTTAAGTAATGCTGGTTTCCTTCACTTGCTCAACTACCAGTTGCAAAACAACATCATAATAACATTATTACTCATTACAATTGACATCAATGACAACACAATCGTTCATCAATGAAATCTTCAATCAAATACCAACAATCTCCCCCTTTCGCAATGATGGCAACACAAATATCAATACCCTTGATTGTGATGATTGAGAGTAATGCACACACATAGGTATAGGAATCTTGGTTTACATTTTACCATGTACTCTCCTTCAACTGAGTCTCCATGTCTTCATTTGGTAACTGGCTATAGTTCTTCTCTCTATCAATCATATAATTCTTCTCCCATAATCATATAGTTCTTCTCCCCCTTTGACAACAATGCCAAAATGAAAGTAAAACATGAAGTGTCATACTTCACTATTCAACATCAACAATTTGCAACTTGATGCTCCCCTTGTGGAATAGATCCACTCTACACCAATCCTGCTTCAAGATTCTTCAATTAGTTCTGGGATTGATGTAATCTACATCTCCTCAATTGACCTCATGTAGGGGCACAACCCCTAGCTGACTTCTAAGATACTCAAAATTTGTCTTAGGTAGAGGTTTAGAAAAGATATCTACTAGTTGCTCCTTAGTAGATACATGCTCCAATAACACATCTTTACTCTACACTTTCTCCCTCAAGAAATGATATTTCAGCTCAATATGCTTAGTTCTATCATGCAACACCGGGTTCTTTGAAATATTAATTGCACTGGTGTTATCACATAAATCTTTACTGGTTTTGTGATCTTCAACTTGAATCCTTCTAAAATGTGTTTTATCCAGATTTCCTGGGTACAATTCATATAAGCTACAACACATTTAGCTTCAATAGTGGACTATGATATACTACTCTGCTTCTTTCTGCTCCAAGATACAAGTCTCCCACCAAGAAATAATTCACCTCTAGTTGTGCTCTTCCTGTCATCAACATTTCCCACCCAGTCTGCATCTGTATAAACCTAAAAACCAAAGTTACCTGCATATGGATACCATAATCCATAATCAATAGTACCTTTCAAATATCTAAATATCCTTTTAGTTGCAATCATGTGTGTCTCCTTAGGGTTCTTCTATAATTTGGCAACTAATCCCTATCATTGACTTGTACCCCTTTTCATCAACAGATGCAACATCATCCTCCTTAGATAGTTTACAACTTGTAACCATTGGTGTCCCAACTGGTTTAGATTCACTCATTCTAAATGTTTTCAATACCTCTTTCACATATTTGGATTATGTGATAAGAATACCACTCTTCATCTGTTGAATTTGCAAACCTATGAAGAATTTTATCTCTTCTACCAGAGACATTTCAAATTCACTTTTCATCTCATTTGCAAAGTCATCACTCATGTCATCATTGCCTCCAAAAATGATATCATCCACAAACACTTCACTAACCAATATCTTATCTCCTTCAATCTTGAGATATATATTGTTGTCTTCACTGGTTCTCTAAAAACCTATCTTCATCAAGTGTGAATGTAGTCTTTTATACCATGCTATTGGTGCTTGCTTCAGATCATATAGTGCCTTGTGTAGTTTACACACCATATCCTTTGCATCAGTCAAAGCATAACCATCTGGTTGTTCAATATATACTTCCTCTTCCAGTATTCCATTTCAAAATGTTGACTTCACATCCATCTAATATACTTTGAATCCCCTATATGTTGTAAATGCAAGTAGAATCCTAACACCTTCCAATCTAGCAACTGGTGCAAATGCCTCACCATAGTCTTCTCCTTCTTCCTGTGCATAACCTTTGCATACCAATCTAGCTTTGTTTCTGAGTACTATTCCATCTTCATTCGGTTTATTCCTGAATACCCATTTAGTACATATCACATTTTTATTCACCGATCTAGGTACTAGGGTCCATATATTGTTCTTCTTAATCTATCCAAGCTCCTCTTCCATAGCTTTGATCCAGTGATCATCTCCAAATGCTTCCTTAGCAGTTCTAGGCTCAATATTGGAGATCATGCAATAATTCTCTCTAATTCTTCTTCTGGTTAACACTCTAGTATCTTTATCTCCAATAATTTGGTTAGGATTATGATTGAGTCTCACATACCTTGGAATAACATGATCATTATCTTTAGGTTCTTCTTCCTTACTATCATCATCTTCTTATGTGGAATCTACCTGTTTCGGTTGAACTAGTACTACAACCATTCACTTCATCAACTTCTAGCTTCACCGGTTGTAGTTCCAAAATTAGAATGTAAGGTTCATTTTCCTTCTTCTCCTTATTGGCTTCTCCTGAAACTTCAGGATACTCATCCACTCGGACATTAACACTTTCAATGATTCTCTTCATTCGGTTGTTGTAACATTTGTAGGCCTTACTCTTGGTGGAGTAACCAAGAAATATGCCTTTATCACTCTTAGCATCAAACTTACCAACATTTTCACCTCTCTTGATAAAACATTTACTACCAAAAATCTTAAAATAATTGACATTAGGTGATATACCATACCAGTATTCATAAGGATTTTTATCCTTACCTCTCTTAACAAATATCTAGTTCATAGTGTAGACAGTTGTGCTAACAACTTCTCTCCATAAAAGTTTTTCTACACCTCCTTGTATTAGCATCATTCTAGAAGCTTCAACAACTGACCGGTTGTTCCTCTCCACAATACCATTCTGCTGTGGAGTCCTAGGTGCAGAAAGTTGCCTCTTAAACCTATTATCTTCACAATATCTAGTGAATTCCTCTAAATTAAATTTACCATCTTGATCAGTCCTCAGACAATTTATCTTCTTACCACTTTCCTTTTCAACTAAGGCCCTAAATGCCTTGAACTTACTAAAGGCTTCTATTTTGTCCTTCAAGAATGTGACCCACATCATTCTTGAGCAATCATTAGTGAAGATCATAAAATATCTATCACCTTGAATACTTTTAGTCCTTATTGGTCCACAGAGATCTGTATGAACCAAATCTAACAAATGTTCTGCTGAGAAATATTTTCTCTTAAAAGTTGAGGATGTCATCTTTCCTAACTGACATTCATTACATAGAGCATTCACCGGTTTGTCCAACTGAGGCAAAGCTCTTACTAACTTGGATTTACTAACTTTGAGAATGTTATCAAAATTTATATGACAAAATCTTCAATGCCAAAGCCAACTATCATCTACTTTAGCAATTAAATAGTTGTTGAATTTAGGATTCATGTGAAATAGGTTACCTTTTGTCTTCTTGCCGGTTGCAATCAATTCACCTTTGCTCCCATAGATTTTGCACATTCCATTCTTAAATTCCAATTTATAACCTCTGTCCTTTAGTTGAGCTACACTCAAAAGATTGTGTTTTAATATTTCAACCCAGTAGACATCATATGCACTTCTCTTTCCATTAAGAGAAATGGTTCCCTTTACTTTTACCATGCAGGGTGAGTCATTTCCAAATCTTACAACTCCTCCATCAAATTCCTTCAAAGTAAGAAATTTACTCCAGTCACCGATCATGTGGTGTGAACAACCACCATCTATGATCCAATCATCAGAACTATCCATGCAAGAAACTAATGCCTTTTGATTAGATGTCTCCTCTTTAATGGAAAAAAAGAGAATGTCTTCATTAGCATCTGCCTCAGATTCCTCATCAGTGATACCACCATCAACTGCAATGAGACAATCTCTTTTGCCTTTACCTTTTTACTTCTTGTACTTCTCACGCTTATGCTCATTGTCACCATTAGGACAGTTAGCTACAATATGTCCAATCTTGTTACATGCAAAACATTTCAAAGGTAATTTACCTATATACTTACCAGTACCTCTGGGTAACTACTTGGCCAACAATTCTTCAAGATCAATCAAATTGTCTTTATTATCAACTTCTCTACTGGATCTAGACTCATAACTGTGACTGACATCTCTGCTTTTCCTCATAGGTTGGTTAGAAACTGAAGCTCTAAATGCAGATTCAGATTTATGAGCACTACCATCATAACCATTTAACTCAAATGTAGTAATTTTACCAATGATGGAGTCAATAGTTACCTTTGTTTTATCAATAGACATTAGCTCTTGAATGGCTGCAACTCCAATAGCATAGATCGGTAGAAGGGTTCTCAACACCTTACTAACCACTATGGAATATTCCACTTTACCACCAACACCTTTGATCTCACCGACTATCTCCTTGATCCTCTAACCATTCTGTTGAATATTCTCACCTTTAGCGATCGACATGTCATCAAATTTACCTCTTAGACTCTCTTCTTTGGCAATCTTCACATTCTCATCACCGCTATAGATTTCCTCAAGTTTCTTCCACATATCATAAGCAGTCTCTAAACCATGGACATCAACATATTTTGAATAAGACAAAGAACTAATAATGTCCTCCAATGCTTGATTATTCTCTTTTTTCTCTTTCTTTTGATCATCTGACATAGTCCCACTAGGTGCAGTATATTGTGTAACAACATGTTCCCAGTATTGACTTCCTAGACTCTTGATATAGATTTTCATCCTTTCACTTCATAATCTGTAGTTTTCCCTATTAAACTTTGGACCTTCATTCTTCATCATGTTCTTCTAGATCTTTACCTCAAGTTATTAGACTTAGACACTAGAGGAGCTGGAATGCTCTGATACCAATTGATGGTATGATGAATCAATAAGGATCTGGACAACTATTGAGAGGGGGGGGGTGAATCAGTAGATAGAAAATTGAATAAACTTTCACCAACCTCAAAAACAATCTCACAAGTCAATCTATGAACTAACTGGTTCAAACATTGAACTACAAACTTCAATAGCACTGACAGTTTATCGGTTCGACTGGCATAGAAAAATAATAGTATAAAAGATCTGAAACTCCCAAACCATTTAACCAAAACATCAAAATACTATACTAACAATAGTAAAAGCACATTTCAGATTATTGTCAGTCATCTTATCATATCTAAGTGGATTTAACAGCTAAGTAAATTAACCATATCAAACATAACAATAAAAACCATTCACCACTTGACACAATAATTTTTTACGTGGAAACCCAAATAGGAAAAACCACAGTGGGGATGAATACACACAAGTATTTTGAACTCTTCTGAAGTTTGCCTTGTTAGGAGCCAAAGTTGTTAAAGCTTTACAAAAAGTCCTGTTAAGAACAAATCATGTTAGGGACCGCCTGATTAAGGGATTGACTATAATGTCCTTTTAGAAGCAATACCCTATTAGGAGTAACCTTGGTAGAGGAATTGAAATCAAAGCTAATGGATCACCTGGTTAGATGATTTAGATAGCACTTAGTCTATTAAAGCTTACCCAGTTAAGGGATTTGATTATTGTAATTGTTAGAGAACAACAGGGGTTTGCTAATCTGGTAAATAACACTACTTTGCTTGATCAGATCCTTTTCATGCTCCTATCTGCCTTCACACATACTACATATACACCTTTTGGTTCAACAACCAATCACACTTACACTTAACCAAAATTGCCAATACTATAAAAAACAACTCATCGACCTTATAAGCAAAACAACAAGTCAGTAACACATCACAAACCTAAGATCTCATAGAGATTACAAACAAATCGGTTCAATTATGATTGTTAGATTACATTGGAATCATTGCACATTGTTCAAGACAACCTCGACCACTCCTTGATCACTACTTCATCAAATCTTGTAACTCATCATGTGGTTTCCTCTCCATGCAATGTACTCGCTCATTCCCAAGATAAAACCGTTATCTCTACATGCCAAAAACTACTTGAAGCTTATCACATAAAACATGCATATGTGGAATAATCATTACTGCTCACCATTTGATCATAAGTTAATACAACCGATTCACCAAGCTCCATTGGTTAAGGTTTGTCACATCAACAAGTAGGGTTACCGGTTGATCTCACTGCTTCTTATGTAATACTGATTTCCTTCACTTGCTCGACTACTAGTTGCAAAACAACATCATAACAACATTATTACCGATTATAATTGACATCAATGACAACACAGTAGTTCATCAATGCAATCTTTAGTCGAATACCAATAGCATGCACCTAGTCTTTCAATCTTACCAAGATACATAAATAGTTGACATTTTGGTCGATAAAATAGAGGAGGTAAGAGAAGTCCTAAGAGTTTCAAAATTCCATATTGAGTACATGTCTGACCCACCATCCACCTTGTTGGTGTAAATAATTATTCATCATGGATATTATTACACTTACTTAAGTTTACTTAGGATAATGCATTTCATAGTAGTTTGGATATGAGACACTTGGGTGTTTGTGCCACATTGGGATAGTGTGTGTAGGAGAAATTCCACCTCTTATGGTGTTGATCTTGTTATTACACTATCATATCCACTTATTGTGGAGTGATAATTCCACCTTCGGTGGGTGATCCACCTCATGTGGAATATTATATTATTTCTCCTACCTACCCACACCTATTTCCTACCTACCCTTGTTTCTTATTGAGCCACATGTCATATTTGTGTGCTCATACATATCCCTAGCCTTGCCTATATAAGTAGGCTCATCTACATTGTATGTAATAACGATAATCCAGTTGATTATTGATCATTTTCTATTGATGAGAATACAGTTTATTCTTATCCCATATTATGTCTCTATCTTGTACATTTCAATGACCTCTTGATCTTGGCAAAATCCAACATGGTATCAGAGCTATTTGGGGCTTCATTGATTCGTCTTGAAGAGGCATTATTGCGACGTTAAGAGGTAGATCTGAGGAGCAGCATCTTTTGGAGGCGTCCTAGACCAGATCCGACCTCTCCATTGCGTCCGGAAGGCCATTTCCATGAATTTTGGTTATAAAGTTAGCCTATTTTGGTGAGGAAAATTTTTTTCCCCAATTTTGCTAATCGTACGGATTTTTCGAATATTCATATTTTTTTTCAAAAAAAAAATTTCGTTTTTTCAGAAAATTGTTTTCGAAAAAATCAAAAATCAAAAATTTTTTTGAAAAAATTCGAAAAAATAAAAAAAAAAAGTTGAAAAAGATATCAAAAAAAAAAAGGGAAAAATCATTTGTTTGGGGGTCCGCAGACCCCTGTACCCTCGTGCCGCTCGAATTGCAGGTTGCAGGTACTTTTTGCAGGCCTTGTACCCGCCGCCTGCGCGCTCGTACACCCTTTGCGCCCACCGTGCACGACGCCGCCCGAGCTCCGCGTACCCTGCGCCGTCGCCGAGTCCACCGCCGACCGCACTCTATCAGGCGCCCGTCCGACCTCCGGCAGCCGCTTCCTGCCGGACTCCGCAGCCGCATCCTCCGCCCAGCGCTGGCTACGGCCACCGACGTCGCTTCCCGCAACCGGTTCTGCGCCTCTCGTGACAGCAACTCCCGCGTCCATCGGCACCCACCACCTGCGACGAACTCCACTCTCGGCTCCGGCTCCACCCGCGTGTCGACTTTCGCTCGTCTGCCACTTCCTCTCAGCCAGCTCCTCCGACACGTCAGCCACGCGGAAAACCGTGCCACATCATCAACCGGGAACCGTGCCACGTAAACATAGACACGTCATTTTCCATACAACGCCACATCAGCCTGCCACGTCAGCGATTCCATACAGTACGACTTGTACAGTCAGCTTGCCATGTAACCTGTCCGTACGGTACGGACGCACAGTCAGCCAGAGAGGCGAAGTTTTGATGATAGTCATACGGCTGTCAAATTTAACACAGTGTTTTTTTGACGTCAGCGCCACATCAGCAGGGTTTGAAATTTTTTTGACCCCCTCTCATTTGCATTTTTGATTTTGCAGTTCAACTTCAAATGGCCATAACTTGCTCTTTTTTGCTCTTTTTTGGGTGCAATTTTTTTTGAAATGGGCTAGAATTTCATGCTCTCCGCAGTGGTGAAAGAATTTTTTGATTTTGATGCACGAATTTTTCAGAAAATGCATTTTTTGGTGACTGTCCCTGAGTAATCCCAGTTTTTGCAACTTCAGAGGCTTCGTTTGGGGTCATACGACCTCCTTTTTAGGTGCCGTTTTTTTTGAAAGTGCGTATTTTTTCATCTACTTTCACATGATGCTATCAGATTGATGTCATTGTCAGTAGAAATTGTACTTTCAGATCTTGGCCATTTTTGGCTCTCTTGGTACTTGTATATTTGCTTGAATCTCAGTTAGATTCATTGCACTATTGATTGAAGTCTCTTGTATCTCATTTGAGAAGTTGTAAAATTTGCATCATAAGCCCACTTTGTCTTGTTTTGCAAGTGGCTCATTGTAATCGCATTAAGCATAAAGTGCCAAAATCATCACTTTTGGGGGGGTACTTTGATTGATTGAATTTGGGGGGGTGTCTCTTATGCTCTTGTGCTCTTGTGTTCTTTCCTTTTTTCTGCTATGGGTTCTTCTAAGTTTCCTCTCTTAACTCCACATAATTATGCTACTTGGAAAATTGATGCATGGAGTAAACTTATGGAAAAAGGACTCACTCATTACATTGATGGAACTATTGTTGCTCCAGCTGATCCTAAGGCTGATCCAGTTGGTCACTTAGATTGGCTCACTAAAAATATCATGGCAATTGGTACCTTAAGAAAGTATGTATCAAAGGATCTCATTTTTCATATTGAGAAATGCACTCTAATCAAGGATGCTTGGCAAAAGTTTCAAGACTTGTATGGTCAAGTTGATGAGATTAGGGGATATCAAATTGATAGTGATCTCACCATGTTAGATCCCAAGAAATTTGATACTATACAAGATTATGTCACTAAGGCAAATGAGTTGAGGGCACAACTCAAAGATTGTGGCATTGATAAAAAGGATACTCAATTGATATTCAACTTGATAGGGAAGCTTCCACAAGAATATGCAGCATTTGTTTCTAGTTTCCAAACTCATAGGATGACAATGGGTTCAAGCTACAAAATGCCTACATTTGATGCTTTCAATGAAATGTTGATGATGGAACAAACTAAGTTGATAAGCATGGGCATTCTTAAGGCTTCTTCTAAGTCTCAAGCATTAGTGGCCAATCAAGGAAACAAAGGAAATCAAGGAAAGGACAACTCAAACAAGAAGAAATGGCAATCAAAGCCTAAAGAAAAAGCACAATCTTCTCCACAACAAGGAGATTCATCCTCTTCCAAGAGAGATAATTCACCAAAGAGAGAGAGACCTACTTGTGCTTATTGTAAAAAGATTGGTCATGAGGAACATCGTTGCCATACTAAGAAGATTGATGAGCTCACACATATCATCAAAAAGCATAACATTGATTTGCCTAGAGTCTACAAGACGGATGATTCATCAACTTCCACTTACTCACATTCAAAAGGAAAAGGGCAAGCATTCATGGCTTCTACAAGTGGAAAGACTCACTCTTTTGGAACAAGAAAAGGAAAAGCTTTATGTGCTACAACAAATCATACTTCAGAGAGATGGCTTCTAGATTTAGGGGCTTCTCATCATATGGCATCTTCACAGTCTATGTTCTCTACATTTGAGCCTTTCACCATGCCACAGATTTTGATGGGCAATCATACATATATGGATGTGATTGGGAAAGGATCTATTGAGATTGGGGATAACTCCTTCAATGATGTGTTGTGTGTACCCCACTTGACAAACAATCTCCTTTCTATCTATCAAATCACACATGGCGCAACTAAGAGAGTTGTGGAGTTCACACCTGACTCAGTTTTCATTAGAGACATGGAGACTAGAGCTATCATTGCAACTGGGGTGGTTGATCATGCATCTTGGTTATACTCCTTTTCATATTTTGTTGATGATGATGATTTCACATTTGATGATTCTACACATTATGATCACACTTATTGTGATGATTCAGATTTTGAGGAGAACTTTGGACACTTGAACTTGGGGATTCTCACATGTAACCCCATTCTTGAGTCTTGTATTTCATCTTCTCATATTGATATCACATCACCTATTGCACCTGATGATGCAGATAGTGTGACAGTTTTGCCTTCATGTGATTCAGTGCAACAGGATATACATTGTCTTCCAGCTTCAGATTCATGGGATGATTACTTAACAGACATTGAAGGTTTGTTTGTGGAATCCTACATTGCAGATTTGGGAGACATCATTGATGACATACATCTTCTCTTTGATGAAGATGATCCTTCTTTGATTGTTGCGAGGGCACACTCTGACCCTCTTGTTCATTCTCTACATGATCATTCTTTTGAGGTTGACATGATTGTGGATACTTATGTACAGCAGTTGGAGGAGGTCTCTTTATGCTTTGAGGAGACACATGAGTCTTTGGATATTGCTCTACATTCATCTTCACTAGATGTCAGAGTTCCTTTTTCAGCAGTGTGGCACAGTTTACCACCTTTGGAAGGGGTATCTTTCAGCATCGACATGGGGACACTTGAGCAGTTTTCAGAGATTCCTTTCATCATGAGTTTTCTTCATACATCTTCCCTTCATGATTGGGGAGACTTCATGGATACACCTTTGGTTTTGTTTCTTCCTAAGGGGAGGAATGTTGTTTGACGTTCGTGGAGCAGTTTCTTCATACATCGAGCTTCTATCATTGGTGCAGATTCTTCATTAAGGGAGGAGCACAGTTTGACTTCTCTTCTTCTCTCATATGGGGGGGACTTTTTCCTCACATGGGGTTTTGTTCCTCACATACCTCTTTGAGAGTTCTCTTGTATAGCTTTCATCTCTCTTTTGGGGGAGGGTTTTTTCCCATTGGGTTTTTCTCTCTTTCCCCACTTTGTGAGAGATTTCATTGCATTAGTTTGCATGCATTTGCATTTGTTCATGGGTACCTAACATGGCCTCGTAGCCGGGACCCATCTTGCATTGCTTAGTTGCATTGTAGACTTAAGTGCATTCCCCTAAGTTGCACTTAAGGGGGGGTGTTGGTGTAAATAATTATTCATCATGGATATTATTACACTTACTTAAGTTTACTTAGGATAATGCATTTCATAGTAGTTTGGATATGAGACACTTGGGTGTTTGTGCCACATTGGGATAGTGTGTGTAGGAGAAATTCCACCTCTTATGGTGTTGATCTTGTTATTACACTATCATATCCACTTATTGTGGAGTGATAATTCCACCTTCGGTGGGTGATCCACCTCATGTGGAATATTATATTATTTCTCCTACCTACCCACACCTATTTCCTACCTACCCTTGTTTCTTATTGAGCCACATGTCATATTTGTGTGCTCATACATATCCCTAGCCTTGCCTATATAAGTAGGCTCATCTACATTGTATGTAATAACGATAATCCAGTTGATTATTGATCATTTTCTATTGATGAGAATACAGTTTATTCTTATCCCATATTATGTCTCTATCTTGTACATTTCAATGACCTCTTGATCTTGGCAAAATCCAACATGGTATCAGAGCTATTTGGGGCTTCATTGATTCGTCTTGAAGAGGCATTATTGCGACGTTAAGAGGTAGATCTGAGGAGCAGCATCTTTTGGAGGCGTCCTAGACCAGATCCGACCTCTCCATTGCGTCCGGAAGGCCATTTCCATGAATTTTGGTTATAAAGTTAGCCTATTTTGGTGAGGAAAATTTTTTTCCCCAATTTTGCTAATCGTACGGATTTTTCGAATATTCATATTTTTTTTCAAAAAAAAAATTTCGTTTTTTCAGAAAATTGTTTTCGAAAAAATCAAAAATCAAAAATTTTTTTGAAAAAATTCGAAAAAATAAAAAAAAAAAGTTGAAAAAGATATCAAAAAAAAAAAGGGAAAAATCATTTGTTTGGGGGTCCGCAGACCCCTGTACCCTCGTGCCGCTCGAATTGCAGGTTGCAGGTACTTTTTGCAGGCCTTGTACCCGCCGCCTGCGCGCTCGTACACCCTTTGCGCCCACCGTGCACGACGCCGCCCGAGCTCCGCGTACCCTGCGCCGTCGCCGAGTCCACCGCCGACCGCACTCTATCAGGCGCCCGTCCGACCTCCGGCAGCCGCTTCCTGCCGGACTCCGCAGCCGCATCCTCCGCCCAGCGCTGGCTACGGCCACCGACGTCGCTTCCCGCAACCGGTTCTGCGCCTCTCGTGACAGCAACTCCCGCGTCCATCGGCACCCACCACCTGCGACGAACTCCACTCTCGGCTCCGGCTCCACCCGCGTGTCGACTTTCGCTCGTCTGCCACTTCCTCTCAGCCAGCTCCTCCGACACGTCAGCCACGCGGAAAACCGTGCCACATCATCAACCGGGAACCGTGCCACGTAAACATAGACACGTCATTTTCCATACAACGCCACATCAGCCTGCCACGTCAGCGATTCCATACAGTACGACTTGTACAGTCAGCTTGCCATGTAACCTGTCCGTACGGTACGGACGCACAGTCAGCCAGAGAGGCGAAGTTTTGATGATAGTCATACGGCTGTCAAATTTAACACAGTGTTTTTTTGACGTCAGCGCCACATCAGCAGGGTTTGAAATTTTTTTGACCCCCTCTCATTTGCATTTTTGATTTTGCAGTTCAACTTCAAATGGCCATAACTTGCTCTTTTTTGCTCTTTTTTGGGTGCAATTTTTTTTGAAATGGGCTAGAATTTCATGCTCTCCGCAGTGGTGAAAGAATTTTTTGATTTTGATGCACGAATTTTTCAGAAAATGCATTTTTTGGTGACTGTCCCTGAGTAATCCCAGTTTTTGCAACTTCAGAGGCTTCGTTTGGGGTCATACGACCTCCTTTTTAGGTGCCGTTTTTTTTGAAAGTGCGTATTTTTTCATCTACTTTCACATGATGCTATCAGATTGATGTCATTGTCAGTAGAAATTGTACTTTCAGATCTTGGCCATTTTTGGCTCTCTTGGTACTTGTATATTTGCTTGAATCTCAGTTAGATTCATTGCACTATTGATTGAAGTCTCTTGTATCTCATTTGAGAAGTTGTAAAATTTGCATCATAAGCCCACTTTGTCTTGTTTTGCAAGTGGCTCATTGTAATCGCATTAAGCATAAAGTGCCAAAATCATCACTTTTGGGGGGGTACTTTGATTGATTGAATTTGGGGGGGTGTCTCTTATGCTCTTGTGCTCTTGTGTTCTTTCCTTTTTTCTGCTATGGGTTCTTCTAAGTTTCCTCTCTTAACTCCACATAATTATGCTACTTGGAAAATTGATGCATGGAGTAAACTTATGGAAAAAGGACTCACTCATTACATTGATGGAACTATTGTTGCTCCAGCTGATCCTAAGGCTGATCCAGTTGGTCACTTAGATTGGCTCACTAAAAATATCATGGCAATTGGTACCTTAAGAAAGTATGTATCAAAGGATCTCATTTTTCATATTGAGAAATGCACTCTAATCAAGGATGCTTGGCAAAAGTTTCAAGACTTGTATGGTCAAGTTGATGAGATTAGGGGATATCAAATTGATAGTGATCTCACCATGTTAGATCCCAAGAAATTTGATACTATACAAGATTATGTCACTAAGGCAAATGAGTTGAGGGCACAACTCAAAGATTGTGGCATTGATAAAAAGGATACTCAATTGATATTCAACTTGATAGGGAAGCTTCCACAAGAATATGCAGCATTTGTTTCTAGTTTCCAAACTCATAGGATGACAATGGGTTCAAGCTACAAAATGCCTACATTTGATGCTTTCAATGAAATGTTGATGATGGAACAAACTAAGTTGATAAGCATGGGCATTCTTAAGGCTTCTTCTAAGTCTCAAGCATTAGTGGCCAATCAAGGAAACAAAGGAAATCAAGGAAAGGACAACTCAAACAAGAAGAAATGGCAATCAAAGCCTAAAGAAAAAGCACAATCTTCTCCACAACAAGGAGATTCATCCTCTTCCAAGAGAGATAATTCACCAAAGAGAGAGAGACCTACTTGTGCTTATTGTAAAAAGATTGGTCATGAGGAACATCGTTGCCATACTAAGAAGATTGATGAGCTCACACATATCATCAAAAAGCATAACATTGATTTGCCTAGAGTCTACAAGACGGATGATTCATCAACTTCCACTTACTCACATTCAAAAGGAAAAGGGCAAGCATTCATGGCTTCTACAAGTGGAAAGACTCACTCTTTTGGAACAAGAAAATGAAAAGCTTTATGTGCTACAACAAATCATACTTCAGAGAGATGGCTTCTAGATTTAGGGGCTTCTCATCATATGGCATCTTCACAGTCTATGTTCTCTACATTTGAGCCTTTCACCATGCCACAGATTTTGATGGGCAATCATACATATATGGATGTGATTGGGAAAGGATCTATTGAGATTGGGGATAACTCCTTCAATGATGTGTTGTGTGTACCCCACTTGACAAACAATCTCCTTTCTATCTATCAAATCACACATGGCGCAACTAAGAGAGTTGTGGAGTTCACACCTGACTCAGTTTTCATTAGAGACATGGAGACTAGAGCTATCATTGCAACTGGGGTGGTTGATCATGCATCTTGGTTATACTCCTTTTCATATTTTGTTGATGATGATGATTTCACATTTGATGATTCTACACATTATGATCACACTTATTGTGATGATTCAGATTTTGAGGAGAACTTTGGACACTTGAACTTGGGGATTCTCACATGTAACCCCATTCTTGAGTCTTGTATTTCATCTTCTCATATTGATATCACATCACCTATTGCACCTGATGATGCAGATAGTGTGACAGTTTTGCCTTCATGTGATTCAGTGCAACAGGATATACATTGTCTTCCAGCTTCAGATTCATGGGATGATTACTTAACAGACATTGAAGGTTTGTTTGTGGAATCCTACATTGCAGATTTGGGAGACATCATTGATGACATACATCTTCTCTTTGATGAAGATGATCCTTCTTTGATTGTTGCGAGGGCACACTCTGACCCTCTTGTTCATTCTCTACATGATCATTCTTTTGAGGTTGACATGATTGTGGATACTTATGTACAGCAGTTGGAGGAGGTCTCTTTATGCTTTGAGGAGACACATGAGTCTTTGGATATTGCTCTACATTCATCTTCACTAGATGTCAGAGTTCCTTTTTCAGCAGTGTGGCACAGTTTACCACCTTTGGAAGGGGTATCTTTCAGCATCGACATGGGGACACTTGAGCAGTTTTCAGAGATTCCTTTCATCATGAGTTTTCTTCATACATCTTCCCTTCATGATTGGGGAGACTTCATGGATACACCTTTGGTTTTGTTTCTTCCTAAGGGGAGGAATGTTGTTTGACGTTCGTGGAGCAGTTTCTTCATACATCGAGCTTCTATCATTGGTGCAGATTCTTCATTAAGGGAGGAGCACAGTTTGACTTCTCTTCTTCTCTCATATGGGGGGGACTTTTTCCTCACATGGGGTTTTGTTCCTCACATACCTCTTTGAGAGTTCTCTTGTATAGCTTTCATCTCTCTTTTGGGGGAGGGTTTTTTCCCATTGGGTTTTTCTCTCTTTCCCCACTTTGTGAGAGATTTCATTGCATTAGTTTGCATGCATTTGCATTTGTTCATGGGTACCTAACATGGCCTCGTAGCCGGGACCCATCTTGCATTGCTTAGTTGCATTGTAGACTTAAGTGCATTCCCCTAAGTTGCACTTAAGGGGGGGTGTTGGTGTAAATAATTATTCATCATGGATATTATTACACTTACTTAAGTTTACTTAGGATAATGCATTTCATAGTAGTTTGGATATGAGACACTTGGGTGTTTGTGCCACATTGGGATAGTGTGTGTAGGAGAAATTCCACCTCTTATGGTGTTGATCTTGTTATTACACTATCATATCCACTTATTGTGGAGTGATAATTCCACCTTCGGTGGGTGATCCACCTCATGTGGAATATTATATTATTTCTCCTACCTACCCACACCTATTTCCTACCTACCCTTGTTTCTTATTGAGCCACATGTCATATTTGTGTGCTCATACATATCCCTAGCCTTGCCTATATAAGCAGGCTCATCTACATTGTATGTAATAACGATAATCCAGTTGATTATTGATCATTTTCTATTGATGAGAATACAGTTTATTCTTATCCCATATTATGTCTCTATCTTGTACATTTCAATGACCTCTTGATCTTGGCAAAATCCAACACACCTCAATAGACTGCTACCTAAAAAATTACCGCAACTACAAAGTGAACATGCAACAAACAAAAGGTTGACTCGTCGTGCGCTCCTTGATAACTACATTTTAAAAGAGGAGCTTGGATCACACTTGTCATGCATAGATACCACTGCCAAGAAAGAACACTCACATCGAGGGTGGAGGCACACTCATATCTAAAGACGACTCACTATTCACATGCAGGAAGTGTTGGTTGAGTGGAGTTCAAATGCAATGACTTGCATGTCGAGTGCGACTCCCGCCATTTTGTAACTAGGTTATAGGCATAGTTTATTCCTTGATTATTGGAGGCAAGATGCTATAGATGTAATGAATCGGGCCATTTCAAGGGTTCAAAAATTGAATATTGCAGGCCATAGTTAGGATTTTATTTGCAGTATTTTCATTTCCAACATTTCAAATTTCAAACCTTGTTAAACTCTTCCAGTATTAGTGCTTGTTGGTACCTTTATTTTCATAATTAATCAATGCAAGCTATTTAATGGAATGCATGTTTCGTGATCTATGTTAAGTGAAGTTTGTATTTATTTAATCTAATATCTTCTCTCATTCTAGATAGCTTGAATATTCTAAATATTGTGGATTTCATTGTTATGGTATGTGAAGTTAATGATCAGCTCTTTCTCTGTGTAAGGTTGCTAATATTGCATGTGGATAGAAGTTTCATCTACTACTGTCTAGTTTGTTATTGATTATATCTCATTATCTTGTTGCCAAAAATTAAAGATTGTGTTTCTTATAACTTTCATGCTCTTGGTGAGAAATATTTTGTGCAAACACTTGTTGAGCCCAATGATTTATTAATGCCATGGAATGACAATCGGCAATAGAGAAGAATTTTGAATCAGGCTGAAGATGAAGAATGAGAACCTTTCATAACATGCTTGCAAATGGGGCAAATTGAATGACCAAATGTTTCTCCTGAGAAAAAGGTATTACCAGAGGAACATAATGTTGTTTTTATTCCTAACTAACATCTATCAGTTGATCAGTTTATTTAGGAATTTTGATATCTCTTCCACCAATGATCAAGTACCTGATCATTCCAAGCGGGTGATATACCACTGAGAGAAACAAAGTATACTAAGTGTTAGAGGAGTCGCAACAACATAGGATTATTAGAGGATTCGAGAACTTATGAAATTATATTTTGAAATCTCCAAATCACTGCTTATCTTACTTTGCACTCTTTTAAAGGCATAATCCTATAAAGGTTTGCACGTATGAATTTGTAATGGCTAATTAAATGGTGAAAAGCATGCAAAGTTGGTTGCATGAGTTATATAATTTAATACAGGTCTTTTCCTATGGAAGAAAATTAATATGTTTACACTTGTCCGTTATGATCTTCAAAGTTAGTCAAAGTAATATATCAACATGAACTATTCTTCACAGAATGGTTCTGCCTCATAATGATCAATTTACTGTAGCTAATCCTGATTTGAATTGGCCAAAAAACAAACAAGAAGATGTTATTTTTGGACTATATTCCCTTGTGTGGAAGCAGCAAATGTTATTTGCAACGTATAGAGAGATGGTGACACTACTGGGAAAAATAAAAAGGAAAACTGGAAATCATAACCACCAATTACAAGAAGAAAATTTTGTAGCCAAAAATCCAAGCAATCAACCCAATAATTAAGTGCTAAAAATGGTACTTCAAGGAGATGTCCCTAGACCCATAATGTAGCTGAATATAGAATTTGTTGAAAATCCTTAGGAAGATATACTTGTTGGTTTGACAAATTTGGCTTGGCAATGCAAACATAGCCATGTTGAATACTTGTGGGTGAGTTTTATGCTTGAAGAGGAAGAGGAGAAAGTTGAAATACATGAGAGAGAGAGAGAGAGAGAGATCAACATACAAAGAAATCTCACTCTACTTGTCATTTGAGTATCGATATTGGTCTCCAATTTTTGGCTTTAAATTATGAACTCATGTAATGACACGTGTTCTTTAAAGTAGCTTTCAGTTTTTCTATAGTAAAAATGGTTTTGTCCAAGGAAATGTTATCTTTAGGGAAGATATGTTTTCTTATATATAAGGCTATAGACAAGGGAGGAAAAGGGAGGACTAATCCCCCTTGCACTTTAATGCATGAGTGAATATCAATTAGTTTTCTTTTTGATGTGTTTTATAAGTTAAGTTTAGGACTTGATGACATTTTTTCTTTTCCAGAAACATTATATATAGAGAGAAAGAGACTATGTTCTTTTGAATATGAATCTAAAGATGGGAATATGTTGATGTTGTATATTCATTCATGTTTTCCCATTCAACAAATACTTTATGATTTGTGAGAATTTCCTAGAATTCATTTTGGATATTGAATTATGGATGTATATGTTTACAAAACTTTGAGTCATGATACATCTATATCATTTGGGAAGAATGCTTGACAATTTTCCTTTACTTTTAATCATGCATAACAAATAAATGGGATTTGAATCATTTGTTTGTTCCTTTCTGTTGTTTATTTCCCCTTCGTGTTTGCCTTTTCTAATTTTTGGTTAAAAGAATACCTTGCAAAAATTCTCAATTCTATCATAAAAGGGAGCTATACCTCTAAAATTTAGAGGAAAGTTGTTAATTCAAAAAGCAACTTCTCCAACAGTGTGTTGAATGTTTGTCTCTATTATAGGGCACAAAGGGTTTCATTTTATTGTTTTTAAAAGGGACAAATCTATAAGAAAACACAAAATAAAGGCCCTTTCAATGAGTATCTATTTACTTTTTGGATCCTCCCACCAGCACAAATTGATCACTCAAAAGTAACTTCAAAATAAAATTATAGAATAATTTTATTGTATCCACTGCTATATTTGGTGACTTATTGATGTGATTGATAGCTTCTACCATGAAACACTTCCAAGACAATCTCCCACTACAAGACAAACTATGTCTTGGATTTTCTAACTGGAAAAGCAATCTCATTAGGGAGCTTTTACTTGGAAATTTTGATCCATTTGGTAATATTATGAATCTAATTTTCTCTTTTATTAGGAATATCATAATAGCCATTGTATCTTATACCACAAAATTTACATCTTTTGGAAACAAATCTTCTATTCACCTTTGCATTATTAAGATATATCATTGAAATGTATTACAAAAGGCCTAATCATCACCTCAACTTGAGAGAAGTATTTTTTGAATCTCATAGATTGATATATATGATCCAAAATGTATTAGTAGAGTGATCATATAGTAGCAACAATAATTCTTGGCTTGTAATCTGATTTTTTTCATTATAGAGAATTCCACTTCATTGGATTAGGCAAATTTGTTGGCACCATTTGCACTTATTTGTTTGGTATAAACATTTGTTGATTAGTGGCACCTTCAAGTTTGGAAATCCCAATGACCTCATCAAATTAATGATTTGTCCCTTTACCAACTTGTGTCCTTTCTAATCAGCCCACAAATCCATCCTATTAGAAAACTAGGAGCTTAATTCATTAAGTTGATTTATGGTTTGGTCGATGCATTTGTTTTTAAGATAAAACTATTTGTTTGGAGTGAATTATTTCTCTAAAGTCTTGAGCACATATTAGTGTTTTCATTTCATGTTCAAGCCAAAGGTGGGACCATTGGTTGTAGGTTTGCATATTATCTTGGGACATTGTCCCATATGTATTGAGGTGGTTGTTGGAATTTTGATGATGGTGTGATTGTCATTGATGGACACACACTTGTTTTATGATCACTTCCTTATGTATGAGTTATGCTCAACCAGTAATTGTTCCAACCGGTATTATGTATTATAGTCTTTTAGACTATCGGTGTTTTGCAAAAGGTGTTAACCAGTCACAAACTGACTGAAGACCCAAAGCGGTATGAAGACCTCAAGCGGTTCAAGGATCCCAAAGCGGTATGAAGGAACAAAGTGGTAGTTAAAATTTTTCCCAATATTTATTTTGACAACCAGTAATCGGTAAAATGTATGAACCGGTATTACTCTATGATGAGTTACCAATCATTATTTTTGTGATGAGTTATCATCCACCAACACTTTGGTGGTGATTTTGTGTTGTGTTACCAAATATGTCTAGATGCACTTAACCTAGGAACTTGCAATGTAATCCTATTGGACCGACATGAAATCAGATTCCTTTATAAGGACATCATGTCTAGGGTTTTAGGAGTTGATAGGGTTTTAGTAGTTGATGAGGGTTTTATTTGTGCGATCGTAGAAGAGAAGGTTAGGTCTATGTGAAGAAACAGAGTGTGGAGATATTGAAGACTGAAGTAATGCTAAATGTGTATTAACAATGAGCTATCATGGATCTAACCAAGCATATTGTGCTAGTATCTAGATCACTCACTTGTTGATTACTCACATCTTCGACAAGTCTGAAACCCTTAACCGGGTAGGCCTAGCAAAGCCTTTGTAAATCCTCTAACAAGGTGGTTCACAACTGTGAATCTAAAATCCTCTCACAAGGCAGTCTTTAATAGGACTTATCTCCTAACAGAGATCTAGATTCCTAATAGGATCTGTTCTGGTGAAGAAGATTGTATGACCTTAACCGGTCTAACCTTAACCAGTCTGGTTTCTATTCTGCAGATAGTTACTTGTGAGTTTCTGCTCATTGTGATTTTTCCCATTTGGGTTTCCACATCAAAACCTCTTGTGTTATGGTGATTGTACTCTTGTGGGTGAATGCTTTATTTGTTGTTTGGTTTGCATTTGGCTTAACTAGTTTGTTAGTAAATCTGTTATACCAATTAATTGCTAAATTGTTTAAGAGTTTAAGTTCATTTTTTTTTGGTATACTGATTCACCCCCCTCTTAGTATTCATCAATTGGTATCAGAGCCAACCTTTCTATAAGTTTAACCACTTGGAAGGAGATATGGGGGAATACATTGTGTGGGAACTTACTAATCATCTCACTCAGACTGAGAAAGCCTTTGATGAACTCAAAGTCAAATATAAGGCCTCTCTGGCAAAAGGAGGAGAGCATGCTGAGAAACTGATGGAGCTTACTGAAAAATAGTTCTTCTGATGAAGCAGACATGGAAGCCCTAGTTGAAGAAGTTGAAAAATTGAATGAATCTAATGCCAACCTGATAAGGGAACTGGAATGACTGACTATCAGAATGTGTCAAGAGCTTGAGAACCAGAGGAAAGCTGAAGATCTGGTAAAAGAAAAAGATCATCAGATCTCCAAGCTGAAGCAAGAAATCAGTACCCTTACCGCTCATCTCCAAGAGAGGAAAGTGGCAAAAGAAGAAATGCAAGGTGAACTAAACATGGTTATTTCTGAGAATACAACCTTGAAGGAATCTAATGCTGCTATTTCCAAGGAACTCACTGAGTCAAAGGAAATACTTGCCAAATTCAATAAGAGTATTGTTAAGCTAGAACAAAATCTTGAATCAGCAAAACCGGGAAAGAATACCACTGGACTTGGTTTTTCCGGTTATGAGGAAGGTGAGACCTCTGAAACAAAAGATGGAGCATCAAAGAAGTAACTGACATCAAAGGATAAAGGTAAGAAAAAGTTTAAACCTATTTGCTTTAATTGTCTCAAGGAAGGACATACTGCTAATGTGTGTAGAAATAAGGCCTACAATAATTTTCCTTATTTTCTAAACGATAAGCCTAGATCCAATAGATTCAATGCAAACTGTTATGCATGTAACAAGTTTGGGCATAAAGCATTTGAATGCAGGTCTATTATGCACAACACTGGGAGATATCCTCAAGGACTCAAGGAATTTTTCTGAATCATCTGTGAACTAGAATCCAAACCGGTATAATGCCTATGACCATCAGTCAGGTATTGGTGGCTATCAAGCGTCAACCGGTTGGAGAGCAACCTGTTTGATCTACCATGGTAGCAGTCACACTGCTGCAACATGCAGGAGGAATAATGGTAGAATGAACAATGTACCATGGAGAACACCTAGAATGGTATGCTATCATTGCAACAAACCGGGACACCCTGCCAGAACCTCCAGAATGAGAAAGAACCTATCAGATGATATACTGGTCACTCCAGAAGGGAAGATTGATGTTGAAACTGTTCAAGAAGGAATGAATAAAACATGGAAAAAGAAACCTGAAGAAGTATCACAAGATGAACTAGTTTTCCACACTTAGTGTGGAAGTCTCTGAACCAGCAAACTGAGCTTCAAAAAAGCTTAGGGGGACAAATTGGTGAAATGTTTCAAACCCCCAGTTTACATCGGTAAAAGACCTCAACTGGTATACATTACTTGTCAATCGGCAGAAGATTGTGAAGTGGTAAAAGGAAAAATTAGGGTTTGTGCCCTAGTGGTGGAGCATTTATTATGGTAGGTGAAGAATTCATTTAAAAGGAATTTTTAAAGTCATTTTCACTTATCATTTTTCGAGTGAAGAATTTTTTTTAAGAGCAGAGTGACAAAAGGAAATTCCACTTGAGATTTAGAGAAGATTTCAAATCTTGCAGAAGTATCGGGAGATATTTACAATCAATCAAGTGAAGACCACCAAGCGGTAATCATGCAACTGAAGTAGTGTAGTGTGAGCTGCATTTGTCAAACCCTAAATTTTGAAATTGTGAAGGTATTTCTTGAAATTTTTATTTATCAGTTAAATCATGGCTTCTACATCTCACTCCAGTTCTAGTGTACCTATGGAATCAGCTGAATTCATTCAAAGAAAAATGAAATACAATGCCTTGTCCCAAATACCTGTCGGAGTCATTGTTGAAGGAGATATTTCAGGATACATCGACTGCAAATTAGAATACCTAGGATCCTTAGTGATTCATTCCCAACTGTCTATTTTGTGGGGATGACAAGAAGATCAAACTGGAATACAACATTCTAGAGAGGAAGAAAATTCACAATGTGGTTTACTTTCTTGAAGAGTTCACAGAAGACCACATCCGCATCATCCTGAGCAAAGTGCATGGCAACAAGATGTATCTCGAAAGGATGCATGACATTATGCCTAAAGCAATTCATGTCATCACCAATTTCTGCAACATTGGTGAGGTGCCAGCCCTAAGGAAGGTCATTAAGATAGAAATGACTAAGCTCATTAGTTCTCTGAGAGACCAATGGGGAATGACCATCAACACCATCAAATATGAGTTGGTCAAGTATGCTTGCATGGTGTTTGGATACCGGACGTTTTATGCCAGTAGATTAAACTTTTTTTCTATAGCTACGGTTAATGTCACCTACAGAATGATCATGGAGGATGCCTCATTTGATCTATGCACCTGTTTGAAGAAGCAACTTGTATTAAACTTAAAGTCCATCAAACAGGACAGTGCCCTAAGATTCAAATTTGGACAACTTTTGGTGGGTCTATTTTTCTACTTTCAAGGCTATTTCCTAGGAGTCAGTGCTATTCAATGGTCTGCTGACCAATCGGTCACCAAACAAATTAGGGAAAGTCTCCAAGCAGTGGGAACCGAATATCTTGAAGTCTTGAATAAATATTTTGATGAATTCAAGTGGAAGATGAGCCTGAGGATGAGCATATCTGGCGATATTGTTAAGAAGTATGAAGAGTACATCTATTTTACCATTAGAGTAGATGAGTGCACAATGGAGGTGGTTGAGCCCAGACAGGAAGAAGTAGAACCTATGGGATATGAGGTGATGTATGACATGTTGGATGGGTATGCCTCTACCCTTATTGCCTCTCCTTTAAAAGCAAAGAAAAAGAGAACCGGCACCTACTTGGAAAGGGTAACACTGTTTGAAGAACCTTCAGTGAAAAAGGGAAAGGCAGTACCAATGGCATCGACACCAGTTACCTTAGCCAGCCCAAAAGTGACCAAGCAGTCACTTGCCAAGAAGAAACCGAAAGTTGCACTCGCTAAAGTATTTGAAATAAATTGGAAGACGAAGAGAAACTCACTAGAGTCTAAAGATATAGAATCAGATGTGCAACCTAAGAAGACCAGAGAAACAAGGAAGAAGGCAAAAACTATCGGCAATACACCTGCATCATCAGCACTGATAAATATTGGCATCTCTTCTTATAAGCTAATGACACATTGTCAAAGGACTATTAAGAATATAAGAAGAAAATTGCTTAGTGATCTGAAGGAGTGTTTTGATGATTTTACCGATAGTGAGAAAGAGGAAATAGAGTGGGAAGTCATTAATTACTTGTGTATGAATGATCGGTCGCCATCAGAAATTAGATCTAAGGCACATGATTCTTTATACAATTCTTTGGACAACAAATGGCACATTGCCATAGAAAAAGAGTAGGAAATAAGGGAGAAATTATTTGCTCAGTACTTTCCTGAAGTCTTCAATTCCAAATTATTTGAGATTATGGACAAGCATAAAGGTCTCTTCTTCATAAGAAGAAGAAGACTCAGACTGCTAGAAGGCAAAACCTTTGAAGTAGAGAAGGACACTCATTTGCATGCCAAAGCTGCGGTCCGATTGCATCAAGTGTCTGAGGTCAACAAGAAGGCCGAACAAGACCCTGACCTATCTTCAGCCAAATCGGATGAGGTATTTGATGGCAAAGGAGAACTAGTGATAGAATAGGTGGACAATATTGATGTTGATTCTTTGGATGTTGAAGATGTCACTCCAAATGTAGAAAAGGAAAAGGCTGATAAGGAAAAACCAAACAAGGAGAAATAGTAGAAATTGGACAAGGAAAAGGCTGACAAAGAGAAAGAGGAAAAAGAAGAAGAGAAAAAGAAAGAGGAAGAAAAGAGGAAACAAGATGAAGAGAAGAAGAAACAAGAGGAAGAGAAGAGGAAACAAGAGGAACAGAAGAGGAAACAATAAGAAGAGAAGAAGAAAGAGGAGGAGAAGAAGAAAGAAGAGGAGAAAAGGAAAGAAGAGGAGAAGAGGAAAGAAGAAGAAAAGAGGAAAGTAGAGGAGGAAAAGAATAAGAAGAGGAGAAGTGAAAAGAAGAAGAAAGAAAGAAGGAGGAAGAGAAGAAAAAGCATGAAGTGGAATAATGGGAGAAAGAAGAGGAAAAGAAAAGAGCGGAAAAGAAGAAGGAAGCAAAAAAGAACAAGCAAGTGGAGACTCCAAAGGCAACCGGTGGTCAAGCCAAACTGGCTGATATCACCAGTCCTCTTGACCTCCAATCCATAGATGAATCAAAGCTGCTGCAAGGCATAAAGCTAGCACAGAAAAGACTAGAAGCATTGAGAAGGAAAAAGGAGCAGGATGTCATTCACATTGCGATTGACACCCTTATCAATTTAATTCTAGGTACCAACCTCCTCGGTACTGAATCCTCTCTGGCCAAACTAAAACTTCTATGTATAGTTGTAGAGGACTAGGTACAATGCCTGGAAGAAGTTGTTGAAGCCAATGCACAGAAGAAGCATCAAAAGGCACTAAACACTGCCTTAGTAAAGAAACTAAATGAGCTCTAGTCTCAACTTTAGAAAGAGCAGAAGGATATAAGAGATTCTATGGATGAGGGAAAACTACTACTGAGCAAAATAAGCCAACCCCATCTATTTTGTGATGATGTGCTTGCACAAAAGGATAAACTGCAATATGATTTGTAGACATACATAAGCAACTTTAAGATGCCATATGATTCTTTCACTACATATTGGCAAACTATTCATCGGTATCAGATCCAGTCTGCCAGGATAGAATTGGAAATTAGCAACCAGATAAGAGATTTGTAGGAACTTCAACTGGTTTTATTACCCAGACTGCAAATTCTTTAGAAGTGCTTTCTCAATCTAGAAGCATTGACATTAACCAGGAGATGAGTACAATTGATGCCATGGAAGAACAGGTATCACAGATGCAGATGAAAAGTGAGGTGGCTACCTCATTACTTGAATCATGGTCTTTATCCATGAAGACTTTTATCTAGGATTTTAAATCGATTTTTGATAACTTTCACTCATTATTATCATAAACACTTATTTATTTTAATGATAATGAGAAACAGGGGTTGTTCTGCATTACTTTGTCATTGTTGGCAAAGGGGGACTAGTATCTAAAATTTTGGTGAATGTTATGTATACTTTCATGTTATTTCTTTAAGGGAGTTGTATACATTGTATTTTCTGCAAAAACAAAATGGGGATAGTGTATATGCTTAGGGGGAGTAATTTTGATTATGGCATATTTTTGTTGTAGAACACTTAGATGTCAAAATTTTCCTAAGTGTTGCCATCAATGTCAAAGGGGGAGATTGTTGGCATTTTGATGATAGTGTGATTGTCATTGATGGACACACACTTTATTTTTTATCACTTCCTTATGTATGACTTATGCTCAACCAGTAATTGTTCCAACCGATATTATGTATTATAGTCTTTTAGACTATCGGTGGTTTGCAGAAGGTGTTAACCGATCACAAACTAACTAAAGACCTAAAGTAGTATGAAGACCTCAAGCAGTTCGAGGATCCCAAAGTGGTATAAAGGAAAAAAGTGGTAGTTAACATTTTTTCTAGTCTTCATTTTGACAACCGGTAATTGGTAAAATGTATGAACCGGTATTACTCTGTGATGAGTTACCAACCAGTATTTTTGTGATGAGTTATCATCCACCGACACTTTGGCAGTGATTTTGTGTCGTGTTGCCAAATGTGTCTAGATGTACTTAACCTAGGAACTTGCAATGTAATCCTATTGGACCGACATGAAATTGGATTCCTTTATAAGGACATCATGTCTAGGGTTTTAGGAGTTGATAGGGTTTTAGTAGTTGATGAGGGTTTTGTATGTGAGATCATAGAAGAGAAGATTAGGTCTGTGTGAAGAAATAGAGTGTGAAGATATTAAAGACTGAAGTAATGCTAAATGTGCATTAACAATGAGCTATCATGGATCTAACCAAGCAAACTGTGCTAGTATCTAGATCACTCAATTTTTGATTACTCACATCTTCGACAAGTCTGAAACCCTTAACCGGGTAGGCCTGACAAAGCCTTTGTAAATCCTCTAACAGGGTGGTTCATAACTATGAATCTGAAATCCTCTCACAAGGTAGTCTTTAACATGACTTATCTCCTAACAAAGATCTAGATTCCTAACAGGATCTATTCTAGTGAAGAATATTGTATGACCTTAACTGGTTTGGTTTCTATTCTGCAGATAGTTACTTGTGAGTTTCTGCTCACCGTGGTTTTTCCCATTTGGGTTTCCACATCAAAACCTCTTGTGTTATGGTGATTATGCTCTTGTGGGTGAATGCTTTATTTGTTGTTTGGTTTGCATTTGTCTTAACCAGTTTGTTAGTAAATCTATTATACCAGTTAACTGGTAAATTGTTTAAGAGTTTAAGTTTAGTATTTTTTGGTATACTAATTCACTCTCCCCCCTCTTAGTATTCATCAGTGGTATACTTTTTGTTGTTATTATAGCTTGGAGGATCTAACTTGTCGGCTTGATGATTATTTTTGTATTGGATGACTTTATGTGTTGTCATTGATGGCACATATATACACACACATATGTTCATATGTTTATATTGTCATAGTTATCTTAGTTAAGTCAAACCGATACTAATCCTAAGTCTTCATATTGTAAATTGGTATCATATGTATAGAGTATGTCTAAATGGTATGAAGGTGTCTAAACCAGTATATGTAGGAAAGACAATTGGTTTTGGCCAATTCCATTGTTATCAATTTTGAGATGTAGCAGAAAGAGACAAGGAAGTGCATGGAGACAATCGGTATATGAGTTTGATGTGGTGAACACTAAAATGGTATTGGTGTTCAAACCAGTTTTCCTTGATTGTGTGATGAGTTATCACCACTCATTATGTGTTACCACCAACCGATATTTCTGGTGGTGATTTGTGATGCATTATGAAAGATTGTCTAGATTCACTGAACCTAGGAAATTGTGTTGAGGTTCTTGAGCCGACATAAAATCTAATATCTATAAAAAGATATTGTGATGAGTTATTTTTATATGCAAGATACAAGTGATGTTATGAGGTGGAGTTGATGAGATTTGTTGAAGGAGTTGCAGAGTATGTTGATGATACAGTATTGAGTGAGAAGAAAAGGATCTATTCAAGAAGAATGTGTTATTTCTAAATCATACCACCTGTTGTTTTCTAATCACTACAACAGTTAAATCCCCTAACCGGGTAAGGTTTAACAAGGTGATTCATTAACTTGGATCTAAATCCTCCACTGAGGTTACCTTTAACCAGGTATAGCTCCTAACAAGGCTTGGGATCTTTAACAGGATCTGCTCCCAACAGAGCAATTTGTAGACCCTAACCGGTCAGGTACCTATTTTTGCAGATAGTTAACTTGTGAGTTCCATCTCACCATGGTTTTTCCCAATTGGGTTTTCCACGTATAATTACTTGTATTATGGTGGATGTGTTTATTATTGTGAATGCTTTTATAACACTTTGGATTGCATGCAAATTTATAAGTAAATTGATTAAATGTTTTTATCGGTCTATGATTTAAGTGTTATTGTTTTTGCTATCATTGATTCACCCCCCCCCCCCCCCCCCTCTCAATGCTTTATAATTCTATCAATTGGTATCAAAGCCTAACTTCCTTAAGGCATAACTTCTTGGAAGGAAACCCTAAAGTCTTTATAGAGGATATGAGTTATAGAGAGATGGCTAGAGTACTTGATGCAACTAGGAATGAGCTTGAAACCCTAAGAAGTAGATTCAAAGCTTCACAAGTAAAGAGGAGAGAACTAACTGAGCAATTATTGGAGATCTTTGACAATAGCTCTTCAGATGAGGCCAACATTGATGCACTAGTCGAAGAAGTGGAGAAACTGAATGGTGAAAAACTTAACCTAAGGAGAGAAATTGAAGCTCTTATAATTTGTATATCAAGACCTTGAAGCAAGGAGGTCAGATGAAGATCTAATCAAAGAGAAAGATCACGAGATCTCTAAGATCAAGCAGGAAAATGCAACTTTGCATGAACACTAGCAAGAGGAGAAGGAAGGAAAAGAAGCTTTACAAGTAGATCTTAAGATGGCAATGTCTCTTAGAGAGACTCTCATGAATCATAATGAAGATCTCACCAAAGATCTTACTGAGGTCAATGAGAAGCTTGATAAATTCAACAAGAGTTCCTCTATGCTGGTTGAATAGATCCAATCTTAGAGGATGAAAGGTGACACATCTGGATTAGGATTCAACACATTTGAGCAAGGTGAGTCTTCTAAATCAAAGGGTACTTCATCAAAAGACAAACCGGTATCAAAAGGCATGAAATCAGGTAAGAAGAAGTTTAAACCAGTTTGTTTTAACTGTCTTAAACCTAGACATGCTGCCAATATGTGTAGAAGCAAATCTAATGTGAACACATACTATAATTCTAATACTAGATATATGTCTAAAAGATTTGAAGGTCATTGTTACACATGCAATATGTATGGGCATAGATCAGTTGAATGCATATATGGAGCAAATAACCCAACACCTCACATGAATTTGAGACCTATTGATGACTGGAGAAGGAATTATGATAACCAGAGAAACATTAACTGGCAACAACCTTATGTGAACCGGTTTAGTCTCTATGAGATGGAGAAAGTAACCAATGTGATTTGCACAATTTGCAACACCTTTGGACATGTGGCTATGAACTATAGAAGAAGGACTAGAAAAGGTAATGCAGGACCTTGGAGAGCATCTGGGATGACTTGCTATCATTGTCATAAACTGGGACACGTGGCTAAGTTCTGAAGAACTAAGAGGAACCAACTGGTAAATCACTCTGAAGATCAGAAAGGAAAGAAGACTGTCGATGTTGAAGAAACCAGAGCAGAGATGAATAGCATTTGGAAGAAGAAAATTGAGGACAAGCCATCAGAAGAATCAAACCCTTCACCGAGTGTAGAGAATGCTAGACTGGTAAACTGAGATTTGCAACAAGCCTAAAGGGAGCATATTGGTAAATCCATTTTTGGACCCCTTGAAGAGAGTATGGTAAGAAAATTTTGCATTTTAAGTTGTAAAATAAGAATTTTGATATTATTGTCTATTGGTTTTCTAAGTTTTACCAACCGGTTGATATGCCTGCTAGTATATGCGAGTTTTTTAAGTGGTAATTAGGGTTTGTTACCCTACTGGTAGTGTAATAAATGTAGTGGGTAAGTTAATAAAAGGAAATTTCACTAAGTCATTTTTATCCTAATAGCATTCAAAGAAGCATTTTGTGAGCACTTGCAGAGCAAAACAAAGCATTGTTAGCAGATTGAGAATGGATTTATGCTATGATTTAAAAAGTTGAATAAGATTTAAAGCGAAGGAAGGTGAATCGGGTGTGCAAGCGAGAGAGCAACCAAAACCCCTAGCAGCACGAAGGGAATGAGGTATTTTGAACAATCTTCTCTCCTAAATCAAATTATTTTTAATGGCATCATCATCTACACCAACAAAAAGTCTTTTTATTACTGCTGAAGCTATGTAGTCTATAGGAATGGATAAAATAGAGTCTTATAATGCATTGTCTCAAGTTTCTCAAGGTGTTCTAATTAAAGGTGATTAGTCTAGTTATATAGATTGCAAAATTGAGGATCTAGGGTCATTGGCAATCTATTCTCATCTTAAATCTTTGTGTGATAAGAATGGGAAGATCAAACCCGAATATATTAGGGTTCATGAGAAAGGTTTTCATAATGTGGTGTATTTTCTAGAAGATTTTGAGGAAGAACATGTCAGGATTATCCTTAGCCGTGTATATGGAGGTAACATGTATCTTGATAGGTCTCACACTATCACAAAGGAGGCTATTCATGTAGTAATTGGTTTCTGCCAAACAGGTGAAGTACCTAAATTGAGGAAAATATTAAAGGAGACTGTTATTGCGTTGACAAAGACAAGTGTTGACGATCGTGCCATATCTGTCAATAACTTTGCAGATCAAGGAGTCAAATTTGTAACAATGGCTATTAGCTATCGGATATTTCATTCGTTGAATGAACAGTGTACCATCTACTGTCGTGCATGCTGCCTACAGGATGATGAAAGAAGATGAAAATTATGATCTATGTGAGGCAATGATAAGTCAATTGATGTTGAACTTAGAATCAATAAACAAGGACAACAGTTAGAAGTTTAAATATGGTCAATTGTTGATTGGTTTGTTTTTCTACTTTCAGAATTTTATTCTTGGAATTGGTGATATACAATGGTCTAAGGACATACCTATGACAACCCAAATCAAGAATAGCATAAAGGTTGTGAAGAATACATTTCCTATTGCAATAAACAAATATTTTAATGAGTTTCAAAATAAAATGAGCATGAGATTAAGGTTATTAGATGAAGTGGTGAAACACTTTGGAAAAGACATCTGTTTCACTGTGACCATTGACTTTTGCCTTATGGAGGTTGTTGAACCAAGAGAAGAAGAAATGGAAGAAATGAGCTATGAATTCAATTATGACTTACTAATCGGTTATGCCAATAACCTTTTAGCATCTCCTAAGGACACAAAGAAGAAAATATTGGGCACTTATCAAGAAAGGATTTCACCTGCGCAACCCAGTAGTGCCAAGGAGAAAAAGAAAAAAGTTAATCAGCCAACTTCTTTGTCCACCGGTACAAGGGTAACTAGAAGTATACAAATCAAGAAGGAACTAGTACCCAAGGTATATGAAAAGAAGCATATTGCAATGAGGAAGAGAGGCAGACATCTCATCCTGTGAGAGGAAACTGAGGAAACTGAAACTGAAGAAGAAAAAAAGAAGATGAAAGTGACTGGTAAGAAATCCAAACTAGTAGGAGAAATTTCCAAACAAAGGACTCCTATTGATGTTACATCATTCAAAACAATGAGTGATTTTGAGAGGACTTTGAAAATATTAGGGAAAAATAGATTTGATAATGTAAAAGAATATTTTGATTCCTTTAATGAAGGTCAGAAATAAGAAGTGGTAAAAGAGTTAATCAATTACCTATGTCAAAATAAACGGTTACCGCAAGATATTCAAAAGGATATTTCCAATTATTTATATTCAATTCTTGAAAATAAATGGAAGTTGATTTTAGATCAGGACCAAGAGATTATTTATAGATTTTTTGTTCAATATTTTCCTAAGTTGTCTCGTGAAGAATTATTAGCATTGCTTTCTAAATATAAAGGACATTTTCATTCTAAAACAAGGAGACATAGACTATTGGACAGAAAGATTCAACCTGTTGAAGATGATACTCATTGTATTGCTAAGGATATTCAAAGGATGAATGAACTATTGAAAGGCTATGATAACAAACCTGATCAGACTTAGACTAGAGCTCCACCAGAGCTGGATAATGAAGACATAATAACATCAGATGTTGTCTATCCTGTCAAGAATAAGGATGACAAAAGTTCCAAACCTATCATATTCTATTTGGATGAAGTTGAAGATATTGAGGATACTATTGATCTAACCGGTAATGATATTGAGCCAGTTAATGAAACTAAACAACAACTGGATTATTGGTATTTTGATGATGATTAGTTGTGATTGTCATTGATGGACACACACTTATTTGATGTATGAGTTATTCTCAACCAGTAGTTGTTCCAACCAGTATTGTATGTCATTAAATGTATAGTCTTTTTTTGTTGAAGACTATCAGTTTTTTGTAGAAGATGCTTACCGGTCATAACATGACCGAAGACCCCAAGCAGCATGAAGATATCATGTGGAATGAAGACCCCGAGCGGTGGTTAATCTTTTGATCAAAACACTATGTTCCAGTTTACCAGTCTTCATTTGTCAACCATTAATCAGTATATTGTATTAAACTGGTATAATTGTAATGTGTGATGAGTTATCATCCACTGACACTTTGGCGGTGTTTATGTGTCATGTTACCAAATGTGTCTAGATGAACTATACCTAGGAAATTATAGTCTAATTTTATTGGATCGACATGGAATCAGGTTCCTATATGAGGACATCATGTCTAGGGTTTTAATGTTGTTGTTGTGTGCGAGCATTGGAGAGAAGATTAGGTCTATGCAAGAAAAGGTATCACAGAGATAGAGAGTGCGAAATATAGAAGAATGAAGTAATGCTAGAATGCATTAATAGGGAGTTGTCAAGGATCTAATCAAGCATTTTGTGCTACTATCTAGATCATTCACTTGTTGATTACTAATATCTTCGACAGGTCTGAAACCCTTAACTAGGTTAGCCCAGCCAAGCCTACTGAAAATTCTCTAACAAGGTGGTTCATAGTTGTGGATCTGAAATCCTCTAACAGGGTAGTCTTTAGCAAGACTTATCTCCTAACAAAGATCTGGATTCCTAATAGGATCTATTCTGGTGAAGAACGTTATAAGGCCTTAACCAGTCTAGTTACTATTCTGCAGATAGTTGACTTATGAGTTTTACTCACCGTGGTCTTTCCCATTTGGGTTTCCATGTAAAAACATCTTGTGTTATGGTGATTGTGCTTATGTGGGTGAATGTTTTATTTGCTATTTGGCTTGTTTATGTTTTAACCAGTTTATTGTTTAATCTGCTACACCGATCTATAGTTAAACTTCTTAAGAGTTTGTTTAAGTTATTGTGTATACTAATTCACCCCCCCCCCTTCTTAGTATTCATCAATTGGTATCAGAGCCAACTTTTCTATAAGTCTAACCACTTGGAAGGAGATATGGGGGAATACAGCATGAGGGAACTAACTCACCATCTTAATGAGTCTGAGAGAGCCTATGATGAACTCAAAATCAAGTACAAAGCCTCTTTAGCCAAGAGAAGAGAGCTTGCTAAGCAATTGATGAAATTTACTGAAAACAACTCTTCTGATGAACCAGACATGGAGGCCCTAGTCGGAGAAGTGGAAAAACTAAATGAATCCAAAACTAACCTAAGGAGAGAGTTGGAAAGACTAACTATCAAGATGAGTCAGGAGCTAGAAAACAAAAGAAAAGTTGAAGATTTGGTAAAGGACAAGGAGCATGAGATCTCTAAGTTGAAACAAGAAATTGGTACCATTACCACTTGTCTGCAGGAGGGTAAAGAAGAGAAATTAAAAATACAAGCTAAACTAAATGCAGCTATTTCTCAAAATGAAACCTTGATGGAGACCAATGTTTCTCTTTGCAAGGAACTTGCTGAGACAAAGGGGATACTTGCTAAGTTCAACCAGAGTGCTGCTAAGTTGGAACAAAAGTTGGAATCGGTGAAGCCATCAAAGGATACCACTGGACTTGGTTTCTTTGGATACGAGGAAGGTGAGACCTTTGGAACCAAGAATGATACACTAAAGAAGCAATCGAAACCTAAGAACAACATTAGGAGTAAAGGTAAGCAAAAGTTTAAACATGTTTGCTTTAACTGTCTTAAAGAAGGACATGCTACCAATGTATGTAGGAGCAAGGCTTACAATAACTTTCCTTACTTTCAAACAATGTGGCTAGATCTGGTAGATTTAATGGTCATTGTTATGCATGTAACAAGTTTGGGCATAAATATTTTGAGTGCCGGTCGGTTATGAACAACTCTGGAAGTTCCTATGAACCCGAACTCAAATCGGTACAGAACCTATGACCACCAGTCAAATGGTTATGAAGCGACAACTAGTTGGAGAGCAACCTGTTTGATCTATTGTGGTAGTGATCACACTACTGCAACATGCAGAAGGAAGAATGGAA
This sequence comes from Cryptomeria japonica, assembly GCF_030272615.1. NCBI lineage: Eukaryota > Viridiplantae > Streptophyta > Pinopsida > Cupressales > Cupressaceae > Cryptomeria > Cryptomeria japonica. Next base: position 546,590,066 of record NC_081405.1, read on the forward strand.
ATGTGAACACTGGACCATGGAGAACACCTGGAATGATATGCTATCATTGCAACAAACCGGGACACACTACCAGAGCATGCAGAATGAGAAAGAATCCATCAGGAGACATACTGATCAACCCAGAAGGGAAGATTGATGTTGAAACCATTCAAGAGGACATGGATAAAACTTGGAAAAATAAATCTGAAGAGAAGCCACAAGATGTACTAGTTTCCGCACCCAGTGTGGAAATCCCTGAACCGGCAAACTGAGCTTCGAAAAGGTTAGGAGGAACATATCGGTAAAATGTTTCGAACCCCCAGAGTATATTGGTAAAGTACCTTTATCGGTATTTGTTACCCGTCAACTGACAGAAGAAATGAAGCAGTAAAAGGTAAAATTAGGGTTTGAGCTCTAATGGTGATGCATTTATTATGGTAGGTGGGAGCGTTTAAAAGTGATTTTTGTCATCATTTTTACTTACCTATTTTCAGAGAAGAATTTTTTTTTAAACTTGAGCAGCGCAACCAGAGCAATTCATCTTGCATTCGAAAGAATTTGGAAAGGAATCTTGCACAAGCTTTTGCAGCCACTTCAAGCTATCAATGTGGAAGTCAAAGTGGTAAAGAAGCTTCTGAAGAAGTGTGTTTTGCTTGACATTGGCAAACCCTAGTTCGGAGTGTGAAGGTATTTATCATTGAAACATTCTTGTCATTTGGAATCTTCTAGATATGGATTTTGCATCTAAAATACCTTCTAGTTCTACTGAAATTGAGGAAGCACCTGAGTTTCTTAAAAAGAAGATGAAATATAATGCCCTATCTCAAATTCCCGTTGGAGTCATTGTTGAAGGTGATGTTTCAAGATATATTGGTTACAAACTAGAAGACCTGGGGTCTCTAGTGATTCACTCCCAGCTGGGTCTATTTTGTGGAGACGATAAGAAGATTAAACCTGAATACAACATAATAGAGAAGAAGAAATTACATAATGCAGTATATTTTCTCAAGGAATTTACAGAAGAACACATCAAGATTATCCTTAGTAGGGTTCATGGTGATAAGATGTACCTTGAGCGAACCCATGATATTACATCAGAGGCAATTCATGTCGTGACCAGTTTCTGCAAAGTTGGGGAAGTCCCTATTCTTTGAAAGATCACCAAAACCAAAGTGAAAGAGTTCACCAGTTCTATGAGTGACCAATGGGCAATGACTGTTAACACCATTAAACATGACTTGGTAAAATATGCATGCATGGTAATCGAGTATAGAATATTCTATGCTAGCAGAATGAATTCTGTTTCTACAGCTGTGGTGCATGCCGCTTATAGGATGATCAAGGAGAATGCAAAATGTGACTTTTGTACCTGCATGCAGAAACAACTCATGGATAACCTAAAGTTGATCAAATTGGACAAAACCCCGAGGTTTAAATTTGGTCAACTGCTTGTTGGTTTATTTTTCTACTTTCAAGGATATTTTCCTGGAGTCGGTGACGTTCAATGGTCAACTGACCTACCGATTTCTAGACAAATAAAGGAGAGTCTGCAAGTAGTGGGAACTGCATATCCAGAGACTCTGGATAGGTATTTTGATGAGTTCAGACTAAAGATGAACTAGAGAATGAGAATATTTGGTGATCTAGTTAAGAAATATGAAGACGACATCTATTTTACAATCAAAACATATCACTACATAATGGAAGTGATTGAACCCAGAGAAGATGTAGTTGAGCCTATGGGCTATGAAGTGGTAAACAATATACTGACAAGGTATGCCTCTACCCTACTTGCTTCACCACTAGATCCCAAGAAGAGGAGGACCAATACTTACTTAAAGAGGATCAAACCTATTGAGGTACTGAAGTAGAAAAAGAGTAAAGCAGTGCCATCAGCATCAGCATCGATTAAATATGCTGCCAGTCCTAAAGTGACCAAGAGGTCACCAGCTAAAAAGAATCCAGAGGCTATTTCACCTAAGGTATTTGAAAGGAAGAGGAAAACTTGGAATAGCTCACCAGATTCAGAAGGCACTGAACTGGAGGTAGAAATGAAGAAGACAAGGCAATCAAGCAAGAAGACAAAGTCAACCGATAATGTACCAGTAACCACTGCATCGGTAAATTTAGATATTTCCTCTTACAAACCTATGACACTTGTCAAAGGACCATAAAGAATATTAGAAGAAAAGTTCTTGATGATTTAAAAGAATATTTTAATGATTTCAATGATAGTGAAAAGGAGGATGTTGATCAAGAACTTATTAAATATTTATGTATTAATGATCGGTCACATTCCAATATTAAGTCAGTTACTTCTAAATCTTGTATGATTCTTTGGACAACAAATGGCACATTGCCATTGAAAAGGAACAAGACATCAGGGGGAAACTTTTTGTTCAATATTTTCTAGATGCCTCCAATTCAGAATTGTTTGAAATTATTGATAAGTACAAAGGCATTTTCTTCATGCGAAGAAGAAGACTTCAACTACTCGGAGGAAAAAATTCTAAAGTGGAAAAAGACACCCATCTACAGGTTAAGGCAGTTGTCAACATGCAAAAAGTATCCGAAGCTAATCGACTGGTTGAGCAAGAGATTGACCTATCCACAACCAAACCAGATGAAGTCTTTGATAGTCTGGGTGAAAGAATAGTAGAACAAAATGACCCCATTGATGTTGATGCACTGGATATTGAGGATATCAACCCAGATATAGAAAAAGCTAAAAATGAGAGAATGGAGAAATAAAAGGATGGGAAAGCAGAGAAAGAGAAATAGGAAAAAGAGAAAGTGGAGAAAGAGAAACATGAAAAAGAGAAAGCGGAGAAAGAAAAACAAGAGAAAGATCAAGCGGAGAAAGTGAGACAAGAGGAGAATAAGAAGGAGGAAGAGAAGAGGAAGGAAGAATAGAAGAAGAAGGAAGAAGAGAAGAGGAAGGAAGAAGAGAAGAAGAAGGAGGAAGCAAAGAAGAAAAAGGAAGAGGAGAAAAAGAGGGAAGAAGAGCGGAAGAAAGAAGAGGAGAAAGTGAAGGTCACCAAGGTAGCCCAAGAAAAAGAAGAAGAGGAGAAGAAAAGACAAGCAAAGATCAAGGCAAAGGAAGGAGGATAGACTCCTAAGGCAACCGGAGATCAAGCCAAGCAGGTTGATCCCACCAGTCCCATAGATCTGACTCTTGCTTGTCTAACTCAATCGTTTGATGAGATTGAGCTACTGCGGAGCATTCAATTAGTGTAGGAGAGATTGGAAGAACTAAGGAAAAAGAAAGAACAGGATGTCATTTAGTTTACTGCTAACACCCTTTCTAATCTAATCCTCGGTACTAACCTCCCCATTACCGATTCCTCATTGGCCAAGCTCAAACTTCTTTTCACAGTAGTGGATGATAAGGTACAATGTTTGGAAGATGTTGCCCAGGCCACTGAAAAGAAAAAACATTATAAGGCACTCAAAGTTGCCTTAGTAAAGCAAATGGATGAAGACACTGGAGATGAGCACCATCGATGCAATGGAAGAATTAGCCTTCCAGATTAAAACCGAGAGTGAAATTTTTGCCTCACTTCTTGAGTCATGGTCTTCAGACATGAAGAATTTTATGCAAAACTTTAAATCTCTTTTTGAGAAGTTTTACTCTTTATTGTCATGAACATATACTCTATTTTTATATTATGCAAAAACATAATATTTTTCATTACTTTGTCATTGTTGGAAAAGGGGGAGTAGTGTATAATATGCACATATTTCATGCACATACTTGTAATTTGTTTTTGCAAAGGGAGTAGTGTATATGCTTAGTGGGAGTAATTTTGATTATGGCATCTATTTTTGTTTTGTAAGCACTTAGATGTCAAAATTTTCCTAAGTGTTTCCATTAATGCCAAAGGGGGAGATTGTTGGTATTTTGATGATGATTAGTTGTGATTGTCATTGATGGACACACACTTATTTGATGTATGAGTTATTCTCAACCGGTAGTTGTTCCAACTAGTATTCTATGTCATTAAATGTATAGTCTTTGTTTGTTGAAGACTATCGATGTTTTGCATAAGATGCTTATCAGTCACAACATGACCGAAGACCCCAAGCGGTATGAAGATCTCAAGAAAAATGAAGACCCCGAGCGGTAGTTAATCTTTTGATTGGAACACTATGTTCCAATTTTCCAGTCTTCATTTGTCAACCGTTAATCGGTATATTGTATTAAACTGGTATAATTGTAATGTGTGATGAGTTATCATCCATCGACACTTTGGCGGTGTTTCTATGTCATGTTACAAAATGTGTCTAGATGCACTGTACCTAGGAAATTGTAGTCTAATCTTATTGGACTGGCGTGAAATCAGGTTCCTATATGAGGACATCATTTCTAGGGTTTTAATGTTGTTGTTGTGTGTGAGCGTTGGAGAGAAGATTAGGTCTGTGCAAGAAAAGGTATCTCACAATAGATATAGAGAGTGCAAAATATAGAAGACTAAAGTAATGTTGGAATGCATAATTAATAGGGAGTTGTCAAGGATCTAATCAAACATTATGTGCTACTATATAGATCAGTCACTTGCTGATTACTAATATCTTTGACAAGTCTAAAACCCTTAATCGGGTAGGCCCAGCCAAGCCTATTGAAAATCCTTTAACAAGGTGGTTCACAGTTGTGGATCTGAAATCCTCTAACAGGGTAGTCTTTAGCAAGACTTATCTCCTAATAGAGATCTAGATTCCTAATAGGATTTGTTCTGGTGAAGAACGTTGTAAGGCCTTAACCAATCTGACCTTAACCAGTCTAGTTACTATTCTGCAGATAGTTGACTTGTGAGTTTTATTCATCGTGGTTTTTCCCATTTGGGTTTCCACATCAAAACATCTTGTGTTATGGTGATTGTGCTTCTATGGGTGAATGATTTATTTTTTATTTGGCTTGTTTATGTTTTAACCGGTTTTTTGTTTAATTTGCTACACCAACCTGTAGTTAAACTGCTTAAGAGTTTGTTTAAGTTATTGTGTATACTAATTCACCCCCCCTCTTAGTATCCATCATGGATATTGTTGATAAACAGGAAGCAACAGAAGCACCGATTACAGAAAAAAGTGTGGATATACAATCACCACCAGTCAAGGAACACAATGTTGAAAAAAAACTGCCACTGGTCTCTACATCCACTCTGTAGGATCAGACAGAGAAAGGGAAAGAGAAAACAGAGGAGAAGATAGTAGAGAAAAAGGATGAAAAGAAAAAATAAAAGGAGAAGCAAAAAAATGATGATGATGATGATGATCAGCATATAAGGTCCTATTGATGTGGACAAATTGAGTGCATATGAACTTATGGAGATTGCTACTGTTATGTAATCCATGGCTCAAGAGAAAAGGTTGAAAGAGTAGAGAAAAGAAGCAAAAACTATTCAGACTATTGTTGACATTTTGTCAAGTCTCCTACTGGACACTAACACTGGTAATTTTTCTAGCCCTATTGCCAAGCTTGGATAGCTAGTTTTTTATGCTACTGACCAACTGAAATCACTTGAAGAGGCAACACATGCCTTAGCTGCAAAAGATTACAGGAAGAAAAGGCGAGAGCAACTGATTTTAGAAATTGATAAAGGCAAGATTGCTTTATCTATGAATAAAGATCTATTGAGAACTGGTATAGAAAAAGGAGGTAAAATTTTGGCTAAAATATCTAAATTTTCTTTATTCTATTCTGATTTGAAGAAAAAGCATGAAGATACAGAGAAAGAACTTGAGCGGATAAGTGATGTATATATCCTTGTACAGGATTCCGCTTTAGATTTTGGAAAATCGGTTGATGCTTTGCAACATCGTTTAGATGTTTATGATTTTTAATAGGTTAAGAGGAACAAATCCTTGAAAGAACTGAAGAACCAATTGATTCCAAAATTTGAAACTCTACAGAGGGCATTCAAGGATTTTGAAGCAGTTTTAGCAACCCTGGAGATGAGCACAATGGATGCTATGGAAGCATTTGTTGCACAACTTTTGACAAATTTTGAGATCACTAAAACATTGTTAGAGACATGGGATAATTATCTTAAGCAGCTAAAGTTTCATTTCAGTGACATTTTCTTAGGAATTGCATTGTAAAAACTCTTATATTTATATATGCAATTTTTTATGACAAATTTTGATGTAATATATATGTATTTTCCTTTTCAATTTTGGCATTGTTGTCAAAGGGGGAATAGAAATATGTATGTGATGTAAAATTGTGTATGTAATGTTAAGGGGGACTCTGTACATTTTTGTAAGCACACTTATTTGTCTCAAAAAATTTCTAAGTGTTGCCATCAATGCCAAAGGGGGAGATTGTTGGCTTGATGATGATTTTTGTATTGGATGACTTTTTGTGTTGTCATTGATGGCACATATATACACACACATATTTTCATATTGTCATAGTCATCTTAGTTAAGTCAATCCAGTACTACTCCTAAGTCTTCATATTGTAAACCGGTATCATATGTATAGAGTAAGTCTAACCGGTATATGAAGGAAAGACAATTGGTTTTGGTCAATTCCATTGTTACCAGTTTCGAGATGTAGCAGAAAGAGACAAGGAAGTGCATGGAGAAAATCGGTATATGAGCTTGATGTGGTGAACACTAAATCGATATTGGTGTTCAAACCAGTTTTCCCTGATTGTGTGATGAGTGATCACCAGTCATGATGTGTTACCACCAACCAAAAATTTTGGCAGTGATTTGTGATGTGTTATGAAAGATTGTCCAGATTCACTAAACCTAGGAAATTGTGTTGAGGTTCTTAAGCCAACATGAAATCTAATGTCTATAAAAAGACATTGTGATGAGTTATTTTTATATGCAAGAGATAAGTGATGTTATGAGTTAGAGTTGATGTGATTTGTTGAAGGATTTGCAGAGTATGTCGGTGATACAGTATTGTGTGAGCAGAAAAGGATCTATTCAAGTAGAATATGCTATTCCTAGATCATACCACTTATTGTTTTCTAATCACTACGGCAGTTAAATCCCCTAGCTGGGTAAGCTCTAACAAGCTTCATTGTACAAATCCTCTAACAAGGTTATTCATTAACTTGGATCTAAATCCTCTATTGAGGTTACCTTTAACTAGGTATAGATCCTAACAGAGCTTGGGATCTTTAACAGGATCTCCTCCCAACAGAGCAATTTGTAGATGCTAACCGGTCAGTTACCTATTTCTGCAGATAGTTAACTTGTGAGTTCCATCTCACTGTGGTTTTTCCCAGTTGGGTTTTCCACATATAATTACTTGTGTTATGGTGGATGTTTTGATTATTGTGAATTCTTTTATAACACTTTGAATTGCACGCAAAGTTATAAGTAAACTAGTTAAATGTTTTTACCAGTCTGTGATTAAAGTGTTATTGTTTTTGCTATCACTGATTCACCCCCCCCCCCCCTCTCAGAGTGATTTATAAGTCTATCATAACTATGGTGTGAGCAAAGACTCATTTGGTTTATAAAATACCTATGCCCACACACATGATAGCAATGTCTCAAACTTGTCTCAGTGAATTGAAGTACTTGGTGGACTTTTTGACTTATTTTGTGTCACAATTGGAGCTAACATGATAGGTGCAACTGCCACATATATCAAAATTGAGCTTCTTTTTCTTAAGAGGATTATTTTTTTTACTGCCCACATTGTTCCACCATCATTGGAAAATCAGGTTTTTTGCTTGATTTTAGCCTCACAGACTATTATTTTATCCTTTTTGAGAGTTTTTATTATTCATGCGATGGCTTTATTTTTGAGTTTTTGAAGAATCATCATTGTAAAACATGAGTTTTTCTTTTCATCCTTCTTTGATTATTTTGAAGAGGGGGAACTATACTAAATGGTAAGATGGAATCATTACCAATAATTGTTTGCTTTGTTTGTTGCCATATTTGCATAATCTAGGTCCTCTACCTGGCACACCTAGTAAGATATTTGCTTGGAATTGCAAAAGGGATCATATCTTAGGAGTTATTAGTATGAATGTAGATGATGAAATTTTGACCTTTATTATTGATTTTGAGTGTCATCATTCTCTTTGGACTAAATTTTAGGAGTTATAAGGAGATCCTAATACTAAGCCATTGCTATATGATCCTCTTTTAGATTTCAATGTGCCTCTTAATTCTTCAAAGAGGATACCCTTTGATTGTGATACTATTACAAAATTTGAGACCTTGGAGTATTTCATGACTTCAGATGAGGCTAAGATTTCTTTAGAGGTTCCTAATGCTTCTTGAGAGGTAGTTGATCCACCTTTACCATCATTGTCTTTTACACTTGGTTAGAATACACTTTTATAGTATTCAAGATTTTTAGTTTGAGGATGACTTAGTTACAAGTATGTCAAACTTTATTTGTTAGTATTATACTTGTTTGGAGGATAAATTTGAGAGTTTATCTCTCCTCCTTGATGATAGCCAGTGTATTCCTATTGTCACATAATATTTGTCATTGGAACTTCTTCTACATGAGTTTTTGCATAATTCGAGTTTTCCACTTTCTTGTTTATTTGGGCATGTGCTTGATTTGATTTTGGAATCATCATCTATCATGGACAAGGAGACACATGAGAATTTTTTAGAGACATATTAATACATTTGGATTCCACTTCCTACTAATTACTATCCAGAATGGGAAGCATACCTGCATCTATACATGGTTTTATTTCTTCCTAAGGGGGGACAAGTTCTTTGTAAGCATTGAATCTTTTTTTTCTTTAGACACTTACCATTCTTGTAGGAGATTATTCATTGTGGGTGAGATACATAGTCTCTCATTTTCCTTCTTATAGGGGGATATTGGTTGTAATTTCATGATGGATGTAGTTATTGAGGGGTATTAGTGTTTATATCTTCATTTGAATTATCTCTTTTTTAAGAGTTTTTTCTCATGAATTTTTTTCTTTTTCTCCACTTTGAAGAGATTAGTTGCATAATTAGTTGTACATGGATGCCTAAAACATGGCCTAGTTGTTGGGACCCATATATTGCATTCTCATATTAGTATTGCATCATTGCATAATAGTTATTCTCCCTAAGTTTCACTAGAGGGTGGGGGGGGTGGGTATTGGAGTAAATATTATTTACTCAAGCTTAAGTTCAACTTATGCATTTATTTTCTTAGATGCATTTATAGTTGCAGTTGGTTTGTTGAGTGGTAGTTAATGTTTACCTACTCTCTACCAACCTTCTCATCCTATTAAGACACATAGCCTCATCTTTTATTCTCTCATCTCTTGGCTCTTGAGTATTTAAGCAAGGCTATTGCACATTTGTAAATCATCTCAATATCATTTATCATTTCCTAGTGAAATATTTATCTTTATGTGGAAGTTGCTTGCAGTTGTGATCTTGGCTTGGGAGGTTACAAACTCCAACATAATAAACAACTACTTATTTTGTTGAAAGATAATGAACTCCTTAGAATCATCCTTTGGCACAAAATTGGAATTCTTCACATTTCCTTTAAAATTTTAGTGGCTAATGAATCATTAAAAAATTCAATCATGATGGAAATACCATGACCTCTCTAGAAGAAAAACAATTACCAAGAAGTATTCATTCTGAAAAATTCATCTTCCATCATCTTTTGTATTGCCCATTCCTGTTGCTCATCATGTAATGCCTGCCAAAATACCCTAGAGAAATAATCTAAAATATACTAACAAAAAGGAGATATTTTTTTTAAAACATCCATTACTCTAAATTATCATTATCATTTCATCAATGCAACTCAACTAAATGAAAATTCACATAAAACAATATGCAAGTGACCATAGATCTATATTACATAAGTGAAAATAAATTTTTTTAAACATCATCATAATCTCCAAATATAGTATTGCCAACATAACCATTCCCTAGGGTACCTTAACATCACTAATTGACGTTATCTTTACCTAATTTACATTATCTTCACCTAACGCCACTACTTGACATCATCTTTACCTAGAAATTATCCATATAAATGATCACATTCTATTACCCAATTAGCCATTTACTTTTCATGTAACTAGAATAACATTAGCATGCATATACAACTCATTAAAATATTACTTCCTATAGAAAGCAACTTGTATTGACTATACCATTCCATCTAAATAACACCTATTTCTTCAAATAAAATCAAGACAACTACTCTATTCTTTTTGTTGGCATAACTGATGGAGATGATGGTGTACTGATAAAGGACTATTGGTGATGATATATTGATGGACTGTTGGTGATGATATAATTATGATATGATTCTTGATGATCAGTTATTTGTGTTTTCATTGATGGCAACCATTTTTGTCCATGTGTGTTTATGTTTTTAAGTCTACTAGTTAAGTCTAACCGGTAATGGATTGAATTGGATTGAGTTGGAAAGAAAAACTGCCAAGTAACAGTGAACCAGTAAGTAGGAACAAAGAAGGAGATGGTTACGGTAGTGATCTGTGTTGACTCACATGTTGTGTTTTGGAAAATGTGCTTATGACATCATAATGAGTCTATGATAGGAACCACATCATGTTTGGAGAATCAAAAGTCATGTTTGTAATTGACTATAGTATAATCAACTAGGGTTTGAGAACTGGTATCAAGATCTTTGAACGGTGATGTTTTATGGTTTGGCAGTGATTCTTTTCATCTTCATAAGTTGATGATTATGTGTCAGAATCCATGTGAAGAGATCAGATGTTGTTTTGGCGCGTACAAGAATTTCTTGGGAAATAACAAAGTTCTTAGCAAAATGTGTTAAGGGTTTGACAACTTATCAAATTGATGTGCGGTGATGAGTTATGATCATTCAACAACTGTAATTATCTTGTAATTTGTTGTAATGATATGTATGATGATCTGTGATGATTTGTAATCATCTGATATGATCTATGATGTAGATTCATTGTAGGTTAGGGTTTTGTGACTGACCTAATTGTAAAATGTATTTAGGTCGAGTTTGAGAAGGTTGAGTGTGTCAGTGATCAGAGAAGTGTGAGTGTTGAACCAGATTGAGATGTTTGCGTGAGAGAAGTAGATTGGAACTAACAAGGATCTGTAATAGAAAGCTATGAAGTGTTGAATCCAGATCATTTATCTATTGTTTCCCAATAGTTGCAGCGGCACTAAAATCCCTTTACCGAGTAGGTCCTAACAAGCCTGATCTTGTAAATCCCTTCACCGGGTGGCTCATTAATTTGGGTTTAAATCCTCCATTGAGGTTACTCCTAATAGGGTAAAGCTCCTAATAGAGATAAGTTGTAAAATCCCTTGATCGAGTGACTCCTAACAGGGTCTGCTCTTAACCAGGCTTTGTTGTAAAGCTCCTAACCGGGCTAGGCTCCTAACAGGACGCATTCCAAAAGAGTGCATATTTTGTGGGTACCAATTCCCACCATGGTTTTCCCATTTGGGTTTCCACGTGAAAAATCCTTGTGTTTATGTTGTGGATGGATTGTTAAGTAGTTCATTTGATGTATTTACTATATTTTCTTAATGATGAACACTTAATTTGCTACTGGTAATGTTTTGGTTAATCCATATTAAGTGATTGTTTGATTAGCTACTAGTATTGGTTATGAATTGTTTTGTGAAGTATTTTGCAGATTGGTGAAAAGTTTCAGTTTATTTGTATTACTGATTCACCCCCCCCCCCCTCTCAGTATTAATCGAATCCTCACAATAACACTTTTCTATCATTCATCCATAGGTTCACATTGTACAAATCTATTCATCAAAATAAATGCAACACAAATGAAATTAAGCTATCTCATTTCTTTCCCACATAGAATTCATAACTCATATTACATAAAGAATGTCCATTACATCAAGGATTAATCAAGGTACTTTTCCCTAATATTTATATCAAGTCCTATTACAATATCATTTATGAATGAATAAAGGTACTTTGTACAAAGATACATCATATCTTTTACATATACAATCATCATGATACAATGTCTTTTTTCCCATGTACATAGAAATCAGCTCTAAAGAATAATCTCATGAAGAATCCAAGAATCCAAACCACGCATGCTAGCATACAAGAAGAGGAATATCCCAATGGAAGAAGGCATCATACCACCTGACCATGTGGAACCAAATAGGAACCACCCCCCATGCTAGGAGATGACATAAGTTTCCAACTCATACTCATGACCTAATTTGACACCTATCAACCAAAGGGAAAAACATGACTTCACAAGACTTCAACATAAGAATACAACATCAAGTGCATCGCATGGATAAATCAAAGAAATCAACCTCCAAAGTAAAAATCATCAAATAATAGCATATTAAAAATGGACATATGTGGGGTAGAGTTTCATCACATGCTAACCCCATGTGGCATCGGTCTCCACCTTGGAGTCACTCAAGGGAGATCGGGTATACCACTCTGGTGCAGAGCACCCAAGTCAACCATGGCCATCATGAGGCCACAATTAAGATCAAGGATAAAATTTATATTGTAAGGTCAATTATGAATATTTTGTATTGTAAACATGGCTAATAATTCCATTTGGAGTCTTCAAACTCATGTAATGAGTCATTTTGTAATAAGTTGTCAAAATTGCCATGTTGGGTAAATAATGTCAAAATGAGTAATGTAATGGGGTTCAATGGGTAGAATAGGTTTTTAATGAGTATTTTAAGTTTCTTAAGGCCTTGTGAGACCATATTAATGTAATATAGTTTATTAGAAAGTGTCAAGATGCAAAAAGGTTAAAAACTTGTTAATTGACAACTAAAAGTGTCAATTTGACAATAAGTAAAGTTGTAAACACCCACAAAGTGGATGAATGGATAGTTAAGAGTTGGTTGTCAGTATGAAGGGAGGTGTAAATAAACATTTATTTACATGCCAAAAGAAGGAGATGTAGACACCTAAAAATGGTCAACGCTTGCGGAGTCATACTTTAACATTTGCGCATTGCCTCATTTTAGGTTTTTGCATCACATTAACATTTCTTCTATGTTTTGCACTTGGTCTTTATCATTTGTGAGCATCGAGTCATTCTTCTACATTCTTCATTCATCTCGCCTTCGAATTTGGTCTTGTCGACAACAATCTTCAGTCATGATTTTGGTCAAACTTATCCTGTCGCATCAATGTGCGTGCTTATTTGTCATCATTTTGGACATCGTCAATCCTAATTAGGGTTTTTGTCCTCTTGTAAATCTTATTATCATACGATCGATTTTGTCATCGATCATGGTCATTTTCATCAATCTTATCATCGATCCCTGTCCTCTTGTTAATTTTGTCATTTTTCAATCAATTTATCATCAATCGTCGTCATCTTTATCGATCATGTCAATTTGGATCAATTAGTCATTGTTCCTCGTCAATTGGCGCATGTCAATTTGATCTCTTTATCAATCTTGGTCAATTTATCAATCAAATCATTTATCAATTCAAAATAATGATTAAATCAAATCAACATCAATTATCTTTTGTCAAGACCTAATTGTCATTCTTGCATTGCTAATTCATCTTCTAAGGTTTTACGATTTATTCATTTAACCTAATTTGTCATTTCTTCCTCTAGGTTAAATAATTTATTTATTTATCCTAAAGTCTTCTCATTGCAATTAAATGTTTAATTTAATTGGCTAATTATTCCTCTTTTGTGAATTAATTAATAAATGACACATTATTAATTAATTTACCTAATTTTCTAATTTTCCATCATTTCTAATTTTCTAATTTTCTAATTTTCTAATTTCCTAATTTTCATCATTTCTAAATTCTTAATTTCCACCTATTTTCTAATTTTCCTAATTGCAATTTCCACCTAATTAAATTGTCTCTAGTTCTCCCTATTTTTGTGCTTCGGTGGAAGCATGAATTTCTCATGCGTCATACTCTTGGCATAGCAAGATGTCATAAGGTTCTAGTTCTCTAGTCTTTGCATTGGAAATATGTCATAATTCATGACATAGAAGGTGTCATAACCTTCTTCTTTCCACTCAATTGTGCCATTTTTGAAATTAATTGCTTCCAACATCCATTTCATGCTAATTTGTCTTTTCTCCAATTTATCTATAAATTGGATGATTTTTCTTCAATCAAGGCTAATTGGTAATCACTTTTGCAATCACATAATCATAGAATCAGATAATGAGAAATAATCACTTCTTCTAGTACTCTTGTGCCAATATCAATCTTGCTTTCACATTAGGTTTGTGCACTTGAAGGTGAGATCCACAAACAAAGGCTATTTGGAGAGGAAAGAAGAACAATGGAGCCGCATGAAGGAGCATTCAAGTCTGCATTTGGTTTGCTTAATTTCTAGTTTTGAATGTTTGATTTCATGTCTCTATTGAGTGTGCTTAGGATAGATTCATTGCATTCTAGCTTTTTGTGATTGGGCTAATGATTAGTATGTTTATCTTGTCTTGTGATGATTTCCTATTTCCTATGCTACAGGAGATATACAGATTTGGAATGTAAAGGCAATTAGTAATTAATAGAAGATCACAGTTTCCCTGAACTTTTAGGTTAAAATTTGCACTTTATTGGTCTGAAACTCTTCTTATTTGCTTCATTTTTTATTTGAAATGGATTTGGAAATGTAGAGGAGTGTTTTTACTATCATTTGATACTATTATTGAAGGTTTTACATTCAAATCTGATACACTTCTATTGGTTGTCCTAAAATCTGCTATAGGTGATTATTTTAGGGAAGTTTTGAGAGTCACAATGCAAATGTTACCCATTTAACTTTATGTGGTTGTTTTTTCCTATGTAATGGGTCATTAATGATGTATATTAATATCTACTAATAGGTTTGATTACATGAGAGATCAATAAGGGGGCGGTTGATACCCTAGGGTAGAGTTTTGCTTGAAAAAAGGGTGCAAGAATGGTGCCATGGTGAAGGTCTGAGAGATCTACCTTAAGGAGTGCCACTTTTTATGATGCAAAGTGTTTAGATATGTTTAATACATGTTTTCAAGACCCTTGGTTGGTAATGGACGTGATTGGAAGGCCTAGATCTAGGAAGCCCTAGTTTCATGCACTTTAAAAGGAGGGTTTGGTGGTTGGGCATATGAATGAAAGTGGCATAACTTAAAAAATATATTAGTTTTAAACCTAAACTAAGACTTTTTTGAGGTTTGGTATTGTGGAGTGAAGGTTTTGATAAGGTTGCTTTGTAAAAGTGGCCTAATCGACCTAGTTTAATGTATAGCAGGGTATTGATGCAGATAGTTGGTCCAAAGGAGTGATACCTGAGTTTGAAGTATGTTATATCACTCCCAAAAGGGTATCCTAATATGTAATTTTTTTTGTTTATGTTTTGGAGAAAAGTGTCAATTACCCGATCAGGGGGGCTACTAGGGAATGAGCCTAATTTGGACAAATCATGTCTTGGGGTAGAAACCCTATGAAAGGTGAGTGTAGAACCTTGAGTTAGGTTTTTGGGGTTGTGTTAAGGTCATTGAATGTGTTGAGAAGGCATTGGGGAGAGAAAACCTTGTTTGAAGCCATTGGGTAAGACTTAGTGAAGATATAGTGAATCAAGAAACCCTAAGTTTTGAAGAAACCATGAAGTGTTTCCAAGTGATTGTGGAAGGGCCCGTGATGCCTCTAAATCATAGTGGTATCCGAGCAAGGGATTAGGTCCTTGAAGGTTATTGAAGATTGTGAAGAAGAATAGGAAAGATGGAGTTGACACCGACAAAGAGGGAGTTGGTAAAGGTGATGACAAAATACTTGAAGAATGGGAAGAAGAAAAGAGAACAAGAAGAGAAGAGGAAACAAGAAGAGGAAGAGAGGAAAGGAGAGGAATAAGATGAGTGGTAAAAATAAAGAGAGAAATTGCAAAGAGAAAGAGATGACATCAGCAAGAAGCTTGATTCTTTGGAAAGAAGAATGAAAGAGCAGCAGAGAGATGATGAAGAGGATGAGGAACCTAATGATGAAGAGGTTCTAGATGTTGAGACAAAGGTAAAAGATAGATATGCTAGTGAAGATAGTAAGGAGTCAAGTCTTGGAGGGCTTGAGTATGATAAGATTGTGATTGGGACTATGTTGTGTCCTTTGAATGAAGAGAAGGGTACTATGTAGCAAGGTACTCTTGTTACAACGGATGGTGAGGCTAATGATGTAGCCTTGAAGTTGGATAGAGAGTTGGTATGCCAAGAGGAATGGCATGAGAAGGTTGAGTTGGTCTCAGTGGAAGAGGAGACTAAAGATGAGTTGGTGGTAGGCCTTGATAAGGATGAAGAGTTTGTCTACTCTCCAAGCATGGAGATTGAGTATGTTGGTGATGTCAAGACAAAGGATTGTCTTTGGATGGTGAAATTTATGGATTTTTGGGTGTATGCAGTAGTGATACAGATTGAGAGCATGATGAAGATGAAGGACAGTGGTGAGCAACAGTTGGTACTACTTTTGCCAAGGGGAGGCAAACCAAAAGTGAAGATAAAGGAGGAAGGGAAAATCCAAGAAGCTAAAGGTCAAGAAAGGACAAGGTTGCAGAAAGAGGATAAATGCAAGCCCAAAGTCAAGATGAAATTTGTGTTTTGTTTTTTTCAGAAGTTTGTTTTGCAGGTGTTTCCAAGGGACTTGAAAACTTTTGAACCTCGGGAGTATGGTGCAGAGCACCCAAGAAAATCATGGCCATCATGAGGCCACAATGAATATCAAGGATAAATTTATGTTGTAAGGTCAATTATGACCATTTTATATTGTAAACATGGCTAATAATTCCATTTGGAGTCATCAAACTCATGTAACGAGTCATTTTGTAATAAGTTGTCAAAATTGCCATGTTGGGCAAATAATGTCAAAATGAGTAATATAATGGGGTTCAATGGGTATAATAGTTTTTTAATGAGAATTTTAAGTTTCATAAGGTCTTGTGTGACCATATTAATGTAATAAAGTTGATTATAAAGTGTCAAGATGCAAAAAACTAAAAGTGTCAATTTGACAATAAATTAAAGTTGTAAACACCCACAAAGTGGATGAATGGGTAGTTAAGACTTTTTTGTTGGTTATCATGAAGGGAGGTTTATTTAAACATTTATTTTACATGCCAAAAGGAGGAGATATAAAGATTCGAAATGTAAAGGCAATTGGTAATTAATAGAAGATCATAGTTTCCCTGAACTTTTTGGTTAAAATATGCACTTTATTGGTCTGAAACTCTTCTTATTTTCTTCATTTTTTATTGGAAATGGATTTGTAAATGTATAGGGGTTTTTGTACTATCATTTGATACTATTATTGAATGTTTTGCATTCATATTCGATACACTTCTATTGGTTTTCCTAAATCTGTTGTAAGTGATTGTTTTAAGGAACTTTTGAGAGTCACAATGCAAATGTAACCCATTTCACTTTATGTAGTTATTGTTTCTTATGTAATGGGTCATTACTGATGTATGTTAATGTCTAATAATAGTTTTTAGTGCAATAAAGATCATTAAGGGGGTGGTTGATACCCTAGGGTGGAGTTTTGCTTGAAAAAAGGGTGCAAGAATGGTGCTATGGTGAAGGTCTGAGAGATCTACCTTAAGGAGTTCCACTTTTTATTATTGAAAGTGTGTAGATATGTTTAAAGCATGGTGTCAGAACCCCTAGTTTTTTGTGGATGAGATTGGAAGGCCTAGATCTAGGAAGCCCTAATTTCATGCACTTTAAAAGGAGGGTTTGGTGGTTGGGCATATGAATGAAAGTAACATAACTTTAAACCTTGAAAATATGTTCATTTTCAACCTAAACTAATACTTTTATGAGGTTTGGTATTATTTTTTCATTAGGTTTCTTTGTAAAAGTGGCCTAATTGTCTTAGTTTCATGTGTAGCAGGGTATTGGTACAAGAAGTTAGTCTGAAGGAGTGATACCTGAGTTTTAAGTATGTTATATTTCTACCAAAAGGGTATCCTAATATGTATTTTTTTTGGTTTATGTTTTGGAGAAATTTGGAGAAAAGTGTCAATTACCCAATCAGGAGGGCTACTAGGGAATGAGCCTAATTTGGACAAATCATGTCTTGGGGTAGAAACCCTATGAAAGGTGAGTGTATAACCTTGAGTTAGGTTGGTGGGGTTTTCTTAAGATCATTGAATATGTTGAGAAGGCCTTGGGAAGAGAAAACCTTGTTTGAAGCCATTGGGTAGGGCTTAGTGAAGATATAGTGAATCAAGAAACCTTAAGTTTTGAAGAAACCATGAAGTGTTTCCAAGTGATTATGGAAGGGCCCATGATGCCTCTACATCACACTCCAATGGTCTTCCCAATCTAAGATCCCAAATCCATCTCCCTGGGTCTATCCAATTAGGGTATACAACAACATATTCTTTATCTTGTTTAGGTAAATTCCTAGATACCCAACCCTCTAATTCAATTATTATTAAGTTATCACTTGCCAATTAAACCATAAAATCTTGATGTGGTTCCTTAGGCCTAGACCCCCTTCCTAGAGGCCTAGTGCTCATAACATAGGTCCAACACATGTAAGATCCCACTCTCCCGACCATGGACAAAGACCATAGAGTAAATACACATCCATGGAACAAAAAAAAACATCATAAAGGATCAGTCAAGATACAAGAACAGCCATAACAAACTGAGAACAATCTGATCGTAAAAGGACACATAAGCCATACTCATGGAAGAGAGCCTTCACCAAATCAACTCAAAAGAAAAGGTAATAATTAATTAAATCCAAAACTGAAATCAAAACCATGTCAAATCCTCTGCAATGAGGTATGGAACATCCCACTGGAATCATACAATCAATCCCTCAACAATGAGGAACTCTCCATCTCGTCAGAGCAACATATCACATATGGAACACCTCAACGGTAAGGCATGAATCCTCTTACCAAAGCACAAGAAATAACATGAAGGATAAAAAAACATCAAATTCAACTTTGAGAATGCCAACATAGACTGCACATGCCTCTAGAGTACTCACACAACCCAAAAAGACCCGAAAACAAGCTAAAAATTGACTTTCTGGGACCCCCAAGTTAGTTCAGTGCTCTTGGTTCCCAAATTAGCACTGCTAATAGGTATGGTAGTGCTTATGGTACTTACCATAGCATTTTTGGTTCATACTATAGAATTTTTGGTCTCCCAGATAGTGTTTCTAGTATTTAGGCTTGCACATGCAATTGCAGAACCCCTTCACCCGTGGTATGTTTTCCAGTGCCCTGGGTGCATACCATGGCACCCTTAGGGTGCAAGATATTTCTTCTAGTAGGTTTTGTAGTTCCCTTGGTTGTTCTTGCAATTATTTTGGCAAGAATGCAGTAAAAGACCCTAAACAGTGATATAGGGCTTAGGTACTAGCATAGGTGGGGGTCAAAAATGGCCCACGTACTGCAACCATAGGATTTGGAAGATCCAATTTATGACTAAGACAACCAAAAACAACATAATCATATTCACTACTAAGAGTTGCATAAAGAAAACCATCTCCCATAGTGCCAAATTTGAGACATATAGGGCTAAAACAACAAGGGAGAGAGAAAACAAGACTACAAACATCATTAGAGACTCAAGAAAGAATTGCAAGGTTCAATTGTAGCCTTTGCATATATTTGGAAGTGTCTGCACATTCAATTATGTAGTCACTAAGAGTCACAAAGAACTCTCAACAACCTAATAGGGAACAAAACACCAAATCAAGCTAAAAACACAGAGAGATTCAAAAAATCAACACAAGGGAGAAACCAAATCAATCTTAGACCAAGATCCATCAAACACAAGAGTAAAAAACATAATAATACACAAAGAATACAGTATTATGCTTCTGACAATTTAATTTTAAAAAATTCAAAACATTAGAATACAATTTTCCCCCATTCAATTCCTTTCAAATAGCAAATAATTTCTGCAAACCATAATTCCAATCTCCCAAAACAATCTTTTCAAAACACAACAGATAATTTCTTCCGAATCAAAATGTTGAGTGTGGGAAAATGAAGCCAACCTGGAAAAAGAAGAAATAAGGTGATATTTGAAGGTGCAATCCAAATTCGAACAAAAATATTTCAACAATCATATCCAAAGCCAAATGCAAGATCTCCAAAAATAAAATCTTTAAGCTCCCAAATTTTTCCAACCCCCGTGAATGCACAGGAAGTCAGATAAATACAAAAATTAAACTCAAAACCATAACACAAGTTGACCAATCAAAATATTTCATAAATCATATATTATACCTAGCTTGTATAGTTTCGAGGCATATATTATTTTCCCAATATAATTTACCTACCAATTAAAAATCAACCAATCACACGCAAGGGTAGGCAATTATATCACAAATGCAATTACTGATAATATAAAGTTTATATAAACATATTCAATAATAATTCATTACGCAAAAAAACCAATTAAATAAATTAAATGAATAAGTCCTTGAAAATAGGATCCTTAATAAATAAAATATAGAATCAAATCACAAATAACAATAAATAATTGAATAAATCCAATAGATCAAGAACCAATAATAATAATCAATTAATAAAGCAAGACAACCCTAAATAAAATAAATAAAACATTCATCAATAAAACAACATAAATAAATAATAAATCAAATAATAGATAAATCATTAAATGATTTTAATTAAATAAATAAACCATTAAAATAATCCATTCTCATCAATAATAAATTTAAATCAATCAATAAACCAATTAAATTAATCCTAATTGGTTAAATAAAATCTCACAATAAAATTATTATCCAAAAATAATCAGATAAATATCTAAATTAAACAAATAAACAATAACCACACTACACCAAATAAATAAGTCATCTTACGCACCCTAACCTCAACTTACACCCTGGCGCAACCAACAAGGTACACAACTGATGAGGGAACAACCCGAGAAACAAAAAAACACAATAAATTATAATTAAAAGACTCAAAAGATTTTATTATTG
Source organism: Cryptomeria japonica (assembly GCF_030272615.1). Taxonomy (NCBI): domain Eukaryota; kingdom Viridiplantae; phylum Streptophyta; class Pinopsida; order Cupressales; family Cupressaceae; genus Cryptomeria; species Cryptomeria japonica. The sequence continues at coordinate 546,610,946 of NC_081405.1, forward strand.
TTATCTGCAACATGCGAATTACAAATATGCTAATATGCAAATACAACAACTTACAAAGTTTTCTGGAAAACCCTTACAATAAAAAAACACAACTCCCAAACTGACTCTTCGAAAAAAAACATCCCAAAAACTCCAACAACTAACTTGATAACTCAATGATGAATAGTTAGTACCAAACAGGTACTGAGAGGGGGGGTGAATCAGTACAGACAAAAACACTTTCTTCTAACCGGTTAGACAGTAAACACTAGAAATGAACACTAACACTAGTCTGAAATAGACTACAACCGATAAAGCTAAGAATGACTATGACAAGCATTAACCGGTTGACACTTATCTTTTCATACAATCTAATACTTCATTTCCATTTCACCCTAGTGCATGAACATGTAATCTATCATCAAAATATATAAATAGTTAGATCAACATGATTTACCTTTAGACACAAATCACTTGAACCATGACAAGAAAAACATCACACATGACACACAGATTTTTCACGTGGAAACCCAACTGGGAAAAACCACGGTGGGGATGAATACCCACAAGCTATTTTGAACTCTTTAGAAGTCCGCTCTATTAGGAGCCTTGTCTAGTTAAGGACTGATACAATAGGTTCTGTTAGGAACCGATCCTGTTTGGGATCACCCGGTTAAGGGATGGCTAAAATACCCAGTTAAGGGTTAAACCTTGTTAACGGTTACCTTGTTAGAGGATTTCAAGAACTCAATGAATTTGAGTCACCCTGTTAAAGGATTTATAGTAAGCTGGTTAGAGCTACCCTGTTAAGGGATTTTCCAACTGTTGAGGTGGTTACAGATCAACTATTATTACAATGATTTGGTAACAACACTCAATGCCAATGCAAATCCACTTCAGTTCCTCTTCTCCTTCTGTACTTACACTCTACAGGTATCAATCCTCTTATTCGGTATGGCAAGAATCATGTATCTCTGAACTTAGATACACACACCACATTTGCCAACAACTTTAGAAAGAAACACAACATTGACCTTATAGGAAATAGATAGGTCGGTATCATAAACCCTGAACCCTAAAATTTTTAGGTTAGGCAATTCAAATGGTTCAATCCTGACCGTTGAGCATATTGCATTAAATGCAACCATCTTGAATTGATCTCAAGAAATTCTCCATTGTTCGTTCTCCACCACTTTCATGGTGGCTGATAACCCATCATGTGTTTTCATCATTTATAGACTTCACACATTCTCGAGGTAGATAGGAACAATCTCCTTCATGCCAGATCCTTCACGCACACAAGACTGGCATGGCAACACGATCTGTTCTTCGTTACAATGCTAACTCATCATACAAAGTCACACAGGCTTGAAGTACTCCAACTGGAAACCCTGAAGTTGAGACTACCAACCGGTAGTCATACAAAGCTTCCATAAACCGGTTCCCATAACCACATGCCGGTTCACTTTGAACAAATACACCACTTCACTTTGGTACATATACCGGTTCACAATGTTATACCGAATCTCACATATATCGGTTCACAATGTTATACCGAATCTCACATATACCGGTTCTCTTTTCTACAGCATATTGACATCAATGACAACATACAATATCATCATGTTCTCATACCGGTTCACATAATGCCAACAATCTCCCCCTTTGGCGTTGATGGAAATATACAAAGATATCTCTCCGCTTCACTTCTTCTCCCCCAATTTATGCAGATATCTTCTTCGCTTCACTTCTTCTCCCCCTTTGACAACAATGCCAAAGTAGAGGTACAAGCTTTCCTGTTCCATTATGCTGCTCCCCCTGAGGAGTAGCATCCTTCAACACATCAATCCGAAAAAAAATTTGACTATGTGATACCTGACTAATGTGGAGCATATACCTTTAGTTCACCTCCTGAAGGGGCAACACCCCTAATTCACCTCTTAAATACATAAATGTAGCCTTTGGGAGAGGCTTGGTGAATATGTTTGCTAATTGCTCCTTACTGGAAACATTTTCCAGTGCAATCTCTTTGTTCTGAACCTTTTCTCTCAAGAAATGATACTTAAGCTCAAAGTGCTTGGTTCTAGAATGTAAAACCGGATTCTTGGAGATGTTAATTGCACTAGTATTGTCATAGAATATACTTATTAGTTCAGATACAGGAACTTTGAAGCCATTTAATACATGCTTCATCCAAATTGTCTTAGTGTAGTTCATGAAGGCTGCAACATACTCTGCTTTTGTTGTAGACTGAGAGATACAACTCTGCTTCTTACTCATCCATGAGACCAGTCTACCACCAAGAAGGAATGCACCACCGGTTGTTCTCTTTCAGTCGTCCACATTACCTACCCAATCAGAATCTATGAATACTTTCAAGTTGAAATCCTTGCTATATGGATACCACAATCCATAATAAATAGTTCCCTTCATATACCTAAAAATCCGCTTGACTGCAACCAAGTGGGATTCTCTTCGACTTTTCTGGAACCTTGCAGTAATGCCAATTGCATGTGCAATATCTGGTCTACTATGCACTACATAATGCAGCTTACCAATCATTGATCAGTATTCCTTCTCATTAACCAATGCTGAGTCATCCTCTTTGGATAGTTTACAACCAGTCACCATCGGTGTACCAACCGGTTTACTATCTTCCATGCCAAAGGTCTTCAACACCTCTTTGACATACTTGGACTGAGTGATAAAGATTCCATCTTTCATCTGTTGAATGTGCAGTCCAATGAAGAACTTAATCTCCCCTATGAGTGACATCTCAAACTCTTTCATCATCTCATCTGCAAACTCATGACTCATCTTGTCATCTCCACCAAAGATAATGTCATCAACAAATACCTCATAGATCAAGATCTGATCTTCTTTAGATTTCAGGTAGATATTGCTATCTTTGCTTGTTCTCTCAAATCCAATCTTCACAAGATAGGAGTGTAGGCATTCATACCATGCTCTAGGTGCCTGCTTTAGACCATATAAGGCTTTATGTAGCCTACACACCATGTCACTATTTTAAGATAGGGCAAACCCATCTGGTTGCTCTATATACACCTCCTCTTCAAGTATTCCATTTAGGAATGCAGATTTTACATCCATTTGGTATACCTTGAATCCTTTAAAAGTTGCATATGCAAGAAGCATACGAACTCCTTCCAATCTGGCTATAGGAGAAAAGGTTTCTCCATAGTCTTCTCCTTCTTCTTGAGCATGTCCTTTACACACCAGTCTGGCTTTGTTTCTAATCACTATACCATCCTCATTAAGCTTATTTCTGAAAACCCATTTGATACCTATAACATTTTTATGCTCTGGTCTGGATACCAAAGACCATGTACCATTTCTCTCTATCTGGTCAAGTTCCTCCTCGATTGCCTTGATCCAGTCTTCATCTTTATGTGCTTCTTTGAATGATTTAGGCTCAAATTCAGAGATCATACATGAGTTTTCTCTAATCTTTCTTCTTGTAAGGATTCCTACATCCTTAACTCCTATGATCTGCTTAGGATCATGATTTAGCTTGACATACCAAGGAATGGTCTTAACTGATTCCTCTTGATTTTCTTCTTCATCCTTATCTCCATTAGTATCAGCATCTACATCTACCGGTGTAGGACTACTGTTACTAGTACTTGGTTGACTAGCAACCGGTTCCCAGAAGGTTAGTACCGGTTCATCTCTTACTTGCTTACTGCCGGTTTCCTTAGGTTTTCCAGAGTTTTCATCAACTCTAACATTGATGCTTTCCATAATTCTCTGAGTCCTATTGTTGAAACATTTGAGAGCTTTGCTCTTGGTGGAATATCCTAGGAATATTCCTTCATCACATTTTGCATCGAACTTGCTCTGATGTTCACTCCTCTTGATATAACATTTGCTACCAAACATTCTAAAGTAGCTTACTATTGGTGTCTTACTGGTCCAATACTCATAAGGAGTCTTATCTTTTCCTTTCTTAATGAGTACCCAGTTCATTGTGTATACTACAGTGCTCACCGCTTCTCTCCAAAAGGTGTGAGCAACTTTTCCTTGGATCAGCATGGTTCTAGCTGCCTCAACCACAGTTCAGTTGTTTCTCTCTGCTAAGCCATTTTGTTGTGGAGTCTGTGGGGCAGATAGTTTCCTCTTAATGCCATTCTCTTCACAATATTTGTTGAATTCACCGGAAGTGAACTCCCCTCCTTGATCAGTTCTAAGGTACTTGATCCTTTTACCACTTTCCTTCTCCACTAATGCTTTGAAATCTTTGAACTTTCCAAAAGCTTTAGACTTATCTTTCTAGAATGTGACCCACAACATTCTTGAGCAATCATCAATAAGAATCCTGAAGTACCTATCACCCTGCAAACTCCTAGTTTTCATAGGACCACACAAATCAGTATGCACATGATCAAGTAAATTGTCTGCTATGAAAGATTTACCTTTAAAAGTTGAGGAAGATATTTTTCCCAGTTGACATTCTCTGCACAAAGGATTTTCCGGTTTGCTCAGCATCGGCAATCCTCTGACTACCTTGGTCTTACTGGCCTTCACAATGTTATCAAAGTTTACATAGTAGAGTCTCCTATGCCATATCTAGCTATCATCAAATTTAGCCATAAGACATGTACTTACATTTGCATTCAGCTGAAATAAGTTACCGTTGGTCTGCATACTGGTGGCCATCAATTCACCATTCTTTCCTTTGATTATGCACACTCCATTCTTGAATTCTAGAGTGAGTCCACTATCATTCAGCTGGGCAACACTCAGAAGGTTGTGTCTAAGACCATCAACCCAATACACATTGTCAACACTACTCTGTCCATTCAGAGAGATGGACCCTCTCCCTTTGACCATACATGGTGCATCATTACCAAAGCGAACCACACCACCATCATACTCTTCCAAAGATAGAAAATTTCTCTGGTCACCAGTCATTTGGTGAGAGAAGCCACTGTCAATAATCCACTCATTGGAATTATCAAAGCGGGAGACAAGAGCCTTCTTGTCTGAAACCTCTTCCTTGACAGCAACAAACACAATATCTTCATTTTCTTCATCTTTTGATTCCTCATCTATGACACCTTCATCAATTGCCACAAAATAGTTTCTCTGGTTTCCTCCTTTGAATTTCTTGAACCTTTCCAATTTGTCCTTGTTGTCACCATTAGGACAGTTTATAGCAATATGTCCTATTTGGTTACAAGAAAAGCATTTCAAAGGGACCTTACCTCTATATTTACCGATTCCTTTAGGAAGTTTCCTAGCAAGAAGAGCTTCAAATTCAATTAGAATCTCCTCATCATCCATTTCTCTACTCTGTCTTGGTTCACCACTGGTGCTTTCTTCTTTTCCTTTTCTAGATGGTACAACAGAAGCTTTAAAACTGATTTAGTCTTTTGAGCACTGCCATCAAAACTATTTAGTTCATAGGTTGTCAACTTTGCAATGATAGAGTCTAGGGATACCTTAGTCTTGTCTATTGATCTCAACTCCTGAATAGCTGTAACCCTTATTGCATAGACCGGTAACAAGGATCTCAAGACTTTGCTTACAACAGTGGAGTCTTCTATTTTGCCTCCTGCACTCTTGATTTCTCCAACAACAGTTTTGATTCTTATTCCATATTGTTGAATGGTCTCTCCTTCACCCATCCGCATGTCTTCAAACTTACCCCTAAGGCTTTCTTCTTTAGCCTGTTTTACATGCTCATCTCCACCATAGATATTTTCAAGAGTATCCCATACTTCTTTTTGGATTTACTTTATCTTGGACATCAATAAACTCAATGTCAAATAAACTGCTAATTAGGGCTTCCATGACTTGCCCATTCTCCTGCATCTCTCTCTTTTGGTCATCGGTACGAGTACCGGTAGGGGAAACATAAGCATTCTCAACATATCTCTAGTGTTGAGCACCCATGCTTCTGATGTATATCTTCATTCTGTCTTTCCATATATTGAAATTCTCTTTGTTGAACTTTGGACCTTCCCTCTTCATCATTACAATAGGATCTTTCCCTCAAGCGGTTAAGCTTACAACACAGAGGACCTGGAGGATGCTCTGATACCAATTGATAACTCAATGATGAATAGTTAGTAGCAAACCAGTACTGAGAGGGGAGGGTGAATCAGTACAGAAAAAAACACTTTCCTCTAACCGGTTAGACAGTAAACACTGCAAATGAACACTAACACCAGTTTGAAATAGAGTACAACCGATAAAGCTAAGAATGACTATGACAAGCATTAACCGGTTGACACTTATCTTTTCATACAATCTAATACTTCATTTCCATTTCACCCTAGTGCATGAACAGGTAATCTATCATCAAAATAGATAAATAGCTAGATCAACATGATTTACCTTCAGACACAAATCACTTAAACCATCACAAGAAAAACATCACACATGACACACAGATTTTTCACGTGGAAACCCAACTAGGAAAAACCATGGTGAGGATGAATACCCACAAGCTGTTTTGAACTCTTTAGAAGTCCACTCTATTAGGAGCCTTGTCTGGTTAAAGACTGATACAATAGGTTCTATTAGAAACCGATATTGTTAGGGATCACCCGATTAAGGGATGGCTAAAATACCCGATTAAGGGTTAAACCCTGTTAAAGGTTACCTTGTTAGAGGATTTCAAGAACTTAGTGAATTTGAGTCACCCTGTTAAAGGATTTATAGTAAGCTAGTTAGAGATACCCTGTTAAGGGATTTTCCAACATTTGAGGTGGTTAGAGATCAATAGGTATTACAATGATCTAGTAACAGCACTCAATGCCAATGCAGATCTATTTTAGTTCCTCTTCTCCTTCTACACTTACACTCTATAGGTATCAATCCTCTTATTTAGTCTGGCAAGAATCATGTATCTCTATGCTTAGATACACACACCACATTTGCCAACAACTTTAGAAAGAAACACAACATCAACCTTATAGGAAACAGATAGGTCGGTAGCATAAACCCTGAACCCTAAACTTTTTAGGTTAAGCAATTCAAATGGTTCAATCCTAACCATTGAGAATATTGCATTAAATGCAACCATCTTGAATCGATCTCAAGACATTCCCCATCATTCGTTCTCCACTGCTTTCATGGCGGCTATTAACCCATCATGCATTTTCACCATTTACAGACTTTGCACATTCTCGGGGTAGATAGGAACAATATCCTTCATGCAAGATCCTTCATGTGCACAAGACTAATGTGGCAACATGATTTGTTCTTCGTTACAATGCTAACTCATCATACAAAGTCACACAGGCTTGAAGTACTCCAACCAGAAACCCTGAAGTTGAGACTACCAACCAGTAGTCATACAAAGCTTCCATAAACCGGTTCCCATAACCACATGCCGATTCATTTTGAACAAATACACCACTTCACTTTGGTACATATACCAGTTCACAATGTTATACCAAATCTCACATATACCAGTTCACAATGTTATACCGAATCTCACATATATCGGTTCTCTTTTCTGCAGCATATTGACATCAATGACAACATACAATGTCATCATGTTCTCATACCAGTTCACATAATGCCAACATAACTCACAAGTTTCATCAATGAGTCCTAAATATCCTTTTCCCATCTTGGAGCCAAAATTACAATTGGCGAACAATTGCCAAAACATTAAATTGGAAATATGAAAATACAGCCAGATTCAAAAATTGAAACTTTCCAAAAAATTGTGCAACTTCGGGTAGCCATAACTTTTGATTTGGGAATCGGATTTACGATCCATTTGAAGCATCGAAAATCTCTCTGAGTGTATAATATGCTAAGAATCCATTCTGCCAATTCCCGCCATTTTCAGGCCCATTCGACACTATTTAATGCCTCAAATCTGACTTGGAATTCTTTTTTCAAGTTTTTTAGTAAATTAAAAATTTAATAACTTTTAAACCATTAATTATTTTGACCTGATTCTTTCGCCAATGAGATTATTTTCCCTTAATGTTCCTATAAATTTTAGGCTCCATCTACCTTCAAATAAAAACCTACTATTTTTGGCAATCGGCAAGAAAAAGCAGCTTGACAATTCTGAGAGTTGGAATCTCTTATTCGTCCAAATGGCTATCCAGAATTACAAGAAAATTAAAGAAAACAAAAACAAAAAGAAATATTTTTGGGTGATACAGGATTGCCCTTACACCATCAGATGCTCCTGCATCAATAACTTAGACCTAGAGTGTGTGAGGGAAACTATGTCATCTCTGACAACTTGCCATTGGGATAAGGACACGCTTAGACCCATGGAGCTAGGTGGAGTCGATGTCCAGTACCTGCAAACCTACATCAACACTAAACATAATATATACAATACATATAAATCATGATAAACAGGGATGTGATAGAGAATCATGATGACATATCATGCTTGTAATGAGTGATATGACATTGTCTCTACTCACAAAGACAGTCACACATAATAAAATCAAACATCACATAGAATCATAATCATGAAATAGGGCCAGTATCATGTCATAAGTCATATAATCCACATGATCAATGATCACATATAAATCCATGAATCACATAAATCCATCCATCAAGGTAATATCATGTACCAACATCCATAAGAAACATCAAAATGTCACATGTCATATAATAGGTCTAGCATCAGCAATCACATAAATCTCCAAAACATGATGATTCATATCAAGTAATCATAAATACATATAGAGTCCTAGTATTAATGTTACCATATAAGATAGAAAAAGAGTCATAAATAACCATCCAAGTATTCATCGTAAGTCTAAATAAGTCTATCGATATGCAAAACAAAATGCAAGTCTAGGAGGGACACTTCATCATGCCCCCCTTTGCCTAGGCTTACTCCCTGAAGCCTCAAAACAAATAGGGGTATAACTCTCTCATCCCCACAGAATCCTCCCAAGTCATCGAAGAATCATCATTTGGCTCCCATTGGACCCTTACCTTCTCTACATCCTGGCCCTTGAGGGTCAGCCCCCGACCCTAAAGAATGCATATGGGCTCCAGAGAAAGTTGACCGTCCTCTACCTATAATGAATGCAAATCCAAAACATGTGTCACATCAATAAAGTAAGGCCTCAAAACTGATACATGAAACACATCATGGATGTGGGACAAGTTGGGTGGAAAGGCTAGGTGATAAGCTACAGGACCAATCCTCTCCAAAATCTCAAATGGTCCAACGAAGCGAAGCGCCAACATAGAACCTTTTCCATATCGGATATGAATCTTTCATGGATGCACTCTCAAAAACACCATGTCACCCAATGAAAACTGACAATCCACCCGAAGAGTATCTTCATATTTCTTTTGTCTATCATGCACACCCACCACATGCTCTCTAATACACCGCACCTGCTGCTCCAAATCCTGGAACATCTCTAATCCAAGAAGCTCTCTACCCTCTAATTTGTCCCAACTCAAGGGTGTACACCATGGGAAACCTTATAACACCTGGAAAGGAGACATACTGATTGAGCTACGATAACCATTATTATATGTGAACTCAACCAAATAAATGTACTCTTCCCATCTAGACTGTTGATCCATGGTGTACATCCTCAACATGTCCTCCAACACCTAGTTAACCCTCTTTGTCTAGCCATCTATCTTTCGATGATATGTTGAACTAAGTTTAGTTGTGCTCCTAAATCATGTTGAAGGGCTCTCCAAAATGTTGAAGTGAACACTAGATCATGATCCGATATGATCCGTCGAGGAATACCATGTAATCTCACTATCTTCTCCATGAATATATGAGCCACTGACTCTGTTGTGTAAGATGATCTAACTGGAAATAAATGAGCCACCTTAGTCAACATATCAATGGTGACCATAATAGCATCATGACATCGTGAAGACATAGGCAAGCTGACAATGAAGTCTATAGATATGATGTCCTATTTCCACTCCATAATCAGATTCGACCGCAACAAACCTACTAGGTGTCGGTGCTCTGCCTTCACCTATTGATACTCTAAGAAACATGATACATAATCTGTTATGTCTCTCCTTATACCTGCCCAATGATATATTTGTCACAAATCTGTGTGCATCTTCTTGACACCAGGATGTGCCGAGTAAGGTGCATGATGAGCCTCTGATAGAATCAATGCTCAAAGAACATCCAAAGGTGGAACATAGATACACCCCATATGACAAAGAAGGCCATCAGACTCCAATGAATATCGTGTATACCTGCCATCTAAAGGCCTCCCTGAAGAAATCTTCTCTCAAACTTCCTAATACCAAGCATCTGATGAAAGTGAACTAAGGATACGGCTCCTCAAATCAACACTGAGAACTATTGTTCACACCTCATGTCTCCTGCAGCTCAATGCATCTGCTACTACATTCTCCTTACCCTATATATACTTCACCTTGAAGTCATACTCACACAAAAACTCCATCCAACACTACTTTCTGGTATTCAGATTCAGCTACGTAAAGATATACTACAAACTGCGATGATTGCTATGCAACTCGAATCAATTCCCAAGAATGAAATGTCCCCACCTAACGAATGCATGAACAACTGTCGCTAACTCTAAATTATGAGTGGGATAGTTCAACTCATGATCCTTGAGTTTATGCAACTCATATGAAATCACATGTTCATCCTACATGAGAATTTCTCTTAGGCCCTCCAAAAATGCATCTGTGCATACCACAAATTCACCCAAAGGATCTGAAATTGCTAGAATAGGTGCACTGGTCAAACACTCCTTCAAAATCTGAAAAAGATGTCTCACACCGCTATGACCAAATGAACTTCTTCCCTTTTCTCTAAAGAGAAGTAATAGGATGTGCAATCCTAGATAAATCCTAAATAAACCACTGATAATAGCCTGCAAGACCCATACAGCTATGTACCTCACCCACAATAGTGGGTGTTGGCCAATCCACAATCACCTAGATCTTAGAGGGATCAACTGCGATACCCTCTCCTGAAATAAAATGGCCAAGGTATTTCACCTCAGACTGAAAAAATCACACTTCATCACATTGGAATACAACTAATTTTCATGGAGGCACTGTAAGACCAGCCGCATATGCTCCTCATGCTCCTCTTCTATCCTTGAATAAATCAAAATATCATCTATAAACATAAGATCAAATCTGTCAAGATAGGTCCTTAACACTCCATTCATAAAACTCATGAAAACCGATGGAGCATTTGTCAACCCAAAAGGCACTACTGTAAACTCATAATGGCCATACCTCATGCAGAAAGCTATACAATGAATGTTTGCCTCATGTATCAATAACTGATGATATCCTGACTTGAGGTCTATCTTAGAAAAGACCTTCGCATCCTTAATCTGATCAAATAAATCATCAATCCTTGGTAAAGGATAACAGTTCTTCACTGTCACCTTATTGAACTATCTATAATCAATGCACAACCGAAGAGACCCATCCTTCTTCTTTACAAACAACACCGGCACACCCCATGAAGGTTAAACACTAGGCTAGATGAATCCCTTTGCCAACAACTCCTCAAGATGTAATCTCAACTCACTCAGCTCTTCAGTGGTCATGTGATAGGGAGTCTTAGATATAGGCTCTTCTCCTGGAATCAAGTCTATCCTAAAATCAATGTCATTCTTAGGCTGCATACCTGGAATCTTACTTGGGAACATATTTGAGAACTCCTGCAAAATAGGATGATGAGAAAAGACATCATCTCGACTCTCACCCTCATCCAAATCATTCACTCTAACTATAAGAAGCTGACAACCCTTGCACAGGCAATGCTTCATCTGCATCATGGAAATTGTGCAAAGAGAAATAGGTCATTGAATACCTACTACCTCCACACTCTTCCCGCTATCATCCAAACACTGCACTCTCTTACCCTGATAATCAATCTTAGCCTAGTGAGACTCAAGCCAATCCATACCTAACACCACTCCATAGGATCCCAAAGATAAAACATGAAGATCCACCATGGTAGAGAGCACACCCATCTCCAGAACATGACCATGCACAAGGGAATCTATGACCACCTTAGACCCTATGGCCAACTCAACCTGCCACCTATCAACATGCTTTTCCACAGTAAGCCCACATCTCTCTACTAAAAAAGGAGAAATAAAAGAATCAGAACCACCTGAATCAAACAATATCGAGAAAGAGATACCACCTATCTCACCTATAGTCTCAATAGTCGTACCCTAATGCTCGGCCTGATGGTTATCAACTGCCACAAAACACAATGGGATCTATCTGCATCACCAACTGTAGGCTTCAAATCTATTGGCCTCTATCCTAACATCTATGTGGATCTATGAGGGCAATGAGATGCATAATGACCCTGCTGCCCACATGTGAAACAATTCCCTCTACTAAATCCTCGAGCAACCGGAAGTGCACTAGACTAGTGCACACTGCCTCTAGTAGACTATTGAAAACTCTATGTTGGTTGGGAGGGAACTAAAATCCTATCATGCTTCATGTCGTGATCTTTTTCCTACTGAGATCTAGCACCTCAAGAGATGCTCTAACTTTGTGCAAACTTTGTCCAAGCTCGTTGTCTACTTAAGAAAGCCAAAGGACAATTCCTAGCAAAGGTTGAACCCTGTGACTGAGTACCCCTCACATCTGCTCATGTAGCCGGGGCACTGATAGATCTTGTAACTGATGATCCTTCTACTAACAACTTCTCCTCAACTAATCATTCCTTCTCCATAGCTACCTCCATCGATGTGGTCGTTAAGACCTCTAACAAAATGTTGTACAAGCATCACATTATCGTCTGCTATACTAGAATAATGTCTAAGCTCATATAATCTCCTCTCATACTGCTCAACTGTCATATTCAACTGCCTCAAATCATGGAACTCGTCATCCCTATGCTGCCTCCAAATACCTGACAAGAAATGAGCACAAAAATGCTTAAGGAACAACTCCCACAATATAGTTGCAATTTCCAAATGGAGCTTCTGCTCCTCCATACGCCACCAAGTGGAAGCAAAATATCAAAGATGCATAATCACACACCTGGCCTTGGTGTTACTACCATATAGATGCATGGAAAAACACCTACCCAAATCAAGCAACCAAGTCTCCGCCTCTAATCCACTGCTAGAATCATCAAAAGTAGAGGGATGATACCTAATGAGATCTCTCATATGACCTACCACAACTACATCCTAATCCACTACAACACCCACTCTCCAATGAGGTAAACATGAACTCTCCCTCTCATGCTTCTCATACTCAACTCTATCCTCATTATTAGAATGATGAGACTCCTCCTATCAATTCTCCTCTTGATCTGGTCCTAAACGCTCTGGGAGATTCTAAAGTGCAGTAACTAACTGAGGTATTGCATCATCACTTCACTGATTGTGCTATTGCTATTGCTCATGGTGTGACTTTGTAGAAGCCTCGGGGCCAGGATTCTAATGAGTACCCATATGACCACCGTGACCACATCCTTGACCTCTACCTCTAGCAAGCATCTTGTCTAACCAAGATGCAAAAAGAAACTATGAGCTAGAATCTAGGGCAACAAAATAAAGATTAACAAGTAGGGATATACCATTGGGCTACCCCATGTTGAATGTGAAATCTCACACAATAGGCTCATATGAAACTAGATTACCCAGTGTATGAACATGGGCTCTGATACTAGATGTAATGCCTACCAAAATACCATAGAGAAATAATCTAAAATCTACTAACAAAGAGGAGATAATTTATTTTTTTAAACATCCATTACTCTAAGTTATCATTATCAATACATAAATGCAACTTAACTAACTACAAATTCACATAAAACAATATGCACGTGACCATATATCTATATTACGCAAGCGGAAATAGATCATTTAAAACATCATTATAATCTCCAAATATAGTATTGCCAACATAACCATTCCCTAGGATATCTTAACGCCACTACTTGACATCATCTTTACCTAGAACTTATCCATATAAATGATCACATTCTATTACCCAATTAGCCATTTACTTTTCATGTAACTAGAATAACATTAACACGCATATATAACTCATTCACACATTACTTCCTATAGAAAGCATTTTATATTAACTATACCATTCCATCTAAATAACAACTATTTATTCAAATAAAATCAAGACAACTACTGTATCTTTTCTATCATTCATCCATAGGTTCACATTGTACAAATCTATTCATAAAGAAAAATGCAACAAAAATGCACATAAGCTATCTCTTTTCTTTCTCACATAGCATTCATAACTCCTATTACATAAAGAATATCCATTACATCAAGGAATGATCAAGGTACTTTTCCCTAATCTTTACATCAGGTCCTATTACAATATCATTTATAAATGCATAGAGGTACTTTCTATAGAGATACATCATCTCTTTTACATATACCATCATCATGATATAATGTATTCTTTCTCATGTCAATAGAAATCAACTTTGAAGAATAATCTCATGAAGAATCCAAGAATCCAAATCATGCACGCTAGCATCCAAGAAGAGGAATATCCCAATGGAAGAAGGTATCAAACCACCCGGCCATGTGGAACCAAATAAGAACCACCCCCCATGCTAGGAGATGACATAAGGTTCCAACTCACACTCATGAACTAAGCTGGCACCTATCAACAAAGGATAAAAAATGACTTCACAAGACTTCAACATAAGAATACAACATCAAGTGCATCACATGGCTAAATCAAAGCAATCAACCTCCAGAGGCAAAATCATCAAAGCATAGCATATGGAGAATGGATACATGTGGGGCAGAGTGTCATCACATTCTAACCTCGTGTGCCTCCATCTCCACCTTGGAGTCACTCAAGGGATATCGGGTATACCGCTCCAATGGTCTTCCCAATCTAAGATATCAAATCCATCTCCCTGGTCTATCCAATTGGGGTATACAACAACATATTCTTTATCTTGATTAGGTTAATTCCTAGATACCCAACCCTCTAATTCAATTATTATTTTTATCACTTTCCAATTAAATCATAAACTCTTGATGTGGTTCCTTAGGCCTAGACCCCCTTCCTAGAGGCCTAGTGTTAATAACCTAACTCCAACACATATAAGAGACCACTCTCCCAACCATGGACCAATACCATAGGGTAAATACACATCCATAGAACATAAAACATCATCATGAATACTCAATAAAGATACAAGAACAATGATAACAAACTAAGAACAATCTTATCGTAAAAGGACACATAAGCCATACTCGTGGAAGAGATCCTTCACCAAATCACCTCAAAAGAAAGGCTAATCATGAATTCAATGCAAAAGTAAAATCAAAACCATGTCAAATCCTCTACAGTGAGGCATGGAACATCCCACCAGAATCATACAATCAATCCCTCAACAATGAGGAACTCTCCCTCTAGTTGGAGCAACATATCGCATATGGAACACCTCAATGGTAAGGCATGAATCCTCTTATCGAAGCAAAAAAAACAAAATGAAGGATAAAAACACATCAAATTCAACTCCGAGAATGCCAACACAGACTACACATTCCTCTGGAGTACTCACACAACCCAAAAAGACCCTAAAACAAGCTAAAAATTGACTTTCTGGGACCCCTAGGATAGTTCAGTACCATTGGTTCCCATATTAGCACCCCTAGTATGTATGGTAGTGCTTCTGGTACTTACCATAGCATTTGTGGTTCATACTGTAGCATTTTTGGTCTCCCAGATAGTGTTTCTAACATTTAGGCTTGAACATGCAGTTGCAGGACCCTTGCACCTATGGTATGTTTCCCAGTGCCCTGGGTGCATACCATGGCACCCCTAGGGTACAACATAGTTCTCCTAGTAGGTCCTGTAGTGCCCTTGGTTATTCTTGTAATGATTTTGGTAAGAATATAGTAAAACACTCTAAATAGTGACATCGAGCTTAGGTACTCGCATAGGTGGACTAAGGGGTCAAAAATGGCCCATGTACTACAACCATAGGGTCTAAAAGATCCAATTTTTGACTAGGAAAAATTAAAAAAAACATAAGCATATTCACTACTAAGAGTTTCATAAGGAAAACCATCTCCCACAGTGTCAAATCTGAGACATAGGGGGCTAAAACAACAAGGGAGAGAGAGAACGGGACTGAAAACATCATTAGGAGACTCAAGTAAGAATTTCAAGGTTCTACCTATGTTTGGAAGTGTCTGCACATCCAATTGTGCAGTCACTGAGGGTCACAGAGAACTCTCAGCAACCCAATAGGGAAAAAACACCAAATCAAACTCAAAACATAGAGAGATTAAAACAATCAACACAAGGGAGAAACCAAATCAATCTCAAACCAAGATCCATCAAACACAAGAGCCAAAAACATAATCATACACAGAGAATACAGTATTATGCTTCCAACAATTCAATTTTCAAAAATTCAAAGCATTGGAATGCAATTTTCCCCCATTCAATTCCTTTCAAATAGCAAATAATTTCTGCAAACCATAATTCCAATCTCCCAAAACAATCTTTTCAAAACATAGCAAACAATTTCTTCTGAATCAAAATGCCTCATGTGGGAAAATGAAGCCAACTTGGGGAAAAAAGAAGAAATAAGGTGAAATTTGAAGGCGCAATCCAAATTATAGCAAAACTATTTCAACAATCAAATTCAAAACCAAATGCAAGATCTCCAAAACCAAAATCTTCAAGCTCTTGAATTTTTCCAACTCCCATAAATGCACAAGAAGTCGGATAAATACAAAAATTAAACTCAAAATCATAACACAAGCCGACCAATCAAAATATTTTATAAATCATATATTATACCTAACTTGTATAGTTTTGAGGCATATATTATTTTCCCAATATAATTTACCTGCCAATTAAAAATCAACCAATCACATGCAAGGGTAGGTAATTATATCACAAATGTAATTACCGATAATATAAAGTTTATATAAACACATTCAATAATAATTTATCACTCAAGAAAACCAATTAAATAATTAAATGAATAAGGCCTTGAAAATAGGATCCTTAATAAATAAACTATAGAATCAAATCACAAATAACAATAAATAATTTAATAAAGCCAATAGATCAAGAACCAATAATAATAGTCAATTAATAAAGCAAAACAACAATAAAATAAATAAATAAAACAACATAAGTAAATAATAAATCAAATAATAGATAAATCATTAAATAATTAATTAAATAAATAAATCATTAAAATAATCCATTCTCATCAATAATCAATTTAAATCAAGCAATAAATAGATGATTAATAATTCAAAAATACACAATAATTAAATCAATCAATAAACCAATTAAATTAATCCTATTTGGTTAAATAAAATCTCATAATAAAATCATCATCCAAAAATAATCAAATAAATATCGATAATTAAACAATTAAACAAATAAACAATAACTACACTACACCAAATAAATAATTCATCTTACGCCAAGGGAACAAACTCAACACAAGACCCTAACCTAAACTTGCGCCCTAGCACAACCAACAAGGTACACAACTTAGACCTAGAGTGTGTGAGGGAAACTATGTCATCTCTGACAACTTGTCATTGGGACAAGGACACTCTCAGACTTGTGGAGCTAGGTGGAGTCGATGTTTGGTACCTCAAACTTGTATCAACACTAATCACAATATATACGATACACATACATCATGATAAATGGGCATGTGATAGAGAATCGTAATGTCATATCATGCTCGCAATGAGTGATATGACATCATCTCTACTCATGAAGACAGTCACACATAATAACATCAAAACATCGCATAGAATTATAATCATGAAATAGGGTCAGTATCATCATAATTCATACAATCCACATGATCAATGATCACATATAAATCCATGAATCACATAAATCCATCCATCAAGTTGATATCATGTACCAACATCCATAAGAATCATCAAAATGTCACATGCCATATAATAGGTCTAGCATCATCAATCACATAAATCTCCAAAACATGATGATTCATATCGAGTAATCATAAATCCACATAGAGTCCTAGTATCAATGTTACCATCTAAGATAGCAAAAGAGTCATAAATAACCATCCAAGTATCCATCACAAGTCTAAATAAGTCTATCAATATGCAAAACAAAATGCAAGTCTAGGAAGGACACTACACATCACTCCCATAAAGCCAAACCCAATAGATTGTTCATTCAATGTAATATACATTCCTCACATGTCTAATATGAACCAAAGGATATCTAAATTATTTCAAACAAAAATTGGTGTTAAGGTTCTCATCATACCTTGTGAATTCCTCTTTTGCTTGACTTTGTACTTCATTTTATCAAATTTATTAAAATCCAGTATTTGCATTGAGAAGCAAATATTGCTCTTTTGTAAAGCTTCATACTCAAAAGAAAAAGCACATGAAATATATTAAGTGTTTAGCACATGATATGGGATGACTACATTAACAATACCATTCCATGATTCTTGTGTTTCCATCTCCTGAATGCCTTGGATGATTATGACTAGACCCAAATAGGTGAAGTCTATGTTTTAAGGTTCATGTTGTTGTTTTACTCTTGTTAAAATTTCTAAATGTTCCAAATTATCAACCAAATTATTGAAATGAGGAATGTTTTCACTAAATCCCAACTTAAAATGTATCACACAATTCACCTTTAATTGGAAAGTCAAGCTACGAGGCAAAAACTTAAAATTTGTGTGCTCCTTGCAAATTAGTATCATTAGGTGACCTAATATTGATTGAAATATAAAGAAATATTGGTGTGTTCAAAATCAATAGCATGTTGAATTCGCCTCTCCAAATATGATCCTAGAAGCACATATTTGAAAAATCCCTTTCACTGATTTGGAAGTAGTGAATTGGTAAATAGGGATCTCGTATTTCCATGAAATAAAATCGGCATTTGCATACTCTTAATCAACAAACAATTTAATGCCCACTTAACTTCTCCTATATTACCATACTCTTCTACACATATATGTGAGAAATAAAAAATGTAAACAACAAAACTTGAGTTGATTACCTCCACAAAATTGTCAAGAATATGGATCCTTATTAAGAATGAAATGTATATCACCCAAAGATCTTTCAACCTAAAAAATATTGCAACTCCTAGACGAATGATATAAAACTATTTACCAAACTCTTGTTCATTCCAAATTATAAACAATATCCTTCCCTTTAGGATGCTATAAATTTGAAGTATCTCCTTATTCATGAATCCTCCATTTTGTGAGTAAATTAAAATCCAAAACACCAAAGGATATTTAGTCATAGAATCTTGAAAATAAAAAAGATTCTAAGTTTTCTTAACAAAATATTTCTTAGGGTAACTCAAGTTGGTCACCTCCTCCTAGATATCTCCCATAGTTGTCTTCAATTATAATACCTAGATCCCATGAATGTTCTATAAGCTAAGCACATTGATAATTCCCAAAGTGGTTAGTATGAATTAAGGATTCCATATGATGCCAGATGCAATGGATTGTAATTTCAATACTATCAATGATGCCTCTTTCTATCTTGATCTTTAAGATGTTGGATATTGCTGAGAAGTTTGCTGGAATGATGTGTTGTCATTGATGTCAACATATTCTTTTGTATTCCAATAGTTGATTTAGTAGAAGAATCAGAGGTTCGCATGGTGATTTGATCGAGTTGTGTGATCTGATACTATGGTTGATATTCAATTAGTTGTGTTATTCGGTATTCTGGATTGTGCTTTACATTGCTCTAGAATTGCAATATATTGGTTTGCAAATTTGGCAGAATGTTTGGGATGTTCATATGTGTCCTCAATTCATATGGTTTGTGATTTGAAAGTCTACAAGTGAATCTTTCAGTTTGATAGTCAGTTCAGTGTGTGTTCTTGAGGTTCAATATAATAGTGATGAAGATTCTAGTAAGTGGTGATGTTGTGATTGTTGTTGTGGTGATTCATGTTGCTTGTGGATGTTTCTAGATCATGTTCTATCCATGTTGATGGTTTGCATTGATCATTGTGCACATTATTGATCATTTTCTTGATCTGGTGGTGTTCTTCGTGTTATGCGATATTCATGATGATTGTAGTGTGTTGTGGATGTTCAAGGTGTAATTATTGGAGGTGTTTCTTGCGTGCGGTGTTGGTTTAGGTCCAAACTATGTCTTAACCAACATTGCTTTGGTCTGCATGTATTAATGTAGCATGTGAGGTTATTGTTTTGTAATTTATGTTGAGGGTTGAGCCGACCTTGAAATATAGGTTGATGGTTTGTATAAATATATGTGATATTCATATGAGAGATGTATCTGTGTGTGTGAACATTTATTTGAACTTTCAGTAGAAGAGGAGAAGTGTGAAAGAGTGTTAAGAAGTGTCAAAGAGAAGAGTTTGAGTATATGTACTTAACCAGAACTATAACTAGGCATGAGAAGATGTTATTTCATCAGTTCATGATCCTCTAGATGTAATCTGAATATTTCTATAAGGCAGTGATCCTTCACCAGGGTTGTAGCCCTTCTTGTTTTATGATTTGAGCAGTGTGTCTGAATGCATGTGCATTCCTCATTGTAATATTTTCACTTACTCCTAATAGGGTATTATCTCATTGTGGGTAGCTTCCCACCGTGGTTTTTCCCTTAACTAGGTTTTCCACATAAAAAATCTTGGTGTTATGTGTGTTATTGATGTGGTGTTGTTCTATGCTTTCACTCTTTATTATCAAATCTAAATTTTTGTTTGAGGTGTGTGGAGTTTGAGAGAAAACTTATTCACCCCCCCCCCCCTCGGCCCCACCCCTCTTAGTTTGTTGCATTGTTGCCAACACAAGACATCACTTGGATCCCATATATGAGAAAAATTTGAAACTTGAAACCCATTATCATGCTACCTATTTTTTTATGCTCTTCTTGATAACAAATTTTTTGCAAAGTAATAGCAAGAGGAAATAAATTTAAAATTTTTGAAACTTCAACATACCTTGAGAAAACATCATCGTCATCATTATCGTTCTTTCGTTAAGCTACTATAGTGTTAAAATAAATATGCTCTTCCTTTCCCATGAGAGAAATTGCTGAGATAGTCTCAACCTTTTAACTTTGTGTAACTCCAAGCTTCCAACTTAGGTTTTTTCAAAGAAATCATTTTGTCTTCATTTCTAGAATCATCAAGCTCTTCTTCATGAACTTTTGAAAGTGTTCATCACCCTATTCCATCTTTTTTAAAAATTTTATTTCCTCACATTTATCTTCATTGGTGTTAAACTAAAATTAATGATCATTAAAATTTGAATTGATATCTTCAACCATGATATTTTCACCTTCCATTTGATGGATGCAATATTTTTGATCTTTTCACCTCGTTTGGTTAAAAGGGGTGCTTAATCTCTACCTTCATTCATTCTTTGTGATTTTTAGTATTTGTAGCCTTGTACAAATTAAGTTTTTCTTGTCTTGTTTTTGCATATTCATAAAATGTGAGGGCTTCCTTAAAAATTAAACATTTAATAAAATATTCATCAAACTATCTTGATATGTTGGAGATTAAAATATTAATTTTCAAACCCTTGAAAATAGAATCTAAAACCTCCCATGATCAACAACTTAGGAAAACTATTAGTTGACCAAAATCCTTTTTTTTTTTAAATGCGTAAACCCCCATGATGGAAAGATATTAGATATGCTACCACTTTAATATCCCTTGTAAATTATTTAAATCTATTTTGGTATCATTTTTAAACTCTTGAATTAAATCTTGCTAACAAACTAAAACTACAACAAACTACCAAGGGAAAATGTGTCAAATAAGACACCAAAAGTGACAAAACCACATTAAATTTATAATATCATCAAATACTTATATTTAAAAATATATTTGATATTATATTCACTTATATAAATTGATTTACATATAAGATAGCCCATGTAACATATATCCAAATTTGAAATCCAAAATATGGTTCTGACAAGCACTATTGAAGAACAAAAAATTTCATCGAACTTCACCCAACATGTAAAATATCAACCAAATGATAAAACATATAAATATAGGGCATAAAATAATGGAAAATACATGGCATCAAGGCTTCCAATGAACTTCTAAAACACTTATTACAAAGATACCCAAAATACTCTTGAAAGAGGTGTCAACATGCATTCTAGAACTATACTATCTACAATGGAACTTAACAAAACTCACAATATCTGATCTCAACAAAAAAAATATAATTTTTCTATTGTAAATACAGTATAAATTTCTTCTAATTTTTCATAAAATCTACAACAATGTGTGATGCAATCACACAAATATTACCTTAAATCTACTAGCAATCTCCTGCAAACTGTTGAAACAAACTTTGAATATTGAAACTGCTTAGCATAATAGAAAAATTTGAGTGAGATTGCAACTTTATGAACCTTGGAATCCCATTCGTAGTTCACCTAGAAACCCTCAAACTCCCATTATTGAGCCTCTATCTCCACATGTTTATCAACATCTAAAGAAATGAAAGCTTAAGAACTTAATAATAAATAGAAAAGTAAATAAATTAGAAAATGGTACCAAAACCCTCTAAATAATAAAAAATATTCAAAACCCACAACCAAAAGGGAAGATTATTTGTAGTTTCAAGAATGTAACTCCCCCTCTACTTGTCTTTCACCTCCCAACTTCTTTGATTACAACTTGCCACTTGCTCGTTTTGTCAAAAGTTACCAAATGCCACTTAACATTCCAAAAAGAACTTTCTAATTTCTCATGCCATCTTTTTCCTCCAAAACAATTTAAATATTATTTATTAATTCAAAATTAAATCTGATTTTGATTATTTAACCATGCAAGACAATATTTCTTAGTTAATCAATAGGTAATTATTTACTATTTCTAGATAATTAGACTTGTTGAAAAATAGTATGTACTATTTTTGAAAAGGGGAAATGACATGGGAGCATTAAAAATGCTACAAATAAATACCAAAAATATACAAAAACATAAAGACCACAACACTAGATTTAACATGGAAACCCCAGGAGGGAAAACTACAATGAGGAAGTTGCTTCGATCTACTACCCAAACCTAGCCTCACAATGATAACAAATGATTATATTTAGTTATGAAGGCATGAACCTTAAAGAGACTAAAATCCCTTCACCAATATATCAATTTGAGCACCAACCCATGAGGACTACTATCCCATTAACTAGATCAATGCGATATCAATCAAGTAGGCACAAACCCTATACAAAATAGGAGACAAGAACCTTTCAAATGGGATATACAAATATCAGACATACCATTGTCTGAGACAAAATCAAATAATGTTTGAATGGACCTTCTAATTCTACTTTATCATTTATCATACTTTGGTCCACATGTTGTTATGTACTAAAATGTTTGCACCAACAACAAAAGATAAGTCATGATCTCCATTACCTGAGCTATAAATAATTTGGCTCTGTCAACAGTAACCTTAGTGATGCACACATTATTACACTCACTAACCACACAAATAAAGATATTCTATAAATATACACATGTTTAGTTGGATACCATTCATATGTCAAACAAGAATTTTTAAAATTAATAAAATTTATTAAACATGTTAGGATGTAACTCAGTTTCTTCACTGCTTCACAATTGGTGCCAAAACAAATTTGAATTGAGAAACTAGTCATTTACCCTATTTAAATGTGAGCTATTAATATTTCCATTTCATGGATGAATAGATGAACAAGATGTAAGATCTACATTAAATCATATATAATTCTCACTTGGCCCCACCATAGATGTTTGTCTCCATCACGTAGTAAATGATATATAGTTGTTGGGAATGGAGTTGCAAAAGTCATGATGTGCTCAAATGAGTTGGTGTGAATAGTTCTGGCCTAGGAATTAATTTCCTAAGATCTCTAGCTTGATTTGACCATTGCAAAAGGTTACTCATGTTGTATCCCACATGTGAGAAAATGATATATAGTTGCAAGATCAAGTCTTCTTGTTGCAATGGTCTAAGCAAACCATGACAACATTACAACTTTGCATGACAATTTTTGACAACATTTGCAACAATCCCCCTATGGTGAAAACTCCTTTAGTTTTACATCTTGACATCAAATGATAGAATTTGGTATCAATTACAACTCTTGTAGCCAACAACTCTCTCCAAGGTAAGGGTCTCTATAGAATCCCCCAACTAATTAATATAAAAAAGAATTGTCGTGTCTATAATCTATTTTTCAAACTACTACTTTTTTCTAAATGGTGAAGATTAAGAGGGTCAAACATTAATCTCACACAAAGGTGGCATTATTTTTATTTCTTAAAATAACATAGTATCAAGCATGTGTTAGAAATTGACACTCATCTGACAAGGGTTCATGGCATTATGGGTTGTCATTGATGGCAACTCATCATCTCGGGGTTAAATGGTTTCATTGTTTGGTTAACCAACATGCTTTACACTAACCGGTATTGGTATTCAGATTGCTTTACACCAGCACCAACACCGACATTCACTTCATCCTGGCTAAGTCTTCATCTTGGTAACTTGTCCTGATCCCGGTAATATGTATATAGAACCCGGTAATGGATAGGACCTGGCTAAGGAAATATTTTGATCATGATTATGTCTTCATTGATTTTGGTGGTAACGTGTGATGGTCGACATGGTCATTGGAGTTATGTTTGATTTTCATTATGTTCTAGCAGCCGACTTGTTTATATTTCTTGTTGAAGCCAACATGGTTAAGTTAGAAGGATATTTAAGTAGATCACCTTAGTGACATATTATATATTAGATGGAATGCAAACTTTCGGTTGCGAATTTTTTAGTGAGTTTTGGTATGAATGTTGGTATGTGATTGGAAGTGACTGTGTGTAGTTTCACGTGCACAACTTAATTGGTAGCAGAACATAGTATCATAAAACAAGAATACAGAGGAGGATATCAGAGCACTCACCGGAACTTATCTTGTTAGGATAATCGGTGAACAACTAAGAGAGGGGAGTGAATCAGTTGTTTACAAATTATAACATTTAATACACTTAATAACCTTTAACTAGATTAAGTACTGGTAAAGCACATACAAATGCTGGTAGGAAAAAAAATCGGTAAACAATACAACTTAACAATTAATCATATAAACAATGCAAAGCAGCCATACCACAAAACACCATGATTTGTAGATGGAAAACTCGGAAAGGGAAAAACCATAGTGGGAAGCCTACCCACAGTTAGATGATACTTCTGTAGATAGTATGTGATACAATGAGGGGCTTGTACATGCAGGAAGGCACACTGCCTAAAGCATACTTCTCATTTCAAAAGAGTCTCATTGACTATAGAGAGGCTACAACCATCTCAAGATAAATGAACAACAATCCAATAGAGTGAACTACCAAAAATAGCATCTATCATGTCTGATTACAGTCTCAGTTAAGCTCAATGCCGGAGGACTAAATCCTCTTTTGAATCCAATTTGATCACCAATGATTGACCAACTCCTATGCCTGAATGACATTACAATATTCGCACACTACATTCCTTGACCATGACCTTTTCAATAACCATGATACTCTACAAAGAGTTTCTACTGCTTATTTATACAAACCCTAAGGCCTAAACCAATTAGGTCGGCCACCTAAAGGATATTACAATAAGATCATTACATAAATTCATATTACACTGATATGCCATGTCGGCTTAAGACCAAAACAAAAATAATAAATCTATATATCATCTTGAAACATCCCGATAACGTGTAGAGTACATGTTATCATGAAACCAGTCCATAACCTAGATAGGTATCGGACCTATTATGTGTCCACCACGCCAAAGAAATGTCTCCAAGTACTTGAAGCATAATCAAAGAACACCTTCAGCATCCTAAAATCCATGAAGAAGTTGTACCAACACCAATTATGCATCCTATCAAGATTCCTCAGTGAAAGCTCTGTCGGTAGAGCCTTAAACCAGTGTTGGTAAGGGTTTACCAAAGTGTATGATAGAAAATGATTACCAAGTCAATACCAACTGACTAGTACATGCTCATGGAGCATATAACACATGAAATTAAACATACTTCACTAATCCAAATATGTCAAAAGTGTCCAACAGATAATCTCTTCTACTGGTAACACTAGATCTTCTACTGGTAACTACAACCTATCTATCAGTAACCAACCATATCATCTAGTGTTGACATCAATGCAACACATAATCAATTCATCCATAATGCCAACAATCTCCCCCTTTGGCATTGATGGCAACACTAGATGTTAAAAAAATCTAAGTACCAAGTGCCAAACAAGCCTCCCCCTGTGGAAGACAACCAAAAATCTGTGTGAATGATATATCTATAAAGTTCTGAATAAATCTCTCCCACTAATGTATACAACTCCTTTTTCTTTATTTTCACGTCAATATCTCTCCCCCTTTGACATCAATGCCAGAAATATGACCAAAATATCAAAGCAATAATGTAAACCTCTGTATCTCGTAGCTGACTACTCCCCCTAAGTAGTAGCACCACTCATCAGTGTCAGAATGAATAATGTCTCTGACAATGCATGTCGGACTAATGACAACCTACATCAATCAATTCTCTGTTGAAGGGGCAAAAACCCCTAACCTATCTCTCAAATACTCAAATGATTCCTTAGATAGTGGTTTAGTGAATATATCTGCAATCTATTCTTTATTGTTCACATGGACCAATTTGACTTCCTTTGCTTCTACCTTGTCCTTCAGATAGTTATACTTTATTGAAATATGCTTAGTCTTAGAGTGAAATACCAGATTTTTAGACATGTCAATAGCTGTAGAGTTATCACAGTAGATAACTATCGGTTCACTATAATTTACCCTAATATCCTTCAACATTTGCTTCATCCACAAGACTTGAGTGCAATTAGTTATTGCTACAACATACTCATCTTCTGTAGTAGATAAAGAAATGCATGACTATTTTTTGCTGATCCATGAAACCAGTTTATTTCCAAGAAAGAAATCTCCACCAGAAGTGTTCTTCCTGTCATCAATATCTCCTGCCCAATCTGAGTCAGTATATGCACATAAAGTGAAATCATCATTTTTACAATATAACTACTGGTTCACTATAATTTACCCTGATATCCTTCAACATTTGCTTCATCCACAAGACTTGAGTGCAATTAGTTATTGCTGCAACATACTCAGCTTTTGTAGTAGATAAAGAAATGCATGACTATTTTTTGCCGATCCATGAAACCGGTTTCTTTCCAAGAAAGAAATCTCCACCAGAAGTGTTCTTCCCGTCATCGGTATCTCCTACCCAATCTGAGTCAGTATATGCACATAAAGTGAAATCATCATTTTTAGAATACCATAAACCATATTTTGTTGTTCCTTGCAAATGCTGAAATATCCTCTTTATTGCACATTCATGATTTTCTTTAGGATTACTCTGATGTCTTGAAACAATACTTACTACATTCATAATATCCAGTCTAGTTTGAGTTAGATATAACAGACCACCAATCATAGACTTATACCTTGTCGGATGTACTGTGTAGAAGTATCCTTGATAGATAATTTCTCACTTGTCACCATAGGAGTGCTTACCGGTTTGGAATTATCCATACCAAACTTCTTCAACAATTTCCTCAAATACTTAGTTTGACAGATAAAAATGCCTTTGTCAGTTTGAGTAATCTTCAAACCTAATAAAAATCTCATCTCACCAATCATGGACATTTTAAATTCATTCTTCATATTGTTAGCAAATTCCATGCACAATTTATCTTCTCCTCCAAAAATGATATCATCAACAAATAATTCAATAATCAGAATATCATTATCAGTGATCTTATAATATAAATTACTATTAGCATTACCTTTAGTAAAACCAAGCTTCAAAAGATATTTATCCAACCTTGCATACCAAGGTCTAGGAGCCTGTTTCAATCTGCAAACCATATCTTTGTCATTTGTTAGTGAAAATACATTAGGTTTCTCAATGTAAACTTCTTCTTCAAGTTCACTATTAAAAAATGCACATTTAACATCCATTTGATAAACCTTATAGTTCTTATAAGCTGCATAGGCAAGAAATAGTCTAACAACTTCATTTCTAGTTATGGGTGCAAATGTCTCACCATAATCAATTCCTTCCATTTGAAAATATCCTTTACAAACCAATCTAGCCTTGTTTCTTACAACTTGACCATCATCATTTAGTTTATTCCTAAAAACCCATTTAGTTCCAATAACATTCTTATTTTTAGGTCGGAGAAATAAAGACCAAGTTTTATTCTTCTCTATCTGATCTAATTCATCTTCCATAGCCTTTAACCAATGTTTATCCTTACAAGCTTCAATAACAGTTGCCGGTTCAACTTGAGAAATAAGACATACCTCTTCATTTGTCAGTTTCTTCTTGTCATAACTCCCTTGTTCATATCTCCAATAATTTAATCTTCAGAATGATTTAATCTTACATACCTTGGTGTCTTCTGAACTTCAGGTTCACTGCTTTGATCATCAGTCACAGTTGAATTTCTGATTGTACCGGTGTAATTGTCTCAGTTTCCTGTACTAGTTGAGGCATTGTTGGTTCAGTTATGATCATTTCCACTGCTAGTTCTCAGTTTCACCTTTGATGTGAACTCTATTGAATGTGTAGACTATTGTACTCATTGATTCTCTCCAATAGATATGAGGCAATTTGGCTTCCATCAACATAGATCTTGTTGCATCCAAAATGGTTTTGTTCTTTCTTTTCACTACTCCATTTTGCTGAGGAGTCTGAGGTGCAGATAATTGTCTCTTGATTTCATTTGTCTCACAATAACTATTAAATTCATGAGTAGTGAACTCACCACCATGATCTAATCTTAGACATTTGATTTTTAATCCAGTTTCTATTTCAACTTTTGCTCTAAAGATCTTGAATTTCTCAAAAGCTTCAGACTTCTCCCTAAGAAAAGTCACCCACATAATCCTAGAATAGTCATCAATAATCAACATGAAATACCTATCACCTTAAAAGCTTCTAGTCCTTATTGGACCACATAAGTCAATATGAATCGAATCAAGTACATCATTAGATTTATCATGTATTCTCTTAAAATAACTTCTAACTTGCTTTCCCAATTGACATTCCTTACCTACCAGATTATGAGGCTTCATAATCTTAGGTATATCTCTAACTGCCTTAGTAGAACTGATCTTAACAATACAATCAAAATTAACATGACACAACCTCTTATACCATAACCAACTCTCATCAATATGAGCAATGAAACATGTCTTGTTACCAGTGTTCAAGTGAAAGATATTACCTCCAGTCTGAATACCGGTTGCAATCTCCAAACTAGTCTTGTTAATGATTTCACATTTTCTATCTTTAAGATGAAGTCGGAAACCCTTATCAACCAATTGACCAACACTCAAAATATTATACTTTAAACCTTCTACATAATAGAAATTATCAGTATTATGCTTACCATCTAGAGAAATAATATCTCTACCTCTGATCATACATGCTTTGTCATCTCCAATTCTGACTTGACCATCATTGTATTCTTGCAGGGATAGAAATTTCCCTTTATCTCCAATCATATGATGTGAGCATCCACTATCAATTACTCATTCATTCTTATCTTTAATTTTTGTTGGCATGGCCTTTTCTTCATTTTTGATAGCCGGTTCTGGTTCGTCTTCCTTTAAAGCATAGAACACCCATTCCTTTCCATTGTTGGATCCACTAGCAGAGTCTTCTCTCGGTTCATCTTCAAATTCATCAGTTACTCCTTCCTCATCTTCTATGTAGAATTGTTTACTTTTCTTGAATCTATATCTATTCTGGTTAGGCTTAAATGATTTCTTAACTCTTTCCTCAAACCTTGCATTCCTTTCAAGACATTTAGATGCAAAATGACCAATCTTATTACATGAAAAACATTTAAAAAGTGCTTTTCCTTTAGACTTATTTCATGTCAGACCTTTAGGTACTCTTCTAGCAAATAAGACTTCAGGTTGCTCAAATTCTTCAACTTTTTTCCTCATGTCTTCCAATTATTTTGCATATTAAACTTTCCAATCACTTTTGTTGGTAGATGATGATGATGATGATGCATGAAAAGCATGTTTAGACTTTACAGCTCCGGAAGATCCAAATTATTCAAGCTCAAAAGCAGATAATTTCCCAATCAGAATGTCTTTGTTAACTGAAGTGTTTTCCATTGTTCTTAACTCATTAATTGCAGTTGCCTTCATCTTGTAAGCCAGTGGAAGGGCTCTCAAGACTTTGGAAACTATTTCATCTTCACTTATAAATCCTTCACAACATTGAATTCCCATAACAATCTCATTTACTCTTTCCATAAATACAAAAATTCTCTCATTATCTTCCATCTTCAAGTTTTCATATCTTACCTAGTCACCATAAAGTTTAGAAATTTTGATAGTGGGATCACCTTCATTCAGAGTTTATAATTTATCCCACATAACCTTAGCCGATGATTTATCAGTTAATCCCATGATCTGTTGATTAGTAAGTGCACACAAGAGGGCTTCTCTAGCTCTGCAATCATTCTTAATGTTCTTATCCAAGTCTGCAGGAGCAAGATTGCCAGATGTTGGATCATAATGTGTGTATCCTTTCTTAGTGATCTCCTAAATATCCTTGCCAAGACATCTAAGATGAGTCTCCATTTGAATTTTCCATATTCCATAATTTGTTCCATCAAGCTTAGGGATTTCTCTTCTGAAAATAGTTGTCGGTGGATTAGAAGTGTTAGCTTCCATAGGATCTACCTCAAGCAGTTAAGCTTATACAAAAGAGAACCAAAGACCTGATACCAATTGTTAGGATATCCGGTGAAAAATTGAGAGGGGGGGTGAATCAGTTGTCAACATATTATAACATTTAATCCACTTAATAACCTTTAACCAAATTAAGTATTGGTAAAGCACATATAGATGTTGATAGGAATAGATACCGGTAAATGATACAACTTAACAATTAATCAAATAAACAATGCAAATCAACCATACCACATAACACCATGATTTGTATGTGGAGAACCTAGAAAGGGGAAAACCATGGTGGAAAGCCTACCCATAGTCAGATGATACTTCTACAAAAAGTATGTGATATAATGAGAAGCTTGCACATGCAGGAAGGCACACTACCTAGAGCATACTTCTCATTTCAAAAGAGTCTCACTGACTACAAAGAGGCTACAACCATCTCAAGATAAATGGACAACAATCCAATAGAGTGAACTACCAGAAATAGAATCCATCATGCCTAATTACACTCCCAGTTAAGCTCAATGTCGGAAGACTAAATCCTCTTTTGAATCCAATTCTATCACCAATGATCAACCAACTCTTCTGCCTGAATGATATTACAATATTCACACATTACATTCATTGACCATGACCTTTTCAATAACCATGATACTCTACAAAGAGTTTCTACCTCTTATTTATACAAACCCTAAGGCCTAAACCAATTAGGTCGGCCACCTAAAGGATATTACAATAAGATCATTACATAAATTCATATTACATTGATATGCCATGTTGGCTTAAGACCAAAACAACAATAATAAATCCATAGATCATCTCAAAACATCCCGGTAACGTGTAGAGTACACGTTATCATGATACCGATCCATAACCTAGATAGGTACTAAAATTATTCTATCCACCACGCCAAAGAAATGTCTTCAAGCAGTTGAAGCACGATCAAAGAACATCTTCAACATCCTGAAATCCATGAAGAAGCTACACCAACACCAATTATGCATCCTGTCAAGATTCCTCAGTGAAAGCTTTGTCAGTAGAGCCTTAAACCAGTGTCGATAAGGGTTTACTAGAGTGTATGATAGCATCTGATTACCAATTCAATACCAACTAACCAATACATGCTCATGGAGCATATAACACATGAAATCAAACATACTTCGTTGATCCAAACATGTCGGAAGTGTCCAACAGATAATCTCTTCTACCGGTAACACTAGATCTTCTACCGATAACCAAAACCTATCTGTCGATAACCAACCATATCAACTAGTGTTGACATCAATGACAAAACATCAATGCAACACATAATAAATTCATCCATAATGCCAATATATCCAACATGGTCAGATGTTATTTATAAGTTCATTTTCATTTGTAAACACTTGTAAATGTTCTGTAAGTCAGTGAGACTTCCTATATTTTGTGTTTGAGCAGTGAGCTCTAGGCGGTTGGCCTTTCTGCATATGCAGACCCTCTTATATAATATTTGTATACCTTGATCAAGTATATAGATATTGTGGGTATCATCCCCATCATGGTTTTTCCCTTTTTAGGGTTTTCCATGTATAAATCTTGGTGTTATGGTGTTTCCTTTATTTGTGTTATTTGGTGTATGCATTCTATTTTTATTTATTCTTAACCAATTAATAAGGAATAAGTTCAAATCTAAATTTACTGGTAGAACACTGATTCACCCCCCCTCCCCCTCTCAGTGTTCTTGGATTCCAACAATTGGTATCAGATCTTGGTTCCTTGGAAGAATCTTAATCACGTGAGGAAGATCCAGAATTTGGAATCAATGAAAACCGGTCTACAACAACTTAGACTTGCTCTTGAACATCTTGATAATGAGAAGATGGAGAACATTAAACTAAAAAGTGAACTAAAGCAAGCTAGAGAACACATTATTTCATTGCAAGGAAAGCTTTCAGTTGTCAAGGCTAAGAGGAAGAAACATTGTGATCAATTGCAAAATCAAAACAGTGATGAGGAAGATGCTATGAAGGATCATTGTCAGAAGCTTACTCAGGAGAACACTATCTTGAAGAATGAGATGTAAGTCATAACCATGAGAATGTGTAGAGAGATTGAGGATAGGAATAAAAATGAATAAAACCTAGCTCAAGAATTGAAGGATAGATCTGAGGAATGTAATAGTCTGACTCATGAGAATGATATACTGAAACTTGTGTTGACCCAGTCCCAAAATAATGAATAGGAACTTGAAAGATAGATTATTATCATGAGATGATTTGGTCACTTCTAATGAGTACAAAGACAAATTTTTAGCCAACTCTGCCAAACTTGATGAAATGATGAAAAATCAGAGACATGTTAATGACAAAAGAGGTCTTGGTTATGAAGAAGGAGAAATCTCTGGTACTGCACAACAAGATACATCAACTGAACAAAAGCAGAATCATGTCAACCAGAACCAGAAATCACTAATAAGATAACCTTCACAAATTCAATGGTACATGCTTTATTTGCAATATATATGGTCATATGGTTAGTCGGTGCAAAAATAAGAATAATCAAAACAATGCATCATTCACCGGTCTTGGAAATGTAAGATGTGATGCATGTAGTATATTTGGACATATGGATAACTAATGCAGATCAAAAGGAAATCAAGGAAATCAAGGGGTTAACAAGGCAACTCAGAAGAATAATATTGTTTGTTATGCATGCAACAAGATTGGGCATATTGCTAAATATTGCAGAAGTAAGAATCTACCAGCAACTAATGGAAATATTGATGAGAAGGGCAAGGCAAAAGTGGAAGACATCAGAAAGCAACATGAGATGAGATAGGTGAGAAGAGATGATACACAACTGACAGAACAATCGATTGAGTCATCAGGTCCTACACCAACAACAGATACAATCGGTAACTAAGGCATTCGGCCTTAGGGGTAGGCAAATCATTGAAGATCATGCAAATACCCCAGATTAGGTCTATAGTCAGAAGATTCTGATTGCGGATAGATACTGAGGAGATTTTAGTGGTTTACTAGAATCCACTTGTAGATCATGTGAACCGGTCGAGCCTAACCAACAACATTTATGACAATGGAAAATTAGGGTTAACAGCGATAAAAAGGGAAAGTTAGGTCATTTTCTTCACATAGCGATTGAGTATTCAAGCGAGCAAATTTCCAGAGCATTTCAGAGTTCTTGAGAGATTTGAGCGAGCACTTTCTTTTGAGAAATTTGATCTCCTGATAGCATTTTCAAGGTATTTTCGTATTTGCAGAAACCCTAGCTTTCGTGTTTGGTTGCAATGGCTTCATCTTCATCCAACATTGATACTCCCTTGGTGGTTGAGATCAAGAATATCCCTCATCCCATTTTCAAGAAGCATCCATACAAATCCCTTCTGGATGAGCCGTCAGGTGGATTTTTGCAAGTTTATCATGGAGTTCTTCATACACATGATATTAGGGCATACATCCACTGCAACATTGAAGAACTTGGCGGATATGAGTTATCTTGTATTTTCACCGATAACTTGGTCTCTGACAACTAGCTGAAATGGGAATTTGCACATTTATAGAAGAAGGGTTTCATGTAGTTTATGGATTTCCTAACTTTTGATGAGGTGGAATGCGTACGATATGTTTTGAGCTAAATTCATGGAAAATTCATCTGGTTGGACCAGTTGTACAAAATTACTGAGGAATTTATCAAGAATATCACATGCCTTCACAAAATCGGTGGTGTTCCCGATATTAGATGTAAGTTATCTCACACTGAAATGAATAAACTTACCAGCACAACTTTTGATGGAAGGTCTATGAGGGTAGATGATCAGGGACATAGATGTTAAATTTGCAGCAATGGTAATTGGTTATAAGGTATATTAGTCCAACCGATTAAACTTTGTATTTGACAACAACATTTTGGTTGCTTATCAAATGGTAAAGGAGGAACACCCATTATGACCTATGCAACATGATGCTAAAGGAACTCATGACTAACCTACAAAAGATCAAACAAGACAAAAATAATACTTTCTGGTATGCTCCTTCATCATTTGCTTAGTATTTTACTTTTTGGGAATAGTTCCTAGTTTTGGAAAGACTTGGTGGGCTTTTGACTGCTCGATAGCAACCTAGATTGCTTAGATTTTGGATAGACTGTTACAAGCCAGGGTTGTCATTGCACCAAAAGATTGACTTGTCAATGCCCATTACAACCACTAGACTTATAAAATCCATAGGAGGTTGTTAAACCATGTTGTGAATCCCTGCGAGGGATGTTGGCCCACTGCCAACAATCCCCCTCCCAACGTCACTCATCATGGATTGCGTGATTCTAACCTGTGACCAAAATCTAATACCACTTGTTACAAGTGCAGTTGTCGTTGCACCAAAACATTGACCTATCAATTCTTGATACAACCACTACACTTATAGAATCTATAGGAGGCTATTAAACCATGTCACAAATCCTCGTGAGGGACATTGGCCCACTGCCAACATACACATGGTGATAAGGATAAGAAATCCAATCTATGGCCATTTTTCAAAACATTTCAGGAGGAAATGAAGAATAGGTCCCGGATTCCTAAATCTATAGTTGAGAAATATAAGGACACAATTTGCTTTACGGTAGATAAAGATGAATATATGATGGAGGCTATGCAACCCAGGACTATATGGATAGTGCCTATGGGTTATGAGGTTGAGGAAGCTACTCTGGATGCCTATGCACAACACCTTTTGCAGGCACCGGTTGAAGCAGAAGAGAAAAGAGGAAAGGGATGCCCAGAAAGAAGATTAGGCCACACCCAATGTGGTCCCAGATACATCAGAAACATCCAAACAAATGAAAGTTGAGCCTGCTAGTGAGACACCGATAGAGCCACCCAAGAACAAATCCAAGGTGACCCAATAATATATGATTGTTTCTTCTGAAACAAAATCTGATACTGAGATCAAGGAGGTTCCCAAGAAGAAAGGTGTTTTTTTCTCGAGTGGTAAGGGAGGAGAAAGGAGAACAAAAGTCTGAACCTATTAACGAAACTCCTCGAAGGCCAAAGATCACCATTGTACATGAGAGGAAACCCAAATCGGATGAGCAAGCTAAACCTCAACCTAAATAGAGAAATGGTAAGAAAAAGATGAATGCTTAGGATTTGATTGAACAAATTGTAAATGATGGTAATCTAGACAACATTTCTTCACTCTTTGACAATTTTGGTGAGGAGGACAAGAAGCAAATAGAAGAGGTCATTCTTTTATATCTTGATTCATTTAGTAGGGCGTTGATAGAATTAGAAAAAGTTTTTCCTAAGGAGTTATATGACAAATTAGAGGTCGGGAAGCTACATGCTCAATCTTTGGATAGACAAATTAAGGAGACCGAATTGGTCAACCTTTGTCCTTCAATAACTCCTCCAGAAATGGATGATTTAATCAATAAAACCGGATCATTAGAATATAATCCCAAGTACAGAATTAACAGTCTCATGTTGGACAGACTTGAAGGAATCAGAAAGGAGGCAATTGATATATGGGTGAGAGTTCTTTTGGGTCTTGGCTATGAGTTAAGTTCTAGTTTTGTACAATCACAGAACATTCAGTTACCTAAGGATAAGAAACAGGTTGATAAACCAACTGTAAATATTGAGAAACCGACAAGCACTCAACCAAATACCACTGTACCGGTTACTGAGTTCCATTTTGAAAAAGAGGGCATCCCGACAGATAATGTACAGATAACAAAGGATACAAAGGCAGATGTAAATAAGGATACAGGTGCAGAAGATACTCAAGTTTTGGGTGAGGTACCAAGTGGTGAAGCCATCGGTGCGCAAGAGCTAAAGGATACAAAGGTTATCTCTTCGGCTGATAAGGGTAAGGAGATTGTGGTGGATCTCTCTTTTGGCTTGTCAATTGACACTTCTGTCATAGCTAAAGGGAATTTACCATAAATTTTCATTAGTTTTGACAAACCCTACCATAAGATGTCACCGGCAGGAAAGATTTAGGCAGCAGTAGCTCTTTAGGCACAAGCTACACAAGAATTAGCACAGGAAGAATCTAAGGATAGGAAACTGATTGAGCACAATTTTGAATTTTTGTATCAGTTG
The DNA here is from genome assembly GCF_030272615.1 of Cryptomeria japonica. NCBI lineage: Eukaryota > Viridiplantae > Streptophyta > Pinopsida > Cupressales > Cupressaceae > Cryptomeria > Cryptomeria japonica. The sequence goes on from NC_081405.1 coordinate 546,647,776, forward strand.
GTCCCAGAATTTCATGCACAAGATGGTGCAAGCTCTTCAAGTAAATTCGAGAAAATCATTGATTTTATCACCAAGTATTATGATTCTTTATTGAAGATCTCAATAATTCAAGCTAAAGAAGATTTTGTGGCAGCCTGGAAGCTAAAAATTTTGCGCATGATTGAGACCGATAAGGTGAAACTTCAGACTTGTTTGCAATCAATTGATGCAGCTTTGGCTGAAGGAGGTAATGTTTACAAGGCTTGTCTAGATTTTGATAAGTTAACCGGATCTATAGAAAAGCAACTATCAAACTATAGGAAGAACCTAATTCAGATTTCTAACATCTACAGCTCGATAGTTAATCTGACAAATTCTTTGGATGGTCCAATTTTGATGGTGATGGATCAAATTTTGAAATTGGAGAAGGATAGGGATAGATTAATAAGGCGAGAAAATGACCTCTGGAATCTGATTGGTCCCCGACTTGATAATATACTATTTCATAAAACATAATGTATTTCTAACCTGCAAAAGGAGGATCTCACTGCTTTAGAAGAGATAGAGTATTATGCTAGCATTTTGAATAGTTTCATCTCTATTCTTGAATCTCTTAAGAATGGTTGGGATTATTACTTTTTATTTTTGAAGAAAATGTATGCACATATTTTGAAGTGTGTATAGAGTCAGCTCATGTTTATAACTATTTAGATTTCTTTATGGGCACCCTTCTTTGTCATTGATGTCAAAGGGGGACGAATAAGTGAAAAATATATATATTTCTCAGGGGGAGCATCGGATGTATATAGAAGACACATGTACAGATTAGGAGGTTATGGATTCAGTAGCAATTTTCACAGATGATATCATTTTTCACATGAGTGTTGCCATGAATGCCAAAGGGGGAGATTGTTGGCAATTGACACTCATCTGACAAGGGTTCATGGCATTATGGGTTGTCATTGATGGCAACTCATCATCTAAAGGTAAATGGTTTCATTGTTTGGTTAACCGGCATGCTTTACACTAACCGGTATTGGTATTCACATTGCTTTACACTAGCACCGACACCGACATTCACTTCATCCCAGCTAAGTCTTCATCCTAGTAACTTGTCATGATCCCAATAATATGTATATAGAACCCGGTAATGGATAGGACCCGACTAAGGAAACCTTTTGATCTTGATTATGTCTTCATGGATTTTGGTGGTAATGTGTGATGGCCGACATGGTCATTGGATTTATGTTTGATTTTCATTATGTTCCAGTGGCCGACTTGTTTATATTTCTTGTTGAAGCCGACATGGTTAAGTTAGAAGGATATTTAAGTAGATCACCTCAGCAACAGATTATATATTAGATGGAATGCGAACTTTTAGTTGCAAATTTTTCAGTGAGTTTTGGTTTGCATTTTGGTATGAGATTGGAAGCGACTGTGTGCAGTTTCGTGTGCACGGCTTAACCGGTAGTATAACAGAGTATCAGAAAACTGGAATACAGAGGAGGTTATAAGAGCGCTCACTAGAACTTATCCATCATGGTCAGATGTTATTTATAAGTTCATTTTCATTTGTAAACACTTGTAAATGTTCTGTAAGTTAGTGAGACTTTCTATATTTTATGTTTGAGTAGTGAGCTCTAGGCGGTTGGCCTTTCTGCATGTGTAGACCCTCTTATGTAATATTTGTATACTTGCTCAAGTATATAGATATTGTGGGTATCAGCCCCACCATGGTTTTTCCCTTTGCAGGGTTTTTTGCATATAAATCTTGGTGTTATGGTGTTGCCTTTCTTTGTGTTATTTGGTGTATACATTCTATTTTTATTTACTGTTAACTGATTAATAAGGAATAAGTTCAAAACTAACTTTACTGGTAGAACACCGACTCACCCCCCACCCCTCCCCCTCTCAGTGTTCTTGGATTCCAACAACATGTACCCCCTATTTTTATTTTAGTAAATATTCAAAATCATTGGTAAAAAGATAGTTAATAGCATATAGTAAAAGTTATATATTTATTAATTTTTTTGTGATTTTTGAAAGTGGTCATATATTAAAGAATTGATCATTGAGAATGTGTACCACCTAACACCCTAAAAAAATACACTTTTTCTAATGTGTATAGAATGATATGTAGAACAAACATATTTTTATCAATTTTGGATGAATAGATGAAAATTTATTTATAAATATCAAAATTTTAGTTTATTCAAATTATAAAACAATATACATGATTCGAAAGACAACAACTAGCTTGATGTTATAGATTTATGTGTATATACATGCCCATACTTAAAAAAAAAAGTGAATTATAAATATTTTATATTTTCTCTCCTTACATGTATCTACATAAACTAACAAAATTTAATATATCATTTTTAATATATCCAAAAATGATCAAAACATTGAACACCCTCATAGAGATGTGTGTATATGGGATGATGTAATGGAATCTATTGGTTCTTTGATGGTAATTCTTTACTCTCCTTTTTATTATTGCACAAATGGTATAGAAAATGACACATATGGTTTAAAGGAAAAGTATGTAGGATCTTTTATAGTTCAAAAAAAAGATAGATGAGGCCTAGGTTGCCTTTCCCCTAATGTTGTCAAATCATAACAGATTTGATAAAAATGTAAATGAATACTTATCATGGATTTCTAATATATACCTTTTGTTTCTTTATGCCAACTAAAAAAATTATATCTTCTTTAATGAATTAAAAATTCTCCTACATATATGATTGTCCTCTTTTTGATATAGATGGATTTTATATTTCACCACTACTTATGATATTAATTTTCCACCTCTAATTAGACTATAATAAACTCAAAGGTTCACATAAAACCATTTTTACTATTTCATGAAGAGTACTTTACTAAATTACATTATGTTCTTTTTTCTTTAAAATGTTTAAGTTACTTGTCAAAGGGCGATGATATTAACAGTACATGGTTACAAGCATGATATATTAGAAGATTATATGGATAATATTATTATAAAATCAAGTTTGATCAAATATCAATAAGTTTTTCTGGAGTTGATAATTTTTGAATAAATTTTTTTATTGTTTCATTATAAGAAAATGAAGTTGATGTGAAATTATTGATATTATTATGAAAAATTTTCCATCCAAAAAAATTCATTAAATGAACAATTTACAAAGTAAGATTCAGGCTATATATAGATTTATTTTAAATTAGTTATCCAAACCTTACCATTTGCACAAGTTTAAAATAAATATATCAAGTTCAATTAGAACAAGGATTTTAAAGGGTATTTTCTTTGATGAAATAATATCTAGTTAAGCTTTCGGTTATAATTCTTGTTAATCATGAAAAATCATTGATATTATATATTTTTTCTAAAAATGTGTACAACTATCAATGTCCTTCTATTCCAAAATGAATAAAATATTAAGGAACATGTAGTTTATTGTATAATATAATGGAATGGTTGTGGTCTATACACCTGACAATAGAGAGAAACACATAATTTTAAAATTTGACCCATTAAAATATATTCTTATACAATAAAAGTGGTAAGGTTACTAATAAATTTTAATCTCAAATATTTATCACACAAATCTATTAAAGGTCAATCGCTAATTGAATAGTTTAAAAAATCTCTATGTAATGCTCAAGTGTATATTGATAGATTATTCCTCGATGATTATATGTTCAACATTGGAATATCAAACACATTGAAAATACTATTGCATGGTTCTAAATACAATAATTTATAATCGATAGGAACTATCCTCATTCTTCGCACATGTGTTATTCTTTAATGTGTACTTTAGACTATAATATTTAGACCCTAGTAAGATTATTCAATATGTTTATTTGAACATCATATTACATAAATTACAATCTTTAAGAATCAAATATATTGATATACATGATAATTCTAAATTAACTATATATCAAATTATGAGTTAATATTAATTCTTAAAGAAGATAAACTTTCACAATACCATAATTTAGTACGTTGCAACTATTATATCATTTTGAATAAAATGATTTATTATCTATTGAAATGATCTCATGTAAGAATAATATAAGTGTGGATGTCATTATGTGTGTTGAATGTCTAATAAATATTGATTTCAAAATTCCCTTTTTTACTCTCGTTATCCATAAGATCAAAACTTTTTAATGCATAATACAAATCTTAATGTGAGATTTGGTCTATAAATATATATAAATATAGAGACAATGGGAAATTCCATCTTGATTTTTCTAAATAAATTCACATAAATATATCTAACAAGGAAGAAAAACACTTCATTATAGATAATCTACCATGTTCTTATATGAGGATTGTATTTGGTGATATTATTTCCAAAGTAAGATTAAAAAATCACATGAGTAAGTTAAGATATGTTCTGTTTGTCAATAAATATTAACATCATTCATGTTCCAATATAAGACCTCCAACTTCTTATTTCACTTTTAAAATTTTCTATATGAGGATTTCATTTCGTGTAAAAATTTCCTCCTCCTCCTTTCGTAGTTTAGTGGGATATTGATGGAGGAGCATCTGGGTTCACAAGCAATCTTGCATCACCATTTTTCTTTTTATATATATTTTCATGTTCAATTTTTTAATATTTTTGGTATAGGGTGGAGCTTCAAGAACATATTTTGGAGTTTTGAAAGATAATTTTTTTTTTTTATCAAGACTTGGCTTTCATTTCAAAAATCGGAAGCAAACAAGATGTTAAATATATTTTCAAGGTTTCAAAGTTTGAAGGGATTAGTTGGCATAAATTATGAATTGGAAATTAATTAATTTACTCAATTTGGATGCCTAGGGAATTTTTAAAGGAAAGTGGCCTTTGGAATTTCATTCTCATTTTATTCTTTCATTTTAGGTGTCTAAAATGGAGGGAAAAACTAGTGATTTTTTTAAAAATAATCAAAAACTCTTCAATTTATCAAAGAGAAAAACTTGGTTCTTGTTTTTATTTACTTTTCAAAGTAATTTACAACATAGATTCATTGGATATAGTTTATCAAGCTTGGGTGTCATATTTGGAAGCATTTAATGAGGAATTTCAAGCATATGCATAGGAATTTCAAAAGACAATTGGAGGGAAATGAAAGAGAAGATTTGAGTGCCTATTTTTTATGCCTAACAAGGGTTATAATCTCTATAAAACACTTCATTTGATTATTTTAAAAGTAAGACATAAATAAATAAAAAAATTAAAGAAAGAACTTGCAAGTTGCTCGATATAATTGCATATGGAAGAGTGTAGGCAATTAGTTTTCCAAGAGGAGAAGGATAAAAGAAGAAAATGAAGAATTTTTAGGTGTGTGTTAGGTGCTCAAGGAAGCCATGAGAGATTTGAGATGAAGGGTAAAATTATATTTCAAAAGAGGAGTAAGGCCAAGAAGGTGTGAAGACATTAATATTCGAGTACTTGTAGGCATGATGTGCATAGAAACATTGTAAAAAATTTAAATCATGTTTCTTGTTGAAATTATGAATATATATAAGTGTTCACGTATTATTTTGTTAAATGAATGTACAAATGTGAGTTGCAATAAATATATTATTTAGCATTTGTTTCTATATAGTGGATTGTTGGTACATTAAGGTTGCAAGATTGGCAGTTTGATACGACTCCTCAATGTTCACTACATCACATATTGATTGTTTCATTATATAAAACATCGTTTTAATATTTAGGCTGCATTCCACCATTATTGCATACAAGAGCACTTCCTTCAAAATAAATAAGTAAATAAATTCTTGGAAAGGATTCATTTCCAACAAAAAAAAATCTCTTCTTTACCACCCACAAAGTAATGGTCAAGTAGAAGTCATAAATAAAGCTATTGAATAAATATTGAGAAAAATAGTGAACAAGCATGAAAAATTTGTATTCACAAGTATTTCTAGTCTTGTAAGATTATTTCAAAAGTATTTATACACCCATAATTTCTACCTCATATTCCCTTTTTTATGGTGTTGAGGCAATCAGGACTCTTGAACACAAAATATTATCATTGAGGTTATCTCAACTAGAAGCATCATTGATGATGATACATATTAGGAACACTGTATATATACGAATTATAACTAATAGATGAAATACATGTGAATATCTCAACTAGACGCATCATTGATGATGATACATACATTAGGAACAATGTATGTATATGAATTATAATTACTAGATGAAATACACGTGAATACTCTATGAAACCTTTGAATTGATTTCAAATTAAATTAAAACTTAAAACTTGAACAAAATTTTCCTCATGAGCTTGAGGTGGTGATATGGTTCTTAATTAAAATAAGCTATACCAAAGAAGAACCCAAGTGTAAATTATAGTTGAATTCATATGGTAATGTATCTTTAATAAAAATAATGGTTGAAAATAACTTATTAACTATTTAAAGTTGCTAGAAACAACTCAATTGCCCCACTTAAATTACAAATCTAAAGAAATTTCATGCATGATTCACATATATGTTTCAAGATTTCCCCTTGGGGTATATATTTCAATATGTAATTTGATAATACCACACACTTTTTTCTCCTTATGGAAATTACACTCACTATCACAGTATCATTCTTGAAGGATATTATGCCACCATTTGTTAATGATCACATCTTGTATGGTGCTTTTACAATATTATTATTATTATCATAATGATATATGATTATATCATATGTAGTATTATATTTGACATAAATATTATGGTATTTTAAGATAAGCTTATTTGCATAACCTATTTCACAATGGGGACTTGAATCATACTCATTATAATAGATTCTTCCCTGCACATATCTTACATTGAAATTACTATATTAATATTAAATGATTAAATTATGTATATTCTCATTCAAACCCTATTTCATGGTTACTCCTCCATGGGGGAAACATTGGGGAATATTTTCCCATCATAATTTGAGCTTTGGTGATCACACCTTATGACTTATATTTAGTTCCATCACTTTTCTTGTTGGTGTAAATAAATATTCATTTTGGATATTATTACACTTACTTAAGTTAACTTAGGATAATGCATCTCTTCGTAGTTTGGATTTGAGACACTTAGGGAAGTGTGCACATAGGAATAGAGCTTGTAGGAGAAATTCCACCTTTTGTGGTCTTATTTTGCTGTTACACTCCACATTCGGTGGGTCATCCACCTCTTGTGGAATATTATATTATTTCTCCTACCTACCCTTAGTATTTCTTACCTACCCTTGTTTCTCATTGAGCCACACGTCATATTTGTGTGCTCATACATCCATATGGCCTTGCCTATATAAGCAGGCCTCTATTCATTGTATTGGTTAATCCAGTTGATCATTTTGCATATTGATGAGAATACAATTTGTTCTTGTCATTCTATTGTCTCTTTTATGCTTTTCATTGTGCCCTTGATCTTGACAAAATCCTACATGGTATCAGAGCTATTGGGGTTTCATTGATTGGTTTTTGGAGACATCGTGGAAGGCTTCTATTTTCGGATTTGGGGATCTTCATTTTTGGGGGGTGTCATACAGCGATTTGGACATCATCGTTGAATCCAGGAGGCCATTTCCATAAATTTCGACTATAAAGTCGACCTATTGTGGTGAGAAATTTTTTTCCCCATTTTGGCTATTATCGTACAGATTTCGAAATTTTTTTTTTTTTAAAAAAAAAATTCAAAAAAAAAAAATCAAAAAAAAAAATTTTGTTCGCTGTTTTTTGGGGGTTCGCAGACCCCCCGTACTCTACAGTACCCTTCATTGCAAGGTCGTACCCTTTGTGCAGGTGTTGTCGGCGCTGCCACGTACCTACTCCCGTCACCGCCACCTCGCTCCGCACGCCACCTCGACTCCCGGCCCCACTCTCCGGCTCCACTGGCTCCCACCTCCGGTGACCTCAGCCCGGCTCTCTGATGGACCGCTCCCGCCTCCGGCGACCGTCTCCCTCCCGTCACTGCTGCAGATCTTCTCCTGCGCCGCCGAGACCTAGCTACTGCCACTAGCCAAAGATCTCCGATGCCGCCCAATCACCGCCGGCCGCCACGCAGAGCCCAGTCGGCTACCAAGACCCCGCCATGCGGCTCTCACACAGCCGTCCGTACGACATGTCACCCGCCACACAGAGCCACCAGGTCATCGCGCACGTCAGCAAATCCATACGGTATGGCCTGCACAGTCATCTGCCTAATCAGCAGTCCGTACAGTACGAACGCCCAATCAGCAGGGAGGTGAAGTTTTCGCGACAGTCATACAACCGTCAAATTTAACACAGTGAATTGCTGACGTCAGCGCCACATCAGCACTTTTTGAAATTTTTTTGACCCCTCTCCATTGGGTTTTTCAGTTTTGCAGTCCAACTTTGAAAGGCCATATCTTGCTCATTTTTGCTCCTTTTTTGGTGCAATTTTTTTTGAAATGGGCTAAAATTCGTGATCTTCGCAGTGGTGTAGTTATTTTTTGATTTTGGTGCATAGGTTTTTCAGAATTTTTGGATTCTCTCAGCTGTACCTATCCAATCCTCAATTCTGCAACTTCAAAGGCCTCGTTTGAGCTCATACGACCTCCTTTCTAGGTGCCATTTTTTTTAAAGTGCTTATTTTTTCGTCTACTTTCAGAATCTATGATCAGATTTCAGAGATTTTGAGTGGAAATTGTACTTTCAGATATTGGTCTTATTTGGCCTATTAGGTACTTGTAAATTGCTTGGATCTTAGTTAGATCTCTTGCATTATCAGTTTGAGACTCTTTTGGTCTTATTGAGGTAGTTGTAAAATTGTAAATCAGAAGTCCACTTTGCCATTTTTTGCAAGTGGCCCATTGTATACGCACTACTTATAAAGTGCCAAAATCATCACATTTGGAGGGGGTTCTTTGATTGAGTGAATTTGGGGGGGTTTCTTGTGTGATTGTGCCTCTCTTTGTGCTCTTTCCATTTTTGTTGCAATGAGTCCTAATAAATTTCCACCTTTAACTCCACATAATTATGCATCATGGAAAATTAAAGTATGGAGTAAACTAATGGAAAAGGGTCTCACACACTACATAGATGGAACAATTACAGCACCACCTGATCCTAAGGCTGATCCAATTGCTCAATTAGAATGGCTCACAAAGAATTGCATGGCTCTTGGAACCTTACGCAAGTATGTATCAGATGACCTCATTTTTCACATTGAGAAGTGTAAAACAATCAAGGAGGCTTGGGATATGTTTTAGAAATTGTATGGACAAGTTGATGAAATCAGAGGCTATCAGATTGACAATGAGCTCACCAACTTAGATCCCAGGAGTTTTGATACAATCCAAGATTATGTCACCAAAGCAAATGAGCTAAGAGCAAAGCTTAAGGATTGTGGAATTGACAAAAAGGATGCTCAATTGATATTCAACTTGTTGGATAAGCTTGCACCAGAATATGCAGCATTTGTGTCTAGCTTCCAAACTCATCGTTTGACAGTGGGGAGTTCTTATGCCTTCATTTGATGCTTTCACAGAAATGTTGATATTGGAACAATCTAAGTTGTTGAACATGGGGTTTCTCAAGTCTTCAAAGTCCAAGGCTTTGGTGGCTAATCAAGGGAATCAAGGAAGTCAAGGTAAAGATTCCAACAAGAAGAAGAAGCAATCCAAGTCTAAGCCACACCAAGAAAAAGGACAATCATCCTCTCCATCACAAGGCAATTTTTCCTCCTCTTCCAAGAAGGGGACACCACCTAAGAAGGATAAACCAACTTGTGCATATTGCAAGAAGTATGGTCATGATGAGCATCGATGCCACGCAAAAAAAGTTGATGAGTTAACCAATCTTCTTAAGAAAAACAACATCAACTTGCCATCCGCCTACACAAAGAAGGATTCATCTCCTTCCTCTTCCTCACAGTCTAAGGGAAAAGGGCAAGCATTTGTGGCTACAACAGGTTCTTCACAGCAATGGATACTTGACTCGGGTGCCTCATATCACATGGGTTCTACAAAGGAGCAGTTTTCTTCATTGGAGCCATCTAAGGTACCTCACATTTACATAAGTGATGACACACAAGTAGAGGTTGAAGGGAAAGGCTCAGTGGACATGGATGATGAAACATTTGAGAATGTTCTCTATGTTCCTAACTTGTTTACCAACCTTCTCTCCATCTACCAAATCACTCACTATGGGAATGGGAATAAGGTTGAGTTTACACCAGATTCAGTTGTGGTAAAGGAACTTGATGATGATGCCTTGGTAGTAGTGGGACAAGTCAATGACAACTCAAGGCTTTATTCATTCTCCCACTTTGTGCCAAGTTCACCTTCTAGGGCCTTGCTTACTCATTCAAATTCAGAAAGTAAGCTATAGCATGAGCGGTTTGGTCACCTCAACTACCGCTATCTTCAGCAGCTAAGCACTAAAGACATGGTCACAGGTCTACCTAGAATCAGTTTTTCAGAGGGTGTATGTTCAGGTTGTTCCATGGGCAAGCATCCCGAAGAGAAGTTTGATAAAGGGAAAGCTTGGAGAGCTTTGGAAGTTCTTCAACTTGTTCATAGCGATGTAGCAGGTCCATTTCCAGCACCTTCATTTAGTAAGGCCTGCTATGTTCTTACCTTCATTGATGACTACTCCCGCTTCACTTGGGTCTACTTTCTCATTCATAAGAGTGAAGTATTTGATAGATTTCAGGACTTCAAGACTCATGTGGAGAAGCAATCGGGGAAAGTGGTCAAGATTCTTCGCACAGATAATGGAAGGGAATATGTGAACAAAAGACTTGAGGATTTTTGTACATTTGAGGGGATTGATCTTCAGCATTCTGTAGCATACACTCCATAGCAGAACGGGGTTGCAGAACGCAAGAATAGAACTCTCAAAGAAATGGCTATCTGTATGATACATGCATGTTCTCTTGATCCCGCCTTTTGGGTAGAGGCTATCAGTTGTGCCACACACATCCAGAATCGGGTTCCTCACAAAGCTTTGCAAGGTGTTACTCCTTTTGAAGCTTGGGCTGGTAGGAAACCGATTGTGAGACATTTCAGAGTCTTTGGGTGTCTAGCATGGGCTTGCATACCTCTGCAGAAATGCAAGGCATTGGAACCACAGAGTCGACCTTGCATATTTGTGGGATATCCTGAGGGTGTTAAGGCATACAGATTGATGGATCCAGAGACACATGAGGTATTCATTGAGAGGAGTGTTCACTTTGAGGAAAGCTCTCCTAGCTTAGCCTCTCTACCTCCTCCACCTTCCTCCATTGTGGATAGTGATGTTAGTGATTCAGATGATGAGACTCCCTCAACTCTGACTCGCAGGGTGACACCTCTGCAGAGTCCACTTGCAGTTGAGGAGCCTCATTCTCCACCTCCACCTAGACCTCGTTGGGCTCGACAGACACTTGAGTCTATGGGTTCTCTTGTTGGGGATCCTTCAGATACACTGAGAACTTGATCACAACATCAGGATCTTCCACATGCATTCATTGCTACTACTTCCAATCCATAGACATTTAGGGAAGCATCAGGGGTTCCTGAGTGGGACCAAGCTATGGAGGAAGAGTATAGTTCCTTGATGAGGAACAACACATGGGATTTAGTCCATCTCCCTAAGGGGAGAAAGATGGTTCGATGTAAGTGGATCTATCGGACCAAGTTTGCAGCGGATGGTAGTGTGGATAAGTATAAGGCTCGGCTTGTTGCGAAAGGTTTCTCATAGGTTGCAGGTGTTGACTATACTGAGACCTTTGCACCCGTAGCCAAGATGAACTCCATTCATTTGACACTTGCTATTGTTGCAGCTCATGGTTGGGTTGTACATCAGATGGATGTGAAGAGTGCTTTTCTTCATGGTGATCTTGATGAGGAGATTTATATGGAGCAGCCACAGGGTTTCATCCAGGATACTTCCTTGGTTTGCAGACTAAGGAAATCTCTCTATGGCCTTAAGCAGGCCCCCAGGGCTTGGTACGCCAAGATAGATTCCTTTCTTCTCTCCGCAGGGTTCACTAGGTGTCATTCCGATCCGAATGTCTACATTTTGCGATAGGATGACTCTCACTTGATACTTGTGCTCTATGTTGATGACTTGATCATTACAGGGAGTATTTCATCCATCATTAGCAGGGTCAAATCTACTATGCATGACAGATTTGCTATGACTGACTTGGGTCTTTTGCACTACTTTCTCGGGATAGAGATTTCACAGTCACCTTCCGGGATTACACTATCGCAGCCCAAGTATGCTCTTGATCTACTTGCACGCTTTCATATGGCTGATTGTAAGCCTGCCCTAACTCCCTTTCTTTTAGGAGTCAAGCTTGAGGCTCATTGTTCTTCTCCACTAGTTGATGCCACTTTGTATCGTCAGCTTGTGGGTAGTCTCATCTACTTGACTCATACACGCTCTGATATTTCATTTGCAGTTGGCATGGTTTCCCGCTTCATCCAGGAACCACATGAGCTTCATTGGAAAGCTGCCAAACACATCCTTCATTACATCTAGGGTACACATCACTATGGGATTCACTATGCAGCAGGCACAGGACTTCGCTTGGTTGGTTACACAGACTCCGATTGGGTTGGCGATCTAGTTGATCGTAAGTCTACTTCTGGTTACAATTTTCACCTTGGTTCGGGCCCCATTTGTTGGCAAAGCAAGAAGCAACATGCTATTGCTCTCTCTTCGATTGAGGTTGAGTATCGAGGCACTGTTAACGTAGCGACTGAGACCATTTGGCTCCAGCAGATTCTCACAGAGTTTGGATTCACCACTCCACGACCGACAGTTCTACATTACGACAATCAGAGTGCTATTGCGATCTCAAAGAACCTGGTCTAGCACCAGCGGACCAAACACATCAAGATTCATATGCACTATATCCGAGAGCTCATCCAGGAGCAGGTCATTGATTTGCAGTATTGTCCTACAGTAGAGCAGGTTGCTGACATATTCACCAAACCTTTCACCGAGAGTAAGTTCCAGCAGTTGTGAGCTCTCTTGGGGGTGCGGGATGTGTCATTAGGGGGGGCCAGCTGACTTCTCCTTCCTCTCTTATGGGGGGGACTTTTTCCTCTTTGAGGTTTTGTCCTTCTTCTTTGAGAGTCTTTTGTACATTCATCTCTCTTTTGGGGGGGAGTTTTTTCCCACTGGGTTTTCTCCCTTTCTCTGTTTGTGAGAGATTGCATTGCATAGTTTTGCTTGCATTTGCATATTGTACATGGGTACCTATCATAGCCTAGTAGCCGGGACCCATCTTGCATTGTTGACTTGAGTCTTCATTCCTCTAAGTTGCACTTAAGGGGGGGTGTTGGTGTAAATAAATATTCATTTTGGATATTATTACACTTACTTAAGTTAACTTAGGATAATGCATCTCTTCATAGTTTGGATTTGAGACACTTAGGGAAGTGTGCACATAGGGATAGAGCTTGTAGGAGAAATTCCACCTTTTGTGGTCTTATTTTGCTGTTACACTCCACATTCGGTGGGTCATCCACCTCTTGTGGAATATTATATTATTTCTCCTACCTACCCTTAGTATTTCTTACCTACCCTTGTTTCTCATTGAGCCACATGTCATATTTGTGTGCTCATACATCCATATGGCCTTGCCTATATAAGCAGGCCTCTATTCATTGTATTGGTTAATCCAGTTGATCATTTTGCATATTGATGAGAATACAGTTTGTTCTTGTCATTCTATTGTCTCTTTTATGCTTTTCATCGTGCCCTTGATCTTGGCAAAATCCTACATTTCTTTATGTGGTCATTACATTATTATGTATCTTTTCACCTCTCCTCAAATAAAGCCCACAATAATGTTATGAACTCAACTTGAGGGGACATATGATATCTATCACTATTTTATTTTTGCATAGTTTCATGCTTGCAAGTATTGTGTGTTGGAAATGTGCCTCTAATTCACTTGACATATATGAGTTGATCAGAGTATCCTACACTGATAGAATAGAAGAGTGTTTCTTTCTTGGTTATTGAACACCTTCTGATCAGTATGACTTAAACTGATGTCTTCTTTTCTATCAGGATAACTTCATCTTTCGGGAAGACTACATCAAAGTTGTGTCGATGACCGATGCACCTATCTTAGGTGCTATGGGTTGCCATCGGCTATCGGAGGTTCTAGTTTGGAGTTAAGCTGATACCCAATGAAGTCACCTTCGGCAATTGGGTTGATATCGACAATCAGGTCGACGTGATGAAGGCTACACCAAAGTCCCAATGAGTCTACTTGTTTTGCTTATTGGGATAGCAATTTTGGGCATGAACTGATGACCCGATGAGACCATCTTAGGTTATCGGGATAAGAATGCAGAACGAGGTAAGATCACAATGTTGGTTCCGATGAGTCGATGAGGTCTGCTCTTGGTTATCGGAGATCGGGGTAACATTTCATGTGTTTTGCTGATGACCTGATGGAGTCGCCTTCAGTGATCGGGTATCATCGGATGATTACCTCTACCGATTGAAAGCTATACTGATGGTTGATGGAGCGGAGACCGACTTCGGATGTGAGATCGAACTGAGATCCAAAAGGTGAACACTCAGACACTAAGGATGAGACTATCGGTGTATATGAATACAAACCGACTCGACTCTCTAATACATGTGGGATAATTTGTTTTTCATGATTGCAAACTGATAGAGACAGTTCAACTTCCCAACCGTCTCACGTAGGTGTAACGATCGACCAGTTTGGTATTTGAAGCCAAATGTGAACCGAATGTATGGTTACGAGTTACAATAGCCATTGAGCATTCTGTAATTGTTGTGTGATCCGAGTGTTGTATGTTACATCTAGAACGATTGATTGACAGAGTGAAAGGAAGTCTGCAGACTGAACTTTATTGTATTTAACATACTGATAATAAATATATTTTTTGTTTGGTGGTGAGTTTTTCTCCCGAAAGGGTTTTCCCACGTTAACTCTGTGTGTTCTATCTTTGTGTTGTTTAATTGTGTATGCTCATGCTTGTGCCATATTCTATAAAAGTTGAAAATTTGTAAACACTAGTCTAGTTTCCCCTACAAATTGATATTAGGGAAGCGAATTTCCGCACTTGTTTTCCTTACATGTGGTATTAGAGCTTGGCTCGTTTTATTATCCTTGTTGGGTAGGGTTGGTTTTTTGTGTCAGTTTTGTTTCAGTGAGAGTCTTGCAAAGTGTCTACTTGGTATTTTTAAAGGTTAAGATGGTGAGCACCTCAGGGCGCATAGACATGGAGAAATTTGATGGTTCCAGTTTCAAACTGTGGAAACTCAAGATGGAAGACTTGTTGGTCGATCAAGATCTTTGGATTGCGATGTTTGTATAGAAACCTACAGGCATGAAGTAAGAGGATTGGGATTTAGCCGACCGGAAGTCAAGGGGTCTAATCAGGCTATGTCTTGTTGATTCTGTTATGTTAAACGTCCATGAGGAGAAAACTGCACATCTTCTCTGGAATAAGTTGGGAGATATTTATCAAGGAAAATCCTTGGTGAATAAACTTTTCTTGAGGAAGAAGTTGTTTTCTCTTAAGATGGATGCAGGAACACCATTGGCAGACCACTTGAATGCATTCAACATGGTTCTTGCATAGTTAACTTCTATTGGTGTGGCCATTCAGGAAGAAGAATGTTGCATGCTTCTATTGTGTTCATTGTCTGACTCTTGGGATCACTTAGTGATGGCTATCGGTAGTACTACAACCCAAGTCAAGATGGATACTGTGGTGAATACTCTTTTGTGAGAAGAAATGAGAAAGAAGTCTTTTGAGATGACAAAAGATGCACTCTTTGTTCGAGGTAGATTGAAGGACAAAGACAAGAAGAAAGGAAAGAAGTCCAAGTCTCAAGAGAGATTTAAATCTCCGGGAAAGAAGTCAAAGGTGAAGTGTTGGAACTATGGGCAGAAAGGGCATATCCAAAAGGATTGCAAGGAGGAGGAGAAGAAGAAGAATTATTCTAACATTGAATCTTCTCAGAGTGATGCGCATGCATTTGTAGCAGCCCTGGCAATACCTACCTCAAATGACACCTAGTTAGTAGATTCTGGCGCATCTTTTCACATGACCTCCCACAAGGAGTGGTTCTCAAAGTATGAATCGTATGCTAGTGGAAAGGTATATTTGGCTAGTGATTCTACATTGGATATTGTAGGGAGAGGTGGAATTTAAATTCAATTCCTAGATGGTAGAGTGAAGGGGATCAATGGAGTTCTTCATATACCAAGTCTAGCAAGAAACTTTCTCTCGGTAAGTAAACTTAATGATGTTGTAGTACAAGTTACATTTGTATCTGGTGGTTGCAAGATGACTAGGGGTTCCATTGTATTGGCAAAGGGTGATCGCATTGGTACACTGTATAAGTTAAATGTTGAGCCTATATGTTGTAATGTAACTTCTAAAAAGTCTGTTAAACAACTGTAATTATGCATAATGCTAATTCATTGGAAGCTAAACTTCCTGCTAAGAAAACAATACTCTGGCATAATAGGTTAGGCCACATAGGTGAAAAAGGTTTAAAAGCCTTGAAGAATAAGAATCTGGTTGAAGGTCTGGATGATTGTAGTTTTGAGTTTGATTTCTGCGAACACTGCATATATGGAAAACATAACCGTGTTCAATTTTATTCCAGTTCTCATAAATCTTCTGACATTCTGGATTATGTTCACTCTGATGTGTTTGGTCCAGTGGATGATCCTTCTTTGTCTAAGTCTAAGTACTATGTATCTTTTGTAGATGATTATTCAAGAAGGGCATTTGTGTATTTTCTTAAAAGTAAATCAGAAGTGTTCAATCGATTTAAGGAATTTAAGAACCTTGTTGAAAATCAGACTGGGAGAAGGATTAAATGTTTAAGAACAAACAATGGTGGTGAATACTATAGTGCAGATTTTCACAAGTACTGTGTTGATCATGGAATTAAGAGACATAAGACCATACCTTACACTCCACAACAAAATGGAGTCACTAAAAGGTTGAATCGGTCTCTAATGGAGAAAGAAAGAAGCATGTTGAGCGGAGCTGGGCTGGAATAAAAATTCTGGGTTGAAGCAGTTGCTACAACATGTTACCTACTAAATCACTCTTCTACTTCAGCATTGGTTGACAAAACACCTATGGAAGCATGGTCTGGTAAGAAACCTTCTTTAAGGCACCTTCATGTTTTTGGTGTAGAGGTATATACTCATGCGCCTGATGTGAATAGATCTAAGTTGGATAACAAAGCGATGAAATGTATCTTCATTGGCTATGGAGTTGGTGTGAAAGGATACAAAATTTGAAATCCAGTGATTGGTAAGGTTGTGTACAGCAGAAGTGTGATTTTTCATGAGTTGAAGCCTATGTCACTAGATCATAATATAGAAAGAGAGAGGAGAAGCTGAGGTTGAAATTCCTCTAGCCAAAGAAGAATCTTTAGAGATACCTAAAGATGAGGAGAGTTCAAGCAGTTCAAGTAGTTCAAGTAGTTCTGAAGAAGAACATGATGATGAGCCTCCTATGAAACCTCAAGAAGCCTCAACACTAGAGTTGAGAAGATCTACTCGAGAGAGGCAAAAACCTAATAGGTATACACCTAATAAGTATAGTCACTATATGTTGAATGTTAATTATGCTTATGCTTTACTTGCAGATACTGATGAGCCTAGGACTGTCAAAGAAGCAATTGAAATGCCTGATTCAAAAATCCTGGTTGGAAGCCATGAATGATGAAATGTCATCATTGGATAAAAATGGAACTTGGGATTTGGTGTCATTTCCTAAAGGTAGAAAGCCTGTAGGCTGCAAGTGGGTGTTCAAAAATAAATATGGTCTAGATGGTAGCATTGACAAGTACAAAGCAAGACTGGTTGCAAAGGGGTATTCGCAAAAAGAAGGTATTAACTATGGGGAAATATTCTCTCCTATAGCTAAGCTGACATCTATCAGATTTCTCTTGTCACTTGCAGCAACATATGATTGGGAGATTGAGCAGATGGATGTGAAGACAACATTTCTTCATGGTGATCTTGAAGAAGAAATTTATACATCCCAGCCTAAGCACTTTGTGGGAAAAGGTAAAGAACATCTGGTATGAAAACTCAAGAAGTCTCTGTATGGTTTGAAACAGTCTCCCAGAATGTGGTATCAAAAGTATGATACATTTTTTTTGTCCTTGGAATTTGTGAGATCAAAAGTTGATCATTGTGTTTACTACAAAACTGATGGTGATAGGATTCTTATCATAGCTTTGTATGTAGATGATATGTTGTTCATAGAAACACAAAAGGTATGATCTCGGATTTAAAATCTCAGCTTTCTATGAAATTTGAAATGAAGGACTTAGGACCAGAAAATTACATTTTGGGAATGGAGATCAAAAGGGATACATCTAAGAGGAAACTTTGGCTCAACCAGAGAAAGTATATAACCAATGTTCTTGACATGTTTCATATGTCTGACTGTAAACCATAGGTTGTTCCCATCTTACAGGGAACTAAGTTGTTTGTGCTTGACAGTCTGAAATCTCCAAAAGAGATTGAAGACATGAAAAGTGTACCTTATGCAAGTGCCATAGGCAGTCTGATGTATGCTATGGTTTGTACAAGACCAGACATTTCCCAACCAGTGGGAGTACTTAGCAGTTTTATGTCGAATCTAGGAAAGTCACACTAGGATGTTGTAAAGAGAGTGTTTAGATATCTGAAGGGTACTTTAGACTTTGCATTATGTTATCATGGTAATCTAAAGGATTCAAAGAGAAATCTCAGTGTTTGTGGTTATATGGATTCTGATTGGGCAGGGGATATTGATAGCAGGAGATCCACTAGTGGATATGTTTTTGTCCTAAATGGTGGAGCAATTATTTGGATGAGCAAGCGGCAAGTTGTAGTCACTTTGTCCACTACAGAGGTAGAATACGTGGTGACCACACATGCTTGTAAAGAAGCAGTCTAGCTTAGGTGTTTGAGTTCAAATATTGGTTTTGATGCAGGGTAGGTTGAAATCTGGAGTGACAGTCAGAGTGCCATATGTTTGGCAAAGAGTCCTACTTTCCATGTCAGATCGAAGCATGTTGATGTTCAGTATCACTTCGTTCGTGACATGGTGGAAGATGGAAAAGTTTATCTCAAAAAGGTAGACACTTTGGAAAATATTGCAAATGCCTTGACAAAACCGGTGAGCATGCACAAGTTCAAGTGGTGTTCAAATTCTATGGGTCTTGATACCCATGTTCCTCAATAACATATGAAATGGTAATCGGTCCAGTGAATTCCTTGTCAAGTGGGAGTTTGTTGGAATTGTGCCTCTAATTAACTTGACATATACGGGTTGATCAGAGTAGCCTACATTGATGGAACAATAGAGTGTTTCTTTCTTGGTTATTGAACACCTTTTGATCGGTATGACTTACACTGATGTCTTCTTTTCTATCAGGATAACTTCGGCTTTTGGGAAGACTGCATCAAAGTTGTGTCGATGACCCGATGAACCTATCTTAGGCACTACAGGTTATCATCGGTTATCGGAGGTTCTGGTCTGGACTTAAGCCGATACTCGATGAAGTCGCCTTTGGTGATTGGGTTGATATAGGCAATCGGGTCGACGTGATGAAGGCTATGCAAAAGTCTTGATGAATTTGCTTTGTTTTGTCTTGGAGTGCTTCGCTTATCGGGATAGCAGTTTTGGGCATGAGTCGATGACCTGATGAGACCACCTTAGGTTATTGGGATAACAATGTAGATCAGGGTAACATCGCAGTATTGGTTCCAATGAGTCGATGAGGTCTGCTCTTGGTTATCGGAGATCGAGGTAACATTTCATGTGTTTTGCCGATGACCTGATGGAGTCACCTTCAGTGATCAAGTATCATTGGGCGAAAGGCTCTATCGGTTGAAAGCTATACTGATGGCCAATGGAGTGGAGATCGATTGTGGATGTGAGATCGAACCGAGATCCAAAAAGGTGAACACTCGAACACTAAGGATGAGATTGTCGATGTATATGAATACGAACCGACTTGACTCCCTGATGCATGTGGGATAATTGTTTTTTCATGATTGCAGACTGATAGAGATAGTTTGACTTCCCAACCATCTCGCGCAGGTGTAATGGTCGACCAGTTTGGTATTTGAAGCCAAATGTGAACCGAATGTATGGTTACGAGTTACGATAGCTATTGAGCATTTTGTAATTATTATGTGATCCAAGTGTTGTATGTTACATATAGAATGATTGATTGATAGAGTGAAAGGAAGCCTGCAAACTAAACTTTATTGTATTTGACATATTGATAATAAATTTATTTTTTGTTTGGTGGTGGGGTTTTCTCTCGAAAGGGTTTTCCCACGTTAACTTTGTGTGTTCTATCTCTATGTTGTTTAATTGTGTATGCTCATGCTTGTGCCATATTCTATAAAAGTTGAAAATTTGTAAACACTAGTCTGTTTTCCCCTACAAATTGACATTAGGGAAGTGAATTTCCACACTTGCTTTCCTTACATTGTGCAACCCAACTCAATCTCAACACAATTATTTCCTCATGCATAATTATTCCATTCAAACCTAGTTTTATATGGTTTTATTTTTACATATTTTATGGAGTCCAAATCAATCACAACTCCATGATTCTATTATACATAATTATCCCATTTGGTCTTATATAAATAGATGGTTTTATGCTTGCATATGTCATTGGGGATAACATAGCCACATAGCCACATATCCATGATTATCTTATGCATCTTAATATTAATCTTAGTTCTGCATAGCTTCATGCTTAGATACTCCATAGGGGCCAAGTAAGATATAACTCCATGATTTCCTTATACATCATGATTCCATTTATAGTAGTTACCTTTTATATGATGTCATTAAATATATATATGTCATAAAGGCCAACTTGGTCATAGATCCATGATTTTCTTATATCATGATTCCATTTGCATGTTAATGATGATTATTATTTTTTATGCGCATTAATACTATTTTGTGGTATAACTAACAATATTCTGTGTGTATATATGAGATAAGTTGGTTTTACATATTCATGAATATCATGTATTTTCATCCATTATTATATCCACTATATTATCTCTATTTCATTTGATCCATATTTTTTGGCATCAATAGGGTATATTGCCTCACTAGTTCACTACTAGGTTATTTGTTGACGTCAATAGGATATATTGCCTAACTAGTTCACTACTAGGTTCTATTCATACTTTTTTAGATAATATGTTTACTTAGGGGTCTAGGAATCTATCTAGAATTCTCAAGTTTTCATGTGAGCTTGTCTAATTTTATCTTATCTTTGTTAGGATTCAATAGCCAAAGCAATCAAACAATATCAATTATATAATAAAAATTAAAAAATAAATAATAATAATTTCACAACACATAGGTTTAATGTGGTTCACCCAATGTGGGCTACATCCATTGAGAAACACTCATCCACCTTTTTTTATTATCCAAAAAAATGAATTACAATCTTGCAACATAATCTCCTATTGTGTGTTATATCAATGTACTCACACTGCCTAAAATACATTGACCTTTAATATTCCATAACCACTCATTTATCAAGCATTTTTGGTAGTTTACAATGTCAATTTTCAATAGAAACTAACAACCAACTCCGTTATTAAATAATGAGAATTTTTCACTTCGAGGGTGTTGCCTCTTGCACTCCCCCATTAATAAATTTTGGGTCAAAATGTAGCTATCAAAGTGACTAAAATTTAAGACTTGCAACATGATCATTGACCACATACCAACAATATTTAGTTGTTTTATATCATAGGATTAAGAAATTTGTAACAATATTGTCTAATCCTATCTCTCAACCTTGCCTATATAAGTAAGGCCTCATGTACAATATGAAATGTAGGCAAAATATTATTATTGATCCATTATAAATTGATATTGTGTATTATTTCATCCATATAAAGTAATACATTTTCTTCCTCTACTCTCTTGTGGAAGGCTATTTTTGGTGTTGTAGGTGATCTTGGGGTATTAGAGCTCACTATCAACTCTTATATGGTATTAACACTCTAAATCCACAAATCTCTTCCCAAATTCGATAGTAGTTTAAGAATAATATTTTTTGGGGTCTATTTTGAGGAAAAAAGGACCCACCATTGAATCTAAAAGACACAAAAACCCTACTTTCATATATAACACTTCATATTTGGGTGAATTTTTTAAGTTTTTTACTAAGGTTTGTAAAAAAATGACAAACAATTTCATATATCAATTTTTTTTACAATTGTATATATTTTTATTAGCCATATAGATCTATGCAAGTAAGATTATAGTCGATAGGTTGCAAATTAGTATATTTATATAATATTCTATTTGCATATATAAAGTATAGGTTTGTGTAATCTCACATTAGAAATCACATCAAAAGGTATAGGTGAATTATATATTAATTATTTTTTCATTTCATTCTATCCATATTTGGTTCTTGGATCCATGGAAGTATCATCATGTCTAAGTCATATTCAAGAATAGAAGGATTAAACCTCCATGCATATCCCTACCACCAACAATACATGGGAGCCATCACTCCATTGTCTCTACCTAGGTTTCACCATCAAAGCACTACCTAAGTAGCCCAAACTTAGTTCTACCACCTAAAAAAAGCAAAAAAAACACCTCCATTATCTTCTTGTCAGATCTAGCCACCTTTGTTATGTCCTACCACTAGTTCATCACCAAGCCCATTTTTTATTTTCCAACTCGAAAATATTTTCTATTAGCTATATATTTCTACCCAAGTATTATTTTTTGAGTTATTATAATCATTGTAAAGAGGATTGCATGTAATTCATAGTGGTGTAGTCATAATTATTAGATTTTGTTATTGATTAAAGTTATTACTGATTGAAATTAGATCTCTCATTTTGACCTTTGATCTCATAACTTTCTATCTATTTATCTATTTTTTATTATTTTTGTAGCATTTGAAAGGTATTGAGATTCTATTTTAATATATTCATACAATTTTTCTAGATTCAATTCCAAGTATATTTTATTTAGTTTTTGCATATATCACACTTCAATTGATTACTTGGTCATCCTAAAACTTGGAGAACTTCTATCACTTTTGGGGGGCTTTATTTTTACTTTTGATTTAGATCTAAAAGGTTCCATATCAAATTTCTCTCTTGGTTCTTGTTGCTCTCATAGTAGAATCAGGTTCATTTGGGCTACTCACTCCTCACAATTTTCATACATGGAAGATGAAAATTTAACATTTATTAATTTCAAGGGTTTATGGTCTCCTTTGCATGAACATCTACTTAAATTCAATAGAGGGTATGAGATATTTTATCACACAAAAAAATGTGCTAATTTTATTGGCTTGATTACATTGAATATTTCTAACATCTTGTTCTTCCACAATGAGGAGTACACTACACTAAATACAAATATTTGTTTGGTAAATGTATTTAATTTTGTGCTTTGAAAATAGAGGTAGTATTGGAATCTCTATCTCATGATATATTTTCTACCATTGAGGATTATTTTGTTAAGTTCAAGTTCTTCAAATCTTAATTGGTTTGTTGTGGGAAAGATAAATCTAATAAGGAATATATATTTTCAACATTTTCTTCTACCTTTTATTTAACCATGTATTACTTAGCTAAATCATTTATCATGCCTTCCTTTGAGGTCCATTTTGTGACCATTTGAATAGACAAAAAGCTAATCTTATCCAATTAGACGCCCTTCCCAAGAGTCAAGAATTGTTAACACAAACACCTAAAGGAAAAGGAAAGAAGAAACCCCAAAAAGAAGATAAAATTTAATGAATTTTCCACCTCTTATAAAGAGAATAAACCTAAGAAGGATATACCCACATGTTCATATTACAAAAAATAAGGGTACAATGAACACATTACATTACAAATAATAGTTAGAGGATTTGAAGCACCTCCTTCAAGAGCATAATAATTCATTGCATTCAAATTATTATAGCTCATCTTCTTCTTCTATATCATCATAATCCACATAGTCAAGGATAGTTGGATTAGCTAATCGAGTTGATAAAAGTAAATCACTACTTTCATCTATAGGTCATGAGTCAAGGAGATGGCTTCTTGATTCTAGAGCCTCACATCATATGGATTCATCACAAGATTTGTTCTCTTCATTTGAGCTTTGCACTTTACCACATATTTAATGGGTAACAACACATATATGTTTGTTTGAGAACAAGGATCTACTGACATAGGATATGTAAAATTCAATGATATATTGTGTGCCCCATCCTTGTCAACCAATACCTTTTATTTATTAGATTACACATAATGGAGTAGGGAAAATAGTTGAGTTCACACCCAATTTGTATTATCAAAGAATTAGAGAGTAGAGGTATTAGTGCTATTGGGATGGTAGATCATTCATGTAATGCCCCGCCAGGAACCCTAAAGGAAAACAACACAACTAGGCAACTAAAGGGTGAAATATTTTTTTTTCAAAGATTAAGTGCATTAATTATAGCAATTGCACGTTTAATAACACAACGAAAGTCTAACACATGATTTCCTAAGGGTTACCAACAAAGATTAATTCATAGATTATATTAACGCCATGGTTAATCTAATTGTCCATTTAATTAGATAAATTAAATGCTTAAGATAAAACCTACACATACATCTAAATTCCAAAATGAATGAACCAAAGTATTCCAATGCATTTATTTATCCATAAACCATTTATACATAAGATCAAAGCAACTGAATTAACATACATTCCACTGACATAATATTACAATATCCATAAATACATGGAATCCAAAAGTTACAATATCAAGGTTACATAAAATTTTGATACAATGACCACAAGGTCTCAACTGAACAAAGATCACGAACATGAGCTAAAACATGAACCACAAACCAAGAAACACCAGCAAAGCCTTTCCTCGCCTGAAGATACAATCCAGAACATCCGATGGGAAGTGGCACTACCACCCGACCATGTGATCTCGAAATGGAACCACCCCATCGTGCTAGGAGATAGTAGAAAACCCTCAAGCAAGAAAAATAAGACAAGTATGAAAGAACTACATGACTCCGTAAATATCCATGTGACTCAACTCACAAACACTAGTGACTCTAAGGAGAAAGTGTCATCACATAGCTTACAGTGGTTACCCTGGTAGGCCTCCATAGGTCTTAGCCCCCATCCTGGGTTATCCTGGTAACCTCTCCCGAACCTCCAGCTCCATCTAAGTCTCATGCAGACCCTACCAATCCTTTCATGAAGACAAGGTGGTAACTTTGCCATTCTAGGCCTTCTCACAACATTATGAGCCCTATACTAGCACTCACCTATGCACGAGGTACATTATCTTAATTAATATTTATTCTACCCACCCCCTAATCAATTATTAGGTTATCACTTTTTAACTGACTTTTGACGGGTTATCCTGCCATCCACTTCGGGTGCGGCCCCTGCTTGAAAGCCACTCTCTCATAGGACACTAATAGGAAAGGTCTCTCTCTACGAGAACTCTATGGCAAAACAGATAGCCATATCTAATCCTGGCAAACCACAGGTGAAGGATACACAATTACTAACCCGGGATTGACCATTTGGAACAAAACACACAATGGCTCACATCAACAGGGTTATACAACAACACTTGACCAAGGAGATATAACAACATATGATATAACGACAACTCAACCAGAATTGCAACGAAATTAAGCTTGACTGCAAACACCATTTACACAAGATCCTAATACACGCAATCTTTTCTTTAAACAACCAAAAGCATAAATAACTTGCAATTGAAGATTTTCCAGAAAATAAGAAAATACAACTATATTAATACAAGAAAATCAATGTTGTCATCTATCCAATAAGGTTAAATAAATTCACATATGAGTTAATCTCCTAATGTGTTTCCAAGCATAAATATAAAATCTAAAAAATTACATGCTTTTTTGAAAATACCCAAACTCTGAATTATATATATATATATATATATATATATATATATATATATATATATATATATATATATAATATAATTATATGAATACATATATATACATGGTATATATATTATATACTTATAATCATATTACAAAATATATATGTAAACTCATGAATTAATTTTCATAGTATTAAAATAATACTAAAATAATATAATGCCCATAATAAAAAATAACTTTTATATATATATATATATATATATATATATATATAATAAATTAATTAACAAAAAACCAAATTACACATCCCTGACATGAAAACCGAAAGTGCCTATGTCCAAAGTATACATAGGGAAATGTGAAATCAATAAACTCCCGCTCCCTGCACGGTAACACATGCTACCGCCAGTAGTACTGCTACCGTACGGTAGTCGTACTACCATCAGTAGTGGCTACCAATTATTTATTTTTTTATTTTTTTTAAATTATATTTTTTTTAATATATATTTTTTTAAATACAATAACCTAAAAAAACCAGTAAATTGATTTTCAACCAAAATTTATTTCCAATCCAATTTATTTACAGGGAAATTAAATATTACATAATTTCTCCCAAAATAATATAATAAAATAATTTCCCTTAACTTTTAATAACACAATAAATTTAATTAATGATTAAATTTATTTCTATAATAACCGAATAATTTCATAGAGATACACAAATATTAAAAAGGACTGCCATAGCCAAATATCGAAACAAAAATCAAACAAGAGGGAATATTTTCTCTGGTAAATCCCATTCCTCCCAAATCTTGCAATTTTCATGCACAATAAAAATCTTGGCAAAATTTGCCACATTAACTTTTCCCAATCTTTTCAAAATTTTAATCTAAAAACACCTAGGAAATAACTTCTTTCCATAAACTAGAAATTAAATTCAGGAATGGACTTTAACCAAGAATTAGACATGACTTTAGATTTGACAAACATCTTAACACACACATCATTCAGAAAGAAGAAAGAAATAAAATATTTTCTTTAAAACAAACAATCAAACGAAGCCACCCAACCTGGTATAGCTTTCCTGGAAGAAATTTGTAGAAGAGAACCAATCCTTCAACAAGCTTCCAAATAAATTTCTCTTCACCTAAATCCCTGACCTATTTCCTGTGATCCCCCAAAATAAAAGACCTATTCCCCTTTTAAACTAAAATTCTAGGTTGCATATATTTTTCCCAAAAAACCCTAAATATTTAATTTTAGTAATAAAAGCAATTTTCTTTTCTTTTCTAATTTCCTAACAAAGGATAAGTTAACATGCAATAATAAAAAATTATTTTTCTTTCTTTTATTTCCTCATGCAAATTAATTAATTTTCTAAATAAAGAAATTAAAGCAATATTTTAATTATAATTAATTCTTTTACTCATTTATTTATTCTTTTATTCTTTTATTTATTTAAAATTCTAGGAAACAATAAATGAAATTAATCTAATTTATTTTTCACTAAAATTTAAATAAAATATATTTCCAATATCATGCAAATTGCAATTTCATTTAATAAATTCTTTTTCATTAATTAAATTTATAATCTCAATGCATAAAATACATAATTCAAAAATACCAACTATGAGATACTCCATAAATTTAATTAATTAATTAAATCCACTAAAACACACAAACTAAACAAACCTCAAGTAAATACTCATAAAAGATCAAACGACAAAATATGAAGGTCGAACAAACTGATAGGATGACCAACTGACGACACTAACAAGAGTGTAACTGGGTAAAATAGGGTCAACTACTATCTCCTCCACTTTCATCGGACAATATAAGGCACACTCGGACCTGTGAAGCCAGGTGGAGACGATACCTCGTACCTACCTTGTACTTGTACCTGCAATATCCTGCATCACCGAACCACACATGCATATATACAATATAGAAAACACGACATACACACTGATGAAGGAGAATCGTGACGTTCCCTATCTCACCGGAGTGAGTGAAGGAAAATCGTCTCCTTGCATCCAATACACTTGCAGACACACAACATATAATTACAAATTGCATAGATAAAGTAAAGTGTCAGTACATAGCAATAATCCATAAAATACCATAATTCACAAGTACTGAAATACTGCAAATAAATTATGCATCTCATATCCAAATAAAGCATGAAATAATGTCATATAAGTCTAAATAACACATCATGGTAATGTATCCACTAAAAGTAAACAATAATAAAATATGAGTCTAATAAGTTCAAACGAGTAGGGGTACTACAATTCATCTCAATTCTATACCTTTTCACATTTTATGTATGATGATGATGCAATTATTTTGAGTGGTATTAAAACTCATGCATCTAGTATAAATCATATTTCTAAGGAGAAGTTTCATCACTTGAACATTATAGCTCTTGAGACTTGTGCTAGGAATCTGTATCCTCCACCTCCTCCTTATTTATATTTCAAAGTTCTCATGGCTTCCAGTACTTTATTTTAGCAAGATAATCATAGTATTTCACATTCAATTTTGTGGGATAAGCACTTGACATATATATTGTATTTATTTTGTAAGTCTCATATTATATATTTGTAGGTTACAATTGAGGGCTTATATCTCACCTTTGATGATAGTTACATCACAAATATTATTACCCCATCATTTTCTTTTAAAACTATTCATTAATTTTTACATAATCTTGATTTGTTATATTCATTAATTGGGGTAGCAACTTATTTTGTCGTGGTATACTCTAGCATGGAGGAACTCGACTAGTTTTCAAAGACACCTATCATGAGACTTCTTCCCTCATTTCTCTTCTTGGAGTTTAATTTTCTTCTACTTCAACGATTGGACTTTTTTCTTCCCAAGGGGAGGCATTTTGTACGCATTAGATTCTCTTTTTTCTTCAAGCACTCAACATTAGCATAGGAGATACTTCATTATGGATGGATCTGTAGTCTCACTATTTATTTCCTATGAGGTGATATATATTATAGATTTATGATGGATGTATTCATTGTGAGATCATGTTGAGTCCTCCATTCATCTCTCCTTCCAGCACTTGTGCATGATTGTTTTCTTCAATTCTCTCATTTAGAGAGGGTTTTTTCTTATAGGGTTTCTCTTCTTTACTCCATTTTAGATTATTTATAATTGGGTACCTAATATGTCCTAGTATCTAACACCCATCTTTGCATTCTTGTGTCATCCTTCTACCATTTCATTTTTCTTACTTCTCCCTAAGTTGTACTTAAGGGGGTTGTTGGTGTGGATGGGGTATTTTACCTAACTAGTTCATCTAGTAGATCCTATTAACACTCGTTCACATGTTAAGCTTACTTAGGGGTCTAGAAATTTTTCTATAAGTCTATCTATCAAATGATATTATCTTATCTTGTCTTTAGTTGTATCATTAAATAGGATTATGATACTAATAGAGTTATTGATTCAACCCCACAAGTCTCAACAATTAGCTGCAAGCAAAACACCTATCACAAATGAAGATTAAGCAATATGATTTGCTCAACAACTTGAGAATTGTGTTGATACATAAAATAATATCATTACAATGGAAGATGCATCCTTATAAAAAGGATAATTAAACCCTAGATCTAAACCCTAGAGAAAGATCAAATCAACTAATGACAAGTGTCCACATCACATGAGCTAGTATTAGCCTAATCTAATAAAATAAAATAAAACTTGTATGTTTAGCTTATGTGAATAAAGTAATAAGGGACCTAATTAGACAATTAAATAGGTCATATGATATCCCTCAACCTTGCTTATAATAAAAAGGCCTCATGTACATTATGAAATATGAGGAAAATATTGTTGTTGATCAATTAATGATCATTGTGATGAATACTAAGAGGGGGGTGAATTAGTATACCCAATAACTTAAACAAACACTTAAGCAGTTTAACTATAGACTGGTGTAGAGGGTTAAACAATAAACTGATTAGAACATAAACAAGCCAAATAGAAAATAAAGCATTCGCCCACAGAAGTGCAATCACCATAACACAAGATGTTTTGACGTGGAAACCCAAATGGGAAAAACCACGGTGAGTAAAACTCACAAGTCAACTATCTACAGAATAGTAACCAGACCGGTTAAGGTCTTACAATGTTCTTCACCAGAACATATCCTATTAGGAATCCAGATCTTTGTTAGGAGATAAGTCCTGTTAGAGACTACCCTGTTAGAGGATTTCAGATTCACAACTGTGAACCACCTTGTTAGAGGATTTACAATAGGCTTGGCTGGGCCTACCTGGTTAAGGTTTCAGACTTGTCGAAGATATTAGTAATCAACAAGTGAATGATCTAGATAGTAGCACAGAATGCTTGACTAGATCCTTGACAACTCCTTGTTAATACATTCAAGCATTACTTCAGTCTTCTATGTTTTGCACTCTCAATCTCAGTCATGAGATACCTTTTCTTGATCAAACCTAATCTTCTCTCAAAAACTTACACATATCAACTTCCCTTCTATTTACAAAACCCTAGACATAATGTCCTTATATAGGAACTTGATTTCATGTCGGTCCAATAAGATTAGACTACAATTTCCTAGGTACAGTGCATATAGACACATTTGGTAGCATGACACAGAAACACCACCAAAGTGTTGGTGGATGATAACTCATCACACATTACATTTATACTGGTTAACTAAATATACCATTCAACAGTTAACAAGTGAAGACTGGAAAACTAGAACATAGTGTTCCGATCAAAAGATTAACTGTCGCTTGGGGTCTTCATTTAGCTTGAGATCTTCATACCACTTGGGGTCTTAGGTCATACTTTGACTGGTAAGCATTTTCTGCACAACACCAATAGTCTTCAACAAACAAAGACTATACATTTAATGACATACAATACCGGTTAGAATAGCTACCCGTTGAGAATAATTCATACATCAAATAAGTGTGTGTCCATCAATGACAATCACAACTAAACATCATCAAAATACCAACAATCTCCCCCTTTGGCATTGATGGCAACACTTAGGAAAATTTTTTACATCCAAGTGCTTTTGCAAAACAAAAATAGATGCCACAATCAAAATTACTCCCCATAAGCATATACACTACTCCCTTTACAAAAATTACAAGTATGTGTAGGAAATTGTAATACTCGCCAAAATTTTAATATACAATACTCCTCATTTGCCAACAATGACAAAGTAATGCAAAATATTGTCATTTTGCATAATATAAAAACAGAGTATGTGTTCATGACAATAAAGAATAAAACTTCTCAAAAAGAGATTTAAAGTTTTGCATAAAATTCTTCATGTCTGAAGACCACGACTCAAGAAGTGAGGCAGCAATTTCACTCTTGGTCTTCATCTGGAAGGCTAATTCTTCCATCACATCTATGGTGCTCAACTCCTATGTAACAGTGATAGCCTCCAAGTTCAGGAAGCACTTCTGAAGAACCTGCAATTTTGGCAATAGGAGCAACTGAAGCTCCTACAGATCTCGAGTCCGATTGCAGATCTCTGAGTCAAGCTTTACAATCTGATGCTGATAAATATGAACAATGGGTCCAAAGGCTATGAACAAATCATAGGGCAGTTTGAAGTTCCCGATGTACTTCTGTAAATCCTATTGTAATAGTGTCTTCTATTTCAGAGCATCTTCACAAAATAGGCGAGGTTGGCAGATTTTACTCAAGAGTAGGTGACCTTCACCCATAGCTAAACTTATATCACCTTTTTGTTTAAGCAATTTTACCTGGTCTTCATCCATTTGTTGTACTAAGGCAATTGTGAGTTCCTTTTCATGGCTTTTCTTTGATGTGGCCTGGGAAACATCTTCCAAACATTGCACCTAGTCATCGACTACTATGCAAAGAATTTTGAGCTTTGCCAATGAGGAATCGATACTAGGGAGGTTAGTACCGGGGATTAGATTGGAGAGGGTGACAACAACAAACTGAATGACATCATGCTCTTTCTTTTTCCTCAGTTCTTCCAATCTCTCCTGCGCTAAATGAATGCTTCGCAATAGCTCAGTCTCATCAACTGATTGGGTCAAACAGGAAAGAGTCAAATCAGTGGGACTGGTGGAATCAACCTGCTTGGCTTGATCTTTGGTTGCCTTAGGAATCTATTCTCCTTCTTTGGCCTTGATCTTCACTTGTCTTCTCTTCTCCTCTTCTTCTTTTTCTTGGGCTACCTTGGCAGCCTTCACTTTCTCCTCTTGTTTCTTCCTCTCTTCTTCTCTCTTTTTCTCCTCTTCCTTTTTCTTCTCTGCTTCTTTCCTCTTCTCCTCTTCTTCCTTCTTCTTCTTTTCCTCTTCTTGTCATGCTTTATCTTCTTGCTCTTTCTCTTGTTTTTCTTTCTCCACTTTCTCTTTTTCTTGTTTTTCTCTTGCCTCTTTCTCTCCCTTTTCTTTCTCTACTCTTTCTTTTTTAGCTTCCTCCTTATCTGGAGTGGTATCCTCAATATCTAGTGCATCAACATCTATGGGGTCATTATGTTCTGGTATTCTTTCACCCATATTGTCAAAGACTACATCCAATGTGGTTGTGGATAGGTCAGGCTCTTGCTCAGCCAACCGATTAGCTTCTGACACTTTTTGCATGTTGACAACAGCTTTAACCTGCAAATGGGTGTCTCTTTCCACTTCAGAAGTTTTCCCTCCATGTAGCTGAAGTCTCCTTCTCCACATGAAGAAAATGTTTTTGTTCTTGTCAATGATTTCAAACAATTATGAATTAGAGGCATCTAAAAAGTATTGAGCAAAAACTTTCTCCTTGATGTCTTGCTCTTTTTCAATGGCAATGCGCCATTTGTTGTCCAAAGAATCATACAAAGATTTAGAAGTAACTGATTTAATTTCAGAAGGTGACCAATCATTAATACATAGATATTTAATAAGTTCTTGTTCAACATCCTCCTTTTCACTATCATTGAAATCATCAAAATAGTCTTTTAAATCATCAAGAACTTTTCTTCTAATATTCTTTATGGTCCTTTGACAATGTGTCATAGGTTTGTAGGAAGAAATATCTATATTTACCGGTGCAGAGGTTGCTGGTACATTACCAGTTGACTTCATCTTCTTGGTTGATTGCCTTGTCTTTTTTACTTCTACCTTTGGTTCAGAGTCTTATGAATCTGGTGAGTTATTCCTAGTTTTCCTCTTCCATTCGAATACCTTTGCCGGAATAGCCTCCGGTTTCTTTTTAGCAGGTGACCTCTTGGTCACTTTAGGACTAATAGTAGATGTAACCGGTGTCGATACTGATGGCACTGCTTTACCCTTTTTCTTCTTTGGTACCTTAATAGGTTTGATCCTCTCTAAGTAAGTATCGGTCCTCTTCTTCTTGGGTTCCAGTGGTGAAGCTAGTAGGGTAGAGGCATATCCTGTCAATATATCATTTACCATTTCATAGTCCATAGGCCCAACTACATCTTTTCTGGGTTCGACCGCTTCCATTATGTAGTGATCTGTTTTGATGGTGAAACAAATGTCATCATCATATTTATTAACTAAATCACCAAATATTCTCATTCTCTGGTTCATCTTTAGTTTGAATTCATCAAAATACTTGTTTAGAGTCTTCGAATATGCAGTTCCTACTACTTGCAGACTCTCCTTTATTTGTTTGGAAACCAGTAGGTCAATTGACCATTGAACATCACCGACTCCAAGAAAATATCATTGAAAGTAGAAAAATAAACCAACAAGTAGTTGACCAAACTTAAACCTCTCAGTTTTGTCCGATTTGATCGACTTTAGGCTATCTATAAGTTGTTTCTACATACAAGTACATAAGTCACATTTTGCACTTTCCTTTATCATCCTGTAAGCGGCATGCACCATAGTTGAAGGAACAAAATTCATTCTGCTAGCATAGAATATTCTATACCCAATTACCATACATGCATATTTCACCAAATCATCTCTAAGGGTGTTGACCGTCATTTCCCATTGGTCACTCATAGAACCAGTGAGCTCTATCACTTTGGTTTTGGGGATCTTTCAAAGAACAGGGACTTCCCCAATGTTACGGAATCCAGTCACGACATGAATTGCCTCCGATGTAATGTCATGGGTTCATTCAAGGTACATCTTGTCACCATGAACCCTACTAAGGATGATCTTGATGTGTTCCTCCATAAATTCTTCAAGAAAGTATACTGCATTATGCAATTTCTTCTTCTATATTATGCTATATTCAGGTTTAATCTTTTTATCCTCTCCACAGAACATACTCAACTGGGAGTGAATTACTAGGGACCCTAGGTCTTCTAGTTTGCAATCAATATATCCTAAAACATCGCCTTCGACAATGACTCCGACGGGAATTTGAGATAGGGCATTATATCTCATCTTAAGAAGCTTAGCTGTATCCTTAGGTTTAGTAGAACTAGAGGGGATATTAGATGTAGATGCCATATCAAATGGATTCCAAATGATAAGAATGTTTTGACGAGAAATACCTTTACTCTCCAAACTTAGGGTTTGCCGATGTCGAGCAAAAAACACTTCTCCAGACGCTTGATTACCACTTTGACGTTCACACTGATAGCACGAAGTAGCTGCAAGATCTTGTGCAAGATTCCTTTCTGAATTCTTTCGAATGCAAGATGAATCGCTCTGGTTGCACTGCTCAGGCTAGAAAAATTCTTCTCTGAAAATAGGTAAGTAAAAATGAGGATAAAAGTCACTTTTAAACATGCTCCCACCTACCATAATAAATGCATCACTATTAGGGTTCAAACCCTAATTTTACCTTTTACCGCTTTAGTTCTTCTATCAATTGACAAGTAACAAATATCGATAAAGGTACTTTACCGATATACTCTGGGGGTTTCAAAATGTTTATACCGATACGTCCCCCCTAAGCTTTTTGAAGCTCAATTTGCTAGTTCAGAGATTTCCACACTTGGTGCGGAAATTGGTACATCTTGTGGCTTCTCTTCAAATTTCTTTTTCTAGGTTTTGTCCATATTTGCCTGAACGGTTTCAACATCAATCTTCCCTTCAGTGTTGATCGGTATGTCTCCCGATGGATTCTTTCTCAGTCTACATGCTCTGGCAGTGTGTCTCGGTTTGTTGCAGTGATAGCATACCATTCCAGGTGTTCTCCATGGTCTGGTGCTCACATTTCCATTCTTCCTTCTACATGTTGCAGTAGTGTGACCGCTACCACGACAGATCAGACAGGTTTCTCTCCAACTGGTTGCCACTTCATAACCATTTGACTGGTGGTCATGGGTTCTGTACCAATTTGGGTTCCGGTTCATAGGAGGTTCTGGGACAACTCCATTGGATCTTGGTGGATAACTCCCAGAGTTGTTCATAACTGACCTGCACTCAAAGGCTCTATGCCCAAACTTGTTGCATGCATAAAAGTGACCATTAAATCTACTAGGTCTAGCCGCATTGTTTTGAAAGTAAGGAAAGTTATTGTAAGGCTTTCTCCTACATACATTGGCAGTATGTCCTTCCTTAAGACAGTTAAAGAAAACATGTTTGAACTTTTTCTTACCTTTATTCCCACTGTTGTTCTTAGGTGCGGATTGCTTCTCCAGTGCATCACTCTTGGTTCCAGAGCTCTCACCTTCCTCGTATCCAGAGAAACCAAGTCCAGCAGTATCCTTTTATGGCTTTATCGATTCCGGATTTTGTTCTAACTTAGCAGCACTTCGGTTGAACTTAGCAATTATCTCTTTTGTCTCAGTAAGTTCCTTGGAAAGAGCATTATTGGTCTCATCAAGGTTTCATTTTGAGAGATAGCTGCATTCAGTTCATCTTGTATTTCTTCTTTCTCTTCTTTACCCTCTTGCAGATAGGCGATAATGGTACCGATTTCTTGCTTCAATTTAGAGATCTCATGCTCCTTGTCCTTTACCAAATCTTCATCTTTTCTTCTATTTTCTAGTTCCTGACTCATCCTGATAGTTAGTCCTTCCAACTCCCTCCTCAGGTTAGTTTTGGATTCATTTAATTTCTCCACTTCTCCAACTAGGGCATCCATGTTTGCTTCATCAGAGGAGTTGTTTTCAGTAAATTCCACCAACTGCTTAGCAAGCTCTCTTCTCTTGGCTAAAGAGGCTTTAAACTTGATCTTGAGTTCATCATAGGCTCTCCCATATTCAGCCAAATGATGAGTGAGTTCCCTCATGTTGTAATCCCCCATATCTCCTTCCAAGTGGTTAGACATATAGAAAGGTTGGCTCTGATACCAATTGATGAATACTAAGAGGGGGGGTGAATTAGTATACCCAATAACTTGAACAAACACTTAAGCAGTTTAACTACAGACCGGTGTAGCAAGTTAAACAATAAACTGATTAGAATATAAACAAGCCAAATAGAAAATAAAGCATCCACCCACAGAAGTGCAATCGCCATAACACAGGATGTTTTGATGTGGAAACCC
Organism: Cryptomeria japonica; assembly: GCF_030272615.1. Lineage (NCBI taxonomy): Eukaryota > Viridiplantae > Streptophyta > Pinopsida > Cupressales > Cupressaceae > Cryptomeria > Cryptomeria japonica. The sequence goes on from NC_081405.1 coordinate 546,684,092, forward strand.
AAATGGGAAAAACCACGGTGAGTAAAACTCACAAATCAACTATCTGCAGAATAGTAACCAGACCGGTTAAGGTCAGACTAGTTAAGGTCTTACAATGTTCTTCACCAAAACAGATCCTATTAGGAATCCAGATCTTTGTTAGGAGATAAGTCCTGTTAGAGACTACCCTGTTAGAGGATTTCAGATTCACAACTGTGAACCACCTTGTTAGAGGATTTACAATAGGCTCCGATAAAGGGTTTCAGACTTGTCAAAGATATTAGTAATCAACAAGTGAATGATCTAGATAGTAGCACAAAATGCTTGATTAGATCCATGACAACTCCTTGTTAATGCATTCAAGCATTACTTCAATCTTCTATGTTTTGCACTCTCAATCTCAGTCATGAGATACCTTTTCTCGATCAGACCTAATCTTCTCTTAAAAACTCGCACATATCAACTTCTTTTCTATCTACAAAAACCTAGACATGATGTCCTTATATAGGAACTTGATTTCATGTTGGTCCAATAAGATTAGACTACAATTTCCTAGGTACAGTGCATCTAGACACATTTGGTAACATGACACAGAAACATCGCCAAAGTGTCAGTGGATGATAACTCATCACACATTACATTTATACCGGTTAACTAAATATACCGATCATCAGTTAACAAGTGAAGACTGGAAAACTGGAACATAGTGTTCAAATCAAAAGATTAACTATCGCTCGGGGTCTTCATTCAGCTTGAGATCTTCATACCGCTTGGGGTCTTAGGTCATACTTTGACTGATAAGCATTTTCTGCACAACACCGATAGTCTTCAACAAACAAAGACTATACATTTAATGACATAAAATACCGGTTAGAACAACTATCGGTTGAGAATAATTCATACATCAAATAAGTGTGTGTCCATGAATGACAATCACAACTAAACATCATCAAAATACCAACACATTGTACATTATTGCATGCATATCAAACAATATTACTCTTCTCTCTTATAGAAGGCTAATTTTCTTGTTTTGGATGGTCTTGTCATATTAGAGCTTACTATTAGCTTCTTACATATTTTAGTTTGACACGCAATTTATTTAAACACATATGCACCCTAAAGTGGGTGAAATTTATGAAAAGGATAAATACCTTTCTTATGCCATTTTACATGTGTTATAAATACATTTTCATATTCCTTATTTTATATTTTTTGGTTTCTAAATAAGACTTGATCCTAAACCCATTGATCAACCAATACTAATGTTCACCTTTATTTGAACCAACCATCCTTTATGGAATTTCCCCACCTAAGACTTTATCATAATGTATAACACAATATTTAGATTGGATGGCATGATGTGGCTTAGTCCACCTTTTTTAATTTTATTTTCCCCACTTGTCAAGATGATTTTTTTAATAAAGTGACCATTATATCATTTGTACACAAACCAAAAACCTTGTGTTGGAAACTAAAAACTTGCATTCATAGGCAACTTTTAGGTCATTGATATGGTAAAGTATGAGTACATTTAAATTTCAATATCATTTTATCCCAAGATTATTTAAGGACACAATATAGATTAGAGAACTTAGCTATTGCATACATTATAGGATTAAATCATCATTACATGTGTCTCGTGTATTAAGGCAAGTTGACATCATTAACTTTTTTCTTTTAAACAAGCCTGCATGAATATCATCTTGACAAAAAATTTAGGCATGGTTATAAATGTGTAGTTGAGTAAATTATTTTGGCCAATAGAGATATGAAATAAAGCCATGCAAAAAAAAATAGGGTTGCATGTGGACTAGACCATATGGTGCAACATAATTCATGGTGTGAGAAGTATATTATTAGTCCATCTCTATCATATTTTGTGGACATCATTTCGTTATCAAATATTTTATTAGATCAACTGTGTAACTCAACATCAAATTAAAGAGCGATTGTGTGTGTGTGTGTGTGTGTGTGTGTGTGTGTGTGTGTGTGTGTGTGTGTGTGTGTGTGTGTGTGTGTGTGTGTGTGTGTGTGTGTGTGTGTTGATTTTCATATATCTATAACCACACCTTCATAACTATATTTTATCATTCAATTAGTAGATTTTTACAAAACATTATCCTCAAAATTTACAAATCTACTAGAAAAAAATGATATTGAAATTTCATCTTCTCAAAACTATGATCTTATCCAAAAAGGACAATCCTACCTATAATATGTGATCATTTTTGTATTTAGTAATGACCTTAAATTTTGTGTTTCTATGAATCAAGGAGGTGTTCATAAATACATTTAAAGAATTTTCTATGCTAGGGTGTGAAGGTGCTATATCTTCTCCTCACATCTTGGTCAAACCCCTTTGCAGTTATTTTTATAATGAGTAGTGAACAAAAAAAATGTCAAATAAATGATATCGAGCTTATAGATACTTCCGATTTGAGAATTCTTACTAAATACTCTATGATGCTCTAAATCTTATGTGCAGATGATTGTTAAGGTTGATGTGTGTGACTTTAATGTAGTCTATCTATAGTTGCATCTTTGTAGTCAAATCTTGTCATGCAATTTGTAGATATTTACAAATAGTTGTGTCCTCAAATTCTACAAATCGACTAGAAATAACTATTACTTTATCTTCCTCAAAATATGATTCTACCTCATAATGGGGAGATGCCTCAAGACTCTATCTCTTAGATTCTATTAGATAGATGTATTTAAGACATCTATGCTAGTCTATATCATATTTAAGAAAAAGGTGGATGCAATAGAATCACACCTTAAATTTCATGCAAAGTATAAATGCCAATGACAATTCAAATATGGATATATTGTAAATATGAGAAAAACACAAGTAACAAAGCTTAAATTTAATGGTCATATGACTTTATTTAAGCTTTTTTTTTTGGTTAAATAGAATCAAAATAATTAAGAACATTATATCGTATGAAAACAAAATTATTAAACAAACTATCGAAATTTATATAAAACTATTTGGATATATATTTAGTTTATATATAATTTCACGTATACTAAGATATATATCTTAATGTTTGGAGGGAAACTTCAAATAACCATCATAAAAATATACTTAACAAAAAGATCAATCATAAGTTCAAGTCTTCCCAATCATCAAAATTGGTCCATCCAGACAAATAACAGACATAAAAGCATTTTAAAAATCCCACACTAATTAAATTCTGGTTGTAGAGATTAGGTTTCCACACTCCATGTAAAACGTGATTGGAGTTTCTAGATTTGACTATGTAAATTTTTATTTACAAACAACAATTAAAAAATTTAAAAATAACAATAAAATAACATATAAAAAACAATAAAATGTTGTCTTAATGACTGAACTAAACAGATTTTTTGTAAAGGTATAGATCTCCCGAAATAAGGCACTAAAATTGACGGGCTGTGGACAGTACTGGACGACAATTGACGTGTACAACATACATACAATTATTTTTAAAATGGAAAAGGGTAATAATAATTTCAATGATTTGACAGGCACCTATTTACAAAAGTTAAATTTGACGTGCAAAGATAAGAAGTTAAAATTCTTCCTGTGGGACCCGCAACCTGAATTACAGTTGTCCGTAAAAAAGCAGATTATGCTTTTGTCTAATAATTCGCGGCGCATGCGTACCACGCAATTCGGTGGTGACGTGGACGTCTGCTTTGTCGCCACGAGAATAAAGAAAAGTGTTGTGACACATGTACTGTCACAAGAGTGGAGGTGACGTGGCATAGAGTAGGGCCCACCTTAATTGATGAGACGAACCAATGAAAACGGGTGTCAATGCTTTTTAGGGTGGTGGTCAAAGATAGTTTAGGGTTTTGTCGTGTAGGACGATAAGGACACTATGTAGGGGTGCCCCACAAATTTGGACAAATATTCCCATTTTATCAAACTTTAGACAAAAATGTCCCCATTAATCTTTTCTATTGCCACTTGGAGGGAAAATTGGGGTCACTTTGTACCAAATTGGTCCCCTGCAAATTATCTTTTAAAAGTGATGGAATCCTAATGTTCCTTGTCTTTATGGGTGTACATGGTGCATATAGTCCCAAATTTAGATTCAAATGATTTATAGAGATGTACACCTTTTAATTAAAGTAATTAATAATTAAATTAAATGTATTTTTTTTTGGTTTGTGGGGTTGGTGTGTTAAGAGTTGTCAAATTATACAAGTGTTGAAGGACTTCAACTAATGTGGGTGGACAAAATTAGGTTTTGATGGAGTAGGATTGTAGAGAATTAGGAATAGGTTATATTCTGAGGAAAGAATTAGGATTTTTTTTTAAGAAAATAATTGATGGATGAATCAGACAATGAGGTGGAAGTTGATTTTTTTTAATTTGGATTAGATGAATGTTACTGATTTGGAATTGGTTAGATTCAAATGAAGGTGACTTGCAAGTTGTTGTTAATGTAATACGGAAAAAAGGATTATGTAATTGGAAGTTCAATGATAGATATTTCCACAATCTATAATATAGATAGAAAGTTGTTTCTAGATTAAATTGTGCACAAGATTTTTGTTTCAACGTTTTGGATCACACTTAGTGATCCACCATCAAGATAAAGAGAGCCAAAAGAATCATAATGATGGATCACAAAGAGTGATCTAAAACATTGATATAAAAATCTCGTATACAATTTAATCCGAAAATAACTTTCTATCTAATTGGAAGTTGAGAAACAAATTGAAGATCATCTAGCCCATCTCATATACATGTTTAGACTATTCAATACCACATGTTTATAAAGAAGCCAACTACAATGTAGACTCCTAGCCAACTACACAATTGATAAAGAACCAAAGTGCATCATGAGCTCTAATGTAGATTCATAGGAAAGAATTAGAAATATTTTAGAACAACCATTACAATGCACCCTTTGGAGGCAAATGTAGATATAATCAATAATGATAGAGCATGCAGGCATTTATCATAGTGGCTACCATAGTAAGAACGAAGAAGGGACATGATGTTTTAGGGTGGTGAAAGATCAAGGAACAATTGCAAGTGAAGTATAGGCATCTGTAAAATTATATAAAGACAAAGAAACCATAAAAAGTTCCATTTAGATGTTTTCATCTTTCCATTTTCTATCTACTTTATTTAAGGATGGGAACCAACATTTGCCTTCTCTTCCCATTGCCAAATGATATTGTTTGGGGGGATTTCAAACTTGAGATTTAAGAAAAGCTTTAAGCTAAAAATTTAGATAACCATCTTCACCATTTAATGGTTGTTGGCTAACAAATTCTCGTTGGCTAACCATAGTTATAGATAAATATAGATGTGGTACCAGAATGCTATTGAATCTAAGAGAACAAAGAGATTATCATTATAATGACCTCTCAATTGGTTAAAAATGATCTTCTAGGTGGATTAGATTTGATTCTATAAGAGCCACTAATTAGAGTTTGATTCCTTCCAATAAACGACCTTATATTATTTACATAAATGGTAGGTTACAAGGCATAGTCGGATTCATTTCAATAAATGACCTTACATTATTTACATAAATGGTAGGTTACAAGCCCATGATGGTTTTTCATCATCAAAACATCTAGAAGAAATGGGTAATACAATATATAAAGATGGTTTTTCATGTATGTGTATGTGTATGTGTATGTGTATGTGTACACACACACACACACACACACACACACACACACACACACACACACACACACACACACATATATATACATATATGTATCTATATATACATATACATATGTATGTATATGTATGTGTGTATATATACATATACATATACATATGTATGTATATGTATATATATATATATATATATACACACACATGTATAGACATATACATATATACACATGTATATACATATACATATACATATACACATACATATACATATAGATATGCATATGCACATACATGTACATATATATACATATGCATATGTATATGTATATATGTATATATGCATATGCATATATGCATATGCATATGTACATATGTATATGTATATGCATATACATATATACATATGCATATGTATGTATACATATGCATATGCATATATACATATATACATATACATATGTGTGTGTGTGTGTTAGAACCCTCTAAATCAACATGTAGTGGGACATGATAAATACTTATAAAGAAAATGAGACTATTGCCTATGCAAAAATATACTTTTCTAATCTTTTTATTTTAATATAAAAATGCAATGCCCAAAACTATAATTTATTGACAAAAAATAATTACACACACACACACACACACATATATATATATGATGAATCAATAAGGATCTGGACAACTACTGAGAGGTGGGGGGGTGAATCAGTAGATGGAAAACCGACTAAACTTCCACCAAACTCAAAAACAGTCTCTCGACTAAGTGGTTCAAACACTAAACTACAAACTGCAATAGCACTGACAGTTTACCAGTTGTCTGGCATATCAAAATAATAGTATAACAGCTCTAAAACTCCCAAACCATTTAACCAAAACATCAAAATACTTTACTAACAATAGTAAAAGCACATTTCAGATAACTACCAGTCATCTTAATATATCTAAGTGGATTTAACAGCTAAGCAAATTAACCATATCAAAAACATAACCACAAAAACCATTCACCACTTGACACAATGATTTTTGATGTGGAAACCCAAATGGGAAAAACCGCGGTGGGGATGAATACCCATAGGTATTCTAAACTCTTTTGAAGTTCGCCCTGTTAGGAGCCAAGCCTGTTAAAGCTTTACAAAATGTCCTATTAAGAACAAATCCTATTAGGGACCACCTAGTTAAGGGATTGACTATAATTCCCTATTAGAAGCAATACCCTATTAGGAGTAACCTCAATAGAGTATTTGAAATTCAAGCTAATGGATCACTTGGTTAGAGGATTTAGATAGCACTAAGCCTGTTAAAGCTTACCTGGTTAAGGGATTTAACTATTGTAATTGTTAGAGAACAATATGGGTTTGTTGATCTGGTAAATAGCACTACTCTGCTTGATCAGATCTTTTTCATGCTCCTATCTTCCTTCACACATACTGTAGATACTCCTTCTAGTTCGGCAATCAATCTCACTGATACTTAACCAAAATTGCCAACACTACTATAATAGGTCGATAACACATCACAAACCTAAGATCTCATAGAGATTACAAATAAATCGGTTCAAGTATGGCTCCTATCTGCCTTCACACATACTGTAGATACTCCTTCTGGTTTGGCAATCAATCTCACTGATACTTAACCAAAATTGCCAACACTACTATAAAACAACTCATCAACCTTATAAGCAAAACAATAGGTTGGTAACACGTCACAAACCTAAGATCTCATAGAGATTACAAACAAATCAGTTCAAGTATGACCATTGGTTTACATAGCAATCATTGCACATTGTACAAGACAACCTCGATCACTCCTTGATCACTGCTTCATCAATTCATATAACTCATCACGTGGTTTCCACTCCATGCAATGTATTCGCTCATTCCCAAGATAAAACCGTTATCTCTACGTGCCAAATACTACTTGAAACTCATCACGTAAAACATGCATACATGGCATAATTATTATCGATTTACCATTTGATCATAAATCAATACAACCGATGCACCAAGCTCTATTAGTTTCCTTCACTTGCTCACCTACCGGTTGCAAAACAACATCATAACAACATCATTACTGGTTACAATTGACATCAATACCAACACAATAGTTCATCAATATAATCTTCAATCAAATACCAACAATCTCCCCCTTTAACATTAATGGAAATACAAATATCAATACCCTTGATTGTGATGATTGAGAGTAATGCGCATACACAGGTATAGGAATCTTGGTTTACATTTTACCATGTACTCTCCTTCAATTGAGTCTCCATGTCTTCAGCTGGTAATTGGCTAGAGTTCTACTCTCTAACAATCATACAATTCTTCTCCCCCTTTGACAACAATGCCAAAGTGAAAGTAAAACATGCAGTGTCATACTTCACTGTTCTGCATCAAGTTGCTCCCCCTATGGAGTAGCTCCACTCTACACCAATCCTGCGTCAAGATTCTTCAATTAGCTCTAGTATTGATGTTTTCCATATCTGCTCAATTGACTTCATGTAGGGGCACAACCCCTAGCTGACTTCTAAGATACTAAAAAGTAGTCTTAAGCAGAGGTTTAGTAAAGGTATCCACTAGCTACTCCTTAGTAGACACATGCTCTAGTAACAAATCTTTACTTTGCACTTTCTCCCTCAAGAAATGATATTTCAGCTTAATATGCTTGGTTCTAGCATGCAATACCAGGTTGTTTGAAATATTATTGCACCGGTGTTATCACATAAAATCTTTACCAGTTATGTGATCTTCAACTTGAATCCTTCCAGAATGTGTTTCATCCAGATTGCCTAGGTACAATTCATATATGTTGCAACATATCCAACTTCAGTAGTGGATTGTGATATACAACTCTTCTTCTTGCTGCTCCAAGATACTAGTCTTCCTCCAAGAAAGAATGCACCACCGGTTGTGCTCTTCCTGTCATCAACATTTCCTGCCCAATCTACATCTATATAAACCTTCAAATCAAAGTTACCTACATATGGATACCATAATCCATAATCAATAGTACCTTTCACATATTTGAATATCCTTTTAGTTGCAATCATGTGTGTCTCCTTTGGGTTCTTCTGAAATCTAGCAACTGATCCAACTGCATGAGCAATATCCGGTCTGCTGTGAACAACATAATGCAGTTTCCCTATCATTGACTTGTACTCCTTTTCATCAATGGATGTGGCATCATCCTCCTTAGATAGTTTACAACCTATAACCATTGGTGTCCCAACTAGTTTACAGTCTCCCATTCCAAATGTCTTCAATACCACTTTCACATATTTGGACTGTGTGATAAAAATACTACTCTTCATCTGCTGAATTTGCAAACCTATGAAGAATTTTATCTCTCCTACCAGAGACATTTCAAATTAAATTTTCATCTCATTTTCAAAGTCATCACTCATGTCATCATTGCCTCCAAAAATGATATCATCCACAAACATTCACTAACCAGTATCTTATCTCCTTCAATCTTGAGATATATATTGTTGTCTTCACTGGTTCTCTGAAAACCTATCTTCATCAGGTGTGAATGTAGTCTTTCATACCATTCTCTTGGTGCTTGCTTCAAATCATATAGTTCCTTGTGTAGTTTACACACCATATCCTTTGCATCAGTCAAAGTATAATCATCTAGCTATTCAATATATACTTCCTCTTCCAGTATTCCATTTAGAAATGTTGACTACACATCCATTTGATATACTTTGAATCCCCTATATGCTGCAAATGCAAGTAGAGTTCTAACACCTTCCAATCTAGCAATTGGTGCAAATGTCTCGCCATAGTCTTCTCCTTCTTCTTGTGCATAACCTTTGCATACCAATATTGCTTTGTTTCTGACTACTACTCCATCTTCATTCAGCTTATTCCTGAATATCCATTTAGTACCTATCACATTTTTATTCACCGGTCTGGGCACTAGGGCCCATGTATTGTTCTTCTCAATCTATTCAAGCTCCTCTTCCATAGCCTTGATCCAGTGATCATCTCCAAAGGCTTCCTTAGCAGTTCTAGGCTCAGTAGTGGAGATCATGCAATAATTCTCTCTAATTCTTCTTTTGGTTAACACTCCAACATCTTTATCTCTAATAATCTAGTCAGGATTATGATTGAGTCTCACATACCTTGGAATAACATGATAATTATCTTCAGGTTCTTCTTCCTCACTATCTTCATCTTTTGCAGATTCTACCTATTCTGGTTGAACTGGTACTACAACATTCACTTCACCAACTTCTAAATTCACCTGTTCTGGTTCCAAAATCAGAATGTAAGGTTCATCTTCCTTCTTCTCCTCACTGGTTTCTCCTAAAACTTTAGCACACTCATCCATTCAGACATCAACACTTTCAATGATTCTCTTTGTTTGGTTGTTGTAACATTTGTAGGCTTTACTCTTGGTGGAGTAACCAAGAAATATGCCTTCATCACTCTTAGCATCAAACTTACCAACATAGTCACCTCTCTTGATAAAAAATTTACTACCAAAAGTCTTAAAATAACTGACATTAGGTGATCTACCACACCAATATTCATAAGGAGTTTTATCCTTACCTCTCTTAACCAATATCTAGTTCATAGTCTATACAGTTGTGCTGACAGCTTCTCTCCAAAATGTTTTTGCTACACCTCCTTGTATTAGCATCGTTCTAGCATCTTCACCAAATAACCGGTTGTTCCTCTCTGTAATACCATTTTGTTGTGGTGTCCTAGCTGCAGAAAGTTGCCTCTTAATTCCATTGTCTTAACAATATCTAGTGAATTCCTCTGAAGTAAATTCACCTCCTTGATCAGTTCTCAAACACTTTATCTTCTTACCACTTTCCTTTTCAGCTAAGGCCTCAAATGCCTTAAACTTACTAAAGGCTTATGTTTTGTCCTTCAAGAATGTGACCCACATCATTGTTGAGCAAACATCAGTGAAGATCATAAAATATCTATCACCTTGAATACTTTTAGTCCTTATTGGTCCACAGAGGTCTATATGAACCAAATATAACAAATTTTATGTTGAGAAATATTTTCTCTTAAAAGTTGAGGATGTCATCTTTCCTAGCTAACATTCCTTACTTGGAGCATTCACTGGTTCGTCCAACTAAGGCAAATCTCTTACTGACTTGGACTTATTGACTTTGACAATATTATCAAAATTATATGACAAAATCTCAGATGCCAAAGCCAACTATCGTCTACTTTAGCAATTAAACAACTGTTGACTTTAGAATTTAGGTGAAACAAGTTACCTTTTGTCTGCTTGCCAGTTGCAATCAATTCAACTTTTCTCCCATAGATTTTGCACATTCAATTCTTAAATTCCAATGGATAACCTCTGTCATTTAGTTGAGCTACACTCAACAGATTGTGCTTTAATTCTTCAACCCAATAGACATCATCTACACCGCTCTTTCCATTAAGAGAAATAGTTCCCTTTCCTTTTACCATGCAGAGTGAGTCATTTCCAAATCTCACAACTCCTCCATCAAATTCCTTCAAAGTAATAAATTTAATCCGGTCATCGGTCATGTGGTGTGAACAACCACTATCAATGATCCAATCGTCAGAACTATCCATGTGAGAAACTAATGCCTTCTAATCTGATGTCTCTTCTTTAATGGCAACAAAGACAATGTCTTCATTAGCATCTCCCTCAGATTCCTCATCAATGATTCCACTATCAACTGCAATGAGGCAATCTCTTTTTCCTTTTCCTTTGTACTTCTTGTATTTCTCATGCTTATGCTCATTGTCACCATTAAGACAATCGGTTGCAATATGTCCAATCTTGTTACATGCAAAACACTTCAAAGGTAATTTACCTATGTACTTACCGATACCTCTGGGTAACCGCTTAGCCAAGAATGCTTCAAGCTTGATCAGACTGTCTTCATCATCAACTTCTCTATTGGATCTAGACTCATAACTGTGACTAACATCTCTTCTTTTCCTCACATGTGGGTTAGAGACTAAAGCTCTAAATGCATATTCAGATTTCTGAGCACTACCATCATAACCATTTAACTCAAATGCAGTAAGTTTACCAATGATGGAGTCAAGAGTTACCTTTGTTATATCAATAGACTTTAGCTCCTGAATGGCTACAACTCGGATAGCGTAGACTGGTAGAAGGGTTCTCAATACCTTACTAACCATTGTGGTATCCTCCACTTTACCACCAACACTTTTGATCTCACCGACTATCTCCTTGATCCTCTGATCATACTGCTGAATATTCTCACCTTCAACCATTTGCATGTCATCAAATTTACCTTTAAGACTCCCTTCTTTGGCAATCTTCACATGCTCATCACCGCTATAGATATCCTCAAGTTTCTTCCGCACATCATAAGCAGTCTCCAGACCATGGACATCAACATACTCTGAATCAGACAAAGAACTGATAATGGCCTCCAATGCTTGATTATTCTATTGTTGCTCTTTCTTTTGATCATTAGATAGAATCCCACTAGGTGCAGTATATTTTGTAACAACATGTTCCTAGTATTGACTTCCTAAACTCTTGATATAGATTTTCATCCTTTCACTCCATATTTTGTAGTTTTCCCTATTAAACTTTGGACCTTCTTTCTTCATCATGATCTATCCTCAAGCTGTTAGGCTTAGACACTAGAGGATCTGAAACACTCTGATACCAATTGATGATATGATGAATCAATAAGGATCCAAACAACTACTGAGAGTGGGGGGGGTGAATCACTAGATGGAAAACTGACTAAACATCCACCAAACAATCTCTGGACTAACTGGTTCAAACAATGAACTACAAACTGCAATAGCATTGACAGTTTACCGGTTGACTGACATATCAAAATAACAATATAAGATCTCTGAAACTCCCAAACCATTTAAACAAAACATCAAAATTCTTTACTAACAATAGTGAAAGCACATTTCAGATAACTACCAGTCATCTTAATATATCTAAGTGGATTTAACAGTTAAGCAAATTAACCATATAAAAAACATAACCACAAAAACCATTCACCACTTGACACGATTTTTGACATGAAACCCAAATGGGAAAAACCACGGTGGGGATGAATACCCACAAGTATTTTGAACTCTTCTGAAGTTCTCCCTGTTAGGAGTCAATCCTATTAAAGCTTTACAAAATGTCCTATTAAGAATAGATCCTGTTAGGGACCACTTGGTTAAGGGATTGACTATAATGCCCTGTTAGAAGAAATACCCTGTTAGGAGTAACCTCGATAGAGGATTTGAAATCCAATCTAATGGATCACCTAGTTAGAGGATTTAGATAGCACTAAGCCTATTAAAGCTTACCCGGTTAAGGGATTTAACTGTTGTGATTGTTAGAGAATAACAGGGGTTTGCTGATCTGGTAAATAACACTACTTTGCTTGATCAGATCCTTTTCATGCTCCTATCTTCCTTCACACATACTGGAGATACTCCTTCTGGTTTGGCAATCAATCTCATTGATACTTAACCAAAATTGCCAACACTGCTACAAAACAACTCATCGACCTTATAAGCAAAAAAGTAGGTCGGTAACACATCACAAACCTAAGATCTCATAGAGATTACAAACAAATCGGTTCAAGTATGATCATTAGATTACATAGAAATCATTGCACATTGTACAAGACAACTTCGACCGCTCCTTGATCACCGCTTCATCGATTCTTGTAACTCATCACGGGGTTTCCACTCCATGCAATGTATTCGCTCATTCCCAAGATAAAACCGTTATCTTTGCATGCCAAAAACCACTTGAAACACATCACATACAATATGCATACGTGGCATAATCACATCACAAACCTAAGATCTCATAGAGATTACAAACAAATTGGTTCAAGTATGACCATTGGATTACATAGAAATCATTGCACATTGTACAAGACAACTTCGACCGCTCCTTGATCACTGCTTCATCGATTCTTGTAACTCATCACGGGGTTTCCACTCCATGCAATGTATTCGCTCATTCCTAAGATAAAATTGTTATCTTTGCATGCCAAAAACCACTTGAAACACATCACATACAATATGCATACGTGGCATAATCATTATCGATTCACCATTTGATTATAAACCCATACACCTGATTCACCAAGCTCCATCGGTTAGGGTTTGGCACATCAATAGGTAGGGTTACTGGTTGATCTCACTGCTTCTAAAGTAATACCAGTTTCCTTCACTTGCTCACCTACCAATTTCAAAACAACATCATAACAACATCATTATCGGTTACAATTGACATCAATGACAACACAATAGTTCATCAATGCAACTATACATATACATATACATATACATATACATATACATATATACATACATACATACATATATATGTATGTATATGTATACATACATATATATATGTGTGTGTGTGTGTGTATGTATACATACATATATATGTGTGTGTGTGTGTGTATACATATACATATATATACATATGTATATGTATATGTATATATATATGTATATGTATATGTATATGTATATGTATATATGTGTACATACATACATACATACATACATACATACATATATGTATGTATGTATATATGTATTAGAACCCTCTAGATCAACATGTAGTAGGACATGATAAATACTTATAAAGAAGATGAGACTATTGCCTATGCAAAAATATACTTTTCTAATATTTTTATTTTAATATAAAAAATGCAATGCCCAAAACTATAATTTATTGACAAAAAATAATTACATATATATACATGTATAAATGTATATACATATATACATATACATATATATACATATATACATATACACACATATACACATATACATATATACATATATACATATATACATATATGTATATATACATATATGTGTGTATGTATATTTATATATGTATATGTATATATAAACATACATACATATATGTATATATGTGTGTATATATATACACACACACATACACATACACATACATATCGATATATATGTGTGTGTGTGTGTTAGAACCCTCTAGATCAACATGTAGTAGGACATGATAAATACTTATAAAGAAGATGAGACTATTGCCTATGCAAAAATATACTTTTCTAATCTTTTTAATTTTAATATAAAAAATGCAATGCCCAAAACTATAATTTATTGACAAAAAATAATTACATATATAAGGACTAGTAAATAAAATTAGTATAAATATTTTTAAATAAATCAAAAGATATTAAAATAATTTAACTATAAATCATTTTTTAATATTTTTTTTTGAATTGTATGTCTATTACCAATGAGAGTATCAAAATATAGATTAGTTCCAAATTTAGAGACCAAGCTGGTCACTCAGTTACAACACAACCAACATAGCAGCAAATCCAAAAAAATTACACTATAGAAGCAAAAAAGACCATAATGACCATAGTCATAGTATCATATACGTAACATAGCCTTAGTATAAGTTTGGATACATTAAGATATTTCCATAAACACAATACCAAATCATGTTTTATGAGGCTAGAAAAATAGATTTGTCATCAAAATCAGAATTGCTTATTTTAGTCTTCATCAATTCTTGTCTCTTGTTCATCTCAGTTCCCTCCTCATTCATCTTCTCCCTCTTCATTGAACTTTTCTTTTTAATTCTCTTTTTCCACCACATTTGGTTTTGTCATGTTGATCTGGAAGGACTCAAATGCCTGATTGAGTGGAGGAGAAATTTTCTCTTAGCTAGAGGTGTCATAATTCTGATGTGTAATTTCAAGATCCCTAACCACTTCATCCCTTCTTTTTTCATACTGATGAATCTTGCAATACTTGGTTTCAAAGTCTAACTATTATTCTTGAAACTTTCTATCAACCTTTCTTAAGTATTCTAGCCAAAAATCTCCATCGTGTATGTCTTCTTTGTAGATTGGAGTACCTCCTTCAAATACCTTCATGAATCCTTCAGTTGGTAGGTTTAGTGTGAATGTAACCTATTCAACAATAATAATCACAATGATTCTACATGTAGACTCAATAAGAATCCTCTCCTTCCTTGGTACATGTGCTCATTCTTCTCTTTCATAACAACTAAAGGATATTAGTAGATAACACAAGCTACAAGTTAGATCTCTTACCCATACCTGAAACAAAGCCCAAAAGAATCTCAGACCAACAAGAGTCAAGAATATTGTCCCAACCCCTAATATTACCCATGAAAAGAGACCACGTAGTTTTAGCATACTGATATTGAAAGAAAATATGAAAACAACTCTCAATATCACCACAAAAAAGACATTGGATAGTTTTAGGAAAACAACACCAACTTTTGAATAAGTTGTTGCCGTCTAAAATATTTTTTCTTAGGTTCAGACCAATAGGTATTGTGTGCGGGAAATGTGGGTGACAGAAACATTAAAGTCCAATTCCAAAGTGTCCACACACCAATGAAACTCTTGGTGCAAGTTATAGAAGCTATATTGAATAACTCAACTTCCCAAGGGGTGTCCCATTGTTCTCTATCTCACAGGATCCCTCAAGTCAATGCCTTTGCTATCAGATCACTAAGCAAAGTGACTTAGGAATGCCAACTCCAAGAATGAGTGATGTTTGATTAATTTAGCATGAATGCATTCCTAGATATGTATGATATTGAATCTATGATGATTTAAACTAGTATGAATATGATGTTATGATAAAGATTAGTAATCCTATCCTAACAATATATATATTAATCTAACATGGATATGCTATGATATTTGAAATTACTTCTAAAATGATATTAAGATATTTTTTTATCAAAGAAAGGCTAAATGCTTAGTAAAATGACTATAAATTAGATGCATGAAACTTGGATATATGAAAATGAGAGAATGAGAGCTCTATTTATAGGAAAAATAGGGCAATGGATGGTCAAGATTGGATAATCTTAACAAGGGCCAGGATTGAAAGTTATCAATCCATGTTCACAATTCTCACCAATGAAATGGTGACAATTGTCAACAAGAGGTTGCTTGAGAGGAGATGTGTCATGCCCAAGCTTTTGGGCAAAAACGCAACAACAATTTTTTTTTAAAACAACACAAAAATACTAGATGTTCTTGATAAAGAGTGATAAATAAGTTTGCCTATAATAAGGGTTAACTCACGCGTTAAAGGAATGGGTTCCTAAAGTTAATTTAATTATCTCCACCAATATAGCGTTTACAATTTTAACACTAGATAATTCTACCCCAAAGGGTCATCACAACTTTATTTATTACTTAGTTAATTTACCCCAAATAACTCTTCGATCTTTAATCAAGAGATAATAATCATCCCAAATAGTATTTAATTGCTTATGAAACTAATTAAAACAATGTTAACACATATTCCATTATATAAAAAAAAATTAATTTAGCAATAGTAAATATCGTTTTAAAAATCGCCTATGAAGTTGACTAAATCAAATATAATAATTACCTAGTAAATAACCTCACATTAATGTCGAGATATATTCCCCAAAACATTAAATATCAAATATTTAATATTCGACATTAAATTACCTCCTTAACATAAAATTAATCATTTTACTATATAAAATTTCCATTAGTAAACTTCTTTAAGAAATTTACCCAAACATGAGTATAATATTGCTATATAAATAAATATTTACTTTTCCAATTAAATTCCTAAAACAATAACTTAAATCAAATGGGGTATTCCCATTTCAAATTTTAAAGAACTCCCCCCTTTTATTATTTTATTTCTTTTATTCTAACCCTAACTAGGGTTTATTTTAAATCCTTATGCCTTTTCTTTTACTACCTTTTGCTATTCATTTACCCTAACTCGAAATGGGGTTAGGGTTTTATTTTACAACACATTATTTTTTTGCGTGGGTTGTGTATGTGTGTGTAGGTGAAGGAGGGTGGAGGCATGGCCGAAAGGAGGCACAAAGGCTGTGGCCATTGTGGTGGAAGGGCGGCAAAGAGAGGCAGTTGTTTAAGTGTAATGCCCCGCCAGGAAACCCCGAAGGGATTAAGCTAAAACACAAGAATAGAGTGCAAATATATATTTTTTAAATGTTAAACACAACATAATGATACAATGAGACATCATAAGCTCAAATAACACAACGAAAGACTAAAATAACACCTAAGGAGTTTCCCAACATGATTACTTAATTCCACACTTAACTCAACTTACACTAATTAATCCAATTAAGCCGATTAACTTAATGACATGATAATACTTAAACAAAGGATAATTCTTTTAGTAAGATAAAAATATAGATAATGTGATAAGGTTCATACATTGAGGTTAAAAGTATAGATAACATGATTAAGTTCATCCAATAAAATTTTAACCATACATTACGTTCAATCTTACATTAAACTTATGCCATGCATATAATTTCATAACGTACTTTAATTTTATTATAAACTAATGAATACTTTCCATGCATACTTAATTTCATAATCAATAACTAAATGCATTCCATTATTCAAATCTACATTCTTCATGATCCAATTTACTGTATTTAATAAGATGACTACATACATGCATTTAAGATTAACTTTATCTAATCCACATTATACATACTAACATAATGCCATCCATACATGCTAAATTAAAAGGAAACATAAGAATGTAAAACATCACATAACACTGAAATGATCTCGGAGTTCACCCCTAGTGGGCTACATCTCCAAGTCTGCTCAACTGCAAGACCCCTCTGATAAATAATAGGGAATAATACATAAGATCACATCATTTACAATCCTTCCATCAAGGCAAACATAACCAATAATACATATGACCACTTCAGTCAAATAAATACATGAATGATCCCTGAATAGGAAAGGATCCAACTGAACATAATAAGAAGCAATTACAAAAGATCAACTGGAGCATCAGCGAAACTAAATCTTCACAACCCAAGGTCTAACATGATATCAGGTTCTCATGAGGGCATAAACATCAGGACAAATCCTCAACAATGCTCTTATCAAGACAACAAAATAACACACTAGCGAACATAAGGGACAAGTTTCATTACATAACCTGGTATGGTTACCATGGCAGGTCTTCATAGGTTTCGGCCCCATCCACTGGTTTACCCTGAAAACCTATTCCGAACTTCCGGCCCATCCAAACTTCATGTGGACTCAACACAACCTTTCATGAAGACAAGGTTGACGGTTTGCCATTTCAGGCCTTCTCACTGCATGTCGAGTCTGTACTGGCACTCATCCCATACGTGAGGCAAAATTAACTTACTTAGTGATTCATTAACTATCTCTCTAATATGCTATTAAGTTTATCACTTATTTAGACACACTTTCGATGGGTTACCCAACAACCACTTTGGGTGTGACCACCAATCAAAAGCCACTTTCCCAAATGATACTAGACTACACTCAAACGAACTCCTAAACCAAAGAATACACAAGGTCAAGCAAATAGAGTTCAACACGGTAGGAATACCCGTTTGGTCAAACTAGACTTCATATGAGGTGCACTGACAGACGGTACTCTAACTAGAGACCTGACCAACTAAGGTCAACCACAAATCAACATTCAACACCCACATAAGGGACATGACCGGTTACAACACCATCACAAGACAACAGTCAAAACTCAAGATTGAGGACAGAAACAGGCACCCAATTCAAACTTACGACAGGATCCAACAAACAAAATCAAAGACTTGCCATTTCTTAAGCAAATGCAAATTTGGAAAATTAAACATGCATAGGCATAGATTGGAAAAGACAATCTTCTTTCCTATTTTTTTCACACAACAATCGATCCAGTTTTCTAAAGGATCTAAGTTTTCAAAAGACAATAATAGAAAATCAACATACAAGATAGATTCAATACCACAATTGGAATAGCACATGAAGACAATCTAAGTAAACATACACTCAAATAAACCATCATTTAAAGACAATGATAAATTCATTTCAATTAATACCAATTTGGTTATCACAAACATTATTTAAGTTCAAATTTCAAGTTAATGAAAATAATATTTAAAATACATGTGAAAACTAAATTCGATACTTAAATCAAAATAATCCTTTTTAAATAAAAGTCATATCGACTAAATGTAAATATAATCTTTGTTTCACGAAAAAAAATTCATGATTGTAACCAATAAAATTTAATCATTTAATTTTTATGCTTAAACCCTATTTACATTTTACATGAATACATACCCATATATATGTTGGCATTTTTGATGATTATGTTGTGATTGTCATTGATGGACACACACTTGCTATGAGATCACTTTTTGTATGTATGAGCTATGCTCAATCGGTATTTGTTTCAAACCATTATTATGTTATAGTCCTTAGACTATCGATGTCTTGTAGAAAGTGTTTACCCATCTCAAGCAGCATGAGGACCTGAAGCGGTTCGAGGATCTCAAGCAGAATAGAGCAAAGGAACTAGAAGCGACAATTATCATTTTCCCAGTCTTCATTTCTGTCAACTGGTAATCTGTTTAATAGTTAAACCGGTATTACTCCGAGTTACCAACCGGTAATTGGTAAAGTTGTATAAACTGGTAATACTCTGTGATGAGTTACCAACCAGTATATCTTTGTGGTGAGTTACCATCCATCGACACTTTGATGGTGATTTTTTGTCATGTTACCAAATGTGTCTAGATACAATGAACCTAGGAACTTGCAATGTAATCCTATTGGACTGACATGAAATCAGATTCCTTTTAAGGACATCATGCCTAGGGTTTTAGTATGTATGTGTGTAGCTGTTAGGGTTTGTGGTGGTTGATGAATTCTTGTATGCGCGATCTTAATAGAAAAGATCAAGTCTATATGCTATAACAAAGTGTGGATTTACTGAAGACTAAAGTAATTCTGAAATGCATTAGCAATGAGCTATCATGGATCTAACCAAGAAGACTGTGCTATTTGCTAGATCATTCACTTGTTGATTACTCACATCTTTGACAAGTTAGAAACCCTTAACCGGGTAGGCCCAGAAAAGCCTTTGTAAATCCTCTAACAAGGTGATTCACATCTGTGGATCTAAAATCCTCTCACAAGGTAGTCTTTAATCAGACTTATCTCCTAACAGAGATTGAGATTCCTAACATGATCTGTTCTGGTAAAGAACATTGTATGACCTTAACCAATCTGACCTTAACCGATCTGGTTACTATTCCGTAGATAGTTACTTGTGAGTTTCATCTCACTGTGGTTTTTCCCATTTGGGTTTCCACGTCAAAATCTTGTGTTATGGTGATTGTTCTTTTGTGGGTGAATGCCTTACTTGCTATTTGGTTTGCATTTGTGTTAACCGGTTTGTTAGTTAAACTGTTATACCAGTTTACTGCTAGACTGATAAAGTGTTTGAGTTTAGTATTTTTTGGTATACTAATTCATCTCCCCCTCTTAGTATTCATCAATTGGTATCAGAGCCAACCTTTCTATAAGTCTAACCACTTGGAAAGAGATATGGGGGAATACACTGTGAGGGAACTTACTCATTAGCTCACTCAAACTGAGCAAGCCTATGATGAACTTAAAGTCAAATATAAGGCCTCTCAGGCAAAAAGAAGAGAGCATGCTGAAAACCTGATGGAGCTAACTGAAAACAGTTCTTTTGATGAAGCGAACATGGAAGCCCTAGTTCAAGAAGTTGAAAAACTGAATGAGTCCAATGCCAACCTAAGAAGGGAACTTGAAGGAATAACTACTAGAATGTGTCAAGAGCTTGAGAATCGGAGGAAAGCTAAAGATCTGGTAAAAGACAAAGATCATGAGATCTCCAAGCTGAAGCAAGAGATCAGTGCACTTACTGCTCATCTTCATGAAAATAAAATGGAAAAGGAAGTAATGCAAGGTGAACTACACATGGTTGTTTCTGAGAATGCAACCTTGAAGGAATCCAATGCTGCTATTACCAAAGAACTTACTGAGTCAAAGGAAATACTTGCCAAATTCAATAAGAGCACTGTCAAGCTAGAGCAGAAGCTTGAATCAGATAAACTGGTAAAGAATACCAATGGACCTGGTTTCTCTGAATATGAGGAAGGTGAGACCTCTGGAATAAAAGATGGAGCATCAAAGAAACAACCGACACCAAAGGATAAAGGTAAGCAAAAGTTCAAACTTGAATTGTCTCAAGGAAGGACACACTGCTAATGTATGTAGAAGTAAGGCTTACAATAACTTTCCTTATTTTCTAAATGATAAGCCTAGACCCAATAGATTCAATGGTAATTGTTATGCATGCAACAATTTTAGACATAGAGCATTTGAATGCAGGTCTATCATGCACAACATTGGAAGGTATCCTCAAAGGAGTAAAGGATCTTTTTATGAACCGTCTGCGAACCGGAACCCAAACTAGTTTAATACCTATAATTATCAGTCAGGAAGAAGTGGCTATCAAGTGGCAACTGGATGGAGAGAAACCTGTTTGATCTATCATGGTAATGGTCACACTGTTGCAACATGTAGAACGAAGAATGAAAACATGAACAATGGACCTTGGAGAGCACCTGGAATGATTTGCTATCATTGCAACAAACCGGGTCATACAACAAGATTCTATAGAATGAGAAAGAATATATCAGATGATATACCCGTAACTCTAAAAGGAAAGATAGATGTTGAAACCATTCAAGCAGATATGAAGAAAACCTGGAAGAAGAAGCCAAAAGAAGTGATTCAAGAAGAACCGATTTTTGCACCTAGTGTGGAATTCGCTGAACCGGCAAACTAAGCATCAAAAAAGCTTAGGGGGAGCAAACGGTGAAATATCTCGAACCCTCGGTTTACACCAGTAAAAGACCTTAATCGGTAAGTGATACCTGTCAACTAGTAGAAGACTGGAAACGGTAAAAGGAAAATTAGGGTTTATGCCCTAATAGTGGAGCATTTATTATTGTAGGTGGAGAACTTGTTTAAAAGGATTTTTCAAGTCATTTTTCACTTATCAATTCTCGAGCAAAGAAGTTTTTAAGCACTGAGTGATGGAAAGCAATTTGGATTGCAATTAGAAGAATTTTCAAAACCTTGAAGGAGAATCAGAAGTGAATATCAATCAGTCAAGTATAGAACACAAAGCAGTATTTCAGCAACCGAAGGAGTGTGTGGTGAAGTGTAATTTGCAAGCCCTAAATTTCAAATTACGAAGGTATTTCTCAAATTTCTCTATTTATCATGGCTTCCACATCACACTCTAGCTCTAGTACACCCATTGATCCAGTAGACTTCATTCAACGGAAGGCAAAATACAATGCCTTATCTCAAATACCCACTGGTGTTATAGTGGAGGAAGGCATTTATGATTATATTGACTGTAAAATTGAAGACGTAGGATCTCCTGTAATCCATTCCCAGTTTAGTTTGTTCTTCGAGAAAGACAAGAAGATTAAACCAAAATTTAGCATCCTAGAAAAGAAAAAGATTCACAATGCAGTCTATTTCCTTGAAGAGTTTTCAGATGATCACATCATTCTGAGTAGAGTGCACGGTGATAAAATGTACTTAGAGCAGACGCATGACATCACACTGAAAGTGATTCATGCTGTCACCGGTTTCTATAACGTCGATGAAGTGCCAACCCTAAGGAAGATCAACAAGATGGAAATGACCAAGCTCACTAGTTCTATGAGCGACCAATGAGGAATGACCATCAATCCCATCAAGGATGATCTGGTCAAATATGCCTCCATGGTAATAGGCTATTAGACATTTTATGCTAGCAGGATCAACTCTGTCTCTGCTGCAGTGGTAAATGTTGCCTTTCAAATGATCATGGAAGATGCATCATTTGAATTATGCACCTGTATGCAAAGGCAACTTCTAGTGAACCTAAAGTCGATTAAACAAGAAAATGCCTTGAGATTTAAGTTTGGATAACTATTGGTTGGGTTGTTGTTCTTCTTCCAAGGTTACTTCCCAGGAATCGAAGATATTCAGTGGTCTGTCGACCAACTGGTTACAAAGAAAATCAAGGAAAGCCTTCAAGCGGTTGGAACTAGTTATCCAAAAGTTTTGAACAAACACTTTGATGAGTTCAGACGCAAAATGAACCAAAGATTGAGAATATCAGGTGATATTGTCAAGAAATATGAAGATGACATCTGCTTCACCATCAAAGTTGATGAGTGCATAATGGAGGCGGTTGAGCCTAGGCAGGAAGAAGTGGAACCGATGGGATATGAGGTAATGTATGACATGCTAGATGGGTATGCCTCTACCCTACTCACCTCACCCCTTGATCCAAAGGCAAAGAGAACCGACACCTATTTGGAAAGGGTTACACTGGTTGAAGAACCATCAATAAAGAAGGGAAAGGCACTACCTTCAGTATCAGCACCGGTTACCGCAACAAGTCCCAAAGTGACCAATCGGTCACCAGCAAGGAAGAAACTGGAAGCTGCACCCACCAAAGTCTTTGAGAGAAAGCGAAAGACAAAAGACACCACATCGGACTCAGAGGACATCATGTCTAAAGAATAGCCTAAGAAGACTAGGCAAACGAGGAAAAAGACAAAGAGTGAACCGACAACATATACACCGGTAAATATTGATATTTCCTCCTATAAACCTTTGACACATTGTCAAAGAACTATTAAGAATATTAGAAGAAAATTGCTTAGTGATTTGCAAGAATATTTTGATGATTTCAATGACAATGAGAAAAAGGAAGTTGAATAGGAAGTCATTCAATATTTATGTGTTAATGATCGATCGCCATCAAAAATTAGATCCGTGACACTAGATTCTTTATATAATTCTTTAGATAACAAATGGTGCATTGCCATAAAGAAGGAACAAGAAATACGAGAGGAAATATTTGCACAATA
Source organism: Cryptomeria japonica (assembly GCF_030272615.1). Taxonomy (NCBI): domain Eukaryota; kingdom Viridiplantae; phylum Streptophyta; class Pinopsida; order Cupressales; family Cupressaceae; genus Cryptomeria; species Cryptomeria japonica. The sequence goes on from NC_081405.1 coordinate 546,708,495, forward strand.
TTTTCTTAATGTGTCAAATTCAGAACTTTATGAAATTATGGAAAAATATAAAGGCCTCTTCTTCATGAGAAGAAGGAGACTCTTGTTGCTAGAAGGAAAAGTTCCTGAAGTGGTAAAAGATACCCACTCTCATGCCCAAGCTGCTTTAAGGTTGCATCAAGTGGCTGAAGCCAACAAGAAAGCTGAGCAAGAATTGGCAACCAATAAACCGGATGAGGTATATGACAGTGAAGGAGAATAGGTCACTGATCAAATGGACCCTATTGATGTTGATGCCTTGAATGGTGAAAATGTCACTTCGGGTACACCATCAGAAGTGGCAGGATAGGAAAAATAGGACAAAGAAAAGGCTGCCAAGGAGCAAGCGAAGAAAGAGAAGAAGCAATAGGAAGAAGAAAAGAAGAAACAGGCAAAAGAAGAGAAAAAGAGAAAAGAGGAAGAAAAGAAAAAAGAGGAGGAGAAGAGGAAATGAGAAGAGGAAAAGAAAAGAAAAGAATAGGAGAAGAGGAAACAAGAGGAAGAGAAGAAGAAGGAAGAAGAAAATAAAGAAAAAGAGAAACAGTAGGAAGAAGAAAAGAGAAAGGCAGAAGAGAAGAAGAAGCAGGAAGAGGAGAGGAAGAAGCAGGAAGGGGAGAAGAAGAAGAAGGATAAAGAAGAAAAGGAGCAGAAAGAAGAAGAGAAGAAGAAGGAAGAAGAGAAAAGAAAGCTAGAAGCAGAGGAGCAAAAGAAGGTAGAAGAAGATAAGTTAAGAGCCAGAGAGAAGGAGGAAGCGACACAGAGCACATAGGTGGAGACCCCAAAGGCAATCGGTAGTCAAGCCAATTTGGCTGACATTAATAGTCCCATTGACCTCCTATCTGCTAACGAATCAGAGCTGCTACAAAGCATTAAGCTTGTTCAAGAACGCCTAGAGGTGATAAGGAGGAAGAAGGAGCAAGACATGATCCAAGCTGTACTGGACACTCTTACTGGTTTGATTCCCGGTACCAACCTCCCCAGTATCGATTCCTCTCTAGCCCAATTGAAACTCTTATACATAGTTGTGGAGGACCAGGTACAAAGCTTGGAAGAGGTTGCCAAAGCACATGCTAAGAAGGAGCATCAAAAGTCTTTGAACACTACCTTGGTGAAAAAGTTACATGAGCTCCGGTCTGATCTGCAGAAGGCACAAAAGGACATCAGAGATGCAATGGATGAGGGGAAATTGCCGCTCAGTAAGATATGTCTACCCCATCTATTCTATGATGATGTGCTTGCCTAGAAAGACAAACTACAAACTGATTTGCAGACATTCATAAGCACCTTCAAGACCCCATATGATTCCTTTATCGCTTATGGGCAAACTATTCAACAGTTTCAACTTCAGGCTGCAAGAGTTGATCTCGAGATCAGCAACCGGACCAAGGATTTGCAAGAACTACAACTGGTTCTATTACCAAGACTGCAAATACTTCAGAAGTGCTATCTCAATCTGGATGCCTTGATGGTTGCTCAAGAGATGAGTACCTTGGATGCCATGGAGGAACAGGTATCCCAGATGCAAATGGAGAGTGAGGTTGCTACCTCATTACTTAAGTCATGGTCCTTATCCATGAAGCAATTTATGCAGGACTTTAAATCTATTTTTGACAAGTTTCACTCTTTATTGTCATAAACATTTATTCAGCTAATAGAAATAGGGGTTGTTCAGCTGCATTTTGTCGTTGTTGGCAAAGGGGGAGAAGTATTATAGTTTTGGTATTTAAAATTTTGATGCGTGCTATGTATACTCTTGTTTATCTCTGTAAGGAGGTAGTATACATTTTTTTTCCTGCAAAGGGATAGTGTATATGCTTAGGGGGAGTATTTTTTATTATGGCATATATTTTTTTGGTAAAAACACTTAGACGTCAAAATTTTTCCTAAGTGTTTCCATCAATGCCAAAGGGGAGATTGGTGGCATTTTTGATGATTACATCATGATTGTCATTGATGGACACACACTTGCTATGAGATCACTTTTTGTATGTATGAGCTATGCTCAACCGGTATTTGTTTCAAACTGGTATTATGTTATAGTCCTTAGACTATTAGTGTCTTGTAGAAAGTGTTTACCGATCTCAAGCGGCATGAGGACCTTAAGCAGTTCGAGGATCTCAAGCGGAATGGAGCAAAGGAACTAGAAGTGACAGTTATCATTTTTCCAGTCTTCATTTCTGTCAACCAGTAATTTGTTTAATAGTTAAACCGATATTACTCTGAGTTACCAACCGGTAATCGGTAAAGTTGTATAAACCGGTAATACTCTATGATGAGTTACCAACCAGTATATCTTTGTGATGAGTTACCATCCACCGACACTTTGACGGTGATTTTGTGCCATGTTACAAAATGTGTCTAGATATAATGAACCTAGGAACTTGCAATGTAATCCTGTTGGACTAACATGAAATCAAATTCCTTTTAAGGACATCATGTCTAGGGTTTTAGTATGTATGTGTGTAGCTGTTAGGGTTTGTGGTGGTTGATGAATTCTTGTATGTACGATCTTAACAGAAAAGATCAAGTTTGTATGCTATAACAGAGTGTGGATTTACTGAAGACTGAAGTAATGCTGAAATGCATTAGCAATGAGCTATCATGGATCTAACCAAGTAGACTGTGCTATTTGCTAGATCATTCACTTGTTGATTACTCACATCTTTGACAAGTTAGAAACCCTTAACCTGGTAGGCCCAGAAAAGCCTTTGTAAATCCTCTAACAAGGTGATTCACATCTGTGGATCTAAAATCCTCTCACAAGGTAGTCTTTAATCAGACTTATCTCCTAACAAAGATTGAGATTCCTAATAGGATCTGTTCTAGTAAAGAACATTGTATGACCTTAACTGGTCTGGTTACTATTCTGCAGATAGTTGCTTGTGAGTTTCATCTCATTGTGGTTTTTTCCATTTGGGTTTCCATGTCAAAAATCTCTTGTGTTATGGTGACTGTGCTTCTGTGGGTGAATGCCTTACTTGCTGTTTGGTTTGCATTTGTGTTAACTGGTTTGTTAGTTAAACTGTTATATCGGTTTACTGCTAGACTGATAAAGTGTTTGAGTTCAATATTTTTTGGTATACTAATTCACCCCCCTCTTAGTATTCATCAATATATATATATATATATTACAATGAAAAGAAAATATAATTTCATTTCCAACTATAACTAATTGTCTTCCATTTTCCATTTTGAAATTCCCCAATTAACATAATATATTATATAATTTCCAAGTTCCCAAATAATATATTATGTAATCCACTAATTTAAATAAATATAAATACATATCCACTAATGAAAGAATATATAAATATATATAATATTATATTCACTAAACAATATTAATAACAACATTTATTAATTAATATTCATTAAACTAAATATTAATTAAAACCGTATATATATATATATATATATATATATATATATATATATATATATATATATATATATATATATATATATATATATATATATATATATATATATAACTTTATTTACATGCTTTGTTTTTTTAATTTTTTTTTAATAATATTTTTTATATATATATTTTTTTGAGCATTAAATACTTTTTTTTTTTTAACAAATGCATTTCCAGGGACATGAGAATACTCAGAAAATTTTCAAAGTCTTCACAACAAAATCAAAATTTTTGAGTTAATAAACTTTTATCAATTAACACTTAATTTTTTTTAAAATTTATTAAAAATAATAAATACAATACCCAATCTCTGGGTATTCATAGACCCAGCAAAACATATCTTTTATTTTTATTTTTATTTTTTAAACAGAGATTATAAAAATCTCTTTTCCCAGAGATTATAAAAAAAATCTCTTCTCTCAGTACTCTGAGAAAACAAAGTTTAATAAAATCACAGACAAATTTATTTTTGTTTAAATAAAAATGTTTAATAAACTACAGTCATCCATAAAATTATTTTCTGAAAAAGAATTTATACCAGGAACCAAAAAATTGTCTGTGACAGAACAAAGATTTGAGAAAAACATAAAGTTTCCTAAATATTTCTTTCACAAAGCCTTAAGGGAAATTTATTAAACCAAAAATCTCTAATTTTCTCCATACACAGGAAGAACACAAAAATACATAGAAAGAAGAAATTCCTAAAAATTTTACCAGCATGACTTTTCCTTTTCCCTTTCACCACAAATTTCATACAACAGGAAAACAAAACCCTTTCCCAAACCAGAAAACCCTTTCTCAAATTTAAACAACTTTAAAAACTCTCCAAACAAAGATCTTTCTGAAAAATCAACATACAGAGAAGTATTTTTTAAAACTAAATTTCAAAATTTTAAAACAAAAAAAAGAGTGACAAACACCCAACCCGTGATAGCAATCCTGGATGAATACTCTGCAAACAATCAGAATCAAACCTCCAAGCTCTAGTTTTGGTTTCCAATTTGGCCTCCAAAATTTCTCCAAAAATATCCATTCCCCTTTCCCGTAATCTTGAAAAATATTCAACCTAAACTTTTAGGTTGAAAAATGTTTTCTAATAAATCATAATATTTAATAATAAAAAAATTATTTTCCTAATTTCCAAAAAGTAAATGAGAAAGTTATTTGTAAAAATAATTTCTTTTATTTCTCTTTTCTCATGACATTTAATTAATTTTTCTAAAAGTAATTAAGGCAATAGTTTTGACTCTATTTTTTTTTAAAGGGCAAAGAAATTAAATTAATTCCATTTCAAATAAATTTAAATATTTCCTTTCCAAAAGCATAAATAGAATAAATTTATCATTTAAAATTAACCATTTAATCAAACTTGCTACCAATTTGAATTGAGCAATTCTAATTAATGATTAATCGCTTAAAGAGAACCTGTTTAATTTAGTCCCTTAATTTCTAATGCGTAAACACACATTAAATCAAATTAAACATTAAAGATTAATTACTCAATTTAACCACACACAAAAAATGTAACCCCAAGAAAGCCAAACAGATAGACGACTTGCATACCCCACCAAAGGGGATACTAACGGACGACTGAAGACACTCACTTGAGCATGACTATGGTCAAATGAGGGTCTCATGACCACCTAATCCAATTTCTAAGGGTCAATGAGGAACACTCAAACCTGCGAATCCAGATGGAGACGAACCTCGCACCCATGCGGTATTGTACCTGCAATCTCCTGCAACCATGAATCACACATGCATACATATATTTATATTAATAAAAGTGTTAGCCCTAGATTAATAACACGAATTAGGAGAACAACTAAACTTACATAAGAATTGATGCGAAAACCACATTAACAGGTATGCACAATAATCAAACATCTGACTATAACATGATTACATGATAAACTAACCAAGGTCAAACTGAGATTAGAATCTGATTAGGGCAGTGGTACTACATTAAGAGGGGGCTATCGGTGGTGCCGCGACACCACCTAGTGGGTTGCCCCATTGTGTGGGTCATGGCCCACACAATGGCGTGACCCACTATGAGGGTCGTGGCCTGCACAGGGGGCACAACCACCTGTGTGGGTCGCGGCCCACACAATGGTTGTGGACCACTGTGTGGCTGTGGCCCATGAGGGATGGCACCCCCAAAACCTAACTTGCCTCCATTTTTTTGTTGGTTAGAATATTAAATATATATATTTAAACAGTCTTTTTTTTAATAAAAATAAATATAATGAACATAATTATATATATATGTATTCATATTTATATGTTTATATGTAAATAAACATATATATATGTTTATATATAAATAAACATATATATATGTTTATATATATATGAGCTTATATGACCGTGAATATAAAATTTCATTCTGCATAAACCAAAATAGAAATAACCCATTTTTTTCATTTATAGGATAAATGTATTTTTTTTTTTTCTTCTTTTAATGCAACATACATTTCAATTTATTTTTCTAATGCAACAGTTTAATTAGAAGTAAAATCATAGATATTTAAAATATATAACATATATATATACACTTAAATCTCCACTTTTATTTTCTTTTCATTAACTTGGAGTAGGTATGTTTTAACAACCAAAATGGTTTTTTTTAAATATATATATTTTTAAATAAAAATGCATAGATTAAATAATTCCTTTAAAATGTGCATTTCTAGATTTACTAAAAGTGAAGTTTTATAGGAATGCAATGATGAACTTTCATTTCCAGAATTAAATTTAGCAGTAATACATTATTTTAAAGTTGCAACTAAATCTTTCACATTTCTCTTTTGTTCCATAAACAACAAGTTGCATATATAAAAAAAGATTTAAACTAACTTTTAAGAAGTATTTTCATACATTTCTTTTTGTTTAAACTAAAGGTAGAAAATAACATTTCCTATTAACAATTGCACTTCTAACATTCATTTTGCAGAAACGATAAAATTAAATGAATGAAAAATAGCTTAACAATTTATCTATCATTTTCCCATTTCAACATGCATTTCTTTCAATAGCTAATAAAACAAAAAACTGATTTCATTTCCTACTTTATTTCTAGCAATGAATAAATATAAGGGAATAACACAAATGCCTGTTTTTTAATATATTTCTTGCAATAAAATACTCAAGTAAACATACATTTCTTTTTTTGTTTCTTTACATAATAATAGGAAGGTTATTGAAGAAGTTGAGAAAGTACAACTTCTGAGATCCCAAGAGCATCTGCAAGCAAAATACCTGTCACAAGAGAAGATTGGAGACAAAACACAAAAAAGACTCTGAAAAAAAAGATTATCATTCAGAGAGGGAAAATAAAAAAGAAAAGTTACAATACAATCCTTATGACAGGAGAATAGAAACTCTAAAGATGTACAACCCTAAAGAAACCCTAAAGGGATAAAGAATATTTAATAACTAGAATAATTATTAAATACCTACAATATTATTAAATGCCTAAGTTTAGCCTAAGCATAGAGTATAATAGACTAATAATTAAACAAATAATTATTAGCTAATAATAGATAACTCTAACACCCCCTCTTAAGATGAACTTCTCTAACACCCCCTCTTAAGATGAACTTAGGGAGTAGCTAAAAAACTAAATGTAGGAAAGCAAAAATGCAACTACAGGAAGAAGGCAAATTTGGGTCCCAACAACAAGGCTTGATGAGGTACCCAATCACAACCAAATCTCTATGAAACAGAGAAATAGAGAAAACCACATGGGAAAAAACTCTATTCCAAAAAGAGATGGGGAAAGCATGCAGAAAAAACATGAAGGAAGGCCTCAGTGAGACCCCCAAGGACAACTTCCTTCACCCCAAGCATAGAGCACAACTAAAGATAGCGTAGAGATGCAAAAGGTTTAGTGAAGATGTCAGCAACCTACTCCTCTGTAGGAATGTACTCCAAGATGAGAAAGCCATCTTGAATCAACTGTCTGATAAAGTGCATGTGAAGCTCAATGTGTTTAGACCTCTGGTGCTCCACTAGGTTGTAGGAAAGGTGAATGATACTTTGATTGTCACACCAAAGAATAGTGGGACTATCAAGAGGGAACCCAAACTCAGTCATGAAATATCAAAGCCATAAAACCTCCTGACAAGCTAACACCGCTGCTCGGTACTCAGCCTCCATAGATGATAATGCAATAGCAGACTGCTTCTTGCAAGACCATGTGATAGCACCAGAACCAAGGCAAAAGACAAATCCAGAAGTAGACTTCCGATCTTGAGCATCGCCAGCCCAATCTAAGTCAGTGAAGCCAACAATGTGAGGGGATCCTGAAGTATAGTGAATGCCAAACTGTGTAGTGCCCCGAATGTACCTCAAAATACGTTTGGCTTCTTGCCAATGGCTCTCATGAGGATCATGGGAGAACTGAGAGACAAGACCAACCGCAAAAGAAAGATCTGGGCGCATATGTGCTAGGTACAACAAACTGCCAACCAACTATCGATATAAGGTAGAATCCACTGAAGGTGTAGAACAAGTGGGAGACAAAACAACACCTGACTGAAATGGTGTGGGTGTAGGTTTGCAGGTAAGCATGTCAAATCTATGAATCATATCAAGAGCATACTTCTATTGAACTATGAAAATCCCATTAGAAGACTGAATAACCTGTAGGCCCAAAAAATAGTGCAAAAGGCCAAGATCTGTCATCTCAAATTGCTCCATCAAGGCATGTTGAATATCTTGAATCAAGGAGGATGATGTTAGGATTTCCAAAGATACTGAGAGGGGGGGAGGTGAATCAGTATCTAACCGGTATATACATTTACATGACTTAAAACATGAAAAGCATATTAAAACTGTATACCGATAAATTAGAAATAATGTAGTAACTAAAAGCAATAACAAAAACATGAGAAGCACACCATAACACAATGATTTAACGAGGAAACCCAGTGTGGGAAAAACCTCAGTGGGATTTGTGACCCACAATATTCACTTATTGACCAATAAGACAATATTACTTTTACAATACGGGCCTGCACATGCAGGAAGGCCAAGTGCCTAGAGCTCACTGCTCAAAATGAAGTCACACTAATTTACAAAATGGATAATGAAAATCCAATATCTTGTACTGCTTTAGATCAACATCTACTATACCAGGTTCAGTACCGATTTAAGCTCTGCTACATACATAAACCCTTAACCAACAATTCACATATTAGGTCTGCTATTATCTTCCTTTTTTGCCTATATTTTATTACAAGATGATCTACAATGATCTCATACATATACGAGTCATATTAAAACTCGCCATGTCGGCTTACAATGATTTTACAATTAATTACAAAATAAATTTTAAACAAAATTGAAGTTGGCCAAGGTGCCGGTATCCTTCCTTTCACTGTTGGTGTTCTATATGCCAGTGTAGAGTCTGTCGGTGCTGGTGCCGGTATCTTTGTCTTGCCGGTGTCATATGATTGCAAGGTTGCCATCAATGACAAAACCTTCAATCACTTACAATTTCTCATTGGAGTGTACATTTGCCAACAATCTCCCCCTTTGGCATTGATGGCAACACTCATGAGAAAAATCAAAACTGTCCAAAATGATATCCAAAAATAGTCTGCCAAAATTGTCTTACCAAAATTGTGTGCCAAAAAAAAAATGTATGCTCCCCTTGAGAAAATGATGTCCTTCTTTTGACCATTTTCTCATCCCACTACTCCCCCTTTGACATTAATGACAAAGGATGCCATTCGGTGTCAGTGGAGTCCTACCTGTATTCTTGTAACTGATGGGTTACAATCTGAAAAATATCTGTCAAAATTAAATGTATACCGTTACTGAATGTTTTGTTGTCTTTTATTGCCTCTTGAGTTCTCTGCACTGTACCGGTTAGTATGTGCATTTTCTCTTCCGGTGTCTTCAGTCTGGGAACCAGAGCCTTAGATATTTCTTTTCTCAAATAAATAAGGTATTCTAGTCTTGGACTAAGTCTGCATTTCAAGTCCTTTGTTTTATCCTTTATTCCCTATTTGTCATTCTCTAGTTTCTTGATTTTCTCTTCTTGTTCTGCAATCTTCTTTTCTATCTCCAAAAATGAATTCGATGAACCTATCAGATTTTTAGCAATATTGTTTATCTATGGCAGAATTCAGACCTATAAATGTAACAGAGGTCCTATCAGATTCAATAAAGAAGATCACATAATGCAATGCACAAGCCTATAAGGATATTGATGATACAATTCCAATTCTTAAATTGATTGCACCAAAGTGCATAGTTGATAATAAGGATTCTTTAGGACAATTAGACACATTGTCTAAGTTCATCACCGGTAACTTATTGACTATTAATCAAATAAATGAGGATACATTTAAGGAAAGAATGATAAAAGAAAAACAAAAATTCTTTGAGGAAATTATAAATAAGAATAAAGAGAAAATGGATACTCTTTTACTGGAACTTGGGGAAATAATTTTTGACTTCAAGAAACTGTACAAAGTATCTTGAAGTCAAAAATTATTTCCCCAAGTTTCGGTAAAAGAGTATCCATTTTCTCTTTATTCTTATTTACAATTTCCTCAAATAATTTATGTTTTTCTTTTATCATTATTTCCTTAAATGTATCCTCATTTATTTGACCAATAGTCAATAAGTTATCGGTGATGAACTTAGACAATGTGTCTAATTGTCCTAAAGAAACCTTATTATCAAATGTGCACTTTGGTGCAATCAATTTAAGAATTGGAATTGTATCATCAATAGCCTTATAGGTTTGTGCATTGCATTTTGTGATCTTCTTTATTAAATCTAACAGGACCTCTGTTACATTTGTAGGTCTGAATTCTGCCATAGATTTACCAGATGTTTGTCCAATAGTCTTTACAATAGCCATGCTACTAGTTGTGGTAATTACCTTGCTTGTTTTGACCTCTGGTAGGTCACTCCGTGTTTGCATTTCTATAAGTAGGGGTTTGGGCTTTTCAGTTTGGGTTGGTGACATTGTTTCTGTTTGAACTTGAGCTTCAACATGTACTAGTTTTGGTTTCCCTATCTGTATCTCAAAGGGTTTCTTTGAGCTTTTAACTATCGGTTTCTTAGATGTAATCTTAGTTTGTACTTCATAACTTTCCTTTTCCAGTTCTTTAGATGGTTTGTCTGTTGTATCTATCGGTTTGTCAGGGGTATCCTCTGTCGGTTTCTCTGCATGTGTAGGTTTTTCTATGTTTATCTCAACCTCTGCAGTCGATGACTCAGTAGTCACATTTTTCTCCTTATCCTCAGTGGTTGACTCATCTTTAAGTCATTCACATATAACTAACAATATGCCCCCACCTCTTTCAGATACTCCACCGGTAGACACTACTGACAGACAACCGGCCATAGAGAGTATAGAGACTCTAGTAGAGGATACAAATCCTGAATCTAAGCCATTCACATATATCTATTCTTGCATTATCATTGACCATATCATAGACACTCTTGATACATAGGCTAGAAACTAAATTTAACCTATTTGCACGTGTAGCCTTATAACCTAAGATCATACTAATAAATCTGACATTTATATCTTTTACATCATTTACCCTTAGATATCTTTTATCAAATGTTGCACCAGTTAGGTTTATCACTGTGTCATTTGAGACCTTATTTGTTTTGTCAAGTCTGTTACCAGTGGAGGGTAACCCTGTTACAACTTTTACTGCTTCTTTTGTGATTTTATGAATTGAGTCCAACCAGAAAAATTCACCATGTACTCTGCTTAACACAATCCTTATGATATCCTTGGGAAAATCTGGGACACTGAGGATTTCAGTGAAACCTAGGGTTTCCACTATCTTATGTTTAGGCTTGACATTTCTAGATTCATCATAAATCATAGTCCTATACATATTCTTAATCTCATCATCACCTAATTCCTCAATATGACAATGTATATACATCTTAGGGTCTTCAACATATACTACTCCCTTAGGGATTTGTGAGAATGCACCTATGCTATCATCTTTCTTCACAATTTCAGGAACCAGTTTAAAGATAGGTCTAGGGTGCTTAATACCTCGACAATAGTAGGGTTTACAATAAATTTAGGAGTGGATGAAGATGCCATAGCTATAAATACCTCAATCTACCTTAAGGATAAATTCTTTGATGGATTTCTTCACTTCTTCACTTGGAATTCCTTCGCTCAGAATTTTTCGCACTCTTGAAGATTTGAATGTTCGATGAATGAAAAGGAGCCAAAACACTTGCTTTATAATGTTATTTTCTCCAACTACCATATTTAATGCTTGCCGGTTAAGTCACAACTTAACTCATTTTCCGGTATAGAAGTAATTTCAACTTCTTACCATCAACTGAGGGAATAATAGCATGTTTTTCATTTTTTTGCTAAACCCCCAAAAGGTTTTCTTTAGTTGGATGAAGGTTCTCCTACCGGTGGAGTGTTACTCTGTTCTGTCAGTGGAGGAGTATTCCCATCAACATTCTGATCTGCCTTTCTGATCCATTATTTTGAGAATTCTTGCTTTACCTCTTCAACTTTTTCTTTACCTTTCAAACTTGGACCTTTATTGTTTACCAGTGATGTCTTACTTCTATAGAATCTAGCAATATGTCCAATTTTATTACAGGCATAACAAGTCACATTGTTTTTCTGAATAGCTTTTCCATATCTTATGCTGGTATGTGTTCTGTATTGATTAGATAAGTGTCCAAATCTTCCACAAACATAACATCTTACATTCATTCTACAATTTTCTGAATTATGACCAACTTTGTTGCATTTTGAACATTGACCGGTGGGTGTATTAGTGTTCTGATAATTTCTAGATCTACACTGATTTTCTCTATGACCATATTTGTTACAGTTAAAGCATTTTCCATTAAATTTGTAAGTATCAGGTTGTCTTACCAATTTGCTGTGATCATGATGGTTTGTAGTACCAGAGCTTTCACTAGTTTCAAATCCAAGGCCATTTGTATCACCATTAGGTTTAGGATTCTTCAACATGTCATCAAGTTCCTTTGAACTTTTCTTGAGTTTGTCCTTGTGATGATTTGCAGTAACCAACTCATTTTCCAAGAAGTCTTTTTGTCTCATGAGTTCAGTTTTGTCATGCTCCAAGTGAATTAGGTCTATCTTTAGCACATCATTCTCATGATTGAATCTTAGATTTTCATTTCCAGCATCATTTAGTCTTCTAACCAAGTCATCTTCATTCTTCTTTCTATCTTCAATATCTTTACAAAATCTCATAGTCATGTCTTGCATCTCATTCTTTGTTGTACTACTTTCTTGTCTTAGCTTGTTTACCAGATCATTAAGAGTTTCCTTTTCATCATTCTCATTCTGCATCTTTTCACAAAGTTCTCTTCTTTTGTTCCTTGCAATAGTGAGATTCTTTTGAAGTGCTTGAATAATATCTTGAGCAGCCTTCAGATCATCTTCTAGTTTGATATTCTTTACTTTTTCTGCATCATAGTCTGTAAGAGTTGTTTCCAATTGCTTTCTCAAGTTTTCCATCTCTACCAGTGTCAAGATCATCCTCAAGCTATTAGGATTTTGAAAATAGAGGACTAGGCTCTGATACCAATTGTTAGGATTTCCAAAGATACTGAGAGGGGGGGAGTGAATTAGTATCTAACTGGTATATACATTTACTTGACTTAAAACATGAAAAGCATATTAAAACTGTTTACTGGTAAACCAGAAATAATGTAGTAACTAAAAGCAATAACAAAAATATGAGAAGCACACCATAACACAATGATTTAACGAGGAAACCCAGTGTGGGAAAAATTTCGGTGGGATTTGTGACCCACAATATTCACTTACTGGCCAATAAGAGAATATTACTTTTACAATAGGGGCCTGCACATGCAGGAAGGCCAAGTGCCTAGAGCTCACTGCTCAAAATGAAGTCACACTGACTTACAAAATGGATTATGAAAATCTAATGTCTTGTACTGCTTCAGATCAATATTTGCTATGCCAGGTTCAGTACATGTTTAAGCTCTGCTACATACATAAACCCTTAACCAATAATTCACATATTAGGTCTGCTATTATCTTCCTTTTTTGCCTATATTCTATTACAAAATGATCTACAATGATCTCATACATATATGAGTCATATTACAACTTGCCATGTCGACTTACAATGATTTTACAATTAATTACAAGATACATTTTAAACAAAATTTAAGTCGGCCAAGGTGTCAGTGTCATATGATTACAAGGTTGCCATCAATGACAAAAACTTCAATCACCTACAATTTCTCATTGGAGTGTGCATTTGCCAACAGACGAGCTACCAGTAATGATAAGATCATCAACATAGAGCACACAAATAACTATATCATCCCCCTGACACTTAATGTATACTGTAGGATCAGAATGACAATGTGTACATAGTGTAGAGAGCAAGAAGGAGTCCATCTTCTCATGCCAAGCCCGAGGAGCCCGTTTGAGATCATATAATGAACATCGAAGTTTGCAAGCCAAAGAGGAATCCTACACAAAACCATGAGGTTGCTCCATATAGATCTCCTCTTGAAGGTCTCCATGCAAGAAATCATTCTTCACGTCCATCTGAAAAACTATCCATCCCTGTGAAGCTGCCAAAGAAAGTACAAAGCGATTAGAATTCATCTTGGCGATAGGAGAAAAGGTCTTGGAGTAATCAATACCCTCCACCTGAGAAAACCCCTTCACAACAAGACAAACCTTATATTTATTAATAGAACCATTTGCAACATACTTGGTACGATACACCCACTTGCACCGAACCAACTTTCTTCCTTTCGAAAGAGTACACAAATCCCAAGTATGATTTTTCATCAAAGAAGAATACTCCCCATCCATGGCCCTATCCCACTCTGGGTGACCTGTCGCCTCTAAAAATTTGTGAGAATCATCTAAAATGGCATGAATCAGAATACTAGAACCAGATGTTTGTGCATGAGTACGACGAGTGTTAGAGGGATCGCCTGCCATAAAACCAACAAAATCAACTGTAAATCAGACCAACTTGGGAAAAGGCTGAGTGGCGGGTGGTGATGGTGGTGGACCATCACCTGCATCATCCTCAAAGAAGAAGGAATCCTCAAAAGATGAAGAGGGAGGAGGAGGAAGTGAGGGAGAAGTTGGTGATGGATAATTCGAGGAAGGCGCTCATCAAACTAGACATCCCGCCTAAACAAGACCTATAGAGAATCAGGATCAAACAACCTGTATGCCTTAACATCCTCACAGTAGTCAACAAAAATGAGTGGTCGACTCTTCCTCTCCATGGATTTCCTCTGAGCATCTGGAATAAATGCCCAAGCCTCACTACCAAAAACTTAGAATGAAGAAACATTGGGCTTGACATGGGACCAAGCCTCCTCAGGAGTCAACTGGTGCAATGCCTTATGAGGCATCCGATTTTGAATATAAGTGGCACAATTAACTGCCTTAGCCCAAAAGCAGGCTACATAGAACATGACTGAAGCATACAATTAGCCATCTCCCGTAGTGTTATGTTCTTTCTCTCAGCAACACCATTCTACTGAGGGGTGTGAGGAACTAATAATTGATGCTGCAAACCATGCTCTGTGTAGAAATATGTAAAAGGTTGATTCACATATTCTCTCCCATTATCTGTGTGTATCCTCTTTATAGAGAGACCAGATTGCTTCTCTACAAATGTCTTAAAGACTCGAAATAAATCAAAGACATCAGACTTGTGCTTAAGAAAGTACACCCATTTACGTCTAGAGAAGTCATCAATGAAAGTGAGCACACACTTGGACCCTGAAAAAGATGGAGTTGAAAATGACATAAGATCACTATGGGTCAAATCCAAGGGTGCCTTAGCATGGGTGACTCTTCCTATAGGAAAAGGATCACGGTGATGCTTGCCAAGTGCACAAACTTGACATACACCAGCAGTACAGGATATCTGAGGGAGCCCAATAACAAGTGCCTGTGTGCTCATCTACTGTAAGTATCTATAGTTGACATGGCCAAAACGCTCATGCCAAAGTCTTCTCACTAAATTTGCATGTGCTACAAGAGAAACACCTGAACCATCTGGACTCTCAAAGCCATCAAACTAGTATAACCAAGAATCAAGATCAATATTTTTAGTAGCCACAACCAAATTAGGATCATAGAGCTCTTGAATAACCATATCATATGGTGATAACTCAACTGTTTTACTAGAGACAGAATGACAAATATGATAAATAGAGAGGAGGTTCGTCGAAATGTCAGGAACCAAAAGAACATCCTGAAAACAACCACCTGTCAATGGAACAAAACCTGAACTTGAAACTGAAAGTTGTGCTAAGTCACCAACTGCAATCTATATAGTATTACTAGGAGAAAGGGAGGTAACAAGCTGTGGTGAGTGTGTCATGTGGTGAGAAGCCCCAGAATCAATAATCCAAGTGGATATAGAAGGAATAGTTTGTTCATAAAGAGCATGTCCTTTCCTAGTAGAAGATGAAGATGAAGGTTGAGGAGTAGAAATATGATGCTGTTGCATGGCTGCCTCCAAAGCCTCTAATCATTTCCAACAACGAGAAACTGGATGACCTTCTTTTCCATATAAACTGCAAAGTTCATCTGATTTCTTCTTAGTCTTGGAGGAAGACTCACCAGACTTAGAAGAGTGCTCCTGTTTGGGATAGGACTTTGATTTGAAATCAGACTTAGGTGGTGGCTTGGAGGGACACTCATTGCCAGCTGAATCCTTCTTAGGCTTCAATTTTTGCTTCCTGTTCTCTTTAGATATTTGAGCAACCAATGCTTTTGGCTTTGATCCTATGAGAGTGTCTAACTGAGATAGGTGAGCCTACTCATGAGTCAAGCGATCACAAAACACATCAAAAGTAGGCATGGTGAAGTGTGTACCCAATGTATCCATAGTAAAATAAAATGTGGAAGCAAATATTTGATAGGGACCTTAAAGCTTAGAGAGAATCAGGTAGATACACTCTGAGTTTGTCTTATTCTTTCCACAACTATGTAGGATAGATCTAGTGGTTTTAAACTTGTTTAGAAAGTCCTCAATGTGAGGAAAAGACTTAGGTAACAAGGAAGAGAGCTCTGCCTCAATCTATAATGCTTTGAACTCATTGATAGTACCAAATAGAGATTCAAATTTTGACCACATAGCCTGAGGAGTGAGAAAACCATCAAGGTGAAAAAGCAATTTGTTTGAAACATGTAAGGAGATGACACCCATAGCCTCATCCATCTTATTTTGGTGCTAAAGAATCTCAAAAGGATGCTATAATAGTGACTGATCCGCATCCAAACAAGACCACAACCCTCTTGATCTTAGAAGCCTCGTTATACAAGCTTTCCAGAGGTGATAGTTTTGGGATGTAAGAAGCTCAACTGAAGAATCTTCCATGAGTACCTGTACCTGAACCTGGACCTGCTCTTGATTTTTTTAATTAAGTGATCTTTCAGACTAGATAGTGATGCATGAGTTTTTTGAATTAAATTATAGAAAATAGTAAAAAATAACACCCCCCACAATATGTAAAACAAAAAACTAGTACAATCTGAGAGTCAGAAAAGAAGACAAGAGCAAAGAAAATGTGTTAGACACTATCTTATGTACCTGGTGATTTTTTTTGGAAAAAATAACTCCAAATTTGAGAAGGGCTCTCTAAGACCTTTTTGACGCCTATTTGTTTTCCGAAAATGGAGTCTGTTTGCCCAAGTTATGGCTCCCAGAGTGCAAAAATGAGCGCTGACTTGGACAGCAAAAAACAGGTACTAGATGAAAAAATAGCAAAACTCACCTCCAGATCTGAGTAGATCTCGAAAAGAGATTTGTAGTGCCTATTCCTTTAAAAAAAAACAACTCCATTTGCCCAAGGTAGGACAAAAAACCTCCCCCTTGTCAAAAAGGCTTGCAAGAGGAAGCAAGAGGAGGAGAGGTGACGCTCTAGTTGAGCGGTGGCAACCGAGCGCGGTGCAGCGGGTGGCGACGACCCTGGGCACTGTGCAGTGAGCAGTGACAATCGGGTGTTGTATAGTGGGTGGAAATGAAGGGTAGTCAATGGTCGGGCAGTTAACAAACCGCTGCAGCTGTCGGTTGCTAACCGCTGTGGCTGCCGAGAGACTGACGGTCAGCGAAGGTGGGAGACTGCCTGCCGTGGCGATCTTGGAGACCGTTTGTGGCTCCATAGACTATCACGTGATGGCTCGACCTTGGAAAGCCGTTAAATTTCCAAAAAAATAATTTTTTGATTTCTTTGGTTTTTTTAATTTAAAAAAAAAAAAAATTCCTCGAAAAACGTGCCTAGAAGGCCAAAAAAATAAAAAATTCTAGAGCTAAATTTGTCCAAATTGGACATATTTTATATGAAAATGGGGATTTTTGGGTGTTCTAAGCTCAATGGTGAGGTTCGTTTGAGCTCAAAATACCCAGCAAAAAAAAGATACCCCAGATCCAAACTAAAACTCTGGAAAAAAACTGAAACCCTTGCCTCCAGAAAAAAAATCTTCTATAAAGAAATTAGGAACAAGCAATAGGAGATGTAGGCTCTGATACCATAAATAAGTTGAGAAAGTATAACTTCTAAGATCCCAAGACCATCTGCAAGTAAATTACCTATCACAAGAAAAGATTGGAGACATAACACAAAATAGACTCTGAAGAAAAAGATTATCATTTAGAGAGGGAAAATAAAAAAGAAAAGTTACAATACAATCCTTATGAGAGGAGAATAGAAACCCTAAAGATGTACAACCCTAAAGAAACCCTAAAGGGATAAAGAGTATTTAATAATTAGAATAATTATTAAATACCTACAATATTATTAAATGCCTAAGTTTAGCTTAAGCATAGAGTATAATAGACTAATAATTAAACAAATAATTATTCGGAAATACAAGATAACTCTAATAGTTACAAACTCAAGCCTCTTCATTTCTACCAAATGAGGGCTTGTCAAAAATATATTTCTTTACTTTGAAACTCAATACATTAAATAGGAACTTGCAAGTAGACTTTACTCCATCCTTTACTCCCAAGAAAACCTGTAATAAAATCTATAGGTAGTGACCATGCAGGCTCACCTCCCAACCTAGGTTTACATGAAGCCACCCTCGAACTAGGAGAACTGAGGCTAAATAGGATACAAACATTTCAAACACAACACAAGAAAGACTCACAACATTTGAACTTCCAACCCAAGGATAAACGAAGTCACCAAGTGACTATTTATTTTGTGGGGTGAAGGTGGACCAAGTGCCTAGAGGAGAATCTGCAATATGGAGAACATAATGCCTTTACAAGGCTGGCAAAATAGAACCACCACAAGTCACATACTTGTCCCAAAATACCCTTATGTCCCCCATGGCATACAAGCCCAAAATCTCCCCTTATGACCCCCTTTGCATAAACATAAAAATACAATGCAACAAGGGTCTCATAACCCTTGTGTATCTCTCTCTTCCAAGAAGAGAGTCTCTACATTCTGAGGCTGTCAACCAACCCTTCACCCCTAAGGCTACTCTACCCTCCCAAGGGTGAGTATGGCCTTAAAACACCCTTAAAACATAAATCATTCAACAAATAAGGAAAAACACAAGGAAGGACTCAAGATGGACTTCCCCAAACTACAAAGAAAACAACCATCAAAAGCACATACAATCATTTTCACATAGACAATAAAAGAATTTACAAGGATGAAATTCTACCAACCTTAAACCTGCAAATGGAAATGAGGAGAATTTGAAGATCTTCCCAATCCACTTATCTTTTTCCTCCTCCATACTTAGAAAACCCAACCCCAAAAACTAAAAACTTCAATAAGAATTCTATGTCTCGAAAAAATGGAGAGTGGGTGATCAAAATTCTCCCTCTCAAACCTTTCCCTAAGAAGACTCTTCTCACTCTTTCCAACCTCTTGGAAAGAGTGAGAGATTTCATAGGTTAGTCTTCCCAACATCTTACAGATTCTCTAAAAAAGGCAACCCAAAAAGGTAAAAGAAAAATGGGGAAGAGAAAATATCACTCAATTGGAAGGTTGTCTAACCTAGGAGAAATCCTCAAAAGTTGAAATTCGGCCATCTTGGAAAACTCAACTTTTGAGGTGACTTGATAGTCACTTGAGAGTGGACACATGGCTAAAATTGACCTTTACCCATAGGTATAACATATGGACCTTTAAAAATACCCCTAACCTAACCTTAGGAGTTAGTTTGACCCTATAGAAACTCACCCAAAGTTTACCTACGGGTCAACTTTGAGTTGACCTTTCTAATGGCTCTCTATCCAAAACTTTCTTGGGACCATACTAGGATATTTTGAAAAATGCATTGGTTAAACAAATTCCCTCAAAAGGACATGTCACTACCAACTCACTTCACAACACGTGTCAAGTGACACCACACAAATACACAATACTTAAATACACATGACAATGTCCCTTTTTTAAATTAACAAATTTAACAAATTCAATTTAAACACACATTCAAGCATAAACATTTACAAATAAAACATATTACACACAAGGTGTTGTCTCTTCAAATAAACAACCCTTGGCTTCACAAACGCACATAGGTTTAGCTTGATTCTCCGAATAGTTTCTATGGTCACATGGATTAGTTTTCCTGCACATCTCACTTTGCACATTAGTAATCCCAAATAATCACATATAATATTAACATATGAAAAGAATACAAGTTAGACACTTTGCATAAAATTTCAATTATAACAATCAAATTACCATTTATCCAATACTATCCACATAAAATAATTTACTAAATAGCATCATCATAATCATCATGAAATTCAATCATCCATAAGGCATGCATCCATAATTTGTAACATCCTAAATAAAGTAATGTAAATAAGAGATATATGACATACACCATATCAATGTTATCCAATCACTGGATCATATATAATCTATGTCCATAATGCATCAAAGTAAAGTATCAGTAATAGGTCCAAAACGTGGAAAATAACTACAATGCTATGACGACTCGGGGTAGGGTCTCACAAGATAAAAGAAGCATTAAATGCTTGAGAAGACATGAAGGTTACCTTAGGAGGTAAGGGTTAAGGTTAGGTTAGGGTTTTCCATTGGATAAAGATTTTACGCAAAGGATAAACTCTTGTGCAAGGGTTAAAGGGATAACCAAGGTTAAAGCCATAAATGCTTGATAAGACCCTTGGGTTAGATGAGGGTTGAGTTAGAGAGAAAGTCTCTAATCATGCAAGAAGGTTGAGTTAACCATTAATGGTTATGAAGACTATGAGGGTTAACTTGTTGAAGACATAAAGCCTTTAATGGTTATTGAAGACTTTGAGGTTTTGAGAAGTGACTTCCCTTTGCTTAGGATTGTGACAATATTTAGGAGATGAATTACGCTAAATTGGAAGTGATTAGAAGAATCTAATAGGGGTTTAGGGAGGTAAGTGGGAGATGCAGAATTCTGCAAGTGGATGGAGGGGAATTTTAATTAAAATAAATTACTTTATTTCAATCAAATAGATGCAACTTGCATAAATACAAGTGGGGGATTTAAATAAATAAATTAGATTTATTAATTTGCAATGAACAATTTAATTAAATGTAAATTTAATTAAAAGGAGAGAAAGAGAAATTAATTAAATAAAGTGATTTATTTAATTAAAGGTTATGAAAGGCTTAGGTGAACTTAATTAAATAAATTAAGTAATTCATTTAATTAAATAGATAAATGTGAAGAAATTAATTAAATAAAATTTAATTAAATAGGGGAATGAGGTTAAAAATAAATATGAAATATTCATTTAGGAAAGTGGTCAGATTTATACGTTTATATTTTGCCCCTCTTTGAAGTGGCGTGTGTGCACATGTTGATTCAAAGAAAATTTGTCGGATATGTTGTCACAATTTGATTGATGTGATGTCATGTGTCGAGATCTTGATATGATGCCCCATATTTGATGAACGATATTGATGATGCCCCCTCGGGAGATGAATCAAGGATTTTGAAAAATTTGTTGATTTGATGTGTTTTTGAATTAATTGCATTTTGAATATTTTGACTGTGTTAAATGTAGTTTAATTGATTCATCTCCCAAAAATGATGTTGATAAGATTAAAAGTGAGAAAAATGAGGAAAATACATGCCCCACTTACTGACTTTGTTGATTTTTACCCTATAAAAAGATAAAAAGTGATTTTATTCTTATCATTTGCACATTTGTCTCCTTGTGATTGTGACACTTTAGCTCTAACATAAATGTTAGTTCCATATGCTTTAGACTGATTTGAATGCATTCGTTGATACTGGAGGCCTGCCATGTATGGCCCACCTATAAGTGATCTAAAACTTTCCATGTTTTTAATTGATTTTGCCTGTTTTGATCATGTTTTGCATTTTTTAATTGAAAATTTGTCGTTTTAGTGCATAGACATTTTTGCATAGCGCATACGATAGGAAAGATAGTGTGTAGGGTTAACCCAGTTAGGTTAGCATTTAAGTTACATTTTGCAGCGCATCGACAGGTTAGGGTAGCGCATTGAGTGCTTTAGCGCATAGGGTAGAGAAGTTAGCGCACGAGGTAGATAGATTAGTGTTGTTGGCATTATGTGAACCAGTATGAGGACATGATGATATTGTATGTTGTCATTGATGTCAATATGCTGAAGAAGAGAGAACCGATATATGTGAAAACCGGTATAACATTGTGAACCGGTATATGTGCCAAAGTGAAGCGGTATGTTTGTTCAAGGTGAACCAACATGTTGCTATGGGAACTGGTACATGGAAGCTTTGTATGACTACTGGTTGGTAGTCTCAACTTCAGGGTTTCCGGTTGAAGTGCTTCAAGCCTATGTGACTCAACCGGTAACTTTGTGTGATGAGTTAGCATTGTAATGAAGAATAGATCATGTTTCCATGACAACCTTGTGAGAGTGAAAGATCTTGCATGAAGGAGATTGTTCCTATCTACCTCGAAAATGTGCGAAGTCTGTAAACGGTGAAAACGCGTGATGGGTTATCAGCCGCCATGAAAGTGGTGAAAAATGAATGATGAAGAAAGTCTTGAGATTGGTTCAAGGCTGTTGCATTTAATGCAATGTTCTCAATGGTTAGGATTGAACCGTTTGAATTTCTTAACCTAACAGGTTTAGGGTTTAGGGTTTATGCTACCGACCTATCTGTTTCCTATAAGGTCGATGTTGTGTTTCTTTCAGAAGTTGTTGGCAAAAGTTATATGTGTGTATCCAAGTGAAGAGATATGTAATTCTTGCCAGACCAAAGGAGAGAAGTGATACCTGCAGAGTGTAAGTGCAGAAGGTGAAGAGGAGCTAAAGTGGATCTGCATTGGCATTGAGTGTTGTTACCAGATCTTTGTAATACATGTTGATCTCTAACCACTTCAACAGTTGGGAAATCCCTTAACAAGGTAGCTTTAACTAGCTTACTATAAATCCTTTAATAGGGTGAATCAAAACCATTGAGTTCTTGAAATCCTCTAACAAGGTAACCTTTAACAGGGTTTAACCCTTAACCGGGTATTCTAGCCATCCCTTAACCGGGTGATCCCTAACAAGATCGGTTCCTAATAGAACCTATTGTATCAGTTTTTAACCAGACAAGGCTCCTAATAGAGCGAACTTCTAAAGAGTTCAAAAATAGCTTGTGGGTATTCATCCCCATAGTGGTTTTTCCCAGTTGGGTTTCCACGTGAAAAATCTATGTGTCATGTGTGGTGTTATTCATGTGATGGTTTAAATGATGTGTGTCTGAAGGTAAATCATGTTGATCTAGCTGTTTATATATTTATGATGATAGATTAACTATTCATACACTAGGGTGAAATGGAAATGAAGTATTAGATTGTATGAAAAGATAAGTGTCAACCAGTTTAAGCTTGTTTTAGTTATTCTGGGTTTTGCTAGTTGTACTCTGTTTAAGACTAGTATTACTGTTTGTCTACCAAAGCGTAGTGTCTGCTGACAAACTGGTTTAGGAATGTGTTTTTGTCTGTACTGATTCACCCCCCCTCTCACTATCGGTTTGGTACTATCTGTTCATCATTGAGTTATCAATTGGTATTAGAGCATCCTCCAGGTCCTCTGTGTTATAAGCTTAACCGCTTGAGGAAAAGATCCCAGTATAATGATGAAGAGGGAAGGTCCAAAGTTCAATAGAGATAATTTCAATATATGGAAACCCAGAATGGAGATATACTTTAGAAGCATGTGCGCTCAACACTGGAGCTATGTTGATAATGCTTATGTTGCCCCTACCGGTACTCTCACCGATGACCAAAAGAGAGAGATGCAGGAGAATGGGAAAGTCATGGAATCCCTAATTAGTAGTTTGTCTGACATTGAGTTTATTGATGTCCAAGATAAAGTTAATCCCAAAGAAGTATGGGATACTCTTGAAAATATCTATGGCGGTGATGAGCGTGTAAAACAATCTAAGGAAGAAATCCTTAGAGGGAAGTTTGAAGACATGCGGATGGTTGAAGGCGAGACCATTCAACAGTATGGAATAAGAATCAAAACTGTTGTCGGAGATATCAAGAGTGCGGGTGGTAAAATGGAAGATTCCACTGTGGTAAGCAAAGTTCTGAGATCCTTATTACCGGTCTATGCAATAAGGGTTGCTGCTATTCAGGAGTTGAGATCAATAGACAAGACTAAGGTATCCCTAGACTCCATCATTGCAAAGTTGACAACCTATGAGCTAAATAGTTTTGATGGCAGTGTTCAAAAGACTGAATCAACTTTTAAAGCTTCCGCTATACCATCCAGAAAAGGAAAAGAAGAAAGCACCAGTGGTGAATCAAGACAGAGCAGAGAAATGGATGATGAGGATATTTTGATGAAATTTGAAGCTCTTCTTGCTAGGAAAATTCCTAAAGGAACCAGTAAATATAGAGATAAGCTCCCTTTGAAATGATTTTCTTGTAACCGGATAGGACATATTGTTGTAAACTATCCTAATGGTGACAACAAGGAAAAATCAGAAAGGTTCAAGAAATTCAAAGGAGGAAACTGGAGAAACTATTTTGTGGCAGTTGATGAAGGAGTCAGAGATGAGGAATCAAAAGATGAAGAAAATGAAGATATTGTGTTTGTTGCTATCAAGGTAGATGTGTCAGACAAGAAGGCTCTTGTCTTCCACTTTGATAATTCCAATGAGTGGATTATTGACAAGGGCTGTTCTCACCATATAAATGGTGACCGGAGCAAGTTTCTATCCTTGGAAGAGTATGATGGTGGTGTGGTTCACTTTGGTAATGATGCACCATGTATAGTCAAAGGCAGAGGGTCCATTTCTCTGAATGGAAAGAGTAGTGCTGACAATGTGTATTGGGTTGATGGTCTATGACACAATCTTCTAAGTGTTACCCAGCTGAATGATAGTGGTCTCACTCTAGAATTCAAGAATGGAGTGTATAGAATCAAAGGAAAGAATGGTGAACTGATGGCCATTGGAATGCAGACCAAAGGTAACCTATTTTAGCTGAATGCAAATATCAGTACATGTCTTATGGCCAAGTTTGATGACAGTTGGATATGGCATAGGAGACTCTGCCATGTAAACTTTGATAACATTGTGAACGCCAGTAAGATCAATGTAGTTAGAGGGTTGTCAGTGTTGAGAAAACCAGAAAATACCTTGTGCAGAGACTGTCAACTGGGGAAAATGTCTTCCTCAACCTTTAAAGGTAAACCTTTCACTACTGACAATTTACTTGATCTTGTGCATACTGATTTGTGTGGTCCTATGAAAACTAGGAGTGTGTAGGGTGATAGGTACTTCATGATTCTCACTGATGACTGCTCAAGAATGATGTGGGTCACATTCTTGAAAGATAAGTTTGAAGCTTTTGGAAAGTTCAAATCTTTCAGAGCATTAGTGGAGAAGGAAAGCGGTAAAAGGATCAAGTGCCTTAGAACTGATCAAGGAGGGGAATTCACTTCTGGGGAATTCAACAAGTACTGTGAAGAACATGGTATCAAGAGGCAACTGTCTGCCCCCTGGAATCCACAACATAATGGCCTAGTAGAGAGAAATAACCAGACTGTGGTTGAAGTAACAAGAATAATGCCGATCCAAAGAAAGGTTGCTCACACTTTTTGGAGAGAAGCGGTGAGAACTACAGTCTACACAATGAACCGAGTACTCATCAAGAAAGGTAAGGATAAAACTCCTTGAGTATTGGACCGATAAGACACCTATGGTTAACTACTTTAGAATGTTTGGTAGCAAATGTTACATCAAGAGGAGCAAACACCAGAGCAAATTTGATGCAAAATGTGATGAGGGAATATTCCTAGGGTATTCCTCCAAGAGAAAAGCTCTCAAGTGTTTCAATAATAGGACTTATAGAATTATTGAAAGCATCAATGTGAGAGTTGATGAAACCTTTGAGAAAACTGAGGAAATTGGCAGTGAGCAAGTGGTAAATGAACCGGTTGTAAACTTCTGGGAACTGGCTACCAGTCAACCAAGTACCAGTAATAGTGTTCCTACACCAGTAGATGTAGATGCTGATACTGATGGAGATGAGGATGAAGAAGAAAAGCAAGAGGAATTTGTTAAGACCATTCCTCGGTATGTCAAGTTGAATCATGATCCTAAGCAGATCATAGGAGATAAGGATGCAAGAATCTTTACAATAAGAAAGGTCAGAGAAAAATCATGTATGATCTCTGAATTTGAGCCTAAATCATTCAAAGAGGCACATAAAGATGAAGACTAGATCAAGGCAATAGAAGAGGAACTTTACCAAATAGAGAAAAATGGTACATGGTCTTTGGTACCCAGACTGGAGCATAAAAATGTCATCGGTACCAAATGGGTTTTCAGAAATAAGCTGAATGAGGATGGCATAGTGATTAGAAACAAATCCAGATTGGTGTATAAAGGATATGCCCAAGAAGAAGGAGAAGACTATGGAGAAACCTTTTCTCCTGTAGCCAGATTGGAAGGAGTTCGTATGCTTCTTGCATATGCAGCTTTTAAAGGATTCAAAGTATATCAAATGGATGTAAAATATACATTCCTAAATGGTGTACTTGAAGAGGAGGTGTATATAGAGCAACCAGATGGGTTTGCCCTATCTAAAGACAATGACATGGTCTGTAGGCTACATAAAGCCTTGTATGGTCTAAAGCAGGCACCGAGAGCATGGTATGAATGCCTATACTCCCATCTTGTGAAGATTGCATTTGAGAGAACAAACGAAGATAGAAATATCTACTTGAAATCTGAAGGAGATCAGATCCTGATCTATGAGGTATTTGTTGATGACATTATCTTTGGTGGAGATGACAAGATGAGTCATGAGTTTGCAGATGAGATGAAGAAAGAGTTTGAGATGTCACTCATAGGGGAGATTAAGTTCTTCATTGGACTGCAAATTCAACAGATGAAAGATGGAATCTTTATCACTCAGTCCAGGTATGTCAAAGAGGTGTTGAAGACCTTTGGCATGGAAGGTAGCAAGCTAGTTGGTACACTGATGGTGATTAGTTGTGAACTATCCAAAGAGGATGACTTAGCATTGATGAATGAGAAGGAATATCAATCAATGATTGGTAAGTTGCATTATGTAGTGCATAGCAGAGCGAATATTGCACATGCAGTTGGCATTACTGCAAGGTTCCAGAAAAGTCCAAGAGAATCCCACTTGGTTGCAATCAAGTGGATTATTAGGTATCTGAAGGGAACTATTGAGTATGGTTTGTGGTATCCATATAGAAAGGATTTCAACTTGAAATTATTCACAGATGCTGATTGGGCAGGTAATGTGGACGACCGAAAGAGCACAACTGGTGGTGCATTATTTCTCGATGGTAGACTTGTCTCATGGATGAGTAAGAAGAAGAGTTGTATCTCTCAGTCTATAGTGGAAGAAGAGTATGTTGCAGCTTTCATGAATTGCACTCAGACAATTTGGATGAAGCATGTATTAAATGGCTTCAAAGTTCATGTATCTAAACCGGTAAGTATATTTTGTGACAATACTAGTGCAATTAACATCTCCAAGAATCTGGTTTTACATTCTAGAACCAAGCACTTTGAGCTTAAGTATCATTTCTTGAGGGAAAAGGTTCAGAACAAAGAGATTTCACTGGAACATGTTTCCAATAAGGAGCAGTTAGCAAACATATTCACCAAGCCTCTCCCAAAGGCTACATTTATGTACTTAAGAGGTGAATTAGGGGTGCTACCCCTTCAGGAGGTGAACTAAAGGTATATTCTCCACATCAGTCAGGTATTGCATAGTCAATTTTTTTTTGGGATTGATGTGTTGAAGGATGCTACTCCTCAGGGGGAGTAGCATAATGGAACAGGGAAGCTTGTGCCTCCACTTTGACATTGTTGTCAAAGGGGGAGAAGAAGTGAAGCAGAGAAGATATCTGCAAAAATTGGGGGAGAAGATGTGAAGCAGAGAGATATCTTTGTATATTGTGATCAATGCCAAAGGGAGAGATTGTTGGCATTATGTGAACCGATATGAGGACATGATGACATTGTATGTTGTCATTGATGTCAATATGCTAAAGAAGAGAGAACCGATATAACATTGTGAACTAATATATGTGCCAAAGTGAAGTGGTATGTTTGTTCAAGGTGAACCAACATGTTGCTATGGGAATCGGTACATGGAAGCTTTGTATGACTACCGGTTGGTAGTCTCAACTTCAGGGTTTTTGGTTGAAGTGCTTCAAGCCCGTGTGACTCAACCAGTGACTTTGTGTGATGAGTTAGCATTGTAATGAAGAACAGATCATGTTGCCATAACAACCTTGAGTGCATGAAGCATCTTGCATGAAGGAGATTGTTCCTATCTACCTCGAGAATGTGCGAAGTATGTAAATGATGAAAACGCATGATGGGTTATCAGTCACCATGAAAGCGGTGGAAAATGAACAATGGAGAACATCTTGAGATCGGTTCAAGACTGTTGCATTTAATGCAATGTGCTCAATGGTCAGGATTGCATCGTTTGAATTTCTTAACCTAAGAGGTTTAGGGTTTAGGGTTTATGCTACCGACCTATCTGTTTCCTATAAGGTCGATGTTGTGTTTCTTTCAGAAGTTGTTGGAAAAAGTTGTGTGTGTGTATCCAAGTGAAGAGATACGTGATTCTTGCCAGACTAGAGGAGAGAAGTGATACCTGCAGGGTGTAAGTGCAAAAGGTGAAGAGGAGCTAAAGCGGATCTGCATTGGCATTAAGTGCTGTTACCAGATCTTTGTAATACTTGTTGATCTCTAACCACTTCAATAGTTGGGAAATCCCTTAACAGGGTAGCTTTAACCGGCTTACTATAAATCCTTTAACAGGGTGACTCAAAACCATTAAGTTCTTGAAATCCTCTAACAAGGTAACCTTTAATAGGGTTTAACCCTTAACTGGGTATTCTAGCCATCCCTTAACTGGGTGATCCCTAATAGGATTGGTTCCTAATAGAATGTATTGTATCAGTCTTTAACCGGACAAGGCTCCTAACAAAAAAGACTTCTAAAGAGTTCAAAAACAACTTGTGGGTATTCATCCCCACTGTGGTTTTTCACAGTTGGGTTTCCACGTGAAAAATCTGTGTGTCATGTGTGGTGTTATTCATGTGATGGTTTAAGTGATGTGTGTTTGAAGGTAAATCATGTTGATCTAGTTGTTTATATATTTATGATGATATATTACCTATTTGTGCACTAGGGTGAAATGGAAATGAAGTATTAGATTGTATGAAAAGATAAGTGTCAATTGGTTTATGCTTGTTTCAGTTATTCTGGTTTTTGCTGGTTGTACTTTGTTTAAGACCGATGTTATTGTTTGTCTACCAAAGCATAGTGTCTGCTGACAAATCGGTTTTAAGAATGTGTTTTTGTCTGTACTGATTCACCCCCCCCTCTCAGTACTAGTTTGGTACTATCTGTTCATCATTAAGTTATCAAGTGCATCTAGTGGAGTAGCATTTTGGCTTAGTAGGGTAGCGCAGTGGCAAAACCAGTTAGCACATAGAGGGATTTAGTGCGTAGAGTAAAGTGTCTAGAGTATTGGTGAAGAAAGATAGCACATAAGTAGCAACTTAGTGCATTGGAGGTTTGTTTTGGCGCGAAGGGTCCAAAAATAGGTGAAGAAGGTTTAAAAGAATGCATCGAGGGTCGAATAGATTAGGTAGATGGCATAGGGGTTGGTAGGTGTCTACTGAGTGTTTCAAGATGGGTCATGAGCCAATGTTTTTCCTATTGTGATGATGTCTGATTTTTGGAGTCTTTTGAAATTTATTGTTGAGATGGAGTGCCAAACTGATTGATTGTTTAAATGAGGATTTTGATTTTCTTTTGATGTGGATCTATGATTTTTGCCTTGCTATATGAATTTGATGTCCGATATGAGTTTCGATTCTTGATGTTCGATATGATTCCCGAGTTGATGCTTGCATTATGGATCTTTGATTGTTAATATGGATCTTTGATATTTCTTTCGATATGATGCTTGTGTTTGATAACTCAATGATGAATGGATAGTACCAAACCGGTACTGAGAGGGGGGGTGAATCAGTATAGACAAAAACATAATCTTAAACCGGTTTGTCAGCAGACACTGTGCTTTGACAGACAAACAACAACACTGGTCTTAAACAAAGTGCAACCGGTAAAACCCAGAATAACTGAGACAAGCATAAACCGGTTGACACTTATCTTTTCAAACAATCTAATACTTCATTTCCATTTCACCCTAGTTCATGAATAGGTAATCTATCACCAAAAGATATATAAACAACTAGATCAACATGATTTGCCTTCAAACACAAATCACTCAAATCATCACAAGAATATCACCACATGACATAGATTTTTCACATGGAAACCCAATTGGGAAAAACCACGGTGGGGATGAATACCCACAAGCTATTTTGAACTCTTTAGAAGTTCGCTCTATTAGGAGCCTTGTCCGGTTAAAGACTGATACAATAGGTTCTGTTAGGAACCGATCCTGTTAGGGATCACTTGGTTAAGGGATGGCTAGAATACCTGGTTAAGGGTTGAACCTTGTTAGAGGATTTCAAGAACTCAATGGTTTTGAGTCACCCTGTCAAAGGATTGTTGAAATGTGGTGACTGATTAGCAAAGTATTGTACACTCAGCACGTATCCTCGCCGGGGTTCGGGGGCGGCAGCCCCCGAGAAAGCGGGGGTTCGAGGGCGGCAGCCCCTGAGAAATTTTTTTTTGCCATTTTTTGTTGATGAAAACCGACATTGTAATAAAACCCTAAAAAAGGCCGACTTTGTTTGTTGCCCTAAAAACGCATGTTATAAGCGGCTGGGATGCTTAAGGCATTAAAAGGTTGATGTACTATTTTTGCTGGACAATAAGAAAGATTGGACGAATGTGTATGGTGGACGTAACCCATTCTGGGTGAACCACGTTAAATATCTGTGTTATCTGTGTCCTGTTTTTATTTCTTTATCTTTTGTATTTAAATCTGCATATAATTGTTAGTTCATATTTGTTTCGAATCTACTTGAAACCCTAACAATTG
Organism: Cryptomeria japonica; assembly: GCF_030272615.1. Taxonomy (NCBI): domain Eukaryota; kingdom Viridiplantae; phylum Streptophyta; class Pinopsida; order Cupressales; family Cupressaceae; genus Cryptomeria; species Cryptomeria japonica. The sequence continues at coordinate 546,739,449 of NC_081405.1, forward strand.
GTATCAGAGCGAGGTTTTTTGTAAATTGGCAGGACTTTCAGATTTGAGTGGGAGCAATGGAGGATTCCAAATTCAAGGTCAAAAAGTTTAACGATCAGAATTATCAGTTATGGAAAATGCAGATGTAGGATTACCTGTATCAAAAGGATTTATGGTGGCCATTGGAAGGAAAGGCAAAGAAACCGACCACAATATCAGATGAAGAGTGGGACATTTTAGATAGAAAGGCACTAGGATCCATTCGATTGTGCCTTGCGTCATCTGTAGCATTCAATATAACATAAGAAAAAACGACTGTAGATTTGATGGCAACATTGGCTAAGCTGTATGAGAAACCCTCGGCTTTGAATAAGGTATTTCTTATGAAGCGTTTGTTTAATTTGAAAATGAGTGAGGGAGGATCTGTAGCAGAGCATTTAAATGAATTTAATACAATTACCAGTCAATTGTCTTCGGTAAAAATTACCTTTGCAGAAGAGGTTAGGGCTCTCTTGATTTTATGTTCTTTGCCAGAAAGCTGGAATAGCTTGGTTATGGCTGTAAGTAACTTTGTCTCTGGTAAAAATACTTTGGTATTTGATGATATTGTTGGTGTTATCCTAAGCGAGGAAATGTGATGGAAAAGCACAGGTGAGACTCCAACATCATCAGGTAGTGTTTTGAATGTGGAGAATAGAGGAAGATCAAAGGAAAGAGGAAAAGGCCCTGGGAATGAGAAGTCACGAGGGAAGTCAAAGAAAGGATGCTCTCAATCTAGAGGAAAGAAAGATTGCTGGTACTGCAAAAAGCCTGGTCATCTAAAGAAAGACTGTTGGTCTCGAAAAAACAAAGAAGGAGACAAAAATGAAAATGACAGTAAGGAAGCTAATATTGCAAGTAATACTTTACAAGATGCTTTAATCTTATGTTTGGATAATGTTAATGATTCCTGGGTAATAGATTATGGGGCTTCATTTCATGCTACACCCCATAGAAAATATTTTCTAGATTATGTTCAAGGTGATTTTGGACAGGTATATTTGGGTGATGATGAGCCCTGTCAAATTGTTGGAAAAGGAAAGATAAAGATCAAATTGCAGAATGGTAATGATTGGTTTCTGCAGGAGGTAAGACATGTTCCTAATTTAAGAAGAAATTTAATTTCTGTAGGGCAACTAGGTAGTGAAGGTTGCATAGTTACCTTCTCAGATAGTATGTGGAAGGTCACTAAAGGATCATTAGTAGTAGCTAAAGGTGCAAAGGTAGGCACATTATATCTGTGTACTGGTAACACTTACTCTACCTTAGCTGCTACAGATAAAGTTACTGCAGGGACAACAACAATAAATGTTGCAAGAACAGATTCGATAATGTGGCACCATAGGCTTGGGCACATGAGTGAGAAAGGGATGAAAATCCTTCACTCCAAAAATCTATTGCCAGGACTAAAGAAGATTGATTTAGAGTTCTATGAAAACTATGTTTATGGTAAACAGAAAAGAGTCAGATTTCTCAAGGTTGGGAAAGAGAAGAAGAGTGAGAAGTTAGAGCTTGTACATTCAGATGTATGGGGACCGACTCAGGTATCATCTCTTGGTGGCTCTTGTTATTATGTTATTTTTATTGATGACTCAACCAGAAAAACATGGGTATATTTCCTAAAACAAAAATCAGATGTTTTTGAAACTTTTAAGAAATGGAAAGCTTTGGTTGAGAATGAGACAGGAAAAAAGTTGAAGTGTCTCAGATCGGATAATGGAGGTGAGTATTGCAGCAAAGCATTTGAAGATTACTGTTCCTTAAATGGGATTCGAAAGCAGAAGACAGTTCCAGGAACTCCACAGGAAAATGGTGTGTCAGAGAGAATGAATAGGACCATCATGGAACGTGCGAGGAACATGAGATTGCATGCTGGATTGCCCTTACATTTTTGGGCAGATGCTGTACATACTATTGTCTATTTGATAAATAGAGGACCTTCAACCCCTTTGGATGGTGGTATTCCAGAGGAGGCATGGACTGGTAAAAAGGTAAATTATTCTTTTCTAAAAACTTTTGGTTGCGAAGCTTTTGTCCATGTTGATAAAGAAAACAGAACCAAGCTTGATGCTAAATCGTAGAAATGTACCTTCATTGGATATGGGATAGATGAACATGGCTATCGGTTATGGGATTTTGAAAATAAGAAAATAATTAGAAGTAGAGATGTTATATTCAATGAGAAGGTTATGTATAAAGAACAGATGCAGGAAAAGAAGCATGAACAGGACAAACAAGAATATGTGGTGTTGGATGAGATTCCTGAAAATGAAATGCCACAGGTACCTGATGCTCAGGAACAACAGATTGTCCCACAAACTCCTGCAAGTGTTAGACATTCTACGAGGACAAGTAGACCCCCTGAAAGATTTTCTCTTTCTTTGTATTCTATTTTATTAACAGATTCTGGTGAACCAGAAGAATATGAAGAAGCAATGCAAGTGGATGCCAAACAACAGTGGCAGTTAGGCATGAAAAAGGAGATGGACTCCCTGATGAAAAATAAGACTTGGGACTTAGTTCCTTTACCTGCAGAAAAAAGAGCCTTGTCTAACAAATGGGTTTATCAACTGAAGGAGGAGGAAGGAGGTCAGAAAAGATATAAGGCCAGACTTGTGGTAAAAGGTTTTGCACAGAAAAAGGGTATAGATTATGATGAAATATTTTCTCCAGTTGTAAAAATGACTTCAATTAGAACTGTACTTAGTCTTGTGGCTGCAGATGATTTACATCTTGAACAATTAGATGTCAAAACAGCTTTTCTCCATGGAGATTTGGAGGAGGAAATTTACATGTTGCAACCACAGGGATATGAGGTCAAAGGTAAGGAGAACTTGGTGTGCAGGTTGAAGAAAAGTCTGTATGGCCTAAAGCAAGCACCCAGACAATGGTATTTAAAATTTGATAGTTTCATGGTTGAACACGGTTATCATAGATGTCATTCTGATCATTGTGTATACTTTAAGAGATTTGATAATGGCAGTTATATTATCCTGTTGCTTTATGTTGATGACATGCTTGTTGCTGGGTCTAACATGCAACATATAAATGATCTTAAACAGAAATTAGCCAGGTCATTTGCTATGAAGGATTTGGGTGCAGCTAAGCAAATTCTCAGTATGAGGATTACACAGGATAGGAAAAATAGAACCTTAAATTTGTCCCAAAGTGAGTATATAAAGAAGGTGTTGAAAAGATTTAACATGCAGGATGCAAAAGCAGTTAGTACACCTTTGGCTAGTCATTTCAAATTGACTAAGGAGATGTGTCCAAAGGCATAGGAAGAGGTTAATAAAATGTCTAACATCCCGTATTCATCAGCTGTTGGCAGTCTGATGTATGCAATGGTATGCACAAGGCCAGATATTGCACATGCAGTGGGAGTTGTGAGCAGGTTTATGAGTAATCTGGGTATGGAACATTGGAATGCTGTGAAATGGATTCTTCGGTATTTGAAAGGAACTACTACGAAGGCATTATGTTTCAAAGGATCTAATGCTGCTCTAAGTGGATTTGTTGACTCTGATCTGGCGGGTGATATTGATTCACGGAGGAGTACTATAGGGTATGTTTTTACTATAGGGGGAACTGCAGTCAGTTGGATTTCTAGGTTGCAAAAAGTTGTTGCACTTTCAACCACTGAAGCTGAGTATGTTGCTGCTACAGAAGCCAGCAAAGAGATGATTTGGTTGCAATGTTTTCTGAAGGAATTGGGTCAGACACAAGAGGATAGCCCATTGTATACTGATAGCCAGAGTGCCATTCATCTTGTGAAGAACTTTGCTTTTCATTCAAGGACAAAGCACATTCAGCTCAGGTACCACTTCATCCGGACTATTTTGGAGGAGGGTCAGTTATGGCTTGAGAAGATTCACACAAGTGAGAATCCTGCCGATATGTTCACAAAGGCAGTTCCACAAGAGAAGCTGATTTCTTCATCAGTTTCTGTTGGTCTTCTTGATTGATAATTGTGGAATTTATACCAGTCAAGTCCTAGTGTTTTATCCAGCGGATGTTGCATGTACAGTGGTGTCGTGTAGTATCAGTCTCCAAGTGGGAGATTGTTCGGTGTGGAGCCTGATCAGTCTCCAAGTGGGAGATTGTTGAAATGTGGTGACTGATCAGCAAAGTACTATACACTCAGCCATTTTTTGTTGATGAAAACCGACATTGTAATAAAAACCTAAAAAAGGCCGACTTTGTTTGTTGCCCTAAAAACGCATGTTAGAAGCGGCTGGGATGCTTAAGGCATTAAAAGGTTGATGTACTATTTTTGCTGGATAATAAGAAAGATTGGATGACTGTGTATGGTGGACGTAACCCATTCTGGGTGAACCACGTTAAATATCTGTGTTATCTGTGTCCTGTTTTTATTTCTTTATCTTTTGTATTTAAATCTGCATATAATTGTTAGTTCATATTTGCTTCGAATCTGCTTGAAACCCTAACAAGGATTTATAGTAAGCCGGTTAAAGCTACCTTGTTAAGGGATTTCCCAACTGTTGAAGTGGTTAGAGATCAGCAGGTATACAATGATCTAGAAATAGTACTTAGTGCCAATGCAGATCCACTTTAGCTCCTCTTCACCTTCTGCACTTACACTCTGTAGGTATCACTTCTTTCCTATTGGTCTGGCAAGAATCATGTATCTCTTCACTTGGATACACACACACAACTTTTTCCAACAACTTCAGAAAGAAACACAACATTGACCTTATAGGAAACAGACAAGTCAGTAGCATAAACCCTAAACCCTAAACTTGTTAGGTTAAGGAATTCAAATGGTTCAATCCTGACCATTGAGCATATTGCATTAAATGCAATAGTCTTGAACCAATCTCAAGACATTCTCCATCATTCATTTTCAACTGCTTTCATGGCAGCTAATAACCCATCACGCGTTTTCACCGTTTATAGACTTCACACATTCCCAAGGTAGATAGGAACAATCTCCTTCATGTAAGATCCTTCACGCGCACAAGGCTGACACGAAAACGCAGTCTGTTCTTCATTGCAATGCTAACTCATCACACAAAGTCACCAGTTGAGTCACACAAGCTTGAGACTCATCAACCGGAAACCCTAAGATTACCAACCGGTAGTCATACAAAGCTTCCATGTGCAGGTTCTCATATCAACATGTTGGTTCACCTTGAATAGACAGACCACTTTACTTTGGCACACATACTGGTTCACAGAGTTATACCAGTTCTCATATCAACATGCCAGTTCACCTTGAATAGACGCACCGCTTTACTTTGGCACACATACTGGTTCTTGGTAACATACCAGTTATCACATATACTAGTTCTCTCCTCTTCAACATATTGACATCAATGACAACATACAATGTCATCATGTCCTCATACCAGTTCATATAATGCCAACAATCTCCCCCTTTGGCATTGATGGAAATATACAAAGATATCTCACTGCTTCACATCTTCTCTCCCAAATTCTGTAGATATCTTCTCCGCTTCATTTCTTCTCCCCCTTTGAGAACAATGTCAAAGTGGAGGCACAAGCTTCCTTGTTCCATTATGCTACTCCCCCTGAGGAGTAGCATCCTTCAATACATCAATCCTGAAGAAAAAAAATTGACTATGCAATACTTGGCTGATGTGGAGCATATACTTTTAGTTTACCTCCTGAAGGAGCAGCACCCCTAACTCACCCCTTAAGTACATAAATGTAGCCTTTGGGAGAGGCTTGGTGAATATAACTGCTAACTGCTCCTTACTAGAAACATGTTCCAATGCAATCTCTTTGTTCTGAACCTTTTCCCTCAAGAAGTGATACTTAAGCTCAAAGTGCTTAGTTCTAGAATGTAAAACCGAATTCTTGGAGATGTTAATTGCACTAGTATTGTCACAAAATATACTTACTGGTTCAGATACATGAACTTTAAAGCCATTTAATACATGCTTCATCCAAATTGTCTGAGTGCAGTTCATGAAAGTTGCAACATACTCTGCTTCTTGCTCATCCATGAGACCAGTCTACTACCAAGAAAGAATGCACCACCGGTTGTGCTCTTCTGGTCATCCACATTACCTACCCAATCAGCATCTATGAATACTTTCAAGTTGAAGTCCTTTCCATATGGATACCACAATCCATAATCAATAGTTCCCTTAAGATACCTAAGAATCTGCTTGACTGCAACTAAGTGGGATTCTCTTGGACCTTTCTGGAACCTTGCAGTAATGCCAACTACATGTGCAATATCCGGCTACTATGCACTACATAATGCAACTTACCAATCATTGATCGGTATTCCTTCTCATTAACCAATGCTGAGTCATCCCCTTTGGATAGTTTACAACTGGTCACCATCGATGTACCAACCGGTTTCCTATCTTCCATGCCAAAGGTCTTCAACACCTCTTTGACAGACTTGGACTGAGTGATAAAGATTCCATCCTCCATCTGCTGAATTTGCAGTCCAATGAAGAAATTAATCTCCCCTATGAGTGACATCTCAAACTCTTTCTTCATCTCATCTATGAACTCATGACTCATCTTGTCATCTCCACCAAAGATAATGTCATCAACAAATACCTCACAGATCAGGATATGATCTCCTTCAGATTTCAAGTAGATATTGCTATCTTCACTTGTTCTCTCAAATCCAATTTTCACAAGATGGGAGTGCAGACGTTCATACCATGCTCTAGGTGCCTTCTTTAGACCATATAAGGCTTTATGTAGCCTACACACAATGTCACTATCTTCAGATAGGGCAAACCCATCTGGTTACTCTATATACACCTGCTCTTCAAGTACTCCATTCAGAAATACAGATTTTACATCCATTTGATATAATTTGAATCCTTTAAAAGCTGCATATGCAAGAAGCATACGAACACCTTCCAATCTAGCTACTGGAGAAAAGGTTTCTCCATAGTCTCCTCCTTCTTCTTGAGCATATCCTTTACATACTAGTCTAGCTTTGTTCCTTATCACTGTGCCATCCTCATTCAGCTTATTTCTGAAAACCCATTTGGTACCGATGACATTTTTATGCTCCGGTCTGGGTACCAAAGACCATGTACCATTCTTCTCTATCTGGTCAAGTTCTTCCTCCATTGCTTTGATCTAGTCTTCATCTTTATGTGCCTCTTTGAATGATTTAGGCTCAAATTCAGAAATCATACATGAGTTTTCTCTGACCTTTTTTCTTGTAAGGATTCCTACATCCTTATCTCCTATGATCTGCTTAGGATCATGATTCAATTTGACATACCGAGGAATGCTCTTGGTTGATTCCTCCTACTTTTCTTCTTCATCCTCATCTTCATCAGCATCAACATTTACCAGTGGAGGAATATTGTTACTGGTACTTGACAGATTAGCAACCGGTTCCCAAAAGGTTACTATATATTCATCTCTTACTTGCTTACTGTTGGTTTCCTCAGGTTTTTCAGAGTTTTCATCAGCTTTCACATTGATGCTTTCCATAATTCTCCGAGTCCTATTATTGAAACACTTGAGAGATTTTCTTTTGGTGGAATACCTAAGGAATATTCCCTCATCACATTTTGCATCAAATTTTCTCTGGTGTTCACTCCTCTTGATGTAACATTTGCTCCCAAACACTCTAAAGTAACTAACCACAAGTGTTTTACTGGTCCAATACTCATAAGGATTTTTATCCTTACCTTTCTTGATGAGTACTCAGTTCATTGTGTAGACTGCTATGCTCACCACTTCTCTCCAAAAGGTGTGAGTGACCTTTCCTTGAATCAGCATTGTTCTTGCTGCTTCAACCACTGTCCGGTTATTCCTCTCTGCTAGGCCATTTTGCTGTGGAGTCCGGGGGGCAGATAGTTGCCTCTTGATGCCATTTTCTTCACAATACTTGTTGAATTCACCGGAAGTGAATTCCCCTCCTTGATCAGTTCTAAGGCACTTGATCCTTTTACCGCTTTCCTTTTCCACTAATACTCTAAAAGCTTTGAACTTTCCGAAAGATTTAGACTTATCTTTCAAGAATGTGACCCATATCATTCTTGTGCAGTCATCAGTGAGAATCATGAAGTACCTATCACCCTGCACACTCCTAGTTTTCATAGGACCACACAAATCAGTATGCACAAGATCAAGCAAATTGTCAGCAGTGAAAGGTTTACCTTTAAAGGTTGAGGAAGAAATTTTTCCCAATTGACACTCTCAGCACAAGGTGTTTTCCAGTTTGCTTAGCACCGACAACCCTCTAACTGCCTTAATATTACTGGCCTTCACAATGTTATCAGAGTTTACATGGCAGAGTCTCCTATGCCATATCCAACTATCCTCATATTTAGCCATAAGGCATGTACTTATATTTGCATTCAGCTGAAATAAGTTACCTTTTGTCTACATGCTGATGGCCACCACTTCACCATTCTTTCCTTTGATTTTGTACACTCCATTCTTGAACTCCAGAGTGAGACACTATCATTTAGTTGGGCAACACTCAAAAGGTTGTGTCTAAGACCATCAACCCAATATACATTGTCAGCACTAATCTTTCCATTCAGAGAGATGGACCCTCTTCCTTTAACCATACATGGTGCATCATTACCAAAACGAACCACACCACCATCATATTCTTCCAAAGATAGAAACTTGCTCTGGTCACTAGTCATATGGTGAGAACAACCACTGTCAATAATCCACTCATTGGAATTATCAAAGCGGGAGACAAGAGCCTTCTTGTCTGACACATCTTCCTTTACTGCAACAAACACAATGTCTTCATTCTCTTCATCTTCTAATTCCTCATCTATGAAACCTTCATCAACTGCAACAAAGCAGTTTCATCAGTTTCCTCCTTTGAATTTCTTGAACCTCTTTGGTTTATCCTTGTTGTCACCATTAGGATATTTTATAGCAATATGTCCTATCTGGTTACAAGAAACCCATTTCAAAGGGATCTTACCTCTATATTTACCAGTTCCTTTTGGAAGTTTCCTAGCAAGAAGAGCTTCAAATTCCATCAGGATCTCCTCATCATCCATTTCTCTACTCTGTCTCAGTTCACTACTAGTGCATGCTTCATTTCCTTTTCTTGATGATACAGTAGAAGCTTTAAAAGTTGATTCAGTCTTTTGAACACTGCAATCAAAACTATTTAGCTCATAGGCTATCAAATTTACAATGATGGAGTCAAGGGATACCTTAGTCTTGTCTATTGATCTCAACTCCTGAATAGCAGTAACCCTTATTGCATAGACTGGTAATGAGGATTTCAAAACTTTTCTTACCACAGCAGAATCTTCTATTTTGCCTCTTGCACTCTTGATGTCTCCAACAACAGTTTTGATTCTTATTCCATATTGTTGAATTGTCTCTCCTTCAACCATTCGCATGTCTTGAAACTTGCCCCTAAGGCTTTCTTCTTTAGCTTGTTTTACATGCTCATCACCACCATAGATACTCTCAAGAGTGTCCCATACTTCTTTGGGGTTGTCCTTATTCTGGACATCAATAAACTCAATGTCAGATAAGCTGCTGATTAGGGCTTCCATGACTTGCCCATTCTCCTGTATTTCTCTCTTTTGATCATCGGTGAGAGTACCGATAGGAATAACAAAGGCATTCTCAACATAGCTCCAGTTTTGAGAACCCATGTTTCTTATGTATATCTTCATTCTGTCTTTCCATATATTGAAATTCTCTCTATTGAACTTTGGACCTTCGCTCTTCATCATTACAATAGGATCTTTCCCTCAAGCAGTTAAGCTTACAACATAGTGGACCTGGAGGATGCTCTGATACCAATTGATAACTCAATGATGACCGGATAGTACCAAACTGGTACTGAGAGGGGGGGGGTGAATCAATATTGACAAAAACACAATCTTAAACCGGTTTGTCAGCAGACACTGTGCTTTGACAGATAAACAACAACACCGGTCTTAAATAGAGTGCAACCAGAAAAACCCAAAATAATTGAGACAAGCATAAATAGGTTGACACTTATCTTTTCAAACAATCTAATACTTCATTTCCATTTCACCCTAGTGCATGAATAGGTAATCTATCATCAAAAGATATATAAATAGCTAGATCAACATGATTTACCTTCAGACACAAATCACTCAAACCATCACAAGAATATCACCACACATGACACACAGATTTTTCACGTGGAAACCCAATTGGGAAAAACCACGGTGGGGATGAATACCCACAAGTTGTTTTGAACTCTTTAGAAGTTCGCTCTATTGGGAGCCTTGTCCAGTTAAAGACTGATACAATAGGTTCTGTTAGGAACTGATCCTGTTAGGGATCACCTAGTTAAGGGATGGCTATGTTGGCATTATGTGAACCGGTATGGGGACATAATGACATTGTATGTTGTCATTGATGTCAATATGTTGAAGAGGTGTGAACTGACATATGTGGTATAACACTGTGAACCGACATTTGTGCCAAAGTGAAGCGGTGTGCTTGTTCATGATGAACCGGCATATAGTTATGGGAACTAGCATATGGAAGTATTGTACGACATTTGTGCCAAAGTGAAGCGGTGTGCTTGTTCATGATGAACCGACATATAGTTATGGGAACCAGCATATCGAAGTATTGTATGACTACCAATTGGTAGTCTCAACTTTAGGGTTTTTGGTTGATGCACTTCAAGCCTATGTGGCTCAACCGGTGACATTGTGTGATGAGGTAGTATTGTAAAGAAGAACAGATCATGTTGCCATGTAAGCCTGTGTGCGTGAAAGATATTGCATGAGGGAGATTGTTCCTATCTACCTCGGGAATGTGCGAAGTCTATATAATGGTGATAACGTGTGATGGGTTATCAGCCACCATAAAATTGGTGGAAATGAACGATAAAGAATGTCTTGAGTTTGGATCAAGATATGCTGCATTTAATGCAGTGTGCTCAATGGTTAGGATTGAACCATTTTGAATTCCTTAACCTAACAGGTTTAGGGTTTAGGGTTTATGCTATCGACCTATCTATTCTCCTATAAGGTCGATGTTGTGTCTCTTTCTGAGGTTGTTGGCAAAAGTTGTGTGTGTGTATCCAAGAGAAGGGATACGTGATTCTTGCTAGACCAAAAGGAGAGAAGTGATACCTGCAAAGTGAAAGTGCAGAAGGTGAAGAGGAGCTTAAGCGGATCTGCATTGGCATTGAGTGTTGTTTCTAGATCATTTGTAATACCTATTGATCTCTAACCACCTCAACAGCTGGAAAATCCCTTAATAGGGTAGCCTTAACCGGCTTGCTGAAAATCCTTTAATAGGGTAATTCAGAGCTACTGAGTTCAGAATCCCTTCGCTATTGAGTTCTTGAAATGCTCTAACAAGGTAACCTTTAACAGGGTTTAACCCTTAACTGGGTATTGTAGCCATCCCTTAACCAGGTGATCTCTAGCAGGATTGGTTCCTAGCAGAACCTTTTGTAATGTCTCTAACCGGACAAGGCTCCTAATAGAGCGGACTTCTAAAGAGTTCAAAAATATCTTGTGGGTATTCATCCCCACTGTGGTTTTTCCCAATTGGGTTTGCACGTGAAAAATATGTGTGTCATAAGTGATACTTTTATCTTGTGATGCTTTGCTATTGTCTGTCGAGCATATGATGGTTTTGTGTTTTATGCCTGTCTATAAAAAATATTGAACTAGCTATTATTATGATCTAATGATCGATTATCTGTGTATGCATAATGGTAGTGTAGTCTCGAGTTGAGTGAAAAGCTAAGTGAGTAACCAATTAATGCCTATCTCAGACATTCTTAGCTTTACCGGTTGCTCTTTGTTTCAAACCGATGTCACTATCTGTTAGTCATTTGAAGTTTCTATTGTCAAACTGGTTTTGGACTATATTTTTGTCTGTACTGATTCACCCCCCCTTTCAGTATCGGTTTGGTACTATTCATTCATCATTAAGTTGTCAATTGGTATCAGAGCATCCTCCAGGTCCTCTATGTTATAAGCTTAACTGCTTGAGGCAAAGATCCCAGTCAAATGATGAAGAGGGAAGGTCCAAAGTTTAACAAAGAAAATTTTAGTATATGGAAAGATAGAATGAAGATATTCATTAGAAGCATGGGTGCTCAACACTAGAGCTATGTTGAGACTGTCTATGTTGCTCCTATCGGTACCCTTACCGATGACCAAAAGAGAGAGATGCAGGAGAATGGGCAAGTCATGGAAGCCCTAATCAGTAGTTTATTTGACATTGAGTTTATCGATGTTCAGGATAAGGTAAATCCCAAAGAGGTATGGGATACTCTTGAAAATATCTATGGCGGTGATGAGCATGTAAAACAGGCTAAGGAAGAAAGCCTTAGAGGGAATTTTGAAGATATGCGGATGGATGAAGGTGAGACCATTCAACAGTATGGAATAAGGATGAAAACCGTTGTTGGAGATATCAAGAGTGCAGGTGGTAAAATAGAAGATGCCACTGTGGTAAGCAAAATCCTGAGATCCCTATTGCCGGTTTATGCAATAAGGGTTGCTACTATTCAGGAGCTAAGATCAATAGACAAGACTGAGGTATCTTTAGACTCCATCATAGCAAAGTTGATAGCCTATGAGCTAAATAGTTTTGATGGCACTGTTCAAAAGACTGAATCAGCTTTTAAAGCTTCTGCTATACCATCCAGAAAAGGAAAAGAAGCTAGCACTAGTGGTGAACCAAGATAGAGCAGAGAAATGGATGATGAGGAGATTTTGATGGCATTTGAAGCTCTCCTTGCTAGGAAAATTCCTAAAGGAACTGGCAAATACAAAGGTAAGCTACCTTTGAAATGCTTTTCTTGCAACTAGATAGGACATATTGCTGTAAATTGTCCTAATGGAAACAACAAAGACAAAACAGAAAGGTTCAAGAAATTCAAAGGAGGAAACCAGAGAAATGTTTCATGGCAGTTGATGAAGGTGTCACAGATGAAGAATCAGAGGATGAAGAAAATGAAGATATTGTGTTTGTTGCTATCAAGGAAGATGTGCCAGACAAGAAGGCTCTTGTCTCTCGGTTTGATAATTCCAATGAGTGGATCATTGACAGTGGTTGTTCTCACCATATGACTGGTGACTAGAGCAAGTTTCTATCCTTGGAGGAGTATGATGGTGGTGTGGTTCACTTTGGCAATGATGCACCATGCATGGTCAAAGGCAGAGGGTCCATCTCTCTGAATGGAAGAAGTAGTGCTGACAATGTGTATGTTGGCAATATAGCAAGGATATTTGAGAAGGTTGTTGATGATTATGGACATAACTGATTAAAGATGTTTTACTGTCTTGATATTATTATTTTTTCATTGATGTCAAGAAATTGATTTTCTAATTCAGTATGATGTTGCCATATCTTAAGAAATATGATATGAAGATTATAAAGAAGTCGTAAAGACACAGGAAAGAATATGATGAATAAAGGGATAAGTTATTCAATGGGCAACTCTACCGAGTCAGACAATGATAAGATCTTGATGTTTTAGATTGTTTTAACATCATACATATGTTGTAAAATGTAAAGGTTAATACTACACTATGTTATCGGCCAAAGAACCTAGTCGGTAAACCCTAAGGTTATCGCAGTCGATTAATGAAGACAGAATGTCTATCGAGTAAAGTTTAGTATTCACCGAGTTGTAACTGAGCTATAATAGAATGCATTAAATGGTTGCATGTGATATTTAATGAAAGAAGCTGATGAGCTAGAGCGGATCAATGATTGGCAAGCCATGGAAGAAGTTTGTTAACAAATCTAAGGCAATAGAAAGTCGGCAAGAAGATCTATAGAAAAGATTGAACCGCATTACCCTAACACAAGTTCCAAGATGATTATGCAAGTTTCAAGGCAGGGTAAAATGTTTTTCAGATCGTAAGATATAATGAACCTGGACAAAATTGAAGATCTAATAACTATGATTGATCATGGAAAATGTGATCAAGGAGATTAAGCGGTTAGATGATTGTTTATAAATAGGAAACTATTGATAAACAATGAAGGTGGGAAAGTGTATGCATAGGGATGCTACATAGTGATCACCGAGCACAGAAGCTTGAAGACCTGTTGGAATAACAGAGTATTGATGCCCAATAGATAGACAAGAATAGTTCTATGTCTAGATTGTGTTGAACAAATAAGAATCTACTTTAGCATTTTAGATGTAAAGTTGTAGATAGATTGTTTTAATGTTAGCTTGTGAAAGTAACAGGAAATCTCTTAATCGAGTGGACTTAACAGTCTTATAATTAAATCCTCTAACAAGGTGACATTCTAAATGAGTGTTTGAAATCCTTTGACAAGGTCACTTCTAACAAAGTGAAGATCCTAACAGATCTGAGAGAAATCCCTTAACCGGGTCACATCTAGCAATGTGTTTTGTAATCTTTAACAGGATTGGATTTTAACCGAGCATGCTCTAGAAGAGTATATTTCTTAGTGGGTCTGAAATCCCATAGTGGTTTTTCTCTATTTGGGTTTCCACGTTAAATTTGGTGTTATGAGGTTTATATTGTTCATATGCTTTTGAGTTTGCATGTTTGACAGTTTTTATTCTATGACTGATATATGTTACCGAGGTTGAATCTGATGTTTTCATTAATGATTAAGTTTGTATGATTCACCCCCCCCTCTCATCTTGTTGGCTATCAGATCTGTACTTATATTAAGTATCAGAACTATCAATGTATTGGGTTGATGGTCTCAGACACAACCTTCTAAGTGTTGCCTAGCTGAATGACAGTGGCCTCACTCTTAAATTCAAGATTGGAATTTGCAAAATCAAAGGAAAGAATGGTGAATTGGTAGCCACCGACATGCAGACCAAAGGTAACCTATTTCATCTGAATGTAAATATAAGTACATGTCTTATGACAAAATTTGATGATAGCTGGATATGGCATAGGAGACTCTGCCATGTAAACTTTGATAACATTGTGAAAGCTAGTAAGATCAAGGCAGTTAGAGGATTGCCGGTGCTAACCAAACTGGATAATACCTTGTGTAGAGAATGTCAACTGGGGAAAATGTCTTCCTCAACCTTTAAAGGTAAATCTTTCACTTCTAACAACTTGCTTGATCTTGTGCATACTGATTTGTGTGGTCCCATGAAAACTAGAAGTGTGCAGGGTGATAGGTACTTCATGATTCTCATTGATGATTGCTCAAGAATGATGTGGGTCACATTCTTAAAAGACAAGTCTGAAGCCTTTGCAAAGTTCAAATCTTTCAGAGCTTTAGTGGAGAAGGAAAGCGGTAAAAGGATCAAGTGCCTGAGAACTGATCAAGGATGGGAATTCACTTCTAGTGAATTCAACAAGTACTGTGAAGAACACGACATCAAGAGGCAATTGCCCTGGACTCCATAGTAGAATGGTCTAGCAGAAAGGAATAGCCAAACTTTGGTTGAAGTGGCTAGAACCATGTTGATTCAAGGAGAGGCAGCCCACAACTTTTGGAGAGAAGTGGTGAGCACTGTTGTCTATACAATGAACTGGGTACTCATCAAGAAAGCTAGGAAGAAAACTCCTTATGAGTATTGGACCGGTAAGACACCTGTGGTTAGCTACTTTAGAGTGTTTGGTAGCAAATGTTACATCAAGAGGAGTGAACACCAGAGCAAATTTGATGCAAAATGTGATGAGGGAATATTCTTTGGATATTCCACCAAGAGCAAAGCTCTCAAGTGTTTCAATAATAGGACTTAGAGAATTATGGAAAGTATCAATGTAAGAGTTGATGAAACCTCTGAGAAAACTGAGGAAACCGACAGTGAGCAAGCGGTAAATGAACCAGTTGCAACCTTCTAAGAACCGGTTGTCAGTCAATCGAGTACCAGTAACAGTGTTCCTATACCGGCAAATGTAAATGCTGATACTAATGGAGATGAGGATGAAGAAGAAAAGCAAGAGGAATCCATCAAGACCATTCCTCGGTATGTCAAGCTAAATCATGACCCTAATCAGATCATAGGAGATAAGGATGCAGGAATCCTTACAAGAAGAAAGGTCAGAGAAAACTCATGTATGATCTCTGAATTTGAACCTAAATCATTTAAAGAGGCACATAAAGATGAAGACTGGATCAAGGCAATGGAAGAGGAACTTGACAGATAGAGAAAAATGGTACATGGTCTTTGGTACCCAGACTGGAGCATAAAAATGTCATTGGTACCAAATGGGTCTTCAGAAATAAGCTGAATGAGGATGGCATAGTGATTAGTAACAAAGCTAGATTGGTATGCAAAGGATATGCTCAAGAAGAAGGAGAAGACTATGGAGAAACCTTTGCTCCTGTAGCCAGATTGGAAGGAGTTCGTATGCTTCTTGCATATGCAGCTTTTAAATGCTTCAAAGTATATCAAATGGATGTAAAATCTGTATTCCTAAATGGTGTACTTGAAGAGGAGGTGTATATAGAGCAACCAGATGGGTTTTCCCTATTTGAAGATAGTGACATGGTATGTAGGCTACATAAAGCTATATATAGGCTAAAGCAGGCACCTAGAGCATGGTATGAATGCCTACATTCCCATCTCGTGAAGATTGGATTTGAGAGAACAAGTGAAGATAGCAATATCTACTTGAAGTATGAAGGAGATTAGATCCTAATCTATGAGGTATTTGTTGATGACATTATCTTTGGTGGAAATGACAAGATGAGTCATGAATTTGCTGATGAGATGAAGAAAGAATTTGAGATGTCACTCATAGGGGAGATTAAATTCTTCATTGGATTATAGATCCAATAGATGAAGGATGAAATCTTTATCACTCAGTCCAAGTATGTCAAAGAGGTGTTGAAGACCTTTGGCATGGAAGATAGCAAACCAGTTGGTACACCGATGGTGACCGGTTGTAAACTATCCAAAGAGGATGACTCTACATTGGTTGATGAGAAGGAATACCGATCAATGATTGGTAAGTTGCATTATGTAGTGCATAGCAAGCTAGATATTGCACATGCAGTTGGCATTACTGCAAGGTTCCAAAAAAGTCTAAGAGAATCCCACTTGGTTGTAGTCAAGTGAATTCTTAGGTATCTGAAAGGAACTATTGACTATGGGTTATGGTATCCATACAACAATGATTTTAACCTAAAAGTGTTCATAGGTGTTGATTGGGCTAGTAATGTAGATGATCGGAAGAGCACAACCGGTGGTGCATTCTTCCTTGGTGGTAGATTGGTCTCATGGATGAGTAAAAAATAGAGTTGTATCTCTTAGTCTACAACGAAAGTAGAGTATGTTGCAGCTTTCATGAACTGTACTCAGACAATTTGGATGAAGCATGTATTGAATGGCTTCAAAGTTCCTATATTCTAACCGGTAAGTATATTTTGTGACAATACTAGTGCAATTAATATCTCCAAGAATCCAGTTTTACACTCTAGAACCAAGCACTTTGAGCTTAAGTGTCATTTCTTGAGGGAAAAGTTTCAGAACAAAGAGTTTGCACTAGAGCATGTCTCCAGTAAGGAGTAGTTAGTAGACATATTCACCAAGACTCTCCCAAAGACTACATTCATATACTTAAGAGGTGAATTAGGGGTACTACCCCTTCCGGAGGTGAACTAAAGGTATGTGCTCCACATCAGTCATGTATTGCATAGTCAAATATTTCTTCAGGGTTGATGTGTGAAGGATGCTACTCCTCAGGGGGAGCAGCATAATGGAACAGGGAAAATTGTGCCTCCACTTTGGCATTGTTGTCAAAGGGGGAGAAGATGTGAAGCGAAGAGATATTTTTGTATATTGCCATCAATGCCAAAGGGGGATATTGTTGGCATTATGTGAAGTGGTATGTGGACATAATGACATTGTATGTTGTCATTGATATCAATATGTTGAAGAGGTGTGAACTGACATATGTGAGAACTGGTATAACACTGTGAACTGGCATTTGTGCCAAAGTGAGGCAGTGTGCTTGTTCATGATGAAATGACATATAGTTATGGGAATCAACATATGGAAGTATTGTACAACATTTGTGCCAAAGTGAAGTTGTGTGCTTGTTCATGATGAACTGGCATATAGTTATGGGAACCGGCATATGGAAGTATTGTATGACGACCGGTTGGTAGTCTCAACTTCAGGGTTTCCGGTTGATGCGCTTCAAGCTTGTGTGGCTCAACTGGTGACATTGTGTGATGAGGTAGTATTGTAAAGAAGAATAGATCATGTTTCCATGTAAGCCTGTGTGCGTGAAGGATCTTGCATGAGGGAGATTGTTCCTATCTACCTCGAGAATGTGTGAAGTTTGTAAAATAGTGATAACGTGTGATGGGTTATCAGCTGCCATAAAATCGGTGGAAATGGATGATGGAGAATGTCTTGAGTTTGGATCAAGATCTGCTACATTTAATGTAGTGTGCTCAATGGTCAGGATTGAACCGTTTTGAATTCCTTAACCTAGCAGGTTTAGGGTTTAGGGTTTATGCTACCGACCTATCTGTTTTCCTATAAGGTCGATGTTGTGTCTCTTTCTAAGGTTGTCAGTAAAAGTTGTGTGTGTGTATCCAAGAGAAGGGATACGTGATTCTTGCCAGACCAAAAGGAGAGAAGTGATACCTGCAGAGTGAAAGTGCAAAAGGTGAAGAGGAGCTTAAGTGGATCTACATTGGTATTGAGTGTTGTTTCCAGATCATTTATAATACCTATTGATCTCTAACCACCTCAACAGTTGGAAAATCCCTTAACAAGGTAACCTTAACCGACTTGCTAAAAATCCTTTAACAAGGTAATTCAAAGCTATTGAGTTCGGAATCCTTTAGCTATTGAGTTCTTGAAATCCTCTAACAAGGTAACCTTTAACAGGGTTTAACCCTTAATTGGGTATTGTAGCCATCCCTTAACTGGGTGATCTCTAACAGCATCGGTTCCTAGCAGAACCTTTTGTAATGTATCTAACCTTACAAGGCTCCTAACAGAGTAGACTTCTAAAGAGTTCAAAAACAACTTGTGGGTATTCATCCCCATCGTGGTTTTTCCCAGTTGGGTTTCCACGTGAAAAATATGTGTGTCATGTGTGATATTTTTATCTTGTGATGCTTTGCTATTGTCTGTCATGCATATGATGGTTCTGTGTTTTATGCCTGTCTATAAAACATATTGAACTAGCTGTTATTATGATCTAATGATAGATTATTTGTGTATGCATAAGGGTGAAATTGTAGTATAGTCTCAAGTTGAGTGAAAAGCTAAGTGAGTAACTGGTTAATGCCTGTCTCAGACATTCTTAGCTTTACCGGTTGCTCTCTATTTCAAATCGGTGTCACTATCTGTTAGTCATTTGAAGTGTCTGTTGTCAAGCTAGTTTTGGACTATGTTTTTGTCTTACTGATTCACCCCCCCTTTTAGTACCAGTTTGGTACTATTCATTCATCATTAAGTTGTCAGGCTAGAATACCCAGTTAAGGGTTGAACCTTGTTAAAGGTTACCTTGTTAGAGGATTTCAAGAAGTCAATGGTTTTGAGTCACCCTGTCAAAGGATTTACACTAAGCCAGTTAAAGCTACCCTGTTAAGGGATTTCCCAACTATTGAAGTGGTTAGAGATCAATAGGTATACAATGATCTGGAAATAACACTCAATACCAATGCAGATCCGCTTTAGCTCCTCTTCACCTTCTGCACTTACACTCTGCAGGTATCACTTCTTTCCTTTTGGTCTGGCAAGAATAATGTATCTCTTCACTTGGATACACACACACAACTTTTGCCAACAACTTCAGAAAGAAACACAACATCGACCGTATAGGAAACAGACACGTCGGTAGCATAAACCCTAAACCCTAAACCTGTTAGGTTAAGAAATTCAAATGGTTCAATCTTGACCGTTGAGCATATTGCATTAAATGCAACAGTCTTGAACCGATCTCAAGATGTTCTCCATCATTCATTTTATACTGCTTTCATGGCGGTTGATAACCCATCACACATTTTCACCATTTACATACTTTGCATATTCTCGAGGGCACATTCCTGAGGTAGATAGGAACAATCTCCTTCATGCAAGATCCTTCATGCGCACAAGGCTGATGTGACAACATAGTCTTTTCTTCATTGCAATGCTAACTCATCACACAAAGTCACCGGTTGAGTCACACAGGCTTGAGACTGATATGTCAATGATGAACCACTAGTATAAAACCGGTATTGAGAGGGCGGGTGAATCAGTACAAACACAAATACAGTCAAAAACTGGTTTGACAACAAATGCTCCAAATGATTGACAACTAGGGATACCGGTAAAGCAGAGTGCAACCGGTAACATCTAGTATAGCTCAATCAATCATGAACCGATCACTCAATAAGCTTTCCTCTTAGCTCAATACTACAGTATCATTATATTCTCATGCATAAACCAGTAAACTTGACCATCAGATCTTTACAACAATGAGATCAATATGTTTTATAGACAGGCATAAAACATAGAACCTTCATGTGCTTAATAGGTAAAACAAAGCATCAGAAGACACAAGCATTTCACATGACACACATATTTTTCACGTGGAAACCCAACTGGGAAAAACCATGGTGGGGATGAATACCCACAAGCTACTTTTTGAACTCTTTAGAAGTCCGCTTTGTTAGGAGCCTTGTCCAGTTAAGGACATTACAAATAGGTTCTGGTAGGAACTGATCCTATTAAGGATCACCTGGTTAAGGGATACCCGGTTAAGGGTTAAACCCAGTAGGGTCACCTTGTTAGAGGATTTCAAGAACTCAATAGCTGAAAGGATCTCCTAAGCTTCTCTAGCTTCTCAAAACTCATTAGCCTCGAGTTACTCGGTTAAGGGATTTGAAACAAGCTAGTTAAGAGCACCCGATTTAAGGGATTTTGAATCAAGCCAGTTAAGGCTACCCTGTTAGGGGATTTTACAACTATTGAAGTGGTTAGGAATCAATAGGTATTACAATGATCTGTTAACAACACTTAATGCTAATGCAGATCCATTTAGGCTCCTCTCTTCCTTCTGCACATTCACTTTGCAGGTATCTCTTCTCTCCTTTGGTCTAGCAAGAATCATGTATCACTTTCCTTGGATACACACTCACAATTTTTACCAACAACCTCAGAAAGAAACCCAACATCGACCTTATAGGAAACATACAGGTCGATAGCAAAAACCCTAAACCCTAAACCTGTTAGGTTAAGAAATTCAAACGGTTCGATCTTGACCATTGAATCATGCTGCATTAAATGCAACAATCTTGAATCGATCTCAAGACATTCTCCATCAACTATTATCCACTATTTTCATGGCGACTGATAACCCATCATGTGTTATCACCATTTGACAGACTTCGCACATTCCTGAGGTAGATAGGAATAGTCATCTTCATGCAGGATCCTTCACGCACACAAAGCTTAGGTGTCAACACTATCTGTCCTTCATCATACTGCTAACTCATCACACAAAGATCACTGATTGAGTCACACAGACTTGAGGTACTCCAATTGGAAACCCCAAAGTGGAAGCTACCTACCAACCGATAGTCATACAATGCTTCCATGTGCCGGTTCCCATAACTACATGCTGGTTCACCTTGAACAAATATGCCGCTTCACTTTGACATATAAACCGGTTCATACATATGTCGGTTCCTCTTTCTTCACTTATCACATGTGCCGGTTCACACTATGTCCCATATTGACATCAATGACAACATACAATATCATTATGTCTTCATGCTGGTTTACATAATGCCAACAATCTCCCCCTTTGGCATTGATGGCAATATACAAAATATATCCTCTCTGCTTCACATCTTCTCCCCCTTTGTTGCAGATATCTTTTCAATTCACTCCTTCTCCCCCTTTGACAACAATGCCAAAGTGGAGGTACAATCATCACTGTTCCATCATGCTGCTCCCCCTAAGGAGTAGCATCCTTCAACACACCAATCAATCAAAACTTTGTCTTTCTAGTACCTGACCGATGTGGAACAATCACTTTTAGTTCACCTCCTGAAGGGGTAATACCCCTAATTCACCTCTCAAATGCACAAAAGTTGTCTTTGGGAGAGGCTTGGTGAATATGTCTGCTAACTGTTCCTTACTGGACACATGCTCCAATGCAATTTCTTTATTCTAAACCTTTTCCCTCAAGAAATGATACTTAAGCTCAAAATGCTTGGTTCTAGAATGTAAAACCGGATTCTTTGATATATTGATAGCACTTGTGTTATCACAAAATATACTTATCGGTTCAGATACAAGGATCTTGAAGCCTTCCAGTACATGCTTCATCCAAATTGTCTGAGTGCAGTTCATGAAAGTTGCAACATACTCTACTTCTACTGTAGATTGAGAGATACAACTCTGCTTTTTACTCATCCACGAGACCAGTCTACCACCGAGAAAGAATGCACCACCGGTTGTGCTCTTCGAGTAATCCACATTACCTGCCCAATCAACATCTATGAACACTTTTAGATTGAAATTATTGCTGTATGGGTACCACAATCCATAGTCAATTGTTCCCTTTAGATACCTAAGATCCGCTTGACTGCAATCAAATAAGATTCTCTTGGACTCTTCTAGAACCTTGCAGTGATGCCAACTGCATGTGCAATATCCGGTCTGCTATGCACTACATAATGCAACTTACCAATCATTGACCGGTATTCCTTCTCATCAACTAGTGTGGAATCATCCCCCTTTGTCAATTTGCAACCGGTCACCATCGATGTACCAACCGATTTGTTGTCTTCCATGCCAAAAGTCTTCAACACCTCTTTGACATATTTGGACTAAGTGATGAAGATTCCATCTTCCATCTGCTATATTTGTAGTCCAATGAAGAACTTAATCTCCCCTATGAGTGACATTTCAAACTCCTTCTTCATCTCATCAGCAAACTCATGACTCATCTTGTCATCTCCACCAAAGATGATGTCATCAAAAAAAACTTCACAGATTAGAATCTGATCTCCTTCAAACTTCAAGTAGATATTTCTATCTTTACTTGTTCTCTCAAATCCAATCTTCACAAGATGGGAATGTAGGCACTCATACCATGCCCTAGGTGCTTGCTTTAGACCATATAATGCTTTATGTAGCCTACATATCATGTCACTGTCTTCAGATAGGGCAAACCCATCTGGTTGCTCAATATACACCTCCTCTTCAAGTACACCATTTAGGAATGTAGATTTTACATCTATTTGATATACCTTGAATCTCTTAAAGGCTGCATATGCAAGAAGCATACAAACTCCTTCCAATCTGGCTATAGGAGCAAAGGTTTCCCCATAGTCTTCACCTTCTTCTTGAGCATACCCTTTGCATACCAGTCTGGCTTTATTCCTAATGATTGAGCCATCCTCATTCAACTTATTTCTGAACACCCATTTGGTGCCAATGACATTTTTATGCTCTGGTCTGGGTACCAAGGACCATGTACCATTTTTCCCTATCTGGTCAAGTTCTTCTTCCATTGCCTTGATCTAGTCTTCATCTTTATGAGCCTCTTTGAATGACTTAGGCTCAAATTCAGAGATCATACATGAGTTTTCTCTGATCTTTCTTCTGGTAAGGATTCCTGCATCCTTATCACCTATGATCTACTTGGGATCATGATTCAACTTGAAATACCGAGGAATGGTCTTAACTGGTTCTTCTTGCTTTTCTTCTTCATCCTCATCTTCATCAGTATCAACATTCATCGGTTTAGGAACACTGTTACTGGTACTCGGTTGACTGACAACCGGTTCCTAGAAGGTTGCAACCAGTTCATTTACAACTTGGTCACTACCGGTTTTCTTAGTCTTCTCAGAGGATTCATCAACTCTTACATTGATGCTTTCCATAATTCTCTGAGTCCTATTGTTGTAGCACTTGAAAGATTTACTCTTGGTGGAATATCCTAGAAATATTCCTTCATCACATTTAGCTTCAAATTTAACCTGATGTTCACTCCTCTTGATGTAACATTTGCTACCAGATACCTTAAAGTAGTTAACCACAGGTGTCTTACCGATCCAATAATCATAAGGAGTTTTGTCCTTACCCTTTTTGATGAGTACCCGGTTCATAGTGTAGACTACAGTGCTCACCGCTTCTCTCCAAAAGGTGTGAGCAACCTTTCCTTGGATCAACATGGTTCTAGCTGCTTCAACCATAGTCCGGTTATTCCTCTCTGCTAGGCCATTCTGCTATGGAGTCTAGGGGCCAGACAGCTGTCTCTTGATGCCAAATTCTTCACAATACTTGTTGAATTCACTGGAAGTGAATTCCCCTCGTTGATCAGTTCTAAGACATTTGATCCTTTTACCGCTTTCCTTCTCCACTAATGTTCTGAAAGCTTTGAATTTCCCAAAAGCTTCAAACTTGTCTTTCAATAATGTGACCCACATCATTCTTGAGCAGTTATCAGTGAGAATCATGAAGTACCTATCACCCTACACACTTCTAGTTTTCATAGGACCACATAAATCATTATGCACAAGATCAAGCAAGTTGTCAACAGTGAAAGATTTACCTTTAAAGGTTGAGGAAGACATTTTCCCCAATTGACATTCTCTACACAGGGTATTATCCGGTTTGCTTAGCATCGGCAACCCTCTAACTGCCTTGATCTTACTAACTTTCACCATATTATCAAAGTTCACATGGCAGAATCTCCTATGCCATATCTAGCTATCATCAAGCTTAGCCATAAGACATGTACTTATATTTGCATTCAAATGAAATAGGTTACCTTTAGTCTACATGTCGGTGGCTACCAATTTACCATCTTTACCTTTGATTCTGCAAACTCCATTCTTGAATTGCAGAGTGAGACCACTATCATTTAGCTGGGCAACACTTAGAAGGTTGTGTCTGAGACCATCGACCCAGTACACATTATCAGCACTACTCTTTCCATTCAAAGAGATGGACCCTCTACCTTTGACCATGCATGGTGCATCATTTCCAAAGCGAACCACACCACCATCATACTCCATCTAAGGATAGAAGCTTGCTTCGGTCCCCAGTCATGTGGTGAGAATAGCCACTGTCAATGATCCACTCATTGGAATCATCAAATCGGGAGATAAGAGCCCTCTTGTCTACCACATCTTCCTTTACAGCAACAAACACAATGTCTTCATTCTCTTCATCTTCTGATTCCTCATCTGTGACACCTTCATCAACTGCCACAAAACAATTTCTCTGGTTTCCTCCTTTGAATTTCTTGAGCCTTTCTGGTTTATCCTTGTTGTCACTATTAGGACAGTTCATAGCAATATGTCCTATCCGATTACAGGAGAAACATTTCAAACGAAGCTTACCTTTGTATTTACCAGTCCCTTTTGGAAATCTCCTGGCAAGAAGAGCTTCAAATTCCATCAGAAACTCTTCATCCTTCATTTCTCTGTTCTGATTAGGTTCCCCACTAGTGCTAGCCTCTTTTCCTTTTCTGGATGGTATAGCAGAAGCTTTAAAAGCTGATTCTATCTTTTGAACACTACCATCAAAACTATTCAGCTCATAGGCTATCAACTTGGCTATGATGGAATCCAAGGAAACCTTAGACTTGTCTATTGATCTCAGCTCTTGAATAGCAGCAACCCTTATTGCATAGACTGGCAACAGGGATCTCAGGACTTTTCTTACCATAGTGGAATCTTCTATTTTGCCACCTGCACTCTTTATTTCTCCAACAACTATTTTGATTCTTATTCCATACTGCTGAATGGTCTCTCCTTCAACCATCCGCATGTCTTCAAACTTTCCTCTCAAGCTCTCTTCCTTAGCCTATTTTACATGCTCATCACCACCATAGATATTTTCAAGAGCATCCCATACCTCTTTAGGATTTGCCTTGTCCTGAACATCAATAAATTCAATGTCAGATAGGCTACTGATGAGGGCTTCCATGACTTGCCCATTTTCTTGTATCTCTCTCTTTTGGTCATCAGTGAGAGTACCGGTAGGAACAAAATATACATTTTCAACATAACTCCAGTGTTGAACACCCATGCTTTTGATGAATATCTTCATCCCGTCTTTCCATATACCAAAATTTTCCCTGTTAAACTTTGGACCTTCCCTCTTCATCATTTGACTAGGATCTTTTCCTCAAGCGGTTAAGCTTACAACACAAAGGACCTGGAGGGCTCTGATACCAATTGATATGTCAATGATGAACCACTAGTACCAAACTGGTACTGAGAGGGGGGGTGAATCAATACAAACACAAATATAGTCAAAAACCGGTTTGACAGCAAATGCTCCAAATGACTGACAACTAGGGATACCAGTAAAGTAGAGTGCAACTGGTAACATCCAGTATAGCTCAATCAGTCATGAACCGGTCACTCAATAAGCTTTCCTCTTAGCTCAATACTACAGTATCATTATATTCTCATGCATAAACTAGTAAACTTGACCATCAGATCTTTACAACAATGAGTTCAATATGTTTTATAGATAGGCATAAAACATAGAACCTTCATGTGCTTAACAGGTAAAACAAAGCATCACAAGACACAAGCATTTCACATGACACACATATTTTTCACGTGGGAACCCAACTAGGAAAAACCACGGTGGGGATGAATACCCACAAGCTGCTTTTTGAACTCTTTAGAAGTCCGCTTTGTTAGGAGCCTTGTCCGGTTAAGGACATTACAAATAGGTTCTGGTAGGAACCGATCCTGTTAAGGATCACCCGGTTAAGGGTTAAACCTGGTAGGGTCACCTTGTTAGAGGATTTCAAGAACTCAATAGCTGAAAGGATCTCCTAAGCTTCTCTAGCTTCTCAAAACTCATTAGCCTCGAGTTACCCGGTTAAGGGATTTGAAACAAGCCAGTTAAGACCACCCGATTTAAGGGATTTTGAATCAAACCAGTTAAGGATACCCTGTTAGGGTATTTTACAACTGTTGAAGTGGTTAGGAATCAACATGTATTACAATGATCTGTTAACAACACTTAATGCTAATGCAGATCCATTTAGGCTCTTCTCTTCCTTCTGCACATTCACTTTGCAGGTATCTCTTCTCTCCTTTGGTCTAGCAAGAATCATGTATCACTTTCCTTGGATACACACTCACAATTTTTGCCAACAACCTCAGAAAGAAACCCAACATCAACCTTATAGGAAACATACAGGTTGGTAGCAAAAACCCTAAAACCTAAACCTGTTAGGTTAAGCAATTCAAACGGTTCGATCTTGACCGTTGAATCATGCTGCATTAAATGCAACAATCTTGAATCGATCTCAAGACATTATCCATCGACCATTATCCACCGTTTTCATGGCAGCTAATAACCCATCATGTGTTATCACTATCTGACAGACTTTGCACATTCCCGAGGTAGATAGGAATAGTCATCTTCATGCAGGATCCTTCACGCACATAAAGCTTACATGTCGACATGATCTGTCCTCCATCATACTACTAACTCATCACACAAAGATCACCAATTGAGTCACATAGACTTGAGGTACTCCAACCGAAAACCTTGAAGTGGAAGCTACCTACCAACCGATAGTCATACAATGCTTCCATGTGCCAGTTCCCATAACTACATGCTGGTTCACCTTGAACAAATATGCCGCTTCACTTTGGCATATAAACTGGTTCATACATATGCTAGTTCCTCTCTCTTCACTTATCACATGTACCGGTTCACACTATGGCCCATATTGACATCAATGACAACATACAATATCATTATGTCTTCATGCTAGTTTACATAATGCCAACAGAGACTCATCAATCGGAAACCTTGAGACTACCAACCGGTAGTCATACAAAGCTTCCATGTGCTGGTTCTCATATCAACATGCCGGTTCACCTTGAATAGACACACCGCTTTACTTTGGCACACATACCGGTTCACAGAGTTATACCGGTTCTCATATCAACATGTCGGTTCACCTTGAACAGACACACCGCTTTACTTTGGCACACATACCGGTTCACAGAGTTATACCGGTTCTCACATATACCGGTTCTGTCCTCTTTAGCATATTGACATCAATGACAAAATACAATGTCATCATGTCCTCATACCAGTTCATATAATGCCAACAGTGTTATGGGTCTTTGATTGATTTCTCGATATGGATCAAATTTTCAATATGGGTCTTGATTTGATGGTTGTGATATGGGTCTTTGATTTTTGATATGGATCTTAATTTGATGCTTCATTGTTTCAAGTTGATTTTTTTTTGATTGGATATATTAGATAGATGTGGGAACTAATGATGGACATTTGTTGTTTTGCAGGCACAACTTGGCATACTTCAGTCGCGAGAGCGATTTTCGAGACTATGGTCATTGATTTTGTGTTTATCGTAGGCTGATAGGGATGTGATTTATCATCCTTACTAAACATGCCTCTATATATCATTAACTGGGGTTTGTTGACAGCTTTGGCAGAGAGGTGGCATAGTGACACAAACACCTTTCACTTGGCGATGGGCGAGATAACAGTCACACCAGAGGACTGTTATCATATTCTGCGGATTCCTATAGTTGGGGCCTTGTTTCCATATGAGCAGAATGAGGAGGGTGGGTCAAAGGCTCTCCATTGCATCTTCCAGGATGATCAAATCTTTGGATATGAGATCACTTGGTAGGAGTTTGTGGATCTGGATTACTCTATGTTGCCCTCTATACTAGTAGGTTTTATTGGTGGATTTATGTGTCCCGACGATAGGTTGAATGGGCTAGCTGTGGGATGGGGATTTCTTTTGGAGGACATGGTAACACAAGGGCATAGGTTCACATGGGGGTCCTGCATGTTAGCCCACCTTTATAAAGAGCTTCACCAGGTGGTGTATCTAGGATACAACAATTTGTCCATGAGGGTGGCATTATTACAGGTGTGGGCCTGGGAGCACATTCCTGTGTTGAGACCACTTGCAGATAGGGATAGGCCACTTGGTCAAGTATATGCTTATGGGTATATAGGTATAGTTATCAAGCGTAAGCTAGGAAAACTAGAGCACTGGCGGAGAGCATTGGATGATATCAATATGGTCATTTGGAGACCATATATGGATTGTGAGGTGTGGGCTAAGGACGGGCTAGAGATGCCCTATGTGTATATGTCAAGACATTTGATCAGGCGAATGCCCTTTATCATTGAGAGATTTTTACATATTTGTGTTCAGCGATAGTATGGGAGACAATAGGGGATGCCACAGGGAGAATGTTTATATGCTCATCGAAGACAGGATGTGTCAGAGTGGGGACCCACTATGGATAGTGTAGTGGTGGTAGAGGAGTATATGACATTAGTAGGCCAGATCTAGGATTATGGAGCTAGGGTTATTGATACTGGGATGACAGAGGAGTTTGCAGCATACTTCATGGCACATGCAGTGGCATGGATATTTGATCCAACAGAGATTTTACCTGCCTTTGATGATGATGAGGATGAACAGCCAGAGAGGCAAGGGGGAGTTAGACAGAGAGATGAGGAGGGAGAGGAGGTAGGAGATGGAGGTGGAGATGAGGGTAGAGGTGGTGGATTTGTCGGTGGTAGAAATGGTGGGAGAGATAGAGGGAGAGATGGAGGATGAGGGGGAGATGATGGGAGAGATAGAGGATGAGGAGGTGATGGAGGGAGATATAGAGGAGGAGGAGGTGATGGAGGGAGAGGAGGAGATAGAGGGAGAAGAGGAGATAGAGGAGGAGGGATCTTTCTTGGTGTTGGTGGTGGTAGTAGGGTAGGTGCAGTGTTAGTGGTGGTGGGTGGTATAGAGGATGTTGGGTGACCTGCTCAGAGGAGGAGATCTGATGTTCTACCTCCACCGGTGCCTCAAACAGAGATAGGTATGAGTGGAACCATGACATAGGTACCGGTTGAGATTAGGGTACCCACCCATCGATAGGATTCATAGATTAGAGTCCTACAGGTTAAAGTGCAAGAGTTACAGGCATAAGTGCTAGCACAATAGTGCTAGGTTACATATATTATGGCAGAGCGGGATACGCAGAGTGAGCGTCGTGGCCGGGTAGAGGAAATTGCTGAGAGATTGGAGGGAGTGACAGGTGGTGCTCCAATGTGGGATACGCTGAGGGAGATATGGTATACAACCAAGGAGGCCGAGTACTATAGGGGTCTATATGAGGAGCTGGTCCCTAGAGAGAACATAGCTCCTAACTATGCAGCCAATCGATCCGTTCGTAGTCAAACAAGGACAAAAGAGCATAGGTGTTATGGGGCCTCCCTGATGTGATCCACCTAGTGGAGATCTAGGAGTTGTTCCATCTACCACAAGACCATCAACCTCAAGAGATAGTCATACCTAAGAGACTTGTCTCAGTTGTATTTTGATCATTTTGTTGTATTTTGACAGACATGACATCCCTTGTACATTTTGACCATTTTTGATATATATATATATATATATATATAGCACTAATTTCCCTGATCCACATGTGGTGTGTTATGGATGATGATTTATGATATGCATTGATATGATGTTTCTATGATGATGATGTAATGCTTAGATAATAATTCTCTTGATTTTGATTATGATGTGAATGTGATGGTGCATTGTTACCTTGATTTCTTTGATTTATGAGATGTATCTTGAAAATGAGATGCATGATATGATAATGATGTGAGATGCATCTTGAAAATGAGATGTAAGATAATGAAAATGATTTGAGATGTATCTTAAAAATGAGATGTATGATAATGATAATGATGTGAGATGTATCTTGAAAATAAGATGTATGATAATGATAATGATGTGAGATGTATCTTGAAAATGAGATGTATGATAATGATAATTGTACGTTAGGAAATAGGAAATCATCACAAGACATTATAAAAACTAATAATCAATCACAAGTGCATTCATTGCAATGAATCTATCCTAAGACACATTCAATAGAGACATGAAAACAAAGCATACAAAACTAATGATTGTGCAAACCAGATGACGATTTGAATGCTCCTTCCATGCGGCTCCATTGTTCTTCTTTCCTCTTCAAATAGTTATGGATCTCACCTACAAGTGCACACACAATTGAAAGCAAGTAGACGGGATTTTTGATCAAGAGTACTAGAAGCTTAGATTCGATAGCCTGATTATCAATTACCAATTACCAATTAGCCTTGATTGATGAAGATCATCCAATTTATAGAAGAATTGGAGAGATGACAAGATTAGCATGATTCAATTCAAATGGAAATTGCAAATCAATTATGTCAATTATGACAAATTATGACAAATTATGCACTTTCTATGCAAAATTTGTTGATTGATAATTCATGACAATTTATGACAAATTTCTATGTCAAGAATTGATTGATTGTCAATTATGACAAATTATGACAAATTGACATGTCATTTCCATGAATTTAGGAGAGAAATAGGAGGAATTTGAAATTAGGAATTAAGAAAATTAGAAAATTGAAATTGATGAAAATTAGGAATTTGAAATTAGGTAAATTAATTAATAATCTTTCATTTATTAATTAATTCACAAAGAGAGGAATAATTAGCCAATTAAATGAACATTTAATTGTAATGAGAAGACTTAGGATAAATAAATAATTTATTAATCCTAGAGGAAGAAATGACAAGCAAGGTTAAATGATTAAATCACGAAACCCTAGAAGGTGAATTAGCAATGCGAGGATGACAATTAGGTCTTGATTGAAGATAATTGATTTGATCAAGATTTGATTTTGGATTGATAAATAACCAATGTAATAAATGATTTGATTGAGAAAAATGCGCCAATTGATGAGGAACAATGACAAATTGATCCAAATTGACATAATTAAGACAGACAATGATCGATAGCGAAATGATCGCAAAATGACAAAATTGACAAGAGGATAAGGATTGATGACAAAATAGATTGCAAGATGAAAAGACCACGATCGATGACAAATCGATGGCAAAATGACAAGATCGAACATGACAACGACCGATGACAAATCGATCGCAAAATGACAAGATTGAAAATGATAAAGATTGACGACAAATCGATAAGAGGACAAAATCCTAATTAGGATTGACGATGTCCAAAATGATAAGATTGATGATAAGATTAATAAGAGGACAAAACCCTAATTAGGATTGACGATGTCCAAAATGATTACAAATTAGCACGCACATTGATGCGATAGGATAAAATTGATCAAAATCATGATTGGATAGTGTTGTCGACAAGACCAAATTTGAAAGCGAGACAGAATGAAGAATGTAGAAGAATGACTTGATGCTCGCAAATGATAAAAACCAAGTTTGTGACATAGGAGAAATGTTAATGCGACACAAAAACCTAAAATGAGGCAATGCGCAAATGTTAAAGTATGATTTCGCAAGCGTTGACCATTTTTAGGTGTCTACATTTTGCCCCTCTTTGAGACAATGCGATTTTAAGCATTGTTTCAAAGAACAATAATGAAAATGCCCCAGACGCTGACAATGACATATGAAAATGCCCCAGACAATAACAATGATACATGCATGCCCCCTCGAGGAATTGGCCGGAAACATACAGAAAAGAGGCCAATTGATCGATAAAAATGATAGGATAGAACGGACGGACAATCGGAGATCGGATGCATGAAGGACAAGCAATTTAAGGTGCACAAGACCGTGACTAACATAACATGGAGAGGACACACATCCATCTATGCAATGACAAAGAGCTATAAATGAGACCAAGAAGTGGAAAATTGCTCATTTGCACTAGCTAAAGAGGAGGATTTGGTGCTCTGGACAAGGACACTTGCAGAGAGATGGCGAACATTCCAATGGCGGATCACCTTGGAGAACATGTACGCACATTCAAATGACCGGACGATGCAGGAGCAGTGATATGGATCTCAAAAACCCATGTTTTCAATTTCATGAATTTTGATTGCTTGCGGGACATTGCGGGGCCCACAAGGGATGCAGAAACTGACTTCTGCGCTTGTGTAGGGTGAATCTTGTGCTTGTGTCAGGTATTCTGCACTTGTGTAAGGGTACACAGGTGCAAGAGTCAAGACACAGGTGCAAGAGGCAAGACACAAGCGCAATTGTGCATGTAAGACTCAATTTAGGTTCAAAACTGCATGCAAAGGACCTGAAAAGGGGGGACAAGGGTAGGATAGGGTAAAATAGATAAAGTAGACCCGAATTTGGCCATAAAAAAAGGAAATGTAGCCCGTAGGAACAAACCCTAAAACTGACAAAAAGATGCCCCAATTGTGATGCAGAGTCGACAGTATCCGTTGATCACGCGGGAGAATCGACCAGACTGTTTCATGCTACGACATAGACTTAGGAGCACGGACAGAGACACATTAGCATGACTTGGCATATATTACATCACATACATGCCCGAGATTAGGGCAAACACAGGATTGCTTACCGCATTGGCAGAGCGATGGCATTCGGAGACCTCCTCATTCCATTTGGTGACTGGCAAGGTGACAATGACATTGGAGGATGTATGGCGCATCCTCCGCATTCTGATATGTGGAGAGATGATAGAGTATGACCCAGTGACAGGGAGAGATGCATTGTACAGATTGTTTGAGTGCGACGCAGATGATCTGGATATTGTCGAGAGGGAGATCCGCTGGGAGACTATGGCAGGAGAGTATGATCAGCGATGTGTGGTGATAGCAGTTGTGATAGCATGTCTGCTAGCAGGAGACAGACGAGGACATGGATTCCCTATTGGATGGGGAAGAGTGCTAGAGAAGATGGTGACAGAGGGGATGGTGTATGTGTGGGGACCATGTGTTCTTGCTATGCTATATTTTCAGCTGCATCAGATAGCGTATCAGGGAGTGCAGACTTTGAGCTGTGGAGTCACATTGCTTTAGGTATGGGCATTTGACCACATAGCCATATGTCGACCAATTACAGAGAGATAGGTGGTACCACACCGACCATATGTGTATTGCTATGGTGGAGCATTGAGACAGGGTCCATTTGGATACATATTATACTGGCGACATGAGCTAGACAGACTGAGAGAGTTCACATGGAGGCCATATCTTGATTGCCCTGGATGGTCAGATGACAGTGATGAGCTACCCTATTGTAGACAGGAGAGGTACCTAATTAGGCGACCAGTGAATCGCCAGAGAGTGATTGAGATGTACCTGCTAGAGAGAGTCAGACGACAGTTTGGAGAGAGGCAGGATGTACCTAGGAGGACTGAATGCTTTGCCCGATCTCATAGAGAGACGAGTCAGTGGGGGAGTATGATTCAGCCACACATAGCATATGCCGACTTTGCAGAGCTACAACAGAGATAGTGGGATTGGAGGTCAGATGTGGTGGATGCTGGGATGACAGAGGAGTATAAGATATGGTTTGCATAACGACGGCCAGTGCCTTTGACTGATCCGGGTATTCCAGTACTGAGGAGACAGGAGGACTTCCCACTCACAGGAGAGGAGGGAGATGATGAGGATGAGGAGGATGACGAGGATGATGAGGATGACAGGGACGGGGATGAGGGAGATGATGGTGGGGAGGATGATGATGAGCCAGACTCAGCTGATCAGGAGACATTGCAGGATATTCCCATAGAGTCGGAGACAGCTAGGATAGAGGAGATGGAGATGTGCAGGGCTATCATAGCGAGTCAGCAGGACTATATTGCAACATTGGAGAGACAGAATGCCAGCTTGAGGACAGAACAAGATACAGTAATAGCTCCGGCACAGCGAGAGGGACAGAGAGTCACTGAGTTCATTGGGTTGATTAGGGATGCCAGTGCATGGGAGATGGCACAGATGCTGGTAGAGACCGGAGAGGAGAGACTGTATTGGAGGACACTATATGAGAGTGCAGTTCCATCGGAGCAGAGAGCACCTTCATATCGGGCACGATCGAGGACAGAGAGCAGGTCACGCTCTCAGAGGTCATTGAGCAGCATGGGGGTGAGTTGACCTATGAGACCACCACAGCCAGGACCAGGAGGGACATCATCCGCGAGACATGGCAGGGATGAGGAGGATAGAGGGAGCACCCAGTGATAGAGGCATGTGCTCCTTATGACAGACAGTGGACATTATGTAGTTTGACCTGTTGTAGTCAGCCTGCGGGCCATACTTAGGACAGACAGTCCGATTTTGTACTCTGATATTATTGTGATATGTGATATGAAATGCATCGATATGATGGGATGCAATGTGTTATGATTTGTAGTTATTTTTCTATGTATGGATGACTTATGTACTTGTTTATGAACATGTATGGATGTATTTTTATGTATTTTTGATGTATTTATGAAATGAAAGGGATAAAATGCTTGATGTAATATGCTTGATGTAATGCAAATGTACTAACCAAATGGATGCAGGATGCAGCATATATGTTTGGAGATCGGAGCACTAGACCGAACTGACTATCCGGACTGACGGAAGAAATGTTAGTAAGAAGAAATGAGACAGGGAAGAGTTAGAGATGAAGAAAAACTTGCTTTCAGTAATGCACTTTGTAGGTGAGAACCTTTATTTTTATGTAGCAAAATGGATGCGTAGCATCATGGCATTGAAGGCCAGAGCTGAAATGCAACCCTATTTGCAAAAGATAGACACATCACAGACAAACAACAATCACAATCAAAAAAGAAAAAGACCATGAGCCATCTCGGTCACTCTAAATCACTCAGTGACATCATCGAGCAACATAGGAACATGATCGAAGCCAAAGATAAATCAATAAAAAGATAAGATACACAAATTCAAGCTAATCAAACAAACATCTTGATCTTGATTGTCAAAAGTTGAAAGTGCTGATAGGACGATCATGTTGTCTGGTTTCAAAGAATGTGGTACCCCATCTAAGACAGGACACAGTCTGGTTTCGAGTATACCACACCCTGTATAAGACTCATGATAGTGTGCCAAGGACGAATGATTTTGATGGTAATGTTCGATTGATAAGACAATTTTGATCAGTTTGAATGTCTCGCTTGAATGAAAAAGTTCATCTGTTTAAGTGTGATTTCATTAAAGCACAATGTTGGATTGCGTGTCGTTGGAGGGATGCTCAATGATCTGTTTATGCATAGAGGGATCATTTATTGCAAAATGCTTGGTTTTGGAGTTTAATGGTTTTGAAATGTTTTTGTGTTCATTTTTTTTTCAGGACTTTTTATGATTTTTAGGGCGTTTCATTTTTTCAGTTTTTAGATACTTTTTTCAGGACTTTATTCGATTTTTTTTTTGAATTTTTTGCTTGAAGATTTTTTCAGGACTTTATTTGATTTTTTTTTGAATTTTTTCAGGACATTTTTAAATGTTTTTATGATCTTTTTTCAGGACATTATTTGATTTTTTTTGAAGATTTTTTCAAGACATTTTTAAATGTTTTTATGATCTTTTTTTTCAGGACATTATTTGATTTTTTTTGAAGATTTTTTCAGGACATTTTTAAATGTTTTTATGATCTTTTTTTTTTCAGGACATTATTTGATTTAAAAGTTCCAGTGATTGATCATGACAAGGGGAAGGCACCCAATGCGCAGCTGAAAGACACATAGACCTGGGACCAAAACATATGTACAAGAAACTAGAGTAGGCAAGACAGTGATGTTGACCAATAACAGGCCTGGAACTGAACATTGGGTCGAGACAAAGATAGGCATGATAAACCGACTGAGAGAAAGTATAGCTAAAAGTCATGATAGATGACGGAGCAATGATCTCATTACTCATGGTGCCTGATTGCCAGGTTTTCACCATGGTACTTGCCCAAAGTGCCTGTTTGCCAGGTTTTCACTAGAGGGCGAATCATTTTTCTTTGCTCTTTTCCTTTTTTTTTTTTTTTCTCTTTTTTTCAATTTTTTGTATTTTTCATTTTTTTTCATTTTTTTGTATTTTTTCAGGATCATATTTGAATAAGTACTGATAGAGAATTATGCCCAGTACTTGCGAAGATGCATGCTGTTGATAGGATCGGACAGAGGTTCACCTTTCGGGGTAGCAAGCTTATATGCCCCCGAGCCATAGGCTGCAGTTATGATGAAAGGCCCAACCCAATTAGGTTCAAACTTGCCCTTATGATGTCAGTAGACTGTGCATTCTTAGGGTTTGCCTTTAAAACTAGGTCTCCCACTTCGAAGTGTCGCCCTTTGAATTTCTTATTATAAGAGCGACGAAGACGATTTTGATATGCTTGCAAATGTGTCAGAGCTGTCTGACGCTTTTCATCTAACATCTCAAGCTAATGCAGCCGAGAGACTCTGTGTGTCTCATCATCAATCAGGTGTTGCAAGGAAACCTGCAAGGAAGGAATCTCGACTTCCAAAGGTAAAATGGCTTCCGCACCATACACCAAGGAATAAGGTGTTGCGCCAGTAGGTGTGCAGATAGAAGTGTGATAGGCCCATAGTGTTGGATTTAACTGTACGTGCCAATCTCGACCAGCGTCATTGACAACTTTCTTCAGGATCTTGATAATGGTTTTATTTGATGCTTCAGCTTGCCCATTACCTTGTGGATAATACGGACTGGAAAAACGATGTTGAATATGAAACTTGTCACAGAGTTCTTTGACATCTTTATTCTTAAAAGGTCGACCATTATCTGTGACTATGGCAAGGGGTACCCCATATCTGCATATGATATAGTTCAGCAAGAATTTTGAAATTTGGACACCAGTGATATAAGTCATGGGGATAGCCTCGATCCATTTGGTAAAATATTCTGTAGCTGTAATAATGAACTTGTGTCCATTTGCAGATGTTGGGTGAATCTTGCCGATAAGATCCAATCCCCACTGAGAAAAGGGCCATGGAGATATGACAGAATGAAGCTCTTGGGCTGGTGCATGAATATAATTTCCATGGATCTGGCACTTGTAGCACTTTTTAACAAAATCATGAACATCTTTTTCCAAAGTAGGCTAGTAATACCCAGCACGAATTAACTTTTTGGCTAAGCTAAGACCATTGAAATGGCCCCCACATATACCATCGTGAACCTCGTGTAAAGCCGTTTGTGCTTCATCAGAATCCAAACACCTGAGGAGGGTATGGTCAAAGGAATGGTGGTAAAGGGTGTCGGCGATGATGACATACTTGGCTATCTGTCGGATAAAGGCTCGGCATTGGTTCGCGGAAAGGTTAGGTGGTAAGGTCTGGGATTTCAAATATTGATATACGTCATTGTACCATGGGGAGTTGGGACCAACAAGAACGTACATCACATTAGCTGTCGGAATGTCAAAAGAGGGGACCAGCAATTGTTCAACCAAGAATTCACACTTGTCCATATTATGAGGCATATTCAACATGGAAGCGATTGTAGCCATTGCATCTGCCGACTTGTTTTGCATTCTTGGCACTTGACTGAAATGGATAGCTGTGAATTTTGTCTTGAAGAAATCTACCATGTGCTTATAAGGAATAAGCTTTTCATCTTTTGTTTCGTAGTCATCATTCACTTGTCAGATGACTAATTGAGAATCTCCATAGACTTGCAAATGTTTGACATTCCAGTGGACTGCTACTTGGAGTCCTGTGACTAGTGCTTCATACTCTGCAATGTTATTGGTGCAGGGGAAAGTTATTCTGTAAGACTTTGGAATAGCATCACCTTGAGGGGTGACAAACAGAATACCGGCTCCGGACCCGAACTTGGTATGGGATCCATCAAAATATAACTTCCATTCATTAGAGGATGTGAGAGCAAAAACTGATTCATCCGGAAAATCGGTCAACATGGGATGATCGTCAGAAATAGGAGTGTCTGCAAGTTGATCTGCTATGATTTGTCCTTTTATCGCCTTTCGCTCCATATACTCAATGTCAAATTCACTGAGAATCATGACCCATTTTGCTAGGTGACCCGTCAAAGCTGCTCGGCTAAGCAAATATTTTAGGGGATCAATTTTTGCAACCAACAATGTTTGGTGGCTTAGCATATAATGTCGGAGCTTTTGTGTTGCAAATACCACTGCTAAGCATGCCCTCTCAATAGTTGAATAATTTAATTCATAACCAACCAGTGTCCGGCTAATATAATAAATAGCTCTTTCTTTGCCATTCTCATCTTGTTGAGCCAAGAGAACTCCTAATGTTGTTTCAGTTGCAGAGATATACAATAAAAATGGCTTTCCATCTATCAGAGGCATTAGAATAGGTGGCAACAGCAAATATTCTTTGAGAGCTTGAAAGGCTGATTGACATTGCTCAGTCCATTTAAAGCGACACCTTTGTGCAGTAGATGTTGGAATGGATGACATTTGTCGGCCAACTGAGCTATGAAGTGACGAATTGACTGGAGCTTTCCTTGCAGACTTCTTAATTGCCAGAGATTTGAAGGTGGAGGCATATCCATTATTGCTTTGACCTTGGCGGGGTCGACCTCAATGCCTCGGTGGGAAACAATGTATCCGAGTAATTTGCCAGCTGTAACACCAAATACACACTTTTTTGGATTGAGCCTGAGTTTGTAGGTCTCCATTCTGTCAAAGATTGGGCCCAAGATAGCTAGATGACTATCTCTGGTAACAGATTTGCATAACAAGTCATCAACATAGTCCTCCATCAGAGTGTGCATGAAATCATGAAAAATTGTTGTCATTTCTCTTTGATATGTTGCACCTGCATTTTTAAGACCGAAGGGCATCACATTCTAGCAATAGGTACCCCAAGCACAGGTGAATGCTGTCTTATGCTGATCTTCAGGAGCAATGCGAATTTGGTTATAGCTGGAGAAACCATCCATTAATGAAAGCATCTCATATCCAGCTGTCATGTCCACTATGATGTCTATGTTTGGCAATGGAAAATCATCTTTAGGGCATGCTTTATTGAGGTCCCTAAAATCTATGCAGATTCTGATGCCCCCAGTTACCTTGCTAACTGGTACTAAATTTGAAATCCAGTCTGCATAATCAATGGGTCTGATGAAGCCCACATCTAGTAATTTTTTTAGTTCCACTTTAACCAAAAGAGCCACCTGGGGATGCATCTTTCAAAGTTTTTGTTTGATGGGCTTAGCATCTGCTTTCAATGGCAAGTGATGAAGGACTAACTCTAGATCAAGGCCAGGCATATCTGCATAGGACCACACAAAGCTGATCTTCTTCTCCAGAAAGAAATTGATAAAATCTATCTTCTCTTGTTTTGACAGGGAGGCAGCAAAATGAATGACCTTAGGGTTGTCAGGTGTTCCCAGATTGATTTCCTCGGTCATCTCCACAAGCAGTGTTGATTTATCCTGAATTGATAGGGGTACATCCACTCTTCCACCTTTGGGCGCCTCAGAAAGGTTTTCACCCGCAGGTACGTCTTTTATTTTTACTTTTGTATGATCAGAGAGTGCCTTATGGTTTTCACTCAAAGATCTATTCTTTTGATTTTTTTGTTTTTGTTTTTCTTTTTCATGACTGGAAGAGGGAGTTGACTCCCCAAAATATGCTGTGGAATCCAGGTCGATAGCAAATCCTGCCTTATGATCACCTTGTGGTATGCCTTCCCG
The DNA here is from genome assembly GCF_030272615.1 of Cryptomeria japonica. NCBI lineage: Eukaryota > Viridiplantae > Streptophyta > Pinopsida > Cupressales > Cupressaceae > Cryptomeria > Cryptomeria japonica. Next base: position 546,779,842 of record NC_081405.1, read on the forward strand.
TAGTCCCAGGAATTCTACAATTGCTTCGTCATTTTGAAAATACTCCAATGTGAGCCGTTCTTGTTGGTCATGTTGGATAAGCTGGGGATAAATGAGGGGCATGTCATCATCGATTGTAAGGATAGAGAGGGCTGATATGGTAAAAATGTGAACATCTGTGGTGTCACTATCCGAACTGCTTGTATCGGATTCAGAGTTGGGATCCCAAAATGACTCTATCCAAGCATGAGGACATGTTTTAGAAAGAGGGGTTATTTCATGTTTGTCTTCCATGGGCAAATTATCAGAGTCAAGGAAGATATTGTCAAGGGCATAGGAGCTAGAAGAAAAAGAACTCCACTCCCATTCATTAGAATCAGTCTCAGGTCGGGTATCCTCAGGTGTTATTTCATCGTCAGAATCATGCCCTTTTCGACACGTGGACATTTTGGTAGATGTGGATCCAATTTGCAATGGTACAAAACCTAACCTTAAAGTTGGAGGTCATCTCTTGGGTATGATAGGTTCTAGCCTTCCATTGTTGTTCAGGCCTAAGCCATTGCAACCATCATATCCTTTCTTTTGCAGCATGGTAAATCCTTTGCCATATCATTCCACTGGCAATCTGACATGGGGGGTCTCAATTTGATCTTTATAAATCCCTTCTATGACATTGTCATCTATAGTTTCTTTGTCAAGTTCTCCCCATTTGGTAAATGTAGTAGGAGGCTGATATTGAATAATGACCTTAGGTTCTTTTTGCAATAAATGCGGTTTGCCATATGATTTTGGAGATATTGGCAAATTCCCGATGAGGAATGTCTGATCCATTAAATATTCTCCACATCCTTGGTCTTGTATCTTCAATTTTCCTTTGACAGCCTCTAACAATTGATTGGGATCCACATAGCTATGTGATTTGGCCTCTCTATTGACTGGGACCTACCACTGAAGGGTATCCTTTAGAGTAGCACAAAATTGAAATGGATTAGGATCTCCAGGAATTGTTATCTCAGTTCCATTGTAAGGATATTTTAGACATTGATGATAGGTGGATGGAACTGCCTTCATTGCATGGATCCATGGACGACCAAGAATCATATTATAAGGGAGATCAAGGTCTAGGACTTGTAGGAAAGTGTTTTCCGTCATTGGACCAACTCTGATAGGCAATGTAATTATCCCTTTGGATGGGCGTTCAACATCATAATATGCTTTGATTGTTATTCTTTTGGAAGCATCAATGTCCTTTTCTGTATATCCAAGGCCAATGACCACTCTCAAAGTACAAATATTAAGACCTGCTCCACAATCTATCAAGACTCGTCGGATTTTACAGTTATGAACAAAGACTTCAAGGTGTAAAGGATCATTGTGAGGGAGCTTGTCGGGTGAGATATCATTGCCAAAAAATGCGACATTTTGGGAAACGGCTAAATGTCCAATCCGAGCTTGAAACTAGTCAACATCAATATCTGTTGGAACAGTGGACTCAACTAAGGCTTTATCCAGGACTGCATGATGCATGGGAGACATTTTCAATAACTCAAGGATTGATATTTGTGCAGGTGTCTTTCCTAGGTTATCCAAAAGATTATACTGACTTGCAGGAGCTCCTTTCAGGACTATCTTGGATCGACGAGTGGTGACTGCACAAGAAGGATCTTGTCCTTTTATTCTCAAGGTTGATACATACTCATTTGACGCATGAAAACAATTAATAACATTGTGATAACCGGTATTTGCATAATTGGCCGTTTGAGAAGAGGTGGAAGAAGATGCTTTACCCTTGTCATGATCAAGCAAAGGAGTTTTGAAAATGGTATGATCATTGTTGGAGGTCGGATGGGGTGGATCTACCTCAATTAATCCTTGCTCTAATAAATCTTGAATCATATGTTTCAATTGGAAACATGAAGTAGTTTTATGTCCTTTGGACCGATGGTACTCACAGTATGCATTATCATTCCACCAATGCGGTTTTACTGCTGGTTCTGCCTTGATATCTGGTAGCTTAATAAATTTTGCTTGTATCAATTGTCTCATTACTGACTCAATAGGCTCTCCCAATGGCGTAAATTGTTGAGGAGGCCCATCCCGTGATCGGAAGGGTTTGCGATGCTGGTTTTGCCGTTGGCCTTGTTGTTGAGTATGTTGTTGAGTATGCGGCTGTTGAGCATGTTGTTGATATTGCGGCTGTTGAGCATGTTGTTGATATTGCGACTGTTGAGTAACATTGCTCATTGGTGCTTGATTTTTTTCCATAGTTGACATATTAGGAACACTTAATTTCTTGATTGTGAATGGGGGTTGATTTGCATTCACCGCTCTCGCATCCACAACACCATCATTAGTGACATTTTTGTTCTTATACCAAAATCTATTTCTATCCCCCGAATAATTGGTATTGTCATTGTCTTTATTGAGCTTGATAATTCCTTTAGCTACCAGAGCCATTTCAATGCTCATTCCCTTCTTAATAAGTTTCTCTATAGTACTGGGACTTTTCAACTTTAGCTCATACATCATTTCTGGGACCAAATTCTGGATAAACAAATTCACTTGTTGTTCTTCGGGTATATCAAGAGAAGAATGACTATACAAGCTTCGCCATCATTGCAAGAAAGTCACTAATGATTCACCTTGATTTTGCTTGGTGTTGCATAAATCTGACACGGTCACATCACTGTTGATGTTGAACGCAAAATGAGATAAAAACTTTTGAGCCAATTTAGACCAAGTCTTTATATTTCCTGGCAAATGTGAATACCAATCCATAGCTTGTCTCGTGAGACTTCGTGCAAATAAGCGCATTAGATATGTCTCCTCATAGCTTACCTTAGTACATGCTGTGAAAAATGCTCGAATGTGATCTTTTGGATTGCCATTCCCTTTATATTTCTCAAAATTAGGTGCCTCAAAATGCTTAGGGAATGGAGGCATGTATACACTCTTGTCAAATGGATTAGGACATAAATCTTGATCTATATACAACTTCTTTGTTCCTTTAGTTTCTAATGCGTCAACTTTTCATTGCAACTTCTCAAGTTGTTGCGCAATTGTATCAGAATTTAGAGGTCCATTATTAATCCCAGTTGGTATCCTTTGTCGATACATCGCATTTCTGATCGGTTGTTGATACTCTGAAATGGTCGTTTGTGGTGTTTCCGGCATATAACGTTCTTGATACATCGCTTGTTGCTGTGGTTGTGCTATACCTTGATATTGACCTTGTTGTTGTGCTTCTTGGAGCCTAGGTTGATATTGCAATTGAGTAGGTTGTTGATATTGCACAGGCACCAATTGCGGTTGTAAAGTAGGATGACTTGCTTGTCTTGGCACATATTGTGGCACATGTTGGTGTTTGTGTAGGGGAAAAAGCGAGACTAGGTTAATCATGCCCTAATCCTACCTTTTGACACACATTACAGAATACGAAAGAGCCTAGAGATATCGCACAATTGGCTACTTCTTTTGGTGAAAGAGAGAGCCACGGGATATCTATTAGGATTTCTATTCCCTTGTTGAAATTGTAAGATCAAGTAATGCAAGTTCAAACCCTAATCCCAAAATGCAAGTATAAACTAATAACAAGATTGCAGAATTGAGATTAAACAATGAACAACTGTAAGTACAAGGATGAAATAAGAATGCAGATGTGTACCCAGAGTTAAAATTGGACTAAAAATGTTCGGGATGGGGGCGCGGGCACCACTGTCCTGAAAACTGCACCGGAAACTGCTGTTCTGCACTCTGAAACACTGTCGGGAAGCTGTCTGAAAGCTGTCTGTCCGGAGGACCAGGGCGCCTAGCACCTCTGTCCCAGGGACCAGGGCACCCAGCGCCCCTATCCTGGTAGGACCAGGGTGCCCAGTGCCCCTGTCCCAGTCTTCTGCTCTGCAATTTGATACAGAGTGCTGTCTCGACCTTCTCTCTCCGGATCTGTATCCCGCGGTGTCGTCTGAATCCCGAAACCTGCAATGATATCTAAAAAAGGGATGTATGGGCGGCTATATAGGGTTTTTCCTTAGTCAAACCCCCGCTTCGGTGATTTCCACCTCCACGAATAGCCAAGTTGTTTTGTAAAATGTATTGTGTGTGCAGACCTAGTGTGTGTGCAAGGTCCTAAAATGCAAGAAAGCAAATTGGAGCAACCTAGAAAGTAAACCCTAATTGCTTGTAAATGATAATGTAAATGCTCTAAATCAAGATGCAAAGTGATCTAAAGCATGAATAAATGATGTATTGAAGCTTATGTAAAGACATGAAAACAACATGAAATCATACCCAACCCTCAAGGGAGGAGTACAAGCCAATCTTCAGTCGGTAATCTCCTATTGTTCTTCAATGTCTTCCAAGCCCTAAGTGGATGAATGAATTTGATAGATGCTTGATAGAAAGATGTTGTAAGATGTTGAAGTCTTCAAAGATCTGCCCTTTCGCTGCATATGAAGTTCCTGGAAACAAAAAATTGGATCCCTTCAAATGAGGAAAGAGAGCTTTTATGTATGAAACCCTAGGTCGTAAATTCATATTTTGGCCGACCTAGAGATTGAATATCCCGCCAATTTCTTGGGGTTAAGATTTATTTTATGATTGGATCGCGCTCCTAAAATTTTGGGAAAAATGTCCGGGACCATGTTGCACTCCGGGCGCCACGGTCCCGACAACTTTTCACCAAATTTTCAGGGCCGTCGGATATGATGATTTTAGAGAGAATCCCGAAGTTACAGGTGATTTCGAGATGTTTTGACCCCGAAACCAAGCCCCCAAGTTCGAAATAGGACTTAATTAGGGTTTTTGATTAAGTGGTGCATTGGAGGAATAAAATGCGAAGGGCGCGCTTTAGTGAAAAGGGCCCAATTTTATGATGTAGGGAATGATGAAATAGGACCTTAGACCTAATTAATTTGATTAATTAAGTGCTTAAGGAGAAATGCAATGCAGAATGTAAAATGCACTAAGGCGGGTGCTAAACTAGGTGTGAAATTGTACCACCCTAGCAAGTGCGTACAATTTACGACGCTACATTTAGCCCCCACTTTAGCGGTCATATGAGTACTACGTGCATATGCAAGCTAAAGTACAGAAAAGTAAACATTATTTGAAAAAGGATATATCCATAAGTTGTCGAACGAAGCCCCCAACGGTATCTGCAGTACACAGTTAGGAACCGCACCCTACAAAACACATGTTAGATCACAAAATCACCTAATGCTTACTAGGGAAAGTGATGAAATCTGTGAGTAGCTATATGGCCCCCCCTGTTTCGACTTGCTTATTAGGGAGGTGAAACAGGGTAGCATGTTTACTTGCGACAAATTGTGTAAGAGAGTATTGATGAGGGGTGTTCACTAAATAGGCTTCATCAGAGCACTTTTTGGAACATCCTGAGAGTAGGGGAAGGAAAATATGATTCCAATGCAACAAACAGTTCGAAAATCGCATCTCCCAAACTCAAGTTATGATAAAATGAATGACAGAGGAGAATTAGGGTTTCAAAAAGTAAGAATAAGCAAACGAGAGTATATACCTCGAAAGTGACACTTGTATTTGTCACTTTGTTGATTTCAGAATACTATTTAGTGCAGCGGAGCCCACATAGCCATCATCATGCCTTCACGATGACCGGAGCGTCCCACGAGGATCGAGATCTTGCGCCAGGCCGTGATCGACGACGAGCCACTGGATGAGGTGAGTTGACTAAACGTTTGACTTTTGATTCTTTCGTATTTTGACTTTTTTGTGATCGTATACGGGCCTTGAAGGCTGACCGGGGCCCACCCAGGGCGCCATGGTCCCTGTGGGGCACCCTGGTCCCCCCAGGGTGCCATGGTCCCTGACAGGGGCGCCATGGTCCCTGACAGGGCGCCATGGTCCCCTCAGGGCGCCATGGTCCCCTCAGGGCGCCATGGTCCCTGACAGGGCGCGATGGTCCCCAATCAGGGCCTGGCGAGGGGTTACAAGGCTAGCATACAATGTACGATAGTTTGCATTACGTTTTTGATGATCGAGTACCGATTACAGTCATGTTTTGATGTTGCAGGGTCTCCCGTACATGAGAGAGCATACAGCGGGACATATTCTTCGCACTTTGCGAGATCAGATTCCGCGGCTGACTCAATCAGAGAGAGACACACTATCGATTGTGGGATTGTGGTCTGTGATTCTCATGCCGGCCATTCGATTTCATCCTGCGATGTTGATGGCCTTGATGGAGCGATGGGATCCTAACACATGCACTTTTCACCTTCCAGTAGGAGAGCTGACGGTCACACTCGAGGATGTATACCGTATACTTCATCTTCCTATCAGAGGAGCAACAGTTACATACGCGACCGATCGATTAGCGGAGGATCATCAGAGAGAGCAAGTGTATTGCATAGGGAGAGTCATGCCGAGCGAGACGAGAGGTCGCATCATGGTTAGCTCGCTCTTACATCCTACAGGGGAGGTACCCCTTCTGAGACACCTTATGATAGCCATCATAGCACTAGCCGTCTGCCCTAATGGGCGAGGGACGCATATGCATGGGGGTCTCACATGGTGTGTCAGAGCGATGGAGAGACACAGGAGAGTGTATGCTTGGGGTCGGAGTATGCTTGCACATCTCTATCACGACCTTGAGGAGTATGTATTCGGATAGGGGTTCAGTTTGATGACATGCACACTTCTGCAGGTGTGGATTTTAGAGCACTTCACCTGCACCAGGCCCATCGGCTTTCTGCTGAGTACAGCGAGCGAGCGACCTAGGGTGTTCGCTTATCCACTTACCAGCGAGTGGAGATTTGGAGATTTGTTATATTGGAGAGTGATTTTTGATAGACTGACAACTGAGGTGATAGTGTGGAGACCTTACCTACGATTGCCCAAATGGGATGGTATGGAGAGACAGTTAGCATGCCTACAGAGGAACCGCCTACTGCAAGGACGATATGCACACATCATAGTCCCTTTCTACTTCGACCGAGTACGGAGGCAGTTCAGGCTAGAGTAGTGTGTTCCAGCCGATGTGCCCATCTATACTCGACACTCACAGGTCCTTCCCAGACCTAGAGCAGTAGCGAGACCGACGGTAGATGACATTGAGACTACAGACTTAGAGGGATCTGATTAGGATGTAGTCACTAACTACTCTGCAGAGCCTGGAGCACAGCGCAGGTACGTCTCATGGTTTATGAGATCATATCCAGGTCCTATCTTTTCACCAGATCATCCAATAGGCTATCCAGGCCCATGGAGACATGGAGACCAAGACGAGGACCAGGGATCCAGGTCAGAGGAGCCAGAGAAGGGAGAGGATCATGAGGAGGCGGGAGATCTCGATCCACCTACAGGCGATCAGTCCAGTGCCGAGGAGGAGGAGGAGGATACAGATAGAGAGGAGGATGAGGGAGATGCAGGTGATGATGCGGATGAGGATGAGGATGACGAGGATAGAGATGATGAGGAGGAATCGGATGCAGCTCCCCACCATTTAGGAGATGATACCATAGCTCTGGATCCACCTCTTATTCCCCAACAGGGGGAACATGAGGCAATACGGAGACCTATTCCTAGTACCATCCAGCCTACACCCATCGTGCACAGATTATTCGAGCGAGGGGAGCCTAGCGGTGCCCAAGCACAGATGGTACCATATCATGATCCCTACTGGCGTGAGGGAGATCCAGGTATAGTAGTTTTATATTGATTGATTAATGTTTTGATGATATAGAATGGTACTAACAAAAAATCTATTCTACTGCCACAGCTAATGTGCAGGAGTGGCGTTCCCTGATTCAGCAGGCAATGACAGACATTTCCATGATAGCACAGATCCCCAGTTCCTCACAGATTGCCTATAGGCCTCAGGGGAATGCGGGTCGGCATGAGGACTTGTTTTCCCCATTCTGAGTACAGGTAGATATATGGAGGGAGAGAGAGAGTCCTATCAGAGGATGTCCAGCGGGCGCGGTAGAGAGAGAGAGTCCTATCAGAGGACCTTCAGCAGGCGCGGCGAGATCTAGCAGTAGCTCAGGCCGAGGCTACCACCTATCGCGCGATCCTTATGGATAGGGATCGTAGGAGTTCCTCTCGGAGTCACTCACGGTCTGTATCACGCTACACACCCATGGGTCCACCTTCACGGCCAGATCAGGAGGGAGCATCCAGTCGACACTCTCCAGCCACTAGCCCTAGGGATAGGAGATGATTTTATGATGTAAAAGAGAGGTCACATTTTGGATATACAGTGACCTATTTTTGTATACGATCCACATATATATATGTATATATACATGCTTCTCTTTGTCTCAAATGTGTTATCTTTAATGCTTAAAACAATGTATATTTTGTTTTGATTAAATCTAATTCATTTGGTAAATGTACATGTATGTTCAGAATTTAATTTCCATGTGATTGATTTCTCAATGCTCCATGATTAAATTGATACATGTGTGACTTAATTAAATATTTAATCAAGTACTACATTGATGATAAGGAAGACATATGCATTAAGTCTAAGAATCATATAACTAATGTGATTTAATTCTGAATTTAAACACAACATGATATGATTCTACTTAACACATAAAGACACTGTATAATATGCTAGCATAATAGGAATGTAAATCTTTTACAATTTACATAAATGAATTCAAGACAAACTATAAAGTAAGAAGACACGCTTGTCAGGAACGAAGCAATATAGATTAAACAACATAACATTTAATTCTATTTTACTTTTAATTAAGAGATACTAACATATTATCCAATGTTGAAGAATTGAAAAAGAAGATAGATGAAGAATGAAGAATTAAGCATAATATCTATGCAAGTGCATAGCATTAATAGGTTCTTTAAGAGGCGTACCGTCTACATCCGCTATTTTGTAAGCACCTGATCCATAATCCTCAATAACGATATATGGTCCAAGCCAATTAGGACTAAATTTTCCCTTTTCTGCAGGTAAGGCATTCACATTGCGCCGATTCTCATAAAGGACGAAGTCGCTTACTGAGAAGGAACGTTGAATGACCTTATCATTATAGCTTCGTTGTAGAGTTTTGTGATATGCTTGAATATGCTCAAGAGTGTTTATGCGTTGTTCATCAAGCATCTCAAGCTGTTGAAGTCGTTGTTCTCTATAAGAGTCATCATCTACTATACCTTTGAGAGAAACCCTAAGTGATGGAATCTCTAATTCTAAGGGCATAATAGCATCAGCACCATAAACAAGATTATAAGGAGTAGTTCCCGTAGCAATTCATACACTCGTTCGGTAGGCCCAAAGAGCATAGATCAGCTGGTTACTCCAATCCTTACCATGCTTATTCACGGTTTTGCGAAGAATTTGTTCAATTATCTTATTGGATGATTCGGCTTGGCCATTTGATTGAGGATAGTATGGTGTAGAAAATCGATGTTTGATATGATACTTCTCGAGGAATTTCTTCACGTCCTTGTTCTTAAATGATGTCCCATTATCTGAGATTATAGTGGAAGGTATCCCGAATCGAGAAATAATGTTTTCTAGAAGAAATTGACAAATCACTTCAGCAGTAGTAGAGCGAAGGGGAATAGCTTCTACCCACTTTGTAAAGTAATCTGTTGCGGTTATAATGAAGGTGTGTCCTTGAGATGAAGGAGGAGAGATTTTTCCAATAAGATCCAAACCCCATGTGGAGAAAGGCCAAGAAGCTACTTGAGAACGGAGTTCTTGGGTAGGAGCATGAATCAGATTATTGTGTTGTTGACATTGATGACATTTTTTAACAAATGAAAAGGAATCCTTCTGCATAGTTTGCCAATAGTATCCCATACGAAGCAATCTATGAACCAAGGATTTGCCCCCAAAATGCCCCCCACAGGCCCCTGAATGTGCCTCTTCAGGAGCAACAGGGATTTCCGACTTGTTAAGACAACGAAGGAGAAGACCATCATAACCCCTTCGGTATAGGACATTAGAAAGAATGATATACCTAGCAGACAGCTTGCGGATTCTAGCCCTAGTGTTCCTATTAGCAGAATCAGGAAAGGTACCATCAGTCAGATATCTTACGATATGCAAGTACCATTCGTCTGAGTCTACAAAGTCACAACATGTTACCAGGCTAGAATCATCTACAATAGCTGGAGAAATAAGGTTGTGAATAATGAATTTAAGATCGACCACAGGGTCCTCTAAAGATACCAGAGAAGCCACACATGCCATTGCATCCGCATGTCGATTATCTTTTCGAGGAACAGGTTCCATAGTATAAGAATCGAAATTTTGTAATAAAGAGACAGCAAGGTCTTTATATTGTGATAATTTGTCTTGTTTTGCTTGATATATTCATGTTACTTGTCTTATAATCAATTGCGAATCTCCATAGATATGTATGTGTTTTATATTTAGAGCTAAGGCTGCTTTTATTCCCGCTATAAGGGCCTCATACTCAGCAATGTTATTGGTACACAGGAAATTTAGACAATATGATAAAGGAATGGACTTCTTTGTAGGAGAAATCAGAACAACACCTGCCCCCGATCCCGTACGACACTTAGAGCCATCAAAGTATAACTCCCAAGTTTCATCTTTCTCTATAGAAAGAATGAAGTCGTCAGGAAAGGACTCAGGGTTAGGGAAGGAGAAAGGTGAAGGGGCCTCAACTAAGTGATCGGTCAACGCTTGTCCTTTAATTGCTCTTTGTGAAACAAATTTAAGGTCAAATTCAGTTAACATCATAACCCACTTAGCTAGACGTCCTGATAAATCAGTTTTAGAGAAAAGATGCTTCAAAGGATCAAACTTTACCATGACATGGACTTCTGAATTCAAAAGATAATGTCTCAATTTTTGAGTCGCAAACACCAAGGCCAAGCATTGTCTTTCTATCACAGAATATCGGGTCTCATAATCGAGTAAGGTACGACTTATGTAATAAACCGGACATTCCTTATCATCTTTATCATGTTGTGCCAACAATGCTGCGAGAGCATGAGAGGAAGCAACTGTATACAGAAGGAAGGGTTTAGAAGGTTCGGCAGGTTGAAGAATAGGAGGACTAGCCAAATACGCTTTTAAATCTTCAAATGCTTGCTGACAATCCTCATTCCATTGAAAAGTGATATCCTTTTTAAGAAGTTGAGTAAAAGGAAAGGTACGATCCGCAAGCTGAGACACGAACCTACGAATAGCTTGAATCTTTCCTTGTAAGCTTTTAAGTTGAGACACATTTCTAGGAGGTGGCATGTTGACAATAGCATCTATTTTCTTAGTATCCACCTCAATCCCACGATGCGAAACTATGAACCCTAATAGTTTTCCACTATCCACACCAAAAACGCATTTTCGGGGATTCAAGCGCATGTGATATTTATGAATTCTTTCAAAGATTTGACGAAGGACTTTAACATGATCCATGCGAAGAAAGGATTTAGCCAAAATATCATCAACATAATCCTCTAAAATCTTATGCATATAATCATGAAAGATAAGGGTCATCGCTCGTTGATAAGTCGCACCAGCATTTTTAAGTCCAAAAGGCATCATTATCCAACAAAACGTACCCCAAGGAGTGGTGAAAGTAGTTTTGAATTGATCTTGAGGGTTAATAAAAATTTGATTGTAACCTGAAAAACCATCCATGAAGGATAACAAGGCATGTCCTGCCGTAGAATCAACTATCATGTCAATGTTTGGAAGAGGGAAATCATCTTTCAAGGAAGCTTTATTCAAATCTCGAAAGTCAGTACACATTCTTATTTTGTTATCTGGTTTAGCCATAGCGATAGTATTTGAAATCCATGGGGAATAGTCAATAGGGCGGATAAATCCAACCTCCAATAATTTTTCAATCTCAGCTTTAACAAGCAGAGCCACCTTAGGATTCATTTTTTGAATCTTTTGTTTCACGGGCTTAGCATCAAGAACTAAGACAATATTATGAGTAACAATCTTAGGATCTATACCAGGCATGTCAGAATATGTCCAAGCAAAGATCTCAGGGAATTCATGCAATAGTTCTTCATATTGTTTCTGTTCCTCTTCATCCAAACACTTTCCAATTTTAATAACTTTCTCTTTATTGCAAAGGTCTATCTTAACATCAGTGGTATCACTTATGAGAAGATTACTTTGTTGAGGAGTGTCCTTTAACTGAGGGAATTCTTTCACAATCTCATCATTATCAATCTCTTTTCCAAAATAGGCTTCGGTGTTCAAACAATAAGGGAGTCCCCTATTGTGATGATAACGAGGAAGAGTGTCATAGGCTCCCAAGAACTCAGCTAAAGCATCATCGGTAGGGAAGATATCCAAAGCACAGTCACCCGAAGGATCCCCATCAATATACTCAGGGTGCTGCATTGATAGAGATGTAGAAATAGCATTAACACTAATGCATGGTCTTTTAAAAGCTTTAGTACGTCTGCAGGGATTATAGCCAAGTCCAAAGGCATAATTGTGAAAATTAGTCTCTAGAGGAACTCTTATCCCTTGTTCATGAGCACCACAACCTTTTCCATGATACCCATGCTTAGCAAAAATGCGAAAACCACGACCATAACGATCAGCCATTTCAGGAAGAGAAGGTGGTTTTTCATAAGACAAAGAATCAAACTCTTCATAATTATAGATGTGAGGAGAAGAAGTTTGAGAAGCGGCCACAAAATTATTACTCATAGATTCAGGTAAGGTTGATTGATTTTTAGCTTCTTCTTTCTTTTCAACTTTATGATTTTCAGCTTCTTCCTTCTTTTCAATTTTAATTTCTCTAGAAGGAACCTTATATTCACCTGCAAAGGTAGGGTTAAAATCAAGAGATCCCCAATCATCCTCTGCGAGAACCTTCTCAGGATCAAAATCCTTTTTATGTGTAGTTTCAAGTCAAGAAGGATCCTCTTCAGGAGCTCCAGACTCATCCAAAGAATTCTGATCATCGGAGAGCGAGGATTCATCGATAGGTGTCTTGTTTAAAGAGTCATCACTGGACGAGGATGGCTTAGAAGAACTCCCTTTGGAAGTAGATGTTTGTAGACAAGCTTGAAAATTAGTATCACCCATCAAAGTGTATGTCTTATTGTTATAAACGAATTTAACTTGTCTATGCAATGTAGAGGGGACAGCTTGCATGCTGTGAATCCAAGGCCTCCCTAATAACAAGTTATATGTTAAATTTCCCGGCATAACATGGATAGGAGTAGGCAAAGTAACAGGTCCCACTGTGAGAGGTAAGGTGATGATACCTAATGAAGTCTTAGCCACATTGTCAAAGCCACGAATGGGACGAGAGTCAGGCTCAATAAGAGACGTATCCACATTCATCTTATGCAATAAATTAATGCTACACACATTAAGGCTAGAGCCATTATCTACTAGTGTTCGTCTTATAGCAGTGTCTTTCATGATAACCACAATCATCAAGGGATCATATTGTTGTTGAATTTCACTAGTAGGCAACTCATCTTGGGAAAACACAATTTGAGCTTTAGGATTCATCACAGAGTTAACAAAAGATGCTATATTACTAGATGTATTCGGTGGAGGAACATTCAAATCTTTCAAGGCATCTTGTAACATTCCATGATAAGCGGAAGAAGTTTGAATCAAATCCCAAAGGGATATCTTAGCAGGGGTAGCTTTAAGTTGTTCTATGAGATCATATTCCTTACCCATAACTTGCAAAATACGGGGAGCTTGAGGAAGAATTGGTTGAGGATTAGGAAGGGAAACTGGAATAACAGGAGGAGGATTAGGTTGCCTATTATTTCTAGTATGATAAGTATGGGCAACCGCATGATAACTCTCTCTAGTTATTTGTTTAGCATAACTGTAAGGACTTACAGTTTTTCTTCCTTGCACGGTGATGATTGGTTTATTCGGGGTACGAAAGGAATCATGATCATACCTTCCTTGGACAGTAAGGAGAGGTGATTTAAGAAATTGAAAGGTGGGAGAAGGATAAGCACCTTGGACTTCAAAGAGAGGCTTATTATGTTCATTCAAGTTTATCATGTTAACCAATTTAGAGGCCTTGTTCTTGTTTAAAGATTTCGATAAAGCCACAAAGTCATCAAGAGCATCATCCAACAAAGCATGATCATATCGGTTAAAAGGTTTGTCTTTTGATTCAAAAGGAGACATCTCCTCATAGAGGGGATTATTGAAAACAACCATGTTACTAGATTCAGGGGAAGAGTTGATAGGAATGTATCCTTGAGAGGAATCATTCGACTTATCTTTCTCATCACACCTAAATGGCATAGTAACAAGGTTTATGAGTTTTTGGTAAAATGAAGGTTTGGCATCTTTAGGGTTTAAAAACTCATCTAAAGCTTCATCTAATTCATCTTGGCTATACTCATAATAATCATCAAAAGCATGAACATTTTGCAAATAAAAATCTGACATTTTGAAAAGATTGCATAAAATTTAAACACACAATGCAAAGAAACACACTTTTTTTTTTTCTTTTTCTCTTTAACGAAAATGAAATGAAAACACACTAAATCTAGATCTAGATCTAACAAATGTAATGCAAGAGGAAGCAATGATAGATTCACGTCGGGTTCACCAAAATGTGTAGGGGAAAAAGCGAGACTAGGTTAATCATGCCCTAATCCTACCTTTTGACACACATTACGGAATACGAAAGAGCCTAGAGATATCGCACAATTGGCTACTTCTTTTGGTGAAAGAGAGAGCCACGGGATATCTATTAGGATTTCTATTCCCTTGTTGAAATTGTAAGATCAAGTAATGCAAGTTCAAACCCTAATCCCAAAATGCAAGTATAAACTAATAACAAGATTGCAGAATTGAGATTAAACAATGAACAGCTGTAAGTACAAGGATGAAATAAGAATGCAGATGTGTACCCGAAGTTAAAATCGGACTGAAAATGTTTGGGATGGGGGCGCGGGCGCCACTGTCCTAAAAACTGCACCGGAAACTGCTATTCTGCACTCTGAAACATTGTCGGGAAGCTGTCTGAAAGCTGTCTGTCCGGAGGACCAGGGCGCCCAGCGCCTCTATCCCAGGGACCAGGGCGCCCAGCGCCCCTGTCCTGGCAGGACCAGGGCACCCAGCGCCCCTGTCCCAGTCTTCTGCTCTGCAATTTGATACAGAGTGCTGTCTCGACCTTCTCTCTCCAGATCTGTATCCCGCGGCGTCGTCTGAATCCCGAAACCTGCAATGATATCTGAAAAAGGGGTGTATGGGCGGCTATATAGGGTTTTGCCTTAGTCAAACCCCCACTTCGGTGATTTCCACCTCCACGAATAGCCAAGTTGTTTTGTAAAATGTATTGTGTGTGCAGACCTAGTGTGTGTGCAAGGTCCTAAAATGCAAGAAAGCAAACTAGAGCAACCTAGAAAGTAAACCCTAATTGCTTGTAAATGATAACGTAAATGCTCTAAATCAAGATGCAAAGTGATCTAAAGCATGAATAAATGATGTATTGAAGCTTATGTAAAGACATGAAAACAACATGAAATCATATCCAACCCTCAAGGGAGGAGTACAAGCCAATCTTCAGTCGGTAATCTCCTATTGTTCTTCAATGTCTTCCAAGCCCTAAGTGGATGAATGAATTTGATAGATGCTTGATAGAAAGATGTTGTAAGATGTTGAAGTCTTCAAAGATCTACCCTTTCGCTGCATATGAAGTTCCTGGAAACAAAAAATCGGATCCCTTCAAATGAGGAAAGAGAGCTTTTATGTATGAAACCCTAGGTCGTAAATTCATATTTTGGCCGACCTAGAGATTGAATATCCCGCCAATTTCTTGGGGTTAAGCTTTATTTTATGATTGGATCACGCTCCTAAAATTTTGGGAAAAATTTCCGGGACCATGTTGCACTCCGGGCGCCACGGTCCGGACAACTTTTCACCAAATTTTCAGGGCCGTCGGATATGATGATTTTAGAGAGAATCCCGAAGTTACAGGTGATTTCGAGATGTTTTGACCCCGAAACCAAGCCCCCAAGTTCGAAATAGGACTTAATTAGGGTTTTTGATTAAGTGGTGCATTGGAGGAATAAAATGCGAAGGGCGCGCTTTAGTGAAAAGGGCCCAATTTTATGATGTAGGGAATGATGAAATAGGACCTTAGACCTAATTAATTTGATTAATTAAGTGCTTAAGGAGAAATGCAATGCAGAATGTAAAATGCACTAAGGCGGGTGCTAAACTAGGTGTGAAATTGTACCACCCTAGCAAGTGCATACAATTTACGACGCTACAGTGTTGAGGCTGACGGATCGGAACTTGTTGACTTTGTGCCAATTGTCGTCATGGTGTATATCCCATCATTTGTAAAAAACTTTGTTTAGGCGCTTTTCGTTGCTTCTCCTTAGGATGGGGTAGAGCACTTGCATTAACTTGCTATGTTGTTTGTCCAATCCATTGTGATGGTTGCAAGTTTGCATTAACTTGTAATGGTGCCGAAGGCACTGTTATTTGTTGTCAAATGTGAAATTGTTGTGTTGCACATTGCTTGTTTGCACATTCGATTGTACCTTTTGTATATTACTCAATTGTTGCAACAATTGTTGTTGGTGCAAACCACTATCTGTAACTCTTTGTGTTGCCATTATTGAAGGATTTGTCGCAATAGTATTCGGCAAAGATATTGAACTTAATGGGACATAAGAACTTTGTTGCATCGTGGAATTATTTTGGACATTGGTGACATTAGACATTCCAGTTGTGAAGCTTTCCTGCATCTTAAATTTTGATCCCACTTTATGCATGTAAGGAACCACTTCTTGTTGAGGGACAGCTGTGAATACTTGTGTGCTCTTCATTTGATCTTGCATCACAGGTGTTGTGTTGAATAGTGGATTATTTATTGTTTCAAATGGTGACTTTTGAGGAATAATCACTGTCAGTGCCTTTGAAGCATGTTTACTCATCAAGGTAGGTTGAGTTGCTTGTTGTGCATCTTCTTCATTTGGATGCAGGGAAAAACTTAACAACTCACCACCTTGTTGTTCTTGCACATTGATTTGGTCACTTGAAGATGTCACGTTACTCATCATGTTAAGATACTTTTGTGGAAACATCTTAAAGACTTTGTTCAAGAACTTATCCATCTTTTTTGTTATCTTCGGATCTTGAAGGAACATGTCAACATCGCCAGAAGTATCAGAATCGGATGAGGAATCTGGTTGGACATTTGGATTCGTTTCTTGGTGAAAGCCTTGATCTGAACCAAATCCTTGTGAGAGGGTTTGTTCTTCATATAACGTTTGATTTTGAATGTCATGTTGCAGGTGTGGTTGATTGAAATTGAAAGGCGCACTTCCTCTTGGAGTTGGTGGAACACTCCCATGTCCTGGTTTCATAGGTACAAACACTGGTTCATATAATGGAGGTGGCCCAAGTTGAACCGTTCCATATGGTGGTAGAGATGTGTTTGATGAACCTTCAATTTGTACTATTTGACTGGTTTGAAACTGTGAATTTTCTATGTCATCCATGGGTTGATACATTGATTCGCCCATCTTTTTAGATTTTGATCTTGTCTCAACAGGCATGTCACTTGTGCAAATGAAATGTTTTTGGAATTTTCAAAGATAATGTATGATATGCAACTAAATGCAAAATATATAGATGAGCATGCAATCTATGTTTTTGGTTATTTTCGAAGATTTTGACAAACTTTTGAAATGCAAATCTAAGAGAGGGACCCTTAGGAAATTGGAATGATATCTAGACCTTAAAGGACAAAAGGATGCAAGTGACAAAAGGGCAAATGACAAAGTCTCCCCTATATGCTTGGATACTAAGCTAGGTTTGACCAAATGATATTGATGACAAAAGGACAAAAGATTTGATAAGGTCTAGACTTCTTAACAATGACTTAGGGTTTATCAAAGATTAGGATTACTCAAGTATGACAAAACCTAATTTTGGCACTATATGCAAAGGGACAATTACTATGCAAATGACCTTAATATGATATGATAATGACCTAAGCTTAATGAAGAGACCTAGGGTAAGTAATGTATGACAATGATATAAATTTAATGCAAGAGGACATATGCAAATGGATGACTCTTATTGATATGCAAAGGAGTATTGACTTAGGTGAAACTTAACCTTGATAGTTGACAATGACTTTTGCAAAATGCAACCTATGATGAACTTAAATGTAAGTGACATGCTTGTTGAGACAAGATTTTGAACAATATTTGACAACCATGTTTGAAGATAAGTTTTGAATCTTGATAAAATTTTGTTGGATGAATGTCTCTTGTGTTTAAACTTATGTTAGATCAATTTGTTTTGCTCTTTGAAATTGGATGCAATTCAACTTTTGACAAGTAAAGAATACAAGATATTGCAACTTAGACTCAAGACAATCATGCTCATTTCCACATTTCTTATGGTAGGCAAAGACATTAGGTACTTGAGGGGTAGACTCATTATGAGATTCAAGGAGAATACATAGATGCTTGACCCCATGGGCTCCCCTCCACGGCACTCACTTCTCAGGGCAGCCAAGCATCAGTCCCCATGGAAATCTCCCCATGGCGAACTTAGTATCTCTTCCAAGTATCCGAATTTGTCCTTCTCAAGCAACTAGAAGGGTTTTTGGCCTCTAAAAACAAAGTGTTTAGTAAGGATTTCTGTTAAGCATTACTCCTTGATGTCACGCAAGTGTGATTGAGACATTAAGCCCATCAAGATACCAAACAAATGTAGTCGCGCAAGCACGATTTAGACCAAGGGTCATCACTTCCCAAGTAATTGCAATTCCCACGTAACACTTCCTTCAAAGCTTTCGCTCATCGGGTATTTTTTTATAGTGAGTTAGAATGCCAAGGAATTCTAGCCATACTCACTTTGGGTCGTTCCCTTCTCATGATTATCACTTGCTTGCAAAAGCAAAGTGGTCGGGAAGGCAGGCCCTCTAAATGTGACACACAATCAACAATACAAGCATGGTATCGAAGATCTGGATTTCTGATCACCCTAAGAAGGATGAGAGCATACTCTCCTACTCCAATGTCATACTCAACAATCAAAGCAAACAAATGTTCATTCCAACCTATTTAGAAATCACTAGGTGCCTAAAAATTAAATGCAAACACAAAGTTTGATTGTTTCTCCAAGGCAACCTGCAAAAACCCAAGTTAGGAGTTTGATACACTTATTCTTTGACTTTTGAATCTGCACAAAGCATGTTAGTAGTTTGATTTATTGTCTTTGCCATGCGTATGCCAAGATTCTACACAGATAATTAGTACCAAAATCCAAAGCACAGAAAATAGAATGCAAAAACACAACAAATTTCAAGAAAACACTGCATGTTTTACCTCCGTTCTGGACTTTACACAGGCGCAGAACCCATGACACAGGCACAGAATGCAGGACACAAGCGCAGAATGTCACCTACACAAGCGCAGAATGCTCAACACAGGCGCAGGTTGCTTCACACAGGCGCAGGAGTCTCCAGAATACCCTGCACGACCCTGTTTTTGGTTTTTTTTGGCCTGCAAATCAACTTGAGAGCACTCAAAACACCATAAAGAGGTTAGAAGGTTAGTTTTTCACACTGGGTTCACCAATTAATGTACGTTAGGAAATAGGAAATCATCACAAGACATTATAAAAACTAATAATCAATCACAAGTGCATTCATTGCAATGAATCTATCTGAAGACACATTCAATAGAGACATGAAAACAAAGCATACAAAACTAATGATTGTGCAAACCAGATGATGATTTGAATGCTCCTTCCATGCGGCTCCATTGTTCTTCTTTCCTCTCCAAATAGTTATGGATCTCACCTACAAGTGCACACACAATTGAAAGCAAGTAGACGGGATTTTTGATCAAGAGTACTAGAAGCTTAGATTCGATAGCCTGATTATCAATTACCAATTACCAATTAGCCTTGATTGATGAAGATCATCCAATTTATAGAAGAATTGG
The DNA here is from genome assembly GCF_030272615.1 of Cryptomeria japonica. Lineage (NCBI taxonomy): Eukaryota > Viridiplantae > Streptophyta > Pinopsida > Cupressales > Cupressaceae > Cryptomeria > Cryptomeria japonica. The sequence goes on from NC_081405.1 coordinate 546,799,732, forward strand.
AGAGATGACAAGATTAGCATGATTCAATTCAAATGGAAATTGCAAATCAATTATGTCAATTATGACAAATTATGACAAATTATGCACTTTCTATGCAAAATTTGTTGATTGATAATTCATGACAATTTATGACAAATTTCTATGTCAAGAATTGATTGATTGTCAATTATGACAAATTATGACAAATTGACATGTCATTTCCATGAATTTAGGAGAGAAATAGGAGGAATTTGAAATTAGGAATTAAGAAAATTAGAAAATTGAAATTGATGAAAATTAGGAATTTGAAATTAGGTAAATTAATTAATAATCTTTCATTTATTAATTAATTCACAAAGAGAGGAATAATTAGCCAATTAAATGAACATTTAATTGTAATGAGAAGACTTAGGATAAATAAATAATTTATTAATCCTAGAGGAAGAAATGACAAGCAAGGTTAAATGATTAAATCACGAAACCCTAGAAGGTGAATTAGCAATGCGAGGATGACAATTAGGTCTTGATTGAAGATAATTGATTTGATCATGATTTGATTTTGGATTGATAAATGACCAATGTAATAAATGATTTGATTGAGAAAAATGCGCCAATTGACGAGGAACAATGACAAATTGATCCAAATTGACATAATTAAGACAGACAATGATCGATAGCAAAATGATCGCAAAATGACAAAATTGACAAGAGGACAAGGATTGATGACAAAATAGATTGCAAGATGACAAGACCATGATCGATGACAAATCGATCGCAAAATGACAAGATCGAACATGACAAGGATCGATGACAAATCGATCGCAAAATGACAAGATTGAAAATGATAAAGATTGACGACAAATCGATAAGAGGACAAAATCCTAATTAGGATTGACGATGTCCAAAATGATAAGATTGATGATAAGATTAATAAGAGGACAAAACCCTAATTAGGATTGACGATGTCCAAAATGATTACAAATTAGCACGCACATTGATGCGATAGGATAAAATCGATCAAAATCATGATTGGATAGTGTTGTCGACAAGACCAAATTTGAAAGTGAGATAGAATGAAGAATGTAGAAGAATGACTCGATTCTCGCAAATGATAAAAACCAAGTGCGTGACATAGGAGAAATGTTAATGCGACACAAAAACCTAAAATGAGGCAATGCGCAAATGTTAAAGTATGATTCCGCAAGCGTTGACCATTTTTAGGTGTCTACAATAATGATGTGAGATGTATCTTGAAAATAAGATGTATGATAATGATACTGATGTGAGACTAGTGCAAGATGAAATGTGATTTTAGGATGATATGCAAGTTTTAAAATGATATGCAACTAAATGCAAGATTAAGATGATATACAACTAAATGCAAGATTTTAAAATGATATGCAACTAAATTCAAGATTAAGATGATATGCAACTAAATGATCACCTTCATTCTATCATTGTCATTCCTATTTAGTCACTTGGTTATGCTCTGTTTGTGTTTGTCATCATTGAGATTTTGGTATGTTGGAATTTTATACAATCATAATGGTATAATTGAACCATAATGACCTGAGTGAAATGTACATGGATTTTGATATGGCAAGACGACACAAGCGTCGAGGTATAATTGAACCAAGACGACTTGGGTGTTGCTTGTGTAAAATAGACAAGAGTTAACCATTTGTATGCGCAAAGTGGAAAAATGTCTTCAATGATATGTTTCCAATCATGTCTTAAGACAAATTTACATCGTACGAACGATCACCTCACAGACAAAAAACCAAAAAATATCAGACTCCCCCGTTGCCTTTTCTAGATCGATGCATCTTCAAGAAACTTGGGAGATCCAATGATTCAAAAATTTAAGATACAAAATATTTAAAACTTTATGCTAGATGTAAAAAAATTATAATTCAGAAAATCATCCATCATGTGTGTGTTAAAGTTATATTTGGATAATGGTCTTGTTTTCTAGCTTGATGAGAAGTTGTTGATAGGGTTTCCTAAGCATGTTGCGAGCATTGTTTGTTGTTAGAATGGCTAACTGGAGATAAATTCTGTCCCTAGTGATAGATATCTATCGATGTGGATATATGTTGATCACCAAGCCATGGTGGGATATGATGAACTAATCTTCAAATAATCAAGGACAATGACTATGCTAAGTATGTCCGGGATAATGCTACGTGAAAAGTGTTGGGCGATGGTCATTAGATTTGAATTGGATGGTTCAAAGATATGAGTACTGATAGATAGAGGAGTCAGTGTCTCACAAATAGCACTTGTTGCTAGGTTTTCACTACTTGGTTTTATTGCACTTTTTCTTTTTTGTATTTTTGTATTTTTTAAATTTTTTTTTAGTTTTTTCGCTTTTTTCGTGCATTAGATGACTCAAGTGTAGAATTTCTTCAAATGGATGTTGTTGGTTAGTTTTTCAAGCACATCGCCTTCTAAATTTGTTAGCTGATAGGTGCCTAATCCATAGGCTGATATGATGACATAGGGACCCAACCAATTAGGTTCAAACTTCCCCTTCTTTTCTCGATCCTGTTGATTTCTGAGATTTTCTTTGAGTACAAGATCACTGACTTTAAAAAACCTAGGGATGACTCTGTGGTTGTAGCTTCTACACATGCGTTGTTGGTATGCTTTGAGATGATCATAGGCATGTTGTCATTTTTCATCCAGAAGCTCTAATTCATGCAATTTGTTTACCCGATATTCCTCATCTGGTATGAGGCCTTTCAAAGATACTTTGAGTGACAAAATTTCTACCTCAAGAGGTAGAATTGCTTCTGATCCGTACACCAATGAATATGGCAAAGCCCCTATAGGTGTCTGAATGGTAGTCCTATATGCCCAGAGTGCCATATTGAGTTGTACATGCCAATCCTTACCCGCATCATTTACTATTTTCTTGAGGATTTTCAAGATTGTTTTATTTGATGCTTCTGCTTGACCATTCCCTTGTGGGTAGTAAGGTGTAGAGAAGTGATGTTGGATTTTGAATCACTCACATAGCTCTTGCATATCTTGATTTTTGAAGGAACGCCCATTATCTGTGACGATAGAACTGGGAATGCCATATTTGCAAATTAGATAATTGAGAATAAATGAGGTAATTTGTTTTCCAATTACTATGGTCATCAAGGCTGCTTCAATCCATTTTGTGAAATACTCTATTGTAGTGATAATGAACTTCTATCCATTTGAAGATGAAGAATGGATTTTTCCTGCCAAATCAAATCCCCACTGACAGAAAGGCCAAGATGTTGTAAATGACTACAACTCCTGTGCTGGTACATGGATAAGATTGCCATGAATTTGGCACTTAGGACATTTCTTTGTGAATTGATAAGTCTCTCTCCATTGTCGGCCAGTCATATCCCATTCTTAGAAGTTTTTTAGCGAGAGTAGGACCACTTGAATGTGTGCCACATATACCCTCATGAAGCTCATGTAAGGCAGAGTCAAATTCATTATGATCGAGGCAACGAAGAAGAGTACCATCTAGACCTCGACGGTAAAGTGTGTTAGCAGTTAAGGTGTAAGAGGTGTTTTATCAGATAAAGATGTGTTTTTGGTTATGAGATAGGTCAAGTGGTAGGGTATTGGTCTTAAGATATTCATAGATTATCCCGTATAGAGGGGAGTCTGAACCGGTTAAGGCATAGATGATGTGGGATGCAGAATTGTCATGGGCTGGGGAAAATAGTTGCTCTACCAAGAACTCATAACGACTCTGTTGCTCTAGAATTTGTAGTAGTGAAGCTATGGTGGCCATTGCATTGCCTACTCTATTGTCCAACCTTGGTATTTTGTCGAAGGTGATATGTACAAAGTACTATTTGAAATCGCCCACCATTCTCTTATAGGGCATTAGTTTATCATCCTTTGTCTGATATCCATCATTGATTTGATTGATGACTAATTGAGAGTCTCGATAGACTCTTAAGTCCATGATTCTCCATTCTATAACCATTTTGATTCCTGTGACTAGGGCTTCATATTCAACAATGTTGTTGGTGCATGGAAACATCAGTCTATAAGATCATGGAATTGTGTGCCCTTTTGGAGTGACGAACAAGATGTCGACACCTGATCCATGTTAGGTATAGGAACCATCAAAGTACAAAGTCCATTGCTTGGGTGTGATAGTAAGGACATCCATGTCTAGAAATGCCACCTACATTGGTTGTTTATCTGGTAGTGGCACTTCTAGTTGATCTGCAATTACCTATCCTTTGATAGCTCGACACTCCATGTATTAGATATCAAACTCACTGAGAATCATGACCCATTTAGCTAGTTGGCCTATAAGAGCTGCTTTGCTGGGTAAATATTTGAGAGGATCAATTTTTTCTACTAGTTTGATTGTGTGAGTTAGTATGTAGTGGTGGAACTTTTGAGAAGCGAATACCATAGCTAAACAAGCCTTCTCAATGAATGTATAATTTAGCTCATATCCATTTAATGTTTTGCTGATGTAATATATAGCTTGTTCTTTGCCTTCTTGATCGTCTTGTGCTAGTAGTGCCCCCAATGATACTTCTATTGTTGATATGTAGAGAACGAGTGACTTTCCTGCTATTGGTGGTACCAGAACTGGTGGATTCATTAGATAATGCTTGAGTTGATAGAATGATTCCGCACACTTGGATTCCCATTAGAAAGATATGTTCTTATGTAGTAGATGATTGAATGCTAGACTTTTATCTGCTATTTGGGCTATGAATCACCTGATAGACTGCAGTCATCCCTGTAGAGATCTGAGTTGGCTAATATTCTTGGGAGGTGGCATCTCCATGATGGCATGCACCTTCACTGGATCTACTTCAATGCCTTTTACAGACACAATGTAGCCTAATAGTTTACCTAATGTGACCCCGAAGACACACTTCTTAGGGTTTAGCCTGACTTGAAATTTTGTATCTACTATGCCCAAATGTTCTGCCTGGGTGAATGACTTAGCTAGTAAATCATCTGCATAGTCCTCCATGAAGGTATGCATCATATCATGGAAGATTGTCGTCATGGCTCTTTGATGAGTTGTCCAAAAATTCTTTAAGCCAAAAGGCATGACGTTCCAACAAGACCTTCCCCATGGACAGGTGAATGCCATTTTATCTTGATCCTCTGGAGCTATCTTGATTTGATTATAGCCAGAGAAAGCATCCATTAATGATAGAATTGCATGGCCTGCTATTAGGTCCACAATTATGTCGATGCTGGGCAAAGGAAAGTCATCCTTTGGGCATGCTTTGTTGACATCTATAAAATATGTGCATATTCTGATGCATTTGTCCAGTTTTGAAACTAGTACAATGTTTGTAATCCATTCAGCATAGTCAATAGGTAGAATGAATTTGATGTCTAAGAACTTCTTTAGTTTAGCTTTGACCATTAATGCCACATGCGGATTCATCTTTCTTAATTTTTTTTGACTGGATTAGATCCGAGAGCAATAGATAAATGATGCATGATTAGGTTTGGATCTATTTCGGGCATATCAACATAGGACCAAGTAAAATTGATTTTCTTTTCTTTGAAGTATTTGATAAACTCTGGTTGTTCCTCTTTTGCCAGTGATTCTGCTAGGTGTATGTTTTTAGCTCCTACTTCTGTACTGATGTTTGTGTGTGTGAAAAGTGGACCTATATCTGTAAGCACAACACTTCAATTAAGTCATTACATCCATGGTTAGACACATATAAACATGAATATGAAAACCATAACAAATCGACCCATTGCCTTCTAAAAGATGCGAGTATAAGATTTCTCTCAAATTTGTATAAGCAATCCAGTGACTAAACTACACCAAGACGAAGGATTTAATCTATATGAGCATGATATTAGCTAGATGGGTGCACTATTAATCTAATAAGAACTTTGCAATATTAAGCTAAATGATTTAAGAAATATGAAATAAATAATATGCAATATCTCAATGCAAATTCTCAATGAACCTAGAGCAAAAATGGCATAATAATGATATATTCTCCAGCCTTTTTTGAATGAGAGATGAGCCTGAATTTATAGAAAATTTAGAAAGAAACCAACGGCTAAGATCAAATGATGATGAGTGGTCAAGATTAATCAAGAGGAAGCACAATCCAGGTGAATTGATGTGATTGGATGCTTTTCTCAGTTTTAAAGGAAAGAACTAAAATTAAGATTAAATCCGGAAAAACTGATTTATTCTCTATTTCATTCAATTGTTTTAATTGCTTTCTTTGAGATCATTTATCAATTTTTAATTTGTTTTTTTCAAGATTATTTCCAATTGATTTCTTTTCTCAATTTTTAATTCTTTCTTTTGGTCAATTAATTCCTTTTTTTATTTATTTCCATTTTTGAAGATTTGTGGCAAATTGATTTATTTAATTAAATATGCTAGGATATTTAATTAAAATAAATGGATAATTGTTTAAAAATGATTTTCTTGGAATGATCAATTAATTAAATAAATATTTAATTAATATTGAGTGATTGATTTGCCATGTGACATTTGATGATTAGGAATTAATTGTGTGCTCAAGATTGATTTAATTGCCTTTGGTTAGGACCTTGGTGACATTGTCGAGATTAGGGGCCCATGGTTTAGATGACCTTTTTTAGGGTATTACATTTGCCCCTCTTTGAATTAATGTGCGAGCAACGTGTTGATTCAAAGAATAGTTGATGTCTAGGAGATGCCAGTTTTGAACTTGATTGATCACGAACTAGATGAAAAGCGAGGTGTTAATCTTGATTCGAAGCGACAAAGCTGAATGAAGTCTGATTAAAGAGATACTATTCTAGAACTTGATTGAACTTAGGAATGATAGAAAACAAAAGATACTGAACTTGAACTTGATTGATCTAGACACAGTGAGTGATGATAAAAAATCGATCTTTAACTTGATTGATCAAGATACGATGAAGATAAACTGTTCAGCTTGATCAAGAAATGAATACTGAACACCTTCTTAGATTGAGTGTGATCGAAGATACTCTTTAAACCCTTGATTGAGTTTTAAATGAATAATCAACTTGATGAAAAGTGATGAAACTGATTAATGTTAAGAGATTGATTCAAATGAAAGACAAATATAAGCTTGATTTGATTCGATGAAATTGATATGCCCCTAGAGATTGATTTGATTCAGATGATCGAGAGATCTCAACTTGATATAAAGCAATGAAATCAAGATGCCGCTAGCGATGAGGATTTGATTGATTTTCTTTAGTTGAAAAAGATTTTTGCTTGACTTTCAATGAAGATTTGAAAATTTTCTTGACTTTGAAGATGTGAGGTCATAAGGTCACGAGTATGCCCCCTCGCGAGAGAAATCGAAAGATAGCGAGGGTACATGATGATAGGCAAGTTTGAACGATGATAAGTTATTTGAGCACAAATTGATTTAGAGGAATTTTTTTTTTTTTAATAATTTTGTGTTGATAGATAAGAAATTGAGCGCAAAGTTGATTTGTAGAAATTAAATTGAGATGCAGCGTTGATTTGCGAGAAATTGAGCGCAATTTAAAGAAAGAATGAGCTTTGGATGAAAAGAGCGCTAAGTGGTCCAAATTCTAAATTGACTAGCAAAATGATCTCAAATTTTGATTTCAATCTCGAAAATGGAATCAGGACGGTCAAATTAGCTAAGAGTACAATTTTCGTGTCCATCAGAGCAAGTTGAAAAATTAGGTTTTTGGCTATATATGGGACAAAAGTGTCATTTTCAATTCATTTTGACCCTCCAAGTTTGAAAATTCAAAAAGCCTTCTATGAAGAAAATGGTGGTCCCTACTCGTCAGCATCGATTCAAGCACCAAAGGAGACAATCAACCCTGAAACTATGAGCCAACGGTAAGTGATCGATCTTAAGCCTGTTTGTGTTTCCAATTTTGAATTTTTTAATGCATTTTTCAAGTTTTTCATGGGTTGTGGGTCGGGTGTCTCAGTTTATCATGCGAGACAGGATCCTGTCTTGTATGAGAAACTAGTAAAAAATCTTTTATCATTTGAGCCTATTAGTTTTGTCTTTCGGGGTGCCCCTCGTGTCGTACGACAGGTCTGTAAAAAGACCATTTTGTCGTGCGAAGTCTAAAAGTTTGTTGTTTGAGATTGTTTTGTCGTATGACACCTATTTTTGACTCGTACGAGATGCTGCTTCTCTATGTTTTGTCATGTGAAGGACAGTGAGCATTTTTTAGGGTGTAAACGTGAAAAATTGATTTTGCATTTGACTTAGTTGGATTTGTGTTATGTTTTGCTTCTCGTGTAGGCTCATTTGGAATGTTTTCTGATGCTTCATTGTTGGGTTTTTTGCAGGTTCAATTACCTCCTGTGTTATTCAGATGTGTGTATACTCCTACCATGGCATTAGTGCGACATTTATCTGAGGTTGAGTAGGCTCATATTGACTTGTGTGGCTTGACTCATCTATTGGGATTATCTGATATCTGTGTGAATCATGGAATGCTCATGACATTGGTAGAGCATTTTTATTCAGAGCATAACACATTTCATCTATTGGTGGGGGAGTTGACGATCACTCCTGAGGATGTATATAGGATCCTCTATATCCCTTTTGCCAGGGATAAGGTGGATTATGATTTAGGCACCTTCCAGGATTGCAGGCCGTCAGGCATGTCTTTGGTGATCCTGACATTTTGAAGTGGTCCATGAGCTAGGATATTCTTATGAGTAGGTACAGTTAGGAGTATCCCTTGGCACGTGTTCTAGCAGGGTTCATTGGGTGCTTTTTGATGCTGGACAGGGGGTAGCAGGGTTTCTAGAGCGGATGGGGCCGAATGCTAGAGAGGTTGATAGAGACCCCTCAAAGACTTGGCTGGGGCTCTTGTTTATTGGCCCACATGTATCAGGAGATGCATGAGATCGTATACAGAGATGGGCGGAGCATGGCTGCAGGTGTGTACATTTTATAGGTGTGGGCTTGGGAGCACCTTCTTGTTTGTCAACCCATAGTAGTAGACAATAGAGAGCTTGGGCAACCGATCATTTATAGGTATGCCAGATATATCACACAACCCCATCTAGGCAAGACAAACTTCTAGAGATGATAGCTCGATGACCTGATAGCCGTTGTATGGAGACCATACAGAGGGTTGGAGCCATGGGATGACTAGCAGCTAGTTTGTAGGGACTTGTTTGTTACATGCCCACTGATTGGGAGGTCACAGACTGTTATGGAGCGATTCATCATGTTGCGAGTGATGAAGTAGTATGGCCATCCCCAGGGGATCTCACAGGAGTATATAGCGTATGCTTGATATGCAGATGAGGAGAGACAGAGATGGTCTTTGCGGTTATCATACGTGTTGGTGATGCAAGAGTTGACAGGGTTACACCGCCTGAGGTAGGAATACCTGGATGATGTAGCAGATGCGGGGGTATTGCCCTAGTATAGAGATCTTTTTTAGCAGCATCCATTCCCATGTTTTATAGACCCGGGCGAGCAGGCCCCTCATATTGAGGATGTTGAGGAGGATGCCCCCACACCAGCACAGGGACAAGGCTAGAGACAGGGCTAGAGGCAGGGTCAGGTATAGAGAGCTGAGGCTCCACAACGAGGTAGTGGTGATCCAGGTGCTAGCAGTAGCAGGGTACCAGCTGAGGGTGGGCAAAAAAGGGGTGAGGGTGGATCCCTAGGGCAAGTGGGTGGGATGGAGGAGGAGCGAGAAGCTCCTAGATAGGTGCAAAAATGGAGAGAGGAGCAGGGTGGAGGTGCGGTGGAGGTGGAGATGGGGGGGCCTGCGAGAGAGCAGGGGACAGATACTGGGCGGTTGATGAGGGCACGTCTTGCAGAGCTGCAGTCATAGTTGATAGGGGTGTAGATTTAGCTGGCAAAACGAGACCGATAGCTAGCCGAGGTGAGGGTCGAGCGTGATCGCCAGATCACATCATTGAGAGTAGAGTCGAGAGAAGAGATAGTCTTTACGACAAGAGGTCCTTCTCCAGAGTAGTAGGGCAGTGTATTATGTAGCAACATATAGTGTTGTAGTTCCTGTTGCACATCAGGTGCAACCCTATTCACAGTATATGGCCTAATCAGAGGGAGCACAAGCACGTCGACAACATCCTGGGCATTAGGCTCCTCCTCCTCCTCTAGGCGATGAGGGAGAGGGTGCGAGCTAGATTATTCTTTTTTTTGTAGATCGGATATTTTTTTGTAGGCACACCCATTTTTGTAGCCTATACGATTCTTGCTCTGATGGGAGTTTGTATATGTCATTTGACATCACTTTGTACTCTTATACTTGACATGATATATATACAAGATCTGATTTGACTTCATCGTTCTTGTGTTGATTGGTTATGAGATGTTGTTTTATATGCCTTATTCTATATGTATGCATTTCCTTTTTTCAGCATAGATGAATGAATGGAAATGATTATTGATGTCTATTTTTGTTTCTTTTCATATGCAAATAAATGATAACGCAAACAAGCAATATGAATGATGCAAGTTGTTTTTCTTTTTTTCTATGCAATAAGATGAATGCAAATGAGTAATAATGAATGTATGAATCTATATAATATGCCCATGTATGCAACTAACATCTCAATACACAAGTACTCGATCGGAGAAACGATGATGAAAAAGAGACCACTTAGCTGAGAAATGATGATGCTGCCAACTCTCATTCATAAGATAAAGAGAGCATTGTTATTATATCTAAATCACTCTAAATTCATGAGATGTAGAATGAATGCAAGATGATATGCGAAATGCAACCTAAACCTAGTCACTAGATTTTGAAAAGGTTAATTTTCATCATTGAGCACTTTACAACCACAACAGGCATATTAGAGTTCCTTGCCTTTCATGTGCAATATTAATTATCTTGTCCGCAATGACCCTTTTTTCTCATTCACATCCTTGGACAGATTATGCATGGACACACAATGAAGAAATTCCCTCAAAACAGACAAAGAAATGATATGGAACCTCCTTGTAGCATTCAAATAAGCTGAGTCGAGGTATGTGATGCAATTTCACCTTGATGTGAAGGCTCTTTTCACAGACACCCAGCTAATTTAGATGTTTCCAGATCATTGGAATCATTCCTACAAGAAGAAAAACAAAGAAAATATTATGCCTCCAATCCTTGCTCCTCTTAGTCAAGATAGACTTCCTCGAGTTACTCAGAGGGATAATAATTGAAAACCAATATAAAAGACAACATACAAAGAAAATTTTCATTCATAGATCAAACTATTTAGTGATTGTTTTTTGGTATGTTGTTTTGCTTGTTAACTCAGTGATAAAACTCTTTAGTAGTTAGGAGACAAGTGACCGACTTGGAGTGGACGACCAGGCTTCACTGACGTAAGATTGACTTGGTTGACATTTCTTAGGACATGTAATGTGCTCTTGTCGATTAACCTAAAACTATGACAATGATTGGTTTCAAGCCATGAGGGTTCCAACGAACCAGGATATCACAAAAGTGACCAAAAGATATGTACAAGTGAAATCAAAGATGCATGAAAGTGGGAATGACAACGTTGCATTGATAGATGGAGCACTTGAGTATAAGAGGTGCCTGTTTGCTAGGTTTTCACTTGCTTGGCAGAGATGCATATATTTTTCTTTTACAAAGGTGCCTGTTTACCAGGTTTTCACCAAGGCATTTTCTCTCTTTTTCCTTTTTTTTTTCTTTTTCTCTTTTTTTTTCCTTGTTTTCTTCTGTTTTTTTTTTTTTTTTTTTTTTAATTTCTTCAAGACTTTTTCTGATTTTTATGATTTCTTCAAGACTTTTTTTTAATTTTAGGATTCTTTTCAAGACTTTTTTGCCATATAGGCTGCTGGAGCAGAGAATATTTAGGTAAAGAATTTCTTCAGATGGATGGTGTTGATCGGCTTGCAAAGCTGTTCTCCTTCTAATGTTGAGAGTTGATAGGCACCCGAGCCAAAAGCTGCAGTAATGATATAGGGACCCAGCCAGTTGGGTTCAAACTTCCCTTTGTTATTTCCAAACTGTTGATTTTTAGGATTCTCTCTTAGAACTAAGTCACCAACCTAAAATTCGCGATGTCAAACTTTCTTGTTATATCCTCTAGACATTCTCTTTTGATACACTCTGAGATGATCAAATGCCACTTGTCGACACTCATCTAGCAATTTGAGCTCTTGCAATCTAGATATTCTATAGTCTTCATTAGTAACAAGACCTTGCAATGAAACTCTTAGAGATGGTATTTCCACTTCAATAGGTAGTACTGCTTCAGACCCATACATCAATGAGAAAGGTGTAGCCCTTGTAGGTGTTTTGATACTTGTTCTATAAGCCCGCAATGTAGGATTGAGATGCAGATACCAATCCTTCCTAGATTTTTTCACTGTTCTATGCAAGATAGTCAGTAGGTTTTTGTTAGATGCCTCTTCTTGTCCATTACCTTGAGGGTAATATACTGAAGACCAGTGTTGTTTGATTTTCAATTTCTCACAGAGGTCATCCAGATCTTTGTTCTTGAATTGTCCTCCATTGTCAGTTATGATGGATGAAGGTATACCATACCTGCAGATGATATAATTAAGAATAAAGAGAGATACTTGTTTGCCCATGGATTTGATGAGCGGAATCGCTTCTACCCACTTAGTGAAGTATTCAGTGGTAGTGATAATGAATTTGTGGCTGTTAGATGATGCAGGATATATTTGACCAATTAGATCAAATGCCCACTGCTAAAAGGGCCAATATGTCACAAAGGGTATGAGATCCCTTGCTAGAACATGAATAAGGTGCCCATGTAGTTGACACTTTTCACAGGTTTTAGCAAATTTTATAGCATCTTTCTCCATGTCTGGCCAGTAGTAGCCAGCCCTTAGTAGTTTTCGTGCTAAAGTGAGACCATTTGAATGGGATCCACAAACACCTTCATGAACCTCAGATAGTGTGTGTTGGGACTCTTTAGTTTCTAAACATCTAAGCAAAGTATTATCTAAACCTCGCCTGAATAGGTCATTACCGATGATGACGTACTGTGACACGTTTCAGATTAGGTTCCGTTTTTCATTTCAGGAAAGATTGGCAGGGACAACTTGGTCACATAGGTAAGAGTAAATGTGGCTATAACGAGATGAGTCATGTCCAATAATAGAACAGACTACCTGGGACTCGGGAGAATCATAGGTAGGGTAATGTAACTCTTCCACCAAGAATTCAAAAACAAAAGTTAGACTCCTGTAGCTGTGGTATAGATGTCAGAGTGGCCATTGCATCCACTGCTCTATTTGTTGTTCTGGGGATCTATTGAAATGATACAAAAGTAAAGTATTTCTTGAGATCATCCACCATCCTCTTATAAGGCATCAGTTTCTCATCTCTTGTCTGATATAGGTCATTGATTTGGTTGATGATGAGTTGTGAATCTCCATAGATGTGTAATTCAACAATCTTCCATTCGATGGCCAGCTTGATCTCGTTTACCAAAGCTTCATATTCTGCAATGTTGTTTGTACAAGGGAAGAGAATCTTGTAAGCTTTTGGAATTGAGTATATTTGGGGAGTAATAAAAAGTATCCTGGCGCTAGAACCATGTTGAGTGAAGGACCCATCAAAGAACATCTTCCATGATTGTTCCATAAGGTGCATGATCGATTCATCTGGGAATTCTATATGCAAAGGTTGATTGTCTTCAAGTGGAGAATCAACGAGTTGGTCTGCAATAACTTGTCCTTTGATGGCTTTACGTTCCACATATTCAATGTCAAATTCTGTAAGAACCATGACCCATTTGGCCGGTCTCCCTATAAGCGTTGCTTTACTGAGAAGATATTTGAGTGGATCGATCTTGGCTACCAGCTTAATGGAGTGTGCCAACATATAGTGCCTTAATTTTTGTGATGCAAAGACTAATGCTAAGCATGCTTTCTCTATTATAGTGTAGTTCATTTCATACGATACCAATGTTTTAGTGATGTAATAAATAGTTCGTTCCTTTTTATCGTCATCCTGTTGTGCTAGAAGTGCCCCTAGTGAAGTATCTATAGCTGATATGTACAGGATCAATGGCTTACCTTGAATTGGTGGCATTAATATGGGTCAATTTGTTATGGTTTTAATATTCATGATTATATTTGTTTAATATTCATGGTTTAGATGACCATTTTTAGGGTATTACAATGTTTATTGATTGAGTGGAATCGATCAATATGGATGAACACTCTTGATAGTGTTCTGGAAGAGTGTCAAGTCTCCCATCCTTAGGTGCCTTAAAAAGGTTTTCACCCTCATATGCATCTTTTATTTTGACTTTTTTGTGATCTAGTATTGCCATTGATTGGTTTTTAGCATTAGATCTTTTGTTTCTTTCATTTTTGTGACTGAGAGACTTGGCACTCTCCTGATTGCAGATATCATTATTTTGTTCACTGGTAGAGAATGTTTGCGGGTTGACTATACATAGATACTAGACAATGGATTCATCATCTGGGAAAATAGGTATATCATGGTGTTCAAGTTCTTCCCAGTCTATGAGATTAGGAAATACAAACGGTAGAGAGTCATTTGGTGGGTCGAGATCAGCTACGATAAGTGTCATGATAGCGGTAGTGTTATAGTTGTTTGGGATGTTGGTCAGGTTAATGATATTGTCAAGGTCTTCGATGGTATCATCTTTTTTGTAGATTTTGTTCGTAGTGCTGCTACTCATTCTCCTTAGCCTCATAGATATGATGTGGTCTGAATTCAAGTAATCGAGACTCTACACCTTGTCTCTCTCGAGAAAGGGGTGTGTATGAATGGATAGTACCTTCCATAACATCCTCAGTAATATTTGAACAACTACCCCATTCATAGTCATTAGAATCAGTTTCATAAGTACTATCCTAGAGTCTCTCACTGCTGCTAACAGGTACGTTGTACGGTGAGAAAATATCTCTAATAATTGATACCAGTCTTATAGTTTTTTTTTATTTAGAATCAGAGCTTGCTTGTACCCTTTGCATTTGTTCATATACTGTTTCTCCTTGGGGAGTAGTGATTTCTTTGGGTGTTGAATTTGCCTTGTTTTGAATAGATTCCTGTACATGATGCACTTTCTTATAAGATGCTTCTTCCCTTTGAATGGCTAGTGAAGAGGGGAAAATAGATTAGAAGGGAAAATGATCAAAACATAATGAAATAAACATGAAAAATGCTAAAATATCATGAAGAGACCATTTAGCCTTGCTATTTTACCTTCTCCTTTGGATTGAGCCTTTGGTGAAGTTGAATAGCACCTCTCTCTTCAACTTGATTAGATGGGCTCCTCTTGCTTGCTTGATGTGGATGGCTCTCCAAATGTGCGCAATATGATTGATGGGAGGATGAGATGGATGGATAAATGACTAAGTGATGGATGAGTATGGATTTGGCTATAGTTTGGATGCTTTGATGACTTTTTTGAACTCAAATGGGCAGCATAAGATTGTTAAACTTGGAGATGAAAAATAAAGGGATGGAGTCCTCAATTTATAGGAAGAGGAGAGGAAAAATGGATGGCTAGGATTGCTTGTGAGTTCATACAAGGCCCAAGAGAGGGTGTGGAGACCAAGAGATATGCCTTAAATGCATTTCTTATCTCCACACTTCTCAAGGTACATTGGGGAGACTTCCCAAGGTGCCTTGAGAAGAGCAAAGTGTATTGGGAAGACTTCCCCATGTGCCTTGAGAGGAGCAAGGGATGTGACATTCCTTGAAGAATGGGGAGGATGAATTTAAAATTCTCCAAAAAGGGATAATCATGGGGATTGGAGGAATAAGAAGGAATTAAAAATTCCTTGGGAGAGGAGATGCCTATAGGATTGTGAGATTTTGAAGATCTCACATTCATCTAGGAAAAGAGCATTAAAAGCTAGTGGTTGGATGGAAGGGACAAGGAGTTGACTTCATAGGTAATCATCATGATTAGCCATTAGCAACTCATTAGGAGGGGGATTAGAGGAAATGTTAGGTGGGATTAGGATTTGTAGGAGGATTTGACTAGGAGAGAGAATGAGTGGAGGGAATTAAAAATTGGAAGAATAAGGTTAAGTGAGTTTAGGGAGTTTCTAGAAGACTTTATTAGGTTAATGATAAATTAAGAAGATGGTTTGTAGGAAGCATGTGGGCTAACCAATTAATTGAAATTAATTAGCCAAGAGGGATATTTGTGAGAATTCAATTTTTAGAAGAATAAAAAAAGGGATTGATTTATTAAATAAATCAATCACATACTATAGTGACAATATCAATTATATTTAATTAATGTTGAGGAGAATTTGAATTAACATAATTAATTAATTATGTGAGGAATTAAAAATAATTAAAATAATTATTTTTTAAGTTTCTATAGCTAGTTCCTCTTGTCATTTCTCTTTTTCCTAGTGTTCTCGCTCTTTCCTTGTTGCTTCTGTTGCTTGGTGTAGTGCTTCTTTCTATGAGTTCTCATTGTATTTATTCTTTGCTTTCCACTGAGGTTTCTGATACTTATTTTGTTTTTGCCTCGATGGTATGTGATAGTTATGATACTTAATGTTAAGTACAGATGCCAAGCTGATAAGATGAGAGGGGGGGGGTTGAATCATACAAACTTAATCTTCCATAAAAACATCAGATTCACCCTCGGTAACATATACTTCAGTGATATAACCAAAACTGTTAAACATGCAAACTCAAAAGCATATAAACATCATAAACCTCATAACACCAGATTTAACGTGGAAACCCAAATAGGGAAAAACCACTGTGGGATTTCAGACCCACTAAGAAATATACTCTTCTAGAGTATGCTTGGTTAAAAGCAAATCCTGTTAAAGATTACAAACACATTGCTGGATGTGACCCGGTTAAGGGATTTCCCTCAGATCTGTTAGGATCTTCACCTTGTTAGAAGTGACCTTGTTAAAGGATTTCAAACACTCAATCAGAATGTCACCTTGCTAGAGGGTTTTACAAAGAAGACTTTTAAGTCCACTCAGTTAAGAGATTTTCTGTCACTTCACAAAATAACAGTAATAAAAATCTATTTGCAACTTCACATCTAAAATGCTAAAGAAGATTCTTATTTGCTCAATACAATCTAGAGATAGAACTAATCTTGTCCATCTATTGGGCTCTATACTCTATTATACAAACAGTTCTTCAAGCTTCTGTGCTTGGTAATTACTATGTAGCATCCCTGTGCATACACTTGCCCACATACATTGTTTATCAACAGTTCCCTATTTATAAACAATTGCCAACCGCTTAATCTCCTTGATCACATTTCCCATGATCAATCATAGCCATCAGATCTTCAAACTTTGACCAGGTTCAATGTATTCTTCAATCTGAAAAATGTTTTACCCCACCTTGGAACTTTCATACATTTCTTGGAACTTGTGCTAGGGTATGCGGTTCAATCTGCGTTGTAGATCTTCATGCCAATTTTCCTTTGCCATAGATTCTTTAACAAACTTTATGCATGGCATACCAATCATTTAATCAGTTCCAGCTCATTAGCTCCCTTCATTAAATAATGCATGTAACCATTTGATGCATTCTATTACAGCTCGGTTACAACTCGGTAAATACTAAACTTTACTCGGTAGACACTTTGTCTTCATTAACCAATACCGATAACCTTAGGGTTTACCGACTAGGTTCTTTGCTCGGTAACATAGTATAGTATTAACCTTACAATAAATAACATATGTATGATATCAAAACAATCTAAACATTATGATCTCATCATTGTCTAAGTTAGTAATAGTTTCCCATTGAATAACTTATTCATCCCCTTATTCATCATATTCTTTCTGTGTCTTTTACCGACACCTTTATACTCATCAAATCATACTTCTCAAGATATGGCAACATCATACTGATTTAGAAAATCAATTTCTTGACATCAATGACAAAATAATAATATTAAGACAGTAAATCATCCTTAATTAGTTATATCCATAATCATTAACAACCTTCTCAATATCCTTATTGAAATGCCAACAATCTCCCCCTTTGGCATTGATGGCAAAACCAATTGATTTGACCTAATTGATTCGAATTGCTATGATATTCTGAAATGTTGAAATGCTCTCCCCCTGTCATCAGTCTTCTCCCCCATACATTATGCTTCTCCTCTTTTCTCAGTCTTTCTTTTCTTCAGTCTTCTCTAGTCTTCTCCAGTCTTCTCCCCCTTTGACAACAATGCCAAAAAGTAAAGAACTAAAACATAATTTCTTCCTGTATCAAGTGATTTCCTACTGTGATGTATCAACTTAGTCTCGATCATAGCAATTTGTCTTCAATACCTGTTTCCTGTATTGTTTCCTACACACCTTTAGAAAACCTCCTAAAGTGTGTAAATCAGCATCAACTCCTAAAAGATATTCTGTAGAGTCATCGAATTGATGCTTTCACCGAACTCAGTTAGTGAATGGAAGATAGGGGTAGGACCCCTAACTTACTTCTAAGATACTCAAAAGTGTCCCTCAGTAGTGGCTTGGTGAAGATATCTGCTATTTGTTCCTTTGTGCTAACATACTCCAACACCACTTTCTTCTCTTGAGCTTCTTCTCTAAGATAATGATATTTGATAGAGATGTGTTTCATCTTAGAGTGCATAACAGGATTCTTTGAAATGTTAATGACACTAGTATTGTCACAGAATATAGTTACTGGCTCGGTAACTTTCTCATTTATACCATCCAATAGTTGTTTGATCTATGTTATGTTAGTACAATTTAATGCTGCAGCAACATATTCAGCTTCTGTTGGTGACTATGAAACACATCCTTGTTTCTTGCTAAGCTAGCTTACTAGTCTTTCTCCTAAAAAGAAAGCTCCTCCACTTGTGCTTTTTCTATCATCAATGTTGCCTGCCCAATCAACATTAGTATAAACTTTTAAATCAAAGTCATTTCCTTTCTAATATATTAAGCCATAATCCTTAGTGCCTTTCAAGTATCTAAAAATTCTTTTGATTGCTGTCATGTGTGCTTCCTTGGGATCTGTAGAGAATCTTGCAACTATACCTATTGCATGTGCTATATCTGGCCTGTTGTGAACAACATATTGTAGCTTTCCAATCATGGATCGGTAAAGTGTCTCATCAACAGATGCAGATTCATCATTCTTTGATAATTTACAGTTGGTAGTCATAGGAGTACTTACTAGTTTTGAATCCTCCATTCCTAATTTCTTCAAGATTTCCTTTATGTACTTGGACTGAGTAATGAAAATCTCATTTTTTATTTGCAGTATCTGTAAACCTATAAAATACTTTATCTCACCGATTAATGACATCTCAAATTCTTTGCTCATTTCATTTCCAAAGTTCTTGCATAAAGAGTCATTTCCACAAAATATAATATCATCAACAAATATGGCTGAGATCAATATTCCATTTTCATCATTCTTCATGTACATATTGTTGTTCTCACTTGTCCTTATAAAACCAATCTTAATCAAATAAAAGTGCAATCTTTCATACCATACTCTAGGTGCTTGTTTCAAACCATATAATGCTTTGTTCAATTTACATACCTGGTTTTTACTCTTGTCTTCAACAAATCCTTCAGGTTGTTCAATAAAAAATTCTTCTTCTAATGTACCATTCAGAAATGCAGATTTGACATCCATTTGATATACCTTGAAATTTTTGTAAGTAGCTTATGTCAACAATGTTCTTACTCCTTCTAGTCTAGCCACAGGTGCAAAAGTTTCACCATAATCAATTCCTTCTTCTTGGGCATAACCTTTGCAAACTAGTCTTGCTTTATTTCGAATGACCTCTCCTTTTTCATTCAGCTTGTTTTTTGAAAATCCACTTTGTACTGATTACATTTTTGTCCTTCGGTCTTGGGACCAGTGTCCATGTCTCATTCTTCTTGATTTGATCAATCTCTTCTGTCATAGCATTTATCCAATCTTCACTGTTAAATGCCTCTTTCACTATTCTTGGCTCAAATTCAAATATTAGACATGTGTTCTGTCTCAGTTTGTTCCTTGTCATAACTGGATCATCCTTATCTCCTATAATCTGACTTGATGCATGATGTCTTCTGACATATTTGGCTAATATAGGCTCGATAGGCTCTGTATGATCTTCTTCATCACTCGGTAAATGGATATTCTCTTCATTTTCTTCAACAGTTTTCTCGGTAAGACGTGTCGGTTGAACATAGACAAATTCATCATAGTCTTCTGGTTCCTTGGAATTTCCTTCATCATTTCTTTCTGCAAATTCATCAATTTTCACATTTGCACTTTCTACTATTTTGTTAGATGATTTGATCAGACATTTAAATGTTTTGCTTCTAGAAGAATAACCAAGAAATGTTCCTTCTTCACTTTTCTGATCAAACTTGCCATTTCTATCATCTTTGTGTACATAGAATCTACTTCCAAAGATTTTGAAATAACTTACATTAGGTTTCTTTTCATACCAAATTTCATATGGTGTCTTCATAGTTCCTTTCTTCAGTTGTACTCAGTTCAGGGTGTAAACTGCAGTGCTTATTGCTTCTCTCCAAAATGTTTGTGGCACTTTCTTTTCAATCATCAAGGTTCTAGCACAATCCACAATAGATCTATTTATTCTCTCAGCTATTTCATTTTGCTGTGGAGTTCTCAGTGTAGAGACTTGTCTTTTTATACCATGATCATTACAAAATAAGCTGAACTCATCAGATGTGAACTCTCCTCCTCTATCTGATCTAAGACATTTCAGTTGTCTTCCTTGTTCATTTTCAACTCTTGCCTTGTACCATTTAAACATTTGAAAAGCTTCTAATTTTTCTTTTAAAAACATTACTAACATCATCCTTGAGTAATCATCCACAAATACTATGAAATATTTATCACCATAATAACTTTGAACTTTCATAGGACCACAAAGATCAGTGTGCACAAGATCTAAAATTCCCTTAGAAGTGTAAGACTTACTTGTAAAGCTTGATCTTGTCATTTTTCCATCTGGCATCCTCGGCACATAGAATTCTCAAGTTTTTCAAGACTTGGTAGACCTCTTACTCGGTGGTTCTTGCTTATTTTGATTAGATTATCAAAATTTACATGACAAAACCTTTTATGCCATAACCAGGTATCATCTATCTTTGCATACAGACACTTATTCTAAGTTGAGTCAAGGTGAAATGTGTTACCTTTTGTTTGTGTCCCGGTAGCAGCTAACTTTGCATTCTTGTCATGAACTTTGACAATTCCTTTCTGAAATTCTATTTGGTATCCTGTATTGTTTAGCTGTGCTACACTCAACAAATTTTATTTCAAACCTTCAACCCAATAAACATCATTGCATCTTGCATTATCAAGAAGTGTTATAGATCCTTTACCTTTTACCAGACATGGTGCATCATTACCAAATCTTACATAGCCTCCATCATAGTCTTCTAACATAACAAACTTGTGTTTATCACCTATCATGTGATGTGAGCATCCACTATCTATGATCCAAGAATCATTAGTATTTATGTGAGATATAAGGGATTTTTCTTCATACCTTTCTTCATCTGATCCATCTTTGATAGCCACATAAACTACTTCCTTTGTATTAGTTTCATCTGATTTATCATCATTAGATTCCTCATTAGCTATTACGCATGTCTTTCTATCTCTTCTTCTGAAGTCTTGGTGTCCTTTGTAATGATTGTCTTTCTGTCTATCATCTCGGTAATCTCTCTTTTCAGCAGAATCTTTGTCAGGATAGTTAGAAGCCATATGTCCTATCTTATCACAATTAAAAAATTTCAAAGGTAGTTTTCCTTTATACTTACCTTTGCCTCTCGGTAACCTTTTGGCTAATAGTGCTTCAAACTCTTCTTGCTTTCTGATTTCCTCATACAGTTTGTGTACTTCCTCCATGTTCTTACAAAATCTTTCACTTGCTCCACTATGATCTCCTTCAGAGTACTTATACTTTCTTTCATTGTAATTATTAGATTCATCAAGATGGAAAGAACTAAATGCATATTCAACTTTATTTACCGAAGACCCACTGTTATCAAAATTGCTTAACTCAAATGCATGTAGCTTACCAATAGTAGCATCTAAAGAAACAGGCATATTGGGTACAGACCTTAATTCATTGATTGCAGAGACTCTGATTGCATAAGCTAGTAGAAGGGTTCTTAACAACTTAATTGTTATCTCCTTTTCTTCAATGGTTCCACCTACTCCTTTGATTTGATTGACAATCTCCTTTAGTCTTGTACTGTACTGAGTTATGTTCTCACCTTCATTCATCCTCATAGATTCAAGTTACCCTCTTAGACTATCCACTTTTTCTCTTTGAACATGTTCATCACCGCCATATACAAATATGAGCTTGTCCCACATTGCCTTCACATCATTGCAGTCTTCTAGATCATTAAACTCTAAGTCGATCAATGCAGATGTTATTTCAATCATTGCTTGGATATGTTCTTGCTTTGCCTTTATCTCTTCCATTGTCAATGGATAGGTGCTCGGTGTAATGAAATCATTCTCCAGATAATATACAATATATTCTCCAACTCTTGATAGGTGTAGCTTCATCCTTTTCTGCCATGTAGAGAAACTTGACTTGTTCAGCTTCGGTGCATCCCTCTTATACATCTTTGGATCTTTACCTCAAGTACCTTTAAACTTTTCTTCCGGAGTCCAAAGCTTTGATACCAATTGATAGTTCTGATACTTAATGTTAAGTACAGATGCCAAGCTGATAAGATGAGAGGGGGGCGGGGGTGAATCATACAAACTTAATCTTCCATAAAAACATTAGATTCAACCTCGGTAACATATACTTCAGTGATATAACCAAAACTGTTAAACATGCAAACTCAAAAGCATATAAACATCATAAACCTCATAACACCAGATTTAACGTGGAAACCCAAATAGGGAAAAACCACTGTGGGATTTCGGACCCACTAAGAAATATACTCTTCTAGAGTATGCTCAGTTAAAAGAAAATCCTGTTAAAGATTACAAACACATTGCTAGATGTGACCCGGTTAAGGGATTTCCCTTAGATCTATTAGGATCTTCACCTTGTTAGAAGTGACCTTGTTAAAGGATTTCAAACATTCAATCAGAATGTCACTTTGCTAGAGGGTTTTACAAATAAGACTGTTAAGTCCACTCGGTTAAGAGATTTTCTGTCACTTCACAAAATAATAGTAATAAAAATCTATCTGGAACTTCACATCTAAAATGCTAAAGCAGATTCTTATTTGCTCAATACAATCTAGACATAGAACTAATCTTGTCCATATGTTGGGCTCTATACTCTGTTATACAAACAGTTCTTCAAGCTTCTATGCTTGGTAATTACTATGTAGCATCCCTGTGCATACACTTGCCCACATACATTGTTTATCAACAGTTCCCTATTTATAAACAATTGCCAACCGCTTAATCTCCTTGATCACATTTCCCATGATCAATCATAGCCATCAGATCTTCAAACTTTGACTAGGTTCAATGTATTCTTCAATCTAAAAAATGTTTTACCCCACCTTGGAACTTGCATACATTTCTTAGAACTTGTGCTAGGGTATGCGGTTCAATCTGCGTTGTAGATCTTCATGCCGATTTTCCTTTGCCATAGATTCTTTAACAAACTTTATGCATGACATACCAATCATTTAATCAGTTCCAGCTCATCAGTTCCCTTCATTAAATAACGCATGTAACCATTTGATGCATTCTGTTATAGCTCAGTTACAACTCGGTAAATAGTAAACTTTACTTGGTAGAAACTTTGTCTTCATTAACTAATAGCGATAACCTTAGGGTTTACCGACTAGGTTCTTTGCTCGGTAACATAGTATAGTATTAACCTTACAATAAATAACATATGTATGATATCAAAACAATCTAAACATTATGATCTCATCATTGTCTAAGTCATTAATAGTTTCCCATTGAATAACTTATTCATCCCCTTATTCATCATATTCTTTCTATGTCTTTTATCGACACCTTTATACTCATCAAATCATACTTCTCAAGATATGGCAACATCATACTAATTTAGACAATCAATTTCTTGACATCAATGACAAAATAATAATATTAAGACAGTAAATCATCCTTAATCAGTTATATCCATAATCATCAACAACCTTCTCAATATCCTTATTCAAATGCCAACAATCTCCCATTGTCTGTTATAATGCCAACAGTATGCTGTGTCCATATCCTAGCCCTATTTTGTCTCGTGAAAATTACGAAGGAGGTTCTAGTGGTTCTGTAATGCCTTCTTGACGCTTTCCTATAGGTCCTTTGCCATTGTATCCCCTCCATTGCATGATTTAGAATCCTTTTCCATATTGTTGTGTTGATATGGTCACCTCTAGAGTAGCAGCTCTGACCTCTTCCTCTTCCTTGTATATTCAACTAAGGATGTCTTTCTCTTCTGATTCATTTGCTAGTGTGCCCAATTGGATAAATTTTCCATCAAACTTCGTGATGGGTTGTGTTGCTTGATGTGTCGATGCAAAAGGTTGTCAATGAGATTTTGGTGATGTTGGCAATTTTGATTGACATATGGGTTTGAAAGAGTATTCTCCCATGCCTTGATCTTTGATTTTCATCTTTTGTTTGAAGTCCATGGACAAAGACTTGAGTTTTCCTTGATGATGATCTAATGTTGAGGAAGCTGCAACTTCCCTATTATGTGGAACCAGGCTGTCTTGAGCTGCCCCCATAGCATTGCAATGTTGAAAAGGGTTATTATTGACAAATATGGAAATTTCCTGTCCATTATACGGGAATTTGACACACTGATGGTATGTTGAAGGCACTGCTTGCATTTCATGTATCCAAGGATGGCCCAATAGAATATTGTATGTTAAGTCTATGTCTAAGACTTGGCACATAGTGTCCCTTTGTATCGGTCCTACCTGAATAGGTAGTATCATTTTTACTTTGGATGACCTTTCTTCATCATCATAGGCCTTGATGGTGATCTTCTTGTTTGGATCAATAGACTTCTTAGAGAAGCCTAATGCATAGATAAGCTTTAAAGTACAAATATTGAGACCAATTCCTCCATCTATTAACATTCTTTTAACTCGATGTTTATAGACTAAGACTTCGATATGAAGTGGAGTGTTATGCAGATGATTCAAGGAGACATTATAGGTGAGGTTATGAGGCCCTGTCATATGAGCCACCATGGCTTGGAATTTATCAATGTCTAGATCTTGAGGAATGTTTGTTTCAACCAGTGCTTGTTCTAAGATGTCTTTATGTTTTGGTGTGAGTAACTCAAGTATGGATATTTGAGCGGGAGGTCTCCACAGTTGATCAACCAAATTATATTGAGTCTTGGGGATAGTGGTGGATGTTGATGTATGCCCTTTCAAGACATATTTTTGAGTTGTGGTTGTCACGTTGTTTGACGCATAGTCTTGTTTCTCCTTGATTTTTATTACATTTATTTGGTTGTCATCTGTCGATATGTGATTTATGGTGTTATTGTATAGGTGATTTATACGAGCTCCTCCTGTATCATTTGTTGATGAAGCTCCTCCCTTGTTGTAACTTGGAAGAGGATTTTTAAAAGCGTCATGGTCATTGTTTGTTTTGAGACCATCAACTATTAAATCAACTCTATCGACCATATCATGAACAATGTTCTTAAGCCTCATACGATCATTTGTGTCATATCTTTTGTTTCGATGAAAATCATAGAAATGTGCATTGTTCCACCAAGGTGGTTTGACATGGGGTTCAAAGTTGTTTATGGCTGGCAATGTGATAATTTTGTTTGCCAGGAGTTCTCGAAATGCTAATTCTAAGGTTTTCCCTAATGGTGTGTAGATGCATCTATTTGGGAAAGTGTTGGTGTTACCTCTCTGGTTTGTATTATTCCCTTGATTAGCATTGTTGCCTTGGTTATTGTTGTTGTCTTGGGTATTGTTGTTGGTGTTTGAAATTGAAGGTCCTTGATTGGTATTTTGTGGATAAGTGTTAGTGCCTTGATTAACACCTTTTTTATTTTTGTTAGATTGTGGATTACCTGATAAAGATAATACTGGTTGTTTGGACTTCATATCATTAGCATCAACTCCTCCATCATTAACAACATTTTTGTTTCTTGTCCAAAATATAGATTTGTCTAAAGTGTTGTTGTTGTTTTGACTGTTAAAGGGGTGAGTGTTGGATGAGTTAGTTCCTTAAAGAACTTCAATTTTCCTTTCTTGATGAAGGTTTCCTCTACTTGGAATCTATTTTCTATCAACTTGGAAAAATATGGTATGCATTGAAGCTTGAGTTGATAACTCATCTCACTATTTAGATTATCGATAAAGATCTCCATATTTTCCTTTTCAGGCACGTCTCGAGGATATCTCGAAACCATGCATCTCCAACACTGAAGAAACACCATGAATGTCTCATTGTTCTTTTGTTTGGTGTTACATACATCCAATATGGTGATTGCGTGTTGAATATTATAGGAGTATTGTGTGATAAATTTGTTTACCAACTCATCAAATGATCTCATGGGAGGTGTGAGTTTAGACAACCACTCCATTGTTTGCCCTCCCAAACTTCTTGGGAATAGCCTCATTAAGTAAATGTCATCCTGAGAAAAATCTAGTCTTATAGTACAATATTCCCAAACATGATTGTGGGAATCACTTTTACCATCATATTTGTCATACTTTGGTATATCTAAATTTGGGGGAAAAGGTACCATGTTTAATCTCCTATCAAATGGATAAGGACATATCTCATCCAAGGAGTATCACACCGTGGTCCCTTGTTGCATGTCCTGCATTTTCCTTTGCAACATTTGGATTTTTTGTGTAAGAGCGACCATGGGTGCATTTGTACATCGAGGGAGAGCTTCCTCCCTTTCATTAAGATTATCCTGAGTTTGAGTGTGGTTGTGTTTGGGGGTGTTATTTTTTTCATGTATGATTTTTGGGTCGTATATTTCTTCTTCTCTTTGTTGGTCTTGATAGGTGTAATTTCTAGACCTTGTTCCAAAAATTCATTCATCTATATTCCTTAAGTTTTTGGTATCAAAATCTTTTGGAAGTCTAACTCCTTTGCTATTTAGCATGAGTATATATTTTTCCTTGTCTGCTTCAATAAGTCTTTCCATGAGCCTTTGGAATGAGGGATTTTCTTGACACTCTTGGAGAAGTTCCTCGACGATCTCTGTATCTCCCATATTAGCATACTCATCAAAAGGGTTGGATAATCTATGATCCATACTTGATTTTGGTTGTGATTCACTTTGTTTGTTTCTTTGAGAGCGAGTGACACTAAGCATTTAGTAGATTTCTACCATGATGAATTCTTCATTTTCTATGGGAGTTCTAGGTGGTGTTGTTGGTTCAGGTGGATAGAATATGCTCCTTAATAAAAACTTTATGTTACAA
Organism: Cryptomeria japonica; assembly: GCF_030272615.1. Taxonomy (NCBI): domain Eukaryota; kingdom Viridiplantae; phylum Streptophyta; class Pinopsida; order Cupressales; family Cupressaceae; genus Cryptomeria; species Cryptomeria japonica. Next base: position 546,827,067 of record NC_081405.1, read on the forward strand.
CGGGGGTTTCTTCTTCTTCTTCTTCTTCTCTCCCAGGGGTTGGTGGTTCTAGTCAAGCTTTGTTATAAGTGATACAAATTTATGGGAACAAAGTAGGTTTGATCCTTCCTCCATGATTTAAGCATTGGCTGAATGTTATTTTCTGAATATAAGCTCTACTTCTCAAAGGTTCTTTTTCAAACTCATTTGTTTTGCCTTGAATATACAATCGCATGTGACACATAAATGTGCGATGTGATTTAAAGAGTTGGCAATTGATATAGAGAAACTTATTCCTTCATGCAAGTGCTTTAGAACTAGGTTGTCTCTTTTGTTAGGATAACCGGTGAACAACTGAGAGGGGGGGTGAATCAGTTGTTAAGAAATTATAACATTTAATCCACTTAATCACCATTAACTAGATTAAGTACTAGTAAAGTAGAAACAAACATCGATAAACAATACAACTTAATAATTAAATAGATAATCAATGCAAAGAAACCATACCACATAACACCATGATTTGTATGTGGAAAACTTGAAAAGAGAAAAACCACAGTGGGAAGCCTACCCACAATTAGATGATACTTCTGTAGAAAGTATGTGATACAATGAGGGGCCTGTACATGCAGGAAAGCACACATCTAGAGTGTACTACTCATTAAAAAATATTCTCACTGACTATAGAGAGGCAACAACCATCTCAAGATAAATGGACAACAATCCAATAGAGTGAATTGCCAGAGATAGAATCTACCATGCCTGATTACAGTCCCAATTAAGCTCAATACCGGAGGCCTTTGACCTTTTCCTTAATCCCACTTCGATCACCTATTATTGACAAAATATCCTTCACATATGATATTGCATTTCAAAACCATGACACTTGTTCCATTCCCTTGCCACGATCTATAATGAGATCTTACATCATTTAATACAAACCCTAAGGCCTAAACCAATTAGGTCGGCCACCTAAAATATATTACAATAAGATCATTACATAAATCCATATTACAATGATATGCTATCTCATCTTAAGAACAAAACAACAATAAAAAATACATAAAACATGTCAAAACATCTTGGTAACATGTAGAGTACACGCTAACATGATACCAGACAATAACCTAGATAGGTATCGGACCTATTCTAGGTCCACCACGCCAAAGAAATGTCTTCAAGTATTTGAAGCATGATCAAAGAACATCTTCAACATCCTAAAATACATGTAGAAGTTGCACCAACACCAATTATGCATCCTATCAAGATTCCTGAGTGAGAGCTCTGTCGGTAAAGCCTTAAACTAGTGTCGGTAAGGGTTTACCAGAGTGTATGATAGCATCCGATTACCAAGTAAATACCATCTGACCAAGACATGCTCCAGAAGCACACACCACATGTAACCAATCACATTCCATAGATCCAAACATGCTAGAAGTGTCCAACAGATAGTCTCTTCTACCGGTAACACTAGATTTTCTACCGGTAACCAAAACCTATCTACTGGTAACCAACCATAATAGCTAGTGTTGACATCAATGACAAAAAATCAATGCAACACATAATCAATTCATCAAATAATTCCAACATCTTATTCAACTTATTTTTATGATGAAGACTTGTTCTTCTCAAAATATGAGGAGTGGTCATACAAAATGAACAATGGTTTTCATTGATGTTGGATTGTGATACTTTGTTTGAAAACTCAAGCTTACTTTATCAAGTAGAGGTTTAGTTAGATTCGCCTCCATGACAAAGTGTGTCAAATGATATGGATAAAAGTCTCCTGATATGGAAGCTTGATTTGACAACTTAAGGATTAAACTTGGTATGTTGTTTTGATAGAATCCGCTAGATGGTGGAACTTTGATCAATATTATGATACTGCCTGATTTTGGTTAAATGAAATCTTATCTTGAGCTAGTTTAGGATTTGAAAAATTTTGTTCTAAGGATGCTTTTTTTATTTTGGAATTGTTTTCTCTAATAATCTGATTCGGATTTTGACTACTGAGTTCGACAAAAGACCCAAAAGGGTATTCAGAACTGGTGATAAAATTTTCTCGAAATGCCTGGTTTACTCTCTATTTTTCTTTATTTTTACTATGTGCTAAGAGAGAGACTGGATGTGCTAACAAATGGTCAAGATGCGCCACAATAAGTTCTCTATGCACTAAGTTGCCTCTTCTATGCGCCGACTAAGATTTGTTTGAAACTATTTTGATTGGAAAGGTTACGCGTTAATATGTCCCTCAAAAGTACTAGAGTTTGAGTTGAAAGTGCTAAGATATGCCTCTTACGTGCTAAGCTGATGTTAAAATGCGCTAAGCTGGTATCGTAAAGCGTCACTAAAAGTTTACTTAGTCTGCAACTGGTTATGCGCTAATGTGAAGGTTGAGAGTGCTATATCTTGGTTTAGATGCACTACAGAATGGTTGATACATGCTAGGAAGTTGCTCCTATGTGCTAAGCTATCCTGATTTCTTTGTTTCTGTTGTTTTTAGGATTTAACACTTGTGTTTTTTTTAATGGATGATTTTTTGAAAAATAAATTGCATACACAACAAACAAAAGAGATAACAAATTTTGCCTATGCTAGACAAATAGTGCATGTTTTGTGAGGATGTGTTCGAATCCCTAATGTTTTCATAGGTTTAGATAATAAGTGAGACAAGTCAAATAAACTCTTTATTCAAGGGTCATCATTAATATCATATCCAACTAGTCTCAATACTGCGTTAGCTCAAACAACCTTGTCACCCCCTAGGGGGTGCCCATTTTTTTGCCTTTTGCCAGAGATTAACTCAAAGTGAATTGCTTCACAATTGAGTAGTTATCTTGGGAGATATATGGTGAGTGATTTTGGGGGTGGATTCTTCCCCACCCTTGCATTATGATATTGAAAATGTTTGGATACTAACTTGGCTCAATGTTTCTAGTGCTAAGGTTTTTAATCGGACTTTCATTCAATCTTCAGTGATAAACTCCCTCGGGAGGCTTCCCAACCTTTAGAACAAAGGCTTTATGTATCTTAAAGATACTGGGGGAAGGCTAATCACTAAGAAAAACTGTTGAAGGGGACTTTCGTCAGCCTCCACTTTTGATTATAGTGGGTTGGAACACTTGGCGATAAAGTCATTTCCTACTTAGGTCGTTCCCCTCTCACCAGCCATTAATGATGCTCTAAGAGCAACTTGGGAGGACAGGAGGAAAGCATGAAAGAGTCATTTGGATTTTTGGTCACCCAGTTAAGGGGAGAGCATATACCTTCCACTTTCGAGACAAGGCAAACAAGATTCTTTTTATCTTTCAAGGCCTAAAATTATTTTCTCTCGGTTACAGTTTTATGTTTTTCTCTGTTATAGTCATGCGGTAAACAACGACATAGATGTGATATAGAAAAGTTTAGATGTGCTAAACTGGCTACCTAATGCGCTATGTTGTTTACCAAATGCATTGTTCTTTTTGTCGAATGCACTATGATGATACCAAAGAAAGCCAGAATACTAGGCGCTAACAGAAAGTTTGAATGTGCTAGTGAAGAGGTCTAATGCGCTAAACAATATATTAGAAGCACTAACTAAAGGTTTCTACGTGCTAAAGAAAGGTCTCAATGGGCTAAACCAACCTTTCTGCATGCTCACAATCTTTCTCCTGTATCAAAAATGATAAGATTAATAGGGTCTTGCCTGACGGCGGGTGCTAGAAATGTGTGCAAGAAATGTGGGTGATAGAAACATAAAATTCCGATTCCAAAGTGTCCACACACCAATGAGACTCTTGGTGCAAGTTATGGGAGCTATATTGATTAACTCAACTTCCCAAGGGGTGTCCTATTGTTCTCTATCTCATAGGATCCCTCAAGTCAATGCCTTTGCTCTCAGGTCACTGAGAAAAGTGACTTAGGAATGACAACTCCAAGATGTTAGAATCAATGTCAATCCCAAAGACACTGAGAGGGGGGGCGGGGTGAATTAGTGTCTAACCAGTTAGCAGAATATTTAAACTTATTAAGAACTTTGTATCCCAAAACATTATACTGGTAAATAAGAATAACAGGGACATCATAGAGAACACATCATAACATAAGATATTTAATGAGGAATCCTTGTGTGGGAAAAACCTCAGTGGGATTTGTGACCCACAATATTCACTCAATGGCCAATGATTAAAAATTACTTACAATGAGGGGCCTACACATGCAGGAAGGCTAGCAGCCTAGAGCCAACTACTCAACTACAAATCAAAAGTCTCATTGACTTACAAAATGGATTATTAAAATCCAATACAATGTACTACTTCAGATCAGCATCAGCTATGCCAAGTTCAATACCGGTTTAGGCTTAGTCTATAACCAAAACCTTCTATACTCTCTCTCTCTCATATATCAAAATGACCTATAAGATCTCATACATATATGAGTCTTTTACAATATGCCATGTCGGCTCTTACAAGAGATAATTACATTATAAAATAATAAACAAAAGTTTATTCCATGTCAGCTTGAGTGTCAGTATGCATTATTGTCATTGTCAGTGAAGTGTCTGTCAGTGTATGTAGAAGTCTATTGCTGGTGTGTTGACAGATGATTGCTAGTTGGTTGCCATCAATGACAACATCAACTATTCTCATAAGAGTGTAGAATGCCAACAATCTCCCCCTTTGGCATTGATGGCAACACTCATGAGAAAAATCCAAAAACTATTCCAAAAACTGAAATCCAAAAAGTTTCCAAAAAGATATTCTCCCCTTGAGCAAATGATATCCTCTGAATAAGCAATTTTTCTCTCCACTACTCCCCCTTTGACATTAATGACAACTATTGTCAAAAATAGTCAAACAAGTGCAAAAATTTCACCTCAAAGTTTGTAACTGATTGGTTAAAATCTGAAAGATATCTGCCAAAACTAGATTTAGACTTTGCATAAACCTTTTGTTGTCATTCAAGATTGCCTCAGTCTGTTGGATCGTGTCGATGAGATCATGCATGTGATCTTCTGGTGATCATTCTCCTTGAAATAATGCCTTAGATATTTCTATTCTCTGAGAAATAAGATTGTCCAACTTGGGACCAAGTTTATTTTTAAGTTCTCAGGCATTAGACCTTATCCTTGCCTTTTCTTTCTCAAGTTTCTATAATTTTTCCTCAAAACTTGCCATTTCTTGCTCAAAAACTGATGTGTCCGGATGAACCAATTATGTTATCAACTATGTCATCAATTTATTTTTGTGTTCTACTGATCTCCTTATCTATGTATTCTGTTAGAAGGTGAGGTTTGCATGTTTCCCTATAATCTCTTTGTACTCCAAAATTATAGAGTTCAATGCCGGTAATAATGTATTCAGGTGTTCTGTACACTTCTTGATGGTGTCTTCAAAGAATTTGTCCTTCTCTTTTTCAACTCTCTCCTTTATTGTGTCCTCATTCACTTTATCAATGGTTATTACATTGTCAACAATAAATTTGGACAATGTGTCCAATTTACCTAAAGAATCCTTAATATGATCTATGTTACAATTTGGTGCAATCAATTTAAGAATTGTTACAATGTTATCAATTGCCTTGTAGGTCAATGCATTGCAATCCGTTATCTTTTTGATTGAGTCCAAAAGTACCTTTGTAATATTGGCAGGTCTGAATTCCTTTGCTGATGTGCTAGATGTCTGACCAATTGCCTTTATTACCTCTGTGCTTCCATCAGTTGTAACCATTTTACTTGTATTTTCCTCTGGTGGATCAGTCTAGATTTGCATCTCAACTTGCAAGGGTTTCTCAGACTATTTTGATGTCTTAATGATTGTTGGTTTCTCTGTTCCACTGTGTACCTTTGCCTCAGATTGTTTTCCTGAAAGTTCAACTATCGGGATCTCAGTCTTTGATGGTCTTGTGCCAGCATCTTTACCTTCAGTAGGTTTTCCAATTTATGATGGTTGCTCTATTTGGGTTGGGATCTCAACTTCAACAGTTTCTACCAGTTTCTCTACCATGTTTCCACTATCAATGTTGTCTTCCTTAACCTCTGAATTATCCTTATCCACAACAATATTTACTTCTTGAGTATCCACATTCATGGTAAAGAGTATCTCAGATTCAGGATTTGTGTCATCATGTGTAACACCTTAAGTGTTAATAACTGGTGGATCATCTGTGTGTACCGATGCAGTATCCAAAGGTGGTAGTAGATTTTCAGTGATCTTGATGTTTGGAACACCAACAATTTTTCCTTTTCTCTTGTCCTTTTCCTTCTGATACACTTTAAATGTCTTTTTCAGTCAGTTCATTTCCTCTTGTTTTTCCTTCTCCACAAAAATATATCTCAATTATCTGCAGTTTCATCTGCAATCTCTTTTACTCTTCCTACCATTAAACTTACTTGCTGGTGCCCACTGGAAACAATAGACCAATTAGCCTCAGAGATTAATTCATCAATTTCCTCTTTTGAAGTAATAGGATGTACAACTAGAAGTTTTTCAATTTTTAGCTTCTTGTCTAATTCCATCACTACTATCCTTTTTGCTTCCAATCTTCTATAAAGTTCATTTGGTAGATCATCCACAACTTCAATTAAAACCTTTTTATATATGTCTAAGTGTAGAATAATACTGTTCTCAATGTTTTCCTTGTCAGAATCATTAAATGTATTATACAATTTGTGTACATTAGCCAAATTTCCATCATCAATTATCTCATTTAGTAAATCATTAAAAGGAGTAACAAGTTGTTGTTTCTTCTTTGGTGTGAGTTTCTTGGGCAATCCCCTTACTGCTTGTTGTTTCTTCCTCAAAGTCCTTGTTCTCTTAGGTGAAGGAGAGGGTATCGGTGAAGGTTTTCTCTTCCTCCTTTCAACTCTTTTAAACTTTGTCACCTTCTCACAGTCAGTTCTAGAATATGTGCCTCTGGTTGAAGTCCTTCAAGCTCACTAGCCAATATGGCACTAATTTTCATGACATTTTCCTTGATTTCCTTAGCTTTCTTAGAAGCATCTCTAATATATTTTTCTATTTTCTTTCTTTTCTTAAACAAATTTACATCACTTTCAATAGTCTCAGCACTACCAAAGACCTTTTATGATGGTTCTCTTGGTGCATCCAGTAAAGCTTTGCCATAAGTCTCCAAAATGGTAAGATCTACTTAATATCCCATTTTAGTGACCCAGATAGTCCTAGGGAGTACAACCTCCATCCATGTCTGATCTCTTTTGATAACAAAATAGATCTCTTTGTCATATTTGTCCACTACACTCTGTGGTATCCTTTCTCTAGTTCTCATCTTAGCTTGGAAAGTTTTGAAGTAATCAATTATGTTGTTGTCTCTAGTAGTTCCCATGCTGGTAAAAGCTTCCTGTAATTGTTTTCCTACTAGTATATCATATCCAAAGTATTTGGGTCCTATACCAGGGATCTCTTTAGTGAAATACAACATTAAACATACCAAAAGATTTCCAAAGCAGAATGTCCCTTTCTTATCTCCTTTAATCTTTTTCATATTATCAATAAGTTCATATTTTAGCCATTCACACAAATCTATCATTGCATTGTTGTTTACCATCTCATAAGAACTATTTATACAGAGACTAGAAACTGAATTTAGCCTATTAGCATGCATGGTCTTGTAACCTAGCACCATACTTACAAATCTCACATTTATTTCCTTAGTATCATTTACTCGTAGTGATCTATTGTCAGATGTTGCTCTAGTTAGGCTCATCACTTTGTTGTTAGAAATCTTCTTAGTCTTATTAGGTTTGCTATCGGTTGAGGGTAAACTAGTTACTGGCCTAATTTCTTGTCGGGTTATTTTGTAGACAAAATCCAACCATAAGAATTCTCCATCTGCTCTACTTAGTACAATTCTTACTACTTCCTCTAGAAATTGAGGGATGTTCAATATCTCCACAAAACCTATAGTTTCTATAATCTTGAGTTTGGGTTTAACAACACCATGTTCATCACAAATTACCTTAGTAAACATTCTCATCAATTCTTCAGAACCTAGTTCTTCTATATTGAAATGTATATAAATCCTAGGGTCTTCTGCAATTGCTACACCTTTAGGAATTTTCAAAAATGCCCCTTCAGAGTCATCTTGCTTAGGAATTTCAAGAATTATCTTAAACACGGGCCTAGGGCATTTCACATTTTTGACAATGGTAGGGTTCAGAATAAACTTGGGAGCAGAAGAAGACACCATTGAAAAATACCTTTTACTGCTTGAAAATACTCTAAATGCCTAAAGAAATCACTTCGCACCTTCGCCTTGAATGCCTTCGCTCTGTTTTCATGCTCTCTGCTAGTTTGAATGCTCAGTGAGTCAAAAATGAGGGAAATAAGATGATTTATAATAACATTTCTCCCACCAACCACATTAAATGCTTGCAGGTTAAGTGAAAACTTAGCACATCCACCGGTAATGAAGAAATCTATCTTCTCACCATCGACTAAGGGTAATCTGCATGATTTTTAACTTGCTGCAATACCCCCAAAGGGTTACTTCTCAGTTGGATGAAGAATCTCCTGCCGGTGGAGGATTACTCTATTCTACTAGTATAGAGATAGTTTCATCAACTTTTTGATATCTCTTCCTAATCCATTGTTTTGAAAATTTTTGCTTTACCTCATCTACCTTTTCTTTGCCTTTCAAACTAGATCCTTTATTGTTTGCCGGTGAAGTCTTTCTTCTACAAAATTTAGCAATATGTCCAATCTTGTTACAAGCATAACAAGTCACATTATTCCTCTGAATAGCCTTTCCATATCCTACGCCAGTTTATGTTCTGCATTGATTAGATAAGTGTCCATATCTTCCACAAACATAACATTTCACATTCATTCCGCAATTTTCTGAATTATGACCAACTTTGTTGCATTTGGAACATTGATTGGTGGGTGCATTAATATTCTGATTGTTTCTAAATCTACACTGATTTTCTCTATGAACATATTTGTTGCAATTGAAACATTTTTTATTAAACTTATAAGAATTAGGTTGTCTTACCGATTTGTTCTGATCTAGATTGTTTGCAGTACCAAAACTTTCTCCAACTTCAAATCCAAGTCCATTAGTATCTCCATTAGGTTTTTGACTTTTCAACATGTTATCAAGCTCATCTAAACTTTTCTTGAATTTTTCTTTGTGTTTATTTGCAGTAGCCAACTCATTTTCCAGAATTCCCTTTTGTCTCATAAGCTCAGTTTTATCATGTTGCATGTGAATTAGATCTGTCTTCAACATATCATTTTCATGACCAAGTCTTAGATTTTCATTTTCAGCATCATTGAGTCTCCTAGACAAGTCTTCTTCATTCTTCTTCTTATCTTCAATATCTTTACATAGCCTCATAGTCATATCTTGTATTTCATTCTTCATATTATTGTTTTCTTGTCTCAATTTGTTTGCAAGTTCTCTAAGAGTTTCTTTTTCATCATCATATTTCTGCATCTTCTCATGAAGTTTTTTTATTTTATTTTGTGCTATAGCAAATTTCTCTTGAAGTCCTTTAATGAACTCCTATGTAGACCTTAGATCTTCTTCAAGTTTAATATTCTTCAATTTCTCTACATCATAATCTACAAGAGCTCCTTCCAATTTTTTTTCTTAAGTTCTCCATCTGTACCAGTGTCAGAATCTTCCTCAAGTTGTTAGGCTTTTGAAAATTAACGACCAAGCTCTGATACCAATTGTTAGAATCAATGATAGTCCCAAAGACACTGAGAGGGGGGGGGGTGAATCAGTGTCTAACTGGTTAGCAGAATATTTAAACTTATTAAGAAATTTGTATCCCAAAATAGTGTACCGGTAAATAAGAATAATAGAGACAGCATAGAGAACACACCATAACACAAGATATTTAATGAGGAAACCCAATGTGGGAAAAAACTCGGTTGGATTTGTGACCCACAATATTCATTCACTGGCCAATGAATAAATATTACTTACAATGAGGGGCCAGCACATGCAGAAAGGCTAGAAGCCTAGAGCTCACTGCTCAACTACAAAATAGAAGTCTCACTGACTTACAAAATGGATTATCAAAATCCAATACAATGTACTGCTTCAGATCAGTATCAACTATGCCAAGTTTAGTACTGCTTTAAGCTCAGTCTATAACCAAAACCTTCTATCCTCTCTCTCTCTCTCTCTCTCTCTCTCTCTCTCTCTCTCTCTGATATCAAAATGACCTATAAGATCTCATACACATATGAGTCTTTTACAATATGCCATGTCAACTCTTACAAGAGATAATTACATTATAAAACAATAAACAAAATTTTATTCCATGTCGGCTTGAGTGCCGGTATGCATTATTACTGCTGTCGGTGAAGTGTCTGCCGATTTATGTAAAAGTCTATTGCTGGTGTGTTGACAGATGATTGTCAGTTGGTTGCCATCAATGACAACATCTACTATTCTCATAAGAGTGTAGAATGCCAACACAAGAATGAGCGATGTTTGATTAATTTAGCATGAATGCATTCCTAGATATGTATGATATTGAATCTTTGATCATTTAAACTAGTATGAATATGATGTTATGATAAAGATTAGTAATCCTATCCTAACAATATATATACTAATCTAACATGGATATGCTATGATATTTAAAATTACTTCTAAAATGTTATTAAGATGATTTTAATCAAAGAGAGGCTAAATGATTAGTAAAATGACTATAAATTAGATGCATGAAACTTGGATATATGAAAATGAGAGAGTGAGAGCTCTATTTATAGGAAAAATAGAGCAATGGATGATCAGATTGGATAATCTTAACAAGGGTCGGGATTTAAAGTTATCAATCCATGTTCACAATTCTCACCAATGAAATGGTGACAATTGTCAACAAGAGGTTGCTTGAGAGGAGATGAAAGAAGCATTAAATGCTTGAGAAGACACGAAGGTTACCTTAGGAGGTAAGGGTTAAGGTTAGGTTAGGGTTATCCATTGGATAAAGCTTTTAACCAAAGGATAAACTCTTGTGCAAGGGTTAAAGGGATAACCAAGGTTAAAGCCATGAATGCTTGATGAGAACCTTGGGTTCGATGAGGGTTGAGTTAGAGAGAAAGTCTCTAATCATGCAAGAAGGTTGAGTTAACCATTAAAGGTTATGAAGAATTTGAGGTTTTGAGAAGTGACTTCCCTTTGCTTAGGATTGTGACAATATTTAGGAGATGGATTAGGCTAAATTGGAAGTGATTAGAAGAATCTAGAAGGGGTTTAGGGAGGCAAGTGGGAGATGTAGGATTTTGCAAGTGGATGGAGGGGAATTTTAATTAAAATAAATTACTTTATTTCAATCAAATAGATGCAACTTGCATAAATACAAGTGGGGGATTTAAATAAATAAATTAGATTTATTTATTTGCAATGACCAATTTAATTAAATGTAAATTTAATTAAAAGGGGAGAAAGGGAAATTAATTAAATGAAGTGATTTATTTAATTAAAGGTTATGAAAGGTTTAGGTGAACTTAATTAAATAAATTGAGTAATTCATTTAATTATATAGATGAATGTGAAGAAATTAATTAAATAACATTTAGTTAAATAGAGGAATGATGTTAAAAATAAATATTAAATATTCATTTAGGAAAGTGGTCAGATTTATACGTCTATAGGTATCAATAGTTTTTTTCCACATTTTTTAATTCAAATTAAGGCGCCATTTCAAATTGAAATTCTCAATAATTCTTTGTGTTTGAGTGAGGATATGGTACATACCCTTAGCCTTTATGGTGAGATGAGGGAACCATCATCCCATTTAATCTTTGGAATGAAATCATTTTCATTAATCTATTTAATGGGTTGGGAATGAGCGATTTGGACATAGTGGAGTATGTTATTTTATTTTTGTTAGTCAAATTGAATTATTCATGTAGTAGTTCTCATCCTTTAATCTTGTTGTTCTTAAACAATTTCCCAATGACAGTTAAACCTGATGTGTTTCATTTCCTAGTAGAGCATCCTTACAAGAAAGAAAGTTTTTTAACGTTGTGATTACTATTCCATCATATAGATCTACATCCACATACTTCACCATTTTCATATTTTAATGCTTTAGCATGCTTAATAAACCTCTTTCTTATTTCTCATGCCCTCCATATGCTACAAAACACACTAGATCCTATTGGGGTAGCACTAAGGTTATTGAATAAGATATCACGCATATGCAACACTTTCCATTTCATATCACCTTTGAGATTGGTATCCTAAATGTTCCTCCTAATTAATATTTTCCAAGGTTCTTACCCTAAAAGAGCCTTTATGATCCACTTGGTAGCCAAAAACCACTCCATGTTTTCTAAGATCCTTGATCCCTAGTCCTCCTAGTTGCTTACTTACACAACATCATTCCCAACATATAACATGTATCCTTTGTTTTCCTCTACCATCTGAACAAAAGAAATGTCTAAATATTTTCTAAAATTTATTTACCTGATACCCTAGAAAGAACCAGGTTGATGCATAGTACAAAGAATTTGATGATAAGATCTTCTAGCATACCTGAAGCCTACCAACTAGAGAAAATAAATTCCTATTCCATCTATTCAATTTCCTCTCAATTTTGGAGTACATCCAATCCCACATTTTTGGTAGTGAGGCAGACACTGACAAAGAGATCCCTAGGTACCTTACAATGTTGTTGAACACAATGTACCACTGAGAAGGGGATGAATCAGTGGTTCTTGAAATATTTTCTTTTTAATCAACCTCGGAATACCTGTTATCACCCTAAGAGCTAAACAATAAAACTAGTAAGATAAATATGGATATAAAAAGAGGCAGAAACACAAATGCATAACCCACAACACTAGATGTATGAGGAAAACCCAATATGGGAAAAACCTCGGTGAGAAATGCTACTAGAGTCTACTACTCCAATCCAGGCTCACAATACATATTATAATGATTTAGGGCACCAACCCAAGGAGCACCAACCCCTACACCAAGATCCAACTTGGTGTTGTATAATGAAATACAATTTTGATATAGTTATAGCATCTGGTTACAAATGAGTTCTACAACACCTAATCAATAGTTTTCTATCGGTTAACAACCTCCTCTTCTTCACTTGTTCTCACACAACTGATTATCAAATTACTCTCTCTAATCACTCACTAGTTACTCCTAGCCTCTCTTCTTTCTCCCTCAGCCTCACACCACACTGTGTCACTCTTGGATGCATTCTTGACCAATCAAACCTCACCAGTTTTCTTGACTGTTAGACTATAATAGTTTATCAATTACTTTGTCATGCTCTGTTTCTTTAACTCACTCTTTTTGAAAACCCTAAACGAGTGTAACATGTGTAATCAACTTTTTCTCTTCTTGATTGATGATTAGTGCTTGATGTGTGATTATATGTGCATTGTTTTCTTGTAAGATGTTAGGTCTACAATTACTCTTATTTTCAGAGTTAATTGGATGTACCTTCTTAACTGGTATTATACTATTTAGACTAGCTTAATAGGTTGAATAATACATTGTCTTAAGTCTAAAAGTATGAGTTTGGGATTGTGTTATACTTATAATTATACTTAGTGTCGTAACTATGAGATCCTATAGAGAAAATTTTTGAGTGTGTATTCATTGTGAATTAGATGTATTTCTTCCTCCTCTCTAGAAATTAAAATATCTGTATGTTGTGTTTTCCTGAAACACTTATGTGAATCTTGGAGAGGTTGGTGTGTACTTTAATGTTAGAAGATATCTTGGATGGGTAAAGGATTATGTGTAGTGGTATAGGAGGGAATTGGATGTGTTTTTATTAAGGATCTCATTTTGTGTTTTATATGATCAACTTGAATAATGACCTATAAGAATAGTACAATAATGCAATTGCAGTGGGCATATTAAATTGACTATGTATAAATAGAACATGTTTGATGTGCCTACATAACCACATATTAGATAAATGGTAATTTCAATTTTCCTTCTTCTCCTCACGTTTTGACATTCAATGAATAGTCATAGTTAATGATGTGTTTTTATCAATTAAGAGTAATGAGTGTTTTTCTTGAAGTTATCATGTAAGGAGAGATTGAAATTTTATTATTCTCATTTGGAGACTAAGAAATTAGTGGCATCTTTAATGTAAGAAAATATCATGATAAGACAAATTGTATTCTTTTATATCAAAAGTGAAATGAAAAATAGTACAATAAGGATGATAGACATATAGAGAGAAATTTAGTCTTACTTGTGTGATTTTGTTGGTTTATGTGCATGTGTGTGAATTGGTTGACTATCGAAAATTCTCTCCCTTCTCTCTCTATCTAGTTATGAAAATTAAAGAAATGCTATTAAATGGTGTAATTGTAAATTAAATAGAAATAATTGATTGTTTGCAATGAATATTAAGAGGCATGTATTAAGGAGTGTCTATTTCATTCTGCATTGAGAACCAAAGTGGGTTGTTTTGCCTATGAGTGCATCATGTTGAGTAAGTAAGTAAATGGAATACTTTTTTCATAGATTTTATAGGTAATCCATGCAGCTTAGACTATTGATACATCATGAAGGGGAAAAAAAAGTATTCATTAAGATAATCTTATCACTGTATGTAGAATATGTGTGGAGAATAGGAAATTAATCTTTTGTGATTTTTTTTTATTTGAAAATAGAATTTGTAGCTTCACAAAACCTTTGTTTAATTATTAAGAACTACAATAATGTTGTGCTGGGTTAGTGAAAATATAGAAAAGATGTTACTTCCTTATCTTATTCGATTTGTGAATTCTAGTAATATGAATAAACGATAATGATGCAAAGGTGACACTTGTGAATTACGATTGCATGGTATTAAAGTATAGTAGTTAGTCTAGTAGCCTTAGTACCTATGGTTCATTCTCTAACACACTCAAGACATGTGATCTTGGATGTAGTGTAGCAGTTACTCCCTATGATGTGGCTGAAAATGGTCACTTTGTTCTGTGTTATTTTTGTTTTATTGCGACAGTGTTTTGATTGTCTTTTAACTTGTGTTTTGTGGCTAGGATAACACTTTATTTTGAAATTTCTTATGATGAAATGGCCACTAAACTCTCATTCCTTTTTTATTTAAATTTGACACTTGTCATGTTTTTGATTTTGTTGATTGTCGAAATTGCCGACATTTTTCTTATTTATCATTGTATTTGGCGATCATCATTTGGATGACATTCTTTTGAGATCTTTGGTGGTCATTTTGAATGTTTGTAATAGCTAACCCTAGCTATGTGTTAAGTGTTATATCTATCATGTTCACTTGGATCTCTGATAGTGTTTTAAGGGGGAACACCGCAAAGAGTGATTCTAGACATAATGAGGTAACTAAATAAATAATGAAATTAGTTAAGGAAATAAGTGTGTTCTCTTTGATAAAATTGGTTTGTTATCGTTGGAATTATAAGATGTAGTAGGAAGAAATGTGAGCTGGATCTAATAGATTGAGTGATAAATGTTAGATAAATATTTTTGATCTATAGATTTATTGTTTCGTTGAGTGGTTGAAAAGCCTACATGAGTTCTAATTAAATTAAGTAGACCTTAGAAGGTTGAACGCAGGTAATTATATTCATTCCTTCTTTTGTGTGACACTGTATCTTGCTTGAAGAGTGATGTGTTAGTCTTGTCATTGCTATTATTTTGCACCATGAACCTTTATTCATTTAATGTGTATGCATTATGTACCTTAGAGGTAGTATGAAATATTAGTTATGACTTAATTTTAAATTTGAATTTGAAAGTATGTTGTGCTTAACCTGGTAACACAGGAAGTGTGTATAATTAGGATATTGCAGTAGTTACACAAATACCATCTTCATGATGCTTATTGATATAAAATAAATATTTCCATGATTGGATAGACTAAGTTATTATGCTTTGTATAGTATGATATGTATATTTTTGGATAAGTATTTCTATAGAAGATCTTTTCTTGTATGAATGTATGTTGGGATAGTAGTTCCTAGAAGTTGAATAAGTTGTTAGTATGTATAATCTAGGTAATTAGAGATAATGAATCTTGTTGTAACTCTTTTAATGCATTGATTTCTATAGTTAAGGAACGTAAAAGGAAGATTGTTCAATGTTAACTAATTGATTTAGCAAAGGCAGGAAATATTTTTGTTAAGTTAGATGACTTGGATGTTGATTTCTATACATTATTATATTGATTTTGTGGATTGCAATTCTCCTTAAGTTAAGTTATGATTTTGGTTATGATATGTGAGTGTGACAACCTAGTGTCTTTATTGTTCCATCCTAGCCTTACGACTTCCAGGAGTAAGTCAAACCCTAGTGGGGGAGAATGTAGTACCCCTACCCTGTTCAGACCCTTTTTGGCCTCATTGACCAAGGTTGACTTTTTAGTAGCTTATGTGGATGGTTGATTTATTGTGATTGTGATGTGTATTCTAGTATTATGCTTTGGAGTGTGTTTGGTGAATATGATTATGCATTATAGTTCATTAAAGAATAGATATTGAATATACATTATTGCTTATTGATGAGTAGTTGTTAACTCTACTTCTACATATTTATCTTTTAGGGTTCCTGCCAAAAAGCATTCAAACAGTGTCGTGTTAGCCTTCACCAAATCGATCTGTATTAGATTTGATCTGATCTGCATGTAATTGATCAGCATCACCAACATCTCGCATTCCAATGTGCATTTTTAATATTTGGATGTCTGCACTATGCTTTTCTGCATTTCTCCGTCACACGCCATTAAATGGCTTGACTATTTCCTTATCAAAATAGGTACGAAGATCATATCTTCTTGTAGGATCAGTTCAATCGCTTGCCACCTTGTCTTCCTCGAGCCACAATATTCTGTCATCCTTCCATGATTTTTGGGTTCTTCATAAAAGTGGATCTTCTTGCTGACTGTTACATTGATGAACACTTCACTGACCTCTGCATGATTACCACCTAGCTTCCACCTATCATTCCTATCCACATCCATCTATTCTTAGTTTTATATGTCATTTTGACATCCTTCACCAATCAAGATTGACTACTAGTTCAACCCACCATAACGGTATAACCTAACTTCATCGGTGGGCCTTCATACCTGCAGACCTCTTTTCTGTCAATGGATCAACTTGGCCTTCCATCAAACATGTTGGTCCTACTATTCAGTCCATTTATCGGCATCATTAAACTTCTTTGGGTGTACTAGTTTACATCCTTCATTTCTTCTTTTGCTTGCTTTCTTTGCCTTACCAGTGGTCCTTCTTTACTGATAGATGATGCTTTTCATGTGTACCAGTAACCTACCTTCTATTTTATTACATACATATGGATTGACATCATCATGTCTTAACTCTCCCATACTGGTCACCACTTCTTACTCATCGGTGACCATGCCAAACCAGTTGACATCAATGACAACTTAATGCCAATAATACCAACAATCTCCCCCTTTGGCATTGATGTCAACTTACTACAAAAATTCACACCGGTAGATTTCTCTCCCTTTGACACAATGACAAAGGTTCAGGGTAATTTATTCTCCCCTTTTGATTCATACTTATCTCCCCCTTAGTCAAATATTCTCTTAGTGATTACAACCGGTATTGAGACATACAACTTTGAACTTTCCCTATGATCAACATGTGGTTCAAGAGATATAAATGCTGCTATGAACTCCCCCTAAACCATATATATCCTAACAAAATTAAGTACGTGAGGCAGGTGACACAACTCCCAACTTGTGTCTTAAGTACTCAAAAGTGCTTACCGATAAAGGTTTGGTGAAGATGTTTTCCACTTGTTCTCTAGTAGGAACATATTCCATCTTTACTTCCTATCCCTCAACCTTCTCTCTGAGAAAGTGATACTTGATGGCTATATACTTTGTACTTCAATGCATTATCAAATTCTTTGATATGTTGATGGCACTTGAATTATCACACCGTATAGGAATAGGATCAGAAATTTTCCATCTATATGTCCTTGAGGGTTTGCTTCATCTAAAGCACCTAAGAGCAGCATGTGGCAACAACAATGTATTATGCTTCAGTAGTTGATAGAGAGACTGAATCATGCTTATTGTTGTGCCATGAGACCAACCAGTCAATTAGGAAGAATGCACCACCACTTGTGCTCTTCTGATCATCAATGCAACCTACCCAATCAACATCAGTATATGCTTCCAAGATGAGTTCCCCTTGTTTAGGTACCACAATCCATAACTGAGTATTCCTTGTAGGTACCTAAATTTTTTTCTTATGACATTCATATGTGACTACTTAGGTGTTGCTTGAAATATAGCCACCATGCACACTGCCTGCACTATATCTAGTCTAGAAGCAGTAAAATATAGTAAGCTACCTATTATGGATCTATACAATGTCTGATCCACCACCAATGATTCATCATTCTTGCTTAATTTTATTTCAGTCACCATGGGGGTACTCATTGGTTTGCATTACTCCATTTGAAATTTCTTTAACATATCATTTGCATATTTGGTTTGTGAGATAAAGATTCCCTTATCTTATTGTGATATCTGCAAACCAAGGAAGTGTGTCAATTCTCCAAGCATTGACATCTCAAATTCTGACTGCACCTGATCAAAAAAATTTGTGCAAAGGGTGTCCTTGTTGCCTCCAAAAATAATGTCATCTACATACACAACCACAATGATAATGTGATTTCCATCTTTCTTGACATATAAATTATTGTCAACACTCCCCTTTTTGAATCCTTGCTCCTTCAAATATTGATTTATCGTTGAATACCATGCTCTAGGAGATTTCTTTAAACCATACATGGTTTTCTTCAATTGACACACAAAGGTTTCATCATCATGTAATAAAAACACTTCCGGTTTCTCCATGTACACTTCTTCCAAATTTCTATTGAGGAAGGCAGATTTTACATCCATTTGATATACCTTATAACCCTTGTACGTGGAAAAAGCTAGAAACATTTTAATTGCTTCTAATCTAGCTATTGGTGCAAATGTTTCTTCAAAATCAATGCCCTCTACTTGAGAGTAACCCTTGCACACAAGTCTAGCTTTATGCCTAACAATTTTACCTTCTTCATTCATCTTATTCCGGTAGACCAATTTGGTGCCAATGATGTTCTTGTCTACTAGTCTAGGGACTAATTCCCAAGTCTTGTTCTTCTCAATCTTCTCTTGCAACTCTTCTTCCATGGCATCCATCCATTTCTGACTTTTGCAGGCCTCATTGAATGTTTTAGGTTCTACTTCAGTCATGAGGCAGAAGTTAACTTGTTCATCATTCTGAGAAAGTCTTCTCTTAGTCAGCACACCATCACTATTATTACCTAAAATCTTCTCTTCTGGGTGGTTCATCTGCACATACTGGTTAGGAGCCTTTTTGGATGCTTCTTCTGGTTCATTGTCTAACTGAGATTCCTCACCTTCATCACCAGAGTCATCATACCAATTTACTTATGATTGTCTTCCTTTGTGCATGTCCTCATCAACTCTTACATGTACACTTTCAATTACTCTTCTTAGTTTTTTGTTGTATCATTTGTAGGCCTTGCTATTAGATGAGTAACCAAGGAAGATTCCTTCATCACTCCTGGAATCAAAACTACCTAAACCATTCATATCTCTCTTGATAAAACACTTGCTTCCAAATACCTTAAAGTACTTGACTGATGGTTTCCGATCATACCACAACTCATAAGGTTTCATTCTGTTGTTTGTTCTTAGTTGAACCTAGTTCAAGGTATATGCAATAGTATGAACCTCTTCCTTCTAATATATGTCTGACAAACTGGCCTTATTTAACATGGTTCTAGACATCTCCTTGATTGTCTAGTTATTCCTTTCTACCACACCATTTTGTTGTGGCATCCTAGAGGCTGAGTATTGCCTTCCGATTCCATGTCTTTCACAGTAATCTTCAAACTCATTTAATGTGAACTCTCCACCCCGGTTTGATCTTAAACATTTTAGCTTGCACCCACTTTCCTTCTCCACCATCTTCCTAAAGATCTTGAATATGTCAAATTCTTGTGATTTATCTTGTAGGAAAGTGATGTTAGGATAACCAGTGACCAACTGATAGGGGGGGAGGGTGAATCAATTGTTAACAAATTATAACATTTAATCAACTTAATAACCTTTGACTAGATTAAGTACCGGTAAAAAAGAAACAGATACTGGTAAACAATACAACTTAACAATTAAAAAGATAATCAATGCAAAGCAACCATACCATATAACACCATGATTTGTACATGGAAAGCCTGAAAAAGGGAAAAACCATGGTGGGAAGCCTACCCACAGTCAGATGATACTTTTGCAAAAAGTATGTGATACAATGAGGGGCCTACACATGCAGGAAGGTATACTACCTAGAGCGTACTGCTCATTACAAAAGAGTCTCACTGACTACGGAGGTTAAAACCACCTCAAGGTATATGGACAACAATCCAAAATAATGAACCGCCAGAGATAGCATCTATCATGCCTGATTACAGTCCTGGTTAAGCTCAATATTAGAGGCCTTTGACCTCTTCCTTAATCCCATTTCGATCACCTATGATCGACCAAATCTCCTTTGTATATGATATTACATTCCATGGCCATGAACAATTATTACAATGAGATATTACATCATTTTATACCAACCCTAAGGCCTAAACTAATTAGGTTGGCCACCTAAAAGATATTACAATAAGATCATTACATAAATTTATATTACAATGATATGCCATGTTGGCTTAAGACCAAAAAAATAAATAAATCCATAAATCATCGTGAAACATCCCAATAACATGTAGAGTACACGTTAGCATGATACTGATCCATAACCTAGATAGGTACTAGACCTATTCTAGGTCCACCACACCAAAGCAATATCTTTAAGCAGTTGAAGCACAATCAAATAACATCTTTAGCATCTCGAAATCCATCTAGAAGTTGCACCAACACCACTTATGCATCCTCTCAAGATTCCTTAGTAAAAGCTTTGTTGGTTAAACCTTAAACTAATTCCAGTAAGGGTTTACAAGAGTGTATGATAGCATCCGATTACCAAGTCAATACCAACTTATCAAAATATGATCAAGGAACATTTAACACATGAAATCAGACATACTCCATTGATCCAAACATGTCGAAAGTGTCCAACAAATAGTCTCTTCTGTCAGTAACACTAGATCTTCTACTAGTAACCAAAACATGTCTAATAGTAACCAACCATAATAGCTAGTGTTGACATCAATGACAAAACATCTATGCAACACATAATCAATTCATCCATAATTCCAACAATCTCCCCCTTTGACATTGATGGCAACACCAGATGTGAAAAACATCTAAGTACCAGGAAATGCCAAACAAGTCTCCCCTTGTGGAAGACAACCAACAATCTCCTGAATATCAGTAACTCTCCTCTTGTGAATGGTATCTCTGAATTTGTTTTTCACATCACTATCACTCCCCCTTTGACATCAATGCCAGAAATCTGACAAAAATATCAAAGCAATAATGTAAACCTCTAAATCTCAAAGATGACTACTCCCCCTGAGTAGTAGCACCACTCATCAGTGTCAGAATGAATAATATCTCTGATAATGCATGTCGGACTGATGACAAACTACATCAATCAAGTCTCTTCCAGAGGGGAAGAAACCCCTAACCTATCTCTCAAATACTCAAATGATTCCTTAGACAATGGTTTAGTGAATATATCTGTAATATGTTCTTTAGTGTTAACATAAACCAATTTGACTTCCTTTCATTCTATCTTGTCCTTAAGAAAGTTATACTTTATTGATATATGCTTAGTCTTAGAGTGAAATACCAGATTTTTAGACATGTCAATAGCTGCCGAGTTATTACAATAGATAACTACTAGTTCACTACAATTTACCCTAATATCCTTCAACATTTGCTTCATTCACAAGATTTGAGTTCAATTAGTTGTTGTTGCAACATACTTAGCTTCTGCAGTAGATAAAGAAATGCATGACTATTGTTTGCTGATCCATGCAACCAGTTTCCTTCCAAGAAAGAAATCTCCACCAGAAGTGCTCTTCCTATCATCAGTATCTCCTGCCCAATCTGAGTCAGTATATGCACATAAAGTGAAAACATCATGTTTAGAATACCATAAACCATATTCTGTTGTTCCTTGCAAATACAAAAATATCCTTTTTACTACACATTCATTATTTTCTTTAGGATTACTTTGATATCTTGAAATAATACTTACTGCATTCATAATATCCAGTCTAGTCTAAGTCAAATATAACAGACCGCCAATCATAGACTTATACCTTGTTGGATTAACCAGTGTAGAAGTATCCTTGATAGATAATTTCTCACTTGTCACCATAGGAGTACTTACCAGTTTGGAATTATCCATACCAAACTTCTTCAGCAATTCCCTCATATACTTAAATTGACAGATAAAAATGCCTTTGTTAGTTTGAGTAATCTGCAAACCTAAGAAAAATATCATCTCACCAATCATGGACATTTCAAATTCATTCTGCATATTGTTAGAAAATTCCATGCACAATTTATCTTCTCCTCCAAAAATGATATCATCAACAAATACTTCAATAATCAGAATATCATCATTAGTTATCTTATAATATAAATTACTATCAGCACCGCCTTTAGTAAAAGAAAGCTTCAAAAGGTTTTTATCCAACCTTGCATACCAAGCTCTAGGAGCTCATTTCAAACCATATAAAGATTTCTTCAATCTACAAACCATAGCTTTATCATCTATTAGTGAAAATCCATCAGGTTGCTCAATGTATACCTCTTCCTCAAGTTCACCATTAAAAAATGCACATTTAACATCCATTTGATAAACCTTATAGTTCTTATAAGTTGCATAGGCTAGAAATAGTGTAACAGCTTCAATTCTAGCTACAGGTGCAAATGTCTCACCATAATCAATTCCTTCCATTTGAGAACATCATTTACAAGACAATATAGCCTTATTTCTTACAACTTGACCATCTTCATTCAGTTTATTCCTAAAAACCTATTTAGTTCCAATAACATTCTTATTTTTAGGTCGGGGAACTAAAGTCTAAGTTTCATTCTTCTCTATCTGATCTAATTCATCTTCCATAGCCCTTAACCAATGTTTATCTTTACAAGCTTCAATAACAGATGCTGGTTTAATTTGAGGAATAAGACATACCTCTTCATTTGTCAATGTTCTTCTTGTCATAAATCCCTTGTTCCTATCTCCAATGATTTGATCTTCAGAATGATTTGATCTTCAGAATGATTTAATCTTACATACCTTGGTGTCTTCTAAAATTCAGGTTCACTTCTCTGATCATTAATCACAGTTGAATTTTCTGATTGTGTCACTGTAACTGTCTCAGTTTCCTGTACTGGTTGAGGCATTGTCAATTCAGTTATGATCATTTCTACTATCGGTTCCCTGTCATATGATATAGATTGATTTCTCTACTGCTCATCCACTTTCACATTATCACTTTCCACAATTTTCTGCAATCTTTTGTTATAACATCTATATGCTTTTCTTTGAATTCAATAACCAAGAAATATCCCTTCAGCACATCTAGGATCAAAATTTCCAATTGAATCATCTCTTTTGATATAGAATTTACTTCAAAAAATTCTCAAATATTTAATAGTAGGTGTATGTCCAAACCATAATTCATAAGGAGTCTTATCAGTTTCACCTTTGATGTGAACTTTGTTGAATGTGTAGACTGATGTATTCACTGTTTCTCTCCAATAGATATGAGGCAATTTTGCTTCCATCATCATAGATCTTGTTGCATGCAAAATGGTTTTGTTCTTTCTTTCCAGTACTCCATTCTGCTGAGGAGTTTGAGGTGCAGATAACTACCTCCTAATACCGTTTGTCTCACAGTAACTGTTAAATTCATGAGAAGTGAACTGACTACCTTGATTTGATCTTAGACATTTGATTTTCAATCCAATTTCTGTTTCAACCTTTTCTTTAAAGATCTTGAATTTCTCAAAAGCTTCAAACTTTTCCCTAAGAAAAGTCACCCACATCATTCTAGAATAGTCATCAATAATCAACATGAAATACCTATCACCTTGAAAGCTTCTAGTCCTTACTCGACCACATAAGTCAATGTGAATCAAATCAAGTAAATCATTAGATTTATCATGTATTCTCTTAAAAGAACTTCTAACTTTCTTTCCCAATTGACATTCCTTACATACTGAATTATGAGGCTTCATAATCTTAGGTATATCTCTAACTGCCTTAGTTGAATTGATCTTAACAATATAATCCAAATTAACATGACACAACCTCTTATGCCATAACCAACTCTCATCAATATGAGCAATCAAACATGTCTTATTACTAGTGTTCAAGTGAAATATATTACCTCCAGTCTGAGTATCAGTTACAATCTCCAAATCAGTCTTGTTAATGATTTTACATTTTCTATCTTTAAACTGCAGTTGGAAACCCTTGTCCACCAATTGACCAACACTCAAAATATTATGCTTTAAACCTTCTACATAATAAACATTATTAGTATTATGCTTACCATCTAGAGAAATAATACCTCTACCTTTGATCATATATGCTTTGTCATCTGCAAATCTAACTTGACCACCATTGTATTCTTGCAAGGACAAAAATTTCCTTTTATCTCCAGTCATATGATGTGAGCATCCACTATCAATTACCCATTCATCCTTATCTTCAATTTTTTCCACCAGGACCTTTTCTTCATTCATGATAGCCGGTTCCGATTCATCTTCTTTTAAATCATAGAACACCCATTCCTTTCCATTGTTGGATCCACTAGTAGAGTCTTCTGCCGGTTCATCTTTAGAGTCATTAGTTACTCCTTCCTCATCCGCTATGTAGCATTGTTTACTTTTCTTGAATCTATATCCGTTCTGGTTAGGCTTAAATGATTTGTTAACTCTTTCCTCAAACCTTACATTCCTTTTAGGACATCTAGATGCAAAATGACCAATCTTAGTACATGCAAAACATTTAAAAGGTGATTTTCCTTCATACTTACTTCCTATTGGACCTTTAGGTACTCTTCTAGCAAATAAGGCTTCAATTTTCTCAAATTCTTCATCTTCTTTCCTCATGTCTTCTAATTATTTTGCATATAGGACTTTCCAATCACTTTTGTCGGTAGATGATGATGATGATGCATGAAAAGAAGGTTCAGACTTTATAGCTCCAGAAGATCCAAATTCTTCAAGCTCAAAAGCAAATAATTTCCCAATTAGAATATCTCTGTTAACTAAAGTGTTTGCCATTGTTCTCAACTCATTAATTGTAGTTGCCTTCATCTTGTAAGTCGGTGGAAGGGCTCTCAAGAATTTGGAAACTATTTCATCTTCACTCATAAATCCTCCACAACATTTAATTCCCATAACAATCTCATTTACTCTTTCCATAAACACAACAATTCTTTCATTATCTTCCATCTTCAAGTTTTCATATCTTACCTGGTAACCATCAAGTTTAGAAATTTTGACAGTAGGATCACCTTCATTTAGATTTTGCAATGTGTCCCACATAACCTTAGTTGATGATTTATCAATCAATCCCATGATCTGCTAATCAATAAGTGCACACAAGAGGGCTTCTCTAGCTCTGCAATCATTTTCAATATTCTTGTCGAAGTCTGTAGGAACAAGATTGCCGGATGTCGGATCATAAGGTGTGTATCCTTTCTTAGTAATCTCCCAAATATCCTAACCAAGACATCTAAGATGAGTCTCCATTCGAATTTTCCTTATCCCATAATTTGTTCCATCAAGCTTAGGGATTTCTCTTCTAAAAATTATTGTTGGTGGATTTAAAGTGTTAGCTACCATAGGATCTACCTCAACCAGTTAAGCTTATGTAAAAGATGACCAAATCTCTGATACCAATTTTTAGGATGACCAGTGAACAATTGAGAGGGGGGGGGTGAATCAGTTGTTAACATATTATAACATTTAATCCACTTAATAACCTTTAACTAGATTAAGTATCGGTAATGCAGAAATAGATGTCGGTAAACAATACAACTTAACAATTAAACAAATAATCAATGCAAAGAAACCATACCATGTAACACCATGATTTGTACATGGAAAACCTGAAAAAGGAAAAACCACAGTGGGAAGCCTACCCACAGTCAAATGATACTTCTATAGAAAGTATGTGATACAATGAGGAACCTGCACATGCAGGAAGGCACACTGCCTAGAGCGTACTGCTCATTAAAAAAGAGTCTCACTGACTACAAAGGTTAAAACCACCTCAAGATATATGGACAACAATCCAGAATAATGAACTACCAGAGATAGCATCTACTTTGTTTGATTACAATCCTAGTTAAGCTCAATACCGAAGGCCTTTGACCTCTTCCTCAATCCCAATTCGATCACCTATGACTGACCAAATCTCCTTCGCATATGATATTACATTCCACAACCATGAACACTTATTACAATGAGATCTTACATCATTTTATACCAAGGACTAAACCAATTAGGTCGGCCACCTAAAAGATATTACAATAAGATCATTACATAAATTCATATTACAATGATATGCCATGTCGGCTTAACACCAAAACAATAATAACAAATCCATTAATCATCCTGAAACATCATGGTAACGTGTAGAGTACACGTTAGCATGATACTGGTCCATAACCTAGATAGGCACTGGACCTATTCTGGGTCCACCACGCCAAAGCAATGTCTTCAAGCAGTTGAAGAACAATCAAAGAACATCTTCAGCATCCTGAAATCCATCTAGAAGTCGCACCAACACCACTTATGCATCCTATCAAGATTCCTCAGTAAAAGCTTTGCCAGTTAAACCTTAAACCAATGTCGGTAAGGTTTTAAAAGAGTGTATGATAGCATCCTATTACCAATTCAATACTAAATGATCAAAAGATGATCAAGGAACATGTAACACATGAAATCAAACATACTCCATTGATCCAAACATGTCGGAAGTGTCCAACAGATAGTCTCTTCTGTCGGTAACACTAGATCTTCTACCGGTAACCAAAACCTATTTGTCGGTAACCAAGCATAACAGTTAGTGTTGACATGAATGACAAAACATCAATGAAACACATAATCAATTCATCCATAATGCCAACAAGTGACCCATGTCATTCTTGAATAGTCATCAATGAAGAGCATAAAATATCTTTCACTGGCAAGAGCTCTTGTCCTCATTGGACCACACAGATCTGTATGTACTATTTCAAATGGTCTTGAGGTGTTGTGTTATTTTGTTTTGAAGCTCACCTTAGTCTTCTTACCTTTCACACATTCATCACAAAATGTGCTCACTGGTTTGATAATTGGTAGTATATTTCTTATATACCCCTTTTTTCTTACTACAATTAGATTATCAAAATTTATGTGGCCTAATCTTCTATGCCACAACCAACTTTCATCCACTTGTCCCAACATACAATGGGATTCAAAATATTCTTCAGATTATATACATTGCCATCTATCCTCTTTCCTTCGGCTACAGTATGATCGATACTCTCCTTCTTTATCTGGCAACCAGTAGAATCAAAGGTGAATTTATAACCTTTGTCACACATTTGACTCACACTCAACAAACTGTTCTTTAGGCCTTCCACATAGCACACATCATGTGCTTTTAGTTTGCCATCAATGTTTAGAGTACCTTTTCCCTTTATCTTGATTGATGAGTTGTCTCCAAACCTTGTCGAGCCACCATTCCAGTCTTCAAGTTTGATAAATTTATTTTTATCACTGGTCATGTGGTTGGAACAACCACTATCGACAACCCATAGATTTCTTCTTTCAACATGTAGGACAGTCTGCACTATTAGAGTTAATTTTGCCTTGTCTTTTTCTTTCTCAACCCATACTGGTTTAGGTTCCTTCTTCTTATCAGCTACAATTTTGTGCTCCGGCTTGGCAGTCGGTTCCTGATCAGGATCTGTCCTCTTCTGCTTGATTTCCCTATTCTTACAAAAAATTTCTATATGTCCAAAATCTTGACAGTTATAGCATTTCACATTTTCATGGAATGATGAATCTTTGAAACTATTGTGGGACACCGGTTTACTTTTCCTACATTCAAAACTCCTATGACCAAATCCATTGCACTAATAACAGACAATATTCATATCCCAGAGTGCATTAAATGGATTTCTACTTTCATAACTCATAGTGGGCTTATTGGTTAATCTATAGTTAGCTAACCTATGTCCAAATTTGTTACACCAGTGAAAATAACCATGAAATTTTGGAACATACCAATTAGGTTGCCTCGATCCTACAAACGACTATCTCACTGGGGTCTTCCTTTCTTGCTGCTAACTCTAGTTAATCCTTCATGATCAACTCTTGCATTGCATTTCTCCTAAGATCTGCATTTTGATACATTGAGTGTGGCCTCTGGTATATTGATTCTGTATACTGGTTTGTGTGGCGGTTTCTAATAGCTTCTACATAAGTCTTCTTACCGGTATCCTTTCTTATTGTGAATATCTTCTTCTCTCCACCTTCACTTAAAGAAGTGAACTATATCTCCTTACCGGATGTGTCTTTTCTATTTGAACTTTATCCTTCTTCAAATCCCCAGCCACAAGTATATTTAGATTTCTCATGTTTTCTCAACATCTTGTCCGAGGCTTCTATGATACCCTCATATTTTCTTCTCACTTTCAATTCATCCTTACTCTTTTCAAGCTCCTTTTTGAGATTCACTATTTCTACTCCCAGATCTTGATGCTCCTTTTTCTTCTTCATCAGATCAGAGGATGTAACTTCACATATCCTCTTAGCTTCTTCCAACTGGAGTTTCAAGTCAGAGATAACTTGATTAGACTCATCTAGGGATTTCTTCAAGAGACCTTGTTCTTCTACTGCAACAAGCTTGAACTTATTGAGTTCTCTTCTTGTTTTACTCAGCTCCTCGAGAGAATTTATGAGCTCACCTTCTAGGTTCACTTTGGCTTCAATGTCTTCTTCTTCCTCATCTTCACCAACTGGTTCATCAAGTGCCATAAAGAGATTAACTTTTCTTTCATTCTCATGGTAGTCATATTCTAAAGCACTTTCTTCATATGTAGCATCATCCTCAATAGAATATAGGTTGTTCTGCTTCTGGTAGCCTCTTCTTTCTTGTCGGTAGACATTCCTTTCTTTGTCTTTACCGGCAGATCTACCAGAACTTCTTTGCTCATCTCCATCAGTTTCATTATAAGGACATTTTGCAGCAAAGTGTCCAACTTTACCATAGTTGAATCATTTGAGTGGTAACTTTGTTAGGGTTCCCACAGATATTGAGAGGGGGGGGTGAATCAGTATCTGACCGGTAATGAAATTTTCTTGAAACTGAATATGCAAAATATAAAGTAATAGTATACCAGCATGCAAGAATTAATGCAAATAACAGAATCAAAAACATCCACATGAAAAGAAAACCATAACACAAGATGTTTAACGAGGAAACCTAGTGTGGGAAAAACCTCGATGGGATTTGTGACCCACAATATTCACTTACTGGCCAATAAGCGAATATTACTTACAATAGGGGCCTGCACATGCAGGAAGGCCAACTGCCTAGAGCTCACTGCTCAATAAGAAGTCACACTGACTTACAATGAGGATTTACACAAATCCAATATTTTGTACTGCTTTACGATAGCATCTTCAATGCCAGATTCAGTACCGGTTCTTGCTCTGTTCTTTACATATACCCTTGACCTATAATTCCCACATTAGGTCTGCCTTATAATTTATTTATGCTTCCTATCCATATCCTACAAATGCCTACAATGATCTCTTTTATATACAAGAGTCATTTTACAATTTGCCAAGTCAGCTTACAATGATAAACAAAATCTTACATATCAAAATTCCTGTCAGCCTTTGTGCTGGTATACATATTTCCTTCTGTGCCGGTGTAGATTGATTTTGTTGATGCTAGTGCATTGTTTTGTTTGAGTAATTCTTTGCTGGTATAATGTCTTTCCGGTGTCATAGGATTGCAAGGTTGCATGAGTAATGCTTTGCCGATGCCATAGGATTGCAAGGTTGCTTGAAAATGCTTTGTCGGTGCCATAGGATTGCAAGGTTGCCATCAATGACAAAACTTTCAATCACACACAATGTCTCATTGGAGTTTCCATATGCCAACAATCTCCCCCTTTGGCATTGATGGCAACACTCATGAGAAATTTCAAAAAGATATCAAAAAATGTGTAGACCAAAAATGTTACCAAAAATGTGAGAGCTCCCCCTGAGCATGTGATCCCTATGTTTTGAATTTTCTCATCTACTACTCCCCCTTTGGCATCAATGACAAAGGTTAGTGGATTTTGTAGTTGTACAAATTCATAACCTCAACCTTGTAGTTGGGTGGTTATTATCTAAAGAATATCTCCCAAAATTAAGTTTATGCCATCCATAAACTTCTTGCTCTCCTTTATTGCTATCTCAGTTCTGTATACTGTACCGGTGAGATGCTGCAAGTGCTCTGCTGGTGTTTTGCTACCCTGTGTTAGTGCCTCTGAGATTTCCTTTCGCAGAGATGCTAAATAGTCCAATCTTGGACTTAGTTTAGATCTCAAGAATTTTGCCTTGTTTATTATTTTTTCTTTCTCTCTTTCTAATTTGAGCAATTCTTCCTCAAAATTTGTTATCTTTTCCTCAAACACTGATAATGTATCGGGTGAGTTAACAAAATTATCAGCAAGTTTATTGATCTCTTCCTGTACCTTGCTCATCTTTTTGTCTACATCTATGGTCAAAAAGTTTATCTTACAGGTGTCTTTGTATAGAGTTTTGTACTCTTTAAATAAATTGCACAGTTCCGGTAGAAGTGTGTCAAATTCCCTGTTACACTTCTTTATTCCTTCCTCAAATAATTTCTGTTTCTCTTTTTCTACACTTTCCTTTATAGTTTCTACCTTTATTTGCTCAAAATTTCCAGAAATATATTTACAAAGTGTATCCAACTGGCCTAAAGAATCTTTGTTGTCTATATTACAATTGGGAGCTATTGATTTCAAAACTGGAATTGAATCATCTATCGTTTTATAGGCCTGTGAGCTATAATCAGTTATTTTCTTGATAGATTCGAGCAATACCTCTGTTACATTTGATGGTGACCCAATAAACTGAGTGCTGATGGAAGTGACCATGTTGGTATTGACCTCTGGTAGGTCTGTTTGTGTCTCCATCTCTTTAAGCATAGTTTTTCTTGCATCATTTCTTACCGGTGGCATCTGTTCTGGAGCCTTTAACTCTGTTGATTTCTCTGATTGTGTTCCAGATTCCATCTTTTTCTCTAAATCTGCTGCCGGTTGCTCTTTATTTCCTGTTGCCAGTTACTCTTTGTTTCCTGTTGCCAGTTGCTCTTTGTTTCTTGTTGTCGGTTGCTCTTTGTTATCAGATTTATTTGTGGTATCGTTATCTACCACTATGTTGATTTTTTGAGTATCAACATTCACAGTATATAGGACTTCAGGATTAGGATTATTATCCTCTGTGTCCATGCTCTCAGGTGTCGGTTGATCTTCTGCAGTTGTTATTTTTACTGGTGGAGTATTTAAAGGGGGTGGGGGTAAGTTGTCTCTAATCTTGATACTTGGTGGTCCACCAACTTTACCTTTCCCTTTGTCCTTTTGATATACCAGAATGGGCTTGGGATTCCTATATTGTTCTTGTTTTTCTTTTTCAACCAAGAATGTATCCCAACCATCTTCTGTTTCCTTTGAAACTTCAGTAACTGTACCTACCATTAGTGATATTTTCCGGTGTGCAGTGGAAAAAACTGTCCGGTTGGCCTGAGCTATCAAATCATCAATTTCCTTAAGTGAGTTGACCGGGTATACTGCAAGTAATTTTTCTATTTTAATTTTCTTATCCAACTCAACTATTCCTTGCCTTCTGGCCTCAAGTCTTTTATATAATTCATCAGGAATTTAATTTAGGACTTGCATCAAAAACTTTTTATACATGTCCATGTGTAATATAGCACTCTCCTCGACCTGTCCTTTATCATTATCTAATAGGGTGTC
Source organism: Cryptomeria japonica (assembly GCF_030272615.1). Lineage (NCBI taxonomy): Eukaryota > Viridiplantae > Streptophyta > Pinopsida > Cupressales > Cupressaceae > Cryptomeria > Cryptomeria japonica. The sequence continues at coordinate 546,859,056 of NC_081405.1, forward strand.
ATAGATTTTCCCTATATTTTTCAATTTACCTTCCTCTGTGATCTCATTCAGTAATATGTCAAAAGGGGCCAAGTCGGTGTTTGTCTTCTTCTTCTTTTTGGGGGTCAGCTTTTTCTTAGGTGTGGCTTTCTTGACTGGAGACCTCACAGCTTGTTGCTTCTGTCTTGTCCTTCTAGGTGAAGGAGTGGATACCAGTGAGGGGTCTCTTTTCCTAACAACTCTTTTGAAAGTTGCTGGCATATCTCCTTCTGAGGAGGTATCTACTGGTGATAGATGAGTTTCAGGCTGTTGGGCTGCCAACTCTTCTTCTGTTATGCCGGTTTTCTTTAATACATCTTCTTTTATGGCTTTTGCTTGCCTAGTTCCTTTCCTCACAAATGCCTCAACTTTCTTTACTCTCTTTTTAGATTGAATTTGACTTTCGATGGTCTCAGCACTACCAAATACTTCTTCCTTTGGTTCATTTGGGGGCTTCCAGAAGTGCTTTGGCATAAGTTTCCACTATGTGGTCATCTGTTTCATACCCCATCTCTGTAACCCAGATTGTTCTTGGGATTACTGCTTCCATCTAGATCTCATCCTTTTTTATTACAAAACATATATCATCCTTGTATTTGTCGACAATTCCCTATGATAGTCTGATTCTTTTATTCATTCTGACTTTTAGTGCTTGAAAATACTCATTGATATTCTTTTCTCTGTTTTCACCCATGTTGTTGAATAAGTCAGACAATTGTTTTCCTACCGGTATGTCGAATCCAAAATCCTTGTAGCCTATACTGGGAGCCTATTTGGTTATATGTAGCATTAAGCATACAAGTAAATTTCCAAATCTAAAGGTTCCTTTCTTATCCTTCTTGATTTTTGCCAAATTGTCAATTAACTCATCTTTTAACCATTCACAGATATCAATTTTCACATTGTCCTTAACCATGTCATAAGCACTCTTTATGCATAAACTGGAAACAAAGTTAAGCCTATTTGCATGAGTTTCTTTGTAACCTAGAATCATGCTAACAAACCTAACATTTGTATCAGTCACATCATTAACCCTCAATGATCTCTTGTCGGATGTTGCACCAGTTAAGTTTGTTACCAAGTCATTGGAGACCTTCTTGGTTTTGTCAGGTCTGGTACCAGTGGAGGGTAACCTTGTCACTACTTTCACAGCTACCTTTGTAATTTTATGCACTGAGTCAAGCCAAAAGAATGATCCATGTACCCTGCTTAGAACTATCCTAACCACTTCCTTGGGAAATTCAGGAATGCAGAGGATTTCAGTGAATCCTAGGGTTTCAACAATTTTATGTTCAGGTTTCACATTTTCGGCATTGTCACATATAACAGATTTATACATGTTTTTAATTTCTTCATCACCTAATTCCTCTATGTTTCAATGAAAATACATTCTAGGGTCTTCTGCATAAACAAAACCCTTTGGAATTTTTGAAAAAGCACCTATGTTGTCATCATTCTTAGTTACCTTGGGAACTAGCTGAAACACGGGCCTAGGTCATTTTATAACCTTGACTACTGTAGGGTTTTCTATGAATTCAGGTGCAGAGGAGGATGCCATGATGATAAATACCTTTTTCTGCCTTTGGATGGATTGATTGCTGAAGTGTTTTGCCTCTTTGCTTGGAATGTCTTAGCTCGGAAATCTTCACGCTCTTTGAAATTTTGAATTCACGGTGAAATGAAATGGAGCCAAAAACCTTATTTTATAAAGTCTTTTCTGTTACCTACCACATTAATTGTTTGTCGGCAATGTATTAACTCAACTTTATTTGCCGGTAATGAAGGATTTTCAACTTCTTTTCTCTAACCAAGGGAATAATAGCACATGTGTCATTAAATTACCAAACCCTCAAGATAATTTTCTTCAATTTGATGAAGAACATCCTGCCAGTGGAGCATTGCTCTGTCCTACTGGTGGAGCATCATATTGTCTTGCCGGTGAAGCATTTGTTGGTTCTACCAGTGGAGGAGTAACCCCAATAATTAGATCACCTTTGCTAATCCATTGCTTAGAAAATTCTTGCTTAACCTCTTCAACCTTTTCTTTACCTTTCAAGCTAGTACTTTTGTTATCTACCGGTGTACCTTTACTTCTATAGAATTTAGCAATATGACCAATCTTGTTACATGCATAACAAGTTACATTATTTTTTTGAATAGCTTTCCCATAACCTATGTTGGTTTGTGTTCTGCATTTATTTGATAAATGACCAAATCTTCCACAAACATAACATCTTACATTCATTCTGCAATTTTTAGAGTTATGACCAATTTTGTTGCATTTGGTGCATTGACCAGTGGGAGGATTGATGTTCTGATAATTCCTAGATCTACATTCAGTCGCCCTATGACCATATTTATTACAGTTAAAGCATTTTCCATTGAATTTGTAAGTATTAGAAGGTCTTACCGGTTTGCTGTGATCCTAGGTATTTGCAGTACCAGAGCTTTCTCCAACTTCAAATCCAATTCTAGAAGTGTCACCTTTGGGTTTTTGATTCTTCAATAAGGTACCAAGTTCTTCTGAGCTTTTCTTGAATTTTTCTTTGTGTTGATTTGCAGTTTCCAATTCCCTTTCCAAGATCTCTTTTTGTCTCATTAGTTCATTCGAGTCATTCTGAGTATGCATCAGATCTATCTTCAACATGTCATTTTCATAGCTAAGTCTTGTGTTCTCATTTGCTGCATCACTTAGTCTTCTGGTCAATTCTTCTTCATTCTTCTTTCTATCCTCAATCTCTTTGCAGAATCTCATAGTCATATCCTGCATTTCATTTTTTGTTGTCATGATCTCTTGTTTCAATTTTCTTATCATATCATTTAGTGATTACTTTTCATCATTCTCATTTTGCAATTTTTCACAAAGTTCTCTTTTCTTGTTTCTTGTAACAGAAAGATTTTCTTGAAGTGCCTGAATAATGTCCTGAGCTGCTTTTAGATCATCTTCTAATTTGATATTTTTCAACTTCTCTACATCATAGTCAGTAAGAGCTCTTTCAAGTTGCTTCATCAGATTTTCCATCTTTACTGGAGTCAAGATCTTCCTCAAGCTGTTAGGCTTCTGAAAGTAGAGGACCATGCTCTGATACCAATTGTTGGGGTTCCCACAAATACTGAGAGGGGGGGTGAATCAGTATCTAACCGGTAATGAAATTTTCTTGAAACTGAATATGCAGAATATAAAGTAATAGTATACCGGTATGCAAGAATTAATGCAAATAATAGAATCAAAAACATCCACATGAAAAGAACACCATAACACAAGATGTTTAACGAGGAAACCCGGTGTGGGAAAAACCTCAGTGGGATTTGTGACCCACAATATTCACTTACTAGCCAATAAGAGAATATTACTTACAATAGGGGTCTGCACATGCAGGAAGGCCAACTGCCTAGAGCTCACTGCTCAATAAGAAGTCACACTGACTTACAATGAGGATTTACACAAATCCAATATTCTATACTGCTTTACGATAGCATCTTCAATGCCAGATTCAGTACCAATTCTTGCTATGTTCTTTACATATACCCTTGACCTATAATTTGCACATTAGGTCTGCCTTATAATTTATTTATGCTTCCTATCCATATCCTACAAATGCCTACAATGATCTCTTTTATATACAAGAGTCATTTTACAATTTGCCAAGTCAACTTACAATGATAAACAAAATATTACATATCAAAAATCCTGTCAGTCTCTGTGCCGGTATACATATTTACTTCTGTGCCACTGTACATCTTCTGTGCCGGTGCCAGTGTAGATTGATTTTGTTGATGTCGGTGCACTGTTTTGTTTGAGTAATGCTTTGCAGGTATAATGTCTTGCCGGTGTCATAGGATTGCAAGGTTGCCTAAGTAATGCTTTGTCGGTGCCATAGGATTGCAAGGTTGCCTGAGTAATGCTTTGTCGGTGCCATAGGATTGCAAGGTTGCCATCAATGACAAAACCTTCAATCACACACAATGTCTCATTGGAGTGTCCATATGCCAACAAACTTTCCTTTATACTTTTCGGATCCTCTCTTGAGCTTTCTAACAAATTTTTCTACCTCTACATCCGATTCTTCAGCTGATCCTTTATGAGAAACCTCTTCCTTGCCCTTTTTGGTGGAGTTGAACGTTACCTCTTTCCTTAAGGATGCTTCACCGGTTGTTCTCATTTCATAGGCTGTTAGAGAGCCAAATAGCTCATCCATTGTGAAGGTCTTCAGATCCCTAGCTTCCTCTATGGTAGAAACCTTAGCATCATACTTAGTTGTGAGGGATCTAAGTACCTTCTTGACAATAATCTCATCTGCAATTTCTTCTCCAAGTCCTCTGATGGTTTTCACAGTTTCATCTATTCTGTGAATGTAGTTTGCAATATTTTCTTCATCCTTCATCTTGATGGCTTCAAGTTGACCCCTTAGTGATTTCAACTTGGCCTCTTTGACTTTGGCATCTCCTTCAAATAACCTCTTCATTTTATCCCAAGTCTCCTTGGTGGATGCACAGTTCATGACCTTGACAAACTCATTATCTGACAACCCACTTAGGATAGCATGTTTAGCCTTTGCATTATTCTCATACTCTTTCTTAGCATCTAGATTTGTGGGATGAACACTAGGGACATCATACCCATTCTTGACAGACATCCACACATCAAAGCCAAGGGAGGAAATATAGGTCTCCATTCTTCTACTCCAGAAGGCATAGTTAGATCCATCAAACATGGGAGCTTTTGAGGAGGTAGACTCATTTCTTGTCACTATTTTCTTTGACCAGAATCTACCCAAGCTAGAGAAATATTTTAATCAACTGGGAACCTAGGCTCTAATACCAATTGTTGAACACATTGTACCACTGAGAGGGGGGTGAATCGTTGGTTCTTGAAATCTTTTCTTTTTAATCAACCTCGGAATATCTGTTATCACCCTAAGCACTAAACAATCAAACTAATAAGATAAATGTAGGTATCAAAAGAGGCAAACACACAAATTCATAACCCACAACACCAGATGTATGAGGAAAACCCAATATGGGAAAAATCTTGGTGAGAAATGTTGTTGGAGTCTACTACTCCAATCCAACCTCACAATGAACAATAGATTACAATGATTTAGGGCACCAACCCAAGGACCACCAACCCCTACACTAACCCAAGGACCAACCAACCCCTACACCAAGCTCCAACTCGATGTTGTATAATGAAATATAATTTTGATACAATTATAGCACCTGGTTGCAAATGAGTTCTGCAACACTTGATCAATGGTTTTCTACCTGTTAACAACCTCCTCTTCTTCACTGGTTCTCACACGATCGATTATCAAATTACACTCTCTGATCACTCACCGGTTACTCATAGTCTCTCTTCTTTCTCCCTCAACCTCACACCACACTTTGTCACTCTTGGATGCCTTCTTGACCAATCACACCTCACCGGTTTGCTTAACTGCTAGACTATAACAGTTTACCAGTTACTCTGTCTCTATCAGTTAGACCCTCTCACCGGTTCGCTTGCTAACTCACACTGCAACTTTCTTAGAATAAGCTCTAAGGTAGATAATATTTCTTCTTGCTCAGGCTCTCTTCTCTCTCATACTTCGCATCAAGCGTCAATTGATTTCAATCTCGAGCTGACATATTTATCTTTTAGGTTTCCCTCCAAAAAGAATTCAAACAGTGTCGTGTTAGGTTTTTCCTTCACCAACTTGATCCATATTAGATTTGATCTGATCTACTTTTCTGGAGAGATGATTTGCATGTAATTGATCAACACCGCCAACATCTCACATTTCAATGTGCATTGTTTATATTTGGATGTCTACACTATGATTTTCTGCATTTCTCTGTCACACGTCATTAATGGCTCAGTTGTTTCTTCCAGCAAACGAGTACGAAGATCATATCTTCTTGCAAGATCAGTTTAATTTCTGGCCACCTTGTCTTCCTCGAGCCACAATCTTCTACCATCCTTCCATGATTTTTGGGTTCTTCATAAATGATGACATGCTTGCTGATTGTTACATTGATGAACACTTCACCAGCCTATGCTTGATCAACACCTGACTTCCACCTGTCATCCCTGTCGACATCCAGCTATGCTTGGTTTTCTATGTCGGGTTTGACATCCTTCACCGATCAAGATTGACTACCGGTTCAACCCACCTTACCAATATAACCTAACTTCACTGGTGGGCCTTCATACATGCAAACCTCTTTTTTGTTGGTGGATCAACTTGGCCTTCCATCAAATATGTTGGTCCTACTATCCAGTCTATTTATTGACATCATTAAAATTTTCTAAGTGTATCGGTTTACATCCTTTAGTTCTTCTTTTTCTTGCTTGCTTTACCTTGCTGATGGTCCTGCTTTACCGGTAGATTTGCCTTTCATGTGTACCGGTAACCTACCTTCTATCTGCTTACATGCATATGGATTGACATCATCATGTCTTAATTTTCCCATATCGGTCACCACTTCTTACTCACTAGTGACCATGCCAAACCAGTGGACATCAATGACAACTTAGTGCCAATAATACCAACAAATGTTACCCACTGCTTCCCCCTATAAATTTCCATCTAAAAGCACTAATCCAATTTGGTTTCTCATCAGAACACCTTGGCAAGATAGTTTGTGAGACTTTAGAACTAGATTATTTGCAAAAAAGTCAAGTCTATTTACCATATTTCCTACATTCTTTTTATCCAACATGAGGAATAATGCAGTATCATCAACAAACTAAATGTTAAGGAGAGACATAGAGTTAGGCAATCTAAAGCAATAAGAAATAGAGTAGTCCATTAAGTGGAAAACCTTTTCTAATGGACTTGCCTAGTTGGAAAGATTTAAAAATTTCATCATTAATGTCAATCTATGCATTAGCATCTTTAAATAGTACTTGAACCATCTTGCAATAAGCATCTAGAAATCCCATTGTTTCGATAATGATTGTAATGAAATACCACTCAACCCTATCATATGCTTTTTCAAAGTCGAGGAGCAATGAGCTCACTTCCTGCCCATTTATCTTAGCCAAGTTCAAGCCTTCCCAACATGTGAGTAAATTATCAAGGATATATCTTCTATAAATGAACCTTGTTTGTGTCCGATTGATAATCTCTAGTAAGATGTGAGTTAGTCTTGTGGAAAGTATCTTTGCAAGATTTTTTTAGGATATATTAAGCAGTGTTATAGGCCTCCAGTTCTTAATACTGCTTCTTTCCTCATATTTAGGAAGCATTTTAATGATGCCTATATTTATCTCCTCTCCCAAAGAACCTTATTTAATGGCTTCATGATACACCTCAAATAAGTCATCTACCACCCAGTCAACTTTTTCTTTATTAAATTATGCTAGCAGTCTATCAACACCTTGAGATTTGCCATTGTAAAATTAGAGAATAGTATTTTAGATTTCATCTTTGGTTATCATTCTTGCTAATTCCTTAGCCATTTCTTGGCTAATCTTTTTTGGGAAAATATTGCTAAATAATTCTTGATCTTGCTTGCATTTGTTGTCCGTATCTTCAATAGTAAATAAGTTCTTGTAAAAGTTAAAGAATACTTCCTTAATTTCTACATTACTAAAGCACTATTATCCCCTTCCTGAATTGGTCCAACTGCCTCTTTCCTTTTCTTTTCTTTGAGAATGTTAAAGAAGTATTTTGTCCCTCTATCACTTTTTTTTTTCATGTAGTTCAACTTTTCTCTTACTCTAGCCACTTGGACCCTATTACGTTGAAAATTTCCTTAAATCATGTTGGACCACTTTGATCTTCTTATTGAGGTTGATGTTTCTAGGGTCATTATTGGCATTACACACTCAGATGAGAATGGTTTATGTTGTCATTGATGGAAACCAACTGGTAATAGGGTTCTACAGGATTCTATTGATTATACCAGCAACAAACTTCGCATACCAGCACCGACAGCTACACAAAGTTCATTCACACTGGCATCCAGTTTACACCGACAATGAATCATACCAGCACTCAGGCCGACATAAGATAAAGTTTTGTTTATGTGAATTATATTGTAATGTAATTAATTATTTGTAGCCAACATGATGTATTGTAAAGACTCATATATGTATGAGATCTTGTAGGTTATTATTTAAGTATGTATGGTATGTAAGCAAAGAAAGGTTTATGGCATAGGTATTTGACAAAGCTTAAACGAGTACTGAATCCAGCATTGCAGATGCTATTTTGGGTAGTACATTGTCATCAGATTTTATTATCTAATTTTGTAGTCATTGTGACTCCTTTTTGTGATTGAGCAATGAGCTCTAGGTTGTTGGCCTTCTTGCATGTGCAGGCCCCTATTGTATCAGTAATATTTATTCATATTGGAAAGTGAGTAAATATTGTGGGTCACAAATCCCACCGAGGTTTTTCCCCTACCGAGTTTCCTCGCCAAAATATCTTGTGTTATGGTGTGCATTGATGTTGTCTCTCTTATTTCTCTTTATTGCTTTATTGCTTATTTACCAGTACATTAATTTGGGTTATAAAGTTGCAAACAAGTTTAAATATTTCATCCACCAGTTAGACACTGATTCACCCCCCCCCCCCCCCTCTCAATGTCTTTGGGACTAATCAAGTATCTAACAATTGGTATCAGAGCTTAGTCCTCTATTTGCAAAAGCCTAACAACTTGAGGAAGATTCTGAAACTGGTACTAATGGAAAATTTGAGACAACAATTGGAAGGATCTCTTGAAGATTTTGATGCAAAAAAATTGAAGAATATCAAATTGGAAGATGAACACAAAACTGTTTGGGAATTTATCAAAGCACTTCAAGATAACCCGGTTATAACAAAGAATAAGAGAAAAAAATTACATGTGCAATTGCAAAATCAAGATGATGAAGAAAAAGAAACTCTTGGGGATATTGTAGACAAACTAAGACAAGAGAATAATAACATGAAGAATGAAATGCAAGATTAACCACGAGACTATGCAAAGATATTGAAGATAGGAAGAGGAACGAAGAAGATTTAGCCAGAAGACTTAATGAAAGATCAAATGAATCCCAATGGCTTAGTTATGACAATGATATGCTTAAAACTAATTTGATCCACATGCAACATGAAAAAGATCAAATTTTGAGACAAGTTAGCACTTTGGAAAGTGAGTTGGTCACTGCAAATGAATACAAAGACAAATTCAAGAAAAGTTTAGATAATCTTGATGATATGCTAAAAAGTCAGAAACCTGATGGAGAAACAGTTGGACTTGGATTTGAACATGGAGAAAGCTCCAGGACTGCAAACAATCATGATCACAGCAAACCGGTAAGGTAACCTAATGCTTATAAATTTAATGAGAAATGTTTTAATTGCAACAAATTTGGTCATAGAGCAAATCAATGCAGATTTAGAAATAATCAGAGTACAAACTCACCCACCAGTCAATGTTCCAAATGCAATATAAATGGTCGTAACTCAGACAATTGCTAAATGAATGTGAAATGCTATGTTTGTGGTAGATTTGGACATTTATGTAATCAATACAGAACTCAAACCGGTCAAGGTTATGGAAAGGTTATTCAGGGAAAATAATGCAAATTGTTATGCATGTAACAAGATTGGGCATATTGCAAAATTTTGTAGAAGCAAGACTGTATCGACAAACAACAAAGGATCCAATAACAAAGGCAAAGAAAAGGTGACTGAAATCAAGCAAGAATTTTCTAAACAATGGATTAGAAAGAGAGATCAGAGTAGTGGTGAATCTGTCACTGCACCGAAAGAACAGGGTAGTCTTGCACTGGTAGGAGGTACTTCATCTAACTAAGGAATAATCCTTAGGGGTAAGGAAGCAAATTGAAAATCATGTATTTTACCCTCGATTGATGGTAAGAAGTTATATTTCTTCTTTACTGGCAGACATGTTAAATTTTCACTTAATCAAAAGCATTTAATGCAGTTGTTGGAAAACCTTTTGGTTATAAAAGCATTGTAATCTCTCATTTCAAAATCACAAAGCATTCAAATTTATGAAGAGCATGAAGAGAGTGAAGGAATTCAAGAGGCAAAGCAGCTAAGACATTTTTTAGGGCATTTAAGAAGATTTCACTTGTAGAAAAGGTATTTATTTCAATATCATGGCTACTTCATCTTTTGTTCCTGAATTCATTGCAAACCCTACCGTGGTAGAGAATTTTAAGCATCCTCAACTCATTTTTAAGATCATTCCTGAGATTGCTAAGCAAGATGATTCTATTGGTTTTTTTTTTCTAAAATTCCGAAGGGAGTTTCTTTTGTTGAAGATCCACGAATATATATTCATTGCAACATAGAGAATTTAGGGTCTAATGATTTGAAAAACATATACCAAAATGTTATAGCTAACAAACAAGGTTTAATTAAGCCAGAGCATAAGATTGTTGAGGATTTAGGATTTGTGGATATCTTGAACATTCTTTAAATTCTGGATGAGATAGTTTGACTTATACTTAGCAAGGTTCATGGCGAATTTATGTGGTTAGATTATGTTTTCAAATTACTAAGGAGGCAATCAAGGCAGTCACTGGTTTACCCTCTACTGGTACTAGGTCTCACAATAAGACAAAAATCCCAAACAAGGTGGTTATGAACCTAACTGATGCCACATCTGATAGTAGATCTCTTAGGGTTAGTGATATCATTGATGAGAATGTGAAATATGTGAGTATGGTGATTGGCTATAGAGTTTCTCATACAAATAGGTTAAATTTTGTTTGTAGTTTGTATATATATAGTGCATATGAAATGGTGAAGAATGGTACAAAGATTGACATTTGTGAATGGCTAAAGGATGAACTGATAGAAAATTTGAAGAAGATCAAGGGTGATAAGAAAGGAACCTTCAAATTTGGTAACTTACTTGTATGCTTAATGCTTTATTTTACAAAGGAAATTCCAGGCATTGGTCACAAGGATTTTTATTATGACATCCCTATTGGAAGACAGATTATGGAAGCAATTACCGACATAGGTGCTGATGGTGACAAGCTGATAAAAGATTATTTCAAGAACTTTCAAACTAAGATGAAGGAAAGGGAAAGGATTCCTCAAAGTATTGTGGAAAAATATGAACATATATTTTTTGTAATAAAGAGAGATGAGACATGGATGGAGGTTGTTACTCCTTGAACCATTTGGATAACAGAGATGGGTTATAAAGTAGATTTGAACATTCTTGAGGCTTATGCAAAGATACTTCTTGATGCACCAAGGGAATCGACTGAGAAGATATTTGGCACAATTGAAACAATTGAGAGTGATGTATCCATGATGAAGGAGAGGAAGAAAAAAGACAAATTCATGAGAGATGCTTCTAAAGTAGTTAAAGAGGTAACATAAGGTCTAATGAATATCGGTGGTATTGCTGCTAAAGTAAAAAGACAATCAGAACATCAACCAGTAGCTCATGTTTCCCTAATTATTACTTCTTCTGAGACAGAAAGTGATAAAGCAACATAATTTAAAAGAGTTGAAAGGAAGAAAAGAAAACCTTCATCGACACCTACTCCATCTCCAAAGAAGTCAAGGACACTAAGGAAGAAACAACAAGCTAGGAGAGAGCCCAGCATTCAGAAAAAGAAACTTACACCAAAGAAACCGACACCTAAGGTATCAGATATTCTATCCTCGGAAGAACTTATAAATGAAATTACCCAGGATGAAAATCTCAGCAATGTCAACAAATGTTATCATACTTTCAAGGATTATGACAAGGAAATAGTTGAGGAAAGTGTCATTCTACATCTTGATATTTACAAGAAAAAATTAATTGAGGTTGTTGATGATTTACCTAATGATCTTTATCTGAGACTTGAGGCAAAAATAATGTCTATAATGGAGTTAGATAAGAAATTAAAGGTTGAAGCATTGTTGGCGGTTCACCCTATCAATTCCTGGCAGGAGATTGATGAATTGATTGCAAAAGCCAACCAGTTAGTTTTTGCTAGTGGTCACTAGCAGGTTAGCTTAATGGTTGGTAGAGTTAAAGAAATTGCCGATGAAATGACTAACAAATGGGATATATTCTTTGTAGAAAAAGAAAACAAGGAAGAGAAGGATAGACATAAAATAGACAAATATTTCACCAAAGTATATCAGAAAAGTGATAAGGGTAAGAACAAAGTTGGTGGTATTCCTAACTTCACCATCAAGGATAACCTACCCCCCATCAAGGATGAGAAACAAGTAGAGGAACAGGTTAAAGAACAAGTTGAGGCACAGGTTGAACATGAGGAAGAGAAAACAGAGGAAGTGAACACTGAGAATATCGATCTAGAGTCAAACATTCATTTCTCCATGAATGTGGACACTCAGGATATCAATGTAATTATAGATAAATCTTCTGATTATTGAGGTTGATGTTTCTAGGGTCATCTTGTATACCTTTTTTTACTGCAATTAGCTCTTCTTGTAACTTATACTTTCTTCCCATTTTTTCAATGGCTTCTCTTTTCCCAAATGTTCTAAGAAGATTTTTTAGATTGTTGGATAGTTTGTTCCAATACACTTTATACCCTTTCCTACCATTTACTTCTTTTGTGATACATCTCAAGGTGCATATCTCATCCACACAATCTTGCTTCTTTAATAATTATGTATTTAGTTTAAATAACCTTCCTTTATTACTTTTTCTAGTATGGTTGCTCTTATTGAATATAACAATAGTTTTAATTGGGTGATGATCTGAAAGTGCTCTAGGACCCACTTGAAAGTTGGCATTGTCCTCTCTACTATCAAAGAAAAAATTGTCTCTGTACCCACAAAACCTCTCCAATCTACAATACACTCTCCTACCATCTCCTTGGTTATAGAAACATTTATACAAAATCCCTTTTCTTTCCTTTTGCTTTCCTTCAAGAGGTTCAAATAGTATGAGCATCTTTTTCATCCTCATCCAAAAAAAACTCTTCATTTCCCTTCCATCCCCATAAGTTTCCAACTTTTTTATCCTCCCTATTCCTTGTCATGTTCAAGTCTCCTCGTACCATCCATGGTACCTTAGGTAGGAAAGCAACCATCTATTTCCACAAGGAAATCCTATAATTAGGGTCATTTGGAGCATATACCAAGAATATACCAAACTTTAAATTATCCTTAACAACCTCCACCAATAAGAAGTTGTTACATGGAGAACAACCATGCTTTATAGTGAATTTAGGCCAATATTGACCTATGAGAATGGTTATTATCACTCTTCCTTTCCATGAGTAGTGTGGGATAATAGAACCTCTTTCCAAATAAATTTTAGGTCATTGATTAAATGAAACCCTAAAACTTTCACTTCTTGGAGAAGAAGAAAGTCTATTTGTTTGTTTTTATTACACAATGATCTAAAAATATATTTTATGTCAAGTGATTCCAGGCCCCTAATGTTCCAACTAATACATCTAATCATGGTTAACAATTTGTATTGGGGTCCTGTTTCTTACTTTTACACAAATTATTGAAACATCTAGGAAGGTCTTGCCCTTTCCCTTTCTTCCCTTCTTTGACAATACTATTAGTTATGCTTACAAATTTCCTTTTTCTTCATCCCTTACTAGATAACTTATTTTCCCTTTTCCTCCATCTCCATTGTCTAGAGATAGGGTGAGTGGGTTGGGTCCATCTAAGTCAAACATCATTTTTTTCATCACTATCTGTCAATCCATATTATTTTTCCAGAGGATTAGTGGAATCTATTAGTTTTGAGGGCACAAAAGTAGCATGAGATGAATCATTATTACTACTAACCAATTTAGAAGACTTAACTTCTTCGCTCATGGCAATGTTCTCACTATTCTCAATCTAAGGATCCTCTTTATTAATAACTATATTCACATCTTCCATCCTTTTGGCTTTATCAACTTCTTTCCCAAGTGCTATCATATCATTATCTAGCATGTTCATAACATTTGAAAGGTATGGGGAAGCTTCTTTAAGTATTTTTCTAGCCTTGTTTATATCTTTTGGTTTTTTTAAGAACAACTTCTTGGGCACTTTTCTTCCTCAACATATCAATTTTAAGTTTTCGCTTGAGGTTGTATTTATTATTAGTGCTATTATCATATTTCATTAAATTATTAATCCTTTCTTTCATATGCTCCTTTTTGCATTCATTTCCATTTGAGGGTGATCACACAAGGGTCATCTACTCCTTTGCATTTTTGCTAGGAGATCCATCCTTTATGTTAGAATTTCCCCATGATATGAGTCAAGAGGGACCCTCTCTTGAGAAATACTCTTAGATGGAGAATCTATAGAACACAATATATCACCAAGAGGGGGGTGAATCAATGATTATAAACAATTTCAAACAATGTGTGCAACCGATAGGATAATGAACATACTAACAAGCAACCACACACAAGAGAACATCAAATAACACCAAATATATAAGGAAAACCCAATGTGGGAAAAAACTCAGTGAGAAATGCTATTAGAAATCTACTACTCCAATCTAGCCTCACAATGAAATAAAAATTTTACAATGTTTAGGGCACCAACCCCTAGAAATTTATTGGCACCTACCTAAAGGAGCACCCACTCAGTGAAATACAATGAGATATAAAATCAATACAATGATAAACACTTGTTACAAATGAGTTTTGTAACCCCTGCAAACAATTCTCTCTATCAGTTAAACTCCTTTCTATTGCACTGCTTCTTCTCTACCAGTCCTCTATTCTTTCTATTTGAATCCTTTGCAACTCAGTTTTTGCCTTACTGGATCTCCTCTCACACTTTGTTGCTATCTTACCGATTCAGATACTACCGGTTAGATGAACTATTACACTCTGTAACTGTTTATTGGTTACCTTAAACCTTGTCAGTTAAACCTTCCTTAATGGGTTTTCGACTAACACTCTGTCACTTCAATATTTTGCTATCAACAATCAGAATGATCAACTCTCATCGAGTAGAAACACATTTTCTCATCAATCATCCAACCTCCTCTATCTTACAACTTAAGTTTATGATCTACATATTTATACACATGCTTTCTCACCAAAACAAAGAACTCAAACTTCACACACTTAGGTTTTTCTTCACCAACCTTGATCCATATCAAATCGGATCTCATCTTCTTGAATCAACAACCTACAATAGTTCATCAAAAATCTCTCTCTTTTTTTTTATTCTTCTAATAAACGTTTACTATATTTAGCAAACTGGACCCTATGCATCGGTCTTGATTTTGTCGATCACAATAAATGATCTAGTAGTTTCCTTCTCTAGATCAAAAACATGATCAGATGTCCTATTTTTATTATAATGTAAAGAATAAAATCTCTTCCCTTCGATCTAATTTGAGCCGCAATCCTCTGTAATCGATCCGTGATTTTTGCAATCTTCATTTAATACCGACGTAGTCGGTAACTACCTCATCGACTCACCATTCACCTACCACTGCATATTCACTACCTAGAGTCCACATGAAATCTGTGTCAACATCCAACTCACTTGATTGTGTCAGTTCAAACTCAATCACCGATCGAACATGCTACCGGTATACACTAACCAGTTAACCTCCATATCGTGCACTTCTCTATTCTGTCGGTTAGGACATGCTATCCTGGACCACACTTACCAAACCACGAACCATAGTCTTCATCATTTACCAGTGGTAGTCTTCAACCTAGTCTCTTAGTTTTCTTACTGGTTGACATACTTACCAGTTGACATCCCATACTTCTTGCCATCAACATGCCAACCATCTCCCCCTTTGGCATTGATGTCAATGTGTAATACCCTAAAATTGGTCATCTAAACCATGGGCCCCTAATCTTGACAACATCACCAAGGTCCTAACCAAAGGCAATTAAATTAATCTTGAGCACATTATTAATTCTTTAATTATCAAAAATCACATGGCAAATCAATTACTCAATATTAATTAAATATTTATTTAATTAATTTAATCATTTCCAAGAATATCATTTTGATCAATTATCCTATTTTAATTTATTAAATATACTTGCATATTTAATTAATTAATAAATTTGTCATTCAATCATGCAAAATGAATTAATTTATTACAAAGAATTGAATTGAAAATAAAATAAAATAAAGAATTGAATTGAGAGAGAAATTAAACTTGAGATATTGTTTCTTTTTCTAAATTTAGAACTTGAAATCAGAAAAGCAATTTAATTGAATTATTGAATTATTCTTTAAAATTGGAACTTAAAGCTTTTCAAAACAAAAAAAAGAAGTTTAGTTGCATTGAAAAGACCTTTTTTTTGAATAAATCAAATATATGCATGGAATTATCTATTTTTATCATATATGCATGGAATTAATTTATTATTATTTTCCAATGCAACTCGGACTTCTAATTTGAATGCATTTCAATTAAACTATAATTGGAATCTATCTCAAGATTAACTGAATCTGATTTCTCAATTATTTCAATTAATTCTAAATTGAGCTTTTTCTCTTGCATTTCTCTATAAATTCAGTCTTCGACTCTCATTCCAATTCACCCCAAAGATTTTTGAGAACACACTTGGAAATTATTATCATGCTAATTTCACTCTGGAGTCATTAAAGATTATTGTGCTTTTTAGATTATTTGCATCCATTTTTACATTCATTATTTCTTGCATCCATCATTGCTTGAATTGAGTTTTGCTTGAATTATTCATCCATCTTGCATACATATAGCTTAATATCATATAGATTAAATCCTTCGTCTTGGTGTAGTCTAGTCACTGGTATTGCTTATAAAAATCTGAGAGCAATCTTATACTCGCATCTTTTAGAAGGCAATTGGTCGCTTTGCTATAGTTTATTTCTTATTGATTATTGATTACTAACCATGCATATAATGACTTAATTGAAGTGTTGTGCTTGCAGCTATAGGTTCACTTTTTCACACACACATCTCTGGCACCCACCGTGGGGCCCAAAGACTACATTTTTTTGGCCTCCAAGACTGACTGCTTTTTTTTGTTATTTTTCAGATTTTGGTTTTTTTGGTTTTTTTTTGTTCGTCCGTACATCTCGTAGGACAATTTTTATAGGTTGAAACGACAAACTGTAGGTGTCGCACGAATTGCAAATATCCTATCGTACAAGCAGATCATTTGTCGTATGAGTAGATCCTCTGTCATACGAGCATAAATTCTTTGTCATATGATCAGACATAATCAGCAATATTCTTTCGTACGATACTGCATCCTATCTCATATGAGTCAAGTGCCTATTGTACGATTCTGTATTTTCTAGTAAAAAAAGGCAAATTCCATAATTTTCTCATTTCTGATTGATTATTCTGACGACTGACCCTGACTATTTATCTGTCTATCTCAGAATTTTTCACAGCCTAACTAGTTTTTGCAGAACACTTGTCGAAGAATATGCTTGTCGCACAAAGACAATATGACTACTAATTCATTATCTTTGTAGGTTGCCTAAGGAGAATCGACTAAACATCGTGTATTCTTTAAATTCATTTTTAGGAACCTAACTTGCTATCTGGTTAAAGAACAAATTTGTCTTTCGTGCTTTTAGAAGATTCTAAGAGGTAGGAGAGTATGCTCTTGTCTTTTTCTAGACAATCAGAAATCCAAACCCTTGAAGGTTTTTCTTTGTTTGAGATTTGTACATCTTTAGTAGGCCTGCCCTCTCGAGGGGTTGAAAAACTCTTAAAGCCGTTATGGTTAGTGTGAGGGGAATGACCTAAGTGGGAATGGCTAGATGCCAAGTACTCCAACCCACTATGAAATAAACATGATTTGATGAAAATCAAGTCAACGGCAGTGCTCAGGAATAGCTCTCCTCCGTACCTTCGGGTATATTAAACCTTGGTTTTCAAGGCTGGGAGACCTCTTAATTGAGTTTATACCTCGATGCACCAAATGGATCCTTGACTAAATCCAATTTAAAATTATAAGCTACCTGGTTCATCTCCAAAAGGGGGATAATCCTTGTGCAAGAGAGATAGTAACTCTCTCAAGATACTTGTCATTTCGTGCCCCCATTAGCATTTGGAGTCAGATGATATGGTGTTGAGAATCCATTGCGTGAGACTCAACAGCCATATTCTGATTAGCTATTGGGTATGTACCTGAGTCTAGAAGCAAAGGTTTTCTTTCCACACCAAATTCCTTAGGGTTTGCATGTTGTGATTGGAGTCATTATACATACTACTTGTTCTCTGTGTTTTTCATCCCTGAAACAAAAACTGAAATACCAAAAATCAGTGAAGACCATAAACAAACTCAGTGAGTCAAAACTCTATCCATGTCAAAAACTAGTCCATCCTAAGTCAAAACTCTGTCCGTGTCAGAAACTAGTCCATCCTAAGTCAAAACTCTATCCATGTCAGAAACTAGTCCATCCTAAGTCAAAACTCTGTCCGTGTCAAAAACTAGTCCATCCTAGGTCAAAACTGTCTGTATCATAAACTAGTCCATCCTGAGTCGAAACTCTGTCTGTATCATAAACTAGTCCATCATGAGTCAAAACTTTGTCCATGTCAGAAACTAGTCCATTTTTAAGTTGAAAATCTGTCCAAGTCAAAAACTAGTCTATTAAAAAATCAGTCCATCTCAGAATTGGTCATACTCAGCAATAAAAAAAACTCAAAATTTCTAGGCTCCGTCCTGTGAACAGTCATACGAGTCTGATAATTCATCGTCCTATATCACATCCTGTGTCGTACGAGTATTCTGGTTTGTCATCCTAGACCTAATCCTGTGTCGTATGAGTCATTTTATCTTGTCATCTGGATCTGTATCCTGTGTCATACGAAACAAAACTGATCTGAGTCTTTTGTCATCCTACATAGACCCATTTGTCATATGGTACGAGGTAGAAACTTGTACAAATCAGAACTATTATCATTCTGTAGCTGCTAAATTATCATCCGGTCCAGAAAATCCTATCGTATGAGTCTCTGGTTTTGTCAGAATAGAACAATCAAACTTTCCTAGAAACAACTTACAACAAACATAATACTGGTTATCATTTTCCTGAGCATAAACAGATCAAGACAGTGTACCTCTACCATTTGCATTGCACAATTTGGTCGATCACCTTTCAGCTAGTTCAATCAACTACCTATCAAATTTTAGTCACTTAGATAACGTCTTAGATAGGATAGATCATTCCTGAAACTAGACTGAATCTTACACTACACTTAGAATCAACTTAGACAACATCTTAGACAGGATAGATTGTTCTTGAAATCAGACTAAATCTCAGTTGTTTCTCCCAAACAATACTCTAAATAGAACAACTAGCTCTGAAATTGATCTTGACCTCTGCATCACAAAATGATTTTAGGTCACACTAATCCATAAAAATGCCTATTCAAACCAGGAGTTCTTGTAAGAAACAAGCCAAAGGCAAAGAACAAACCTTCACCTATCAAGATAATCCATTCTATGTGAAGGATCCACTCACTGACATGCCGTCGTCATCAAGCGGACCGATTTTTGATGAACCAAAATCTCCCACTATACCTGAGACAGAATACAATGATGGAAACAAAAATGACCGTAATATTCCCAAAAAATCATAATGACTCCACATCATCAAGTGAGACAGACGAAGACACTGAACCTCCAGAAAAAGAAATCCTTGACTGTCAAAAGGATAAAGACTTTAGAAAAATGATGAAAACTATCATGACCTGAGAGAAGACTATTTCTTAGAACTAGCAAAACAAGGTGCCAAACTTCCTATTGGATATGATGTTCAGACACTTGTTACTAAAAGGGAAGACTCACCTATACTCATGGTACACAAACAATTACTAGCTTTGCGGATGGAGGTCACAGAACTAAAGAATAAGGACAAGTCCCCAAAACAATATTCTCTGGAAACAATATGCCCCTTTCCATTTGACAAGAATCTACACATGCCTCCATTTCTTTCATGAGTGGAAATCCCAAAATTTGACAAATATGACAATACCTCAGATCCTCAAGATCATGTCAGAGAATTTAGTGCTACCTGTATGGAGTTAATGCATGATCAAACATACCTCATGTGTCTCTTCCCAAGGAGTTTAGGGGGTCAAGCAATGGAATGGTTCTCAAGTCTACCCAAAGGAATAAAAACATTCGAAGAACTAATCCAACTATTTTTACAACAATACTCATACAACATTCGACATCCTGTAACTATGATTGATCTTTTTAATACTCAATAGAAAATAGGGGAACCTCTTCTTACTTTTCTCCAACACTAGAGAAAGATGTTCTCTAGGTACCCATGACTTATTCTAGACTCTGAGAAAATGGATATATTTGTCAATAACTTGGTCCTCGAACTAAAATATAGTGTACAAATGTAAGTACACCCATCATTTAATAAAATGGTAGATAATGCCATTCGAATGGAAGATGTGCTCATAAAGAAGGGAGATATCACACCTTGGAAAGAAACACAAATAGGATCTAGCTCTAAAGAGAAGAACAAGTATTGGAAATTTGCCAAAGACAACAACAAGAATGTTGTTAATGATGGAGTAGTAGACACTGTCAAGACCAACTCAAAATCCACAATATTCAATTTGGCTAGTGGTACACAAGCACTTAAAGCTGCTGAGGCTGCCATAGAGAATCCGCCAAAGAAAACAAAGGAATGGTTCAAAGAAAAGCCTTGACTTTCCAAACCCAAGCGTGATTTTACTCCTCTTGAAGAATCATATGAATCCACTTTCAAAACTCTATTGGCAAAAAACTTGATAACACTACCAGATAACTCAAGACCATATGATCCAAATGTCAAACCAAGATGGTGGAGAGAAAATGAATATTGTGACTTCCATTGGAATAAGGGTCATAACATAAACAATTGTATGAAGCTAAAACATGAGATTCAGGATCTCATAGATGCTGGTAAAGTTGTTGTTGGGAATCACCCAACCAATGCTAATCATAAAGCATTTAAAGATCCTTTACCTACTTACGAACAAGGTGATTCCTCAAAGACCAAAGGAGGTGCCAAGGTAAATTATACTTATGCCAGCTAGGACAATGTTATCAACATGATTGAACCTTCACAGTCGGAATATTTCAATGTGATTATAGTTCAAGATAAACCAAATGAATCATGATATGGAAGAGCTCTGACTCGATCTCAAAAGAAATTTACCCTCCAAGGAGCTATTTCTTCCAACCCGACTCAAGAAACATCAAATCCAACAGCCTTGCCAAACAAACAAAAGGAATCAACCTTGGACAAATTTAAAAGATTAACCTCATCATCATCCTCTAGATACAGTGTGGTTGAACAGTTAAAAAGGACAAATGCTCAAATTTCAATTTTTGAATTGCTACAACTCTCATCTACTCACAAGGAAATCCTAGACAAAGCATTGCTCACTACCAATGTTCCAACAGATTTAGACATAGATCGGTTTCAGTCTATGGTGGGTCATTTGACTTCACCTCACTATTTGACCTTCTCTGAAGAAGATGACAATTCATCAAATCATCCACATAACCAGCCATTACATATTGAGGCCATGATCCACAAACACAGAGTTAAACGTGTTTTGATAGATGGAGGCATGGGGTTGAATATCTGTACTTATCATCTACTTACAAAACTAGGATTCTTTGAAAACATTATTGATCCCGACAAGAAAATAACAATAAAAGCCTATGATGAGGAAGAAAGGACCTCCAAAGGTCTAGTATCATTACCAATCAGAGTGGGACTGGTAGAGAGAGATGTTCTTTTCCAAGTTCTCGATATTCCATTGTCATACAATATTTTACTGGGTAGGTCATGGATTCATGAAATGAAGGCAGTACCTTCAACGTATCACCAATGCTTAAAGTTTCCTTATAACGGAGCTGAAGTTAGTATTCTTGCTGATACAAATGTTGTCTGTAATGCATTGACAAAAGGTGCAGATACTTTTGTGCCTCATAATAGGGTAGCCTCTCCAAATGAAGATCCAAAAGCATTGATGAAAGACTTAGAAAAGAGATTGAAGATTACAAATACCGGCATGGATGGCTACCAGATAGAACCGGTACTATCATTAGTTTCTCTCCCTCCATCACCAAAATAGTTGGGCAAACCATCAGAGGCTATGAGAACACAAACTTCAGCTCTGAATACCATATATGATGGTCTCTTTATACAGTCTTCTACCTCCTTGGTGGATGAAATCGAAGAAGATGTTGTGCTTAATTGGCTCTTTAAGGAAGATAGTCCAAATGAGGAGGTACAACATTGTGAGATTTCCTCAAACCAATATGGTCATGGTTACAAAATGATTCAGCACATGGGGTACTTAGGTACTGGTCCTTTGGGCAAACAAAAACAAGGTATTACTGAACCAATTCAGCTACAAACCAAATCAACATATGATAAGGATGGACTAGGATACAATCCGAAAAAGACATCAGAACAAAAACATGTTTCTAAGTCTAAGTGCTTAAAAAAGATATTGCCTTTAACATTACATGAAGCAGACACTAAACAAACAAAAGTAGAGTTTAGAAAAGAGAAAGAGGAATCAACAGTCAAGAAAGAAGAAATAGTTAGTGCTCAAGCTCCGACGGTATTAGCTACGATAATACAAGAAGTTGAGATTCTTGAGGATATAAGAGATGAAATGGTAAGAATCAGAGAATTGTTTACACCATTAAAAATTCCAGTCACATATACTGGCAGGAAACAAGTAGATGATTCAGAGACTGATTCAAACAAGTATGAATGGGGTCCTAACTATCTTTCAGACACATCCACTACAAAAACTCCAAAAGAATCTAGTGGTGTCATAAATGATACTCAAAAGATGATGTGCATAAAACTAGAAAAGGAAATACAAGAAATTAGACAAAAGAGGCAAGCAAATTATGAACAAGGATTGAAAGAAGGAAAAATACCATAAATCTTCTCATCTATGTGCCCTTATCCTAAAAGAGAACAAATAAGTTATAGTACTACACAAGAAGAGTTGGAAGCTACAAAACAAGGACCAGTCATCAATCTAGAAGAAGCTGAATGGAGTAGATGACAAAAAATCACAAAAACAATGAGATCATGTCAACAGGTGTGTCAGATACAAATGACAAATGAACCACAACATGAAAGAGCTTGTAGCATTAAAGATGTTGGTATTGATACCATACATATGCTTACCAAATCACCTGAAAGAGACTTGGAAACTTTATCCAATGACTCTTATGACTCTGATGATAGTCCTGTTCATGATGATACCCACTCAGCCTCAAATTCCGAATCATCTGATACAAACAATGAAAAGTTGCCTACTAGTCTTATTGTTGTTAAACCACAATATGATGTCCAGTTCGGCATAGTAAATGACATTACAAGTATGTCTATTGGATTAGATCGATTAAATATTAATGTGAACTTTAATAATCATGATCCGACTCTTCTTGGTCTTGAGACACTTACACAAGGTATCATTTTGGAACTCGACTTTTTGATCCGCAGCTGTGATAACAATACCATGAACGTTCTTGAACCTATCCAAAATTTGTCCTTAGTACATCCCGAATTGATTGACTGTATTTTATAGAATCAACCCATGGATATACCTACTTTTGCCAATGACTATACATTTTCCTATTATCTCAATGTAGTCAAACCTATAAACTCTTCCACCAGTGAACAGAGTGAAAATATGACTCAAGTAGATATCAAGTATCTTAGTCACAAAAACAAGAAAAATAAAAATAAAAGATCTGATGGCGAAAACCATATTGTGGCAGTGTCAGAATCTAAAAAAGAGAAAATAAAGGACGTATCTAAAGGTGAAAACCTCTTTGAGGCGCCTGAAGGAGAGATACTTGGTATACAGCCCAGTCACTTTTAGGAGCGGTCTTCCATATTGATCGAACCAACTCAACTAGTGAATATCGGGAATCAAGAGACACCACAAATTATTCACGTATCTCAATCACTATCAGCAGAGGAATTGAAGGATTTCACTCAGCTATTCTTAGAGAAGAAAATAAACTTTGCATGGACGTACTCTGATATGCCAGGCTTGGATCCTGATCTCATTATGCACCATCTCTCAATCACACCAGGAGTAAAACCAGTTAAACAAAAACTTCGTAAAATGCACTCGCATGTAGCACTATTGGTCAAAGATAAACTAGAGAAACTGCTCAAAGATGGATTTATCAGAGCAATAGATTATGCTGAATGGATTTCCAACATAGTGCCTATGTCGAAGGCAGATAAATCTATCAGAGTTTGTACAAATTTTAGAGATCTCAACAAAACATGT
This sequence comes from Cryptomeria japonica, assembly GCF_030272615.1. Taxonomy (NCBI): domain Eukaryota; kingdom Viridiplantae; phylum Streptophyta; class Pinopsida; order Cupressales; family Cupressaceae; genus Cryptomeria; species Cryptomeria japonica. The sequence continues at coordinate 546,883,290 of NC_081405.1, forward strand.
CTGAAAGACGACTTTCCATTGCCAAATATTGATATGATAATCGACATGACAGCTGGGTATGAGATGTACTCACTAATGGATGGATTTTTTGGCTACAATCAGATTAAAATCGCTCCTAGAGATCAAGAAAAGACAACTTTCACCTATGCATGGGGAACCTTTTGCTGGAACGTTATGCCATTTGGGTTAAAGAACGCAAGGGCGACCTATCAAAGAGCAGTTACAACTATCTTTCATGACATGATGCATAAGAATATGGAAGATTATGTTGATGACACCTTAGTTAAGACTATGAAAAGATCAATGCATATTCAAGAGTTAGGTCATATACTTGACATAATGGAAAAGTTTAAGCTGCAATTAAATCCAAAGAAGTGTACGTTTGGAGTGACATCTAGTAAACTACTTGGCTACATCATTTCAAAGAAGGGCATCGAGGTTGATCCTGAGAAGGTCCAAGCTATAATGGAAATGCTACCTCCAAAGAACATAAGTCAAATGAGAAGTCTAGAGGGACGTCTCCAATCCATTAGAAGATTCATTTCTCAGCTAGCAGACAAGGCTCAACCTTTTACAAAAGTATTGAGGAAAGGAATAATATACAACTGGGATCAGCAGTGTGAACAACATCTTTAGCAGATAAAAGAGTGCCTGTCTAATCCACCGATATTGATGCCACCTATTTAGGGTAAGCCACTAATCTTATATATATCAGCAACTGATTCATCACTGGGGGCACTTTTGGCGCAACAGGATGACAACAAAAAAGAACGAGCTATTTATTACATCAGTAGGACATTGGTGTCTTATGAAATGAGCTACAATATAATAGAAAAAACATGCTTGGCATTAGTCTTTGCATCATAGAAACTGAGGCACTATATGCTAGCACATTCAGTCAAGTTGGTGGCCAAAATCGATCCACTCAAGTATCTTCTTAATAAAGAAACACTCACCGAAAGATTGGCAAAGTGGGCAATGATCCTTATAGAGTTTGACACTGAATATGTGGAATGCAAAGCCATAAAAGGATAGGTAATTGCTGATCAACTTGCTAAAGCTCCACTTGAGGATACTCAACCACTACACATCGAGTTCCTAGATGAATCAATAATGCATCTTACTCAACAACCCTGGAAGATGTTCTTCGATGGTTCCTTTACTCAAAATGGTTCAGGTGTTCGCATACTATTCATTACTCCTCAGAAGTATTCAATCCCAAAGTCTTATAAGATTCTATTCCCTTGCAAAAACAATATTGCAGAATATGAAGCTTTGTTGAATGGAATAAAACTAGCTATTGAATAAAAGGTTGTTGAATTACATATCTATGGAGATTCTCAGCTAGTCATCAATCAAATCAATGATACATATCAGACTCACGTTGAGAAATTGATGCCTTATAAGAGGATGGTGGATGATCTCAAGAAGTACTTTGCTTTTGTATCATTCCAACAGATTCCTAGATCAGCAAACAGAGTAGCAGATGCTATGGCCACCTTGGCATCTATACCTGAGTTATAGGAGTCCAATTTTTGCTTTGATTTCTTGGTGGAAGAGTTATATTACCCCGCTTATGACTCTCCTAAGACCTAAATAGTCTGTTCTATTATTGGACATGACTCATCCCAATATAGCCACATCTATTCCTATCTATGCGATCAAATTATCCCTGAAAACCTTACTCATAACGAGAAAAGAAACCTAACTCAGAACGCTTCACGGTATGTTATCATAGCTAACGATTTATTTAGACGAGGTTTGGATGGTACATTGCTTAGATGTCTAGAAACTGAAGAATCTAAACGTACATTATTGGAAGTCCATGAAGGTATTTGTGGATCTCATTCGAATGGTTTTACTTTATCTCAGAAACTATTACGGGCTTGCTACTACTGGCCAGATATGGAAAAAGATGCCATTAAATTTGCTAAGACTTGTGAGAAATGTCAGCTTCATGGAAATCTCATACATGCCCCGGCAAGGGACCTCATACCATTTATAACACACTGGCCTTTTCAGCAATGGGCCTTTGATCTCATTGGTCAGATATATTTGGCTTCATCCAACGAACATAAATTCATCATAATTGCCACTGAGTATTTCACCAAGTGGGTAGAGGCAATTCCGCTCACCGAAGCAACTGGTAAACATGTTTCTTTGTTCATCCTAAAATATATCATTTGCAGGTATGGGATACTTTCGTCCATCGTAACTGATAATGGAGGATAATTCAAGAATAAAGATCTGGACAAGCTTTGTGAGAAATTAAAAATAAAGCAACACTGGTCATCAGCATATTACCCTCAAGGTAATGGACAAGCTGAGGCATCTAACAAAAACCTACTGACTATTTTGCACAGAACAGTGAAAAAGTTTGGGAAGGATTGGCATCTGCAGCTCAATCCAACACTATGGGCTTACAGAACAAGTATCAGAATACCTACTGGGGCTACACCATTCTCTTTGGTGTATGGGTCTAAAGCAATATTACCTATTGAAGTAGAAATACCATCTCTCAGAGTTTCTTTGCAAGGTCTTGTCACTGATGAAGATCATAGAATATCCAGATTGCAAGAACTCGAATTGTTGGATGAGCGTCGGCAAGTGGCATTTGATTATCTTAGAGTGTATCATAAGAGACTGTCCAGAGGGTATAACAAGAAAGTTTGACAAAGAGAATTTCAAGTTGGTGTCCTAGTTTTGAGAGAGAATCCAAAAAATCAACAATTTCGCAATAATAAAGGGAAGTTTGAACCCAACTAGCTGGGTCCCTACATTGTTACTATAGTATTCGGCTCTGGTGCCTATCAACTCTCTAACTCAGAAGGAAAATAGCTCCATGAACCGATTAACACCATCCACTTGAAGAAATTCTTCGCTTAGCACTTTCTGCTCCAGCAAACTTGTACAGTTGGAAAAAGTCTTGAAAAAAAAAAATGGAAAAAGTCCTGAAAAAAATCCTAAGAATCAGAAAAAGTCCTAAAGAAATAAAAAAAAAAAATATATATATATATAAAAAGAGAGAAATTGCCCTGGTGAAAACCTGGTAAATAGGAACCTTGGTAAAAAAAAGTGAATCTCTGCCAAGCAGGTGAAAACCTAGCAAACAGGCACCTCTTGTACTCAAGCGCTTCATCTATCAACGCAACGTTGGCATTTCCTACTTTCAAGCATCTCTTTCTTTCACTTGTACATATTTTCAATCACTTTTGTGACATCCTGGTTCGTTGGAACCCTCAAGACTTGAAACTAATCAACATCCTAGTCTTAGGTTACTCGATAGAGCATATTACATATCCTAAGCAGTGTCAACCAAGTCATTCTTCCGTCAGTGAAATCTGGTCATCCACTCTGATTCAGTCACCTATCTCCTAACTACCAAAGAGTTTATCACTGAGTTCACAAGCAAAACAACATAATGGAAAACAATTACTAAATAGTTTGAGCTATGAATGAAAATTTTCTTTGCATGTTGTCTTTTATATTGATTTTCAATTATTGTCCCTCTGAGTAACTCGAGGAAGTCTATTGTGACTAAGAGGTGCAAGGATTGGGGGCATAATATTTTCTTTGTTTTCTGCTTGTAGGAATGATTCCGATGATCTGGAAACATATAAATTAGCTGGGTGTCTGTGATAAGAGCCTCCACATACCTCGACTTCGCTTATTTGTATGCTAGAGGGAGGTCCATATCATTTCTTTGTTTGTTTTGAGGGAATTTCTTTATGATGCAATTCGGGTCCCTGCAAAATCTATCCAAGGATATGAATGAAAAAAGGGTCATTGTGGACAAGATAATTAAAATTGCACATTGAAAAAGAAAGGAACTCTAACTTTCCTGTTGTGTTCGTTATGCTCAGTGATGAATCTTAAGTATTTTAAATCTAGTGACTAGGTTTGGGTTGCATTTCTCATATCATTTTGCATTTTTGTGAATATAGAGTGATTTCGGTATAGTAATAATCTCTTTATCTTCTGAATGCGAGCTGAAAGCGTCATCATTTCTTACGCTAAGTGGTCTATTTATCATTATTTCTCCAATCGAGTACTTGTGTTTTGAGATGTTTAGCTTCCTACATAACATTTTATATAGATTCATTTATTTAATTATTATTCATTTATATTGATCTTATTGCATAAAAAAAACAAAAAAATTGCATTACTCATTACTCATTACTCATTTTCATTCATTTATTTGCATATGAAAAGAAACCAAAACATAGACATCCATATTCATTTGCATTACATACATTCATGCTGAAATAAACACATACATATAGAATAAAGCATATAAAAACATCTCATAGTCGATTGACACAAGTACAATGACGTCAAAACGGATCTCATATATATATCATATCAAGTCTAAGGGTACAAAATGATGTCCAATGACATATACAAACTCCCATCAGAGCAAGAATCGTATAGGCTACGAAAAATGGGTGTGTCTACAAAAAATATCCTAGCTACAAAAAGAATCATCTAACTGGCGCCCTCTCCCTCATCACCTGGTGGAGGAGGAGGAGCCTGATGCCCGGGATCCTGTCGAGGTGCTCGTGCTCCCTCTAATCTAGCCATATACTATGAATAAGGTTGCACCTGCTATGCAACAAGAACTGCGAAACTATATGCTGCCCTACTGCTCTGGAGAAGCACCTCCTATCATAGAGATTCTATCTTTTCTTTCGACTCTGCTCTCAAGACCGCTATCTGACGATCCCACTCGGCCCTAACCTCAACCAACTATCGGTCTCGCTCTGCCAGCTGAGTTTGAGCCACTATCAACTGTGACTGCAGCTTTGCAAGACGTGCTCTCATCGACTATCCCATGTCAGCCACCTACTCTCTCGCAGGCTCTCCGCCACCATCTCCATCGCCATCTCCACCTGTGGCTCCACCCTACTCATCCCGCCACTGCTGGACCTACCTCAGAGCTGCTCGGTCCTCCTCTCCACCACCCAACCTCATGCTTACTCTCCCAAGGGATCCACCCTCACCCCTCTATTGTCCAACATTAGCTCGCACTCCGCTGCTGCTAGCACCAAGATCAACACTAGTCCGTCATGGAGCCTCTGATCTCTACCCATGCCTATGGCCCTATCCCTATGCCAGTGGGGGGGCATCATCCTCCACATCCTCAATATGAGGAGCCTGCTCTCCTGGATCTGTAAACCGTGGGAAAGGATGTTGCTAAAAATAATCTTTATACTGGGGCAATACCCCCGCATCTACTATATCATCCAGGTAATCCCACCTCAGGTTGTGTAAACCTGTCAGCTCCTACATCGCTAAAGCATAGGATAGCCTAGGTGACCATCCCTGTCTCTCCTCATTAGCATATCGAGCATATGTCGTATACTCCTGAGAGATCCCCTGCTGCTGACCGTACTGCCTCATCACTCATGCAATGATGAATCGCTCCACAATAGTCTGTGACCTCCCAATCAGTGGGCGTGTAACAAAAAGGTCTCTCTGAACCGCCCACCAATCATCCCATGACTCCAACCCCCTGTATGGTCTCCATATGACAGCTATCAGATCATCGAGTTGCCATCGCCAAAAGTCTGTCTTGCCCAAATGGGGTTGCGTAATATATTTGATATACCTATAAGTGATCGGCTGCCCTGGCTCTCTACTATCATCAACAATCAGCCGACAAATGGGAAGGTACTCCCAAGCCCACACCTGTAAAATGTACACCCCTGCCACCATGCTCCGCCCATCTCTATAAACAATCTCATGCATCTCCCAATACATGTGGGCCAATAAACAAGAGCCCTAGCCAAGTCTCTGAGGGGTCTCTATCAACCTCTCCAACATCCGGCCCCATCCGCTCTGGAAACCCTATTGCCCTCTGTCTAGCATCAAAAAGCAACCAATGAAACCTGCTAGGACACATGCCAGCGGATACTCCTCATTGTACCTGCTCATCAATATATCCCAACTCATGGAACTAGTCAAGATATCGGGATCCCTGAATATGTTCCTAAGAGCCTGTAGTCCAAGTAACAATGCAGTATCACAATCCACCTTATCCCCAGAAAAAGGGATACGAAGGATCCTGTACACATCCTCGGGAGTGATAGTCAACTCCCCAACTGGCAAATGAAAGGTATTATTCTTTGAATGAAACCGCTCTACCAACGTTGTGAGCATCCTGTGGTTCACACAGATATCAGGTAACCTCATCAAGTGAGTCAAGCCACACATATCGACATGAGCCTACTCAACCTCTGACAAATCATGAACTAAAGCCATAGTGGGAGGATATACACATCTGAAGAGAACAGGAGGTAATCGAACCTGCAAAAACCCAACAACGATCATCAAAAAACATTCCAAATGAGCCTACAAGAGAAGTTAAACATCATGCAAATCCAAAAAAGTCAAATGCAAAAGCAAAATTTCATGTTTATACTTCCAAAAATGATCACTATCTTTTGAATGACAAAACACACTCAAGAAGCATCTCGTACGAGTTAGGAATGGCTCTCGTACAAGAAAATAGCCTCAAACAACAATTTAACAAACTCACCATGACAAAATGGTCCTTTAACAGACCTGTCGTACGACACAAGGGTGGACCCCATATGAAAAAACTAGTAGGCTCAAACGAAAAAAGAATTTTTACCAGTTTCTCGTACAAGACAGGATCCTATCTCGCATGATAAAATGCGACACCCGACCCAAAACCAATGAAAAACGTGAAAAATGAACAAAAAAATTCAAAATTGGAAACATAAAGAGGCTAAAGATCGATCACTTACCGCTAGCTCGTAGTTTCGAGGTCGATTATGACATCTCTGGCGCTCAAATCGATGCTGACGAGTAGGGACCACCATTTTCTTTGCAGAAGGCTTTTTGAATTTTCAAACTTGGAGGGTTAAAATGAATTGAAAATGACACTTTTGTCCCATATATAGCCAAAGACCTAATTTTTCAACTTGCTCTGATGGTCACGAAAGTTGTACCCTTAGCTAATGTGCCTACTCTGATTCCATTTTCGGGATCAAAATCAAAATTTGAGATCATCTTGCTAGTCAATTTCAGAATTTGGACCACTTAGCGCTCTTTTCATCAAATTCTCAATCTTTCTTCGATTTGCACTCAATTTCTCAATTTCAACGTTGAATCTCAATTTCAAATTTACAAATCAATTACGCAATCAATTCAATCTTCAAAATTCTTCAAAATCAATTTGTGCTCACATAACTTATCATTGCTCAAAATTGCCTAAAATCAAACACTCTCATTGTCTTTCAATTTCGCTCCCGAGGGGGCATATTTACGACCTTATGATCTTACATCTTTAATGTCAAGATAATTTTTCAAATCTTCATCAAAAGTCGAGCAAAATCTTTTCAACTAAATAAAATCAGTTCTTATTGCTAAGGGGCATCTCAGATTCATCGCTTCACATCAAGTTGAGATCTCTCGATCATTTGAATCAAATCAATTGCTAGGGGCATATCAGTTTCATCACTTCAAATCAAGCTAATATTTGTCTTTCATCTGAATTAATCTCTTAACATTAATCAGTTTCATCGCTTCAAATCAAACTAATTATTATTTAAAATCAAGAGTATCTTTGATCACACTCAATCTAAGCAGGTGTTCAGTATTCATTTCTTGATCAAGCTGGACGGTTCATTCTTCACTCATCGTGTCTTGAGCAATCAAGTTCAAGATCGATTTTTATCATCACTCACTGCATCTAAGATCAATCAAGTTCTAGATCAGTAAGATCCGTTTCTTGATCAATCAAGTTCAAGTTCGGTATCTTTTGTTTTCTATCGTTCCTTAGTTCAATCAAGTTCGAGATCGGTATCACTTTAATCAGATTTCATTCAGCTTTGTCGCTTTGAATCAAGCTAAACACCTTGCTTTCCATCTAGTTCATGATCAATCAAGTTCAGAACTGGCATCTCCTAGACATCACACATTCTTTGAACCAACATGCTGCTCGCACATTAAATCAAAGAGGGGCAAATGTAATACCCTAAAATTGGTCATCTAAACCATGGGCCCCTAATCTCGACAACATCACCAAGGTCCTAACCAAAGGCAATTAAATTAATCTTGAGCACATTATTAATTCTTTAATTATCAAAAATCACATGGCAAATCAATTACTCAATATTAATTAAATATTTATTTAATTAATTGAATCATTTCCAAGAATATCATTTTGATCAATTATCCTATTTTAATTTATTAAATATACTTGCATATTTAATTAATTAATAAATTTGCCATTCAATCATGCAAAAAGAATTAATTTATTACAAAGAGTTGAATTGAAAATAAAATAAAATAAAGAATTGAATTGAAAGAGGAATCAAAGTTGAGATATTGTTTCTTTTTCTAAATTTAAAACTTGAAATCAGAAAAGCAATTTAATTGAATTATTGAATTATTCTTTAAAATTGGAACTTAAAGCTTTTCAAAACAAAAAAAAGAAGTTCAGTTGCATTGAAAAGACCCTTTTTTTGAATAAATCAAATATATGCATGGAATTATCTATTTTTATCATATATGCATGAAATTAATTTATTATTATTTTCCAATGCAACTTGGACTTCTAATTTGAATGCATTTCAATTAAACTATAATTGGAATCTATCTCAAGGTTATCTGAATCTGATTTCTCAATTATTTCAATTAATTCTAAATTGAGCTTTTTCTCTTGCAATTCTCTATAAATTTTGTCTTTAGCTCTCATTCCAATTCACCCCAGAGATTTTTGAGAACACGCTTGGAAATTATTATCATGCTAATTTTGCTCTAGAGTCATTAAAAATAATTGTGCTTTTTAGATTATTTGCATCCATTTTTACATTCATTATTGCTTGCATCCATCATTGCTTGAATTGATTTTTGCTTGAATTATTCATCCATCTTGCATCCATATAGCTTAATATCATATAGATTAAATCCTTCATCTTGGTGTAGTCTAGTCACTGGTATTGCTTATAAAAATATGAGAGCAATCTTATACTCGCATCTTTTAGAAGGCAATTGGTCACTTTGCTATGGTTTATTTCTTATTGATTATTGATTACTAACCATGCATATAATGACTTAATTGAAGTGTTGTGCTTGCAGCTATAGGTTCACTTTTTCACACACACACAATGCACATATTATTCACAATTCAAGCTCTTTCTCCAAACAGTCTTTCTCCCCATTTGACAACAATGACAAAGGGATCAAACAATAATTTCTGGTAGGTCTGACCACTCTACCCTTTCTCTCGGCAGACCAATTGTGACTTTTGTAGATAGACAAATTGAATAGACAACTTCCCAAAGCTTCAAACATCTGATCTCCCCCTATGTCCAACATATGGTCCAAGAGTAAAAAATGTATGGTTGTGAACTCTCTCTAAACCATAGATCTCCATACACATTTGAGTGCATAAAGTGGGTGAGAAAACTCCTAACTTTTGTATTAGATATTCAAATGTGTTTACGATAGTCTTGTGAAGATATAAACAACTTGTTCACTTGTAGGAATATATTCTACCTTCACTTCTTGCTTTGCAACCTTCTTCCTGAGAAAATGGTATTTGATGGCAATGTGATTTTTCCTTGAGTGCATAACCGGATTCTTTGACATGTTGATTGCACTTGAGTTATCACACTAGATTGAAATAGGGTCAGATATTTCTATCTGAATGTCCTTGAGGGTCTTCTTCATCCATAACACCTGAGAAAAACATGTAGCAACAATAATATATTATGTCTCAGTAGTAGATAAGGAGACGAAATCTTGCTTCTTGTTGTGCCATGAAACTAATTGGTCAACTTAAAATAATGCTCCACTACTTGTGATTTTCCAGTCATCAATGCATCCTGCCCAGTCAACATTAGTGTGGGTCTGTAAAGTAAATTATCCTCGCTTTGGATACCATAAGCCATAATTAAGCGTTCCTTGTAGGTACTTGCAGATTCTTCTAATTGCATTCTCATGTGACTGTTTAGGTGTAGCTTGAAATCTTGCCACCATACATACTGTCTGCACTATATCCAGTCTTGAGGCAGTAAGGTATAACAGACTACCAATCATGGATCTATATAAGGTTTGATCCACTTCCGGTGACTCATCAAACTTTCTCAACTTGCATTCGGTCACCATGGGGGTACTTATTGGTTTGTTGTCTTCCATCTGAAACTTCTTCAACATATCTCTAACATACTTGGTTTGTGAGATAAATATTCCTTTAACATTATAGACATCAAGTTTCCACAATCCATGATAATTTGATCTATAGTGTTTCCCGATTAGATTTTGTATGAATTTTTAGCATCAACGTTTCAAATCACACTTCGTGATCCATCATCAGGATGAAGTAGAGAGAATGCAAAATAGAGAAAATGATCAAGATGCAAACCAAGGTATCTAAAAAGAGGAGCGAGGAGGCACAATGATCGAGGAAGATAGACAAGACCACCCACCAAAAATGAAAAGGGACAGAAAAAAGAAATAAAAAAGAGAAACCACAAGAGACAACAAAACCAAACCAAGCAACAAAAGAAAAGCACACTAGGAAAAGGGGAAATAAAAACCAAGAAAACACAAAAATGAATAACTCCATCAAATAAATAACACTATATGCAACTATATATATATATACAAACACGACACAATGAAGTACGAACACACAAGAAACAAATAAAATGAAAATAAATAAAATTAAAGAGTGAATCACATATAAACATACAAGCAAAAAACTATGAAGGGAAAGAAAATACGAACGACAAATAAGGCGGAAACCAAAGCAAAAGACAAATTAAGAAAAACAAAGAGAAGAGAATAAAACACAACAAAAATTATTTTCATTTTATTTGTTTCTTGTGTGTTCGTGCTTCGTTGTGTCTTGTTTGTTTGTTTGTTTGTTTTTGGGCTTGTTTTTTATAATTTTTGTTGTGTTTTATTCTCTTCTCTTTGTTTTTCTTAATTTGTCTTTTGCTTTGGTTTCCACCTTATTTTTCATTCGTATTTTATTTCCCTTCATAGTTTTTTGCTTGTATGTTTATATGTGATTCGTTCTTTAATTTTATTTATTTTCATTTTATTTGTTTCTTGTGTGTTCATTCTTTGTTGTGTCTTGTTTGTTTGTTTTCATTTATTTGTTTTTGGGCTTGTCTTTTATAATTTTTGTTTTGTTTTATTCTCTTATCTTTGTTTTTCTTAATTTTTCTTTTGCTTTGGTTTCTGCCTTATTTGTTTTTCGTGTTTTCTTTCCCTTCATTATGTGTGTGTGTGTGTGTGTGTGTGTGTGTGTGTGTGTGTGTGTGTGTGTGTGTGTGATGTAGGAGCACCCTTAGGACCTAATATGCCTACAAGAGGAAAATTTTATATTTTTTCTTTGTTTTGTGTTGTTTAATGTTTTTAAGTTCATTTTGGATCATTATGTCAAGTTTTGAGTCATTTGGATAAAAATTGTAAAAGTTGCTCCAAAGTTGTCAAAATTGTCATGACAACTTTTGCAACTTGGTGACTTTTTAAGAGTTTGTTAAAAGTTGTTTATAGGTAGTTGTAGGTTAGTTTGGTAGTTTAATATGATTAAAATTGTATAAAAAATTTTCTGAAACTCTAATTTGGAGGTTGGAGAGGGTTGGAGAAGGATGGAATAAAGAAAAAACTTATTTTTGTAGCATCCTTACATTGCTCTTGAAGTTTTCAAAATTTGCAATTTGAAACATGTCGTTTTACAGCCTTTTGATGGCCTCATGTTGAGGAATATAATATATGTATGGAAATATATTTGTTTCTAGTTTTCAAATATTTTTGTCTCATCAAATTTTATTGTGTTTTGTGTAAGATATGCCATTTTTGGTATAGGTTGTTCTAAACAACTAATTTTTCTGTAACAGTCTGAAAGAAACATATGGTATGGGTTGTTAAGATACAATAACAATGCAAAACCAATGGGAAAAGATGGAAAAATGAGTCTAGTTTCATTTCCTTTTGATCTGATCAAATTTTATTAAGTTTTGAATGGGTTATGATATTTTTGGTGAGAGTAGGTCTGTGATAAAACTAGGGTTTCCAACAAGCATTAAGAAAACTATATCTTTGTAATGCATAATCCCAAAAGGCTAAAAACTTATGAGATTCCTCTTTATATTTATACACAAGGATTGTACAAATGAATTTGGATTTTTTGATTATTTGGGAAAGATATGGATTTTTTTGTGTGACTTCTCATAGTAAATGTTGTCATGAGGGTTTAATAAAATAATACATTGTTGAGTTGTTTAATGTAATGATGACTTGTGTGCCATCAAAATCCATACTAAGAGGCCATGACCAAGCCAATATTGTATCTCCTTGATTAATTTTGTATGACATGTGTAAAATAGACCAAATAAGTAATGTATCCAAGTGGTGTAACTGGAATGCACCCTAAATTCATTTAAGTATAACTTGTATGTTGATTAATGTTACCCCCACCTCTACATCAAATTGGTATTAGAGCCCAGAAGATCTAGGTAGAGAAGAGTTTGTGTGGTTGGTAGTTGTGTGTTGGTTCAGGTTGAGAGGATAACCTGGTGAGTGGTTGCCAAAAGACTAGGAGGGAAGAGAGGAGGCACCTAGGTGAGGCAAGGACAAGATGAGTCCAGAAGATAGAGTGTTGGTGAGTGCATTGATGGAATACTTGAGAGGTGAGGGTTCATGGAAGAAGAAAGAGGAAGCAAGGAAGAAGAGAGAAGAAGAGAGAAAGAGGAAAAAATAAGAGAGGAAGAGGAAAAAGGAAGAGATGTGGTGATTAGAGTTTGACAAAGAGATAAGAGAGATCAAGCAAGCTATGGATAGATTGGAAGAAGACATGAAGGAAGTAAAAAAAAGGATTAAGAGGGAACTCAGTTGGCACCTAACAATTAAGAAGAAGATGGTGTATTATATTCAAAGGCTGATTAAGAAAAGAAAACAAGTAAACGAATTGGAATCAGAGGTGAAGGTAATAGAAACCCTAAGGGAAGAGGGTAATGAACAAAAAGAGAAAGGAAAAGATGAGGGTGTATTTACAGCAGTCAATGAGGAGGAACCTGATTTGTGGGAAAAGTATGTAGCCATTGAGGAAGAATGGAAAAGTAAAGATGGAGTAGAACTTGTAGAGGTGATGATTATAGTAGAAGAAGTATGTGTATGGTGATTGTGTTGGTGACATCAAACTTGTAGATGAACAAAAGGCAAAGAGAAATCAGGTGTTTGAAGAGGTTGATGGTAGATGGAAAGAGTTACCAAGAAGGCTTGAGAAGGAGATTATTGTTTCCATGCATGATTTTGATACTAATCCATTTATTTTTGTTCATGAAGCTTCTATTATGTTCATTTTTATGCAGGAATCAAGAAGAATAAGTTGGAAAAGGTGCAAAATTTTCTTGATAGGTTCATATGCTTTAGTAAGAAGATAGGGAGACCAAGGGTGAAAATGAAGCATAGTGATGGTGCAACTTCAAGAGATGAAGCATGTTTCTAGTACCTAGTGCATTGCAAATGCATACCAAATGAGAGGAGAATTTTAAAATAAAATAAGAATGAGATCAATCATTTTTTTGTTGTGGGTCCTTACTCAAGGGACTTGAGTTTCATTTCCATGGGGAGTATGGTGTAAGAGCACCCTTAGGACCTAATATGCCTACAAGAGGACATTTTTTATTTTTGCTTTATTTTGTGTTGTTTAATTTTTTTAAGCTCATTTGTGACCATTCATGATCATTTTGGATCATTATGTAAAGTTTTGAGTCATTTGGATAAAAATTATAAAAGTTGATCCAAAGTTGTCAAAATTGTCACGACAACTTTTGCAACTTGATGACTTTTTAAGAGTTTGTTAAAAGTTGTTTGTGGGTAGTTGTAGGTTATTTGGATAGTTTAATATGATTGAAATTGTATAAATTTTATCACAAACTCAAATTTGGAGGTTGGAGAAGGATGGAATAAAGAAATAAATTATGTTTGTAGCATCCTTACATTGCTCTTGAAGTTTTCAGAATTTGCAGTCTGAAACATGCCATTTTAAGGCCTTTTGATGGCATCATGTTGACAACTATAATATATGAATGGAAATATTTTTTTTTATAGTTTCCAAATATTTTTGTCTCATCAAATTTTATTGAGTTTGGTGTAAGATATGCCATTTTTGGTACAGGCTGTTATGAACAACTAATTTTTCTGTAACAGTCTGAAAGAAACATATGGTATGGATTTTTAAGATACAATAAAGGTGTAAAACCAATGGGAAACGGTGGAAACATGAGTTTAGTTTCATTTCCTTTTGATCTGATCAAATTTTATTAAGTTTTGAATGAGTTATGACATTTTTGGTGAGAGTAGGTCTGTGATAAAACTAGGTTTCCAGCACGCATTAAGAAAACTATATCTTTGTAATGCATAATCCCAAAAGGCTAAGAACTTATGAGATTGTTCTTTATATTTCTACACAAGGCTCATACAAAGGAATTTTATTTATTTGATCATTTGGGAAAGATATGGATGTTTTTGTGTGACTTCTCATAGTAAATGTTGTCATGAGGGTTTAATAAAATAATACATTGTTGAATTGTTTGATGTAATGATGACTTGTGTGCATCAAAATCCATAATGAGAGGCCATGATCAGGCCAATATTATATCTCCTTGATTAATTTTAGATGACATGTGTGAAATAGACCAAAGAAGTAATGTATCCATGTGGTGTAATTGGAATGCACCTTGAATTCATTTTATAACTTGTATGTTGATTGATGTTACCCCCACCTCTGCATCAATATATATATATATATATATATATATATATATATATATATATATATATATATATATATATATATATATATATATATATATATATATATATATATATATATATATATATATATAGTTTCATATAGTGTTATTTATTTTATGTATTTATTCATTTTTTTTTCTTGGTTTTTATTCCCCCTTTTCTTAGTGTGCTTTTCTTTTGTTGCTTGGTTTGGTTTTGTTGTCTCTTGTGGTTTCTCTTTTTATTTATTTTTCTTTCCTTTTTCCTTTTTGGTGGGTGGTCTTGTCTATCTTCCTTGATCCTTGAGCCTCCTCCCTCCTCTTTTTAGATACCTTGTTCTACTTCTTGATCATTTTCTCTATTCTGCATGCTCTCTACTTCATCCTAATGATAGATCATAGAGTGTGATCCAAAATGTTGATGCTAAAAATTCATACACAATCTGATCCGAAAACACTATAGATCAAATTCCTTTAACTTGTTGTGAAATATGCAAACCAAGAAAGTATGACAACTCTCCAAGCATTGACATCTCAAACTTTGATTGCATCTAGTTAGCAAACTCTTTACACAAGGTATCCTTGTTGCCTCCAAATATTATATCATCCACATACACAACAACAATAATCAAGTGATTTCCATATGCTTTGATGTATATATTACTATCTGCACTTTCCTTTCTAAAACCTTGTTCTTTAAGATACTTATCTAACCTTGAATACCATGCTCTTGGAGCCTGCTTTAAACCATACAATTATTTCTTCAATTGGCATACAAAATTTTCATCATCATACAGCAAAAAACCTTCCGGTTGTTCTATGTAGACTTCTTATTCCAAATTACCATTCAAGAAGGAAGACTTAACGTCCATTTGATATACCTTGTATCCTTTGAAGGCAGAGAATGCTAAGAACATTCTAATATCCTCAAGTCTTGAAACCTGTGCAAATGTTTCTTCAAAATCCATTCCTTCTACTTGAGAAAACCCTTTGCACACTAACCTTGCTTTATGCCTAACAATCTTACCTTCTTCATTCATCTTGTTCCGGTAGACCCATTTAGTACCAATGACATTTTTATTCACCAGTCTAGAAACTAACTCCCAAGTATTGTTCTTTTTAGTTTGTTGCAGCTCTTCTTCCATTGCATCCATCCATTTGTCACTTTTGCTAGCCTCATTGAATGTCTTATGTTCCATTTCAGTCATGAGGCAGAAGTTTATTTGCTCATTGTTCTGGGCAAGTCTTCTTCTGATCTTTACACCTTCATTTTTATTACCTATAATATGCTCTTTCAGATGATATTGCTGCACATATCTATTAGGGATCTTGTTGGGTGCTTCTCCTGGTTCATTTTCTGACTGAACTTCACCTTCATCACATGAATCATCATACCAGTTTACTTGTGCTTGTTTACCTTTATGAAGATCTTCATCAACTCTTACATGCACACTTTCAGTGACTCTTCTCAGTCTTTTATTGTAGCATTTGTAGGCTTTTCTATGAGTAGAGTAACCCAATAAAATACCTTCATCACTCCTAGAATCAAAACCACCTAAACCATCTGCATCTCTCTTGATGAAGCATTTACTTCCAAAAACCTTGAAATATTTAACTGATGGCTTTCAATCATACCACAGTTCATAGGGTGTCATTCTGCTATTTGTTCTCAGCTGAATCTGGTTTAGTGTATATACAACAGTATGAACTACTTCCTTCCAATACATATCCAGTATGTTTTCTTAATTCAACATAGTTCTCACCATCTCCTTGATAGTCTGGTTTTTCCTTTCTACAACACCATTTTGTTGTGGTGTTCTTGGGGCTGAATATTGTCTTCTAATTTCATGTCTCTCACAATAGTCTACAAACTCATTTGATGTGAACTCACCACCCCAGTCAGACCTCAGACACTTCAACTTGCATCCACTTTCCCTCTCAACCATCTTTTGAAAGATTTTGAACCTCTCATACGCTTGTGATTTGTCATGTAGAAAAGTGACCCATGTCATTCTTGAAAAATCATCAATGAACATCATGAGGTATCTCTCACCAACTAAAGCTCTTGTTCTGGTTGGACCACACATATCTATATGCACAAGTTCTAAGTTCCTTGAGGTATTATGTTATTTGGTCTTGAAGGTTACCTTAGTCTTCTTACCTCTTAGACATTCATCACAAAAGGTGCCTGTCGGTTTTTATGATCGGTGGTATATGTCTCACATAGCCTTTCTTTCTTACCATAACCAAATTATCAAAGTTTATGTGGCCCAATCTTATGTGCCACAGGCAGCTCTCATCTACTTGTCCCATCAAGCATTGGGACTCAAAGCATTCCTTTAGATTGTGAATATTTCCATCTGTCCTTTTACCTTTTGCAACAATATGTCTGGTACTTTCCTTCCTTATCTCACAACTAGTAGAGTTAAATGTGAATTTGTATCCTTTATCACACATCTGACTCACACTTAGCAAATTATGTTTTAGTCCTTCCACATAGTATATATCATGAGCTTTCAATTTTCCATCTATGTTTAGGGTTCCTTTTCCTTTTATCTTGATGGAAGAGTTGTCTTCAAACCTCACCAAACCTCCATTCCAATCATCAAACTTGATGAACTTATTTTTGTCTCTGGTCATGTGATTGGAACAACCACTGTCTACAACCCATAAATTTCATCTTTCTGCATGTAGAGCAGTTTGTACAATCAGACTTGATTCTGCTTTATTCTTATCCTTCTCAACCCAAACCTGGTTGGCTTCCTTCTTCTTGTTAGTTGCAATTTTTTTCTCTGGTTTTGGTACTGGTCTTTGATCTGGTACTGACTTATTTTTCTTAGATGTCCCAAGTTTGCAATGCTTTTCAATATGACCAAAATTTTGACAATGATAGCATTTCACATTATATTAAAATATGAATTTGAAAAATTATTGTAGGACACCGACTAACTTCTCCTACATTCATAACTTCTATGACCAAAACCATTACACTAATAGCAAATAACATTCATTTCTCAAAGTGCACAAAATGAGTTTCTACTTTCAAAACAAGTAGGGGGATTACGCATCAAGCTACAATCAACAATTCTATGACCAAACTTATTACATCGGTAACAGTAACCATGGAATTTGGGTACATACCAATCTTGTCTCTTTGGACCGGCAAACCTTTGTCTCACCGGGTATCTTCTTCTCATGTCATTGACTCTAGTGAACCCTTCATTATCAAACTTGGGCTTGCCTTTAGGATCTGCATTCTGGTATAATGAGTGAGCCTTTCGGTCCAATGTTTGAGCATTCTGGTTCACAAGTTGATTTCTTGTGGCTTTAGCATAGGTCTTTTTATTAGTAGCTTTGCTGACAGCAAAGGTTTGTTTTTCTTTACTTTCGCTTGAAGAAGTAAACTTTATCTCCTTGCCTAATGTATCTTTACTATTGGAACTATGTCCTTCTTCAAAACCTATACCTCTATTATCTTTTGAGTGCTTTTGATTACTCAACATCTTGTCCAAGGCTTCAATGTTGCTCTCATATTTTCTCCTCATCTTCAATTCATTCTTGCTCTTTTCAAGATCCTTTTTGAGCCTTACAATTTCTTCTTCCAGATTTTGATGCTCCTTCCCCTTCTTTATCAAATTAGAGGATGTAACCTCACCTATCCTCTTAGCTTTTTCCAACTGGATTTTCATATCAGAAATAGTTTTCTTGGACTCCTCTAGAGATTTCTCTAAACTATCTTGTTCTTCTGCAGCATCATACTTAACCTTCTTGAGCTCTCTTCTTATTTTACTCAACTCCTCAAGAGAACTTATGAGCTCACCTTCCAAGTCCACTTCAACTTCAATGTCTTCATCTTCATTAGCTTCATCAATCGATTCATCTAGTGCCATAAAGAGATTAGTTTCTCTTTCATCCTCACAACAGTCATTTTCTGAGGCACTTTCTTCATTTGTGGCATCATGTTCAAAAGCATAAAGACTATTCTGCTTCCGGTAGCTTCTTCTTTCTTGTTGGTAGGATTTCTTCTTTTTATTCATATCTGAAGGTCTGGTGATGCTTTGTAGCTCCTCTCCATTATTCTCATCATAGAGACATTTTGAAGCAAAGTGTCCTATTTTACCACAGTTAAAACATTTGAGAGGTAATTTTCCTTTGTACTTACCGGATCCTCTTTTAAGCTTCCTTACAAATTTTACTACCACTTTCTTAGAGTCTTCACTAGATTCTCCATGAGTAATTTATTCCTTACCCTTTTTGATGGAGTTGAAAGAAACTTCTTTCTTTGAAGTTCCTTCACTAGTTGTTCTCATCTCATAAGCAATTAGGGACCCAAATAACTCATCCATTGAAAAGGTTTTCAGATCCTTGACTTCTTCTATTATAGAGACCTTTGTATTGTACTTAGATGTGAGAGATCTAAGTACCTTTTTGATAATGACTTCATCAGCTATATCCTCTCCAAGTCCTCTAATAGTGTTCACCGTTTCATCAACTCTTTGAAGATAATAAACAATATTTTCTTCATCTTTCATCTTCAAGCCTTCAAGCTGACCTCTTAGTGTTTGTAGTTTAGCCTCCTTGACCTTGACATCTCCTTCAAACAATCTCTTCAACCTATCCCAAGTTTCCTTGGCAGATGAGAAGTTCATAACCTTAACAAACTCATTATCAGACAAACCACTAAGAATATCATTCTTGGCCTTGGCATTGTTTTCATACTCCTTCTTAGCATCCAAATCTGTAGGAGGAGCATTAGGGATAGTATACCCATCCTTTAGACATCCAAACATCAAAACCTAGGGAGGATAGATAAGTTTTCATTCTTCTGCTCCAGATGGCATAGTTGGTACCATCAAACATGGGAGCTTTGGAGGAGGAGGATTCATTCCTTGCTATTGTGTTCTTAAACCAGAATCTACCCAAGCTAGAGAAATCTTTGACCAACTGGGAACCTAAAGCTCTGATACCAATTGTAGAACACAAGATATCACTAAGAGGGGGGTGAATCAATGATTATAAACAATTTCAAACAATGTGTGCAACTGGTAGGATAATGAAAACACTAAAACACAACCACACACAAGAGCACATCACATAACACTAGATATATGAGGAAGACCCAATGTGGGAAAAACCTCAGTGAGAAATGTTGTTGGAGATCTACTTCTCCAATATAGCCTCACATTGAAATAACAATTTTACAATGTTTAGCGCACCAACCCCTATTCTATTTTGAGCACCAACTCAAGGAGCACCAATCCCTACATCAAGAACCCACTCAGTGAAATACAATGAGATATAAAATCAATGCAATGATAAACACTTGTTACAAATGAGTTTTGTAACCCCTGCAAACAATTCTCTTTGTTGGTTAAACTCCTTTCTGTCACACTGCTTCTTCTCTACCGGTCCTCTATTCTTTTTGTCTGAATCATTTACAACTCAGTTTCTGCCTTACCATATCTCCTCTTACACTCTATTCGCTCTGCTTCACTCTTTTTTCTATCTTACCAGTTCGGACACTACCAGTTAGATGAACTATTACACTCTGTAATTGTCTATCGGTTACCTTAAATCTTGCCGGTTAAACCTTCCTTACCGGTTCTTCAACTAACACTCATCACTTTAATATTTTTCTATCAACAATCAAATTGATCAACTCTCACCTAGCAGAAACATACTTTCTCAACAATCAGTCAACCTCCTCTCTCTTATAGCTTAAATTTTTCATCTGCATATTTATACACATTCTTTCCTGCCAAAACAAAGAAATCAAACTTCATGTACTTAGGGTTTTCTTCACCGACCTTGATCCATATCAAATCAGATCCTATCTTCTTGAATTGACAACCTGCAACAATTGAGCAAAAAACTCTCTCTTTTTTTATTCTTCCAATAAACGTTTACTATATCTAGCAAACTAGACCCTATGCATCGGTCTTGATTTTGTCGATCACAATAAATGATCTAGTAGTTTCCTTCTCCAGATCAACAAGATGATCAGATATCCTATTTTGATCATAATGTCAAAGAATAAAATCTTTGCCCTTCGATCTAATTTGAGCCGCAATCCTCTACAATCGATCAGTGATTTTCACAGTCTTAATTTAATACTGACATAGTCGACAACTACCTTGTCGACTCACCATTCACCTAACACTGCATGTTCGCCACCTAGAGTCCATGTGACATCTCTGTCAGCATCCAACTCACTTGATTATATCATTTCAAACTCAGTCACTAATCGAACCTGCTACCGGTATACACTAACTAGTTAACTCCATATTATGAACTTCTTTGTTCTACCGGTTTGGACATGCTATCCTAGACCACACTTGCCAAACCATGAACCACAATCTTCATCATTTAATGATGGCAATCTTCAACCTAGTCTCTTTGATTTCTTACTGGTTGACATCAACATGCCAACAATCTCCAATGTCAGTAACAACATCTTGCATACCAGTTGACAAACTTACTGGTTGACATCAATGACAATACAATGCCAATAGACTTGGCATCTATTTTGTTAAACACAACATTAGGGTTGTTTTAGCCATTATTTTTCCTATTATTAGGGATCTTCTAAGGCATTCTCTCTTATGATGACCATCCATCTTGCATACAAAATAAGAATTAAGACCCCCTAGAGCTTCAATCTCACATCTATGGGGTTGATCATCAAGAGGAAACTCAATAACTTTTGGTATTTTCATACCCTCATCAAAGGATAATAGGACTTTGGAATCAAGATGAGGAAGAGTAGGTCTAGTTTCCTCCACTTGTAGTGTTTTACCAATGGGTTTAAGCAGTTGGGGAATAAATATCTACATCATTTCAAGAATATTTTTAACATTAATCCATTTGGGGGTAGAACATTAGATAATTTCCTTCTAAGAGACATTTTATGACCATGGAATGGCTTTGAATAAAGATTTGCATACATTCTAATAATTCTTTTCTAATATTATTTCTTGTATTATATAGTTTTTTTTTAAAATAACAAATAATCCCATTTCTATAACTAAGAAAAATGCAATATAAATCCCTAATTTCTTCCCCCACACTGTGTTTATCTAGTTATACAAAAAAATTCTAGTTAGGAGAGTGTTAATATCCAAACAAGTAAAAACAAATGGCTATACTTTTAAGCCTATTCTCTTCTTTTTTTTATTGTGTTCCTTATTTCCTCATTAGGGTTTACTCTCAACACCCTAGGAAGGAGAAAATTCTTACCTCCTTTGGATTGGATGTCTTTGATGGTTTGATGAAAGGATAAATATCCGGTCAACTACTGAGATGGGGGGGGGTGAATCGATAGATAGAAAAACTGATAATAATATTCACCAATCAATATCTCAAAGTAAACTTAGAATAATAACTTTGTCAAGATAAAAACTCATAAGATAAACCGATTCTCTGTTACAGCAAATTAACAGTAAAAAACTTCTTCATATCTCAATACTTTTGGTTATCATGACTTATCAAAAAATAGTTAAGTAGTTAAGTGAATCAACCATGAAAACACAACCACAAAAACATTCACCACTTGACACAAATATTTTTGACATGGAAACCCAAATAGGCAAAAACCACAGTGAGATGGGACCCACAAGATAATATCTGAACTCTTCTAAAGTTCACCCTGTTATGAGCCTAGCCTATTAAAGCTTTAAAAAAAAGTCATGTTAAGAACTTGTAGCGTCGTAAATAGCGTCGTAAATTGTACGCACTTGCTAGGGTTGTACAATTTCACACCTAGTTTAGCACCCGCCTTGGCGCATTTTGCATTTTGCATTGCATTTCCCCTTTAGCACTTAATTAATTAAATTAATTAGGTCTAGGGTTCTATTTTATCATCTCCCATATCATAAAGTTGGGCCCTTTTCATTAAAGTGTGCCCCTTTCATTTTATTCTTCCGATACATCATTTAATCTAAAAACCTAATTAGGTCCTATTTTGAACTTGGGGGCTTGATTTCGGGGGTCAAAACATCTCGAAATCAGCTGTAACTTCGGGATTCTCTCTAAAATCATCATGTCCGACAGTCCTAAAAATTTGGTGAAAAGTTGTCGGGACCATGGCGCCCGGAGTGCAACATGGTCCCGGACATTTTTCTCGAAATTTTAGGAGCGCGATCCAATCATAAAATAAAGCTTAACCCCAAGAAATTGGCGGGATATTCAATCTCTAAGTCGGCCTAAAGTTGAAATTAAGACCTAGGGTTTCATACATAAGAGCTCTCTTTCTTCATTTGAAAGGATCCAGATTTTTGGTTTTCAAGGGCCTTCTATGCAGTGAAAGAGCAGATCTTTGAAGACTTCAACAACATTCAACATCCATCCATCAAGCATCCATCAATTTCATTCATCCATTTAGGGCTTTAAAGGCATTGAAGAACAATAAGGGATCACTAACTGAAGATTGGCTTGTACCCCTCCCTTGGGGTTGGGTATGATTTCATGTTGTTTTCATGTCTTTGCATAAGCTTCATTATATCATTTGTATTCATGCTTTAGATCACTTTGCATCTTGATTTGGAGCATTTACATTATCATTTACAAGCAATTAGGGTTTACTTTCTAGGTTGCTCTAGTTTGCTTACTGGCATTTTAGGATCTTGCACACACACAAGGTCTGCACACACATTACTTTTACAATACAACTTGGCTATTCGTGGAGGTGGAAATCACCAAAGCAGGGGTTTGACTAAGGCAAAACCCTATATAGCCGCCCAAAACACCTTTTCAGATATAAGTGCAGATTTCAGGATTCAGACGACGCCGCAAGTTGCAGATCCGAAAGAAGCAGACGGAGATGGGACCACACACCAAATTGTAGAGAAAAAGACTAGGACAGGGGCGTGGGGCGCCCTGGTCCTGCCAGGACAGGGGCGCTGGGCACCCTGGTCCCTGGGATAGGGGCGCTGGGCACCCTGGTCCCTGGGACAGGGGCGCTGGGCGCCCTGGTCCTCCTGACAGACAGCATTTTCAGCATTTTTGACAGCTTTTTCTAGAGTGCAAAACAACAGTTTCTGGAGCAGTTTCAGGGGCAGAATCAGGACAGTGGCGCCCGCGCCCCCGTCCCAAACATTTTCAGTCAGATTTTAACTCCGGGTACGCATTTTCATTCTTGTCTTGTCCTTATGTTTACAGCTTTCCATTGTTTAAGTTCAATTCTGCAATCTTGTTATTAGTTCATACTTGCACTTTGGGGTTAGGGATTGAACTTGCATCATTTCATCTTTCAATTGCAACAAAGGAATAGAAATCCTAATTGGTAGCCCGTGGCTCTCTCTTCCACAAGAAAAAGTAGCCAATTGTGTGATACCTCTAGGCTCTTTCGTATTCCACAAGTGTGTGGTTGAAAGTGAGATTAGGGCATGTTTGCTTAGTGTCACTTTTTCTCCCACACAGAACTGATCATGTTAGAAATCACCCGGTTAAGGGATTGACTACAAATTCCTTGTTAGAAGTAATACCCTGTAAGGAGTAACCTCGGTAGAGGATTTGAAAATCCAATCTAATGGACCACCTTGTTAGAGGATTTGAATAGCACCAAGCTTGTTAGAGCTTACCTGGTTAGGGGATTTCAATTCTGCTATAATTGTTACAAAACAATAGGAGTTTTTTTATTTGTCTGAATAATAATACTCTTTCTTGATCAGATCCATTGCATGCTCCTATCTGCCTTTACTCAAACTACAGATACATCATCTGGTTCAAAAACTGGTCACTCAACTAAACTGTGTCTATCTCTTTGCCAACTCTCTCAAAACTAAACAACTTCATCGACCTTAAATACAAATCAATCAGGACGGTAACACAACAAAAACTAACTCTCATCGAGATTACAAACAAATTTGGTTCAAGTATGACCATTGGATTACATAGCAATCTCTACACATCAATCAAGAAAACCTTGATCACTCCTTGATCACCGCTTCATTGAAATTAGTAACTCATCACGCTCTTTGCATTAGATGCAATACATTTTCTCATTCCCTAGACAAGAACCATTACAACAACTCACCAAAATCTCTTGTAATTGTCTTCATACAATAATCATGCGTGTCATCATCATTACCGCTCAACATCATATCATAAACCAATATAACCAATTCACCAAACTTAATTGGTTAGGTTTTGTCAAAAACAATAGGTAGGGTTTACTGGTTACAACAATAGATAAGGTTTACACTGGTTACCGGTTCTCCTCACAAATTCTTCCTACCGGTTACAATAACAATATTACAACAATATCAACAATATTATTACCAGTTTAATTGACATCAATGACAACATAACATATCATTAATGCAATCTTCATGCAAATGCCAACAATCTCTCCCTTTGGCATTGATGACAATACAAATATCAACACCATTGATTGCTGCATGATTGTGAATAGGAATCATGTTTTACATTACCAAGTATTCACCATGCTCACGGCTTTAGCTTGTTGCTGGTTCTCCTTCCCATAATCACATAATTCTTCTCCCCCTTTGACAACAATGCCGAATTGAAAGTAAAACATGTAATGTCAAATTTCACTGTGCATCATCAACAATCTACAACCGGATGCTCCCCCTATGGAATACATCCACTTCTACACCAATCCTCCTATAAAATTTTGCAAGTATCTCCAGGACTTATGTAATCTACATCATACTTAACTGACTTCATGAAGAGGGACAACCCCTAACTAACATCTAAGATATTCAAAAGTAGTCTTAGGGAAAGGTTTAGTAAAAATATCTGCAAGCTGCTCCTTGGTACAAACATGCTCCAAGATAACATCTTTACACTGATCTTTTGCCCTCAAGAAATGATACTTCAATTCAATATTCTTGGTTCGTGCGTGCAAAATAGGGTTCTTGGAAATATTTATGGCACTTGTATTATCACATAAATTCGTTATAGGTTCTGAAATCTTCATCTTAAAACCTTCCAAAATGTATCTCATCCATATAGCCTGTGTGCAATTCATGTAAGCTGCAACATACTCAGCTTCAGCAGTAGATTGTGAAGTACAACTTTGCTTCTTACTACTCCATGAAACAAGCCTTCCTCCAAGAAAAAATACTCCATCAATTGTGCTTTTCCAGTCATCAACATTTCCTGCCCAATTTGCATCTATGTACACCTTCAAGTCAAAATTTCCTCCATATGGATACCATAACCCATAATCAACAGTACCTTTCAAGTATCTAAAAATTCTTTAGATTGCTATCAGATGTTTCCTTAGGGTTCTTTTGAAATCTATCAACTATGCCAACTGCATGAGCTATGTCTGGAAAGCTGTGAACAATATAGTGCAATTTTCCAGTCATTAATCCATATTCCTTCTCATCAACAGATTTGGACTCATCTTCCTTAGACAACTTACAACCTATAACCATAGGTGTCCCAACTGGTTTACATTCACTCATGCCAAATGTCTTCAAGACCTCTTTCACATACTTAGACTGTGAGATGAAAATACCATTCTTCATTTGTTGTATTTGCAAGCCTATAAATTTTTTATTTCCCCCACTAAAGACATTTCAAACTCTTTTTTCATTTCATTTGCAAAACTATTGCTTATGTCATCATTACCTCCAAATATGATATCATCAACAAATACTTTGCTGACTGGTATTTTATCTCCTTCAGATTTGAGATATATGTTACTATCATCACTGGTTCTTAGAAAGCCTATCTTCATTAGATGTGTATGAAGCCTTTCATACCATGCCCTAGGTGCCTTCTTTAATTCATATAAAGCTTTATGCAATCTGCATTCCATGTCTTCCTTATCAGTCAGAGCATAACCATCTGGCTTCTCAATATATACTTCTTCTTCAAGTATCCCATTCAAAAACACTGACAACATCCATCTAGTATACCTTGAATTCATTGTGTGCTGCAAATGCAAGTAAATTTTTGACACCTTCTAGTCTTGCCACTGGTGCAAAAGTCTCACCATATTATTCTCCTTTCTCTTGTGCATAACCTTTGCAAACCTACCTAGCTTTATTTCAAACCACAACACCATCTTCATTCAACTTGTTCCTAAAAACCCACTTAGTTCCTATCACATTTTTTATTTACTAGTCGGGGTACTAGGGTCCATGTATTGTTCTTCTCAATTTGATCTAATTCCTCCTCCATAGCTTTAACCCAATTATCATCACCAAATTCTTCCTTAGTAGTTCTTTGTTCAATAGTGGAGATCATGCAAGAATTTTCTTTGATTCTTCTTCTGGTTAGTACTCAACCATCCTTATCATCCGGTTTGGCAACCACACACTCAATTGAACTTTGTCTATCTCTTTGCCCAATATCTAAAAAATAAACAACTTCATTGACCTTAAATACAAATCAATCAAGTCGGTAACACAACAAAAACCTAACTCTCATTGAGATTACAAACAAATTCAGTTCAAGTATGATCGTTGGATTACATAACAATCTCTGCACATCAATCAAGAAAACCTTGATCTCTCCTTGATCACCGCTTCATTGAACTTAGTAAGTCATCACACACTTTGCATTAGATGCAATACATTTACTCATGCAAATGCCAACAGTCTTTGGCTCTTTTGTGGGCTTTATTGGGCCCTTTGTTATCTCCTCCAAATCTCATAATGAATGTCGAATCTTCTGGGGTTTCTTATGGATCCTTTGCTTGAAGGGCTTCCTTAAATGTCTTCCCATTTTGCACTCCTTCATTATCTTTGCATCTTGCATCATTTTTAATACTCTCATCCTCTGCCCACCAACTAGGGTTTGGTTGTCCATATGATCACATAGGTAGACAAAGCATTTGTGCGAGATATCTATAAATTACCAGAGCATACCCTCACAAGCGTACAACTCAAAAAAACTAGGAAAAAATAGGACAAAAAGAAAATAATAACACAAATTGCTGACAAGAATGAGACTGGAAATAAGCACATACACTGAGGGAGGAAGGTCAGTACAAGGAGAGGCCACCTCTGCAAGTGATGAGGGAATGAAGGACCTTCGAGTTGTAGAGATCTCCTTAAAAATCTCCCATTTTTAATTCATATAAATAATATTTTATATTTATATAATTAATAATTATTTTTATGTTATGAAGTAGTTTTAATAGAAATAATATTAAGTTATATTTATATTATATATCTTTTGTATTATGTTTTATGTTAATTATTAATTTTTTAAATGATCTAATCTATATAATTTTTTTAAATATGGAGAGGCCATTTTGATGACTATCAATTTTTTTTATGAATTTGTGTCTCATTCTATTAATAGTTAAATATATACATACTCACAAAAAGGGTGGGAGGACATGAGGTCACATCCTAAAGTTCACATATGCAATGATTGGGAATATAACCTTAACAACAATAAAAGTTGCAAAGTAGAGAGAGCAACACTAGTGGGAGGGGACAAGGGGTGTCATTCATCTATTTTATGTCATACATCAATGAGGTTTTCTATGATGTCAAGAATAGACCACCCCTCGCTAGTTTTATCCTCTCCCTCCTTCTAGTGTTTCTCTTCATTTCATGTTAGAGAAATAGTCAAGGCCAACTGATGGAACCAATTTGAAGATGTAGATGTTGTCTAACCACCACCAACACTAGTCTATAACCTTGCACCACCTGAAGGCCACCTAGAGGCAACATTGTTAGGAGGAGGCAAGGCAGAGAAATATTTAATTGAACTGCTCCTACTACTAGAGTGGTAGCGAGGAGCCAATAAATTTTGGCCTCAACATTAGCCATGAAACAAAGAATGGTCACGATAAACAAAAGTGTCTAGGGGCACCCTAGCAACAAAACATGAGACATTGCCTCAGTGATCAAGAAGATCCTAAAGTTGAGCCATCTCTAGCACCAATTTATTGACATGGACTCTAATCTATAACATTACATTAGAGAAAATGAAAGATTTATAAAAGAAAAACATCTGTATCAACTAAGCAGTGAGAAAAAAATTGCATAATTCCTATCTTTCCACAAAGAAAATAGAGTCTCCACCCCAAAGGCATGCTAAATTTGGGTATACTTGAAAGGGATGTTAGGTCAATCCCCCAAGTGGTCCATATGCCAGGAGAAGGGCTCTAGTTGAAAGGGGGGAAAAATATTGAATCCAACTCCAACGTTGTTGAGCATCATGATAGAACCAAAAAAGGTGCTTGAAAGACTCTAGTTGCCCATATAATAGACAATGAGGGTCCTAAATACCCATATGTTGAAGATGGGAACCCATAAGCACACCTTGGAAAAGAATACACCAAGAAAAGTGGCCAAGATTAGGATAAACAATAACCAACCAAATATTGTGAAATGTTTGTTGCCAAACTGGCAAAGGTGACTGCAAGTGCCATCATAAATTTAGAGTAGACACAGTAGAGAGATGTATAGAAAGTCAAGGATATCGCAAATGTGGATTTATAGTTACAAAAAGAAATGTCGGGAGACCAACTCCAATCTCTCTACCAAGGTTTGGTGATATGAATGACAATTTTATGGATCATATCCACTAGAAGAGCTAACAAAATGACATCAATTGTCTCTTAATTTGGCTAAAACACTTGATAGAAAATCTTTGAATCCTTTCAAGAGTGGAGGTTCATAGTAATTATAGAGAATAAATCTTGAGGGGTATAAATGTCTATCTTGTGAAACCACAAGGCAAAAACATAAGGAAAATGAGCGTGAGGGATCCCTTGATATTGAATAAGTGGAGACTATCATAGGTTGTATTGGTTGAAGGAGAACCCATCCTTAAAGCCAAAACCAACCCATTAAAAAAGTAGGGTTTAATGGTTTCCCAAGTACACTAGATACTCTTGGAAACAAAAGTGCCCTCAATATGAACATCTTCTTTTATGAAAAAATGAGTTTGAAAGCCTTTGTGGTCTTCAAAAGAGGCCCATGAAAAGTTATCAAGAAGTTTCTTAATCTTTAGATAGAAAGCTTTGAAGGGAGGCCAACAAGAGGAGTAATACGCATAAGTGACCACAAAATTTCTAGAACAAACTAGGAATTTACTAGCCACAAAAAGTGTCTCGGTGATGCAATAAGTGAGTTTTTTCTTAATTTTAAAGAGGACCGCATTCTAAAGGTTGATCAAAGAAGCTTGAAAGGTGAAGGGAATGCCTAAAAATCTAAAAAATTACCCATGAGAAATCCACTTCCATACATAGTTGAGAAGCGAGGGGGTGTAGGAAGAATGGATTAACAGTAATACCAAGTCTTATGCCACTAAATTGTCAAGCTAAAAACTAGGAAAAAAGTGTCAAGACATTGAAGAGCCTCTTTCATATTTTAAGGGTGAGAAATGAATCATCTACAAAGTGGATTTTAACCAATTCATTAGATGAATCAAGTAGAGTGATTCATATAACACTCCTAGAGGAAATAGTGTTTTCCAACAAATAACCAAATCCTTCAACATCAAGCACATACAAAGATGGAGCAAGAGGGAAACCTTGTTTAATGGACCAGTGGAGACTAAAATCTTGAAACTAGTGGTTGTTAATGGTGATGCACATAAAAAAATCTAAAAGCATCTTGATTGATTGAATAAAGTTGGGGACAAACCCCATAGCACCAAGCATGACAAGAATAAAAGGGCCATTCAATATGATCATAAACTTTGGTGAAGTCAATCTTTAAAAAAATAGCCTATTTAGAGTGTTGGGCCCATTCCATTCCCTCCCAAATTGCAATGATATGATCAAATATACAGATAGAGTTGATGAAGCTAGTTTGTTCTATGAAAATGATTTGATAAATCATACGATGGATCTTTAGAACCAAATCCTTAGTAATAATCTTGTAGGAGCCCTTGAGCAACATGATCGACCGCTCATTGCAAATGTATTCAAGGTCTCCTAATTTAGGTATGAATTTGATATTTACTTTGTTTATTAATTTACCAAAGGATTGATTATGAAAGGATTAAAGATAGACCTTATGAAGGTCAGGACCCAGATAAAGCCAAAGAACTTTGTAAAATTTGTAGGGGAATCCATCACCACCTATTGCCTTGTCATCAACCATAGAGTTGATAACCTCCTTGAGATCATCAATTGAGATAAATTTCTTGAAAAAAGACTATTAATCCTAAGAAATATTGTGTGGGACAACCCAAAGGGAATCTCAAAGTGCACAAACATGTTCACGAGAGATTCTGGAGTAATGATTTTTTTTAAATGGGAAACAAAATCTTGGAGAATATCTGGTAGCTCAAAGAGCACCATTTGACCTTCCTTGATTTTTTTATACTTGATGAAGAATGACATGCACATAGTGGCAAAAAAAATCTCTAGAGGCACAATCACCCACTTTAAGCCAATGCATTTTGACCTTAATTTGAGTTCCTTTGGCAACATAACTATCCATAATTTTCTTTTGCTGACATAGTAGAGACAGATGAACTTAAAATTTGGGAGAGAATGAATCTACAAAGAGTACCTGTAATGCCCCACCAGGAAACCTTGAAGGGATAGAGCTAAAACACACGAATGAAGTGCAATAATTTTTTTTTAAATAAGACACAACCTAAAGATACAATGAGATATCAAAGTTCAGATTGCACAGCAGAAGACATCAACTAACAGCTAAAGAGTTTCCCAATGTGATTACTTAATTACACATTTAACTTATCTCACACTAATTAATCCAATAAGCTGATTATCTTAATAACAAGATAATACTTAAACCAGGGACAAATTTCTTGCAGTAAGATAAAAATATAGATCACAAGATAAGGTTCATTCATTAAGATTTATTCATACCTTACATTCAATCTTTCATTAAAATATAAGCCATGCATCTAATTTAATAACACACTTGCATTTCATCATAAAATAACGGGATCTTTCCATGCATAATTAATTTCCTTAACAATAACTAAATATAATCCATTATTCTAATCTACATTCTTTCATGATCCAATTTACTGTATTTTAAAGACGACTACATACATGCATTTACAATTAATTTCATCTAAACCACTTATACATTCTATCAAAATGCCATCCATACATGCTAACACTAAAACATAAAACATAAGAACAAAAGCAACACATAACACCAAATTGATATCAGAGTTCACCCCTAAAGGGCTACATCTCCGGGTTTGCTCAACTGCAAGACCCCTCTGATCATTTAAATAAGTTAAGGGTACATAAGTTTCTCATCATTTACATTCCTGTCATCCAGGAAAATCATACCAATAAACAACTGACCACATCGGTCAATAATTACATAAATGATCCCTACATAGAAACGGATCCAACTGAACATATTAAAAGCTAATACAAGGTCCATTGACCAACAATACTCTAACTAGAGACCTGGCCCCCTATGGTCAACCACAAATCAACACTCAACACCTGCATAAAGGCCAAGACCAGTTAAAACACCATCACTAGGCAACAACCAAACTAGAGACCAAAGACATAAACAGGTACCCCAAATCAACCAAACGACAGGGTCCAAACAAACATACCAAGGCCTTGCCATTACTTTAAACAAAAGTGAATACATACATTAGAACTTGCAAAGGAAATAACCGGAAAATGCAATCTTTTTCCATATTGATTTAAAAATTAAAGGTCGATCAAGCTTTCTAAATGATTTAAGTTGATTTCAATTATCTACCTCATCCAGGTACAGGTCATTCTTGGTTTTCTAACTCACTAAGTTCATACACAGCAAGACATAACATAAATACATCATTACGAGTTTTTCAACCAAGTTCACATGAATGTAAAGCATTAATCGTCTAAATATGTTATTAAATCTTTAGATAAACATCATTGTCATACTAGTTTGGGACAATAATCTAGTCCCATCTCTAGCAACACAAATTTACACTTTCCAAAAAAAAAATGGAAATATACATTAAAAGAAAATATCGAAATGAGTAAACATTTCCCAATGAAATATAATTCCCTTGCATATATTTAAAACAAATACACCATCTGAAAATATTAAATATCATATATATATATACCTAACTTAATAAAATTTATGACTGAACAATAATTGTTATTCATTGAAAATATATGCTAAAAGGGACCGATAATTAATATATATTAATAAATAAATTATCTAAAATAACATATATTTAAAATATACATTAATCAATAATTAATAATTAATATATAATAATAAAATATATTAATTAAAATTTAATATATTTATATTTTTTTAAAACTAAAACAAAAATTTTAAAAAAAAGATGAAGGGTGACAAACCCAAGGGCAGCCCCGGATCCATCTCCCATCCATGGGAGTGGGGCGGTCATGCCCTAGCCATCGAGCCTACGGCCACCACGATGGATGCAGACTCTTGGCCTCCACACAGTGGAGCTGGGGTCTCTGCGGCCACCGTGGTGGGCACGACCCTTCGCCCTCCACCTTGTGGAGCAAGGTTTCTGTGGCCACTTACGTGGACATAGTCCCTCTGCCTCCACACGGTGGACAAAGGGGGCTCTGCGACCACCATGGTGAGCACAAAGGCTTCAACTGTGGCTCTGCCAAGTGGCAAAAAAGGGAGGGGCAAGGGTTGAGCTTCGACTCCCTCCTTCCAAAATCCCAAATTTTTTGCTTTTAACAAAATTAAATCGTCGATTTAAATTTTAATAAAATAAAACAAATTTCAAAAACATAAACCTTAGATTTATTGAATCCACAGTCTCACAGAGACTATATATATATATATATATATATATATATATATATAAGCTCACAGGTTATCAAATACTCAAAAATTGAAGAATAATCAAAACCACAAGCAATTCTCTTCAAACAAATTCCATATATGGGCAACATGAATCATTTCTCGCCCATGATTTCACCAACTTTGCATGGAGTTAGAAACCCAAACCCAAATCCAACCAAGAAATCAATCTGGGAGATTTAAACCAAAACAAAAATAGGGAGAATACCAAACACAAATCTTTGATTAAGCAAATAATCAAAATGATACACAGATTCCTACCTCATTTAGCCATCTTGGATGAGATTTGTTGTAGAGCCCAACCTCCAAGCTCCAGATCAAATCTTCTCTTCTAGGAATATTTTTCCCTAAATTTCCTCCAGAGCTTTTTCCAAAATGTCTCTCCGGGAAATTATTTTTTCGAAAATTCTCCTCCCAAAATATTTCCAAACCTAGGGTTAAATAGAAGAATCCCCTGACCTAATCCCTTGTTTTAGAATTTAAACAACTTTTGAATAAAAAGAATAAAAAAAATAAAAAAAATAAAAGAAAAATCATTCTTTTCAACTATTAAAATAATCTAAACTTGTTGTTCTACTTAAAAATCAACATGCTTCTCTCCCTCATATAATTTTAATTTTCTCAATATTAACAAAGCTAATAGTTGTATTTCACAATATTAATGAGGGTAAAATATTTTTAATTAAATTAAATTCTCAAAATCAATCTTACACACTATATAAAATATATATATATGAATAAAACTTACTTTTCTAATCAAAATTGATTTTCTTAAATAATTAAAATTAACCTTTCTATTCCAAAAAGCAAAAGAGATTAAATTATTTCTATTTCGAATAAATTTAAATCTTCCCTTTCAAAATGCATAAACTAAATAAATTAATGATTTTAAATTAACCATTAAATTAAACTTGCTACTAACATGAATAGGGCAATAAATGATTAATTATATAAAAGAAACCTATTTATTTTAATTCCTCAATTACTAATGCATAAATGAACACATTAAATCAAAATAAATACTTAGGATTAAATACTCAGTTTTACCACACGCCAAGCATGCAAACCAAGTAAGCCAACCAATTACCCGACCCGCAAACCCAAATGAAAAGGAAACTGGCGGACCACAGACGATGCTCACTTGAGCATGACTAGGGTAAACTGAGGGTTTTACAACCACCTGACCCAAATTCCAAGGACGAAAGAGGTACACTCAACCCTGTGAATCTAGGTAAAGATGAACCTCGCACGTAGGTGGTACTGTACCTGCAATCTCCTACAACCAAGAGTCAAACAAGCATACATATATATATATATATAATGAAGATGTTAGCTCGAGATTAATAACAAGAATTAGGAGGACAATTAAACTTACATAAGAATCAATGTGAAAGCACATTAACAGGTACACACAATAATCATAATATCTAACTACAACATTACCTCATGGTAATTCAACCATTCAAGAATGCCACATTAAAAGTCAACCAAGGTCAAACCGATTTTACAAAGCTGACTAGGGTAGGGGTACTATAGTGCCTTCGTGACACAATGAAGATTTGATTTGGTAGCCTCATAAGATCATTGGCAAAAACTATAGACCATAAATACAGATAAAATGAGATGTACATTCAATAGCACAATTTCACCAAGTAATTCACCCATATTGCTAAGTAGATAGGATGACACTTAAGGTTCTAAACCTTATGAATTTGGGCTAGCGTATGCTAGTGACTTAGCAACAAAGTATTAAAGAAGAATTAGATTTTGGAAGGATGTTTTAGATCCACTTGCCAATTAATGTAAACCTTGATAGGAAATTGGTTTGATAGGGTGACCTTGGGAAGAGGCATCACAAAATTATCTTGAAAAGAGATAAAGAGAAAAATATTGTGTCATTATCATGGCATGAGCAAGCTATTTAAGACATTTGGTATTTCCTACCCTGAAATTACTCCATGTATGTCAAATGGTTTGAGAGTGATGATGGTAAGAATTAGGGTCATAAATGCCCAATTTATTGTGCATGTAAACCTAGGCTTCTCACTCGCGAGTTGTCCAACAAAAAGGAAAGGACCCATTTTTATCAAAAGCCATCTCAACCATATTAAATTTTTCGCATGACACCCAAGTGGTTGGGGGAATTGAAACTATAATCCACCACCAAAGGGTAGATCTCTCTACAATATCATTGGGAGCATAAATATTAATGATTCCAAAGGAATAATTATCGATTCACATGAGGATCCAAACAAGTTGTTGAAATAGTTCAAACCCATGATCAACCACACAAGAATGCCACCATGGCTCTAGAAAGGTGACCTCCCCTCCATGAAGAAAAAAATTCCAACTAGCTAGATAACATGACATGCTGCAAAGAGCACGAATGCAACAATTTTAGCTTCCTAAA
Organism: Cryptomeria japonica; assembly: GCF_030272615.1. Lineage (NCBI taxonomy): Eukaryota > Viridiplantae > Streptophyta > Pinopsida > Cupressales > Cupressaceae > Cryptomeria > Cryptomeria japonica. The sequence goes on from NC_081405.1 coordinate 546,919,211, forward strand.
GATATGTCACATCAATACTAGGATATTTTTTTCTATTATCCTAAATGAATACTTCCTAGAAAGGTTAGTGAGAGATTAGAACATCTATGAAATTAAATTCATGAGTGAAAATCTTGCATATCATCCTCATCTTCTAAAGAGAAGTAATGATTCTATAAGAGTTTTGAAATCATTTGAAAACCTAGCATTCCCATTTGTTGCTTCTTTGAAACAAACTTTCCTTATTCCATGCACCCAAAAGGGCTACTGGGTGGCATAAGCTAGGAGGTTGAGAAGAGAGAATCAATGTTGGCTAAGGTGTTCACACAAAATTTGGATAAATGGGAGCCTCGAGGATAGGAGAAACACTTTCCTTTCTCTTCAAAGAAGGTCTAAACTATTTTTTTGTGGTGGCATGTGTAACATATTCTTGGGGTTTGTTTTGTGTACTACTAGATGAGGCATCCTTCCCCTTGTGAGTCACCATAGTCCTTTTCTCCTTTGGTTTAGATCCTCTAGGAGAACACAGAGGGTCAAGGACCCATGAGGGGGGTTTTGACCCTAGGAGAATCCAATGGGCAATCCTTAATTTTATGCTCAAATGAATATACCAGAAATAAGTGTTCGGTAAATTTAGATAGAACATCCATTGAGTATGGAGAAGGTTGCCAATTTGAATATCAGTCAAATCCTCATGTTATTAAGATAAATCCACTTCAACTTATACTTTTTTTTGAAGTTAAGCATGGTAAAACAATCTACCTTGACACAAATAACCTTTCCAGGGGAGAAGCGACGATATGATGCAAACATGGGCTATGAATTGGTTGGTGGTTCAATAGGCCAGGCACTAGAACTTTTAGTTTTGTTCCATACAAAATTATTTCTCCTACAAGAACTAAAATATATTTATTTATGATCAAATTTATGATTCGCTATCCTTTTTTAAGTGATTCATCATTGAACATTCAAATACCACATCTTGGAGCAAAATGGACCTCACTATTTTGTCTGGAATGCTCAAAAACTTGAGTTTTAAAACTATGTATACATACAAACTAAAATCTATTTATTTATGATCAAATTTATGATTCTCTGTCCTTTTTTAAGTGATTCATCATTGAACATTCAAATACCACATCTTGGAGCAAAATGGACCTCACTATTTTGTCTGGAATGCTCAAAAACTTGAGTTTTAAAACTATGTATACATACAAACTATCATAACATAATTATGTGTGTGTGTGTATAATTTAATCAATTATGAGACCATAAATAAATAAATATAAATATATATAATTAAAATAATAACATTTTTTAAGAAATATATATACATATGTGTAGTATTATGTTATGCTAGTGTGGAGAGAGAGAGAGAGAGAGAGAGAGAGAGAGAGAGAGAGAGAGAGAGAGAGAGAGAGAGAGAGAGAGAGAGAGAGAGAGAGAGAGAGAGAGAGAGAGAGAGAGAGAGAGATGTGTATATATATAGTTTATTAGTTATGTGATAAATATATATGCATATCAATATATTTTCTTTCAAATCTTATTAAATAAAGTTTCAAACTAATAAATAAATAAAAATGTGACTATGGGAAGGGGTTCAACTCCTTTCCAAACCTCAACTAGATTTGGGAGCATCACCCCTCCCAAGATGGACACGATCACATGTGGGAGCCACAACCTCCCATAGGGAGGATCATTTACCCCCTTCATATGTCTCTACATTTTAAAAACAAAAAACAACAAAAAAGAAAAGTATTTAAACATGCTCTTCTTAATATGCTACCGATATATTTATATGTAAAAAAAAATGTGTATCTCCTTTCCCCAACCCTAAACAAGAATAGGCTTACAACAATAATTAAAAATAAAATAAAATTAATGAGATTTTGTTGCATTATTAAAATCCCAATGAACATATTTGTAAGGGCAAGCATTAGGAAAACTAGCAAGAAAAGAGTTTTGTGAATCCAATATCACTTTTAGTGTTGGATATTTTCAAACCCTCGAAATGTTCCTTCTCCTCAAGCTCACCCAAGCTTCCAAGTTGCAAAAAAAGGTGAAAAAGAAAGTACAATTTTATTTTGTTTCAAAATAAGCTATTAGGACAAAGTGGAATTGCCATCAATCTAAGGGTGAGAATAATCCCATCAAATGGATGAGATTCCTTCCTCGTCCATAATAGGGGTTTTGTTTTATATTGTTGTGATAAATAATTATAGAGATCACCCTTTACCTTGAAGTTCAAAAATTTAAAATTTAAATAATTATAGAGATCTCTTCCTCCAAGAGTTCGGAGCCAGCCAATTTCCCCTCCCCGACCTTCAGGATTGAAAAAATGTTGGTCGTTGAAGAGGCCAATAGTGTGAAGGAAGAGGATTCCAACCTGACAGAGCTTGAGAAAAAAATAGATGCCCTCTCTGACAATGTGCAGGTGATCACCAGCAGATTGGAGGCGGCGGAGTCCAAGATGCACGATGTGTCCAAGTTTGCTCTGAACGTTATGAGATGCTCAACTACTATGTTGTGCCTATTGCAGGAAAGCACGACCAAAGGGAAAGGCAAGGAGGACGACGACTACAAAGGCCTGTTCAAGTTCCTCACTAAGGAATGGGCTAAAAAACTGCTCCCTAAGAAGAGCCAAGCGAAAAAGAAATAACTTTGTGCATGTGGAGGAGTTTTTTGTCGATGCTGTGTAGACAAAAAAGCCTAGTTTAGGTTGTTGCTTATATTTTGTTGTTTATGACCATGCATGGCTTATGAATTATACTCTGACTAGTAGTATTTTATCACTGTTAAACTCTCGTAGTATGGTTTTTGTTTTTGATAGAGGTAAAAGGCTGCTTCTTTGTTGATTTTATGCGGACAATGGTTCTGCCACTGTTCTCTTAATTGTACCTATGGGTCAGCCCCCTCATTTTTGGCTGCTTTTATTATCAAAAACATTGAAATTTAGTAATTCAATCAAACAATATTTAAAGTAATTTAAAATATCTATAAAATATATATACATATAAAATAAACTAAACTAAGTTGATTTTATTTTGATATAATTAATGATTGTTTTTGTAGACACCTAAAAATGTCTCATCGATCATGCACTAATTAATCATTCTATTAGTTAAATAATTATTTAACTAAGCTAATTAATCTTATTTATTCTTAACTAATTCAAATCATCACCTTCTACATCACTAATTACTCAATTTCCATCCTTTCATCAATTCATCATTCAACACTTTCTCAAATATTAATTAAATATTTTTTATTTATTTAATTGTGATTTAATTCCTTAACTAAATAGTCTTTATTATTTAATTAATTTCATTTGTAATGATTGAATATTTTCATTTAAATTAATTAATTAATTAATTCATCCTCCAAATCCCCAAATTCAGATTTCAATTAATTTCATTTCTTCCAAATTCATATTTCACCAAATTCTAATTTCAATAAATTTCAAGTTAATGTGCATTTCAATTTCATCATTCGAAAATCAAAATTCAAATTTAAATAGAAATGAAATTGATTTTGAATTCAAAAATTCCTACAGCACATGATGAAAAGCATGATTGATTGATCAAATCAGTTAACTATCTATTTAACTCAATTAACTCTTCAATCTCCACCTTTTAACTCCCAGTCACCTTTTTCTGACTAACCAATTTATTCAGTCATCTCTCAATCAAATTAGTTAACTAGCCAATCCACTTAATAGATCAATCAAAAGGGGTTAACTGGTCAATCAAATCAGCTCAATTGTCAATCAACACTTCAGTTCCATTTCTCACCCAATCTGTCCCAAAAATCTATAAAAGAAACATCAATTCTCCATTTTCTCAGAATCACGATCTTTGAAATTATTGTGTCTAATCTATGTAGGAATCCCAGTGCAATATCTGAGAGCCATCTACAACACAATATTGGAGAAGGACAATGGAAGACATGATGCAAAATAGGGAATTTTATATTGTTTAATTCATTCAATTTTGCATCTATTTCATTGGTTTATGTTTAGGATTTGCTAGATTAGTTTAGGAATTCATGATTTTCCTTTTATTCTAATTAGCTCTTATTTTACCTAATGATTATAAGCATGAAAACAATGGTGAACTCGATGTGAAAACAACATATGATTTATTTTCTCATATTTTCTATTATTTGTAGGTTTCTAAAAAATTTGTATGGAGCAACATGAAGCATCACGCATTTGTCTTGATAGAAATGTGCATTCACTCAGATCATTATGCATTCACCTTGACAGAAATGTGCATTCGTATTCATAGAATTGTGCATTAGTTAAAATCATTTTGTAATCATATAATGTAACCTTACACTTTTATTTTATCGTTCTTTTTCGCGATTTCTCTGTCTATCTAATCCATAATTCAATTTCTAAATCTGGAATTTTTCACTTTTGATTTAAAATGAATCAAATCTAATGGTAGGGAGAGTCAAATTTAACATTTCAAGTGCGAGAAGAAAGGAAAATGAAAGGAGACAACAAAGAGCCCATTAGGGAATGTTTAAGGCAGAAAGAAGACTCCAAACCCCATAAGATGAAATTGCCTTGTCTAGATACCATAACCTCGTCCAAAAGTACCTAGAGAAATACCATTTCATCAATGAAGCAGAAATAATGGTTAATGTTATCATTAGCTAACTCTTTGTTTTGCAGGTTTTATCATTATATATTCTGAAATTTCTTTGTCGTTTCATCACACATTCACCTTGATAGTAATTTGCATGCGTATTGATAGAAATTCGCATTCACTATCATATTATTGTGCATTCGTTTTGATAGTATTGCACATTCATTGGATATTTTTGAAATTTTTTGTTTCTGTGATTTTTCTCTATTAGTTTTTTTTGTTCTATTAATGTTATGTTTGTAGCATGTGGCAAGGAAGAATAGAGAAAGCATGATTGGTTAAAGTTTTATTTTATCAAACTAATAATGTGTGTTTGCATGATTTTTGGATTTAGCTCATCTTTGGATTTGGGTTTTAAAATGGACATGTATGCTTTAATGTTTTGATTTGGTGCTTAAAAAAGAACATGAAACACACTCTTGAATGACTAGGCTTAAAATTGAACAACACAAACTCATCTTTGGATTTGGGTTTAAAATGGAAATGAACATGCGGATCTCAAATTTTGATTTTGGATTTAAAATGGACATGTGCCTGTTTTATGTTTAGTATAACTCACATTCTGTGATATTAAAGGAAAAGAACTCTAGAGCACTTGCTCTCTCTCTTGGATGGACCCACCATTGTATGAATTACCTTTCCACCTGCCTTTGGGGTCTTCGGAGATAGGAAAAAATGACAACAACACTTGCTTTTTATTTTAGTAGTGAGGGGTATCTTTGACTAGGGATTTCATCACCCCACAAAGGTATCTCGAATTGGGACACGTTGGGGATATCAACTCTCCCAATGTTATCTTGAGCAGATTTTCAAGCCACTATATAAATATGTTATTCAAGAAGCTAGAGCGTTGAGTGAATTTGATGGATGTGGAGGCCCCCTCTACATCGATAAGCTCAAATAAATCCTTAAGTGGCTTGCTTTGAGAATCCGTCATTAGCTTGGTGATCCCTCAAAACTATACTATGAGCCAATTGTTTTAGCTAGCCAAAAATTCCACATTTGATGGTTCAAGGAGTGTGGATCATACCCCGTAGATACCTCTTATGTACGCATCTTGATGAGAAAGTAATCCCTTGATCATAAGATCTCTGGATCTTTGGGGTAAGAGAATTTGGCATGCTCAAGAAATGTGTGCCATGGAGTGGAGCCAGTGCTACCAGAATATCTATCTGTCCATATTGTATGAGGTATTTTATTGTAGAGGCCCCATTGAATGGTTTCCAATTTCCAACCTAGGTTGTAAACTACTTTCTTTATGTCTCTAATTTGTTCGATGTTTTAAACCAGTAAGGGTCGGTTCTTTTTGGGCCAATATAGGCCATTTTGCTCACGTAACTCTGATTTTCAAAGTTATCAAAAACAAGTCTAGTTGACCATACTGTCTTTTCTATCTATACGCAGTGTTTTCAAAGTCTCTCAAACAAACAAAATTTGTGCTCAAACAAGGTCATAGAAACACCTAACTCAATCAACAACAAAATTGTCAAACAAGGTCCTCAATTCAAAACAAAAATATCTTATTCACATATTTTGTGATCATAGGTTTGTCCAAAGTCCTTAGTCCTCATCTTGCATCTAATCCAAAATTATAAGAAATGAGTCCTAGCATAAATCAAGATCAAGATACCATGACTCCAATCTAATCCAATTTTTCATCAAGATCCCACCTACCAATAATCTTATGAAGATCCCCTCATCCTTTTGTATTCCATTCATAATGACCCCCTTCCATCACAAGAGCAAAGTGTCTTTCCTAGTCCCATTCAACATCCACTTTCTAAGAAAGATCATGATATCTCTTCTATCCCCTCCAATGATTCAATTCAAAATCAATGGCGAAGCACAAACTGTGATGATTCTATTCCAAGTCAAGATCAAAGTATCCCTTCTTCTAAATCCATTTTAGTTCCTTTTATTTCAAAGCCAATGCCTTCCTCCCTTCCATCCATATTAGGACCCTATTTCCCTCCATCCACTATTTATATGATCCCTAGCTCACAATTCAATTATCATATCATTAATCAAGATCACAAAAGACACACATATTTGAGCACCTTCCAACCATGTACCTACATCAACCCATCCAAAAGACCTCCATATCATTCCTATTCATCCATAAATCCCATTCCCTTTGGAAGAAATTTGGATGTCAAGAATAAAATCCACTTTTCCAGAAATTCACATATATATCCAAAGATCAACATGTCCAATCTAAAAGACATGTCAATTGCAAGAAAAATTTAATCCAGAAGAAAAAAGAAATATCCAAAAGGCTACAAAGGCCCATTATGAGAAAAGAAAAAGAAAATTTCATGGATTAAAAAATCACTCATAGAAGCAATGCATTCCAAAGAAACAAAAGGAAAAGAAAAATCAAAATTGATGTGGATTCCCATAAAAGCATTGCAATCCAAGGAAAAATAAAAATTGGTATCCATACTTGCTATTCCAAATGCTTCCCTCAATCATCTGTCTACACATCTCCCACTTTCCAAATCTATTCTTCCATCATTTTCTTCATCTATTTTGGGTCCTTATGTCCTGAATTCCATATCCACTCCTCCATCAAAATCTCAAAATCCAAAATCAACTTGTCTTCCTTTACTTCACCACCCCTCAAGGTGTGTGCCAACGTTGATCTTGAAGACGATTTTGTCCACCCAACCGCAAATCTTCCAACACCTATTTTCCATTCTTCCATCCTTCCCATTTAATCCTTTGCATAAATCCTTCATCTGTGAAATAGGCATTTGTGTCATTTTGTCACACGCTCACCCACACTCAATCTTGTGTTCAATCCATTTCCTAGATATCTATTCATGAAATGCTTCAAAATCTGAGGTTGTTCCTCTTTAACATTATCTTTTGGTTGGGACGTGTACTAGACCTGGAAAGAGAATCACTTATTATATCTTGATACCAACATCTTTTGATTACTATATCTCACGCACTTAATCAATTTCCCTAAGTCACTGTAGTTTCTTAGGTGAAGACACGACTAGTGAAAAATCTAAAATCTTTCTTCAGCACCATTGTAATTCTCTAACCCACATGAGCTTCATTGCTTACAAGCAATGCACAAAAGAATCAATGACAAGGGAAAAAACAATATCAAAAGAAATATCAAAACAAAAGAATGAGCAAGAAAACAAATATTGAGAAAAGAAAAGAAAAAATGCATGTGTAAGTAGGAATTCGGAAATCATCAAAGCAAATAGGAAATTAAACTAGTTCAATCACGAAAACTAAATTGCAATGACAAATCCTAAAAACATTCAATAGAGGTACTAAAAATAAGACATTTTATTCAAATGCAAACCATCGCAAACGCAAATGTCTCCTCCAGATTTCTCCATTGTCCTTCTTTCTCCTTCAAATTGCTTTGTTTGTGGATCTCACCTACAAGTACATAAGCATGAGATGAAAGCAAGATTGACAAGACAACATAAGGATACTAGAAGCGTGATTGATTGATCGGGCCATAATTGAAGAAATTCATCCAATTTATAGATAAATTGGAGAAAAGACAAGATTAGCATGAAGAAATTTGAAAGGAAATTTCAAATCAAAAATGACAAATATGACAAATTATGACAAAATTGACACTTTCTATGCAAAATTGATTGATTGACAAATTATGACAAATTTGCTATGTCATTCCCATGAAATTAGGAGAAAATTGATGAAAATTAGAAAATTAGGAATTAGGAGAAATTAGTAAATTAGAAAATTAGGTAAATTAATTAATAATTTTTCATTCATTAATTAATTTACAAAAAGAGAGAAGAATTAGTTAGCCAATTAAATAGATATTTAATTGTGACAAGAAGACTTACGATAAATAAATAAATTATTTAACCTTAGAAGATGAATTAGAAATGCAAGGATGACAATTAGGTCTTGACAAAAGATAATTGATGTCGATTCGATTTGATCATGATTTTGATTGACAAAGGACCAATGCTGACAAATGATTGATTGATTGATAAACAATTGAGATTGGTTGATTGACCAAGATTGATAAAGAGACCAAATTGATAGGCGCCAATTGACAAGGAACAATGACTAATTGATCCAAATTGACATGATTGAAAAGGACAACGATCGATGACAAATCGATCGCAAAATTGATGAGATTGACAAGAGGACAAGTATCGATGATGAATCGATCACAAAATTGACGAGATTGACAAGAGGACAAGGATCGATGATGAATCGATCACAAAATTGACGAGATTGACAAGAGGACAAGGATCGATGATGAATCAATCGCAAAATGACAAGATTGACAAGAGGACAAAACCCTAATTCTATCATCGATTAGGATTGACGATGTCCAAAATGATGACAAATGAACACGCACATTGATGCGACAGGATAAGATCGACCAAAATCATGATTGAAGATTATTATCGACAAGACCAAATTCAAAAGCGGGACAAATGAAGAATGCAGAAGAAGGACTCGATGCTCACAAATGATAAAGACCAAGTGCGCAACATAGAAGAAATGTTAATGCGACACAAAAACCCTAAAATAAGGCAATGCACAAATGTTAAAGTATGACTCCGCAAGCATTGACCATTTTTAGACGTCTACATTTTGCCCCTCTTTGAGACAATGCGATTCTAAGCGTTGTTTCAAAGAATAATTAAGAAGATCATGCCCCAGTAGATCGAGGGACAGAGGTGGGTGCCCCCTCGAGAGATTTTTTATGTATGAAAGGAATGAATGATCTCTCGAAAAGAAGAGAAGAAATGTTAGAAAGTGAAAATATGATGAAAGAGAAGAATATTTAATTGATTAGAGATAAAGAGTTGAATGAATGATGTTGATACTAAACCAAGATGACTACAAGGACTGACAAAAGAAATGTTAGTAAGAGGAAACTAGATGGAAAAGTGTTAATGATGAAGAAAAATCTTGCTTTCACAAATGCACAAAGAGTAGGTGAGAACCTTTATTTGATATGGTAAAATGGATGCAGCGCACCATGGCAAATGAAGGCCAAGGACGATAATGCATTCCCTTTGCATAAGATAGACATGTCATAGACAATGAATGTTCCAAGCATCCTAAGACATAATTGCCCCAGAATTTGATGAAACACCCCGCAGATAGAAATCAAAACAATGACGATCATGAGCCATCCCGACCACTCTAAATCACTTGGTGACATCATCAAGCAACATAGGATCATGATCAAAGATAAATCAATAAATGATAAGACTCGCTAATTCCAACAAGTCAAACAAACATCTTGATCTTCATTGTCAAAAGTTGAAAGTGTTGATAGGATGATCATGTTGTCTGGTTTCAGGACATGCGGTACCCCGTCTAAGACAAGACACGGTCTGGTTTCGAGTATACCACACCCTGTATAAGACCCATGATAATGTGACAAGGACAGATAATGTTGATGTTGATGTTCGATTGATAAGACAATGTTGATCAGTTTGAATGCTTGGTTGAATAGTTCATCTGTGAATGCATGATTTTAGTTAAAGCACAATGTGTGATTGTCGTTGGATGTATGCTTAGCGATCCGTCTTATGCACAAAGGGGATATTGGTGTTTTGTTTTTTGAGTTTTTACAATTTTTTGTTCATTTTTTCAGGACTTTATTTGACTTTTTAGGGATTTTTTCAGGACATTATTTGATTTTTTTGGATTTTTTTCAAGACATTATTTGATTTTTTTGGATTTTTTTCAAGACTTTTTTCAATTTTTAAGATTTTTTTCATGACATTTTTCAATTTTTTATGATTTTGCCCCCAGTGTCTAGCAAGGCAAGGAATATGACAGGTGAATAAATAGGCTTGCTGAAATGATGGTGGATAGAGGGAAGACAAAGGCCTTTTATAATGGAGACAATACGGATGCAATTTTCAAGGGCTATTGCGTGATGGGACAAGAGACTGGATATGACAATGTAAAGCAGTGACATGGCATGAGGGACATGTCAAGAGGTTTTTGAAACTATGTTTAAATTTTGTGTCCTTATGTCAGATCAAGATCAAGGAATGAAAAAGAGTGTATGGATAGTGATAAGATATGGATAGGATAAGCAAGACCAAGAATGGATAAGGGACATGGACTGAAGGTCGGGGTAGGCTAAGGGATAGTGGCAGAAAGTTGCAATAAGCTAGGGAATATGGATGAAAGGTTATAATAAGCAAATGGATAAAGACCAAAAGCTATGATAGACTAAAAGCTGTGAATAAGATGCATGATGCTCATGAAGATCCTCAGCCTTGTTAAGATCAAAGGTGGAAAGGGAAACTGGACATGAGGGACAATAGGATATGAAGGGTAATGATAGGGGTTCAATAGGATAATGGAAGGGCAATAAGATATGAAGGAGGAAACCTGCCCCCAAGTGTGGTGTGCAAGAAGTTCATAGATTACGCATGACACCTATTTGCTAGGTTTTCATCATGGTACTTGCCCAAGGCGCCTGTTTGCCAGGTTTTCACCTGTGGATGAATTATTTTTGCTTTACTTTTTTTTTTTTTTTCAATTTTTCACTTTTTTTTTTTTTTTTTGACTTTTTCAATAGAAGATGGACACATGATAGGAGATGGAAGAAGGACTCAAACATCTTTTTGTTCTTTAAAAGTATGCTCAAAGACGTTGGTAGGATAAGGACATGGAAAATAAGATGAAACTAAGGCTAGGATTTATGCAAAAGATGGGATCAAAGGGATCGAAGAATGAAAAATATGCATTGGATAAGGGATAGGGTATTGGAAGAATTGGGCTTCACTGGATGGAAATGTTGGCAAGATCAACATTGGAACACACCTTGAGGGGTGATGGATTGATGGAGGACAAATGTATTTTGGATATTGAGATTTTGATGAAGGAAAGGCTATGGATTTTGGGACATAAGGGCCCAAAATGGATGAAGAAGGTGATGGAGGAAAAAATTTGAGAGCGTTGGATGGAGGAATAGCAACTTTGGATGCCAAGTTGGATGTTTCTTTAGGCTTTTGTGCTTCAAGGAGCTGCTTAGGGATCCACATTGTTTTTGATTTTTCATGCTTTTGTGGTTCCTTGGAGTGCATTGCTTGCACAAGGGATTTAGGAACCCATATATATTTTAACTTTTGTTTTTGAGCAATGGGCCTTTGTGGCCTTTTGGACATTTCTTTTTCTTTATAGATCATATTGTTCTTTGTTTTGACATGTCGATTATATTGGACATATTGATCCTTGAATACATGTGGATTGCTAGACTTATGACATTTATACTTGGCATCCAAATTGCTTGGAGGGGGAAATGAATGCATGGATGGATAGGAATGAAGTGGAGTTATTTCGGATTGATGAAATTTACTCAAGGATGTGTGCCTTTGCTAACCTTGCATAGAGGAGGAAGGGATATAAGGACCTAAGATGGATGGAAAGTATGATGGGGAAGGTGTATGTTTTGATTTTGATGGAGGGATACCAACATCTTGAGAGTGAGTTGTGTAGACATGACCCTTAACATTTTCTTTCATATGAAGGGGTTCTTTCTTGTGAAGGTCTACTCCTTTGCCTTTATGAATATCTTGACTTGTAGGATACTCTTTTCTTTGGGAAGAAGATGCAAGTCCATTATGAGGTGGATATGATATGAGAGAAATAATGAGATCTTGAAGTGGATCAGATTGCACCAAAGTGGAAGAACCCATTATGCATGTCGAGGGTTCATGAACATCTTGCACTGACACGTTAGAATCATGAGGGGGATTAGGATCATGAGGGGGACTAGGATTGTGTAGTGGACATGGTTAAATGACAAGCTCTTCAAGAGATGGAATGGGAGAAATAATGGGATCATCAAAAGAAATGCGATCTTGGAGTGTATATGGAGCATTAAGACAAGGAGATGGAGGAACAAAAGGATCTTGTGGAGGATTTAAAGGAATAATTTGATCTTTACAAGGAGGAAGATCATTGGAATCCTCTTTAAAGGTTCTTTTCTCTTAACTTTTAAAGGGATCATTGGAAAGGATGGAAATGATATCTTGATCTTTCTTAGGAAGTGGAATGTCAATGGGATTTGAAAGGACATTTTTTTCATGAAATGGAAAGGGATCGTTTGGGATTGGATGGACTAGGATATCTTGATCTTGCTCGGGGAATGGAGTGTCAATAGTACTTTGGATGGGATGGACAAGAATAGGGGAATCATCATGAGTGTCTGGGAACATGGGGTCCTGGTCAACAATCGGATGGGATGATAAGGTTTCGGGATCTTGATCTTGATCTTTTTTAAGACATGTTTCTGCATGCTCTAAATTATCCTCTTGACATGAGGTTGGACTTTGGATATGCATGGGGGATTTTGGCAAGGAATCAATGCTTGAACATGAGGAAGAGGGACTTTGAATGGGGTCCTCTAAAATAAGTAATGGCAATAAAGTGCATGGTGGCATTGGGTCTTGTATTTCTGAAACATGACAAGGATGTGCATCATGAATTGGATTATCTTGGCAATCAATTATTAATAGCCCTTGGATAATTTCATCCTTGGGTGTATTTTTTGATGAGGATGATATAGAAGGTCCTTGTGAAACTTCTAGAGGTGTAGGGATAGATGCCACTGAAGAGTCAATTTGTTTGCGGGAGGATGAGGCATTGCTAGACATAATTGTATTATCTTGATCTTCCTCAAAAAACTCACTTGGTAATTTCCTTAAGATCCTTGCAATAAAGCCACCTTTCTTTCAAGGTTTTGACATAGTTGTATCTGGAATTTGAACTTGTTTGGAAAGGAGTTGGTTCTGGTCTGATGTCATGTTTTGTTTTTGAACTAGATGTTGATCAAATTGGTTGTTGACTCATTTGGCCAAGTTAGTCTTATCTTTTATTAATTTATTTTTATCTATTTATGACAGATCACGTTCCTATATATGCTGCTCAAGGATGTCCACAAGTGACTAGAGGAGCAAGGATGGTCATGATATTTCTTTGTTTGTTGTTTGTGGTGTGGACCAATGAATATCTAGGGCAATGGTACTGTGTTGGTATGCTCATTTAGCAAGTATCCTATGCAAAAATGAAGTCAAGGATAGCTATTATTGTGACTATCGCACATACCTCAACCCTTGGCACTACACCCAAAATGGAGGGGTTCACTCCTTGTCTGCTATGTGTTTGTTTCTACAATGATATATATTTACATCTTGATTCCTTATACATTGGTGTACAAAGTTCCATTGATACATAATAAGGCTCAATGATAAAAATTTTGTACTAAAAAATGAAGGCACAAGAAGTCATGGTTATATCTTTTTAAATCTCTTTATCTCATCTATAATTCCATCTCAAATAATTTTCTCACATCAGCAATTTGATCAATCAATCAATTATATTTCCTAAGATTCTTCACTTCTTACTAATATCTTCATTATTCATCCAACTTTCATCAATCATTTGTCTTATACAAGATTTATCTTTCCTAAAACCAAACACAGTCATCTATCTTTGTCTTATACAGGATTTATCATTCTTGAAACTAGACTTGACCTTTATCTTATCAATCTCATCAATCCTATCGATCTTATCATTCAATCAATCTACAAATAACTCCAATCATCTCTTCTATCCAAACCCATTCATGTCATCAAGCTAACTATTTTTCATCTTTCATCTAAAATTCTTCTTCTTTCGAGAGATAATTCATGTCTTTAATGCACAAACAATCTCTTGAGGGGGTATCCTACCTCCATCTCTCGACATACTAGGGCACTATACTTTACCATCATTGAGGTAGAAATATTAATTCATTTTCTTTGAAACGACGTCATTCTGACATTGTCTCAAAGAGGGGCAAATGTAGACACCTAAAAATGTCTCATTAATCATGCACTAATTAATTGTCCTATTAGTTAAATAATTATTTAATTATTTAATTAAGCTAATTAATCTTATTTCTTCTGAACTAATTCAAATCATCACCTTCTACATCACTAATTATTCAATTTACATCCTTTCATCAATTCATCATTCAACCCTTTCTCAAATATTAATTAAATATTATTTTATTTCATTAATCATGATTTAATTCCTTAACTAAATAGTCTTTATTATTTAATTAATTTCATTTCTAATGATTGAATAATTTCATTTAAATTATTTAATTAATTCATTCATCATCCAAATCCCCAAATTCGGATTTCAATTAATTTAATTTATTCCAAATAACATTTCACCAAATTCCAATTTCAACAAATTTCAAGTTAATGTGCATTTCAATTTCATCATTCAAAAATCAAAATTCAAATTCAAATAAAAATGAAATTGAATTTCAATTCAAAAAGTCCTACAACACATGATGAAAATCATGACTGATTGATCAAATTAGGTAACTAATTAGTTAACTCAGTTAATTCTTGAATCTCCTCCTTTTAACTCCCAATCACCTTTTTCTGACTAACCAATCTATTCAATCATCTCTCAATCAAATCAGTTAACTAGCCAATCTATCTAGTAATCTCTCCAATCAATCCACTTAACAGATCAATAAAAAGGAGTTAACTAATCAATCAAATCAATTTTGTATCTATTTCATTGGTTTATGTTTAGGATTTGCTAGATTAGTTAAGGAATCTGTGATTTTCCTTTTAATCTAATTAGCTATGATTTTCCCTAATGATTTTAAGCATGAAAACAATTTTCATCAAACTAAAAATTCTGAAATTAATTTTAATGTGTTATTGTAAAAAATTTTAAAGGTAAAATGTGAGGAAATCCTTAGATGGTTTTAACTCCTCTTAGTGAATTTATATTACACCATAGAAAAGAAAATATTCTTAAGTAAATTTGTAGTGTCATAAATTTTAGTCCTTGACAGTTTTACACTCATTTTTGTGCCCTTTCCTTAGCGTGTCTCCTCCTAGCTCTCTTCTAAGCCTAATTATGGCCTTTGCACTATAAAATTAATGTCATATGATCATAAGGTAATTAGGGTCTCTATCTTGAGTCTGTATATACTTGAGCTACCTCTGTTTCACCCCTTTTTGGGTGGAATAGGGTGCTAGGGACCCTTGTCATAGTGAACTAGGGTGCTAGGAACACTTGTCCCCCTAGAATGGGCGCATTTTTAAATATGTTGGTATACTAGTTCATACCTATTGATTCTCAGCCCCGATATTTTAATATGACCGTTGGAGGTTGGCCTAATGTATGAAATATCTTATGAACCCTATATAAGAGCATATTTCTAATTTATTTTCATATAATCATAACACATCAAGAAGACATAATTTCATCCAAAAATATCCTACATCATTCAAGAAAAATATATTCTTTAAATTTGAGCATTATGGAGCAGAAAATTGCATCAATCTTCATGCAAGCATGTTTTCATGGTTGATTCTTTTATGCCTTGTCATGTCATGTTATTACATCAACATTTATGAGTCTTATTCAAAGACAATTGCATCATCATCATCAACAACAACATCAAGCTTGAAGTATAATCTAGCATATTACATCAAAAACATTTCCTTCATTCATATTTATTTTATTAGGTGTGAATTCCAAACTCGAGGTTTGACCTAGGAAAACCCCTATCAAACCAATACCATTTTAGCCCTCTTATGTGTGCAAGTGATAAATTATAGAGAGAGATGAATTTGGAAATTGCAGAGTGAGATACACATGACTAGATTTTTAAGAAGTGAAAAATTTAGGACAAGGTCGCCTAGCCCCAATGTTAGACATTTTTCTAACATAATTTCAAGGGGATACTTAGAGTGACATCTTGATATTAAATTTTTTTGTGATATCCACATTTGACAACTTTGGGGCAAGGTTGCCTAGCTCCATTATCACACATTTCCAAGTGAAAATTTCACATACAGGTTCCTCTCTACTTATCATTTCCAAATTTGTACTTGATGTATACACATCTAAGTTAAAACTATCTTTTTATGCTAATAATTATCAACTTTACATCATTATCCCTAATTCATACCCTTTCCATTATCAATTCAATTCAACTAAAACAAGGAGAGTAAAGAACCCAATTTGTGCTTGTAGAGTCAAAAATTGCATACCCCTTTGCAATTCCACCTACACTTTTGTATCCACTTTAGTTTCCATTCCTCTAAAATTTGAGTAGGATCATTTCAGCCCTTGCATCAACCTTTTTTCCCTCTCAAGATGCTTAGGATACCTTTTCAGCAACTATCTTTCAACTTTAGTTTCATGTTAGTCATGTGTTTCTCTTGTCACTCATCTTTTTTGAGTGTGATTCGTCTGGACACTAGCATATGTCAATTGTGGACATTTTTCCACTTGTCACCTATCTTGGTTGGTGGATACGATCCAAAATATTCTAGATGACTCACCAACCATCTTTCCCCTCCTCTTCTCTCATTTTAAATGGATCTTTTCTCTCCATTCAATCTCTCTTGGTTCTCTTGCTTCTCCAAGCACTCTTTCTCTTAGTCCTTCAAGAAATCTCTCTAGTTCTCTTGGCTCTCACAACTTTCTCTTGCTCTCTCACTTGCTACAACAGTCTCTATCTTGCTACACTAACTCATTTGGGTGCATTTTTTGATGAAAATTTCTGACAAACTATGGGATTTCTTTTGTTTTTTCGGAACTTACAAGGCAATTTATGTTAAATTTGTCTTTTTTTAAAATCTTGCTCGACGTTCCTTGGAATTTTGATGAAACCAACTATCATCGGAAATATGATGGATGTTTGTCAGAATTCTGACGAAAAATAGAAAAGTGAAAAAGCCAAAAAAAAAAAACCCTTAGGGTTAGTCCAGTAAATAATATAAAAAATCGTGCAGATAGTGTTTTCCATACTTGCGATATCGTTTTGCTTGGTTTGTGAAGGTTATAGACTGATTTTTTTGCTTGTGAAGAAAAATTATGTCAGATAATATTAGCGAAGAGCAAAATAAGGAGACAATTGCTAGATTGTGGTCTATCTTGAAAAGAAAAGGTGATAGGAAATGTTATTGTCCTTGCAAAAATTGTAAGAGCTTAAAGACTAGAAGACTTTTAATCACAACAGTTGAGAAACATTGTAGGCAACATGATCACATTAAAGGGGGGCATGATTATCTTCCATTGGTAATTTGTTCATTATATGTGTTTATATTGATTGCATTTGTAAATGTTTATATCAATTTAACAATTTATATACATAAAAATCACTTGTTAATGAGATCATGATCATGGTTTATTTATGGTGATCATTTTTATATAGGTGGGGCACCCTAGGGCACGTGATATGGAATACCACAACCCACATAATGTGGTTTTCCAAGTGGAGAAACATGGAGGTGTGAATATCTAAGCTGAAGATAATGATCCTATGGAAGAAGATGATCATGCACCAAAAAACACAATTGAAGATGACGATACAAATACATTGATCCATGACACATTTAGTATTGGCACAACTGATCATGATGATCAAGATGACTTTGATGTTGTTCATGATTTACTTGTACTTGAGAAGGCATATGAGCCCCTTTGCGAAGGCTCCCAAACAACTCTTCTCTCTGTTGTATTGATGTTGGTGAACTTGAAGGTTATGAATGGTTTATCCAACATAACAATCTCATGTATGTTAAGATATGTCATATATGTCATTTTTTTCATCTATTTTTGTTGTTATTTCTTCATTAGTAAATAAAAGGTGAAATATGTACCATTAATATTCTTTATATTAACAAATTATTTTTTTTGTTCTGGATTGATAGGCGATTTTTTATTACCACCATCAAATATTCTACCTTGCTCATATTGAGAATTATCTGCCATTATGAAAGATATTGGAATGGAGTATCAAGAAATAGATGCATGTCCCAATGATCATATTATATATCATAAACAACATGAATTTGCAACAGAATGCCCTGAATGTCGTATCAGTAGATATCGAACAAAACAACTAACAAAAATGGTGTCTCACAAGGTTCTTTGTTATATTCCTATTATTCCACATTTGCAATGATTATTTAGGTGTGAAAGCTTGGTACAATTTATGGATTAGCATGCACACAATAGAAGTTGAGATGACATTCTTCAAATGCCTATGGATGGTTTTGCATTTACAGATATAGAGGGAAAATGGCCACACTTTAAAGAAGAACCTCATAATCTTAGGCTTTCATTAGCAGTGAACAGTGTCAATCCATTTGGAGAGTTGAGATCTATTTACTCAGTGTGGCCTATTTTTGTTATCAACAATAACATTCCTCCATGGATTTCTATATAGAGGGAGCACACAATGTTGGCAATGATTTTTCCAGGTATTTTTTTCATTTGATAGTCATGTACATTAAATTATATATATTGTAGTAAAATAGTTATAATAATTATGTAATGTTTTTGTTCATTCAACTTGGTAAGTACCAAGTTAAAGATATGAATGTATATATCGAGCCTCTTATCAATAATTCGTTGAAGTTATGAAATGGTGTCACTATGTATGATGTCTATATACCAATAGGACAAAGACAATTTCAATTCCATGCAATTCTTGTATGGACAATTCATGATGCTCCAAGGCTAACACATTTTTGTGGTATGTTATAATGTTCAACTTGCGCACTTTAATAATATTTAATTTTTTAAAATATAAATCATGCATTTTTTAAATAATTCATTCAATATATATAATTATAAAAATTAACATGTTTAATCCAATTATACATGATCTTGCAGGTCTTCAAACACAGGGAAAATTTGCATGTCCAGTTTGTGGTCCAAAGATGAGATATTATGATTTAACAAGTTTAGGAAAGCAGGTGTTTGATGAGTATAGACACTTCCTCCAGAAAAATCATGAGTATCGAACTACTGGAAAACTTCTTTTAAATGGGAAAGAAGAGAGTACATTAAAACCACAAAGAATCACACCTCGCCTATGGAAGTTGAAATATAATAGAATTAATCGTCAAGGTAATGCCATTCAATCTAATTGTTTATCTATCATATATGATATATTTGGAATTTATATTTTTATATTGTATTTTGTTTACTCATGCTATAATTGGTGATGATTATTGTTGTTAACTTTTTAAACTTATATGCTTCATGAAGGTCATCAAGGCATTAATTACCACCTTCCAAAGGGACTAAAAAGTTATCCCAGACAATTTAGTAGGTTCCCCTACTATGAGCAGCTACAAATTGTGCATTTATTTGATACTATGCATATTGGAAAGAATATAACAGAGACGTTATGAAAAATATTGGATGGAAGGCGTGACAAAGAAAAAAATATTAAAATTTATAGTGACATTCAGATATTCAATCATGCAATGAAAAATGTCATTCAATTAAATAGAAATGGAGACCAAATTAATATAAGTGCCATTCCTTGGTTATTAATGGGTCAACAAAGCAATGCTATAAAAGAGGTCATACGAAAAATCTGATTTCCCAGAGGATTTTCTGCAAACATAAACAATCTCATAACAAAGAAAAATGAATTTGGACCAGGTATGAAAACACATGATTGGCATATCTTCATTAAGGTAATTCACATTCTTGTATATTTTCTATATATTTGTATGCTACATGTACTTTTCATTGTATTATGTTTATTACTAGTTTTGGAAAAACAATGAAAAGATCATTTTATAATTGTTGCAGAATATTCTACCTCTATCTCTCCCAAACCACTTCAAAAATAATGTCAAACAAGTTATATATGATCTTGGAAAATACATGAGGTAAGTAGTGTTATTTGTTCAATTTATTGTATAGGTATTATATTTGTCATTTGTTTTACTTGTTATGTAATATATTGTATATTATTTTGTTAATTCTCGTTAATATATTTGCTTCTTGAATCACTTGTAGATGGTTGTCATCTAAAGAAATCCATAAAAAAGATATAAAATATAGGAAGACAAAAATTACTTGTCTAATGTGTGAAATGCAAAAGTGTCTACCTTTGACATTTTTCAATGCACAAGAACACTACCTCATACACCAAGTTGAGGAGATTGAATTGTGTGGACCTGTACACACAAGGTCAATGTAGATGGTTGAGAGGCACTTGAAATTTTTGAAGGCTTTGGTTCGACAAAGAGCACATCCTGAGGGTTCTATGGTGGAGGGATATATGGTATATCAGACTATGGTGTACATTATTGAATATTTTCCTAAGTTTGTGGTAAAGATCCATGTAGATCACATTTGGAATTCCAACTCCATTAACAAATTCGAAGGGGAGTACTTGATGGGGAAAGGTAGATTGAGGAAAGTGAGAGGTAATTATTGGATGTTCATGGACATTAATTCTAAATATATTTTACATTTGGTTTTCATATATATTATAGTTAATTAATTCTTAATCTTCAATATACATCACTTGTAAATTTATAGCTATTGTTTCAAAAATTTCTCGAGAGTGGGATGCACTACATTTGTATGTCGCAAACAATCTTGATTGGATGATGGTTTGGATTGAACAATGTCAATAATTTGGTCGCGCATTAACATGGGAAGGTGTGGCTTCATTGGTTAAAGAAGCTCATCATAATGGAGATTCCAATGTTACACCAAGGGAAATTGATTTGGCATATGGTTTAAGAGATAAACAAGTATGTATAAATATATTAATCACCCATATTATTTTATTTTTTTTCAATTGTAATGATGTATATATATGTTGTTTTTTGCATACATTCGACCAAGAATAAATATGTTTATCAACTGGCGATGTAATAATATTTACATGTTTGACATATTGCAGGTGAAACACCACAAGGATATGTGGTGTAATGGTCATAAATTTCACATCAAAAAGTTGGATGACATGAAGAAAACTTGTGATTATGGGATAACTGTAGTATTTCAGGTGACTAATGTTTCATCTAGAAGCAACATACATCCTCAAGTCTCAGAAAATCGATGCTATGGAATTTTGGTTGATATACTTGAGTGTGTCTTTGGGTCCTTCAAATTAGTTCTTTTCGTCATCTACATGAACAATAGCACCACAAGTTGCTTGGATCGGCTTCTTAAACAAAGAGTTATAGATTCCCATGAACATCAAACCTTAAAGGAAAAGATGAGAGAAAATATGAGTACACTAACGAGTCTATACTATGAAGCGTTGGATGTGTTCATGTCTTTGGGGCATCCAATGCTTCATAGTATTGACTTGTTAGTCTATCCATATTTTCTTTCTTCCCATCTTTGGGGCATCTGATGCTTCAAGTCCCGATCTTTCAGACTAAGAGCAATACTTGACATCATCAGATCGGTTGAGAACTTAATTATTTTGTCTTCAACATAATTGCGAGAACAAGGTATTTGTGAGCGGTGTGGCTATATTTCAAGCCAGATAATTTGACTAAATTAAGTTTATATTCTTGTATTTTGTTTGGTTAATTTTTTCACTTTCTACCACATAAGCTAACACATACGTAATTGTTAATAAATATTAGTTACAAATTAGGTGAGGAACATTTTAGGTGTGCTTACCATTCAAAGACTCATTGATGGTTGAATTTGACTATGGTTTACATGGAAATAACTCACCATTGCTATTTTATTTTGTTACCAGGGGCTGAATATATTGATGTTCATATTTTCTTTAAGATGGATCAATACAACCTATGTGGAAAGGTATAAATCTATATTTTTTTCAAGTTTTCCTTCCTTTATTTAATTTTCTTGAAGATTTGTAGATGGTTTTCTTTTTTCTTAACCAAATTAGAGTAGCTTAACCATCTATTACTAAGTAAAGTTTTCCAAAGTTAATTTTAAGTTCGCACTAATATGTAATGCAAATAATATGGATATAGAGAGTTTGTAGTGAACCATCAATCCCCAAACCTAACTCTAAAACTTGTAAAGAAAGGGAGAGATAGAGATAGAGGCCGAAATAATGGTAAAAGGAACATCTAAGCTTTTAAATTCAACTTTAACTTGAGGGTGATGGAACCAATGGTGGGACAAGTCAAACCATCATGCACCTTAATCAAGACTTCATATTTATCATAATTGTTTCGATATAATGCATATGTGAAAATATATTCTTTTGTATTTATATTAACCATACGTAGTGAACCAATAAGCACCCTAAATGTGGGTTTGTCATTAGTTATAGCAATAATGTATATTGGTCCATCAGGTGTATGCTTTGAGTTACCACTTTGGGTAAAGGTGATATTAGGTTCAATCTTAGGTTTAAGTCTATCTTGTTTAGGAACTGGTTCCATCATGTTCACTAGATGTTCAACTTAGTTGGATTGAAAATCATTATATATATAGTCAGAATAAGGCTCAACAAAATTTGTGGAATGGGAAGACAAAGGATTGGTAAAAATTTGCAAGTTTTGATTAGGAAATGGTACAAATTTATTTCCTTTATCATTCACTAAATAGAGATCCTAATTCCTATGGAGATCAATAAATAGAGATCTCCCTAATTGGTTGAGTTTGTTTGGGAGAATGGCCAACCACACTCACACATCCTTCCACACATATCTAACCTTCTTTAACCCACAATCTTGTTCCACAACTCACAAACACCCTCAAACTTCACATTGTTACTCAACTAGGACTACCCCTTAAATGAGACTCCTTCTTTTCATCAAATACCAACTCATAATGCGTAATAATTCTCTCAAAAACATACACAACCCCCTTGAAGACTCTTCTTTCCTGACCAAACCACATTTCTACACCTCCCCATCCACCCTAAGGGATTCAACAACATTTATTGTAGTTTTATTGTCTTTAGGAAAATCATTACAAATGGGGTCCTCTCCTCCCACTAGGACTTTCTAACACCTCCAAGGGTCACTAAAGGTCTCCACACACCTTTCCCAATTGTTTCCCACTCATCAAACCCACTCTTTGCATCTTATTCATAAGATCTAAGTCCACTAATCTTTTAAGATAGGCATAGGCTCAATTTAGGACAACCATATTAATAATGGTCAATCTGATCCACCAAGGGCCATAATGCCTTGGGAAAGATCTGCACTAACCCCTCACACCCCTTAATACCTTCCTCCAACCTTTTGAGTTCACTTTCACTTATATCCACCCAAACAACTCCAATCTTGTTGTCTTTAGCAGTCTGAGACACAAAATCAATCACTTTACAATTTGTATTCCTTCATTTTTTTTCTCAAATCTCTCCTATACTCTTGAGGTTGCTTCTTGAATATTTTGTTCACAGATACCTGAACTTTGATGATGAAAACTATTAGAGGCCACTCTTTATAATACCATTGTTGCATATTTTTATTTGAGGAAACCTATGACTATGCCTTTCACTGTTATATTATTGCTTTTTGATCTTGTACATGGTCCCTTTTGTCATATGACCTCTATGTTTATAGCTTACTTGCACTATGAGATATACTATTTATGACTACAATCGTAATGCATGTTGTATATGACTGTATGTTAATCATGTGCTCGTATTGATGATGTGTTTTGGTAGAAAGACTATATAAGACTGTATATCAATTTTCTAACTTTGGTAATGCTTTTTAGACTGCATTATGCTCAGGAAGGCAGTAAAAATCCTTGATATTATTGAGAGGATTGTCTTTTCCATTAACTTCTCTTATGTTGGTTGTAGATGTACTCCTTGGATTGTCACAACTATGTCTTCTATCTTTTCTTGAGTACATTACCAATTATTCTCTGAGGACTAAAATCATTGTACCTATCTTTGTGAGTCCTCTCTGATCAGACTAGTCCTACAACATACAGGTGATATTTCCTTGTTTATTGTCTCGAAATTTTGTTGATGACATGGAAATTTTGTTGCTGACATGGTTTTTTCTTCAGTCTGTGAAGTAGTTGGGATCAAAATTTATTAGATAGAGATCCAACCATCGTTAGGAATTTAGTAAAAGTGGAAGCCATTTTGAAGTGATCCAAAAATTTCATTGTCATTGAGTAAGGAGTTTATGTTAGATAATTTATTAATCCCAAAGACACTGAGAGGGGGGGTTGAATCAATGTTAGACCGGTTAATGAAAGATTTAAACTTATTTGCAATTTTGTAATTAAGATTAATATGTCGGTTAGCAAACAATAATGTAGCAAAGAGAAATAAAGGAATCAACATCAATGCACACCATAAAACAAATATTTTGGCGAGGAAACCCGGTAAGGGAAAAACCTCGGTGGGATTTGTGATCTATAATATTTACTCACTATCCATATGAATAAATATTACTTAGTACAAAAAGGGGTCTGCATATGCAGGAAGGCCAACTTTCTAGAGCTCACTGCTCAACAACAAAAGTGGAGTCTCACTGACTACAACATCACACTGATGTACATATAAAATGAACTCTTACAACTTGCATCAAAATGCTAGATGAGTTTGTTTTTGTGTTTTTTCTGATACCGATTCTACCTCTACCAAAAACCCTAGCCAATATGCTATCAAATGATTCTACTTATACAGAATAGTCTTCGCTCTGCTCTACTTCTTATTAGCTCCAAAATAAACACATCAAAATGCATATACAACTATTCTCTGTCATATCCTATCTTATCTCATATTACTGCTTCCTTCTATCTAAATGACCTACAAGAACTCATAAATATATGAGTCTTTACAATACATGTCAGCCATACAATTATAATTTACATTACAAATTATTTCGCATGCACACTATGTATTGACAAGCTGGCTTGGAATGGCGGTATAATCTTCTACTGGTGTAAATTGGATGTTGGTGTGAATAAGCCTTGTTGTATCTGTCGGTGCCAGTAGGTGAAGTCTATTGCCGATTGAACCTGTGGAACCTTGTTGTCATCAATGACAACATCTACCTTTCTCATCTGAGTGTATAATGCCAATAGTTTAACCCATGAATCGTAGAAAATATATTTATGTTGTTTATATTCATATTGCTTACATAAGCAAATATTCATTTAACTTTTTAAAAGGGCAGTCACCAAATACATTTTTTTCTGATCCAATCCTTGTATATGAAAATCTTTGCTTATAGACTGTGAGAGGTCCCTTTGTGGTTTGAGATATTTATAATTTTAGTGTGTTGCTATGATTGTAATCTTTGCATCCTTTAACCCTCAATGACCTTGTACATCATCTCTGACCTATAACTAGTCATTATACTGTAGTAGAATGCATAATGGCTACCTATCTTCATCAGGTATTTTCATGTTACTTTTGTCATTTTCCTCACTCTAATATCCATGCTTTATCAAGGTCTTCATTACCCAAATAGTCCCTCTTGGTTGTGTTTGTATATTGTTAGAATATACATGATTGTTGATTTTGTATATTGTTAGAATATATGGTTTACCATAGTTAGTTAGTCATTGAGGTAAGGATTTATATAGGGTAGTTCAATATTTGAGAAAGCTTATCAAATCAGATTCCATATTTGCAATGCTTTATATTCCCTCATGGCAATTTTTTATTTTTTTTTTAAATATAGATTGTTTGTCGAAATTTCGACAGACATGCCTAACATAGGCCCTGATGTGAGTGTTGTTTTTTATCATAGGTACAACACTCTCATCGGAGCTTCCTTGCATTTGTCATCGGAATGCCAACCGAAAAGGGCACTATGCTTCGACAAGAATGTTGTATTTCATCGTAGGTACAACATTCCCGTCAAATTTTTGTTGCAGGTACATCATTCCCATTGAAGCATAGTGCCCTTTTTCGTCGGTATTCTGATGAAAACCCAAATGCATGGTTCATCAAAGGTTTGGCGACTTCATCGTAATTTTGACGAATTAGACCACCACATTATGTGTCAACTTCCAACAAATAAGGTATCAGAATTCCAATGACAATTTGTTTGTCGAATAACCCAACAAATTTGAGTGACAAAAATCTTTTCATCATTTCGTCAGATATACAACATTAATATGTTAGAATTACGATGATAGTTCATCAAAAAACAACCCCAAATGTGTTAGTGCTACAACACTCTCAAGCTCTCACAATAATTTGTTGCAACTCTCTTGGATTTCTCAAGCCTCTTTGGTAATATATTTGTATCTCTCTTACGTCTTTGAGCATCTTGCGATTCATCATCCCTTATCTATGAAATAATTTATCTTTTATGTTCACATTTTGATCTATCTATCTATCTAGGTTGTCCATGGAGGTGGAAACACCAAAACAGGGGTCTGGCTAAGGTAGAACTCTAAACACAACCCCCAACATTTTCCTTCGTCACTTATGTGCAGGTTCTTGATTGAGGAAAGAAACTCATTTACTGGGAGGCTTTAATCATGGACCGATTGTAAGCTTCCTTCATCTTGTCATGCCTTATTTTATCCTTTCATGCTCTATATCACTTATTTTACTTATTATAATATCATTTGTTTAGTCGTAAAACCGTATTTGTACCTTTCGTATGGTCTTTGTACTTTGTTCGTATAGGACAGTAGTGCACTATGTTTGTGTCCTAGTTTTGTGTGCTCATCTCGAAGACAGACGCTTAACATAATTGCCCAAAAGTCTTGTCTATAGTTTATTTATTCAATTTTGTACTTTGTATCCCAAGGCTCACCTTTAGCACTATTTTAAGTAGGGTAGAGCGAAGGTTGGTTTGTTCCTTGGAGTTCATCACTTCAAGGGTATAAAATCATGTCCTCTACATTTTTGTGAACCCGATGTGAACACTACTTCTATATTATTTTAAAAATATTATTTATCATTCCTTCAAGCCCTCAATATACCCCTAAAAAAGGACAATTCAAATATTTCTCCTTCTTCCAAAAAAAATTTCGGGGTGTTGCCCCAAACCCCAGTCCATGCCATCAAAAGGGATAGACGTTGGATTTCGGCCGACTTGTCTATATCTCTCTTTCAAACTAAATTTTTTATTTTCCTTTTTTCTATCCCTTTCCAACATTGTTAAGAAGCTTCAAGAAGATCTTGTACATGCATGTGAAAGTGAGTTCTTTTCTTCTTTCTTATTATTCTTTGTTGATCCCTCTCCCAAGATTCCTTCTACTTGTGAGGATATTTTGGTGGAAGAGGATGAAATCATTGATAATTTTCTTTGCATTACTCTACCTTCTTTTCATTCCAATGCACTCTTCTAGAGATGATGTGTAAATGAATAAGGATTCTCATCCCACATTTGATCTACCACATGTTGATGATGAGAAATCTCCTTCAACCAATTATTTTAGAAGTTGTAATGAGTGTGTGAATATCATTGAAGTCTCTACTTCCCCTAGAAGGCCTAAGAGATAGATAATTTATGTGACTACAACTAGTCCTTCTCCAAAGAAGGTAATTTCTATTCACGACGTTCCTTTAAAAAATGAATCACTAGATCTTTTTAAGAGATACACACAACCTGAGGCTTCTTCTTGTAAAATGGTTGCCCATACTTATAACACTCATACAAATAAGAAAAATGTTGATTAATCAAATACTTATTTACCACCTTCTCAACTAGATCTTCTTCAAGCACCCTAAGCTCTGGACTATCCCAAGCAAGTAGTTGATCAATCAAATACTTATTTACCACCTTCTGAACCAGATCTTATTGAGAAACTTCATGTTACTCCTACCAAGATCTCACTTTGGGATTTTCTTTAGACCACTCTAGTTTATCAAGGTATGCTTTAGGAATCTCTTCAGAAGATCTTATTGCCTTCTTCTACTAGACCTTTAGATGTAAATGCATTGATGGATCACATTCGTGCAGATTCGTTGAATATTATATTCTATCCACATGCAATTTTTCCTCCAAAATTAAGAAATCAAGAAAATCCATTAATGATAATTGTTTATGTTAATGGTGTTGTCATTAAACAAACTCTCATTGATACTAGATTAACACTTAATGGTTGTAGTCTAGACCTATTTCCCAAAATCAAAGTGGATTCAAATTCTCTTGTTGTATCTTCTATGTTCATTTGTGGTTTTGATACTATTGGTAAAACCACTTTACGCATTGTTATTTTGCCTACAAAGATTGGGCTAGTTACTATTCCAACCCTGGTGCATGTTATGCCAGGACCTTTATCATATAATATTCTCTTGGTTAGACCTTAGATTCATGCTTTAGGAGTGGTTAGTTCTACCCTTCATGGTTCTATTGAGTTTTTTGCTAACAATCAAGTAGTTACAATCAAGGTTGATCCTGATGCTATGCACTTATGTCAAATTGTAGTAGCTGGTCATGCCTCAGTTACATCTACCTTTAAGAACTATATTCCATATTTATCTTCCAATATGCCAACAACTATCCCCATGGTCCCTCCTAAAGAGGAAACTAGTGAGAAGGTTGCCCCTAAAGAAGATCCCCCTAAAGTAGAAAGTCCTAAGTCTACTCCTACTCCACCTCCTTCTTCTCAATTAAATGCACTTCTTGGTGATGATTGGGATTCCTTAGACTTTAGAATCTCCTTCATTGGAGAATATAAAGTCAACCCTGTCAACCTTAACTTTCCAAAAGTATCATTCACACCCACTATCAAAGATGATTATTCTTCTATATCACGGGATTATGTGAACACCATTGGCTATACCATTAAAGGTGATCATCCCCCTTTGGAGGAATTAAAATCATGTTATGGTCCAGGATTCAATAGTGGTTCCAAGTATGGATACAAAGGAGATGGTCTTGGGCATATGGGTCGAGTTAAGGTCCCTTTGGAATCAAAACTATTCTCTTTTACAATGGGTTTAGGTTACAAAGCTTCTCATTTTTCTTCATCGCTTCCATTCTCTAATGTTTCTATGTCTTCTTCTTCTTCTTGTGAGTAGTCAAACTTTTCTCCACAAGAGAAAGGGCTTCTTCTTGCTCCCCATCCTTTATCTAATCAAGAGCTTATTTTTTTGAGTCTTCTTAAAGCTTGCTTGATTACTCCTCCTCCTCCTCCTACCCATGAAAATTTTCATAAGGATGATAAAGAAAAACATTATTTTTGTGCATATCATCAAGTGCTTGGTCATTCTACTAGCAAATGTAAGGCCTTGAGAGATAAGATACAACAACTTCATCAACCAGGTGTCATTAATTCTTCATTTATTGATGCACCTACATCTTCTACTTTGCACATGTGATATCGAGGTTTACCTCTATCCTATCCTTTTACATATTCCATTTATTAATGCATTCTTATCACATATCTTCTTCACCCGTAGTGGTGCATGGCTATCTCTTGCCCACTATAGTGACTATCTTTTTGTTGCCCAATGTGGTGAGTATCTATCTTTTCCCTTTGTGGCCCTTATCAAAATTGATCTTATCTATAGTGGCCTCCCTTTGTAGTTCACTAAATTTTAAATTAATGCAAGTTGAAACTTTAGGGAGGAAAACCCTTCCTTAGAGAGCAATGCAGATTGTTACATAGAATGTTAGGGGCTTGAACTACCTAACAAAAGGCATATAACCAAGTACTAATTTGATTATTTATTCATCAACTTAATTTTGT
The DNA here is from genome assembly GCF_030272615.1 of Cryptomeria japonica. Lineage (NCBI taxonomy): Eukaryota > Viridiplantae > Streptophyta > Pinopsida > Cupressales > Cupressaceae > Cryptomeria > Cryptomeria japonica. The sequence goes on from NC_081405.1 coordinate 546,949,243, forward strand.
TGCAAGAAACAAAATTGAAGGAATCCAGAGAAAAATTATCCAATCTATCATTGCAAAGTTTGGAAAGGTTTTAGTGTGGAGGTAGTGAGAGAAGCTAGGAGCTTCAAAGTCCTTTAAAGACCAATCCCAGTCTATGTGAGTACAGTTTTATGGTGAACTTGATGGACTTTTTACTCAGTTTTATGGTGAATTTGATGGTCTGTATGTCTTCTCTTTATTATTATTTTTTATCTATTTATCTCTATCATTAGTGGCTTTCCTTCATAGCAAGGTTGGTTCTACTTATCTTTCGGTAGGGGATTTACTTCATAGCAAGGTTTGTTCTACTTATCTTTTGGTAGTGGCTTTCCTTCATAGCAAAGTTGGTTCTACTTATATTTGATCACATGACATAACACAACTTGCTAGACTGTGATCTATCCTTTTAATCATTATTATTTGCATGACTACTAGCTACAAAGCAAGCTAGTGCTTGGGTCATGTACTATCTCTTTGACATTGATTGCTTCCCTGACTTTTAGGGGCATTCTTCCTTGAATCAATTGATCCTTTCTTTCTTCTCTCCTTTTTACAATGCATAGTACTAAGACAACCTTTCACATCAAGGTCTCTTTCACTTTGTTGACTCAAACATCTTAGTTTGTTATGTTCTTTCATGCATGTTATTATTTGAATATCTATATGTTTATCATGATCTGACCACATCGTCTTGGGAATTTTCACTTTCTAACCTTGTCTTATGCAGATTTATTTGATCTAATGCATTTCTTTTATAGGTCTCCAACTTGGGGGAATGCTTCCTTGGCTCAAAGATTTGTTTGCTTCCTCTACGGTATCCTTTTGGCATCATGATGTTATTTATGTTTAGTAGATTTCCTTTAGCATGCATATTCATGTTGATTCATAAGCCAAGTGGGGGCAAAATGTAGAGTCAAAAATTTCATACCCCTTTGCAATTCCACCTACACTTTTGTATCCACTTTAGTGTCCATTCCCCTAGCATTTGAGTAGGCTAATTTCAACCCTTGCACAACTGTAGTTTCATGTTAGCTATTTGTTTCTCTTGTCACTCGTCATTTTTTAGCATGATTCATCTAGACACAGCGCATTGTCTATTTGTCCCATAATATTTTAACATTCATATGTCAGTTCTGGACATTTTTCCACTTGTCACCTATTTTGGGTGATGGAAATGATTCAGAATCTTCTAGATAGCTCGCCAACCCTCTTTTCCCTCTTCTCTCATTTTAAATGATATGTTCTCTCCATTCAAGCAATCTCTCTAGTTCTCTTGGCTCTCACAACTTCCTCTTGCTCTCTCACTTGCTACAACAGTCTCTAGCTTGCTACAACACTCTCAAGCTCTCACAATAATATTTTGCAACACTCTTGGCTTTCTCAAGCCTCTTTGGTAATATCTTTCTATATCTCTTACGTCTTTTAGCATCTTGGGATTCATCACATCCCTTATCTATAAAATCACTTATCTTTTCTATTTACATTTTGATCTATCTACTATCTATCTATCTGGGTTGTCCATGGAGGTCAAAACACCGAAATGGGAGTCTGACTGAGGCATACCTCCAAAAAAACCCCATCATTTTCCTTCGTCTCTTGTGTGCAGGTTCTTGATCGATGAAAGAAACTCATTTAGCGTGAGGCCTCAATCGTGAATTGGTTGTAAGCTTCCTTCATCTTGTCCTATCTTATTTTAGCATTCGGCATTTTGTATTGCTTATTTTACTTATTATAATATCATTTGTTTAGTCATATAGTCATACTTGTACATTTCGTATGGTCTCTGTACTCTATCTATACAAGATAGTAGCACATTGCACTGGTGTCCTAGTTTCGTGTTCTTGTCCCAAAGAAAGAGGCTAAAAATAATTGTTTCAAAGTCTTGTTTATAGCTTATTTATTTAATTTTGTATTTTATATCCCCTGGCTTACCTTTAGCGCCAATTTAAGTGAGGTAGAGCGAATATCTATTTGTTCCTTGGAGTTCATTGCTTCAAGGGTAGTGAATCTCGTCCTCTACAATGCTTAGCCCTTTTCCTATAGGATTTGAGGCTAAGCCTATTGAGTCTTATTCCCCTTAATGTAATGTGGCTGAAAATGTGTTTGACTCCTTATTTGCATATCTATATTAGTGAACCCCATTTTGCCACCATAAACAAAACTAATTTCAAGAAACCATATAAAAGTGTTCCATGAATTGATATAAACATTAAAGGAGATAATGTAATGGTGACCAAAAAATAAAATTTAGAAGTCGAGTTGTCATATGCTAATGCTAATTTAATTGAATCAATAATTATTTTAATGTAATAAAATTAAAGCATTAGAATGTTGTAAGGTTGTGTCTCAACTCAAAGACTAGACATGCATTCATTTATATAGTAAACCCTAATGAGGGTGAATTGACCTTCTTTCAAGGTGTCCTTAAAGGCTTGTAATCCTATTAATTTTCCTTCATTATAGGGTGTGTAAAATAAGTTCCACCACAACCATTTCCCTCACCTTTTGGGTGATAGGCTTGGGATGATAATGCATGTGCATTTTCAAAAAATTGCAATCAATAGTATTTCATGTTGAGAATAATACTAAGTTATTATTTTAAGATAAAAAATGAGGGGTTTGCATCTATTTTCACACATTAACATGTGGGTATGTTAGAAGCATTGTAAATAATATCTTTAACATTAGAAATGAGCTTTTTGTAGTGTCAGTGGAATTGTTGATGGAGAAGTATATTGCAAGATACCAATTATAGTAACCCAACATGTGATGACATCAATCTTACTTCAAGTAGTAGCATATTAAGATTTACTTCCACTCAAAAATGATTTTTTGATGTGCTTCAAGCTATGAAAATGCAAGTCCATGTTAAGTCATGAAATCTTTTTTTTTTTTTTAAGAGTTCTTTATGTTGCATTCTAAGGCTACATTGACTGAGTGTTGAAAATCTACTAAAACCATAAACTAATATTTTTGTACCATTAGATACTATATTGTTAGTATTTATAAAAAAAATAAAGTGTTGAATGAGGTGCTCTAATATAAATGATCTAATTCTAAGCTGGATTAGTGCAAAACCTATAAATTAGCTAATAATCAACGAGTTAATAAAATATGCAAATGAAACCCTATGCTAGAATCACAATGCACATCCAAAAAGAATGAAACAATAAATATATTTTATTGGAGAAGATAGTTACAATGACATGTATGTAGCACAGACATTGGTTAGTTCCTCTCCATTTGTACCTTGTATAGTGCATACATTTGTGCAAATGGATCTTAAACTAAGCCTTTAGAATATGTTGATAGGTGTTATGTGTTGAATACATCAAATAATTAGAGAGAGGAGTGAATTAGTATCTTAAAAAATTAAACCCTTTAACACAATTCAAATTTAAAACCTTTAAATAGATCAACAGTAATAAAGGATAAAGCAATGAAAACCAATACATAGAGAAAACTAGAGTTACGTGGAAAACCCAACAAGGGAAAAACCATGGTGAGAAAATCTACTTGGACCTAGCATCCAAATTTAGCCTTACAAATAAGAACAAGATTACAATTTGTTGTAAGGCTCACTACTTAAGGAAGCACACTGCTCCCTTAAGAACTTGTTGAAGAGGTTCACTACCTCAAAGAAAGATAAAAGAAATTATTGAAGAGATTTACTATCTCAGAGTAGGATACATGAAATTTTGAATTATAATGAATAAGCCTTTAGCATACAACCTCCAACAATCTCATGAGAATGTGGTTGTCCTTGGCTCACTACCTTAAACAACCATTTAGCAATTCAGCTCCAAAAATTTCACTATACTTTTATTGTACCACTTTTCATCTCATAGTTCACCACTTTGCAACTAATATGATCTTCTAAATATATCCTCCACATGAAAACAAAATATCAAATTAGGTCTGCTAGAATAAGAGGCAAGTGATGACCCCAACAAGTCATCCTCAAAACATATTTGCAATGAAATCATTCCTAACTAGGACATATAGTGGACCTAAAACAAATCATCACATCTTTCTATGCAGCTGCAAACATCAAACATGTTGGCACACATCTTCCCAGGTCAACAATAGGATAATGTGTAGATGAAATATGTAACACTTTACCAATCGGCCCAAAAACACAACTTCCAAATGAATTTACATAGTGTGGATCACATCAAGACATAGGAGGACCCAAAGACAACTCATCACAACCTCCAATGAAAGCACAAACTTCCAAATGCATAGAAAAAGAAAGAGAAAATGACCTATTGGCCGAACAATGACAAATCACCTTGAAAGCCAACTCTAGACAATATCCGACACCAAAAAAAGTCAACCACTATCATGTGGACCACATAGAGGCATTCCATGAATTCTCAACAAACTTCACATACACTCCTTTCATACTATCATGCCAAAACAAGTTGGTGCAACCAACAAATACAAAGTTCTTTATACTTGGAAGGCATAAAAAACAATCACGAGATATAATATTATCAAACATACTTGTGGTATACTTCATCACCTAAAATATGAACTGAGATATTGCACAAATACCCACCAAGCCGTAGGAGTAAAAATGATAGTGCAGAGAAATGGAAAGCATTTTCCTAGACAATCTTCAAGACACCTTCCAATTACACACTTTACCAATCTATTGAGACCAGAACATCCTTGTAGCACCCTTTTCTCACTCAAGAGAAACAAGAGAGATAGAACAATATCTTTTAGCATGCACAACACCATCAACATAATATTCACAACATTACAATGTTTCTTATCCTCGTCTTAATGCTTATAATCCTCATCTTAATATGATATCATCACTACTAACAACAAACAGGGGATGACATCCAATCATGAATTTCAACAACATCATTGTTCCTCAGCATAACACTGCATGATTATTGTAAGTGTCATCACCATCATTCAAGTACAAGAATTAATTAAACCACAACACTAAGGGTTAACATTAATGACAACACCACAACTACACATGAGACATCAATGACAACACAATATGTTGAACATTATGTGCATATGGTGTGTACTATATTGTGTGAACAAGGTGATGATAAGTATCAATTATGAATTGTACTATTTTTTTAACATGAACATGTGGTATGGGTCCAATTATGTGTTAAAAACACATGGTGGTACTTCACTTAGATATGACTGCCACATATACCACACTTGTATTATCTTATGAAATGTTAGCATGCGTATCTATATGCAAGTTCTAAGTATGTATGTGATTAGGTTTGTACAATGAAACACAAGAAATACACATGAATGTAATAGGATAGTAATATATGGCTTGTATTGAGTGATGATGAGTCTGTGGGTTGTATTATTAAAGATAATGAAAGAGATTGAAGCCACACAAATATAAGATATCAAGGCTGAGTCTATAGGAAAGGTTGCACATGGGTCATCTATTACATACTCTATTTGGTGTATCTTCCAACTTTTTATGAAATTATTGAATCAATCAATGAAGTATGACCAAGACATGAGGATGAAGTTAGTACATTTTTGTACCCAAGCTTAGAAAAATTAATTTGATGTTTTTTAGCACCGCCAAGTCTTCTCTTTGCAAAGTACCAATATTTTAAAGACCCCAAGTTTAGAGCCACATAAGAATTTATGGACCACTACATTTGGGTTGAATCACAAAGACAAGAATTAAGTATGCAAATGTAATATTAGTACAAGTTCACACATAGTTCTAGATTTCACATATTTATTTTATATTTCCAGGAACCATCAGTTTATTGATATAATTTACTTTTATAAAGAAAAAATAAGAAAATTAAAAATAAAAGAAGGGAGAAAGATTATTAAAATAATACATTTAAATATTTATGTCATTATAATTATGAAATATATCATTGAGTCTTGTTTTCACTTTAAGTTACTTCTCTATTTTAAGAGTAGTTGTAGACACCTAAAATTGTCTTATCTAATTAAATAAATGTTTTTATTTATTTAATTATTTAAACCTAATTCTTCTATTAATTAAATGAATCTTTATTTATTTAATTAATTCATTAATCCTCTTCTAAGCCTTTCCTCATTTAAATAAATACATTTATTTATTTAAATTATACTTTTCCTAAATTAAATAAATACTTTATTTATTTAATTGATCCCACTTCTTCTATTAATTAATTAAATCTTTATTTATTTAATTAATTCATTAGCCTTTTCTACTCATGACACATGTCATTCATCTCTTAATTCTTACACTACCTACCCTCTCATTATTTTCTTATTTTTTCTACCTACCCTCTAATCTTAGCCGACCATTTATCTTTTACACCTCTTAATCTCATCCCTCCATTTCCTACAGTGTCTTCTATATAAGGAGATACTTCCTTCATTATCAACCCTATTCAACTACTAGCACTCCCAAGCATTCTAGCATTTGAACTTTCATATGCGATCTAGCTATCAACCACATTTTTGTTCTTTGTTGAGCTCTTGTGCACACATAAAATCTGAGAGCAAATATATCAAGCAAGATCAATGGAGATAGGAAGAATGGAGATTCAAACCCTATTAGACATGCGATGGTATAATCTTTGTGAATTGTGTTGATTTAGATTGTCTTAGGCAATCTTCATATGTTATGGTGGATCTTTGTTGTTGTTAGGCTAGGGTTTCATGGTTGAATCTATTTTAGTCTTTCAATATTGTTGTTTCCATTTTTACCATAAACAATAGTTTTGTAATTGTCCCCTATTATTCCTAAATCTAGGATAAAATCTACCCTCCCCAAAATGCATCCCCACATTTTTTGAGAATCTTGTTTAGCTTAGAGAAACTCTTCATAATATTTAGGAGAATTTAAAAAATGTCTTTTAGGTATGAAAAAAAGAACATTAATTGGATGATAGTGATGATGATAATAATATTAATGTTTATTAAATGGCTTTCAGATATGATAAAAATAGTTTATCAAACGATAAAAGTATATTACAAATAAAGAGAAAAAAAAGTAATGTCAAACAAATTTGAAAGAAAAAAGTGTGCATAAGACAAAGTATACAAAGACCTTTTGTATCTTTCAATGTCTCACATATCTCTTTCATTTCTGCAAAAAATTATAATATCTATGAGAAGTAGGCTATAAGACAACTAAGTCTTTGTGAGAATAATCTTTCAATACCTTGCATATCTCCATCGTATCAATAGACATGCAATATCTATGATAACTAGTCTATAAAATAAAAAAATGATTTATAGGACTATGAAATCATAATGAAAATAAAGAGTAAGAAATGTAATACTAAATAATATAACATAAATTTAAAATAAAAAATGTACAAAAACTATTTGTATGTTTTGATACTTCACATATCTCTATCATTTCTATTAAAAATTCTAATACCTATGATAATTAGTCTATAAGACAAGTAAGTTTAGATGAGAATAAGCTTTCAATACCTTACATATATCTCTATCATATTTATAAACCTGCAATATCTATGAGAACTAGTGCATAGAACAACTAAGTCTTTGTCAAAATAATCTTTCAATACCTCATATATCTATAATAACTAATCTATAAAACAATTAAGTTTTAGTGAGAATAGTCTTTCAAGAAAATTAATAGTAGTTTTTAAAAAAATATGTACATAAATTAAAATAATATTATTATGAAAATAAATTATAAAAGTATAATGACAATAAAGAGTAAGGAATGTAATATCAAAACAAATTTAAAATAAAAAAGTGTACATAAAACAAGGTGTACAAAAACTAATTGTATCATTTTTTTAATTAATTGTATCTTTTGATGGGAGTGAGGGAGAGGGGTATCCCTACTTCTCTTATTATTAAATCTTATGCTAGGCTTAGAAATTTTCTTGTTGGGAGACTCTGCGACAACCATCCCAACATTGATTCTATCAAAAGATGGGTGCTTCAGAGTTGGAAACTAAAAGACAAAGTTTAGGTACATTATATCCATAAAAGTCTCCAATATCCATGATAAATAGTCCATAAGACAACTAAGGCTAGGTGAAAATAATCTTTCAATACCTTGCATATCTCTATCTAATATACAAAACCTACAATGTCTATAAGAACTAGTCTATAAAATGACTAATTCTTAGTCAAAATAATCTTTTGATACGTCACATATCTATAAAAACTAACCTATAAAACAACTAAGCTTTAGTGAGAATAATCTTTTAGAGAATCAATGATAGTCTTCATAAAAATTTAGAGCATATCAAACTTATAGGTGAGAATAATCTTTCAATACATTATACTAGTCCATAAGAAAATTAAGTCTCGGTGAGAATAATCTTTTAGCATATTATATATCTCTATCAAATATGTAAACCTACAGTATCAAGAACTAGTCTATAAATCGACTAAATCTTGGTCAGATTATTCTTTCAATATCTCACATATCTATAAGAACTAATCTATAAAACAACTAAGTTTTGGTGAGAATAGTTTTTTAAAAGAATCAATAATAGTCTTCATAAGATCTTTAGATAAAAAATAGAGCACATCAAACTTAATATCAAGTATGTAATTAAGAACAAACAAATATTTAAACTTGCAATATCAATGAGAACTAGTATATGGAATGACTAAGTCTTGGTCAAAATATTCTTTCAATACCTTACATATCAACATAAACTAATCTATAAGACAACTAAGTTTTGGTGAGAATAATCTTCTAACAGAATCAACAATAGTTTTCATAAGATCTTTGCATAAAAAACTAGAACACATATAACTTAATATCAGGTATATAATTAAGAAGAATCAAATATACAAACAGACGATATCTATGAGAACTAGTCTATAGAACGACTCAAATATACAAACGAACGATATCTATGAGAACTAATCTATAGAACGACTAAGTCTTGATCAACATCACATATCTACAAAAACTAATCTATAAAACAACTGGATTTTGATAAGAATAATCTTTAACAGAATCAATAATAGTCTTCATAAGATCTTCTGACCAAAACTAGAACATATAAACTTAATTTCATACTTGATATTAATATTATATAACTAAGAAAAGAACGGCCAAAATGGCCCAGTTGTTTACAGCAGAAAAAAATAACAACTGAGTCTTTGCTCTCTAGAAGCATTGTCCCCCAACTCAATCCATGATACTTTTGCTTTGTATCAAATTCCATTTTCTCCCAACATTGAGAATTGACTACCTTGATTATGAGATTTGAATGTTAGAAACGACAGATGATACATGTTTTTCTAATTGTCTTCATCCTACGCAATAGATATGTATATATTAATGGCAGAGATTATCATGAACAGCTCACCAAATTGACATTTCATGGCAGGAATATGACAGAGATGGAACAACTCAGTCGGTGCCGCAAATGGGCAGCCAATAAATGCAGACTTCTTCCATTTGTTCAGTCAATTGAATGAAGATTGGGTGGAATATGAATGGTTATAGATGGGTTTGTGATGAAGATGGTCAAAGACCCATCTCAGTTTAGTCTGAGAAGGATGATGGCACTTGGCCCACATAACAGTCTAGTCTATCTAACACTTTCTTGTCATGGGACTGGTGGCCTAATCTGGCCTTTCTTTTCACCATATTACTTAATAATTGAGGGATCCCATTTGGGTTTTGGATCTTGCAGTTTGGTGTTACATCATAGTTATAGTTGGTGTTTGGTTTATTGGTTAAATAGTCAATAATAGGTTTATATGGAGTAAAAAGTGGTAGATAAATGTTTGTCTTTTTGTTGAAGTTTATGTTTGACTGTTGAATCAAATGATGTGAGAGAAGAGTCCATTGATGGGATGCGTAACTAAGTGTAAAGAAACCTAATCTTCTATTAAATTAGTGGAATGTGTGCTGTACTTTGTAATTATACTTTGTAATTATAAAGGTGACATAATGAATGGATGATATATAATTTATTTTTTTAGATTTTCATAATAAAGAATGTGTGAGATTAGTTATTAAATATGTGTTAGGATAAACATGTGGCAATGAATTAAAATCAATGAATTTGTTTAAAATATCAAAATTTATGAGGAGAAACCCTTTTGAGGGAAACTTCACCACCAAAGAGATCCTTGAGCCAATATTAGTTAGATAAATACTATTACATAATACAATACACCCAAACTCCTTAGACAAAATCCAAATATCATAACAATATTTCAACTTTAACACATCATTGAGCATCTATCTCATTATTCCAAGTTATAGAGAAAAGGAGAAGGAAAAACCATAAATGGTTTCTTAAAACCATGGTCCAAAGGCAAAATCCCATGCTCCCATAATTATACTAATCATGACCACCAAGTTATAAATCCATTAACAAACACATATTTGACCTCATACAACCTTGTAGATACCACTCCCAAGTCTAGTACGCCTCAAGTGGATAACACTTGTAATAAGATGATTCTTTTCTCTCAATAGTGTAACTCCCTAGTGCCTAGGAGAGAGAAAATATATTTGTATTAAAAATGACAACTATAACTCCCACTATTGACCTATCAGCTATAACCTCCTTTCCCTTGTTTGGGAGTGACTTTTTGGGATTTACCAAACCTCAAAATTGGCAACTATTGTGGTTAAAAGGCAAGTTTCAATATTGATTTTAGGATCCCCATTTCTAGATTTTTGGGAAGTTTGAGTGGAAGAGGAAATTTGCCTTTGAAGAAATTGCAAGTTTCATGATGCATGAGATGAAGAAGTGTTTTGGCTTGTAATTTCTCTTTGTTATTGAGACTAATTATCATTAGTTTATATCCTATTTTGGAGTGTTTGTAATGCATATAAGGCTACCATGCAATGTATTTGCAGATTTACTATGTAATTTTTAATTTCCCGAACATTTGGATAAGATTAATGAGAAGTCGTTTGCTGATTTTTTGTATTTACTTGCATATTTGAGTTGCACTTTGTATGTGTTTTGGGTTAGGAGAACACCTATATCAGATTTTAAGTCTAATCAATAATGATTTACATGTGTAGTTCTATCTTGGGATTTTCTTCCCTACATCAATATGTTTGATGAATTCTTGTTGCTAAGGGTTAGTTAGACACTTGAGCGTTTTGAGGAGTTTTTTCATGTGTGATTGCCTTCTTGATGTCTCATTCTTGATTAGTATAATGCTTAGTGACCATTTATTAGTCTTGCTTGCTCTTGTGTGCTTCTTTGGATGGTGTGATTGAGGAATCTTCTTGATGTTATTTGAATGACTATGATTTAGCTCTTTATTCAACATTGTGTATTATCTTATGTGAAACTCCATTATAACCGGAAGACAACTGAGAGGGGGGGGTGGGTGAATTAGTTGTCACCAGATTACCAAAACCTTAAGAAATTAAAACTTTAATACCAGAACCCAAAAGATCAATACTAGAATGTATAAGCCAATTACCGAAATAGCAAATGAACCAATTAAGCATAAGCAATAATTAGAGAATAAATACCATCCACATGACACCAAGATTTGTAGGTGGAAAACCCGGTAAAGGGAAAAGCCACGGTGGGAAGCCTATCCACAGTTAGATAATACTTTTGCAGTAAGTATGTGATTACAATTGAGGGGCCTGCACTTGCAAGAAGGCCAACAACCTAGAGCACGCTTCTCATCACAAAAGGAGTCTCACTGACTACATAGAAATCCATACTACAATCTGGAAGAATGAATGAATTGCAAAGATAACATCTTCTATGCCTGAGTACAATTCTTGTTAAGCTCAATACTAGAGGACTAAATCCTCTTACATAAACCCAACTCGATCATCAATGATCGACCAAATCCTCTGCATGAATGATTATTACATTATTCGCTTCTATTCCATATCCCATTTCATCCTCACATATGATCTACAATGAGATCATACATCATATATATACAAACCCTCGACTACAAACAATAAGGTCAGCCACTAGACAATAAAACAATTACATAATTACAAAACATATCGGCCTAAGACCAAACAAATAATATCCAACCCATAAGAAATCCCAGAAACACATCAAGAAGTCCAATCCACATGTTACATTAAGTCAATACATAACCTAGATAAACTGGAACCCAAGTTAGGTCCACACACGCTAGAGCAATGATCCCAATCAATCGAGTCTTGAACATGATCACCATCAGAATCCTGAATCTCCACCAGAAGCCACACCAATACCACTTATGCATAACATCAAAGATCTTCATCAAGGCTCTACCAGTGAAACCCTTGCCAGAACAACGAACCAAGCTTGCCAGCATACAGGATAGCATCCGATCACTAGAACAAAATCAACTGACTGAACATGAATCTGAGTAGCATGAATAAGCCAATTTCATAACCCAAACATACTGGAGTATACTAGATCATCATGATCCAATCCAACCAAAAACCAAACATCTTACTGGGACTAGAAGGATACCAGTAAAGCAACCAAAACAACTAGTGTTGACATCAATGACAAAACATCAATACAACACATAATCAATTCCTCCAAATGGCCAACAATCTCTCCCTTTGGCATTAATGGCAACACTAGACGTGAAAAACATCCAAGTACCAAGAAATGCCAAACAAGTCTCCCCCACTGGAAGATAACCAACAATCTCCCACACAAAGATATATCAATAAAGTTATGAAGAAAAGACCAAACTCCCCATGTGAATGATATTTCTGTAAAGATCTATTTTTCACATATATCTCTCCCCCTTTGACATTAATGCCAGAAATCTAACAAAAATATCAAAGCAAAAACAAAAACCATCGAATCACAAGGCTAACTACTCCCCCTGAGAAATAGCACAATGACAAAGGGTACTGATAGAACTTTCTAATGGTTGCTTCTCCCCTTTTGACCACTATATTCTACATCCTCTCAAACAACACTACATGAGATGGAAGGGCTCACACACCAACTAACACAAATTGTTGTGCTACCAAAAGTATATACCAATCTAAAACCAATGACATATGCCAGTCTGATACAAATTGTTGAAAAGTGTGTCAGTGAAGTTCACTTACCTGTCGGTCAGACTGCATCTTCTCCCCTTTGATACCAATTATTGATGTAGGCACTGATACCAATGATATATTCTCCCTCTTTGGGGGTTTCTCTGACACAAGTTTGTTGATAGAAATCAAAAACCAATTTGATATATTATCCCCCTGTGTAGGTAACACTCCCTCTTTTAGCTCGCGACCGGTTACTTGAGGACTTTTCTCTTGCTTTGCAGGTTGTTCTCCTGGTAGAGCAAGCTACTGGTCCTTTCACCCGGAGGCCAAAGTGTGCTTTCAATTAGTACAAGTTGAACTGACCCCACTTGAAACCACTGGCAATGCCTGATGAGCACATTCTGATCATGTTCCATCATTCTCCCAGGCATACTGATTTGTGACTTTGATAGATAAACAAATTGAATAGGCACCTTCCCAAAGTTACTAACAAACTAGTATAGTTAAGAAACTACCTGATTTGCCTCTGTGTTCAACATGTCAGATACCAATCAGATGACATGGCTATGAACTCCCCCTGAGCCTTAGATCTCAGGTCCTAAACCGGTTCTCCAATCCACACCTTGTACCAGTAGAGTTGAGTACATGTGATCTACTGATGGTCCTCCAACTCCATGACACCTACCACTACTTATGACATGATCTTACATGACCACAATGCCAATCCACAATTATATCATGTCAACTTTCAAACTGGTTTCATACTGATGAGTGCAAATAGGATCAACTACCGGTCCCACACATTGTCATTCAAGGCTTCTCCAACATTTCCTGAGACATGATTTCATCTATACACACCACAAGAGCCACTGCAATATTATTGAAATACATTGATTCATATAATATGCATTATCGTTTGTCATCCATACTGGTAACATATTGTACATACCAATTTACCATACTGGTCCTATATCTCCACCGAGACACTTTAACCACCATCTTGCATCTTCATGTGTCAAATTATTCTGACACCAATGTTTGTCTATTGACACTATCAATGGTGATCCATCTCACATATATAGATGTGTAGCCATGACACTAACTACACACACACTACCATCTCATCTTCTCCCTTATACCGGTTAGTGGTTGTCCTTACATTCGTCTTTTTCAAATTAGGGGGTAAATGATGTGATCATTATGCAACTCCCCCTAAGGTCTTTCATCTCCTTTAAGCCTTGGGAGATATCACATGTGCATTGAATGCATAATACCGGTCCATGGTTCTACTCTCTTGCTTCTTCTTCCATACCTGCATGATCTTTCTTTTCTCATTTGTAGCCTTTGGAGCAAGTCTTTCCTTCTTTTGCTAATTAATCCTTGCTCTACCAGATTTTGCAGTATGACTAGAAGCATTTCTATAGAGACATACTGTGTTCATACCAGATAGATGATTGGAGGACCATCTATCAAACCAGTTTGATCTTCTTCCTTTGATCATGCTATTGTAACCATCTACCGAAACCGATGGATTTCTTGATCTCATAGGGAGACTTCTCCTTTTGTTGCATGAAGCTCTTTGATTTTCATGTGCTCTATAACCATTTCCATATTGAGCATGACTATTATATCGGCTGCTATATGACTGAATGTTCTTCTTTCTACATTCATGACATCTATGACTAAATCCATTGCAGTGATAACATGTAACATTTTCTTTTCTTGGAGTAGCAAATGGACTCTTGTTAACATAATCGGGAGAGAGCATATGCAAGTTTCTACATTTTGATGTCTTAGGCTCAAATGCATTATCTTTTACAAACTGAATTGCTATTCCTAGGAAAAACATTTTTTCTATTCCTAGACCTCATTTTGCATTCCTCTGTCCTATGACCATATCCTTTACAAGAAAAGAAGTAACCAAAGAATGGAAGCTTATTACTTACAAATTTATTCTACCAAACATGAGGTGATCTTACCGGTTTGGCTTCTCCATTTCTACTTCTTCAGGGATTGTTCTTGGGAACATCAACATCTCTTTGTCTTCCACCGGCAGAAGGTCTTCTATACTATTTTCTCATGTTCTTGTTCTTGATGAAGCCTTCTTCTTTTAGCTTTCCTTTCCCTTTAGGATCAACATCATTCCTTCTTGCAACATCATCAGTCTTCATCCTCATGTCTTCACTAGTTGTAGTTAGGTCTATCTTCCTTCTTGGAGCATTTCTGATTGCTAAACTCTGACCCTTGCCATTTCCACTTGACGAGACAAATTGAATGTCTTTTAGGGTGATCTCCTTGCTTGCAGAGCATTCACTGGAAACATATCCTAATCCTCTGATATCCTTGGAGTTTTTATGTTTACTCAACATTTTATCCAAGGCTTCAGTGCTTCCATCATACCAGATTCTTACCTTGATCTCTTCTTGGCATTTCTCAAGGTCTTTCCTGAGATTATCCACTTTGCCTTATATGCTCTGACATTGTTTGTCCTTGGCTTCAAGTTCTGATTCTAATTCATTACATCTGCACTTCTTAGCATTCAAATATGATCTTGATTCATCATGTATCCTTTCAGCATCAACCACCTGTGCTTTCAGATTTGCAATAGTTAACTCTGACTCTTGAAGACCTTTGACCAACCAGTTTTGTTCTACAAAAACAACATTCTTGAACATCTTGTATTCTTTTCTTACTCTACTAAGCTCCTCAAGTGCACTCATAAGTTCTCCTTCAATATCAATTTATCCTTCATCTTTCTCATCACTGCCAAACACATCTTGCAAGTGAGATTGATCTGTATTATCAATTTTTGATGTGTGATCCTCACCTTGATTCTCTTGTGCCATGAAGAGATGGGTTCCTTCTTCATCATTGCTACAATTGTTGATGGATTTTCCTTTATCATCTGCACATGTGTCTTCTTTCATGTTCTTCATGCTTTCATAACCTGATTCAGCAGTGGTAGGCTCATTACCATAGAGATTCTTCAATCTATCCCATAAGATCTTTGCAGATTTGCATTTGTCCACCTTTGAGGAGACATCACCAGAAAGCCCACTGAGTATAGCCTTCATTACTTTAGCATTGCACTTGGATATTCTTTCTGCTTCAAGACCGGTGGGAGGACTAACATGACTAGGGAGATAATTTACAACTGACATCCAAACATCATCCTCTAATGATGACAAGTAGACTTCCATTCTGCAACTCCAAATATAATAGTTTGAACCATCAAACACCGGAGCTAGGATTGACTCAAACCTAACCATTGTGTCCTTATACCAGAATCTACTCAAGCTAGAGAAAGCTTATCTAACCGGGAACCTAGGCTCTAATACCAATTGTTGGACACAAGATGCCACTGAGAGGGGGGGTGAATCAGTGGTTTTGAATTTCTTAACCTTTTAATCCTAAGAGTGTGTACCGGTTAGAAATACAAACACTAAGTAAACCTACCGGTGAGTCAAGGAAAGCTATCAAGATGCAAACACACAAAGACACATCACATAACACTGATATATACGAGGAAAACCCAAGATGGGAAAAAACCTCGATAAGAAATGCTGCTGGACTCTACTGCTCCAATCCAACCTCGCAATAAACAACCTATTACAATGTTTAGGGCACCAACCCTTGATTTAGGGCACCAACCCAAGGATCACCAACCTCTACACTGAGCATGCACCAAATCAGTGATATACAATGAACATTATCAAATCAATACAAAAGTAATAACCCAGTTACAAATGAGCTTTGTAACCTCTTACAAATAACTTCTCTCTATCGGTATGACTCATCCTCTACCTTACCAGTTGTATTCTCTTTCTACCACTTTGCCTCTTCTTTGTTGGTTAACACTTTGCCTCACTCTCTTCTACCTCCTTTTCTCTCCGCTACTAACTCACCGGTTCTGACACTGCTAGTTGGATAACCTATTAGACCATGCACCTACTATCGATTTCTCTACTTACTAGTTAACCCTACACTATTCTCTGCCTTGCTGGATCTCCTCAAACACTCACTCTACACCAATTCACTTTGTGTTTCCTTCCTCTCTAATGCCTGCTTACTGGTATGCAAACTGCTTATTCACACCATTATCATACTCAATGATAGTTCACCAGTTAACTTAACCTCATCAGTTAAACCTCTCTAAAACCCTATCACCGATTGTATCTTTACTCACTCAATCAATTCGATGACATTCACTGACACTCTAGCTGATTGACTCTAGATGCACACTCACACTTTAATCTTCTATGTCTGACACCTCTCCTTCTGGCATCATCAAATCAATCCTATCTTTGGCCTGCATACATATACATGAGCTTTTTTGCAAAAACTTCAGTTCAAACTCCACTCCTTAGGGTTTCCTCCACCAATCACGAGGCATACTAATTCCAATCGGATCTTGTATTAGAGATGACAACCTATACATCACCACCATTATCATGCCTTCAAGTGCACATTTGCCAAACATAACAACCTGCAATCTTGTTTGTCGGCCTGGCATTCTGGTCAATCACGATAAATGATCTTGTCGACTCCTTCACCTACTCTGATCTTCACCTGCATAATCTATATTGATCAGTGCACACCATAGACCACCACAACTCGACCTTCCTCAAGCCGCAAGCCTTTATCATCGACCCGTGATTTTTGGGTTCTACATTTAATGCTCGACAAATCACCAACCACTCCATCGATGCATGGTTCATTCACTCTTGCGTGTTTTCCACCTCAACTCCACATAGAAAAATTGTCAGCATGCTCCTCAGATTTGTCCTCTATGTCGGTTTAGACAAGGTTACCGACCAACCACTCAATCGGTGCTCACCTACCAGTTCTATAACCCTACCTGTACATGTCACCTTACCGATATGCACCAACCGGTCATCCTTCATGCCATCACTATCTTTGTCCTACTGGTATATCATGTCAGCCTGATCATCACACATACCAGTCCTTAATAGGTAACTAGGATGACTCACCATGTGTATTTTCATCTCATTGAAAGCACTTCACTTGGCCTCTTAGCTCTCTTACTAGTTGACAATACATCTATCTACATACCGGTTGTATCCTTGATGGCACCAATCCATCAATCTTCCACTGTTCTGCACCGATCTACATCTGCATTCCAGTTGACATCAACATCCTAGAGTAGATCCATGTTTGCAGATGTGACCACATACCTTCTTCTTCATCTAACTGGTTCACCTCTCAACCGGTTTTTCTAGATGGAAAACTCTTCACTACTTACTCTCTCTTTTCTGTCCAAGTAACTCATCATCCATCCTCTTGTTGATCCAATGCACACCTCTGGTTTCTCATGCTGAAGGCATATGATATCTCACACTTATCATCCAATCTATGCAACCAATCACCTTCCTTTTCTTACTCTTGACTGTCTTATCCTGGAGAGTTATAATGCATTTTATGTATGTTGTGAAATAGGCAAAGTATCACCACTTACCAATGGAAGTAGATACACAGTGGCACTCTATCTGTCAATCACCGATGGGAGAGGATCTATGTCACCTACTAGCCAATGGTGTGACTTCCATGTTATTAATTAGATGCATCTTTCTTATAGTCCTCTGGCAGTATTCTTTCTTCAGTCTTCTCTTCATCCTAGGACAACATCATTTACCAGTGGGAGGCCTTCTATATGACATCACACTAGCATACCGGTGACATGCACACTCTTCATTTGTTCACTTTGCAGTCTTACCTGTTAGTACCAACATGTTGATGAATACTAAGAGGGGAGGTGAATTAGTATACCCAAAAACTTAAACAAACTCCTAAGCAGTTTAACTGTAGACCGATGTAGAAGTTTAAACAATAAACTGATTAAAACATAAACAAACCAAATAGCAAATAAAGAATTCACCCACAGAAGTGCAGTCACCATAACACAAGATGTTTTGACATGGAAACCCAAATGGGAAAAACCACGGTGAGTAAAACTCACAAGTCAACTATCTCTATAATAGTAACCAGACCGGTTAAGATCAGACCGGTTAAGGCCTTACAATGTTCTTCACCAGAACAGATCCTGTTAGGAATCCAAATCTCTATTAGGAAATAAGTCATGTTAAATACTACCTTGTTATAGGATTTCAGATTCACAACTATGAACCACCTTGTTAGAGGATTTACAATAGGCTTGGCTGGGCCTACCTGGTTAAGTGTTTCAGACTCGTCGAAGATATTAGTAATCAACAAGTGGATAATCTAGACAGTAGCACAGAATGCTTGATTAGATCCTTGACAGCTCCTTGTAAAAATGCATTCAAGCATTACTTCAGTCTTCTATATTTTGCACTCTCAAACACTCACGCATATCCTCTACGCTGTATCTAAAACCCTAGACATGATGTCTTTATATAGGAACTAATTTCATGTTGGTCCAATAAGATTATACTACAATTTCC
The DNA here is from genome assembly GCF_030272615.1 of Cryptomeria japonica. Taxonomy (NCBI): domain Eukaryota; kingdom Viridiplantae; phylum Streptophyta; class Pinopsida; order Cupressales; family Cupressaceae; genus Cryptomeria; species Cryptomeria japonica. The sequence goes on from NC_081405.1 coordinate 546,968,653, forward strand.
TAGGTACAGTGCATCTAGACACATTTGGTAACACGACACATAAACACCGCCAAAGTGTCGGTGAATGATAACTCATCACATATTACAATTATACTGGTTAACAATATATCGATTGTCGGTTGATAAGTGAAGACTAGAAAACTGGAACAAAGTGTTCCAATCAAAAGGTTAATTTCCGCACGAGGTCTTCGTTCTACATGAGATCTTCATACCGCTTGGGGTCTCTGGTCATATTTTGACCGGTAAGCTTTTTTGCACAACACCAATGGTCTTTAACAAACAAAGACTATGCATTTAACTACATATAATACCGGTTGGAACAACTACCGGTTGAGAATAGTTCATACATCAAATAAGTGTGTGTCCATCAATGACAATCACAACTAAACATCATAAAAATACCAACAATCTCCCCCTTTGGAATTGGTGGCAACACTTAGGAAAATTTTGACATCTAAGTGCTTTTACAAAAGAAAACAAAGAGGATGCCATAATCAAAATTACTCTCCAAAATCATATACACTACTCCCCTTACAAGTACAAGGTAATGCAAAAAAAAATTAATGTACACTACTCCACCTTTGCCAACAATGACAAAGTGATGCAAAATATGCCCTTTTTTGCATAAAATAAAAACAGAGTATGTGTTCATGACAATAAAGAGTAAAACTTCTCAAAAAGAGATTTAAAGTTTTGCATAAAATTCTTTATGTTTGAAGACCATGACTCAAGAAGTGAGGCAGTAATTTCACTCTCAGTCTTCATTTGGAAGGCTAATTCTTTCATTGCATCGATGGTGCTCATCTCCTATGTCATAGTAATAGCCTCCAAGTTTAGGAAGCACTTATGAAGAACCTACAATTTTGGCAATAGGAGCAACTGAAGTTCCTACAGATCTCTAGTCTGATTGTAGGCCTTTGAGTCAAGATTTGTAATCTGATGCTGGTAAGTATGAACAGTTTGTCCATAGGCTGTGAACAAATCCTAGGGTAGTTTGAATTTGTTGATATACTTCTGTAACTTTGATTGTAAGCGAGTCTTCAGTTTCAGAGCATCTTCACAAAATAGATGAGGTTGGTAGATTTTACTCAAGAGTAGGTGACCTTCACCCATAGTTGAACTTCTATCACCTTTTTGCTTAAGCAGTGTTGCCCAGTCTTCATCCATTTGCTTTACTAAGGCAACTGTGAGTACCTTTTCATGAATTTTCTTTGCAGTGGCCTGGGCAACATCTTCCGAACATTGTACTTGGTCATCCACTACTGTGTAAAGAAGTTTGAGCTTGGTCAGCGAGGAATCAGTATTGGGGAGGTTAGTACCAGGGTTGAGATTGGAAAGGGTGTCAACAACAAACTGAATGACATCTTGTTCTTTCTTTTTCCTTAGTTCTTCCAATCTCTCTTGCGCTAGTTGAATGCTCTGTAGTAGCTCAGTTTCATCAACCAATTGAGTCAAACAGGCAAGAGTCAAATCAGTGGGACTGGTGGATTCAACTTGCTTGGCTTGATCTTCGGTTGCCTTAGGAGTCTGTCCTTCTTTTGCCTTGATCTCCACTTGTCTTTCCTTCTCCTCTTCTTCTTTTTCTTGGGCTATCTTGGTGGCTTTCACTTTCTCCTCTTCTTTCTTCTTCTCTTCTTCTCTCTTTTTCTCCTCTTCCTTTTTCTTCTTTGCTTCCTCCTCCTTCTTCTCTTCTTCCTTCTTTTTCTCTTCCTCCTTCCTCTTCTTCTCTTCTTCCTTCTTCTTTTTTTCTTGCTATTTTTTTGTTTCTCTTTCTCCACTTTCTCTTTTTCTTGTTTCTCTTGTTCCTCTTTCTCCTTTTTCTGTTTCTCTTCCTTTTCTTTCTCTACTCTTTCTTTTTCATCTTTCTCCTTATTTGGAGTGGAATCCTCAATATCTAGTGCATCAACATCAATGGGGTCATTTTGTTCTGTTATTCTTTCACCCATACTGTCAAAGACTACATCAGGTTTGGCTATGGATAGATTAGGCTCTTTTTCAGCCAACCGTTTAGCTTCAGATACTTTTTGCATTTTGACAACAACTTTAACCTGCAAATGGGTGTCTTTTTTCACTTCAAAAGATTTGCCTTCGAGTAGCTAAAGTCTCCTTCTTCGCATGAAGAAAATGCCTTTGTGCTTGTCAATTATTTCAAACAATTCTAAATTAGAGGCATCTGGAAAATATTGAGCAAAAAATTTATCTCTGATGTCTTGCTCTTTTTCAATGGCAATGCACCATTTGTTGTCCAAAGAATCATACAAACATTTAGGAGTGATTGATTTAATTTCAGAAGGTGACTGGTCATTAATAAATAGAAATTTAATAAGTTCTTGTTCAACATCCTCCTTTTCATTGTCATTTAAATCATCAAAATAGTCTTTTAATATTCTTTATGGTCCTTTGACAATGTGTCATAGGTTTGTAAGAAGAAATATCTATACTGACTGGTGCAGAGGTTGCTGGTACATTACCAGTTGACTTTGTCTTCTTGGTTGATTGCCTTGTCTTCTTTATTTCTACCTTTGGTTCAGTGTCTTCTGAATCCGGTGAGTTATTCCTGCTTTTCCTCTTTCTTTCAAATACTTTTGCCAGAACAGCCTCCAGTTTCTTTTTGGTTGGTGACCTCTTGGTCAATTTAGGACTAGCAGGTGCTGATATCGATGGCACTGCTTTATACTTTTTCTGCTTCGGTACCTCAGTAGATTTGATCCTTTCTAAGTAAGTATCAGTCCTCTCTTTCTTGGGATCTAGTGGTGAAGCAAGTATAGTAGAGGCATACCCTGTCAGTATATCATTTACCACTTCATACCCCATAGGCTCAACTACATCTTTTCTGGGTTCAACTGCTTCCATTATGCAATGATCTATTTTGATTGTAAAATAGATGTCGTCTTCATATTTCTTAACCAGGTCACCAGATATTCTCATTCTCTAATTCATCTTTAGTTTGAACTCATCAAAATATATGTTCAGAGTCTCTGGATATGTGGTTCCCACTACTTGCAGACTCTCCTTTATTTATCTGGAAATCGGTAGGTCAGTTGACCATTGAACATCATTGACTCTAGGAAAATATCCTTTAAAGTATAAAAATAAACCAACAAGTAATTGACCAAACTTAAACCTCTGAGTTTTGTCTGATTTGATCGACTTCAGATTATCTATGAGTTGTCTCTACATACAAGTGCATAAGTCGCATTCTGCATTTTCCTTTATCATCCTGTAAGCAGCATGCATCGCAGCTGAAGGAACATAATTCATTCTGCTAGCATAGAATATTATATACCCAATTACCATACATGCATATTTCACCAAATCATCTCTAATGGTGTTGACCGTCATTTCCCTTTGGTCACTTACAGAACTGGTGAGCTCTGTCATTTTGGTTTTGGTGATCTTTCAAAGAATGGGGACTTCCCCAACATTGCAGAATCTGGTCACAGTGTGAATTGCCTCTGGTGTTATATCATGGGTTTGATCAAGGTACATCTTATCACCATGAACCCTACTAAGGATATTCCTTATGTGTTCTTCTATAAATTCTTCAAGAAAGTATACTACATTATGTAATTTCTTCTTCTCTATTATGTTGTATTCGGGTTTAATCTTCTTATCATCTCCACAGAACAGACCTAGCTGGGAATGAATCACTAAGGACTCTAGGTCTTCTAGTTTACAATCAATATATCCTGAAACATCGCCTTCGACAATGACTCCGATGGGAATTTGAGATAGGGCATTATATTTCATCTTCCTTTTAAGAAATTCAGGTGCATCCTCGGGTTCAGTAGAACTAGAGGGGATTTTAGATGTAGATGCCATATCTAAAAGATTTCAAATGATAAGAATGTTTCAACGAGAAATACCTTTACTCTCTGAACTTAGGGTTTACCGATTTCGAGCACACCACACTTCTTTAGACATTTGGTTATCACTTTGACTTCCACACAGATAGCTTGAAGTGGCTGTAAAATCTTGTGCAAGATTCCTTTCTGAATTATTTTGAATGCAAGAAGAATCGCTCTGGTTGTGTTGCTCAGGCTAGAAAAATTCTCTTATGAAAATAGGTAAGTAAAAATGATGACAAAAGTCACTTTTAAACATGCTCCCACCTACCATAATAAATGCATCACTATTAGGGTCCAAACCCTAATTCTTCTTTTACCGCTTCATTTCTTCTGTCGGTCGACAGGTAACAAATACTGATAAAGGTGCTTTACCGATATACTCTGGGGGATCGAAACATTTTTATCGATATGTTCCCCCTAAGCTTTTCGAAGCTCAATTTGTTGGTTTAGAGATTTCCACACTAGGTGCAAAAACTAGTACATCTTGTGGCTTCTCTTCAGATTTCTTTTTCCATTTTTTATCCATATCCTCTGGAATGGTTTCAACAACAATCTTCCCTTCTTGGTTGACCGATATGTCTCCCGATTCATTCTTTCTCACTCTACATACTCTGGTAGTGTGTCCCGGTTTGTTGCAATGATAGCATACTATTCCAGGTGTTCTCCATGGTCTGGTGTTCACATTTCCATTCTTCCTTCTGCATGTTGCAGTAGTATGACTACTAGCATGATAGATCAGACAGTTTTCTCTCTAACTAGACACCGCTCCTTAATCATTTGATCGATGGTCAAGAGTTCTGTACCGGTTTGTGTTCTGGTTCACAGGAAGTTCGAGACAACTTCTTAATATCTAGGTGGATATCTTCCAGAGTTGTTCATATCCGACCTACATTCAAAAGCTCTATGCCCAAACTTGTTGCATGCATAACAGTGACCATTAAATCTACCAGGTCTAGTCATATTGTTTTGAAAGTAAGGAAAGTTATTGTAAGCCTTGCTTCTACATACATTAATAGTATGTCCTTCCTTAAGATAGTTAAAGCAAACAAATTTAAAAAATTTCTTACGTTTACTTTTGTTGTTGTTCTTAGGTGTCGATTACTTCTTCAGTGCATCACTCTTGGTTCCAGAGGTCTCACCTTCCTCATGTCCAAAGAAACCAAGTCCAATGGTATTCTTAGATGGTTTTTTCGATTCCATCTTTTGTTCTAACTTAGCAGTACTCTGGTTGAACTTAGCAAGTATCTTCTTTGTCTCAGCAAGATCCTTGGAAAGAGCATCATTGGTCTCCATCAAGGTTTCATTTTGAGAAATAGTTGCATTCAGTTCATCTTGTATTTCTTCTTTTTCTTCTTTACCCTCCTGTAGAAAGGCGGTAATGGCACCAATTTCTTGCTTCAATTTAGAGATCTCATGCTCCTTGTCCTTTACCGAATCCTCAGCCTTTCTTTTGTTCTCTAGCTCCTGACTCATCCTGATAGTCAGTCCTTCCAACTCCCTCCTTAGGTTAGTTTTGGATTCATTTAGTTTCTCCACTTCTCCAACTAGGGAATCCATGTCTACTTCATTAGAAGAGTCATTTTCAGTAAATTCCATCAACTTCTCAGAAATCTCTCTTCTCTTGGATAAAGAGGTTTTGAACTTAATCTTGAGTTCATCATAGGCTCTCTTAGATTCAACCAAATGGTGAGTGAGTTCCCTCATGTTGTATTCCCCCATATCTCCTTCCAAGTGGTTAGACTTATAGAAAGGTTGGCTCTAATACCAATTAATGAATACTAAGAGGGGAGGGTGAATTAGTATACCCAAAAACTTAAACAAACTCCTAAGCAATTTAACTGCAGACCGGTGTAGCAATTTAAACAATAAACTGATTAAAACATAAACAAAACAAATAGCAAATAAAGGATTCACCCACAAAAGTTGAATCACCATAACATAAGATGTTTTAACGTGGAAACCCAAATGGGCAAAACCATGGTGAGTAAAACTCACAAGTCAACTATCTGCAGAATAGTAACTAGACCAGTTAAGATTAGACTGGTTAAGGCCTTACAATGTTCTTCACCAAAATAGATCCTGTTAGGAATCCAGGTCTCTATAAGGAGATAAGTCCTATTAAAGACTACCTTGTTAGAGGATTTCAGATTCACAACTATGAACCACCTTGTTAGAGGATTTACAATAGGCTTGGCTGGGTCTACCCAGATAAGGGTTTCAGACTTGTCTAAGATATTAGTAATCAATAAGTGGATGATCTAGATAGTAGCACAAAATGATTGATTAGATCCTTGATAGCTCCTTGTAAAAATGCATTCAAGCATTACTTCAGTCTTCTATATTTTGCACTCTCAAACACTCGCACATATCCTCTACACTATATCTAAAACCCTAGACTGATGTCCTTATATAGGAACTGATTTCATGTCGGTCCAATAAGATTAGACTATAATTTCCTAGGTACAATGCATCTAGACACATTTAGTAACATGACACAGAAACACTGCCAAAGTATTGGTGGATGATAACTCATCACATATTACAATTATACCGGTTAACAATATACCGATTACCGGTTGATAAGTGAAGACTGGAAAATTGGAACAGTGTTCTGATCAAAAGGTTAACTGCCGCACAAGGTCTTTGTTCTACTTGAGATCTTCATACAGTTTGGGATCTTTGGTCATATTTTGGCCGGTAAGCTTTTTTGCACAACACCGATAGTCTTGAATAAACAAAGACTATACATTTAATGACATATAATACTGGTTGGAACAACTACCGGTTGAGAATAGTTCATACATCAAATATGTGTGTGTCCATCAATGACAATCGCAACTAAACATCATCAAAATACTGACAGATGTATACTAACTTGTTCACTATGTTACAAGCTAGGGTCTCCGTTGCACCAAAAGATCGACCTGTCAATGCCCGATACAACCACTAGACTTATAGAATCCACTGGAGGCTGTTAAACCATGTCGCAAATCCCCGTGAGGGACACTGGAGCATTGCCAACAATCCACCTCCCAACATCACTCATCGTGGCCTACATGATTTGAACCTGTGACCAAGCTCTGATACCACTTGTTACAAGCTAGGGTTGTTGTTGCACCAAAAGATCGACTTGTCAATGCTTGATACAACCACTAGACTTATAGAATCCACAGGAGGTTGTTAAACCATGTCGCGAATCCCCATGAGGGACGTTGGCCCACTGCCAACACACTGGGTATTGGTTCCCTCTCTCCAGCACTAGCTTGTATATTGATGACTCAACTTGTATACTGGTTGACCTCACTAACCACATTGTTAGTTGACAATGACAAAAATACCAACAATCTCTCATACTGGTGGTCATGCTATACCGGTTGACATCAATGACAATCACAATGACAACAAATCTAACTAAATAACAAACTAAAAAAATCTAACTAATTAACAAACTAAAAAAAAATCTAAACTAATAAATAAACTTAAAAACTAAAATAATAAAGTAAAATCTAAACTAAATACTATTTAAGATTTTAAACTAAAGACTAAAAAGAGGAGATATGTGGGAACTAAAAGTTTAAAATCCTAAAACTTAAAATAAAGAAAGAAAGATACTGAATTAACATGCACTATTTGCATTAAAAAGACCGTGTAAAGATATGAAATGCATGATTTCAAGATACACTCAAAATAGATTTGTTTGAAATTCTACTTTGGTCAATATGCATGAAAAAAAATGTGAAGGGAACAACCAAGGCATGGGAAGTGTTTTGACAAATTTAAACAAATGATTTTAGATTCGAACAAATGAATACAAATTAAAATGAATATGAATTCAAGTGCATTTGGTAGATATATTCCAAAGTATTTGCTTCCAATGATGAAGGAATGCAAAATGGATTGAATTTTTAGACACCTGCAAACAAAGTGCAAAAACAAACCTTCAATTAAACCTGCAAACAAAACACCAAAACCTTTAAATAAATTTGTAAACAAAGCATCAAATCTGCCAAACACATTAGAAATTTTGTAAAGCACCAAGAAGACGTGTCATCTGCAATCACTCAAAAAAGAATATTAGTAAGAGTTTATTCACGCGAAGTTCACCATAAATGTAGCAACAAAATACACAAAACCATGTAAAGTCGGGCACATTCACAACAAGATCATCAAAAGAAATAAAATAAACTAGAGAAAATCAAACCAATTTTACTTCATTCGATGAAGGCCTCGCTGCTCCTTCTTTCTTCTCTAATCAAATTGTATGTGGCTCTCAAACTCCAAATTGCAAATGTGTTAAAGGGAAGGGTGAGAAGATTCGAAGATTCAAAGATTTGAAGTTAATTTGACAACATATAATTAACCAAAATGTGGATGTCAAAAATGAGCAATGAGAGCTCAATTTATAAGAAAGAGGATTTTAAATTGATGGACAAGATTAATTTGAAGACATGAAGAATAAGCTGCTAGGATCAAACACACAACAAAGTTTCCATTAGGAGATAGAGAAAAAGTGGAAGAAATCTAGAATCAAATCGAGGAAGATAATATGGGGATTTATTAAATAAACAAAATTGATTATCCTCATATTTTTCCAAATTAGCAAGTTGAAAAGATAAATATAGGATAATTAAATAAATAAAATTTATTATCTGCATATGAGAATATAAATATGATAAATTAATAAGTTAAATTTATTAATTTACTATTCATATTTAGGAATTAGTTAATCAAATAAATTAAATTTATTTAATTATTGAAGAAGACCCAATATTGATTATGATTTTGATAAAAGACTGATAAGATTGATAAGGCCAATTGACAATGACTTGATAAAAAAATTGATAAGATCGATTGACAAAGTGCCATGAAATGTCGATAGAGTGTCATAGAGGACTAATTGAAATTGATTGATAAAGAGATTGATATTTAATGACTGATTAACTATCAACAAAGAGGGAATTGAGTCTAATTGTCAAGATGAGACCAATTCAAATGATTTGAAAATGATAAAACACCAATAATAATTAATTAGAACTAAATGAGAATGAACAAGACCAATTGGGGTTGGATTTTAAATAAACTAAAACTAGAGGAATGACACAATGTCAACATATGATGAAGATCAAATGCGACATAGAAGACATGTTAAAAATTAGGTTAGCAATGTAGGAGTGATGACCAATTTTGAGTGTCCACAAGGTGTATTAGATATATCTTCTAAATCATCATCATTATTATGACACATACCTAATGAAAGCTTAGGACCGCCCTATAAAGGAATTTTTATTGGTTTATAGTCTTGCATATTACATCTATTCAAAATAGTGCCAACATACTTACTCTATGATAACCAAAGCTTTTTGTTTACTTGATCTATTTTGATTTTCATACCAATAATATACCTTGTAGCTCCCAAATCCTAATCTTTAATAAAACAAACATACAATAAAAGTCTGGTGGGCTATACCCATCAACTAGATTTCGTTATCTTATGGGTCTTCTAAGAATAGTATTTGAGGCTCTTGTTGTTCTTGATCTTTCTCAACCTCTTTATGTTCCTTGGCTTGATCAATAACTATTTATGAACCCCCATCTTCTTCTTCCTCATCCTCATCCTCATCCTCGTGTTCATCTCCTTGTTCTTCCTAAGGTGCACTTCCATGCTTTCTTTTAAATGAACTCTCTTTTCCTTCTCTTTTTCTTTTGGTTGTTCAAGATAAAAAATGACACCAAGTTCCTTGAAAATGATATCTATAGAAAATAATTTTCTTGGTTAATTAATTCCATAACTTATATCCTTTTACATTATCACCATATTTAATGAAAATGCACTTTTAAGCTTTTGGATCCAACTTAGCTCATTTTTCTTTAGGCACATGAACATAAGTCTCACAACCAAATACCCTTATATGCAAAGCAAAAGGTTTCTTACATATCCACACTTCATAAGGTGTTATATTAAGAGTCTTACAAGGAGATCTATTTAACAAGTAATGAGTAGTACTTACAACTTTTTACCAAAATCATCTATCAAGCCATGAACCATTTAACATGCTTCTAGCTCTTTCCATTATTGTCCAATTTAACCTTTCTTCCACTCCATTTTGTTGTGGAGTATATGATGTAGTTTTTTGTCTTACAATTCTAGCATGCTTACAAAATTCATCAAATTTGTTAGAATAGTATTCTCCTCCATTATTAATTCTTAAAACCTTGATTTTATAATCTATTTTCTTTTCAACTAAGGCCTTAAAATATCTAAACTTAGTGAAAAATGCAGATTTATGCCTTATAAATAACCAAGTATATCTATAAACATCATCAATAAAGGAGACAAAATATATAGATTTTCCAGTTGATTCAATATCCACTAGACCAAATACATCTGAGTGAATAATTTCCAATTTATTCTTAGATTTATTACTACATGAGGAAAATGGTTTTCTATTTTGTTTGTCAAACACACAATGTTCATAAAATTCAAAACTCTCATAAGAATAGGAAAACTAACTAACAACTTTTTATTCAAAACAATTTTTAAACCATTCTCACTAATGTGGTCCAATATATGGTGCCACAACATGCAAGTACTTTCAAATTTGGTTACATTAAAAGATTTAACAAGGCAGTGGCTTCAAGCTTAAAAAGAGTCCCCTTCATTGTCCCTCTTACTACCACCATGTTTCCTCTTAGTAATTTGCAACCATGCTTGTAAAATGTTACATGCAATCCCATATCATTCAACATAGGATTCTTTTTGAAACTAATGGTATAAAATATTGAGATTGGCAAATGTAAAAGATAAATTAAAAAGGGATAGAAGCAGAGAAAACTTTGTAAATGATAGATATTCACATATTGTATGTTGTGATAGATAATCGTAGTTAGTAAGTAGGGATTGGATTTACATTACTAAGATTGTTAAAAACCTATATTGTACATTTGAATTGATTTTCAATGAGGTTGCAATCAAGGTTTAGAATTGTGATTCTTTGTTTCTATATAGTCAAGTCCTATGCTAATATTATTTTTAAGATCTTATCATCTTTGCCTATATCTATGTCTAAAATGATAGTGTTATTAACAAGTATTGTTAGGTTTGTTATGTGCAAAGGAAAGACTTATAGATTTCTTGATGATGATTCAAACCCCTTTTAAATAATAAAAATATATTATTAAAGACACACCAAATAAATAATAAGATAAGCTCTAATGATCCAGATGATGTAATCAATAATGTAATATTGATGCAAGAGTATAAATATTTTATGATAAAAAATTTCAATGAGATCATTTATTACTTTCCAATCACATCTTATGATAAGTACTAATGATATTAGATTGTTTATAAATACGAGGTCCCAAATTCTTCAAATAAGTTGTTTTGGCATGCAAGTTGGTGTGCAATAATTGTTGGCAATTGACACTCAATTGGTTGGTTTCACTATGTTGTCATTGATGGCAACATGGTATCTTGTTCTAGCTTCATGTTTTGGTTCAGTTGTGTACCGGCAAGCACTTCACAGACACTACATTGGCACCGATAGGATAGAAGGATTTATTTGGTTACCGACAATGCAGGCTGACATGGTTTAGAATATGGTTATCGGTATTGGAGGCCAACATCTCTTGGATCCGGCATCGAGAATTGTTTTTGATATTCAGATATTTATGTTATCTAGCCGACATGTAATTTGAGATTGTAATAATCTTTGTAAGCCGGCATAAGGCATGATAATTTGTATAGGGTATATAGGTCAGTTGGATTAGATCATTTTGATATCATCATGGTAATGAAAATGTAATGGAGATGTGGATGTGATATGATGCAAAATATATCAGAGAGACTATGTGTGTCAGGATATTTTTGTAAGGGTTTAGGGTTTTAGACTAGAACAGATAGAGCTTAACTGAAACTGTATTCTAGCATAGAAGATGTTATCTTTTGCAGTTCAACACTTCTTCGGATTGTAGTCTGAATTTATATGTAGTCAATGAGGCTCCTTTTGTGTTTGAGCAGTGTGCTCTAGGCTATAAGCCTTCCTGCAAGTGCAGGCCCCTTATATTTTGTAATATCTCTTCATATGGCCAGTCGATTGATATTGTGAGTCACAAATCCCACCATGGTTTTTCCTCTTTGAGGTTTTACACGTATAATTTTATGTGTTATGGTTCTCATTTTTGTGATTGGCTTATTGGTTGCTTTACTTATTTCAATTCAGTACCCCCCCCCCCTCTCAGTGTTATTGGATTCCAACAATAATTAGACTTAGAAAATATAGGCATAGGAATAAGAACATAGAATTTGAAATAAGAGATAAAGTTGCAGGACGTTTGAATTTAAACAATAAGATCATGTAAGTGACTTAGTTTAGGAGGGCATGAATCCAAAAGATACAAACCAATTCTATTTAAGGCAAAAAAATCTATTTTAAATAAAAGATATTAAATTAAGATTACTTCATACTTCAAACAATATAAATTAAATACTATAATAATATATTTATAATAAAGTATTAAACAAATACAAATGACAACCAAAAATATATTTCATACCCAAAACTTGTTTTTTCCATATAATACTTATTTTTCATGGATAACTCATCTAAGAGTTAAATAAATAAAAATTATCCTTAAATAATACTCCCATGTATTTAAAGAAGGTGATCCATAACAAGAGTCGAGACAAAAGAAATGTCCAAAAGGTCCATTGTTATAATCCACAAATAATTACAACTATGGAAAGTCTATCTTAGACGAACCCATTTAATCCTAATCTCTCTAACATTATATTTAAAATCATTACGTATGATTTTGGGGAAGATATTGTTCTTATCTTAAAAGTCAAGAGTTTGAACATAGAAATATAAGAGGAATATTTTTATTTATTTTTGGTGGGGTAGGAATGTCTAATATTGACCCAGTCTTATTATTATCTCTAGGATAACACTTGCATGATTTGGACTGGACAAAATAATAAAGTTGGAAATATGGGTTGATAAAGAGTGATTCAAATCTATGTAAGTGAATTTTAATAAAATATTTTATAATTTAATATTTAAGTTAAAATATTTAGTAAAATGATCTCATATAAATAATATATAAAATTATGTTTGTAAAAAGTTTTTAATAAAAAATAAAATGAATATAATTTGTCTTTATGTTTTAAATTTAGATGTTTGTTATTTATAGTTATACAATATTAGTATCTTAATTAGATTAAACATTATTTTAATGATTGTCTTTTAGTATTTATGTTGAATAAATAAGTGTAAGAAGAATTTATATAGATTGAGATTTATATATTTTCTCATTTAATGAAGATTCAATTTGTTAAAGTCATATAGAAGTTAAACTTGATGCAATTACATTTCTAAAAATTTATAAATTTAACAAATGGTATAAAAGAAAGAACATACTATTATTCTCATCAATACAATTACAACCCTTAGATGTGTATAAATTTATAGTTAATATGTTAATTAATTGCATAAAATTAAATAAATTTAATGAATATAATATATTTATAGAATTGATAAATGTAATATTTTTTATTTTTATATGAAAATTTCATGTATATTTTGTATTTACAAAATATATTTAGATGAAAAAATAGTGAGCTATTATGAACTGTAGTTTATATATTTTTAATCATATTAGAATTACATAATATGACGATCATTATATCACTAACAAGTGTCTTACTTTTTGTTCCATTTTTACAAACAACCTTCGTCCCTTTATAGAGTCGTTTGAATTTTGAATCACATGTATGACCGTGTTGGCATTTGCATGAATATTGCATTGATGTCAATTATAACCGGTTATGATGTTGTAATGATGTTGTTATGATGTTGTTTTGCAACCGGTGGAAGAGCTAGTAAAGGGAACTGCAACTGAGGGGTGAGCTTGTGAAGGAAATCGGTATTACTTATGAAATGGAGAGAGCAACCAGTAACCTTACTTGTTGATGTGCCAAAACCCTAACCAATGGAGCTTGGTGAATCAGTTGTATTGGTTTATGATCAAATGGTCAACAATAATAATTATGCCACGTATGCATGTTGTATGAGAAGAGTTTCAAATGATTTTTGGCACGTAGAGATAACGATTTTATCTTGGGAATGAGAAAGTTCATTGGATGGAGTGGAAACCGTGTGATGAGTTACAGAGTTCGATGCAGCAGTGATCAAAGAGCGGTAGAGGTTGTCTTGAATGATGTGCAGTGATTGCTATGTAACCCAACGGTCATACTTGAACCGATTTGTTTGTAATCTCTATGAGATAATTGGGTTTGTGATGTGTTACCGACCTATTGTTTTGTTTATAAGGTCGATGAGTTGTTTTGTTGTAGAGTTACAATTTTTGGTTGAAAGTAAGAGTGAGTGGTTGCCGAACCTGATGATGTATCTTTAGTATGTGTAAAGGCAGATGGAAGCATGAAAAGGATCTAATCAAGCAATGTAGTGATATTCAATAGATCAGCAAACCCCTGTTGTTCTCTAACAATTACAACAGTCAAATCCCCTAACCGGGTAAGCTCTAACAAGCTTAGTGTTATCTAAATCCTCTAACTAGGTGATCCATTAGATTGGATTTCAAATCCTCTACGAAGGTTACTCCTAACAGGGTATTGCTTCTAATAGGGTATTATAGTCAATCCCTTAACCAGGTGGTCCCTAATAGGATTTGTTCTTAACAAGACTTTTGTAAAGCTTTAATAGGCTTGGCTCCTAACAGGGCGAACTTCAGAAGAGTTCAGAATACTTGTGGGTATTCATCCCCACCGTGGTTTTTCCCATTTGGGTTTCCACGTTAAAATTAGTGTGTCAAGTGGTGAATGTTTTTGTGGTTATGTTTACTATGGTTAAGCGTATTCATCCCCACTGTGGTTTTTCCCATTTGGGTTTCCACGTCAAAATTAGTGTGTCAAGTGGTGAATTGTTTTGTGGTTATGTTTACTATGGTTAAATTTCTTAACTACTAAATCCACTTAGGTATTATATGATGACTGGAAGCAATCTGAAATATGCTTTTACTTTTGTTAGTAAAGTATTTGAATGTTTTGGTTAAAAGGTTTTGAGAGTTTCAGAGTTAGAGCTTCAGTTTCTAACCCACCTATGAGGAAAAGTAGAGATACCAGTCACAGTTATGAATCTAGATCCAGTAGAGAAGTTGATGATGAAGACAATCTGATTGATCTTGAAGCAATGTTGGCCAAGTGGTTTCCTAGAGGTATCGGTAAGTATAGAAGTGAATTACCTTTGAAATGCTTTGCATGTAACAATATTGGACAAGGGCAAGCATGAAGAAAGTTGTTGTGGCCTCTTCTAAGGAAATCCCTAAACTTAGGGATAATACTAAAGAATTGTATGGGATTAGCGGAAACTTGGCTAATGCCCTGAAAAACATAAAGTAGTTCCTTTTCTGTGCTTTGTCTATTTTGGCTGGTCATTGTTGGTTTTGTGTGGCGTTTTTGCTAGATTTTGCTAGTTGCTATGCTGCTTTTTTAGATGTTTGTTCCTTCTTGTTTCTTAATTCTCTTTTTTCTTAAGGATCTTTTATAAAGGGTTTCTGGGCCCCTTCAAAACCTTCTTTTGCCGTAATCAAAAACAATATTGGACACATTGCAGCTAATTATCCTAATGGTGACAATGAGCACAAGCGTGAGAAGTACATGAAGTACAAAGGAAAAGGTAAAAGAGATTGTCTCATTGTAGTTGATGGTGGTATCACTGATGAGGAATCTGAGAGAGATTGTAATGAAGACATTTTCTTTGTTTCCATTAAAAAGGAGACATCTAATCATAAGGCGTTAGTTTCTTGCATGGATAGTTTTGATGATTGAATCATAGATAGTGGTTGTTCACACCATATGACCGGTGACTGGACTAAATTTCTTACTTTGAAGGAATTTGATGGAGGATTTGTGAGATTTGGTAATGACTCACCCTGCATGGTAAAAGGAAAGAGAACTATTTCTCTTAATGGAAAGAGCAGTGCAGATGATTTCTATTGGGTTGAAGGATTAAATCAAAATATTTTGACTATAGCTCAACTCAATGACAGAGGTTATCCATTGGAATTTAAGAATGGAATGTGCAAAATATATGGGAGCAAAGGTGAATTAATAGCAACTGACAAGAAGACAAAAGGTAACCTATTTCACCTAAATCCTAAAGTCAACAATTGTTTAATTGCTAAAATAGATGATAGTTGGCTTTGGCATCGAAGATTTTGTCATATAAATTTTGATAACATTGTCAAAGTCAATAATTCCAAGTCAGTACGAGGTTTGCCTCAGTTGGACAAACTAGTGAATGCTCTGTGTAAAGAATGTCAGTTGGGAAAGATGGCATCCTCAACTTTTAAGAGCAAATCTTTCTCAGCAGAACATTTGTTAGATCTGGTTCATACAGATCTTTATGGACCCATAAGGACTAAAAGTATTCAAGGTGACAAATATTCTATGATCTTCACTGATGATTTCTCAAGAATGATGTGGGTCACATTCTTGAAGGACAAAACAAAAGCCTTTAGTAAGTTCAAGGCATTCAGGGCCTTAGCTGAAAAAGAAAGAGGTAAGAAGATAAAGTGTCTGAGGACTGATCAAGGTGGTGAATTTACTTCAAAGGAATTCACTAGATATTGTGAAGACAATGGAATTAAGAGACAACTTTCTGCACCAAGGACACCACAGTAGAATGGTATTGCAAAGAGGAACAACTAGTCAGTTGTTGAAGCTTCCAGAATGATGCTAATACAAGGAGGTGTAGCAAAAACTTTCTAGAGAGAAGCTATCAACATAACTGTCTACACTGTGAATAAGATATTGGTAAAAAGAGGTCAGGATAAAAATCCTTATGAATACTGGTATGGTAGATCACCTAATATCAGTTATTTTAAGATTTTTGGCAATAAATATTTTATCAAGAGAGGTGACTATGTTAGCAAATTTGAGGCTAAAAGTGATGAAGGCATATTTCTTGGCTACTCCACCAAGAGTAAGGCCTACAAATATTACAACAACCAGACATAGAGAATCATTCAAAGTGTTGATGTTCAAGTGGATGAGTATCCAGAAGTCTAAGGAGAAATTAGTGAGGATAAAAAGGAAGAAGAACCTTGCATTCTGATTTTGGAACCAGAACCAATGAAACCAGAAGATGGTGAAGAGAATATTGTTGTACTAGCTCAACCGAAATAGGTAGATTTAGAAGAAGATGATTATAATGAAGAAGAAGAATCTTAAGATAATGATCATGCCATTCCAAGGTATGTGAGACTCAATCATAATCCTAACCAGATTATTTGAGATAAAGATGCTGGAGTGTTAACCAGAAGAAGAATTAGAGAGAATTCTTGCATGATCTCCACTATTGAGCCTAGAACTGCTAAGGAAGCATTTGGAGATGATCACTGGATCAAATATATGGAGGAGGAGATTGACTTGATTAAGAAGAACAACACATGGACCCTGGTACCCAGACCAGTGAATAAAAATGTGATAGGTACTAAATGGGTATTCAGGAACAAACTAAATGAAGATGGAGTATTAGTATAAAACAAAGCTAGATTGGTATGAAAAGGTTATGCACAAGAAGAAGGAGAAGACTATGGTGAGACATTTGCACCAGTTACTAGATTATAAGGTGTTAGGACTCTACTTGCATTTGCAGCATATAAGGGATTCAAAGTATATCAGATGGATGTGAAGTCAACATTTCTAAATGGAATACTAGAAGAAGAAGTAAACATTGAGCAGCCAGATGGTTATGCTTTGACTGATGCAAAAAATATGGTATGAAAATTTCACAAGGCACTATATGGTTTGAAGCAAGCATCGAGAGAATGGTATGAAAGGCTACATTCACAACTAATGAAGATAGGTTTTCAGAGAACCAATGAAGACAACAATATATATATATCTCAAATCTGAAGGAGATAAGATACTGGTTAGTGAAGTGTTTGTGGATGATATCATATTTGGAGGAAATGATGACATGAGTGATGACTTTGCAAATGAGATGAAAAGTGAGTTTGAAATATCTCTAGTAGGAGAGATAAAAAAAAATCATAGGTTTGCAAATTCAGCAGATGAAGAATGGTATTTTTATCACACAGTCTAAATATGTGAAAGAGGTATTGAAGGCATTTGGAATGAGTGACTGTAAACCAGTTGGGACACCAATGGTTATAGGTTCTAAACTGTCTAAGGAGGATGAAGCCACATCTATTGATGAAAAGGAGTAGAGGACAATGATCGGGAAACTACATTATGTTGTTCACAGCAGACCGGATATTGCTCATGCAGTTGGTCTAGTTGCTAGATTTCAGAAGAATCCAAAGGAGACACACTTTATAGTAACCAAAAGAATATTCAGATTTTTGAAAGGTACTATTGACTATGGATTATGGTATCCATATGCAGGTACCTTTGATTTGAAGGTTTATACAGATGCAGACTGGGTAGGTAATGTTGATGATAGGAAGAGCACAATCGCTGGTGCATTCTTTCTTGAAGGAAGACTTGTATCATGGAGCATCAAGAAGCAGAGTTGTATATCATAGTTGACTGTTGAAGCTGAGTATGTTGCAATATATATGACCTGTACCCAAACAATTTGGATGAAACACATTCTGAAAGGATTCAAGCTAAAGTTTATAGAACCGGTAAATATTTTATGTGACAACACCAGTGCAATAAATATTTCAAAGAACTCAGTGTTGCATGCTAGAACCAAGCATATTGAGCTGAAATATCATTTCTTGAGAGAAAAAGTGTAGAGTAAAGATGTGTTATTGGAGCATGTATCTACCAAGGAGCAGCTTGCAGATATATTTACTAAACCTCTGCCTAAGACTACTTTTGAGTATCTTAGAGGTCAGCTAGGGGTTTTTCCCCTACATGAGGTCAATTAAGCAGGATGTAGAATATATCAGTGTCGTAGCTAATTGAAGAATCTTGCAACACGATTGGTGTAGAGTAGAGTTATTCCACAAGGGGAGCATCAAGTTGCAGGTTGATGATGCAGAATAGTGAAGTATGACACTGCGTGTTTTACTTTCACTTTGGCATTGTTGTCAAAGGGGGAGAAGAACTATTAGAGTAGTTGAAGAATTGTATGATTGTGAGAAGATCTATATCCAGTTACCAGTTGAAGTCATGGAAACTTAGTTGAAGGAAAATACATGGTAAAATCTAAACCGAGATTCTTATACACATCATCACAATCAAGGGTATTGATACTTGTATTGCCATCAATGCCAAAGGAGATATTGTTGGCATTTGCATGAAGATTTCATTGATGTCAATTATAACCGGTTATGATGTTGTAATGATGTTGTGATGATGTTGTAATGATGTTGTAATGATGTTGTTATGATGTTGTTTTGCAACCAGTGGAAGAGCTAGTAAAGGGAACTGAAACTGGTAAGTGAGCTTGTCGAGGAAACTGGTATTACTTATGGAATAGAGAAATCAACCGGTAACCCTACCTGTTGATGTGCCAAAACCCTAACCAATGGAGCTTGATGATTCAGATGTATTGGTTTATGATCAAATGGTTATGCCATGTATGCATGTTGTATGAGAAGAGTTTTAAATGATTTTTGGTGCATAGAGATAACGGTTTTATCTTGGGAATGAGAAAGTTCATTGCATGGAGTGGAAACCGCATGATGAGTTACAGAGTTTGGTGAAGCGGTGATCAAGGAGTAGTCAAGGTTGTCTTGAATGATGTGTAGTGATTGCTATGTAATCCAATGGTCATACTTGAACTGATTTTTTTGTAATCTCTATGAGATAATTAGGTTTGTGATGTGTTACCGACCTATTGTTTTGTTTATAAGGTTGATGAGTTGTTTTGTTGTAGAGTTGGCAATTTTTGGTTGAAAGTAAGAGTGAGTGGTTGCCAAACCTGATAATGTATCTATAGTATGTGTAAAGTTAGATAGGAGCATGAAAAGGATCTGATCAAGTAGTGTAGTGCTATTCAATAGATCAACAAACCCCTATTGTTCTATAACAATTACAACAGTCAAATCCCCTAATAGGTTAAGCTCTAACAAGCTTAGTGTTATCTAAATCCTCTAACCAGGTGATCCATTAGATTAGATTTTAAATCCTCTACCGAGGTTACTCCTAACAGGGTATTGATTCTAATAGAGAATTATAATCAATCCCTTAACCAGGTGGTCCCAAATAGGATCTGTTCTTAACAGGACTTTTGTAAAGCCTTAACAGGCTTGGCTCCTAATAGGGCGAACTTTAGAATACTTGTGGGTCTTCATCCCCACTATGGTTTTTCCCATTTGGGTTTCCACGTCAAAATTATTGTGTCAAGTGGTGAATTTTTTTATGGTTATGTTTACTATGGTTAAATTGCTTAACTACTAAATCTACTTAGATATCATATGATGACTGAAAACAATTTGAAATATGCTTTTAGTTTTGTCAGGAAAGTATTTGAATGTTTTGGTTAAAAGATTTTGAGAGTTTTAGAGTTGTTTTAATACTATTTTTTTATGGCAATTAATCGGTTTACTTGACAGTAATATTGCATTTGACAGTTCAGTGTTTAAACCAGTCAATGCTGAGTTTGACTTGAGAGGTTGTTTTTAAGTTTGGTGGAAGTCTAATCAAGTTTCCATCTACTGATTCACCCCTCCTCTCAGTAGTTGTCTGGATGCTTATTAATTCATCATACCATCAGACCACCCCCTCTAGGGAGGTCCCCTCATCCCTGCAATCAGACCCCCCTCCCGATACCACGGTCGGTCCACATGCTCTTGGTTCCGCTTCTAGGACCCCATTGTCTATGGGTCTTACAGAAAAGATTGTCAAGATCCTTGTTCCTTTTGGCTCTTCATCTTTGGTACTGACGAAATCTGGTCACAGGATGAGGACAAAGGTTTGGATAACCTTGAAGCAAACAAGAAGAATCTGCCTTCTTCCAGACCGAAAAATGTTTTCGATCAGAAGAATGTGGAGGATGAAAAAAAAGATTCCAAATCCAACTAGAAAATTCCTCTACTAAGGTCCACTTATACGACTATGGAAAAAGCTTTGGCTAACTTTACCCAAACTGATGAAGGAACAAAGATCAAACTCCGTAATAATGCCATTGATAAAATCACTTCATCCCTTCACCTGGCGATTATTGGGTGTTTCTTCTCCTTCAGACCATCTATTGGCATGGTTAGGCGATGGGCTAAGGCAAGATGGAAGTTAAAGGGAAGTGTCGATATCTCAACTATTCTAGGAGATCTCTTCCTTTTCAAGTTTACTATAGAGGAAAACCTGATCTTAGTCCTTTCAGGCTCTTGGGCCTATGGAAAGCATATTCTAACTCTTGCTAAATGGAATCCTAGGTTTGACCCCTCAGTTGAACTCAATCGCATGGCTCCTATTTGGGTTAGGCTCCCTAGCCTCTCGCTAGAATTTTGGGATGAACAGATCTTTTGCTAGATTGGGAACTCATTCGGCAGCTATGTTATAGTGGATTTGGCACCCTTGCTAATCCAAGTTGGTTTATGCCCATTTCTGTGTTAATGTTGCTATTAACAAAGCGCTTCCCAACTTTGTCTCCCTAAAATCAAAGTGGGGAAAACCATTGTCTATAAAAATTCTACTCTTTTTTATTAGAAATGTGCTAACCAAGGGCATACATTTGCTGAGTGTAAGACCTCGGTGATTGCTGAACCCAAGCTTAAAGAGAAGGCTATTGTGGATGATCCTATCATCCCAAGTGTACCCTCTTCTTTAGACCCTTTGGGGCTGCCTAATGTTTGTGAGATATCTAATGATTACCCTCACACTGACAAGATCTTAGACATTATAAAAACCCATGTTGATCCAGTGAATAAATCTAGTCTAGTGGTACCTCTAGAAGATGGATAAATTCCCTCGGTGATTAGGCTACGACTATCTCCTGGTCCTTCTGCCTCCCCCTCCTTCGCTATGGTTGATGGCTACCTCTCCCCTAGGCCTTTTGTTCTTACTAACCCCATGACTCCCCAAGACCCCTTTAACCTCTGTGGTGTTAAGTTTCACAGCCCCTCACTATCTCCCTAGCAGTTTGGAGATTTTAGAGGAAGTGGCTAAATCTCCCCTACTAACTTCTAATGTGAAGTTATCACCACCCTGTTCTCCCTTAGTGGATAATGAGGACTGGTTGACTCAAAAGAAAAAAACTAGATCTAAGAAGGCAAATGTGGCCATTGATAGTAAAGTTGGAAGACCAACTGAGAGGGTGTTGAGACATAAAGTTATGGCAAGGGATATTGCAAGGGGAAGATAGTTGACCCTTGATGGAATCAACAAAACCAACAAATGAAGTTCCTCTCCTGGAACATAAGGGGACTCAACAACCCCCAAAAGAAATTTTCTATAAAACAATATATCTTAGAGATGAAATTAGATATTTGTCTACTTCAGGAAGTCAAAATGTCCTACCAAACTTTTGCAACCACTGCTGGTAAAATTTGGTTGGGGGATGCCTTTTTGTATGTTGAGGCATTGGGGGTGTCTAGTGGAATTGCTACCCTTTGGGACCCCTACAAAGTGCAAGGAAAGGTCTATGTAAGCTCTCATAACTTCCTGGTGGTTACTCTTCAATATGGTGATCTCTGCTGGCACATGTTCAATATATATGCCCCCAACTCCAAAGTGGGAAGGCATCTAGTGTGGGAGGAAATTTCTGAGCTCATCCTTGAGGATCAAAATTATCAATACATGTTGGTTGGTGATTTCAACACCCCTCTCTATCCCTCTAATAAATGTGGGGGTCTTGTGTATTTTTCTGATAGCATGGGAGATCTTGCTAATCTTATAAATGCTACTAGCCTCTTTGATCTTGATCTACAGGGTGTCCCATTCACTTGGTCAAATAATAGGAAAGGGAACCACCTAATTCAAGTCAGACTAGATAGATTTTTTTGTCTCTGCCAAATGGTATATTGGTCACAACTCCTATCTAAGGACCATCCCAAGGACCACTTCTGATCATAGCCCTCTCCTCCTCCATTGGACTAATAGACCTCCCTTGGGTCCTCCCCTATTTTGATATGAGATCATGTGGGCCTCCCACCGAGATTTCAGATATCTGGTCAGGGGCTGGTGGGCCACCTTGGTCCAAGGGACTGCGATGTTCAGAAATGTTGAGAAACTAAATCTCATCCGAAGGGAAGTGAAAGGATGGAATAAGGTGACCTTTAGTGACATCTTCAAAAAGAAGAAGGTTTTGTGCTCTAGACTCAAATATTTCTAAAGCAGCATGGCCTCAGGTGACCCCCCTCACTCTCTTCTTATTGAGGAGGAATAATGCTGAAAGAATTGGAAGGAATTCATTTCTAAGGAGGAAATCTATTAGAAGCAAAGATCCAAAATTCAATGGCTGAATGAGGGTGACAAAAACTCAGCTTTCTTTCACCGCTCAGCTAGCATTCACAAAAGGAGAAACTTTATCAAATGCCTAAAATACAACGTTGGTCATGAGAGCACTAGCGAATTCTAACTTGGTCAAACTACTACTGACTTCTTCATTCATATGTATACTAAGTCCAGATGAGGTAATGAGGCCCTCCAAGACAGGCTCCTAAGCAATCTACCTAATTCCATTGGGGAGGAGGATAACTGTCAGCTCCTTTCTTCCATTTTATTGGAGGAGGTTCGTTTGGCTATCTTTGAGATAGGTGCTTTCAAGAACCCGGGCCCAAATGGCTTCCCCCTAGCTTTCTTCCACGATTAATGGGATATTATTAGTTATGATATCACTAAAGCAGTGAAGGATTTCTTCAGGACTAGTAAATTATTGAAAAAGTTGAATAACACCTACATTGTTCTTGTCCCCAAGTCTTCAGACCCCAATTGCATGAAGTATTTTCGGCCTATAAGCCTCTGTAATTCTATTTACAAGATCATCTCCAAGGTCTTTGTGAATAGAATTAAGCCACTTCTATCTAAGTTTATCAACCCCTCCCAAAAAGGCTTTGTCCCTGGTCATCAAATCTTGGATGCGACCATTGCTACTCATGAAATTATTCATTCCATAGATAGAAGTAGAATTCCAGGTATGGTTTTCAAACTCAACATCTCAAAATCTTATGATAAATTCAACTGGTACTTCCTATTTAAAACTCTCTCAAAACTAGGCTTCAAGCAAAATATTGTTGATATGATACGAGAATGCATCTCTACGGTTTAGTTCTCTATCTTGATCAATTGGATTCCTAGGGGCCACTTTAAAGTTGGAAAAGGTATTCGACAGGGAGATCCCCTGTCCCCATCTTTTTATTATGATTGCATAAGTTTTGGGTAGGAATGTGGTGGATTTGATGGTCAATGGAAGGCTGCAAGGGTTTAAAGTAGCTTCTACTATTCTCCCCTCGGTGATTCAATAATTTGTGGATGATACCTTTCTTTTTGGTATATCCTTCATGATTGAGGCTAAACACTGGAAGAGTTTTCTTGATTACTATGCCTCTGCTTCGTGGCAATGTATCAACTATGATAAAAGTAATCTCTTTTTCTTCAATACCCCCTTGGACCTTCAGAATAAAATCCTTAATATCCTTGGGTGTAAGTCTACTACTCTTCCTGGGACTTACCTGGGTCTCCCCCTCACTATCAAAGAGGTTACCCCTATGTTCTGGAATACTATCCTTGAAATAGTACAGAAGAAACTTGTTGGATGGAAGGGAAAATTCCTTAGTAGTGCGGGGAAGCTCTAACTCCTTGTGTCTTCCCTCCAGGGCATCCCTGTGTACTTCCTTTCCCTGTTCAAAATCTCTAGTTCTATGGGGGACAATCTTGAGAAGATCCAAAGAAATTTCCTATAGATGGGTATGGAGGAAAAGAAACACCTCTTTCTGGTCAACTAGGATACTGTTTGCTTACCCAAGACTGTGGGGGTCTTGGTATCGGAAAGATAAATGCCTTGAACAAGGCCTTAATTTCTAAAGTGGTCTGGACCCTAAGTAAAGGTGAGGAATACTGGTGTAACATTATCAGGGCTAATTATTTGTAAAGGGAACAATTCTTCTTTAATTTGAGTTTTGGTGGCTTACCTCATGGGTCAAAATTATGGAACAACATCCTAAAACTTAGATCTGTTATTAGAGAATGACTGAAGTGGCAGATTGGAAATGGTAGGAAGATTAGGTTTTGGGAAGACTCTTGGCTGGATGACAAACCTCTCACTGAATCTTGATTCTATCAAAAAATCAATTCCCTAAAGGATCACTTTGGTGATTATATTGTTGACTATATTGTGTCAGGAAGAGGAAAGTGGAAGAACATCTCCTTGATCTTTACTGATCGAACTAACATGTTGCCTACTACCCTTGATCTTTGGGATCTTATGCTTCCATGCAGGGTACCTTTATATCCCCATGAGGATAGATTCATCGGGAAAGGGACCCAGTCGAGGGAGTTCTCGGTCAAGTCTTCTTACAGAAAACTCTTGAGACCCATTGATGATGTTGACTACTGGAAAAAGATATGGAACCCACAGCTTATTCCAAAAATTAACTTCTTCTGGTGGTCCATTATGCATGAAAAAAACTTGACTTGGGACAATTTGAAAAGGAGGGGATTCCAACTTCCCAACAAATGTATCTTATGTAAAGCTGAGGAGGAATCTATAGGCCATATTTTCATCCACTACCCTTTCGCAGTGCACTTGTGGGAAATATTACCCTTGAAAAACGTGGTATACAATGGATTTTTTGTGATAACATTCAACTGTTTGTTAATGGATGGTCACCTCCTACCCACCACCCCCTAGTTATTCAACTAAGGAGGAAAATCCCTCCTCATATCTACTGGAGTGTTTGGAAAGAAAGAAATAACATAATCTTTAGAGATGCTAAAACCTCCCCTAATAATGTTTTTTCTGGCTGTTTCAAAATGCTTATGGATAATATATCTATGACTAGATGGAAAACCCCTCCAATCCTCCTAAGTTGACTAATAAAATAATTGTGGAACTCTGGAAGCTCCCCCTAGAGTTTAAACTGTTCAATAACACTTCAAAGATCAACAGAAAAAGGACCAAATGGTTAGCCCCAAACTCCTCTTGGTATAAACTAAATTTTGATGGGTCAGCTCAAAATACCTACCAAGTGGGAGGTGGTGTTATTCACGATCATCAGGGGACTACTATTGTTGCCTATATGGGTAGCCTGGAGAATCATACTGTCACTCAAGCTGAGGGAATGACTCTCCTATGGGGCCTGAAGTTTGCCACTGCTATAGGTATCAGACAACTAGAAATTGAAGGTGATTCTAAAGTAATTGTGGAAGTTTTCAGTGGTAGATCTGTAGCGGGTTGGAAAGTGGAATCTATTTTGAGGGATGCAAGAATGTTTCTGGCTAACCTTGACTGTTTCACTATCCACCACATTTTCAAAGAAGGGAATGTGGCTGCTAACTCTTTGGTTGTTGTTGGAAGGTTGCAAGATGGCTTACGATGTTGGAGGAACATTGGTTTGCTACCAATGACCACCAAGGAGATCTTGGAGAAAGAAAAAACTAAGTCTTAATGACGAGCCTTTCTAATCATTATCAGATGAAGAGAATCAATTTTCAAATTTTGAATTTGGAGGGGAAACCCGCCCATCATGGGTTGGGGTTGCCATGCAAATTCATATGGCCTTGTCATCAGTCTCAAGGGGGTTTAAATAATGATGATACTTATTGGCATAGTACCGATATCGCGAAAGGCAATTTTCTATTTATCATCTAGACGAATGTCATTGGTGGTGATGAAGGCAATAGCTGGGCTCGGCTAAGTCACATTGGGCGGATTTATGGCTCACACTAATGTAATAGATTTCATGATGGGGAAATCTGTTTAAACATGACTTGAAATAATCACGATGATTATTGCATGATTTTATTCTAGAATTTGTTGAGTTTTCTTCTCAACTCAACTTCTATTCTTGATCGGCTCTATATCATTGTTGCCCTATTTTTCATTTTCTCTTCTAAGATGGAGGAAACAATCATGGGGGGTGATAGACTAAGACTTGAACTTGATAAAATGGATGAATTCAAAGCCAGACCAGTGGTTTGGTTTGTGTGCTCAGAAGGAGGCATTGATAAATTCATGGAGAGCATGAGGAAATGATGAGAGACTGTCGAAGCAGTTTGTGGCCTCTTGGGAGGATAGAAGGGTCACTATGGGAGGTATCTCATTCGAAGTCAACAAAGATGTGATTTCTCAGTCAACAAGCATGTCCATGGAGGGTAGGAAATGGAAGAAACAAAGCCTCATATCGGACACCACCAGCCTAAACTAGTTTTTCTGTGATGGGGAGAATCCTGTGAAGCGGGTTGGCAGCTTCAATCGTGAAGAGCTTTCTCTACCTTGGGATGAGGTCTGCTACATAATCATGAATTATTTCACTCTAGAAGGACGGTATGGGGTTTTCTACTACTATCACCTCCCTTTCCTTAACCATCTTAGGAATAAGGATATTATCTCCATCCCTTTTTTTCTACTACATTCTATGGATTCTAATGTGAGAGATATTGTTGAAGCCAAGAAGAAAGTCAAGGACTTTACTATTCTCCACCAAGGCCTTATCCTCCGCCTTTATAATTTCCACTTGCCTCTCTGTCCTCCTCTCATGATATCTGTCTAGAATGTTTTTGAAAGCCAATCTTTGGCTATAGCCACTGCCAACCCTGACATAAGCCCTCCTCGGTTGCTTGAACCTGGATCCTCCAGTAAGAAAAATAAAAATCACCACTCAGAGTATTTAAAACCCCCCAAGAAAGTGAGAAACCAATAAATCGACTCTAATGTAGAGATTACGGATGAAGCTAACACTCCCCATCACTCTGTGAGATTGGCATCCAAATCCTTTGAGAAACCCTTAAGGGACCCCTCCTCATCCCATGAAACTAGGATTTACATCCCCTCTGGTAATAAGGCCCCATTTCATTCCACCTCGACCCCCCATTCTGCTAGCTCCACCCATGTGTCTGAGAGCCCTAAAAATTCCATGAGCCCAGATGTCGGTCCTAAATCCCGGGCAAACTCTCCATCCCCTACTCTCAAGTTTGAAAAGATGATGGTGGTGGAGGAAGTGAGTAGCATCAAGGAGGAAGAGGATTACAAACTGATGGATTTGGAAAAGAAAGTGGATGGCATGATTGAAAACTTGCAGGAAATTACCAGCAGAACGAAGGCCATTGAGAACAAGTTGCATGAGTCTCCAAGTTTTCTTTGAATGTCATGCATAGCTCTACAACCACTCTTTATCTCTTGCAGGAAAGCACCCTCAAAGGTAAAGGAAAGGAGTATAAGGACTACAAGGACCTCTTTAAATTCCTCACCAAATAATGGGCAATGAAGCTCCTCCCCAAGAGGATCCATGGCAAAAAGAAGTAGTTGTGTTTTCTATGGGTTGGGTTTTTGGTTTTTTGAATGGCCCTAATGGTCTTTTGACTTATAATTATGATTTTTGGTTATTACTAGACTTAACTATCTTTTTCCCTATGTGGCGTACTTTAATTATGACTTTTATATAATCGGTTAATATGCGTAGCATGCTTAAATTCTTTGATAGAGGAAAGTTTAGGAGGCTGTGATTTTGTTTTTTTCTGTTGACAGTTGTTTATCTATTGTTATCTTGTTTGTTCCTAGGTCAACCCCCTAGTTTTAGCTGCTTTTAATATAAAAAACAATTATCTTCATTTATGTTAACAAGAAATAATAGTACAATGATTAATTATGATTACTTACACCATAAATATTTGATTTTGTAGCTCATTCACAACTAGCCATTGTATATTCAAAAAGTATAATTCCAATTCAATCCCCATTATTTAGATACTTTAGATGTTATCACCTCATAGTAATTTCACCTAGACATGTTTTAACATTCACAAAATTTTAAAAATAAAATTTTAATTATGATTTCTACCATTTCACTCAATTTCACATTCTTATCTCTTTCCATGCCCAAATAGTGAAAAAATAGTCATGTACCATGTTTTACTAAATGAATGAATTATTAATAGTGAAATAATAATGTTGACATAGGATAAAAAACATAAAAAATAGAAATAACTGTTAAAATACATAAAATAGTCATTATTATATATTCATTTAGCTAGATTTATGTGCTCAACTTAAAATTTTCATCTTTACAAAATTTATGCATCAAATTTTAAAAACAAGTAATTAGTTGTAGAGTTACATGGGGTCTTGCAAAAGTTATACATAATAAAATTACACTAAAATTATGTTATCTCAATTGTACAAACACCATCCTACCAAAGAAGATAGAACAACATAAAGATTGCGAGTAGAAAAGGTAGAGATAAGATGTAGATTTTTTTTTTTAAAAATTCTATTACAAAAAAATTAAAATAATTGGACAAAAAATTTCCAACTCCAAAAAGACTATTATTTTTCTAATTTGTTTCTCCTTAGTATTTTTATGCAAGAAAACTACTTTTTTTAGTTTAGAATAAGGCAATGTAAGTTCTAATGTTCTAGTACACTTCAGTTTTTTATATTCAAAATTAAAGAATTTTAAATTTAAAATAGATACCATTTTTTTTTCATAAAAGGGGTAAAAATTTATTCAAGCGAAACCAACAAGTACATAGAAAAAGGCCTTATGCCCACAAGAGCCTCCAAACAAGGCCAACACAACAAGTTCCCAAAGGAACACAAATGAAGAGAGCAATTATAAGTTTCCATCATCCCTAATTAACAATCCCAGAATCTCCAAATAATTTGGATGAAGAGCCTCCTAGTTATCCACATCCCATCCCTCTAAGCTCTCAGAAGCCCACTTAGCCAAACAATTAGCCACTTTTTTCTACTCTCTGAGAATATGACAATGAAATACACTCCAAGGATCCACAAAGATTCAGAATCTACTTAGACACCTATGCTAATTGCCAATAAACTTCATCCAATTGACAATCATTCAACACATCAACCACAATCTGTGAATCAGAATCACATATAATCATTTTCCAACCTAAAGAGAACCCTCTCTCAACACCATGTAAAATATTTAGGGCCTCCATCAAATTACTCAAATTCTTTCCTTTATAAATGGAAAAAAAATTGCACTTAGGTCAAGAAAAACTATTCCAAATCTTTTGAACCACCAGGGCACACCTCCCCAACTATGAAGATTACCATCCAAAGCCAAGTAACTAGAAGCAACTAAATATTTTCCCTTTGGATGTAGACTCCAAGACAAAACATCTCTGCAATCAAGGACTCTACAAAGTCTACTAGCTAAAATATCAGCTAGTTTCTATCAACTCTCCTCAAAGCTCCCAGTAGGCCATTCATGTGGGTCCTTCCAACAAGTAAATTTCAACTATCTCTTGAGCTTGGTGGTTTTAAAATCTACCACCCTAATCTGAATACCCTCATTCAAACAATTACACAGGGGTTGGAGATGAGGAAACTAAGAAAGGATCAAGGGGTGACCATCCCAAAAATCTTTCTAGAACCGAGCATTTGTGTCTCAACTACAAATCCAAAAGAGACCCTATTTGATAAATTTTACCTCTCTTTTAAGAGTCTCCCATATTATGGAGCCCTTCCCCAACAAACTACATCAACAAACATCTACACTATTAACTCCCCTATGGTACTTATGTATGATAATTTTAATCTAATCTTGATCTTGACAAGTGCAACATGTTCAGTATAACTTCGCAGCCAAGACCTATCAAATCATACCCGTAGGCATAAGACCAAGACCCCCTACTTTCTTAGGCCTAAAAACTAAATCCCATCTAACCAAACTCCATTTAGAAGAAATAAAATTTCATGACCAAAGAAATTGACACAAGAGAGAATCAAACTCCTTCACAAAGTTGGAGGGAGCAACCTGCACAAAACATCTATAAATTGGGAGAGCTTGAACCATCGACTTCAAAAGAGTCAACTTGCCAGTAGATGAAAGCCATCTAGAAGTCAAATGACTAACTCTCTTGTGGAATTTATCCAGAATCTCCTGCCAAAATTCTCTAAGTTAAGATCCTAAACCAAGGGGAATTCCAAGATACACCAGAGGAAGAGACCCAATTTGAAATCTGAGAATCCAAGAAATCTTATTCTGAATATCTTGAGGAGTATTGAAGAAAAAAATAAATGAATTTTCCTCATTAATATTTTTCCCTAAGGCAGTGAAATAAATGTCCAAGGTTCTCCTAAAATTAATAGCTTCATTTATCCTAGCTTTGTCCATGAGAGCAGTGTCATCAACAAACTGGAGATGAGAATAAGGAGGCAAGCTATTGCCCCAACTCCATCTCTAAATCAAGCCTTGTCTAACCATGTCTTTGATCAATCTACAAAGCTCCCCATCCATGATTATAAATAGATAAGGAGAGGATCCCCTTGTCAAAGACCCCCTAGAAGCTCAAAACAATTATAATGATCTCCACTTACTAGAATTGAAAAGGAGGTGGATGAGACACAATTCATGACCCAATCCACTCACTCCCCACAAAATCCAAAAGCCAAAATAATTTTGTATAAGAAGGCCCACTTAACTCTGTCATAAGCTTTTTCCATATCTAGTTTGATAAACATTGTCTTTTCTTTGGAAGTCACCATAGAGTGAATGGTTTTCGCAACAATCACTATCCCATCAAGAATTTGTCTACCCAAAATAAAACCACCCTGCTCATTAGAGATCAAATTTTTGAGGCACATCTTGAGTCTCTTAGCCATCATTTTAGTGATAATCTTAAAAAACACATTGCAAAGTGTTATTGGTCTAAACTGATCTAATCTGTTTGCATTCCCTTTTATAGGAATCAAAGCTAGGCAAGTAGCATTCATAGATCTTCACATCTACTTGTTTCTATGTGACTCCTAAGCAACCTCTAGAAGGTCAAGCTTAATAATTTCCCAAAACTCCTTAAAAAAATTCAATCAAGAAACCATTAGGGCCTAGAGATTTACCCTTTTTCATATGAAAGACAACATCTTCCACCTCTTGCAACAAGATAGGGAGAATGAGGGACATATTCATTTCATTGGAAACCAGCAAGGGAATGCAATCAATAATAGAGTATTCATCCTCCCTAGTAGGAAGGGAATCACCTGTAAATAGGGAAGAAAAATACTAAAAAAGCTTCTAGAGAAATCTCACCCAATGAATAAATTGAGCTCCTTTTGAAGAAACAAGAGAAGTAATGAGATTTCCATTTCTTTTAGCTTTGACAAAGTTATGAAAGAAAGCAACATTCTTAACTCCTTCCTGAAGCCAATCAATTTTAGACTTCTATTTCTAGAAGATCTCTTCTCAGAGTTCTCATTCCTCTAGTTCCTTCATTTATATGGACTCTTCCCAACTGAGGTCTAGAGAAAGCCCCTGATCGCGGATTTCATGAGTAATAGAATCAAGTCGATCTTGCACTGCCATTTTCTTGAAGTGAATATTTCCAAAACCCTATTTATTCCATCTATTGAGATTATACTTTACATATTGCAATATTTTTATAAAAGTATACATAGTTGTGCCATAAGAAGGCTTCCCTTCATACCATCAGTTAGTCATTAAATCCTAGAGAGAAGGATCCAACAACCACATAAGCTAAAATTTAAAGGAGGGCTTCTTTGAGATTTTAAGAGGAAGTAGGGAGAGTTTAATCAGCAAGTGATCAGACTCTCTCTAATCCAATATCTCCAAACTAGTGTTCCATCTATCGTTCAACCAGAAGCAAGAGACGAGAATTCTATCCAACCTCTCCAAAATTGCCTCCTCTCCCCTTCTCCCATTATTCCAAGTGTAGATCCCATTAATTAGCTTCACATCAATCACATTTAAGAACTCTAGATTCTCATTAAGGAGAGTGGAAGAAGGATCAGGCCTAGCCAAATCCCCTCTTTTCTCTTCCAAACTAAAAACCACATTAAAATATCCAACAATTACCAAAGAAAGAAAGGGTACCAGAGGATGAACAAGTTTGATATGAACCCAAAGTTGTTATTTGCCCAAGATATCAATAGGAGCATAAACATTAGTGAAAAGGCAAACTTCAACTGATTCCAAACTAGTGGAAACCATGGAGAGAGAGGACCGACTTGAAATCCACCATTGAGGGACAAACCTTATAGGATCCCAGAAGATAGACAATTTGCCATAATTGTCTTGGGCACTTGTTCATTAGCATGCACCTTGAGACCAAATGCTAAAAGCTTTATTCACCATAGCATCAAATGTTAACTTAGTTTCTTGAATGAAGACAATATTAGTGAAATGATAAGTAATCAAATCCCGAGCAACCTTTTGTCTAGGGGTATTGTTCAACCTCCTTGCATTCCATGTTAAGACTATCATTTATGGGGTTAGGAGAAGTGGGAATCAATGGATTTCACAAACCCCAACTCAACCAATATATCCCTAATGACCTTGACCTTCTCTTGAACTATCTTTTGTTCACTCCTTGAAGCTTTTTCTAAAGGTGACTTCTTAATGGGTTTCTTTTGTAGGCCTAATGTAGTAGAAGCTTTGTTACTCCTCCCAGGATCTAAGACAGCCTTAGCTGGAGGAGAAGTCTAAGCCATCACAACTACACCATCTTGCAAGATCTGAGATCCAATTAAATCTTTGGCATCCATAACTTGAGAAGGAAAATTTGTAACCATCTGCCCATCCTATTGATCTATTGTAGATAAATTATGATCCTCCTCTTTGTCTTCAACTAATACCACTCCATGTGTCTTAGCACTAGAAGATAATTCAATTGGAAAACCTTCCTCTTGGACCAAGTCATCCAAAACATCAAACCTATTAAAAGTTACATGATTATATCTATCCATCTAGGTTCTCTTTTGTCCTCCACCCTTACAAAATAGATACCATTTATCTAATTAATGTTTTTCCATTTTATTTTGGTGAACTTAAGAGATTTTGTAGTTCTCTCTTCAAATTCCTCTACTTCTCCGATTCTTTAGGCTTATAGTTTCGGTTTCAAATAACCCATATTCAAGCCTATTTTATCTTATGTTTATGAATTATTTTATTTTATGTGTTATCTTCCACATTTAATAATTTAATACACACTTCTTTTATATCACCCATAGTGACATTTTTTCTTATATTTATATGAAAATTACTATATAACATTTTAGTTTTCCATGTTCATATCCTTCTTCTCAAATTTTGTAAAGGATGTGTTCTTTGTTGGCAAATGCACACTCCAATGAGAAATTGTAGGTGATTGAAGGTATTGTCATTGATGGCAACCTTACAATCCTATGGCACTAGCACCAGTAGACTCTACACCGACAGATAGCTTACCGACACTAGCAAAGATGATTATCAGAACCCCAGCCGACAGGATTTTGTTTATTGCATAATGTATTTAATTGTAATATCTTTTTGTAAGCTAACAAGGTGAATTGTAATAGGACTCTGTTGGAAATATGGATGGAGTAACTGAGAGGGGAGGGGTGAATCAGTTACCACAAAAATAAATCCACAAGTCCCTTAGATGTCTTAAATATAAACTGCTGTAACTCGGTAAATTAGCTTATCATTGTTCATCAAACATTAATATGCATGAAACAAATAACATGAACACAAGTAACACCAGATATAACGTGGAAACCCAATTTTGGGAAAACCACCAATGTAACTAGTTACTGATTTTCACTCTTCTGAAGTGAGCCCTGTTAGGAGCCAACCCTGTTAAAGGTTACAAAACACACTGTTAGGTGTGACCCTGTTAGAGGATTTGATCACCCTGCTAGGAGTGGCCTTGTGAAAGGTCTTAAGAACAATTCAACCGAATTGTCACCTTGTCAGAGGATTTACAAAATGGTTGTTAGACCAACTCTGTTAAGAGATTTCGGTATCACTGCTACAATGGTTAGAAAGCAACAATGAAGTGACCTGAATTAAACACAACTTATCTTGCTGATACAGATCTCTGTTCTACGCCAATAGATCCTTACTGATCACATATATCTTTTCTGCACCTCAAGGATATCACTGATCCTTCATCAGAATTCGCACATTTCTGCTCCTTCACATTTCCATACTTTTTACTCTTTTTTTTTCACACTTCAAAATTGCAACTTGATCTCTCATATATACCATTCAGGTTACCAAGTCGGCTCAATTATAAGTTACAATAAATATTACATAGGTCGGCTACATATACAAGTTTCAATAAATAAATATTGCTTCGGTCGGCTGCATAAACATTTCACTGATGCTCGGTGAACACTGCTGATTCTTCGGTAACCGACTGAACTCGGTAAGTACTGCGAGCTCGGTAAAGACTGACTTTCCTTCACATATTCTTCGAAGACCGACTTAACTCGGTAAAGATTGTGAACTCGGTATAGACTGACTTTCCTTCACATATTCTTCGAAGACCGACTTAACTTGCTTCACTTACCGTCTGAACTCGGTAGACTCTGTCTGACTGCTTTGCCGAACATTCTGAACTCGGTAGACTGATATGACATTTGTGTAACATCAAAGACAATACACAATTAAACAATTGTATCCAACAATCTCCCTCTTTGGCATTGATGGCAACACAACATGTCATAGCAGAATGAAATTTGAAAACAGGTCTTTTCTTTTATGACAGCAACATGCCAACATAACTTTCCCTTTGGATAGAGAACACTCCTTCTTTCAATAATCTCCCTCTGTGAAGTAACTTCATCTTTGGACGGTAAAACTCTCCCTCTTTATCAAACAACTCTCCCTCTTTATCTTAATGAACTTTCTTTCAAATTTTAGTAGGATATGACAGTAACTCTCCCTCTTTGATAACACATGCCAAAGACAATAAGACTTTATCTGAGTTATAATGTACCTTTTGTACTGATTCATATGCAATATTTTCCTGATTATACTGCATCAACTAGTAGATTTTTCACTTAGGATGAGTTGATGCATCACTAAAACTTTTCTTTAGTGAATTTCAGATAGGGGAGTGACCCCTAACTTACCTCTTAGATACAAGAATGCATCCTTAGCCAATGGTTTTGTGAATATGTCAGCAATTTGTTCCTTTGTGTGAATATATTCCAATCTGATCTCCTTGTCCTGCACCAGTTCTTGGACAAAATGATATTTTATTGCAATGTGCTTGGTTTTGGGATGCATCACT
Organism: Cryptomeria japonica; assembly: GCF_030272615.1. Lineage (NCBI taxonomy): Eukaryota > Viridiplantae > Streptophyta > Pinopsida > Cupressales > Cupressaceae > Cryptomeria > Cryptomeria japonica. Next base: position 547,004,635 of record NC_081405.1, read on the forward strand.
GGATTCTTGGACATGTCAATTGCACTTGTATTATCACAGAACATAACAATTGGTTCTTTGATTTCCATTTTCATGCCTGCCAATAGCTGTTTAAACCAAACAACATTTGAACAATTTACTGCTGCAGCAACATATTCTGCTTCTGCTGTAGATTGGGATATACAGTTCTGCTTTTTGCTTGTCCAGGAAACCAATCTCTTTCCTAGAAAGAATGCTCCTCCGCTTGTACTTTTTCTGTCATCAATGTTTCCTGCCCAATCAGCATCAGTAAATACTTTCAAATCAAAATTTCCTCCAAATTTGTACCATAATCCATACTCTTCAGTTCCTTTCAAATATCTCATTATTCTTTTGATTGCCGTCATGTGACTTTCTCTTGGCTTTGCTGAGAATCTTGCAACAATACCAACTGCAAGAGCAATATCTGGCCTAGTATGAACAACATACTGCAGCTTTCCAATCATAGATCTATACAGTGTTTGATCTACTTCTTATGATTCATCTTCCTTGGTAAGCTTTAATCCAGTACACATAGGAGTTCCAACTGGTTTACAATCTTCCATACCGAACTTTTTCAATATCTCTTTGATGTATTTTGATTGTGTAATGTAGATACCATTTTTGTTCTGTTGAATTTGAAGACCAACAAAGAATTTGATCTCACCAAACATAGACATTTCAAATTCCTTATTCATTTGTACTGAAAATTCTTTGCAAAGATCATCGTTTCCTGTGAAAATAGTATCATCTACAAATATTTCTGCTAAGACAATTTTGTTATCTGATCCTTCCTTGATATACAAGCTACTGTTATCATTAGTTCTTTGAAATCCAATCTGAATAAGATAGTTATGCAATCTTTCATACCATGCTCTAGGGGCTTGTTTCAGACCATACAATGCTTTATGTAATTTGCAGACCATGTCCTTCTTTTGTGGATCAACAAAACCTTCAGGTTGTTCAATATAAACCTCTTCATCCAATATACCATTAAGAAATGCAGATTTAACATCCATCTGATAAACTTTGAATCCTTTGTAGGCGGCATATGCAAGTAAGGTTCTGACTCCTTCCAATCTTGCAACAGGAGCAAAAGTTTCTCCATAGTCTATTCCTTCTTGTTGAGCATATCCTTTACATACTAGTCTTGCTTTGTTTCTTGAAACTTTGCCATCTTCATTCAGTTTATTTCTGAATACCCACTTAGTTCCAATGACATTTTTATCCTTAGGTCTAGGTACAAGAGTCCATGTCTTGTTTTTCTCTATCTGTTCTATCTCTTCTTTCATAGCCTCTGTCCAACTATCATTTCCCAATGCATCTTTGACATTTCTAGGTTCAAAATCAGCAAGTAAACAAGTACTTTTCAACTTACCTCTTGTCATGGTTCCTTCAGATTTGTCTCCAATGATCTGATCTGCTGAGTGATGTCGTCTGACATACTCGGCTAATACAGGTTTCTTGCCTTTAGAATGAATTTCATCATTGTCCTCTTGTTCTTCAACTGGCTCGGTAAATATTTGCTCGGTTTCTTCAGACTCGGTAGACACTGGTTCTGGTTCATCAGACTCGGTAGATACTGGCTCGGTTTGCTCTTTCTATAACTCGGTTACTGATGACTCGGGAGTAGAAGATTCCTGATTTGCAGATGTATCTGGTATTGTATCAGGTTCAATAGACACAAATCTTCTATAATCTTCTGGTTCTCTTTTGCTTTCTTCTTCAGATCTTTCTGCAAACTCATCAACTTTCACATGTGCACTTTCTATAACTTTTTGAGTAGACAGGTTCAAACATCTATATGCTTTACTCTTGCAAGAATATCCGAGGAATATACCTTCATCACCTTTCACATCAAATTTTCCTTTTCTAGATTCTTTCAAAATGTAACATTTACTTCCAAATACTTTTAGGTAACTTACATTAGGTTTGTAGCCATACCATAATTCATAGGGGGTTTGAAATGAGTCCTTCTTCAGCTGTACTCGGTTCAAGGTATGAACAGCAGTGCTGATAGCTTCCTTCCAGTATTTGATAGAAATATTCTTTTCAATCATTAAGGTTCTTGCACAATCCATGATAGATCTGTTCCTTCTTTCAGCTATTCCATTTTTCTCAGGAGTTCTAGGGGCTGATACTTGTCTTTTGATTCTTCTTTCAATGCAAAAGTTATTGAATTCATGAGAGATAAATTCACCACCTCTATCTGACCTTAGACATTTAAGTCTTTTACCTGTTTCTTTTTCTACTCTAGCCAAATACCATTTGAACTTTTCAAATGCTTCTGATTTGTTCCTTAAATACATGACAGTCATCATTCTTGAGTAATCATCAACAAAAAGAATGAAGAACTTTTCTCCTGTATAACTTTCAGTTCCTATGGGTCCACATAAATCAGTATGCACAATTTCTAATATATCTTCAGATTGATAGTTTTTGCTTTTGAAACTAGTCTTTCCCATCTTTCCAATTTGACAATTCTTACATAGACCGACCTCAGGTTTCTTTATATCTGGAATACCTCTTACTTTTCTGAATTTACTTATTTTCACTAGGTTATCAAAATTTACATGACATAACCTTTTGTGCCATAACCAACTTTCTTCAACTTGAGCAATAAAACATGAATTTTCACTTGTTTCAAGTCGGAACAAATTACCTTTTGTTTGAGTGCCTGATCCAATCAGCTTTCCTTGATTATTTAGCAGTCTGGCCTTCCCATGCATGAATTCCACCTTGAGTCCACTATTAAGTAGCTGTGCCACACTCATCAAGTTGTGATTGAGACCTTCAACCCAGTAGGCATCATCAAATACAAGTTCTTTGGTTATAGGAATTCTACCTCTTCCTTTTATGTAGCGAGGTTCATTATTACCAACCCTTACACTACCTCCATCATAGTCTATAAAATGTTCAAACTTGGTTTTATCACCAGTCATATGATGAGAGCAACCACTGTCTATGATCCAAGTATCATTTTTGCTTATATGAGAAATAAGTGCCATCTTATCTTCCTCATCATTATCAGAATCATCTCTTATAGCAATATAAACAATTTCATCTTCACTATTATCAGAATCCTTAGCCATAAAGCATGTTTTCTTACCTTTGAATGATTTGTAGTCCTTTTTGCCATTCCATTTGTGATCTTTCTTCTCATCTTTGCTCTGCTTGTTTGGGCATCTAGCAGCAATATGACCAACTTCATCACATGAAAAACAGATTAGAGGAACTTTGCCTCTGTATTTTCCTCTGCCTTTGGAATATTTCTTTGCTAGAAGAGCTTCAATTATTTCAAGATCACTGTCTGAACTTGGTTTTGATTCGTCTTCACTTTCTGACCGAGATTCCTTTTTCTTTTTGCCTTTCTCCTTGAGTGAAACCTTAGCTTCAAATGCTGATTCCATGTTTTTGGAAGCTGGAACATAGTTGTCATAGTTGTCTAACTCAAATGCAGTTAATCTTCCAACTATGGCCTCTAAATTTATCTTGTGATTTGCTTCACATCTTCTTTCCTAAATTGCAGAAACTCTGATTGCATAAATGGGTAGTAATGTTCTGAGAACTTTGCTTATGACTGTTTCCTCTGAGATATCACCTCCAGACGCTTTGATTGCACTGACACTGGCTTTGACTCTTTCAACATATTTTGCAATATTTTCATCCTCACTCATTTTTAATTGATCAAACTGTCCTCTCAAGCTTTCTGCTTTGGCTCTTCTCACATTGTCATCACCACCATAGATATCTTTCAGCTTGTTCCACATTTCAAATGCAGTTTTGCAATCTTTGACATCATCAAACTCTTCATAGCTTAGGGCAGATGCAATTTCTATCATCATGGTGTTATGAGTCTTCTTTGCAGCAATATCAGCAACAGTTAGTGTACCAGTGGGTGTCACATATTTTGTGTCAAGATGTGTCAATCCTGTATCTCCAATGGAAGCCAAATGGAGTCTCATGAGACCTTGCCATGCTGAAAAGTTATTTCTGTTTAACCTTGGAATTTCCCTCTTGTAAGACATCTTGATCTTTAGCTTAGATCCTTGAAATCCTTCCTATAAGCACTGAAAGCTCTGATACCAATTGTTGGAAATATGGATGGAGGAACTGAGAGGGGAGGGGTGAATCAGTTACCACAAAAATAAATCCACAAGTCCCTTAGATGTTTTAAATATAAACTGCTGTAACTCGGTAAATTAGCTTATCATTGTTCATCAAACATTAATATGCATGAAACAAATAACATGAACACAAGTAACACCAGATATAACGTGGAAACTCAATTTTGGGAAAACCACCAATGTAACTAGTTACTGATTTTCACTCTTCTGAAGTGAGCCCTGTTAGGAGCCAACCCTGTTAAAGGTTACAAAACACACTGTTAGGTGTGACCCTGTTAGAGGATTTGATCACCCTGCTAGGAGTGGCCTTGTGAAAGGTCTTAAGAACAATTCAACCGAATTGTCACCTTGTCAGAGGATTTACAAAATGGTTGTTAGACCAACTCTGTTAAGAGATTTCGGTATCACTGCTACAATGGTTAGAAAGCAACAATGAAGTGACCTGAATTAAACACAACTTATCTTGCTGATACAGATCTCTGTTCTGCGCCAATAGATCCTTACTGATCACATATATCTTTTCTGCACCTCAAGGATATCACTGATCCTTCATCAGAATTCGCACATTTCTGCTCCTTCACATTTCCATACTTTTTACTCTTTTTTTTCACACTTCAAAATCGCAACTTGATCTCTCATATATACCATTCAGGTTACCAAGTCGGCTCAATTATAAGTTACAATAAATATTACATAGGTGGGCTACATATACAAGTTTCAATAAATAAATATTGCTTCAGTCGGCTGCATAAACATTTCACTGATGCTCGGTGAACACTGCTGATTCTTCGGTAACCGACTGAACTCGGTAAGTACTGCGAGCTCGGTAAAGACTGACTTTCCTTCACATATTCTTCGAAGACCGACTTAACTCGGTAAAGATTGTGAACTCGGTATAGACTGACTTTCCTTCACATATTCTTCGAAGACCGACTTAACTTGCTTCACTTACCGTCTGAACTCAGTAGACTCTGTCTGACTGCTTTGCCGAACATTCTGAACTCGGTAGACTGATATGACATTTGTGTAACATCAAAGACAATACACAATTAAACAATTGTATCCAACAGACTCTTATATAAGTATGAGATCTTATAGATCATTTGTGTAAGTAAGAATAGGCAGATGCGAACATGTGAATATTAAGGCAGATTTTGGAGTAAGGTTTATGGTTATTTTGTGAGCTTAAACCGGTACTGAACCTGGCATAGCAGATGTTGAACCAAAGCAGTACATTATATTGGATTTGCATAATCCATTTTGTAAGTCAGTGAGACTTCCCTTTTGTAATTAAGCAGAGAGCTTTAGGCAGTTGGCCTTCCTGTATGTGCAGGCCCCTATTGTAAGTAATATTCATTTATTGGCCAGTGAGTGAATATTGTGGGTCACAAATCCCACCAAGGTTTTTCCCACACCAGGTTTCCTCATTAAAAATCTTGTGTTATGGTGTGCTTTCTATGTTGTGCTTATTGTTCTTATTTACTACATTAATTATGGTTTACCGGTACACTGTTTTGGAATGTAATTTACTTAATAAATTTAGAAAATCCATTTACCAGTTAGATACTGATTCACCCCCCCCACTCCCCCCTCTCAGTATCTTTGGGAATCCTAACATTCTCAATGTTCCTACTTGAGTCTACTACTTTTTAACATAATGTTTTAAAATTTAAATATATACATATTTTATTCACCACTTATAACATTATAATTTGTTGTATTAATTATTTATTTATCTCTATATAATTAATTGAAGTGTGTTTGTATGTATAGACTAATGAAATAAATCACTATGATACCTCTAATAGATCAATCCACATTTGTTTACAGTTATTATCCCATGGATTTTCGTGTCACACTTTCTTCTCCTCCTTCATGACACAAAATTTAAGTCAATAGGTCTATATCATTCAGTGCTAATGGAACTCATTTTGATATTGCCAATAATTATGTGGATTCTTACTCTTGTATCACCAAATAATATTATCATATAAGATAAATTTAGGACATCAAGGGATCCATAATAGGAGAGTAGTATCATCTATGATTTGATGGCTATTGAAAAGTGTTCATAAGACTAATGTTTATACAATTCATGTTGATGAATATTCTTCAAGAGATTTAAGTCAATTAAACCTTGAACAATTATTATTCCCTAGACCCCATTGATAAAAGAATATTTACCACAATCAATGAGACCCCTATGTTTTCCAATCTTAATGAAGATGAATTGGGTACTCTTGATTTCATCCTCACATATTTGACCAAATACCTCACTTAAATTCCCTCCACATTGAAACTGTTGACAATGGTTTAAGCACAACCAAGGCTAGGTGATACTGAGATCAAACACCCCTCTTTAAAAATAATAAGGATTACTCCAAGGTTCCTACGTGTCTAGTTGTTGAAATATCTCAACAAATGATATGGATGTTCAACAAGTAGCCTTTGTTGGTAAATACAAGTATTTAGCTGAAAAGTAAACAAATTCAAAACTTTTCCAATCTCCCAGAACAAGTTATCATGCAAGATTAATAATTAAAAAAATCAAAACATGTACATGATCACAAGAATATCTAAAATTAAGTGCTTCATTGAAAAAAATCCATTCTAACATAAAACAAAACAAAATATCAAAGAGAAAAGGTAGCAAGAGAATGTAAACAAACTCTACCTAAATGGACAATGATAAGTAAGAATTCATTCAATCACTTTGGAAGGTAAGATTTAATCAGTTAAACAATACTGTATCAATTATAATTTCATAAACAAACATAACATTGATGCAATTATCTAAGGAAGAACCAATATTTAAATATTTTTTGAAATTCATCAAATTGGAATGTCATACGCATACAAGAAATTGATGCAGGGACTTTCAATGGTCATAACTTCTGACTTGGTTGTCCGTTTGGGCTACAATTTGACATGGAGGTGTATCATGAGAAGTTTTTTGGATTGCCAATTGAATCTAGTTCAGTAGGGCCTCGGTTCGATCAACTTTTCAGGGTTTGATGGGTGCACTGACAATGTTGGTTCCCACTTTTTTGTACATCCTAATTTTTGTTGAAATCATAGATTTTTTAGAAAATATAATGATTTAATCTTTAAGAGGTCCCATTTGAAGTAATTAATTGAAGTGAGTAAGATCAAAGGCTCTTAGATCAAGATTTCTTGGATAGAACACCTCTACTTCTAAATCATACTTGCAATGGAGTCTCCTTTGCATCTATAATGTTGATAAAAAAACAATTTTACATTAGCCTTTGGGGGGTCAAATGAATTAATTTAGAAGTTTTGTTTTTTTAAGTATTTATCCCTTATTATAAGATTTCTAAATAGTATATTTTTTAATAATTTAATTGATATATTTTTATTTTATTTCTTATGAATGTAGGGTTTTCACCGACCATGAACTTATTTTTTTAATGCTTATGGAAAAATAGTAAACATCACCCAAAATATTCTGAAAAACATTTATGCACTAGGTATTGAAGCCCTCTTTCCAACAAAAAAAAATAAATTGATTTTCGTTAAATATACAACAAGCTATGAAATATCAAAAGAAAAAAGTCAAAATTACAGTTAACTCGACTTAAAATCTTAATAAAATATTAAATATTGAAGATAATGTTACAAAACAAATTGCAAATACTAGATATGAATGTTAAAAAACCAAATTCAAAAGAATCACATTCATATCTATTATAATAAAAAAAAAAAGTTATGCTATACAGAGTGAGTATCACTCTTTAAAAATGTTATTTTTCGAAAAAGACTAGTTTTCGAGGGAGATAAAAAAAAATGAAAGCAAATTGATTCCAAAAATTATTAAAAAAATATTTTTAGAATCTACATACAAAATGACACAAATCACTAGTTCACATCATCTACAAATTCCTTATTGGTTAGAATTAATAAGTGTCTGAATCTGAAGTTTTTTTTGAAAATGAATATTGCAGTGTCAAAGTTGGCAAAAAAGTGTAACCCACTATTGTGGGTTCAACCCGATTCCTTCATCTAAGGCCTCAAAATCAGCTTTTAGTGTTTTTCTTTTGGATTTTCTATTTTTTATTTTTGTAGTCTTTTAATTTATGCATGTAATATCTCAGCGAGTTGACGAGTAGTGTTGATCAAGATAGCTCAATAATTGAAAATTTTCATAGTCATCCAAATAGTTTTAGGAACTACCAAAAATGGCAAAAAAATTGATTTTGTGAAAATCTCCCAAAAAAGGGTACTTTTTCAGATTGCAGTTAAAATTGGTTTTCCTTTCATTGTAGCAACATAATGGTTGAAGAATAATGGAGAATAGAGTTTTCAATTACTATGTTTTTTGGTTTCTACCTTTTGTTTGTTAACAGTGGTTGTTTTAGTTCTACTTGGTTACATCATTTGGTATCAAAGTAGCAAGATGGTTGGGAGAGGAAGAGGAAGAACATGAGGTCTTGCACAGATGCATAGAGATATGCAAAACCTCTAAAGGAACGTAGTAGACCTTAAGACAATAATAGAGAATCAAAGAATAAGATGAAGAAGAGAATGTTATAATGAAGAAGTAGATCAAGAAAGAGGTGAAGACCAACATGCAGATGTCGAAGAAGAGGAAGAATAGTTGAATGAGCTACCCTTTGAAGAAAGAATGACCAAAGAATTAGAAGGGAGAAATAAACAGATCAAGATTGAAGTATCAGATTATGCGGGTAGTCTTAAACTAGAGGAGTTGATAGATTTGATGAACAACATGGGAAATGTTTTTGAATGAAAACCCATGATAGAGGAAAAGAAAGTAAAATTTGCATGCACCAAGCTAAAAGGAACATGCAATGATATAGTAGTATCATTTACAAAAGAAAGAATTCAAAAATAAAAGGAGAAGATAAGAACTTGGGAAAAGATGGAGAAGAAATTGAAAGAGAAGTTTCTACTAGTAGACTATGCCCAAACTCTTTTTCAAAGATTTCAGAACCTGAAACAAAATTTGTCTACTATAGAAGATTATACAAGTGAATTGTACAAATTTTCCATTCATGTGGAGCACCAAGAAAATGATGAGAAGATGGTTGCACGGTATGTTAATGGTCTAAATTTTTCAATCTAATATTGATTGATCATGTGTAGGGTTAGTAGTATGGAAGAGGAATATTAGCTTGCATTAAAGGCAGAATAAAAACAAAATTGATAGTATTTTCAAAGGAATAGAGGAGAAAGGAGGCGTATGTCATCCCCATCACATGGTGGTTCTAATTACAGTCCAAGAGAATCCTCCCAAGGAATAGAGAAACAAGAAGATACCCACCAAAATCAATCAAATCAACAGAGGGGAAGAGGATTCTAGAGGGCTCGAGAATACAATAGAGGTAAAGGATGGGAAACACAACACAAGCCCTTTGTTTTCTTTAGATGTAGAGAAGAGGGTCATAGAGAATTTGAATGCTCAAAATATAACATGAAAGAGTAGAAACAAAGAGAGAAACCCAAATTGAACCTAGCCCAAGCTGAGGGAGAAGAAGGATCTAAATCTCAAGTTCCTCCAGATGTTGGAGAGAATCTAATGATGAGAAGAGCCATGGTGATTCCTGAAAGGGATCAAATTCAGATAAGTGATAGTGGAGACTCATGGCTTTAAAAATATATATTTTAAATCAGATGCACCTCGAGAGGAGAGGTATGCCAAGTTATTGTTGATAGTAGTAATTGTGAAAATATGGTTTCCAAGGAAATGGTAGAAAAGTTGAGCTTACACTGTGAAAAACATCCCCATCCTTAACGTATTGCATGGTTCAAAAAGGGGAATGAAGTCATAGTTGATAAGAAATTATTAATCAAGTTTTCAATAGGGATGACATAAAGATGAAATATGGTGTGATGTCATTCCAATGGATGCATGCCACATGTTATTGGGAATACCATGGCAATATGATAGGAAAGTTATGTATGATGGACAAAAAAATACATATACTTTTTGGAAGGATGGTTCTAAAGTAATATTGCTACCTCTTAAGGATGAAGGCAAGACTGAGAGCATGTTGACTATAAAAGATATGATTAAAGAGATGAAGGTAATAGGTTTTTTTTATGTGTTGTTGGCCCAAGGTAGAGAAGATGAAAAAGTAACAATACCTACAAAAGCAACAAAATTACTAGAAGAGTTTGTTGGTTTTAAACTAGAAGAGTTACTTGATGGTTTATTGCCAAAAAAATATTCAAAATCATATTGATCTAATTCCAGGGGAATCTCTACCTAATTGGGTAGTGTATAGGATGAGTCCTACAGAACATGCAAAACTGAATAAGCAAGTGACATAACTCATAAAGAAAGGTGTCATGAGGGAGAGAATGAGTATGTTTGTTGTATCAAAATTGTTAACTCCAAAAAAATATGGAACATGGAGGATGTGCAAAAATACCAAAGCCATCAATAAAATCACCATTAAATATCGGTTCCCTATACCTCGCCTAGATGACATGATGGATGTGCTCGCATGAGCTAAATATTTTAGCAAAATTGATTTGTGAAGTGGCTACCACCAAATTCAAATCCGAGAAGGAGACGAATGGAAAAAAACCTTCAAGACTAGAGATCGATTGTATGAGTGGATGGCAATGCCATTTGGATTATCTAATGTACTGAGTACCTTCATGAGGATAATGAATATTGTGCTGTGATCTTACATTGGTAAGTTTGTAGTAGTTTACTTTGATGATATTTTAATTTTTAGTAAAAGTAAGGAGGAACACTTGAAACACTTGAGAATCATATTGGAGGTGTCAAGGACAAATAATCTCTATGCAAATTTGAATAAGTACAAGTTCATGCAAGACAATCTGGTGTTTTTGGGTTTTCTCATCTCCACGGATGGTGTTAAAATGGATGTAGAAAAGGTTAGTGCAATTCTATAATGGCCTACAACACGTAGCATAATAGAGGTAAGAATTTTCTATGGGTTGGATACCTTCTACTGAAATTTTATTCGAAGTTTTAGTAGTATTATAGCACCCATCACAAATTGCACCAAAGGAAGAGAATTTGTGTGCACTACAGAAGTTGAGGACAGTTTCAGGTATTTAAAGAAGAAAGTTACAAAAGATCCTATACTGCCATTTCCCAATTTTGACAAAGTATTTAAAGTAGAATGTGATGCCTCACATGTGGGCATTGGATTTGTACTTACTCAAGCAGGTAAACCCATAGCCTTCTTTAGTGAAAAATTAAATGATGTGAAGAAAAAGTATTAAACTTATTATGTTGTTCTATGCAATTGTTCAAGATTTGAGGCACTGGAGGGATTATCTAGTACCCAAGGAGTTTGTATTATTTATAGATCATATTGCATTAGAAAACCTAAACACACAAAAGAAGTTGAATAGTAGGCATGCCAAATGGGTTTCTTTTCTACAAGGCTACACCTTTGTTTTGAAACACAAGTCAAGGAAATAGATCCAAGTTGCAGGTGTCTTAAGTAAGCGTGTTGTACTTTTGACCACCAAGGAAAATGAAGTAGTTAGCTTTGATGCAATCAAATATTTGAATGAATCTGATGATGATTTTTGGGAGATTGTGGAGTAGTTAAGGAACTAAATTAGTGGCAATATGGACCATATTCAAGGAGAGTATTTTATGCAAGATGGTTATCTCTTTAAAGGAAAATAGTTATGCATTCCAATTGGTTCTATGAGAGAAAATATTATTAGAGAATTTCATAGTAGTGGACTAGTTGCACATTTTGGAAAGGATAAAACAATAGCCTCAATAGAAGACAAGTACTACTGGCCAAAGATGAAGAGAGACATAACCAGGTATGTTGTATGGTGTAGGATTTGTCAAGTGGATAAAGTACACTCCTAGAATATAGGGTTGTACATGCCATTACCAGTACCTACATAACCATGGAGATATTTGAGTATGGACTTTATTTTGGGACTGCCACACACACAAAGAGGTAATGATTCAATTTTTGTGGTTGTTGATTAGTTCTCTAAGATGGCTTGTTTCCTTGCTTGCAAGAAAACTAGTGATGCTACAATATTGGAAGATTTATTTTTCTCACAAATTGTTAGATTACATGGTGTCCCGAAGACTATTACCTCTGATCGAGATACCAAGTTCTTGAGTCACTTTTGGAGAACATTATGGAAGAAGATGGGAACTAAGTTACAGTTTAGTAATGCCTATCACCCTCAAACAGAGGTTGTCAACCAAAGTTTGGGAAACATGTTAACATGCATTGTTGGTGAGAATCCCAAATAGTGGGATTTGGCATTACCCCAAGCAGAATTTGCTTACAACAGTTATGTAAATAGATCAATAGGTAAATCGCCATTTCAAATTGTTTATGGAAATATTCCTAAGGTTGTTTTAGATTTGGTGTAGCTACCACTTGGTGAAAGAGTTAGTGATGACAGAGAAGCTTTTGCAGAACACCTTCACCAATTACAGACAAAAGTGAGGCAGAAATTAGAGGCAAGTAATGAGTGATACAAAGATCTATCGGATGTTAGTACGTGAAATCAAGTATTTAGTTAAGGTGGTCTAGTGATAGATTATTTGCATAGTGAGACAAAGCTCTATTGGATGTTAGTAGATGAAATCAAGTATTTAGTGAAGGTGATCTGGTGACAGTTTATTTGTGTAGGGAGAGGTTTCCCACAGTAACATACCACAAGTTGAAGTATAAGAAAAATGGTCCTCGCAAGGTTTACAAGAAAATTAATGATAACGCCTATGAGGTTGATTTACCAGCCTCTCTTGATCTCTCTTGTTTTTATTGTTTATGATTTGTATACCTTTCATGGTGATGATCATGATAGTGCTAGTCAAGAAGAAGTGGATTTGCAACAATCAATTCCATGTCAAAAAAGGGACAAGATTGCACACATTTTAGATAAGAAGACCACTCATACTCGACATGGTGCATACACTAGAGATACTTGGTATAGTGGGAAGGTTTGTCACCAATAGAAAGCACATGGCTTATAGAGTGGGTTGGATCAACTTAAGTGCCAACAATTTGAGGACAGAGCTACATTCTTTTCAACCAGAGGAGAATGATGTAGGGACTTTTGATGGTCATAACTTTTGACTCGATTGTCCATTTGGGACACAATTTGACGCGGAGGTGTATTGTGAGGCATTGTTTGGATTTCCAACCGAACCTATTTTGGTAAGGCCTCGGTTAGATCAAATTTTTAGGTCTAAGGCCTCAAAATTGGCTTTTAGTATTTTCTGGGGGATTTTCTAGATTTTAGTTTTGTAGTATCTTTAATTTATGCATGTAATATTTTAGCAAGTTGATGAGTAGTGTTTCTCAAGATAACTCTCAATAATGGGAAATATTTTTAGTCAGTCGAATAGTTTTAGAAATTAACGAAAATGGCAAAACAACTAATTTTGTGAAAATTTGCCAAAATGGTAATTTTTGAATTGTAGTTAGAATTGGTTTTCCTTTCATTGTAGAAGTAGAGTGGTTGAAGAATAATGGAGAATAGAACTTTTAATTACTATTTTTTTTGGTTTCTACCTTCTATTTGTTAACCATGGTTGTTTTAGTTCTACTTGGTTACATTAGAAACCAAGTTGAAACCCTATGTAAGTGTATCCAATTGTAGCTCCAACCAATTTTATTCTCTATGTGAGTAAAAAAATTCACAACATATAAATACCATGTGATCTAAAACTCATTCCTAACAAGCAAATGTCTAATTATTTTGATTGAAATTTCTCAAAAGATTATAGTCTTTAACAAAAATTCCAAACTGATTAATTTATAACATCTATTTTGTATCATAACAGATGAAAATTTATAACCCCTAATTTTAAGGCCTAAGTTAGATTATATAGGTTTTACAAAAGTTTCAAAATCCAAAAATTAGGGTTCTAGGTGTGTTATGCCCTCCATATCTAGTCCCATCATTTTCATTCCCATGACAATACGGGTCCCTCTTTTTTTGTCTTTTTCTATTTGTTTTCCTTTGTTTTTTAGTTTTTGCTTTGGCCACCTCAGGATTTCGGGCTCCCGAAGTATTGAGGTGACATTTTGTTTGTTTTTGGTTCCTTGTTTGGGTTCCCAAGTTTACAAGTTTTCTTCTATTTTGTTTTGGAACATCCCTTCGAAAGTCCAGGTTCCCAAACTCCTAGAATGTTTTTTTCTCTGGAGTTACTAACCCTAGAGGTTCAGGTTTCAAAACTCTCGGGTTCGTTTTATGTTTTGTTAGTTTGGTATTCTGAGTCCCTGTGGTTCCGAGCTGGTCTCTTGTCTCGCACTTCACAAACTTGGGTTCCCAAACTCACATTTAAAGTGGTGCCTAGTTGAGGGTATAAATATGGTTGGATGTCATTTTGGAGCTCATTTGTGCACTCATTCATCTGAATTCAGAGCTCTGACCTCACAATTTCGCATTCCCGTGCCCAATCAAGCACCATCTTTATTTTTTCGTACCAGGTAGGTGGATTTCTCGCCTTCCTCATTCGGATTTTCATTTTCTTTTGGTTATATTTTGTTTTGATTTCTTATATTTTGCTTGTTTTGTTTGTTTTTCTTTTAGTTTTTTGTTGCGCCCTAACCTTGGAATCTCGGATTCCTAAAGTTTTGGGTTAGAGGTTTTTCTCATTGTCGTGTCATTTCGGAAACCCGGGTTCCTGAGTTCCCGAAATGACAGTCTTTTCTTTTGTTGTTTGCTTTTGTGTTATTTTGGAAACCCAAGTTCCCAAGTTCCCAAAATAACGGTCGTAGGGTTTTCTTTTGTTTGTTTGTTTCCCACCACTTCAGAAACTTTGGTCCCCGAGTTCCCGAAGTAATGATCTTGGTGGTTTTAGGCCTTAGGTCAAACTAATTCGAAAACTCAGGTTTTCATGTTCCTGAATTGGTTTCTTTTTGCATGTTTGTTCAACTTGGAATCCCGTAGTCTTGGGGTCCCGAGCTCTTTTCTTCTCCATCTTTGTAGTTCAACAATACTTCAGTTTTTCAAAGTTTCTCATTGTATTTTAGAGTCCCACCCTAAAACTTTAGGACTCCAAAGTTCTAGGTTTGTTTTCATACTCCAGAGTCTCACCACTTCAAAAACCCGGGTTCCTAAGTTCCTGAAGTGGTCTTCTTTTGTGCTTTTGGTGAGTTCGGTATCCCGAGGTTCCAAGTTTGCTAGTTTTTCTAGCAATTTTACCCTAGGACCTCAAACTCCCAGGTTTGCTTTGTGGTTTTTGTGTTTTCTCACCTCAGAACCTCGAGATCTTGAAATCTTGAGGTGAGCTATTTTTGTAGTGATTTCTCTTTCAGTAATTTTTTATGTTTATTTGGTATGTTTTGCAGGTTTAGTTGTGTTTAATGGAATCTTCCCGAAAGGAAAAAGATCTTGAGAAGCTGACAATCACCATCAAATATCAATACTGGGGATGAACATATGCCTCCAAGATGGAGGATGGTATCCAATGAGTTACAGACACATAGATCAGGCACACAGAGCTCAAAGATATAGAGAGACAATTGGAGAAACCAGGATTGAGCGCAAAATACAAGCAGATTAAAATATTTGGTCTTGTAGAGGCAATTGTTTTCCCATAGTCAGTGCAGGTACCAGAATTCATAATGCAAGTTGCACAATTTTATAATCCTAACACCAGACAATGTGTAGATGTTGATGGGAAACTGGTGATTGATTTATCACCGAATATGTTGGCCTTGGTGTTCCATATTCCCACTAGGAGGGAAGTATTGGTCGAAGGGGAGGAAGATGGAGAAAGAGAATGGAATTAGAACATGACCCATGCAAGAAGATAATGAATGAGGAATGGCTCGAGGAAGAGAGGAAAACAGGCTTAAAGGTAAATGATTTTTTTAGGCAGGATTTTAAAGAACCACAAAGGGATCTAGTAATAATGCTTAGCAAGGCCTTCGACAAACCTGCATGTCGACACTTCCAACCATGGATGATCTCATTCATGTTAACCATTTTGTATGGACGAAAATACTATGACTGGGCTCAAATTTTGTTAGATAACAAAAGAGACCAGCTCAAAGATCAGGTCAATTTCCAAGGTTGCAGACCTAGGGCAGATTGGGTGAAAAAGAAGGACAAAAATTTGTATGGCAATTTTATACCCAATTGCTAGTGAAAGAATCTAGGTTGCACTATAAGAGAATCAACAACATATTTTTGTTCCCTACCATTATAAAGTTAACAGGTGACACTGGGTTTAGGCTAAGCAAGGAGGAAATGGAGTTGGTAAAGAAGTGGGGGTGTTGGTTCATACAAAAATCCCGATCTACCTATCCGAGAGTAAGTGGGTTCACTGGAGAACCATTTTTTCCGCCTAGATACTACGGATAGAATAATTTTGTTAGAGTATGTAAGGTAGATGGTGCAATTGCAAAATTTGTTGTCCTCAAGACATAAGATGGGGGTTACAAGTAAAGAATTCCACTTAAATTTATCATTCTTTTCATGTTAGAAAATTCATATGTCAAAGGTTGTTGAAAAAGAACTGTAGGACCTACAGTTGAAGCCTTTTAATTATGCCACGCAATTTTATGATCCATACAATAAATTAAAAGGATTGATGCCAAAAGTATATGAAGGACATCATCCTGCCTTGGAGGATTTTTTGGCCAATCTTTAGGATAGCTTTGAGGCAAGAGAGAAATATTACCATCACCTCACTATTCCACAAATAAGGGAATTTGGTATTGAGACTAACCTACCTAAACAATTGTATGATGATGGTATTTTTTTATATCCAATGTATAAGGAAACAAGAATAGATACGAGGCCACTCCCTCCAATCAAATGGTCACAACAGGAAGTGGTTGACATTGATACAATTTATCAACTAGTGATAGATAGAACCAGGAAGTGGTTAGGTCTGAGGATTAAAGTAGCTAGCCCCAAGGGTAAACAAAAGAATATCCCAACTGACAATCCTCAATCAAGAATACATAAGGAGTATACAAGGAGAACCTGATCAGGGTCGAGGAAGAACACCTCTATAGATATAGAGGAGGAAGCTAAAACTCCTTTGACTATAGAAGAATTGAGGCATAAGTTAAATGAGAAAATGAAAGAGGAATAACATCTTGCAAAACAAGCAAGTTTAGGGATTACAATGGGCCTAGGGGCCAAACCACAAGCAAAAATTCATCCTGTTAGGTCTGTCATTGAGGGTATTGCAGTAGCGATGAAACAACCTTCTCAAGAGGCTCAACCCTCTAGTGTCTCCACTACTCCAACTACCACTACCAATCCAACTACCATTGCTACCACTACTACCACAGCAACACCAACCGCCACATCAACCTCATTTGTTGCAGTGGTTGTTTTAACACCACCTCCACCCTTGGCTACAAGAATTGTTACTCAATCTTCTATTGCTTCACAGATTCTTGCACTTGCAATGACTCCTACAACTGAGAAAATAAATATTCATAAAGTGTAGTCAAAATCAGACCAAGAGGAGTTTGAGCCAACACCAAAGAAGGTAGAACCTAAAAATATAAAAAGAATGACTCCTTATAGTAGACAAAAATGAAGGGAGCGTGTCATACAAAAGGTATCAAAACTTCCATAGGTAACTCCTATGGATATAGATGATTAAGGTCCACGGGAGAAGCAACAGGATGAAGAAGAGGAAACATTGAAAAGACAAGAGGAAGAACATAATGAAAGGTTGGTTCTTACTCCACAAGATGTAGAGAACTTATTGAAAGATATCACAAGTGGAGATAAAGAACAACAAAGTCAAGAGCCAACCAAGGATTTTAATGAGAAAGTGAGAGAGAAGTTAGAAGAGTATCAACAATAGCTTGATATCGATGGTGCTCTATAGGCAAACTTAGCTCAACAAGTGCTCTCACAACAACAACAACTCATCGTACCAGTGCTTTCTATCTAGGGAGAGACCCAAACTCCTCTAAATACATAGGTTGGAGAAGAAGAGAACCAACAGGAAGAAGACCATCACAAGAACTTGGAAGGGTGACGACACAAATAACCACTGAAAGAGGGAGTATAGATGAGGGAAACTTACAATGGTTAACCTTCACTTTTGATAAGAAATAGAAGGTGGTGTTTCCTAAACTCACATTGCAGTAGGCCATTATGGAGGAGTCAAAGAAAACAAAGAAGGCCGAGACAATTAATCATTTATCTAGAACTAGCTTCGATGAAGTAATTGTCGATATCGCATCCCTTGTGGAGACAAAAGGAGAGGACCCTTCAAAATACCAAGTATCACAGGTTAGGCTTGGAAAGAAAAAAAAAGTGGGGAGAGCTCGATACTTTAGAGTTTGCTACCAATATGGTAAGGAGCAAAACGAAGAAGGAGCATGACTCTCAACTGTTGATAAAGGTAGAATTAGATCAATATAAACCATTTCTTGTAGATATGGGTAAGCCTTTGGATTCAAGGGCAATGACACATTACCGTCCACATCATCGCTACCAGAGGGTGATGTAGAACTTTAATTGAAATAAGAAAAGTAGTTGCTACTACAAAGTTTTGGGCAAAAGAGAACATTTCAAAGGTGAAACACTTCCTACTATTAGGATTCCCATAGATATTGAGAGGGGGGGGTGAATCAGTATCTGACCGGTGAAATGATTTTCTTAACTTAAAGCATGTAGAACATATTAATATTGTATACCGGTAAACAGAGATAACAACAACCACATGAAAAACACACCATAACACAATAGTTTAACAAGGAAATCCGATGTGGGAAAAACCTCGGTGGGATTTGTGACCCACAATATTCACTTACTGGCCAATAAGAGAATATTACTGCTACAATAGGGGCCTACACATGCAGGAAGGCCAAGTGCCTAGAGCTCACTGCTCAATTACAAAATAGGAAGTCTCACTGACTTACAAAATGGATTATATAAATCCAATGTCTTGTACTGCTTCAAAATAGCATCTACTATGCCATATCTAGTACCGGTTTATAGCTCTATTTCTTCCATAAACCCTTAACCTATAATTCGCATAATGGGTCAGCCTTATTTCGCCTAATTACATTCCTCCATACTTACAAAAATGTTCTACAATGATCTCTTATATATATGAGTCATTTTACAACATGCCAAGTCGGCTTATAATGATTTAACAATAATTAACAAAATATATTATAAACGAAATTCTTGTCGACCTCTGTGCCGGTATGCTTCCTTTCACTATCAGTGTCGGTGGTCTATGTGCCGGTGTGAAGTCTGACCTTGCTAGTGCTGGTAAATTGCGTTGTCAATGTCATAGGATTGTAAGGTTACCATCAATGATAGAACCTTCAATCACCTACAATATCTCATTGGAGTGTTCATTTACCGACACCTACAACATACAACGAGTATTTATGAAAAGATCCTCAAAACGGAGAAGGCAATCAGAGATTGTTCAACAAATTGAGAAGTGAGGATCAGAGACTTCACTAAGTAATGTAAAAATTTCAATAAAATGTGTGCCTTAGGTGAAGATGTGATTAAAAATGAATATTTGTTAGGAGGAGATGATTTTGATAGTCTACAATCTTTTATTTTTATAATAGAATTTAAGATAGAAGTTCTTGAGCAATGTAGGTCAAGGATATTGGAGACACATGCTCCTTTGTTGAAATCAATTGATGAGTATGATAATTTTGTGAAGAAGTTGTTAGGGGCATATGGTCATGATATTTTGAGAGATGGTCGTTTGAAGAAAGGTGTAGTGCTAGATCAATGTGACTAGTATGCGGCTCATCATTTTGCATCTGCACCGGAGTTCAATACAGATTTAATGGATAGATACTCATTCTTGACTTCTTAGTGTATACATATAGAAGGAGTAATTGATAAGTTGGTTGACAGATGGGAGCATGCAAAGCAAATTTTGAAGAAGTCTGAGTTTTGGATTTCGTATTTTGTTGATCCTTTTGAAGATATAGTTGCATGTTTTATTAGTAACTATAAGAGCTATAAAAGGAGTAAAGGATGAACACATAGTTGCCACACATGCAATTTTGACAGCTTTTTGAAATGGTTGCCATCAGATCTGAAAGTTCAACCGTTGTGCAACATCAAATTCAAATTTTTGGCAAATTTTGCATGGCTGTAATGGCCAATTTTGGAAACGCATGTTTCGTAGTAATAGTTAATTGGTAGTTTCATTGGAGTTTAGGGTAGAGACTTGCATGTCAACTGCAACTCCTTGCTTTTGTAGCACTTAGTTCAGATATCTTTAATTCCTATAATTTAGGACATGAAACTCTATAAATTAGAAGTTTTGATTCATTGTAAGGGTCCACGAACTGATGATTTGAGGTCCAATTAGAGATTCTATTAGAGATTTTATGCAGATTTTTATGAGTTTAGAAGAATTTGTGTGATACTCTTTGAAGTTTAATACAAAAAGAAGCTTGTGGATTGCTCGATCTACTTGTGTGTTCTATATGGTAATGTTCTTCGTAATCTGGTAACTTCTATTATTTGAATCAGCAACCAGTTCTTTTTGGATGCTCTGTTATTTTATGAATCATATTGCACATGCAAATGGTATATGAGGATTAAATTGGTAGGGCAATTATTGGTTGGGTAATATTAATTTTTCGTCAGTGTGTGAAGCTGATTGACTTTATATACTTTATGGAACTCGTTATCTAAATGTTGATTTAATGATATTGATAATATTGGGATTATGAAATTTTAACTTTATGGATCATTCAGTTGTTATTGTATCGATTTCATTGTTATTTCCTTGTTCCCTTGATACATCTTTTGTTGTTTATTTTTTGAGAATCTAAATCAGAAAATACAAAAAAAGTAGGTAATTCGAAGTTGTTTCAACCATCAAGCCCCTTGATAGGTACAATCACATCAACCATTGAGCTACCCATCACCATTGAGACCCGATTATAGAGACCTGTAGTTAGATTACCAAAACTTACTACTTTTCAGGAGAGGTGATGAGTGTTCACATAAACCATAGGATTGTTGGTGAGTGTGTCAAAACACCAGTCAACAAAAACTGGCACTAGAAGGAGGTCCTGAACAATTTATCCTAACTTTCAATTGCATAGTCACAGTGTGACCTAACATGGTACTCCTAGGAGAAAGATTTTTACCATTCACACAACCCAACCTCAATTACAAACAAGATGAAATCATTTCCCAGCTATACTCTCTTGCTTGGGATAGTAGAAGGAATCATAGTGATTGGTTACTGTAGCATCATAAAATTGTGACCTTGCAATTTTCAACCACATTTGGGTCTTCACATTGGAGAATGAATAAGAATCCTGATCGAAGACCCGAGACGTGCTCACACTGCCCAAAGCTCGCATTTCCTCACACCCTGCACTCCCTATTGTTGCTTCATGTCCTAAATAAGGGAAAGACAGGGTCATGGGGTGCCTGTGCCCCTTAGGACAAGGGTGTGGCACTCTTGCCTCCTAGAAAAAGGGCATGGCACCCCTATCCTTTCCCTATTTTGGGCCCCCTCTACTCAATTCTTTGCATTGGGCTTTGTACTTTGAAGTAGGAAAAGTTTCCCTATGTCATCCTATAATGAAAAATTGGTCAATTAACCCTAATTAATGAATATATAATATGCATTTCTCTCTCCTATTTGGATTATAATACATAAGATAGATACATGAAGTGAAAATTGTGATCCTAAGTGAAATCAAGAATCCAAGCATTCAAGCATCTATTAAGCATCTCAAGTCTCCTTTCAAGGCTAGGTGTTGCATTCAAGTCAAGGATTCAACCATTGAAGTGGAGATATCTCTTGACATTCAATTCTACATATCCTTTCAAACAACTCTATCAACATTTCAATTTCATCCTCTCTTGAGGTGAATTCCATTTCAGTCATTTACTTTCATTACTTGCAAGTACTTTTCATCATTTGGTTAATTCCCAAATAGGGGTTTGACCTGAAGGCAAACCTCCAATCCCAACAACATTTTCTCTCTTTTTTGTGTGTAGGTTGCAAGTGCACAACTATATTTGCAAATTTGGACTTCATTTTCAAAGGCGGAAAAACCCTTTTCAACATGTGCATTTTTCAGAGGACCATGTGCACTTTCAACACGATCCCGACAACTTTTGCCCAAATTTGTAGGGGAGATTCATCTCAACCTTTTACTGCTAATTCCAGGTGCACAGCTTCATCCCACATTTCTATCTCAACTTATAATCATTTCTTTGTCACATTTACACAGTCTTAAATCACATAATTCAACCTATTGCATTCTAAAAGAGGGGTTACTTTCACTTTCCAAATTCATTGTCAATTCACTTAGCATTCAATATCTTGAGATTGGATCTAGTTAATTATCCCTCGCTCTTTTAAATGTAATGTGTGTGAGAGGTTGAGGAGAATCTTTTGTGAAACTTTCCCTCCTCTTGAGGAGAGAAAAGATTTCCTCTTGACTTCTCCATCACCCTTCTTCACCACATTACATTTTGATGAACCCGATGTCTTACATGCTTGAAATTTCAAATCATTCTATATTTTTCATTTACAAGTTTAATTTTATTACAAATTTACAAAACTTACTGGTTATTTCAATCAAAACCCTAGTATTCAAAAATTGGAATTGAACTTGTACCTTGTAAAAATTGCTACCTATTGTTTTAGATATGAAAATTGCATCGCTTGTCAAATTCAATTTCATCATTGTCTTGTTCAAATTATAAATCAAATTTACAAAATTAAGTAGTTAATTGTCAAAACCCTAATTTATAAAAATCAATTTGAAATTGTGCAAAACTTGAATTCGCATTTAATTTTCAGATTTGCCTTCTTGCCTACAATTCAAATTTTCAATTTCCCTCCCTTTTCCAAAATTCAAAATTTAAAAATTAAGTTGTTAGGTCCTAAAACCCTAATTTTGAAATTTAATTGGATTTTGTGCAAATTTCAATCAATTTTATTTTTCTAAACATTATTTAAGGTGGCCTTATCCATTAGGTTTGACCTTTTTCAAATTTACCATTCAATTTCTTGTCTTTTTCAAAACCCTAGTAGGGTCCTATTTTGACATTCAAACCTCAATTTCGCCTATCTAAACTTCATAAAATTGACCAATTTTTGGGGGTTAGCTTTAAAATCATCGTAACTTTTATCCCTTAGAATTTCCAAAAAGGTTGGGAGGACCGTGTGCACTTTCAACACGGTCCTTGGCTTTTTTCCCAAAATTTTGGGAGATTGTTATGACTGTATTTAATTTCTTAAATCCAAAAAATTGGCCCTAATTTTAAATCTCAATTTCTTAAATTATTTTGGAAATTGTGTAATTTCTCCTTTAAACAAAATTCATATTGTATAATCATAAATTCCTTGAATTTTGCAATATTTAATTTTGCAAACTTTATTCCTAAAATTCAAAATTCAAATTTCCCTCTAGTACATGAGTTTTACCACTATTAGTCCTACCTACACTATCCCCATTAGATGAAGCATTATAATTAAGGCTTCCCAAGGTTTAATTACCAAGGAGATGGAACCTAATTTGAGTGACTTTTTCAATGAGTATAATGCTAATTCTTCTCATCCTAATAACATCTATATTTACCCAATTGATGATTCTAATGATGAAGAAGAAGCTTTGACAAGAGTTTCCATAGATCAACTTTGAAAATTGGATAATCAACTTGACAACTTTCAACAATGGATGTCCCAAGATACCCTAATAGTGAAGCTCTTCCATTAATTCAAGGCCTAAAGCGTATGATTCAAAGTGATAAGAATGGAATTGATATATTGTGTGGCATTGCTCATATTGTTGATTCTAATGTCATTCCTATAAAAAGTTGTGTTGAGAACTTAGGTTATTCACAACCTTTTACACAAATAAAATATTCTATTCCTTTGAGCACTCCAATGGCTAGCATTCCTACTTTCAATTCAAACATTATAGCTACATCAACTCAAAATGTCATACCTAAAACCATTAGTCATGGGGGAAATACCTCTCCTTCAATCAATCCTTCAACCCTATCTATGCCTCCAATAAGTATTCCTCTTGTCTCTCACCCAATGAATGTGATGCAAGGGGGAAATTAATCCAAATATTCTATTACTCCTTTTAGTGTCCCATTTCCTACTCAATCATCTCCTATGCCTACTTACCATAGTGTTCCTCCACCTTATTCTCAATAAATGCCTCATTTCAATAACATCACACCACCTTCTCAATCAAACATGTCTAACATACATTCTTGAACCGAAACAACCATTAATAATCTTTCTCAAATTGTTTCACCATTGTAACAACAAATTGCTTCTATGAGTCAATCCAAAAACAGTGTGCCCATGTTTGATGTTGTGAGCCCACTTTCTCTTGATATTGTTAGAGTTGTCCCTCCTAAACATGTTGAAGTCCCTCAATTGGAACTCTATAATGGAAAAGGTGATCCTTTAACACATGTCAAGACATTCCAAACTTGTGTACTGACTTTTCTTATGATCAAAGATTGCTTGCTAAATTGTTTACTAGAACAATGAGAGATAAGGCTTTACAATGGTATTTCTCTTTGCCTTCCTACTCTATTATTTTTTTTCAACAATTATCAAATGCTTTTATTCAACAATTTCAATACAACATAGGTCCTAAGATCACTTTGACTAATTTAATGCATTGTAAACAAGGTGTTAAAGAAAAAGTGATTGATTTCATTATTAGATATAAGCATTTGTATTCTCAAATTTCTTTTCAAGTGCCTGATAATGATATTCAAAGAATTTTCATTTCTAATTTGCAAAAATATATTAGAGAAAAACTTCTCCTTTCTGAGTTTACTTCCTTTCCGTAGTTGTACGCAACACTTCACAATTATCAACTAATTGTGAATCAACTAGATCAATCCACTCATATTGCTCTGAGTGATAAGGGTGGCAGTGCTCAAAAACCATTAGAAAAGTTCAAACCAAGCAAAGGATTCATCAAATTCAATGACAACATCAACAACAACAATGTCAATGCTACAATAGGTGTGCCTCCTATTTCTATTTTTTTCAAAAGAGAAAGACAATTTACTCCTTTGAATGAATCTTTACATAGCATTATGTGTCAGTTGTTACAAAGAAATGTTATCAAACATCCTCCAATAAAACCAGTTGATCCTTCTAAGGTAGCCTCACCTTACTTAGATAATAATTCTTTTTGTCAATTTCATCGTCAACCTAGTCATGACATTGATAAATATTTTGCATTAAAAAGTAAGATTCGAGATTTGATTGATAATAATACTATATTTGTGGTAGGTGTGAATGATAAGGGAAACAAATCAATATCTCCTCTAGATCAAAATCTTAAGATTTTTTACTGATCCTTTACCTTCTCATACCTCTAATATGATTGATACTGAACATACCTCTTTCTCTCCTTCGGATGTGACCACTATGGTTCAAAAATTGGTGAATATGGTAGAGAAACAAAGAAAACCTAAAGATCTATGTATCATGTTTGACCCTAGTGAGACTATTAGAGCACCTAATGGACCTCTATACATAGTTGCAAAGATTTAGGAAATACCTTGTCATAGTGTGCTTATCGATCCCTCTTGCATGGTTAATGTCATCACTGAGGACTATCTTTTCACTTTATGTTTTCATAAACCAATCTATGATGGTACAAATGTGGTTGTTAATTAATTTAATGGATTCTCTTGTCCTACCATTGGTTCTATCACACTTCCTATTGAGGTTCACACTAAATCTCTAGATGTCAACTTTTTTATCATTCCTTTCTCAGAGCAATTCCATGTGAATTTGGGCTACCCTTGTCTATCTTCCATGAAAGCTATTGCTTCTCCAATCTATAAGTATTTGAAATTTCCCCAAAATGGAGAAATCATAATTATTAAGCATGGCTTATTTTGGCCAACCAAAAGAAGCCTAGGTGTTCCTATCAATATATTTTGGCCTCAACAATTTCAATCTCTTCCATCGAGAAGTGATTCTCTCTCTCAATATTATCAAAAGTGGAAGAAAGATATGATCCTATTCTTAATCCAACAATTGATGTTACCATCCTTCTTGAAGATGAGGTTCTTCCCTTGATGGATCGAACTAATCTTCCTCCTAAGGAAGATTCCAAACCTATTCCTATGGATGAAACTATGCCTTCTCCTAATAAGAACAACAATATTCCTCCTAAGGTTGGACATGTACCTCCTCCTCATGATGTATTGGGCCTCCTTCCTACACCATACATTCCTCCTTTATATGGTGCAGTTCCACCTCCTTGCTCTTATAGAGAGAAGAGACATGCCTCTCCTCTTGTTCAACCTAAAATACCTCAACTTAAACCTCCAACTACCAAAGATGAGAATATTCCTCCTTCAACAAATATTCCTCCTTCTTCTCAGTCTTCTACTAAAACTCGATGAAATTGTTGTGCAAGAGAACACCAACAAAAGTGTCGTGCTTGAGCTCATGAAGCTATTCCTAAAAACTTTCAATCTCCCAAAACTCCAACAATTGACATAATTCCCTTTTCTCCTAAACAAGATGTTGAACCTACATCCCCAAATCATAAGTTACAAAAAACATGTCATGGTTTTACTCCCATTCGTGTTCGCGCTCCTCTTTCTATAAATCTTGATGAAGAAATAGGTGAAAATGTTATTCATGATGGCAATACAACTCCTAATGCTTCTGATAGTGAATATGAGTATGTTGATGTGGACAAACATTTATCTACAAAATTTTCAAACGCCTTAATCCTAGTACCTAGAATCGAACAAATTGACTTAGCACATGAGCATAGTCCTTGCTTGGATCTTGTGATAGCTCCATCTACTATGTTCAATGTCATTCCTCTAGTGTATTTCCCACCTTCCTAAAATAGTGATCAACAAGATCAAGAGGTGGATGACATGCTAGATTAGCTTCATTAGAACTATAGATCCTAAATATTTCTCTCTTTTCTTTCTCTTTTGTGACCATTCTTCTATGTGTATCCGTGTTCTTCTATATTCTCGAGTAATATCTACTTGAGGACGATGCAAAGCATTGAGATCTATTTTGGTCTCTTTCATGTTGACTCAAAAGATACCTTCTATTCCCTTTCTTCCAAGGTAGTTTCCCTTCTTTCGATAATGACGACTATTCTATGCACATATATATGATATACATGAGTTATCATACAACATACTAGCCCCGAGGAAAGAAAAACTACCTTGTGCTTTGTGTTTTGTGTTTATTAGCCTTGAGTTTATTCCTCAATTGGGGGCTAAATCCTTGTGATAACTTTCTTTCTCTCTTTCTCTCTTGAGTGTATCCTACCTTAAAGAAATCGCTTCCGATAAGGTGTGTGCAATCTCTTTAATGTGGGAGCATACACTTTGCTCATATTTTCCTTCTTGATACTCAAAGTTACTTGGCTTTGCTTTGTAATTTTTGGTATCTTTTCTTTTCAAGACTCATTTTGAGGGAAACCTTGCTACTTGTAGTCATGGTTCTCTCTCTTGATATTTCCTTTTACTTTGTCAATCGAATTTGTAAGATCCTTAGTCCACTGGGGGCTTGGTGTATCTTGTTTCCTTGACGTGGTGAAAGTCTTTCAATCTTGTTTCTGTGTACTTTACCAATAGTCTTGGTGTATGCCACTCTCGCTAAAGTGGGAGCTAAATGTAGTATCATAAAATTGTGATTTTGCAATTTTCAACCACATTTGGGTCTTCACATTGGTGAAATAAATACCTAAGCCTAATTGGAGACCTGAGACATGCTCATACTACCCGAAGCTTGCATTTCCTCAAACCCCGCACTCCCTGTTGCTGCTTCCTGGCCTAAATTAGGGCAAGACAGGGGCGTGGTGCCCATGTCTTTGTCCTATTTTGGGACCCCTCCACTCAAATACTTGCATTGGGATTTGCACTTTGAAGTGGGAAAAGTTTCCCTACGTCGGCCTATAATGAAAAATCAGCCAGTTAACCCTAACTAACAAATATATAAGATACATTCCTCTCTCATATTTGGATAATAAGACATAAGATAGATACATGAAGTGGGAATTGTGATCCTAAGTGAAATCAAGTATCCAAGCATTCAAGTCTCCATTCAAGTATCCATTGAGCATCTCAAGTCTCTTTTCAAGGATAGGTTTTGCATTCAAGTCAAGGATTCAACCATTGAAGTGGAGATATCTCTTGACATTCAATTCTACATATCCTTTCAAACAACTCTATCAACATTTCAATTGCATCCTCTCTTGAGGTGAATTCCATTTAAGTCATTTACTTTCATTACTTGCAAGTACTTTTCATCATTTGGTAAATTCCAAAACCGGGGTTTGACCTGAAGGAAAACCCCCAATCCCAACAACATCTTCTCTCTTTTATGTGTGTAGGTTGCATGTGTGTAGCTATATTTGCGGATTCAAACTTCATTTTCAGAGGCAGAAAAACCCTTTTTAGCGAGCAGATTTTTCGGAGGACCATGTGCACTTTCAACATGGTCTTGACAACTTTTGCCCAAATTTGCAAGGGAGCTTTGTCTTGGCTTTTTATTGCTAATTCTAGGTGCACAACTTCATCCTGCATTTCTATCTCAGCTTATAATCATTTCTTTGTCACATTTATACTTAGTCTTAAATCGCATAATTCAGCCTATTGCATTCTAAAAGAGGTGTTACTTTCACTTTCCAAATTCATTGTCAATTCACTTAGATTTCAATCTCTTGAGATCGGATCTAGTGAATTATCCCCCCTCTTTTAAATCTAATGTGTGTGACAGGTTTAGGAGAATCTTTTGTGAAACTTTCACTCCTCTTGAGGAGAGGAAAGTTTTCCTCTTGACTTCTCCATCACCCTTTTTCACCACATTACAGTTATGAATGCAACAAGTATTGACAACAAAAGGCGAAAAGGTATACACATAGAATCAGATGCACAAAGGCAACTCCTTTCTTAAAGAAACCCTCAACCACCTCCTCCATAGCCAAGAAACTAAGATACTAAGCTGGAGCATATATAATTTTTCTCTCCAAAGAGGTTTCATAAAGTTCTTAGGAGTAACTCTTCTCCATCAGACTTAATAGAGTTAGGACCTGCAACTAGGAAGAAGAGAAACAAAGCTAAAGGATAGTCCTCAACACACCCACCAGTGCAATAATCTGAATTCAATATAGAAGACCAGCTAATCCCTAGTCCTCAACTCATCATTACGCCTTTCGTAACTCAACATCCACCACCACCACCTGCAATAGCCTACTTCAACCAAGAACATACACCATTGTAAAATATACCTGGAGGAACATACGACCTACTTAGGAATCCAGACAAATTTTGTAGTAAGTTCTACTTTGGGGGACCTAGGACCGCAAATGATCATATTGAAGCATTCAAGGATGCAGTGGTTCATAATAACATTCAACATCAAGATGTGGTATGTAGACTTTTCCCATATTCATTTGGGGAGAACGAGTATAATTGGTATTTGGCTCTTCCAAAAAACTCCATTGATGTCTGGGATCATTTAGAAAAATATTTCATTAACTAATTTCGGGTATATGTCAATCTTGGAACATTGTACCATCAGTTTACCTCCCTAAAGAAGTTACCTAATGAACCTCTGACAACTTTCAATACCAACTTCCAAAGGGCATACAAGAGATTTAAACCTCCTTACCAAGTGACACCAAACATAGAAATTGATTCCTATTTGAGAACCATTGACCCTTGGAGTGTGATGTTTATTAAGAAGAGCATGCCTGAAGATCAAAGGGATGCCTTGACAAAAGTTTATGCTTTGGCAATCAACTTGAATCAAGAATTAAATCAGACACCTAGGGGAATTGGATGCAACTTGCCTATAGGAATAAACTAGGGAAATTACAACCAACTCCCTGGGGTACCGTCACCCTTACCAATAGGAGCCCTAATGATGAACATGATACCACTTTATGCACCTCAACCTCAAGCTAGTCAACAATTTGATGCAAAAACTTTAAAATGGCATGACAATGCCAATGTTACTCCTACCCAAACACAATACGTTGATCAAATACATGAGATAAGATAATAGTATGGTAACTTAAACACAACAAACCAAGCCCCAAATTCGATGTCTGAGAGTCAAGGGTCACACATATTGGCTGAAGTAGAAGCTTTGAAGAAGATAATTTTGCAAGTTACTTTAGATCTTAGTCAACTAAAGATGAATCCTCTAGGAGGATATAACCAATCCCAATCATATAATAATTAGGGTGGTTATAATAATCAGAATTAAAACCAAAGATATAATTCCAAGCCATATAATAGACAATGGAACACGGGTCCAAACAATGACGGAGTAAACCATGACCATCCTGACGCAAGAGACAACCATAACAACATGCAAAGTGTTAACCTAGCGGATGTAAATTTACTACTAATTGGTGTAGGTTGCATGATATAGCATCAAATTTGGAAGTCAATTGCACATAGTTAGAAAAAATGATTAGGATTGCTCAAGTGGATTCGCAACCAAAGGGGTGCTCTAATGAGGAACCAAAAAAAGTTAATACAACAATTTTGTTTGACACGTTCCTTTACAAATAATTTCAAGTAGAATCTGAAAGTGAACCATGTGTTTACAATGCACAAGCCTTCCAAACTAGAAATAATTACAATCTTAGAAGTCAAGGCAAGACACCATTGACAAAACCACCTCCCCCAAAAGGCGGATTTGTACCTCCTGATGCAAATGCAAGCAACAATCCTCCTCCTCCTCAAGCTTTTCAAGGAACATATCCTAAACAAGGACAAGGCCAAGAATATGTTGTAAGAGGATCTTGTGATGTTACCAAGGAGATGGAGAGGACTGCAACAACTATGTCATTAATGGAAGTGTTGAGATATTGCCCCGAACAGAAGAAGGCTCTTCTCAATAAATTATAACGGTTGGAATGTCAGATAAGTGAGGCTAATATGGATAATTTGAATGAAGTCAATGCTAATATCAATAATGATGCCATCAATAACCCTCCATTCCTACTCAGCCTAAAGATATGCAAAAATAATTTACATAACTATTTGGTAGATTCAAGCGCTTCTGGAAATTAGATTCCTTATTCCATATTTTAGAAGATTGGTCTTAACCCAGTGCATGCAAATAGAAAAGTAGTTCAATTAGACAAGATCGAGGTGAATGTGATTGAGGAGTTGAAAGATGTGTATATTCAATTGGGTGTTGATCCGTGCATATCCCATTACATTGACATCTAAGTAGTTGATATTCCAAAAGTATATGGGATGCTTCTTAGTAGAGATTGGTTGAAGAATTTGGGAGGTTACTTTTCAACTTGTTTTACATACTTATGGCTTCCATGGAAGGGTGTAAGTAATCAAATATGGATCGATAGTGAACCCAAGTTAAAAAAACTAGTTACAAATTATGGATCTCCCAATGAGGTAGCATATGTTGAAGTAAGTCCAAGAGTTTATAGAGTGAATAAAATTCTCACTTTCTCTATGCCTCCAGTTCCCTAGTCCAATCAAGTTGATGTTATAGAACATATTGGGAGAAATAAGGATTTTATTGTAGGAATGAAACAAGGGATGTGATGGTTAGGAGATAACATGAAAGTGTGGGATTCACTGCTCCCACAATGGTGTAGGATACATCATCAGGAACACTCAGAGATATCCTACATTCCTTGTCAAAACAAAGTCACAAAGTTGATGAGTCTAGTCCCTTGTGAAGATACTGACTATGAAACCACAGCTGAAGGAATTAAAAAGCCAATTAATGAGAAATCAATTCCTCAAAGGGAGGAAATAAAAATGGAAGCTCCCTAGTTAGAGAAGTGCAAAAAGGAGGTCCTTCTAATTGAGTTAGAAAAGCAAGAGAATGAGGAGACTCAACCTCCCATAGAGCTTCAAACAAAGAAACTCACCTCCACTGTGGTTGAAGTACTTTCAGAACATGTAAATAAACAACCTCAAGTACTAGAAGATATTAAACTCAAGGAGTAGAAACTACTTTCAAAAAATAATCTTCTTCCATTGATCATCGAATCCGAGCTGAAGAATATAAAGAAACTAAAGGATGAAATGTGGTTTCTAAAGTTTGATGGATCCATATCCAAAAAAATTATTGGAGCAGGAGTTGAATTAACCAGTCCCAAAGGGAAGACCTTTCTAGCCTCCTATCAACTCCAATTCCCTTGCACCGATAATATGACTAAGTATGAAGCCTTAGTTAGAGGACTCCTCTTCGCCCATAAAAAAAGGAGCTAAATGCTTAAAAGTGCAAGGAGATTTCGAGTTGGTAGTTAATCAAATAAGAATTCAATATGTATGTCATGATAAAAGGCTAGGAACATATAAAAACTGGGTATGGGGAATGATTGAAGACTTTGACACTTTTGATATCTAGTTAGTGCCCAAGAAAAGAAATGGAATATCAAATGCATTGGCTGTAGCAGCAAGTACATTGGAACCAATAAGTCAGTCTCCTTTGAAAAGATTTTTTGTAGAGCTAGTCTCCACACCCATCGTACCTGACAACATCAAGCATTTCCAAGTCTTTGAAGACGATAGACACATCCTAGATTTCCTATATAATTATGGTCCTTTTGAGGAACAGATAATTGATGAAGATAGATCAAATATTGTTGATGAAGATAGTAATGAGGAAATTGTCAATCTTCCCACGAATGTAATTCCCAAAGGTATGGTCACTTTAGAACGGTTTTTTGACTCTAATCCTAAAATAAAAGAAAGACTGACCACTAATTCAGATATTGGAAAATATGAACCACACAATATGGTTCAAGAAGGTCAAAAGAAGGTAGTTTATATTGGAAAGATTTGTACTCCCACTGAGAAGGAGAAAATCATACAAATCCTGAAAGAATTAATTGATGTTATAGCATGGTGGTATGAAGACTTGAAAACATTTGGCACATCTATTATTACACCTGTTATACCTTTGAAACCCAACACGAAGCCATTCAAGAAAAACCAATGACAAATCAATTCATTAATAGAGCCCTTAATTTTTAAAGAAGTTCAAAATTTGCTCGTTGCTAGGATTATTTTTCCTATACTCCACTCCACATGGGTTGCTAATTTGGTTCCAATAAGAAAAAAGAATGGAGAGATTAGACTTTGTATTGATTTTCGTAACATCAATAAAGAATTAGAGAAAGATAATTATCCATTGCCTTCCCTAGATGAGGTATTACAAATTGTTAATGGTTCATAGATGATGTCATTCCTTGATGGTTATTCTAGATACAACCAAGTGTTGGTGAACCACGAAGATCGCATGAAGATAACATTCACTACAAAGTGGGGCACTTATGCATACCATCGTATGTTGTTTGGATTGATTAATATTGGGGAAAAATTTCAAAGGGAAATGTACATAGCCTTCAAGGACTCGATTGGTAAATGCATCATCATATATATGGATGACCAAACCATTTTATCCAAAATCAAGGGAGATCATCCAGATTACTTGTACAAAGTTCTAGAAAGATGTCAAAAGTATGGGATATCCCTTAATTCCAAAAAGTGTGTATTCAGGGTTGCTGAAGGGAAGATCCTTGGTCAAGTGATCTCCGAAAGAGGAATATCCATTGACCTAGACCAAGTGGAAGCATTGTTGAAATTACTGATGTTGGGGAGTAAAACATAAATGAGGTCTTTCTTCAAGAAGATTAATTTTGTAAGAAAATCCATCATCGGATTTGCAGAGGTAGTCAAGCCACTAAATGAGATAATCAAGAAGGATGCCAAGATTGAGTGGAATGCTAAAGCAAAAGAGGTGTTTTCCCAGATAAAAAATTCCATTGTAGAAGCTCCCGTACTAACTAGTCCTGACTATACTCTACCATTTTACATATACTCTTTTGCCTCATTGCATTTTGGTGTCATTGTTTTGACGCAAAGGCAAGAAGGGGATGAAAAACCAATTGTATTCATGAGCTCACCTTTCAAGAATGATGAGGTACAGTATTCTGGTAGCGAGAAGAAAGCTTTCACCCTAGTAAGAGAATTTAAGAAGTTTAAAAATTATATCTTGAGGAGCAAGATATATGCAATTGTACCTGCTCAAGCAGTTAAGTCACTGCTTATGCAATCAGAGTTGGGGGAACAAAGAGGAAAATGGAAGGCCATTCTATAAGAATTTGATCTAGAGATACATCCAATGAGGTTAGTTAGAGGCCAGGGTTTGCCGCAAGCTATGACAATTGATACCCCTCATATTGAGTGCCAATAGTATATATTACATTCATTCACTTAGGACCCATGAAACACTAACTTGGTCTTCATATTGTTGAATAACAAGTATCCTAAGGGGTTGATGACTTCACAAAGGAGATCCTTAAGGATTAAGAGTGCCAATAACATGATCAAGGATTCAATACTTTATAGAAATAATTACGAAGGTATTTGCCTTCAATGTCTTGATCACCAAGAAGCTCGTAAGATAATAGAGGAATTCCATGGGAAATATGGTACAAGCCATGGGTCAACGAATGCAACAACACATAAGATTTTGAAGGTTGGATACTACTGGCCTAGTATTTTTAAAGATACCCATGAACATGTCAGGCATTGTCATATGTGTCAAACAGATGCTTCCAATGAGAGGAATCCTACCATGCCTCTCCAACTAGTGTCGGTGTTATTAATCCTAACTCATCTGCAAGACACAAGTTCATTCTCATCGCAATGGATTACTGCACCCGATGGACGAAGGTTATAGCATGCAAGAATGCCACTACATAAATTGTTCTTAAATTCCTTGATGAGTAGATCATTACCTGGTTTGGTATGTCATTTGCCTTGGTATGTGATAATGGCCCTTCTTTTACTTCAGCACAATTGATGCAATGGTCATTTGAGTACAAGGTAATTTTGAAATTTTCTTCTAATTATTATCCTCAAGGAAATGGAGTAGTTGAATCCATGGATAAAACTATTTTAGATTTTATTAAGAAGCTACTTGAGAAAAACCCTAGGGATTGGCACAATCAATTAAGATATGCCCTATGGGCTGATTGTACCAAAGTTAAAGTCTCCCTAGGGACTTCTCCATACTATCTTATTTATGGCCAAAATCATATTTTCCTGGTCAATCTACAAGTCCCTGTCCTTCAACTGATGAAAGAACTTGAAATTGAGGACCAGGTAGAAGTTCACCTCCTGAATTTTTTGAAACTTGATGAGAAAATGATGAATACCCTCTAACACTTTGCTAAGCATCAAGCAATCGTTAAGCGATGTCTTGACAAAAGAGCCAAGGTGAAAGCCTTTCAGATCTCTAAATTAGTTCTTTTATGGGACAAGGCCAAGGAAAAGATGGGTGATCATCATAAGTTTGAGAGATTGTGGTTAGGTCCTTATCAGATTGTTGAGATCTTAGGATAAAACACCTTCCTATTGATCTCTTTGACTGGAGAACTTGTACTACTCGTCAATGGTCAGTTTCTCAAGAATTATTTTGATTAATCCTTGATGGAGATGGATCTTTCATACTATAGTAGTTTAGTCTTTTTCTTTTGGTTTGTTGTTTTGTTGTTTTCTTGGGTTTGTTTGTTGGTTGTTCAGTTTTATTTTGGTTGCTTTTTTGTTTTCCTTCTAGTCCTCTTTGGTTTGTTTGTTTAGTTATGTTCATTTTCGTTTCGTGGTGTTGGGATGGATGTGCTTATTTTCAAAGATTATAAAGGATGGATGTTCTTTGCATAACAAGTTGGGAAATATTGAGAGACTTAGACTCTTTGCTCTTTATAACTTCATTATTGCTTGGTTAATCTTGAAATCTTTGTCTACATTTGTCCAAAGTGATATATAATGGTTTCATTATGATTTGAGTTCTTCACTCTCAATTGAAGAAGGCTAACTTGATTACTCAACACCATCATCATACTAAGTTACATTAGAAAATTTTGTAAGATGTTAGAAGAACTTATTTCCAAGTAAAAAATCATAAGTTAGGATGTTTCACGTTGTTCACCGTGGCTCCCAACCTAGTAATCGAACTTCAATGTTTTAAATTTTCTTTATGATTATGAAGAAATACTTTCTCTATACTCTATGAGGTGAAATGATCTAGAAAAAAGAGAGAGAGAGAGAGAGAGAAGAAATAATTCACTTGCAGCAACTAAATTTGGGTGTTTCAAGTAATCTCCATTGGGGCTATAGATGCATGGCTGGTAGTGGAACACTGCTTGATGGGAGCCAAAGGTATCTTTGTTAGGTCTATGAACACCTAGCTGGCAATAGATCTATACCCAGGATGACCTTGCATGAAACACATTTATTGACTTCACCTATGTATCTTGGGCCCACTTTCCTTTGTTTATCTTCACTATTGAAAATAATGGAGTAATGAATCATGCACACACACTTAAGAGTTGATCTTGTTCAGTTCTAGATTTGGTTGTTTTTTAATGAGTTCACTCATATTTTTCTCTTATACATTGTTTTGAATGATAGTAGCCTTGGGTGTTGGATAAACCAAAGATTTTGAAGTTCTAAAATGCCTAGAGTCATTTTCCCCAGATAGTCACCATTTGTTATTCCCTGCATATCTAGTCCCATCATTTTCATTCCCAGGGAAATACGGGTCCCCCTTTTTTTGTCTTTTTCTGTTTGCTTTCCTTTGTTTTTTAGTTTTTTCTTTGGCCACCTTGAGAGTTCAAGTTCCCGAAGCACCGAGGTGACCTTTTGTTTGTTTTTGGTTCCTTGTTCGAAAGTTTAGGTTCCTGAGTTTTTTTTTGTTTTGTTTCATAACATCCCTTCGGAAGTCCAGAGTCCTAGACTCTCGAAGTGTTTGTTTGTCTCTAGAGTTACTAACCCTGGAGGTTCAGGTGTCTGAACTCCCAGGTTGATTTTTTGTTTTGTTAGTTTGGTATTCCAGGTCCCTAGGGTTCCAAGTTCCCTGGGGTTCCAAGTTGGTCGCCTATGTTGCACTTCGCAAACTCGAGTTCTCGGGTTCCCGAAGTCGCATTTAATGCGGTGGTTGGTCAAGGTCCCGAGCTCTTTTTTGCTCAGTCTTTATAGTTTATTGGGACTTCCAGTTTCCAAAGTTTTGTTTTGCATTTTAGAGTCCCACCCCAAAACTTTGGGACCTCGAAGTCTCAGTTTTGTTTTCATAGTCAGGGGTCTCACCACTTTAGAAACTCGAGTTATCAAAGTGGTCTTCTTTTGTGCTTTTGGTGAGTTCGGTATACCAAGTCCCTGGGGTTCCGAGTTTACTAGTTTTGCTAGCTATCTTATCCTGGGGTCCCAAACTCCCCGACTCTAGGGTTTGCTTCATGGTCTTTTTGTTTTCTCACCTTAGAACCTTGGGATCCTAGAGTCCCGAGGTGAGCTAATTTTGTAGTGATTTCTCTTTCAGTAGTGTTTGATGTTTGTTTGGTTTGTTTTGCAGGTTTAGCTATGTTTAATGGAATCTTCCCAAAAGGAAAAATATCCTAAGAAGCTGCCAATCACCATGAAATATCAATACCAGGGGAAAACATATGCCTCCAAGCTAAAAGATGCCATCCAATGGGTTACAAACATAGACATCGAGAACATAGAGCTCGAAGATATAGAGAGACAATTTGAGAAACTAGGATTGAGAACAGAATACAGGTGGATTAAAAGATCTGGTCTGGTAGAGGCAACTATTTTCCTGTAGTTAGTGCAGGCACCGAAATTCATAATGTAAGTTGCACAATTTTATAATCCTAAAAATAGACAGTGTATAGATGCTGAAGGGAAACAGGTGATTGATTTATCATCGAATATGTTGGCCTTGGTGTTCCAGATTCCCACTAGGAGGGAAGTATTAGTCGAAGGGGAGGAAGATGGAGAAAGAGAATGAAATCAAAACATGAGAAAATGCAAGAAGACAATGAATGAGGAATGGCTCGAGGAAGAGAAGAAAACAAGCTTAAAGGCAAATGAAATTTT
Organism: Cryptomeria japonica; assembly: GCF_030272615.1. Classification (NCBI taxonomy): domain Eukaryota; kingdom Viridiplantae; phylum Streptophyta; class Pinopsida; order Cupressales; family Cupressaceae; genus Cryptomeria; species Cryptomeria japonica. Next base: position 547,042,626 of record NC_081405.1, read on the forward strand.
TAGGCAAGGTTTTAAAGAACCACAAAGGTATCTAATAATAATGCTTAGCAAGGACTTCATAAAAGTTACATGTTGACACTTCCAGCCATGGATGTTCTCATTTATGTTAACCATTCTGGATGGATGACAATACTAGGAATGGGCTCAAATTTTCTTAGATAACATAAGAGACCAGCTCAAAGAAGTACATAACTCAAAGAAGCTTTTCTTTACATCCTATGTTATTTGAGTTGTAGCTAGATCAAGTCAATTTCTAAGGCTACATATCGAGGGTAGATTGGGTGAAGAAGAAGGACAAAAATCCATATGGAAATATTATACCCAATTGCCAGTGAAATAATCTAGGTTGCACTATAAGAGAATCAATGACGCATTTTTAGTCCCTATCATTATAAAGTAAACTGGTGACACTAGGTTTAGGCTAAGGAAGGAGGCAATTGAGTTGGTAAAGAAGTGGGGGTGTTGGTTCATACAAAACTTTCGATCTACCTATTTGAGAGTAAGTGGGTTCACTAGAGAAACATTTTTGCTGCCTAGATACTATACATATAGAATAATTTTGTTGGAGTACACAAGGCAAATGGTGCACTTACAAAATTTATTGTCGTCAAGACATAAGATAGGGGTTACAAGTGAAGGCTTCCCCTTAAATTTATCATTCTTTTCATGTAATAAAATTCATGTGCCAAAGGTTGTTGAACAAGAACTGCGGGACCTTCAATTGAAGCCTTTTAATTATGCCAGGGAATTTTATGATCCATACAATAAATTAAAAGGATTGATGCCAAAATTATATGAAGGACATCAGTCTGCCTTGGAGGATTTTTGGGCCAATCTTCATGATATCTTTGAGGCAAGAGAGAAATATTACCATCGCCTCACTATTCCACAAATAAGGGATTTTAGTATTAAGACTAACCTACCTAAATAATTGTATGATGATGGTTATTTTATAGAACCAATGTATAAGGAAACAAGAATAGATAAGAGTTCACTCCCTCCAATTAGATGGTCACAGTAGGAAGTGGTGGACAATGATACAATTTCTCAATCGGTGATAGATAGAAGTAGGAAGTGGTTAGGTCTATGGATTAAACCAGTTGCCTCCAAAGGTAAACAAAACAATATCTCGACTGACAATCCTCAATCAAGAATACATAAGGAGTATACAAGGACAACCCGATCAGAGTCAAAGAAGAAAACGTCTATAGATCTAGAGAAGGTAGCTGAAACTCCTTTGACTATAGAATAATTGAGGCAAAAATTAAATGAGAAACGAAAGAGACAGAATATCTGGTAAAACAGGCAAGTTTAGGAATTACGATGGGCCTAGGGGCCAAACCACAAGCATAAATTCATCTTGTTAGACCTACCATTGAGGGTGTTGTAGCAACAATGAAACAAACTTCTCAAGAGGCTCAATCCTCTAGTGCCTATACTAATCAAACTATAATTGCTACCAAAACAACACCATCCACCACATCGACTGCGTCCGTTGCAGCGACTGTTTCAACACCACCTCCACCCTTGGCTACAACAACTATTACTCCATATTTTGTTGCTTTGCAGATGCCTGCACCTGCAATGACTCCTACAATTGAGACAATAACTATTCATAATGTGGATTCAGACTCAGACCAAGAGGAGGCTAAGCCAACACCAAAGAAGGTAGAACCTAGAAAGAGAAAAATAATGACTCCTTCTAGTGCAGAGAAAAGAAGGGACCATGTCATGCAAAAGGTGTCAGAACTTCCACAAGTAACTCCTACAAATGTAGATGATCAGGGTCCACAGGAGCAACAATAGGATGAAGAAGAGGAAACATAGAAAAGTAACATGATGAAATGTTTGCTCTTACTCCACAAGATGTAGAGAACTTATTGAAAGATATTGTAGGTGGAGATAAAGAACAAAAAAGTCAAGAGCCAACCAAGGATGTCAATGAGAAAGTGAGCAAGAAGTTAGAAGAATATCAGCAACAACTTGATATTAATATTGCTCTACAGGCAAAATTTTCTCAATAAGTGCTCTCATAGCAACACCAACTCATCGTACCAGTTCTTCCTACCTAGGGAGAGACCCAAACTCCTCTAGATACACAGGTTGGATAAGAAGAGCAAAAACAGGAGGAAGAACCGTTACAAGAAGTTGCAAGGGTGATGGCATAAATAACCACCAAAGGAGGGAGTACAGCTGAGGGAACCCCATAATGGTTAACCTTCACTTTTGATAAGAAATAGAAGGTGATATTGCCTAAACTCACATTGCAACATGTCATTACGGAGGAGCCAAAGAAAACAAAGAGGGCCAAGATAATTCATCATTTATCTAGAACTGGCTCTGGTGAAGTAATTGTCGATATCGCATCCCCTGTAGAGATAGAAGGAGAGGGCCCTTCAAAATACCAAGTATCACAGGTCAAACTTGGAAAAAAAACAAAGTGGGGAGAGCTCAATACTTTATATTTTGCTACTAGTATGATAAGGAGCAAAATGGAGAAGGAGCATAACTCCCAACTGGTGATAAAGGCACAATTAGATCAATATAAACAATTGCTTGTAGAAATGGGGAAGCCTTTGGATTCAAGGGAAGATGACACATTGTCATCCACATCATCATTGTAAGAGCGTGATGTAAGAAATTTAATCAAAATAGGAAAATTAGTTGCTACTACAAAGTTTTGGGTGAAAGAGAACGTTTGAAAGGTGAAACTCTTCCTATAGTATACAAAAGGTATTTATGAAAAGATCCTCAAAATGGAGAAGGCAATAAGAGATTGTTCAACAAATTGGGAAGTGAGTATCATAGACTTCACTAAGTAGTGTAAAATTTTGAATAAAATGTTGGCCTTAGGTGAAGAAGTGATTAAAAATGAAGATTTGTTGGGAGGCGATGATTTTGGTAGTCTACAATCTTGTATTTTTATAATAGAATTTAAGATAGAAGTTCTTGAGCACTATAGGTCAAGGATATTAGAGGCAAGTGCTCCTCTATTGAAATCAATTGGTAAGTATGAGAATTTTGTGAAGAAGTTGTTAGAGGCATATGGTCATGATATTTTGAGAGATGGTCGCCTGAAGAAAGGTGTCATGCTAGATCAATGGGACTAGTATGTGGCTCATCATTTTACACTTGCAACATAGTCCAATACAAATTTAATGGATATATACTCATTATTGACTTCTCAATGTATACATGCAGAAGGAGTAATTGATAAGTTGGTCAACATAAGTGAGAATGCAAAGAAAATTTTGAAGAAGTCTGAGTTCCGGATTTCATATTTGTTGATCCTCCTAAAGATATAGTTGCATGTTTTATTAGTTACTACAAGAGCTATAAAAGGAGTAAAGGATGAACACATAGTTGCCCCACATGCAATTTTGATAGCTTTTTGAAGATATTTTTGGTTGCCATTAGAGCTGAAAGTTCAACAGTTGTGCAACATCAACTTCAGTTTTTTGGCAAATTTTGGATGGTTGTAATGGCCAATTTTGGGAACGCATGTTTCGTAGTGATAGTTAATTGGTAGTTTCGCTGGAGTTCAGGGCAGAGACTTGCATGTCAACTGCAACTCCTTGCTTTTGTAGCACATAGTTCAGATATGTTTAATTCCTATAATTTAGGACATGAAACTCTATACATTAAAAGTTTTGCTTCATTGTAAGGGTCCATGAATTGATGATTTGAGGTCCAATTAGAGATTTCATTAGAGATTTTATGCAGATTTTTATGAGTTTAGAAGAATTTTTGTGATACTCTTTGAAGTTTAATACAAAAAGAAGCTTGTGGATTGCCTAATCTACTTGTGTGTTCTATATGGTTATGTTCTTTGCAATCTGGTAACTTCTATTATTTGAATCAACAACTATTTATTTTTGGATGTTTTGTTATTTTATGAGTCATATTGTGCATGCAAATGGTATATGAGGATTAAATTGGTAGGGAAATTATTGGTTGGGTAATATTAATTTATGTTGATGTGTGAAGTTTATTGACTTTATATAGTTTTGGGGGCTCATTATCTAAATGTTGATTTAGTGATATTGATAATATTGGGATTATGAAATTTTGACTATGTGGATCATTCAGTTGTTATTGTATCGATTTCATTGGTATTTTCTTGTTCCCCTGATCTATCTTTTGTTGTTTATTTTGTGATAATATAAATCAAAAAATACAAAAAAAAAGTAGGTAATTAGAAGTTGTTTCAACCAGCAGGCCCCTTGATAGTTACAATCACATCAACCATTGAGTTTCCCATCACTGCCGAGACTTGAATATAGAGAACTTGGAGTAGTTAGCTTCCCAAAACTTACTTCTTTTAAGGAGAGGTGGTGAGTCTTCACATAAACTACTTGATTGTTGGTGAGTGTGTCAAAACACTCATCAACAAGGTGTAGTTAACTGGGGTGTCCAATTTTGCAGCAAAAACTAACTAACAACGAAGTTGTAAGAAAACTAAGCTCTAACTAAAAGTAAACGCATAAATTGGATCTTGAAAGAGCATGTGGTTACTTCATGAAGGGGAAAAAAATTGTTGCCCTAAGTTAGAAGCCAAACTCTTAGTGTGGGACCTAGAATGCACGTGCAGAACTGAGAACTTGTAGTTGACTCCAATTAAATGTCAATCACATGGAAGGTAAGTGTGGCGCATCTTAACTACACTTAAAACTGTAATGAACTAAAATCTACATTGGAAGGATATATATGTCACATTTCAATATTTGACCAAAAACCAAAAGTAATTCAACTCATCTAAAATGCCCTACTAAAACAACACTCTATTATTTCATTCATATTAAATCTCTTGTAATGCATTAACAAAATCATTAACCATTTCATTCAAATTGTCAAATATGAAGTCTTAATATATTTAACTTTCGTGCTTTGAGAATATGTTTGTCTTTCCAAGTTTTTGTTCAACTCTTTGAAATTGTTGAGCTCTGATTGCATTTTTAATAAATCAAGTTTAAGTTGCACCATGTCATCAATGAATGTCTTTGTAAATGAATGATGCAAATTTTCCTTAAACTCTTGAGCTATTATCGAAGGTATCTTCACCCGCATGGGAGTTTCCCAAAATGAACATGACTATGTTCCAATAAACTCCTTGATCCATGCCAAAACTTTGTTAGTTGAATCTCAACCTTGTATGAGCTTATCTTTACACTTATTAAAAGATAAGAACCATATTTGTTTTCTTAATCCACTTATTTGTTTTATCCTTGTTTTCATTTTCTATAGTTCTACTATCTAGAGCATTTCCTCTTGGTTCGTAGACTTTATTCTCTACAAAACTAAGATGTAATCTTCCCACATCATAACTTTCATCTATTCCCACATTTTCATCCACTCCTATTAATAGTTGTTATATCAAACTCACCTCATTATTGAGAGAAGATAGGCATTAATTTCTTTTCTTATCACTTCTTCTCCCAATGCTTTCAAGTCTTCTCTCTATTCAATAACAGAATCGAGGAAACCATCAAGATCTTAAAGTCTACTTTTTTTGGTTAACGTTTCTTGTAGGCTTGTCAAAGGAGTTGCTAAATCCATGGGCCCCATGAGGTTCTTAACAAATAGCCTAAGTTGTGTTATTTGTGCTTTTAGCTCCTCCTTGACTATTTCATCCTTTTGCATACACTTAAGCATGGTGTCTACAATTTGTTGTAATAATTATTCTCTTTAGCCATTGTTTAAACTCTTAAGTCAATATCCTAGGTCTGAAGGTCCTAGGGTTGCATCTCTTATTCTAGCTTGTCAACCATTAGAAGAGAAATTTTATCATTCCTATGCTTATGTTCATCAATTGATATTGTAGCTACCCTTCTTTCTCTTTTATTTTTATTGTTTAGGGTCTTAAAAGATTCATCCCAGATAGCAAAATCCTCTTCTTGTAATTTCTTATATTTCCTTTGCCTTCTTTGGATGGTTTGACTTAATCATATGATAATTTGTCATGTTATAGATGCAAGAGATGTGTCTTTATCTTTAAGAGATTTATCATCAAACTCCTCATGCTACTCTTCTTGTTCTTTGTTTTGGTCATGGTCATCTCCATTAGATTATTCTTTATTTTCTCATTTCTCATCATCCTATTGTCACTATTCCTACTAATCATAACCTCTTGAAAATCATTCTCTACAAGGTCCTCTTCTTTCTACCTTGATGATGGGGTATTTATTTTCGTATCTCCTCATTTATCCTCTATTTCATCTTGAATGTTAATCACAGAAGGCATGTTTTTTGTCAGAGACTTCTCCTTCTTCATTAGCCTGGGAAGATGAAAGGATATCTGATCTCTTTAGTGGATAATAATATGGGGGTGATGTTGGAGGAGGCATAGGTACTTTAGGTGGTGGAGAGGGAGCTTTAGGTGGAGGGGATGGTGATTTTATTGATATTGGAGTAGATATTTTCCTAGGAGGTGGACATGGAGGTGAAGGATTATTTTGGGGAGATGATTCATTTCATACAAGGGGTTGTTTGTTCTCTCCTTATTCTCTACTTCCTTTGTAGAGGAATATCTTCCTTTTCTTCCTCCTCCTCTCCTTCTTCTTCTTATTTTGATGATCTTGGAGGGTCCAACCTCATTTTCACCAGCCTTGATCTTCTATAAGTCTTGGTCTCTTTGAAGATGTCCTTACTTTTATCCTTACCTTTGGGAGGTACCATCTCTTTTATTATTTTAACAATTGAGCTTTGATTTCTCTTCTTTTTAGGGACAAAATGCTTTGATGACCCTCCTAATTTAAAATTTTTATTTACTTGGCCTTGGGATTTTGCAACTATTCTCTTGGTAGGCCCTTGAGAGGAAGATGATCCCCCTTATCTTAATAGATCCTTCTTTTTAGGATACTTCTCTTTCACCTTAGGTAATATTAGCATTGCATAAGGAGAATTGACCCAGTCCTTGGTCCATTAGATCATTTTCATTTCTCATTCATCCATATTTGTCACCTCTATTATTAAGGGATAAATATTATAAATATTCTTATAGTGAATTCCTCTACAATTTAAAGATTGATGCAACCTCTTACCATCTTCTTAATTATATTAGCCAAGTTTTCTAAGGTAAATTTTATTCGAAAAAATTATCTTACTCTGACTTGATACTCATCTATACAATTATCCCATTAGTCCTCTACTTTAGGTTCATGTTTGTAGAAAGCTCCAATGATTGGAATAATTCTCCCATATGTGTCAAATTTACCCCTTGTCACCAATAATGATCTTATGGTGTATGTTGTCATTTCCATTATTTAAGCTTTGGCACTTTTCATGTCAATACATGCATAAGAACCAATCTTAATGGGGAATGTGAACCAAGACTTATGTTTTCTGACAATTAGTTTATGAGCCTCTCCTATCTTCCTATAGAGTTATAAGAGGATTATTTTGTTGCTAGAATACCTTGGGACCTTCATGGGAGCCTTGTTGCATCCAACAAACTTGATGTTTAAGAAAGTCTTGAAATGAATAAAATAATAATGAGCTTCATTAGTTCAATATTGGCATGCATGGACAACCTTTTGGAAAAAATCGTATTCCAATAACTTAAATATAGAAAAGTATAATCTATCATTCACCAAATAGTAATCCATTCTACTCTTTTCCAGTATCAATTGAGGATAATATTTATGCTCTTCAAGGAACCCACTCTACCTAGCACTATGAATGTGATTAGGCTGCAAGCAAATAGACCAAGTAGGATTTCATGTAGATCTTGGGGTTTTTCTTCACTATATCAATTGTTCATGCAAGTTGTCATTGATGATTATCCCCCAATCAAATTTATTCTTCTTAGCCAAGATTTTCTTCATAAACAACATCATCTAGGGATGATAATATTTTGCATTGCTAGGCCAACAACCTTGCTCAGGAACATGACTCGATATTTAGCATCCATATTTAATTCACTTTGTTGGATGACCTTAGCCAATTAAGTTACCACTTTCATTTGTTTTCTTGGAAAATTGTAATTCAAGTACTCTACTGCGGTTAGGTAATTTATATAATATTTATTTCCAACTCTGATATCCATACCAAACACCTTTCCAATGATGTATGGTGTGATATACAAGACTATTTCTCCTAATGGACCAAAAACTTGCCTACTTTTAGACATTATGAGTGTACAATACTTGCATTATTAGTCACTGCATATTAACACTAAGGTAGTATCAAAATCCTCCTCATAAGATGATAATAGCTTTGAGGATGGGTTGTAGTCTTTAAATTGGTACTTCATCCCTCCTTTCTCTTGTATCATTATATCCTCTACAAGACAATTAGGTTTAGTTAAGGAGAAAAACAGGTGCATTATCATCATAGTTAATTAACCAAGATAGCCATGTTGGATATGGTTGTTCATTGATATTGCTAGGATATGTTGTTTTCATTGATGTCAACATATTCTTGTGATTTATTCTGGTGTGCTTGGGAAGATTTCCTGATCCGTTTTTGTAGTCTCGTTTTGCTGATCACTATTTTGTAGAGTCTGGTATTTCCTCTGGTATATTCTGGTGTGATTAGAACTTGTGCTGAGACTTTGGGATGTTGTTTTGGTTGGTCTTGTGTATCTTCATTTCAGATGGTCTATGATTTGGTACTCCACAAGTTATCTTTCTTCATGACAATTGTTGATTGGTTGTGTTCTTAAGCTTCTAGACGTTGACAGATGAAGATTTGAAAAGTGGTGTTGGTGCAAATGTTCTGGATGATTCTAGCATGTTTGCTGGTGTTTCCTAATCATGTCCTATTTGTTTTGGTGATCTACATTGATCGTTGTGCGATTTTTTGGTTCTTTTCATCAACCAGTATTGATTTTTGTGGTATGCGGTATTTTTGGTGATGTAGCGTGTTGTAGTTAATCTTGGCGTGATTTCTGGTGGAGTTGATCATTTGGGAATTTGAATTAGGTCCATATCATTTTATGTAAATCATCATATTATTCCATTGGTCAATCTTTGTATTGTGTGATGTAATTTTATAATTAAGGGTTAAGGGTTTAGCTGACCTTGTTATCAAGGTTGATGATTTATATATATAGGTGAGGTACTCATGTGGTTTGGGTGTCGATGTTGTGTCTGCATTATTAGAGAGAGATTTGTATATGAACAAGTGATTTATCCTTCGGTGTTAAGTTTGAGGTGAGATTGGTGTTGTAGGGTAGACATATGTGCTTAACCGGAACTGTAATCAGGAATTTGGAGATGTTATTCTTTCAGTTCACTTCTTCCGGATTGTGGTCTGAATCTTATTGTAAATTAGTGAGACTTCCCTAAAGGTTGTAGCCTTCTGGACAAATATCTTTTGAGCAATGAGCTCTAGGAAGTGTTCCTAAATACATGTGCATTCCCCATTGTAATATTTTCACATAATACTGTAGAGTATCATCTTACTGTGGGCAGATTCTCACCATGGTTTTTCCCTTAACCGGGTTTTCCACATCAAAATATTGGTGTTGTGTGTTCTGTTGTTATTTTTATTATTTGTTTATTGTTGTAGTTTGTAGATCTATTGTTGAGTTTAAAGTTTTATATATTCCGGTGAAGACGGATTCACCCCCGCCTCTCAGTCTTCCTTCTTGGTGCTGCTAACAAGCCAAAGTAAACATAAATCATCATTAACGAATGTAAAAATAAACAAAATCCATATTGTACTAGCTTCAACATTCTACTCCTATAAGTTCTCAAGATTAATTTATACTATCTTAGTCGGGGATTAGGGGTTGATGTTGACAAGTTTTTTTTCTTTAAGTTTTCTTACTAAGAGCATTCCATCCTAGATACTCGACATCCAATGAAGACTCTAGAGTGATGTCTTATTGTTTGGGGATTGGGGTTTGGGTTGTTCGTTATCTCTTTAGATGAGGAATGTAAAATGGACATACCCAATGTTTGATGTTTGATGTAAAGTGAAACTAGATTGAATTATAAGGATCAAAGATCAGATATGTGAATAGACTTTGTACTTATCAAATGAAAATCCAAACCTCATCTTGTATGCTTGTATTTTGGGATATAATAAATCCAACCTTTAGCTACAATCAAAAGTCAAGAGAATTGATGGAGATAGGAAAAAATGATCCTTTCTTATGAGGTTTTAAATACATATTATTTAGTTCATTTAATTTCTGCAAGATTTCCAAAAATTTGATTCTATCAAGAACACTCTTTGGTTGTATGTGGAGTTGCAATGGAGCAACATTTACTCTAATGACTATAGTATTTGAATGTAAGAACCAATCACCCCAATTATGATTCACTCTAACCTCTAATTCCTTTTCTTTTGGCCTAAAAATTTCATCACCCTTTTAGGCAATTTTCTAGTTTGGAATCATAGACTCTTCAGGATTACTTACACAAAATATTCTTTGAATACTACATAATTCATAGATTAACAATCCACCCTTGAATTTGTAGTGAAACTCCCTCAACATCACATGCTCTCAATTTCATTGTAGTATTTCATATTTTGTTACCATTACACAAGAGGAGATAATACAAAAAATAAACCATTTAAAATGCATCATTTTCTCATCAACTTTAATGGCCATTAATTCTATTTGAATCCCATTTGCAATGAAGGTGTCATAGTCAAATCTTTTGTTCAAATATTTGTTGGATATCCACTACCTACATCATCAAGTGGATTGGCATATGAGATTTAACACCCAATGCTAAAACTTGACACAAAATATAATAGATTTTGATGAAATAATCATCAAATATATCTACATCAAATGGCTCAATCTCTTCTTTAGCAAATTTGACAAAACTTTGGTTTGAGGTTGTTGTCTTGTGGTGTGGAAGCCATATTATCTTGTACTTGTTCTTATCCTTATTACACTTTCTTGTAATTGAACACTTCACATATAGAAGCCCTATCTAATCTCATCAAAAGATCATCATTATTGTTCAATCAACCTTGGATTTTGGATCATATTTCCTTCCAATAACTTTTATTAAATCCATATTGATGAAGATATTTGGAACCACAAGTCTTCCTTGGTCTAGCAACATTGCTTCTGTTATGACCAAAATCAAATGTGTCCCATCCTTAGGGAGGGATAGATGCACCCTGTATAGATTTAGCCCTATCAATTAACTTAATCAGATAAGATCCTAGACCATTGTGCATGATTCATCCTCTTAGAAGATCTCGAGAATTGTGTTAAGATGTATTCCTCTAAACCCATCTTCATTTTTGCAGTTTGGGAAGTGGTTTGGCACATTTTTAGGGTTTAGCATAATAACTAGGGTTTTGTATGATTGGATACAACTAAGATTTCTATAGATGAAAAGCATCTTGAAAGAAATTAAAAAACCCTAATAGTTGAACAACTACTTTGTAATGTCAAGTAGATATTAGACTTACCAATCCTTCATGCTCTAAAACCCCAATTCATAGTTGAGACTTTTGGATACTTTTGAGGAATAGATTGAAAGCAAATGATGTATTTAATCTTGAGAAAAGTAGGTAGATATCAGCCATCTCCTACAGTAAAGTTGCATACAAGAAAACATGGTGTTCATAGCAAACCATTCTCCAGTTGGTGTGTGAGGATCTTGGATGGTGTTCATCAATCAACAACTGTAGGGTCTCTAATTTTTCAATGAAAAAGCATTTGGATTCTAGTTGGCCAAATTGCATTGAGTTGAGAGAATGAATTGCAATGAACTTTTCTCATTTGTAAAGTAGAATCCAAATAACATGGATGACCCCACAATCTTTATCGGGTCTTCTCTCATCACACACAAAGTTAAGCACATCTATCCTCCTTTGTCAATTTAACATTTTTCTCTTTCAGCTCCCTTGATACATCCTAATGATGGATCACAGAGTGTGATCTGAAACGTTGATGCAATAAAATCTCATATAATTAAATCCAAAACCAACACTTATTTCATTTCAAAAGTTATCTACACTCAATTCACATAAAAATTATAACATTGACTAATGCAAATACAAATATCTTTATTATTCTATTTACTTAATAATTATATCCTTTTACACACATCTCCAAGAAAACAACCTATTAAAAACATCACATCATATTTAGAAGGGAAACTAATTTAAAGATTAGAGTCATGTAATTTCCATAATCATTATGTTGGATTTATCCATTTGTGGTTTGAACTGTGTGAAACCTTTTCATCATCAAGTTTTGGATCATACTTCAGGATCCATCTTCAACATTTCAAGTTCTGCTCTCTATCTAATTTTTTCATCTTGACCATGGATCATGTAGTATGGTCTGAAACGTTGATGATGAAGCCTGCAGCTATTCTGGGTCCAAAATCGCAGTACGAAGTCAATAACAAGCAGGTTATTGATCGTTATACACTGTTGATTTTGAAAAGAACGGTCACGATTTTTAAAGTTGTCAACAACACACTGTACAAATTGAAAGTTTTTGAGCTAGAATAGACACATACATGATGAAAAGGTTTCACACACACTTTGAACCAAAAGTGGATAAAAGATTTTTAAATCAATATTATTGACCACTACTAACCCTAACAATTTAATGCGACTGAAAATGGAGTTCAAAAATAAAATAATAATAATAACAAATTGAGATTCACGTCAAGTGACGGATGCCCAACAAAGAAGAATAGACACATGGCACCTAAAAAAGCGCTGTCATGGTGGGACGGCGCCTCCACTGCCGCAACACACTTTATTTTCACGTCAACGGACGCAAATTATTCTTCCCTTTACTGATTTCACCAAGCACGCGTACGAGAACGGCGACGTTGACGTGTATTTTGTCGTCTCGAGTTGGGTAGCTTTGAGTCCGTCAACTAACGCAAAAGATGACTTGGACAATGGCGAGGGGCCCACCTCGAACCGAATATTAAACTGCATTTGGTTAGTCAGAGTTTGCCTTTATTAAGGCGGTCAAAGATGGTTTAATTTTTCTCTAAATAAATGATGACATTACCCATTGGGATGTGTGTAATAATAATAATATTTTTTTATAAAGTTAGAGAGTGATGCCCTACATAGTTTAATCATTTGAAATCCTTGTGGCAAACAAGATGATTCAATGAATTGACCCCTTGTGAGGGGTTCCTTGTGATGGGATCCATGATCATTCAAGGAATTGACTGACCCCTTGTGAGGGGTTCCTTGTGATGGGATCCATGATCATTCAAGGAATTGACTTACCCCTTGTGAGGGGTTCCTCATGATGGGTTCCAAGATCTTGGGCAATTCTTTTGACTTCATTGGCTAAGTGGCAAAGTAATTCAAGTATGAGTAAGACATTAGTACTACTCCATGACACTTTGTGACAGTTGTCTGTGGAATATGAAATTCAAATTCCTTGATTATAGGGCTAGTGAGCTGGAATGATATGCCAATGCTTCTCAAAATTGGGCATTTCTTCAATGTGTATATTGGTAATTGTAGTTGGGTCAGAATGCATGGTTAGTCAAACTAGATGTGGATGTTAATGGTGCAATTTCATTTTCAAATTGATGTAATGGTTGGGATTGGGCCCTAGATGGGTACTATAGTTTAAAATGTTAATTTTATTAGATAAAAGGTCATTTTTCATTTTTTTATATATGTTTATTATTAATGTATTGGATTATCTATTGTAAGAAGTTGAGTAATTGTAGCTAATATATTGAGTATTTTCTTTTTATAGAATTTTGTGATAAAGTTACATTTGTTGATGATATGTAGTTTATTATTTATATAAATTTAAAATAAAGAATTAAATACTATTGTCATTTTTTAATTTTTGATATATGTTACAATTTTAGCTAGCTCATTACAAAATAGAGTTAGAAATGATCTAGGATGGTTTCATTCCTTAGTGGATTCCACAAGATTGGAAAATAATAAAACCATGAAGAAATAATTTGGTATCTTGGCATTCCATTTTATTTGAGACTATCTCTCACTGATATGTAGAAATGGTACCACGACAAGATTAAGAGAAAATTATTTACTAGAGGATTGAATTCTTTTCCTTCGTTAAAAAAATATAGATGGTAAATAGAGCCTTTCATGTGACGTGTATTTTCCCTTTTGTTACATGACATCCAATAAAGGGTGTGAGAAATTGTGCAAATTCATTTAACAATTTTTGGACACAATGGAGGAGTATTGCTAATCTTAGAGTCACCTCTCAGTCTCATTGCATCCACCTAGGTCCAAAGATGGACAAGGCACTATAGTTCCCAAAACTCAAGGATTGTGTCTAATCACTAAATATATTACTAGAACTATTAAAGGTGACAAATAATTTTTTTTTGTTTATAAGACAACAAATTACTACAATCATAGTAAAGGGAATGGTAGAATGCTAATTGGTTGCACATTGTTTTTCTTGGATTATATTTTCAAATTAAAGCCTCCCTTCCTATTCAATCCATTTGAAAATCTTGATAGCAAGTGTGTCAATTTTTAAATTGAAAAGAGTCTCAATTACAATATGACCTTAGTTTTACTTCTTCTTCCATTTGGTGGGATAAGTATATAAAATATTAGGGGTAACCTTTGACTATCAACTTTCTTAGACTAACATATCATTTGTTCAAGAAAGGAGTTTGACAATTTAATGCTATACAAAAAATTTCTTCATTGCATCAATCCTTGACTATGCATTAAAGAGGTTTTGTCTAAATAATAATTCTAAGCAACTTCTAAATTTTGTGCACTCTTTGACTACCCTTAGCTTAATTATTAAATTTTTATCCCAACACCATGTAATTTCTTCATGGATTGGTATTGGTTCTCTTCCAGACACTTATTATTATTTTCCTTAAAACAAATTTGTCTTTTACTTATATTCAAACTATCTTTAGTTTTGAATATGTGTAAGTTCAATCATAAACATTGTGCCTTGATTGAAAAAATCTATAATTGTAAAACTAACTCATATGTTCAAATGTTTGCTTAAATTTTTAACATTACATTCTTCTTGCTGAATTGTTTTCTTGCTCAACAAATTAAATTCCCTTTCTTTCATTTAGATGAGACCAAGAACACTTATTCTAGGATTACATATTGTTTATGTTGAAATTGAAAACTAAAATTATTGTAAAACCTACAAGATTCAACCACTTAAACCTAGTTCTACAATGAATCCAACATACAACCAATAGAGAACCTAGATCATGCAAACATCCAATAAAGAAGTGTATACCTTCACATGCTCCTAGGGTTTGCTCTCCATTGTCTTCATATCTTCATTGATCTTGCTTGATGTATTATGGGTGATCTTAGATTTTAGGCATGCACAAGATCTCAATAAAGAACAGATTGTGGTTGCAATTTGGTAGTGTGTAGGTGCTTGTACTTGAATTCTCTATAAAAGGAGAGAGGGAGAGGTCTCTTTTATATAGAACACCCTAGAAATAGAGAGCTAGGATTAAGAGGTGAAAGGATAAATGGTCGACTCAGATTAGAGGGTAGGTATAAGAAGTAGAAATTTATTAGAGAGATGGTTAAAGGTAAATTAAGAGATTGATGACAAGTGTCATGGAGGGAAAAGGCTAATGAGTTAATTAGATAAATAAAGATTTATTTAATTAATAGAAGTGGGGCCAATTAAATAAATAAAATATTTATTTAATTTAGGAAATGGATAATTTAAATAAAATAAAATAAATTATAAATGGGAAAGGGCTAGAAGAGAATTACCGAATTGATTAAATAAATAAAGATCTATTTAATTAATAGAAAGTTTAAGATAACATAATTAAAAAAATAAAATAATTATTTAATTAGGATAGGACAATTTTAAGTGTCCACATATTTGCTAAAAATTATTGGTTTGCTATTTTTAGAGATTTACCTATTATTTTTTGTCATTATTAATGTCAATAATAATATATTTGGAATGGATATGAAAGATAGTGTAGTAGCTAATTTGGTTAGACACATTATTATTTTGCATTTATGAAGAATACAATTTTTTAGTTATATTTAATAATTCTTATACTCATTTAGAAATTAGAAATTTAAAAGTTAACTATAAAGTATTAATCTATATTGTAAATAATTATCTTTTTAATTATAAGTAACACTATAGGTAAATAAGTAGTTCACAAACTAGTTGGAGCAAATCAAATCTCAAATTAACCAAATCATATTTAACCATGATATGATAAATAAGAGAGAAATATATTGTATTGGTGAAAATATTAGGGTTTCTACCACAAGAAGGATAAAAATCGCTAATATTCAATTAGGGACCAATACATTAGGGAAATATAGGAATTTGATAGATCTAAACCTAATAGATCTAGATGTTGATCAGATTCTAGGATCTTGTATGAGCCTCTTCTTTCCCTTGAGTTGAATTGAATTGTTAAAGATTCTAAAATTAGGGCAAACATGTTGAATTGAAGTAATTATGCGTGAACAATGAGTTGGAATCAATGGACACTAAGAGGGGGGGTGAATCAATGTTTTGTAACTTGTAGACTTAATAACCAGATTCTTAAACCACCATATGCATAAGAAAGAATATAAAGTGTAGACACATAAAGCAATTGCCCACACAACCATAACACCAAGATTTTTTATGTGGAAATCGGGAAAGGGAAAAACCATGATGGGATTTGAACCCATAATATTATTATACTATGGCCAGAAGTATGATAATATCACATAAGGAAAATGCACTTGCATTCAGGCACACTGCCTAGAGCTCACTGCTCAATTACATTAGAGGGCAACAACCCTAGAGGAATCACTATCCTATAGATGAGATACAAGAGAGATTACAATGTCTAAACTAGAATATAGCATCTACAAATGCTAAAGATCAGTTCTGATGAAGCACAATTTGACTGTCAAATGCTACTCTTCCTTTCTACCTTGTTCTGCTGCATAGTCATCTACTGGAGAACCAATTCTGCATTCAGATGCTCTTCGCACTTCACACACCAGTATGCACATATTGCACACACACATATATATAAATGATCATCTGGATCGAAATTATATATCTACACCAACAAAATAGATCTCAACCAAGTCGACCTCACAAAACTATAAAATATGAAACGTGTACTGACTTGTCGACTCAATCCATCCACAAATCCACATGTGGACCTAAACAAAATAATAACAAGCTTCATACATGTTGGCCCAAACACTTCGAACTCACCAACAATCATCGAAATCATCCCAACTCCGCAACACACGTTACACCATTAAACCAAAAGATAATTTTGTTCTTCCAGAACCATCGGATACTGGACCTTTGATTTCTCTCATGAATCAACATTGGAGGGAAAAACTGTGAAGTAAGCTTCCTCGAATCATGAATCAATTGCCTCTATCACCACATCCAAAATTACATCACCAATATCAAGATATGCACAATGATCTCATATTCCACTAGTTAATATATTCCACCTTCCATACTTATGCCTCATGAACAATATGACTTACGGTAGCTCAAATCTGCATACACCAGATAGGATTTATTGACCGAGTTGTCATTAATGACAACCCCTATACAATCTCCATACATGAATCTTCACCGGTACAATATCTCTTGCCAACAATCTCCCCCTTTGGCATTAATGGCAACACCGTGAAAAATGAATTGTACACTCAAGACTACAAAATATCAAAATTTTAAACTCTCCAAGAATCTACAAGCTCCCCCTAAGAATACACATCATTTTTCATCGCACTCTCTCCCCCTTTGACAACAATGCCATAGATAGAAATCCACCAAAAATGATGAAGGATATGTACAATGACTTACAAAAAATTGAAAATGTCTGCATACGTTGCCTTCAGGGACTTTAGATACTCATTCCATCCTCTTAAAAAATAATCCAAAATATTTATCAAAGTGATGAACATGTAAGCATAGATTTCTATGCCTTTAATATCTAAAGGTGTAGCCTTTCCCATAACACTTACTACATTGCTGGCTACCAAGTAATGCATCTAACCATGGAGTGATAAGACTCCTAAAATCACCTTCTCTGCTTATAATTTGGTTCCTTTCCTTATGGAGGTTCTTGATTTTTTTTGTTAAATCCATAACTTGAGCTTCAAGACTACTAGCAAAAACCGAGTGAGGGACAAAAGACTATGAAATTGCAACTAACTGCCATTCATATTCCTTAATCTTCTTTTCAATGTCTAAAGTAAATTTTGGCAAAACAAGACATGACTTATATATCTTACCACCTTCATCTAAAGCATCCTCAATACTCTTCACCGCAAATTGCAAAATTGCCCTATCATCCTCAATCACTTTCAAAAAGGATTGCAATCTCATTTCATCAAATTTATTCAAAAAATTTATATCTGTCGTTGTCTCCAAGGATACAAAATGAGAATCAATTGCATGTAGAATATTCCTAAGCTTATTAAAGGGTGTATCAGTTGTATTCTTCTTGAATGAAGGCAAAATATTCTCCAAAACACCAGTAGCAAGAGTTATCAGCTCCTTGTCTTCTGAGTGGGACTTGAGAAAGTCCTCACTTTCCTTGGCTTGAGAAAGGGTAGCTAACTTCAATGCTTGGATGGGAGATAAAGATTTTAAATCAATCTGCCCATGAGAGAAGTCATCATCTGCAACAATTTGTTCCCCTTTTTGGGTATAGTGGCTCTTGCCATTATTACCAGTGCCTCATCAACCTTCTCTTCTCCTTTCTCCTTCTCCACACTAGCATCTTCAAATTCCTTAACTGCATGCTCAGAATGAACTTCCATGACTAGAGGGTCTTGCACTACTTCACCAGAATCTCCAACTGCCTAGTTATCAGTGGTATCATCTGCAATTTCTTGTGCATGCGTTCCTACTAGGTCATCCTGCTTAGTTGTTTGATCTTTCTACTCATGAGGGGCCTCTGTTTGAACTTGAGTTGCCGGAACGTAAGAGTCTTTTTTTGATTTCTCTTCCGGTTGGGGATCATCCTTCTTTGGATTGATCTGAAAATGATTCTCCTTCAAAATTTTCTTCAATATACCCTATGTTTCTTTAACAACTTCATCAACTTTTCAAAACATTATTTTATTCACTCTATGTTTGCTATGATACATCTCCTTTGCAAGTCCCAAAATTATTTTTATTTAATCCTTTGATGCAACATGACACAGATTTACTAAAGTATATTCTTTTAATCTTTCGTCGTCTAGACTGGCTGTATGTCTTCGGGCATCCAAACTTTTATATAACTCCTTTTGAATCATTGATGATAACTCTATCAATGCTTTGCTAAAAATGTTAATATACTGCACAACGGCTTCCTCAATTGCTCTTTGCTCTTTATCATCACAATTCTCATAATATACAGGTAGATTTTTCAACTTCCCTTCTTTTATCACTTCATCAATTATTTCATTTACTGTCTTAGGAGGGACAAATACATAATTACCTTCTAGTTTTCCTGACTTAAGACCCTTATCCAATTCTGAATTTTGTTTTTTTCTCACTCTAGCATTATCGGATGGCTCACTTTGTGTTTTAGGCTTTTTCATTGGTTGGGCTTCACTGGATGGGGGCTTTCTTACTACCCTAGCATAGGTAGCAGTCTTCTTCACCTCGCGCACTGCCTCATCAGATTTAGTTTCCTCCTCTGGAGTGGCTGCAACATATTCCTTTTGGGGCTTCTACTTCTACCTCTTCTCCACTCCACCAGTTCACGATGATTGAGGCTTGGGTGGAGGGACATGCTTCTGCACACCAGAGGTAGGTGCTGACATGCTCGGTCTAGGCTTGGTCTACTTGAGAGGAGTGGAGACCGATTTATTCTTAGGATTCACCATATCTTCCTCCTTCAATATGTTTTTCTCCCTAGCCCTTTGCACAACTTCTTTGGTTATACCCATCTATTCTGCAAGTTGTTCAACCTCCTTTCTAACCTTCATCTTCCTATCAGACACAGTGAATTTCTTACGCAAGTGAAAGTCTTTTTCTTTGTATGTGCCAAATCTTTTCTCCTTTTCATCCATCGTTTAATGAGAAGGTGTTGAGCATAAGCATCAAGTGTGTTTTCATCTACCTCATACTTTATGGGCATGCTCTAGACTATCCTAGGTTCAGTTGCTTCCATATGGCATTGGTCCTTGTTGACTATTAAGCATACCATGTTTTCATATTTCTCCACAATTTCTTTTGGGATCCTCTCTGTTATTTGTATCTTAGCTTGAAATGGCTTGAAGTATCCCCACAAAGAAGATTTTTGTGCAACTGTGTCACCCAATCCTTGTAACCCTTCCTTTATATGGACTGCCACTAGTTTATCATAAGCCCATTGAACTTTGCCAACACCAAGTATCTCATTCAAGAAGTAAAGTGCCAAACAGATAATCAGAGAACCAAATTTGGACACATGCTTCTTATCATGTTTTATCTTCTTTAAGTTGCTCATCAACTCACTAAGAAGCACCTCACACAAGTCATACCTCTTATTTTCTTTAAGTATTTGATAAGCTGCATAAAAAGTAGTACCAAATACATAATTTTTCCTGCTGGACTGGTAGACATTGTATCCTATAACCATTGAAGTAAATCTCACACCATGTTCAACAATGTCACGGATAGTCATTGACCGGTTATCATGTTTGGATCCAGTTACCTCCATTACAGTTGTGTTCTTGACATGCCGGAGTCCAGGGACCTCATTGGTTGCATTCAAACAAGTGACTTCTTGAGTGGCCTGCTTCGTAATCTTGTGAGAATTATCCAACCATACAAACTCATCATGAATTTGTCTCAACACATATCTCACCCATTCGAGCTCATCAAACACCAGGAAATGAACGAACTGAATAAAACCCTTATCTTGTAATGCCTTGAAGTTAGGTTTCAAATTCCCAAAACCATCTATCATGTGTTTAGTGTAAAGAGACAACATATCTGCATTACCCAATTCCTCAATGTTGCAATGTATGTATGCCCTAACATCTTCATTATGTAATACACCGTAGGGTACAGAAGAAAATGCTTCTTTTGGATCATCTTCAATTGACTTAAATGGGTGTTTCTTAAACACGGGCCTTGCTCTCTCAATGATTTCAACGACAAGTGGATTTGCAATACCAGAAGATGATGCCATTTTGAAAAGTAGGGTATGAATAGATAGCTCATGAATAGTTAAATACCTTTTCAATCTCAACCAGATGCAAGAAGTCACTGTCGAATCACTCTTAAGCCTTAATTTATTTGCAAGATCTCAATCGCTTCGCTACTCTTCTCTCTCTCTTCATTCACATTGTAAAAAATGGATAATAGAATGCCCTTTTTATCTTTCTAAAACCTAACTTTTAGTTTTAATAAATGCATAACCCTAAAAGCCTTTCAGATACCTTATTTTTCATGAATTCACTCACCGAAATGATAAATCACCATGATTTCTTCCGGATATCATTTGTATAACTGATCTTGATATTCTACAACCTTCCACAACCAGTTATAGGTCTCTAAGAGGGGGTTCTAAGAATCTACATGATTAACTTCCCCCTAAGGCCAAAGTGCCTTAGTTACCGGATGAGGTTCCAACACGGAATTTAGGTGTGGAGTCATTTTGCACATTTGAATCTTCCTTCTTAACCCACATCTTCTTATGTTGATCTTTGATCTCTTCCATCTTATCTTTTCCCTTCTCATCTGATTTGTTATTGTTTACCAGACCATTGTTTCTCATGTTCTTACTCTTGCAGAATTTTGCTATGTGACCAGATTTGTTGCATGCATGACAGACAACATTTCTTTGCACAGGCTTGAAGTTCATTTGATTTGGTCTCATCCTGCATTGGTTAGAGATATGTCCAAACATTCCATAGGCATAACATCTCTTATTCTAAAAATTGTTCATCACTATTCTACACATGCTTGACTTATGACCAAAATTGTTGCATATGAAACATTCACCGGTAAAGGTAGGACCATTATTCATCATCCCATTATTTATGTTCTGCATTGACTTGCCATATGACTAAAGTTTCCACAAACAAAAAAATTACCATTAAATTTATAAGCATTAGGCTGTCTTACTGGAGGTTTCTTGATCTTCTGATGATTGTTTTGTCCAAAACCAAAGGATTCTCCTTTCTCAAATCCAATTCCTCGCATATCTTTCTCATGTCTCTAACCTTCCAGCATCTCATGTAACCAGGCTAAACTGGCTTTGAATTTCTCCCTGTACTCATTAGCAGTAGAGAGCTCATCTCTCAAAATTATAATTTTCCTTTCAAGTTCTTGTCCATCATTCTTTGTTTGCACCAATTCAAGTTTCAACTGATCATTCTTATATATCAATCTGCAACATTCATCAAATCTGTCCTTTAGCAATTGAGTCAGATTTTCTTCACTCTTCTTCTGATCTTCAATCTCCTTTGTCAGCTTCATCACAATAGATTGTGTAGATGTATAAAAATGACCACTTTCCTAAGTGAATATTTAATATTCATTGTATTCTCATTCCTCTATTTAATTTAATTTAATTTAATTAAAGCATTCACATTCATCTATTTGATTAAATATGTTATTCAATTTATTTAATTAAATTCACTTAGGCCTTTCATATCATTTAATTGAATAAATCACTTTATTTAATTAAAATCCTCCTTCTACTCTTTTTAATTAAATTGTTCACTTCAAATAAATAATCTAATTTATTTAAATCCCCCACTTGCATCTATTTTGTTGAAATAAAGCAATTTATTTTAATTAAAATTACCCCCCATCCACTTGCATTTTCCTACATCTCCTACTTGCCTCTCTAAACCCCCTTCTAGATTCTTCTAATCCCTTCTAAATTATCCTAACTCATCTAGTAAATATTGTCACATCCCTAAGCAAAGGGAAGTCACTTCTCAAACCCTCAAAGTCTTTGGAAACCATTAAAGGCTTTATGTCTTCAACAAGTTAACCTTGAAAGTCTTCCAAACCATTAATGGTTAACTCAACCCTCTTGCATGATTAGAGAATTTCTCTCTAACTCAACCCTCATCTAACCCAAGGGTTTCATCAATAATTAATAGCTTTAACCTTGGTTATTTCTTTAACCCTTGCACAAGAGTTTATCCTTTGGATAAAAGCTTTATCCAATAGATAATCTTAACCTAACCTTAACCCTTACCTCTTAAGGGAACCATAAGGTCTTCTCAAGCATTTAATGCTTCTTACATCTCCTCTCAAGCAGTCTTATATTGACAATTATCACCATTTAATTGGTGAGAATTGTAAACATGGATTGATAACTTTCAATCCTGACCCTTGATAGGATCATCCAATCTTGACCCTTCATTTCCCTATTTTCCCTATAAATAGATCCATTCTTCTATCATCCTAGGATCCAAGTTTTATGCATCTAATCTATACTCATTTTTATCAAGTATTTTAGTCTCTTTGAATAGAAATAATCTAATAAGCATTGTAGAAGTATTTCTCTTAATCATAATAATCATATTAAGCTAGTGTATCATGTTAGGATAGTTTTTTTACTAATCCTTTCATCTTATCATCATATACATGCCAGTCTAATTCATATTTGTTAATATCATGCACATTTAGGATTGAATTCATGTTAGATTAATCAAACATCCCTCATTCTCATGATTGTCATTCCTAAGTCACTTTTCACAGTGATATGAGAGTAAAGGCATTGGCTTGAGGTGTCTTGTGAGATAGAGAAACAATGGAACATCCCTTGGAAAGTTGAGCTATTCCATATAGCTCCATAACTTGCACCAAGAGTCCCATTGGTGTGTGGACTAGTCCTGAATTCGTAATATTCATTTCATCACACCACTTTTCCCGCATACATTTTTGGCGCCCACCGTGGGGCTTAACCCCATATATCAAATCATTTTTGATGCAGGACTAACTTTGTAGGTACGCAAAAAACTTGAATCAACACATGTATACCATTCTCTAGCACATCTGGTCTTTTCTTTGGTGCATCTTGCTAACTGTTTAGCGCGTTCAGACCATACCTTGGCGCATACCGACTTAACTTTAGTGCATAGCATTTCTGCTATTTCATGTAGGTCTCGACGCATTAAAACATTAGTGTAGTGCATTTAGACAACAATGTAGCACATCTGGGCTTTAGGATAGTGCATCAGTTCCATTCTGTAGCACATGGGGTCTGTAGATTAGCGCATCACAAACACAGAAAGAAAAATAAAATTGTAAGAGAGATTAAAAATTAGACTTGTAGAGGTCCACCTTAAAAAAATTGTTTTCTAACTAGTTTTTGTTGCAGGTAACTAACATTTGTTTGTAGGATTGGGAGATTTTTCTTTTACTAAGTTTAGGCTTGTGATTAAATTTTTATTTCTAACTTGGTTAAGTTAGCTATTTAAAGTTTTTTTCATTTCTTCATTAGTAAAATTGAACTCATTTTCCTTTGGGGCACTTAAAAAGAACAACAAACAAAACCTTACCTTGCTTTTATAGGAAGAGAAAAACACTTCGTTTTTGGGTTTTAAAAAGAACAAGACAAACCTTTATTTATGAAAAGTCTTAAAAAGAACCTCACCATCCTTTGGTGTCTAAAAGGATCCATTACTTTTTCTTGCATAAGTTAAATAACCTCTCTTGTTTTCAAGTTCTAGATAAAGTAAAAGGGAAATCTTTCCCCTATCGAATTCATTTTGTTGACCATCTCGAAAAATTTGCTTTGTTGACCAAGATTTCATTACTTAGTTTAAAAAATCACTAATCTGGGAGTTAAAAAGAACACCATGTTTTGTGGAGCAACATCTCCAAATAGAAATTAACAAATCATTTCTTTGAAGGATAAAAAGAACTTTGTGTGCCTTGTCTCAAAAGTGGGAGGTATATGCTCTCCCCTTAACTAGGTGACCAAAAAGCCAAACCACTCTTAAAAGCTTTCTTTACTTGAAACATTTTAAATCCTTTAGCAGGCTTGCCCTCTAGAGTTGCTCTTAGAGTGCCATTTAAATGGTCGGTGAGAGGGGAACAACCTAAGTGAGAAATGACTTTATCGCCAAGTGTTCCAACCCACTATAATCAAAAGTGGAGGGTGACGAAAGCCCCTTTCAACGGTTTCATGTAGCGATTAGCCTTTCCCTAGTATCTTTACAACATGTAAAGCCTTTGTTCCAAAGATTGAGAAGCCTCCCGAGGGAGTTTATCACCGACGACCGAATAGGAAGCTTGATTATGAACCTTAGAAATAGAAACCTTGAGCCGAGTTAGTATCTAGACATCTTCAATATCATAGTGCAAGGGTGGGGAAGAATCCGCCCCCAAGATTACTCACCATATATCTGTTGGCATTACAGTAAGAAAGATTGTTGATATTCAATAAGGATATTGAGAAGGTTGTTGAAGATTATTGATATAACTGAAGAAGGATGATAACTATCTTTATAGCATTATTTTGTCATTGATGTCAAGAAATTGATTATCTGATTCAGTATGATGTTGCCATACCTTGAGAAGATTGATTAGAAGAGAATTAAGATGTCGGTAAAAGACACCGAAAGAATGTGATAAATAAAGGGAGGAATAAGTTATTCAATGGGCAACTATTACTGAGTTAGACAATGATGAGATCATGATGTTTAGATTGTTTTGATATCCTACATATGTTGTTGATTGTAAGGTTAATACTATACTATGCAACCGAGCAATGAACCTAGTCGGTAAACCTTAAGGTTATCGATATCCGTTAATGAAGGCGAAATATCTACCGAGCATAGTTTAGTATTTATTGAGTTGCAACTGAGTTATGACACTGCACATGGGATGGATAAAAGCATTATTTAATGAAGGACAATGATTAGCTAGAGATGTATAAATTATTGGTATGTCGTGCATGAAGTTTGTTAAGGATCTATGGCAAAGGAAAATCGGTAGGAAGATCTACAGCGCAGATTGAACCGCAATAACCTTATGCAAGTTCCAAGAAGGGAATGCAAGTCCTAAGGTAAGGTAAAACATTTTCAGATCGGAAGGATACATTGAACCTGGTCAAGTTTGAAGATCTGATGGCTAAGATTGATCATGGGAAATGTGATCAAGGAGATTTAGCGGTTAGCAATTGTTTATAAATAAGAAATTGTTAATAAACAATGTATATGGGCAAGTGTATGCATAGGGATGCTACATAGTGGCTACCGAGCATAGAAGCTTGAAGACTTGTTTGAATAACAGAGTAGAAAGCCTAGCAGAGGGACAAGATAAGTCCTATGACTAGATTGTTTTGAGCAAATAAGAATCTGCTTTAGCATTTTAGATGTGAAGTTGTAGATAGATTTTTATTACTGTTATTTTGTAAGTGACAGAAAATATCTTAACCGAGTGGACTTAACAATCTTATATGTAAACCCTCTAACAAGGTAACATTCTAAGTGAGTGTTTGAAATCCTTTAACAAGGTCACTTCTAACAAAGTGAAGATCCTAATAGATCTGAGGGAAATCCCTTAACCGGGTCACATCTAGCAATGTGTTTGTAATCTTTAACATGATTTTCTTTTAACCGAGCATACTCTAGAAGAGTATATTTCTTAGTGTGTCCAAAATCCTACAGTGGTTTTTCCCTATTTGGGTTTCCACGTTAAATCTAGCATTATGAGTGTTATTATGATTATGTGTTCATAAGTTTGCAGGTTTAGCAGTTTTTGGTTAAGTTGCTGAAATATAAGTTACCGAGGTTGAATCTGTTGATTTTATGGAAGTTTAAGTTTGTATGATTCACCCCCCACTCTCATCTTGTTAGCTATTGGCATCAACTCTTTACATTAAGTATCAGAACTAACAATATCTCCCAAGATAGCTACTCAATTGTGAAGCAATTCACTTTGGGTTAATTTCTGGCAAAAGGCAAAAAAATGGGTGTCCCCTAGGGGGTGACACGACTGTTTGAGCTGATGGAGTATCAAGACTAGTGGGATATGGTATTGTTGATGACCCTTGAATAAAGAGTCTGCCTGAATTATTTTTTTTGTATTCAAACTTGTGAAAACATTGGGGATTTGAACACATCCTCGCATAACATACACTCTTTGTTTAGAATAAGCAAAAATGGTTATCTTTTTCATGTTGTGTTTGCATTTTATACTTCAGAAAATCATCCATCAAAGTTGAAAAAGTGTTAAAATTTCTAGAAAAACCCAAAAACAAAACAAAGCAGAGCAGTTTAGCGCGTAGGAGCAACATCTTAGCGCATCTGAAGCAAACTTTAGCCCATCAAAGCTTAAACTTATCACATTCATCCTAAAAAATAACGCATAATAGTCTGAACATTTGGAAACTAAACATTAGCGCTTCTTAAAGACATATTAGCGCGTTGAAACATCAGCCTAGTGCATTGGGGCCAACTTTAGCGCATATTCAGGACAGATTGGCACGTAACCATTCCTGACATAACAAAAGTCAAAAGTTTAGTTTAGCGCCTAACACATACAACTTAGCACATTGGTGGTTTTAAACAGTGCATCTGAGTCAAACTTTAGTGCATCCAGTCTCTATCTTAGCACATAAGTAAAACTGTGAAAAGAAGAGAGCAAAACTGAACATTCTTGAAAATTTTTAACATCAGTTTCAAACATTCTTTTGGATCTTCAGTCGACCTCATCAGGTAAAAACTTGAATCAGAACATTAGCAATTATTCCAAACAATCAAATAATCAAACAAGTCATTCTTAGAACAACAGTTGTCAAAAATCTAAAACTAGCTAAAGATAACACTTTCTCCTATCAAAATCAGGTAACATCATCACACTAATCAAAAGGTCCGCTAATTAAATGGAATCGATAATCAAAGCATACCTAGTTTAAACCTAAGTTGTCAAATCGAGTTTCCATATTAGGAAACTCTTATTCTATATCATTTGATGCACTTTGTCATGAGGGGGGCATCTAAACCTTAATTTGATAGACTAGGCTTAAGTTTTCAAACCAAGTATCATAATCCAACCAAATCAAAGGAAACCAGTGATCACCTGTGTATGACCACTCCTCATATTTTGAGAAGAAAAAGTCTTCATCACAACAACCTAGTTCTCGAAAACTTTCTAAACAAAATAGATTTCTCTACATCAATCGCCAACTCTTCAAATCTCATTGCATATTTGTCCGTCATATGCACTTATATCTTCAAGACAAGTCAAATGAATTTGACAAAGAGCCATTGATAAGTATAGCCTTTTGCCAAAAATCAAGATTCAGTCAACGCTTAAATTGTGGAGGAAAGATCAATCCAACTTTCTTCCCGGAAGTTTGCATCACTTATAACATAGCTCGATTTGAACCACCAACCCCCGAACAACACAAAGAAGAGGAGTTCATCCCCTTTGTCATAGAAAGATTCTATTAGATGCCCATTGTCACTCGCTCTCAACAAAACAAGCAAAGTGAACCACAACTAGAGTCCAGTATGGGTCGAAGATTATCAAATCCTTTCGAATATCCAAATCTAGAGGACACAAAGATTACTGAGGAGCTCCTCCAAGAATGTCAAGAAAGTGCCTCCTTTCAAAAACTTATGGAAAGACTCATAGAAGTTGACAAAGAAAAATACGTGCCCATGCTAACAAGTAAAGGAGTTAGGATTCCAGAAGACTTCGACACTGAAATATTTAGGACAAGGTCTTGAAATTATACTTATCAAGAACAAATAAGAGAAGAGGAAATATGTGAACCTGAGCAGAACATATCTGAACAACATAACATACTAGAACACATTCATGCCCGAACTAAGGATGACGAAAGGGAAGAACCTTTCCCTCAGCAAAAAAATGCGCCCATGGTCACTGTTACACAATAAATGCAAATGCCAACAGTGTGATATTCCTTAAACAAAATTTGTCCTTACCCCTTTGACAGGAGATTGAACATGATACCTTTTCCTCCGAATTCTAACATATACCCAAATATGACAAATATGATGGTAATAGTAATCCTCGCAATCATTTTTGGGAGTTTTATACCATGAGCCTTGAATTTGCCCATGATGACACCTATTTGATGAGGCTATTCCCAAGAAGCTTGGGAGGACGAACAATGGAGTGGTTATCCAAACTTACACCTCCCGTCAGATCCTTTGATGAGTTGGTCAATAAATTTATCACTCAATACTCCTACAATATTCAACACACAATCACCATGCTATATGTATGTAATACCAAACAGAAAAACAATGAAACGTTCATGGTGTTTCTTCAATGTTGGAGATGGATGGTTTTGAGATATCCTTGAGATGTGCCCAAAAAAGAAAATGGAAATTTTCATCGACAATCTAAATAGTGAGATGAGTTACATACTCAAGCTCCAATGCATACCATCTTTTGCCAAGTTGATCAAAAATGGAATCCAAGTAGAGGAGGCATGTATAAAGAAAGGAACATTGAAGTTCTTCAAAGAAGGAACTAATTCATCCAACTCTCATTTCAACAACTAGAACAATAATAACTTGGACAAATCTAGGTTTTGGACCAGAAACAAGAACTCTAGTAATGAGGGAGGAATTGATGCTAATGATGTAAAATCCAAACAACCAGTATTGGCTTTATCAAGTAATCCTCAAGTTGCCAGAATCAAAAGGGTGCTAACCAAGGCACTAACACTTATACACCAAATACCAATCCAGGAACTTCAAATGCAAACAACACCAACAATACCCAAAACAACAACACAAATCGAGGACCTAATCCAAATTCAAGGGGTAACACCAACAATTTTCCAAATAAGTGCATTTACACACCATTGGGGCAATCCTTAGAATCAAGATTCCGAGAACTCCTGGCAAACAAGATTATCACATTACTAGCTATAAACAAATTTGAACCCCAGGTCAAACCACCTTGGTGGTATGACTCACACTTCAGTGATTTTCATTGAAACAAAGGACATCAAACAAATGATTGCATGAGGCTTAAAAAAATTGTTCAAGACATGATTTATAGAGGTGATTTAATAGTCAATGGTCTCAAAATAAATGGTGATCATGACGCCTTTAAAAATCCACTTCCAAATTATAATAAAGAAGGAGCTTCACCATCGAACGATACACGAGGAGTTCGCATCAATCACATATACAATAACACCATCAATCATATATCGATAGATGACAATCAAGTAAATGTGATTAAAATCAAAGACAAACACGAACATGAATCGATCAATGTAACCACCAGAGCTCAAAAATATGTCTTGAAAGGGCATACATCATCAACAACAACTATTCGAAAGACTCAATATGATTTGGTAAGTCAACTGCATAGAACCCCTGCTCAAATATCCATACTCGAGTTACTCAAACTTTCAGCAAAATATAAAGACATCTTGGAACAAGCACTATTGGAAACAAATGTACCTCAAGATCTAAATATTGATAAATTTCAAGCCATGGTGGCTCACATGATAGGGCCTCATAATCTCACCTTTTCTGAGCATGATAATATCTCGTTAAGCCATCTGCATAATACTCCTCTCCACATTGAAGTCTTAGTCTACAAACATCGAGTTAAAAGAGTATTAATAGATGGAGGAGCTGGGCTCAATATCTGTACCTTAAAACTTATCCATGCACTAGGCTTCTCTGAGCAGTCTATTGATCTACACAAAAATATCACCATCAAAGCATATGATGATGAAGAAAGATCATCCAAGGGAATAGTAATATTACCTATTTAGGTAGGACCGATACAAAGGGGCACTATGTGCCAAGTCTTAGACATAGACCTCACATATAATATTTTATTGGGTCATCCTTGGATACATGAAATGCAAGCGGTACCGTCAAATTACCACCAGTGTGTCAAATTCCCATATAATGGGGAGGAGATTTCTATATCAGTAGATAATAACCCCTTTCAACATTACAATGCTATGAGGGCAGCCCAAGACAACTTAGTTCCACATAACAGGGAAGCCCAAACTTCCTCAGCATCAGATCATCATCAAGAAAAGCTCAAATCTTTATCCATGGATTTCAAACAAAAGATGAAAATCAAAGATAAAGGCATGGGAGAATACTCTTTTGAACCCATGTGTCTAACCAATTTACCAACATCGCCAAAATCTCATGGGTAGCCTTCTGCATCAACACATCAAGCAACATAACCCATCACCAAGTTTGATGGCAAATTTATCCAATTAGGCACATTAGCACATGAATCAGAAAAGAAGGACATCCTTAGTTGGCTATACAAGGATGAGGAAGAAGTCAAAGCTACTACTATGGAGGTAGCTATACCAACACAACAATATGGAAAGGGATTCTTGATCATGCAGCGGATGGGATACAATGGCAAAGGACCTATAGGCAAACATCAAGAAGGCATTACAGAACCATTAGACCCTCCTTCACAGTTTTCTAGGGACAAAACAGGATCAGGATATGGACACAAACTACCCCCAAGGCAAAAGAAGAACAAATATCAAAAACCTGAGTGGAAAGAAAAGAAGAAATACAAGGAGAACTCATGGCACAAGGCACTACAAGAATCAACATAAACAATCAGGAAAGAGCGAGAACACCAGGAAAAAGAGAAACAACAAGAGGAGTTGGCCATTCAAAGAGAAGAAGCATCTTATGCAGAAGTACACCACGTTCAGGAACCTATTCCAAACAAGGCAGAATCACCCCTTGAAGATATCACTACTCCCCAAGGAGAGACAATATATGAACAAATCTAAAGAGTACAAGCAGGTTCTGATACAAAATCAGAGAAAACTATCAGACTGGTATCAATTATCAGGGATCTCTTTTCACCTCACAACATACCTGTCAGCAACACTAAAAGCCTCTGGGAAAATACTTTTGAGACTGATTCTAATGACTATGAATGGGGCAGTTGTTCAAATATTACTAAAAATATTCCTAAGAGTAATATTCATACACCCCTTTCTCAAGAAGGACAAGGTACAGAGTTTAGACTGCTTGAATTTGGTCTACAACATATCTACGAAGCCAATGAAAACAAGCAACGACATTACAAGCAAGTCTACATGGAAGATGATACCATCGAAGACCTCAATAATATCATTAAATTATCCAATATCCTAGACAACCTTAACGATTCCTCTATCATGACACTTGCCGCAACCAACCTCGACCCACCCAATGACTCTTAACCACTCGTATTTCCTGATCTCATAGTCTGGGATGAACCTGGAAAACCATGACATACCTATTTTCCCAGATGATGACTCCATTATCCATTACCTATGTACTGTCAACCTAGAAACAGACTCTACCAGCAAACAATGTAACGACATCTGCAATCAGGAGGGTGCCAAGTCTCTCAGTCGCAAAAATGAAAGAAATAAAGTATCTAATGCTGAAAACTAGTCAATGACAGCACTAGATCACAAAAAAGTCAAAATAAAGGACACATATAAGGGTGAAAACCCTTTTAAGGAACCTAAGGATGGGAGACTTGACACTCTTCCTGAACACTATCAGGAGTGATCACCCATATTGATTGAGCCCACTCAATCAATCAACATTGGTACAAAAGAAACAACTAAGAAAGTACATTTAGCAGCATCACTGACCGGTGAAGAAAAACCAGAGTTTATCAAATTCTTCAAAGAAAAGAAAATCAATTTTGCTTGGTCCTGTAGATATGCATGGGATAAATCCAAACTTAATCATGCATCATTTATCTACTACTCCAGGAGCTAACCAGTCAAGCAAAAAATGAGAAAGATGAATCCACATGTAGCACTAATGGTCAAAGTTGAACTAAAGAAGTTATTAGACCTATAGACTATGTTGAATGGATTTCAAACATTATGCCAGTTTCAAAACTAGATGGAAGCATCAGGATATGCACAGATTTTAGGGATGTTAACAAAGCCTGTCCAAAGGATGACTTTCCTTGGCCCAACATCGACATAAATGTATACCTCACAACAGGCCATGCAATGCTATCATTAATGGATGGTTTTTCTGGTATAATCAAATAAAGATAGCTTCAGAGGATCAAGATAAAACAACGTTCACCTATCCTTGGGGAACGTATTGTTGGAATGTCATGTGTTTTGGCTTAAAAAATGTTGGGGCAACTTATCAAAGAGCAATGATGATAATCTTTTATGATATGATGCATACCTTCATGGAGGACTATGTGGATGATTTACTGGCTAAGTCATTTACCCAGGCAGAACATCTGAGCATATTAGAGAAAATATTTGAAAGATTGGAGAAATTCCAAGTCATGCTCAACCCTAAGAAGTGTGTCTTCGGGGTAACATCAGGAAAATAATTAGGCTACATTGTGTTAGCAAAAGGCATTGAAGTAGATCCAGTGAAGGTATAGGCCATCATGGAGATGCCACCTCCCAAGAATATTAGCCAACTCAGATCTCTACAAGAACGAGTCCAACCAATCAGATGATTCATCACCCAACTAGCAGATAAAAGTCTACCGTTCAGATGGGAAGCCAAATGTGCAGAATCGCTCTATCAAATCAAGCAATATCTAATGAACCCACCAATTCTAGTACCACCAATAGCAGGAAAGCCACTCATTCTCTACATATGAACAATGAACATATCATTTGGGTCACTATTAGCACAAGAAGATCAAGAAGGCAAGGAATGAGCTATTTATTACATCAGTAGGACATTAAATGGCTATGAGCTCAATTACACATTCATTGAGAAGGCTTTATTATATGTAGTCTTCTCTTCTCAAAAGTTCTGACATTACATGCTAGCTCACATAATCAAGCTAGTAGCGAAAATTGATCCTCTGAAGTATTTACTCAGCAAAGTAGCTCTCACAAGCAGACTAGCTAAATGGGTCATGATTCTTAGTGAATTTGATATCCACTACACAGAGCGTCAAGCTATCAAGGGACAAGTAATTGCAAATTAATTAGCTGAAGCACCACTACCAGATAAGCAACCAATGGAGGTCGAATTTTTAGATAGGGATGTCCTTACGGTTACCACCAAGTAATGGACCCTATACTTTGATGGTTCCTACACTCAACATGGCTCAGGTGCCGACATCTTGTTCATCACTCCTGAAGGACACACCATACCAAGATCATATAGACTCATGTTTCCATGCACAAATTACATTGCTGAGTATGAGGCACTAGTCATAGGAATCAGAATGGTCATGGAATGGAGAATCATGGAGCTAAAAGTCTATGGAGATTCCCAACTAGTCATAAATCATATCAACAATGACTATCATACAAAAGATGACAAGTTGCTGCCATACAAAAGAATGGTGGATGACTTCAAATAGTACTTTGTACACATCACCTTTGAGAAAATACCCAAGCTGGACAACAGAGTAGTCGATGCAATGGCTACTATCACTTCACTACTACAAATTCCAGAGCAACAAAGTCATTATGAGTTTCTGGTAGAGCAACTGTTTTCCCCAGCCTATGACAATTTTGCATC
The DNA here is from genome assembly GCF_030272615.1 of Cryptomeria japonica. Taxonomy (NCBI): domain Eukaryota; kingdom Viridiplantae; phylum Streptophyta; class Pinopsida; order Cupressales; family Cupressaceae; genus Cryptomeria; species Cryptomeria japonica. The sequence goes on from NC_081405.1 coordinate 547,076,976, forward strand.
CCATGTTATCTATGCCTTAACCAGTTTAGACTCTCCTTTATACGGAACAATCTATGAGTATCTTAAAACAAATACCCTACCCATTGACCTATCTCAAAATAAAAAATGCAACTTTATCCAGCAAGCCACCCATTATACCCTAACTACTGATACTCTTTACCATCGAGGTCTAGATGGTACTCTTCTTCGTTGCCTAGATCGTAATGAATCTGACTCTGCTTTACATGAGCTTCACGAAGGTATCTGTGGCACATAGTCAAGTGGTCCTACTCTTGCTAAAAAACTTTTGAGAATGGGATATTATTGGTCAATAATGGAGAAAGACTCTTATCAATTTGCAAAGAAATGTCCTAAGTGCCAAATCCATGGCAATCTTATCCATGCACCAACACAGGAATTGTAGCCATTTACAACATCTTGGCCTTTCTGTCAGTGGGGACTTGACTTAGTAGGAAAAATACACCCTTCATCTTCAAATGGGCACAATTTCATTATCATGACAACAAAATATTTTACAAAATGGATTGAAGCAGTCCCAATGACCACAGTAATGGGAAAACAAATTGCCTCTTTTATTCTTAATTATCTGATCTATAGATACGACATTCCTAATTCCATCATTATAGATAACGAACATCCCTTCACAAAACTGGGATGTGTGAGAACTATGTGAATGATTCAAAATCCAACATCGTTTCTCTACACCTTACTACCCACAGGGGAATGGTCAAGCAGAGGCATCAAATAAAACAATATTGAAAATCCTAAAGAAAACAGTAAATGATGCAGGAAAGGATTGGCATGTGCAACTCAATCTGACACTTTGGGCATATAGAACTAGCATTAGGACACCTACAAGAGCTACACCATATTCATTGGTCTATGGATCAAAAGAAATTTTACCTCTTGAGGTAGAAATTCCATCACTCAGAGTATCTTTGAAAGGCCTCATTCTAGATGAGGAGTATCGAGTAAACATATTGCAAGAATTAGAACTTCTAGATGAAAAATGACAACATACCTATAATCACCTCAAAGCATACCAACAGTGCATGTGCAGAATCTACAACCACAAAGTCATCCCTAGGATTTTTAAAGTCAGTGATCTCGTACTCAAAGAAAATCCCCGAAATCAATAGGATCGAGAAAAGAAGGGAAAGTTTGAACCTAATTGTTTGGGTCCCTATGTCATCATCTCAGCCTATGGATCAGGCGCCTATCATCTAACAACTTCAGAAGGAGATGTGCTCGACAAACTAACCAACAACATCCATCTAAAGAAATACTATACTTGAGTGGTCTAATGCACGACAAAAAGAAAAAAATCAAAACAACAAAAAGGTGCAATAAAAACAAATGGTGAAAACCTGGCAATAGACACTACTTGTGAGAGAACAACTCCTCTATCTATCATTTTACTCATATCTTTTGTATCCAAAAGTCAAAACCACTGGCCATTGCCCAACACTTTATCAACAACATTATCCTGGACATACTTAACATAGTCACTATCCTTGCTCATCTGAATATCAGTTCATCGTATCCCACCATGGCTTGGTAATCACTGTACATATCCACATCGATCGGTATCTATAACTAAGGGCAAAATTCATCTGAATTCAAACAAACAAGAATCTCAGCATGCTGAGAAAATCCTGTCAACAACAATTCCAGCAGCCAAGAAAGAAAAACACACTGATCCGATCAACAACTTCAACACGCATAATGGATGATTTTCTGAAGTATAATTTGTTAACATCTTGCATGAAGTTTTTGACTATTTTTGCACTTGAACCTTTTGAATTATTGGATCCCCTAAATTTTCTCAACGATGCATCAAGCTAGAGAAAGTGGTTGGAGACTCTGATATTTTTTAGTTTTCTGTCTATGAGGCGATCACTTGTACTGTGAAAATACTTATCTCGAGATGTGATTCACGACATATCACTGAAGACATTGTTCCACTTTGCGCATACAAATGGTTTAATCTTGTCTGTTTATACGCAAGCAACACTCAGGTCGTCTTGGTTCAATTATACCTCGACGCTTGTGACATCTTGCAATATCAAAATCCATGTAAATTTTTCTCAGGTCATTATGGTTCAAATATACCATGATGCTTGTATAAATTTTCAATATATCAACAACTTGATGATGATAAATACAAAGAAAGAAAAAACTTGTGACTATATAGGAATGACAAGCGACATAATGAGGATGATCAATTAGTTGCATATCATTTTACAAATTAGTTGCATATCATGTAAATTTGCATTTATTCATAGCATATCATTATCATACATCTCATTTTCAAGATACATCTCAAAGCATATCATTATCATGCATCTCATAGCATATCATTATCATACATCTCATTTTCAAGATACATCTCACAACATATCATTATTATACATCTCATTTTCAAGATACATCTCACAACATATCATTATCATACATCTCATTTTCAAGATACATCTCACAACATATCATTACCATACATCTCATTTTCAAGATACATCTCACAACATCGTCATCATCAATCATATCAAGAAAATAGAAAATCAAGTGCATTTATCTAAGCATCATATCATCATCATGGAACCATCATATCAATGCATAAATCATCATCCATAAAAACACAGCACATGTGGATCAAAAAATTGGTGTTGTATATATATCTCAAAAATGGTCAAAATATACAAAAGATGTCACATTTGTCACAGTACAACACAATGATCAAAATACAATGGAGACAAGTCTCTTTGGTATGACTATCTCCTAAGGTTGATGGTCTTGCAGTAGATGTCCCGACACCTAGATCTCTGGATGGATCATGTCGAGATGCCCCGATCAGACCTCTGCTCTCTGTTCTCGAATGAGTCCACATGGATCAACTAGATCTCACCACAGCATAGCCAGGAGCTCTGTGATCTATAGGAACCACATCCTCATATAAATGGTTGTAGTACTCAGCCTCCTTGGTTGCATACTACATCTCTCTCAATGTCTCTCTCACAGAACCACCAGCCGCCACTCTCTCCAAGCTATCCACTCGAGCCTCTGCTCGACCTAAGTGCTCTATCACTATATCCCACTCTGTGGTAATCTATGTAATTTGGCGCTACTGAGCTAGTACTTGAGCCTGAAGTTGCTACACTAACAACTATAGGGACCTAATTTGTGCATCCTCTCGGTGGGTGGGTACCCAAACCTGAATGGGTACTTGTGTCATGGTACCCCTATCCTTGTCCCTGTCCAAGGAACCGGTGGAGGTAATACATCTGATCTCCTCCTCTGAGTCAGCCACCTAAACTCATCCATCCCACCCACAACTGCTATCACCTCACCTTCCTGGCCAACTCCACCAGCTCCAACCACCAAAGCTCCCCTCCCTCTCTCACCAAATTCTTTCCTGAATAATCCAGCTCCTCTCCTCCCTCTATCTCCTCCATCATCTCCTCCAATCCTCCCTCTATCTCCTCCACCCCCTCCTCTATCTCCTCGTCTCCCTCTACCACCTCCCCTCCCATCTCCCTCATCATCTCCTCCACCATCCCTATATCCCTCCTCCAACTCCTATCCCTCATCTCTCCGTCTCCCTAGCCTCTCACGTTGCTCATCCTCATCATCATCAAAAGCAGGAATCATCTCCGCTGTATCTGATATCCATGCTATGACATGGGGCATGAAGAGTGCTCCAAACTCCTCTGTCATCCTAGCATCTACCACTCTGAACCCATAGTACCATATCTATCTGACCAAATGCATATACTCCTCCATCAATACTGCACGATCAATAGTTGGACCCCACTCTGGCACATCCTGCCTCTGAAAAGCATATAAACATGCTCCCTGCGGTACACCCTATTGTTGACCATAATGTCGTTGAACTTGCCTATGCAAGAACCTCTCAATGACAAATGGTGTTTTCCCCATCAAGTATCGTGACATATATACATAGGGCATCTCTATCTCATCCTTCACCCACACCTCACAATCCATATATGGTCTCCAGATGACCATATCAATGTCATCCAACACCCTCCTCCAATGCTCTAGCTTGACCATCTTACGTTGGACAACTATCCCTATGTACCCATATGCATAAGCCTGACCAACTGGCCTATCCCCATCTGCAAGTGGCCTCGTTGACCTGTAATAATGTGACCTTGGTTGATCAACTGATGTATCCTAAATACACCACCTGATGCAAAGCCCCGTATAGATGGGCCAACATGCATGACCCCCATGCAAACCTGGGACCCTGTGTCACCATATCCTCAAGTAGCAATCCCCATCCCACTGCCAGTCCCTTCGACCTACGGTCAGGACACAAGAAGCCACCTACAAAACCTGCCAATACCGAAGGTAGTGGGGCATAATCAAAATCTATGAAATCCTGCCAAGGGATCTCATATCCGCAAATCTGATCATCATGGAATATCTGGCAAAGAGCCTCTGTCCCATCCTCCTTGGTCTGCTCATAAGGCAATAGAGCTCCAATCATAGGAATCCATAGAATCTGATAACAATACTCTGGGGTGACTGTAATCTGCCCAGTAGCCAAGTAAAAGGTGTTCGCGTCACTATTGCACCTCTCTGCCAACACTGTCAACAAAACCCGATTAATGATATATCGAGGCATTTCCAATAAAGAGGACAACCCAAACCTCTTAATAATATCCCGATCTGGCTATGTCAATCGAGGAATCAGAGACCATGGTCTTGAAAATCGCTCTCGTGACTGCAGTACATTAAGTCATTCCCATAACAACAAAACATGTCCACATATCAATTTTCACATCTATCTGATATATCTAACATCAAATCAACTTGAAACAACAACATATCAAATCAAGTTCCATATCGAAAATCAAATCCCATATTGAAATTAGAACATCAAATCATCTTGAAACAATGACATATCAAATCAAGTTCCGTATCTAAAATCAAAACCCATATCGAAACAGAGAAATCAATATCAACTTGAAACAACGAAATATAAAATTAAGTTTCATATCGAAGAATCCCATATCAAAATCTAAACCAAATCAGCTTGAAACAATGCAAGTATCAAATCAAGTTTCATATCAAACATCAAGACCCATAACGTAAGCACCATATTGAGCATTCATATCAAAAGACCCATAATGCAAACAACTCAAAAATCCATATCAGGAACTATATCGGACATCAAATTCAATGGCAAGGCAAAAATCCACAATCCAAATCAAACGAAAATCAAGATCATCATTCAATCAATCAACTTGGTTCTTCAATAGCAAAAGCAATTTAAAAAATCTATCAAACAATTGCACATCAACACATCAGGCACAAAATTGGCTAAAGACCCATCCCGGAGCACTTGGCAAATACCTACCCACCCCCCAATTATCTTCCTTCATCTATTTTTCCCCCCACACCACTACCTTTCCCCTCCTTTCTAGCTCTTTTCCTACTCATGTGCTAAGAAAACCCTCCCATGCGCTAGCTAAAGTTGGCTATGCACTAAAAAATTTACCCTATGTGCTAGGTTACGCTATGCACTATCACAATTACCCTCTGCTCTAACCTGCGAACCCTATGCACTGGGTTACCCTACACGCTACCCTGTTCCCCACATGTGCCACCCTATTATCCCTATGCGCTATTCTATCCTATGAGCTACCCTAAACCTGTGGGCGATATCCGACGACTCCTAGATGCTACCCTAAACCTGTGGCGCGCTACCCGATGACTCCTAGACGCTACCCTAGTTCACTAACCCTACGTGCTAATTGTTGTATCGTATGCGCTAAGAAACAGACCGGACATGCTAAACCGTGAAAATTTGACACAAAATTTAAAACGTGACCAAAATCGACAAAACAAAAAGCAAAAGAGGCAAAATTTAGATGACTTATAAGTGGACCATATGTGGCGGGCCTCTGATATCGATGAATGCGCTCGAATCAGTGCAAAGCATAGGGAACCAACATCTTGTCACTCTCCAAATGTCACTCTCACCAAAAGTCAAAAGGTGCAAATGATACAAATAAAATCTCTTTTTGCCTTTTTATAGGGTAAAAGTAAATTAGGGTTAGTAGGTGGGGCCTGTATTTTGCTCGTGCTCTTGCTTTTAACCCTAGCAAACATCATTAGCGAGAGATGAATCAATTGGCAAGCATTAAACATAGACAAAATTTTAAAATGCGATCAAATCTACAACGATTATCCACTCAAACAAATTTTCAATTTTTTTGATTCATCTCCTGAGGGGGCATTATCAATACCATTTATCAAATATGGGGCACAACATCACACCGATCAAATTTTGGCAACACATCAGATTTTTCTTTGAATTAACATGTGTACACACGTCACTTTAAAGAGGGGCAAAATGTAGACGTATAAAAATGACCACTTTCCTAAGTGAATATTTAATATTCATTTTATTCTCATTCCTCTATTTAATTAAATCATTCACATTCATCTATTTGATTAAGTTATTCAATTTATTTAATTAAATTCACTTAGGCCTTTCATATCATTTAATTGAATAAATCACTTTATTTAATTAAAATCCCCCTTCTACTCTTTTTAATTAAATTTACATTTAATTAAATTGTTCACTTCAAATAAATAAATCTAATTTATTTAAATCCCCCACTTGCATCTATTTTGCTGAAATAAAGCAATTTATTTTAATTAAAATTACCCCCCATCCACTTGAGTTTTCCTACATCTCCTACTTGCCTCTCTAAACCCCCTTCTAGATTCTTCTAATACCTTCTAAATTAGCCTAACCCATCTACTAAATATGGTCACATCCCTAAGCAAAGGGAAGTCACTTCTCAAACCCTCAAAGTCCTTGGAAACCATTAAAGGCTTTATGTCTTCAACAAGTTAACCTTGAAAGTCTTCCAAACCATTACTGGTTAACTCAACCCTCTTGCATGATTAGAGACTTTCTCTCTAACTAAACCCTCATCTAACCTAGGGGTCTCATCAAGCATTGATGGCTTTAACCTTGGTTATTTCTTTAACCCTTGCACAATAGTTTATCCTTTGGATAAAAGCTTTATCCAATAGATAATATTAACCTAACCTTAACCCTTACCTCTTAAGGTAACCATAAGGTCTTTTCAACCATTTAATGCTTCTTACATCTCCTCTCAAATAGTCTTATGTTGAAAATTGTCACCATTTCATTGGTGAGAATTGTAAACATGGATTGATAACTTTCAACCCTGACCCTTGATAGGATCATCCAATCTTGACCCTTCATTTCCCTATTTTCTCTATAAATAGAGTCATTCTTCTATCATTCTAGGATCCAAGTTTTATGCATCTAATAAATACTCATTTTTATCAAGCATTTTAGTCTCTCTTTGAATAGAAACAATCTAATAAGCATTTTAGAAGTATTTCTCTTTATCATAATAATCATATTAAGCTAGTGTATCATGTTAGGATAGTTCTTTTACTAATCCTTTCATCTTATCATCATATACATGCTAGTTTAATTCATATTTGTTAATATCATGCACATTTAGGATTGCATTCATGTTAGATTGATCAAGCATCCCTCATTCTCATGATTGTCATCCCTAAGTCACTTTGCTTAGTGATATGAGAGTAAAGGCATTGGTTTGAGGGGTCTTGTGAGATAGAGAAACAATGAAACATCTCTTGGGAAGTTGAGATATTCCATATAGCTCCATAACTTGCACCAAGAGTCCCATTGGTGTGTGGACTAGTCCTGAATTCATAATATTCATTTCATCACACCACTTTTCCCGCATACAGATTGCATTTCATTATTCAAGGTTGGATTCTCTCTAGTAAGCTTCTCACATTCATCTATCTGATGGAATCCAATAACACTGAGATGGGGGTGAGTCAGTGATCCCACCGATATAATCAATTTTAACCTTATTAAGAATACAATTCAGTAATTGGTGACCATAAAAGAATATAACAACAAATAGAAATGAAGCAAGCACAAGAGCATACACCATAACACAAAGATTTAGACATGGAAAACCTCAAAGAGGAAAAACCATGGTGGGATTGGTGACCCACAATATCTATCCACTGGCCAAATGAATAAATATTACAATAGCGGCCTACACATGCAGGAAGGCCAACAACCTAGAGCACACTGCTCATCACAAAATGAGCCTAACTAACTACAAACACCAAATATGGAGTTACAAACAAAATTTTGAACTCAGAAGGTGCATCTGCTATGCTGGATGGGTTCCGGTTAAAGCATAGTTTGTACTAGTTTTCACCGTTTCCTCACTAATACATTTGGCCTAAAATTTCGATGGAGGTTTCTGACGGAGAAGGTATAATGTGAACAAATTTGATTTTTTTTTTGAAAAATTGCCTGCATTCATCGGAATTCTGACGATAATTTAATATATGTTTTCAACAAAGAAGGAATTGACAATGACATTTATGCTTTTTTACAAAAAGTGCCTACGTTCATTGAAATTTCGATGATAGTGGGCATTACTTAAAAAAAAAAAGACCAAGACATTTCAAATCATTTTCGCAGCCTCTTCCCATTCTCACGTTGTCGCCCCAACAATGTACTCCCGCCTAGAGTAAGCATTGACTGATTAATGCCAACTCCAAGCATTCTCGACTCATGGAATTTGCAAAAATGCAAGCAATGTCAGCTAATGTAGGAATAGGGTAGGTGTGTCACCATCCTCCCACCTAGATTGGCTCTTCATAGTTCCATCTTTGTCAAACCCCAACAATAGAGGAGAGGTTGTGTCATAATGCCACCAGTTTTTTCTGGGGAATAGAGATCATATCTATGAAATTCATTCTGCTTGAGTCCTGCTAGAAATGAATGGTGATCCCAAGCAAAGCAAAGCTCTTCTTCCCCCACTCGAGAATTGGATATGGAGTTTTTCGTAGATTGAAGGCCTAACAGAAAAGGGATAACGTGCGAAAATGGAATAGGGCATGCTCCCAGGTATGAATCGAAATCCTTTTTGGGGATTTTTTTTTTCAAAAAATAGTTCATATGTTTTGTTTTATGCTCCGACATTTTGCAGACATATCTACTAGGGCATTCACTACTACAACATCTAAAAATCTCCCTTAATGTTTCGATTGATGCCCAGACCCTATTCCAAGGTTCCAATCTCAAATGTGTACGAAGAGGGTGCTGGAAATGGTTGTGGATTTTAGTTGTACACTTACCATGTGCATTTGCCTTAAGGTTTAAAAAATATTTTCAACAAATCTACTTTTTTCATATCGTGGCATTCCGTGAGACGTCATCTTTGTGAGGAATTTTAGTAGTTTGAATCCCTTGTTCATGTCTTCACAGTATTGAAAATTTCTAAAGCATTTTAAAAGGTCTATTTTGTGCAATCCCAACGATAATTGTGTTCAACTAAAGACCAATAGGCTTCATTCCCCTTCTTCAATTCATTCATCGATCACCTATCTATTTTGCACTTGCAGATAGTGATGTTTCTTATTCTCCGTTGGCATGGGCACAGGTGTAAAGCTCCATCAACATCCCCCAGCCTATGTGAAAATGGGAGCTTTGAAATGGCATGCTGACTGTTTGACAAACTGCCTCATAGAAATTGGAAGTTTCTGAACAAGGTATGAACATCTATCATAGGATAAATAATAGAGGAATTTTGTTACTCATCCAAAATAAAGCCATGTTAGAGTTATGATCTTCAATACTTTCTCTTAGACAAGAAATAAAATTAAAAAACCACATGATTACTAAAATAAATTTATTTTCTTATTAAAAATATAAATAATTACATTAGATATATTCCATATAAAGAAAAGAAATGATGAAAATCATTTGTGTCTTAAATAATGATATCAATAACTAAAAATGGGAAAATAATATCCTAATTACAACTCCCTAATTAGTATAAGATACTATTTCCAATATTATACTAAGGATAAATATTTAAAAAATATAATAATTACACTAATACATATATCACTCTCATGCCTTCCTTAATTTGATATAAGGTCCCTCTATCCAAATATGAAGTCTCAAGGGAGTTGTATGTGTCAATTATTCAAGCTTCTTCTAAATTGAAAAATTGAAGAAAAAATGTGATAACCCCTACGGTATCACGAAATGTAAAATCACTTGTGTGGATTAATTGAATAAGGTTGTGGTAAATGAATAATTAAAATAATAATCTAAGTAATCTATGAAAAATAAAGGAAATATATTTAATTTGTTTTAATAAAGGAAATGTTATTTAAATAATTAATATATATTTAAATGGAAAGATATTTAAATATATTTTGATATGTAATATTTAATATATTTAAATGAAATGTAATTTAATATTTAATATATTTAAAAGGAAATAATATGTAATATTTAATATATTTAAATGAAATGTATTTAATATTTAACATATTTAAAAGGAAACAATATGTAATTGTACGTTAGGAAATAGGAAATCATCACAAACAATATAGACATACTAATCATTAACTCAATCACGAAAGCATTCATTGCAATGATCTAGCCTAAACAACACTCAATAGAGACATGAAATAAAAACATTCAAAAGCAAAGATTATGCAAACCAAAGATGTGATTTGAATGCTCCTTCATGCGGCTCCATTGTTCTTCTTTCCTCTTCAAATAGTTTGGTTGTGGATCTCACCTACAAGTGCACACACACAATTGAAAGCAAGTAGACAAGATTATTGATCAAGAGTACTAGAAGCGTAAATTCGATAGTCTGATTACCAATTATTAATTAAGGGATTTGATTGAAGAAATTCATCCAATTTATAGAAGATTTGGAGAGATGACAAGATTAGCATGATTCAATTCAAATGGAAATTGCAAATCAATTATGCCAATTATGAAAAATTATGACAAATTATGCACTTTCTATGCAAAATTTGTTGATTGATAATTTATGACAAATTATGACAACTTCTATGTCAAAAATTGATTGATTGTCAATTATGACAAATTATGACAAATTGACATGTCATTCCCATGAATTTAGGAGAGAAATTGAAATTAAGAATTAGAAAATTAGAAAAATAGGAAATGAGGAATTAAGAAATTAGGAAATTAAGAAATTGATGAAAATTAGAAATTAGGTAAATTAATTAATAATCTTTCATTTATTAATTAATTCACAAAGAGGAATAATTAGCCAATTAAATGAACATTTAATTGTGACAAGAAGACTTAGGATAAATAAATAAATTATTTAATCCTAGAGGAATAAATGACACACAAGGTTAAATGATTAAATCACAAAACCCTAGAAGATGAATTAGCAATGCGAGAATGACAATTAGGTTTTGATTGAAGATAATTGATTCGATTTGATCATGATTTTGAATTGATAAATGACCAGTGTTGATAAATGTTTTGATTGAGATTGGTTGACAAAAATCAATGACAAATTGACCAAATTGACATGATTGAAAAGGACAAGGATCGATGACGAGTCGATTGCAATATGACAAGATTGACAAGGACAAAGATCGACCAAAATCATGACTGAAGATTGTTGTCGACAAGACCAAATTTGAAAGCGAGACAAATGAAGAATGCAGAAGAAAGACTCGATGCTCACAAATGATAAAGACCAAGTGCGAATCATAGGAGAAATGTTAATGCTACGCAAAAACCTAAAATAAGGCAATGCGCAAATGTTAAAGTACGATTCCACAAGCGTTGACCATTTTTAGGTGTCTACATTTTGCCCCTCTTTGAGACAATGCGATTTTAAGCGTTGTTTCAAAGAACAATAATGAAAATGCCCCAGACGCTGACAATGACATATGAAAATGCCCCAGACAATAACAATGACATATGCATGCCCCCTCGAGGAATTGGCCAGAAACATGCAGAAAAGAGGCCAATTGATCGATAAGAATGATAGAAAATGATAGGATCAAACGGATTGCCAAGATGGACCGAAGAAATGTTAGTAAGTAGAAATTAGACAGAGGACAGTTAGAGATGAAGGAAAACTTGCTTTCACCAATGCACTTTGTAGGTGAGAACCTTTATTTTTATGTAGCAAAACGGATGCGTAGCATCATGGCATTGAAGGCCGGAGTTGAAATGCAACCCTTTTTGCAAAAGACAGACACATCACAGACAAACAACAATCACAACAAAAAGAAATAAAGGGACCATGATCCATCCCGGTCACTCTAAATGACTCAGTGACATTATCGAGCAACATAGGAGCATGAGCGAAGATAAATCAATAAAAAGATAAGAGGCACAAATTCCAACAAATCAAACAAACATCTTGATCTTCATTGTCAAAAGTTGAAAGCGTTGATAGGACAATCATGCTGTCTAGTTTCAGGACATGCGGTACCCCATCTAAGATAGGACACAGTCTGGTTTCGAGTATACCACACCCTATATAAGACTCATGATAATGTGCCAAGGACGAAAGATATTGAGGTTGATTGATATGACAACTCGGAGGAGTTTGAATGTCTGGTTTGAGTGAAAAGGTTCATATGTTTAAGCGTGATTTCAATAAAACACAATGTTGGATTGTGAGTCATTGGATGTATACTCAGTGATCTGTCTATGCATAGAGGGATCATTTATTGACAAAAAAATGCTTGTTTTTGGATTTTAATGTTTTTGCAATGTTTTTGGGTTCATTTTTTCAGGACTTTTTATGATTTTTTTATGGATTATTTTAGGACATTTTTCAATTTTTTTGAATTATTTCAGGACATTTTTCAATTTTTATGATCTTTTTCAGGACATTTTTCAATTTTTTTTGGATTATTGCCCCCAGTGTCTAGCAAGGCAAGGAATATGACAGGTGAATAAATAGGCCTTCTAAAATGATGGTGGATAGAGGGAAGACAAAGGCCTTTTATTATGGAGACAACACGGATGCAATTTTCAAGGGCTATTGCGTGATGGGACAAGAGACTGGATATGACAATGTAAAGCAGGAACATGGCATGAGGGACATGTCAAGAGGTTTTTGAAACCATGTTTAAATTTTGCGTCCTTATGTCAAATCAAGATCAAGGAATGAAAAGAGTGTATGGATAGTGATAAGATATGGATAGGATAAGCAAGACCAAGAATGGATAAGGGACATGGACTGAAGGTCGGGGTTGGATACAAGGATAGTGGCAAAAAGTGACAATAAGCTAGGGAATATGGATGAAAGGTTATAATAAGCAAATGGATAAAGACCAAAAGCTATGATGGACTAAAAGCTGCAAACAAGATGCGTGATGCTCATGAAGATCGTCAGCCTTGTCAAGATCAAAGGTGGAAAGGGAAATGGACATGAGGGACAATAGGATATGAAGGGTAATGACAGGGGTTCGATAGGATAATGAAGAGCAATAGGATATGAAGGAGGAGACCTGCCCCCAAGTGTGGTGTGCAAGAAGTTCATAGATTATGCATGATGCCTGTTTGCCAGGTTTTCATCACGGTACTTGCCCAAGGTGCCTGTTTGCCAGGTTTTCACCAGTGGACGAATTATTTTTTCTTTACTTTTTTGCTTTTTTTTTTTCTTTTTTTTCTTCACTTTTTTTTTTTTTGTATTTTGACTTTTTCAATAGAAGATGGACACATGATAGGGGATGGAAGAAGGACTCAAGCGTCTTTTTGATTGGATAGTAGCCTTGAAAAAAATGGACCATGACCTTTAAAAGTATGCTCAAAGACGTTGGTAGGATAAGGACATGGAAAATAAGATGAAACTAAGGTAAGGATTTATGCAAAGGATTGGACCAGAGGGATCGAAGGATGGAAAATATGCATTGGATAATGGATAGGGTATTGGAAGAATTGGGCTTCAGTGGATGGAAATGAAGGCAAGATCGACATTGGCACACACCTTGAGGGGTGATGGACTGATGGAGGAAAGACGTATTTTGGATATTGAGATTTGGATGGAGCAATAGCTTGGGATTTCGGGACATAAGGGCCCAAAATGGATGAAGAAGGTGATGGAGGAATAGACTTGGAAGGTTTGGATGGAGGAATAGCAACTTTGGATGCCAAGTTGGATTTTTCTTTAGGCTTTTGTGCTTCAAGGAGCTGCTTAGGGATCCACATGGTTTTTGATTTTTCATGCTTTTGTGGTTCCTTGGAGTGCATTGCTTGCACAAGGGATTTAGGAACCCATATATATTTTGACTTGGCTTTATTTTGCTCAGTGGGCCTTTGTGGCCTTTTGGATATTTCTTTTTCTTTATAGATCATATTTTGCTTTCTTTTGACATGTCGATTATATTGGACATGTTGATCCTTGAATACATGTGGATTTCTAGACTTATGACTTTTATACTTGGCATCCAAATTGCTTGGAGGGGGAAAGGAATGCATGGATGGATATGAATGAAATGGAGTTCTTTTGGATTGATAAAATTTACTCAAGGATGTGTGCCTTTGCTGACCTTGCATAAAGGACAAAGGGATATAAGGACCTAAGATGGATGGAAGGTATGATGGGGAAGGGATATGTTTGGATTTTGATTGAGGGATACCAACGTCTTGAGAGTGAGTTGTGTAGACATGACCCTTAAGATCTTCTTTGACATGAAGGGACTCTTGCTTATGGAGATCTACTCCTTTGCCTTTATTAATATCTTGACTTGTAGGATACTCTTTTCTTTGAGAAGAAGACGCGAGTCCATTATGAGGTGGATATGATATGAGAGAAATAATGAGATCTTGAAGTGAATCGGATTGCACCAAAGTGGAAGAACCCATTGTGCATGTCAAGGGTTCATGAACATCTTGCACTGACACGTTAGGATCATGAGTGGGATTAGGATCGTGAGGGGGACTAGGATTGTGTAGTGGACATGGTTCAATGACAGGCTCTTCAAGAGATGGAATGGGAGAAATAATGGGATCATCAAAAGAAATGCGATCTTGGGGTGTATATGGAGCATTAGGACAAGGAGATGAAGGAACAAGACGATCTTGTGGAGGATCTAAAGGAATAATTTGATCTTGACAAGGAGGAAGATCATTGGAATCCTCTTTAAAGGTGCTTTGCTCTTGACTTTCAATGGGATCATCGGAAAGGATGGAAATGATATCTTGATCTTTCTCAGGAAGTGGAATGTCAATGGGATTTGAAAGGGCATTTTTTTCATGAAATGGAAGGGGATCGTTTGGGATTGGATGGACTAGGATATCTTGATCTTGCTCGGGGAATGGAGTGTCAATAGGACTTTGGATAGGATGGACAAGAATAGGGGAATCATCGTGAGTGTCTGGGAAGATGGGATCCTGGTCAACAATTGGATGGGATGATAAAGTTTCAGGATCTTGATCTTGATCTGTTTTAAGACATGTTTCTTCATGCTCTAAATTATCCTCTTGACATGGGGTTGGACTTTGGATATGCATGGAGGATTCTGGCAAGGGCTCAATATTTTGGCATGAAGGAAATGCACTTTGAACATTTGTGATGGATTCTGGCAAGGAATCAATGCTTGAACATGAGGAAGAGGGACTTCGAATGGGGTCCTCTAAAATAGGTAATGACAATAAAGTGCATGGTGGCATTGGGTCTTGTATTTCTGAAACATGACAAGGATGTGCATCATGAATTGGATTATCTTGGCAATCAATTATGGATAGCTCTTGGATAATCGCATCCTTGGATGTATTGTTTGATGAGGACAATATAGAAGGTTCTTGTGAAACTTCTAGAGGTGTAGGGATAGATGCCACTAGAGAGTGAATTTGTTTATGGGGGGATGAGGCATTGCTAGACATAAGTGTATTATCTTGATCTTCCTCAATAAACTCACTTGGTAATTTCCTTAAGAGCATTGCAATAAAGCCACCTTTCTTTCGAGGTTTTGACATAGTTGTATCTGGAATTTGAACTTGTTTGGCAAGAAGTTGGTTCTGATCTGATGTCATGTTTTGATATTGGACTTGGTTCAATTGTTCTGACATGTTTGAAACTTGGGTTGGTGCATGTTGCAAGTTTTGTTTTTGAATGTTTGATTGTTGTTGTTGACATTGATATTCCACCATTGGTTGAACCATTTGTTGACATTGTATAGTTGGTTGGACATATTGTTGAAATTGGACCATTGGTTGTGTCTGTTGTATATGTTGAACAATTGGTTGTATTGGTTGAAAATCTTATTGATAGTAAACACCTTCTTGTTCTTGTTGTGAAGGCACATAATGTTGAAATTGATGTTGTCTCTTTTCTTGAAATTGTTTCATCATCTCTATTTGGGAGAGGAGAGCTGGTATGTCTGATTGTTCAAGAAGAGATCTTACATCAATTGGCTCAATCTTTGGATTTCGACCTGCAAATTTTCAAAACATTTTGGACATTTGTGATCTACTCTTCTCAATATTTTTCACTCTTTGTTCCAATATGTCATTTTCTTGAGCTAGCTTCTCCTCTAGTTTTTGTATTTGGAGATTTACATCATCATGATAAGTTTGATCGATATTGCCTTGTTGTTGGGTTGGATATAATTGTGATTGCATTGTCAGTTGATATGTCAAACTTTGTTGCATCATTGGTGCTTGGAACCTTGTTTCAATAGACATGTCACTATGTAAATGCAATATTTTTTGGAATTTTTCAAGGATAGTGTATGATATGCAACTAAATGCAAACTAAATAGATGAAAATGCAACCTATGGCAAGAATGCAATCTATGTTTTTGGTTGTTTTTGAAGACTTTGACAAACTTTTTGGAATGCAAATCTAAAAGAGACCCTTAGGAAATTGAAATGATGTCTAGACCTCAAAGGACAAAAGGACCAAGTGACAAAAGGACAAATGACAATGTCTCCCCTATATGCTTGGATACTAAGCTAGGTTTGACGAAATGACATTGATGACAAAAAGATAGAAGTTTGATAAGGTCAAGACTTCCTAACAATGACTTAGGGTTTATCAAAGATTTGGACTACTTAAGTATGACAAAACCTAGTTTTGAGACTATATGCAAAAGGACAATTACTATGCAAATGACCCTAATATGATATGATAATGACCTAAGCTTAATGAAGAAACCTAGGGTATGCAAATGCAAATGTATGACAATGGTATGACTCTAATGCAAGAGGACACATGCAAATGGATGACCCTTATTGATATGCAAAGGAGTATGACTTAGGTGAAACCTAACCTTGGTACTTGACAATGAACTTGCAAAATGCAAACCTAGGATGAACCTAAATCTAAGTGACATGAATGTTGAGACAAGACTTTGAAAAATGTTTGACAACCATGCTTGAAGGTGTGTTTGAATTTTGTTGGATGAAATACTCTTGTGTTTAACCTTGTTTTGAATCAATTTGCCTTGTTTTTTGCAATGAGATGCAATTCAACTTTTGACAAGCAAAGAAGACAAGATATTTTACCATATACTCAAGACAATCATGCTCATTCCCACATTTCTTATGGTAGGAAAGGACATTAGGTACTTGAGAGGTAGACTTATTATGGGATTCAAGGAGAATACATAGATGCTTGACCCCATGGGGTCCCCTCCACGGCACTCACTTCTCAGGGCAGCCAAGCATCAGTCCCCATGGAAATCTCCCCATGGCGAACTTAGTATCTCTTCCAAGTATCCGAATTTGTCCTTCTCAAGCAACTAGAAGGGTTTTTGGCCTCTAAAACAAGGTGTTTAGTAAGGATTTCTGTTAAGTATTACTCCTTGATGTCACGCAAGCGTGATTGAGACATTAAGCCCATCAAGATACCAAACAAATGTAGTCGCGCAAGCATGATTTAGACCAAGAGGCCCTACTTAGATGTTGATATGAGAAAGAGTTCAAGGGTCATCACTTCCCAAGTAACTGCAATTCCCACGCAACACTTCCTTCAAAGCTTTCGCTCATCGGGTATTTTTTTATAGTGAGTTAGAATGCTAAGGAATTCTAGCCGTACTCACTTTGGGTTGTTCCCTTCTTACGATTATCACTCGCTTGCAAAAGAAAAGTGGTCGGGAAGGCAGGCCCTCTAAAGGAGACACACAATCAAAGACAAAAGCATGGTATCGAAGATCTGGATTTCTGATCACCCTAAAAAGATGATAGCATACTCTCCTACTCCAATGTCACACTCAACAATCAAATCAAGCATAGATTCATTCCATCCTACTTAAAAATCACTAGGTGCCTAAAAACATTTAAAGACAAACACCAAGTTTAGTTGTTTCTCCAAGGCAACCTGCAAAACCCAAGTTAGGAGTTTGATTTGTTTGGTCTTTGACTAGCGAACCTGCAAACAATTCATAAGTAGTTTGTGAAATAATTCTTTGTCAAGCGTTTTTGTCACAAAGCTACCAACAATGTTAGAGAATCAAGAGAAATGAATCACCATCAAAATTAATCCATAAAAGTTGTGATTCTTTGTCCTCTTAGATTAATCTATGTGAAATTTATCAAATTTACCACCCTAGATTAATCTAGATAAAATTTGCATAAATGCATGATTAATTTGCCAAGCTAAATTAATCTAGATGAAGGTTGCATGATTTTGTTTTTTTGAAAATTTTGACCATTTACAGAAGCATAATTAAAAATGTCATAACTTCCTCAATATTTATCCAAATCACAAACTATAAAATGATCTGGAAAGGTAAAAACGTGATCTAATATACCCAGAAATTTTTTATTTTAATTCTACATGAAATTTTTTACGTGATCAATTGATTATGACTATTTTTTTTGTTTTTTTAGAAGAAAAATCTGCAATTTCTCCACAAAAAAAATCTGCAACTTCACAAAACATTCAAAAAAATATTAGATCCAAGCATGTTCACATCGGGTTCACCAATTAATGTATGTTAGGAAATAGGAAATCATCACAAACAATATAGACATACTAATCATTAACTCAATCATGAAAGCATTCATTGCAATGATCTATCCTAAACAACACTCAATAGAGACATGAAATAAAAACATTCAAAAGCAAAGATTATGCAAACCAAAGATGTGATTTGAATGCTCCTTCATGCGGCTCCATTATTCTTCTTTCCTCTTCAAATAGTTTGGTTGTGGATCTCACCTACAAGTGCACACACACAATTGAAAGCAAGTAGACAAGATTATTGATCAAGAGTACTAGAAGCGTAAATTCGATAGTCTGATTACCAATTATTAATTAAGGGATTTGATTGAAGAAATTCATCCAATTTATAGAAGATTTGGAGAGATGACAAGATTAGCATGATTCAATTCAAATGGAAATTGCAAATCAATTATGCCAATTATGACAAATTATGACAAATTATGCACTTTCTATGCAAAATTTGTTGATTGATAATTTATGACAAATTATGACAACTTCTATGTCAAAAATTGATTGATTGTCAATTATGACAAATTATGACAAATTGACATGTCATTCCCATGAATTTAGGAGAGAAATTGAAATTAAGAATTAGAAAATTAGAAAAATAGGAAATGCGGAATTAAGAAATTAGGAAATTAAGAAATTGACGAAAATTAGAAATTAGGTAAATTAATTAATAATCTTTCATTTATTAATTAATTCACAAAGAGGAATAATTAGCCAATTAAATGAACATTTAATTGTGACAAGAAGACTTAGGATAAATAAATAAATTATTTAATCCTAGAGGAATAAATGACACACAAGGTTAAATGATTAAATCACAAAACCCTAGAAGATGAATTAGCAATGCGAGAATGACAATTAGGTCTTGATTGAAGATAATTGATTCGATTTGATCATGATTTTGAATTGATAAATGACCAGTGTTGATAAATGTTTTGATTGAGATTGGTTACAAAAATCAATGACAAATTGACCAAATTGACATGATTGAAAAGGACAAGGATCGATGACGAGTCGATCGCAATATGACAAGATTGACAAGGACAAAGATCGACCAAAATCATGACTGAAGATTGTTGTCGACAAGACCAAATTCGAAAGTGAGACAAATGAAGAATTTAGAAGAAAGACTCGATGCTCACAAATGATAAAGACCAAGTGCGAATCATAGGAGAAATGTTAATGCTACGCAAAAACCTAAAATAAGGCAATGCGCAAATGTTAAAGTACGATTCTGCAAGCGTTGACCATTTTTAGGTGTCTAGAGTAATATTTAATATAGATATATTACCAAAAAGGCATGACTTTAAACAAACCCCTAAATGTGGAATGGACCCGTGGAGGGGCACAACCCCTCACGGGTTATATAAAGAAGAAGCGGCAAGGGTTAAAGGGAGGATGGGAAGGAGAGCGAATTGGAGAAGAAGCTTTCTGCTGCGGATGAAAGGTAAGGAACATATGGTTACTTATATTAAATAATATAAGTATATTAGTTAATATGTACATGTTAGTTAATATATAATGTTCATTGATATTAGTTAATATGTAATGTTCATTGATATTAGTTAATGTGTAATACTTATTAATATTAGTTAATGGGTAATGTGTAATGTTCAGTAATATGTGATATTAATTGTAGTCTAGTGAATGTATATATATCAATTAATGTATAGTATTCATTGGTCATTAAACATAGGTAAGGGATATAATCATGTTAATTGTTGTATACAAAACTTTACACACTAGAAAGGATTATGTAATACAAAGGTATTTAATGAAATGTAATGCATATGTTAAAGATGGTAAAGCACATTGATATATATAAGTTAAAGAATGCATTAGGAATCCATGTTAACACAAAGGGATAGATTATGAATTGAAAATTGATATGCATATGTATGGCTTGGTTGATTAAACTCAACCAAGAAGAGATGGATCTGGCCGATCCCCTCTGAGGAATTGGATGATGGAGGCATCACCCAAGGCAAGGAATAGACAAGTGTTAGGCCCAATATGGAAAGCTAATGTACTAAGAGGGGAGGGGTGAATCAGTACTTCAAAAATTTTCTTCAACAATATCTTTACTATTATGCATACACCGAATAGTGCAGTAACATAATATAAAACTAAAACTAATAGATAACAATCATACATGATTCACTCCATAACACATATATTTTGGTTACGTAGAAACTCTTGGTTAGAGAGAAAAACTGCGGTGGGGATGGCACCCACAACTTCACTACTGCAATAATAAAGAGTGCTCGATTAGGGCTACATGTTTAGCTATTTCTGATAGCTTACCCTGTTAGGAGTAACAAGATCTGTTAGATCTACCTTGCTAAAGGATTTTACAACACTTCACCTAAATGCCGCACCTAGTCAGAGGCTTTAAAATTTATAGACTTGATTAGAGTCTTTTACCCTGTTAAAGGTTTCTCTTTCAACTTCACAATATTACAATAAAATCATTACAAATATCTGCAACTTTACATCTGGAATGTTATAGCAGATTCTATGTGCTTAGAATAGATTACCTTGCTTATAGCATACCTCAGTAACCCATATAGTAACTCGGTAAACCCTTTTGTTTACTCTATTCTTCGACTGTTCTCTAAAAACCTTCTCGGTGACCTCTGTGTCTCTGTAACAGTCTTCTTACACTCATGCACACACCTGTAACTCTTAACTCATGCTATATAAATAGATCTCTTATGACGGTGATCCAATTCATTGCTTCGATCTTACAAACATGATTTATTAAATGAATAACCGTGCAAAATATTTCATTGGTTAGATAACCTCAAAATCATACACAATCTTTAAGTGCAATTTCCAATGTGATAACGGTTAGATGTGCCTTGATCTTGTAACACGTTTTCATGTGCCTGTCCAGGTTCAATGTGTTGGCATATGCACACTCCAATGAGACATTATATGTGATTGAAGGTTTTGTCATTGATGGAAACCTTGCAATCCTATGGCACCGACAAAGACATTATACCAGCATCAGCAAAACACATTCTACACCGGCACAGAAGAAAGGAAGTATACCAGCACAGAGGCCGACAGGATTTTGTTATATTATATTTTGTTTATTATTGTAAAAATGTGTAAGCCGACTTGGCAAATTGTAAAATGACTCTTATATATAAAAGAGATCATTGTAGACATTTGATAGAGTGATGTAGAAGCATTAAGGAAAATATTAGGCAGACCTAATGTGCGAAATATAGGTCAAGAGCTATATGTAAAGAACAGAGTAGGAACCGGTACTGAATCTGGCATAGAAGATGCTATTGTAAAGCAGTACAAGCTATTGGATTTGTATAATCCTTATTGTAAGTTAGTGAGACTTCCGATTGAGCAGTGAGCTCTAGGCAGTTGGCCTTCCTGCATGTGCAGGCCCCTATTGTAAGTAATATTCTCTTATTGGCCAGTGAGTGAATATTGTGGGTCACAAATCCCACCGAGGTTTTTCCCACACCGGGTTTCCTCGTTAAAATCTTGTGTTATGGTGTGCTTTTCATGTGGATGTTCTTGATTCTGTTTATCGCATTATTTCTTGCATACCGGTACACTGTTATATTATGTTCTACATGTTTTAAGTTAAGAAATTCTAATTACTAGTTAGATACTGATTCACCCCCCCTCTCAGTATCTGTGGGAACCCTAACAATTGGTATCAGAGCTTGGTCCTCTATTTTCAAAAGTCTAACAGCTTCAGGAAGATCTTGACACGGGTAAAGATGGAAAATCTGATGAAGCAACTTGAAGGAGCTCTTACAAACTATGATGCAGAAAAATTGAAAAATATCAAACTAGAAGATGATTTAAGGGCAGCTCAGGATATCATTCAGGCACTTCAAGAAAATTTTACTGTTGCAAGAAATAAGAGAAGAGAACTTTGTGAAAAATTGCAAAATGAGAATGATGAAAATGAATCACTTAATGATATGATAAGCAAATTGAAACAAGAGATAATGAGAACAAAGAATGAGATGCATGATATGACTATGTGATTTTGCAAAGAGATTGAGGACAAGAAGAAGAATGAAGAAGAATTGACCAGAAGACTAAGTGATGCAACAAATGAGAACACAAGACTTAGCTATGAAAATGACATGTTGAAGATAGATCTGATGCATACTCAGAATGACTCAAATGAACTGATGAGACAAAAAGAAGTCCTAGAAAGAGAACTAGAAATTGCAAATCAACACAAAGAAAAATTCAAGAAAAGCTCAGAGGAACTTGGCACCTTGCTGAAGAATCAGAAACCTAAAGGTGACACTTCTGGAATTGGCTTTGAAGTTGGTGAAAGCTCCGGTACTGCAAATACTCAGGATCATAGCAAACCAGTAAGACAACCTAATGCTTATAAATTCAATGGTAAATGCTTTAACTATAATAAGTATGGTCATAGAGCAAATGAATGTAGATCTAGAAATTATCAGAATATCAACACACCCACCGGTCAATGTTCTAAATGCAACAAAGTAGGTCACAACTTTGAAAACTAAAGAATGAATGTGAGATGTTATGTTTGTGGAAGATTTGGACATTTATCTAATCAATGCAGAACACAAACTGGCATAGGTTATGGTAAAGCTATTCAGAGGAATAATGTAACTTGCTATGCATGTAACAAGATTGGGCATATTGCTAAATTCTGTAGAAGTAAAGGAACACCGGTAGACAACAAAAGTTCTAGCTTGAAAGGTAAAGAAAAAGTTGAAGAGGTTAAGCAAGAATTCTCAAAACAATGGATTAGAAAATCTGATCTAAATATTGGGAATACTCCTCCACCGGTAGAACCAACGAATGCTTCACCGGCAGGACAGAGTGATGCTTCACCGGCAGGACAGAGTGATGCTCCATCGACAGGAAGTTCTTCATCTAATTGAAGAAAAATTCCTTGAGGGTTTGGAAATGTATTGATACATGTGCTATTATTCCCTCGGTTAGAGATAAGAAGTTGAAAATTACCTAGTACCGGAAAACAATGTTAAGTGAATACTTAACCGGTATGCAATTAATGTGGTAGATGGCAAAGAGACACTATAAAGTTAAGGTTTTGGCTCCATTTCATTTCACCAAGATTTTAAATTTTCAAAGAGCACAAAGACTCCGAGCTAAGGCATTTCGAGCAAGAAGAAAGCACACTCCAAGCAATCATCCATCCAAGGCAGTAAAAGGTATTTAATCATGGTATCCACCTCTGTAATTGAATACATAGCAAACCCTACTGTTGTTGAAGTAATAAAAAGACCTAGGCCCGTATTTCACTTAGTTCCTGAGATAGAAAAGAAGGATGATACCTTAGGTGCTTTTTCTCAAATTCCTAAGGGAGTTGTGTATGCTGAAGACCCCAGAATGTACATCCACTGCAACATTGAAGAGTTAGGAGATGAGGAAATTAAAACCATGTATAAAACCATGATATGTGATAATACTGGCAATGTAAAGGATGAACACAAGATCATTGAGACCCTAGGATTTACAGAGATCCTTAGCATTCCTGAATTTCCAAAGGATGTGATTAGGATAGTTTTAAGTAGGGTACATGGAGAATTTTTCTGGTTAGATGCAATCCATAAGATCACCAAGGAAGTTGTGAAAGCTATCACAGGGTTACCGATCACCGGTAAGAGACCAGATAAAACCAAGAAGGTTTCCAATGACCTAATTATAAACCTAACTGGTGCAACATTTGAGAAGAGGTCTCTAAGGGTTAATGATGTAAAAGGTATCAATGTGAGATTCATCAGTATGATATTAGGGTATAAAGCTACTCATGCTAATAGACTCAATTCAGTTTCAAGTTTATGCATTAAGAGTGCTTATGATATGGTCACAGATAATGCAAAAATTGACATATGTGAGTGGTTAAAGGATGAACTAATTGACAACCTTGGAAAGATCAAGAAGGACAAGAAAGGAACTTTCAAATTTGGAAATCTGTTAGTATGCCTAATGCTACACATAACAAAACAGGTTCCCAGTATAGGTCACAAAGAACTTGGATATGACATACCGGTAGGCAAACAATTGACTGAACTATTCAATAACATGGGTGAGAACAAGGAAAACAATATTCATGACTTTTTCCAAGCATTAAAGACCAAAATGAAGAAAAGAGTAAGGTTATCATAGAAGATTGTAGACAAATACAAAGATGATATATGCTTTTTCATCAAGAAAGATGAAATCTAGATGGAAGCGGTCATCCCAAGGACAATTTGGGTAACCGAGATGGGCTATGAAACAGATGATCACATAGTTGAAACATATGCTAAAGCACTTCTGGAAGCCCCTAGAGAACCAAAGGAAGAAATATTTGGCAGTGCAGAAAATATTGAAAGACAAATTCAATCAAAGAAAAGGGTGAAAAAGGTTGAGGCAGTTGTAAGGAAAGGGTCTAGACAAGCAAAAGCCATCAAAGAAGATGTATTGAAGAAAACCGGCATAAAAGAGGATGAGTTAGCAGCTCCACAGCCTGAAAATCACCTATCACCGATAGGTACTTCTTCAGGAAGTGACATGCCTACAACTTTTAAAAGAGTAGTAAGAAAAAGAGATCCCTCACCAACAACCACACCTTCACCTAGGAGGACAAGGCAAAAGCAACAAGCAGCGAGATCTCCGGTTAGAAAGGTCACACCAAAGAAGAAGAAAAGGACAAATAGAGACTTGGCCCCTCTTGATATACTGTTGAATGAAATCACAGAGGAAGGAAAAATGAATAATATAGAGAAAATATATGACACTCTAGCAACTGATGAAAAAGAGCAAGTTGAAAATAGTGTTATATTGCACATGGATATGTACAAGAAATTTTTGATGGAAGTAGTCAATGAAATACCAAATGAATTATTCAAAAGACTAGAGGCAACAAGATAGGTAGTGATAGAATTGGATAAGAAAATAAAAATTGAAAAGTTACTTGTTGTATATCCGGTAAACTCTCCACAAGAAATTGATGACCTAATTGCTCAAGCAAACCGGTCAGTATTCTCTACTGCACACCGGCATATTTCACTAATGGCAGGAAGAGTTAATGAAGTGACAGAGGAAACAAAAAATGGATGGGCTATATTCCTGGTTGAAAAAGAAAAACAAGAAGAATACAGGAACCCCAAACCTATAAAGGTTTATCAGAAAGATAGAGACAAGGGGAAAGGAAAAGTTGGTGGACCACCAAGTATCAAGGTTAGAGACAACTTACCCCCATCTTCTTGAAATACTCCACCGGTAAAATCAACAATTGCTGAAGATCAACCGACAGCCGAGAGTATGGATGTAGAGGATAATAATCCTAATTCTAAAATCCTATATACTGTGGATGTTGATAATCAAAAGATCAACATAGTAGTAGATAAAGATACAACTGATAAGTCAGATATGGCTAGTGAGCCTTCGGTAGCAAGGGAAACTGAGAAACCGGTAGAAGATAAAGAGAAAAAGGCAGAGACTGAGTCACAGATTGAGGCAATACAACATACAGAGAAACAAACAGAGCTAAAGGCTCCGGTACAACAACAACCAGAATAGGTACATAAGGAAATAGTGCCACTGGCAACTAGTGAAGTAGGAAAACCAATGCTTAAAGAAATGCAGACACAAACTGACCTACCAGAGGTCAATACAAGCTTGGTTACTTCCACCGGTACTCAGATTGTTGGATCATCATTAGGCTTCAAATCAACAAATGTGACTGAGGTATTACTTGATTCTATCAAGAAAATAACCGACTACAGCTCACAGACTTACAAAGCAATTGATGATACCATACCAATTTTGAAGGTAATTGCTCCCAACTGTAATATAGATAACAAA
The DNA here is from genome assembly GCF_030272615.1 of Cryptomeria japonica. Taxonomy (NCBI): domain Eukaryota; kingdom Viridiplantae; phylum Streptophyta; class Pinopsida; order Cupressales; family Cupressaceae; genus Cryptomeria; species Cryptomeria japonica. Next base: position 547,103,651 of record NC_081405.1, read on the forward strand.
GATTCTTTAGGAAAATTGGATACACTGTGTAAACATATATCAAAAAACATTGAGAAAATAAAAGAAGAGTCAGTAAAGGATAAAGTAGAAGTTGAAAAACAGAAATTCTTTGATGAGCAAATAAAGAAGTGTAATAGAGATTTTGACACACTTCTACTGGAACTATGTAATTTATTGAAAGAGTACAAAAATTTGTACAAAGATACTTGTAAAATAAACTTTTTGATTGTAGATATTGACAAGAAAATGAGCAAGGTACAAGATGAGATAAATAAACTTATAGACAATTTTGTCAACTCACCTGATACACTATCAACTTTTGAGGAAAAGATAACAAATTTTGAGGAAGAACTACTCAAATTGGAAAGGGAGAAAGAAAGGATAATAAATAAGGCAAAACATTTGAGATCTAAACTAAGTCCAAGATTGGACTATCTAGCATCTCTGTGGAAGGAAATTTCTAAGGCACTAATACAGGGAAGCAAAACACTGACAGAGCATTTGCAGTATCTCATCAGTACAGTGAAGAGAACTGAGACAACAATAAAGGATAGTAAGAAGTTTATGGATAGTATAAACTTAATTTTGGGAGATCTTTTTCAAATCATAACTACCCAGCTACAAGGTTAAGTTTATGGATGGTTGAAACCACAAACTCTACTGACATCTTGACAACCTTTGTCATTGATGCCAAAGGGGGAGTAGTGGGATGAGAAAATTCAAATGAGAAAATTCAAATCACAGGAATCATATGCTCAGGGGGAGCTCTCACATTTTTGGTAACATTTTTGGACTACACATTTTTGGATACTCTTTGAAATTTCTCATGAGTGTTGCCATCAATGCCAAAGGGGGAAATTGTTGGCATATGCACACTCCAATGAGACATTGTATGTGATTGAAGGTTTTGTCATTGATGGCAACCTTGCAATCCTATGGCACCGACAAAGATATTATACTGGCATTGGAAAAACACATTCTACACCGGCACTCAGGACACCGACACTGGCACAAAAGAAAGGAAGTATACCGGCACAGAGGCCGACAGGATTTTGTTATATTATATTTTGTTTATTATTGTAAAAGTGTGTAAGCCGACTTGGAAAATTGTAAAATGACTCTTATATATAAAAGAGATCATTGTAGACATTTGATAGAGTGATGTAGAAGCATTAAGGAAAATATTAGGTAGACCTAATGTGCAAAATATAGGTCAAGAGGTATATGTAAAGAACAGAGTAGGAACCGGTACTGAATCTAGCATAGAAGATGCTATTGTAAAGCAGTACAAGATATTGGATTTGTATAATCCTTATTGTAAGTCAGTGAGACTTCCCATTGAGCAGCGAGCTCTAGGCAGTTGGCCTTCTTGCATGTGCAGGCCCTTATTGTAAGTAATATTCTCTTATTAGCCAGTGAGTGAATATTGTGGGTCACAAATCCCATCGAGGTTTTTCCCACACCAGGTTTCCTCATTAAAATCTTGTGTTATGGTGTGCTTTTCATGTGGATGTTTTTGATTCTGTTTATTACATTATTTCTTGCATACCGGTACACTATTATATTATGTTCTGCATGTTTTAAGTTAAGAAATTCTAATTACCGGTTAGATACTGATTCACCCCCCCTCTCAGTATCTGTGGGAACCCTAACACAATGAATCTAGTAACACGTTTCACTCGGTGTGTCATCTTTGCTGCTTGGTAAACATGTAAAGATACTCGGTAGACAACTCGGTGTATATTGCGTTTTGTGACTGCTTTCTTCTGTAACCGACTAGACTGTACATACCGACTGAATATTTCAGTAAAAGATAACCGACTAGAGTATATAGTATAACTTTGACATAAAACTAATGGCAATCTGATAAGTAGTAACAACAAGGTCCTTCCTTGTATGGCTTGGGTGTAAGAGGTTACACCCAAGACAGGACTCGATGGATCTGGTTGATCCCCTCTGAGGACTTGGATGATGGAGGCATCACCCAAGGAAAGGAATAGACATGGGTCTTCCTTGGATGGCTTGGGTGTAAGAGGTTACACCCAAGACAAGATTTGAACTCATCTTAGATTTCCTAGAGGGCTTGGGACCAAGGGGTTCCAAGAAGGCAAGCTTCACGGCTGCCTAAGGACATACTTTCGTATGGCATTCGCATCCTTTTTTTTAGATGAAAATTATGATTATGTTAATTAAGTATTAAAGATAGATTACAAATTAAAAATGGCATATATATATATATATATTTATATGTTTTATTCTAACAATTTGTTTTGCCGGACAGTAATTTCCAGCTAGTAGGGACATTATAAAAAACCATAAACAAAATTAGGACAATCCTTTTTTCAAGCATCATCAACTATTCCACTAATGAATGTCATTATTTGGAGATAAAAATTCAAAAACTTATTGTAGTTCTAGTAACATTTAAATAATAGGTGACAATGAGTTATACACTCATCATATCCCTTTTAAATGACATTTATAACCTATTATGTTTTTATCTTGCTATATGAGATTGGTAGCTTAATTACCTATTAGGGGCTCATTGTCATTCATGGTACTACGATTTCATGTGCAATCATACTTGGGAGGCAACATAATAGCCTAGTTCTTCTTGTATCTACATTGTGGAACAAGAATAATAGTTGTCAATTGTTCCTCTTTGTTAAGGATCCACTTTACCTTTGTTGATTTTTATCTTTTATAACTTGATATCCTTTCTTGCATAGAATTGTCCTGAATCCAAATTCTCTCCTTGCTTGGATGTGTATGTTCCTTGATGTAGACCTCTTTCATTGTTTTGTAGGCAAATAAACAAATACATCGACCTCTCCTCTCTACTTATACACAAAATGGCTAATTGAAACCACTTCATATACACAAAATGTCTCCTTTCACTGATCGAGCCTCAAAAATGTGACACCCTTGTTCAACAAGGGTTGATACTCTACAACATGATGCCTATCATTCATGAGCTCAAGGTGGTCTCTTTCATGCTTAATAAAAATATGATCAAAACTTTTTGTAGTTTCAACACCATCATAATATCATTTTGCTATTGTTAACATCATACATCCTCATGCTACGCTGGCAATTCACCGGGCTCTTCAATTTATTCACTCTTTATATGTTAGTGACTACCTTTAACTTATGAGCCTTCAAATAAATCATCATAATGACCCCTTCACTATCTTGTGTTGAATGCAAATCCTTCAACTGGACTGCATTGTATAAGAATTTGGTGTGGATCTTTCATTCTTTCCTTGATTTGCCATTTTTTATTGTTCCACCCTACAATTTTGTATTTGAGGTATGTAAAATAGTTTCTCTATAGAGTTTTTTTATCTCTCTGCATTCTTTTGGTTGCCTTCATTTAAACTATGTAATGTTTCCATAATATCTCATTTACAACTATCTTTTCCCTTCTTTTGCAATTAAGAGATCACTTGAATTGTAGGTAGACCCCTTCAAATGACAGGGTAGGCTTCCTTTTATACCTAATATATGGATTGAAAGAATTTTATCTTGATGGCATTAAATTAAAGCACTTTCTCTTCTATTTGGTATTAGTGGAGAAGAGGTTGCATTGCATCGACCTAGGATACATATTTCCACAGATACAACACAAGTTAAATGTATCCTAGGTCGATGCAAAGCAACCTCTACTCTAGAGATCACTAGAAAATAAAGAAAGAACTTTAATTTAATGCCATCAAGATAAAAGGCTTTCAAGACAGATAAATGATATGCAACTGTATCTATTTGGAATGCATTACCCAAACAACGCAATCGATCAGTCGCCTTTGAAAAGAAAGTGGTATGATGAAATCTTTGGGCATAAAATAGATGAAATGCACTCCATACTACTTCTGCACAATATTTTGGTCGATGATAGTTTTAAAATAGTAAAGGAAGGTGTATGGAACAACCAAATTCTTATTATTATAAACAATGAATATTTTAAGATCCTTTTATGATGTGTAAGTTGAGAATATTTTATGAAAGGTCCCTAAATGAATACACTTTAAATTGATTTTAGCAATGACTGTCGGATGTAGACAAAATGAATTATTTTTGGATTAGGATGGTACACAAAATCTACTATCAAAAGGTTATCAAAAATTCTTGGGACTAGGAGGTGTGAAATGGCCTACTCATATGCTTTTCATGGCATCAAAATTTGAGTTTGATTGTCATCATTTACTTTGCCAAATTCTTCACATGTAACTCCTGAATCAATTTCCTACACACAAAATGATGAAAAAATATGTTTGTTGATGGGGGATTTCCTAGGTCAAACCTCGGGTTGTGAATTAACCTTGAAGTATAATGTTTTCCTTTTGAGGGAAAGGATAGATCTAATCTATAAATGCTTAAAATTGAACATGATACCTTGATGAATCTTTCTTGAATCCTCACACAAGGTTTTAGGATGTCATGCAGATTGATGATCATGAATTTTGCTCTTTAACTTTTGATTCAGAGGAAGGGTGTGATAAATGAACCTTTAATATTTATAAGGAAATTACAAGGTCCAAACCCCTAGGCCTACTAGCACCCAAATGGCTCAAATAGGTCAAATGAAAACCAACACTTCTCCAAATGATTCCAAAGGTATGGAATGTTTTTAATACCTCAAAATAAGTTTTTTAAATTTGTTTTGTGGTTCCAAGAACTTGTTTAAGTGCAAATCCCTCTTTTTAGCCTTCTAGGCCTAGTTGCCCAATTAGCCCTCCAACAAGGAAAATGAATTATTTTCTCTCGACTTTACCAACCAACTAAACAAAAAAGTTGGATATTAAGACACCCATTTGGATTATCTTCAACATACAAGAATATTGCATATGGTTTCTTTGGAAAGTATATGCTTTCCTGTAACTATGCACTATTTTTGGACTCCAAAAATGATAATTTTACAAAGGAAGTATATAATTTTTTAATTCCTTGACTCCCAGACTCTCAATAGTCATCCAATATGATTAAAAACTAGGAAAATTCAATTATTTACAAGGTTTAACCTTCTTAAATGTAAAATCCCTTATTTAGCCTCTCACAAACCCTTAAAAGTAGGGTTTCTCATATACCCCTCTTCCAAACACTATACCATCCAAATGATGATAGATTAACCTTTCATTTGAAATTTATAAACACTTTCAATAATAAAATGTGCCCCTCCTTAAGGCGGATTTGCTACTGCTGCTCCTTAGCAAGCAATTTCTCCACTCTTACATTCACTGTTTTGGTGATCACCCTAGTTCTACACCCAATCTACACATCAACCTATTAGTAATTTATTGTACATGTTATATGAGTTCCATCCCATGAATATTAGGCCTTTTACATTCATGGAATGACCATTCTCATTGTAAATCAACCAAATCAAATGCCAAATTGCACAAATATGTTAGAACAGTTAATGCAACTAGTCTAAAGTCTGAGACAAATGGATTATTAGTGCATCTTCCCTACAAATAAGATGTTCAAGGTCTCTTCAATGCATTAGGAATTTGAATACACACTCAAGAAAAAGTTACCATAAACCAAAACACCAAAAAATTGCAAGAAAACAAAAATTTGTTGTTATTGCTTGTCCCAGTCTGTACACCAGCATTTTTATCGTACAAAGCATTACATTAACCATTTGATCAAAAACTCTTAATTTATGACACAAAAGGTCATGAAATTATTTATTGAACTTTCCTAAACTCTTCTAGACTCCCTAAGCCATAAATTCCTATTACATCTTTTTGTTGGTCCTAAGGTCCTTACGACACCCTTTAGGACAAATTACAAACTTATTACAATTTTCATCATTAAAGGCCATAATGGACCTTAAGACATCATAATTGATTGGCCCTTCACTCCTAAGACCTTCAAAAGTCTTAATGGCTTCATTGAGTCCTTTGGTCTTCCAAATGCACCTGCACCAACTTGAATTCTCCTTCAATGCTTGATGAATGCTTGATTGCTTGTTCACTTGGAATTAAATTAATTTTCTAATTAAGAGATCACTTGAATTGTAGGTAGACCCCTTCAAATGACAAGGTATAATTCCTTTTATACCTAATATATGTCTTGAAAGCATTTATTGTGGTGGCATTAAATTAAAGTACTTTCTCTTCTATCTGGTATTGGTGGAGCAGAGGTTGCATTGCATTGACCTAGGATACATATTTCCACATATACAACACAAGTTAAATGTATCTGAGGTTGATGCAAAGCAACCTTTGCTCCAAAGATCACCAGAAAATAGAGAAAGAACTTTAATTTAATGCCACCAGGATAAAAGGCTTTCAAGATAGATAAATAGTATGCAATTGTATCTATTTGGAATGCATTACCCAAACAACGCAATCGATCAGTCACCTTTGAAAAGAAAGTGGTATGATGAAATATTTGGGCATAAAATAGATGAAATGCACTCCATACTACTGCTGTACAATATTTTGGTTGATGATATTTTTTAAATAGTAAAGGAAGGTGTATGGAACAACCGAATTCTTATCATTATAAACAATGAATATTTTAAGATCCTTTTATGATGTGTAAGTTGAGAATATTTTATGAAAGGTCCCTAAATGAATACACTTTAAATTGATTTTAGCAATGACTATCAGTTGTAGACAAAATGAATGCTTTTTGGATTAGGATGGTACACAAAATCTACTATCAAAAGGTTGTCAAAAATTCTTGGGACTAGGAGGTGTGAACTAGCCTACTCTTCTACTTTTCATGCCATCAAAATTTGAGTTTGATTGTCATCATTTACTTTGCCAAATTCTTCACACGTAACTCCTGAATCAATTTCCTACACACAAAATGACAAAAATAGGTTTGTTTATGGGGGCTTTCCTAGGTCAAATAGGTTTGAATATACCTTGAAGTGTGCAATATAGAAGGTTTGTATTCTTAATCTCCTACCCATTTCTTAATTTAAAAGATGATATCTTTATTAAATATCTCCTCTATTTTTAGAGGTAGACATCTTTAAGAAAATTTCTCTTCCTCCCTCTTTAAAATGATCCCTTTAGATCTAATCTAAAAATGCTTAAAATTGAACATGATACCTTGATGAATCTTTCTTGAATCCTCACACAAGGTTTTAGGATGTCATGCAGATTGTTGATCATGAATGTTGTGCTTTAACTTGAATTCTCCTTCAATGCTTAATGAATGCTTGATTGTTTGTTCACTTGAAATTTAATTGATTTTATAATTAAGAGATCACTTGAATTGTAGGTAGACCCCTTCAAATGACAGGGTAGGCTTCCTTTTATACCTAATCATACATAAAGTGTTTGAATTTTTTCTCACACATGAGGCAAGAAATGAGGGGTCATATTTTGGGCCCCAATCACGAGTCTTGTCAATTTAGGATGTGACATGCTAAAGTGGGCATCAATGTCTCAAGATCAAATGGATCTTAAGTGATTGTCTCCCTTGCATATGATTTGTTTGGGTGATAAACTTCACCATTCTACACACAAGAATTTTATTAAGTCTCAAATATAGGGATCATAACTTATTAATGATGCAGTGAAAGTCCTTCATGAAGGACTTCTAGAAGTATTTTTGGACGAGTCTTTGTCAAGTGCGGAGAAAAAATAATTGATGCTTAATGGATTTAAGGAACATTCTTTCAAATTGGAAGCCAAAGTTTTGAAGGATGTAGAGAAGAAGGTGTAAGAGAAAAGACTAGAAGTTTTGGTGATTAGATGTGAAACAACACATATCCAACTACAAGAAAGCATAAATTTTTTTTAGAAAAGTGTAAAGGATGTAGTGGTGGCATACATGTTTTAAAGGCAATGGCCTAAATATACTAAGGATATTAAGGATCACATAGATATTATAGCATCACAAATTGTACAACTATCCAATACTATAGACATGAAGAATGATGCAGAAGGAAACAAAAGGCTTCAAATAGAAAAATTGTACATGCAATTAAATCCATTAACTAATCAGAAGAACAAAATTAAGAAATGGTTCAATCATCTGAGAGATGTTGTAGACTTGCAACTCACCAGCTACTTAGTTTTTGCGGGTAAGAATTTTTTTTTGTTTTGGTTATGGTTGTGGTGTTTGTAGAGAGACATTTACAAATTTATATCTATTTTCACTATTTAATGGTTTATGGGTTTCTAATGGTAATTTAATGTTCTTTCTTATTTTTGTATAGATTATTTATAATATCCTATTATAGTGATTTGTTCTTGTAGACACCCAAAAATGGTCAACGCTTGCGAAGTCATACTTTAACAATTGCGCATTGCCTCATTTTAGGTTTTTGTGTCGCATTAACATTTCTCCTATGTCACGCACTTGGTCTTTATCATTTGCGAACATCGATTCATTCTTCTACATTCTTCATTCATCTCGTCCTCGAATTTGGTCTTGTCGACAACATTATCCAATCATGATTTTGATTAATTTTACCCTGTTACATCAATGTGCCTATTCATTTGTCATCATTTTGGACATCGTCAATCCTAATTAGGGTTTTGTCCTCCTGTCAATCTTATCAATTTTATCATCAATCTTATCATTTTGGACATCGTCAATCCTAATTAGGGTTTTGTCCTCTTTTCAATCTTGTCATTTTAACGATCGATTTGTCATCGATCGTTGTCATATTCAATCTTGTCATCTTGCGATCAATTTGTCATTGATCGTGGTCATTTGCAATGTTGTCATTTTGCGATCTATTTGTCATCGTTTCAATCTTGTCATTTTTCGACCGATTTGTCATCGATCATGGTCATTTCCAATCTTGTCGTCTTGCAATCTATTTTATCATCGATCCTTGTCCTTTTGTCAATCTTGTCATTTTGTGACCGATTTGTCATCAATCGTGTCAATTTGGATCAATTTGTCATTGTTCCTTGTCAATTGGCGCATTTCTCAATCAAATTGTCTATCGTATTGGTCATTTATCAATTTAAAATCATGATCGACATTAATTATCTTCAATCAGGACCTAATTGTCATCCTCGCATTGCTAATTCGCCTTCTAAGGTTTTATGATTTATTCATTTAACCTAATTTGTCATTTCTTCCTCTAGGATTACTAAATTATTTATTAATCCTAAGTTTTCTCATTACAATTAAATATTCATTTAATTGGCTAATTATTCCTCTTTGTGAGTGAATTAATTAATAAATGAAAAATTATTGATTAATTCACTAATTCTCTAATTTCCTAATTTCTTAATTCCAAATTCAATTTCCACCTATTTCTCTCCTAAATTTATGGCAATGACATAGAAATTTGTCATAGAATTTGTCATAAATTGTCATAAAATTCTTGACATAGAAATGTGTCATAGAATTTGTCATAAAATGTCATAAAATGTCATAAATTCTTGACATAGAAATTTGTCATGAATTGTCATAAGCCTTGCATAGCAATTTGTCATAGATATGTCATAATTTTGCTATTATTGATTTGAATTTCCATTCGAATCATTATCATGCTAATTTGATCTTTTTCTCCAATTTCTCTATAAATTGGATGAATTTCTGCAATCAAATCCCTTGATCCTTAATAACCTTGAATCTTGAATCCGAATTCCTATCAGACTATTGAACTTATGCTTCTAGTACTCTTGAGCTTTTCATCAATCTTGCTTTCAATTGTGTGTGCACTTGTAGGTGAGATCCACAAACCCATTGAAGAGGAAAGAACAACAATGGAGCCGCATGGAAGGAGTATTCAATTCTACGTCTGGTTTGCATAATTTTCATTTTGAATGCTTTGTTTTCATACCTCCATTGAATGTGCTTTGGAATTAGGTTCATTTCAATGAGTATTCTTATGATTGAGCTATCATGTCTAGTGTTTTGATTGATCTACTTATCTTGTGATGATTCCTAATTTCTATGCTACAGTTCTATTATGGATAATGGTGTGGGTCAGACGGCTTGGCCGCTAGTGCATGAAAGCATTGCATTAGTTCTACTTTTAAAAATTACATGAAACATTTTTAATTTATTTGATTCAGTGTTATTTGAAATTTTTTTATCAATGATGTTTCCTTTCTCCAAGAATTGGATCTAGGATCTTTCTATCAGATAATATGTAACATCCAATGACAAAATATTTTCTTTATAAATGCTTATTTAATTTAATTATCATCTCAGCATGAATTAAAATTTATATTTGTGCGGAAGTAGAACATACAAGATGAAGATTCATGTGCAAGTAAATTTCGTAAAAGAAAGCAAGCAAGCATTATCTTGAATGACATGGAAACAAGCTCATCAACTTCCTAGAAGAGAGCAATTGGAGAAAAGAAGAGGAAAGTGTTAAAGGGTGATAAATACATAGAGAGTATGCAATACAAACAAACAATGTCTGGAGTGTGTGATGTGACGTCTCTAATTTATGTGTGGGGAGACTAACTGGTTTTGGAATTCCTGAGAAACCTATTGGGCCACGCTTGGAGGAAATCAATGTGTTCATGAAAGGGCCACCTTTTTTCTATTATGAGAATGATGTTTTTTCACTGAAGGATATTTGGAAGACAACATCAAAAAATTTCTATAGTGTGGAACCAGAGTTGGTGGATTCGAAGTACTTTTTGGCTTCCAGGAGACCAAGAGGTTATGTACACAATCTCCCAATAGAAGGGCGATTTAAAGCATTACCTCTACCCCCCATGACTATTCAAGAAGCACTTTCTTAGACAAAGGACTATTGGCCTCCATGGGATCAAATAAAAAAATTGAAGCATAGACTCTAGATGATGTGGTTGTGTCCTTCGTGAAGAACTTTGCACTATAATTAAAAATTCACGAGGGAAACTGCAAGATAGTGAACAAAAATACATTCTTGAAAAGTGCAAAGAATGGAACTTGGTTTGGGTGGGGCCAGGTTAGGTGGATCCTCTAGAGGTTGACGAGATAGAAATAATATTAGGATTTGAAAAAATCACACTCGTGGAACCTCGTGTGTGACTGATTGATTGCATTGTCTGGGTAATACATTCCAAATAGATACAATTACATATCATTTATCTGTCTTAATTAAATCCTTTTATCTTGATGGTATTAAATTAAATTACTTTCTCTTCTATCTGGTATTGGTGGAGTAGAGGTTGCATTGCATCGACCTAGGATACATATTTCCGCAGATACAACACAAGTTAAATGTATCCCAAGTTGATGCAAAACAACCTCTTCTCCAAAGATCACCAGAAAATAGAGAAAGAAATTTAATTTAATGCCATCAAGATAAAAGGCTTTAATCAAGATAGATAAATGGTATACAACTGTATCTATTTGGAATGCATTACCCAAACAACGCAATCGATCAGTCGCACATGAAGTTCCACGAGTGTGATCTTTTTCAAATCCTAATATGATTTCTATCTTGTCAACCTCTAGAGGAGCCACCCGACCTAGCCCCACCCAAACCAAGATCCATTCTTCCCACTTTTCAAGAATGTATTTCTATTCACTATCTTGCAGTTTCCCTCATGAATTTTCAATTATAGTGCAGAGTTCTTCACGAAGGACACCACCACATCGTCTATAGTCTATGCTTCAATTTTTTTCTTTTATCCCATGGAGGCCAATAGTCCTTTGTCTAAGGAAGTGCTTCCTGAATAGTCATGGGGGGGGAGAAGTAATGCTTGAAATCGCCCTTCTATTGGGAGATTGTGTACATAACCTCTTGGTCTTCTGGAAGCTGAAAAGTACTTCGAGTCTGCCAACTCTGGTTCCACACTATAGAAATTTTCAAATATTTCCTTCCAAATATCCTTTGGTGCAAAAGCATCATTCTCATAATAAAAAAAAGGTGCTCCTTGTATTAACATATTTATTTCCTCCAAGCGTGGCCCAATAGGTTTCCTAGGAACTCCAAAACCACTTAGTCCCTCCGGACATAAATTAGAGACGTCACATCACACTCTAGATATTGTTTGTTTGTATTGCATAATCTTTATGTATTTATCACCCTTTAACACTTTCCTCTTCTTTTCTCCAATTGCTCTCTTCTAGGTAGCTAATGAGCTTGTTTCCATGTCATTCAAGATAATGCTTGCTTGCTTTCTTTTATGAAATTTACTTGCACACGAGTCTTCAACTTGTATCTTCTGCTTCCGCATAGATATAAATTATAATTCACACTCAAATGATAATTAATTAAAATAAGCATTTGTAAAGAAAATATTTAGTCATTGGATGTTTCATATTATCTGACGGAAAGATCCTAGACAATTCTTGGAGAAAGGAAACATCATTGATAATCCTTTTTTGCAAATAACACTGAATCAAATAAATAAAAAATGTTTTAAGCAATTTTTAAAAGTAGAACTCGTTCAATGCTTTCATGCATCGATGGCAAAGCCATCTGACCCACATCATCTGTTACCATCAGAATTTTGATGACAACTAAAGAAACATCTGACAAGGATGTTGTATATCTGACGTCACTTCCATGTCGAAAAGTCGTCAAGGAGCAGACATAGCATCCATCAGAATTTTGACTGTAATCCATCAAATTTTTGGTCAAGGGAGAAAATATAGCCACCATCAGAAGAGTTCATAACGTCGTCGGACGTCTGACGCAAATGGAATCATCGAGAAGATTGACGATAAGTTTTCAACGGTTAAATTGGTCGGAAGTCCAATGTGGTGTCATCGAACTTTTGATAATTAGCCATCGGAAATTACGCCCAAATGTACTAGTGCCTCCCTTACCGGTATCTTACTTCGCTTCCCAAACCTCTAAACCAATATGCAAGACCGACTGTAGAATATTACATTCGCATTTTGTCGATCAAGATCGCTCATACAATATCACATCTCTATATTCCATTTCCTTACATTTCATTTTCAAAATATCCTAATCGGAATTACTTAAATACCCTTCCCAAACATAAACACAGATGCCTTATGTTGTCTTACAAAGATATTACAATTTATTTACATGTAGGCCTAAACAAAAATAAATTCATTGAACTTTGAGACTGATGCATTTGGTCATTGTCATGTAGACCTATCGGATCAATCTCCCATGTCAGCCTCATATACCGGTTCCTAGTTTTCTAGTTTCCCTTGTCTGTCTGTGCTAGTGCTGGTGTTGGTTCCTTGAGTGCCAGTTGCCAAACAATGAATACCGATGAGTACCGGTTAATTGACCAACCCAAAATGGTGCTTGTTTCCATTAATGACAACATAACTAAACCAAATGAGTATCAATTGCCAACAATCTCCTCCTTTGGAATTGATGGCAATACTCATGTGAAAAATGGACCGCTAAAGTGTTGTTCCGGTTCCCTGCCAAAAACTCCAAAATTGATCTCAACAACTATTGGAAGATTGCTTCCCCTAAGCTATAAATTACTTCTTATGTGCAAATCATTTTTCACATCAACCTCTTCCCCTTTGATATCAATGACAAAGGTGGGGCAAAAAAGGAATAAGAAATGAAATTTTGTACAAACAAAAATGTGATTACCGGATCTAGATATACTTGAAAATATCTGGGTAAGCACCCTTCAAAAATCCTATGTATGTATCCCAACTTGTCTTCAATGTGCTCAAAATGGATACAAAACCATTAAAAATATATGCATGAAGCTCTTCTTCTGTTAGGTCTGTCGGTGTAGGTTTATTCATTAACTCTATGCTTTCCCTCTTGTGAAGTAACAAAGTAGTCAACCGGGGACTCACCAAACATCTTAATTCCCTTGCACGCCATATTATCCTGTCCATGTCCTTTTGTAATGCAGAAATCTCAGACTCGGTTATCAAAATTTGACCATCAATGGTACTGGTCAATGTCTGAGTACCATAAAAAAATGTTAGCTAAATGTTCTAACCGGGCCTTTGCCACCTTCAATTTCATCTCAAGGTTCGTTGTTAGTTTGTCAGTGTTAGTACAAGACCTATATATAATGCTATACTCATTTAGAGCCTTATCAATCTTTGTTATTTCCACTGCCATCTTAGCATTGTCTGATGAAATCACATTGTCACAAGTCACCTTCCAGGCTGCATTATACCTCACTCCTAACTGTTGGTTTGAAATTTGTTCAAGAGTTTTAAACTCTTTGGAAATATGCTCAGTCAAACCTTTCAGTTTGCCAGATGGGCTTCCAATCTGATCAACCTTATATTTTGGTGCAAGTTGCTGCAAAACCAAAATGACCTGCTTAATAACCTTCTTGTCTTCAGTCCCTTCCTTTTGATAGACTTATAAAGCACTGAGAGGGGGGGGGGGGGGGGGGGGTGAATCAGTGACAGCAAAAACAATACTACTTTAAACACTGACCGATAGATATACTTAATAAGTTTACTAAACACTATGCATGCAATCCAAAATGATATAAACCATCCACAATAAGTAAAGCATCCACCATAACACAAGTGTTTATACGTGGAAAAACCAAATGGGAAAAACCACGATGAATGGGACTCACAAGTTAACTATCTGCAGTAATAGGTAACTGACCAATTAAGGTCTACAAAAGTGCTCTGCTAGGAGCGAATCATGTTAAAGATCCCAAAGCTATGTTAGGAGCTATACCCTATTAAAGGTAGTACCCTGTTAGGAGTAACCTTAGTAGAGGATTTTAGAATCCAAAATAATGGATCACCTTGTTAAAGGATTTGTACAATGAAGCTTGTTAGAGGTTACTCGATTAGGGGATTTGAGTGTTGTAGTGATAAGAAAATAATAGGTGGTGTGATCAAGAAGTATCACAACTTTCTTAAATAGATCCTCTTCTGTGCACTCAAAATTGCATCTCCAACATATTCTACAATGCCTTCAACAACTTAACACTTCTATCTTCGCATCATATCATATCTACAAAATAGTTCATCATAATGTTATTATATAGACATTTAGATTTCATGTCAGCTTTAGAAATCATATCACAATTTCCTAGGTGCAGTGTATCTAGACAATCAAACATAACTCATCACGACTGGTAATAACTCATCACATAATCAATGAATGTCGGTTGGAACAAAGATACCGGTTAGAGTTAACCACTATCAACATGTAAACTGATTGTCCTCCATTGCTTCTTTGATGGTCTCCATTGAATCTTCAAGTTGGTGTTAAGTCATTCCTACATATATTGGTTGTCTACATGTACCAGTTTGACACTCTCTACACCATCATAAACTAAACTTCCAATACTGATTACAATACAAGTAACTCTAGAAGTAATACTGGTAGACAATGTGACCACATGTGTGTGTATACATGTTCCATCAATGACAACACATGAAGTCATTCATTACAATCAACATCAAGCCAACAATCTCCCCCTTTGGCATTGATGACAACACTTAGAAAATTTTACAACTTTACAACTAAGTGTGCAATTACAAAAATTGTACAAACATATTTCTACTCCCCCTCAATAATAAATACAAAATTTTCACAACACATACATATTTCTACTCCCCCTTTGACAACAATGCCAAATTGAAAAGTAAAATACATATATATATAGCAAAATTTGCATCAAATATTTACATATACAAAAACTTAAAAGTTTGTATTAAGGAGTGTTCACTTCAATTTGCAAGAAAATGTCACTGAAAGTAATATTCATCTAAGGAAAATAATTATCCCATGTTTCCAATAATGTTTCAGTGATCTCAATGGTTGTCATAATCTATGCAAAAAATTCTTACATTGAATTAATTGTACTCATCTCTAGAATCGCCAAAACCGCTTCTGCATCCTTGTATACTCGTTTTAAGATGTCCACTTTAGGTCTTAACTAGTTCTTTGGTTCTTTGAAGGATCAGAGTCTCTTAGATTTTTCATAATCATAGACATCTAGCCAATTTTGCAAATCATCCACAAATTTTCCAAAAGCTAAGACTGAATCCTATAAAGGTATGTAGGCAATACATAATTTTTCCAGTTCCAGTTCTATCTCTATTCACTTCTTAACTAAATCAACATAGAAAAATGAAACATTAGGTGTGTAGGCTAGAATTATCCCTCCCGTCTCAATAAATTTTCTCAAAAGATCTTTATTCAGGGATAAAGCAATCTTCCCTATATCAATATCTTTCATTATTTGTTCTCCCATTTTCTTCCTGTAATTTTTTTCAGCCATAGTCTGAGTTGCTTCCTCAAGGGACTTGAGTTGGTTAGAAGCATTAGCAACCAACTGGCCAAGATTGTCAATAAGAGTTGATAAGTTCCCTATAGCAGTCTTTGGTAGAAGACTTGACAGAATTTCTACAACAATTTGGATGGTTTTCTCTTCCTTCCTCTATTCCTTAAGCCTCTTCTTCTATCCTCTGGATTGCATCATAGTTGCAATCTCCAATACTTCTGATGCACTCATATTATCAACATCTATAGGCCCTTTGATTCCAAATGAGTCATCATCATCATCATTCTTCTGCTTGACTAATGCCTTTTCTAGTTCAACAAATTTCTCCTTCTTAGTTTTCTTTTCTTCTTGTTCTTTCTCCTTTTCCTATTCAGAGGACTTCTCTGCAACTTTTTTTGCAGTTTTCTCTTGGGTAGCTTGTGAAACTAGTGGGAGTTGTGATTTCTTTGGTTGACCTTTTACCGGTGGGGGTGGAATATCAACACTTGGTTGAGTTGCTGGTATATCCATTGTATTAACCTATGAATCAGTAATAACTCGTGGCTGCTTATCTGGTTTAATAATATTCCCAGATAGATCAATGGTATCCTATATTTCACCAACAAAAATCATCGGTTGGGAAGTAGTGTCATACTTCTTCTTGATAGGATAGAAAATATCATCTTGTAATATTTCATCCTCATCCATTTCCGGTCCTTCCACAATATCTTGTTCATTAGCCTGCTGGGACTCTATCAGTTTATGCATTGTCTGAATGTCCCTTGCTATCTGATGAGTCTCAACTTCAACAGATTGGATCTTTCCACTTATTAGCTTTAATCTCCTTGAATTAAAAGGAAATTGTATTTTGTGTTTATCAAGCAATGCAATTAACTCATCTTGAGACAAATCAGGAAAATATTGAATAAACACATTATCAATAATTTCTTTTTCTTTCTCCACAATTTCTTCCCATTTATTCAAAAGAATAGAATATAAAGAATCAAAAATATCCTTCTTAAGATCATGAGGTAATCGATTGTAATGACACAAATAGTTGATTACTTGTTGGACAATGTGTTCCTTTCGATCTTCATTAAATGAATCAAAACATTCTTTAACATTATCAAATCTATTCCTTCCTAATGTCTTTACCATTCTCTCAAAATTAGTCATAGGCTTGTAAGACAAAGCTTTAATTGGAATACTCTGCTGAGAGGTGGCTTCAACTGGTTTGACCTTCTTGACAATTGCCTTTACCTTCTTTGGCTCCTCCTCAGTGTCGGTATCATCAGATTTTGCTTGAAGAATCAATTACCGACCTCTCTTCTTTGTTGCAGTCTTCTACTTTATATATACCTTAGGTGTTGGTTCCTTTTTTACTTGGACACTTTGTGTCACTCTAGTAATTGTTGATACTAGAGGCTCTTGCTCAACCTTTTTCTTTTTCCCTTTACCACTACTGGGTGGAGCACCACTAGTTTCAGCTTTTGTAGCTTTCTCCTCAATAGTATCCAATCTTTTCTTGTTCTTATACACTGGAGATGCCAATAGGTTATTGGCATAACTAGTCAAATAAGTCATATTTGACTTCATAGCTCATGTCTTCCTTTTCATATTCTCTTGGTTCAATAGCTTCCATTAGGCAGAAATCACTGGTGACTATGAAAATGATGTTCTTAGCAAAGTGTTTCACAACATCTTTAGGTAGCCTTACCCTCATACTCATTTTCTTTTGAAACTCATCGAAGTACTTGTTCATTGCAGCAGAGAAAGTGTTCTTAATAGCCTTAATGTTGTTCTTGATCTGAGCAGTTACTGGTAGGTCTTTATACCATTCAATGTTACCAATTCCCGGTAGGAAATTCTAAAAGTAAAAGAATAAGCCAATAAATAACTGACCAAATTTGAACTTTTGACTATTGTCCTTCTTAATTGATTGTAGATTCAACATTAATTGACTCCTTATGGCCTCACATAGGTCATAATGTGTGTTCTCAACAATCATTTTATAGGCTATATGCACTGCTGCAGATGGCACACTATTCATTCTACTAGAATAGAATATCCCATAGCCTATAGTAGTCACTTTAACCATTGGGTCCTTAATGTTATTAACAAAAAATGCATGCCCATCAGAGGTAGATGAGGTTAAAGTGGTTACAATCTCTTTAGAAATTTGCCTCAGCTTTGGAACTTCACTGGTTGACCAAAAACCAGTCACATCATGGATAGGTTCCTTGGTTATAGTGTGTGTCCTTTCCAGATACATGTTTTCACCATGGACATGACTTAGAATGATTATGATGTATTCCTCTTCAAAATCCTCAAAAAAATAAGTTGCCTTATGAAAACCCTTCTCTTAAACCCTAATATACTCGGGTTGAATCCTTCCACTCTTATCGCAAAGGGATTTCAATTGAGAATAAATTGATAGTAATCCTAAATCTTCAATTTTATAATCAATATAGCTAGACAAATCATCTTTTACAATGACACCATTAGGAACTTGAGATAAAGCATTGTAAGACACTATTTGTTTTGATTCCACAACCTCCATAGGTTCTGATATGATCATTAGTCTCTCTACTTCCTTAGATGATGAAGCCATTCAGATAAACTTGATTCGAAAAGGGATTTACAAAGAAATGCCTTAATTCTCGTGCATTGCCTCAGTTACTGGTTGATTACTCAAATGCACACCAGTTCCACCTTCACTAATCTTTGAATCAACTTCAATCACATATTTCATGGCATAAATTCATCTAAGACCAGCTAGGAAATCTCTCTTCGCTCTACAAGTTCTCAAGAATTCTCTTTCGAATTCATTAAGGGTAAAAATAACATAGTAAAACTTGCTTTTATCCTTTTTACCTACTACATTAATTGCTCAACCACTAGGGTTACAAACCCTTATACACTGCTTGACGATACATACAATTATTAAGAAGTGTAAAATCAGTTGATAAACTTTTGAAAAACTGATTGACAAAGATATCAAGATTTCACACATAATAACTCAAAAATGCAAGCTTTCTTACCACTCATCTTTCAAGGGGTCCAGAAGTACATTTATTGCTATGCTCCCTGTTGGATTTTGCCAAGATCAAGAGGTCAATGAAATGTACAAGATAGAGACATAATATGGGACAAGAATAAACTGTATTCTCATCAATAGAAAATGATCAATAATTGTTGTTACATACAATGTAGATGAGCCTGCTTATATAGGCAAGGCTAGGGATATGTATGAGCACACAAATATGACATGTGGCTCAATAAGAAATAAGGGTAGGTAGAAAATAGGTGTGGGTAGGTAGGAGAAATAATATAATATTCCACATGAGGTGGATCACCCACCGAAGGTGGAATTATCACTCCACAATAAGTGGATATGATAGTGTAATAACAAGATCAACACCATAAGAGGTGGAATTTCTCCTACACACACTATCCCAATGTGACACAAACACCCAAGTGTCTCATATCCAAACTACTATGAAATGCATTATCCTAAGTAAACTTAAGTAAGTGTAATAATATCCATGATGAATAATTATTTACACCAACACCCCCCCTTAAGTGCAACTTAGGGGAATGCACTTAAGTCTACAATGCAACTAAGCAATGCAAGATGGGTCCCGGCTACAAGGCCATGTTAGGTACCCATGCACAAATGCAAATGCATGCAAACCAATGCAATAAAATCTCTCACAAAGTGGGGAAAGAGAGAAAAAACCAATGGGAAAAAACCCTCCCCCAAAAAGAGAGATGAAAGCTATACAAGAGAACTCTCAAAGAAGAATGTGAGGAACAAAACCCCATGTGAGGAAAAAGTCCCCCCCATATGAGAGAAGAAGAGAAGTCAAACTGTGATCCTCCCTCAATGAAGAATCTACACCAATGATAGAAGCTCGATGTATGAAGAAACTGCTCCACGAACGTCGAACAACATTCCTCCCCTTAGGAAGAAACAAAACCAAAGGTGTATCCATGAAGTCTCCCCAATCATGAAGGGAAGATGTATGAAGAAAACTCATGATGAAAGGAATCTCTGAAAACTGCTCAAGTGTCCCCATGTCGATGCTGAAAGATACCCCTTCCAAAGATGGTGAACTGCTCCACACTACTGAAAAAGGAACTCCAACATCTAGTGGAGATGGATGTAGAACAATATCCAAAGACTCATGTGTCTCCTCAAAGAATAAAGAGACCTCCTCCAACTGTTGTACATAAGTATCCACAATCATGTCAACCTCGAAAGAATGATCATGTAGAGAATGAACAAGAGGGTCAGAGTGTGCCCTCGCAACAATCGAAGAAGGATCATCTTCATCAAAGAGAAGATGAATGTCATCAAAGATGTCTCCCAAATCTGCAATGTAGGATTCCACAAACAAACCTGCAATATCTGTCATGTAATCATCCCATGAATCTGAAGCTGGAAGACAATGTATATCCTGCTGCACTGAATCACATGTAGGCAAAACTATCGCACTATCTGCATCATCAGGTGCAATAGGTGATGTGATATCAATATGAGAAGATGAAATACAAGACTCAAGAACTGGGTTACATGTGAGAATCCCCATGTTCAAGTGTCCAAAGTTCTCCTCAAAATCTGAACCATCACAATAAGTGTGATCATCATGTGTAGAATCATCAAATGTGAAATCATCATCATCAACAAAATCTGAAAAGGAGTATAACCGAGATGCATGATCAACCACCCCAGTTGCAATGATAGCTCTAGTCTCCATGTCTCTAATAAAAACTGAGTCAGGTGTGAACTCCACAACTCTCTTAGTTGTGCCATGTGTGATTTGATAGATAGAAAGGAGATTGTTTGTCAAGTGGGGTACACACAACACATCATTGAAGGAGTTATCCCCAATGTCAATAGATCCTTTCCCAATCACATCCATGTATGTATGATTGCCCATCAAAATCTGTGGCATGGTACAAGGCTCAAATGTAGAGAACATAGACTGTGAAGATGCCATATGATGAGAAGCCCCTGAATCTAGAAGCCATCTCTCTGAAGTATGATTTGTTGTAGCACATAGAGCTTTTCCTTTTCTTGTTCCAAAAGAGTGAGTTTTTCCACTTGTAGAAGCCATGAATGCTTGCCCTTTTCCTTTTGAATGTGAGGAAGTGGAAGTTGATGAATCATCCTTCTTGTAGACTTTAGGCAAATCAATGTTATGCTTTTTGATGATATGTGTGAGCTCATCAATCTTCTTAGTATGGCAACGATGTTCCTCATGACCAATCTTTTTACAATAAGCACAAGTAGGTCTCTCTCTCTTTGGTGAATTATCTCTCTTGGAAGAAGATGAATCTCCTTGTTGTGGAGAAGATTGTGCTTTTTCTTTAGGCTTTGATTGCCATTTCTTCTTGTTTGAGTTGTCCTTTCCTTGATTTCCTTTGTTCCCTTGATTTGCCACTAATGCTTGAGACTTAGAAGAAGCCTTAAGAATGCCCATGCTTATCAACTTAGTTTGTTCCATCATCAACATTTCATTGAAAGCATCAAATGTAGGCATTTTGTAGCTTGAACCCATTGTCATCCTATGAGTTTGGAAACTAGAAACAAATGCTGCATATTCTTGTGGAAGCTTCCCTATCAAGTTGAATATCAATTGAGTATCCTTTTTATCAATGCCACAATCTTTGAGTTGTGCCCTCAACTCATTTGCCTTAGTGACATAATCTTGTATAGTATCAAAGTTCTTGGGATCTAACATGGTGAGATCACTATCAATTTGATATCCCCTAATCTCATCAACTTGACCATACAAGTCTTGAAACTTTTGCCAAGCATCCTTGATTAGAGTACATTTCTCAATATGAAAAATGAGATCCTTTGATACATACTTTCTTAAGGTACCAATTGCCATGATATTTTTAGTGAGCCAATCTAAGTGACCAACTGGATCAGCCTTAGGATCAGCTGGAGCAACAATAGTTCCATCAATGTAATGAGTGAGTCCTTTTTCCATAAGTTTACTCCATGCATCAATTTTCCAAGTAGCATAATTATGTGGAGTTAAGAGAGGAAACTTAGAAGAACCCATAGCAGCAAAAAGGAAAGAACACAAGAGCACAAAAGCACAAGAGACACCCCCCAAATTCAATCAATCAAAGTACCCCCCCAAAAGTGATGATTTTGGCACTTTATACTTAGTGCGATTACAATGAGCCACTTGCAAAACAAGGCAAAGTGGGCTTATGATGCAAATTTTACAACTTCTCAAATGAGATACAAGAGACTTCAATCAATAGTGCAATGAATCTAACTGAGATTCAAGCAAATATACAAGTACCAAGAGAGCCAAAAATGGCCAAGATCTGAAAGTACAATTTCTACTTACAATGACATCAATCTGATAGAATCATGTGAAAGTAGATGAAAAAATACGCACTTTCAAAAAAAACGGCACCTAAAAAGGAGGTCGGATGACCCCAAACAAAGCCTCTGAAGTTGCAAAAACTGGGATTACTCAGGGACAGTCACCAAAAACTGCATTTTCTGAAAAATCCGTGCATCAAAATCAAAAAATTCTTTCACCACTGCGGAGAGCACGAAATTCTATCCCATTTCAAAAAAAATTGTACCCAAAAAAGAGCAAAAAAGAGCAAGTTATGGCCATTTGAAGTCGAACTGCAAAATCAAAAATGCAAATGAGAGGGGGTCAAAAAAATTTCAAACCCTGCTGATGTGGCGCTGACGTCAGAAAAACACTGTGTTAAATTTGACGGCCGTATGACCGTCGCCAAAACTTCGCTGCCTGGCTGACTAGGCATCCGTACCGTACGGACAGATTACGTGGCGTGTTGACTGTATGTTCCGTACTGTACGGAATGCTGACTGTGCGAATTGATTTAGCAGGTGATGTGGCGTCCATACTGATGATGTGGCGTACGGAAAATGGCTGATTATATCAGGGTTTTACCTGCGGGCCCGTGGCCGCCTGCCACGTGTCGGACGCGGGTTCCTCCGGTCTTTGCCGCGTGGCGGTGCCCGGAGGCGGAGTGGCGGGAGGAGCCGCTTAGGTTGCGCTGCGGAGGAGCAGGGACCGGAGCAGCGCGGGAGCTGGAGGGAGCCTGTGCTCGGGGAGCGGCGCCGGAGGCCGCGGTCTTCGGTGGAGGTGCGGGATCCGCTGCGGGAGGTGGCGGAAGATACAGTCGGGCAGAGGGCGCCGAGGTGCAGCGATGGCGGAGCTGGCTGGTGGCTGGAGCGGAGGTGCCGGTGGACGCTGGTACGGGCGCTGCCGGAGACGTGCAGGGAACCTGCGGCGTGTGGACGATGCGTTCGGCGAGGTTACAGTACGCTGCGGAAGGACGGACGACGGACCTGCAGACACTTCCGACAGAGTTGCAGGGTACGCTAGAGTACGGTCAACCTGCAAGGTACGGATCACGCGGGGGGGGTCTGCGGACCCCCCAAAAAAACAGTTTTTTTTAATTTTTTTTCTTTTCAATTTTTTGTTTATGATTTTTTGATTTTTGATTTTTTTTTTATTTTTTCGATTTTTCAAAACATCTTCAGAAAAAACAAAAAAAATTTTTTGAAAAAATTATATCAATATTCAAAAAATCCATACGATTAGCAAAATTGGGGAAAAATTTTTTCCTCACCAAAATAGGCCAACTTTATAACCAAAATTCATGGAAATGGCCTTCCGGACGCAATGGCGGGGTCGGATCTGGTCTAGGACGCCTCCAAATGATGATGCTCCTCAGATCTGCCTCTTGACGTCACAATAATGCCTCTTCAAAACGAATCAATGAAGCCCCAAATAGCTCTGATACCATGTTGGATTTTGCCAAGATCAAGAGGTCAATGAAATGTACAAGATAGAGACATAATATGGGACAAGAATAAGCTGTATTCTCATCAATAGAAAATGATCAATAATTGTTGTTACATACAATGTAGATGAGCCTGCTTATATAGGCAAGGCTAGGGATATGTATGAGCACACAAATATGACATGTGGCTCAATAAGAAACAAGGGTAGGTAGGAAATAGGTGTGGGTAGGTAGGAGAAATAATATAATATTCCACATGAGGTGGATCACCCACCAAAGGTGGAATTATCACTCCACAATAAGTGGATATGATTGTGTAATAACAAGATCAACACCATAAGAGGTGGAATTTCTCCTACACACACTATCCCAATGTGACACAAACACCCAAGTGTCTCATATCCAAACTACTATGAAATGCATTATCCTAAGTAAACTTAAGTAAGTGTAATAATATCCATGATGAATAATTATTTACACCAACACTCCCCTTAGCCCAATTGAAAGGCTCAATTCACTAGTGTAGGATTCTCCACACTGGGTGAAGGATTAGGTTCTTCTGCAAGTATATCATCACTCTTCTTTTTCCAGATTTAGTTCATCTCTTCTTTGGTTTCCTCAACATTTACCTTCTGCTTACCTTTTTGATCTACAAAATGATTAACTAGTTTGATCTTCCTGGTTCTATGAAACTTTGCCATGTGTCCCAGTTTATGAAAATGATAGCAGGCCATTCTAGATGATCTCCAAGGTCCTGCATTGCCTCTTCTAGTTCTCCTTCTACAATTCATAGCCACATGATCATAATTGTTACAAATGGTGCAAATGACATTAGTTACCTTTCCATCTCAAATGGACTAAACTGGTTGACATAGGGTTTCTACCAATTCATGTTACCCCAATTGTCATAGGTTCTCCTCTAGTTACCATTAGGTCTTGGATTCATGTGAGGTACTATATTATTTACTCCATATCTACATTCAACTGATCTATGTCCATACATTTTGCATGTAAAACAATGACCTTCAAATCTCTTAGATACATACCTAGTATTTGCATTGTAGCCTTTATTTTCATTGGGTTTGTTTCTACACACATTTGCAGTATGTCCAGGTTTATGACAGATAAAGCAAACAGGTTTAAAAAATTTCTTACCGATAGGCTTGTTATCCTTAGGAGCAGTTTTGTCCTTGTGAATGTTGCTCTTAGTACCATAAGACTTTCCTTTCTTAGATATGTTTAAGCCTAGTCTAGATGTATCACCTTTTATCCTCTCTGATTGGATCTGCTCATCCAACATGGTAGAAATTTTATTGAAATTTTCCAACTTTCCATTAGCCTCAGTGAGCTCTCTGGTAAGATCTTCATTTTGTTTTGTAAGAGTCTCTCTTAGGGATGATGTCATTTCAAGATCTACCTGCAAATCCTCTTTTTCTTCTTTCTCTTCATGCCAATGTTCATGCAAGGTTGCATTCTCTTGTTTGATCTTAGCAATCTCATGATCTCTTTCTTTAACAAGGTCTTCAACTGCCCTCTTAGCTTCTAGCTCTTGACATGTGAATAGTTAGGGCTTCTAACTCTCTTCTCAAATTTATCTTTTCACCCTTCAATTTTTCAACTTCTTCAACTAATGCATCAATGTTAGCTTCATCTAAAGAGCTATTATCAAATATTTCCAATAGTTGTTCAATCATCTCTCTCCTTTTGACTTGTGAAGATTTAAATATGACCCTTAGGTTTTCAAGCTCTTCCTTGGTAGCTTCAAGCATTCTAGCCATATCAAAGTAGCTCATATCCCCCATGGTGGCTTTAGGGTTTCCTTCTATGAAATTAATCCTTAAGGAAGTTGATCTTTGATACCAATTGATAGACTTATAAAGCACTAAGAGGGGGGAGTGAATCAGTGACAACAAAAACAATATTACTTTAAACACTGACCGGTAGATATACTTAATAAGTTTACTAAACACTATGCATGCAATCTAAAATGATATCAAAGCATCCATAATAAGTAAAGTATCCACCATAACACAAGTGTTTATACGTGGAAAACCCAAATGGGAAAAACCATGGTGAGATGGGACTCATAAGTTAACTATCTGCAGTAATAGGTAACTGATCGGTTAAGCTCTACAAAAGTGCTGTGCTAGGAGCGAATCCTGTTAAAGATCCCAAAGCTTCGTTAGGAACTATACCTTGTTAAAGGTAGTACCTTGTTAGGAGTAACCTCAGTAGAGGATTTCAGAATCCAAACTAATGGATCACCTTGTTAAAGGATTTGTATAATGAATCTTGTTAGAGCTTACCCGATTAGGGGATTTGACTGTTGTAGTGATTAAAAACAACAGGTGGTGTGATCTAGAAGTAGCACAACTTGCTTGAATAGATCCTCTTCTACGCACTCAAAACTGCATCACCAACATATTTTGCAATGCCTTCAACAACTTAACACTTCTATCTTCGCATCATATCATATCTACAAAATAGTTCATCATAATGTCATTATATAGACATTTAGATTTCATGTCATCTTTAGAAATCATATCACAATTTCCTAGGTGCAGTGTATCTGGACAATCAAACATAACTCATCACAAATTATGACCAAAATTTATTGATTAGGGGTAACTCATCATGACCGGTGATAAATCATCACATAATCAATGAATACCGGTTGGAACACCGATACCGGTTAGAGTTAACCACTATCAACATGTAAACCAATTGTCCTCCATTGCTTCTTTGATGGTCTCCACTGAATCTTCAAGGTGATGTCAAGTCATTCCTGCATATACCAGATGTCTACATGTACTAGTTTGACACTCTCTAAACCATCATAAACTAAACTTCCAATACCGGTTGCAATACAAGTAACTTTAGAAGTAATACCAGTAGACAATGTGAACATATGTGTGTATACATGTTCCATCAGTGACAAAACATGAAGTCATTCATTACAATCATCATCAAGCCAACACCTTCCCTAACTTCTATGCTGCAACATACATCAATTAAAATCTTCTCACTTGCTCAATTTTCTTTTGTGCAAAATCAACTTGACTGGATGAGTCAAGTACCAACAATGAATGACTATCCAAAATTTTCCCAGAGGATTCAACCTTATGACTTGCATTGGTGGCTTCACCACTTGGTGCAATAACCTATTCAACCTTAACCTCTTTAGTATGTATATTTGGTGCTAGAGGTTCAATATCCTCAACCTGTTTATTAATACCCTCTATATCCAGAATGATCTTTTTTGGTGTATCCTACTTATCCTGTACAGTTTCAATATTATCTATCGGTATCTCTATATTAGGTACAAGTGGTTCTACCAGAGGAATATCCTTTGATATTTTCTTATCCAAAATTGGTGTATCCATTTCCAATATACCTTTCCCCTTATCATCTACCGGGATGTCTGGAGTGTTACACTTTTGAGGGACTTCTGGTGATGTAAAGAATCCAAGTTTATCTACAAATAATTTTACCCAAGCCTGATGTGTCTCCTTAACCATCTCATTTAATCTACCTACAATGAGACTCACATGCTGACGTTTAGTCCGGAAAATTATTTTATTTGCAAACTCTAAACATTGCTGCATACCCTCATCAGTTATAGCACCATAAACAGTTAACAATTCTTGTACCTTTATGTGTTTATCTTCTCCAACTATAGATAACCTTCTAGCATCTAGTTTATTATACAAATCTTTCGGTATCTTATTTTCAATATCTAAAAGTGCTTTCTTGTAAATGTCTAAATACAACAAAACTACTTCCTCTATTTCCATTTGCTCCTTATCATCCATATGTATATAATAATGCTAGATATTACTCAAAATTTCAACTTTAGTTATTTGATCAATCAACTTAGCAATTGAAAGAGGAGGAATGACTTCAATACTCTTACTAGATTCGAGAGCTATATCTACATCTGATTTCTTTTTCTTGTCGGGAGTAGATGTAGACTCCTTAACAGATTTCCTCTTCTTTGTGGGCTTCCCCTCCTTCAAAATTTTCTTAGGTGCTGACAAAGGGGTAACCTTCACGCTCTGCTTCTTTACTTCCTCAACCTTCTTCCTTGGTATCCTGATGTAAGTCTTGGGAATCTATGAGAGCACAACATCAGTATCAGAATCGGATGTAATAGAGGCAATATAAGTCTTCGGTTTCTTTCTCTAAATTACACCCTTGCCGGTGAGGTCTGAATTGCTGCCAGAGAAGATGCTTAAGCCAATCCAATAATCTATTTTATCTCAGAGGACATCTTCTATACAACTTCCCCAACCTTCTTGATATTTCCTTCCCTTTTCTTTTTACTAAATCCAAGTTCAACTTCAGTTTCTTTTTGCTTTGCAATCCCAAAGGCTTTCCCTTCTTCATCAACCATGGAATCAATAAGAGTCTTGGCATACAAGTCCAATATTTTTGCATCTACCTCATAGCCCATCTCTGTTATCCAGATCTTCCTTGGTTGCACTTCCTCCATCAATGTTTCATCCTTCTTTACCATAAAACAAATTTTAGTTGAATATTTATCTACAATATGCTTTGGAACCCTTTCTCTCTTCTTCATTTCTTTCTGGAGTGATTTGAAATAACCCCAAAGAATGGAGTCCCTATCCTATCCCATATTATTTGTTTTGTTACCAATATATCAAATTCCCATTGGGTCTTACCGGTTCTGGGTAACTCATTCAAAAAGAAAAGCATTAAACAAACAACAATGTTGGCATACCGAAAAATACCTTTCTTCTCACCCTTAATATTCCCTAGGTTTATTATCAATTAATCACACATCCATTGACATAGATCTAGCTTTTAATTGTCCTTAATCATTTTGTTAGCACAGTAAATGCATGAATTGGAAACAAAGTTCAACCGATTTGATTGGGTTACCTTGTAATCGATGATCATGCTTGCAAATTGAACTACTTTGTCTCTGATAACGCTAATCCTCATTGATTGGTTGTCAGATGTTGCACCAATTAACTTCTCCACCTTATTTGTTAGATATCTTCTTCTTTCTAGGGGTTGGACCAGTCTGGGGTAAACCGGTGATCGCATGAATATCCTCCTTGGTGATCTTGTGAGGTTGGTCTAGCCATATGGATTCGCCATGGACTTAGCTCAGTGCATACCAGATCAATTCATCTTCAAATTCATGCATCTCCAAAATGTCGATAAAACCCTGATCCTTTATAATTTTAAATTTTGGTTTCATCGACCCATCCTAATTCAACGATGTACCAATATACATGTTCTTGATCTCAATAGAACCTAAATCCTCCAAAGTGCAGTGAATATATGCACAAACATCTTCGACATACAAAACTCCTCCAGGAAACCTAGAAAATGCGCCAACTGAATCATTGACCTTTGCAATCTGAGGGCATTTCTTGAAAATTGGGTGTGGATGGTCCTTGATGTCAACAACAATAGGGGTAGCCACACCTACCGAAGCGGAAGATGATCTAGAAGCCATATTGCAAACAAAAGATAGCTTGAAAATTGATAAAATAAATCACAACCTTCGCCGGTGAAAGCTCTTGAAAATCCAATTGTGAATGTACTGGAATTCACTTCAAAATACTTTTGATCACCTTGAATCACCTTGAACTCACTCGGTTTCACTCTGAATGTAGTGTGATCTAAAATGAACCAAAATTGCCTTTTTATTCTATGAAAACCCTAATTTTTCATTGACATTAATACATTCTGGCATATCATACTGGATTAAAAATCCATAATCTCAGCGCCAAAAAATCTTCAGACTGACTTCACTAAGATCTAAAACAATCTTTCAAACCTCTACCAAGGGTAATGTAAGATTCATCATTAATTTTCCTCCCCCTAAGGCTAATGCCTTAGTTACCGGATGAGTTTCTTGTCGGTGCAGGAACATTCTATTATGTCGGTTGAGGAACCGGGCTGATTGTCTCTATTGGTTGATCTTCAGATTTTCTAACCCATTTCTTCTCATTCTCCTTCTAGATATCTTTAACTTTCTATTTTACTTTCTCATCATTTCCTACCGGATTGTTCTTGCTTATGCAAAATTTAGCAATATGTCCTATTTTGTTGCATGCATAGCAAGTGACATTATTTTTCTAAATTGCCTTATTGTATCCTTGATCATTCCTTGACCTTCATTTATTATCCATATGTCCAAATTTTCCACATGTATGACATTTCATATTCATTCTACAATCTTTTTTCCTATGACCATACTTATTACACTTTGAACATTGATCGGGAACTGCATTGTGATTCTAATTTTCTCTATTTCTGCATTGACTTTCTCTATGAACAAACTTATTACAAACAAAGAATCTAGAATTAAATTTATGTGCATTGGGTTGCCTTACCGATAATTTCTAATTCTGGTTATCTGGTGGATTTCCCTGATTTGCAGTTGCGGAGCTTTCTCCATGCTCAAATCTAAGACCTTTAGTGTCTCCAGTGTCTCTTTGATCCTTCAATAATTCATCAAGCCTTGCAGAACTGAACCTGAAATTTTCTTTGTATTCAATTGCAGCATCCAAATCACTTCCTAGGATTTCCATTAGTCTTTCCAACTCTTTCTCATTGTTCTATGATTGGACCAACTCAGTTCTCAATACATCATTCTCATGCACTAGCCTAATGCATTCCTTAGATCTGTCTTTCAGAGATCTGCCAAGATTTTCTTCATTCTTCTTTTGGCCTTCAATCTCCTTGGACATCCTCATAGTCATGGATTTCATTTCATTCTTCATCACACTATTCTCTTGACTCATCTTCGGACATTGTTCCTTAAGGGAATCCTTATCTTCATCATCTGGAATTTGTAAAAGTTCCTTCCTTTTAGCTTGAACAAATGACAACCTCTCATGAAGGATAAGAAAGAATTCCTTTGCAGAGTTCAATTCATCTTGCAACTTCAAGTTCTTTATTCTTTCATCATCATACTCCTCAAGTGCTACTTCAAGTTCCTTCTGAGGACTCATCTCCATGGATTTTGGATTCAGGATCTTCCTTGACCTATTAGACTTACTCCAAGGCACCAAGCTTTGATACTAATTGTTGGAATCCAAGAACACTGAGAGTTGGGGGGGGGGGAGTGAATTAGTATTCTTCCAGTATAATCAATTTTAACCTTATTAACAATGCAATTCAGTAATCGGTAACCATAAAAGAATATAACAACAAATAGAAATGAAGCAACCAAAAGAGCATACACCATAACACAAAGATTTATACGTGGAAAACCTCAAAGAGGAAAAACCACGATGGGATTGGTGACCCACAATATCTATCCACTAGCCAAATGAATAAATATTACAATAGGGGCCTACACATGTAGGAAGGCCAACAACCTAGAGCACATTTCTCATCACAAAAGGAGCCTCACTGACTATAGACACCAAATATGGAGTTACAAACAAAATTCTGAACTTGGAAGATGCATCTAATATGCTGGATGAGTTTCGGTTAAAGCACAGTCTGTATCAATTTTCACTATGTCCTCCCTTACCGACATCTTTCTTTGCTTCCTAGACCTCTAAACCAATATCTAAGACCGACTACAAAATATTACATTCACATTCTATTGATCAAGATCTCTCACACAATATCACATCACTATATTCCATTTCCTTATATTTCAGTTTCATAATATCCTAACCGAACTTACTTAAATACCCTTCCCAAACATAAACACAAATACCTTATGTTGGCTTACAATGATATTATAATTTATTTACATGTCGGCCTAAACAAAAATAAATTCATTGAACTTCGAGACCGATGCCTTTGATCGTTGCCATGTAGACCTGCTGAATCAATCTCTCATGTTGGCCTCATATACCGATTCCTAGTTTTCTGATTTCCCTTGTCTACCAATGTCGGTTCCTTGAGTGCTAGATGACTTGAATGCCAGTTGCCAAACAATCAATATCAGTGTGTACTGCTTAAGTGACCAACCCAAAATGGTGTGTGTTGCCATCAATGACAACACAACTAAACCAGATGAGTGTCAATTGTCAACACTATCTTATCTTGTAGGGCTTGATTGTCAATGCTTTGTTCTTCTTTCTCCTTCAATTTATCCATCAATTCCTTTCTCTTCTCTCTAGATGTACTCACTTGTTCTTTCAGAGTTTCAATGAAATTTTCAACTGCTTCCAAACTTCTCCTCAGGATACTCTTCTCTTGCATAGCCGCATCAAGATCTTCAAGTGCCACAGTTAGCTACTTCTGCAAACCGGAGTCCATTGATTCAATCTTGTAGATCTTCCTCAAGTTGTTAGGCTTCTTCCGAGGAACTAAGCTTTAATACCAATTGTTGGAATAAATGAACATTGAGAGGGTTGGTGAATCAGCGTTTTGTAATTTGCAGACTTATTAACCAGATTCTTAAACCACCAGATGCATAAAAAAGAAAATAAAGTGTAGAAACATAAAGCAATTAACCACACAACCATAACACCAAGATTTTTACATGGAAACTTAGAAAGGGAAAAACTATCGTGGGATTTGAACCCACAATATTAGTATACTATGGATAGAAGTATGATAATATTACATTAGGGGAATGCACTTGCATTTGGGAACACTACCTAGAGCTCACTACTCAATTACATAAGAGGGAAACAACCTCAGAGGACTCACTTCTCTAAATATGAGATACAAGAGAGATTACAATGTCTGAACTAGAATATACCATCTACAAATGCCAAAGATCAGTTTCGATTAAGCACAATTTGGCTATCAAATGCCACTCTACCTTTCTACCCTATTCTACTACACAACCATCTACTGAAGCACCAATTATGCATTCAGACACTCTTCTCATTTCGCACACTAGTATTTACATATTACACACACACACAAATATATCAAAATGATCATCTCGATTGGTATTATATATCCACACCAATAAAATAAATCTCAACCAAGTCAACCTCACAAAACTGCAAAATATGAAATGTGTAGTGACTTGTCGGCTCAATCCGTCCACAAATCAATACATGGACCTAAACAACATAATGACAAGATTCATACACATTGGCCCAAACACTTTGAACTCACCAACAATCACCAAAATCATCCCAACAATTTTGTAACACACATTACACCATAAAACCAAAAGATAATTATATTCTTTCAGAATCACCGGATACCACACCTTTGATTTCGCTCATGTATCAACACCGGTGGGAAAAAAATGCGAAGCTTCATCAAATCATGAATCAACTGCCTCTATAATCATAGCCAAATTTACATCACCAATATAAAGATATACACAATGATCTCATATTCCACCAATTAATGTGTTCCACCTTCCATACTTATGCCTAATGAACAATATGACTTCCAGCAACTCAAATCTGCATACACTGGATATCATTTATTGATCGAGTTGCCATCAATGACAACCCCTAAATAATCTCCATACATGAATCTTCACTGCTACAGTGTCTCTTTCCAACACAATGAGCTATAGTCATCAAATTAAGCCACAAACCTGGATCTGAGGATTATATGAATATTCAGACATGTTCCTAGAAGGGGCTCCTAATTTGTCAAGACCATAGCAATGGTCTCCCTAGTCCTTTGCACTTTTTGCACTTCAATGGGAAATCAATTCATTACTTTAAATATAGCCAATCCTGAAGATGGAACTTCATACCTATTCCTGTGCACACTAGAGAAGGGAAATAGGTTGGGAATAGGGATTTTCCTAAGTCAAAGTTCGGTTTAGGAATTAACCTTGAAAAAAATATCGCAAATACTTAAATAAACAATGGAAAGATACACCTTAGATCTAGAATGAATGATAATGATGCTTTGCTTCTTGAATGTAATCATATATGTTGTATGAAATGATATGAACATGACAAAACCCTAATCACACACACACATGCTTGCATATGAATGATGTAACTTTCTCCACAATTGTTGAATTAAGAAAATGCAGCCTTGGAGATCTCTAGAAATGCTTGATTGTGAACACTTCAATGATTGAATGCTTGATTGCTTGAATTAAATTGTAAGTTAGTTTTGAAATTAGGTTGATCAAATGCCTTTATATATAAGATCTTAGGTCAATTTACCGATTAGGCAAGCCTCCAGTGGTCACATAGGTCACCAAATCCATTTCCTACTTGAGTGATAGGTCACACCCTCCACTTGAAAAATAGGAACCATTGAGGGGGACCAGAGTGCTAGCACGCTAGTCCCCCTTAATTGAGGACGTCAACTTAGCCCCAAGGAAAGAGACATAGCTATATAGGATCAATTGGTAGGTGTATATGGCATAAAAACTAGAGTTAAGACACTAAATGAACCCAGATAGGAGATGAGGGGGAGATGCGCTAAAGTAGGGGCACAAACATGAGGTGTAAATTGGCTCAGTGACAATTTATGAAACTACATATATCATCAATAACATGACGAATCTTGCACTAGGTTTACCATTACCATACACATTAATAATGTAATATGCAAACAACTAACTATTTGTGTAAGCAACATTGATTATATTTTAATGTAGTCAATGCTTGTTATGTCTTGAGTGTACTTCTATTACTCGTAGTTTACATAAATTCAAATATATTGTAATTATAAAATTAATTAATTAAAAAAATTATAAGTAGGCTTACTTCTATACATAAGCATCTCAAAATATTTTTTAGCTATGAATCTTTTATTCACTACTCTTTTATTAATAATATTTAATATTTCATGTCATAATTATTTTAAGATGCTTAATAATATGGGATTAACTTAATTATAACCTAATAATAATGGAAGGTAGAATTTGATTAGTCAATTTTCAATTATAATTAAGCCTAGTTGGTAAATGTGCATCTCAAAATATTTCAAAGACTTCTAGACTTTTTTATTTTCTAGGTTCTTTTCTCATTGGTAGAGTCTAAGACTGTGTAAGCCTTTTTGTCTTACAATTCGAACTAACATGAGGGTGATCCCATAATACTCGGTTACACTTTTTGGCCAAACTTGACACTAAAATCGACAACATTTTGCACCAAATCTTTACTTTCTAACACTTATAGCGACTGAACCATTAAGAATTTGAAGATGAAATAAACTACTAATTTGTGAGATTTTTCATATAGATTCTAAATATATTTTTAAAAAAACAATTAGAAATGAATTCTCCATATTGTTCAGTAACTTTTAATAACTTAATATTTATAGTAATCAACATTTTTCAGAAGTGACATTTATTCGATAATGCATAACATTTTCTATAGCAAGAAGGAAATTATAATTTTTTAAATATAGATTTGTCACACCAATATCTAGTGCATGGATATTTTTTTATATATTTTTTGTATATATTTTTTGAATTAATTTTTTAAGTCCATGTAATTGTAATTTGGACAAAGGTGTATTCTGCAATGCATAACGTTTTTTGTATGTATTTGAATTAACTTCTCCTTTTTGTGTTGAAATGAGGATATCAATGCCTAAGGTAAAGATATTTTTTACAATAATTTTTTTTTATGTTTTTTAAATTTTCCATGCGTGTGAAACAAAATCCTTACAATGAAAAACCTACATTCATAAAAAATAAAAAACATAATATATTAATTAAATTAAATATATTAAAGATTATACTATTTGGAAAGATTATGTTGACTATCCAGAATATTGAGAGGGGAGGGGTGGATCAGTATTCCCTTGAACTTATTAAAACTTCTAAATAACCAATCACATAACATAATTTAAATGTAGTGAAGGAAATTAACACAAAACACATAACATCGAATTTATATGTGGAAAACCTAACAAGGAAAACACCACGGAGAGAGTGATCCCTCAAGTATAGAGTAATATGTAACCAGTTATACAATACAAAGGGTGGCTCACTGTCAATGGGGGGCTCACTACCCAAATACAAAAAGGCTCACTATCAGATGATAGGCTTATAGCCAGAATAGAAAATTAAGCTGTTAGAGTTGCATTTGACATATGCATGAATTACAGTTTTGTTAAAGTACACAAGCTACTTTTACATCCAATGTACATATATCGCATAACAACATTCACATCCAAAAAAAAATTTGCATATAAAATGTGTACACAATAGTTGTTCTTCAATAACCATATATTCAACTTACAAAACTAATGGTTATATATATCCTCACCAAATATTCTGATAAGTTGGCTCAACTAGAAAAGGGGTGAGACTGATATATCCACATGTAACAACAACATGTCTTCATAAGATGTTGGCTTCAATCTTGATCCCAAAATACCTTGTACAATGTGCTTCCAATATGTCTAGATAGGACTGGATCCAAATTCGGCTTGTAGATTATTCCTTCATCATATCTGAATGGGACTAGACTCAAATTTCCTTCTGGTGAAGTAGATATTGGAGCTCAAAACTGCATGAAGTAAGCATACATATAATGCATAATAAAAGAGAAAAAGAAAAAAACTAATAACATATGTTGAAGCAAATTTTTTGGACCAAACCAAAACATACACATGCTGGACCAAACGATCTCCATGACATCAATGACAATAGGCCAACAATCTCCCCCTTTGTCATTGATGGAAACATAAAGTAATGTAGTATTTGTTTGCTCAACAAAAAAACTAACTGAAATAACAATTAACTATCTAAAAGTTTCTACATGATAAATAAACATAACACTACTCCCTCTTTGACAATAATGGCAAAGAGAAAAAAATAAGAAATGTGCATAAACATAACTCAAACTCGCCTTAAGGGAGATAAAAAATGTCGATCAAAGAATTGCTTAATATTTTTAACATGTGTGGTCTACGAGTCTTTATGCTTGTCCCAATGTGAGATGGCCTTTGTTAGGAACTTGATCTATACCTGCATGGACGTGTGCATCTACTCTACTTCTTGTATTGAACAAAGTTTAGAATATGTGAAATTTACAGTTTTTGAAAGAGATCGGTTCATGATTGATATACTTCCACTACTCATGTCCCACAATTGACCTAAAGGAAGTATGATATCATTCCTTTGTTGTTGTAACTCAAAGTATTTCTTGTGAATCTCTTCAATTACCAATCTACCAAAAACCGCATAGATCCCGAGGTAACCTATATTTGGCATAGGCCTACCAGATTTTCTCTTTAATTATGTTCATTTCATCTTTAATGCTCTTTGTGGTTTCCAGACACTGAAGACTGTATGAGAAAAGTATATCACTGTTTGACACATATGACTAACCTTGAGAGATGAGTTGATGATGTGCAGTCTCACATTTGTCTTCAAGTTCATGTAACAACTTCTCTCTATCTTCCACTTTATCTTTCTTATATTTTTCCTTCAATTTTTCTATGTGATTTTTCAATGAACTAATTAACACTTTGCATTTGTCAGCACTAAGGGGTATCCAAATCTAAGTCACATTCAGGCATAGCTACATGAAGTGCAGTAATAAATTCTTCAACAATTTTATCTTTGTTTTGAGTTTCACCTATAAAATCTTGTCTAGCAGAAGATAAGAAAGCTTCTCTAATTTGGTACTTCTATACTAGATCAACTTTCAAAAAACCAACTACCATATTGGAAGAAGTTATGGGTTGAATGTTCAATGGTGAAGCAAAAAACTCTTCCAAGAATCATCAATTGTACCAGAGCTGGTACCAATAATAGTCACCATCTCAGACACTTTTACATTTGATTCCTTGTTTGGATTTTTTGTCTTTTCCTCTGATGTAGCCTTGGTCTTAGATTCACTTTTTTATATCTTAGGTGTTATCTAATCTTCCTAACTTTTGTCACTTGGGCTTTCAATTTCTTTACCCTTTATGGAATTAGGGTTTACTAGAGGATCAACAATTTTTTTGGGAGTATCCACTACATCATCCATAATAGGAACATTATCAAAAGCATTAGCATTCACATTTTCAGATTCACCGATAAGGGTATCAGAGTCAATAGTGGGTAACATACCAAGGTTCTTTGCAATAGATATTATTGTTTTCATGATTTCATTCTTAATATTTTCCTTAGTATCAGGTTCTCCTAAAATTAGATTACCTAAGACTCTCTTTGTTCTTAGTTCAATCTTATAGGATTCTATAAGACTAGCTTTATCTTCCTTTGAAAGGGAAGAACCAACAAAATCAAAAACTTGATCCTTAAAAACCTATTCTTCCTCTCTAGCAATTTCCCTAATTTTAATTAACTCTTCATATAATTCATCTAGAATATCTTTCTTACATTGTTCTATAACATCTAATTTAATACAATACAATAGAAAATCTTTTACTATGCTACTTTTATCTTCATCACTAGCCTCATTGTAGATATTGCCTACCTCTTTTGGGTTTTCTCCTTGTGTAAGAGATTCAAACAAGTTATCTGCATTAAGTGGTCCCTTGAATTTCTTGACCTTTGGCTTCGAGATGTGTATCTAGTATTTCTCAAGTTCTTCTTCTTCCTCAGACTCAATTACTACTATTTTCCTCTTTGTTTCTTTCAGATTCTTTCCTTTTGGGGAACCAAATGAGGGAAGTTGCTTCAGTGACTTTTCTTTTGCAGAGGCTTCTGATGAGCCAACAAGTCTTCTAGAACACCTGTACTTAGTAACTTCTTCTTCAATGAAATTTTATTTATCCATAGACTCCCGAACGACTTTATTCACATTTTTTCTCGGGTATTCTTTGAATGTTCCATGTGAACTTTCAAAGACTTTTCAGCTACAATTTTGAACCATTCTTGAGTTTCATCCATAGGGCTCTTCAACAATACTTGGTTTGTGCTCTCTATCATTTCTTTAGTGACTTCATAGCCGAATTGTGGAATCTGATCTTCCTTGGCACAATGGCCTCCATAAAGCACTTGTCAGTTGTGAACACAAAAGTAATATCATCTTTGTATTTCTCAACCATTTCGTTAGGAATTATTTGCCCCCTCTGCATATTGAGCTGGAAAAGGGAGAAATAAGTGGTGAATGTATCTTCCTTTACCATATTATTTATGAACCTTCTCAACCTATCTACAATCTTATGACCCACTAGTCTGGCCAGTGACCAAAGTAATTTTCCTTGATTGAGAACCTTTTGCAGAAAATAAAATAGGATACATAGAACTAGGGTTCCATACTTGAATGGGCGCTTCTTCTTGTTGTACTGTGCAAGGTTTTGTAGGAATCACTGCCTCGGGATTTTGTAGAGATCAAAATATTTGTTAAGCTTAACTATCTCATCAATCATGTTCACTATTGTGGCCAAAATGGAATTATCCATGTTTGTAAAGTATATTTTATTCCCTATTATCATTGCCAGGTACTTTACTACCACATTCTTAATGGAAGAAATAGACATAGAACTGAAGAAAGGGGAAACAAGGCAATGGTGAGAAGGTTATTTTAAATTAAAAAATAAGTATAAAAATTCAAATAAAACATTAAATAACCTTATGCATTTTCTATGAAACCACTTGTTCCTCAGATTGGACACTTGATGAAGCCAAGAATGCCCCTCTCCTTGAATTTTTTGGATTGGTCCTTAATGGATTTGTGGGTTGCTCTCCAAGATGCACAACAATGGATGGGAAATGAATTGATTGATGAATGCCAAAGTGGATGAGTGGATTGAATTGCTAAGTGATTATGGAGGCAAAATAACTATAATGAGGTTGCTAAGGGTGAATTCTAATCTCAAATGGATAGCATGAGATTGCACAAGTTGAAGATGTGAAATGAAGGAGAGGAAGCCCCAATTTATAGATACAGAGGAGGAGGAATGGACTATCAAGATTGAGGATGGATCAAGGGTGGAGATTGAAGGAGAGGAAGCACATGGATTGAGAGGACATGAGAGGACAAGGTGTGGAGACTAAGGGATTTTCCATAAAGACATTTCTTGTCTCCACACTCCATAATGTACATGGGGAAGATATCCCAAGTACGTTGGGAAGACAATAAGGAATTTAAAATTCCTTGGGGGATGAACAGGAGAATTAAAAATTCTTAAATAATGACTTGCACGAGGAAAGGAAATGGGAAAAGGAATTAAAAATTCCTTGGGAAGGTGAGAGACATGGGAGAGTGTGAGATTTGAAATCCTTAAAATGACCCAATTAGGTGCATTTAAGGTTGGAAGGTGAGGAGGGGACAAGTGGACTTAGCCATTTATGGCTATTGGTTGACTGTGGTGGCTAATCATGCAGATTAGCCACTAGAAAATGATTAAGGAGGTGACTAGGTGGGATAATAGAAGGTTAGAAGACAAGTGAGATTTGTAGGAGGATTTAACAAGAAGAGAGAGAATGAGTGGAGGAATTAAAAATTAGGAAATAATGTTAAGTAGGCTTTTAGAAGAATTAATTAGGCTAATGAAGAATTAGGGAAAGTGGTTTGTAGGAATCGCATGACTTAATTAATTGTCATTAATTAACTAAAAGGGGATTTAGAAGAATTAATTGATTTTGAGGACTTTAGAAGAATAGGGAATAATTAATTTATTGAATAAATCAATTATCTGGATCATAGTGACATGATTAATTAAATTAAATTTAATTAATTCTGAGAGGAATAAATTTAATATAATTAAATTAATTAATTACGTTGAAAGGATTAAATTATTTAAATATTTAATTTAATTAATTTTAGATGTCTACATTTTGCCCCTCTTTTACGTAGTGGCAAAATTGGCGATGAGTAAAATATAGAAAGGGGATGCCCCAGTGTGAGGACGTAGGTGGCATATGCCCCCTTGAGAATTTAACCAAGAATTTGCAATTTTTTTGGGAAAATTCTCGAAAAGAAGAAAATGACAAAAGGAAAAGAGGAAAAGGGGAGATGAGAAAAGAAAAATGATGATGGGAGAAGAAAGTGAGTGAATTGATAGAAGGATGAGAAAATAGGGCTATGGGGGGGCCTACATAAGCCACACAGGGCCCAAGGAGGGGTCATTGTCACATACACCTTTAGGAGATTGAAGAGCATAGAGCCCTTGGAGAGAGATGGATCACATTCCCGTACACGAGCATCACACCGAAAGAGTCCGTCGATACCAATGACCAGAGCACTATGGGCTACTGGTAGGTACCCTGACTCCACTTTGTGATTTAGTAGGTTAGAGAATTTATTAGGGGTAATAAATAGGCTAAAAGGTTAGCAGGCCGAAGAGGTGAATAACACATGCGTAGGCGTTGAAAGGTGATGCAACCATAACGGGTAAAACCCTCAAAAGAGAATTGATCGGCTTATGCAACAAGAGTAACACAATTAAAGAAACAATAAAACATAGCCAGATCATAGAAACATATCATATTATTGTCTTAGAACCTTCTAAAACCAATCTGTTATTATCATACAATCATCATAGAACATCCAATAGTTAACCGGTTACATGCAGGCTACAAGCCAGATACAATCAATCCGGGACTCTCAGAATCAACCAGATCACTAATCACTAATCTAAATCTTTATTATGATTTCTACCTCCTCTCTCCACAAATTATTACTTAATACCCTATATACCCTTCGGAACATATCCGGGTTGGCCACAAAAGATTACATTTACCAATGCAGGAAAATGAAAAGTGTAACTAGGTCGGCCCTAAGAATGAAAGAAATTCTTCTAAAAAATAACAACCAAGAAGTGAGGATCAGTAGGAAGGTCAGCCACATGCCAAATAACATTGAAAAAGACCTCAAATAGATCCATATGCCAAGAAATGCTCCAGTAATGAAGGAAGACTAATCGATAAGCACACGAACTGCCCCAAAACCCAAAAATAGTCAACAAGGAGCGATAAATAGCCAAAAAAGAATCCAAATGGACCGAAAATATGGAATTAAGCACATGAACCAGTTTGGAAATCAAAAATAGGATCTGCAAAGAAAAGAAAACAACTATCGGCACCTACCGGTAGGAACACAAAAAAACTACGCACTAAACTGAACAAGAATTAAACTGAAAGGAAATATTTTTGGTTGATGCAAGATTGCTCATAGACCGGGGATGCTCCTGCATCAGGCACCCCAGGTAGAAAGAGATGTTCCATGAGAGGCAACTCATGAACATAGAAAAGGATTCAAGATAAAGACCCCATGCTCATTTATGATCCAAACATCTTCCTTATCTACAAACCTCTTCTTTAGCTCCTTCGGGACGTCAACTAGCTTCTCTAACCCCTGACTCCCTTGGTTTCTCTTAATTTGCTTCAGGTGTGCACATTGTCTCTTCTTACTACTCTAATTTGTTTCTACCACAATATTTCATCCGATTTGTCACCATAATCTTTCTATCATCCGGTTCTATTTGTCCATCAAACTTATCTATTAGATCCTTCTTTAAATGCATGCCATCTTTGGGTATAACTTCTGCAACTGGTTTCACAGTACTGCAACTTTTCTCAAGAATCATATTCCTCACCTCCTTCTCTTTCTCCTTCATAGAATTCAATGTGAACTTTTTCCCATGTTTCTCAATAGTGATTAGGTTTCTTCTATAGTCATAAATAGCTCATTTATCAAATTGCCAAGGTCATCCCAACAAGACACGACAAGCACTCATAGATACAACATCACACAAGACCTCATCCCTAAAAGGGCCAATATTAAAATTCACCAAACATTGCTCCTTTACTTCTATCTTTTGATGTTCTTGTAACCAACTTACCTTGTAAAGACAAGGATGCTCAAGCCTCTTGAATGCAAGATTCACTACCATCTCTTCAGATACCAAATTACCAGTACTTTCACTATCCATAATAACCTTGCAACACTTACCACCCGATTTGCACACTATCTAGAAAAGACTCTTTCTCTAAGTAGATCTAGTATCCTCACTTCTCTTCTCCATCATGACTCTTCTGAACATAAGGGATTCTCCTTGCTCTAGTATATAGTCAGTTCTGGTAACTTCACCTTCTAGTTCCTCATTTTCCACACAACTTC
The DNA here is from genome assembly GCF_030272615.1 of Cryptomeria japonica. Classification (NCBI taxonomy): domain Eukaryota; kingdom Viridiplantae; phylum Streptophyta; class Pinopsida; order Cupressales; family Cupressaceae; genus Cryptomeria; species Cryptomeria japonica. The sequence goes on from NC_081405.1 coordinate 547,146,462, forward strand.
TTGCCATTCCCTACTTACATTCATAAAATTTATGTATGGTTTCTCCACACTTGAAACATTTTCTGGGAAATTCTCTACCAATACTGCCATTGCTTTTCCTCTATGTTTTCTATTCCGATTCTTTACTCCACTTAGGTTTTAATTATTCTTCAACATTTTTCTTCTCTGTACTCATCTACCCCTTGAATATCTCCTTCCCTCTAGGGTTATTCAACAGTTTTCTTCTCACCTTCTCCTCAACCTTCAAAGCATATTGGTAAGATTCTTCAACTGTGGAAACCCTCAACATACTCATCTCATCCTGAATATTAAATGCAAGTCCATTTATTTACCTCGCCACCTTTTCTCTATCCATCTCTCTATGTCCAGATCTAATCATCACCTTGTAGAATTCCTTAGTGTACTCTTTCACAGTCATGTTTCTCTATTTCAGGTTCTGCAACTTCTTGAACAATTCCAACTCATAGTCTCCCACTATGAACTTGGCCTTCAATATTGCAAATATATGTATCCACCAGGTGATCTTCATTTCACCATTCTCTACTCTATCTTTCTGCAATTCCTTCCACCATAAGGCAACATGCCCTTTTAACTTAGTTTATGCCAACCAGACTCTTTGCGGATCCTTGACATCCTCAAACTCAAAGTAATCATCCAACTCTCCAATCCAATCAATCAGATCCTCTAGGTTCAGCATTCTGGAAAAGTTTGAAACTTCCACTTTATGAACTTTACTCACTTGTGCCACTACTCTCAAGAATATTTCCTCTCTTCTATCTTCCGGTTCTTTAGTCTCTTCCATTTCAAGCTCTTCACCGACTTCTTCATACTCATCCTCAAATTCAGGGTTCCTCTACAAACTAGCCAATGTGTTCTGGATTTCATTCCTCACCTCATTCTTGAAGTCCTCGATCATCTACTCTACCCTTTGGGGGTTCATCCTTCTAGGCAGCATCTCCTCTTTCTCTCCGGTGAACTACCTCAACTTAGTGATCTGACTACCAGTTCCAATTGCCTCTCCTCGGCGATCTATTGAACACACACACAACTTGCCTCCAATTGGCAATCTGTCCACCCAAAGGAATGCCTAAAGGTTCACAAACAACTCTTCCACTAGCCGGTTCATAACCATCTCGAATACCAATTGATGCAACCATAACTGGTAAAACCCTCAAAAAGAATTGAATGGCTTATGCAACAAGAGTAACACAACAAAATCAACAAGAAAACATAGCAATATCATAGAATCAAATCATATTATTGTCTTAGAACCTCTAGAAACCAACTGGTTATCATCATGTAATCATCATAGAACATCCGGTAGTTAACCGATTACATGCAGGCTACAAGCTAGATACAATCCATCCAAGACTCTTAGAATCAACCAAATCACTAATAACCAATCTAAATATTTATTCTAATTACTACCTCCTCTCTCCACAAATGATTACATAATACCCTATATACCCTCTGGAACATATTCGGGTCGGCCACAAAAGATTACATTTACCAATGCAGGAAAATAAAATGTGTAACTAGGTTGACACTAAGAATGAAAGAAATTCTTCCGAAAAATAACAACCAAGAAGTGCGGATCAGTAGGAAGGTCGACCACATGCCAAAGAACATCGAACAAGAACCCAAATAGATCCACATTCCAAGAACCACTCTAGTAATGAAGGAAGACTAACTGGTAAGCACAAGAACTATCTCGGAACCCAAAAACAGTCAACCGAGAGCGATAACTAGTTGGAAAAGAATCCAAATGGACTAAAATAATGGAATTAAGCACATGAACCAACCTAGAAACCAAAAATAGGATCTACAAAGAAAAGCAAGCAACTACCAGCACCTATCGGTAGGAACACAAAAAACTACACACTGAACTGAACAAGAACTAAACTGAAAGGAAATATTTTTGGTTGATGCAAGATTGCTCATAGACCGGAGATGTTCCTACATCAAAAGGGCTAGGAAAGGGAGCCTGACACCAGCGCTTGCAGCCTAGTGCAAGCATAGGTGCCGACTGGGGTTCAAGGGGCCTAAAAGGGGGGTGGAGATTATGATTCAAGGTCTTCGTCTTTGATGTGACGTATGCATTGCAGTTTCAACGCTTGCGCCAAGCAGGGATCAACATCTCCGTCAGGGAAGCTAGGAGGGGAAGAATGGGAAATGGGAAAGAGATAGGGAGGGACACATGCCTCGAAGATAGGATAGGATAGGATGGGAAATAGACTAGGATAAGTTAGGATAGGGTAAAGTAGGATAGGTGGAACAAGATTATGAATGTTAATAAATTGTGTTGGTTGGATGTAGGTGGACAAGGGACCGCTCACATCGCGAGAGCACTGGCCTCTGACCATGAGGCTATACAGGAAGCTCAGAGTGGATGAGAGGGAGATTTTGACTGAAATAAGCTTAAGATTCATTGGGAGATGGCCCAGGATTAGGGCTCATACTGCCATGATGACAACACTAGTGGAGAGGTATGTTAGTAAGATATGCACCTTCCATCTATTGACTGGAGAGGAAACCATCACAGTGCTAGATGTCTGGAGGATCTTGAAGATCCCTATCTGAGGTGTGATTCTTGAGTATAGGTTGGATAGGGGAGAGTACTATCTCAAAGAGGTGTGTGATTATGAAATATTTCCTATAGAGGGGACATGGATGCACCTAGGTCAGGCAATGGAGATCTGACACATCCCGTGACTTGTGTTGTTCATATGTGGTTTGATCAGTTGGCATCTGATGCTGGACCTTAGTGGACATTAATTTTCTATTGGATGGGATAGGTGTGTCTACTACATGCAAGAGAATTGCATGGTCTACTGCTGAGGTGTAGTAATGCTCGAGCAATTGTACCATGATATGCACCTTTATTTGTACAGATATTATCAGAACCTAGGTACATGAGTCACATTGCTTCACATCTAGGCAAGGGAGCACATTGTAGTGGCATGACTGGTAGGTTGATAGGAGAGGAGGAGACGATTTCCATATGTTGATAGGTACAAAGACTTGTTGCACTATCACCATTTGGGAGCTATAGTTGATGAGATGATGTTCTTTTACTACCACCCATACATGGACAGTGAGAGGTGGTGAGATGACTGGCAGCTAGTGTGGCTATAGACAAAGTGTTGGCTATTTAGTAGGTCAGCATATGTAATTGAGCACTATACGCCACACCGGATCATGTGACAGTTTGGGCATGTGTAGGATTTGGTTGGCTATGAGCGGTTATACTCATGGATCACAAGGGGGGCCGGGTATGGGGATAGGCAGTTGGACCACTAGAGACCAAGATCATCTGGGAGACTATGGAGATGATTATCTGGGATGAGCAATACCAGGCAGGTGAGGATCTAGGGTGCACAGCGGTATACAAGCACTGATGGGATGCGCATAGGCTAGTTTGATTGAGAATTCATGGAGTTTTAGAGCTAGATGAGCTAGGACCGTTAGTCGATGAGGTGGTAGGGGAGATGAGGATGGTCTAGCAAATAGAGTGGTAATAGGAGGGGGACAATGATGAGGAGGTAGAGGGGTAGGGAGAGGGCGGTCTCCATAAAGAGGGAGGGGGAGGTAGAAGGTGCTTCAAGATGAGGTACCATTATAGGTATGATCATTGGTACTACAGATTGGACAGGTGTCTAGGAGGGAGAGGGTGGTGATGCAGAGACAATGGACATACCAGAGGCACAAGGACAAGAGGAGGAGGGTGGATAGGCATAGAAAGGATGGGTCTCCCAGTCAGAGTACGATAGGCTTGTGCGAGAGAGGGATGGGGCAAGGGAGAGGGAGAGGAGATTGGAGGAAGAGGTATAGGCCAAAGATGTTGCTTGGGGAAGGAATGGGAGTTTGGAGGAGGAGTTGGCCATGGAGAGGGTCAGGTCAGCGAGTCTATAGTATGAGGTGGATTGGTATAGGAGTGAGCCAAATGACTTGATAGAGAGCCTATAGGAGGATTAGGCAAAGGTGGTATACCTGAGGCAAGAGAGGGATGAGATAGATCATCTCCCAGAGGAGGCGAGGAGTGGGGATGCTATCCACCAAATGAGGGTACAGTTGCAAAGGATGGATGAGGAGATAGCCACACTCCATTATCGACTGAGCAAGGTAGAGGTGGATGCAACTTGACAACTACTAGAGCCCACAAGGTTTGCATAGGTATATGCAGATCTTACTAGCCAATAATGGAGGACAAAGAGTTTGGGTTGGGAGGTAACCTATTATAAGGGCCTATATTATGGGGTAGTCTCGACAAACCAAAGGGCGAAATCATACATTGAGAGTGTTCAATCACATAAGAGATAGAGCCACTAGTCAGGAAGGTCCATGGGGATGGGGGCACTGCGATCACTAGGTGGGCCTTCGAGTGCAACAAGGAGGAGAGGAATCAGGAGAGCACAAGATAGTTCTTGTATGTGACATTTGATTATTTTGACCCTTTGGGAAGGACATGTTATTGTAACATGATTGGCACATTCATTCATTTTTTGATATATATGAGATCTGATTTTGGTGGCGTATGTATGTATTTTATTATAGACTCTTATGGACTTTAATTATTATTTTATGATTATCTTCTTTGTAGAATGAAGGAGACAACCAGATGCAAGCGAAGCAGAGGGAATGATGGTAAATCAACATGAGAATCATCCTACACAGATGGCCTTATAAATAGGTTTGTACAATCCTCCTCATTGACAGGGTGCATGAATGATGTCAAAATATTTGATTTTTATTATAGAATATGAGAATCGGGTGGGTGGGTGGGAGAAAAAGGAAGCTTAGTGGAGGATCATAAGATGACTCATGTCATGTCAGAGAAATGAATCTTACTTTTTGAGTCATGTCAATTAATATTACACATTTCAATTGATCATCTCCATGAGTGAGTGTTTCTGAACTGTATGACAGATTATTCAATTTATGAAATATGAACACTGGGTGGGTGGGTGGGGGAAGGATATATTATGAAGCGGAATTTGGTCGCGAACACTGTGAAAATGGAAAAACCATGGGATGGGGGAAGTGAGCTTGTTAGAGTAGACGATGGATCTAACTTATTACCCTGACGCCTAAAACCAAGTTTTCACCAAGGTTCTTACCCATAGCACCACATAGTGGTTTTCACTAATGGGTGAATTGATTTTTCTTTAATTTTTTTTATTTTTTTTATATTTTTCTTGATTTTTTTTTAATCTTTGAGGACTAGGCATAAAACCTTTTCAAGTGCATGATGTTCATAGGATCATCCAAGGGTTCACCTTTGGGAGTAGTCAACTAATAGACACCTGATCCATATTTTATAGTGATTACATACGGTCCAAGCTAGTTAGGCTCAAAATTTCCTTTCTTTTCATGGTCCTACAAGTTTCTCTAATTCTGCATGAGCACAAGGTCACCAACATTAAACTCCCGTGAGGCCTCACCTCGACTCAGTCTGACATTCAGTGGATTTTATATTTAGACTATTATGGATACTTTATCTTGATGCATTTTGAGACTTAGAACTTATATGATTTCATGATTTGGATAACATTGCTATGTTTTGATGATCTACTTATATGCTTTATGAGATAGAACACTACATGATTGTTAGATAGGATGATATTGCAATGATATATGCCATTATTGAATTTGCAAGACTTTACTATGATAATAGAACTATGATGTATGGTTAAGTTTATGTGGATTGGGATGAAATTGCTTATGTGAAATTGCTTGATAAAAGATGTATTTAATCTGTGCAGATGAAAAGTTGTATGCAAGTGATGATGTGTATTGTTATTCCTTTGAATTATATTATATGTGGATATTTGAAAGTACTAATGTGTAAATTGAGATGCGCAGGAAATTTACCATGTGACCATGGAAAATTACGGAGAACCAAACCTAGACTTATGTATGTTCGTAAGCCAGGGGTTGTCTATTTGGAGAGACAACACCCCATTTGTGTTGTATTTTATTCGTAACAGTGTATGCTGCATGGGTGTTAAGTGTCATTTAAATTTAGTGTGTAAAACCCACAAGAGACGATTTCATGTTTTAATTTGTAAAAGTGCTTTATTTGTGTCACTTGACACATGTGTGGATTTAAATTTAAATGTTTTATTTTTGTCTCTTGGTGGGAAAGTGTTTAACTATAGTTTTTTTTTAAATAATATAACGTGTTGTCATAAATACTTTGGGAAAAGAATCTTTGGAGAGGTCAACATATGTTTGGCCCGAAAATAAACTTTAGAGGGTTTTAAAATGGGTTAAATGAACACCTAGGGGTAGTTTAATAGGGTTTCCTAAAGCCCATAAGGTATACCTAGGGGTTAGGGGTTATTTTAGGCAAGTTTCTACTTTTAAGTGACCTTTTTGACACTTTAAAAATTGGCTTTTTTGAGTTGTGCGAAAATTGAAAATTAGAAGTTTAAATCTAATTGAGATTTTTCCTATTCGAATGGGAGTCTTTTTCCCATTCTGCTTTACTTTCCTTTTTGGTTTTTAGAAACTTGTGAGAACTCAGAGAATGAGCTTCTTAAGCAAGAATTTGAGAATTGGAGCATAATCACCCACTCTCCATTTTTGGAGACAAAAGAAAATTTTGAATAGATTAGAAAAGATTTGAATAGAAAAAAAAAAATTGACTAAGGGTAGAAGGAGAAGATCCGTGGATTGGGCAGCTCTTCCTCAAATATCACCATACCTTTGGGCAGATTAAGGTTGGTTTCATTATTCTTTAAAATGTCTTTTTCTTGCATGTGTCTGGAAGTATGTTGGTGTAAGAAATCTGTGTTCTTGAATGTTTTGTTTTAGAAATTCATTTGGTATTTTTTCATTATGGTTTGTCTATGTTTTGGGAGTTTGCTCAAGACCTCTTACTCTTGGGAGAGAGGAGGATCTTGTGGGTGGTAGCAGTGACAACCCTCGAGTGATAGACTCTTGTTTGAGAGCAATCACAAGGGATCTTTGTGTGACCCTTGCTGCATGGCCTATTTGTGCAATGGGGGTCATAAGGAGGGATATAAGGCTAGAATGCCTTTGGGGGGCATAAGGAATAAGGGGTTGAGATTTTGATGTATTTATTGTGCCATGAGGTGGCTACTTGTTTTCCATACTTGCAGTTCTCCTCAAGGTATTGGTCCACTACCACCCTTAAAAAAAAAGTCATCACCAAAGTGTGGTGCTGTGTAGCCAAGTTGGGAGTATGTTTGAATATCTGTGTGTGTATTTTTGTCTTCTATGTGTTTGCATGTTTGTTACCTATCTAGGGCTTGGTTCTCTGAGCTCGGGGGTGGCTACCAGTTAGCCTAGGCTGGGAGGTGAGCACTCCATGGTCATATTTGTGATTTATTATGCAAGAAAGTCAAGAGGAAAGGATAGGACAAGTGAAAAGTTGCAGAAGATTATTGTTGAAGAAATCTAATTTTATTTGCAGTTATTAGTTTTGTTAGGATAAATACACCCTCAATCGTTGAAATGAGAGGCAAGTTGTAAATTTGAAATATAGACATGAGAGTTGGGATTGTAGTTAAAAAAAGAAACATCCTGTAAATTTTGCAGAATATCTTAGAGTTGTAAAAAGCTTGTTTTATTTCTATTCCTGTTTTTAAAAAAAAAAACTACTTTTGATTTGCATGCAATAGTCATTTTAATATGAAAATCGGTTTTATTTGATTCAGTATTTTCTCTTAACTGTGAAATTTCCTACATTCTACTTGCAAAAAAATATGAGGATTTATTGTTAGCATCTAAATGAGTGTATGCATGTTGCTTTAAGGGTGTACGTTGCAGTTTAAACTTCCTATTGTAAGATTTAAGTTTTTTTGGATCCTAGAAAATAATAGTTGCAAGAATGAAATTTCATAATTAATTGTAGGAATAAAATCTAAAGCATTTTCTCTCTTCTAATCCCTTATCTTTAGTTTAATAAACTTTAGATTGTTAAGTTGCTATTACATTTATTTATATCTGAAGATTTACCAAGCTGCAGAAATAGGAGTCAAAAGCTCAAAGATAGTTGTTTTATTTAAATCTGCCGTTATTTTAATGCAGGAAATAAATCTATAGCTATTTACTTTGTTGTGTTCTTTTTATATTTATTTACCTCAGACTTTAGCAAAATCATATTTATGCCTTTGATAATAAATAGTAAAAAAAAAAAATCAGAGTGTTAAAAATATATAAATTCCATCTAAATCCTATATTTCCAAAGCAAATGGACAAAAAAAAAACATTATACATCTCTGTCATAGAAAATATAAATAAACTTTTATCAATGTTTTTAAATATTCATAATAACAAATATATATATATATATATATATATATATATATATATATATATATATATATATATATATATATATATATATATATATATATATATATATATTTTTTTTTTTAAATTTAAAACAAAAAAAAATTGTTTAAACGGAGGGTTCAGCCGGGGGCCGAGCTCACTGTGCAATGCACAGTGGCCGGCGGCCGAGCTAATTGTGCATGGCATAGTGGCCGGCGGCCGAGTCCACTATGTATTGCACAGTGGCCGGTGGGCCGAGCTTACTGTGCACTGCACAGTGGCCGGCGGCCGTGCTCACTGTGTGATACATAGTGGCCGGTGGCCGAGCCCACTGTGCCTTGCACAGTGGATACTTCGGCGGCGCCGAATCCCGCCTCTCGCCTCCTCCCTGCGTTCGTTCATCCCGTCCGCTATTTGCTCATTTTGTCCGCCATCCATGGCCACCCTGCAAAATGTAGGGTCAAAAAAAAAAAAAATTTAAAGGGGAGAAAACCCTAGCCCAGTTAGAACTAGGGTAGAGGGGGAAATAATTAAGTTTAAGGGATTTTAAAAGAAAAGTGTCAAAAAAATAAATATAATATAATTTAAATTAGGGTTTGCATGAAATTTATTTATAAGTTGTGGAAAATTTACTTTTAAAATTAGTTAGGGTTTCAATTTGGATAGACAGGGAAGTTTTAATTCCAATTAATTATTTTTAGAATTAACTATTTGTGAAGCCTTAATTAAATAGAAAGGGAAACTAATTCCTTGAAAACTAAATTTGACTTTGGAAAGATAATTTTCCTCATCGAATAATGTCATTTAGAAATTAATTTGACACATTAATCCATTAAATTAATTAATGATTTAAAATGTCTTTTAGACAATATGGATTCATTGGAGATCAATTTTATTATCTACGTCTACCATTTAAATGAGTTTAATAAATTAAACTAACAACTATACTTGATGAGAAAATAAATTAAAACATTTAGTTTTCCGCAAATGAATTTTAATTAAGTTTCGATACTTAGTTAGTATCAGAGTTAGTTCGATTTTTGTTATGGCCAAAATGTTAACACATGTCGTGATAGCGAACTTTGTTAATTAACTAGTCATTTTTTTAAAAAAAATCATTCTATTTTTGCCCTAATTTTTGGGCATGACAACTCCCAGGTTCAGACCTTCTTGTTGTAGCTTAACCATAGGAGTTTCTAATAAATCCATAGGTTATTCAAGGCCTCGAGGTGCCTTTCATTTAGTATAAAAGTCTTTAATCAAGACATTACCCATTTGGAATGCAACTGTATCTATTTGGAATGCATTACCCAAACACCGCAATCGATCACTCGCACACAAAGTTCCACAAGTGTGATCTTTTTCAAATCTTAATATGATTTCTATCTTGTCAACCTCTAGAGGAGCCACCTGACTTGGCCCAACCCAAACCAAGATCCATTCTTCCCACTTTTCAAGATTGTTTTTCTCTTCACTATCTTGCAGTTTCCCTCATGAATTTTCAATTATAGTGTAGAGTTCTTCACGAAGGACACCACCACATCATCTAGAGTTTATGCTTCAATTTTTTTGTTTGATCCCATGGAGGCCAATGGTCCTTTGTTTGAGGAAGTTCTTCCTGAATAGTCATGGTGGGGAGAGGTAATGCTTGAAATCGCCCTTCTATTGGAAGATTGTGTACATAACCCCTTGGTCTTCTGAAAGCTGAAAATTACTTCAAGTCTGTCAACTCTGGTTCCACACTATAGAAATTTTTGGATATTGACTTCCAAATATCCCTCGATGCAAAAGCATCATTCTCATAATAAAAAAAAGGTGCTCCTTGCATGAACACATTGATTTCCTCCAAGCGTGGCCCAATAGGTTTCATAGGAACTCCAAAACCAGTTAGTCCCTCCGGACATAAATTAGAGACGTCACATCAGACACTCCAGACATTGTTTTTTTGTATTTCATACTCTCTATCTATTTATCACCCATAAACACTTTCCTCTGCCATTCTCCAATTGCTCTCTTCTAGGAAGCTGATGAGCTTGTTTCCATGTCATTCAAGATAATGCATGCTTGCACATGACTCTTCAACTTGTATGTTCTGCTTCCGTACAGATATGAATTTTAATTCACGCTCACATAATAATTAAATAAAATAAGCATTTGTAATGAAAAGATTTAGTCATTCGATGTTACATAATATTTGATGGAAAGATCCTAGACAATTCTTAGAGAAAGGAAACATCATTGATAATCATTTTTTGCAAATAACACTTAATCAAATAAATTAAAAATGTTTCATGTAATTTTTAAAACTAGAACTCGTTCAATGCTTTCATGCATTGACGGCAAAGCCATCTGACCCACACCATTATCCATAATAGAACAAATCAATATAATAGGCTATTATAAAGAATATATACAAAAATATGAAAGAACGTTAAATTACCATTACAAACCCATAAACCATTAAATAGTGAAAATAGATATAAATTTGTAAATATCTCCCTATAAACACCACAACCATAACCAAAACAAAAAAAATTCTTACATGCAAAAACTAAGTAGCTGGTGAGTTGCAAGTCTACAACATGTCTTAGATGATCAAATAGTTTCTTAATTTTGTTCTTCTGATTAGTCAATGGATTTAGTTGCATGTACAAGTTTTCTACTTGAAGCCTTCTGTTTCCCTATATTTGAGACTTAATAAAATTCTTGTGAGTAGGAAATTGATTCAGGATTTACGTGTGAAGAATTTGGCAAAGTAAATGATGACAATCAAACTCAAATTTTATCTGTCTTGAAAGCCTTTTATCCTGATGGCATTAAATTAAAGTTCTTTCTTTATTTTCTGGTGATCTCTAGAGCAGAGGTTGCTTTACATCGACTTGGGATACATTTAACTTATGTTGTATCTGTGGAAATATGTATCCTAGGATGATGCAATGCAACCTCAGCTCCACCAATACCAGATAGAAGAGAAAGTACTTTAATTTAAAGCCATCAGGATAAAATATTTTCAAGACATATATTAGGTATAAAAGGAAGCCTACCCTGTCATTTGAAGGGGTTTACCTACAATTCAAGTGATCTCTTAAGTGAACGAGAAATCAAGCATTCATCAAGAATTGAAGGAGAAATCAACTTAATAAAGATATTTAATAGAGGAGATATTTAATAAAAATAACATCTTTTAAATTAAGAAATGGGCAGGAGATTAAGTATACAAACCTTCCATATTGCACACTTCAAGGTATATTAAAATCAGTTTAAAGTGTATTCATTTAGGGACCTTTCACAAAATATTCTCAACTTACACATCATAAAAGGATCTTAAAATATTCATTGTTTATAATGATAAGAATTTGGTTGTTCCATGCACCTTCCTTTACTATTTTAAAAATATCATCGACCAAAATATTGTACAACATTAGTATGGAGTGCATTTCATCTATTTTATGCCTAAATATTTCATCATACCACTTTCTTTTCAAAGGTGACTGATCGATTGCGGTGTTTGGGTAATGCATTCCAAATAGATCCAGTTGCATACCATTTATCTATATTGATTAAAGACTTTTATCCCGATGGCATTAAATTAAAGTTCTTTCTCTATTTTCTGGTGATCTCTGGAGTAGAGGTTGCTTTGCATCGACCAGGGATACATTTAACTTGTGTTTTATCTACAGAAATATGTATCCTAGGACGATGCAATGCAACCTCTACTCCACCAATACTCGATAGAAGAGAAAGTACTTTAATTTAAAGCCACCAGGATAAAATGCTTTCAAGACATATATTAGGTATAAAAGGAAGCCTACCCTATCATTTGAAGGGGTCTACCTACAATTCAAGTGATATCTTAATTATAAAATCAATTCAATTCCAAGTGAACAGGCAATCAAGCATTGAAGGAGAATTCAAGTTGGTGCAGGTACATTTGGAAGACCAAAGGACTCAATGAAGCCATTAAAGACTTTTCAAGGTCTTAGGAGTGAAGAGCCAATCAATTATGATGTCTTAAGGGGGCAGCCTTGAACAACACACACTAAGATTTGACTGTTGAGGTGTGTTGTGGGCCCATTCTGTCTGTTTCCGTTACTTCTTGTCTGTTTCTGTTAAAAACACAATTACCGTTAGTATTTGAATTCAAACAGTGTTCTCGCGTTTGACTACATAGAACAAAGCAAATGGCATAAGAAACTCTCATCTACCTCGCAGCTGTCATAGAATACCTCCCCGAGGATATATTCTCATGTCCTTTCCTGCTTTATGTTGTCGATGAAATACATAAGCATCCTCACAATGCAGTCAATGCAACAAATAGATTTCCATTTTGACCAGTTTTATTTGCCAACGTACTCTCTACGTGTGCCAAAATGGGAGCTTTGGAATAGAGTATGGGCTTCCATCAAAGAAAAAGGTAAGGGCAATTAATATCAGATTCTTACGGTTGGAAATGCTTTGTTTGACATGTTTGGAAAATGTGGAAGTATAGACATAAAAGCGCATGAACTGTTTGGTGAGATATATCAAAGAAACGCGCTCTAATGGAATGCTATGATTGAAGGATATGCACAGAAGTGTTTGAAATGGATTTAGAAACTTCCAACCAAATGTGATTAGTGAGTATAGATGTTGTAGTGCAACTGCCCAGGTACACATGCATGCAAAATGTGTAAGCTTAGATAAGGCACATGAAATGTTTGACATAATGCCTCAATGATCACCCAATATCCAATGATGGTCGGGAGAAAGAAAACATCAAATTTTTGAGAATCTTAAATATTTCTTTATTAATCACTATAAATCTATTATGAATTTAGTCTCAATATTGCACAAATTTATTCTATTATGAATTTAGTCTCAATATTGCACAAATTTATTCTATTATGAATGCAATATTTAGGGATATAATCTTTATATATTTTTTTTAATTAGGAAAAGGTCCTAATAGAATCCCCAACTAATCAATCTAGAGAAAGATACCACTAAAGAAAGAAATTCAATCCTCACCACTATGGTCTTGAAGGCTTTTAAGACACTTGGATTCCTATTTTGGCATGCTTTTCCTTGACCCTATGTTAAGATAGTAAACTAGTTTGAGAGAATCTATTGGGTGGGAAATTGTATATGATTGCAATTATTTTCATGCATGGAAAGTGATTTAAAGTTTGGACCAATAGAGGATAAGTATTTCTTGAACCTTCAAGGACATGTGTAGAGCACCGCGTGGATTTTTCTCCATTATTGAACTCTTTGAATATGTAAGTAAATTATTTTTGATTGATGACACAGTAAGTGTGGTATTTGTCTTTTTGATATGTTGTGGATAATATTAATCAAATATGGAATTTTTTTGATGCTATATACACTATGTTTTGGATTCAATTTAGGTAAGCAAAGAGGTAATGAAAGAATAAAAGAGGTACACAAAGGAAGAAGAGTGAAATAGGTGGTTTGGGATGGAGGTTACAAGTATATATGATAATTCGTATGGATAATTTGTTGTCTATAAAGAGGCAAATAAGCTATCACAACTTCAACATGAATGAATGCTTCATGTACAGAAGAAAACGGTACCTCTAATGGTTTCAAAATTTGTCAAAATAGTTATGATATACCAAATAATCAAGTGGAATATCCTTTAGGTAACTAATATTATCTTCAAACTATTTATTTTGATTTTCATCATATATGGACCTAATTGCCCCACCTTTAGGAGATTACTATAGGAGATAATTTATTACATTTAAAAGTCCATCATAAATAAATTAATTATACATGCTATGTGAATGTTTACTATCACAAATTGATTTTAATTCATTTATCTACATGAATACACTCTTTATTTATTAGTTCTAGGAATGGAGCACTCACATGGGCAAACAAAATGCTAGGTTTGAGAAAAATAGTTAAGAGATTGAATATATTTTTTTATATTTTCCAAATGGCTTGAGTATAATGATAATATAATTTTTAAAATATGTTTATATCACTTTCCTTTGACTTGGTCATGGAAGATCATCTAAACCCCGAATGCACCTTCATCTTTAAAAACATGTAGTTTAAGGTCAATCATTCATATCTATCTTATCAAACATTAGAGGAGTGAGCTTCTCAAAGTAAGAAGTACCAAGATGTGTGGTCTAGTAAAAATTTTGTAGTCCTAAATATCCACAAAATTTGGAACAATAATACAATTTTTTAATAATATTTAATTGTAAAAGAAAGGATTAAAATGGAACTAAACACTCTAAATAAATTAATCAGGGTTAAAGGGATAAACAAGGATCATGAAAAGGCAAGATCTGTTATCTCAAAATTAATAGATTCACGCAAGAAAAGAAATATTAAATCTAGAGATAAAATTCTTGAAAAATTTAGCTAGCTAAAAGTGAAAGAATGTTGTCAAGCTCTCATTTTCGCACAGACTAGAAGAATGTTGGCAAAGGTTGTAGAGGGTAAAGGCTGTTGGCCATTGTAGGGTCCAACTTTATACCCATCGATCAGATTTCATTGGAATTTTGTAAATCCATTTCAACAAACATTGTTTGTGCATATCCTGCAATCATAGCATTTCATTAGACCACATTTCTTTGAGGCATCTGACCAAACAATTCAATTCCAAGTGATCAGGCAATGAAGCATTCATCAAGAATTGAAGGAGAAATCACTATTGAACTTACCCTTGTCTCATATAACCCTATGTTGGCTAGGCCCCACAATGATTAGAAGATCCTAATTACTATTGTCATAAACCTTGCATTTACCGTCACAATTTCACAGTGAGTTGAGTTAATTAGTCCATAAGTGAGATTGGGAAAGTGTTTGGTATTGAGTTAGGTGTTGGTGGAAGGTCTAAGGAGGTACACTATCATCATAACTAATGTTAGAGAGTGTTGTGTGAAGAAGAATGGCCACGAAAGGAGTGACTGTCCTAAGTGCTTGAGACTGTCACAAAAAGTGAGTGTTGCAGTAGTGAATCTTCCTTTGACCTTTGTGTGTTTGGGAAAGACCCATGGTGGTATATGTTGAGTGGTTGGGAGGGTAAAGACCCACATATCAACTATCTACTTTGACATCCTAGGATGATGTCCACCTACTCTAAAACCTTGTGGGCACTCTCTATCTGATACTAACATATACATAACATGTGCCTCTCATATAACCCTATGTTGGCTAGGCCCCACCATAATTAGAATACCCTAATTACTAAAAACACTAGATTCTTCCCTAAAAGGTCGTTGAGTCATAGAAGACCTATCTTGATAGCCCTATAATCTCTCATACCTAAAATGAGAGACTTTGCCATAGCTGGTTACAAACTTCTCTCATGCCTCTTATGTCCTCCCATGTACCTCCTTTGCCATAGAAACCCTAAAGTCATTTGGATTGGCCATGTGTAGGAAAACTAAAATTTTGGGCTTTCCACCCCTAATGAAATATTTGACAAGTAACTTGTCTTGAATGTAATATACAAACTAAAAGACCTCCAAAAAATAACTCATCTATGCATCTCTGTCAAAAATATTTTGAAGTAGAACACACTTTGAAGCACTTCAAAATGGTATCTGGAGAGGGTTTCCAATGTGAGCTGGTGCATTTTATCCTCCCAATACCACAAGGTGGAATCAACTCCTCTCAAAAATTACATTGAAAATTATGCCTTTAAGTTGCTCACATATAGGTGCAACCTAAAGCATAAGTCCAAGCTAAGTGACCAAGACTTAACCTCAACCCCATTTGTGGATCTTAAAAATGTAGAGGATTAGAGATGAAGTAACTCTTGAATATGATCCTTTGGCTCATGATATGTGCTTTCTATAGTCTATACCTCTTGTATTTATGCATGATGAGGCTAGGTAATGTGTATTGATCAATATTCTATCTCCTCTATGTGTATTTCCCAAATTCAAGGTGAACTCCTAATAAGCTCCCAATATGCAAGTATATGCTCCTCTACTATAAGTGGATCCTCATGGCTTGTAAGATTTGAGGTCCATACTCGGGCTACTCATCTTGGTGAAAACTCTCAAAGTGATATGACCCTTCCTTCCAGTTCCTGCACCCTATTTTCTAACCCACACCTCATAACCTTTACCTCACTTCCTATCATTATTACCTTCCATCTACCTTTCATATCCCCTATCTTAACCTTCTCCACTTTCCTACATCCTATCCTAAACCTTAACCTCATACACACTTAATTTTACTTCACCTACCTAACCCCATTCCATCCTTCACATCCTTAATTTATCTCCACCCATTCACTTTCCTACCTTCCAAACCCCTAACATATCCTAACTTACTCTTTCACCATTACATCCTTCATCAATTACCTCCCTATCTTATCATCTTTCACCATTTATACCACCTTCCTAATGGTACACTTATGCTCCCTTCCAAAACACCGACAAAAAATAGCACTCGATCACTACACAGTGCTCTCATGGTTCTGCAACAGGGATATCACCTCAATTTGTACATATTCACCTCAAATTGAGTAGTAGAAGATATCGTAGCATAGAGAAGTGAAGGAAAACTATAGTAGTAGTTGCCAATAGGATCAGGAGATGGATCTATCACCGAGGTTGCTTTCTTTGCTGCCTCTGTCAAATGAAGGGAAGTAGTGAGGAACCACTAACACCTCTCCTTGCAGGGGTTCCCTGTTCTAGATGGAGGCTCACCTTCACTACTTCAGATTCCATGATAACCTTCATTCAATGTGCGGTGTAGGTTAGGGTCTTTGATTTCGGTCACTTCAGCAGTCATTTCTGTGAGAAAAATGATCAATTGATCGATGGTTTATTAGCTAAATGGACGTTGGTCACTTCTACAGTCATGTCTGCGAGAACAATGATAAATGGAGAGAGGGGTTATGCCAGGGCCCCTACTATTCTATGGTGGAAGAAGATCTATTCCATCTGATTTTTTTCTGGTCAGAGGATTGATCCACAGTTGTTACGCTCCATCTTGGGGAATCCATCCTGAGGAAGAGGGATTGAGGCCGGTCCAAAGGATGGAGGTAGTTCACCCCTAGTTGAGGAAGTTAGGTTCTCGACAGTTCAGTTGAAGGGAGGGAGGCTCTTAGGGAACCCCACTTAATTCTATTTCATTACCCTACTTGATTGTTCTCCCTCATTATCAGTTTAAATCCTAAACCCATACACCCCTAACAAAATGCCAAACGACTTACAAATGGTGCCCAGACTTGAAAATTCCTAACAAAACACAAAAACAAAACATAACAAAATACCTACCATGAAGCTAGAAAGTTTCCCGTCACCTAGTATCTTGGTATAACTGCTCCTGTAGCACCACTTCATTCCACGGCTGGTTCCCTGCAGAGGCAGGAAATTGTAATGGTAGAGGCGGGAGGAAGAGGTGGGACGAAGTAATGGCAGAGGTTGATGGGACGAAGACGCAAGATTTATGAAATGACTTGGTCTTTTCTTTTTTTTTGAATTTATGCACGCGGTCGTCGAAATTTCAACGAATGCGGGTACTTTTTCTTAAAAAAACAAAAATGCCATTGCCAATTCCTTCTCCGTTGAAACCAAATGTTGCATTATCGTCGGAATTCCTACAAATTGGGCATTTTTTCAAAAAAAAATAAAAATTGATCACAATATACCTTCTCTGTCGGAATTTTAGGCCAAATGTATTAGTGTTTGAAGCCTCGGCTTGACCATTACCTTGCGAGTAATACATGGTGGAGAAACAGTGTTGGAGGGAGAATTTCTAGCATAGAACATCTTCATTTTTGAAGAGTTTGTCGTTATTTTTGATGATTGTTTTAGGAATTGCATAGTGACATATAAGGTAATTCAAGATGAACTTGGAAATCTATTTTCTAGTTGTGAAGGTGAGTAGTATGGCTTCCACCCACATGGTGAAGTATTTGGTGGTGATTATTATGAATTTATGACCATTGGAGGAAGCGGGGTGGATTTTCCCTATGAGATCAAGAACCCATTGTGAAAAGGGCCAAGGTGTAATGAATGGATGCAGATCTTGAGAAGGTGCATGAATTTTGTCTCAGTGTTTTTTACAAGGAGCACATTTCTTCACGTAGTGATATGCATCTTCTTCCATAGTTGGCTAGTAGTATCCTATTTGCAAGATCTTTTCAGATATAGATAATGTAAGGCCGCTTGAGTGTGCCCCACAAATGCCTTCATGAACCTCACATAGTGCCCATTCAGCCTCCTCTTTGTCTAAACACCTTAGGAGAGTTCCATTGAAATGCCTTTAGAAGAGGGTGTCACCAAGGATAGTATATCGGGCAGATTGGCAAATAAAGGTTTGTTGTTGGGTTTTAGCAAGGTGAAGTGGGATGTCATTGTCTTAGAGGTAGGAATAGGTTTCTTGATACTAGGGAGATTGGGGACCAACAAGAACACACACCATTTTAGATTCAGGGAGGTCATATGCTAGAACAAGGAGCTACTCAACCAATAATTCACATTTCTAACTATTTGTTGGCATCTGTAGGAGGGAACCAAGTGTTGCCATGGCATAAACAACTCTATAGATTGTTCTAGAGACTTGTTCAAATTGGATGACAGTGAAGTGCTCCTTGAGATCCTAAACCATGCCACAATAGGGAAGCAACTTGTCATCTTTTGTTTGGTATTCATTATCGACTTGTTTCATGACAAGATGAGAGTCGCCATAAACTTGTAGCTCATTGATATTCCATTGAATGGCAAGGCGAAGTCCAGTGATAAGGGCCTCATACTCTAAAATATTGTTGGTGCATGCAAAGGCAATCTTGTAGGACTTAGGAATATAGTCTCCTTGAGGGGTTATCAGTAGGATGTCTGCCCATGGTCTATTTTGTGTGCATGAGCCATTAAAGTACAACTGCTATTTGGTGGATGTTGATGGAGGAGCATCCCTAGTTCACAAAAATCTTGCATCAACCAAAAGCATTTTCTTTTATGTTTTGTTTTCTGTTTGCAATTTCAGTTTTCCTTTCTGTGTGTCCTAGTTTTGGCTCACCAGATCCTATGGAGTTAGATTCTACTTGAAGAATTGATCATATTTCTTTCTTTCAAACCACATCTCATTTGGATCACTTTCTGGCAAGATATTACTACTGATTTCCTTGTCAGTTTCTTGTTACCAGTTGCCTATGACCTATTCTGATAATCTACCAGAACCCATTTTGAAGATTTTGGAGCCTTGGACATTGATCTCAATGTTTCTTGGCATGTGGTCAACCTTCTACATTTCATCCTTTGGATTTTCTAGAGGAATCTCTTGGTAGAGGCCGACCTTGTTCATTTTGCACGTTAGGTCTTGTTCTTCGGGTTTTGATCCCTTTTGGGCCGACAGGATCCTTTGGATCGATATATATTTGTAATCATCTTTTAGAATGTAATCAATCAAAATTTTGAAGATCAATTAGAGATAGATTGTGCCTAGAAGACAAATCTTTTGATTCAAGGTCCCGGTGTGACCTATTCTACCGGGCATGTGTGTTGGTATGTTGTAACCCAGTTGTTACTGGTTGGATGTAATCAATTTTCATGCAATAAAACTATCTATTCTGCATTGCCTCCATCATATCTGTGTTTTTTTCATTGTGTTTACTCTTGCTGACCAGTTTGGACTGATCTCCTTGAGGTCCCTCCTCACCAGTGGCTGCTTCAAGTGGTATCAGAGTGAAGTTTCATTCTAGAGGTTGCGTGTCCTAAATTTTGTTGTAGGGTGGTGGATTGTGGATCCAACCTGCAATTGTAGTGGACTAGCTCGAATCAATGGTGTGAATAGGAACTAGGAATGGTGGAGCACGTGGGAATAAAGACCCTATTGTGATGGAGATGTTGCGAGGAATAGAAACTTGGTTAGAAGTCGTAAAGACAACCCATAGAAGAGGCCGACATATTGAAGATGTAAGTGAAGATGAAGGAGAAGAAGCCTTGATAGAACAAGTGAACCTACTGGCAGTTGATCCGAATGAAGAAACGTTTTTAAGGGTTTTGAGTAGGGCGAACACTAAACCTCATTTTACCCCACTAGAATATGATGGGAAGTTAGATTCAGATTAATTGATGGATTAGATCTCAGAGATGGAGAAGTATTTTAATTTTGAAAATACTGCAGAAGAGAGGAAGGTGAAATATTCGCGTACCCGTTTGAAAGGTCATGCATCTCTTTGGTGGGAGCACTTGCAAGTTGATAGACAAAGAAGAGGTAAATAAATGATTAAGATATGGGATAGGATGATTGTTAAGTTAAAATCAAAGTTTTTCCCAATGAATTATCAAGTGGATTTGTTCCAGAAGTTGCAAAATCTGAGATAAAAGGAATCTAGTGTGAAGGAGTACACTGAAGCATTTTACAAGTTGAACATCAGATCTAGACATGTTGATGATGAACTTGAACAGATTGAAAGATATTTGAATGGATGACGAATGTCTATACAAGATAAAATCAGTATGATCAAATTAGAGAGTGTTGAAGAGGCTTACCGGTATGTAATAAAGGCTGAAGAGAAATTGAACAAAAGACATGAGCAAAGATAGAGAGGTAGAGGTGGAAGGTTTACTAGGGGAAGATTTCAAAGAGGAAGAGGATATACCGGAGGAAGATGAACTAGTATAGGTCAGAATAAGGACAAGGAAGTGAGAAAAGAAGGTAATTCATACCGGAAGGATGATAGGAATTTCTACCGGAGGAGAGAACCAGATGGTTACTGGAATGAGAACTTTGGAAGACAAGACAAGAGGACATTTAGAGGAACCTTCTTTAAGTGTTGAGGAGAAGGACACCGTGCATTTAAATTTAAGAAGACATAGGCTAACAGAAGAGAAATAGTGGTGGAAGAAAACCCCACTGGATCAGACAATAAATTGGAAGATGGAGAACTGTTGATGATGAGGACAACTTTGTGTCATACTAGAGGAGATGAAGAACCCTTGTAGAGGAAGAACCTATTCAAGACTAGATGTAAGGTATCTAGTAAGTGTTATAAAGTTGTTATTGATAGTGGTAGTTTAGATAATGTTTTGTCAGAAGAGATGGTGAATAAGTATAAATTGGAGAGATTGAAACACCCTAAGCCTTATCAGATAGCACAGATTCAGGATGAATGTAAGTTGTTAGTAAGTGAACAGTTTTTAGTAAAATTGAAATTTGGGAATTATCATGATGAAGTTTTGTGTGATATTATGCCTGTGGATATTTGTCATCTTTTGTTGGGAAGACCTTGGCAGTTTGATAGGGAGGCAATACATACACTATTGTTGGCCAATGGGATGAAGCAAGCCTTGTTACCTTTGGAGGAACCTTTAAAGAATGAAGTCTGCATGAATGCCAGAATTTGTCATGTAAATGGAAGGAAATTCATGGATGGACTGCGACACGACAATGTGTGTTTTGCCTTAATTCCTAAGAAGACTAAGAGACCAGAACTGAAAGGAGAACACCCGACAGAGATAAGAGATTTGTTGATAGAATATCATGACATCATTTCAGATAATGTACCTGATGGAATACTACCTGTTAGAAGTATTAGTCATTGCATGGACTTGGTTCCTGGAGCTAGTTTGCCTAACAAAGTTGCACACTGATATAACACTGACAGAAAATGAAGAACTGAATAGACAAGTACGACAGCTATTGAAGAAAGGTTTGATCAGGGATAGTCTGAGCCCTTGTGCAGTACTAGAAATATTAGCACCTAAGAAGAATGTAGAATGAAGGATGTGTACAGATTCAAGAGAAATAAACAAGATCACAGTGTAATACTAGTTTCCTTTGCCTAGGATGGATGACATAATGGACTGTTTGAGTGGAGCAAAATACTTTACAAAGATAAATTTGAAGCGGATATCATCAGATCAGGATCAGAGAAGGTGATGAGTGGAAGATAAAATTTAAGATAAATGAAGGACTATATGAATGGTTGGTGATGCCTTTTGGATTTACTAATGCACCAAGTACTTTCATGAGGCTGATGAATGAGGTATTGAAGAAGTTCTTGGGTAAGT
Source organism: Cryptomeria japonica (assembly GCF_030272615.1). NCBI lineage: Eukaryota > Viridiplantae > Streptophyta > Pinopsida > Cupressales > Cupressaceae > Cryptomeria > Cryptomeria japonica. Next base: position 547,168,757 of record NC_081405.1, read on the forward strand.
TTGTTATTGTGTATTTGGATGACATTCTGATTTTTAGTAAGACAAAAGAGGAGAATTTGTTGTAGTTAAGACAAGTTTTGTAGAGGTTGAGAGAAGAGAAGTTGTTGATCAATATCAAGAAGTGCACTTTCATGAAGGATGAGTTAGTCTATTTGGGATTTTTATATCTGAGGATGGTTTGAAGATGGACCCTAAGAAAGTGAAAGCAACACTAGAAATCATTGGAGAGGTAAGATCATTTCATATATTGGCTAGTTTTTATCGGAAGTTTATCAGAATTTTCAGTTCAGTTTGTAACCCTATGACTGAGACCATGAGGGGACATCAGAAGGAATTCAAGTGGACCACTAGAGAAAACAAAAGTTTTGAATTATTGAAGAGAAAGTGACTGAGCAGATTGTGTTGGCTTTACTAGATTTTAATAAGGTATTTCAAGTGGATTGTGATGTAAGTGGAACAACAATAGGAGCAGTTTTGGGTCAAGAAGGGAGAGCAATAGCATATTTCAATGAGAAATTGAATGATGCCTAGAAGAGATATTCAATGTATGATCAACAATTTTATGCCATAGTTCAAGCCTTGAAGAAATGGAGACACTACTTGTTGCATAAGGAGTTTGTTTTCTATACAGATCATCAAGCTTTGCAGTATTTAAACAGTCAAAGTAAGTTGAATCAAAGACATATGAGATGGGTAGAATTCTTGCAGAGTTACACCTTTGTGTTCAAGCATAGAAGTGGGAAATCTAAAAACATTATTGATGCATTGAGTAGGAGAAGGATTTTGCTAACAGAGATTAGAGTGACAATATTAGGTTTTGAATATTTGAAGACCTTGTATGATGAAGACCTAGATTTTGTAGAACCTTGGAAAGCATGTAGAGAACCGGTTATGATTTATAGAAGAAAATGATTGGATTATTTCATTCAATATGGGATGTTATTCAAGGAAGTTAAGTTTTGCATACCTAAGAGTTCCATGAGAGAGAACCCGATACAAAAGAGAAATATAGTGGAGGCTTAGCTGGACATTTTGGCATTAATAAAACAGTTGCATTGGTGAGTGAATAGTACTTTTGGCCCCAAATTCATAAGGATGTTAAGAGATATGTGCAGAGTTGTAGAGTTTGTCAAGTTGCAAAAGGTAGTAGTTATAATGTGGGATTGTATAAACCTTTGACAGTATTGGTAAGACCTTGGGAGGATATAAGCGTGGATTTTGTACTTGGATTTCCAAAGACACCGAGAGGGAATTATTCATTTTTTTGTGGTAGTGGATAGATTTTCAAAGATGGCTCATTTCATACCTTGTAAGAAGACATTAGATGCATTGCATGTAGAAGACCTATTTTTCAAGGAACTAGTGAGATTGCATGGATTACCTAAGAGCATAGTTTCAGATAGAGACACTAAGTTTGTTGGCTATTTTTGGAGAACACTTTGGAAGAAATGAAGACAGATTTGAAGTTCAGTTCTACTTTTCATCCACGGACTGAAGGATAGACAAAATTAGTTAACTAGAGTTTGGGAAACTTGTTGAGATGTTTAGTCTACTTAATCCTCCAGTATCTTATGCATGAGGTCATGAAAAATCACTATCATAGTGCGTGGATAGGTAGCGCATGCATTCTTGAGACCAAATAGAATGATCTGATAACAAAAAGTTCCCCAAGGAGTGATGAACACTATTTTATGTCGATCTTTTATAATTTTTAATTGATTATACTTGAAAAAACCATCCATGAGAGAAAGCATTTCATGTCTCACTGTCAAATGACAAGGATTTCTATGTTAGGAAGTAGAAAGTCATCTTTAGGATATGCTTTGTTGAGCTCTCTAAAGTCTATACATATTCTACTAGCCCTAGTGGGTTTGGAAATAGGTACCATATTGGAGATCCACTCTGAGTAATCAATAGGTCTAATGAACTTGACTTCTAATCATTTTTCCAATTCTACTTTGACCAGTAGTACAATTTAGGGATGCATCTTCCAAATTTTTTATTTAATAGGTTTAACATTTTGATTGATAGTCAAATGGTGTACTACCAGTTCAGGATCAAGCCCAAAAATGTCAACATAGGACCATGTGAAGTTAAGAGGCCACTTGTGAAGGATCTAGGAGAAAACTTGGAACTCTTCATCAAATAGGGAGGCAACCACATGAGTGATATGTGGATTATTTATGGTACCCGAGTTGATATCTTTGGTCTAATCTTTCAGAATTGTTGATATGTTAGTAGTATGTGTGTCAATGAGGGGAAGAGGAGAGTCCTCATCCTCTGGCATCTCAAAGAGGGTTTCACCAAAAGATAAACCCTTTTTTTATTACTATTTTATGGTCTATAGGTGCCTTAGGTTTTCACTAATAGACTCTTGATCTATTAATTTTTTTTCACTTTTGTGGCTAAGGATCTCCTCTTCCCCAAAGTATCCTTGAGGTTCCAGCTTGTATACAATATTTTTCTCTAGGTGATAATATGGTGCACACTTGGTTGCCCCCATAAATTGTAGGATAATTGTGTCATTCTAGAATGTATCAAGGTGTGCAACAGTTTGGCCCTAATTGATGGGTTTAGGCTGGCAACATTGAAGTCAAGGAGGAGAATAGATATGTCAAAGAGGGTGGGTGTGACAAAAGTCGAGGAGCTATCTATATCATCATATTCTTGTTTGACAACCTCCTTAGGAATGTCTTCGGTATTGACTAAAACATTTTCATTGCTTCCGAAAGTGCCTGCCAAAGTTGAGCCTTCATGGGAGGGACATCCAAAACCAAGCCCTTGATGTCGAATATTGTTAGCTAGATCCATAGGTCTTCTGATTCCATTTTCTTCTTTTCCCAGTCCTCTGCCTTGATAATCCCATTTCTTAGTAGCCAATTTGTGAGCTATGGGATATCTCTCTTTGAAGTGATTAAGGTGAGTATCATTACCTACAAAGAAATCTCTAAAGAGACACTGATTGATATCTCCTATAACCTCATGATTGAGTTCAGCATGAGATTGAAATGTGGTGGAGCCACATTTTTTGACCACGGGTTCTTTCTTTTTCTATTTCTTGGTAGCTTTTCCATGACCATGAGGATCTAGAGGTAGAGCACCCACCATGAAGTTTCCTTGTAGAACGTATTTGCAATAGTTGGAATTCTTGATCTTAAGTTGAGAGGAGGATGAAATGGAAGTTTTATCTTTAGCGGCAGTGAGTGTAGAATCAAGGGCGACATATGAGGATGATGAGGTAGTTGGAGAGGTGCTATGGAGCCCCTCCCCAATCAAGCTTTGGTTAGCCTAGTTTGACCATGGTTGACTTTATTAATAGTTTGCATGGATGATTGGTACACTATGTAAAGGTGATAAGATTCAATAGGATGAGCTATGGTAGATAGATAAATTAGTAAATGTTGATCCCTTGGGGGATAATTAGATGTAATTTGCTTGTGTATCATATATATGTTAGGGGTTTGGGGTCCTATCCCGAACCCATCATAAGAGTATCTTTCATTTCTACCATGGACTTATCTTTCAACATAGAACTTTGATACATCATGGTCATGAGACCCTTTTGGCATAGGATCCTCATGAGACTAGTGGATAAGATGTAGTTCCACATTATGATTGATTTCCATACTTAGATTGATGATGTTGTGATTCATTGTGCATGCCTAATTGGCAATTGCTTTATATGATTTTATTGGTGTTGCAAATGACTATTTGGCTGCATGAGAATTAGTGAAAAGTAATTGAACCATGTTATGGAATCATTTTACCTTGCAGTGCATATTTTGATGCATTATGGATTTAGATTCTATATGATTCAGTGATTTGATAACATTGATATGATGTATGTCATTTATTTTTGAATTTGCAGTACTTCATTATGATGTTAAAAAACATGGATGCATGCCTTACGAATGATTGAATTTCATGATGATTATGATGATGCCATTGAGTAAATTACTTCATGTGATAATATTGGATAATTGATAATTTGATTGTTATTATGTAAATTATATGCAAGTGTTTGATTTGTACTCTTCTCATATATTAATAATTACATGTGTGTTAGGTCCCAAAGACAACTGAGAGGGGGGGGGTGAATTAGTTGTCCAATAAATTCAACCAAAATTAACTTAACCAAAACTTAATGCTTAATACTGGTAAACCAAACTTTATGCCGGTAGATAGTTTTATCAGTTAAATGCAGTACCAGTAAAGATTAATGCATGAAACAGAAAGACAATAATATCCACAACACAACACAAATATTTGTACGTGGAAACCCTGTAAGGGGAAAAACCATAGTGGGAAGCCTTACCCACAATCAAATGATACTACTGCAGATAGTATGTGTGTACAATATGGGTTCTCACATGCAGAAAGGCCATCTACCAGAGCTCACTGCTCAATCACAAAATGAGAGTCACACTGACTACAATTGGATGATTAAATCCAATGATAATTTACTACATAAAATAGCATCTTCATATGCTGGATTCAGTACCAATTTAGTTCAGATTGCCTTCACAAAAACCTTCCTTCAACCTTCAAATGATGTCTGCGTGTATAGCTTTGCTTATTTTTGGATATACCTTATTACAATCTATTACCTTGCATATATTAATCTCACAAATGAGATCTTACATTTATACCATAACCTAAGACCAATTGAGTAGGTCAGCTCACTAAAAGATATTACAATAAAATCAATTACAAATGAAACAATATCCGATGCATGATGTCAGCTCAAATGCATTTATAATAATAATAATAAATCATCCCCATAATGTGTCGTGCTGATCTGGAATAGATATGTCTGTCGGTGAATAACCTCGACCTATTTGTCGGTAACAGCAAATATGCAAACTCGAATGTACCAATAAACAAATCACCAAGACAAAGTGATCAAATAATGTCTTTGACATAACCAAGTAGTCTCCAATTCATTTCAAGTGTCGGTGAACAATATAATCTGTCAGTGAACCAAATACCAGTGACTGTGTATAAGTCTCTGACTTGCCGGTGAACATAACCAAAGATCTCCAAGTGCTGACAAGTGTTAACAATTGATGACATGTGTTGACATCAATGACAAAACCATATCAACATATCCAAAATACCAACAATCTCCCCCTTTGGCATTGATGGAAACACAAGATGGAAAAACCATCAAAGTGCCAAAATAGAAATGTCAAAAACCAAAAACCAACAATCTCTATAAATGAAAATACGGATATAGAGAGTAATCAATCTCTCCAACAATCTCTCCCCCAAGGGATAATGTGTTTTTCCATATCAATCTCTTCCCCTTTGACATCAAATGCCAAAGAATTACAAAATCCAGATTAAATACAAAATACCAACTCATTCAATATACCAACTACTCCCCCTGAGAAGTAGCTCTCCTCATCAAAGTTGGAATAAAAGATTTCTCTGTTAATTCTACCGGTTGATGACAAACATCAACTGTCTAAGTCTCTACTGGTTGGGGTAGGACTCCAAGTTGCTCTCTGAGATATTCAAAAGTCTCCTTAGGCAAAGGCTTTGTAAAAATATCTACAATCTTCTCTTTAGTATTCACATAAACCAATTTCACTTCTTTTGCTTCAACATTCTCTTTTAGAAAATTGAATTTGATAGAAACATGTTTAGTCTTAGAGTGAAATACCGGGTTCTTTGATATATCAATTGCTGCCATATTATCATAGTAAATAGTTATAGGTTCCTTGCATAGAAGACTTTCCAATCAGATTTATCAGATGATGATGATGCCTTGAAAGCTAGATCTATCTTAATAGTAGCAACAAGACCAAATTCCTCAAGTTCAAAAGATGAAAGTTCTCCAACCAAGGTGTCTCTAGATACTGATGTATTAGGTATTGTTCTTAGCTCATTTATAACAGTAGCTTTCATTTTATATGTCGGTGGAAAAGCTCTTAAAACTTTAGAAACAATCTCGCCTTCACTTAAGGTTCCTCCACAACATTGTATACCCAAAACAATTTCATTTACTCTTTCCATAAAAGAAGAAATTCTTTCATCTTCTTCCATATCAACATATCCAAAATACCAACAATGTGATTATTTGAGATTACTAATGTGCAAGTGAGATGTGTAGGAAAACTAATCCATGTGACCATGGAAACTATTTAGAGAATCAAGCTAGACCTATGTCTGTTTGTGAAGCTAAGGGTTGTCTATTTGGAGAGACAACACCTCGTATGTAATATGTTTATATTTGTAAATGTGAATGCTTGAATGTCTATTTAATTTTTATTTGTTAATTTTGTTAATTCCAAAAAGGGACATGCCATGCATATTATAGTATTGTGTGTTTTTATGGTGTTACTTGACACTTGTGTTGTGAAGTGAGTTGGCCATGACATGTCCTTTGGAGGGAATTTGCATAACCAATACATTATTCACAATATTTTATGTGGTCCCAATAGAGTCTTGGTTAGAGAGCCATTAGAATGGTCAACTCAAGTTTGACCCATAGACAAACTTTAGGTGAGTTTTTGGAAGGTCAAACTAACTCCTAAGATTAGGTTTAGGGCATTTTTGAACGCCCGTATGTTATACCTATGGGTAAAGGTCAATTTTAGCCATGTGACCACTCACATGTGACTGTCAAGTCACCACAAAAGTGATTTTTCCAAGATGGACGAAAAATTCAACTTTTGAGGATTTCTCCTTGGTTAGACAACTTTCCATTTGAGTGATAGTTGCTCTTCCCCACTTTCTCTTACCTTTTTTAGTTTCCATTTTTAGAAACCATTTAAGAGGTTGGGAAGACCACCGTATGAGATCTCACATCCTTTCCAAGGAAGTTTGAAAGTGTGAGAGGAGCCTACTTAGGGAAGGGATTCAAACTTAAAATTTTGATCACCCACTCTCCATCTTGAAGACTTAGAGTTGTTATTGAAAAATTTGGATTTAGAAGTTGCATTTTTTTGTTTTGGGAAGAAAAGACTAGTGGATTGGGCAACTCTCCTTCAACCATTCATCATACCTTTTTTCCAGATCAAAGGTTGGTAGTGTTCTTCCATGCATTTGGAATACCATTGTTAAATGTGAAGGAAAATTGCTTTTGTATTTAGCTTTTTTTGTTTATGTGATTTGTGGTGTTGGATGTTGAGTTCCTTTTTTGTGTTGTCTTTATGATTTTTATGATTAATTTGTGTTATGGGTGTTTCAAGGCCATACTCACCCTTGGGAGGGTAGAGTAGCCTTGGGGTGGGGCTGCTTGACAACCTATGAGTGTAGAGACTCTCTTCTTGGAAGAGAGAGATACACAAGGGGTATGGGACCCTTGCTGCATTGTTTTTATGCTTATGCAAAAAGGGGGTCATAAGGGGATATATGAGCTTGTAAGCCATAGGGGACATAAGGTTTGTTTTGGGTCAAGTATGTGACCTTGAGTTGGTTGTATTTTGGTAGCCTTGGGAAGGCATTTGTTCCTCTTTCTTGCAGATCTCCTCTAGGTGTTTGCTCCACCTTCACCCCGCAATGTTAGTCACATAGTGACATTGTAAATCCTTGGGTTGGGAGTTTATGTATTGTTTAATATTTTCTTGCATGTGTGGTTGAGTTTGCTTGTAACCCATTTAGCCTTGGTTCTCCTAGCTCAGGGGTGGCTTCTTGTAAGCCTAGGTTGGGAGGTGAGCCTCCATGGTCACAACCTATAAGTTGTATTTGCAGGTTTTTCATTTCAGACAAAGGATGGAGAAAATCCAAGTTCTTGTGTAAAGTCTCCTAAAAAGATTCATTTGGAATTATGAAAATATGTATTGTAACAAGCTCTCATTCTTGTAGAAATGTAAGAGACGCTTGAAGTTGTAATCTTGTTATTATTGTAAAGTGGATTTAAAAGAAAAGAACTTATATTTTGTAATGCCCCGCTAGGAACCCAAAAGAATACCACATATAGGGTGAAATAATTTATTTTTTTTAAGTATAAAACACATTAAGTGTATTAATTACTACAATAGCTCTAAAACAACACAAGCAAAAGACATACACCAGAATTCCTTATAAGGTTACCAATGAAGAATTAAAACCAAAAGTTAAATTCCACAATTATGATTAATCCAATTAACCATCAATACTCAAATGATAAAATAAGCCATATGCAATAATCGTTACACCATGGAAGATTGAAAGGATACAATACAATTTCACTTCAGTAAACCATTTACACTAGTCTTTTAGAAAACTGATAAATAACATCCATAACTTGGATTACATTAATCCTCCAATACATGGCTCTCAAAATATATAAAGTTACAACTTAACCAAATTACAAGGTTACATAAAATCATTGATACAAATGACCACATAGGTCTCCAAAAAACAATAATCTCCAACATGAGATAAACCATGTCACAAACCAAAGGAAAACCTATGAAGACAATTCTCACATGAAGGTACGAACAAGAAAATCTGATGGGAAGTGGCACTACCACCCAACCATGTAATTCCCAAAATGGAATCACCCCACCATGCTAGGAGATGGCAGAGGACCCTCAAGCAATCATAAGCATGACATGGTTGACAAAACAATATGACTCCATGACAGTACAATATGACTCCACAATATTCCTGGTGACTTAACATCACAATACTCAAGTGACTCGACATCACAATACATAAGTGACTCAACATCACAATACACAAGTGACCCTAAAGAGAGAGTGTCATCGCATAGCTTATGATGGTTACCATGGTAGGCCTCCATAGGTCCCGGCCCCCATCCTGGGTTATCCTGGTAACCTTTCCTAAACCTTTGGATCCAACTATGTCTCATGCGGACCCTACCAACCCTTTGTGAAGACAAGGTGGTCAATTTTCTATTCTAGGTCTTCCCACTACATCTTGAGCCTGTACAAGCACTCAACCATGCACGGGGTACAATATCTTATATAATGTTATAAACTACTCACCTCCAAATCAAATTATTAGGTTATCACTTATTAACTAACTTTTGAGGGGTTATCCTGCCATCCACTTCGGGCGCAGACCCCACTCAAAAGCCACTCTCTCAAAGGACACTAAGAAAACATGGTCACTCCATGAGACCCTATGGCGAGATAGACAACCATAACACCACTATCCAAATACAATTGGTCAAAACAAGGACATACTGACTCTTGGTTACCCATAAGGAAATGACACTACATTGTTAAGATAACGAGGTCATCATATATCACTTGATCAAAAGGTACCAAATACACCACATTAGGACAACTGAACCACAAACGAGAAATAACCACCAATAATATTCTTTGCAAGGAAAGCTAGTTTCACTAAGTCCGCACTCAGACAATCTTTGAGAAAACAACATCATAAACACTTGCAAATATTATGAATTGAAACTTCAATAAAAAACACCCTTTATTTAATGCATCATTCAGATACGACATTCATCTCAATATAATTTCCAATTCAATATTCCAACAAGAATAAAGTCCATATTAAATATGAATTAATAATAAACATTTAATCCATTTCCAAAATACATCCAAATTTACCAATTTGAATTAATAATTCAAGCCTTGATTTCAATAAATAAATATATTAAATCAATATAAAAAATCACTTTATAAACTACCATTAAAATTTAACATTAAAGCTAACTTTTAAATTTCATAGTATTTAATAAAATTAAATCAATGACATATTAAATTATGCCGCGGAGGGTTAATGTGGCACGCAGTGGCCAAAGCCTACCCGCGGTAGTGCTGTTGCCGATAGCCGCAGGCACTATCTGTCGGTAGTACTACTACCGCCGGTAGAAGGCACTACCACTAGTAGTGCTACTACTACTGGTAGCACCCACTACCAACTGGTAGAACTGCTACCGACCAGTGGCAGTCCTACCGATCGGCAGTGTTGCTACCGTGTAGCACTCACTACCGACCGGTAGTACTTCTACATGCGTAGTAGTCACTACCGACCGATAGTGTTGCTACCATGTAGCACTCACTACCGACCGATAGTACTTCTAAATGCGTAGCAGTCACTACCGACCGATAGTACTGCTATCATGGTAGCAAGCAACTACTGTCCCACATGGAGGGATTAGCCCACCACGTGGGTTAGGTTAGGTTAGGTTAGATTTAATTTAATAATACAATTTCTTCTCTAAGACAATTAAATCATAAAATTAAAACCTCCCCTGCTCATTTCGCGGGCACAATCACACAGTGCAAAAATCCAAAACTAAGAAAGGATATTTACCAATAAGGTAAATGGTGAATAAAATCACACAAGAGCCCCAATTAAATAAAGATTTAGGCAACAATAGAAGGATTAAAAAAGGTAGGAGAAGAATTAGACCAATTTCTTCACTTCCATTACATAGGAAGAATTCCTTGCATCCAGCAAGAGGTAAACAACCAATTTTTGCCAACATAAACCCCAAATCTTGGGTAAATAGATACTATAAAACACACAAAAAACTAAATCTATTCCTTTCTATTCCAAATAGAAGAGATAAGTCAAGAACTTGATTTTCTAGAACAAATAACAAACAACAAATAGAGAAATGAAACATTTCTTTCCCATATGCAAACATTTGATATGAATTCCACAAAATCAACAATAACAGTCACTATTTCTTTCATTTCCAACCATTCAACAAGAATTTACAAAGAGATTCACATTTTTCCAACACACAGGAAGCAACTAAAACATTCAAAATTAAATTTCAAAACAAGAAGAGATTATCCAACCTTTAGCAAACTAGGAAGCAAAATGATGGAAGAATCCCAATTTTTGCAAACCAAATTCAATTCCAGCTCCTCTTCCAAATGGTTTTCCAATTTTTTCCTTCAAAAATTCTCCTCTCTTCTTCCCGTGAGCTCCCAGGAATATATGGGAAAAAAAATACATTTCAACCTAAAATTTCTAGGTTAAAAGTTTTTCAACCAATCAAATTAAATTATTTAAAAAAGTAAAAGCAATCAGATTTACCCTTTATCCATAAATAATTCGTTTCCAATAAAATAAAATACAAAAGTCAAAATGGAAAGGTAAAAAGGAAAAGCTTTTATTTTTATTTCATTTCTATTTCCACATGATAATTTCTTTCAATATAATCATTCCACATTTGAATGGCAAGGCAAATACTTATTTTCTTTCACAGTATATTAATGCAATTTGATGCACTAAAACAAGCCAAATTAACCATTTAATTCTAGCAATTCATTAGTTTAATTAAATCAATAATCTCAAGAGCATAATAATTAACTAATTACGCCAACACAAAAATAGCATTATTCACTCAATTAAATAACCATTCAAATAAATGGAAACACACAAAACGAGGAATTCTCAAACGAAGACTCACAAGACAAAACACCAAAGCACTATGACTTGCATACCAGTCAAACGGAAAAGACGACTGACTGACAACACTCACACGGGTGTAACTGCAGGTCAAGATAGGGTCCAACAACTATCTCCTCCACTCCCATTGAACATTAAAGGCACGCTCAGACCTGTGAAACTAGGTGGAGTGGATACCCTGTACCTAATTGGTACTAATACCTACAATGTCCTACACGAAAGAACCACATGTGCATATAGACAAATATATATAAACAAACATGGCATGCACACCAATGAAGGAGAATCATGATGTTCCCTGTCTCACCGGAGTGAGTGAAAGAAAATCATCCCCTCGCATCCCATACACTTGCAACCATGCAACATATAAATAACACATTGCACATATGAGGTAAAAGTTTGAGTCCATGATAATGATCCATAAAAATAACATTAATCATAAGCACTGAGATACTGCATGAAAGCATACACCACAAATCTAGATAAACATGAAATAACATCACATAAAGTCTGAATCAATATACAATAATGTTCCACTGAACAGTCAATTGAAGTCAAACATAGATTAAAAAAAAAGAGTCTGATCGAGGAGGGGTAATACATCCTCCTCCCCAAAACTAGGCTTACTCCATGGAAGCCTAAAACAGATAAGAATAAAGTTCTCTCATCTTCGCTACATCCTACCATGTTGTTGAGGTCTCATCACTTGGGTCCCATAGGAACCTTACCTGGTCGATGGTATGACCCTTGAGGGTCAAATCCTAACGTTGAAGAATGTGCATGAGCTACATGGAAAGTTGCCCATCCTCAACCTGCAAAGTGTTCCAATCAAAAACATGAGTCACATCAGGATGATAAGGTCGAAGAACTTAAACATGAAAGACATCATGGATGCGGGATAGACTCGGCAACAAGAAAAGATGGTAGGTAACAGGTCCTATCCTCTCAAGGATCTCAAAAGGGACAACAAAACAAGGTGCCAACTTAGAACCCTTTCCATAACGGATCAAAATCCTCCCTGGACACACTCTCAAGAACACACGGTTGCCAACTAAAAACTGACGATCTACTCTATGAGCATCAACATACTTTTTATGCCTAACGTGAGCAGAAACCAAATTCCCATTAATTTTCTCAACCTGCTGCTCCATCTCATGAAGCATATCTGGGCCTAAACACACCCTATCCTCCAACCAATCACAACTCAAAGGATTACGACAAGGACGACCATACAATGCCTTGAAGGGAGACATGCCTATAAAGTTTTGATATCCATTGTTATAAGAAAAATCCACAAGGAAAAGATATTCCTCCCAACATGACTACTGGTGCATAACATACATGTGAAGCATGTCCTCCAAGACCTAATTCACATGCTCAGTCTGACCATTGGTCTCTAGGTGTGTTGGTAAACAGGTTTGTCACTGCGGTCGTTTACATGAAAATAACCATGTTTGCTCGATAAGTAGTGTCAAACGTTCCAACAGTTGGAGAGATCGTTCTGTGAAACACGATCTTCCTTTGCATTTGAGAGGGGCAACTCCCTCATATGATAGGGGTATTTAGGATTTTTATGTACTTTTAACCTGAAAGTACATAAAGGAGAAAACATAAAACTAAAAAGAAATAAAGATAGAAACCCCAACAATAGACATACGACCATCAATTGAGATTTCCCAACATTAGTAACAAATTACAAGAGGAGTTTATAAGGTAATATGTTTAGCCATGAGATGACGATAAAGAAGGATGGCAAATCTCAACATATAGAGAGATAAGATACTTCAACACATTCAGACTGAGATACCAAAGGTTACTTGTGCATCATCATATCAATTATACAGATCACATATGCATAAAAAGACTACCAATTTGACATATGAGAAATCAGCAATGATAACACACGAAATACATTTAGAACACACGAACTAAGACATATTCTTCATTATCCTTTTGGAAATATACAAGTCCAAAATCCTTTCTATACATAGTGCAAATCAAAATGACATTACAAGTTTCTTCTGGAATTCCGGCAGAGTTTTCCCCTCTGTAAAAATTCCCCCTTACATTACAAATAGAATTGTATTTATAGGCTTCCCAGAATAACCACCTTAGTAACTAACTTGGATAAGTTAATAACTAACTCATTTTTATGCAAAAAGATCTTAGTTAGAAACTACATCAATTTTGCATGAATAAGGTCCACTTTCTAACCTTTAGTTACAATGAGTGACAAAAGTCACATTCACAAAAAGAACCACTTGAAACATTGTAATTTTCAAGTTATGGATCTTTCTGAAGTAGTTCTCCATCATCATTTGCTTCATTCACTATCATCTAGTCACTTAAGGATACAAAACATATATATTCATTTGAAAAGAAAATAGAACTTTGAGCCTCTTCATAAGGATGGAAAAGGATCATGTGTTGCAAATATCCATAACTTGAGCTATATCCATCATTGACATAAATTATCCTTTCACCAACATGTTGCTACTTCATTACACTTAGACATGCACATTGTATTGTGATGTAGTAACCTATCAATCCTTTACAACAAACATATTCTAAAATAAAGGTGGTCTTCTTTGATTTAGAGTAGCTTTTATTTGAGATATGCACATTCATTCCTGTCAGAGATAACTCTATCTAGCCACTTTCATTCTAGTCACAAAATTATCTCCTCATTGTATTTTGTCTAGCTCTCATCATGCATTGTCAACATCTTCACATTTCACACGTAGTTCACTTATGAATATCAAGTACTTTCACTTGATAACTATTACCAACTTCTTCACCAACATTTGAAGAGATTTTTACTTGTCAAGAATCATAACCATTATATTATGATTGGTACTTTAAACAACTCCTCCAAGATGGCGCTTTATGATTTTCCTTTCATTGGTATTTTGGAAGTTCTTCGTAACTTTGTAAGGTTTACTTGCATTTTTAGTAAACCGTTATTTACTTTTGAACTTGCATTCACACTTCACTTAAAGCTTACAAAATCAAAGGTCATATTTCTTCAAGGCTCTTTGTCCAATAGTTCATGGATTTTGGTTTATATTTCTGCATTAATACCTTATTTCCTGTATGTTTTACAATAATCGCAGTCATAAGATGACATCACTTCGGGGAATTCCATCATATAGTTCACTTGCCTTGTGTGAGCTTCCATGATTTGCAATATTATCTACCAGAGAAGCTACAACTACAATATCTAACGCAATTCCTCCATCCTTTATGCTTTGATAAATGCCCATACCACATAAGGAACTGGCAAAGATTGTTGCGTTCAAATTTACACCTGTCATTTTGAATTTGAAAGCATTTTTTAGGAAATCCATTTTGTGCATATCCTGCAATCATTGCATTACATGAAATGATACCTCTTTGAAACATTCTATCAAATGGTTTGCTTGCCTTGGCTACACTCCCACAATTTGCATTTGTCCAATGCATCATGGCATTGTCTTTACTTGGATATTTCGCCTGCCACCTTCTCGGTGCAATGTGTGCATATCAACTTTTATAAAGTAATTGTGGAATTGGGCTTTACATACACCAATTGCAACATGCATTATGTCAAATACTCATCATGTATGTTATGTCAAACCATTCACGGGAAATGTCAATGCTTCCATTTTGTACAGGCTAAAATGATTCTTGCGTAGTTTATGGAATTCGGCCTTACACTTGCTAATTGCATTACATGAGATACATCTTTTATTGAGCAATTCAATAACGATGTCCATGACTCCACATTTTTGCATTCGTACCACATTGGCTATGCTTCCCATGATCTGCATTCTACCATTCTGTCAAACATCTCGCGGTATTGGCTATGGGGTGACTAAGCATGCATACCCATCCGATCCTAGAGAGATATGAAAATGATTCCTTTTCAAGCACCATCCACCATCAACAAATATGATATGCTATGCGAGAAAGGGAAGAAACCATCAGACTAATGCACAAGGGTAGGACCTCCATATCCATGGCCAAACGATGAGTTGTGGGACCTTAGCAACATGATGAGGGGCATATCCATTTCCATTCTTTGGAGATCATCTTGTGCTAGCCACTTATCCTACAGATCCATAGCTAGCAAAGACTTCAGAATTGAGCAGCAGATATATAGGCGGGGGTAGATACAATGGCATAGGTGGGAGCATTTTGTAGTCATCTCTACCAGAGAAGTTGCAACTATAACATCCGACTAAATTCCTCTATTCTCTATCATTTGATTTTGCATGTAAACAAATCCATTTTGTGGATATCCAGCAATCATCACATTTCATGAGACCACATTTCTATGATCAATGCATGCCATGAGATAATGTTTCTTTGAGGAATTCTGTCAAATTGTTCACGTGTGTTGTCTGTGCTTTCCCTATGCTCCACGATGCATTCATATCTCCCATGATATCCTATCAAATAGTTCATGTGCCACGTCAACTGTTAAACGCCTTGTCTATGCCATTCACTACTGCCAAATACTCTACATGCATTGTCTTTTGATGGATGTAATACCCCATTCCATTTTGTGGATAGCCGGCAACCATTGCATTTCCTAAGACCACATTGTTGGGATTGATGCCTGCCAAAGAGACATTTCTTTGAGAGATTATGTCAAATAGTTTACATGCGTGTTTTAACTTTCAACTTATGGCATTTTACGTGGTATTACATCAAACACTTCGCATGCATTGTTTATGCATTCAACTCCCTGCACTTTACATGGCATGAAATGTGACCAGCCGGTGGGGAGAATGGAGGTTGCAGCAGAGTTATTTGGTGTTGATTCTGTAGTGCCTGCATCACGTGGCAAGGTGGCATCTCCTTAAGGCATTTCATTGGACAATTCATAATATATGTTCTGTGTAGGACTGGAACAAGTGGAACCACATTGCAAGAGTGGGCTTGTTGTGTGGGAAGTGCATAGAATTTGATAGCACTATATAGAAATTGATAGAGTGCTCATCATCCATGTTGTTTTAGGTGGACATAATGCTGGCAGTGATCGCCCTCCCTTTACACTTTGATAAGTGACTGAGACAAAGCAGTACACATCCTACAATCATTTCAATTGTCACTCCTCCATTTGCTCTATGATGTATGGCTTGTTTACACTTACCATATTCTTCACTGTGTGAAAACAATTCATGTGACCTAACTACACCTCTCACACTTTGGCATTCATATCAAGAATTCGCAGCATGTCTATACTTCTATTTTGCAATTATAAGAGGTTAAGAATGCTCAAAAAAGTGAGTATTTTGTAACCTTCTTGACAAAGTGGGGCTCGCGAGGTTAAGAAATGAGGTTAGGAATGCTCACTTTTTTAGCATTCTTAACCTCTTTTTTTTGTGTGTTGTGAGAGGTTAGAAATATGGGTTAGAAATGCTCAAAAAGTGAGCATTTCTAACCTTCTTGACAAAAGGTTAAGAAATGAGGTTAGGAATGCTCAAAAAGTGAGCATTTCTAACCTTTTGCTTCACGAACTATCCTTTAGACCTTAGAAACCATTGATCATAGAGAGGAAACAAGGAAGAGTGCAACCGAGGATTTTGAACAACTTTTTAATCACAAACGACTAGACATATTAAAATAATTTAAAATATTAAATTATTATTTGAGAAATAATTTAAATATTTTAAATATATTGCTTTGGCTGGAGAAAAATGGCATAACTTACAAATGGTAGGGAGTTAGGTCCTAAAATTTGAAACACGTGTCAATGGTAGGGAAATAGGTCTACATAATTATTTACACCTCATGAAAAATCCTAGGAAGAGATATTTTAATCATTTTGGGGCAACAGACACCAAATTGAAAGTTTAAAATATGACAAAGTATGAACTGGGTTCAAGTGAAAATTGGCCAAGTGATACAAAATGATGCTTAGATCCTAACTTTCAACTCATTTCCCTCAATTTTTAGTAATTCTCAAAATTCTTTCATTTTTAATATTCTGACTAGTAAGGACCTTGGATTGTGTGTTCACTGTTTACGCAAAAACACCTATTGGATCTTCATTCAACATTGAGATCGATTTGAAATTAAAATTTTAGGTATGCCAAATATGGGGGCAACGGGGTGATAAGATGAACTGAAGTTCAATTGGGTCCCAAAAGCATGCTAAAGTGAGGTCCAACTCCATAATGCTAAAGTAAAGATAGGTTCTCTATCAGAAATGATTCGCCTTGGGATCCCATGCAACCTCACCACATCTTCCAAGAAGACTTGTGCCACCACTACTGTTGTATAAGAAGATCGAATAGGAACAAAATGAGCAAATTTGGTCAATCTATCAACAATGACCATGATGGCATCATGACAACATGAAGAACAGGCAACCCTACGATGAAATCCATAGAAATGATATCCATTTCCAATCCGGTACCAAATTAGGTTGTAAAAGCCCTGCAGGGTGCTGATGCTCCACCTTCACCCACTGACATTCTAAACACTTTGACATAAAATCAGAAATGTCATGTTTCATACTAGCCCAATGATATATCTTTCTAAGATCCATGTGCATCTTCTTGACACTAGGGTGTGCCAAATAAGGTGCACGATGGGCCTCAGTCATGATCAAAATGTGAAGTCCCTCCAAAGGAGGTACATAGATCCATCCAAGATGTCAAAGAAGACCATCTAACTTGAGATCATATCCAGAATATCTACCCTCCAATGGTCTTTCAGACTCTACCATGGCTCTAACATCCTGATACCAAGTGTCTTGAGGAAGAACTCCATGAATTCTCTCTCTCAAGTCCACTCCAAGGGATAATGTTGAAACCTCATGTTGCCTACAACTCAAAGCATACACCACTACATTCTCTTTCCCCTAAATATATCGAACCTCAAAATCATACATGTAGAGGAATTCCATCCATCTTCATTGTCGAGCATTCAAGTTCGACTGCATGAAAATATATTGTAAACTACGGTGATGACTATGCAGATCAAATCGACGCCCCAACAGGAAATGTCGCCATCTAACCAATGCATGCACTACAGCTGCCAACTCCAAGTCATGACCTAGATAGTTCAACTTGTGGTCCTTGAGTTTGTGAGACTCATAGGCAACTACACGTCCATCCTGCATAAGCACTACACCTATACCTTCTAAGGAGGCATTTGCACATACCATAAAATCTCTACATGGATCAAGGACTGCCAAAATTAGAGCACTAACAAGGAGTGATGCACTTAAAAAGCACTGAGAGGGGGGTGACTCAGTGACACCAAAACACACACTACTTTAAACATTAACCGGTAGATGAACTTAACCAAGCAGTTAAACAAAATACATGCTATCCAAAATGAAATAACAACATCCACATAAAGTAGAACATCCACCATAACACAAGTGTTCATACGTGGAAAACCCAAATAGGTAAAAACCATGATGAGATGGAACTCACAAGTTAACTATCTATAGTAATAGAAAACTGACTGGTTAAGGTCTTACAAAGAGATCTGCTAGGATCAAATCTTGTTAGAGATTCCAAGCTTGATTAGAAACTTATACCCTATTAAGAGTAACCTTGCTGGAGGATTTTAGAATCCAAACTAATGGATCACCTTGTTAGAGCTTACCAGGTTAGGGGATTTAGTTTTGTTGTAATGATTAGAAAACAATAAGAAAGATTTGATATGTTCTGAGTAGCACAAACTTGCCTGATCAGATCATTCTAAGTACATTCAACACTGCTCTCCATCTAAACACTTATCGCTCTTCAACAAAAGTATTCGCATAGATCACCTCTACTATATGTTCTCTCTTTTTCATCTCTTCTTGAATGCTTCACTAAAATGTCTTTAAATAGGCATTTGGACCTTATGTCGGCCATAGGAACACAATTTCCTAGGTGCAGTGTATCTAGAAATTTAAACATAACTCATCACAAAAATGACCGTCAAACAATCGGTGCTGGTAACTCATCACAAAATCAGATACCAGTTAGAGAAATCAATACCGGTTGGAATAAAACTAGTGAATTGTTGTTGAGGAATCTTCCACTTAATCTTCACCTTCAACTTTATCTTCACTTTGATTCTGACTTAGTGTTACCTCAGGTTATCTCTTAGGCACATACCGGTTGACACAAAGTATCGGTTAGAGATAGACCTTGAACATATTGGTTGGTAGAAAAAACCAATTGAAGTTACACCAGTAGTAAATGTTATCATATATGTGTGTGAGAGTGTTTCATCAATGACAAAAAGTGATGAATACATTACAATCATCATCAAGTCAACAATCTCCCCCTTTGGCATTGAGGCAACACTTAGAAATTTTTTGAGTAATACAATACCGCTAAGTGTGCATACACATATTTACATATTTACTCATATTCTCCTTTGAATGTAATACTCCCCCTTAATGCATGCATAAATACAAAATTTTCAAAATCACGCATACATATTATTACTCCCCCTTTGACAACAATGACAAAATGATAAAGTAAAATATATACATATATATAAAAAATCTGTATCAAAGTGTTCATATACCAATTGATGGACTTGAAAAGCACTAAGAGGGGGTGTACTCTTAATGATGACTCTTTTTGTATTTTTCTCTATTGTATCTTCTGCTTGCTGAGTAGAAGCTTCCTCAGTGGATTCATTTTGAGTGGTCTCAATGATTGGTGGTGATTGGGGTTTTTCCAATTATTCAGTTGTCGGTTCATTGACCTCTTTTAGTTGATTACTCGATTGATCACCTAATGTAACCTATACTTCTGTGATTGTAGGAGGATCCATATCTAGTGTAGAAATGTCTCCAGATAGGTATACTGTGTCCTGAATATCTTCATCAACAAGATTAATGGAATCATCCTTCTTCTTGGTTGGATAGACAACGTCAGCTTGAACAATTTTCTCTTCATCCATTTCTAGTCGAGGAACATCTTCTGTGGTATCACCCTTACTACTTGAGTGGATGACATCTTCCCTCTTTTTGATTATATAGGCTAGCTGATGTGTCTCAAACTCAACAAATGACCTTTTTCCATTTAGAAGCTTCTATCTTCTTACTTTAAAATAAAAATATGCTTTGTATTCCTCAATTAAAGTACTAATTCCATCTCATGATAATGTGGGAAAATACTATACAAATAGTTCATCAAAAATCTTCTTTTCTAATTGAATGGCTTCTTCCCATTTATCTAACAAAGTATTATACAAAGAGACTGAAATATCTTTCTCCAATTCATGTGGAAATATACTGTAATGACCCAAGTAGGTTAGTACCTATTGAAGTACTTGCTTCTTCTCATTTTCAGTAAAATAATCGTAATGTTCTTTGACATTGTCAAACCTGTTTATCCCCAATGACTTCATTGTTCTTTCAAATGTTGTATCAGGTTTGTAGGTGGCAATGTCTAATGGTGTAGTTTCCTTTGGCACTATCTTTACCTTCTTAGGTGTTCTATCAGTTACCTTCTCCTTCTTAGGTTCTTCTTTAGAATCTATACCCTCAGACTTTGGTTGCAAAATTAGTTTCCTATTCCTCTTCTTTGGTACACTCTCCTTCTTCTCAGATATTTCAGGTGTTGGTTCCTTCTTGGTTAGGAAACTCCAAGTCACCCTTGTAGTCTTCTTCACATGAGATTTTTCATCACTTTTCTTTTGCTTTCCCTTTTCTTTTGCTATAGGTGTAGTACCGGTTTCAATTGGTGCAGCTTGGACTGCTAAGATGTCCAATTTTGACTTATTTTTGTCTTTGGGTGATGCTAACAAAGTATTAGCATACCTAACCAATAAGTCATGATTGACCTCGTAGCTCATATCTTTCATCTCTTTGTCCCTTTGTTCAATTGCTTGCATCAAGCAAAAGTCAATGGTAACCATGAAGATTATTTCTTTTCCAAAGTGTCTTACCACATCTTCAGGTATCCTGATTCTCAAGCTCATCTTCTTATGAAATTCATTAAAGTACCTGTTGGTGGTAGCTGAAAAGGTATTCTTCATAGCCTTAATGTTGTTCCTAATCTGAGCATTGATCGGTTGTTCTTTATACCATTCAATGTCACCTATACCAGGTAGAAAGTTCCGAAAGTAAAAAAATAACCCAGCTAACAGCTGACCAAACTTGAACTTCTGAGTATTGTCCTTTTTAATGGATTTTGAATTTTGAAATAACTAGACTTTGATAGCTTCACAAATATCATAGTCTTCATTTTCAACAATCATACTATATGTTGTATGAATTGTTGTGGATGGAGCACTATTAAGTCTACTGGAGTAGAATACTTGGTAGCCTATCATCATTGCTTCAAGTTTCACCTCAGGATCTCTAATATTGTTGACAGGAAAAAGTGCATCTATCAAAGGTAGAACCGGTTAGCTTGAAGACAGTGTCTTTTGAAATTTTCCTCAACTTTGGAACTTTACCAGTTGAACAATAACCTGTTACAGCCCTAATGGCTTCCTTGGTAATTGTGTGAGTCCTTTCCAGATACATATTCTCTCCATGGACTCGACTCAAGATTATTCTAATGTGATCTTCCTCAAAATCTTCAAGAAAGTAGGCAGCATTATGAAATCCTTTTTCAAAAACCCTAGCATATTTAGCTTCAATCTTTCCGTCCTTATTACAGAGTGATTTCAGCTGAGTATAGATGTGAAGAGTTCCCAAATCTTCAATTTTGCAATCTATATAGCTGGACAAATCACCTTTGACCACGAATCCACTTGGGACTTGAGACAATGCATTATAAGACATAATTTATTCTGCCTTTAGAGCTTCCTCAAGCTCAATAGTGATCAATAACCTCTCTATAGGATTAGATGTAGATGCCATTCTAGATAAACAAGAGTCGAGGTAGTGTATAAAGAAATACCTAATGTCTTGCACGTCGCTCGGTTTCCCGGTTGAACTATTCAAATTCACTTGTGTTCACTTCTTTGCAGCTTCCGATTCAACTTGATTTCTCTTAATCACAAAGCAATTTGCCAATTTGCACCAAGAAAATCTTTCTCTGCTCTGCAATCACTTCAATTTCCTTTTCCGAAATAGTTAGGGTAAAAATGATAAGGTAAAACTTGTTTTTATCCATTTTACCAACTGCAATAAATGCTCACACCTTTAGGTTACAAACCCTAATTTTACCACTTAAGTGAAATACTAGTTAATTAACACATCAACAAAAAATCACCAAAATTCAAAATTCAAAAAGATTCTTTCTCTCTTATTTTACAAAAAAAGGGGTCCGAAAAATGTTTTACCGTTATACTCCCCTTAGCCGTTTTAGAAAGGCTTGAGTCACTAGTTTTGGATTCTCTTCACTAGGTGAAGGAATGATTTCTTCTACAGGCAATTCTTCACTTTTATTTTTCCAAGTCCAGTTCATATCTTCTCTTGTTTCCTCAACATCATTTTTCTATTTGCCTTTCTGATCCTTGAAAGAGTTGACCAGTTTGCTATTTCTTGTTCTGCAAAACTTTTTCAGGTGCCCCAGTTTGTTGCAGTGGTAACAGACCATACCAGATGATCTCCAGGGTCCTGCATTTCCTCTTCCTATTCTTTTTCTGTAGTTCATAGCCATATGACCAATTTTATTGCAAAAGCTACACACAAAATTTGTTACCTTTTCCATCTTGAATGGACTAAACCGGTTGTCATAGGATCTTTGCTAGTTCCTATTCACTCGGTTATCAAAATTCCTTGTCTGGTCACCATATGGTCTAGGACACATGTATGGTACAGGATTGTTTAATCCATATCTACACTCAATATGTTTATGCCCATACATTCCACAATAGTAGCAATGTCCTTCAAAATTTCTAGATACATACCTAGCATTAGTATTGTAGCTTGCATTTTTATTAGGCTTGTTCCTACAAACATTTGCAGTATGACCAGGCTTATGGCAAACAAAGTAGACAGGTTTAAAAGCCTTCTTACCAGTAAACTTATTGAATTTAGAAGCAGTTTTATTCTTTGGATAGTTACTCTTTGTACCAGAGGGTTCACCTTTTTTAGTTGTATGAAAACCAAGTCCAGAGATATCACCCTTCATTCTTTGTGATTGAATTTGTTCTTCCAACATGGTAGAACTTTTGACAAACTTCTCTAGTTTCTTATTAGCTTCAGTAAGTTTTTTGGCAAGATCTTCATTATGCTTGGATAGGTTCTCTTGCAAAGATGATGCCAACTCAAGATCTAGCTTTAGGTTTTCCCTTTCTTCTATTTCAGCTATTAAGTCCTCATGCATGGTGTCTCTTTCCTATTTAATTTTTTGAATCTCTTGATCTCTTTCCTTGATAAGATCTTCAGCAACTCTTCTAGATTCCAGTTCTTGACTCATGCGGATAGTGAGACCTTCTAGTTCTCTCCTTAGATTTAGTTTCTCACCCTGCAAATTTTCAACTTCTTCTGATAAAGCATCAATATTAGCTTCGTCTGAAGAACTATTGTCAAATATTTCTAATATTTTTTCAGATAGCTCTCTCCTCTTGACTTGAGAAGCTTTCAGTTTGCCCCTAAGGGATTCAACATCATTTCTACTAGCTTCTATCTCTCTAGCCATCTCGAAGTAGCTCTTTTCCCCCATGGTAGTTTCAAGATTCCCTTCTAAGAGGTTAGGCTTCAAAGAAGTTACACTCTGATACCAATTGATGGACTTGAAAAGCACTAAGAGGGGGGGGTGAATCAGTGACACCAAAACACACACTACTTTAAACACTAACCAGTAGATGAACTTTACTGAGCAGTTACAAAAAATACATGCTATCCAAAATGAAATAACAATATCCACATAAAGTAGAACATCCACCATAACACAAGTGTTTATACATGGAAAACCCAAATAGGTAAAAACCATAGTGAGATGGAACTCACAAGTTAACTATCTTTAGTAATAGAAAACTGATCGGTTAAGGTCTTACAAAGAGATCTGCTAGGAGCAAATCTTGTTAGAGATTCCAAGCTTGATTAGAAGCTTATACCCTATTAAGAGTAACCTTGCTGGAGGATTTTAGAATCCAAACTAATGGATCACCTTGTTAGAGGATTTGTACAATGAAGCTTGTTAGAGCTTACCCGGTTAGGGGATTTAGTTTTGTTGTAATGATTAGAAAACAACAAGAAAGATTTGATATGTTCTGAGTAGCACAAACTTGCTTGATCAAATCATTCTAAGTACATTCAACACTGCTCTCCATCTAAACACTTGTCACTCTTCAGCAAAAGTATTCACATAGATCACCTCTACTATATATGTTCTCTCTTTTTCATCTCTTCTTGAATGCTTCACTAAAATATCTTTAAATAGGCATTTAGACTTTATGTTAGTCATAGGAACACAATTTCCTAGGTGCAGTGTATCTAGACATTTAAACATAACTCATCACAAAAATGACCGTCAAACAATCTGTGTTGGTAACTCATCACAAAATCAGATACCAGTTAGAGTATTCAATACTAGTTGGAATAAAACTAGTGAATCATTGTCCAGGAATCTTCCACTTGATCTTCACCTTCAACTTTATCTTCACTTTGATGCTGACTTAGTGTTACCTCAGGTTATCTCTTAGGCACATACCGATTGACACAAAGTACCAGTTAGAGATAGACCTTGAACATACCAGTTGGTAGTAAAAACCAATTGAAGTTACATCAGCAGTCAATGTTATCATATATGTGTGTGAGAGTGTTTCATCAATGACAACAAGTGATGAATACATTACAGTCATCATCAATCCAACAAGGAGTTCCTTCAAGGTATGAAAAGCTGACTCGCACTACTCTGACCAAACAAACTTCTTCCCTTTCCTCTGAAGAGAAGTGATTGGGTGACCTATCTGAGAAAAACTCTGAACAAAGCAATGGTAATATCCAACCAAACCCATGAAACTTCGAACCTCTAAAACATTGGTTGGCGTTGACCAATCCACAATGACTTAGATCTTAGAAGGATCCATGGATACACCTTCCCCCGAAACTATATGGCCAAGATAGCTCACCTCTGACTGGAAGAAATCACACTTTGCTAGGTTGGCAAAAATTTGATTCTCCCTTAAGCACAACAATACCTATCACAAGTGGCCCTCATGCTCTTCCATAGATCTAGAATAAATCAATATGTCATCCAAGAACACAAGGACAAAATGATCAAGGTAGGTGCGAATAAACCCATTCATAAGGCTCATGAAAACCAAAGGCGCGTTCGTCAACACAAATGGCACCATTGTGAACTCATAGTGACCATAACGAGTATGAAACGTCATCCTATGAATGTCTGCATCATGAATACACAACTGATGATACCCAGATTTCATATTAATCTTAGAGAACACCTTAGCTCCCTTTACCTGATAAAAAAGATCATCTGTCTGGGGAAATGGATATCAATTCTTGATGGTTACCTTATTCATTTTTCCGTAATCAATGCATAACCGAAGAGAACCATCCTTCTTCTTAATGAAGATAACAGGCGCACCCCAAGGAGAAACACTAGGATGAATGAACCCCTTGGCCAACAATTCCTCCACCTACAACTTCAACTCACTCAACTCTTGAGTAGTCATCCAATATGGTGCTCTTGAAATAGGTTCCACGCCAGGAACAAAGTCGATGCGAAAGTCTATGTTTCACTTCGAAGGCATACCAGGAATATCCAATGGAAACAAATCAGAATACTCTCGAAGAATAGGGTGACCATCAAGAGAAATTTCTTGCCTCTCTTCCTCATCCACATCCTCAAGAGAAACTACAAAAATCTGACACCCTTGGTGCATACACTACTTAAGTTGCATAGCAGAAATCATACACAAGATTATCGATTGCAGAACTCTAATGATCCCCTCTTTCCTGCCATGGTCATCTAAACACTCTACTTTCTTTAGACAATAGTCTACATGAGCGCTATGAGATGATAGCCAGTCCATCCCCAACACAACTCCATAGGACACCAAAGGAATGACTCGAAGGTCAATTGAAGTAACAAAGGGTCCTAGGTCCAACTCACAACTAGGAACGAAGGCATCTACAGACACACGCACACTGGTAGCCAACTCTACTTGCCACCTATCTACCTGCTTAGCAAATGCGAGCCCGCACCGCTCCATAAAGGATGAAGAAATAAAATAATCTAAAGCACCAAAGTCAAAAAGTACAGAGATAGGGATACCACACAACACACCTGTTGTCTCAATCACTATACCCTGATAGTCAGTCTAGCGGTCATCAACCGTTATAAATACTCTATGGGATCTACCTCCATCCCCCACTATCGGATATGATGTTGCTGGCCTCTGACTGCCTGTCTGGTGAGAACGCTAAGGGCACTGAGCAATATTGTGACCAAATTGTTCACAAGTGAAGCAAGCTCCTCTGCCAGGTCCTCTACTCTCAGATGACCCACTAGACTATTGAAAGCTTCCCCTACTAGGGGCCTGAGATGCACTCTAAGAGGACTACTCTAGAAAGCTGTACCTGCTCCTCTATTAGTTCTTGCTCTTTAGATACTGAGAGTTGCCACCCTATTGGCCCTGAGACTACTTCGGTCTTGGCAGCTGCTGCTGACCACCCTTAGCGGGTACCTGAGGACCCTTAAAAGGTGAAGCAATCTGGGGTTGATTCCCTCTCACTCTAGACCCACTGAAAGGAACACTCCTAATCTGCACTCCTAACTGACCACCATGTGTACGACCTAGATTCTGCTCCACCAACCTGGTTTTTCACCATGGCTACCTCTACTGAAGCAGGCTAAAAAACTCTCACTCCTCCACTGAAATGGTTATTTAGACCCCTCAAAAAGTGTTGAACAAGCATCGCCTCATCATTGCCAATGCCGACATATTGTTTGACCTCATAAAACCTTTTCTCAAACTAATCTACTGACAAACCAAACTAGTGCAAAGAATAGAACTCATCTACTCACGACTGCCTCCACTGGGGTGAGAGAAATTGTGCCCTGAATCTCTCCAGAAATATTTCTCATGATATAGTGTTGATGCTCACACCGATCCTCTCCTCCTCTAACCTCCACTAGATAGATGTGAAACCCTCGAGATGCATGATAGCGCATCTTGCCTTGGTGTTGCTACCATATGGATACATGGTGAAACACAGATCTAAACTGATAAGACAGGTCTCTGCCTCAAAATCAGTACCTTTATCGACAAAGAAAGGTCCCTCACGTGACCCATGGTGGCTAGAACCTGGTCAATTGGGACCTCTCTCCTTCTAGGAGATCTCTCTCTCTCTCTCTAGAACTTGCTGATGAGACTCCTCAACCTGAGCATGGAGGGGTTGATCAACCTCAGGCCTAGGGCCTAATCTAGCCAGAACCTCCTGAAACATCTATCGCAACTCTTCCCTTTCAGGAACTTTCTCTCCTGTATGTTGTTCATCCTAATGAATAGACTGATCTTGACCCACACTCGCATGAGTGGGTGGTGGTGAAGGACTATGGCGGTCGGAACCTCAACCCCATCCCCCACCTCTTCCTCTATTGTGGCCACTAGCACGACCACTACCCTTGTCTCTCCTAGCCATGAACTATCACTGCACAAGAGAAAAAGGTTTAGATCTATGACAAGGATAAAACAAGGAAATCACAACCGCTAAGACCTAATCAAAAGTTCTAGTTGAATGGGCTCACTACAAACCTAGAGTAACTAGTATTGAAACTTGGCTCTGATACTAAATGTAATGCCCCGCCAGGAACCCCAAAAGAATACCACATCTAAGGATGAAATAATTTTATTTATTTTTAAGTATAAACACATTGTGCATTAATTACTACAATAGCGCTACAACAACACAAGCGAAAGACATACACTAGAATTCCTTAAAGGGTTACCAACAATGAATTAAAACCAAAAGTTAAATTCCACAATTATAATTAATCCAATTAACCATCAATACTCAAAGGATAGAATAAACCATATGCAATAACTGTTACACCATGGAAGATTGAAAGGATACAATACAATTTCACTTCAGTAAACCATTTACACTAATCACATAGAAAACTGATAAATAACATCCAGAACTTGGATTACATTGATCCTCCAATACATGGCTCTCAAAACATATAAAGTTACAACTTAACCAAATTACAAGGTTACATAAAATCATTGATACAAATGACCACATAGGTCTCCAAAGAACAATAATCTCCAACATGAGATAAAGCATGAATCACGAACCAAAGGAACACCTATGAAGCCAATCCTCACATGAAGGTACGAGCAAGAACATCCAATGGGAAGTGGCACTACCACCCAACCATGTAATTCCCAAAATGGAATCACCCCACCATGCTAGGAGATAGCAGAGGACCCTCAAGCAATCATAAGCATGACATGGTTGACAAAATAATATGACTCCATGACAGTACAATATGACTCCACAAGATTCCTAGTGACTCAACATCACAATACTCAAGTGGCTCGACATCACAATACACAAGTGACTTGACATCACAATAAATAGTTGACTCAACATCAAAATACACAAGTGACCCTAAAGAGAGAGTGTCATCGCATAGCTTATGATGGTTACCATGGTAGGCCTCCATAGGTCTTGACTCCCATCCTGGGTTATCCTGGTAACCTTTCCTGAACCTTTGGCTCCAACTAAGTCTCATGCGGACCCTACCAACCCTTCGTGAAGACAAGGTGGTCGGTTTGCCATTCCAAGCCTTCCCACTACATCTTGAGCCTGTATGATCACTCAACCATGCGCGGGATACAATATCTTATATAATGTTATAAACTAACCACCTCCAAATCAAATTATTAGGTTATCACTTATTAACTACGTTTTGAGGGGTTATCCTACCATCCACTTCAGCTGCGGCCCCCACTCAAAAGCCACTCTCTCAAAGGACACTAAGCAAACATGGTCACTCCATGAGGACCCGATGGTAAGACAGACAGCAATAACACCACTATCGAAATACAAGTGGTCAAAACAAGAACATACTAACTTTGTGTTAACCATAAGGATAAGACACTACATGGTTAAGACAATGAGGTCATCATATATCACTTGATCAAAAGGTACCAAATACGCCACATCAGGATGACTGAACCACAAATGAGAAATAACCACCAATAATACTCTTTGCAAGGAA
This sequence comes from Cryptomeria japonica, assembly GCF_030272615.1. Taxonomy (NCBI): domain Eukaryota; kingdom Viridiplantae; phylum Streptophyta; class Pinopsida; order Cupressales; family Cupressaceae; genus Cryptomeria; species Cryptomeria japonica. The sequence goes on from NC_081405.1 coordinate 547,198,207, forward strand.
AGATAGTTTCACTAAGTTCGCACTCAGACAATCTTTGAGAAAACAACATCATAAACACTTGCAAATATCATGGATTGAAACTTCAATAAAACACCCTTTATTTAATCCATCATTCAGATACGACATTCATCTCAATATAATTTCCAATTCAATATTCCAACAAGAATAAAGTCCATATTAAATATTCAACCGAATAAAATATGAATTAATAATAAACATTTAATCCATTTCCAGAATACATCCAAATTTACCAATTTGAATTAATAATTCAAGCCTTGATTTCAATAAATGAATATATTAAATCAATATAAAAAATCACTTTATAAACTACCATTAAAATTTAACATTAGAGCTAACTTTAAAATTTCATAGTGTTTAATAAAATTAAATCAACGACATTATTAAATTATGCCGCCGAGGGATAATGTGGCATGCGGTGGCCAAAGCCTACCCGCAGTAGTGTTGTTGCCAGTAGTACTACTACCATCGGTAGCAGGCACTACCGACCGGTAGTGTTGCTACTGTGGTAGCAAGAAACTACCATCCCATGTGGTGGGATTAGCCCGCCACATGGGTTAGGTTAGATTTAATTTAATAATACAATTTCTTCTCTAAGACAATTAAATCATAAAACTAGAACCTCCCCTATTCATTTCACGAGCACACTCATATAGTGCCAAAATCCAAAAGTAAGAAAGGAAATTTACCAATAAGGTAAATGGTGAATAAAATCACACAAGAGCCCCAATTAAATAAATATTTAGGCAACAATAGAAGGATTTAAAAAGGTAGGAGAAGAATTAGACCAATTTCTTCACTTCCATTACATGGATAGAATTCCTTGCATCTAGCAAGAGGTAAACAACTGATAAAAAATAACAAATAGAGAAATGAACCATTTCTTTCCCATATGCAAACATCTGATATGAATTCCACAAAATCAACAATAACAGTCACGCTTTCTTTCATTTCCAACCATTCAGCAAGAATTTACAAAGAGATTCACATTTTTCCAACACACAGGAAGCAACTAAAACATTCAAAATTAAATTGCAAAACAAGAAGAGATTATCCAACCTTTAGCAAACTAGGAAGCAAAATGATGGAAGAATCCCAATTCTTGCAAACCAAATCCAATTTCAGCTCCTCTTCCAAATGGTTTTCCAATTTTTTCCTTCGAAAATTCTCCTCTCTTCTTCCCATGAACTCCCAGGAATATATGGGGGAAAAATATATTTCAACCTAAACTTTCTAGGTTAAAAGTTTTTCAACCAATCAGATTAAATTATTTAAAAAAGTAAAAGCAATCAGATTTACCCTTTTTCCATAAATAATTCTTTTCCAACAAAATAAAATACAAAAGTCAAAATGGAAAGGTAAAAAGGAAAAGCTTTTATTTTTATTTCATTTCTATTTCCACATTATAATTTCTTTCAACATAATCATTCCATATTTAAATGGCAAGGCAAATATTTATTTTCTTTCACAATATATTAATGCAACTTGATACACTAAAATAAGCCAATTTAACCATTTAATTCTAGCAATTTATAAATTTAATTAAATCAATAATCTCAAGAGCATAATAATTGACTAATTATGGCAAGACAAAAATAGCATTATTCACTCAATTAAATAACCATTCAAATAAACGAAAACATGCAAAATGAGGAATGCTCAAATGATGACTCACAAGATAAAATATAAAAACACTCTGACTCGCATACCGATCAAACGGAAAAGATGACCGACTGACAACACTCATATGAGTGTAACTGCAAGTCAAGCTAGAGTCCAACAACTATCTCCTCCACTCCCATCGGACATATAAGGCATGCTCAGACCTGTGAAAACAGGTCGAGTCGATACCTCGTACCTACCCGGTACTAGTACCTGCAATGTCCTGCACCAAAGAACCACACGTGCATATAGATAAATATATATAAAAACAAACATGGAACGCACATCGATGAAGGAGAATCATGGCGTTCCCTGTCTCACTAGAGTGACTGAAGAAAAATCATCCCCTTGCATCCCATACACTTGCAAACATGCAACATATAAATAATGCAATGCACATATTAGGTAAACGTGTGAGTCCATGATAATGATCCATAAAAATAACATTAATCATAAGCACTAGGATACTGCATGAAAGCATACACCACAAATTCAGATAAACATGAAATAACATCGCATAAAGTCTGAATCAATATACAATAGTGTTCCACTGAACAGTCAACTAAAGTCAAACATAGATACAAAAAGAGTCTGATCGAGGAGGGGTACTACATATTTACTTTATTGTATATTCATTTCAAAGAAATTAAAGAAGCATTTGAATAGTATTCCTATATTTTTATTTATTATCATGAAATGGAGTAGGAAATATAAACTTATTTTCAGCTATAATGTCTATTGAAAAAGAAATATATATAAAAATAAAAGGTAGATAAACATTTAAATAAAGTGCAACTTTATCTCTTTACTTAGTTTTATGGTGTAAACTTGCTTAGTATGAATTCTAAACAGACATTGTTGAAAAAATATATTTGCAATTCATTTATTTATTTGAGCATATTCTTATGTTAAAAGGTGCTAGTAGTAAATTTGCACAGTAGAAAATAAATTTAGCAAAATGTAAAATCAGAAAGTTAAAGTTCATATTTAAATCTTGTGCTTCATTCATTATGTACACTAAGTTATATTGTTGGTTAGTCTTAAAGAAAATAAAATCATTAATGTTATATATGCTATTCTGGAAAATTATCTGTGAGACCTTCTTTTAGAAAATACATATATATTTTGCTTGAAAATTAAATGTTGTTGTAATATAGACCATTCTGGAAAATACCTTTGCACAGTAAATGAATGTAGATAAATATATATACAACACATATAAATAAATGATGCTAATTAATAAAATAAACCTACTCCTAGTAAATGTATTTGCTACAGATTTATATATATATATATATATATATAAATTTCATGCTTGCCTATTAACTAAGTTGCTGTAAAAAAAAATTAAAATATAAATATATATATATATATATATATATATATATATATATATATATATATATATATATATATATATATATATATATATATATATAGTATTGTCAAGGTTGTTGTTAAATAAAATACATCCTGTTGTTCTTATTTATATATTAAAAATATATATATAATAAGCTTCAGATTTTAATCTGAGAGTATATATCTATATCTATATATATATATATATAACTTGAAAACCTATTTTTTTTTAAATTTATATGTATTTAAAAAAAAATGATTGCACAGTGGTTTGAGGATCACGGGAGGGGGGAGCCTTTGGCTTTACCCTCTCACATCATTGGCCACGACCACAGTTGGGGCCGCAACCCATAGACGTGAGTGACCACGGCTATGGGTCGAAGCCCACAGTCGTGGGCATCCATGGCTGGGACCGCGACCCATAGTCATGGAAAACCACAGCTATGGGTTGAGGCCCATAGTTGTGGGCGTCCACGAAGGTGGACTTCCCCTCACCACCGTGACCACCACTCCCATCTCATCACCCCCTGTACAGTAACCACCACCCGGATTAACACCTTCGCCCCAACTTGCAAACCGCTGCCTTCCTCCATGATCGACCCCTACACCAAAGGGAAAATAAAATAAAAGAAAACCCTAACCTAATTCTAGGTTAAGGTTATGAAAATAGAAAAATAAGGTAAGAGTAGAGTTAGATATGTTTGGAAAAGAGGGAAAACCTCAATAGGGTTGTTCCCACATGTTTTCGAATAAAAGAATAAAATAATGATGGAGGGGTTCATTTTAAAATTTGAAATAAAGTGAATGGGGAAACCCCATATTAAATAAAGTAAATTTATAATGTTAAAGGGGTTTATTATTTTATTAAAGGTTAATTGTTTTTATAAAAGAATATTGGGGTTTTATTTTCTTGGTTAGACTATTATATTCTTTATATATATACATATATATGTATATGTATATGTATATCTATATGTATATACATATAGATATACATATACATATATATATATATATACATATATATTACATATATGTATACATATATATATGTATATATATATATATGTATATATATGTATATGTATATGTATATGTATATACATATATATACATATATATACATATACATATACATATACATATATATACATATACATATACATATACATATACATATACATATACATATACATATATATAGATACATATAGATATACATATACATATATACATATACATATACATATACATATATATATATATATAGATATATACATACATACATACATATACATATATATATATATATATATATATATATATATATATATATATATATATATATATATATATATATATATAGGTATTTTAAATTTTAATGGTCAATTAAACCCCTAAGGGGGTAATCTAATTATATATGATTAATTTATATTTATAAGAGTTGATTTAATTTTAATGTTTACCTATAAGAAGATTTAATTTCTAAGTCAACTTAATAATGCTATTTGAGGACGTTGGAGATGTTTCAATTAATTGCATTTTTAATTGTATTAATTTTAATTTAGTGAATTTTGGAGTTATTTAAATATTGTAAGGGATTAATAATAACTCATAATGTAATTAAGATTGGAGAATTTTAATGGGGCAAATTTAATTAATTAATTAATTAAGTTGTGATGACTTTATAGGGTTAAATGATTCAGTTTCAAAAATGGTATATCATGTAATTGTTAAGTAAACTTAAATCTTATTTGGTTATTAATCCTCTTAGGAGTTTGAGTTAAGACTTAAGTCTCCTAATTTAATTAACTAAATTATCACTTATTTTAGAAACTCATTCTTAAGGTCACTTGAGATATCTTTTATTGAAACAAATTATGATATCACACCCTTTGAACTTCGATCATCAAATAATTTAGTGTCGTTTAAAAAAAAATTATTGTTGTGTTTTTTCCCAAAAGTTTGGGCAGGACAGGTGCCAATGTTGATACTTGGGAAATGATGTGAATATGGGGAGGAGGCCTCAAGAGAACAATAGTATTTGAATGGTTGATTGTCACCACGAATCATGATTTTGCATCCTTGATAGGGAAATTTGAGGCACTAATGGTAAGTGGAAGGAACAACCTGCATGACATGGATCCATGGGCAACTGAGAAGTATGTTTAATGGTAAATCAAGATCAACATCATGGCATAATGTTCTTTGTGTTACTAGACCCACCTGAATAGGGAGGTTGATCATCCCCGCTAAGCTTCTCTTAGTGTTGTCATATGCCTTGATGGTGATGCAGTTATTGTACATATCCATAATAGTGTACCCCTCTTGGGTAACAAGCTTCAAAGTATAAAGGTTTAGGACAAAACCATTATCAATTAGAACTCATTTCACCTTTTAGTATTTAACAATGGCTTCAATATTAAGCAAGCGGATATGATTGGGATCAAGAACAATAGCATCAGACTACATGAAGTTGATATGGTATGTGGAAGACAAGTGTACGACCATATCTTGGAATTGTGTTGGGTCTATGTTGCCAGAAACATGAGCCTCTTGCAACATTCAAGTAAGAATCTCTTGATGAGTATGCAATGCTTAAGAATGTTATATTGCGTAGACACAGATGTTCGAGGTGTGGTAGGAGATGGAGCTCCAAGGAATTTCATGTGAGCCCTTCTGGTGGTTGTCACGCATTGAGTATTAGCTCCTTTGACATGAATCATGTTGAAATGATCCTCCACATGAGTAATGCAACCTATGGTACTGGGCCATAATTAAATAGCACGTTATTGTATTTGATATTGTTGGTAGTATGAGATTGGCCAACATTACACGTGCTAGTTTCACCTTGATGTTTGGGAAGAGCATCCTTATACATGCCTAAGTTGGAATTGGGTGACTTTCCTATGCTGGGATCGAAATCAAATTTTCCTTGATCAATAAGATCCTAGACCTGATGCTTGATCTTCATGCACTTGTTTGTGGCATGTCCCTTGCTACGATGATAAGCACACTACTCATTTATTTTTTACTAGTCAATCTTAAGCTTGGACTCATTGAAGTGTTTCATTTGGGGATGCACAACCATGTTATTGTTGGTATTTTGGATATGCTGATATGGTTTTCTCATTGATGTCAACACTTATCAATACTTGTCAACTTATCAGCACTTAGAGAATTGGTTATATTCACCGACAAGCAAGTGACTTATGCGCAGTCACCAGTATTTGGTTCACCGGCAGGTTATATTGTTCACTGGTACTTGGAATCTCTTGGAGAATACTTGGTTATGTCAAAGACATCATTTGGACACTTTGTCTTTGTAATTTATTCATTGGCATATTCAAGTTTTCATATTTGTTGTTACCGGCAAATAGGTCCAAGACATACACCGGTAGGCATATCTATTCCAGATCAGCACGACACGTCATGGAGATGATTTTGTTATTATTGTAAATGCATTGATCCGACATCATGCATTGGATATTGTTTCATTTGTAATTGATTTTATTGTAATATCTTTTAGTGAGCTAACCTACTCAATTGGTCTTAGGTTATGGTATAAATGTAAGATCTCACTTAAGATATTGTGATATGCAAGGTAAGAGATTGTAATAAGGTATATGTGAATATAAGCAAAGCTATACACATAGACATCATTCAAGATTTAAGGAAGGTTTATCTGAGCTAAACCGGTATTGAACCTAGCATATGAAAATGCTATTTTGAGTAGTACATTATCATTGGATTTAATCATCCAATTGTAGTCAGTGTGACTCCCATTTGTGATTGAGCAATGAGCTCTAGGCACTTGGCCTTTCTGTATGTGCAGACCCCTTATTGTACACACATACTATCTGCACTAGTATCAACTGATTGTGGGTAAGGTTTCCCACTATGGTTTTTCCCCTTATAGGGTTTCCACATACAAATATTGGTGTTATGTGTTGTGGATGTTATTGTCTTTCTGTTTCATGCATTAATCTTTACCAATACTACAATTAACTGATAAACTGTCTACCGACATAAAATTTGATTTACCAGTATCAAGCATTAAGTCTGGTTAAGTTAATTTTGGTTTGAATTTATTGGACAACTGATTCATGCCCCCCCCTCTCAATTGTCTCCGGGACCTAACAATTGGTATCAGAGCTTAGTCCTCTTTTTGTAGAAGTTTTACAGCTTGAGGAGATCCAATGTCTTCAAACTATTTCAGGAAGGACAGTCCTAAACTTGATGGAACTAACTATGGCATATGGAAGATCAGGATGGAGACACATTTCAATTGCATTGGAAAGGACATATGGGAAGTTACAAAGAATGGTTATGTTGCTCCTACTCAAGGTCAACCTTATCCACCAATCTTAGGTAAAGATGAGGAAAATGATTGCAAAGAAAGAGAAGCACTTTTGAGCACATTGTCAGATCAACAAATCATGGGATTATCAGATAGGTCTACTGCTAAAGCTATTTGGGACCATTTGGAAACATTGAATGAAGGAGATTCCACAGTCAAAATTGCAAAACTTGAATGCTTCCGGGTCAGGTATGAAAATTTGAAAATGGAAGAAGATGAAAGGATTTCTGCTTTTATGGAAAGAGTAAATGAAACTATTTTGGGTATTAAATGTTGTGGAGGAACCTTAAGTGAAGATGAAATTGTTTCAAAAATTTTAAGAGGATGGCCACTGGCATATAAAATGAAAATGACTGCTATAAATGAGTTAATAACAATGCATAATACATCAATAAGACACTCTGATTGGAAAACTTTCAGGTTTTGAACTTGAGGAATTTGGTCTTGTTGCTACTATAAAGACAAATTTAGCTTTCAAGGCATCAACATCATCTGCATCATCATCATCATCATTTGAAAAATCTGATTGGAAAGCCTTTTATGTAAGAGAAATTGAAGAAAGCAGGAAAGAAAATGAAGAACTTGAAGCGCTATTTGCAAGGAAAATGCCTAAAGGTCCAATTGGAAGTAAGTATGAAGGTAAAGCACCCTTTAAATGTTTTAACTGCAATAAGATACGTCATATGGCATCTTGGTGTCCTGATAGACATGCAAGATTGAAAGAAGAAGCTAAAAGAACATACAAGCCTAACCCTGAATATCAAAGATACAGATTTAAGAAGAATAGAGACAAATATTGTTATCTTGTTGATGAAGGAGTCACTGATGATTCTGATGAGGATCCAACAGACAATGGATGGGTTTTTGTTACTATAATAGAAGATCAACCGACACCTACTGTTCAACCGGTAGAGAAGGCCCTGGCAGCTAGAATAGAAGATAAGGATGAATGGATCATTGATTCAGGATGTTCACATCATATGACTAGTGATAAAAGTAAATTCTTAACCTTTCAGGATTACAATGGAGGTCTAGTGAGATTTGGAGATGAAAAAGCTTGTTTGATCAAAGGAAAAGGAACTATATCTCTTGACGGTAAGCACAATATTGATAATGTTTACTATGTTGAAGGTTTAAAGCATAATCTTTTGAGTGTTGGTCAATTAGTTGAAAAAGGATTTCAGTTACAATTCAAGAATGGAAAATGCAAAATCATGAACAAAACTGGTTTGGAAATTGCAACCGGTAATCAGATTAGAGGTAATATCTTTCATTTGAACAATAGTGAAAAGACATGCTTGATTGCACATATTGATGAAAGTTAGTTTGGCATAAGAGACTCTGTCATGTAAACTTTGATTGCATTGTGAAAATTAGTACAACTAAGGTAGTAAGAGATTTGCCTAGAATTGTCAAACCTCACAATCCGGTATGTAAGGAATGTCAATTTGGAAAGTAGGTTAGAGCATCTTTTAAGAGTATTCCATAAAAATCCAATAATGTTCTTGACTTAATTCATACTGATTTATGTGGTCCAGCAAGAACTAGAAGCTTACAAGGAGATAGGTATTTTATGCTAATCATTGATGACTATTCTATAATGTGTTGGGTTACTTTTCTCAGGGAGAAATCAGAAGCACTTGGGAAATTCAAGCTATTCAAGGTGATGGTAGAGAATGAAACCGGTAAGAAAATAAAATGTCTAAGATCAAATCAAGGAGGTGAATTCACATCTAAGGAATTTAATACATTATGTGAAGTGAATGGGATCAGAAGACAATTATCAACACCCCGGACACCCCAACAGAATGGAGTTGTGGAAAGGAAAAATAGAACTATCTTGGATGCAGCTAGAAGTATGTTATCAGAAGCAAATTTACCTCATGTATATTGGAGAGAAGTTGTAAGTCTACACATTCAAGAAGGTTCACATCAAAGGTGAAATGGGTAAGACCCCTCATGAACTATGGTTTGGTATTACTCCTATTCCTAAATATTTCAAAATATTTGGAAGTAAATGCTATATTAGAAGAGATGAGTATATTGGAAAATTTGATCCTAGAAGTGATGAAGGAATATTTCTTGGTTATTCATCTAAGAGAAAATCATATAGATGTTTTAACAAGAGACTACAGAAAATTGTTGGGAGTACAAATGTGAAGATTGATGAACAGTTTAGAGGAAATTCAAGGTACATGGACTCTGAACCAGCAACAGAGATAATATCAAATGAACCTACAATGAATACATGGGTACAGAATGATGACCCAGTTACACCGGAATCATCTGAAAATTCCATAGTAACTAAGGAACATCAGCAAACAAAGACACCCCGGTGTGTAAGATTGAACCACTCTGAAGATCAGATAATTGGGAACAAATATCAAGGAGTTATGACTAGAGGAATATTGGCAAATGAAGAGGTATGTCTTATTTCTCAAATTGAACCGGCATTAGTTAATAAGGCATGTGAAGATAAACATTGGATTAAAGCTATGGAAGATGAATTGGAACAAATTGAAAAGAATAACACATGGACATTAGTTCCCCGACCTAAAGACAAAAATGTAATTGGAACTAAATGGGTATTCAGAAACAAACTTAATGAAGATGGTAAGGTAATCAGAAATAAAGCAAGACTAGTGTGTAAGGGATATTCACAAAAAGAAGGAATTTATTATAATGAAACCTTTGCACCAGTAGCTAGAATTGAGGCAGTAGGATTATTCTTGGCTTTTGCAGCACACAAGAACTATAAAGTGTATCAAATGGATATTAAATGTGCATTTCTGAATGGAGATCTTAAGGAGGAATTTTATGTTGAAAAACCTAATGGATTTTCTTTGACAGATGACAAAGATATGGTTTGTAGGTTAAGGAAAGCTTTGTATGGGCTAAAACAAGCTCCTAGAGCTTGGTATGCTAGATTGGATAAATATCTTTTGAAGATTGGTCTTACTAAAGGTAATAATGACAACAACTTATACTACAAAGTGACTAATGATGACATCTTGGTTATAGAAGTTTTTGTTGATGATATAATCTTTAGCGGAGAATATGGATTTTGTAAAGACTTTTCTAATGAAATGCAGCAAGAATTTGAAATGTCTATGACTGAAGAGATAAAATTCTTTTTAGGATTGCAGATTTCACAGACTGATAAAGGTATATTCTTGAGTCAATATAAGTACTTGAAGGAGTTACTAAAGAAATTTGGCATGAAGAACTCTAAACCGGTAAGCACACCTATGACTACAACTGATAAATTATCACTAAGGGATGAATCAACACCTGTTAATCCAACTAGGTACAAGTCTATGATAGGAGGTTTACTGTATTTAACACAAACAAGACCTGATATTATGAATGCAGTATGTATTTTTTCAAGATTTCAGAGTAACCCTAAACAAAATCATGAATCAGTAGTAAAAAGGATTTTTAGGTACTTACAAGGCACTACAAATCTTGGCTTATGGTATCCTAGATATGAAAACTTTGAATTATGTGCATACACAGATGCAAATTGGGCAGGAGATATAGATGACGAAAAAAGAACCACCGATGGAGCATTTTTTCTTAGGAGCAAATTAATTTCCTGGCTGAGTAAGAAACAAAGTTGGACATCTTTATCAATAGCAGAATCAGAATATGTTGCAGCAGCAACCAATTGTACACAGGTATTATGGATTGAACAAATGTTGAAGGACATAAAGGTAAAATGCAAGGAACCTATAACTATTTACTGTGACAATACGACAACAATTGATATATCTAAGAACTCGGTACTTCACTCAAAAACTAAACATGTTTCTATCAAATTAAATTTTCTAAAAGAGAATGTTGAAGAAAAAGAAGTGAAATTGGTTTATGTGAATACTAAAGAGCAGATTGCAGATATTTTTACTAATCCTTTGCCTAAAGAAACTTTTAAATATCTCAGAGATCAACTTGTGGTTATACCCCCACCGGTAGAGACTTAGACAATTGATGTTTGTCATCAACCGACAAAATTAACAGAGAAAACTTTTATTCTAGCTTTGATGAGGAGAGCTACTTCTCAGGGGGAGTAGTTGGTCTTTTGTAATGAGTTGGTATTTTGTATTTGAAACTGCTATTTTTTACTTTGGCATTTGATGTCAAAGGGGGAGAGATATCTATGGAAAAACACATTATCCCTTGAGACTTTACCTTGGGGAGAGATTGTTGGAGAGATTAATTACTCTCTATATCTGTATTTTGATTTCTGGTTAATGATCTCTTTGGGAGATTGTTAGTTTCTGGTTTTTGGCATTTCAGTTTTGGCACTTTGATGGTTTTTCCATCTTATGTTGCCATCAATACCAAAGGGGGAGATTGTTGGTATTTTGGATATGTTGATATGGATTTTTCATTGATGTCAACACTTATCAACACTTTTCAACTTATCAACACTTGGAGATTTGGTTATTTTCACCGGCAAGCAAGTGACTTATGCACAGCCACCAGTATTTGGTTCACCAGTAGGTTATGTTGTTCACCGGCACTTGGAATCACTTGGAGACTACTTGGTTATGTCGAAGACATCGTTTGGAAACTTTGTCTTTGTAATTTGTTCATTGGTATATTCAAGTTTGCATATTTGTTGTTACCGACAAGTAGGTCCAGGACATACACCGGCAGACATGTCTATTCCAGATCAACACGACACTTCATGGAGATGATTTTGTTATTATTGTAAATGCATTGAGTCGACATCATGCATCGGATATTGTTTTATTTGTAATTGATTTTATTATAATATCTTTTAGTGAGCCGACCTACTCAATTGGTCTTAGGTTATGGTATAAATGTAAGATCTCACTTAAGAGATTGTGATATGCAAGGTAAGAGATTGTAGTAAGGTATATGCAAATTAAGTAGAGATATACATGTAGACATCATTCAATATTGAAGGAAGGTTTGAAGAAGGCATATTTGAGCTAAACCGGTACTTAATCCAACATATGAAAATGCTATTTTGAGCAGTACATTATCATTGGATTTAATCATCCAAATGTAGTCAGTGTGACTCCCATTTGTGATTGAGCAGTGAGCTCTAGGCGTGTGGCCTTTCTGCATGTGCAGACCTCTTATTGTACACACATACTATTTGCAGTAGTATCATATGATTGTGGGTAAGGTTTCTCACCGTGGTTTTTCCCCTTAAAGGGTTTCCATGTACAAATATTGGTGTTATGTGTTGTGGATGTTATTGTCCTTCTGTTTCATGCATTAATATTTACCGATACTACAATTAACTGATAAACTGTCTACCGGCATAAAATTTGATTTACTAGTATCAAGCACTAAGTTTGGTTAAGTTAATTTTCGTTTGAATTTATTGGACAACTCATTCACCACCCCCCCCTCTCAGTTGTCTCTGGGACGTAACAGTTATTTTTATCCATGCATTTGAAAAGCACATCTAATGGTTCCCCAATGGGTGTGAACTGATGCCTCGGGTTACTATAACCTATTTGTTGAGGAGTAGCTTGAGAAATAGCAATTTCATTCATTTGATTTGCCTTCGCATTTTGGGTCTGCACTTGAGGATGATGATGATGAACCTGAGGTGGCAGATTTACATGGATGGTCGGTGAGGAATTGGGATACGATTAATGTGGGGGATTGGGATATATTTGTGGGGGTTGTGTCTTTGTAGCCATGATCATTTGCACTATCTTCAAATCAGTGACCCTGTTGCCTACAAAATTCTTGTTCTTATTCCAATACCATTGTTTAACATTATTTGGTTTGTTAGAATACTCCTTATAGAGTTTGATGATTCCTTCATCAATCAAAGCCTTTTATATGGACGGTCCTTTGGACATGATATCTTGGAATGTCCTTGTGCAGTTTAATCATATGTGGTATGCAAGATTTGGTTGGAGGTTACTAATGAATATCAGGATTAGTTGAGTATCAAGCATTGCACATGGGAGACAATCAATGAGGGCTCTCCATCTTTTGATGTATTCTAAGAGGCTTTCACCTCCTTTTTGCTTTGTTTGATAGACATCAAGCATGGAAATGTCATTTTCCACATTATAATGGTAGTGAGCCACAAACCTCTCTGATAAGTTTATGAATGTCATGATAGTGTTGAATGGCAACTTAGAAAACCATTATATGGATGATCCATTGAGACTTTTAGGAAATAGACGTAGGACATAGTTGTCACAATATTATACCTCCTAATAGGCCATGTAAAACTCCTTGAAATGATGGCATGGGTCACCTTTCCCCTTGTATTTATTTAATTTTAGCATCTCAAAGTGTTTGGGAAATGACATTGTCATGATGGACTTTTCAAATGGAAAAGGTCAAAGTTCATCAAACTTAATAACTTGATCGAAGTTGTTATCTTGTAGAGTTTTTAGAGCTACCCTCATCTCTTCTCATTCAGTATTGACTGGAAATGGATCAAGAGCATCACAAATGGATAGAACAGTACTTGATACACCACTTGATGTGAATGGATGTATTTTGATTGTTGTAGTGGGTTTGGATAACTTGTCATATTTTGATAGATAGGGATATGTTGTTGGACAAGTGGTGGTTGTTGATATTGGGGTGGTTGTGAGTTTGTCATAGCATTTTGTTGTGGGGTGATGTATTATTGTCGATACTGCACATTTGGAAGTAGTTGAACTTCAGGAGTACCACCCTGAAGATAGTTGCCCCCAGTAAAATTAGGATGGGGTACATTAGATTGCACATTATGGGGGATTCAAATTGATGTCACCTAGTAGTTGATGAGCATTTATAATAACATAAGATGAAGGTGGTTCTTACAAGTAACTGAATCGTGGTTGTGACATAGTAGGATATGAAGCCACTTGCGATTGATATTGAGGAGCGTTAACAACTTGTGGCATGAATTGTATAGGTGTGGGTAGGAATAATATTGCCACTTCATAACTCATGCCCCCAGTCATAGACTATGTGATAGGTGGTGGGCGATATCCAAGCATCCCTTTAGTCTAAGATAACATTTGTGCAAGAGGAAAGCTCATTGGTTGAGTAACTGGATTGATAAAAGGGGTGACATGTATGACAATGGAGATCATTGGCATTTGAGCCACCATGGCGATCCAAGTGATGAGCTACATAGATGGTGCAATAGTCGATGCATTGAAGACATCTCCAATTGAGGATGGAATCGATACAAGTCCTAAGGAGTCAGCATAGAAAGATTGATAATGGATTCCCAAATTATCCATGGGTGGTAATCTAATCGATGCGAGTAGGGTATTCGATTGTGGTATTGCTATCGATATTTGGACTTGTTGAACTAGAAATAATGATGATAGAGGTTGCTATAGAGGTACTTGTTATTAAGGAGGTTCCTATAGATTAATGATCATAGGTGTATTAGGTGATACAACAGTCATACCTTTAGAAACCATCTTCACGAAAATGAGGTTCTTGTGGTTCTCAATGTTTGGATTTGAGAGGAATTGATCAATAGGATTGACTTAGATATCGATCTCATCAGATTGATTAACCATAGTTTTATCAGAGATAGTCAGATTGAGTGGATCATAACTAATAGGAATATTTCTTGACATGATGGGGCTAATACCCAAATCAAGATTTGATTTGTGAGTTAGAGATCCCTACTCTAAACTAAGAATGTTGTTGTTCCATTTTTTGTCAATATCGGGAACCAGTGGTGTCAGCTATGAACCGTGAGATGAAAAGATGCAATGATGAGAATTCCATGCTAAAATCAAGGATTGGGTTACTTGATTGATTTGATCAAATGGATGAAATGGGTGAGAGATGAGATCAATATCTAAACCAAAGACAAATTTATTGGGGGATTGGAACTCAAATTGCAATTGGATGACATCTAAATAAACAATGCGATATTGAAATTACTCAAGAGGATGCACTAAAGCAACAAGATAGATCAATATAAACCAAATATTTGGCTCGAAATGATATGGATACAATGATACAAAACATTAACTCTAGACACAATATAGTCAAAGAGCTAATGATAAATATCACACAAAAAGATATGGACTATATTGCAATTGTGGAATATGAGAGCAATAATTATTGATTCTCTATTCGATGGACAAGATGATGAACTGAATGAAATAATTGAATGATTGATCAAAAGAGGATAACTAATTTAGTAAGATAGCCAGCTGAAAGAGATGGCAATAAAAGACCAAAAATCAACTTAGTTATACTGGGAAACTAATTCAAAGACATAGTTGATGTTGGATAATTTGATTGATGACACAATTGGTTGAATAAAATATTGATTTGATTGAAGTATTAATCATTGACTTAAAAAAATATTTAAAAATTTTGGGTGTATGAAGATGTGAGATGGTGATAATGATGATGCAAGCTCGAAATGATGACCAAGATTGATTCAACAACCAGAATAATAAGCTAACCATTCAAGATGAGACCCTCATTTTGATTGTAATGATGGCACAAAATAAAGTCAATCTTGACCTAGAAAAAAGCTAAAACCTGCTAGTCCATAGAGAAAACCCGCTCAATACAAATTTTAATAGCGTAATGAGATAAAAGGCACAAACCCTCTAGAGAAAAGGTGAATCCACCAAAGGATAAGCCAAACCCACTGGACCTTGGTGCAAACCCACTTGAGACAAAATTTTACCAATGTAATGAGACAAAAGGGAAAATTCCATTGGGAAAAAAAGGCGAACCTTCCTGAAGCATATGGCAAACCCGTTGGACCTGGGTGCAAACCTTCTTGACTGTGATAGACTTAATCAAGATAGATCAACAAAGTGAACCTTCCATTTCTAAGAGAAGATATGTTGGTCCTCAAAGCGAACCCACAAAAGCTAAAATAATAGTGACTATGATAAGTATGTCATTTTTGGCTCAGAGTAAAAGCATTACCATTGGAGTAAGCAACAAACCTGCTAAAGCATAGTTGTGACAAGTCAACTAATAGTTGGATAAATTTTGTTAAAAGATCATTTTTGTGACACAAGCACAAGCACAAAAGTAATATGTGTGACTCAACATAGATAATTAGGGCCTGAACTAGCCCAAGATGTTTACAATTACTAGTTTAAACATGAAGATAGATCAATCAAACAACTTGAAGCTTAGAATACAGATACTACTTGTTGAGTCCCCACTTGGAATAAATCTAGATACTGAAACAAAGTGGACAACTAGTTATTTTGGAGGCATTGTCTCCCCCTTACATGACACACACTTCTTGAATGCACCAAAATCTCATACCTTGAAGACCTAAAGATCTTATGAACCAAGGAATTTTTGCCTCTACAATGAGTAGTATAGGGAAGCTTCAGAGGTTCGACCTCTTGCACCAACAAGTATCAAGGTTTTTGGGTTACTAAAACATTGGTTCATAGTGGGGGAACTTTTGGGATAATCTAATGGCTATACATGTGGCAACTATCTCATTTAAGAGATATCTCGGCCTATAGAACACAAGTATTTACACATTTGCTACACAAGAACCAAGGGATTTTGACTTTCATCAAGATCGCGAAGGTATTTGTATATAGATACTAAGGGAAACCGTCGGTATAATGCAACTACACCAGTCGATTATGGATTTCACCAAAATCATGAATATTTATATAATGGACTGGAAGAAAGTATTGTTGGGGTTGTTCCCTCTCATCCAGTAAGTATTGTTGGGGTTGTTCCCTCTCATCCAGTCTAATGCACTCGAGAGGTAGGCCCTTTTCTAAAAATAAAAAATTTGAGTTTTGTTAATCACTTTTCTCTTACACGCATGATCTTGAAGGAAAGAGGAGAGGATAATTGGTGTAATGATGGGTCCACCCTATGGTATGCAAGTGCATCAAACACTTGTTCTTTCCTTTAGAAAATTCAAGTGTGCAACTAGATTAACAACTAGATATGATGAAAATTTAAATATGCAAATATTATTTTCAAAAAGTAACCCCTTTTGTGGTCATATAATAAACAAGTTAGATGTTTTAGCTTTTGGGTCTTCTACCATCAAACTTGCACCAACGTTAGCAAAAATAATAAGATAACAATAGATTAGTGGGCTAGCAAAAAAATGATGAAATTAAGATTCAAAAAAAACATAGTAAAAGATATAAACCCCAAACCTGCTAAACTACAATTCGGACGCATGAGAATTTAGTTGAACATGCAAACCCACTAACGTACATTGCAAACTTGTTGGACTATGATGCTAACCGACTAAACTATACTACAAACCCACTAGACTACTGAATATAAAATTTAGACTCAAGAGCATAAAAAAACATAGAGGAAAGCTAACTAATGCAAACCCATGAGAGTTACCCTCAAACACACTAAACTATCTAAACTATTGACTAAAAAACTAGACAACTAGAGAGCAGAAACACCTAGAGCTAAATTCCACTAGTTCAAACCCGCTAGAATTACCCTCAAACCTACTAAACTACGAAGAATACTAAAAACTTAATACCTGCTAACAAAATGGGGAGGATGCATTCCCACTGTAATTGGTAGCGAACCCACCATTTCTGGCCATGTGCCCACTAATCTCTAAAAAATGACTAGGTGACAGAATGACTCTCATCGAAGTGGAAGTTGACCTCCTAGATAGCTTTTTTGCCTCTATGCACCAAAAATTTGCAATTAAAATTTACTAAAACAATAAAAAAACATTAAAATGATCTGTGAAGTGGGTCCCATTGGGCATAGCAAAAATTTGTGAGTAAAAATGTGATTACAAATCTAAAGAGATTGAAATAACAATTATCAACCTAATAATACATAAATTAATCGAACACTCAAGATGAGAATGATTTAGAAGTGAAATTGGATTTATCAAATGAAATAAAACAACACAAATGCAAACCAATATCTCTTTGATTTGATGTGTGCTCACGATGTTGCGGATGCTTGATTTTTCTCCATGATGGTTGATGCAAGATGTTGATTGTGCTGAAATGGGATGCAAAGGCTATGTTAAAATGGCATGATTGTGAAAGAGATGAGTGGATAATTAGGCATTACAACGGTATGATTATGAAAAAGTGGATGAATTGTGAAGAAAAATGAGGGATTAAATAGGCCAAGGTGGTAAATGAGAGGATTTTAAAATGAGATATTTGTCCTCAAAGAGGACAAGTGGCTCAACCAAGGAAGACAAGTGTCATTAAGAGGGTCAAATTTCTTGGGGAGGAATGACATGTGTCCCTGAGGACACATGTCCATTTGGGGGATAAATACCCAAATAAACAAGATTCTTTTTTTCCAAATATTAAGAATATTAGGAATGTGCACACACATGTGACGAGGAGGTTAGAAGGATAAGGTTGGTTAGGGAACCTAACTTAGTTAGTGGGTTAAGCTAGAAGAAGGGTTAGATGGGGGTTAGAGTTAGGAGACATGTGACTAAATTAGTTATTTAAATTATTTAAATTCAAATAATGGGAGGAAAAAGGTGCCATGAACTAATTAAAACAATTTAATTATTTTGTTTACTAGAAGGATAAAAGGGGAATTAATTAGTTAAAAGATTAATCAATTAATTTAACATGACCTTATTAATTAAATTAATTTAGCCAAAAGGATGTCATGTTTAATTAAATAATATTAATTATTTATTAATATAAGCGGCTAAGGGAATTAAATTTTGTTAAATTAATTCATCAAATTTAAGTGTCTATGGAAAGAAATAAAAAAAACTCTAACTAAATGCATAAACACCAAAATAATTGTAAACATAGTGGCTTATACCTTTGTTTCCTTCTTGATTGAGCCAAAATGGATGCACCCTAATCCATTTGATTTACTTTTTTGATTTGGCAATGTGGATTTCTCTCAAACAACATAACAGTATGAGAATTCTAGGATGATTTTGGCATGAAGATGGTATGATAACAAATGATGGTTCGTAAAGGGAGAAGAATCCAATTTTATAGATTTTTTATGGAAGAATGGATAGTCAAGATGCAAAGTGGCATGGAGGGCTAAGATTTAATGAGAGGTATTGAGTTAGATTGAAGGTTTTGAAGATGGTGAAAAAGAAGCAAGGTGGATTTGGATGCTTAGCATACAAATCAAAATACTAAAACATATAAAAACATGAAGCATAATTCAAATCACATGAAGACAAATGCTTTAACCTTGCAAACCTTTACCTTCTCCCTCGGATGGAGCTTGAATGAAGTCGAAGTGTGCCCAATTGCCTCCAACATGATGTCGATTTTCTTCTAGATTGCTTGATGTGGTTGGCTCTCCAACATTGTGCACAAATGGATGTGATGGATAATATGGCTAAGTATGGATGAGGGATAACTTTAGCATGGTAAGGGTGCAAAGATGGTTTCCTAGGCACAAACTAGCAGCATGAAATTGCTAAAATTGGAGATGAAATGTGAGGGGATGGAGTCCTCAATTTTAGGGAGAGAGGAGGAGAAATGAAGGGCTAGGATTGACCCAAGATGGAGGGTTCGGATTCCTTGTGAGCCCACACAAGAGCCAAGAGGAGGTGTGGAGACCAAGAGATATGTCTTAAAGGCATTTCTTATCTCCACACTCCTCAAGGTTCATTGGGAAGACTTCCCAATGTGCTTTGAGAAGAGAAAGGGATAGGATATTTCTTGAGGGATGGAAAGGAAGAATTAAAAATTATTCAAAAGGGATGCTCATGGGGATTGGAGGAATAAGGAGGAACTAAAAATTCCTTGGAAGATGAGATTCCTAGAGGAATGTGCGATTTTGAAAATCCCACATTCACCTAGGAAAATGGCATTTAAGGAGAGTGGTTGGATGGAAGGGACAAGGAGTTGACTTTGTGGCTAGTCATGATGATTAGCCACTAGCAACTCATTAGGAGAGGGATTAGAGGAAAGATTAGGTGGGACTAGGATAGATAAGATTTGTAGGAGGATTTGACTAGGAGAGAGAATGAGTGGACGGAATTAAAAATTAGAAGAATAATGCTAAGTGAGATTAGGGAGTTTCTAGAAGAATTTATTAGGTTAATGATGGATTAGGAAAAGGTGATTTGTAGGAATCACTTAGGTTAACTAATTGTAGTCACATAAATCTGTCCACTTAATTAAATGAATATTTAATATCTATTTGATTATTTAACCATCAATTAATAATTAATTAAATTAATATATTTAATTAATTCATCTTAACCCTCTTCTCCTATTAATTAAATAAATTGTTCAATTTATTTGATTTAATTCACTTAACCAAATTCAGACCATTAATTAAATAAATAAATCATATTTATTTAATTAAATATTCTCTCACATTTAAATAAATTAATATTTATTTAAATCCCACCTCTCACATTTAAATAAATTAACATTTATTTAAATCACCTTTATCCTCTACCCACTTGTATTTTCCTACAAAAGCAAGTTGCACAATTATTTTAAATAAATAATTTATTTAAATCACCTTTATCCTCCACCCACTTGTATTTTCCTATAAAAGCAAGTTGCACAACTATTTTAAATAAATTATTTATTTAAAATCCTATTTATCCTCACCCACTTGAAACCTTTAATGGTTTCCCTTAAAGTATTCAAACTTGATGGCTTCCTTCTATAGTCTTCTTAAGACTTTAATGGTTTTCCTTAAAGTCTTCAAGCCTTTAATTGTTTCCCTCAAAGTCTTCAAGCATTTTAATGCTTTATCTTCATTTTTCTCATTTAAATAAATTAATATTTATTTGAATATTTATCCAAATGCAAATTACACCATTTAATTGAAATAAATGATTTTATTTTAATTGAAAATACCAAAATTTCTCCCACTTGCATTTTCCTACAAAATCCACTTGCATGCCTAAACCCCTTCTAGAATTTTCTAATCACTTCTAAATAACCTAAGCCCTTCTCTAAACTTTGTCACATTCCTAAGCAAAAGGGAAGTCACTTCTCAAACCCTCAAAGTCTTTGATAACCATTAAAGGCTTTCAACCTTCAACCACTAAATGGCTCAAAGTCTTTGATAATCATTGAAGGCTTTCAACCTTCAACCACTTAATCCCCAAAGTCTCCAATAACCATTAATGGTTACCTCAAACCCTCCCACATGGTTAAATCATTTGTTTTGACTCAACCTCTACCCAACCCAAAGGTCTCATCAGGCCATTAATGCTTTGACCATGATTATCTCTTAAACATTTGCACAAAGGTTTATCCTTGGATTAACTCTTAATCCAGTGGGTAATCTTAATTTGGACTTGACCCTTAGCCTCTAGATAACCATGAGGTCTTCTCAGGCCTTTAATGCCTCCAACCTCTTCTCTCAACCCAATCCTATGTTGACACTTGTCACCATTTTATTGGTGCCAATTGTGCACATGGATCCCCAACTTTCAAACTTGGCCCTTGATTAAACCATTCAATTTTAACCCTTCATTTCCCCATTTCTTCTATAAATAGAACCCTTCTCCTCAAGCAAAAAGGAAGCATTAGAGTATTGTTGTTATACTGGTATTAACATAGAGCTTTTTCATAGCATCACTATCTACACTTGCATAGCATTTGTTTATCACATTCAACCATCTTGAATCTCCATATGGCATCCATGGCTAGTGCTAAAAACTGAGAGCTACACTCATTTGGGACTTGGAGAGGGGAGAAACAAGGGAGAAGCATCGAAAGGCATCATGGAAGCATCTTAGGGAGGCTCTTCTCCTTTCTTTTATTTTGTTAAACTTCTTTCATGCTTTTTGAAATCTCTTTTGATATGTTTGGAATGGTTTTTAGTTCTTTGTTTGGTTTTTATGGTTGAAACTAACTTATTAACATTGAACTTTGTTGTTGCCTTGTCCCCATTTCCATGACATCACTAATTAATTGAAATTAATTAGTTAAGAAGAGGAATTTGAGAAGATTTAATATTGAGAATTTTTAGAAGAATAAAAGGGGATTGATTTATTAAATAAATCAATCAATAGACTATAGTGACAATATTAATTATAATTAATTAATATTGAGGAGAATTAAAAATTGGCATAATTAATAAATTAATTACGTCAGGAATTAAAAAAATAATTAAAATAATTATTTTTAAGTGTCTACATTTTGCCCCTCTTTTACGCAGCGGCAAATTTGGCAATGGGTAAAAGATAGAAGAAGAAGAAATAGATGCCCGAGCATAAAGCGTGGGAGGTGTATGCCCCCTCGAGAATTTTGTCAAAAGAATTTGAGTGGAGGAGATAAGTGAAAGAGAGAAAGATGAAGTAGAAGATGTGAGACCGCAGAGGGAATGGGCCCTCGAGGGGGCCCAATGAGGAGTCATTGTTACACACAAGCCTTGGAGCCAATTAGAGCTTAGAAGGAGAGAAGGAAAGATGGATCACATTCCTACACGTGATCATCACACTGAGAGGATCTGACAATACGACAGACCCACTAGCTATGGACCACCGGTATGTAGGATCATCCCCCCTTTTGAATTTTTTAGGGTAGGTGTAGAATTAGGGCTTAGAATAGGGCCTAGAATTGGCAAGGTGCATGCGTTGATCAATGTTTCAACACACATGCCAATGGGCTAGCACGAGCACTAGCGAATAGTGTGGGCGCTCACTGGGAGGAGTTGGGTAGAATAGGTTTTTTCGGGGAGGGGGAATTTTTAGCGTGTGTGCTCGCGCTTTGATGCGGGTGCTCATGCATCCGTGCAAGCACTCAAGGTTTTACGCGGGTGCTCGCGTTGACGGAGGCTGTAGGCAGGGTTGGGAGGGTTAGGTCTCTCTGTTAGCGCGAGCACAGTGCTGGACAAATCAGCGTGTGCACTCAGGAGGGGGGAGTTTAGGCGTAGGTTTAGAAATTTTGGGATAGGATGAGGGTATGGCTAGTTCTGGAGGCTAGAATAGGACTCGAGGACATGGAAATAATGAATTGGTTTGTTGTATGCAAGCGGAGATGGAGTCGTTGGCTTCGAGGGAGGATTGGCCTGCTACTATGAGTTTATATCGAGAGTTCGGGGGTGATGAGTTGGAGGTGCTAGCTGCTCTAGGATTGCATTATTTGGGCAGGTGGCCGAGGATATGAGCTCATACTACGATGATGATGATATTAGTTGAGAGGTGGGACAATAGGTATAACACCTTCCATCTTCCCACTGGCAAGGTGACAATGACCCTTCTGGATGTATGAAGGATCTTGAAGATCCCCGTTCGTGGTGTCATCCTAGAGTACCACTTGGATGCATCATATTTTTATCTTCGGGAGGTTTGTGAGTATGAGACTCCACTAATGTTGGATAGGAGTAGGATGCACTTGGGTAGGGCAATGGGTATTTGATGGATTCCTCACTTGGTACTGGTGATTTGTGGGTTCTTGAGTGGACAGATTATACATGATCTAGGTGAGCATGGATTTCCTAGTTGGATGGAGTAGGTGTCTTTATTTCATGGTTCATGATGGCATGCAGTATGCTTGGGGAGTTGCGATGTTAGCTCAGTTATATCATGATATGAATCTAGTGGTGTATAGGGAGTATGCTAGTTTGTTCGCAAGAGTGACACTTCTCCACATTTGGGCTTGGGAGCATATTGCGGTTACACGTCCACTGGGTGTACATGACAGGCGGGCTTGACAAACATATGTGGATAGGTACAGGGGGCTGTTGCACTATACTTAGATAGGGTCTATATGGTTTTGGCGCTGAATTCTGGATGAGATTATGCAGTTTACATGGCAGTCATTTTTGGGGTGTCAGAGATGGAGGGGTGACTAGCAGCTACACTAGGCTAGGGTGGAGATATGGATGTTTGGAAGATCAATGTATATTATGGAGTATTATGCACCATCCAGGGTGGTGAGATAGCTCAGACAGGTTTAGGATATAGTGGGGGACATCCCAGTATATCCTCGGATTACACGGGAGGTTAGATTTTGGGGCCCGACAGCGAGTCCATTGGAGGGCAGGACCAATTTTAAGACAATGTCTCATTTGGTCTAGGATGAATGGATGGGGGCAGGTGAGGATCCAAGGATGACAGGAGGATATAGGAGCTGGTGGGAGGGGCACTTGCCAATATTTCTTACCATTCCTGGGGTTTTGGAGGAGGATGAGTTGCATCCAGTAGTAGATCAGGTGGTTGGTGGGGAGGATGATGGCCCAGGGGAGAGAGTTGTGGTTGGTGTAGGGCATGGTGTTGGTGGGTAGCAGAGGAGGGTCAGGGTGTTAATAAGATGAGAGAGGGGGGGTGAATCATACAAACTTAACCTTCAATATATTCAATAGATTCAACCTCAGTAGACTTTACTTCAGTATATGACCAAAACTGTAAAACATGCAGACTCATAAATAGATAATCATCACAACACATATATAACACCAGATTTAACGTGGAAACCCAAATAGGGAAAAACCACTGTGGGATTTTGGACCCACTAAGAAATGTACCCTTCTTGAGTATGCTCGGTTAAAAGCAAATCCTATTAAAGATTACAAACACATTGCTAGATGTGACCCGGTTAAGGGATTTCCATCAGATCTGTTAGAATCTTACACTTTGTTAGAAGTGACCTTGTTAAAGGATTTCAAACACTCAACTAGAATGTTACCTTGCTAGAGGATTTACAAGTAAGACTATTAAGTCCACTCAGTTAAGAGATTTTTTGTCACTTACAAATAACAGTAATAAAATATATATCTGCAACTTCACATCTGAAATGCTAAAGCAGATTCTATGTGTTCAAAATAATCTTGTCATAAGACTTATCTATCCTCTTTGTTGTGCTTCTCAATCTATTCTTTAATCAGATCTTCAAGCTTCTGTGCTCGGTAATCACCTCTGTAGCATCACCGTGCATACATTTTCCCGCATGCATTGTTCATCAACAATTCCTTATTTATAAACAATTCCTAACCACTTAATCTCCTTGATCACATTTCCCATGATCAATCTTAGCCATCAGATCATCAAACCTGACTAGGTTCATTGTATCCTTCGATCTGAAAATGTTTTACCTTTCCTTGGAACTTGTATTCCTTCCTTGGAACTTGTGCTAGGTTATTGTGGTTCAATCTGTGCTGTAGATCTTCCTCTTGATTTTCCATTGCCGTAGATCCTTAACAAACTTCATGCACAACATACCAATCATCTATACATCTCCAGCTCATCGGCATCCTTCATTTAATAATGCTTTTATTCATCCAATGCGATCTGTTATAGCTCGGTTGTAACTCGGTAAATACTGAACTTCACTCGGTAGACATTCTACCTTCTTTAACCGATATCGATAACCTTAGGTTTTACCAACTAGGTTCTTTGCTCGGTAACATAGAACAATATTAAGCTTATATTTGTTTACTGAATGAAACCTTTTCATATTCATATTCAGTCAATGAATACACATATATATAGGATATCAACAAAATCTCATCACTGTCTAACTAGGTAATAGTTTCTCATTGAATAACTTATTTCTCCCCTTCATTCTCACATTCTTTCTGTGTCACTTACCAACATCTTAATACTCATCAAAACATACTTCTTAAGATATGGCAACATCATATTAAATCAGAAAATCAATTTCTTGACATCAATGACAAAATAATATTATTAAGACAGTAGTCATCCTTCTTTAGTTATATCAATAATCTCCAACAACCTTCTCAATATCCTTATTGAAATGACAACAATCTCCCATTGTAATTGAAATGCCAACAATCTCCCCCCTTGGCATTGATGGCAATACCAATTTTAAATGGCAATACCAACTTGATTTGTTCCAATTGATTCGGATTCAGATTGCTGTTAGACTTCTCCTGTTAACCTCATTTATCTTCTCCATCCATCTTCTCCATTTAGCATTTAGTCTTGTCCCCCTTTCTTTGGTCTTCTCCATGTAGTCTTCTCCCCCTTTGACAGCAATGCCAAAAATTAAAAGAACTAATTCATGATTTCTTCCTCTGAGAAGTGATGTCCTTGCTATTAAAACATATACAAATGTATCATCTCAGTCTTGGTCAGAGCAACTTGTCTTCAATTCCTATTTTCTGCACAACTTTAGAAAGCCTCCTCAAGTGTGTAAATTAGCATCAACTCTTAAATAGTATTTTGTAGAGTCATCGAATTGATTCTTTCACTGAACTCTGTCAATGAGTAGAAGATAGGGGTAGGACCCCTAACTTGCTTCTGAGATACTCAAAAGTGTCCCTTGGCAATGGCTTTGTGAAGATATCTGCTATTTGTTCCTTTGTGCTAACATACTCCAGCACAACTTTCTTTTCTTGAACTTCTTCTCTGAGATAATGATACTTTATAGAGATATGCTTTGTCTTAGAGTGCATTACTGGATTCTTTGAGATGTTAATAGCACTAGTATTATCACAGAATATAGTTACTGGCTCGGTAACTTTCTCATTTATACCTTCCAATAGTTGTTTGATCCATGTTATATTGGTGCAATTCAATGCTGCAGTGACATATTCAGCTTCAGTTGTTGATTGTGAAATGCATCCTTGTTTCTTGCTAAGCCAACTAACTAGTCTTTCTCCCAAAAAGAAAGCTCCACCACTTGTGCTTTTCTTGTCATCAATGTTTTCTGCCCAATCAGCATCAGTATAGACTTTTAAATCAAAATCATTCCTCTTTTCACAAACTAAACCATAATCTTCAGTGCCTCTCAAGTATCTGAAAATTCTCTTGATTGTTGTCATATGGGTTTCTTTAGGATCTGCAAAAAATCTTGCAATAATACCTACTACATGTGCTATATCCAGCCTGCTATGAACAACATATTGCAACTTTCCAATCATAGATCAGTAAAGTGTCTCATCAACAGATGCAGATTCATCATTCTTTGATAGTTTACAGTTGGTAGTCATAGGAGTACTTACAGGTTTAGAATCCTCCATTCCAAATTGCTTTAAGATTTCCTTTATGTACTTGGATTGAGTAATGAAAATCTCATTTTTCATTTGCAGTATTTGTAAACCTATAAAATACTTTATTTCACCGATTAATGACATCTCAAATTCTTTGCACATTTTATTTCCAAAGTTTTTGCATAGAGAATCATTTCCACAAAAAATAATATCATCAACAAATATGGTTGAGATCAGTATTCCATTATCCTCATCATTCTTCATATACATGTTGTTGTTTTCACTTGTTCTTATAAAACCAATCTTGAGTAAGTAAGAGTGCAATCTCTCATACCATGCTCTAGGTGCTTGTTTCAGACCATATAAAGCTTTGTTCAATTTACATACCTAATCTTTATTCTTTTCTTCAACAAATCCTTCAGGTTGTTCAATAAAAACTTCTTCTTCTAGTATACCATTAAAAAATGCAGATTTAACATCCATTTGATATACTTTGAAATTTTTGTAAGCAACATATGCCAACAATGTTCTTACTCCCTCAAGTCTAGCCACAGGTGCAAAAGTCTCACCATAGTCTATTCCTTCTTCTTGAGCATAACCTTTGCAAACTAGTCTTGCTTTATTTCGAATGACCTCAACTTTTTCATTTAGCTTGTTTCTGAAAAATCCACTTTGTACCAATTACATTTTTGTCTTTCGGTCTTGGGACCAATGTCCATGTTTCATTCTTCTGTCATAGCATTTACCCAATCTTCATTGTTAAATGCCTCTTTTACTATCCTTGGTTCAAATTCAAATATCAGACATGTTTTGTCTCAGTTTGTTCCTTGTCATTACTGGATCATCCTTATCTCCTATAATCTGACTTGAGGCATAATTTTTTCTGACATATTTGGCTAATTTAGGCTTGGTAGGTTCTGTATGATCTTCTTCATCACTTAGTAACTAGACAATTTCTTCATTTTCTTCAGCAACTTTCTCGGTAGGACTTCTCGGTTGAACGTATACAAATTCTTCATAATCTTTTGGTTCTTTGGAATTTCCTTCATCATTTCTTTCTGTAAATTCATCAATTTTCACATTTGCACTTTCCACTATTTTGTTAGATGATTTGATCAGACATTTAAATGCTTTACTTCTAGAAGAATAACCAAGAAATGTTCCTTCTTCACTTTTCTAGTCAAACTTTCCATTTCTGTCATCTTTGTGAACATAGAATCTACTTCCAAAGATTTTAAAATAACATACATTAGGTTTCTTGTCATACCAGATTTCATACGGTGTCTTCATAGTTCATTTCTTCAGTTGTACTTGGTTCAGGGTGTAAACAACAGTGCTTATTGTTTCTCTCCAAAATGTTTGAGGTACCTTCTTTTCTATCATCAGAGTTCTAGCACAATCTACAATAGATCTGTTCCTTCTCTCAGCTATACCATTTTTTGTGGAGTTCTCAGTGCAGACACTTGTCTCTTTATACCATGATCATTGCAGAATAAGGTAAATTCATCATAAATGAACTCTCCTCCTCTATCAGATCTAAGACATTTCAGTTGTCTTCCAGTTTCATTTTCAACTCTTGCCTTGTACCATTTGAACATTTGAAAAGCTTTTGATTTTTCTTTTAAAAACATAATTGACATCATCCTTGAGTAATCATCCACAAATAATATGAAATATATATCACCATAATAACTTTGAACTTTCATAGGACCACAAAGATCAATGTGCACAAGATCTAAAATTCCTTTAGAAGTGTAGGACTTACTTGTAAAGCTTGATCTTGTCAACTTACCCATCTGGCATCCTCGGCACATAGCATTCTTAGGTTTTTCCAAGCTCAATAGACCTCTTAGTCAGTGCTTCTTGCTTATTTTGATCAGATTATCAAAATTTACATGACAAAACCTTTTATGCCATAACCAAGTATCTTCTATTTTTGCATACAGACAATTGTTCCGAGTTGAGTCAAGTTATGAAATGTATTACCTCTTGTTTGAGTCTTGGTAGCAGCTAACTTTCCATGCTTGTCATGAACTTTGACAATTCCCTTATGAAATTCTATTTGGTATCCTGTATTGTTTAGCTGTGCTACACTCAACAAATTGTATTTCAAACCTTCAACCTAGTATACATCA
Organism: Cryptomeria japonica; assembly: GCF_030272615.1. Lineage (NCBI taxonomy): Eukaryota > Viridiplantae > Streptophyta > Pinopsida > Cupressales > Cupressaceae > Cryptomeria > Cryptomeria japonica. The sequence goes on from NC_081405.1 coordinate 547,227,577, forward strand.
TTACATTTAGCATTGTCAAGAAGTGTGATAGAACCTTTACCTTTCACCAGACATGGTGCATCATTACCAAATCTTACATAACCTCCATCATAATCTTCTAATTTAACAAACTTGTGTTTATCACTTGTCATGTGATGTGAGCATCCACTATCTATTATCCAAGAATCATTATTATTTATGTGAAATATTAAAGCTTTTTCTTCATAAATTTCTTCATCTGATCCATCTTTAATAGCCACATAAACAACTTCCTCTATTTCAGTTTCATCAGATTTATCATCGTTGGATTCCTCATCAGCTACTAGGCATGTCTTTCTATCTCTCCTTCTGAAGTCTCGGTGTCCTCTATAGTGATTGTCTTTCTGTCTATCATCTCGGTATTCTCTCTTTTCAGTAGATTCTTTGTCAGGGAAATTAGAGCCATATGTCCTATCTTATCACAGTTAAAACATTTCAAAGATAGCTTTCCTTTATACTTACCTTTGCCTCTTAGTAACCTTCTGGCCAATAGTGCTTCCAACTCTTCTTGCTTTCTGATTTCCTCATATAGTTTGTGTACTTCTTCCATATTTTTACGAAATCTCTCACTTGCAGATTCAAAATTACTTAACTCTATCATTGTAGTCATTAGACTCACCAAGATGAAATGAACTGAATGCAGATTCAACTTTATTTACCGAAGACCCACTGTTATCAAAATTACTTAACTCAAATACATGTAGCTTATCAATAGTAGCATCCAGAGAGACTGGCATGTTTGGTACATGCCTTAATTCATTGATTGCAGAGACTCAAATGACATAAGCAAGTAGAAGGGTTCTTAGCAGCTTACTTGTTACATCCTTCTCTTCAATAGTTTCTCCTGCTCCTTTGATTTGATTGACAGTTTCCTTTAACCTTGTACTATATTGTGTTATGTTCTCACCTTCATTCATTCTCATGGATTCAAGTTGACCTCTTAGACTATCCACTTTTCCTCTTTGAACATGTTCATCACCACCATACACAGATATGAGCTTAGTCCACATTGCCTTTGCATCATTACAACCTTCTAGATCATTAAACTCTAAGTCGGTCAATGCTGATGTTATTTCAATCATTGCTTGAATATGTTCTTGCTTAGCCTTTATCTCTTCCATTGTCATCAGGTAGGTGCTCGATGCAATGTAATCATTCTCCAGATAATATGTAGCATATTCTCCAATTCCTAATAAGTGTAGCTTCAATCTTTCCTACCATGTGGAGACACTTGACTTGTTTAGCTTTGGTGCATCCCTCTTATACATCTTCGAATCTTGCCTCAAGTACCTTTAAACTTTACTTTCGGAGTCCAAAGCTCTGATACCAATTGTTAATAAGATGAGAGAGGGGGGGGTGAATCATACAAACTTAACCTTCAATATATTCAACAGATTCAACCTCGGTAGACTTTACTTTAGTATATGACCAAAATTGTAAAACATGCACACTCATAAACAGATAATCATCAAAACACATATATAACACCAGATTTAACATGGAAACCCAAATAGGGAAAAACCACTGTGGGATTTCAGACCCACTAAGAAATATACCCTTCTAGAGTATGCTTGGTTAAAAGCAAATCCTGTTAAAGATTACAAACATATTGCTAGATGTGACCCGGTTAAGGGATTTCCCTCAGATCTGTTAGAATCTTACACTTTGTTAGAAGTGACCTTGTTAAAGGATTTCAAACACTCAACTAGAATGGTACCTTGCTAGAGGATTTACAAATAAGACTGTTAAGTCCACTCGGTTAAGAGATTTTCTGTCACTTACAAAATAACAGTAATAAAATATATATCTGCAACTTCACATCTGAAATGCTAAAGCAGATTCTATGTGTTCAAAATAATCTTCTCATAAGACTTATCTATCCTCTTCGTTGGGCTTCTCAATCTATTCTTTAATCAAATCTTCAAGCTTCTGTGCTTGGTAATCACCTCTGTAGCATCAATGTGCATACATTTGCCTGCATTCATTGTTCATCAACAATTCCTTATTTATAAACAATTCCTAACCACTTAATCTCCTTGATCACATTTCCCATGATCAATCTTCACCATCAAATCATCAAACTTGACTAGGTTAATTGTATCCTTTGATCTAAAAATGTTTTACCTTGCCTTGGAACTTGTGCTAGGTTATTGCGGTTCAATATGTGTTGTAGATCTTCCTCTTGATCTTCCATTGTCGTAGATCCTTAACAAACTTCATGCATGACATACCAATCATCTATACATCTCTAGCTTATCAGAATCCTTCATTTAATAATGCTTTTATTCATCTAATGTGATCTGTTATAGCTAAGTTGTAACTCGGTAAATACTAAACTTCACTCGGTAGACATTCTGCCTTCTTTAACCGATATCGATAACCTTAGGGTTTACCGACTAGGTTCTTTGCTTCGTAACATAGAATAGTATTAAGCTTATATTCATTTACTGAATGAAACCTTTTCATATTCATATTCAGTCAATGAATACACATATATATAGGATATCAACACAATCAAAATAGTGAAATCTCATCACTATCTAACTTGGTAATAGTTTCCCATTGAATAACTTATTTCTCCCCTTCATTCTCACATTTTTTCTGTGTCACTTACTGACATCTTAATACTCATCAAAATATACTTCTTAAGATATGGCAACATCATACTAAATCAGAAAATCAATTTCTTGACATCAATGACAAAATAATATTATTGAGATAGTAATCATCCTTCTTCAGTTATATCAATAATCTCCAACAACCTTCTCAATATCCTTATTGAAATGACAACAATCTTCCAATGTAATTGAAATGCCAACACAGGGTTGTATGGAGGAGGGAGAGGGAGAGGGAGCACTAGTAGGAGAGGTCGCAGAGGCCATGGGTAGTGGGGGAGAGGATGATGTACCTATGGATGTTCCCGAGGCACAGGTGGAGGAGAGGGGAGGGGTATCACAGGTTGACTTTTACAGAGTGCAGCAGGAGTGGGATACTACCTGGGCGAGGCTCCATTCTCTTGATAATGAGCTACAGATAGAGAGAGTTGGGAGGGCAAGTCTGGAGGTAAAGGTGGAGCAGCTGACGTGAGAGATAGAGAGCCTTCATACAGTGAGGATAGAGGTGGATGCCCTGAGGTAGGAAAGGGAGAAGTTTGAGCAGATGCTAGAGGAGGCATGGATAGGGACAGCTATAGTGGACCTTTAGGATCTTATCTGTCGATAGGATGTCAAGCTAGAGGGGCTATAGGATAGAGTGCAGAGGGTAGAGGTAGATGTGACATGACTATGGGAGGAGAGGGATGTATCCCGCCAAGTGTTGGTTCCTACTGGGCTTGGGCAGATATACGCTGATATTATGCAACAATGAGATAGGGCAGAGAGGTTAGTTCGGGAGGTAGGATACTATAGGGGATTATATCATAGAATAGTACCTGCGGCATAGAGAGCAACTTCTTACACTAAGAGTGTGTGATCTCATAGGACATAGGGTTAGCGGACCACACAGAGCCAGCAGACAAGTGGATCAGTGGGTTTTAGGCCACCGAGAGGAGGGGAGGTAGGAGCTTTAGGTGGAGGAGGTACAACAAAGGGGGGTGGGGAGATAGGAGAGGAGAGCTAGCTCCATTTTGGCTTGTATATCATCTTTGACCCTTCGGGGTGATCATTGTATTATGACAGACATATTCATCCCTTTTGAGCATATATATATGATTTTGTGATGATGGATGATGTGTGTACTTTATTATGATGGATTCTATTTATTTTCTTGTGATGTGATGTATGAATGTAATTATGGATATGTTGTGCTGATTTATTTGTGATGCAGTGTGGATGCTTATATATGTATACCTATGATATGTTGGTGACATGTTTTTGGATGCAGGATGAGTGATCATGCTTTTTGATGTGTATATATGTTGTATATGCAAATGTATGATGGATATATAGATGTAAATGATTTATGATGCAATCTATATGAGGAATGAATGTAATGTCATGATATGTAAATGATCTAAGTGCAACCTATGTGATAAATGTTTGTGGAAAAATGATAATCTAAATGAGTAGTGTAATGAAATGAATAAGTAATGCCATCTATATGAATAATGTAACCTACACGGATAAAGTGAATGAATAATGCAAAGAGGGAATATGCCAATAATAACGCAATGATCTTAGATAGAAAATAGAATAATATGGAATAGAGGGGGAATGGGGTAAATTGAGGACTCCATGGGATTATTAGATTAGGACTTTATGGAATTATGGTGAGATTTGTGCACAAAAATGTGGAGAGCCAACCTAGTTTGATATTGCCCTAGGTGACTTGCACCACTGATTATAGGAATCAGGATGCCATGACAAAACCAAGGCATGGACTGACTCACAGTCAAATAGGAATTCCTTACACACAGTTATGTAAGTGTTGAGAAACACTAATACAAAGTTGTGGGTATGTGCAAGGAAACCCTCAAACACACTGATACATATTGTACACGAGAGGGTAAGTGTTGATAAACACTAGTACTAGGTCGTCAGTTTATACAAGAGAGATCTAAAATATGCCATGCTATGGAAATATGCCCCAGCATGCACTTATTGTAAACATACCTGGATATGGAAAATCCAGGCGGTCGTAAATAGATGTAGTCGTAGGGCAAAAGATGCAAGTCTAAATGAAAAATCCAAGAAATCAAACAAGTCATTCACTCATGACCAACTGACACCTCTTTCCAAGAGTAGGATTAGGATGGAGGATTAAGTTGCCAAGCAAGGGAAGGATTCATCCCTAGGGAAAAGGATAAAGCAGGTAGACTTTTTGGATTAGGAAAGTGATCATATGGCCTTGAAGATTAACTTGTGGACTTAGGACTATTCTGAAGACTTCATGAAGCTCACACAGAGGCACACAAGCTCAGTTGATGGGATATTCCTTATTCATGATTTAGGCAAACACTCATCATCATACGCGTGATTTATTTGGAGGTGGAAGGGAAGGAATGTTGCGATGGGTAGATTGGATGGGAGGGTGATTGGAGCACCGACCTGATAAACAATGGATCCAGTTTATTTACCTTGGCACCTGCATGGAGGTTTTCACCAAGGTACTTGTCCATAGCACCACAAAGTGGTTTTCACTGATGGACGAATTGATGTTTTTTTTATTTTTTATTTTTGGTCTCACAGGGTGCTTGTTTGCCAGGTTTTCACCAGAGTGACAATTTTTTCAGGATCTTTTTTCTTATTTTTATGTATTTTGATGATTTTTTTGACAAATTTAGACTTTCTAAGGACTAGGCATAGAATCTTTTGAGGTGCATGATATTTATTGGATCATCCAGAGGATCACCTTCAAGAGTAGCCAACTGATAGGCCTATGATCCATATTTTGTTGTGATTACATATGGTCCAATCGAATTAGGCTCAAACTTGCCTTTCTTTTCTCTTTCCTGAAGGTTTTTTTGATTCTCCATGAGGACAAGATCACCAATTTGGAATTCCCAGGTTTTGACTTTCTTGTGATAACTCATGCGTAGATGGTTCTGACATACCCCAAGATGGTTCAAGGCCTTGAGGTGCCTTTCATCTAACAATTCTAGCTCTTATAGGCGAGCAATTCTATATTCTTCATCCGGTAGGATATTTTGCAGCAATACCCTTAGAGAGGGGATCTTGATCTCGAGGGGGAGGACACCTTCGGAGCCAAAGATAAGGGAATAAGGGGTGGCGCATGTGGGTGTGCAGATGGAGGTGCGATAGGCCCACAAAGCAGGATGAAGTTGGAGGTGCCAATCACAGCCAGCTTCATTGATTATCTTTTTGAGGATTTTGATTAAGGTGTTCTTAGAAGTCTCAGCTTGACCATTACCTTGGGGGTAATAGGGGGTGGAGAAGAGATGTTGGATGTTGAATTTCTGGCAGAGTTCTTTGACATCCTGGTTTTTAAATTGTCTGCCATTATCTGTAATGATAAATATTGGAATGCCATATTGACAGATCAAGTATTTCAGGATGAATTTGGATATTTACTCACCAGTGGTAAAAGTAAGAGGGATAGCCTCTACCCACTTGGTAAAATACTTGGTGGCAGTGATAATGAATTTATGCCCATTGGAGGATGAGGGGTGGATTTTCCCAATGAGATCAAGCCCCCACTGTGAGAAGGGCCAGGGTGTAATGAATGCTAGAATTCTTGTGATGGCACATGAATCTCGTCGCCATGTTGCTGGAAAGGGATGCATTTCTTCACATAGTTATATGCATCTACTTCCATTTTAGGCCAATAATATCCTATTCTCAAATTCTTTTTACCCAAGGTGAGCCCACTTGAGTGTGCCCCATAGATGCCTTCGTGTACTTCACGTAATGTCCATTCTATCTCTTATTTATCTAAACACCTTAGGAGGGAACCATCAAAATGCCTTCTGAATAGGGTGTCTCCAAGGATTGTGTAACGAGCACATCGGTGAATGAAGGTTTGTTGTTAGGTTTTTGTAAGGTGTGGGGGAATGGCATTGTCTTTAGGAAAGTGAAGGTTTCTTGGTACCAGGGGGACTCGGGACCAACGAGTACACACACCATTTCAGATTTTAGAAGATCATATGTCAATATAAATAGTTTCTTGACCAATAACTCACACTTTTGACTATGTGCTCGCATATGAAGGAGGGAACCAATGGTGGTCATTGCATCTGCAGCCCTATTGTTTGTTCATGGGACTTGATCAAACTTGATTATTGTGAAGTGTTTCTTAATATCTTCAACCATGCTATGATAGGGGAGGAATTTGTCATCTTTTATTTGGTATTCATCATTGACTTGTTTTATGACAAGTTGGGAATCACCATAGACTTGTAATTCCCTTATCTTTCACTGGATAGCCAAGCGTAATCCTGTAATGAGTGCCTCATATTCTATGATGTTGTTGGTACATGCAAAATCTATCTTGTATGAATTTGGGATGTAATCTCCTTGAGGTGTGATCAGTAGTATTCTTACCCCTGATCCATTTTGGGTGCAAGAGCCATCAAAGTATAATTGTCATGTGGAGGATGGGGTAACAGTCATAATGAATTCATCTGGTAATTCTGTGAGAATAGGATGGCCACCTAGAAGTGGAGCATTAGCCAACTGGTCTATGATGACTTGTCCCTTGATTTCTTTTTTGTCTACATATTCAATATCAAACTCGCTTAATAACATGACCCATTTAGTGGTTCTACTAGTGAGGGTAGTTTTTGACAAGAGATGTTTAAGCAAGTCAATCTTAGCAATAATTTTTCTTTTGTTGTTCAACATATAGTGTCGGAGTTTCTGTTTTCTAAACACCAATGCCAGGCATGCTCTTTCAATGGGGGTATAATTGATTTCATACCCAACTAGTGTCTGACTGATGTAGTAAATGGCATGTTCCTTCCCTTGATCATCTGTTTGTGCCAACAATACCCCCAATTCCACTGCGGTAGCACATATGTACAAAAAAAGAGGTTTTCCAAGAGTAGGAGTCATAAGTAGTGGAGGTGATGCCAGATATTCTTTTAGTTTTCAAAGGCCTTTTGACACAAGAAGTCCCATTTGAATTTTATGTCTTTGCGCAGCAGGTGCAAATGGATGGCACTTATCTGCCAGTTGTGAAATAAAACGTCTAACAGATTGGAGTTTCCCCTAGAGGCTACGTAGGTGTCTAAATTTTTTTGGTGGAGGCATTTTCATGATGGATTTTACCTTTGCAAGATTGACCTTGATGCCTCTGCAAGAAATAATGAAACCTAGTAGTTTTCCCAATGTGACACCAAAAACACACTTCTTAGGATTTAGGCGCAATTTGTATTTTTCCAATCTTTCAAAGATCTGCTTTAAGATAGGGATGTGTTCAAGTCTTGTATTTGATTTCCCTAGTAGATCATCCACATAGTCCTCCATAATTTTATGCAAGAGGTCAGGAAAAATTGTCGTCATGGCACGTTGATATGTGGCTCCAGCATTTTTGAGGCCAAAAGCCATGACCTAGTAACAGAAGGTCCCCCATGGTGTTATGAATGTCATTTTATGTTGATCTTTGTCTGCAATCTTGATTTGATTATATCCAAAAAATCCATCCATAAGTGATAGCATCTCATGCTCTGATGTAAGGTGCACAATCATATCTATGTTGGGGAGTGGGAAATCATCTTTCGGACAAGCCTTATTTAGATCTCAGAAATCAGTACAGATGCAGATGCCCCCAGTGAGTTTGCCGACATGTACAATGTTGGAGACCCATTCAGCGTAGTCTATTGGTTTGATGAATTCTGCATCCAACATCTTTTGGAGTTTTGTCTTGACCAAGAGTGCAATATGCGGATGCATTTTGCGCAACTTTTGTTTTACAGGTTTTGCGTCTAGGTGGATAGCGAGATTATGAACCACCAAGTTAGGATCTAAACCTGGCATATCGGCATAGGACCATGCAAAGATGATTTTTTACCTCTACAAGGAAATTGATGAAGTATTGTTTCTCTTTTTCTATGAGGGACTTGGCAATGAGCACATTTTTTGGAATGTCTTTGGTGCCCATGTTGATACTGTCTATTTCTTCTATCAGCAAATTTGACCTATCTTTTGGAAGGTAACCAATGGTAGGGAGGTCAAGTCCCTCATCGTCAAGTGCCTTTTCCAGGTTTTCACTTTTGGATACACCCTTTGTTTTTATTTTTTTCTCATTCAAAGGTGCCTTGGAGAGGTTTTCACCTAGGGAATCATGTTTTTTCCTTTGATTATCTTTTTTGTGGCTAAGGGCATTGACCTGACTACTAAAGTATCCATTTTCATGTAGTTGAATACCACCTACTCGGTTGCAGTCTTCCAAATTTTGCATAGTCAAGAGAGTAATGAGAGCATTATCATCAGTGCAGATATATAAAGTGGGTTTTTCTCGTTGGCCTCAATCTATGAGTTCAGGATGGACAAGATGTAGCTCATGTGAAATGGGAGAGGATATGGGGGTGATGGCATTGACGTGAGTGTCAAAGAAGATATCATTTTCATATTCATAAGGCATTTCATAGAACTCCTCTTCGTCAAATATTTTGATATCCAAGGAAGGACTTGAAGGGGCACCAGCATTACTAATCTTAGGTACCGGGGTGTACCCCAAGCCTCTATTGTACTTGTTGGAGATAGGATTTATGGGTTCTTTTCTTCCTTTCTCCTCTGATCCCAAGCTGTGTCCATTGTAACCCATTTTTTCAACTATAGCTGATGCTTTTGGATACATTTTTTTAGATATTTTTGTTGGATCTTCATCTTATTCCCAATACAGCCATGAAGAGACATCTGTGTCAAGGCTCTCCTCATCAAGTGGGCCCCATTGCTGGAAGGTGGTGTCTTTGCATTGTATGATCGGTTTCTAATCTTTTTTTAGTTCTTTTGGTTTTCCAAATGACTTAGGAGACAGGGGGAGGTTGCCTATTAATAAGACATCCTCTAGTTTGTATTCTCCACAGCCATTATCCAAGATCTTGATTTGTGTGTCTGGTTGGGATGAGGTGGAGGAAAAATTTGATGTGTCAAATGGAGGAGTTGGCGAGGGTCTATTTAGTGGACAATGATATGGATGTTTCCCCTCTAAGAGTTTGCAATATTGGAAAGGTTGTGGATCACCTTTGATAGTGACGTCTCTTCCATTGAAGGGGAATTTGATACACTGGTTATAAGTGGAGGGTACGGTTTGCAAGGAGTGAATCCATGGCCGACTGAGAAAGATGTGGTAGGGGAGATCAAGATCTAGTACTTGCCAAGGGGTTTCAATTGTGATAGGGCCCACTTGAAGAGGTAAGGTGATCATGCCCTTTGAAACTCTTTTCGCATCATCATATGCTTTTATTATGATCCTTCCTGATGTGTCTACAAGGTCCTCATAAAGTCCCAATCATTTTATTAGCTTGTATGTACATAGATTGAGTCTGGATCCACCATCTATCAGGATACATTTGACCTTGTGCTTCTGGATAAGGGCTTCGATGTGCAAAGGTTTATTATGATCTTCATCTATAGGAGCATCATTGGAAGTGAACACAAGGTGTTGCTGCACAGCAAGATTTCCAATGGGAGCTTGGAATTGGGTAGCATTGATATTATCGGGAATGCGAGACTCAAGGAGGGCTTGTTCCAAAATTTCTTTAGGGGAAGTCTTGAGAAGTTCTAGAATGGAGATCTGTGCGAGGGTCTTCCCAAGTTGGTCAAGGAGGTCATATCGGCGGGTGGAAGACATGGGTGGAGGGTTTGGTGGGGGAGGAGCTCCTTGGATGGTGACTTTACCTCAACACATGGTTACATTGCATTCATTATGAGAGTAGGGGGTGGAAGGTGTACTGCCTTCAATGACTATCCTAGCAGGATTAGATCTACTTTGGGAAGGGGGAGGATTAACTCCTTGGATAGTTATGACATTAACATGATTGTCTGTGGGCTCAATGTGACCTACTAAAGAGTCAAAGCCGGTTATGTGATTAGTGTAGTCATAGTTCACTGCATTAGATGATGATCATTTTCCCTTATCATGTTTCAGGAAGGGTTCCTAGTATATTTTGAGTTTGTCATTGTTATTACCAAGTTTTGTATTTGCTACATCAATTTCACCCCTATCAATGAGATCTTGTATGTAGATTTTAAGCTTCATGCATTTCCATGTATCATGTCCCTTGATACGATGATACTCACAATATTCATTCTCATTATACCAACTAGGTTTGGGTTGATTGGGATCAAATGGGTGAGTAATCGGGAAAACCATTATGCTTGCTTGAACAAGCTTTTGAAACACCACTTCAATAGGCTCAGCAAGAGGAGTGAAGTCTCTTGGAGTCCTATTATTGGATCGGGGTGGTTGCCCCTGGATTGAGACATTGTTGTGAGGCTTTTGAGATTGATTTTGATTGTTTTGGTTGTTGAATTGATGATTAGTGGTGGTGGGTTTTGGAGGAGCGGCCATGGTTTGGACACGTTTTGCATCAATTACACCGTCATTGACTATGTTCTTGTTCTTGGACTAGAATTTTTGTTTATCATTATGTTAACCATATTAGGATCTTGCATTTGATTTTGAGTGCTAGGTTGCACACTTTGTGTAGGATCTTGTGTAGTATCTTCATATAGGACAGTAATGTCTAGCATACCATATTGTTGTTGGGCCATCTTTTTCTTTTGAGATTGAGTTGTGACCATACAAGAATAACCTTAGAAAACATTGGAGTAGGAGATTTTTTATGAGAGGACTTAGCGAGACTTTTGGATTTTTGGATTGGTCTTTGATGAAAAAGGATTTTGCTGATTGGTAGGGTCCTTGGATTAGAACCTGGATTTGATTAGGATTGACAACTTAGTCCTTGGATGAGGATCTTAGGTGGTAGAGGAAACCACAAGGGAGGTAATGACCAAATTGGGTAGAATTTCGACCTTGGAATGATGATTAAAAAACCTTTTTTCCATTAAGGGTTGACTAATGACCCTAAGAAAAGCAAAGGCATAAGTTAAGAATCTTGATTGACTCAAAGGATAAGGCAAAGGTACTTGGAGAGGATTATTCTTCAAGCACAAAAGCCAAGTGATTAAGGATGAGGTCTAAATGAAACTTCACAAGGCATGCAACCTTAATGTGAGGTTAAATTAGATTAAAGGATGATTTGATTTGGATTTTGAGAATTGATTTGATAATTGAAGGTGATTGATTTTGTGATTGATTGATGTGCTAAGTCCTTAGGAAAATATTGAGGATGATTGATTGAAGAGGGATGATAGTGATGATTAGAAGAAATTTGGTGACTAGGTGTTGGCAGCACATATAAAAATTTCTATTCTATATGTTTCCTTACTTGAGTAATGCCCCGTCGGAACCGTTGGTCAAGTCATTTGTTTAAAATTCCTCATGTAATCTAGTCATTATTATGTTTCTTAAGTTTCACTGCATTGAACTTGAACCTTGAACTTGAACCTTTTTGGTTCAAGGTTCAAATTTCAATGGGTGTTGTTTTAAAAAGTTTTTCTTCTCACGTCGTTTTAAGTCTTCACTAGTCGTTGTCAGCATTTTACATTCGTTTAACCTTGAACTTGAACCTTTTTGGTTCAAGGTTCAAAGTTCAAGATTTGTCATGTGTATGATTAGTGTCGTGATTTTTTTGCAAGGTTCAAAGTTCGATGTCTAGGCTTCTTGGAGATCATGTGACTTCGCATGAGGTGGCGGCACAGATTTTAAGATTTGACAAACGGCGGAAAAGGAGACAAATATTCTTTCTTTTATGATTTGAAATCTGACATTTATAGAAAGTATGGTGTGAGGATCTGAAGTGTCAAATATGAAGTGACTTAACATTTAAAGCATGTTCGAGTGCAATCATTTTAGAGAAAGGTCACACGAACGAAGAGTAATGGGGATAGTTCATGGTAATCATGGGTAAGATTTTCTCAGCTTTAAAATTGAGTAGTTGTCATGTCGAGACTATCATTTTCTTTGGATAAGTTTTAAGAAGAATTTTTTTTGGAGTGGGAGAAATAGACTTCAATAGCGGTTTGCAGATGACAGAGGAAGGTATGTTTGACAACTTTCTAAATTGTTGCAGTTTGTTTTAGGAAAGCTCTGGATATTTTGTTAGTTGTTTGTTTTTGTTTCCCTTTTCTCCTTTGTCTGGGTTAATTGGAGAAAATTGTGAGCAAAACATGAGGCCTACTTTGCCCAAATTAGTGAACTCATCTTCCCTTGTAAGTTCTTTACCAAAGCTGGGTGATACAACATTAGTCCAACTGGATTTAGATGATTTCCTAGAAAGAGTACAGAACCCAACCGCTGATCCTATGATGAGAGATATTGCACAGAGCAGATTATTAGAAGCAACCGCATTTCCCACAACTACCCCTTGCCTTGAATTGGTTTTAGAATGTATGAATCATTATGAAAGAGGTAATAGATGCATAAGGAAAAACAAAGGTGAGGTTTTGTTATCCATTGATAGACAAACAGTAATGGTCGCCATGGGTATCCCACATCGAGAACCCTATGAAGATTGGACAATTGGGAAATCTTATGGAATTTTCTCTGAGAAAAGACAGTATTATAGAACTGTCATTGCACAAAATTGGCTTCTGAAGTTCCAGAAAGGAGGCTCTAGGCTGTCGAGACCCCTAACCCGTGAGCATTTAATTCCTGCAATCCAAGATTTGGTAGTAATGTTGAGCAGAGTAAAGGGTAATTCACACTCCTTCTATTGGGAGGACTGAATGTATTTCTTCATCCAGGTCACTCTAGACAAAAATCGGTTCATCGACTAGGGAACTATTATCGCGGAAAGGTTGCATGAGGGTTTGAGTAATTACCCTGGGATGTCAAACTTCTACATGTCTTCATACCTATTGTATATGCTTGCTTGTGTAAGGGAATGGTTTGAATTGTCTCATGCAAAATGGGTTCAAGGCATTAAAATTAATGAGTATCACCCCAATTTGACTTTAAAAGGGCATGTTGATGATTATCTCCACTGGAATGATATTTTTGCTGGGAGTTTGACTTTTGAATTACAAGGTAACTTATATAGGAGGATGTCTACTAAGGTCGTTGAACTAGTTAACATCTATGGCAGTTTCTTTACACAGTTTAATCACTTCACTTACCTAAGGGTTGGGGGTTCTAAAGGTGAACCCTTTATGCTACCTAGGTATGTTTTAGACTCCTGTATTTTGATTGAAGTTTCCACGCAGTTGGCCTATGTCGCAAAGGATTATGGTGAGGATTCTGACACAAGTGGGATTTTTCCCATTGATTTAGGCTATTACAGTTGTAGGTCTGTCTCTGATGCGCTGAATCTTGAGCTAGAATTTAAAAGATTTCATTTGAAAACCTTTGTGAAAAGGGACAACTTTGATAGTAAAGGATTTATCTCTCAATATGTGAAGAAGATGGTTCCTAACCAACATGTGTCCTAGTTGGCGGATTATTGGGCGGATTGCCCAGACGAATTTGAAGTAAGGAAAAGAAATTGGTCCAGATTAACCTTGAAACAAATTCATGACATGAAACTGCCAATGGATACCTCAGGTGTCACCACTGATAATGAGAATGTACTGGATTCAGATTTTATGAAATGGGTTCATAATGAACCTCTCCCAGAGGTGGATTGGAGTAAAAAGATGGAGGATAGTGTCCAGACACACACTTTTAGCATAATTTGTAGGACAGAAAATTGGCTTAGGAGTTGCCGATTTCATCCAACGAGGGAAACCAGCTCAAGAAACAAAAGTGGGAAGAGGAAGATCGCAAGTAAAACTTCTATTTTAACTAACATCCCTATTTTTTGTTGCAGGAAAAGGGTAGGCAAGGATTAAAGAAGAGAAACTTGACACTGAGGTTGAACTTTCTATTGGTGTTTGGGTTATCAGGTTGAGGTCCAAGAAGATTTTTCAGCTGTTGGCTCCCCATCTCATTCTTGATTTGGACGTAGAGGAGGTACTATGCGATATGACATCCCCTATTTCTGATGCAGACAAGGTTTCAACTGGCGTACACGCTATTTTTTAGGACTCGGGGATGCTTGATATCTGGCCTCATGCAGATAGTGTCGCATTGCCGCCTTCAGAGGGATCTCCTCCCATGCCATCTAAGGAACTGACTCTGGCACCTAAGTGGTTAAGTGACTCAATTACCAAGAAAAGAAACGTGGTTACAATTTTGGTATGAATGGAGGATGTCGTGAGTAAATGTTTGGGAAAATCCACGAATCCCAAAAGACTAAAAATGGAGGCTATGATTGGTTTTGATGAAAGTACAAAGCATTGGACTATAGACATCACCAAACCCGCATCTAATAAAGATGCTATTACTTCTTTAGAAGCAGATTATGCCATTGAACAAGTTGATTTGGGGGTCGGAACCAGAGCCATAGATGTGAAGCATTTGGAGACTTCAACCAAATGGATTATCTCTCGTACATGGAAGGATGAAAGAGACAAGGCTGAATTGAAGCAAAATTTAATGCAAATGGCTCAGTATATTCATGCCCTACAAAACAGCCCATTACTGTTGTCTCAAAGCTTAGTGCCATTTAGTTCAAAATCACTAGGTAATCAGGAATTCTTTGATGAGGTTCAATGAAACAAAATGATCGCAGAGATTTTCTCTGAATGGCTCACCTCAATTGTGCATCAAGGGACCAATTACATTTCAAATTTGGTTCATATTTTCAAAGATGCTAATGAAGTCACCAAAGAGTTGGATGTCGACTTGGTCTCGTGGCAGAAATTTCAAAGCAAATGTGTGATATTCAGCGTTATGGCCTGATGAATTTTCTTGCAGAAAGGCAAGTGCCAGGGTTAAATGAAGACGTGATGTTTATTTGCAAAGAAAGCATTGAGTGGTGCAACCAAATTATTGAATAGGGCCATAATGAATCAGCCAGTCTACGTGGTGAATTAACAACCTTGAGGATGACCATGCAGAAGGATTTGCACTGGGTAGATGTCCAATTGCTTAAAGAAGATGGCCAAACTCTAGAGGATACTGCAGAAATGATTAATCAGTTTAGCAGCCACATTAAACAAATCAAAGTGGAGAAATCCTTGGTTGTAGAGGATTTTATGAGGATTTCCAAAGTGGAATCAATGCTCACAGTTTTTCTGGATCATCTGGATTCACACAAGGGCAAAGTACAGATGGTGAAGAGAAAGAAAGAGCTCTGGAAGCAAAGAGTAATACATATCAGCTTGTCGCAATTAGGACTTTGTGTGGATAGTGACTTGGATGATTGTTTGCTTTTAGACAAATATTTTTTGCAAAGTGTTTGAGGATAATGATGTGTTTTTAGTCTACTCTTGGCAAGAAAGTATCAAACAAAGAAAACACAATGATCAAATGAATTTTAGCTCAAAGATACTCATGCTCATGTACAACATTCTTAAGGCAAGCAAGGACAATAGTCATTGGATACCAATCAATTTCCTAGCTACGCTTACCCAAAGTGGACACTTAGATGATTGACCCCATTGGCTCCCCTCCATGGCACTCACTTCTTTAGGGTAGCCAAGCATCAATTCCCGTGACAACTCATCATGGCAAATTTTGTGTCTCTACTAAGGGCTGTAAAAATAAGGGCGGCTTTGGAGGTCCGACCTCCTGCACCAATGACTAGAAGGTTTTTGGCCACTATGCACATGGTGTTTAATATGTCTTCCTGTTAGGAGCTACCCTTTGCAGTTGTGCAAGCACAATTGAGGCCTATAACCCAATGAAGCACCAAGAACTTAGTAGTCACGCAAGCGTGATTGAGATCTCTAGGATCCTACTAAGCACCCAATGTGAGAGTGAACTCTCATATAGCCCCAACCATTGACCCTTTCATCATCAATGGCCTATTTATTATAGTGAGTTGGGAACCCCAGGTTCGGGTGTACTCACTTGGGTCTTTACCCTCTTACCTTCTCAAAGAGAAAGTTGGGAGGGCAGGCCCGCTAAAGGTAAGCATGCAACAAACATGAAAAACTTGGAGGGTCTAGATTTTTGATCGTCTAGCTGGATGAGAGCATACTTTCCTACCTTTGCGCTTTTCACAAAACACAAAAGACAATGGTTCATTTATCCTTTAATTAAATCTAGGTGCCTAGTTAAGAAAAAAAAACACAATATTTGGTTGGAACTCCTAGGCAACCTGTGAAACAGTTCAGATTAGTAGTTTTTTTTGTGTTTCTTAGGTCTTGGACAATCAAAGAAGCTTCAACACTCAAAAAAGGAAAATCAGTAGTCATTGACCTGCACAAACAACGCACGCACTGAAATGCAGCCAATTACACCGAAGCACCTTCACAAATGCCAAAACGCCTGCGTACACACTGCAAATGATAGAAACCAAAAACAATAATAAAAAAAAAGAAATTAAAACAAACAGAATTGTGATTTTATACTTGTCTATCACGTTGTTCTGGATCGGTCCCGCTGAAGTGCCTACGCTCGCTTTGAAAACCTAAAACAAAGAAAAGGGGTTAGCGATTTAAATTTTAAAATTCAAATTTCAAAAATAATTTTTTTTGCCGAGGGCGGGAATTTTTTAAAATAGTCGCGCTGGTTCAGTTTCCCTCACGCCGAAACGCGTCCGCCTGCGCATGCATCGAACAGATAAACAAAGTCAATTTTAAAATTAGAAAAAGCAAGAAATGTTTTTGAATTTTTAAGCATAGTTGCACTGGTGCACTTGTGCTTGCGCTCATGCACCTACGCACATGCTGAAGAGATATGTCTGTCACATCGAACCTGAATCGCTCATGTTGATTTGTAGTCTCCCACGCTATTTCGATACCCGTGACTTGCAAACTCATAAAAACTCAAAAAACATTACTTTTTAGGGATGTGAGTCCCACTGAGCGTGCCAAAATGAAGATGGTGAAAAAGAAGCAAGGTGGATTTGGATGCTTAGCATACAAATCAAAACATTAAAACATATAAAAACATGAAGCATAAATCAAATCACGTAAAAACATGAAGACAGATGCTTTTCCCTTGTAAACCTTTACCTTCTCCCTGGGATGGATCTTAGATGAAGTCGAAGTGCGCCCAAATGCCTCCAACGTGATGTTGATTTTCTCCTAGATTGTTTGATGTGGTTGGCTCTCCAACATTTTGCACAAATGGATGTGATGGATTTGAAGGATGAGATGGATAATATGGCTAAGTATGGATGAGGGATAACTTTGGCATGATAAGGGTGCAGATATGGTTTCCTAGGCACAAACTAGTAGCATGAACTTGCTAAAATTGAAGATGAAATGTGAGGGGATGGAGTCCTCAATTTATAGGGAGAGAGGAGGAGAAATGAAGGGCTAGGATTGACCCAAGATGGAGGGTTGAGATTCCTTGTGATCCCACACAAGGCCCAAGAGGAGGTGTGGAGATCCAAGAGATACTCCTTAAAGGCATTTCTTGTATCCACAC
This sequence comes from Cryptomeria japonica, assembly GCF_030272615.1. Taxonomy (NCBI): domain Eukaryota; kingdom Viridiplantae; phylum Streptophyta; class Pinopsida; order Cupressales; family Cupressaceae; genus Cryptomeria; species Cryptomeria japonica. The sequence goes on from NC_081405.1 coordinate 547,245,538, forward strand.
TCCTCAAGGTTCATTGGGAAGACTTCCCAATGTGCCTTGAGAAGAGCAAGGGATAGGATATTTCTTGAGGGATGGAAAGGAAGAATTAAAAATTCTTCAAAAGGGATTCTCATGGGGATTGGAGGAATAAGGAGGAATTAAAAATTCCTTGGAAGATGAGATGCCTAGAGGAATGTGAGATTTTGAAAATCTCACATTCACCTAGGAAAAGGGCATTTAAGGAGAGTGGTTGGATGGAAGGGACAAGGAGTTGACTTTGTGGCTAATCATGATGATTAGCCACTAGCAACTCATTAGGAGAGGGATTAGAGGAAAGATTAGGTGGGATTAGGGTAGATAATATTTGTAGGAGGATTTGACTAGGAGAGAGAATGAGTGGAGGGATTTAAAAATTAGAAGAATAATGCTACGTGAGCTTAGGGAGTTTCTAGAAGAATTTATTAGCTTAATGATGGATTAGGAAAAGATGATTTATAGAAATCACTTAGGTTAACTAATTAATTGAAATTAATTAGTTAAGAAGAGGAATTTGAGAAGATTTAATATTGAGGATTTTTAGAAGAATAAAAAGGGATTGATTTATTAAATAAATCAATCTACAGACTATAGTGACAATATTAATTATAATTAATTAATATTGAGGAGAATAAAAAAATATCATAATTAATAAATTAATTACGTCAAGAATTTAAAAATAATTAAAATAATTATTTTTAAGTGTCTATAGCTTTAGCCTTATGAGATGTGAATCATTGGGAAAAACTCTTGTCATGGGGAAAAGGGAAAAATGTGCTCACCTGTATGAGAACACCTTGGGAAGAACAAGGAGATGAATCATGGAGGCAAAAGTGGCAAAGTGGAAGAGGTGTAAGAGGGAAGAGATGACAAATGGAAGATAAAGAAAAGTGTTTTGGGAAGCCCACTCTCACACATGTGAGAGCACCATATAGAATATCTGGTCAAGGGATGAGTTGGAAGTGACAAAATGACTTGTGTATGCAATTCATTTGAGGGGTAGTCACATGTGGACTTGGGTAGTTGGGAAGAATTAAAAATTAGAAAAAATGCTATGAGGTTAGGAAACAAGAAAATTAGTTAATTAATTAAGAATTAATTAACTAATCTAGATTAGAGGAATTTAGGATTTTTGGTTAAGGTAGAATTTAATTTATCAAAATTAATCAAACCTTAGAAGAATATTTAAATAACATAATTAATTATAAAAATTAATTATGAAAAGGAGTAATAATGAATTAAATTACATTTAACTAATTATGGAAAAGAATAATTGATTAAATATAATTTAATTAATTATTAAAGAAGGATAATAAATACAAGTAGTTGAATTTAGATGGCTACATTTCACCTCTCTTTGACATGGTGTTGTGGAATAACATCAAATCAAAGATAATGTATGCCCCAATGGGGAAATGCCACATAAATTTGTCACAACTTGCCTTGGCATTGATTGCATTGAAGGTTAATATCTTCCTCGGATATCGTGGCAACAAAATAAGGGTTACTTGCCCTCAAGAAATTGCCATGGAAATGAGTTTTTGGGGTAAGTTCTCAAAAATTAGAATAAAAATTAGAGGAAGAAGAGAAGAAAATTTAACCAGTTTTGCAAAGGAATAGAAGAAAAAGGTGGAAAATGAATGAATAGTGGAAGAATAAAGTTAAAGAGGATCAAGAATAGTAGAAATGGTGTCAAAGGAAAGAAAAGGCGGCTTAAATAGGCTAAGGGGCCCCTATTAAGGGTAATTTGCACTCTCTAATTTTAAAAAAAATAGAATTCATTAGAGGAGAGGGATGAGCACAATAGTGAACATTCCATGAGATGATCATCGTGAGGAGAACGTCTAGTGTTATTAATCACCAATAGAGAGAGGGGCATTGGTGAGTGGTCTATCCTGACCTTTAATTTTATTGTTTGGTGCATTTATTACTAGGGTTTGGGGAGAAAATCAAGCAGGGTAAAAATATCGATCACCATTTTAGCGTCAACACTTGGGGATAAGAGCATATGCCTAGGCATAGACACATGTGACTAGTAAATGGCACATGCACATGCATTGAAGGGTGCATTAGTGCATGCACTTAAAAGCACATCCTCTTCTAGGAGGGGTAGCAAGTAGATAGATAGGTTAAAATTGTGCATGTGCATGGGAATGATGCATGCACCAATAAATTAGCGCATGCACTGCTCAACACATGGATAGAGTATATTGGCATCTACACTAAGAAGACAAGACAAGGTTAGAAACAGGTAGGGTGATTAATGAGATGGTTAAGGGTAACGAACCTGACTGCTAATGGTTAAGATGGGTTGATGACTAGTTTATTTTTTACAATAAATAAATATGGTTGTAGACACCTAAAAATGGTCAACGCTTGCGAGGTCATACTTTAACATTTGCGCATTGCCTCATTTTAGGTTTTTGTGTCGCATTAAAATTTCTCCTATGTCACGCACTTGGTTTTTATCATTTGCGAGCATCGAGTCATTCTTCTACATTATTCATTCTATCTCGCTTTCAAATTTGGTCTTGTCGACAACACTATCCAATCATGATTTTGATCGATTTTATCTTATCGCATCAATGTGCGTGCTAATTTGTTATCATTTTGGACATCGTCAATCCTAATTAGGGTTTTGTCCTCCTGTCAATCTTGCGATCGATTTGTCATCGATCGTTGTCCTCTTATTAATCTTATCATCAATCTTATCATTTTGGACATCGTCAATCCTAATTAGGGTTTTGTCCTCCTATCAATCTTGCGATCGATTTGTCATCGATCGTTGTCCTCTTGTCAATCTTGTCCTCCGGCGATCGATTTGTCATCAATCTTTATCATTTTCAATCTTGTCATTTTGCGATCGATTTGTCACGGATCGTGGTCATGTTCGATCTTGTCATTTTGCGATCGATTTGTCATCGATCGTGGTCATTTTCAATCTTGTCATCTTGCAATCTATTTTGTCATCAATCCTTGTCCTCTTGTCAATTTTGTCATTTTGCGATCATTTCGCTATCAATCATTGTCTGTCTCAATTATGTCAATTTGGATCAATTTGTCATTGTTCCTCATCAATTGGTGCATTTATCAATCAAATCATTTATCACATTGGTCCTTTGTTAAATCAAAATCATGATCGACATTAATTATCTTCAATCAAGACCTAATTGTCATCCTCGCATTGCTAATTCGCCTTCTAGGGTTTCGTGATTTAGTCATTTAACCTTGCTTATCATTTTCTTCCTTTAGGATTAATAAATTATTTATTTATCCTAAGTCTTCTCATTACAATTAAATCTTCATTTTAATTGGCTAATTATTCCTCTTTGTGAATTAATTAATAAATGAAAGATTATTAATTAATTTACCTAATTTCAAATTCCTAATTTTCATCAATTTCAATTTTCTATTTTTCTTAATTCCTAATTTCAAATTCCTCCTATTTCTCTCCTAAATTCATGGAAATGACATGTCAATTTGTCATAATTTGTCATAATTGACAATCAATCAATTCTTGACATAGAAATTTGTCATAAATTGTCATGAATTATCAATCAACAAATTGTGCATAGAAAGTGCATAATTTGTCATAATTTGTCATAATTGACATAATTGATTTGCAATTTCCATTTGAATTGAATCATGATAATCTTGCCATCTCTCCAATTTTTCTATAAATTGGATGATCTTCATCAATCAAGGCTAATTGGTAATTGGTAATTGGTAATCAGGCTATCGAATTTATGCTTCTAGTACTCTTGATCAATAATCAATGTCAATCTTGCTTTCAATTATGTATGTGCACGTGTAGGTGAGATCCACAACCATTTGAAGAGGAAAGAAGAACAATGGAGCCGCATGGAAGGAGCATTCAAATCGTCATCTGGTTTGCACAATCTTTAGTTTTCTATGCTTTGTTTTCATGTCTCTATTGAATGTGTCTTAGGATAGATTCATTGCAATGAATGCATTTGTGATTGAGCTAGTATGTTTATCTTGTCTTATGATGATTTCTTATTTCCTAATGTACATTAATTGGTGAACCCGACGTGAACACTAACCTTCTAACCCTTTAACTGTGTTTTGAGTGCTCTCAAGTTGATTTGCAGGCCAAAAAACCCAAAAACAGGGTCGTGCAGGGTATTCTGGAGACTTCTGTGCCTGTGTAAGACAACTTGCGCTTGTGTTGAGCATTCTGCGCTTGTGTAGAGGACATTCTGCACTTGTGTCCTACATTCTGCACCTGTGTCATGAGTTCTGCATCTGTGTAAAGTCCAAAACAGAGGTAAAAAAATGCAGTGTTTACTTGAAATTTGTTGTGTTTTTGCATTTTGTTTTCTGTGCTTTGGATTTTGGTACTAATTATCTGTGCAGAATCTTGGCATACGCATGGAAAAGACAATAAATCAAACTACTAACACACTTTGTGCAGATTCGAAAGTCAAAGAATAAGCGTATCAAACTCCTAACTTGGGTTTTTGCAGGTTGCCTTGGAGAAACAATCAAACTTTGTGTTTGCATTTAATTTTTAGGCACCTAGTGGTTTCTAAAAAGGTTGGAATGAACATTTGTTTGCTTTGATTGTTGAGTATGACATTGGAGTAGGAGAGTATGCTCTCATCCTTCTTAGGGTGATCAGAAATCTAGATCTTCGATACCATGCTTGTGTTGTTGATTATGTGTCACATTTAGAGGGCCTGCCTTCCCGACCACTTTTCTTTTGCAAGCAAGTGATAATCGTGAGAAGGGAACGACCCAAAGTGAGTACGGCTAGAATTCCTTGGCATTCTAACTCACTATAAACAAATACCTGATGAGCGAAAGCTTTGAAGGAAGTGTTACGTGGGAATTGCAGTTACTTGGGAAGTGATGACCCTTGGACTCTTTCTCATATCAACATCTAAGTAGGGCCTCTTGGTCTAAATCATGCTTGCGCGACTAAATTTGTTTGGTATCTTGATGGGCTTAATGTCTCATTCATGCTTGCGTGACATCAAGGAGTAATGCTTAACAGAAATCCTTACTAAACACCTTGTTTTTAGAGGCCAAAAACCCTTCTAGTTGCTTGAGAAGGACAAATTCGGATACTTGGAAGAGATACTAAGTTTGCCATGGGGAGATTTCCATGGGGACTGATGCTTGGCTGCCCTAAGAAGTGAGTGTCATGGAGGGGAGCCCGTGGGGTCAAGCATCTATGTATTCTCCTTGAATCCCATAATGAGTCTACCTCTCAAGTACCTAATGTCTTTGCCTACCATAAGAAATGTGGGAATGAGAATGATTGTCTTGAGTCTAAGTTACAATATCTTGTATTCTTTGCTTGTCAAAAGTTGAATTGCATCCCATTTCAAAAAGCAAAACAAATTGATCCAACATAAGATTAAACACAAGAGACATTCATCCAACAAAAGTTTATCAAGATTCAAAACTCATCTTCAAACATGGTTGTCAAATATTGTTCAAGATCTTGTCTCAAGAAGCATGTCACTTACATTTAGGTTCATCCTAGGTTGCATTTTGCAAAAGTCATTTTCAAGTACCAAGGTTAGGTTTCACCTAAGTCATACTCTTTTCAATAAGGGTTATCCATTTTCATATGTCCTCTTGCACTAAAGTCATACCATTGTCATTCATATTTGCATACCCTAGGTCTCTTCATTAAGCTTAGGTCATTATCATATCATATTAAGGTCACTTGCATATTAATAGTCCCTTTGCATATAGTCTCAAAAACTAGGTTTTGTCATACTTGAGTAATCCTAATCTTTGAAAAACCCTAAGTCATTGTTAAGAAGTCTAGGCCTTATCAAATCCTTTGTCCTTTTGTCATCAATATCATTTGGTCAAACCTAGCTTAGTATCCAAGCATATAGGGGAGACTTTGTCATTTGTCCTTTTGTCACTTACGTCCTTTTGTCCTTTAAGGTCTAGATATCATTCCAATTTCCTAAGGGTCCCTCTCTTAGATTTGCATTTCAAAAGTTTGTCAAAATCTTCGAAAACAACCAAAAACATAGATTGCATGCTCGTCTATATAGTTTGCATTTAGTTGCATATCATACATTATCTTTAAAAATTCCAAAAACATTGCATTAGCACAAGTGACATGCCTGTTGAGACAAGATCAAAATCTAAAAAGATGGGTGAACCAATGTATCAACCCATGGACGACATAGCAAATTCGCAGTTTCAAACCAGTCAAACAGTACAAATTGAAGGTTCCTTAAACACATCTCTACCACCATATGGAATAGTTCAACTTGGGCCACCTCCATTATATGAACCAGTGTTTGTACCTATGAAACCAAGACATGGGAGTGTTCCACCAACTCCAAGAGGAAGTGCGCCTTTCAATTTCAATCAACCACACCTGCAACATGACATTCAAAATCAAACATTATATGAAGAACAAACCCTCTCACAAGGATTTGGTTCAGATCAAGGCTTTCACCAAGAAACAAATCCAAATGTCCAACCAGATTCCTCATCCAATTCCGATACTTCTGACGATGTTGACATGTTCCTTCAAGATCCGAAGATAACAAAAAAGATGGATAAGTTCTTGAACAAAGTCTTTAAGATGTTTCCACAAAAGTATCTTAACATGATGAGTAATGTGACATCTTCAAGTGACCAAATCAATGTGCAAGAACAACAAGGTGGTGAGTTGTTAAGTTTTTCCCTGCATCCAAATGAAGAAGATGCACAACAAACAACTCAACCTACCTTGATGAGTAAACATGATTCAAAGGCATTGACAGTGACTATTCCTCAAAAGTCACCATTTGAAACGATAAATAATCCACTATTCAACACAACACTTGTGACGCAAGATCAAATGAAGAGCACGCAAGTATTCACAGCTGTCCCTCAACAAGAAGTGGTTCCTTACATGCATAAAGTGGGATCAAAATCTAAGATGCAGGAAAGCTTCACAACTGGAATGCCTAATGTCACCAATGTCCAAAATAATTCCACGATGCAACAAAGTTCTTATGTCCCATTAAGTTCAATATCTTTGCCAAATACTATTGCGACAAATTCTTCAATAATGGCAACACAAAGAGCTACAGATAGTGGTTTGCACCAACAACAATTGTTGCAACAATTGAGTAATATACAAAAAGTACAATCGAATGTGCAAACAAGTAATGTGCAACAACAACAATTTCACATTTGACAACAAATAACAGCGCCTTCGGCACCATTACAAGTTAATGCAAACTTGCAACCATCACAATGGATTGGGCAAACAACACAGCAAGTTAATGCAAGTGTTATACCCCATCCTAAGGAGAAGCAACGAAAAGTGCCTAAACAAAGTTTTTTACAAATGATGGGATATACACCACGACGACAATTGGCACAAAGTCAACAAGTTCCAATCCATCAGCCTCAACACCAACATGTGCCACAATATGTGCCAAGACAAGCAAGCCATCCTACTTTACAACCGTAATTGGCGCCTGTGCAATATCAACAACCTACTCAATTGCAATATCAACCTAGGCTCCAAGAAGCACAACAACAAGGTCAATATCAAGGCATAGCACAACCGCAGCAACAAGCGATGTATCAAGAACATTATATGCCAGAAACACCAAAAACGGCCATTCCAGAGCATCAACAACCGATCGGAAATGCGATGTATTGACAAAGGATACCAACTGGGATTAATGATGGACCTCTAAATTTAGATACAATTGCGCAACAACTTGAGAAGTTGCAACGAAAAGTTGACGCATTAGAAACTAAAGGAACAAAGAAGTTATATACAGATCAAGATTTATGTCCTAATCCATTTGACAAGAGTGTATACATGCCTCCATTCCCTAAGCATTTTGAGGCACCTAATTTTGAGAAATATAAAGGGAATGGCAATCCAAAAGATCACATTCGAGCATTTTTCGTGGCATGTACTGAAGTGAGCTATGAGGAGACATATTTAATGCGATTATTTGCACGAAGTCTCACGGGACAAGCTATGGATTGGTATTCACATTTGCCAGGAAATATAAAGACTTGGTCTGAATTGGCTCAAAAGTTTTTATCTCATTTTGCGTTCAACATCGACAGTGATGTGACCATGTCAGATTTATGCAACACCAAGCAAAAGCAAGGTGAATCATTAGTGACTTTCTTGCAACGATGGCGAAGCTTGTATAGTCGTTCTTCTCTTGATATACCCGAAGAACAACAAGTGAATCTGTTTATCCAGAATTTGGTCCCAAAAATGATGTATGAGCTAAAGTTGAAAAGTCCCAGTACTATAGAGAAACTTATTAAGAAGGGAATGAGCATTGAAACGGCTCTGGTAGCTAAAGGAATTATCAAGCTCAATAAAGACAATGACAATACCAATCATTCGGGGGATAAAAACAGATTTTGGTATAAGAACAAGAATGTCACTAATGATGGAGTTGTTGATGCAAGAGCGGTGAATGCAAATCAACCCCCATTCACGATCAAGAAATTGAGTGTTCCTAATATGTCAACTATGGAACAAAATCAAGCACCAATGAGCAATGTTACTCAACAGTCGCAATATCAACAACATGCTCAACAACAACATACTCAACAATATAATCAACAACAAGGCCAACAACAAAATCAACAACGCAAACCCTTCCGATCGCGGGATGGGCCCCCTCGACAGTTTACGCCATTGGGAGAGCCTATCGAATCAGTAATGAAGCAATTAATACAAGCGAAATTTATCAAGCTACCAGATATTAAGGCAGAACCAGCGGTAAAGCCGCATTGGTGGAATGATAATGCATACTGTGAGTATCATCAGTCCAAAGGACATAAAACTGCTTCATGTTTCCAATTGAAACATATGATTCAAGATTTATTAGAGCAAGGAGTAATTGAGGTAGATCCACCCCATCCGACCTCCAACACTGATCATACCATTTTCAAAACTCCTTTGCTTGATCATGACAAGGGTAAAGCGTCTTCTTCCACCTCTGCTCAAACGGCCAATTATGCAAATACCGGTTATCACAATGTTATTAATTGTTTTCATGCATCAAATGAGTATGTATCCACCTTGAGAATAAAAGGACAAGATCCTTCTTGTGCGGTCACCACTCGTCGATCCAAAATAGTCTTGAAAGGAGCTCCTACAGCTCCTCCCAAACCAACTCCTGCAAGTCAGTATAATCTTTTGGATCATCTAGGAAAAACACCTGCACAAATATCCATTCTAGAGTTGTTGAAAATGTCTCCCATGGATCGTGCAGTCCTAGATAAAGCTTTGATTGAGTCCACTATCCCGACAGATATTGATGTTGACCAATTTCAAGTGCGGATTGGACATTTAGCTGTTTCCCAAAGTGTCGCATTTTCTGATAGTGATATCTCGCTTGATAAGCTCCCTCATAACGATCCTTTGCACCTTGAAGTCTTTGTCCATAATTGCAAAATCTGGCGAGTCTTGATAGATGGCGGAGCAGGTCTTAATATTTGTACCTTGAGAGTGGTCATTGGCCTTGGATATACAGAAAATGACATTGATGCTTCCAAAAGAATAACAATCAAAGCATATGATGATGCTGAACGCCCATCCAAAGGGATAATTACATTGTCTATCAGAGTTGGTCCAGTGACGGAAAACACTTTCCTACAAGTCCTAGACCTTGATCTCCCTTATAATATGATCCTTGGCCATCCATGGATTCATGCAATGAAAGCAGTTCCATCCACCTATCATCAATGTTTGAAATATCCTTACAATGGAATTGAGATAACAATTCCTGGAGATCCTAATCCATTTCAATTTTGTGCTACTCTAAAGGATACCCCTCAGCGGCAGGTCCCAGTCAATAGAGAGGCCAAATCACATAGCTATGTGGATCCCAATCAATTGTTAGATGTTGTCAAAGGAAAATTGAAGATACAGGACCAAGGGTGTGGAGAATATTCAATGGATCAAACATTCCTCATCGAGAATTTACCAATATCTCCAAAATCATATGGCAAACCACATTTATTGCAAAAGGAACCCAAGGTCATTATTCAATATCAGCCTCCCACTACATTTGCAAGATGGGGAGAACTTGACAAAGAAATTGTAGATGATGATGTCATAGATTGGATTTATAAGGATCCAACTGAAACCCCACCTGTCAAGTTGCCAGTGGAATTGTATGGTAAAGGATTTACTATGCTACAAAAGAAAGGATATGATGGTTGCAGTGGCTTAGGCCTGAACAACAATGGAAGGCTAGAACCCGTCATACCCAAGAGGCGACCTCCAACTTTAGGGTTAGGTTTTGTACCGTTGTGAATTGGATCCACATCTACCAAAATGCCCACGTGTAGAAAAGGGCGCGATTCTGACGATGAAATAACACCTGAGGATCCCCGACCCGAAACTGATTCTAATGAATGGGAATGGAGTTCTTTTTCTTCTAGTTCCTATGCCCTTGATAATATTTTCATTGACCCCGATAACTTGCCTATGGAAGACAAACATGAAATAACTCCTCTTCCTAAAACCTGTCCTCATGCTTGGATAGAGTCATTTTGGGATCCAAGCTCCGAATCTGATACAAGCAGTTCGGATAGTGACACCACAGATGTTCATATTTTTACCATATCAACCCTCTCTATCCTTACAATCGATGATGACATGCCCCTCATTTATCCCCAGCTTATCCAACATGACCAACAAGAACCGCTCACATTGGACTGTTTTCAAAATGACAAAGCAATTGCAAAATTCCTGGGACTACGGGAAGGCATACCACAAGGCGATCATCAGGCAGGATTTTCTATTGACCTGGATTCCACAGCATATTTTGGGGAGTCCACTCCCTCTTCCAGTCATCAAAATGAAAAAAGAAAAGAAATAATAAAAAATCAAAAGAATAGATCTTTGGGTGAAAACCGTAAGGCACTCTCTGATCATACAAAAGTAAAAATAAAAGACGTACCTGCGGGTGAAAACCTCTCTGAGGCACCTAAAGGTGGAAGAGTGGACATACCCCTGTCAAGTCAGGACAAATCAACATTGCTTGTGGAGATGACCGAGGAAATCAATCTGGGAACACCTGACAACCCTAAGGTCATTCATTTTGCTGCCTCCCTGTCAAAAGAAGAGAAGATAGATTTTATCAATTTCTTTCTGGAGAAGAAGATCAGCTTTGCGTGGTCCTATGCAGATATGCCTGGCCTTGATCCTAAGTTAGTCCTTCATCACTTGCCATTGAAAGTAGATGCTAAGCCCATCAAACAGAAACTTCAAAAGATGCATCCCCAGGTGGCTCTTTTAGTCAAAGTGGAACTAAAAAAATTACTAGATGTGGGCTTCATCAGACCCATTGATTATGCAGACTGGATTTCAAATTTAGTACCAGTTAGCAAGATAACTGGGGGCATCAGAATCTGCACAGATTTTAGGGACCTCAATAAAGCATGCCTTAAAGATGATTTTCCATTGCCAAACATAGACATCATAGTGGACATGACGGCTGGATATAAGATGCTTTCGCTAATGGATGGTTTCTCCGGCTACAACCAAATTCGCATTGCTCCTGAAGATCAGCATAAGACAACATTCACTTGTGCTTGGGGCACCTATTGCTGGAATGTGATGCCCTTCGGTCTCAAAAATGCAGGTGCAACATATCAAAGAGCAATGACGACAATTTTTCATGATTTCATGCATACTTTGATGGAGGATTATGTTGATGACTTGTTATGCAAATCTGTTACCAGAGATAGTCATCTAGCTATCTTGGGCCCAATCTTTGATAGAATGGAGACCTACAAACTCAGGCTCAATCCAAAAAAGTGTGTCTTTGGTGTTACAGCTGGCAAATTACTCGGATACATTGTTTCTCACTGAGGCATTGAGGTCGACCCCGCCAAGGTCAAAGCAATAATGGATATGCCTCCACCTTCAAACCTCTGGCAATTAAGAAGTCTGCAAGGAAAGCTCCAGTCAATTCATCGCTTCATAGCTCAGTTGGCCGACAAATGTCATCCATTCCAACATCTACTGCACAAAGGTGTCACTTTTAAATGGACTGAGCAATGTCAATCAGCCTTTCAAGCTCTCAAAGACTATTTGCTATCACCACCTATTCTAATGCCTCCTATAGAAGGAAAGCCCTTTTTATTGTATATCTCTGCAACTGAAACAGCATTAGGAGTTCTCTTGGCTCAACAAGATGAGAATGGAAAAGAAAGAGCAATTTATTATATCAGTCGGACACTGGTTGGTTATGAATTAAATTATTCAACTATTGAGAGGGCATGCTTAGCAGTGGTATTTGCAACACAAAAGCTCCGACATTATATGCTAAGCCACCAAACATGGTTGGTTGCAAAAATTGATCCCTTAAAATATTTGCTTAGCCGAGCAGCTTTGACGGGTCGCCTAGCAAAATGGGTCATGATTCTTAGTGAATTTGACATTGAGTATATGGAGTGAAAGGCCATAAAAGGACAAGTCATAGCAGATCAACTTGCAGAGGCTCCTATTTCTGATGATCATCCCATGTTGACCGATTTTCTAGATGAATCAGTCTTTGCTTTCACATCATCTAATGAATGGAAGTTATACTTTGATGGGTCCCATACCAAGTTCGGGTCCGGAGCAGGCATCTTGTTTGTCACCCCTCAAGGTGATGCTATTCCAAAGTCTTACAGAATAACTTTCCCCTACACCAATAACATTGCAGAGTATGAAGCACTGGTTACAGGACTCCGAGTAGCAGTCCACTGGAATGTCAAGCATTTGCAAGTCTATGGAGATTCTCAATTAGTCATCCAACAAGTGAATGATGACTACGAAACAAAAGATGAAAAGCTTATTCCTTATAAGCACATGGTAGATTTCTTCAAGACAAAATTCACAGCTATCCATTTCAGTCAAGTGCCAAGAATGCAAAACAAGTCGGCAGATGCAATGGCTACAATCGCTTCCATGTTGAATATGCCTCATAATATGGACAAGTGTGAATTCTTGGTCGAACAATTGCTGGTCCCCTCTTTTGACATTCCGACAACTGATGTGATGTGCGTTCTTGTTGGTCCCAACTCCCCATGGTACAATGACATATATCAATATTTGAAATCCCAGACCTTACCACCTAACCTTTCCACGAACCAACGCCGAGCCTTTATCCGACAGACAGCCAAGTATGTCATCATCGCCGACACCCTTTACCATCGTTCCTTTGACCATACCCTCCTCAGGTGTTTGGATTCTGACGAAGCACAAATGGCTTTACACGAGGTTCATGATGGTATATGTGGGGGCCATTTCAATGGTCTTAGCTTAGCCAAAAAGTTGATTCATGCTGGGTATTATTGGCCCACTTTGGAAAAAGATGTTCATGATTTTGTTAAAAAGTGCTACAAGTGCCAGATCCATGGAAATTATATTCATGCACCAGCCCAAGAGCTTCATTTTGTCATATCTCCATGGCCCTTTTCTCAGTGGGGATTGGATCTTATCGGCAAGATTCACCCAACATCTGCAAATGGACACAAGTTCATTATTACAGCTACAGAATATTTTACCAAATGGATCGAGGCTATCCCCATGACTTATATCACTGGTGTCCAAATTTCAAAATTCTTGCTAAACTATATAATATGCAGATATGGGGTACCCCTTGCCATAGTCACAGATAATGGTCGACCTTTTAAGAATAAAGATGTCAAAGAACTCTGTGACAAGTTTCATATTCAACATCATTTTTCCAGTCCGTATTATCCACAAGGTAATGGGCAAGTTGAAGCATCAAATAAAACCATTATCAAGATCCTGAAGAAATTTGTCAATGACGCTGGTCGAGATTGGCACATACAGTTAAATCCAGCACTATGGGCCTATCGCACTTCTATCCGCACACCTACTGGCGCAACACCTTATTCCTTGGTGTATGGTGCAGAAGCCATTTTACCTTTGGAAGTCGAGATTCCTTCCTTGCAGGTTTCCTTGCAACACCTGATTGATGATGAGACACACAGAGTCTCTCGGCTGCATCAGCTTGAGATGTTAGATGAGAAACGTCAGACAGCTCTGACACATTTGCAAGCATATCAAAACCATCTCCGTCGCTCTTATAATAAGAAAGTCAAAGGGCGACACTTCGAAGTGGGAGACCTAGTTTTAAAGGCAAATCCCAAGAATGCACAGTCTACTGACATCATCAAGGGCAAGTTTGAACCTAATTGGGTTGGGCCTTTCATAGTAACTGCAGCCTAGGGCTCAGGGGCATATCAGCTTGCGACTCCAAAAGGTGAACCTCTATCTGATCCTATCAACAACATGCATCTTCGCAAGTACTGGGCCTAATTTTCTATCAGTACTTCTTCAAATATGATCCTGAAAAAATACAAAAAAATCAAAAAAAGCAAAAAAATACAAAAAAATTGAAAAAATACAAAAGAAATTGAAAAAATCAAGAAAATACAAAGAAAAAAGTGAAAAGCACAAGAAACAAGAGCAAAAAAGTAAAGAGAAAAAAATGATTCGCCCTCTAGTGAAAACCTGGCAAACAAGCGCTTTGGGCAAGTACCATGGTGAAAACCTGGCAATCAGGCGCCATGAGTAATGAGATTATTGCTTCATCATCTATCATGACTTCTAGCTATGTTTTTTCTTGGCCGGTTTATCATGCCTATCTTTGTCTCGACCCAATGTTCTATTCCAGGCCTATTATTGGTCAACATCATTGTCTTGCCTACTTCAGTTTCTTGTACATATGTTTTGGTCCCGGTCTATGTGTCTTTCAAATGCGCATTGGGTGCCTTCCCCTTGTCATGATCAATCACTGGAACTTTTAAAAATTGAAAAATGTCCTGAAATAATCCTAAAAATTGAAAAATGTCCTAAAAATCTTCAAAAAAATTGCAAAATGTCCTGAAAACATAAAATCTTCAAAAAAATCAAATAAAGTCCTGAAAAAATATCTAAAATTTGAAAAAATGAAAATCCCTAAAAATCATAAAAAGTCCTAAAAAAATGAACACAAAAACATTTCAAAAACATTAAAAATCCAAAAAAACACACATTTCGCAATAAAGGATCTCTTTTTGTGCATAGACAGATCCCTGAGTATACATCCAACCACTCGCAATCACACGCTGTGCTTTAATGAAATCATGCTTTAACCAGATGAACTTTTTCAATCAAAACCAAACATTCAAACTGATCACAATTGTCATATCAATCGAATATCAGTATCAAAATCATTTTCCTTGTTCCTATTATCATGGGTCTTATGCAGGGTGTGGTATACTCGAAACCAGACTATGTCCTATCTTAGACGGGGTACCGCATTTTCCTGAAACTAGACAGCATGATCGTCCTATCAGCACTTTCAACTTTTGACAATCAAGATCAAGATGTTTGTCTGATTTGCTTGAATTTGTGTATCTTATCTTTTTATTGATTTATCTTTGGCTTCGATCATGTTCTTATGTTGCTCGATGATGTCACTGAGTGATTTAGAGTGACCGGGATGGCTCATGGTCTTTTTCTTTTTTGATTGTGATTGTCGTTTGTCTGTGATGTGTCTGTCTTTTGCAAAAAGGGTTGCATTTTAGCTCTGGCCTTCAATGCCATGATGCTACGCATCCATTTTGCTACATAAAAATAAAGGTTCTCACCTACAAAGTGCATTACTGAAAGCAAGTTTTTCTTCATCTCTCACTGTCCTCTTGTCTCATTTCTTCTTACTAACATTTCTTTCATCAGTCCGGATAGTCAGTTCAGTCTAGTGCTCCGATATCCAAACACATATGTTGTATCCTGCATTCATTATTTAGTACATTTGCATTCCATCACATATTACATCAAGCATTTTATCCATTTCATTTCATAAATACATCAAAAATACATAAAAATACATCCATACATGTTCATAAACAAGTACATAAGTCATCCATACATAGCAAAATTACTACAAATCATAACACATTGCATCCCATCATATCAATGCATTTCATATCACATATCATAATCATATCGGAGTACAAAATCGGACTGTCTGTCCTAAGTATGGCCCGCAGGCTGACTACAACATGTCAAACTACATAATGTCCACTGTCTATCATAAGGAGCACGTGCCTCTGTCACTGGGTGCTCCCTCTATCCTCCTCATCCCTGCCATGTCTCGCGGATGATGTCCCTCCTGGTCCTGGCTGTGGTGGTCTCATAAGTCCACTCACCCCCATGCTGCTCAATGACCTCCGAGAGCATGACCTGCTCTCTGTCCTCGATCGTGCTCGATATGAAGGTGCTCTCTGCTCCAGTGGAACTGCACTCTCATATAGTGTCCTCCAATACAGTCTCTCCTCTCCGGTCTCTACCAGCATCTGTGCCATCTCCCGTGCACTGGCATCCCTAATCGACCCAATGAACTCAGTGACTCTCTGTCCCTCTCGCTATGCCTGAGCTATTGCTGTATCTCATTCTGTCCTCAAGCTGGCATTCTGTCTCTCCAATGTTGCAATATAGTCCTGCTGGCTCGCTATGGTAGCCCTGCACATCTCCATCTCCTCTATCCTAGCTGTCTCTGACTCTATGGGAATATCCTGCAATGTCTCCTGATCAGCTGAGTCTGGCTCATCATCATCCTCCCCACCATCATCTCCCTCATCCCTATCCCCGTCATCCTCATCATCCTCCTCATCCTCCTCATCCTCATCATCTCCCTCCTCTCCTGTGAGTGGGAAGTCCTCCTATCTCCTCGGTACAGGAATATCCAGATCTGTCAATGGCACTGGCCGTCGTTGTGCAAACCATATCTTATACTCCTTTGTCGTCCCAGCATCCACCACATCTGACCTCCAATCCCACTGTCTCTATTGTAGCTTTGCAAAGTTGACATATGCTATGTGTGGCTGAATCATACTCCCCCACTGACTCGTCTCTCTGTGAGATCGGGCAAAGCATGCAGTCCTCCTAGGTACATCCTATGTCTCTCCAAACTGTCGTCTGACTCTCTCTAGTAGGTACATCTCAATCACTCTCTGGCGATTCACTGGTCGCCCAATCAGGTACCTCTCCTATCTACAATAGGGTAGCTCATCACTATCATCTGACCATCCAGGGCAATCAAGATATGGCCTCCATGTGAACTCTCTCAGTCTGTCTAGCTCATGTCGCCAGTATAATATGTATCCAAATGGACCCTGTCTCAGTGCTCCACCATAACAATACACATATGGTCGGTGTGGTACAACCTGTCTCTCTGTAATCGGTCGACATATGGCTATGTGCTCAAATGCCCATACCTGAAGCAATGTGACTCCACAACTCAAAGTCTGCACTCCTTGATACGCTATCTGATGCAGCTGAAAATATAGCATAGCAAGCACACATGGTCCCCATGCATACACTGTCCCCTCTGTCACCATCTGCTCTAGCACTCTTCCCCATCCAATAGGGAATCCATGTCCTCGTCTGTCTCCTGCTAGCAAACATGCTATCACAACTGCTATCACCACACATCGCTGATCATACTCTCCTGCCATAGTCTCCCAGCGGATCTCCCTCTCGACAATGTCTAGATCATCTGCGTCGCACTCAAATAGCCTGCATAATGCATCTCTCCATGAATCGAAATGTGGAGGATATGCCATACATCCTCCAATGTCACTGTCACCTCGCCAGTCGCCAAATGGAATGAGGAGGTCTCCGAATGCCATCGCTCTGCCAATGCGGTAAGCAATCCTGTGTTTGCCCTAATCTCAAGCATGTATGTGATGTAATATATGCCAAGTCCTGCTAATGTGTCTCTATCCGTGCTCCTGAGTCTATGTCGTAGCATGAAACAATCTGGTTGATTCTCCCATGTGATCAACGGATACTGTCGACTCTGCATCACAATTGGGGCATCTTTTTGTCAGTTTTAGGGTTTGTTCCTACGGGCTACATTTCCTTGTTTTATGGCCAAATTCGGGTGTACTTTATCTATTTTACCCTATCCTACCCTTGTCCCCCCTTTTCAGGTCCTTTGCATGCAGTTTTGAACCTAAATTGAGTCTTACATGCACAATTGCGCTTGTGTCTTGCCTCTTGCACCTGTGTCTTGACTCTTGCACCTGTGTACCCTTACACCAGCACAAAATACCTGACACAAGCGCAAGATTCACTCTGCACAGGCGCAGAAGTCAGGTTCTGCATCCCTTGTGGGCCCCGCAATGTCCCGCAAGCATTCAAAATTCATGAAATTGAAAACATGGGTATTTAAGATCCATACCATTGCTCCTGTGTCGTTCGGTCATTTGAATGTGCATACGCGTTCCCGGAGGTGATCTTCCATTGGAATGTTTGCCATCTATCTACAAGTGTCCTTGTCCAGAGCAACAAATTATCTTCCTTGTCTAGTGCAAATGAGCACTTTTTCACTCTCTTGGCCTCATTTATAGATCTTTGTCAGTACATAGATGGATGTGCACCCTCTCCATCTTATGTTGGTCGTGATCTTGTGCACCTTAAATTTCTTGTCCTTCATGCATCCGATCTCTGATTGTCCGTCCATTCGATCCTATCATTTTTATCGATCAATTGGCCTCTTTTCTAGATGTTTCCGGCCAATTCCTCGAGGGGGCATGCATATATCATTGTTATTGTCTAGGGCATTTTCATATGTCATTGTCAGCGTCCAGGGCATTTTCATTATTGTTCTTTGAAACAACACTTAAAATCGCATTGTCTCAAAGAGGGGCAAAATGTAGACACCTAAAAATGGTCAACGCTTGCGAGGTCATACTTTAACATTTGCGCATTGCCTCATTTTAGGTTTTTGTGTCGCATTAACATTTCTCCTATTTCACGCACTTGGTTTTTATCATTTGCGAGCATCGAGTCATTCTTCTACATTCTTCATTCTGTCTCGCTTTCAAATTTGGTCTTGTCGACAACACTATCCAATCATGATTTTGATCGATTTTATCTTATCGCATCAATGTGCATGCTAATTTGTTATCATTTTGGACATCGTCAATCCTAATTAAGGTTTTGTCCTCCTGTCAATCTTGTGATCGATTTGTCATCGATCGTTGTCCTCTTATTAATCTTATCATCAATCTTATCATTTTGGACATCATCAATCCTAATTAGGGTTTTGTCCTCCTGTCAATCTTGCGATTGATTTGTCATCGATCATTGTCCTCTTGTCAATCTTGTCCTCTGGTGATCGATTTGTCATCAATCTTTATCATTTTCAATCTTGTCATTTTGTGATCGATTTGTCATCGGTCGTGGTCATGTTCGATCTTGTCATTTTGCGATCGATTTGTCATCGATCATGGTCATTTTCAATCTTGTCATCTTGCAATCTATTTTGTCATCAATCCTTGTCCTCTTGTCAATTTTGTCATTTTGCGATCATTTCGCTATCGATCATTGTCTGTCTCAATTATGTCAATTTGGATCAATTTGTCATTGTTCCTCGTCAATTGGCGCATTTATCAATCAAATCATTTATCACATTGGTCCTTTGTTAAATCAAAATCATGATCGACATTAATTATCTTCAATCAAGACCTAATTGTCATCCTCGCATTGCTAATTCGCCTTCTAGGGTTTCGTGATTTAGTCATTTAACCTTGCTTATCATTTTCTTCCTTTAGGATTAATAAATTACTTATTTATCCTAAGTCTTCTCATTACAATTAAATCTTCATTTTAATTGGCTAATTATTCCTCTTTGTGAATTAATTAATAAATGAAAGATTATTAATTAATTTACCTAATTTCAAATTCCTAATTTTCATCAATTTCAATTTTCTATTTTTCTTAATTCCTAATTTCAAATTCCTCCTATTTCTCTCCTAAATTCATGGAAATGACATGTCAATTTGTCATAATTTGTCATAATTGACAATCAATCAATTCTTGACATAGAAATTTGTCATAAATTGTCATGAATTATCAATCAACAAATTGTGCATAGAAAGTGCATAATTTGTCATAATTTGTCATAATTGACATAATTGATTTGCAATTTCCATTTGAATTGAATCATGCTAATCTTGTCATCTCTCCAATTTTTCTATAAATTGGATGATCTTCATCAATCAAGGCTAATTGGTAATTGGTAATTGGTAATCAGGCTATCGAATTTATGCTTCTAGTACTCTTGATCAATAATCAATGTCAATCTTGCTTTCAATTATGTATGTGCACTTGTAGGTGAGATCCACAACCATTTGAAGAGGAAAGAAGAACAATGGAGCCGCATGGAAGGAGCATTCAAGTCGTCATCCGGTTTGCACAATCATTAGTTTTCTATGCTTTGTTTTCATGTCTCTATTGAATGTGTCTGAGGATAGATTCATTGCAATGAATGCATTTGAATGTGTCTCTATTAAAATCGTTCCATGCTCCTCCCTCTCTAGAGATTCTCAAGATTCAAGGTGGCCCTCACTTGGAAGAGCACTTGATCTCTTGGAGGACAACCTAGAGAACGAGATTTAAATGATTCTAGGATCAAAATGGATGCAACTAAGATCCTAGTGAAAGCTAAGATGATGGATTAAGATGAAATGTTGAAGATGATGAAGATATGAAACTAGGTTAATTACAAATTGAAGATTAAATGCTACTAGATGAGTGAATTAAGCTAGAAAAGGATATGCATTTAAGCTAAATGAAACTAAAATTCTATGAGATGAATTCTTAGTGCTTGAAGACAACAAAGAGAGCTCCTTAACCTGCAAAATTACTATAAGTTTGATGCACAAAAGACTTGGAATTGATAATGAAGAAATGGGCTCTATTTATAGGGAAAATAGGGCAATGGAGGGTTGAGATTGAATAATCTCAACAAGGGCTAGGATTGAAAGTTATCAATCCATGTGAGGGATCCAGTCCAATATCAAGTTGAAAAATGTCACCTTGAGAGGGACTGAGAGGGATTGAGAGGATATGTAAGAGGCATTAAATGTCTAAGGAGACATGGAGGTTACCTTAGGAGGTAAGGTTATGGCTAGGTTAGTTGATAGCCAATGGATAAAGCCTTAACCCAAGGGGTAAACTCTTGTGCAAGGGTTAATAGGATAACTAGGGTCAAAGCCATGAGTGCTTGATGAGACCCTTGGGTTAGCTGAGGGTTAAGTTAGAGAGAAAGTCTCTAACCATGTGGGAAGGTTGAATTAACCATTAATGGTTAGGAAGACTTTGGGGACAAATTTGTAAGTGCTTCCAAATTTGGGAGAACTCAACAAGTTATCTTGTTCAAGAAATAAAGTCTTAAATGTATTTAGAAGACTTTCTTCCAAATTTGAGAAGTGACCTCCTCAAATTTAAGGAAAGTATATGATTAGGAGTTGATTAGGATGATTAAAATATTTAAGAAGAATATAGAAGGCTCTAGAAGAGGTTTAGGAGGTAAGTGGAAGATGTAGGATTTTGCAAGTGGGGGGATTTTTAAATAATTTAGATTTATTTAAATGCAAAAGGAGTTTTAATTAAATGTAGATTTAATTAAAATGGCTAGAGGGGGAATTTTAATTAAATGTAAATTTAATTAACTGGCTATGATAGAAGAAGGGAAATATTAATCAAATCTTTAATTTGATTAGTAGGCTAATTTAGAGAAATAGAGATATTAATTAAATCTTAATTTAATTAATTGGAAGAAATAGGGATAATTAAATGAATAAAATTCACTTAATTTGTTGTGAAACTTTTAGGTGTCTACAATTTCATTGGATCTCCCTACCTTGATTGCCTCAAATGGTATCAGAGCTAGTTGTGAACCTGTTGATGGAAGAAGACCTGGTTATGTACCGGTTGGTGAAAAAGGAGGTTGAGGTAGCTTGTGGACTTGTTCAAATTGTCAAACATGAGGCAGTACAAGGCTTGCAAGAAGATTGCTTGAGGCAGTTAGTGGGTGGAGACTTGAACAGATCGCTGAACTGAGGCAAGTTGTAGGTTGGACTAGTAGATCGTCGAGAAGAGGCAACTGGAATTTGTAGTCAAACCGTCAAACCTTTGAGGTAGTTGCAAGTACCTACTGAATTTTTTTTGAAACAGATCAAGTGATGCGACTCACTTTTTAATTAATCCCGAGAGTCTGATGCAGGAGCACCAGAGTAGTTCAAATCAATTGGTGTAGTTAGTGGTGGAATTGCTTGGAGATCGTTGCATTTCTTCATATTTGAGAGTTTAGTGTTGTGGATTTGGATTTATTACCTTGAGTTTGTTGTATTTATTATATTTGAGATTCATGATGTTTGGATTTGATTTCAATGAGATATCGATTCTGGTATTGGTCTGGTATTGGTGTATTCTTACCAGTTGGTCTTGCAGTGTGTAGAGCAGAGATGAATTGGGTTACGGGTGGTTTTTGTAACTTGTGGATCATTGAGTAATGTTGTTTTGGGCCTTGACCGATGTTTCTGGAGGTCCATGTGAATTTTTATGCATTTGAAGATGTTCTTGGTGATTTGGGCCGACATGTTATCGTTTACAAATTTCATCATGAACCAGTTGGTCTTTGGCTGACTTCATCGAGTTGTTATTGCTTGCGGATGGTATAAAGGGAATTTTTAAGAATAGTTTTAGTGTACGGAAGTCCAAGGAAGAATAAATCAAGCAAAGATGTATTTTCCAGAGAGATTCTAGTCTGGGGGACTGAAGTCTAGATCAGTGCAAAACAATGCAGACTATTACAGGAGGCCTATTCGTCGAGCATAAGATCTACGAATTTTAGATTTGTGTTGTAAGGACTATTTTGTAATCCTGGGTTGCGGTCCAACATGTGTAGCCGCTAAAGGCATATGTAATTCATTAAATGGTTGTAATGATGGATTTATCTGGTTACCAATTATATCATGTGTTACTTCTACCGGTTAAGGTTGCTCTCTACCTGTTTATCGGTTATATCGTGTGTTGCGTTACCGGTTGCTAGTATCTTGCATGGTGTTTTGTGTTATAGGTTGCAAGGTGGGCATGTCCTTCATTAGATCTCCCTACCTTGACTGCGTCAAGGAGGACATGGATTTTCCATCAGATGAGTGAGATTTCTTTATATGATTATAGAGGATGCAATGCCAGATGCATAAAGACATTGCGTGATAAGAGATTTGTACCATGATCTACATATATGTGTGTACTATGGTTATTAGAAACTTGGGACATGAGCTACAATGTTATATATCAAGGCCTTTAAGCCCATAGAAATATGTTGGTCAGTGGGAGTGGATGAGAAAGTAGTAGGACAACCATATGTATGTTGATATGGAAGGCTCTTTCATTACACTCGCGTAGGAACATTAGGTTATTGGAGGAGAGTGTAGGATGATATGGTTGATTTCTCATGGAGATCCTAGAGGACTTTCAAGGAGTGGGAGGAGGATAGGTACTATCTATTTGTAGCATCGCAAATTGTAACCTTGCACAATTTACACCACCTTTTGTGCACCTACTTTAGTGTGTCCCATCTTAGCTCTCACCTAGGTTCATTTCCATCCTTTTTACCTCAAAATTGATGGCATATTTTTGCATGGTGATCTAAACCCTCACATCAGGTTGTGTGATCTTCATTTCCTACTTGCCCTATTTTTGGTGGGCATGGGTTCTTGGGTCTCCCTTATCTGGACAGGGATACCTTAGGCATCCTTGTCCTCCTTAAATAGAACCTATTTTAAATATGTCAGTGCACTTCTCCTTTTTGATGATTTCAGATCTCAGTGTCTCAATTTAACCATTGGAGGCTAGTCTAATTTGTAAATTACCTTAGGAACCCTATATAAGAGAATCCTTTCAATTTATTTTCACATCACATCATCTATAACCATCCATTCCACATCCATCAACAAGAAACATTAAGCATCTTCAAGTAGTCAAGGAAATATATCATCCCACCATATCCTTCCAACATTTTCAAGCATCATGGAGCAACAATATAAATCAATCTTTATGCAACCATGTGCTTATGATTGAGTCTCTTATATTTTGTCATGTCATTGCATCAACACTTGTGATTAAATTGAAAGAGTATTGCATCATCAACCATTATCAATTGTAGTAAATATGAGGTATATCATTTAACATATACTTCAATATTTTCATTTACAATTTCAATTCAATTCAAGGGTTAATTTTGAACCCAAGGTTTGAATTAGGAAAACCCTTATCAACAACACCATTTCCTCTCTTTTTGTGTGCAAGTAATAGATCTAGAAGCTACAAACATAGATTTTAGTAGAGAAGATGACAACGATCATATCTGAATTTTTTAGGAGTAAAAAGTAGAGTATAGGGTAACCCCACAGCAATGAATTTCTGATAAACTTTCAGGAGAAGATTCTACATGACATTTTGATTTCAAAAGTTTCCTATTTTTCTATATCTAATAGCTATAATACAAGATCGCCCCAAGCCACCTTATCTTGTGCTTTCAAGCCATATTTTTAGACATAGGTTCCTCTCTATTTCCTTACCTCAAATCTAGCTCTATATATAAACACAACATCTATATCTCACTATTTATGTTATTTTACACCAATTTTGCACCATTTACCCTAGATCTAGCATTCAATTTCAATTTCCTTAAGCACCTTCAACTCAAACAAAGAGAGAGTGAAATCTAATCAACACTCAATTCCTTTTGGGGTTGAATCTATTTATTTTACTCCCTCTTTCAAGCTTGGTGGTCCTTTTGAAAATAAGTGGATTCATATCCAATTTTGTGGACCATTATTTTACCACTAAACATTTTGGTGAACCCAACGTGTCTTATCCTTACTTTTGATTTTCAGATCTAATTTTTCATCATACAATTTATGAGATCTGATTGGTTTTCTATTTCATATGTGATGAAATTACTTATTAGTTGCATTTTTCAAAATCATGTGTTGGATAATAGCCTCTTTTACTTCATATTGCTTGCATTCTTTCATAGTACTTTCACATATTACATAAAAAGGGTTTTAAATATACTTCCTACTTATAAACCATTTTTCAAGGCTTTTATCCATGTTTCATGTTGTATATTTAAGTAAATTAATGGAATAATGTAGATTTAATAAAATCTTTGGTGAATTATACCCTCGATAGTCCTAGAGATGATATTGAAATGAATAACACTTGTTCCTCTCCTAGGTTATCTTATATTAATGAGGAAAGAATTAATACTATTAATGATCTCTACAAAGGAAAGGCAACATTTAAGAGTAATATTGAACCATCCTCTTCTTGTAAAGATAATTTAGAGCAAGGGGAAAAGATAAGTATATTTATACATCAATCACTCTAGATACTCATTATTCTCCTAAAGCTTATCTTAATCACCAACATATCTTAAGGGATGATGATGTTATGAATATTATTCATGACCTATCACCTAATATAACATTTAGAAAAGATGAAACCTTAGATGATAAGTATTCCCTCCCAGCCTAACAAAGTGGAATTGAATGGTGATGATAGAAATGAGAGCCTTCCTACAAAGGATGTTCCTTCCTCATCTATTCATCCCTTTGGCCTTTCAGCACATCCTTACACAAAAAAATTCAAATAAGTCCATAAATAAAGTCCTCCTTCAAAATTGAAAACATCGTATGGGTTTGGCTATTATATTATTTCAAAACAAGGCTATAGTGAATAAGGACTTGTAAAAATGGAGCAAGGAATTAAGGTCCCTATAGATCCTCCCTCACGATTCATTAGAGAAGGTGTAGGATTTCCTCCTCCTTACTTATCAATCCTTTTATCACAAGAATAAAATCATTCCCCTCCTTTATCTTACCCTACACCTCAATGGAAAAGACCTATCCATGTTAACAATCAAGAAAACCTAGCCACAAGAATCCTTTGGAGACTTAAATGTGACAAAAAGTGTTAAGTTTCCTTACATAAACTGTAAACGTAGTATCAAATAAGTTAATAGTAACATATATTTCCTATATAATTACATTAATTCTTGTTCTTTTGTTGATTATAATGATTTTAAATAATTTGTACATGATTTTTTTGATAAACCAAATCTCATGCTTTTTTTAATCCAAATTTGAAGGTAGTGAACTAGCACTCCCTTCACCCTATTATGTTGCTCCTCACTATGTGACATTGGTAGCCAACCTTAGTATGGGTTATTTTTCATTCATGGTGGTACAAGTTCATGTGTAATCATACTTTTCAACAGAATAATAGTCTTTCTTTTTGTCTCCATGCTTGGGAGGGGGGGGGGGGGGGGGGGGGGGATAGCGTTTTGATTCTCTCTCTTTTTCAAATATTGTCTTTTTCTTGGCTGAGTTGCATCTTTCATAAATTGAGGTCCTTTCTAGTATAGAGTGGTCCTCCATGTGACTACATATATGTCCCTTAATTAGACCTGCTCTTTGTTTGAAGTGGTATTTCTTTTTATGAATAATCTTTCTTTAGTTAATATGTGTAATCCTTCTCTAAGAATCCACTTTTTCCTACTTTTTGAGAAGGTGTGCATTCTTGGTCTCCTTATCCTTTCAAATATGTAATAATTATTAAAAATATCCTCTAATTTTAGAAATAGATATCTTTGGGAAACTATCTCTTCCTTCGTGCATTCCTCAAAAGGATCCCTTTACACTTGCTACAAGATATCTCTTTTACAACCATCTTTTCCTTGCTCATAAGAGTTATGCCTCTTTGGCTTGGTTATCCTTTTCAAATTTATGTCGCATATTTCCTTGCATACAATGCTTTTCATTGTTATCCTTTTCAAATTAAAGTTGTATATTTCCTTGCATACAATTCTTTGCTTGGCTATCCTTTTCAAATTAAAGTTGTGGATTTCCTTGCATATAATGTTTTGATTCATTATCCTTCAAGTTATAGATTTCCTTGCATATGATACTTTTCTTAGTTATCCTTTTCAAATTCAAGCGATGGACTATCTTGCATACAATTCTTTGCCTAGTTATCCTTTTCAAAATTATGTTACAGATTTCCTTACCAACAATGGTTTATTTGGTTATCATTTGCACCATTTTGTAGGATGACTGGATCTAGTGTAACAAAAATTGCTAGACTATTTCAACTCTTCCTTTCCACATAGATCACACAAAATAACACAACTTTTTGTCCCATGATAATTTGAGCTTCCATGGATCACCTAGTGTAACACAACTTGCTAGCTAGTGAAATCCATGTTTCCTCTTGCTCTCTCCCATGGATCACATAACATAACATGGCTTGCTAGCATGTGGAATCCATGTTTCCTTTTCCTTCCCCATGAATATGTAACCATAACATACCTTTCTAGTCATTGGACCATGGTTAATCACTTTATGCATGCTCTCTCTTTCCATGTGACCACTTGTGCTCTTATAAAAATATTTTGAGAATGATATTAGCAGTAGAGACATGTTGACTATCGAGGTCTCTTCAACTAGTTGACTTGGAGCTTTTATTTTTAGCACTAACCCCTTTTTGTCTTTTTATGTCTTTTTGTGTCTCTTTTGCTTTGACTTTTCTTTTTCTTTTTCTTTTTTTTGTCTTATGTATCCTTGCATCTGATTGTATGAGTTAAGATCCTAAGCTTGGGGGATTGTTCCCTTAAATTTTATGATGTCTTATCTCTATTCTTACTCTCAATTCTCTCATATTCCTCTCTCTCTCTCTCTCTCTCTCTCTCTCTCTCTCTCTCTCTCTCTCTCTCTCTCTCTCTCTCTCTCTCTCTCTCTCTCTCTCTCTCTCTCTCTGCTACTTTACCATGAGTATTCGCATAGGCTTATACTCCCACTAAATTAGGGGCTAGATGTAGCATCATAAATTGTAACACTGCACAATTTACATCTCCTTTTGCACCCCTATTTTAGTGTGTCCCATCTTAGCTCTCACCTAGGTACATTTCTGACCTTTTTACCTTAAAACTGATGTCATGTTTTTGCATGATGATTTGAACCCTAACATTGGGTTGTGTGCTCTTCATTTCCCACTTGTTTGGCCTATTTTTTGGTAGATAGTGGAATTTAAGGTGACATTGTCTAGATAGGGTCACCTAGGGTTTCCTTGTCCTACTTAAACATGACCTATTTGAAATATGTTGGTGCACTTCCCATTCCTGGTGATTTTGAATCTTAGTGTCTCAATTTGACCATTGTGTAGCATCCTAAATTGTACTCACCTACAATTTTGTCTTCACTTTGGCCCTCACTTTGGAGTTCATCCCCTAAGGCCTAATTAAAGCTCTAATTTTGCTCACACCATTTATCAAACTCAAATTTTTATCATCTAAATTTTGGTCCCCTTAATCCTAGGACATTGATGTCCAAGACCAAGGTGTTGGGTGCCTAGTACCATGGTCCTCTCAAAAAGGGCCCATTTTGGGGCCTCATAACAGTAACTCAATTTGAGAGGGAACCTAGATCCCATGTCGACCTATGTCAAAAGTTTAATTTAATTTTTGACTAGCAAGTATTAAAGGAGGTCTACCCCTCTCATTTTGATACAAACAACATTCATAATTTAAATTCATCATCAAGGAAAATTGAGATCTGCATTCAAGTGAGCAAGTAAGAAGTCTTTTATCAAGCATTGGAGTAGAAGTAAAGTCAAGATTCAAGTATTGGAGATGATATTCATGTTCTATGTTTTATGAAGGCTATCTACATGAAATCCTAATTCCTTGTAAAGACAAACAAAACTTCATTAAAAGGTATATCTTTAGGGTTTCAGACATTTTCAACCTTTCCCTCAAAAGGAAAGAATTTCCATTACAATACTTCATTTACATTTGAATTATATTTCATGGTTAATTCCAAAAAGGGGGTTTGACCTAAGGAAAACCCCTATTCCTAACCATTTTCCCCTTTTTACTATATGCAGGAACAAGTATAAAGTTGTGTTTTGGAGGATCGAAGGGATTCACGACAATGAACAGGTTCCCTTTTGGATGGTGAAAACTTCAAAGGATCAACGTGACCACCACCACAGTCCTGAAAATTCCAACTAAATTTCTAGGAACATATTTGAACCCTCATCTACTACTCGAATCCAAGTTTGTGGCTTCATTTGGATACTATAGCACACTATTTGTGCATAATTGCTTCAATATCCATACATTTACCCTAATTCCAGCATCTTTGATTAATTCAATCCAATTTAAGGGAAAGAAGAGTTTCCACCTATGAAACTAGGAATCTAATTATAATCTAGATCTATCAAGGCTAAACCTATCAAATTCCATCTTTCCCCAATCTAATGGTCCCTAAGAAAAAATAGTGGTTTTACTACATTCTATGGTGAAACCCTAATTTTTTACCATTACACATTGGAAGCCAGCCTAATTGGTAAATTAACTTGTGAACCCTATATAAGGACCAATTCATTTTCATATCACATCATCCATACTCATCCACTCCACATCCATCTACAAGCAACATCAAACATCTTCAAGAACTCAACGTAGCATTTCATCCCACCATATCCTTCCAACATTTTCAAGCATCACGGAGTAGTAATATATACCAATCTTTATGAAAGCATGTGTTTTTAATTGAGTCTCTTATGTTTCTTCATGTTATTGCATCAACACTTATGAATGTATTCAAAGAGCATTGCATCATCAACCATTACTAATTACAGTAGATCTGAGGTATATCATTCAATATTTACTCATGTATAAATATTTACAATTTCAATTCAATTCAAGGTTTGACTTAGGAAAAGCCCTATCAACAACACCATTTCCCCTCTTTTCATGTGCAGGTGAAAAATCCAAAAGTGGAGGACAAGGTTTCCTCACACCACCTTGTCTGGCAATTTTTTAACTTTTAGGAGAAGATACCAAGAGGCATTATGATTCTAGAAGTTTCTTGTGTTGGTAAAATGTTGTCTCAAGCTTGCATTTAAATAAGGTTACTATTTATAGTATTTTTTTATTTTGGCATGAATTGGTTCAAAATTTTCCCTAAATCTTTGGATTCGCTAGATAAGTATGCCGACAAATTTTAGTTGCAAGATCATAACTAGTTTTGAAGATACTAAAGTTTTCATTTTGAGGACTTTAGAGGCTAAGAAATATCATGAAAAATGATTCTAATCAGAATAGAAGGTTCTGGGGTGATAGAGAACTTCACTAGATTTTTTATGCTACAAACGGTTCATCAATCAGATGCTCGGTTCACAAGTTATGGCCTCCGAAAGTTTGGTCTCCTAAAATAGGAAATATAAAAAATGCATCGGACACATAAATGAGTTGTAAAAGGGAGCTTCATGTGTGTGATGTGTGTTTTGACACATCATAGGGCATCTATATTTGAGATAAGTTTGGTTCCACATTATTGGCTGGTTTTAGCCCATGGTTTTGTAATACCATTTGACGATTTCATGTATTGTATCTCCTATATACAAGGTGGGTGAGATGGAATTTGTTTGTAAGATTTTTATAGCTATTGTATTACCTCTAAATCTTTGGTTGGTGGTAAACCTATGAAGATATTTCTTTGCAAGTATATTGTAATCTATTATTGATTTCTGAATAATATATTGTGACGGTTTTTGGAGTGTTGTTTTTTTCTCCCGAAAGGGTTTTCCCCATGTAAATAACTATGTTGTGGTATGCATGATATTATGTTTATTTTTTTTAATTTTTTGTACCTCTTGTAACGATCTATAAAAAAAATTGCCTTATTCTCCTCTCAAGGTTATTATAGGAAGTTGTTCTGCTACTTAACTTCCTTAAAAGTGGTATCAAATCCTGATTACCTTTGGTTTCAGTTGTGCATTGTTGGGTTTTTTGAACTAATCCATATTTGAGTGGGAGCTTGTGTAGAAGATACTTTTTTATCTTGTTGTAGGAATTTTTAGATAGCAAGTTCATTAGGGAGAATAGAGGTGGAGAAATTTTTTGGAAGTAATTTTGAGATGTGTAAGTTGAAAATGGAGGATCTTCTAATAGAACAAGATTTGTTGGATGTTGTTGACATGAATATCTCAAGACCTTCAGATCCTACTACAACTACTCAGTATGATGTTTTGAACCATAAATCCAAGGGTCTAATTAGATTGTGCTTGGCAGAATCTAATCTAATTAATGTCCAAGTGATGATATGATGAAACAATAAGGATCCGATAAACTACTAAGAGGGGGGGTGAATCAGTAGATAGAAAGAAAAGTAAACTTTTACCAAACTTAAACCCAACTCATAAATCAATCACTAAACTAACCGGTTTAGACACTGTACCAATAACTGCAACTACACTGTCAAGTTTACCGGTTGACTAGAATACCAATATAATAGTGTAATAGATCTGAAACTCACACACCATTTAACCAAAACATCAAACCACTTTACTAACATTAGTAATAGCTCATTTCAGATCACTTCTAGTCATCTAAATATATATAAGTGGCTTTACCAATTAAACATATTAACCATATCAAAACATATAACCACAAAATCATTCACCACTTGACACAATGATTTTTGATGTGGAAACCCAAATGGGAAAAACCACCGTGGGGATGAATACCCACAAGTATTCTAAACTCTTTTGAAGTTCATCATGTTAGGAGCCAAGCTTTGTTAGAAGCTTTACAAAAATGTCCTATTAGGAAGATATCTAGTTAAGGACCACTCGGTTAAGGGATTGACTACAATACCCTGTTAGGAGTAACCTCGATAGAGGATTTAAAATCCAAGCTAATGTATCACCTGGTTAGAGTATTTAGAAAGCACCAAGCCTGTTAAATCTTACCTGGTTAAAGGATTTAAATGTTTTAATTGTTAGAGAACAACAAGGTTTTGTTGATATGGTAATAGCACTACTCTGCTTAATCAAATCCATTTATACTCTTATCTACCTTCAAAATATTCTAAAGATACTCCTTCTGGTCCAATAATCAATCACACTACCACACTTAACCAAAATTGCCAACATAATTACAAACAACTCATCGACCTTAAAAAGAATACAATAGGTCGATAACACATTATCGGTTTCAATACTGCATCACTATCGGTTACAATACAACTCCATTACCAGTTACAATTGACATCAATAACAACACTTATACTTCATTAATGCAATCTTCATGCAATGCCAACAATATCCCCCTTTTGCATTGATGGCAATACAAATATCAATACCCTTTGATTGTAATAATTGAGAGTAATGCACATACACAAGTATAGGAATCTTGATTTACATTTTTCCATGTACTCTCCTTCAACTATGTGTCCATGTCTTCAACTGGTAACTGACTATAGTTGTTCTCCCTATCAATCATACAGTTCTTACCCCCCTTTGATAATAATGCCAAATTGAATACCACTAACAACTGGTAATCATTATATGCTTCACCAATCTACAACTAGTTGCTCCCCCTGTGGAGTAGCTCCACTCTACACCAATCCTACTTTAGTATTTTTAGTAAGCTCTAGGACTAATGTCTTCCACATCTTCTCAATTGACCTCATGTAGGGGTACAACCCCTAGCTAACCTCTAAGATACTCAAAAGTAGCCTTAGGCAGAGGTTTAGTAAAGATATCTACAAGTTGTTCCTTAGTAGATACATTCTCTAGTAGCACATCTTTACTCTTCACTTTCTCTCTTAAGAAATGATACTTCAGCTCAACATGCTTGGTTCTAGTATGCAATACAAGGTTCTTTGAAATTTTTATTGCATTGGTGTTATCACAAAAAATCCTTACCGATTCTAAGATCTTCAACTTGAAACCTTCCAAAATGTGTTTCATCCAGATTGCCTGGGTACAATTCATATAAGCTACAACATATTCAGCTTCTGTAGTTGACTATGATATGCAACTCTACTTCTTGCTACTCCAAGATACAAGCCTTCCACTCCTATGATTGTACTCTTTCTATCATCAACATTTCATGCCTAGTCTGCATCTGTATAGACTTTTAAATAAAAGTTACCTACATATGGATACCATAATCCATAATCAATTGTGCCTTTCAGATATCTAAAAATTCTTTTAGTTGCTACCATGTGTGTCTCCTTCGGGCTCTTCTGAAATATGGCAACTAATCCAACTGCATGAGAAATATCTGGTCTACTATGAACAACATAATGTAGTTTCCCTATCATAGACTTGTAATCCTTTTCATCCACTGATGTAGAACCATCCTATTTTGACAGTTTGTAGCCTGTAACCATTGGTGTTCCAACTGGTTTGCAGTCCCCTATTCCAAAAGTCTTCAATACTTATTTCACATACTTGGACTGTGTGATGAAGATACCACTCTTCATCTGTTGAATTTACAAGCCTATAAAGAATTTTATCTCTCCTACTAGAGACATCTCAAATTAACTTTTCATTTCATTAGCAAAGTCATCACACATGTCATCATTGCTTCCAAAAATAATATCATCCACAAATACCTCACTAACCAATATCATATCTCCTCCAGCCTTGAGATATATATTGTTGTCTTCATTGGTTCTTTGAAAACCTATCTTCACCAAGCTAGAATGTAGTCTTTCATACCATTCCCTAAGTGCTTGCTTCAAACCATAGAGTGCCTTGTGTAGTTTTCACACCATATCCTTTGCTTCAGTCAAAGCATAACCATATGGATGTTCAATGTATACTTCCTCTTCCAATATTCAATTTAGAAATGTTGACTTCACATACATTTGATATACTTTGAATCCTCTATATGTTGCAAATGCAAGTCGACTCCTGACACCTTCCAATCTAGCAACTGGTGCAAATGTCTCAACACAGTCTTCTTCTTCTTGTGCATATCCTTTGCATACCAGTCTGGCTTAATTTCTGACCACTACTCCATCTTCATTTAGTTTATTTCTGAATACCCATTTAGTACCTATTACATTCTTGTTCTCTGGTCTGGGTACTAGGGTCCATGCATTGCTCTTCTCAATCTAGTCAAGTTATTCTTCCATCACCTTGATCCAGTGATCATCTCCAAAAGCTTCCTTTTCTATTCTAGGCTCAATAGTGGATATCATACAAGAATTCTCTCTTATTCTTCTTCTGGTTAACACACTAGCATCTTTATCTCTAATAATTTGATCAGGATTATGATTGAATCTAACATACCTTGGAATAGCATGATCATGATTTTCGGGTTCTTCTTTTTCACTTTCTTCATCTTCTGCAAAATCTACCTGTTCAGGTTGAACTAGTGCTACAGTATTCATTTCACCAACTTTTGGCTTCACTAGTTTTGGTTCCAAAACTAGAATGTAAGGTTCATCTTCCTCCTTCTCCTTACCGATTTCTCTTGAATCTTTAGTAAAATCATCCACTCGAACATAAGCACTTTCAATTATCTTCTTTGTCCGATTGTTGTAACATTTGTAGGCTTTTCTCTTGGTGTAATAACCAAGAAATATGCCTTCATCACTCTTTGCATCAAACTTACCAACATAATCACCTCTCTTGATAAAACATTTGCTACCAAAAATATTAAAGTACCTAACATTAGGTGATCTACCATACCAGTATTCATAAGGAGTTTTATCATTACCTCTTCTAACCAATATATGGTTCATTGTGTAGACAGATGTGTTGGTAGCTTCTCTCCAGAAAGTCTTATCTACACCTCCTTGTATTAGCATAGTCCTAGCAGCTTCAACAAATGACTGGTTATTCCTTTCTATAATACCATTCTATTATGGTGTCCTAGGTGTAGAAATTTGCATCTTAATTCCATTATCTTCACAGTATATAGTGAATTCCTCTTAAGTAAATTCACCACCTTGATCAGTTCTTAAGCACTTAAGGTTTCTTCCACTTTCCTTTTCAATTAAGGCTCTGAATGCCTTAAAATTTCTAAAGGCTTATATTTTTTCCTTCAAGAATGTGACCCACATCATTCTTGAGCAATCATCAGTAAAGATCATAAAATACCGATCACCTTGAATGCTCCTAGTCCTTATTGGTCCATAGAGGTCGATATGAACCAAGTCTAGCAAATGTTCTGTTGAGAAATATTTGCTCTTAAAAGTTGAGGATGTCAACTTTCTTAACTCACATTCCTTACACAGAGCATTCACTGGTTTGTCCAACTAAGGCAAACCTCTTACTGATTTGGAACTACTTACTTTTACAATGTTATCAAAATTTACATGACAGAATCTTTGATGCCAAAGACAACTATCTTCTACTTTTGCAATTAAACAATTTTTGACTTTAGAACTTAAATGAAACAAGTTAAATTTTGTCTTCTTGTCGGTTGCAATTAGTTCACCTTTACTTCCATAGATTTTGCACATCCCATTCTTGAATTCCAATGGATAACCTCTATCATTGAGTTGAGCAACACTCAAAAGATTGTGTTTCAATCCTTCAACCCAATAGACATCATCTGCACTACTCTTAACATTAAGAGAGATGGTTCCCTTTCCTTTTACCATGCAGGGTGAGTTATTCCCAAATCTCACAATGCCTCCATCAAATTCCTTCAAGGTAAGAAACTTACTCCGGTCACCAGTCATGTGGTGTGAACAACCACTATCTATAATCCAATCATTAGAACTATCCATGCGAGAGACTAATGCCTTCTCATCTGATGTCTCTTCTTTAATAGCAACAAAGACAATGTCCTTCTTTGAATCTTCCTCAAATTCCTCATGTGTAATTCCTCCATCAACTACAATGAGACAATCTCTTTTACCTTTGCCTTTGTACTTCTTATACTTCTCATGTTTCTGCTCATTATCTCCATTTGGACAGTTAGCAGCAATATGTCCAAATCGGTTATATGCAAAACGCTTCAAAGGTAATTTACCTCTGTACTTACCGGTACCTCTGGGTAACCGCTTGTCCAATAATGCTTCAAGGTCAATCAGACTATCTTCATCATCAACTTCTCTGTTGGATCTGGACTCATGACTATGACTAGCTTCTCTACTTTTCCTTATCGGTGGGTATGAAACTAAAGCTCTAAATGCAGATTCCAATTTTTTAACACTTCCATCATAACCATTTAATTCAAATGTAGTTAATTTACCAATGACAGAGTCAAGAGTCACCTTTGATTTATCAATAGACTTGAGTTCCTAAATGGCTACAACTCAGATAGCGTAGACCGGTAGAAGGGTTCTCAACACCTTGCTAACCACTATGGTATCCTCCACTATACCACTAGCACTTTTGATCTTACTGACTATCTCCTTGGCCCTCTGACCATACTATTGAATATTCTCACCTTCAACCATCTGCATATCATCAAATTTACCTCTCGAACTCTCCTCTTCAGCAATCTTCACGTGCTCATCACTGCTATAGATATCCTCAAGTTTCTTCCACACTTCAAAAGTAGTGTCCATGGACATCAACATACTCTGAATCGGACAATGAACTGATAATGACCTCCAATGCTTGATCATTCTCCTATTGCTCCTTCTTTTGATCATCTGACAAAATCCCACTAGGCAAGTTATATTTAGTAACAACATGTTCCCAATATTGACTTCATAAGCTCTTGATATAGATCTTCATTCTATCACTCAAGATTTTGTAGTTTTCCCTATTGAATTTCAGACCTTCTTTCTTCATCATGTTCTCCTAGATCTTTACCTCAAGTTGTTAGTCTTAAACACGAGAGGACATGAAACACTTCGATACTAATTGATGATATAATGAATCAATAAGGATCAGATAAACTAATAAGAGGGGGGGTGAATTAGTAGATAGAAAACAAACTAAACTTTCACCAAACTTAAACCCAAGTCATAAATCAATCAATGAACTAACCAGTTTAGACACTGTACCAATAACTACAACTACACTGTCAAGTTTACCGGTTGACTAGAATACCAATATAACAGTGTAACGGATCTGAAACTCAAACACCATTTAACCAAAACATCAAACCACTTTACTGACATTAGTAATAGCTCATTTCATATCACTTCCGGTCATCTAAACATATCTAAGTGGCTTTACCAGTTAAAAATATTAACCATATCAAAACATATAACCACAAAATCATTCACCACTTGACACAATGATTTTTGACATGGAAACCCAAATGAGAAAAACCAAGGTGGGGATGAATACCCACAAGTATTCTAAACTCTTCTAAAGTTCACCCTGTTAGGGGCCAAGCCTTGTTAGAAGCTTTACAAAAATGTCCTATTAGGAACAGATCCGGTTAAGGACCACTTGGTTAAGGGATTGACTACAATACTCTATTAAAGGCAATACCCTATTAGGAGTAACCTTGATAGAGGATTTCAAATCCAAGCTAATGGATCACCCGATTAGAGGATTTAGAAAGCACCAAGCCTGTTAAAGCTTACCCGATTAAGGGATTTAACTATTGTAATTGTTAGAGAACAACAGGGTTTTTTTGATATGGTAATAGCACTACTCTGCTTAATCAGATCCATTTATGCTCCTATCTACCTTCAAAACATTCTACAAATACTCCTTCTGGTTCGGCAATCAATAAAACTACCTCACTTAACCAAAATTTCTAACACAATTATAAACAACTCATCGACCTTAAAAAGAATACAATAGGTCGATAACACATCACAAAACCTAAGATCTCATAGAGATTACAAACATATCAGTTCAAACATGACCATTGGACTACATAGAAATCAGCTACACATTGTACAAGACAACTTCGACTACTCTTGGATCACCTCACATTGGATCCTATAACTCATCACACATTATTCACTTTATGCTATACATTTTTTCATTCCTAAGATAAAATAGCTATCTCTACACACCAAAACCGCTTTGAAACTCATCACGTGCATCATGCATACGTGGCATAATCATCTTTGATCACTATTTGATCATAGATCAACATAACTGATTCACCAAGCTCCATCGATTAGGGTTACCGGTTGATCTCTCTGCTTCAATAGTAATACCGGTTTCCATGATTGCTCCACTACCGGTTGCAATAAAACTCCATTACCAGTTATAATTGACATCAATGACAACACTTATTCTTCATTAATGCAATCTTCATTCAATGCCAAAAACAATAATAGACATCTTCAAAGAAGCTATCAACCAAGCTTGGTGCAATGTATCAAGCCAAATATTTATTGAATCAGATTTTATTGAGGAAAAAATTGTATTCCTTAAGAATGGAAAAGGGTGGATGGATAGCATACTAAGTGGAAGCATTTAATATGATGGTTACTCAATTGGTATCTATTGGTGTTAAGATGGATGATGAGGAGAAATGTAAGATCTTGCTTTGTTCTTTGCATGATTCATGGGATTCTCTTGCTATGGCTATCGGTAATACTTCTATTATTTTGAAGTCTAAAGATATGGTGAGTGCCTTGCTTGGTGAAGTGATGTGGAGGAAGGTATCCATCATTTTGAAGGAACCCCTAACTATTTGTGGAAGACTTAAGGAAAAAGGCAAGAAGAATGAGAATCGTAATGATTCTAAGTCCAGAGGAAGATCGAAATCTCCTGGAAAGTCGAAAGTCATTTGCTGAAATTATACTAAATCAAGACACGTCTATAAGGATTGTAAAGAAGAAAAGAATAAGAAAAAGAAGAATTTCAATTTTTATTATGAGTCAGAGAAGGAAGATGATGATGCATTCATTGCAGCTTTGGCTACTCATGTAGGTAATGATACATGGTTAATTGACTCATGTGCATCCTTTCATATGATTTCCAATAGAGATTGGTTTTTTGAATATGAATAATTTAATGGAGGTAATGTGTACTTGGATGATGATTCACATTTAGATATTGTTGGTTGTGGTAAAGTTAGAATCAAGTTTTCTAATGCTAGAACAAAAAGGATTAGCAGTGTGTTGCATATCCCTGGACTAAAACAAAATTTATTGTCTATGAGTAAAATAATAGATGCATGTGTGCAGGTAGTATTTTTTAATGTAGGATGTAAAATGGTTAAGGGTGCTATGGTGATTGCTAGGGATGTCAGATTTGGCACCTTGTATAAGCTAGAGGCACACACTATTGATTGTAATAGCACTTCTATAAAAAGTAAATATGTGGATACTTCATTGGAATATTTGAAGGTCTCACCTTTACCGGGTGGACATGGATTTTGGGTACCTAAGGTACTCTTTCTTTTAAAGAAAATTTACTTGCAGAGAAGATTATGTTATGGTACCAAAGGCTTGGCCACATTAGAGAAAAGGTTCTAAGGACCTTGAAAAATAAAAAACCTTGTTAAAGGTTTGAATGATTGTAATCTTGACTTTGATTTCTATGAGCATTGCATTTATAAAAAACAAAACTACGTTCAATTTTACTCGAGTTCTCATAAATCTTGTGGTGTTTTGGATCTTATTCATTATGATGTGTTTGGTCCTATATATGTCCCTTCCATTGCAAAATTGATATATTATGTTTTATTTATTGATTATTTTAGTAGAATGACATGGGTATACTTAAGAGTAGATATGAATTTTTTAGTCATCTTAAAGAATTTAAAGTAATGGTTGAGTTGCAGACTAGAAAGAAAATTAAATGCTTGAGGACTGATAATGGTGATGATTTTTTCTTTAATAATTTTGATAGATTTTATAAAGACTGTGTCATTAATAGACTGAAGACAACTTTGTATTCTCCACAGTAGAATGGAGTTACAAAAATAATTAACAGGTTACTGATGGAGAAGGCTAGGATTATGTTGAGTGGTGCTGGTCTAAAATAAAAAAATTTGGGCTAAAGTCATTGCCACTACTTACTACCTGATTAAAAGGCCTCCTACATCAGCTCTTTTTGATAAAACGCCTATGGAAACTTGGTAAGGTCACAACCCTTTATTAAGACATCTAATAGTTTTTGGTTGTGAGGCATATGCACATGTGCTAAGAAGAAGTAAACAAAGTTGGAGAACAAAGCTATGAAATGTATCTTGTTCAGATATCATTATGGTGTGAAAGGATATAATTTTTGGGACCTAGTTGCACAAAAGGTAATACATAGTAGACATGTTATTTTTAGAGAAATTAAGTCTCTTTTTGTTACATTGTATATAGATAAAAGAAAATAGGAAGATGTGATTCATTTGCCTTCTACGCCTGAAAGAGTTGAATCGAGACCCCTAGATAGGCAATAATTTGAGGAGAGATCATCTAGCTCTAAATCATCAAAAGAGGAGAAAGAATCTCCAACTCAACTTGTTTGAAGGTCTACAAGATAGACAACCACTTGAAAGGTATTCACCTGATGATTGGATATGTATTTTTTCTCTGATACTAATATGGACAAACTTAGATTTATAGAAAAGGCATTAGGTATGAATGATGTAAAATCCTAGAAGACTTCTATGGAAGAAGAAATGGAAGATTCAAAAAAGAATGATACATGGGATCTTGCACCATTGCCTGAAGGATGAAAACATATTGGTTGTAAATGGGTGTTCAAGAAAAATATCGGTTCAGATGGAGGTATTGAGAAGTATAAAGCAAGGTTGGTTGCAAAAGGCTACTCGCAAGTTGAGGGTATTGATTATGGTGAGATATTTTCTCCTATTGCAAAAATGACATCAGTTGGATTTTTGCTTTCTATTGTTGTTGCTTATGATTTATAGGTTGAGCAAATGGATGTGAAAATTGTTTTTCTTCATGGTAATTTGAAGGAGGATATTTATATAAGACAAACATAGCACTATGTGGTAAAAGGTAAAAGTAATTTGGTCTATAAATTAAAGAAATCTTTGTATGGCCTCAAACAGAGTCTTAGGATGTGGTACCAAAAATTTGAAACATATATGTTGAGTTTCGGATTTGAGTGTTCTAAACCAGATCATTGTGTTTATTATAAATCTAATGGTGATCATTTCTTGTACATTTCATTATATATGGACGATATGTTATTCATTGGCAAAGGGAAAGGCATGATTTTAGAACTAAAGTCTCAAAACACTGCTAAATTTAAAATGAAAGATCTTGGTGCAGCAAAACACATTCTTGGGATGGAGATCAGAAGAGATAGAGTGAAAAGAATGTTATGGCTAGGCCAAAGAAAGTATGTGAATTCAACTTTACAGAGGTTCAACATGTAGGATTGTAGACCATTGTGTGTTCATTTTATAATTGGAACAAAATTAACATATTTCAAATTGTCCTACATCCCCATCAGAGATGGAAGACATGAACAAAGTCCCTTACTAGAGTGCAATTGGAATTTTGATGTATTATATGGTCTGTACTAGACCAAGCATTGCCCAAGTAGTGAGAGTTCTTTCTAGATATATGTCTAATCCTAGTAGAGTTCATTGGGATGTAGTTAAAAGAGTCTTTATATATTTGAAGGGTGCCTTAGAGTACTCTTTGTGTTATCATGGTAATTTGGTAGGAGACATGATTTCCATCAATATTCATAGTTATGTGGATTCAAATTGGGCAAGTAATATTGAAAACAAAAGATCAACTAGTGCTTATGTGGTTATTTTATTTGGTGGTGCAATTAGTTGGATGAGTAAGTGACAAGTTGTCTTTTCTTTGCCCACTACAGAAGCAAAGCATATGGTAGCTACTCATGCTTATAAAGAAGCCATGTTCTTAAAAGACTATGTTTAGATATTAGAATAAAACAAGGTGTATTAATATTTTATTATGGCAGTCAAAGTGTGATGTGCCTAGCTAAGAACATGACAATTCATGCCCAAACCAAGCACATTGATGTTCAATATTATTTTGTCAGAGATATGGTTGAAGATGGAAAGGTGAAGCTAGTTAAGGTAGAGACTTTGATGAATGTTGTAGATTCTTTAACTAAGGTTGTGAGCACAGAGAAGTTCAGATGGTGTTCAAACTCTATCAGCCTCATAGCCCCTAGCAATTAATTATTGTGTAGATACTTCCTTTTCTCTTACAAAGTGTTTGACAAGTGGGAGAATGTTGGTAAAATGGTGTCTCAACCTTACATTTAAATAAAGTTACTATTTATAGTAAGTCTCATTTTGGCATGAATTGGTTAGAAATTTTTCCCGAAGCTTCTAATTGGCTGGATAAGTATGCAAACAAATGTTGAGGACTTTAGAAAGGTTTAAATTCAATTTTGAGGACTTTAGAGACTTGAAAGTTTCATAAAAAGTGGTTGTAACTAGTGTAGCAAGTTACGAGTTGATAGAGAACTTCGCGATATTTTTGACACTTCAAACGGTTCGCGAATTGGACAACTGATTCACAAGTTATGGCCTCTAAAAGTTTGGTCTCTTGAAATAGGAAATATAAAAAATACATCTAACACATAAATAAGTTGTAAAAGAGAGGTACATGTGTTGATGTGTGTTTTGACACATCATAGGGCATCTATATTGGAGACAAGGTCAATTCCACTTTATTGGGTGGTTTAGCCCATGGTTTTGTAATACCGTTTGACAATTTCATGTATTGTATCTCCTATATATGAGGTGTGTGAGATGGAGGTTGTATGTAAGAGTATTATAGCTATTGAGTTACCTTTGGATCTTTGGTTGGTGGAAATCTTGTGA
The DNA here is from genome assembly GCF_030272615.1 of Cryptomeria japonica. Classification (NCBI taxonomy): domain Eukaryota; kingdom Viridiplantae; phylum Streptophyta; class Pinopsida; order Cupressales; family Cupressaceae; genus Cryptomeria; species Cryptomeria japonica. The sequence goes on from NC_081405.1 coordinate 547,287,921, forward strand.
AGAGCTTGATCTACAAGTATATTTTAATTTGTTATTAATTTCTGAATAATATATTGGGTGGCATTTGGAATGTAGAGTTTTTCTCTTAAAAGGGTTTTCCCCATGGAAATCACTATGTTGTGGTATGCATGCTATTATGTCTATTTATGTTAAGTATTTGTAATTGTTGTAATGATATATAAAAAAAAATTGCACTATTCTCCTCTCAAGGTTATTTTAGGAAGTTGTTCAGCTACTTAACTTCCTTCCATCTTGTTTGTCTGAATTCGACATCTGGAGGATAAGGTCGCCCCAAACCACCTTGTTGTGTACTTTTGGGCCATATTTTAAACATGAGTTCCTATTTGTGCCCTTACCTCATACATAACTCCATGTTTGTATACCACATTTATATCTCATTATTTATGTTATCTTACAGCAATTTTGCATCATTTACCCTAGATCTAGCATTCAATTTCATTTCCCTTAAGCACCTTCAACTCAAACAAAAAGAGGATAAATTCTAATCAGCATTCCATTCCATTTGGAGATGAATTTATTGATTTTACTCCCTCTTTCATGTTTTCTAGTCCTTTTAAAAATAAGTAGATTCATATCCAATTTTTTGAATCCCTATTTCACCACTAAACACTAGCATACATTTAGAGACTGTTCTATTTGATAGGTTTGACAATACATGTCATCGAGCAGTATTTACTACACTAGGTGCAGAGGTAGTTTGGGTTGAGATAGGATGTGGTGGGCCAAAACATGGTTCATGCTTGAGTGACATGGGAGGTGGGGTCATGGGGGGCACACATAGATCCATTATGGGTCAGATCCAGTTTAGTAGCTATAGTGGTAGTATCATGGGACCAAAGAGTAGATAGATGATTTCAAAGTCACATCAACATATAGATTAGATTTAGAATAGTGAAAACCTATATGATTAACTATTCCAAGGGTTGTTGAACACCTAAAAGGACTAAGAGGGGCATGAATCTATTCGTAAATTCAAAATAAATTCTCAATAAACAACATTAACTTACTTAGCAACAACACATTAACCATCAACACATAAGCATCAACCATCAACACATGAACACCAGATTTATGTGGACAACCCAAATAGAGAAAAACCACGGTGAGAATCTAACTCACAATATGAATAACAATGTTTACAATGTTGAGGATTACTACCAAGGAGTACCATCACTTGAGGGACTTACAAAACTAAGACACACAACCTTAGGCAAGATACAAAAAGGAATTTCCCAACTGAAGGTCACTTCTTTAAGACAAGATACATTTTTTTACTGAAGGACTCATTGTTAGTCAACAATGAATGAAATAGTTGAATTCAAACTGAGAATAATTCTCTTGAATATAAAAATATTGAACAAATCTATCAAGAAACCAACATCATGGCAAAAATATTCGATAATCTTCATTGTCACAACATACCATCTTGCAAAAGTATCACCTTAAAAGATCTTCTCAAATTGACTTTCACACAATAACAAACTTAAATCTTCTTGCAAATCATTAACATACACTTCTCACACAATTCCCTCTCATCCATAGTACAATTCATCCATTCACATAGCTTAAATATGAGATACAACATTGAAATTATAATTAAGGGTCAACCAAAACAAAATAAGAAATATTACACAAAATAAGTCACTCAGACATAAAATACTTAATTCCACTCTAGGAGAACAAGGGAGCCAAAACATATTATAATACATTGTTCTACGATTGATCCAACAATATGCACATTCTAACACATACTTCAAATTTGTTACCAAATGTAACATGTAGAGATAACAATCAGTTGACCATATAATCTCTTCTAATGCAAAATACTCAATGTGGGTCTCCACATTCCATCGTGAGACCCAAACACGATCTTAACACATCATCCAACTCATATTTAGGCCAAAAAAATATGATCCAGTAAACCACAACACAATTAGCAACATATCCAAAGGGAACCAAAAGATTTTTGGACCATCCTAAATACAGGATGACACAACCATCACTGTAAAAATTAACTGCAACACAAAACATAATACCATAACAACCAAGAGCATATCCGGACCAATATCCATCTGGATACTACATTTGCCATCAATGACTACCATAAGCTCATGCTACCATGAATCTCCAACAAGGAAACTAGATGATGATTATGGAGGAGTAGGAGTAGATCAGATAGGTGGAGGAGATGGGGATGGATGAGATGGTGGTGGTGATTATGGGGAAGTTGGAGGAGGGGGTGTAGATGTAGATGCATAAACATGAGAGGTTGGTGGATCATCCCAACTCCAAGGATAAGTGGTCATGATCTCTAAGGTAGAGGAGACATGGTCAAGGGTGGTATGTATGATCGAGGAGAGTGGAATCACCACAATAGACTAAAGACAACTTGGTATTCTCCATAGAAAGAATGAATAGGACATTGATGGAGAAGTATAGGAGTATGTTGAGTGGTGTTGGTCTAGAATAAAAGTTTTGGGATGAATCTATTGCCAATGCTTGCTACCTGATTAACAGGTCTCCTACATCAGATCTTGTTGATAAAATGCCAATGGAAGCATGGTCGGGTCATAATCCTTCATTAATACATCTAAGAGTTTTTCGTTGCAAAGCATATGCACATGTGCCAAAGGAGAAGCGAACAAAGTTGGAGAACAAGGTTGTGAAATGTATCTTCACCAGTTGTAGTTATAGTGTGAAAGGGTACAATCTTTGGGAACCTGTTGCACAAAAGGTAATTCATAGTAGAAGTGTTTTTTTTTTTTAAATTATCTCCTTTGGTAACATTGCAGCTAGAACAGATTAAATAGGAAGGTGTGATTCAATTCCCTTCTACACTTGAAAGAGTTGAATTGAGACCACTAGATAGGCAAGAAGCCGAGGAGAGCTCATCTAGCTCTAAATCTTCAAAAAAGAAGGAAGAACCTCTAACTCAACCTGTTTGAAGGTCTAAAAGACATACACAACCACCTGATGATTGGAGATGTGTTTTTTCTTTGAATACTAATGTTGATGAACCTAAAACTGCAGAAGAGGTATTAGGTATGAATGATGCAGAATCTTAGAAGATTGTTATGGAAGAATAAATGGCAGCTATGAAAAAGAATGATACATGGGATATTGTACCATTGCTTGAAGGACAAAAACTTGTTGGTTTTAAATGGGTGTTCAAGAAAAAGATTAGTTCAGATGGACGCGTTAAAAATTATGAAGTAAGGTTGGTTGCAAAAGGTGACTCTCAGGTTCAGGATGTTGATTATGGTGAGAAGTTTTCTCCTATTGCAAAAATTGACATCCATTAGATTTTTGCTTTGTATTGTTGCTACTTATGATTTATAGGTTGAGAAAATGGATGTGAAAACTACTTTCCTTCATGGTGATTTGGAGGAGGATATTTAAATGACACGGCCAGAGCACTACATGGTGAAAGGTAATAGTAATTTGGTCTGTAAATTACAGAAAACTTTGTATGGACTCAAACAGAGTCCTAGGATGTGGTACCAGAAATTTGATATATATATGTTGAGTTTGAGATTTGAACTTTCTAAATCAGATCACTATATTTATTCTAAATCTGATGGTGATCATTTCAATTTCATTGCATTATATGTTGATGATATGTTATTCCTTGGTAAAGGGAAAGGTATGATTTCAGAACTAAAGTCTCATCTTGCTACTAAATTTGAAATGAAAGATCCTGGTGGAGTGAAAAACATTCTTGGGATGGAAATTAGAAGAGATGGAGTGAACAAAAATCTATGGTTGGGCCAGAGTAAGTATGTGAATTTAGTTTTATGGGGGTTTAAAATACAGGATTGTAGACCATTATGTGTTCCCTTCATAGTTGGATCAAAATTATATATTTCAAATTGTCTTACATCTCCATCAAAGATAAAAGACATGAGTAGAGTGCCTTACCAGAGTGTAGTTAGAAGTTTGATGTATGTTATGGTTTGTACTAGACCAGACATTTCCCATGCAGTGGGAGTTCTTTCCAGATATATGTATAGTACTGGTAGAGTTATTGGGATGCAGTTAAAAGAGTCTTAAGATATTTGGAGGGTACCTCAGAGTATTCTTTGTATTATCATGGTAGTTTGATTGGAGATGTGATTTCCCTTGATATTCATGGTTATGTGGATACAGACTAGGTGGGTGATATTGATAGAAGAAGATCCATGAATGCTCATGTGTTTACTTTATTTGGTGGTGCAATTAGTTGCATAAGTAAGCGACAAATTGTGGTTGCTTTGACCACTACAGAAGAAGAGTCTATGAGAGATACTCATGCTTGTAAAGAAGTCATCTGGCTTAAGAGACTATATTTTGTGTGTGTGAAAAGTTGTAATCTGAAATTTGTAAGGCACAAACACTTCAATAAATCATTGCATGCATGGTTAGACAGATATAATCATGAATATAAAAACCATAACAAATCAACCTATTGTCTTTTAAAACATGTGAGTATAGACTTTCTCTCAGATTTGTCTAAGCAATACCAGTGACTAGACTACACCAAGATGAAGGATTTAATCTATATGAGCACAAAATTAAGCTAAATAGATGCAAGGTTAAGCTAAATATGCAAGATTAAGCTAGATGAATGCAAGATTAAGCTAGATAGATGTAAGGTTAAGCTAGATAGATGCAACATTAAGCTAAGAATGATTAAACTAAATATGCAAAAAGCTAAGATGCAATAATCTCAAAGCACAATATTCTCAATGACTCTAGAGCAAAAACTGCATAATAACAATAAATCTCCAAGGTTTTTTTTTAATGACAAATGAGAGACTGGATTTATAGAAAATCCAAAGAGAGACCAACGGTCAAGATCAATTCATGATGAGCAACCAAGATTCTCCAAGAGGAAGCACAATCCAGGTGAATTGATGTGATTGGCGGCTTTTCTTAGCTTTAGAGGAAATTGAACTAAATTTAAGATAAAATCAGAAAAACTGATTTATTTCATAATTTTATTCAATTTTGATATTTAATTGATTTAATTGCTTTTTTGAGAATTTTCAATTTAATTTATTTTTCCAAATTAATTCCTTTTTGATGATTTAATGGCAAATTGATTTATTAATTAAATATGCTAGGATATTTAATTAAATAAATAAGATAATTGATTAAAATGATTTACTTGGAATGATTAATTAATTAATTAAATATTCAATTAAAATAGAATGATTTATTTGCCATGTGATATTGATGAATGAGAATTAATTAATTAGGTGCTCATGATTGATTTAATTACCTTTGGTTAGGACCTTGGTGATGTAGTCAAGATTAGGGGCCCATAGTTTAGGTGACCATTTTTAGGGTATTACATTTTCCCCTCTTTGAATTGATTGTGTGAGAAGCACATTGATTCAAACAATAGTTGATGTCGAAGAGATATCAGTTTTGAACTTGATGGATCACAAACCAATGAAGAGCGAGATGTTCAACTTGATGTGAAGTGATGAAACTGGTCAAGTTGATTAAAGTGATACCGATCCTAAACTTGATTGAACTACGACTGATGAAGAGCGAAGATACCGATCTTGAAATTGATGGATCAAGAAGCGGGCACCGATCTAGAACTATATTGAACTATACTTGGTTGAGCGAAGATATAAAACTGATTTTGAACTTGATTGAACAAGAACCGATTAGCGAAACAAAATGTCAAGCTTGATTTAATGTGATGAAACTGAACACCGATTTGAAGATTAATTTAGATGAGGACAAAATTGATATGCCCCTAGAGATTGACTAAAGTTCAATTAATCTTTGATTGAAAACATTTTCTGCTCGACTTCAAATGAATATTTGAAAAATTTCTTGACTTTTAATGATGTAATCACTGATAATGTTGACGTAATGAGTATGCCCCCTCGGGAGCGGAATCGAAAGATAGCGAGATCGCAGTGATTTTAGGAAATCTTGTTTTTGGAGAATTAATTTGAGATCAGAATTGATTCAAAAAAGATTGGAGCGCAAAGTGATGCAAAGAATGACGCGAAGATGAAAGTGTCAAGTGGTCAATGTTGTGAAAATGTGACTAAAAAATTGACATTAGATTTTTATTTCAATCCTGAAAATGGACTCAGGATGGTTGATTTAGCTAAGAGTACAAATTTTGTGTCAATCGGAGCAAGTTTGAAAATTAGGGTTTTGCCTATATAAGGGGTTGAAAGGGTCATTTTCAATTCATTTTTACCTCTCAAAGTTCAAAATTTCAAAAACCTTCTTTGGAGAAAAATGGCAATTCCCATTCCAGATCACTGATTTGAGCACCAGAGATGACATAATCGAACATGAAACTACCTAGCAGTGGTAAGTGATCAATCTTAAGCCTCTTTCATTTCTCATTTTTTGAATTTTTTGTTGAATTTTTCATTCTAAACTTCGTTCAAGTTCATCCCTAGTCATTTTGTCATTTGTTTACTATAATTTGTCATATAAAGTCATTAGATTAGTCATTCTGCATGTGCCCTTCAGTCGTATGACATGTTTATAATAGACCCTTTACTCATTTTACCCCAATTAGTGAGTCATATCAACAAGTTTACTCGTACAAGTTTCTGCCCCATTGAGAAAACTCATATGAAAAACAATGTTCATTTTTCAAGGCATAAATATGAATTTTTTAATATCAATGATTGATGATTTGGATTCATGAGAACTTTTTACACTTTTGTAACTCAATTTGTTTCGCATACTGTGATTTTTTGATCAATTTTCCAGGTTAATTTTCCCAATATACAGTTTCGATGTACCTATCCGCCCACCATGAGATTGGTTTGAGAGCTGACAAATGTTTAGATATATCATATTGATGCATGTGGGTTCGGATGGTTTCTTTATACACTAGATATTCGTGTGAATGATGGATTACTCTGTGCTTTAGTTGAGAGGTTCCATCCTAAGCATAATATATTTCACTTGTCGATCAAGGAGATTATTATTACTCCCGAGGATGTGTCTATGATTCTGAGGATACCATTTGCAGGTGGTAGGGTAGACTATGATTCTTTGCCTTAGCAGGGGATTACAATGGCTCATTACAGAGAGTGTTTCAGGATGACACTCTAATAGCCTGTTCCATCACTTGGGATGACATGTTGAGCAGGTATGGAGCACAGCTTCCAATTACTTGTGTGCTCGCTAGCATTGTTAGATATTTTTTCATGCCTGATAGAGGACAATCGGGATTCTTGTGCAGCTGGGGCATAATATTAGATACATTATTGACACAGCCGAGAAGATTGGGTTGGAGTTATTTCTTATTGGCCCATATGTATCATGAGATGCACGAGATTGTCTATCGAGAGGTGAAGAACATAGCCGCTAGGGTCCTTGTTTTACATATTTGGGCATGGGAGCATATCCCAGTCTGCAGACGAGTTGTTAAAGATTCGAGGTAGCCACATCAACCTATTGTCTATAGATACACAGGTTTTATGATGCAGCCCCACTTGGGGAAGACTGATTATTGGAGATGACATCTTGATGAACTGATCATAGTGGTATGGAAATCATATAGGGGATTAGAGGAGTGGGATGTTTGGAGGTGGGTGAGGAAGGTGATGTTCATGACTCACCCACTCATTGTTAGATCTTAGACTATTATTGAGCATTTTGTGTTGAGCAGGGTTATGAGGCAGTATGGGCGGCCACAGGCCATATCATAGGATTTCACTTCTTATGCCAGGTTTGGAGATGAGGAGAGAAAGGGATGGGGGCCAATTTTATCGTATGCCCTTACAGTGCAGGAGTTGGTAGTACTCCAGCCATAAGGTTCGGATTACTTGGACAATATAACTGATGTGGGGGTGACGATGAAGTATAGGGATTATTTCTTGAGACATCCCTTCCTACATTTTATAGATCCCAAAGAGTGAGCACCTAAGATAGATGAGGGTGAGGGTGATGCATCAGTATAGGTACAAAGAGGAGACACACCTAGGCAGGCAAGGGGTGACCCTAGTGCGAGTAGCAGTAGGACACCAGTTGTTGGTCAGCAGAGGAGGAGAGGAGAGGGTGGCTCTTTAGGTGTTGTTGGAGGAGATGGAAATGGAGATAGGATGATAGAGCCTTAGGTAGATATTGGGGGTGAGAGAGATACAGGTGAAAGAGATGCCCCTCGACAGGTGAGACAGCTTAGAGATGAGCAGGTTGAGTGAAGGGAGGAGGAGATACCTCAGGGATAGATGCCAGCGGAGATGATTTGTATACTGAGAGGGAAGGTGAGGACCCTCCAGACGTAGCTAGAAGTCACACAAATGTAGGTTATAGAGCATGACCAAGAGATTCATAGATTAAGATCAAAGCGTGATCAGGAGGTGTAGAGATTCAGAGCAGAGCTAGCTACCTCCCAGCGTGAGGTCCTTCACTAGTCTAGCCAAGGAGCCTATTATGTAGCAGCTTATAGCATAGTAGTGTCGATAGATAGACAAGTGGTACCCTATTCTCAGGAAAATATGGCTTGGTCAAAGGGAGCATAGGAACCTAGACAATTTGAGGGCCAGCAGGCACCACCACCTCCACCAGGCAATGAGGGAGAGGGCCACAGCTAGATTTTGATGCTCTTCACCGTTTTGTTGTATACCCCATTTTTTTTGTACTCGATATATATCTTGCTCTGATATTATATATGACATTTTGAGATCATTTGTACCCTTTAAACATTGAAATTTTTTTGATGAGAAACATATATGACACATGATTCAACCTCATTGTACTTGTGTTGATTGATATGATATTTTTATGAGATGTCTTTCTATATGCATTTTTCTATATGAATGTGTTTCTTTCAGTATGTATGTAATGCAAATGAATATGGATGTTTTTGTTTCTTTTTTATATATGCAAATAAATGATTTGATGAATGAAATGATGAGCTAATAATGCAAATGAATGTGTAATGGACTTATGGTTTTATACAATATGCTCATGTATGTAGCCAACATCTCATGTAGGATTTTGTGATGTCCACACATAGGTACTCAGTCGTGTCAATGATGATGATAGATCTAACCACTTGGCGAAGAAATGATGATTGTTTTGAAATCAGGCTCTCATTCAAAGAACAAAGAGATAAATTGTATTATGTTGAAATCACTTGAAATGCACAAAATTAAGTATGAATGTAACCTAAAACTTAGTCACTGGATTTGGTATCCTTAATTATCATCATTGATATTTTTACAAACACAGCATGCAAAGCAGAGTTCCTTCCTTTTTATATGCAATTATTGATTATCTTATCCGCAATGATAATTTTATCGTGTTGGCATTTGCATGAAGATTGCATTAATGATATGCTATGTTGTAATTGATGTCAGTTGAACTGGTAATGGTATTTATGATATTGTTGATATTGTTGTTGTTATTGATATTGTCTTGTAACCAGTAGGAAGAGCTTTGAGGAAGATGTTGTAAACTGGTATGTAAGTTTGTGAGTTGAACTAGTAAATCAGTGTATAAGGTTAAACCCTTTCTATGCAATGTAATTGGTAAACCCTACCTGTTGTTTTTGTTAAACCCTAACCGATCAATTTTGTTGGTTTAAGATATAATGATGAGCGGTAATGATAGTGACACGTGTGTTCATTGTATGAGAATAAGTTCAAATTGTTTTGGCGCATTTTTTTGATTGTCTAGGGAATAAGAAAAGTGGATTGCATGTAATGCATAACGTGTGATGAGTTACAAGTCCGATGAAGCGGTGATCATGGAGCAGTTGGAATTTTCTTGAAGAATGTGTATAGATTGCTATGTAAATCCAACGGTCACACTTGAACCGATTTGTTCATAATCTCTATGAGAGAATTAGGTTTTTGTTGTGTTACCGACCTAATTGATTTGTATTTAAGTTCGATAAAGTTGTTTTGTTTTGAGTTGGTAAAATTGGCAAAAATCAATTGAGTGTGTGGTTGCCTAACCGAAGAATGGAACTATAGTTTGTGTAAAGGCAGATTAAAGCTTTAAAAGGATCTGATCAAGCAAATGTAGTGCTATTCAAACAGATCAAGAAAACTTGTTATTTTCTAACAATTATAGCAGAACTAAAATCCCTTAACTGAATAAGCTATAACAAGCTTGGTTACTTCTTAAATCCTCTAACAAGGTGGTCCATTAGCTTGGATTCTCAAATCCTCTACCAAGGTTACTCCTAATAGGGTATTTCTTTTTCATCAAGGCATTTTGTAAATCCCTTAGCCGGGTGATTCCTAACAAAACCAGTTCTTAACAAGACTTATTGTAAAAGCTTTAATAGGCTTGGCTCCTAACAGGGCGAACTTCAGAAGAGTTCAGATAGCTATCTTGTGAGTCTCATCTCACCATGGTTTTTACCTATTTGGGTTTTCCATGTATAAACATTTGTGTCATGTGGTGAATGTTTTTGTGGTTATGATCTTATTTGTTGATTTGATTGACTACTGAACCATTCTAAAGGCATGATAACTAGAGGCATTGAGAGATGAAGTGTGTTGATATATGGTTAAGCATTTTGATGTTTACAAGATTGTAGTTGTTTACTATTAAGTTGTTATAACAGTTAACCGGTTGATGTTGAGTATTCTTATGAGTATTTATCTTGACAGTGAAAGTTTACTTTGTGAGTTTGAGTTTGAGATTGGGATGTTTGTATGAATTTTTTAGTTTACTGATTCACCCCCGCCCCCTCTCGGTAATCTACCAGATACTTATTCTTTCATCATACTATCATATCATTCATATCCTTGGACATATTAAGCATGCATCAGGATTGCACATTTAAAGAAATTTCCTCAAAACAAACAAAGAATTGACTCCAACCTCCCTATAGCATACAAATAAATAGAGTTGAGGTATGTGCGGTGATTTTACCTTGATGTGAAGGCACTAATCATAGACACCTATTTATGAGATGTTTCCAGATCATCGCAATCACTCCTACAAGCATAAAACAAAGAAAAGTATTATGCCCCCAGTGCTTTCTCCTCTTAGTCAAGATAGACTTCCTCGGGTTACTCATAGGGAATAATAATTGAAAACCAACTTAAAACACAATATTCAAAGAAAATGTCAATCATAGCTCAAACAATTTTTAATGATTGTTTTCAGTGTTCTTTCTTTGTGTGTTTACTCAGTGGTAAAACTCTATAGTGGTTTGTAGATAGTTGACTAACTTAGATTGGGTGACTTGGTACTACTGACAGAAAATGGAATTGGTTAAACTTCTTAGGATATTTAGATGGATCAATTGATTACTCTAAGACTAGGGCATTGATCGGTTTCAAGCCATGAGGGTTACAAGAAGAACCAAGGTGTCACAAAAGCGACTGAAGGATATGTACAAGCTAAAGCACAAATGCAACACTTTAGTACAAGAGATAAGACTAACCTAGAAAAAATCTAGCAGCCATACTTATCAATGTCATTGTCTTGATTTGTGTGATCATTGATAGGACTATCTAGTTTCAAAGAGTAAGTAACTCATATAAGACCCATCTGTCTAGTTTTGAGTGTACCTTTCCTTGTATAAGACATGTTGATGTTTGATAAATTTTAATAGATTGATTAACAAGACATGCGATAAGTTTGATTGTAGACTTTGAGAGTTTTTTTGTTGTTGATTTGGTTTGATGGATGGTCTATGCTTTCTTACTTTGATTTTTAAGTTTTTTTTATTTCAGGACATTTTTAGGATTTTTTCAGCTATGCCACCAGTATGCAGACCTATATGACATGATGACCTGCACAATGCATGTGGAGACAATGAATTTTTGATATGACCTATGTTAATGCAATATGCATGATGAAGATGCATTTCCTATTAAAACAATGATGATGGTGTTTGCTTAGCATTTAATACACCAATTGAATTGGAGGTACAAAACATTTCATAGATAAGCAGTCAATAGATCCTTAAGGTCCCTTAGAACATCCAAATTAACACACTTAGTGTGTGTGTGAAAAGTGGACCTGTATATGTATCTGAAATACACAATACTTCAATTAAGTTATTAGATGCATGGTTAGTAAATCAATAATAAATGAATAATAAACCATTACAAAGCGACACATTGCCTTCTAGTAGATGCGAGTTTAGATTGCTCTCATATTTTTAATATGCAATACCAGTGACTAGACAACACCTAAACGAAAGATTTTTAAATATATATGAGCATGAATATGAGCTAAATGAATGCAAGATTTAAGCTAGATATGCAAGGTTAATCTAACATGATTTAAGCAATATGAAATAGCTAATATGCAATATCTCAATGCAAATTCTCAATGACCCTAGAGAAAAAATAGCATAATAACAATATATTCTCCAGGATCCTTGAATGAGAGATGAGAGCCTGAATTTAGAGAAAATTCAGAAAGAAACCAACGGCTGAGATCAAATGATGGTGAGCGGTCAAGATTTTCCAAGAGGAAGCACAATCCAGGTGAATTGATGTGATTGGATGCTTTTCTCAATTTTAAAAGAAATTGAACTAAAATTAAGATAAAATTAGGAAAAACTGATTTATTCTCTATTTCATTCAAATTTAATATTTAATTGTTTTAATTGCTTTCTTTGAGATTATTTATCAATTTTTAATTTGTTTTTCAAGACTATCTCCAATTGATTTCTTTTCTCAATTTTTAATTCTTTTTTTCCAATTAATTCCTTTTTTGATGATTTAATGGTAAATTGATTTATTTAATTAAATATGCTAGGATATTCAATAAAATAAATAAGATAATTGTTTAAAAATGATTTACTTGGAATGATTAATTAATTAAATAAATATTTAATTAATATTGAGTAATTAATTTTTCCATGTGACATTGATGATTTACGAAGTTAATTGTGTGCTCAAGATTGATTTAATTGCCTTTGGTTAGGACCTTTGTGATGTTGTCGAGATTAGGGGCTCATGGTTTCAATGACCATTTTTTGGGTATTACATTTGCCCCTCTTTGAATTAATGTGTGAGCAGCGCGTTGGTTCAAAGAATAGTTGATGTCTAGGAGATACCAATTCTGAACTTGATTGATCACGAACCAAATGAAGACTGAGGTGTTTAGCTTGATTTGAAGCGATGAAGTTGAACAGAGTTGATTAAAGCGAAACCGATCCCAAACTTGATTGAACTAGGAACGATGAAGAGAAAAGATACCGAACTTGAACTTGATTGATCAAGAAGTGGATCTTACTGATCTAGAACTTGATTGAACTAGACACAGTGAGCGAAGATAAAATCAATCTTGAACTTGATGGATCAAGACACGATGAGCGAAGATAAACTATCTAGCTTGATTTGATGCGATGAAATTAAACACCTGCTTAGATTGAGCGTGTGATCAAAGATACTCTTTAAACCCTTGATTGAGTTTAAACAAACAATCAGCTTGATGAAAAGCGATGAAATTGATTAACGTTAAGAGATTGATTCAGACAAAGACAAATATCAACTTGATGAAAAGCGATGAAATTGATATGCCCCTAGAGATTGATTCGATTCAGATGATCGAGAGATCTCCACTTGATATGAAGCGATGAAGCTGAGATGCCCCTTAGCAATAAGAATTTGATTTTCTTTAGTTGAAAAGATTTTTCTTGACTTTTAATGAAGATTTGAAAAATTTCTCGACATTGAAGATGTGAGGTCATGAGGTCATGAGTATGCCCCCTCGGGAGCGAAATCAAAAGATAGCGAGGGTACATGATTATAGGCAATTGTTTATCGATGATATTGATTTGAGCACAAATGATTCAGAGGAATTTTTTTGAAAATTTTGCCTGATGAGAAATTGAGTGCAAAGTTGATTTGTAGAATAAAATTGAGATTCAGCATTGATTCAGTAGAAATTGAGCACGAATTGAAGAAAGAATGAGCTTTTGATGAAAAGTGCTAAGTGGTATAAATTTTATGAAATTGACTAGCAAAATAATCTCAAATTTCGATTTCGATCCCGAAAATGGAATGAGGATGGGAAAATTAGCTAAGGGTGCAATTTTCATGTCCATTGGAGCAAGTTGAAAAATTAGGGTTTTGCGCTATATAAGGGGTAATAGTGTCATTTTCAATTCATTTTAACCCTCCAAGTTTGAAAATTCAAAAAGATTTATGTGAAGAAAAATGGTTGTTCCCACACAAGAGCATTGATTCAAGCACCAGAGATGACATAACTGACCATGGAACTATGCGCCAGTGGTAAGTGATCGATCTTATGCCTTTTAATCATTTCAAAATTGATTTTTTTTGTTGAATTTTTCATATTTTTGGCATGTTGAAGTCAGGCATTATCGTTTTGTTGTGCAAGGCGGGATCTTGTCTCGTATGACAAACTGATAAAGTTTGTTTTAGCATTTAAGGTCATTAGCTTTGTCGTACTAATTGCACCCTTCTATCATACGACTACCTTCAAAAGAGCCCATTTTGTTGTTCTAGGGCTAGTCCTGTGAGACCGATTCCTGACTCGTACGAGCTGCTACCTCTGTGATGTTTTGTCATTTGAAAAAAAGTAAGCATTTTAGAAGGTGCAAACTTGAAATTTTGATTTTGCGGTTGATGTAGTTGGATTTGCATGATGTTTTGCTTCTCTTATAGGCTAATTTGAAATGTTTCATGATGATCTTTTGTTTGATTTTTGCAGGTTCGATTGCCCCATGTGTTGTTCAAATGTGTATATCCACCAACCATGACTTTAGTTCGTCAGTTATCAGATGTAGACCAGACACATATTGATTCATGTGGATTGACTAATCTTCTCGAGTTACCTGATATCTGTGTGAATCACAGTATGCTCATTGCATTAGTTGAGAGGTTTCATTCAGAGCATAATATGTTTCATTTTCCAGTTGGGGAGATTACCATCACACCCGAGGATGTATACAAGATTCTCTGTATCCCTTTTGCTGGGGATAAGGTAGATTATGATTCAGCATAGTGTCCTGGCCTTCTAGCTCTGAGGCAGGTATTTCATGTTGTAGACATTCTGACATGGTCTATCAGTTGGGATGACATGATGACCAAATACAGTGAGGAATTTCCACTGGCTTACATCTTGGTAGGTTTCATCAGCTATTTTCTTATGCCAGACAAGGGACAGTAGGGGTTTTTATGTGGATGGGGTGGGATGTTGGAGAGACTTGTTGAGAACCCCCAAAGATTAGGATGGGGTTCATGTATACTGGCACACATGTATCGTGAGATGCATGAGATCGTCTATCCGGAGGGGAAGAGTATGGTTGTCGAGGTGTTGATTTTATAGGTATGGGCCTGGGAGCATCTCCCAGTATACATACTGATTGTCAATGAGGCCAGAGATCCATAGCAGCCTATTGTTTACAAAAATTGTGGATACATTATGCAGCCCCATCTGGGAAAAGACAGATTATTGGAGACGGTAGTTGGATGATCTTATAGTTGTCATATGGAGACCTTACAGGGGTCTAGAGCCTTGGGATGATTCGAGAGCTGTGCACAGAGACCTATTCATGACTTGGCATCTTATCAGTAGATCAGCACCAGTGGTCGAGCATTTTGTTGTTACTCAAGTGATGAGGCAGTATGGTAGACTTCAGGGGATCTCACAGGATTTTACTGCATACGCGCGTTATGTGGATGAGGATTGGCAGGGATGGGGACCTAGGTTATCATATGCCTTAAGCATACAGGAGCTGACTGGGTTACAGTGGCTATGATGGGATTAACTGTATGATATTGCAGATGCGGGGGTATTGCCCCAGTATAGGGATTGGTTTCAATAGCACCCTTTCCCAAGATTTACTAATCCAGTAGAGTAGGCACCTCGTATAGAGGAGGTTGAGGATGATGGCCCTGCGCAGGCATGTGGATGGGAATAGAGGCATGTACTGAGAGCCGAAGCTCCAAGGTGGACAGGTGGTGATCCTGGTGCTAGAAGTAGCAAGGTACCAACTGGAGGTAGGCAGTAGAGAGGAGAGGGTGGATCCCTAGGGACTATTGGGGTGAGGTTGAGCGGAGTGAGGGTAGTGGAGGGTGGTGGAGAGGAGGAGGGAGAAACTTTGAGACATGTTTGGTAGAGGAGGGAGGAGCAGGGGGGAGCCAGAGGAGGTGATGGTAGAGGTGATGGAGATAGAGAGCCTGGGAGGGGATTAGTGGGCCGACACAGCGCAGTCGATGAGAGCATGCCTTGCGGGTTTGCAATCATAGTTGATAGTGGCATAGACATAGCTAGAAGAGTGAGACCAACAGCTGGTGGACCTTAGATCAGAGAGACATCATCAGTTAGCTAAGGTTAGAGCTGAGCATGATTGTCAGTTGTTGGAGCTTAAGGTAGAGCACGATCGTCAGATCGCAGTGATGAGGGCAGAGCGAGACGCTCTTCAGCAGGAGGTTCTCCATTAGATGAGTCGAGCAGCCTATTATGTTGTAGCTTATAGCATAGCAGTTCCAGTAGCGCACCAGGTTGTACTATATTCTCAGTATATGGCTCGATCAAAGGGAGCTCAGGCACCTAGGTAGGATCCGGGTCAGGAGGCTCCACCTCCTCCACCACCTGGCGATGACGGAGAGGCATAGAGATAGATATTTTTGTGTAGCTCTTATATTTTTTTGTAGACACACCCATTTTTGTAGCCCTTACAATTCTTGCTCTGATGGGAGTTTGTATATGTCAATTGACATTATTTTGTACCCCAAGATATTGATGATTATATATACGAGATCTTGATTTAACTTTATTATACTTATGTCAATAGATTTATGAGATGCTTTTGTATATGCTTTATTCTATATGTATGCATATTTGTTTAGTATGGATGTATGTAATGCAAATGAAAATGGATGTTTGTTTTTGTTTCTTTTCATATGCAAATAAAATAGATGAAAATGAGTAATGGGTGGTGCAAATTTTTATTTTTATTTTCTCTTTTTTCTATGCAATAAGATGAATGCGAATGAATGATAATTAAATGTACGAATCTATATAAAATGAGTATGTATGCAGCTAACATCTCAATACGCAAGTACTCGATCGGAGAAGTGATGAAGAAGAGACCACTTAGCTAAGAAATGATGATGCTTCCAACTCTCATTTAGAAGATAAAGAGATCATTGTTACCATACCGAAATCACTCTATATTCATAAAATGCAAAATGAGATGCAACCTAAACCTATTCACTAGATTTAAAATGCTTAAGTTTCATCACTAAGCATTAACAAAAATAGCAGGAAGATTAGAGTTTCTTTCTTTTCATGTGCAATATTAATTATCTTGTCCGCAATGAACCTTTTTTGTTCATATCCTTGGACAGATTTCGCAGGGACTTTGATTGCATGATAAAGAAATTTCCTCAAAAAAGATAAAGAAATGATGGGAACCTCCCTGTAGCATTCAAATAAGCGGATTCAAGGTATGTATGGTGATTTCACCTTAATGTGAAGGATCTTATCATAGACACCTAGCTAATTACATGTTTCCAAATCATTGAAATCATTCCTACAAGCAGAAAACAAAGAAAATATTATGCCCCCAATCCTTGCTCCTCTTAGTCAAGATAGACTTCCTCGAGTTACTCAGAGGGATAATAATCAAAAACTAATATAAAAGACAGCACACAAAGAAAATTTCCATGCATAGCTCAAATTGTTTAGTGATTGTTTTCAGTTTTGTTGTTTTGCGTGTTTACTCGGTGATAAAACTCTTCAGTAGTTAAGAGACAGGTGACTGACTTGGAGTGGATGACTAGGTATCACTGACAGAATGATGACTTGGTTGATACTTCTTAGGACATGTAATGTGCTCTTTCGATTAACCTAAGACTAGGAAATTGATCAGTTTCAAGCCATGAGGGTTCCAACGAACCAGGATGTCACAAAAGTGAATGAAATATATGCACAAGCGAAAGCAATTATGCGTGACTCGGTGACTTATCATCTTCTTCAGAGAAAGTGAGGTAATGACGCGAAGTTAGGTGACCCACCATAGATTGAAACTAATCTACATCTAAATCTTTAGGGACACTAGTGGTGAGAAAAGCCTTGTCCAGGATCTCTCTATGAGCAAAAGAGATCTTAAGCAGTTCCAAAATGGAGATTTGAGCATTAGTTCTTTTCAATTTTTTGACAATGCTATAACCAGGAGAGGATGATGAATCCATCTATTTTGATTTGTCTATGATTGTGTTTGTTTGTTTGTTTGAAGGAGTTGGTAGGTTTGGTGTTGTTTGAGTGAAAGTTGAGGAACTAGCTCCTCCGAGAGTAACCTTCTTTTGAGCATGGGTCATCGCATTAGCAGTTTGTGCTTGATTTTGTTTATCTTTGATTATTATCACATTGCAATATCAGGATGTATCAAAGATAAAGTTTGAATAGGTTCAAGGGAGTTCATGGTACTATCATCATGACTTTGGACCGACCAGTCGAGTTCCAGAAGACTACCTTGTGTATGTGTCTCGAGACCAGGAAGAGTTACAACATGATTATCAAAGTTAATGTTGGTATTTATTGGACCTAACCCAACCAACCTACTCCTAGAGGCATCCCCTACTTCAAACTAGACTACATACTATGGTGTAATAGTAACAGGGTCAGCAAATAGCATCTCAACATTCATGACAGAGTAGTCATAATATGTTGTTGAATAGTTATTGTTATAAATAAAGCTTATGTTTGAGTTATCAAAGACATAAGATGAAGTTTCTGACTCGTCTTCAAGTGATTTAGTAAAAGTATGTATAGTATCAATACCTACACCTTTGATGTTGCAAGTTCCTTTGTGATTTGGTTCATTGATCACTTGTATTTGACACACTTGTGGACATAATCTTGATGGTTCTGTTAATCTTTGTCATCTTTTCCATTCTGCTTCCTCTGGACTAATGACTGGTCCTACTTCTATAGCTTCTAATTCTTTTTTTGTAGTTCCATACCTGATTTGTCCTATCTCATTAGAGGGAGAGTTGGTAGGTGAAGAAATTTCTTGTGTCCTTTCTTCCTCCAACTATTGTTCATAGTCTTCTTGTCTTTTTATTCTGATTTATTCTATTTCCTTTTGAATTTTTAAGCGTATCATCTCTTGCACATCATCTGTGATATCACTGGATTCTTCAGGTGTTTCTGTTGATATTCATTAAGGATATTGAGAAGGTTGTTGAAGATTATTTGATATAACTGAATGGTGCAGGAGAACCCTTCCAAGCTCTTCCTCCTTCTTTGTTTTGTTGGTGTTATGCTTCTTTTGAAGCCATTGTATATGTAATAAGAGCCATGAGCTCATTTGTTCTTGACTAGGTCCTAGTTTTAGGTCCTTAGTGTTTTTGTTGTGATTTCTTGTGCAGGAGAGGTTGAGTGTGCCTTGGATGTGTGTTAGGCCTTATTGGCATGTTTTTGTCCTTAGGGTATCCCAAAATAGGCCTAGGAGTCATGAAAAGCAACAATGGCAAAGTTGCTCAAAAGATACAAAAGTTGCATGACAACTTTTAAAAGTTGTCAAGCAACTTTTCCACCCAAAAGGTCAAAGACCCTTATTGAGCATGGAGAGCCCTAATTTTGGCACACCGACCGAGGTCTAGGTAGTATAATATATTTCAAACCCTAAAATATGGGGTGGGTTAATCATTGGTGTACAGCCCAAGTCAAAAAAGCTTGACTGTGACTGTTTAGTTGGTTACCAGTCAGTTTGAATGAAGCAACCGAGCAAGTTAATGGTTTGATCTAAAGACTAAACTATGTGGAAAGCTTTGTGTAGTGTTTTATCTTTCATTTTTGGGCAATTAGATAGTGTGTGTGGTGCAGGTTTAAGTCCTTTTGTAAATAGTTTGTAAAATACACTGTCACTGCCCAGTTTTGGGACAGTTTTGTACTAATGGGTTAGCATTTCATTCTCCATCATGGAGCCATCATGAAACCATGGGGAATGGAAGTGAAGACCTTGTGCTATAATGAAATGCAAGAAGTTCCTTTGAAGATGTAGGGAAGCCATCCATTTAGCCACTCCTAGGTGAGACTAGACAGTGCTCGGTTATGAATGGTTGTTGGTGCAGAGGTTCGAGAGAGCAAGGTTGGTCAGAGGAGAGTGAACCCTTTGGAGGAGGTGTAGAGGAATGTGTGAAGCACCATTGGTGTGAAGGAGTAGCCTCCACCAATCCAAACAAGGTGGATAAAACACAAAACATACACTGTGACCCAGGCAGACCATAAAAACCCTCACAAAACCCTTAAAAACCCCAAAATTCGCCCAAGGCACTGTACGGCCACTTGGAGGCCCAAAACTAGAGAAACCCTTGAGCCCTTTCCAAATTAATGGTAGTCCATTTTGGTAGTTTGGATAGTTTGTGCATCATTTGCAAGAGAGAGCCCTAAAAGTCTAGATTGGAGGCCTAATAGGGGCTCTTCCTTGTAGCCCTATTTTGTAGGAAATGAGCAAAATGGTTGAATCGGTAGGAGGGATGAAGGTTGAAACTTCTTGGGGGCACATGGATGGATTTAAAACATGTTTTAAGACCTATCCTAACCTTGCTAGGACCTAGGAAGTAGTAGGACAAGCCAAGCCCTTATTAGCCATAGTAAGGGGTTTTGAGTCTCATGAGTAGGTGAGACCTTAGGAGCAGCATTGCAACTCATTGGTGGGTGGATTAGGCAAGGTAAGGGGATTCCTCAAGAAAGGGAAGTCCTAGAGACCCTAGGGTGTGAAGAGAAAACCAGGTGATCCAATGGAAGGATCCAAGAGCATAGACTAGGCTAGTCTATCCCAAACCCCATCCCATCAGATTGGTATCAAAGCCAGGTTAAAGATTTCGTGGATTGTGTATGTCTCTATATTCTGGTGAATTAGTAGGGGAAAGCAGAATGGTCACTAAAGCAGAGCTGGCTAGAGAGGTAGAAGAGCAGAAGGATAAGAATAGACTCCTTGAGGAAGCTATGAGCAAGATAAGGGATAAACTACAGGAAGTGGTGGATCAGAGGACACAGGGACCTTGGGGAGAAGACACCAAGGATAAAGGAAAGAAAACTATAGACATAGATGATATTATACCTGAACCAGATCCCTTGTTCAATGAAGAACCATTTGTAAACACTATTAAGGCTTTGAACACCAAAGCTTTTGAGGGATTGCCACATTTCAGTGGAAGGATGGACATTGACACTGTCATGGAATGGATTGAGGGCATGGGAAACCAATTTGAGTATGAGGGAGTGACAGAGGCTCAAAAGGTTAAGGTTTCCAAGTCAAGACTAAGGGGAGTAGCTTTGACATGGTGGAAGTACCTGCAAGAAGAGAGAGTTAGCATGGGGAAGCTACCTATTGCCAATTGGACGGCCATGGTGAGTAAGATCAAGGAGAATTACTTACCAGAGGATTATGAAGTCCAAATTCATAAGAAGAGATAGGGATTGAAGCAAAAAGACCTTGATGTGACCTCCTACACTGAATAATTTCAAAAACTTTTTCTTAGATCCAAAGTCCAAGAAGATGAATCTATTAAGGTGGCTTGGTATCTAAGCGGCCTAAAGTGGAACATTCAAGAGGAGATAAGCCTATGGACTCCTACTACTGTTCAAAAATGTCATCAGCTTACAGTCAAGGTGGAAGAGAGGAACAAAAGGAAAGGAGACTCCAATAACAGGGGTAGAGGCAAAGGTAGAGAACAAATGAATCATCGAGGTGGTTACCAAAGCAAGTCAAATGAGCAAAGGAACCAAGGAGAAGCCAAGTTGACTAAACATGGTAGTGAAACCAATCTTAGAGGGGGCCATTCTAGAGGAAGAGGTGCACAAGGTGGTCCAAGTAGGGGTAGAGGTGCCGACAGGGGTAACTCCTACTTTGCAACTATGAAATGTTACAACTGGGGACAATTGGGACACCCGGCTTATAGATGCCTTGACAAGCCTACCTCATCAAACAGTGGAAAGAGGGTTTCTTATGCTCATGAAGACTCATCAAGCAACAAAACACCAGATGTGGACCAGATTGAATCAGAAATTGGTGAGAATCTGATGTTCAATAGGATTTCGATCAGACAGCCGGTTAAGGAGGAACCCAAACATAGGAGAGCATTGTTTAGGGTGAGATGCAAAGTTCTTGGTAAAGTGTGCAAGGTGATAGTTGATTTAGGCTCAACTAACAACATCATATCAGAAGAGGTAGTTAGGAAGTTGAAACTCACAAGAATACCCCACACTTGCCCTTCCAAGGTGACTTGGTTGAACAAAGGAGTAAGTGTGCTTGTCAATGAACAGACTTGGGTAGAGTTTGTTATTGGAGGATATAAGGATAAGATCCTTTGTGATGTGTTGCCTATGGATGCTTGTCATCTGCTGCTAGGAAGACCCTAGCAATTTGATAGAAATATGATCTATGATGGAGGAGAGAACTCCATTTCTTTCAAGAAGGATGACAAAACCTTCAATATTCAGTCCTTGACAGAGGATGATGAAGGGAGCTCGAGAACAACCAATGTCTTGTTGAACACTGGTAAGGAGTTCTTACACTTGCTGCATGAGGAGGAGACAGTGGGATGTTCCATTTTTGTGAAGCCTCAGGAGGAGGAGAGTAAGTTGTAGATAGAGGAACCTTGAAGATGGATCCAAGCAAACTGGAGGCAATCTTGAATTGGCATGCACCTAGAACAAGGACTAAAGTTAGGAGTTTCCATGGTTTATCGCAATTCTATAGAAAGTTTGTGAGGAACTTCACTGGCATATGTGCACCAGTCCTTGACACCATAAAAGGAGGCCTTAAAACTAAGTTTAAATGGACTGAGGAGGCTAACAAAGCATTTCAAATGTTGAAGCAAGAAGTAGCCACAAAACATATCCTTCTCCTACCTACTTTTGATATGCTATTCACATTGGAGTGTGATGCAAGTGGAATTGTAGTAGGGGGTGTATTGAGTCAAGATGGAACACCTGTGGAATTTTTCAGTGAGAAGCTCAATGAAACAAAGAAGAAGTAATCAGCCTATGACCTAGAGTTGTATGCATTAGTGCAGTCTCTTAAGAAATGGAGGCATTACCTACTTCCAAAGGAATTTGTGGTGTTCATAGACAACCAGGCATTGAGTTACATTAACACTCAAGAGACACTCAGCAATAGGCATTTGAAATGGATGGAATACCTCCAATCCTTCACCTTCACCATCAAGCATAAGAAGGGGCAACTCAACAAGGTGGCAGATGCCTTAAGCAGGAAGTTGTTGATAGTTCAAGAACTACAGTTGCAGAGCATAGGAATTGAAGGTTTCAAGGACCTCTATGAAGGAGATGAAGACTTCTCATCATCTTACAATGTTTGCAAGGAGTTTGAGAACCATTTCCATGGTGAGTATGCAGATTACACTCTCCAAAATGGTCTCTTGTTTAAAGGTAACCAGTTGTGTGTGCCAAGAGGATCCATGAGGGAAAACCTCATCCAAGAGAAACACAATGGCAGTCTAAGTGGACACTTTGGAGTCAACAAAACCTTGGATTTAGTACAGACGTACTACTATTGGCCAAAGTTGCCAAGAGATGTGAAGAGGTATGTGGAGCAATGTGGTGTATGTCAAAGAGCAAAAAGAGGATCAAGCAATGCTAGTCTCTATCAACCATTGTCGGTCCCAAATAGACCTTGGAAATGTATAAGCATGGACTTTGTAGTAGGACTTCCCAAGACAAAGACAGGTATGGACAGCATCTATGTGGTAGTAGATAGATTTTCCAAGATGAGCCATTTTATTCCATGTAAGACTACACATGATGCTAGCTATGTTGCACATCTCTTCTTTAAGGAGATTGTTAGGATTCATAGACTCCCTTTAAGCATTGTTTCAGATAGGGACAACAAGTTCATGGGCCATTTTTGACAAACATTATGGAGGGGACTTGGAACTAACCTCTCATTTAGCTCAGCTTACCATCCACAAACTGATGGTCAAACTGAAGTCATCAATAGGGTGTTAGGCAACTTTTTGAGGTGTCTAACCAAGGAGTATGGGCAGACATGGGACCTAATAATTCCTCAAGAAGAGTATGCATATAATGACAGTGTGAATAGGACCACTAGTAGAAGTCCTTTTGAGGTTGTGTATGGCAGACATCCAAGGGGAGTATGTGAGTTGAGAGACCTTGGTACTTTGGAAATGAAGAGTGGGCAAGCAGAGGACTCACTCAAACCATCAAGGAAGTCCAAGAGCAAGTCAAGAAAGCCATCCTTGAATCCACTCAAAAATTGAAGGCCAAAATGGATGAGAAAAGGAGAGAGGTACAGTTCAAGGTGGGTGACTTTGTGATGGTCCATTTGAGCAAAGATAGAATGCAAAGCGACAAGCCTACTAAACTGCAGATGAAGAGGGTAGGACCTTGTAGCATTCTATCAATGTATGGGGAGAATGCTTACAAGGTTAACCTGCCTTTAGATTTGGCTATATCACCAGTCTTTAATGTAGCTGACCTGATCATGTACAAGGGTGACATAGCAGGGCAAAAGGAGAACCAAGCCAAGGTGTTGTAGGACCTAGATGCTAATGTCTTTCCATAGGTAAAGAAGCCTATAGTAGAGGAGATCTTGGAATCTAGAGTAAAGAAGTCCAATAGACACCAGGTCTACATGGAACACTTGGTGAAGTGGGCAGGTCAACCTGAGTCTGAAACTACCTGGGTTGAAGAGAGCAGGTTCAAGACACTTGGCATAGACCCAGCTCTCATCTCTTCTTCTATTTCTTAGTTGTCTATAGAGGGGGATTATGGTGTAGGAGAACCCTTCCAATCTCTTCCTCCTTCTTTGTTTTATTGGTGTTATTCTTCTTTTGAAGCCATTGTATATGTAATAAGAGCCATGAGCTCATTTGTTCTTGACTAGGTCCTAGTTTTAGGTCCTTAGTGTTTTTGTTGTGATTTCTTGTGCAGGAGAGGTTGAGTGTGCCTTGGATGTGTGTTAGGCCTTATTGGCATTTTGTTGTCCTTAGGGTATCCCAAAATAGGCCTAGGAGTCACGAAAAGCAACAATGGCAAAGTTGCTCAAAAGATGCAAAAGTTGCATGACAACTTTTAAAAGTTGTCAAGCAACTTTTCCACCCAAAAGGTCAAAGACCCTTATTGAGCGTGGAGAGACCTAATTTTGGCACATTGACCAAGGTCTAGGTAGTATAAGATGTTTCAAATCCTAAAATATGGGGTGGGTTAATCATTGTTGTACGACCCAAGTAAGAAAAGCTTGACTGTGACTGTTTAGTTGGTTACCAGTCAATTTGAATGAAGCAACCGAGCAAGTTAATGGTTTGATCTAAAGACTAAACTATGTGAAAATCTTTGTGTAGTGTTTTATCTTTCATTTTTGGGCAATTAGATAGTATTTGTGGTGCAGGTTTAAGTCCTTTTGTAAATAGTTTGTAAAATACATTATCAGTGCCCAGTTTTGGGATAGTTTTGTACTAATGGGTTAGCATTCCTTTCTCCATCATGGAGCTACCATGAAACCATGGGGAATGGAAGTGAAGACCTTTTAATATAATTTAATTCAAGTAGGGCCTTTGAAGATGTAGGGAAGCCATCCATTTAGCCACTCCTAGGCGAGACTAGACAATGCCCAGTTAGGAATGGTTGTTGGTGCAGAGGTCCGAGAGAGCAAGGTTGGTCAGAGGAGAGTGCACCCTTTGGAGGAGGTGTAGAGGAGTGTGTGAAGCACCACTAGTGTGAAGGATGATCCTACACCAATCCAAACAAGGTGGCTAAAACACAAAACATACACTATGACCCAGGCAGACCATAAAAACCCTCACAAAACCCTTAAAAACCCCAAAATTCGCCCAAGGCACTGTATGGCTACTTGGAGGCCCAGAACTAGAGAAATCCTTGAGCCCTTGCCAAATTAATGGTATTCCATTTTGTGAGTTTGGGTAGTTTGTGCATCATTTGCAAGAGAGAGCCCTAAAAGTCCGAATTGGAGGCCTAATAGGGGCTCTTCCTTGTAGCCCTATTTTGTAGAAAATGAGCAAAATGGTCGAATCGGTAGGAGGGATGAAGGTTTCAGCTTCTTGGGGGCACATGGATGGATTTAAAACATGGTTTAATACCTATCCTAACCTTGCTAGGACCTAGGAAGCAGTAGGACAAGCCAAGCCCTTATTAGCCATAGTAAGGGGTTTTGAGTCTCATGAGTAGGTGAGACCTTAGGAGCAGCATTGCAACTCATTGGTGGGTGGATTGGGAAAGGTAAAGGGATTCCTCAAGCAAGGGAAGTCCTAGAGACCCTAGGGTGTGAAGAGAACACTAGGTGATCCAAGGGAAGGAACCAAGAGCATAGACTAGGCTAGTCTATCCCAAATCCCATCCCATCACTGAAAAAGGGTGATAACTATCTTTATAAAATTATTTTGTCATTGATGTCAAGAAATTGATTTTCTGATTCAGTATGATGTTGTCATATCTTGAGAAGATTTATTTGAAGAGAATTAAGATGTCAGTAAAAGACACAAAAAGAATGTGATAAGAAAAGGGAGAAATAAGTTATTCAATGGGCAACTATTACCGAGTTAGACAATAATGAGATCATGATGTTTAGAATGTTTTGATATCCTACATATGTTGTTTATTGTAAGGTTAATACTATACTATGTTACCGAGTAAAGAACCTAGTCGGTAAACCCTAAGGTTATCGATGTCGGTTAATGAAGGTGGAATGTCTACCGAGTAAAGTTTAGTATTTACCGAGCTGCAACCGAGTTATGACAGATCGCATTGGATGGATAAAAGCATTATTTAATGAAGGACAATGATGAGCTGGAGATGACTAAATGATTGATATGTCATGCATGAAGTTTGTTAAGGATCTATGGCAATAGAAGATCGGCAAAAAGATCTAAAGTGCAGATTGAACCGCAATAACCTTGTGCAAGTTCCAAGAAAGGAATGCAAGTCCCTAGTGTTAGGCCCAATATGGAAAGCTAATGTACTGAGAGGGGAGGGGTGAATCAGTACTCCAAAACTTTTCTTGAATAATAACTTTACTGTTATGCATAAACTGAATAGTACAAAAACATAATATAAAGCTAAAACAAATAGATAACAATCATACATGATTCACTCCATAACACATATATTTTGGTTACGCAAAAACTCTTGGTTAGAGAGAAAAACTGCGGTGGGGATGGCACCCACAACTTCACTATTGCAATAATAAAGAGTGCTCGATTAGAGATACATGTTTAGCTATTTCTGATAGCTTACCCTGTTAGGAGTAACAAGATCTGTTAGATCTACCTTGCTAAAGGATTTTACAACACTTCACCTAAATGTTGCACCTGGTTAGAGGCTTTACAATTTATAGACTTGATTAGAGTCTTTTACCCTGTTAAAGGTTTCTCTTTCAACTTCACAATATTACAATAAAATCATTACAAATATCTGCAACTTTACATCTGGAATGTTATAGCAAATTCTATGTGCTCAGAATAGATTACCTTGCTTATAGCATACCTCGGTAACCCATATAGTAACTCGGTAAACCCTTCTGTTTACTCTGTTCTTCGACTATTTTCAAAAAACCTTCTCGATGACCTCTGTGTCTCTGTAACAGTCTTCTTACACTCATGCACACACCTTTAACTCTTAACTCATGTTGTATAAATAGATCTCTTATGACGGTGATCCAATTCATTGCTTCGATCTTACAAACACGATTTATCGAATGAATAACCATGCAAAATATTTCATTGGTTAGATAACCTCAAAATCATACACAATCTTTAAGTGCAATTTCCAATGTGATAATGGTTAGATGTGCCTCGATCTTGTAACACATTTTCATGTGCATGTCCAGGTTCAATGAATCTGGTAACACGTTTCACTCGATGTAAATCAACTCAGTGTGTCATCTTTTCTGCTCGATAAACATGTAAAGATACTCGGTAGACAACTCGGTGTATACTGCGTTCTATGACTGCTTTCTTCTATAACCGACTAGACTATACATACTGACTAAATATTTCGGTAATAGATAATCGACTAGAGTATATAGTATAACTTTGACATAAAACTAATGGCAATCTGATGAGTAGTAACAATCTCCCCTTTTGACATTAGTTAGATGTTTGACAAAAACTACTTTCAAAGTTATAACTCAAAAATCTATATACTTTGCAAAATGACTATACTGACAGTATATACAATAGTCAATAAAATAATATATCAGATATACTCCCCTTGTCAATATATTGTACATAACTCTAATTTTGCATGCTTGGTGATCCATTCTTGTGTGCTTTTCTTATTGTTCTGTATACTGCTCTTGGATACTCTGCTTATTCTGCTCAGTATACTCCCCCTATATACTATACTCTGAATACTATATCATTCTCTTAATAATGTATCAAAACTATATCACTCCCCAAATATATTGTATCACTCCCCCAAGATTGTATCATATTACTCTCCAAATATATGGTATCACTCCCCGTTTATGACAAACATCAAAAACTTAATTTCCATTTGGGGGCGGTAACTGGTCAAAAATGGATTTGTACTTGGTCTGGGCGTCGGTGAGAGAGACAGAGAGTGCATCCTTTACACTGTCCATTAAAGAATTATGTGCTTGAATATCAGCCAATAGTGATATTAAGCCATCTAGAGTGTTTCCCTCTTGAGTAGTAGATAAGTATTTGGCTCAGTTGATCTGTTCTTGGACTGATGAAAGATGTGGAAGGAATAATGTCTGAAGTGTCATTATGTCCATCCTGATCTTGTGTTCTTCATTTCTTAAGTCCAATTGTTGAGCCATGAGCTGTTGAAGCTTTGTATAAAAATTATGAATTGAATTTGGCTCGGTGGTCAACTTATTTGAGAGATCGGTGATCTCTTTCTCAATTGCCTTTGTTTTATTCTTAATGTCTTTAATGAATAAAGAAAATGTGCAGAGTTTCTAAAATAAATAATGAATGTGCTTGAGTTGAGGAGTCAACTCAACAATAAATTTGACAAGTTTAACTTTTCCAATAGCTATAGCTTTTTGTACCTCTTCTATCATTTTGGTAGTGAGCTCTTTGTCTTTCAGCTTGCTCAAATACTCTGATGCATCTACTCCAGATGTCTCTATCTTTGTTAGGATTTCATCCAGTTGAATGTGGATGGCCACATCTGTTGATACTGTAGCTTCAGGTAGCATATCTATTAGGAGTGCTTTTACCTTCTGAAGTACTTTATTTTTCTTTTGAATGGCCATTTGCTTCTCTTGTTCGGCCTTTACTTTGCACAGTTCACCGAAATCAATGAGTGCTTGCCCCTTTAATTTTTTTATGTCTACATTGGGCAACACTATTGGTTTTGACAAATCAACTTTAAAACTATGCTTCTTCACTTTCTTTTCTTTACCTTTCACCGATGGAACTAAGACAATTTCTTGTGAGGCTTGATTACCCTCGGTAGGTTGCTCGGTAGAGGCAACACTTTGATTGGTTCCTTTAGCCTCTGTATAGTCCTTTGGTGTCTCGGTACTTGGTGTCTTAGTTGCAACATTCTCAGTTCCAGAAGGTGCTTGAGATGTCTGCTCTTGAGTAGTACCTTCTCCTGTTGCAGATTTGTGACCTTTAGTGCCTTGATCTGTATCTTGAGGAGTTTCGGTTGAGACAGGTTGCTTGACCGGTGGATAAGGCTGAACTTTTTCCAAAACTGATTCACTAGATACAAGTTTTGCATATGCAGTGCCTTCTATCATTTCCTGATCTGGTGCTTCTGTATCCATGACATCTTCATCTATTTGAATAGTTTCAGAAGGGTCTTGTTCGGTAGCATTAGGACCTTGCTCGGTGACATCAGGATCGTGCTTAGTGACATTAACAATTTCAACTGTAGCTTGCTCACCAGCATCCTTGATTTTGAAGATTTCCGGCCACTTTGCTTTTATCTCATTTTCTACGTCAATATATAGCCCATTCATCAGTTTTAAGGCTCTCTGTTTGACAAGAAACTTTGAATTGTAGGTTGTCAGATGTTCCTTTATTTCAGCTACTGACATATCAAGAAAGAGATGGACTAGACTTCTTTCTTTGATTTGTTTCTTTGAGTCCATTGCATACTTCCACCTATTATCAATATGTGGATATAGTTCATTTGGAAGTGACTTAGCTAGTTCCAATGGAGCTAACCGAAACTTTAGAAGTGTGCAGATGACAGCTTCTTCAATTTGTCTCTTTTCATCATTGTTCCTAGTTTCATACTTAACATATCTAAATCCTCCAAATCCTCCATATTCTTTCATTTTAGCACAGAAGTTTTCAACACTGTGTACATTTACCTTCTTGCTCTTGACAATCTGGAATTTGCTTGCATCCTCTGATTCGATATCACTAGACTCTTTTGCCAAAATGAGTCTCCGAGTAGATTTCTTGTATGTCTTTGTTACCTTGGGAACAGTAACACTCTTTGTCTTCTTACTCGGTGAAGCAACAGATGCTCGTGTGTTAGGTCGCTTTACTGGAGGTGGAGTCAGTGAGACTTTTGATGTGTCTTGTTTCTTTCTCTTCAACACTTTTCCCTTAGGCAATTCAGTGCTTAGTGTTATTGCTGCCTCTTATGCTTCAAATTCCTCTTCGGTAATGGCAATGGTGCCTTTGACAGATGTAGAGGAAGAGTCTTCTCTGAATTTCTCAGACAATGCCTTAATCATCTTTGTTGCCTTTCTTGTAGCTTTGGGTACTACAATATTCATCTTTACCTTTTCCTTTACTTCCTCATAGGTACCATACCTCAGCTTGGTAGCATGTCTGGGCAATGTAAGAAATGCATCAATTTGTTGTTTTGTGATGTCAAAATCAATCTCGTAACCCATTGGTGACAAATATTGAGTCCTTGATTCCACAGCATTCACATAACAGTAATCGGTGTCAACTTCAAAACATATATCATTTTTGTATTTCTCTACTAGCTGGGGTGGTATCCTATATCTGTCATGCATTTTCTCTTGAAATTTACTGAAGTAATCATCCATGATATCATTGAAATTATCTCCTAACTTCTGAATGAAGTCATTAATCTGATGGGTGATTGGTTGGTGTAGCTCCCAAACAACTTTACCAACTGATGGAAAGAATTTTTCAAAGTAGAAAAACATGCATACCAGTAGTGATCCAAACTTTAGAGTATTAGCCGAGTTATTATTCTTCGGCTTCCTAATGGTGTTCAGATTTTCAAATAGGTTCTTTAGCAATACCTCGCATAGGTCAATTTTCATTCCCTTTTTCACAATTTTGTAAGCCAAGTCTACTGCTGCATAGGGAACACTGTTTTTCCTTGCCGATTGGAAGAAACAGTAACCCATTACTCTAATGGAAAATTTTAGTTCTTCATCAATGACATTATTCAGTTTCAATCCTCTGCAATCAGATTCAACTCCGATTAAACTGATCAATTCCTTCTGTGATATCATCTTCTGGGCTCGGGCATGATCATAGATAGGGTAACCGGTAATCAAATGAATGATTTCCTTGGTAATCTTGAATGGTTTTTCTTCTAGCCACATGAAATCATCGTGAACTCTGCTCAGAACAAACTTGACCCAGTGGGGTTTGAACACATGAGGATAGGTTAGGGCTTCAGTTAATCCCTTGACTTTGATGTGCTCATACTTGCTGTTCAATATACCTTCGGTACATAGCTCATCATTGGTGTCTCTGATTTCAACATGATCAAGTTCTTCAACATGACATTTGGTGAAGAATCTCACATCTTCGACTAGTAACACTCTGTCCAGGATGAGTGAAAAGGAGGTTTTGTCATCTAGTTCAGAAGCGACTTTGGGAGTCAAAGAGTACTTTAGTGAGGGCTTCTCTACATTCTTGACAGCTATGGGATCTTGGATCTTGGGCGCCATTTGAAGATTTCAGATAAAAAACTAACAAAGAGTCCTTAGGGTTTCAGGATTTCAAATGACAAACGCTTTATACTTAGCAGATAATGGCAACTAGATACGCTTGGTAAACCAGCTTAACAATGTGTTGAGATTTGATGTAGATACCTTGAATTTGCTTTGTAGGAGGTTTGATCACCTTTGAATCGCTTGCTCTACTTTCTCGAAAACTTGGTAAGTGTAAATGACCACGAAAATGCTTTTAAGTACACAAAATACCTTATTGGGCTCTGTGTGGGTTAGGTCAAAAACATTAAATGCACTCGGTTCCTCTTTAAGCAATTTACTCTCCTTTTTCCATTTTAACCGAGTAACCAAACTTCCTTCATTTAACGACTTGAGAGACTTCATGTATTCACCGACTTGACAAGTTTCCTATAAAGTGCTTCAAAAGACTTTGATAGAATTTCAAACTTACTAATACATCTTAACTATGCAGATTTTGAATTTAGTACATAATATAATAGGAACTGTTAAGATTTTAACCTTCAGAGAATGCAGTCCCTTCATACCTTTACCAATTAATTTGGAATAGGAGTACCTGACTCGGTAGGTAAGGTGCTTTCTTCATTTGACACAGTTTCCTTATTTTTCTAAATCATCTTTAATTTTTCTTTTATTTCCTTAGTGTCTTTTCTAGGTTGATCTCTGCAATCTCCGGCTAAGTGTCCCACTTTGTGACAATGAAAACATGCCATACCAGGATTTCTCCATGATCTTCGGTTGTACATCCCAAACCTTATAAAACAGTTAGCACTAATATGTCCATATCTTCCACAACATTCACACCATATCCTTGTATTGTAATCCCATGGTACTGCAGAATACTGTCGGTAAGGATCTGTGTGAGTTCGGTAACCTCTAGCATTTGCTCGGTGTGCATACCACATATAGTTCTTTTGCTTAAACCAACACTTCTCGATACTATGTCCATATCTATTGCAGTTTTTACAAAACCCTTTGAATTTTGCCTTCTGATAATTGTTAACAGAATTTGTCCTACATTGATTAGATGTGTGACCATATTTATTGCAATTGTAACAATAACCATTAGACTTAGTGACATTCGGTTGCTTACCTTTTCTGATTTGGCATATGTTGGCAGTGTGACCTTGATTTCCACAGTAGTTGCAAAAAGGCTTCTTTCTTTTGATGTTATTCCTGTTTCTAGCTTGCTTTGATGATTCTCCTCTCTCGGTAGTATGAACTCCCTTCTCAGTAGAGTCTTTTCCTTTGTAACCGAGTCCTACATCTTTGTTGGGTCTTCTTGCATTCAGTTGCTCATCCAACATCTTTGATGCTTCATAACTCTTCTTCAGTGTTTCTTTGGATTTATTCTCTGTTTCAAGTTCATCGGTTAACTTTGATACTTCAAGTTTCAATGCTTGATTCTCATCATTCTTCAGAATTGCTTCATGATGTGTATAGCCTAGTTGATCTGATAGGTTTTGTTGAATTCTAGTCAACCTTGTGATTTCATCATTCTTATCAGATACTAAGACTTCAAGTTGTTGTTTCTCTCTTTCTAGATCTCTTACTTTATCCTCAGCTGTTCTCAATGCATTTAGATTTTCAGTCATCTATGTGCTGAAATGTTCATGTTCTCTTTTCATTGCTTTTAGTTGATCAGCCAGTGCTTTGTTCTTTTCTTTCAATACTCCAATCATTTCTTCAGTCTCTTCAGATATACTATTCTCAGATGATGTCTCAATTTGTTCCACTAACTCTTGAGAGTCCTGCAAATCATCAGATAATCTTCTTCTCACTTTCAGAGATTTTTGCAATTGCCTTTGCATGTCTGCAATCACTTGATTAGCATGATCTAGCTCTTCTTGCAGATACACAATCCTCCGAGATTGTTTATAGCTTTCCATTGATAAGATCTTTCTCTTTAGGCAGTTAAACCCTTTTCCAAGTTTGAAGCTCTGATACCAATTGTTAGGCCCAATATGGAAAGCTAATGTACTGAGAGGGGAGGGGTGAATCAGTACTCCAAAACTTTTCTTGAATAATAACTTTACTGTTATGCATAAACCGAATAGTGCAAAAACATAATATAAAGCTAAAACAAATAGATAACGTCATACATGATTCACTCCATAACACATATATTTTGGTTACGCAGAAACTCTTGGTTAGAGAGAAAAACTGCGGTGGGGATGGCACCCACAACTTCACTACTGCAATAATAAAGAGTGCTCGATTAGAGCTACATGTTTAGCTATTTCTGATAGCTTACCCTTTAGGAGTAACAAGATCTGTTAGATCTACCTTGCTAAAGGATTTTACAACACTTCACCTAAATGTTGCACCTGGTTAGAGGCTTTACAATTTATAGACTTGATTAGAGTCTTTTACCCTGTTAAAGGTTTCTCTTTCAACTTCACAATATTACAATAAAATCATTACAAATATCTGCAACTTTACATCTGGAATGTTATAGCAAATTCTATGTGCTCGGAATAGATTACCTTGCTTATAGCATACCTCAGTAACCCATATAGTAACTCGGTAAACCCTTCTGTTTACTCTGTTCTTCGACTATTTTCAAAAAACCTTCTCGATGACCTCTGTGTCTCTGTAACAGTCTTCTTACACTCATGCACACACCTTTAACTCTTAACTCATGCTGTATAAATAGATCTCTTATGATGGTGATCCAATTCATTGCTTCGATCTTACAAACACGATTTATCAAATGAATAACCATGCAAAATATTTCATTGGTTAGATAACCTCAAAATCATACACAATCTTTAAGTGCAATTTCCAATGTGATAACGGTTAGATGTGCCTCGATCTTGTAACATGTTTTCATGTGCGTGTCCAAGTTCAATGAATCTGGTAACACGTTTCACTCGGTGTGTCATCTTTGTTCCTCAGTAAACATGTAAAGATACTCAGTAGACAGCTCGGTGTATACTGCATTCTGTGACTACTTTCTTCTGTAACCGACTAGACTGTACATACCGACTGAATATTTCGGTAATAGATAACCGACTAGAGTATATAGTATAACTTTAACATAAAACTAATGGCAATCTGATAAGTAGTAACACCTAGGCAAGGTAAAACGTTTTCAGATCGAAAGATGCATTGAACCTAGTCAAGATTGAAGATCTGATGGCTAAGATTGATCATGGGAAACGTGATCAAGGAGATTCAGCAGTTAGCAAATTGTTTATAAATAAGAAATTGTTGATGAACATAGTATGCGGGAAAGTGTAAGCATAGGGATGCTACATAGTGATTACCAAGCACAGAAGCTTGAAGACCTATTTGAATAACAAAGTAAGGAGCCCAGCAGAGGGACAAGATAAGTCCTATGACAAGATTGTTTTGAGAAAATAAGAATTTGCTTTAGCATTTTAGATGTAAAGTTGCAGATATAGTTTATTATTGTTATTTTGTAAGTGACATAAAATCTCTTAACCAAGTGGACTTAACAGTCTTATTTGTAAACCCTCTAGCAAGGTGACATTCTAAATGAGTGTTTGAAACCCTTTGACAAGGTCACTTCTAACAAAGTGAAGATCCTAACAGATCTGAGGGAAATCCCTTAACCGAGTCACATCTAGTAATGTGTTTGTAATCTTTAATAGGATTTGCTTTTAACCGAGCATACTCTAGAAGAGTATATTTCTTAGTGGGTCTAAAATCCCATAGTGTTTTTTCCCTATTTGGGTTTCCACGTTAAATCTGGTGTTATATGTGTTATGATGATTATGTGTTTATGATTTTGCATGTTTAACAATTTTTGGTTATATTGTTGAAGTATAAGTTTTTGATCAAGTAAAAACAGGTTTTAAGGGACCCGAAATAGGTTTTTGATGAAGTATAAGTTATCGAGGTTGAATCCATTGATTTTATGGAAGATGAATTTTGTATGATTCACCCCCCCCCCTCATCTTGTTAGCTATTGGCATCATTTCTTTACATTTAGTATCAGAACTTAACACTTCAGACTGACTAGTCGAGTTCCAGAAGACTACCTTGTGTATGTGTCTCGAGACCAGGAAGAGTTACAACATGATTATCAAAGTTAATGTTGGTATTTATTGGACCTAACTCAACCAACCTACTCCTAGCGGCATCCCCTACTTCAGACTGGACTACATACTATGGTGTAATAGTAACAGGGTCAGCAGATAGCATCTCAACATTCATGACAGAGTAGTCATAATATGTTGTTGAATAGTTATTGTTATAAATAAAGCTTATGTTTGAGTTATCAGAGTCATAAGATGAAGTTTCTGACTCGTCTTCAAGTGATTTAGTAAAAGTATGTATAGTATCAATACCTACATCTTTGATGTTGCAAGTTCCTTCATGATTTGGTTCATTGATCACTTGTATTTGACACACTTGTGGACATAACCTTGATGGTTTTGTTAATCTCTGTCATCTTTTCCATTCAGCTTCCTCTGGATTGATGACTGGTCCTACTTCTATAGCTTCTAATTCTTCTATTGTATTTCCATACCTGATTTGTCTTATCTAATTAGAGGGAGAGTTAGTAGGTGAAGAAATTTCATGTGTCCTTTCTTCCTCCAACTGTTGTTCATAGTCTTCTTGTCGTTTTAGTCTGATTTATTCTATTTCCTTTTGAATTTTTAAGCGTAGCATATCTTGCGTGTCATCTATGATATCACTAGATTCTTCAAGTGTTTCTGTAGTAGATGTATCTGAGAGATGGTCTAGACCCCATTCATACACATTTGAATCAGTTTCTAAATCATCTACTTGTTGTCTACCAGTATATGTGACTGGAATGTTCAGTGGTGCAAATGATTCTCTGATTCTATCTACTTCTTCTCTCATATCCTTTGGAACTTCTACTTCCTGTAGTGTTATAGATGATACAATCAAAACTTGATTATCATCTGCTTCCTCTCTTCTCTGCGTTGGCAATTTTTCTGGTTCATCATCACACTCTTCTTGAGTTTGTTGAGTATTAATTTCCTATGATGTTGAAGGTAGTACCTTTTTCCTCCACTTAGGTTGATGGTGAGAAGTATGTTTTGGATCTGATGACTTTCTTGGATCATATCCCAGTCTCGCTTTATCATTTGCAGACTTAGTTTGTAACTAAATAGGTTCAACAATACCTTCTTGGCGCTTGCCTAGAGGACCGATACCTAAATATCCCATGCATTGAAGTATCTTATATCCTAGACCATATTGTGTCGGGGAAATCCCACAATGTCGTATTTCTTTGTTTGCACTATCTTCTTTGAAAAGCCATTTGAGAACAACATCCTCTTCTATTTCATCTGCAAGGGAAGTAGAAGACTATATAAAGAGACCATCATAAATGACTTTTGGAGTTGAAGTTTGCGACTTCATAAACTCTGATAGTTTTCCTGACTGTCTTGGTGATGGAGGAAGAGAGATTAGTGAGATTACAGGATCTATCTTGTAACCATCCATGCCGATGTTTGTGATTTTCAATTTCTACTCTAAATCTTTCAGCAAAGATTGTGAACTTTCAGCTGTAGAGATTTCTCTATTATGAGGAAACTGCATGAAAGTCACACATGAAATTCAAGATCTCATCGAC
The DNA here is from genome assembly GCF_030272615.1 of Cryptomeria japonica. Lineage (NCBI taxonomy): Eukaryota > Viridiplantae > Streptophyta > Pinopsida > Cupressales > Cupressaceae > Cryptomeria > Cryptomeria japonica. Next base: position 547,325,342 of record NC_081405.1, read on the forward strand.
GCTGGAAAAATCGTTGTTGGAAATCACGTGAGTAATGTTGATCATAAGGACTTTAATGATCCCTTACCAACTTATGAACAAGGAGATTCCTCAAAATCCAAGGGAGGTGCTCGAGTCAATTATACCTACACTAACAATGACAACGTGATCAACATGATTGAATCTTCCCAACTTGAATATTGCAATGTGATCATAATCAAAGATGAGCAAAATCAAGCACAAACTACTAATGCTATGACCTGCACTCAAAATAAGGTTACTCTCCAAGGAGCTAGTTCCTCAACTTTCACTCAAACAACATCAAACCTACCAACTCCTTCAAAAAAACAAACAGACACAATCACAGCCAAATCAAAATAGTTGGCTTCATCATCCTCTATAGGTTATAGTATTGTCGAACAATTGAAAAGAACAAATGCTCAAATCTCCATTTTGGAACTGCTTAAGATCTCTTCTGCTCATAGAGAGATCTTGGACAAGGCTTTCCTCACCACTAGTGTCCCTAAAGATTTAGATGTAGATCGGTTTCAATCTATGGTGGGTCACTTGACTTCGCCTCATTACCTCACTTTCTCTGAAGAAGATGACAACTCACTAAATCACGCATAATTGCACTTAGTGACTAGGATTTACAAATGGAGACGCGGAAAACTTCCCCATTGATTATTGAAACTTTGATCTTCTTTTCCCATGTGAGTGCAAATGAATTGATTCTCGCTCTTGTGTTCACTAAAGATCCTTATCATCCTATATGACTAGCTACGTGGATTATTCTAACTTCAAAAGCATCCCGTAAAGAGCCTCACTACCAGCAATCTTTTAGAGCTCCGACGAGGTTATAGACTATAATTTCTCAAATATTGCTCCATTTCCAGCAAGTGTCCATAACCCTGATGGATTTACTCACATGTTCCCATAGTCAAGCCTTTTGTCACACTTGTATGTGTGATATTGTAATTATATATCATTGCTCTTTTGTCTTGAGATGAATATTTGGCATAGCACTTTTTCTTTTTTCTTTTTCTGGCCTTGACTTGTAAGTAATGAAACCTACTCGGGTGTGACAATTACAGCGACACTAAAGTAGAATTTTAAATTTTTCACTAGTATATGATCAACTAGGTGTCTAGAATGAATTAGAGATTTTGTTAATGTGTTTGAGATATACAAATTGATAGACTTTGGGTTAACAAGTTTCAAATAGTGAAATCACTACCCCAACCATAAGTAAAGTGTCGTCAAAGGGTAATGTTGAAAATGAATGACCTTAGGATCTCAAAGACTTCATGTCCTAATATCTAAGAAATGAGATGATCCTTGTTTGTCTTCAATGCAAACAAATGGTAAACTTGGATAGTTGCCTTGTTTTATTAATGTTGCTATTTGCAAATGCAGAAATGAATGCTATGCAGTGTTTTGAATAAAATGATATGCAATGCAAAAAGAAAAACCTAAATTAACCCAGCCCTTAGATATAACATCATTTAAGGTGCATGTTGTTCATAGGGTCAGGGATTTTTGTGTAGGTAGTTCACAGGTGTTTGTTTGAAGAGTCAAATAAAGATGTCTTTTTCAATAGGATATAAGGACTCAACTAAGTGTACATGTTCAACATCTGCCATGTTGATTTCCTTAATTTTTTGGATTTTGTGATGAAACTAGGTTAAAGTCTTATGCAAAGGATTGGATAAGGGGAATGGAAGGGTGAAAAAGAGGTGTTGGATAATGGATCATATATTGAAAGGTTGGTGCATGAGTGAATGGAAATGTTGGCGGGATCAAAATTGGCACACATCTTGTGGTGTGGTGTGATGAAGGAAAAGTGGATCTCATATTTTGAGATTTGGATGGAGGAACAACTAGGGATTTTGGGACATAAGGATCCAAAATGGATGAAGGAGGTGATGGAGGAATAGATTTAGAAGGTTTGGATGGAGGAACAACAATTTTGGATGCCAATTTGGATTTTTCTTTATATTTTTGTGCTTCAAGGAGCCGCTTAGGGATCCACATGGTTTTTTATTTTTTATGATTTTGTAGTTTCTTGGAATGCATTGCTTCTACAAGTGCCTTAGGAACCCATATAAACTTTGATTTTTCTTTCTTTTGCTCAATGGGCCTTTGTGTCCTTTTAGATTTTTCTTCTTCTTTTTGGATCATATTTTGCTTTGTTTTGACTTGTCGATGAGATGGGACATGTTGATCCTTGAATACATGTGGATTACTTGACTTATGATTTTTATACTTGGCATCCAAATTGCGTGGAGAAGGAAAACAATGAGTGGATGGATAGGAATGATATGGGGGTATTTTGGATGGATGGAAGGTGCTCAAAGACGTATTCCTTTGTTGATCCTTCATAAGGGATGGAGGGATATCAGGTCCTAAAATGGATGGAAGAGATGAAGAGGAAGGCTTGTATTTGGATTTTGGTTTAGTAGGGATACCAACATCTTGAGGAATGTCACTGAGGCCATGACCCTTAATATTTTCTTTAATATGGAGGGGTTCTTGCTTATGAAGGTCTACCTGTTTGCCTTTATAAAAATTTTGACTTGTAGGATACACTTTGCTTTGGGAAGAAGACGTAAGTCCATTATGAGGTGTAGGTGGAATGTAGGGAATGATAGGATCATGAGAGGGCTTTGTAGGTATGATGGATCCTTAAGGTGAACATGGAGGATGATGAAAAGTAGATGAAGAGATAGTTTGATCTTTACATGGAAGAGGACCATTGGATAGAGTAGGAATGGTGTTTGACTCTTCATTTTGAATAGGATCATTTGAAAAAGCCAGTGGAAGAGGCATCATGATCTTGCTTATAAAGTGGATTAGGAATGGGATTTGGAAGGATTATTTTCTCTTGAGATGGAAGGGGATCATCTTGGAACAAATGGAAAAGTATAATGGGATCATCATGGGATTCTAGGGAGGTAGGATCTTTTTCAACCATTGGATGGGATGGCCCTTGAGATAGCCCTTGAGGGTCAACATGAGAAGTTTCATCATCAAGATCATTATTTGAGGGATATGGTATGGATTGTTGTTGAGAAGCCTTAGGAGATGGAGGCATCATGGAAGAGATGGAGGCTACATGTGGGCCATTGCTAGACACAAGTTCATAATTTTGATCATGCTTGGTAACGATATCTGGTTTCTCCTTAGGTGAATTATTAGAATCTTCAATTTCAATAACACCATCATCAAGGAGGTCTTTAATTTTATGTTTTTATTCCATGCATATTGAAGTCTTATGTTTTTTATTCCTATGATATGCACGATAATTACTCAAAAATTCACGTCCCCATGTGGTCTTGTTAGGCAATATGATAAGATTGTGCTCAAGAATCTCTTCCAAAGCTGACTCAATAGATTGCCCCAAAGGTGTTAACTGTTTATCTAGTGGATAGATGTCTTTTTGTATTGGTGAAGGTGTCTTGTGATCTTGTATGAGATTTGGCTTTTGATTTTCAATTACTTTTTGTTCCACCTTATATAATTGTTTTAGCATTTCTTGAAGTCTAGTGTTCTTGATATCATGAAATTTTATCTCAAGAGGGGTCATTGAATCTTTTTGTTGGGCTTGAATGTCATATATTTCTCTCTTGAGATCTTGAATTTGTTGGGCCAAGGTAGCCATGGGATTCTTATTTTCATCAGAATTTTTAGAAGAGCTCTTGGTTCGAACGGGTATTTACAATCGATATGACTGAGAGCTAGAAGTGATACAAAAGTCAAGATGAAATCGGAGCTAGTTATTTGTTTGAGGTAATGATTGAGTAAAGTGATTGAGACCAAGTCTAGTTTCTGGAATGATCTATCCTGTATAAGATGTGATCTAATAAAATTAGGTTGATTAGATTGATGAAGGATTGATTGAACTAGCTGAGATATAATCGACAAAATCGTGTAACACAACAACAGGGGTGCAGTATCAAGATTGTTTAGGCTCATGATGAAAAAGACCAAATATACACTCACTATAGACTAATTAGGTAAGTATGAAAGATCTAGAAAAGCACGCAAAAGGACAGGCTTCTAGATTGACAAAATCATAGGCTCGTACGACAATATATTACTTCTCATATGATAATTTGAAGAGTCTCAGATGACACAGATAGATATTCGTATGAGTTGTTGTCTATACTCAAATAACAATACAAGGCTTATTAGATGACAAAATGTCAAAGATGATGATAACTCGTATGATAGTGCAGCACTTACCAGATGATAATTCTCAAGGGGTAGTACGACAAACAAGAAGACTTGTACGACATAAGATCAGACGAGGAGGAGTTTCTGATAGGGAAAGAGTTTCGACCACTGAGTTTTTGATGTTTTAATCGATTTTCAAGTTTCAAAGTTTCATTTTTTAGTTTCCAAGACAAAAACATGGCAAACACGCAAGATCCGAAGTGACTTCAAACACAACACACTAATTCTAAGGAAGTTGGCTGAGAGAGAAAACCTTTGCTTGCAGACTTAGGTACACACCCAATAGCTAATTAGAATACGGTCGTTGAGTCTCACACAATGGATTCTCAATCTCATATTAGCCGAATCCAAATTCTAATGGGGGCACAAAATACAAGTATCTTGGGAGAGTTACTATCTCTCTTGCACAAAGATTATCCCCCTTTTAGAGGTGAACCAGGTAGCTACTATTTTAAAGTTCGTAGTAAGGATTTTCATTTGAAATTACCCCTTGAAGTTGCACAAGCGTGATTGAGGCCTATAGCCCAACAAGGTACCGAAACAAGATTTAGTCACACAAGCATGATGAAGACCGCAAGGCCCTACAAAATGCCCGATATGAGACATCTCAAATAGAAAACTTAAATAATCCCGTCCCCCGATACTTTAGTCCCTAAAGGCCTATTTATTATAGTCAGTCATAATTCTTGGATTTAGTTGTACTCACTTGGGTCATTCTTAAAGGGTGATTACTTTTTCCCACTATGACAGACCTGCTAAAAGGTGCACAAATCTCAAAACTAAAAAAAGCTTCAAGGGTCTAGATTTTTTATTGTCTGTATAGACAAGAGCATACTCTCCTACCTCTTAGATTTTTATCAAACATGGAAGACATATTTGTTCATTAATCATATCGCAATTTAAGTGCCTAGAAATGAATTAAAAAATATACAATATTCAATTGATTCTCCCTAGGCAACCTGCAAAAACAACGCATCAGTAGTCATATTTTTTTTGAGCAAATGAATTCTTTGACAGGCGTAAATTTGATTAATAAATTCTTTGACAAGAGTTCTGCAAAAAAACTAGTTAGGTTGTGAAAATCTCTCAAGCAAACAGAAGACAGATCAGGGTTAGCATTAGTAAATCCAAATTTAATTCAAGAAAAACCCTAAAAATCCTTTTGTTCTTAATCTGAGAAAACAGAAAATCATACGACAATTATCACAGAACCAGACGAGCATTCTCACTGAACCAAATGAGTAATCAGAGAATGAAATGATAGAAGCAAAAATCAGTAAGAGTATTCCCACAGAACCATACGATAAAACTCAGAACTCGTACTATATGCTAAAGAAGCTCCTAGGACATTTTGCAAAGATTGTACAGATGAAGTCTAGAAAATTAAAAAAATGAATGATTAGAAGGCCGAAAAATTGAATTCTTGAGCCCCACGGTGGGCGCCAAAAAAGTGTGTGTGAAAAGTGGTAATCTGCAAGCTGTAAAGCACAAACACTTCAATAAATCATTGCATGCATGGTTAGACAGATATAATTATGAATATTAAAACCATAACAAATCGACCTATTGCCTTCTAAAAGATGCAAGTATAGACTTGCTCTCAGATTTGTCTAAGCAATACCAGTGACTAGACTACACCAAGAAAAAGGATTTAATCTATATGAGCACAAGTTAAGCTAAATGGATGCAAGATTAAGCTAAATATGCAAGATTAAGCTAGATGAATGAAAGATTAAGCTAGATAGACGCAAGATTAGGCTAGATAAATGCAACATTAAACTATGAATGATTAAACTAAATATGCAAAAAGATAAGAAGCAATAATCTCAAAGCACAATATTCTCAATGGCTTTAGAGCAAAAACTGCATAATAACAATAAATCTCTAGGGTTTTTTTTTTTAATGAGAGATGAGAACCTAAATTTATAGAAAATCCAGAGAGAGACCAACGGTCAAGATCGACTCATGATGAGCAGCCGAGATTCTCCAAGAGGAAGCACAATCCAGGTGAATTGATGTGATTGGTTGCTTTTCTCAACTTTAAAGGAAATTGAACTAAATTTAAGATAAAATTAGTAAAACTGATTTATTTTCCATATTTTTATTCAATTTTGATATTTAATTAATTTAATTGATTTAATTGCTTTTCTGAGATTTTTTAATTTAATTCATTTTTAATTTCTTTTTTTCAAATTAATTAGTTTTTAATGATTTAATGGCAAATTGATTTATTAATTAAATATGCTAGAATATTTAATTAAATAAGTAGGATAATTGATTAAAATGATTTGCTTGGAATGATTAATTAATTAAATAAATATTTAATTAAAATAAAATGATTTATTTGCCATGTCACATTGATGATTGAGAATTAATTAATTAGGTTCTCATGATTGATTTAATTACCTTTGGTTAGGACCTTGGTGATGTAGTCAAGATTAGGGGCCCATAGTTTAGGTGACCATTTTTAGGGTATTACATGTTCAAATAATGGAATAAAACAAGGTGCAATGGCAATTTATTGTGATAGTCAAAGTGAGATTTTCCTAGCCAAGAACCCAGCATTTCATGCCCGGACCAAACACATTGATATTTTATATCATTTTGTTAGAGATATGGTCAAGGATGGTAGGGTGAAGCTGGTTAAGATAGAGACTTTGATGAATGTTGTAGATTCTTTAACTAAGGTTGTGAGCACAAAGAAGTTCATATGGTGTTCAAAGTCTATGGGCCTCATGGCCCCTAGCAATTAATTTATTGTGTTGATACTCCCTTTTCTCTTGCAATGTGTTTGACAAGTGGGAGAATGTTAATAAAATGGTGTCTCAACCTTGCCTTTACATGAGGTTACTATTTATAGTCATTTTTCGTTTAAGCACAAAATGGTGTGAAATTCTCTCCAAACCTTCGGGTTGGCTAGATAAGCATGCCAATAAATTTTCATCCCAAGATCATACCTAGTTTTGAAGATATTATAGTTTTCATTTTTGAAGGGTGCGATATGGCCTTTGGAAATTTGTACTCCTGAAATAGGAAATATAAAAGGCATTGGATACATAAATGAGTTGTAAAAGGGAGAAACATGTGTTGATGTGTGTTTTGACACATCAAAAGGTATCTAAAAGGGAGATAAGATTGGATCTACTTTATTGGGTGATTTTAGCCAATGATTTTGTAATACTATTTGATGGTTTCTTGTATTGTATAGCCTATATATGAGGTGCGTGAGATAGGGGTTGTGTGGAAGATTCTTATAGCTATTGAGTTACCTCTAAACCTCTGATTAATGGTACTCATATGAAAAGTTTGCTCTAAAAGTATATTGTAATATGTTATTGATTGTTGAATAACATATTGAGCTACTTTTGGAGTGTGGGGTTTGTCTCTCGAAAGGGTTTTCCCCACATAAATCACTGTGTTGTGGTATGCATGATATTATGTTCATTTCTATTAAGTTTATGTAACTATTTTAACGACCTGTAAAAAAATTTGCATTACCCTTCTCTCAAGGTTAGTGTAGGAAGTTGTTTTGCTACTTAATTGTTAGCATTCTGGTGCATTTTTGTATGACCGGTGAATGATATGGTTGTCATTGTTGGCAACACCATCTCCCAAGTCTTCACAGTCCATCAGAAGAAAGTAGACCGGTATACTAAGGTTAACTGGCTAAGCAATGAGTAAATAGGGTAAGCAGGAGTAGACCGGCACATAGAAGGTCAATCGGCAAGTAGTGAGTAGACTAGCACAAAAGAGATCAACCAGCTAAGCAGAGAATAGATCAGTATACAAGAGGAAATCGGCTAGGTAGATTTTGATCGGTACACCAATAGAGTCTGTAACCGACAGACTGGTAACGTTTGATTAACATTCAGTTAAACTGCTAGTCTTCTCCAGTCAACCGAAAGACTTATCGGCATGATCCACTATCTTGACAGAGATTCCTACAATGATTTCAAGAGAGTGATTTAAGGCATGCTAACAAAAATTTTAATTGGATGTTTTGGAGGGAAAATTGGCGACAGATTGATAGGATAATAAATTCACATAATTCATTCTTGAGAAGTTTGTTATCAATTTGAAAAGTAATGTGAGAAAGTATGAACATAGGGGGAGTAGAGCATAGTGCAGAGCCGAGTGACAGAGGACCGACAGAGTGTAAAGCCGAGGATTAGTAAATTGGTAGAGGGCAGAGCCGAAGGTATATTCAGGAAATCAGTGTTGTGTAGAGAAAACACAACCGATGTAGATATAGTATGATTTTCAATGTGATCTGATCAAGTTATCAGTAGCCACTCTACCAGATCATCTTTATGTTCCTCTCTAACCATTGCAACTAAAATCCCTTAATAGGGTGGACTTTAACAGGTCCCATTGTAAAAATCCCTTAACTGGGTGGTCATCTTAATTGATGATCTTAAGACCTTTGACAAGGCTACCTTTAACAGGGTAAAGGCACTAACATGCCTTAGAAAAAATCCCTTAACCGGGTGGCACCTAATAGTATCCTTGTAATCTCCTAACAAGGATGGCTCCTCATCGGGCGTACTCCAGAAGAGTACAAATTTTGTGAGTTCTTACTCACACCGTGGTTTTCTCCCATTTGGGTTTCCATGAGACAAATCTTGGTGTTACTGTGTATCTTTTCATGCATGCTTATTCTTCTGCAGTAGTTATTTATATTGATGAATGTTAAGTTAGTGAAAATTTAAGTTAAAAAGTTTAATTGGGTAAAACCAGTAAAGTGTTGATTTACCCCTCCCCTCTCAGCACCGGTTGGGACTAACAATTGGTATCAGAGCCATATTCCTCTGGAGTGAATCTTGATAGCTTGAGGATAAAAATCATGGACGAATACTGGTATCAGAAGCATATTGATGAAGCAAATGAAATTATTGCTTAGCTAAAAGAGAGACTGAGAAAATTTCTTACAAAAATAAAGGAATTAGCTCAACAGCTAAATGAGAGTCGAGACATCATAGATCAACTCTTTGAACAGAGTGGATCTAAAGAAGTTGAAGAAGCAGTCTTAGAACTAATGGAAAAGAATAAAAAGCTAACCGAAGAAATCACACATCTCAAAAGAGAACATGAAGGTCGGGCCCTGAGAATGACTGAGATACTAGAAGCCAGCAGAAGTGTTGATGAAAGAAAGAGGGAGGCAGAAGAAGATCTGTCAAAAGCTGAAAGAGCTAGGAGGCTTGTTGAAGATGCCCTAAGAGAAAATGATGCAATCATGATTGAGAAATATGAAGAAATATGAATTCTCACTCAAGAGAATGAATATATTCATAAGCATCTACATGACAACATAGAAGAAAAGGAGAATATGATGAAAGAGATTGAACAACTCAAGAGTGAGTTGAAAATTGAAAATGAGAGAAATGAGAAGTTGAGGAAATTCAATGAAAGCTCTGAGAAGGTAGATAAACAGTTGAAGGCTCAAAGAAGAACAAAGGAAACAATTGGTCTTGGTTACCCCGGTACAAGTCCTAAGGAAACTAAAGAATCATCTAAATCCAAAAAGATGAAGGATGATAAAAGGAACCATCTAGAAGTGAAAGGTATGATTTTTTCCAAATATTCTTGTAATCATTGTGGTAAATCAAGCCATAAGACTAATGACTTTAGAAATAAACCAGGTAGTCAAAAAAGGATTTTCACCTTTGATGTTTACTGAAATAATTGTCATAAGTATGGACACACTTCTTATGAGTGTAGATCTCAATCTAGCACTATGTCAAATAAAAAAGATTTAATGGACATTGCTTCACATGCAATAAGTTTGGACACAAATCTGAAGAATGCAGATTCAAGTCAAATGTATCAAGATCGTCATTCAAGATGGTCAATCCTAACAAAAGGAGTAATCAGTTCAATGCCACCTATTCCACGTGTGATAATTTTGGTCATGTTGCAGAAAATTGCAGAATGAGAATGGGCTAGAGAAATAAATCAAGACCATGGAGGACAATTGGTATGGCATGTTTCAACTGCCATAAGATTGGTCACTTAGCCAAAGAGTGCAAGAACCGATCCTACAACCAATCTGAAGACTAGAACCGGTTTAGCAAGAAGAAAGAGAAAAATGACCTGAAAGGAAAGAAGACAATTGAAGAAGTAAGAAATGAAATGACAAAAAAACACGGATCAAGAATGAAGAAGGAAAAGAAGGAGAAGTTCATTCTGAAACCAAGTCATCATCCATCGGTGATGACAGTTCCTCTTCTAACTAGGCATATTGATGCACAGGGGGAGCACATATGATAAGATTACTTTTAACAAATATAAGGATATGTTTATCTACATAATTGTGATGCATAAAAGCTAGTCTAAAAGTTTTTGGTTGAAGAAGGTCTTGTGAGTTAGTTATTTGTGTATCAGTATCGGTAACAAACAACCGGTAAAGGCAAGTCGGTGTACTTTAAGTTGTAAGTTTCAAATATAAATTTTGTATCATAACTGTTATGTCTTGCATATCTATTTCCCCAGTAGTCTCCTTGTGTCAAAATTTGGGCCCCCTTTGTTTTCTTTTTCTTTTCTTTTCTTTTCCCTTTGCTTTCTTTTCGGTTTTTTACCTCAGAACTTCGGAGTCTCGAGGTCCCTTTTTTCTTTCTATCTTTTTGACCTCAAAACTCCGGAGTCCCGAGGTCCCTTTGTTCTTTCTGTCTTTTTGACCTTGGAACTCTAGAGTCCCAGAGTCCCGAGGTCTCTTTGTTCTTTTGGTTTTGGCCTTGGAACTTCGGGATCCCGGAGCCCTGAGGTTTTGCGTCTTCTGTCTTGGACCTCCAAAGTCCCAGAGTCCTGAGCTGGAGCCTCCTTTTTCTTGATTCGGAACCCTGGATCCCCAAAGTTTCGAGGTGGGGTGTTCCTTTCCTCGTGTCGAGCTCAGAACCTCAGGACCATGGAGTCCTGAGGTCGTGTTCAAAGCGTTCGTACAGATGGGCTTGGGATGAAGGAATTTTTAAGATTCATTTGTCCATTCAAAGCTCCTCTTCCCTAGCTCCAAGTTGTGAACTCTCAAACTCCCTAGCTTTCCTTGACGATTTTGGGCATTTTGGTTCACCAGGTTGGTGATTTTTCCTTGCTCATTTTTTTTGGTGTTTGTAGATTAGTTTTATTTTTCTCATTTTGTTTTGGTTGTTGTTTGTTTTCTTGTTTGTGTGCCCTAGTTCAACCTAAGCCCAGAACCCTAGACTCCTGAAGTTCTGGGTAGTCAGTTCAACCTAAGCCCCGAACCCCGGAACCTCGAAGTTCCGGGTGGCTTCAGTTCACCTTAGCCCGGAACCCCATACCCCCGAAGTTCCGAGCGGCTTTCAATTCAGCCTAAGCTTAGAACCCCACACCCCTAGAGTTTAGGGATTACTTTTGCACCCAACTTAACCCGGAAACCCCGGAGTTCCAGGCCTTCTTCACTTGTACCTAGCCCGGGACCCTGAAGTCCTGAAGTAAATCAACGTTTATGCTTATTATCAAAGATTGAGGATTTGTGTTCCGCTTGTAGGTTCAAGTGATTAGATGGACTCATCCTCCAACAAAAGAGGCAAAGAAATTGATACACTCCCAGCCACCATGAAATATCATTATCAAGGATAGGTCTATGTTTCAAAGCTAGAGGATCAAGTCAGATGGGTCATGGATATTGAAATTGGCCATATAAAAATTAAGGATATCAAGGCTCAATTGAACAAACCTAGTCTAGAGGCCCTTCACAAGAGAATCAAGAGATATGGCCTAGTTGAAGCTACTATCTTCCCACAGTCATTACAAGCACCAGAGTTCATAATGACCATTGCCCCATTTTATAACCCAAAAACTAGAAAGTGCACAGATGCACAAGGAAAAATAGTCATAGACTTGTCTTTGGATATGCTTGGGTTCGTCTTTGGAATCCCAACTAGGGAGGAGGTATTTATGTTAACTGAAGAAAATGCCTTAAAGGCATGGAATGAAAAAATATTAGCTAGTAAGAGGCACATGAATACAAACTGGTTAGAAGAAGAAAGGAAGACAGGACTCAAGGCAACGAAGATCCTAAGGGCGGATTTCAAAGAGCCTCAAAGAGACAATCATTATGCTCAGCAGGGCCTTTTGCAAGACAGATTGCAAGCATATTCATCCTTGGATGTTCCAATTCATGAACACTATTTTAATAGGGAAACAATAATTTGATTGGCCACAGATCCTCTCTAACAATATTTGTAAGCAAATGAAAGAAGTTCAGCATACCCAAAAGTTCTTTTTCATGTCATATGTCATCTAGGTAGCTGCAAGTTTCCAGGGCTACATGTAGAAGGTCAATTGGGAGAGGAGGAAGGATAGAAGAAGATATGGGAGTATTATGCCCAACTCACTCTAGCCAATGCAAAGACTCATTTTAAAAGAGTTAATGATGCCTTTTTTTTTCCAATAATAATCAAATTGACAGGGGATACAGGATATCGGATTATCCTGGAGGCCATGGCTATCATCTGAGAGTGGGCATGTTGGTTTATCCAAAACCCATGCTCTACTTACAGTAGGGTTAGTGGATTCACAGGAAATCTGATACTGTTGCCCTGATACTGCAATGATAGGGTAATTTTGCTAGAGTATGTAAGGCATCTTGTAGGTCTCTAGTCACTCTTGTCATCAAAACACAAAGCAGGTATTGATTTCTCAGTATCTATTGGATACTTTGTATGTTCCAAAATACAAGTATCAAAATTAGCAGATCAAGAGCATCAAGATTTGAATTTGAAGGAATATGATCATGCTAGGGAATTTTATGATCCCTATAGGAAACTTAAACAAGCTATGCCTAAGGCATATGAGGGGCACAGGCCCAGTTTGGAGGACTTTTAGGCCAACCTGCAAGATAGTTTTGAGGTTAGGGAGAAGAAGCTATAACAGGTTATCTATGCCACAGGTAAGAGATTTTGGAATTGAGACTAACCTCCCTTAAGACCTTAGGGATGATGGGGACTTACTTCATCTAGCTTATAGGGAATCAAGGATAGATAAAAGGCCCCTCTCCCTAATAAAATGGTTTGCAAGTGAAGACACAAATATGGAAAAGGTCTCCCAAGTGGTCATCAACATGACTAAGAAATTGTCACGCCAGAGGGTAAGGCCCAAAGTCTCAAAGGAAAAACAGAAGGAATCCACTTCAGGGGTACCTCAATCAAGGGGCCATAAGGAGTACGCTCGGAAGACAAGGTCAGCCTCGAGGCAGAATACGTCCACCGATCCAGGTGAAGAAGACAAACCTTAAGAAAATACTGAAGACTTACTCAATAAACTCCAAGAAAAGATGAGGGAGTCTGAATTATTGAAGAAGGCAGCGGACTTGGGAGTGACCAATGGATTGGGAGTGGTACCACTTGCCAAAGTTCTCCCACCGAGGGTAGCTATAGGGAACACTGAAGGAGAGGGTACCCAAGAGAAAGAGGAAAATATTGAAATTATTGAGGAGATACCCACTCAGCCACCTTCAACAGATGCCACATAGGCCCCAGGCACCAGTGCCCCTGTACCACCACTAGTCAATATACTCGCAGGGCAGCCTGGAGTGCAAGGCTTCAAGTCTACCACTGAAGGAATAAAAGTTAGAAACATTGAGTCTAATTCGGATCAGCAGGAAGAAGATCTTGAGAAACAACGGTCGCTGGAAGGTGAGCAGGAAGAGGATGAGGCAGAAGACATATTGAATGAAAGACTGATTCTAACCCCTCAAGATCAAGAAGACCTTCTTAAGGATATAGCAGCTAGGCAAGGGGAAATAGAGGCAGGTGAGGAAGAAATGGCATTTAATGAGGAGGTCAGTGGTAAACTAGGAGAGTTACATAAGCAAAAAGCTTTCTAAATTAATCTAGCCCACCAGATTACCTCACCTCAGGATCCTGGGCAAACAGAAATAGAAGTAAGAGACGAAGCAGAGGAGCAGGCAGAGGTCCATGTTATAGTTGTAGACATAGTATTGCATCAAGGTGACAAAGATGAAAATATACCGCAATGGCTTGAGTTCACTTTTGAGAAGAAAAAGAGAAAAGCAAAGCTTCCCAAGGTCACTTTACAACAAGTAATCATTGAGTAGCCACTGAAGGTTAAGAACCTAAAAATCGTTCATCATTTATCAAAAATAGACTCTGGTAAAATGATTGCAGATGTGGCAGTTCCACACCAAGTTGAGGGACAAGCTTCTCCCAAGTATCAAGTATCCCAGGTAAATTTAGGTAGACAAACCAAGTGGGGAGAAATAGATACTTTGGAGCTAGCCACAAGTGTTGTTAGGGGGCATGTAGAAAAGGAGCATACTTCAAATATGGAGCTCAAAGAGAAACTAGGGCAATACAAGCAGCTCCTGATGGAAATGAGAAAACCTCTAGAATCCTATAGAGCTGATGACCTACCTTCAACCTCATCGTTGCCAGAGGGAGAAGTAAAGGCACTAGTGGAGGTGAGGTGAGTGGTTGTTGCCACCAAATCTTGGACCTAGGTGAATGCAACTAAGATTAGATTGTTCTTGAAAAATACGGTGGAGATATATCGTAAGGCGATACAAGTAGGCGAAGCTTTGACTTCCTATTCCATGCAATGGGAATGGAAGTCAAACATTTTCAATAAATAGTTTCGAGTTTTGAAAAAGGTATTGCAGCTAAGGGAAGAGATGATGATAAAGGAAGACCTCTTAGGGGGTGACAGCTATAAAAACTTACAGTCTTATGTATACATCTTGGAGCTAAAGATTGAAATGTTTCAGCAATATATCAAGGATATGACCAAGATTCGGGACCCTCTCCTTAGGGAAATTTTGTCATACGATAATTTTGTAAAGAATATGCTAGGACCTTTTGGCCTTAGATTAGCTGATACAAGAATATTGGAACACCAACAAGTTTTGAATCAATGGGATGCATATGAGGCACAACACCTAGGACCTACGGCCTAGTTTGATGTCACCCTTATGGACAAGTACACATATCTGATTACTCAGTGTCAGGAGGTGGCAGACACAGTGAAGGAGTTAGAAGAGGGGAGAACGCATATGGATGAAGTTTTGAAGAAGTATAAATTTAGAGTTAACCATGTAGTTGATCCTCTGATTCAAGCAGTTGCATGTATAGTTGATAATTATAGAGCTTTTATCAAGAAGTGAAGGATAAGCACACAATTGCTAAAGATGACAAAGCTTTTTTTTATAAATCCTTAATCTTGTATTTTTAAACTACGGCTCCTACTCGAGTTCCAATCTTGAGAGAGATTCTGCATGATTACGAAAACATGGCTCACCGAGCAGGGTCTTCATAGTGCTCATGTAGTTCCCATTTCGTAGTTGTTAAGTGGAGTGTCAAGGCAGAAACTTGCAAGTTAACTGTCACTCCTTGTTTCAGTTCTTAATTTAGGGTAGGGTTATTTCCTAGATAGTAGGGAAAAGAACTTCTATAAATTGAGAAGTTGGATTCCTTTGTAAGGGTCCCAAATTGATGATTTGTGGCCTACTTAGAGATTTTAGAATATTTTGCAGATTGATTAAGAAGTTTGAGTTATTTTTGTTATACATTCATTGAGATTAATATGAGAAGCAACTTGTAGATTTCCTTATCTACGTTCATATTCTACCAAATTGTTCTATGTAATCTGGTAATGTATATTATTTGGAGTTAGCAACGTGGTTTAATCTTTTTTGTTTATCACCTTATGAATCATATTACACATGTCAGTGATGTATGAGAATTATTGTGATAGGCCATATTGTTGATGATTTTATTTCCATAAATTTGTGAAATTGATGATTTTGCAGGTTTTCTGGAGGTCCGTTGTTGAATGCTAGCTTGGATAATATTTGATAATTGCTTGGATTGCAGGAAACTAATTGATTAGTTCATTAAGTTGTTATTATATTGGTCTTTATTGTTATTTTATTATTTCCCTTTACGCTTCGCATTTTATTTCCCAGAGAATCTTAAACCATAAAAATACAAAAAGAAAGGAAGTGCAGTTATCCATAACCAGCGAGATTTAGTTCCAACTAGCAGGCCCCTTTACAAGTATAACCACATCAACCATTGGGTTGCCCATCACCGTCGAGACTCGACTATAGAGACCTTGGAGTAGTGAGTCTTCCAAACTTGTTACTTTTCAGGAGAGGTGGTGAGTGTTCACACTGGCTACCTGATTGTTGGCGGGGGTATCAAAAATAGTCGTCAATAATAACATTGACAAATCTCAATGGATAAATAAGGAAATGTCAACACATTTTCATTTATCGTATTTTCTTGTGAAATCTCTCAAGCTCCTGTGCGATCAAAGGCAATTTGAATCTTGCTAAGAAATATTTATGCGAAAAGTTCAAGCAAAGCGATAGTGGTGTTTAGTATTTCTAAGGAGAAGGTATTCAACTTCGTCTGAGAAAAGTTTGTTTGAAGGTCATCATGGCGATGTCGATATCGACTCCTATGTTGGTTGAAGCTATGAAAGAACCCCAACCTGATTTCAAGCTGCATCTGACGAAAGTTAGTGAGATTGACATGACTGGTGCCTTATCATCTATGCCCTTTGGTGTATTGTTGGTTGAAGAAATTCTCTCCTACATTCAATGCAAGCTCGAAGAACTTGGAGACAAGTTCATTCGAAATGAGTTTAAAGGGTTTTGTGTTAATGATCAATTGAAGGCAAAATTTCTACCTCTCAAGACCAAGGGTTTGGCTAATGTTGTTGATTTTCCTGATCAGTTTCATGATGACTAGGCTAGGTATGTACTAAGAAGAGTTCATGATTAATGTTTGTGTCTAGAAGCTCAAGCACCGATCAAGATTACAAAGGAGGTGATTCAAAGAGTGACAGGGTTTAGTGCAACCGGTGAAGCATTAACCCTAAGAACGATTTCATCATCTGAAGTCATCTGGTTAACCAAATCCTGCTATGATAGTAGAGAAATGATAGTCACCCATATTAAGGATGTTGAAGTAAGATTTGCTTCTACAGTGTTGGGTTACAGGGTTTATCAATCAAGTTGGATGAATAGTGTGTCAAGTGGTTCCCTACATGTTGGCTATCGAATTATCAAGGAGGATGCAACCTATGATATTTGTGAGATTTTTAAAACCCAATTTATGGTGACCATGGAAAGAATTAAGAAGGACAAGAAGAAATCTTTCAAATATGGCTCACTACTGGTATGTATATTTTTATATGTGCAAAACTTTTTCCGTGGTAAGGGTAATGTAGTATGGTCTAAAGAGAAACCTATCATGGTTCAGATAGGTGAAATGATTAGGGATCTAGGAGATAAGTTTGGTGAAACAATGTAGGGATACTTTAAGGAATTCCAAATTAGGATGCACAAGAGGGAAAGAATTCCAACTAGTATAGTGCAGAAATACAAAGACAACATTTGTTTTCTTGTAGACACAGATTGTTGTATCATTCAAGCGATTCAACCCAGAAATTTTTGGGTTTCACCTATGGGCTATGAGGTTATAGTAGATATTGTTAAAATTCATGTCAATATGCTACTGTCCAAACTGGTAGACTCGAAGGCAAAGAGATTTGGAACCTGTGAGGAGGCAAGCTCCAAAATAAAATAGGAACTTCAAGTGCCAATCACGAAAAGAAAAGTAAGAAGAATGATTGATACTCTTGACAAGAAATATGGAGGTGAAGCATCTGGTGCCACTACCTCCACCAATGCTAGTGAGAAAATAGGGGTCACACCTAATAAAGATGAATAATTAATAGGTAGAAAGAAGAAAGTACCAAAGACAAAACCCAAGGGGACTGCAACGACCAAGCCTACAACATATATAAAAGAAAAGGATTTAGGTACTCATGTATCTTCCCCAAGTAAAGATAGACCGGTAGGAGTGACTTATACCAAAAAGAAAAAGAGTGATACAAATCTCAAAAAGGATGAGAAAGAGGGTGATGTCTGACACCCAATCAGATGTAGAAATTAAAGAGGTTAGAAGAAGTGGAAGAAACAAAGCTCTAACAATTGATGAATTGGTCCATGGGATCAAAGAATTTGGAGGTTTGTCTGGTGTTGGGAGAACATATTCCCTCAGTAATGAAGAAGACAAAAGGAAAATTGAAGAAGCCTTGATCTAGAACTTGCATAAGTTTTGTAGGACTCCCAATGAATTATATGAATTAATCTCATCAAATTTGCTAGATCAAATTGACAGGAGATGGAAAACAGCTCTGGCTGTTGAGAAAGAACACAGAATAAAAGCACTCATGGAAGTGCACCATGACTTATACCTTGATCAAGCTTCACTAGTGGTTGAAGCATGTTGGCATTATAATAGACAAGGAGAGATTGTTGGCATTTCAATAAGGATATTGAGAAGGTTGTTGATGATTATGGATATAACTGATTAAGGATGCTTACTGTCTTAATATTATTATTTTGTCATTGATGTCAAGAAATTGATTTTCTAATTCTGTATGATGTTGCCATATCTTAAAAAGTATGATTTGATGAGTATAAAGATGTCAATAAAAGACACAGAAAGAATGTGATGAATAAGGGGAGGAATAAGTTATTCAATGGGCAACTATTACCGAGTTAGACAATGATGAGATCATGATGTTTAGATTGTTTTGATATCCTACATATGTTATTGATTTTAAGGTTAATACTATACTGTGTTATTGAGCAAAGAACCTAGTCGGTAAACCCTAAGTTTATCGCTATTGGTTAATGAAGGAAGAATGTCTACCGAGTGAAGTTTAGTATTTACCGAGTTGCAACCGAGTAGTAACAGAATGCATTGAATGAATAAAAGCATTATTTAATGAAGGAAGCTGATGAGCTGGCTATGATTAAATGATTGGTATGTCGTGCATGAAGTTTGTTAAAGAATCTATGGAAAAGGAAAATCGACAGGAAGATCTATAGCTTAGATTGAACCGCAATACCCTAGCACAAGTTCCAAGAAATGTATGCAAGTTCCAAGGCGGGTTAAAACATTTTTCAGATCGAAGGATACATTGAACTTGGTCAAAGTTTGAAGATGTGATGGCTATGATTGATCATGGGAAATGTGATCAAGGAGATTAAGCGGTCAACAAATTGTTTATAAATAAGGAACTGTTGATAAACAATGTATGCGGGCGAATGTATGCATAGGGATGCTACATAGTGATTACCAAGCACAGAAGCTTGAAGACCTATTTGAATAACAAAGTATAGAGCCCAGTAGATGGACAAGATAAGTCCTATTGTATTGAGCAAATAAGAATCTTCTTTAGCATTTTAGATGTGAAGTTGCAGATAGATTTTTATTACTATTATTTTGTGAAGTGACAGAAAATCTCTTAACCGAGTGGACTTAACAATCTTATTTGTAAAACCCTCTAGCAAGGTGACATTCTGATTGAGTGTTTGAAATCATTTAACAAGGTCACTTCTAACAAGGTGAAGATCCTAACAGATCTAAGGGAAATCCCTTAACCGGGTCACATCTAGCAATGTGTTTGTAATCTTTAACAGGATTTGCTTTTAACCAAGCATACTCTAGAAGAGTATGTTTCTTAGTGGGTCTGAAATCCCACAATAGTTTTTCCCTATTTGGGTTTCCCCGTTAAATCTGGTGTTATGAGTGTTATGATGTTTATATGCTTTTGAGTTTGCAGGTTTAGCAGTTTTGGTTATATTACTAAAGTATATGTTACCGAGGTTGAATCTGTTGTTTTTATGGAAGATTAAGTTTGTATGATTCACCCCCCCCCCCCTCTCATCTTGTTAGCTATTGGATTTGTACTTACATTAAGTATCAGAACTATCAAAGCATACATTCAACATTTCAAGATAAGAGATAGAACTGGGAGAGTGGTAGTAGGTGAAGTTGAAGCAGTGCATGAAGAAGGTGTTGCCTTGTGGAAGAAAATCAGTAATCGGCAAAAGGAAGCTGAAGAACAAATAGAAAATGAAACAAAACAGGACCAAGGTGCAGTTGTCCTTGACAAAGAAAAAGGTAAGGAAAAAGACACTACTGAAGGTTTTGATGTCTTCTCAGTCAATGAGATTATAGGAAATGTTGTGTCAGACATTCCCAATCTAGAAAAGGATGTTGAATAGCCGGTTCACACTACACTGGTGAAGGAAGTTGATCAAACTAAGCTTCTCGGTCAAGATGAAGTGATTGTTGAAGACATTCCTTATGAGGATACACCTCACAGAACCTCATTCACACCAAATCCTATTTTGTTAGAAAAAGGCAAAGAGGAAGAGAAGAAAGTAGAGGATAAGAAATAAATGATGGATAATCCTCCGGCAAAGAGGAAGTTAGACTTAGAAAATGAAAGTGAAAAGAAGAAGGTAAAAATCATCACAGCAACTAGTTCAGAAGTTGAGACTGTAGATAAGGAAGATGAAACAAAGGAGGAGGAAGAAGGAGAATTGGTCATTGATATAAAGAAGATGACTCCCAAGCAGTTGATGAAGGTTTCAGAAAAACTAAAAATTCAAGCTGAAAAGGCTAAGTTAAGAGCAAAGAAAAAGAAGGCAAGAATTCTCAATTTTGCCAAGACAATTCTCTCTGACCTAATCCATGACATTGTTGTTGATAATACTACCCCCATCATTGACCAATTAAATACTCTTGTTACAGCAATCAGTTCAGAGGCAACTGATCTAGAGAAGGTTGCATTAAGGCAATATGAATCAAAGAGGTAATTTAATGGAACAAATATCAGCTGGAAAGGTTGCCCTCTCTACCCTAACAAAAGAAGTCAAAAATATTCTTCAGGAAGTTGGTCAATTACTATTCAAATCTTCAAGTTTTACCGATTTCATTAGAGATCTAGAAGACAAAAGAAATCAGACTCAAAAAGAAATTCAAGATCTGATAAGTTCCTTTGATCCTCTCACTAGTTCAGCATCAACTTTCACTGGCAAGGTCAAACAACTCAATCAGGAAATCAAAAGGTTGAAAGAAGAAGAGGACAAATGAGTTCTTAGTTTGTTAGAGCTACAGTGCTACCTGACACCAATTATTGACTTCATGAAAATGAACATTAAAGAAGTAGACTACCTCATAAGTGAACTTTACTGCAAAATAGTTTATGATATGGAGGTTTTTATTGTAGTTATGCATGGGCACTTCACAACCATGAAACAAGTAAAATCTTCATGGGAATCCTCATTAAAAGTTTCTCAAGAAAATTTTAAGGACTTTTTTGCTTTACTTTGAAAAATTATTTTGTATAGTCTTTGCCATTGATGGCAAAAGGGGGAATTTTGGAGACTTGTAAAGTGTGAGTTACAGGGGTCAAAAACAGGGGCCAGAACCGACACAGTTTTTGTAGTGTTTGCCACCAATGCCAAAGGGGGAGTTTGTTGGCATTCTGGTGCATTTTTGTATGACCGATGAATGATATGGTTGTCATTATTGGAAACACCATCTCCCAAGTCTTCATAGTGTATCAAAAGTAAGTAGACCGATATAGTGAGGTTAATCGGCTAAGAAATGAGTAAAGAGGGTAAGCAGGGAGTAGACCAGCACACAAAAGGTCAATCGACAAGCAATGAGTAGACCAAAATAGAAGAGTTAAACTAGCTAAGCAGAGAACAAATCGGTATACAGGAGGAAATCAGCTAGGTAGATTTTGATCGGTAAACCAATAGAGTCTGTAACCGACTGTAATGCCCCACCAGAAACCCTAAAGGAAAACAACACAACTAGGCATCTAAAGGGTGAATATTTTTTTTTTAAAAGGATTAAGTGCATTAATTATAACAATTGCACATTTAATAACACAGCAGAAGTCTAACACAAGATTTCCTAAGGGTTACCAACGAAGATTACTTCGCAAATTATGTTAACACCACGGTTAATCCAACTGTTCATCTAAATAGGAAAATTAAATGCTTAAGGTAAAAACTAC
This sequence comes from Cryptomeria japonica, assembly GCF_030272615.1. NCBI lineage: Eukaryota > Viridiplantae > Streptophyta > Pinopsida > Cupressales > Cupressaceae > Cryptomeria > Cryptomeria japonica. The sequence continues at coordinate 547,347,425 of NC_081405.1, forward strand.
ACGTACATCTAAATTCCACAATGAAAGAATTAAAGTAATCAAATGCATTTATTTATCCATAAATCATTTATACAAAAGAATTACACCAATTGAATTAACTTACATTCCAATGATCAAATAATGCAATATCCATCAATACATGGTTTCCAATAATACCACGGATTACAAAGGTTACAATATCAAGATTACATAAATGTTGATACAATGACCACAAGGTCTCAACTGAAAAATGATCATGAATAAGAGCTAGTCCATGGATCACGAACCAAGAACACTAGGGAAGCCTTTCCTCGCCTGAAGATACAATCCAGAATATCTGATGGGAAGTGGCAATACCACCCAACCATGTGATCCCTAAATGGAACCACCCCACTATGCTAGGAGATAGTAGAAAACCCTCAAGCAAGAAAAATAAGACAAGTATGAAAGAACTACATGACTCCACAAACATCCATGTGACTCAACTCACAAACACTAGTGACTCTAAAGAGAGAGTGTCATCGCATAGTTTAAGATGGATACCATGGTACAGCCTCCATAGGTCCCAGCTCACTATCCTAGTAACCTCTCCCGAACCTCCAGTTCCAACTAAGTCTCATGCGGGCCCTACCAATCCTTTCGTGAAGACAAGGTGGTAAGTTTTCCATTCCAGGTCTTCTCGCAACATTATGAGCCTTAACTAGCACTCACCTATGGACGAGGTACATTATCTTAATTAATATTATAAACTACCTGCCCCCTAATCAATTATTAGGTTATCACTTCTTAACTGACTTTCGACGGTTTATCCTGATATCCACTTCGGGCGCCGCCCCCGCTCGAAAGCCACTCTCCCTCATAGGACACTAACAGGAAAGGTCTCTCTACAAGAACTCTGTGGCAAAATAGACAGCCATATCTAATCCTAACATACCACAAGTGAAGGATACACAATCACTAACCCAGGATTGACCATTTGGAACAAAACACACAATGGCTCACATCAACAAGGTTATACAATAACACCTGACCAAGGAGATATAATAACATATGAAATAATGACAACTCAACCAGAATTGCAATGAAATTAAGCTTGACTGCAAACACCATTTACACAAGATCCTAATACAGGCAATCTTTTCTTAAAACAGCCAAAAGCATAAATAACTTGCAATTAAAGATTTTCCAGAAAATAAGAAAATACAACTATATTAATACAAAGAAATCAATTTTGTCATTTTTCAAATAAGATTAAATCAATCACATAAAAATTAATCTCCTAATGTATTTCCAAACATAAATATCGAATCTAAAATTACAAGCTTTTCTGAAAACACCCAAACTCTAAATTTATTTTATATTTATAATAAAATTATATGAATACCAATATATACATCGTATATATATAATATATAATTATATTACAAAATATATATGTCAACTCATAAATTAATTTTCACAGTATTAAAATAATACTAAAATAATATAATACCCATAATAAAAAAACAACTTATATATATAAATATATAAATAAATACATAATTATAAATATAATAAATAAATTAACAAATAACCAAATTACACATCCCTAGCACAAAACCCGAAAGTGCCCATGTTACAAAGTATGCACAGGGAAACGTGAAAATCATAAACTCTCTGCTACCTTGCACAGTAGCACCTGCTGCCATAGGTAGCACATGCTACCGAGTACTACTACATTACGGTAGCCATACTACTGTCGGTAGTGGCTACCGAGGTTTTAATTTTTTATTATTATTATTATATATATATATATTAATTATTTATTTTTTAAATACATTAACCTAAAAACCAGTAAATTCTAATTTCAACCAAAATTCATTTCTAATTAAATTATTTACATGGAATTAATTAATACATATTTTCTTTCCAAAATAAAGTAATAAAACAATTTCCCTTAACTTTTAATATCCTGATAAATTTAATTAATGATTAAATTTATTTATATGATAACTAAATAATTGCACAGAGATATACAATATTAAAAAGGACTGTCATAGCCAAGTATCCAAATGAAAATCAAACAATAGGGAATATTTTCTCTGGTAATATCATTTCTCCCAAATCTTGCAATTTCCATGAATAATAAAAATCTTGGTAAAATTTGCCATAATAAATTTTCCCAATTTTCTCAAAATTTAATCTACAAACACCCAGAAACAACTTCTTTCCATAAACTAGAAATTAACTTCAGGAATGGACTTTAGCCAAGAACAAGAAATAATCAGACGGGATTTTAGATTTGACAAACATCTTAACACACACATCATTCAGAAAGATAGAAGAAGTAGAAATATTTTCTTTAAAACAAACAATCAAAAGAAGCCACCCAACCTGATATAGCTTTCTTGGAAGAAATTTGTAGAAGAGAACCAATCCTTCAACAAGCTTCCAAATAAATCTCTTCACCTAAATCCCTGACCTATTTCCTGTATCCCCCCAAAATAAAGACCTATTCCCCCTTTTTAAACTAAAATTCTAGGTTGAATATATTTTTCCCAAAAACCTAAATTTAGTAATAAAAGCAATTTTATTTTCTTTTCTAATTTTCTAACAAAGGATAAGTTATCATGCAATAAGTAAAAATCATTTTTCTTTCTTTCCTTTTCTCATGCAAATTAATTAATTTTCTAAATAAAGAAATTAAAGCAATACTATAATTCTAATGAATTCTTTTATTCATTTTTTTATTTATTTATTCTTTTATTTATTTAAAATTCTAGGAAACAATAAATGCAATTAATCTAATTTATTTTTCCACTAAAATTTAAATAAAATATATTTCTAATATCATGCAGCTTGCAACTTAATTTAATAACTTCTTTTTAATTAACTAAATTTATAATCTCAATGCATAAAATACATAAGTTATAAGAATACCAACTATGAGATAACTCCATAAATTTAATTAATTAATTAAATCCACTAAACACACAAACTGAACAAACCTAAAGCAAAGACTCAGAAAAAGTCAAACGACAATACACGAAGGCCAAACAAACTGACAGGACGGCTAACTGACAACACTCACAAGAGTGTAACTGAGTAAAATAGGGTCAACTACTATCTCCTCCACTTCCATCGAACAATATAAGGCACGCTCAGACCTGTGAAGCCAGGTGGAGACGATACCACGTACTTACCCAGTACTTGTACCTGCCATATCCTGCATCACCGAACCACACATGCATATATACAATATAGAAAACACAGCATACACACCGATGAAGGAGAATCACGACATTCCCTGTCTCACCGAAATGAGTGAAGAAAAATCATCCCCTTGCATCCAATACACTCGCAGACACACAACATATAATTCCACATTGCATAGATAAGGTAAAGTGTCAGTACATAGCAATAATCCATAAAATACCATAAATCACAAGTACTGAAATATTACAAATAAATTATGCATCTCATATCCAGATAAAGCATGAAATAATATCATATAAATTTGAATAACACATCATGGTAATGTATCCACTGAAAGTAAACAATAATAAAATATGAGTCTAATAAGTTCAAACAAGTAGGGGTACCACACCGACAGACTGGTAAAAATCCCTTAATCGGGTGTCATTTTAATTGATGATCTTAAGACTTTTGACAAGGCTACCTTTAATAGGGTAAAGGCACTAATAGGCCTTAGACAAAATCCCTTAACCAGGTGACACCTAACAATGTCCTTGTAATCTCCCAACAAAAATGGCTCCTCACCGAGCGTACTCCAGAAGAGTACAAATTTTGTGAGTTCCTACTCACACCGTGGTTTTCTCCTATTTGGGTTTCCACGAGATAAATATTGGTGTCACTGTGTATCTTTTCATGCATGTTTATTCTTCTGTAGTAGTTATTTATATTGATGAATATTAAGTTAGTGAAAACTTAAGTTAAAAAGTTTTATTAGGTAAAACCGGTAAAGTGTTGATTCACTCCTCCCCTCTCAGCACCGATTGGGACTAACATTAACTTCCTTGCATCTCCTATCTACATTTTCCCTTTGAGTTTGGTGGCATTAGGCATCATAGTAGTAACTATCAAAGTATGATGTGTTACACCATAGATTCAATCTTTAGGGTGGTTGTGTCTAAATCTTCGTTTCTTCTTCTTTTTTGTATCCTCTACCCTCCAAACTTCTTGCTAGCCTCATATTGCTAGTGATAGCTTATAGGAGATTGAATGTATTGAGTATCCAAAGGAATACCAGGAGGGAGGCCAAATGGAATGGGGATCTAAGAAGCTATTGTTTGATTTACTTCTTGAGAGGATGATGGAAACTTCAATATGTGCGGAGAAAAAAGGAATCCTCTGTAAGGCTTGAGTTGGACAGGGAGTTGATATAGTTACCACTAAGGCTAGTGAGAGTGATGGCATCATGGAGGAAGGAAATAAGGATACCAACGCAGTTGATGAGACTAATGTAGAAATGAGTGTGGATGTAGATGTGCATATAAGGTTGGAAAGGTTGTAGAATGGTGGAAGTTTTGGTAGTAGCCAAGGATTGGGGGCTAATAGAAATTGCAAGCACAGAGGGAGTGATTAAAGATTGAGAGGAGAGAATAGAGGGAACAAACATATTTGCACCATGGGATCCACTTGAGGTTGTGTGATGGTGACCGCTTCTCCTTCATCTTCATCAAGATTGCTCAAGTCTAACTTTCTCACTTTTTTCTTCTTGGATTGAAATTTGGTTCCTGAAGAGGATCATTTTCTCGTAGACCCTAAAGAAGTTTGAGTTTGTTAAGGATTTGAGGGCCTTCATTGAAAAATTTTACTGATATGTTCCTTAGTTACATCATAAATTGGGGTGACTTATTGAGGTGAGGGACCTGATGGTCTCTATTCCATTTTATTCTCAGTCAAATATCCCTTTAGAATAAGGCTTATGTCTAGTGAAGGTTATTTCATAAGTCCGTTTTCCAAAAAATATTCAAATTGATCATCTAGTGGGATATCATCATATAGAGGATTTCGTTCATTGCACTCTTGGAAATATACCAAAAAATTTGAATTCTTTTCTTTACTCTAACCTTCTCTTAGTAATTAATTTTTGATATTTTTATTTATTTTGATGTTTGAATCAAAATTTTGCCTAGCCAAATTTTAAAAAATCCATTTGCGTCTTGGCCTTGGAGGCACCTATGACAAATCAACATATGTAGGCATTCCCTCTAATGTAGCCAATTTAGAACATAAATGATACCATTAATGAAAATATAAAGAGATGCCAAAATGGATCAATTTTTCCATTTTTTGGTAATTTCCAAACTTATCCAAAAAATCATTAGAAACTTCTAAATACATAAAAATTATCACTTTGACATGAATTGAAAACTTTCTAAACTAATAACAAACATAAGTTCAAAAATAACTAAAAATCAACTTTATAAAATCTAAAATAACTAAAAAATCAACTAGCTAAAATCTAGGAAAAAATAGAAAATTCTCTTTTTGAAGCCTTGCATCATTCTTCTCTGGTTGAAAAGAATGCATCTCCTACAAATTGTCCTCAAATTGTTGCCTCTTTCCTTAATCCAACTTCTTCAACTCCCACTCTTTAATCCACGTGCTATCTGTTGGTGATAATCATTCCCATTATACCAAATATCTATTATATTGACCTTGTAGAATGTAAATTTCCTTCTTGTCCACTATTTTTCCTTATGGATCTTCTTCCACATGCATTTCATCTTTAATAAAATTGGAAAAAATAAAATCTACCTCATTCTTCTTCATTTCTGTTGCAACATCCTCATCTTTATTTCTAGTTGCATTGTGATATTTCAAATCTTGAACATCGTCCCAAGGAACTTCTTATAATATTTCTTCACATTCTTCTCTCCGTTTCATCAAGGCATAAAAAAAACATGTTACCTTCATTTCTTGGACTCTCATCTTTTCCTTCATCCTTAAGAGGAAGCAAAACTACTTTAGATCCATCCTTCCAAAAGGTGTATGTGTTTTTCTCACTATCATGAATAAATTTCCTATCATACAACCATGGCCTCCCCAACAATATATGACATGGGAATGACATTACATCCATGGGAATGATATTACACCATACTTCATCCTTATAGATCTTTCCTATGGAAAATTTAATTAGACATCTCTTATCAATAGTGAATTCATTTCCTTTTTTGGACCATGCAATATGATAGGGATGGGGATGTTTTTCACACTGCAAGTTTAATTTATCTACCATTTCTTTAGGAACCATATTCTCACAACAACCTCCATCAACAATTACATGACATAATTTTCCTTGTGAAGTGCAACTAGTTTGAAAGATATTGGTTTGAAGCCATGAGTCATCAAAACATTTAGTCTGTACTTTCTCCCTCTTTGGAATCACCGTGGTTCTTCTCACCATGAGGTTTTCTCTTACATCTGGTGAAACCTAAGATCTAATTCCTTATTTCACATTCTCAGCTTGAACCAGGTTCAAACTGGGTGATCCTCCTTGAGTTATTTCTTACATGCTATAATTTGAACATTCGAATGCAATGTGGCCTTCTTCTCTATAATTAAAGAAAATAAAAGATTTTTGAGGATTTTCCCATCCTCTACCATCATTATAACCTCTACTCCTCTAAAACCCTCTCCCTCATTGTTGAGTTTGCATTTCATGTTGGGTATCATCCAATTTTTCTACTCCCTAAGACGATTCTCCTTGATTGTAATTTAACTCAACCTACAATGGATATTTAGTACTTCTTTTTCCTTCTCTATTCCTTTGAAAATATTGCCTACTTTGTTTTTCCTCTGCCTTCAAAGCCAATTAGAAATCCTCTTCCATGTTTTTAACTTGATGCATGCATAGTTCATCTTGAATAGAAAATTTAAGGCTACTTATATACCTCGCATCCATCTACTCATCAATTTCTTGATGCTCCACATGAATGGATAACTTATAAAACTCATCATTATAATCTTGTATAGTAGATAAATTATGTTCTAAATTTTTAAACCTATGAAAATAAGTTTGTGCATAACCTACAAGAAATATTTTTTCTCTCAACTTCTTCTCCATCTTGTTCCATGTCTTGATCTTATCTTTTCCTTTCCTAGTTCATTCCTTTTGTAAATGATCCCACTAGATCATTGCATGACCCTTCAACTTGGTGCATGCAAATTTAACCTTCTTTTCCTCTGTCATATACTTCCACTCAATGAATTTATCCATATTATTTAACCAATCTACTAGATCCTATGGTTTGAGACTACCTACATAATCTGAAAGTTCAATTTTAATTCCATCATTTTCATTTCATCCTTTCTTCAAATTTCAGGTGCTCTAACCATTCTTCTTCATAATTTGCATGTTGATCTAGACCTCTTTGTCTTGTTTCTTCATCAAAATTATTTTCCCTTATTCCTTCATTTTCTATCATGTCTGTAAGCTCTAATACTTGTCTTTGTATATTTTGCATATCTCCATGCATCTGGGCAAGACTTTCTCTTCCTCTTCCTCTCCCAACCATCTTCTCACTTTGATGCTAGATGATGTAGCCAGTTTAGAACATAAATTATGATACCATTAATGAAAACACAAAGAGACAGTGCCAAAATGGATCAATTATTCCTTCACTATTCTTCTCCAAAACTATTTCTACAACCCAAAAAAAAATACAACCTATAGTAATCTGAAATTACCCTTTTTGGTAGTTTTTGACAACTTTCAGAACTTGCCATTTTTTGGTAATTTCTAAACTTATCCAAAAAATCATGAGAAACCTCTAAATATCTAAAAATTATCACTTCAACACAAATTGCCAACTTTATAAACTAATAAAAAACATGAGTTCGAAAATAACTAAAAAATCAACTTTCTAAAATCTAAAATAATTAAAAAATCAACTTTCTAAAATCTAAAATAACTGAAAAATCAACTTTCTAAAATCTAGAAAAAAAAACAGAAAATGCTCTTTTTGAAGGCCCTGCATCACCCTCTTAAATGAATATCATTTCTCTTCCCAATATTGATGTATCTCATGAGTTAATTGTGAGGTTATTTTCATGCTTTTCATATATCCATCAAGATCATAGTTCCACTAATCACAAATTACATCCAAACTGATGTCAATTAGTTTGAAACCGAGCAAGTGTTCTACTTGTTTCTTCTTTACTAAAATGTGTGCCCTTGAGATTAAAATTTTTATTGGTTTCATATTGTCATAGGCTTGTAATTAATAAAAAAATTAGAATCAAGTTGAGCAATGCCCTATTATAAGCAAGATGTAACTATTTGATCTTTCCCAATAGATATAACTACCCAATATGTTAAGTAGATTGGAAGCCTAAAAGACTCTCCTCTGAATCCATGCATTCACACTAAAGTAAAAATAAAAATTGAAGAACCAATCACAAGGAGGCCTATGATTCTTCATCCATTCTTTCTGGCAGACAATAATTCTAACAGGAATTATTTCATTTTTGTTTATGAGGACCAGAGTCAAAAATAATTTGGAGAATTCATAATAATCATAAGACGCATATATTACACTTGTCCATATAGACACCAAATTTGATTTATGAGCGAGAGATGTATTTGTAATGGCTAATGGCATATATTCCTTGAAAAAATCAGCATTTGGGTAGAGTAAAAGATGAGCTAAAATGATTGGTACCAAATTTTTATTCTCGTGAGTATGCCTCCAACTATTGGTGCATGTTATCCACAATTATATCAGTGAATTCCATTGTAAAACTCTCACATTACTTCCTCAATCGAAACCCATGGCTAGTTGAAACTCAAAGATGAAAGCAATCATAGAGAACACATCCTACATATTTGGGAAAAAATAATTGAGAACCATGGGAATCTTCAGCATTTAGGTCTCTCTTTTATCCCTCAAGAGATCATGATTGAAAAACTTTAGTTGGTCTCTCCTTGTTACCCAATAATATTCTAATTTTTATTGTGATCATACCTCCAAGGATGAATTGAAAGGAACATAGATCATATCTTTAATGGCTTTGGCACTGATTTTGAGTTTAAGGCATCATCTAGCTAGGGCTCTTCTCTCAAGGTCATAGAGCCCTATGCATGCATCCATAAGATTTGGGCAAGGATGTACCAATGGCACCATAACCTCCAACAAAACGGAGCTCCAAAATAGGAACCCTGGAGAGTCATATTCGCGTTGTGTTGCCTTATAAAACATTCTTTCATAAGCACCTTCATGGAGGTTCTCAGGGTTCTTTTTTTAAATTCAAATCATAAATTTTGTCTATGTAATCCATCACCACAATTTCCTTTATTCAATATCTTAGTGTTCAACAATTTGGGCTTCAACGGAATTGGAGTTGAAGCATGCAACTTACTCTAAGAGGTCAAGGAAGAGCACTTGGTCACTACTTGTTCTTGGCCAACACTAAAAGTTGATTCTACTACATATGTGGCTCTTAATTTCTTCAAATCTCCAATTCCTTCCACTTCTTAATTGTATAGATGGGTATTTGGCACAATAACCACTCTTTCTTTTCACAACACTATACACTTTGAAAGCTTTGTGAATATTTTTCTACTTCTTTTCTCTAAGAATTATTGCAGATGAATTAATATGATATAATTTTATCTTCTACTACTAAGCCCACTCATGCAAATTCAATTTCATCTTCCTAAAAATGCAACACTTGATGAAAAGAGGGTGTACAACTCATTGCACTATCCTTTTGGGAATTACACCAATGCAGTTATATAGAGAAGCAGTTTGATTTCTTTTTACATTAAATTCAACGAAAAGGTGGTCGTTAAGGGTCATTTCTCATGATCACACTTAGAAAGAATGTCAAGGTCAATGTGACACTTGGCAAGAAAATCGAGCAGCTTGCACGAATAGAACTTATTGAAGGGAAACAACACACACAGAGCACTTCAACTTATTTACAAGAAAGTCTAGTGGGAGACTAATATAATGTGTTAGAGTTATCATGTATTAGCTAATAATTATTTATTTAATTATTAGTCTATTATACTCTACGCTTAAGCTACACTTAGGCATTTAATAATATTGTAGGTATTTGATAATTATTCTAATTATTAAATACACATTACCCCTTTAGGGTTTCTTTAGGGTTGCACATATTTAGGGTTGCACACCTTTAGGGTTGCAAATATCCTTTTATAAGGATTATATTGTACTTTTTATTTAATTGATTCCCTCTCTAAATGATAATCTTTTTCTTTAGAGCCATTATTGTGTTTTGCCTCCAATCTTCTCTTGTGACAGGTATTTTGCTAACCGATGTTCTTGGGATCCTTGAAGTTGTATTTCTCAACTTCTTCATGGTATCAGAGCCTACATCTGTTGCTACTTGTTCTTGATTTTTCAAAAGATTTTTTAGAGGAGGGCTTCAAGCTTTTTCAAAGTTTTAATATTTACATCTAGGGAGTTTTTTTTGTTTCTCATCATTTAGGGCTCAAACAGACCTCACCGTTGAGCTCAGAACGCCCAAAAACCCCCCATTTCCATATAAAATTTGCCAAATTTTGACAAATTTGGGTTTAGGACATATTTTGGGGGTTTTGCCCTTTTTGCACGAATTTCGAGAAATTTGTCAGAAAAATCATTGAAAAAAAATTTAGAGTAGTTTGAGGCAAAAAAAAAAAAGACCTCACCATTGGCTTCCAAAGGGCATTTCTAGTCATTTTAATATATAATTCGACCTATTTCGGTGACAAGGGCATCAAGGCCATGTTTTTTATTGGCACGCTTTACGAGGTGCAAAAATCCATACGGCTGCACCTACAAATGCGTCAGAAAATTTTTTGGTCAAAAAAAAAAAAAAAAAATTATTTTTTACCCTCTTTATGCCCTAAAAGAGGGTTTTTTTTCTTTTGGCTGTAAATTGGTCATATGGAGGCACTTTTTGAAAACTTTATATCGTCGAAAAACTCTTTTCAAGCTCTCTTCAGATCTAGAGGTTTGATCTTATAATTTTTCTTTTTTGATGGTGTTTTTTTGTTGTCAAAGCCAGAAGTTCCTTTTTGCACTCCGGGAGACATAACTTGAGCATCTGAACTCCATTTTTTGAAAACTTTATATCATTGGAAACCTTGTTCTATGCACTTTCCATTCATATGATTTTTGTTTCCAGATTATGCTCTAGGTACATTTTATTCATTTTTTTGTTTTACAGCACTTTGGTGAATGTCTTGGATGTTTCAGGTCCTGGGATCTCTTTCTTTGAGTAGGATGTCTCATCTTTGGTTGTTCTTTCTATATTTTTAGTCTTATGTCGCTTTTGATCTTTGTATACATCATTTTGTAAGCATTTATTTTTTTGCAAACGCACTAAGATAACGTGCCACTATGCATTGTATACTTGGGATCTTGCACATCTTGTGCCTTATTGTACATGCACTACATTATAAAGTTTCATTGGGGGGTTGATGTTTGCATTTGTTTTCCATCTACCTTTATCAAGTGAGTGTTCCTTCCATGACATTAGCCTCATGATGTGTGTCAAGTGAGTGTTCCTTCAACAACACTATGTACTTTCTTTGCACCTTCGATGTTCCTGGTTCTTCGTCATGCAGTTCTTGTTGGTCGTCCATTTCAGTGAACCTATCCCTCACCCTTGTCCACATAATGGGGGGTTTTCTCCTATTGTTCTAATGCTTCCTTGGTTCGTGATTAGCTCTTCAGGATTTGGTATTTTATGTCATCTGTATCTTCAAGTTCAATTGTTTGTCTTTGTTTGCCATATGATTCGAGTAGTGTTATTTGAGGGCACTCATGCATATTACAGTCTTCTCTACCTGATCATCTTCTCTTTTAGTGGAGGTTCTTCAAATCGATAGTTATTCTTCGACGGTGTTTGTAGGTTCTTCATGCTTCAGTGATTCTTTTGTTTTTCTCTTGTTCCTATCTTTTTGGAACATTCTTGTTTGGAGGCTTCTTCAGTCCTTCACTTGCTTTTTCCATCTCTTTTTAGAGTAGAGTTTTTTTCCCACGTGGTTTTCTCTATTTCTCCAGTCCATAGATATTTGATTGTGATTGGGTACCTCATCAGGCTTTGTTGTCGGGACCCAAATTTTTGCTTTCATCATATAGTTGCATTTTTTGCTTCATGCATTTAGTTCTTTAGCTACTCCCTAAGTTCATCTTAAGGGGGGGGTGTTAGAGTTATCTTGTATTAGCTAATAATTATTTATTTAATTATTAGTCTATTATACTCTACACTTAAGCTAAACTTAGGCATTTAATAATATTGTAGGTATTTAATAATTATTCTAATTATTAAATACACATTACCCCTTTAGGGTTTCTTTAGGGTTGCACACCTTTAGGGTTGCAAATATCCTTTTTATAAGGATTGTATTGTACTTTTTCTTTATTTGATTCCCTCTCTGAATGATATTTTTTTTCTTTAGAGCCATTATTGTGTTTTGTCTCCAATCTTCTCTTGTGAAAGGTATTTTGCTAACAGGTGTTATTGGGATCTCTGAAGTTGTATTTTCTCAACTTCTTCATAAAGTTTCAAGTGGATTTTTTTCATCAAAATCTCTAAAGCATTTCCTTGCATATCTTCAAGTTTAAAAGCATTGCTCTCTTTGCATCTCGTGATACAAAAAGGCCCTTTCCAGAATGGATCAAATTTGGTATGTTGACCCAGCTTTGAAGCTCACTCATCATACTTTAAAATAAAATCTCGTTCCTTAAATATAATATATGAATCTTTGCTATCAAACCATTTCTTTACTACTTGACGATTGGCCATGGCTTAGTGAGGCTTCTCGTGATCTCTTGGAGGTTGAGCAACTTGGCCATCTTCAATTACATTTCTCCATTTTCTTAAATCTCCACATACTTCAATAGTTGTCATCCTAGGATGTCCATGGAAATTAGAAGACAACTTATTTGTCATAAACCAATTCATAGCGAGATGTCTTCAAAACTTTCTTCAAGGAAATTCTATCATCCCAAAGGGTTGTCTTCAAATGCCTGTGTCACTCTTTTTGGTGACCCAAGCCTATTTGCTTGATCAATTTGATCAAATTCTTATTTGTGGATCCTACTAGCTCATTGCCTTAAGGGTAATAATTTGAGGGATTCTTGAGGAAAATTTCATTCTTTAGTGCAAATTTTGAGAGCTTCAACCTTGGGAAGGCTCTTGCATTATCTGATATCAAGGTTTTTGGAGGACCAAACCTTGTCACTAATTCTTCTAAAAATCTAAGAATTTCACTTTTTGTGTCTCCCTTTAGTGGAACTTCTTCTAACCACCTCATGAAGTAATTTGTTGCAATGAGGATCCATTTATGCCCAACACTAGATAATGGATTGATCATTTAAACCCACTAAGTGAAAAGCTCATCAATCACAAATAGACCCAGACATGGTTGAATTCTTATATTTTCAACACGTAATTGGCATTGTTGCCATTTTTTAACTAGATTATGACAATCAGTGAACAATGATGGCTATTAGTATCTTATGTGCATGATTTTCATCATTGTTGTCTTTGCAGAAAAGTGACCACTTGTAGGACTATTATGGAATTCGTGTAAATTTTATCAGCTTGAAGTCTATCCACACATTTGAAAAATGCTCCATCAAAATTTCTTTTAAACAAGTTCCCTTCAATTTGTGCATATATAATTCCTTGTAGTTTGTCAAACCTTCTTTTTTATAGCGGAGACCGAATGGATACCTCCTAGTCTCCATGAAATAAAGTATGTCCACAACCCAAGACTTTGCGACTTCAAATCGATTAACCAATATCATTTCTAGAACTCTTTCTTTGATTAGAGCTTCATTTTCTTTGGCCAAATATTCACATATTCCCTTACCTTAAATTATTTTTGTAATCCTAAATTCAACATCATATTTAAAAAATTTGGTGATCTAATTTTCCCTTTTGTTTGTGATCTCGCCTTCCATAATATACTCCTTGACACTTGAAATAGTTGTTGGACTAACAATGATCTAATAACTAGGTATGCAACCTCAACTTAGGGATAGGATATACTTACCAAGTAGTATTTACCCTCATCATCAGAGCTCATTTATATATCAACCCAAGGGCATGCAACTTGAAATGGGTTGGCATGGTCTGTGCACTAAGAGATACTTGGAGTTGCACTTAATCCACATTAATCTAAGGAAAAATGTTTTGCTTAAAAAAATTGGTGAAAAGAAAAAAAATTTCATCAACACCAAACATGTCCTAATAGCTGAAACACAACTGAAAGAGTACTAAATGGAAGAGTTTCCTACAAGAAGACAGGAACTACTTTGTTCTACCTTGGTTATAGGAATGGTCATAGAATGGAATTTTTGTGGATGCATGAACAATCAACTATCAAAATTGCAACTACTAACAAAATAAAATCTACCTACTAATGAAATAGGCAGAAACCTCACCAAGTGGGCCTCCTTGGGTGAGCCTCCTAGTTACTTAATCAAACAGAAAATCAGTTTATCATTTTCTTTATCATTCATTCTCACAAGATAACAATATTGCAAAAAAGTAAATTGTATTCAAAAAAACTTTATAACTAAACAACAAATGTTACAAATATGTTGTTCCATCCTTTTTAAAAGAGGAAGGATTGATGCTATATTGGTGAAAAAATTTGGGGTTCACCATAGAATGTAGTAAAACCACTACTTTTTTTCTTAGGGGCCATTACATTAGGGAAAGATGGAATTTGATAGATCTAGTCTTGCTAGATCTGCATTCTGATCAGATTCCTGGTTTCCTAGATTGAAATCTTCTTTCCCTTTAAATTGAATTGAATTGATTAAAGAAGCTAAAATTAGGGCAGATTTAGGGATATTGAAGCAATTATGCATAAACAGTGAGTTACAGTCATCAAATGGAGCCACAAACCTAGATCAGAGCAATAAATGAAGGTTCGAATCTATTCCTAGAAAATCAGCCTAAATTTTTGGGATAGTGTTGGTGGTCGTCATGGTCCTTCAAAATTTTCATCAGCCAAAGGGGAACCTATTCATCTCTACAAATTATATCACTCCTAAAAAATACAATTTGTACTTGCTCCTGCACATGGTGAAAAGGGGAAAATAGTTGGGAATAGGAGTTTTCCTTAGGACAAACCCCGAATTTGAAATTAACCATGAAATAGAATTGAAATGTAAATGAGGTACTGTAATGTAAATGCTTTCCTTTTGAGTGAAAGGTTGACAATATCTGAAACCCTAATGATATACCTTTTAATTAAGTTTTGTTTATCTTCAGAAGGAATTAGGGTTTCATGTAGATAGCCTTCATAAAATATAGAACATGAATGTCATCCCCAATGATTGCATCTTTAATTTACTTCTGCTCCAATACTTGAAAGAAGACTGATTGCTTGCTCACTTTAATGTAGATCTCAATTTTCCCTGATGGTGAATAAAAATTATGAATGTGTCATATCAAAATGAGAGGGTTAGACCTCCTTTTATACATGTTAGTTAAAAAATAAATTAATTTCCTGACACTAGCCGACATGAGATCTAGATTCTCGCTCAAATCATGTTACTATTGTGAAGTCCCAAAATGAGCCCTATTTGGGAGGACCATAGCATTGGGTTCCTTGGAGACATCAAGAGGAAAGTGCAGGTGATGAAAATATTGACTTTAATGCATGGTGTGAGTAGAATTAGAGCTTCAATCAAGCCTTAGGGGATGAACACCAAAGTGAGGGCTCAAAAGAGGACAAAATTGTAAGGGAGTACAATTTAGGATGCTACATTTAGTCCCCACTTTAGTGGAAATATGAGGTAAAGTACAAAGGTTTGCATTGAAAAAGTTTCATCAAGACATCAAAGAGACAAGACACACCAAGCCCCCAAGGGACTTTAGGATCTTACTACTTTAAGATCAAGATAAAAGGCACATCATAAGAAGGTACATCATAAGAGAAAGAGAGAGAGAGAGAGTCATGAATACTAGCCTAGTAAGCTTCTCTTATTATGAGTCATGAAAAAAAAAGCCAAATTACAAAGCAAAAGGCTCAGTTTACAAAGTAACTTGAGTATTGAGACATGGAGTAGAGTGTATGTCCCCACATTAAAGAAATTGCAAATGGCTTATCGGGAGCAATTACTTTAAGGTAGCATGCATCCAAAGACAAAGATGTTTCCATAATGATATGCCCCCAAGAAAAGACAAATCAAAGGATAATGATCACAAAACATAAAAACACATAAGGGAACCACTAACTCTGGGGTCAGTATTCTCTTATGATAAATAATGTATATCATGAACATGTGTATTGAATTGACATCTGTAGTGTCTAAAATTGCATACCCCTTTGTAATTCAACCTACATCTTTTGTAACCACTTTGGTGTCAATTCCCCTAGCACCTGAGTAGGCTCACTTCAACCCTTGCATCAGCCTTTTCCCTCTCTCAGGATGCTCAAGACATCGTTTTAGCATCCATCCTTCAGATTTTGTTTCATGTTAGTTGCCTATTTCTCTTGCCACTTGTCGTTTCTAAGAGTGATTTGCTTGGACAATAGCACGTCGTGTGGACGTCTGCATGTTGCATATTCATCCCACAATATCTCAATGTTTGAATGTTGCTTCTGAGCGCACCTTTCACTTTTCACCTACACATGTCATTGGAAACGGCCCCAGATATTTTAAATGGCCTGCCATCCCTCTTTTCCCTCCTCTTCTCTCATTTTAAATATCTCCTCTCTCTTCATTCAAACTCTCTAGTTCCTCCATACAATCTCTCTCATTCTCTTGGCTCTTGCAGCTTTCTCTTGATCTCTATCGCTTGCTACAGTAGTCTCTAGTTTGCTACAACACTCTCAAGCTCTCACAGTATTTTTTTGCAACTCTCTTGGCTTTCTTAAGCCTCTTTGGTAATATCTATCTATATATCCTATCTTTGAGCATCTTGGGATTCATCACATCCCTTGTCCATCAAATCATTTAACATTTATCATTTATCTTATTGCATTTATTTTATCTTTTATTCTATCAATCTATCTAGTTGTCTGTGGAGGTGGAAACACCAAAACAGGGATTTGACTAAGGCAAGTCCCCAAGCAGCCCCAAATATTTTTTCCTTTCTAGTTTGTGTGCAGGTTGCATTAGAGGATATTTATTTGGATAGAGGCTTCATATCGTGGACCAGTTGTAAGATTATCTTATTCCTTTCCTTTGTGGATTTCATTCCATTTATATAATCATTTTACCTTATTTTATATACACTTATCCCAATTAAATTAATCTAGAACACATTTCTATTACATTGTGCCCTTCTATGCAAACTTTGTATTTTGTCTATATCGCGCTAGTGTCCATAATCCGTGTGCATCCTTGTGCAAAGAGTTATCAGAGGACTATAGAGACATACTACATCTTGAGTGGAGAGGTCGGTTAGTAAATCTTCGAGAGTTTTTATTCGCCTGTCGAAGAGGTTCATTTTTCACCCTCTACAAGCTCATCCCCCAAAAGATAGTTGACCCACAAGCACAATGGAAGAAGGGAACATGTGTGTTTTGAGTCAACATGGAAGATACCAAAAGAGATCTCAACACTTTGCATCATCCCCAAGTAGACAACACAAGGGACACAAAATATAATAATGTCACAACATTTTCAACCTCTTTATTACCTTGCACCAATGGAGTGACAAGGGTCGTCCAAAGAGAACCTAACATAATAGACAAACACATCACAGTGGAAACAAATTAAAAGCAAGCAAGAGAGGAGAGAGAATTTACAACACGAATGAAGCTAATCAAACAAATCATCTGCCTCCCAATCTTGTTGAACATTGTTTTGGAAAGGTGGACAAGATGCAAGAGGAGCAACTTCAAGCACGATAGATGGAGATACTACAAGTTCCAAAAAAGGAC
Organism: Cryptomeria japonica; assembly: GCF_030272615.1. Classification (NCBI taxonomy): domain Eukaryota; kingdom Viridiplantae; phylum Streptophyta; class Pinopsida; order Cupressales; family Cupressaceae; genus Cryptomeria; species Cryptomeria japonica. The sequence continues at coordinate 547,365,282 of NC_081405.1, forward strand.
CATGCTTTAATGATGAGTCACTTTGTTTGTCACTAGGAGCTAGGATTAATGCTTTTGAAATTTGTTTAGATAAATCATTGTCAGCATCAACAAGCTCATACATATCATCAAAATCATTAGAATGAACATTGCTATCATGAACAGGATTATCATCCATTTCTTCATCAAGATTAATTAAAATAGGATCTCCAATATGAATACAACATGAGCCATCATCTTTCTTAAGAAACTTTAATATTTGTGATTTAGAGTGAACTTCCTCCCTAGGGTTGGGCGAAGGCTGGACAAATGGGACCAAGTCGACATTTGGTACCTTTGGAGAGGAAATGGCTTGAGAAGAAAGTTCACAAGACTTGGCCCCCTTGACTAACATGTGTAGGATTAACATTTTGTGGGGAATTAGCCATGATAGAAGATGTAAATGTAGGCACACTAGGCAAGAATTTAGGCATAGGAATAGAATCATTGACTTGACTAGTGTTTTGAGTGTAACTAAGGACTTTGGAACAACTTTTGATAGGTATGATATTAGTATCAACAATATGATTAAGGCCACACAACAAATCAACACCAATTTTATCACTTTGCACCATTCTTTTTAATCCTTCAATCAATATGGGATTGCCTCACTTTTTGGGCATTGATGACTCATCCATTGTTAAACATTTTCAAATTCATTGTCAATCTTCTCCAATTGGTCAATGGAAACCCTAGTTAGTTAATCATCCGCATCATGAGAATTATGAAAATAATGGAGATAAATGATATCATTTGTTGAGTTAGAGGAACCACCAACATTCTCATGAAATAAGCTATACAAATTAGGCTCCATATCCTTAGTAATTAATCCTTGGGAAGAGTTAATTATACAACTTCTTCTCATGAGAATATTGTAGGTAGAGTTAATCAAAACAAAACTCATGCACAGAGGGAAATTTGAATTTTAAATTTTAAATTATAATTAAACGACGTGAAATTTTATTAAAAAAAATTGATTAATCAATTAATCAACCAGTTTGATTTGCGAATTTGAAATATAAATGCCTCTAAATCATAGCATGACATATCATAAAGATCATATCTGAAAATAGATGTGAAAATTTATGCAACCCGCAAGTAAATTTTTAAATTATAAATTAAGGTTTTTATGAAATCTACCGCTCAATTTATGTAATTCAACTGAAAATGAGATATATGAGTGGTAATTTGATTTTTAAATTGCACAAATAATCAGATTTGAAATAATGAATCCAAATTAAGCAGCCCGCAACTTCAATTTTAGAATTAAAAATTAGGGTTTTTGTGAATTTCACCTCTAAATTTATGTAATTCAATTGGAAATTAAACTTGCAAATGTAAATTTGAATTTCAAATGCATGAACAATTATATCTAAAAAACATATATAAAAAATTAAGGTGCAAAATGTCGGGTTCACCAAAATGTATTGGTGAAAAATTTGGGGTCCACCATTCAATGTAGTAAAACCACTATTTTTTGCTTAGGGACCATTACATTAGGGAAAGATGGAATTTGATAGATCTAGATTTTGATTAAAATCTTGGTTTCCTATATTGAACTCTTTGTTCCCTTTGAATCGTATCGAATTGATTAAAGATGTTGAAATTAGGGCAAATGTAGGGATATTAAAGCAATTATGCATAAACAGTGAGCTACACTCATCAAATGGAGTCATGAACCTAGACCTAAGCAGTAGATGAAGGTTCATATATGTTCCCAAAACCTCAAGCTAAATTGTCAAGACTATGGTAGCAGTCACCATGTTCTCCTGAACTTTTCACCATCTAAAGGGAAACTTGTTCGTCTTTGCAAATTATGATGATCCTAAAAAATATAGCTCTGTACCTATTCTTGCACACAATGAAAAGGGAAAATTGGTTGGGAATAAGGGTTTTCCTTAGGTCAAACCCTCATTTAGAAATGAACCATGAAATAGAATTGAAATGTAAATGAAGTACTATAATGGAAATGTTTTCCTTTTGATGAAAAGGATAAAAATATTTGAAACACTAATTATATACCTTTGTAGCATCCTAAATTGTACTCCCTTACAATTTTATCTTCACTTGGGACCTCACCTTCACGTTCTTTCCTCGAGGCCTGATTGGAGCCCTAATTATGCTTACACCATGCACCAAACTCAATATTTCCAACACTTATGTTTTCTCCCCCTAAATTTTGAGTCTCTAATTGGTCAAGACCAAAGCGTTGGCACCCTGGTCTTCAAGGACCAGAGCACTAGTCCTCTCAATCATGGCCCATTTTAGGGCCTCATAATAGTAACTTGAAATGGGCGGAAGCCTAGATCCCATGTCAACCCATGTCGAAAAATTAATTTATTTTTCTAATAAGCATATAAAAAATGAGGTCTACCCCTCTTATTTTGATATACGCATCCAAGAATTCACTCTGACCAATCAAGCATTCATTCAAATTCAAGTGAGCAGGCAATCAACCATTTTTCAAGCATTGGAGCAGAAGTCAAGATTCAAGCATTGGAAATAACATTCATGTTCTATGTTTTCTGAAGACAACGTGAAACCCTAATTTCTTGTGAAGACAAACGAAAAAATCATAAAAATATATATCATTAGTGTTTTAGACATTTTCAGCATTTCCCTCAAAAGGAAAACATTTTCATTACAACAATTCATTTACATTTGAATTCTATTTCATGGTTAATTACAAAACTAGGGTTTGACCTAAGGCAAATCCCTATTACCAACCATTTTCCCTTCTCTACTATGTGCAGGAACATGTGTGGAGTAGCAATTTTTCAAGATTGACATTATTCACAAAGACGAACAGATTCCACTTTGGATGGTGAAAAGTGTAAACCAAAGTGACGGGCATTCTGGTCTTGACAATTCATGATGACCTTTTGGGAAAAGATCCAAACACTCGCATATTGCTTAGATCTAGGTTTGTGGCCCTATTTGACGACTGTAACTCTCTGTTTATGCATAATTGTTTCAATTTCAGCACATTTACCCTAATATCAATATTTTCACAATTCAACTTTAAAAGAGGGAATCAAATCATAACCAATGAATCTAATTAGAATTCCCACACCTATCCTTGTTAGATTGAGGCTATATCTACTAGATTCACCCCTCTTTAATGTAACGGTCCCCAAAACAAATTAGTGGTTTTACTACATTGCGTGAAACCCTAATATTTTCACCATCGCATTTTGGTGAACCCAACGTCTTGCACCTTAATTTTTTATTTTTGTTCTCAGATCTGATTTTTTATGCATTTACAAATTTTAATTTTACATTTACAAGTTTGATTTTCAATTGAATTATACAAATTTAAAGTTTAAATTCACAAAAACCTTAATTTTTAATTCTAAAATTGAACTTGTGGGCTGTTTAATTTGAATTAGTTATTTCATATCTGATTAGTTGCGCAATTTAAAATTTAGGTTTACAATCATAGATCTCATCCTCAATTGAATTACATAAATTTAGTGGTTGAATTTACAAAAAACTCTAATTTATAATTCTAAAATTTACTTTTGGGTTGCATAATTTTTCAAATCTATTTTCAGATCTAATCTTTATGATATGATATGCTATGATTTAGAGGCATTTATCTTTCAAATTCACAAATTAAATTATTCAATTAATTAGCTAATCAATCACTTTTACAAAATTTTGCATTGTTTAATCACAATTTTAAATTTGAAATTCAAATTTCCCTTCTTTGTGCATGATTTTTACTACCATTAGTCGTACCTACAATATTCTCGTGAGAAGTTGTAGAATTAAGGTTTCCCAAGGTTTAATTAATAAGGATATGGAGCCTCATTTCGATAACTTATTTCCTGAGAATATTGGTGGTTCTTCTAATCAAATTTATCCTCATTTTTTCATAGTTCACATGATGTGGATGAATCACTAACTAGGGTTTCCATTGATCAATTGGAGAAGATCGATAATGGATTTTAAAATCTTCAACAATGGATGAATCAACAATACCTAAAAAGTGAGGCAATCCCATTGATTGAAGGATTAAAAAGAAAGGTTCAAAGTGATAAAATTGGTGTCGATTTGTTTCCTGGCCTTGCTCAAATTGTTGACAACAATATGCCTATGAAAATTTGTACCAAAGTCATTGACTACACTCAACCTACTAGTCAGGTCAATCATTGTATTTCTATGTCTACATCCTTTCCTAGTGTGCCTACACTCACATCTTCTATCTTGAATACTTCCACACAAAATGCTCATCCTACACATGTTAATAAAGGTGGCAACTTTGTTAATCAAAACTCTTTTATCCCTCTTTTTGTGAGTCTTACATATGTGACCCAATCATCTCTCATACCTACATATCATAGTGTTCCGCCTCCTTACTCCCAACCTCCACTTACATACAATAATGTTACTCCTCCATCACAATCCAAAATGTCCAATTTCAGTCCATCCACCAAAGAAACCATCAATAGCCTAGCCCAAACCATTTCATCCATACAACAACAACCAGCTTCCATTACCCAATCCAAGTTTAATGTCCCACATTTGATGTAGCGAGTCTATTATCCTATGACATTGTTTGAGTTATCCCTCCTAACCATATGGAATTCCCTCAATTGGAACTTTATAATGAAAAAAGTGATCCCTTGACATGTCAAAACATTTCAAACTTTGTGTAGTGACTTTGTTGATGATCAAAGAATTGTGGCTAATTTTTTTACTCAAACCTTTAGGGATAAAGTCTTGCAATGTTATTGTTCTTTGCCTCCTTATTCCATTACATTGTTTCAACAATTAGTTAATGCTTTCATTCAACAATTTCACAATAATATTGGTCCTAATATTACTTTGACTGATTTGATTCATTGTAAGCAAAGTGTTAAAAAAAAGTGACTAATTTTATTGGTAGATATAAACGTTTGTATTCTCAAATTGCTTATCCTATGCTTGATGAAGATGTTCAAAGAATTTTTATTTCTAATTTGCAAAAAGATATTAGGCATAAGCCTCTCTTTTCTGAGTTTACTTCCTTTATGCAGTTGCACGTAGTGCTTCATAATTATCAACTTCAAGTGAGTCAATTTGAATCATCTCCTTCAATGGCTCCGGTTGATAAAAATGAGAGTGCTCAACAATATTTTGCGAATTTTAAACCAAACAAGGGATACATCAATTTCAGTGACAACATTAATACTCAAGTGGTAGCCATGACATCAGGTGTGGCCCCTTTCTCCAAATACTTTAGAAAAGAGTTTACTCCTCTTTATGAGTCTTTGCATAGCATTACGACACAATAAATAAATAAAAATGTGTTTAAACTTCCTCTTATCAAGCCAATTGATACCTCCAAAGCTTTGCCACCTTATCATGAGCCCAAATACTTTTGCCAATATCATTGTCAATTGGGTCATGATACCTTAAATTGTTATACATTAAGGAGTAGGATTCAAGAATTTATTGATAACAATACCATATCCGTAGTTGGTGTGAATGTGAAGCAGACAAATCCATAGCTCTTCTTAATCAAAATCTTCAAATCTTTACTAATCCTTTTTCTTCCCATTATACTAATGTCATTGAGTCTGAGCCTCTTGCATATTCTTGTAATGACCTTGGCCTTGAGTCTAATAATATGGTGAATCTTGTTGATAAACCTATACCTCCTAAGGACCTATGCATTACCTTTGATCCTGGTGAGAATATTGATGCACTTGATAGCCCAATGTATATCACTGTGAAAATCAAAGACAGACTCTCACAAAGGGTGTTCATTGATCCAGCATGTATGGTGAGTGTGATCACTGAGGAATATCTTTATACTTTACTATTGCATCAAGTAACATATGATAAATCTGATGTAGTGGTCAAGGTGTATGATGGTTTCTCTTTCCCTACTATTGGTTCTATTACTCTTCTCGTTGAGGTTGGTACTAAGTGCTTAGATGTCATTTTTGTTATCATTCCTACATCAGATCAATTTCGTGTAAAATTGGGACATGCTTGACTCTCTTCCATGAAAGCGATCCCTTCTACTATTCATAAATTTTTAAAATTCCCTCATAATAACAAAATTATAACAATTAATCATAACATGTACCGACCCATAGTGAAGCATGGAGATGTCAAACTTGATTACTATTGGCCTAAACAATTTGAGTATTTTAACCCTCAAAGTAATGCTCTTTTCTCTCTTATCAAATGTGGAAGAATGAGATGATATTATCTTTAAGTAAGCCTAGAGATCCTAGATGAATTCCTCCTCTTCATGATGGACCTAGTCTCCTTCCTACACCTTTTATTCCTCCTATATATGTTGCAATTCTATCTCCTACATCTTACAAAGGGAAGCGCCTGACATCCCCTATTTTTCAACCCAATAGACCTTCTCCCATTCATCCTTCTTTAATGGAAGAGAAGAATCATATGTCCATTGATCCCGAACCTTCATAACTCTCAGCTAAAACTAAAATAAATTGTTGTGCGAGAGAATGACGATGGAGATGTTGTGCTAAGGCTTGTGAACTTGCTTCTCAGCCTATTTCCTCCCCAAAGGAACCAAATGTCGAATTGATCCCATTTATATAGTATTCTCCTAAACCTAGGAAGGAAGTTCAACCTAAATCACCAACATTAAAGATGCTTAATAAAGATGATGGTTCTTTTTCTATTCAAATTAGAGATCCTATTTCTATTAATCTTGATGAAGAAGAAATGGATGAAAATTATGTTCATGGTAACAATGTTGATGCTAATTATTCCAATGATGAATATGAGCTTGTTGATGTTGACAATGATTTATCAACAATTTTAAAAGCATTAATCCTAGCTCCCAGTGACAGACAAAGTGACCCATCATTAGAGCACGGTCCTTAATTGGGACTGATAGTAGCTCTATCTACCGTGCGCAAAATTACTTTTCTTGCATCTTGTATGCCTTCCCAAAATAATGTTTAGCAAGATTTGGAGGTGAATGATTTATTTGATTAGCTTCATTTGTGTCATAGATTCTCTCTCCTCTCTTTCTTATTTGTAATGTGTTTCCCCAATGATGTGTTTTTTTATTGTGACATTCTTCTATTTGTTATATCTTGTGTTGCCTACTTGAGGACGATGCAAAGCATTGAGATCTCTTTTGGAGTTTTCCATGTTGACTCAAAAAACACATGTTCCCTTCTTCAATTGTACTTGTGGTTCCACTATCTTTTGGGGGATGAGGTCAATTCAATACATACATATTCATGATATACATTATCATAAGAGCATACTCACCCCAAAGTTAGTGGATCTCTTATGTGTTTTTTTTTTTTGTGAACATTATCCTTTGATTTGTCCTTTCTTGGGGCATATTATTGTGGTAACGTGCTTGTATTTGGATGAATGCTACCATAAAGCATTTGCTCTTGAAAAGGCGTATATAATCGCTTTAACGTGGGGGCATACACTTCACTCAAAGTTTCACTTTATGAACACATTACCACATGTTTTGATACTCGAGTTACTTTGAAAACTAAGCCTAAATTTCTTTGTAATTTGGTATTTTTCTTTTTTGTACTCATAGTAAGTGAATCGTACTAGCCTAGTAGTCATAATTCTATCTTTTCTCTTTCTTATGATGTCCCTTTTATGTTGATGTTGAAGCAATAAGATCCTAAAGTCTATTGAGGCTTTGTGTGTCTTCTCTCATTGATGTCTTGATATAAGTTTTTCAATGCAAACATTTGTACTTCACTGAGAGTATGCTTAGTCTCATGCTCCCACTAAAGTGGGGGCTAAATGTAGCATCCTCAATTGTACTCCCTTACAATTGTGTCCTCATTTGGGCACTCACATTGGTGTTTGTTCCCCAAGGCCTGTTTGAAGCCCTGATTCTACTCACACCATGCACCAAACTCAATATTTCCAACTCCTGTGCTTTCTCCCCCTAAATTTTGAGTCCTTGATTGATAAGGACCAGAGCACTGGCACCACGGTCCTTAGGAACTAAAGTGCCCTTGCTTTGGTCCTCCCAATTAGGACCCATTTTGGGGCCTCATAATAGTCACTAGAAATGGACAAGAACCTGGATCCTGTGTCGGCCCATGTTGAAAAATTAATTTATTTTTCGAGCAAGCATGTATAAAAGGAGGTCTACCCCTCTCATTTTTTATATACACATTTATGAGTTCAATTCGATCAATCAAGAATTCATTCAAATTCAAGTCAGCAAGCAATCAATCTTCTTTTAAACATTGGAGCAAAAGTAAATTCAAGATTCAAGCATTGGAGGTAACATTCATGTTCTATGTTTTATGAAGACTACATGAAACCATAATTCCTTGTGAAGACAAACAAAACTTCATAAAAAGGTATATCAGTAGTGTTTCAAACTTTTTTTGTTGGCAATTGACACTCATTCAGTGGACTCTAGTGCATGGATAATGGATTAGGTTTTTCATTGATGGCAACTCTCCTTGGAAATCCTATCCAATAGTTATGGATTTTGGTAACCGGTAGAGGAAAAGGTCTGGTAATCTGTCACCGGTATTTCAAGATAAGCAAAGCACTTTTGGTCCGGAATCTTTGTAGTGATTGTGGTGGTTAGATTCATGCATGGGATGATAAGGTCGACATGTAGAAATCATTTAGACATCATTTGATTGATTTGCATATGTTTTAGTGATCCGGTCTAAGTTGACACTCGGTTACATGTTACATTGCATATTGTGCTTGGTTGACTCGCTGAATGTTTTATTTTGTGATTGCGGATACCTATGATTAATGTAGAAGATCTTTTTGGGTGATGATATGAGCGAGTGGTGATCGAGAAACATATTTAGCGCAATTTCACATGTGCATTCTTGATCTAGTAGTTGAATAAGAAGCAGAACAGGGCAGAGTTACAAAGGTGTTACAGTCAAGCTTTTTGCACATCACCGGAACTCATCCAAACATTGTTTGATGCTATTATGGAGTTCAATCATCGTAGTTATCATTGTAAATGATTTGTAAGTCAGTGAGACTTCTATTTAATAATTGAACCTTTGGTTCTAGGCATTGTGTCTAAATGTAAGTGCATTCCCCTTATGTAATATTTATGTACTCCTGATCACAGTATATGAATATTGTGGGTTCCAATCCCGCTGTGGTTTTTCCCTTTCCGGGTTTCCACATAAGAATCCTAGTGTTATGATTTGGTGGTTGATTATCTTGTGTTTCTACATTTTACTTTCTTGCATTTGCTTTTGATGGTCTGGGAATAAGTTTAAAAATTTATTTACCGGTAGAACATTAATTCACCTCCCCCTCTCAATGAACCTTGATTTCAACAATTGGTATCAGATCCTAGTTCCTCTCAAGGAGCCTAATCGCTTGAGGAAGGTCTGGGAGATTGAATCAATGGACTTTGGTTTGCAGAGATAGCTTTGTGTGGCACTTGAGGATCTTGATGCGGCAAGAAATGAAATAAATTCCTTAAAGAGAAACTTGAATGCAGCTGAAGACTTCATTAATAACTTGAAAGATCAAGTTAACACTTCAAGAGACGAGAGGAAAGAGCTCATGAACAAGCTGAAGGAGAAAGAAGAACAAAGCGTGGAAAATTAGGACAAAGCTGATGAATGTGATAAGCTTCCTAAAGGGAATGTTGTATTGAAGAATGAGATGCAATCCATTGTGATGAAGCTGACTAAGGAGATTGAACACCGGAAGAAGAATGAAGAAAGTTTCACTCAATCATTGAAAGATAGATCAAATGAATGTTCCAGGCTTACCTATGAGAATGATCAGTTGAAGCTTGAGTTGACACAATCAAGAAATAATGGTCAAGAACTTGAAAGACAAATTGTTGCCCTAAGAGATGAACTTGCTACTACAAATGAATACAAAGACAAATTCAATGCTATCTCAGCAAGGCTTGATGAGATGTTGGAAATTCATAGACATGGAAAAGACATGAGAGGACTTGGATATGAGAAAGAAGAATCATTCGAATCTGGATAAAAGCAATGCAAAGCCTAATCATAAGAAGAGCAAGAATCCTCTGATAAGCCAGCCTAATGCCTATAAATTCAATGGTAGATGTTTTACTTGCAATAAATTTGATCATATGGAAAATCAATGCAGAAGTATGATGAATAATGGAATGAACAATGGTCCTACCTTTACCGGTCAATGTTTCATATGCAATAATTTTGGTCACAAGTCAAACATGTGCAGAGCGGTAATGAACAATTTTCAGAACAAGAGATCTTATGCTTGTGGGATGTTTGGACATATCTCTAACCAATGCAAGATGAGACCAAATAAGATGAATTTTAGACCTATGCAGAGAAATTTTGTTTGTCGTGCATGCACAAAATAGGTCACATTGCAAAATTCTGCAAAAGCAAGAATAATGATCTGGTAAACAAAGGCAAATTAGATGAGAGAGGCAAAGCAAAGGTAGAAAAGATATGGAACAAGCATGAGAAGATGTGGGTCAGAAAAGATGAATCCAAGGCAAACAGTGGATCTGCACCTGAATCCGATGCAGAATCTTCATTCGGTAACTAAGGCATTTGGCCTTAGGGGGTGGCCTCTTTATGCACATTCTTGTTGAACCCCTGTAAAGAGATCTATGATCGATAAAGGTTGATTGCAAATGCTCGGAGATGATTAACCAAAATTCTTCATGTCAATCTTAGAATCCGGTGGAATGGATTATACTGACAAGGACATCTAATTGAACTTTATAGTTACATTTATTTCAACTTAAAGTTAGGGTTTGCAAATTTAAAAAGGGCGAAATGTGAATCATTTCTCACATTGCAGAGCGAGGCGAACTAGTTTTCAAGGCGATTAGAAGGCTTGAGGTGATTCGACAAGAAGTTCTTGTGCATCCGATAGAAGAAAAAGGTATTTATCAAAGCGTGTTTATCCTTTGAAACCTAAATTTCTTGAAATGGTGTCTTTTTTTGTTGATACACCTTTGGTAGTAGAAGTTTATGAGCGAGAAATGCCACAATTCAAAAGAAATCCATTTAATTTTGTTGAGGACGATCCCAGTGGTGTTTTTTTTGTCTGTGTCATACGGAGTTTTGCATGTTGATGATGTGAGGGCATGCATTCACTACACAATTGAGGAAACCGGAAATAAGGATATATTAACCCTGTATATTGAGTGCATAATGGATGAAGTTGGAAAACCCAAACCGGAATATGCACAATTACAAAGGAAGGGTTTCACGCAATTTGTTCATTTTTCGACATTCGATGAAGATGAATGGGTAAGATACATTTTGAGTCATGTCCATGATGAATTCATATGGTTGGACAGACCCTACAAGATAACCAAGCAGGTCATTCATGCAATCAAATGTCTACATCAAACCGGTGGAAAACCTAATTTGAGGAAGGTAACAAATCCAACCATCACAAAACTAACTGGTGCTCAATTTGACAGCAAATCAATGACGATTGATGATATCTTAGAGAATGACATCATATTTGTATCAATGATCATTGGATACAAAGTTTATTAGTCTAGCAGATTGAATTTGGTCTCCGGTACTGTGATATATGCAGCCAATCAGATGGTGAAAGAGGATATGCAATATGATTTGTGCACAGTTCTTCTTGAAGAGCTCCTGAGCATTTCTCAAGAAGACGTTGATAGACTCATGGAGCTAGCCAATAAGAAAGAACTTTGAAGCAAAAACAGAGTAAACGGGCTTATGGTTGGCAGGGTTGAGGAAGTAAGAAAAGAAACTGAAGAAATATGAAAAATATTCTTAAAGAACAATTTTTTTCCAATCAATTATGATGAACCTCAAAAGGAAGATAATTCTCATCTAGAAGACCAGGCCCATATTACCCTTGATGCAAAAGACAGTCAAAATCCTTTCGTTGGCCACTCGGAGATGGTGGAAGCAAAAACTAAAGAGGCCAAGAGACACCTAAAGATGATATTGCACCAAGTGGTGACAAAGGCTGATGGTTGATGCAGTAATCCAGGCTCAAGCTAGTCAGGACTTGGTTAAATCAGAGACTGAGGACAAGAAGTTGATTGGGATATCTGTAGGTGTTTTAAAAAAGGGGGTACCGGAACTGCAATTATATCCAAATTCCAACCCCTCCGGCAAGCTGCTACAGTTAATCAATAATATTAGTACCAATTTTGAATCATTGGAATAGGAAACCACCATGAAAGTATTGGACAGATTCAAGGAGGTGCATATGCAAACTTTCTGGAAGATGATTGAAGATGAAAAAGTTAGATTGAACAAAAGACTGCAAACTATCTCTGAGGCATTGAGTGAAGGAGGAAAGATATACAAGTCATGCCTTATACTGCCAAAATTCACCCAGATATAGATAAGCAGATCAATGTTTGCCAGGAAAAGCTTGATAATTTATCTGAATCATTTGATTCCAATGTAGCCCTTTCCAACAGCATAGAAGGTCGGGTGATGGCTCTAACCGATCAAATCTAAAGCCTAAACGCATAAAAGGACAGGATACTAAGGCGGGTTGGTGAGCTTTGAAACCTTATTGCTCCCTAGATGGACACAATGCTAAGCAACAAAGTTGATTGCTTGAAGACAATGGCACAACCAGTTCCATCAGCATTGAAAGATGTGGAGATATATGCTTATGTTTTCAGTGATTTCATCACAGTTTTGAACAACTTGAAGAATGGGTGGGATACCCACTTAGGATTTTTGAAGACCATTTTTGCAGATATCTTCAAGTTTGTATAGAATATCCAGTATGTACCCTTGTATATAAGTTTTTTGAGCATCACCCCAACTTTGGCATTGTTGTCAAAGGGGGCGAGTAAAGTAAAAAATGTACAGAGAAGGATACAATTTTTTGGGTTGATACAGGCTTTTGAGCTTTTGGTCTAGGGGGAGCCTTAGAAATTTTGATCCGGTATACCGATTTCAACACTTAGTCATTTTTCACGAGTGTTTCCATCAATACCAAAGGGGGAGATTGTTGGCAATTGACACTCATCTGGTGGACTCTAGTGCATGGATAATCGATTAGGGTTGTCACTGATTGCAACTCTCCTTGGAAATCCTATCTGGTAGTTATGGATTTTGGTAACCGGTAGAGGAAATGGTTCGGTAATCTATCACCAGTATTTCAGGATAAGAAGAGCACTTTTGGTCTAGAATCTTTGCGGTGATTGTGTTCGTTAGATTCGTGCATGGGATGATAGGGCCGACATGTAGAAATCGTTTAGACATCATTTGATTGATCTGCATATGTTTTAGTGATCCGGTCTAAGCCGACACCTGGTTACACGTTACATTGTATATTATGCTTCGCTGACTTGATGAATGTTTTATATTATGATTGCGGATATATATGACCGATGTAGAAGATCTTTTTAGGTGATGATATGAACGAGTGGTGATCGAGAAACCTATTTGGTGTAGTTTCGTATCCGCATTCTTGATCTGGTAGCTGACTGAGAAGCAAAACAAGGCAAAGTTATAGAGGTGTTATAATCAGACTTTTTGCACTTAACCAAAACTTATTCAGGCATTGTTTGATGCTATTTTGGAATTCAATCATTGTAGTTATCATTGTAAATGATCTGTAAGTCAGTGAGACTTCTATATTATAATTGAACCTTTGGTTCTAGACAGTGTGCCTTGCAAGTGTGTTCCCCTTATGTAATATTTATGTACTCCTAATCACAGTATATGAATATTGTGGGTTCCAATCCCACCGTGTTTCTGCATTTTACTTTCTTGGATTTGCTTATGGTGGTCTAGGAAAAAGTTTAAAAAATTATTTACCAGTTGAACACCACCCCCCCCTCAATGTTCCTTGATTTCAACATTTTCAACATTTTCCTCAAAAGTAAAAAATTTACATTTCAATTCTATCTCACTGTTGATTCCAAAAATAGGGTTTGATCTAAGGCAAAACCCTATTCCCAACCATTTTCTCGTCTCTACTGTGTGCAAGAACAGATGCGAAGATGCAATTTTCAAGATTGACATTATTCACATAGACAAACAGAGTCCCCTTTGGATGGCAAAAAGTATGGAGGACCAGAGCAACGACCATTTGGTCTCGACAATCCAAGACGACCTTTTGGCAATAGATCCGAACACTCACATATTGCTCATATTCAGGTTTGTGGCTCTGTTTGACAATTGTAGCTCACTATTTATGCATAATTGCTTCAATTTCAGCACATTTACCCTAATTTCATCATTTTCACAATTCAACTTAAAAAGAGGGAATCAAATCGTCGCCAGTGAATCTAATCAGAATTCTTAGACCTATCCTTGTTGGATTCACCCCCCTTTAATGTAATCATCCCCAAGCAAAATATTAGTGGTTTTACTAGATAATTGGGTGAAACCCTAATATTTTCACCATCACAACCTTTTTTATGAAGTTTTGTTTGTCTTCACAAGGAATTAGAGTTTCATGTAGATAGTCTTCATAAAACATAGAACATGAATGTCATTTCCAATTGAATCTTGACTTTACTTCTGCTCTAATGTTTGAAAGAAGACTGAGTGCTTGCTCACTTGAATGCAAATCTCAATTTGCTTGATGATGAATTTGAATTATGAATGTGTTATATCAAAATGAGAGGGGTAGACCTCCTTTTATACATGCTAGTCAAAAAAAAAACGATACTAGCTAACGCAGGATCTAGGTTCCCACTCAAATCATGTTACGATTGTGAGGCCATGGTCCTGGAAATCAAGGTCCCAGGATCTTGCGGAGGAAATTGCAAGTGATGAAAATATTGAGTTTTATGCATGATGTGAGGAGAATTAAGGCTTCAATCAAGCCTTAGGGGATGGACGCCAAAGTGAGGGCCCAAGTGAGGATAAAATTCTAAGGGAATACAATTTAGGATGCTAAAAATGCATTTATGGAAAAGAAACTAACTACCCTAACTACTAGTCAATCCACTCCCAACAGCTAGGAGGATGGTTTTTATTGAAAGCATAGAATAAGGAAAGGACATTGTGTTTGAACATGAGAATTTTGACAACTTATCCTATATTTATTCTACCATCGAACATGAGAATTTTGAGGCAAGCAAATGTTGTAAGGGAGTCAAGTAGCATAACAACTTCCTACACTAACCTTGAGAGGAGAGTAATGCAAAAACTTTTACAGATCATCACAACAGTTACAGAAAACAGAAATAGATATAATAACATTCAAACCATAACACAATGATCTACGTGGGGAAAACCCTTTCGGGAGAAAAACCCCACACTCCAAAAGTCGTGCAATATATTATTCAGCAATCAAAACAGATTACAATATACTTGCAGAGAAAGCTCTTCAGGGAGTACAACTAATTAGAGATTCAGAGGTAACTCAATAGCCATAAGACTCTTACACCCAACCTCTATCTCGCGCACCTTATATATAGGAGATACAATACAAGAAACCCTCAAACGGTATTACAAAACTAATACAGTCAAGGTAGGGAGATCCAATTAAAGACATCCCATCCTTGCAACCTAACACAAACACCATGCAAGATGTACCGATAACTGGTAACACAACACCAGATAAAGCAGAAAGAACACCCGGTAACAAAACAGAATACTCAACCAGTATACAGTATAAACGACTCATAACAATTTGAAGAATTACATGTCACATGGCGGATCGCATTCCAAGATACAAACAATGATTACAACACAAATATAAGATCCGTAGATCATCTACACATCAAATTGGCCTTCGGTTACAGTATGCCAATTCAACCCTAATCCGGACCTCAACCCTTTTGTCTTCAATCCTATCGGACCAAAATCTCGTCGGTTCTACATCTTCACTCGATCTCGAACTTATGTCTTCTATCTTCTATCTCTTGTCCTCTCAAATGATTCACAAAACTTTTATTTATACTGTCCGCAAATAATAACTTGATCAAGTCGGCCCAAAGACAATCGGTTTATAATGAAACATGTAAATAATAACATGTCGGCTCAAATCACTAAGAACATCTCCAAAGTGCATAAAACATCACGCGGTCTTCCGGGAACATCAGACAATGCACAACAAACAAATTCAACGATCCGCAAGTCACAAAAATCAACCACTACCCAATCCAACTTCGCTCAACACTCTGCAAGACTAACCGATAAGAACATATCAACTGGGCCAATACCAGAATCGATATCTCACTGGAATCAAATCCAAATGCACAGAATCTCAAACACGATAAAGACAACGAACTCAAGGGAATAAATTCAAATCCACAATGCTAAACTCTCAAACACAAAGAAATGTCACGATCTCCAAGCAATTTCACTACTAACTGCTCAAACCGGTAATAACTACATCGGTGCTCCTGCATCAAAAACCATGGGCTAAAATCACCCAATAAGGTGTAGCCAACATTATCTCCCTTCTAGATGCCCTATGACGTGTCCCTCCCTTTTTACATCTCATTTATGTGTCCGATGTAATTTATATTTCCTCTTTCAGGAGTACAAACTTCTGGAGGCCATAACTTGAGAATCGTGTATCCTATTGACGAACTGTTTGAAGTGCCGGAAAGCTCAAGAAGTGCTCTATTGTCTCGTAAACTGCTACATCATTTACGCCCACTTTTCAGAGAATTTTGAGGCCTCTAAAGTCCTCAAAATTAAATTTAAACCTTTCATTGGACCCCTTCAAAATAGAAAATTTAATATCTTCAAAACTAGCTATGATCTTGCGACATAACTTTACCAGACTACTGATCCAACCAACCAGAAGCTTCAGGGACAATTTCGCACCATTTTGTGATCAAATGAAAACTTACTATAAATAGTAACCTCATGTAAATGCAAGGTTGAGACACCATTTTCCTAACAGATGTCTCCTACCAAAACTAGAAGTCATCCATGTTTTTAGCAACTGATTGACTCCTTTAAGAACCTGCTCCATAAAGTCTTGGTGTGATGGCACAAGCTCCTTTCTTTGGACTTGGACTTCTTCAAGAACCTACTTTATGTATGCTTGATGTGTTGGCATGAGCTCCTTCCTCTGGACTTGGACTTCTTCACTCTCAAATAAATATCTCCTATGTACAACAAAAAATTCCATCGTGTGTCATAGGGAATGGCATAGTTATGCAGGTACAATTCACAGATTAAATTTTTAACTTTAGGAGTGGATGATGTATAGGTGCAGAAGAAATCATGAGTCACAATAGAAGGATTTAAACCAGACAATTTCCTTGACAATTGAAAGGAAAAACACAACTCCATTAAATGTAATGCATAAACTTTAGAAGGAGGTTTGCACTAAAGAATATGTGGGACTAAAGTCACTGCATTCTCCACTTTGTTCTTCGACCCACATATTTCTACATCCTTCTTCTTGATTTCTTTTTGCAGTTGTTCCTTTTCTTTATGTAATGCTTCTTCATTCTCTTGCATGATCTTCTAGAGGTTCATTGCAATTCAAGGCCATGAAAATGAGGGAGGTCTGTGCAGGAATACCTTCATTTTTCTTTCCTTTGGTTGATCATGTGTTGTTTGCTCAACTACTATGGCAAGGTTTTCCAACCCACCAATATCTTGTCCCAAATCAATTTCTTCATCTACCTAATTCCCTTATTCTTGATTAACCTCTTCCCATGGATCTTCCCTTATCAATAAATAGTTGTTGTGTTTTGATAAATCTTCCATTCTCTCTAGTGAACTTAATTATCTTATCATCTGCATTTTGTTCTGAGGATGAAGAGAGTGATTCCACTCCAAGAGGCAATTGTGTACCAACCTTTCTTATTCACTAGGGGAAGTATGCTCAGATTCATCATCAACTAGGATAAAAGGTTTCCTTGGAAACAAGTTCGTCCTTTTTGGGGAGCATTCTTCAAACCCTATGGCTTTGTCTCCTAGGGGTTTTAATAGTAGATTGAGTTACTTTAGGCAATTTTCTTACCCTACTCAGTGGCCACAGGTTGCTCTACTTCGTTAGACATTCTTTTCCCAGGCTTAAGGCTTTCAGACTCGGGTTTCTAAATTTTGGACTTCTTTTGAATAGTTTCTTTACCCTTTCCTGCAACTACCCTCTTCCGGCTTCTAGTAACCGGAGGTGTGGACAACATAGGGTTTTCATCAAAATCAGAGCTAGAACTATCAATGTCACCATGAACATTCTCAGCAGAGCTTGACTTAGTTTCAGTAGGTTTTGGACTAGGGGATAAGTTAACAGGTGCTCTGGAAGACAAAGCATCTAGGGTAAAATGAGCAATCCATGTTGCTCCCCTAGCCTTATGTGTCAAAGGTCAACCCCTAGGTTCTATATTTCTGGATTTATACTTGATTTTTAAAGATTCATCCCATGACATTGTTGGAAATATTTCTTGCAACATTTTTTCAACCAACAATTGAATCAAACATTGATGAGGGAGACAATTGTCACTACTTTTTGGGTCTCCTTGGCCATCTTCTTCAATAGGTTGTATAGGAAGTTGGGAACAGTCATTTGTCTTACATGTTAGAGATGACTAATTAGCTTAAAATGCATTGAGTATAGAAAAAAATTGGCACCCCTCACAAGCCAGATACTTTATAATGTAGATAGCAATAGTAGCCCATTTTGGTATTAGAAACATTCTTCTAATCCCTTGATTACTTATACTTAGTGGAGGATCATCAAGTCTCATTAATTTAGCCCTAGTTGATCTGGCATCTCAGGTTTTAGGGTAGGTTTCATCGGGTGCAATTAATCCTATAAGCTCTACAATTCTTTCCTCAATAACCAAAACATTTAACCCTTTAACCATTGCTTCTCCATCCTTAAAAGTGCGACCAAATTCCAAAGCAATTTCATTGCTGAAATCCTGCAACTTTAGAAAGTAGTCAAGTCATCCACTGTTTCTAAATTCTAGCTCACATTTACTGTCTACAAGGATCAATTGATGGTTCACTAGTTCATAGTGCGTAGGAGGGCCACCCATGGTCAAATTTTAACTCTTCTCAAAACTCCATTTTTTGTTCACTTCATCTCTACCTAATATGCTCAAACCCTTTCCCTCTTTATGTTGCTCTACACTTTCTATTTTCGATTGAAAATTTTGTTGATGTCTTGCAGCCCTTTCTCTTTACACGTTCAAAGGTAATCATGACAGATATTGTCATCTAAAGGGATATCATTAAGAGAAGATAGTGGTTGCAAGTTATAAATTCAAAAAAAAATAGGAGGGCAGTACGGGAAATACAATGGAGAGAGAAAAATCTATTTGCTAACATGTACCATGTCATAACAAAAAGAAAAAGAAACATCATAAAAAACAATATCCACGTTGCACATTTAAAACAAGGTTTTCTCAAACAAGGAGTTGACACCTGGACACTGGTTTAAGAACTAGGTAAACAACCCCTCACCCCAACTGAAATTGAAGTGTGTGTCCACACATGCGAAAAGGTGAAGGATGGCGGGATAGGCTATCACTTTTGAAAATGTTATGTGAAAGATATATTAATAGTGCAAATTTGAAATAAATGCATTATGAAGTAATAAATAAACAAACAAGATAGTTGTACACGTACCTGAAGATGTGGAATCATAGAAATAACATATGCCATGTGTGAATGAAGAATGTCTAGTCATGATGTGACTGGAGACTTAGAAAGAGTACTGTGTGAAGTGATGGTGACAATAATTGTAGAGAGAGAGAGAGAGAGAGAGATGATATGGATGAGGTGGCATTATTTATGAGGAAATGGTCTTCACATTGAAGTGAAAACTTTATTATGAAAAAGTAGATTTACTTTTAGAAAGTTGGGGACAAGACATGAAGTCCATCCTCTTTGGCTATAGGAAGATTGGAGTTTTCATACTCTACAAACTACTATACAATTCTTGCTTGGTGAGTGGTTTGTGGTACAAGTGGAGGCGATTCCCATTCACTAGAACCTGAAAGGTATTGGATCAATGCTTGTCACCCAAACTGCAACATTGGGAAAGACACTTGTAATTTCATATGGACCCAACCATTGAGTTTATAGTTTGTGTTGGTTATCCTTGAATCTAGAATCATATAATAATGTCCAGTCACGAGGTTTAAATTGCTTGTCCTTGATATATTTGTCATGCCACTTAGTTCACTAGTGTTGGATTAACTCTATGTTTTGGAGGGTTGATTTCCTCATCTCATCTAGAGAATTAAGGTGCATGACGCATTTTGTTTGTTCTTCTAAGATATCCATACCAAGATCCAAGGTTGTTTTAAGAGTCTTATGTTCAAATTCAATAGGCGTCATTGTTGTTTTGCGATACAAGATCTCAAATGGTGTAAAATAGGTTGTAGTTTTCTAGGCTGTCCTATATGCCAACACAACTTCAAGCAACCAAGAGGCCCAATCTTTTTATGAATTGCCACAGTCTTTGTCAAGATTGCCTCTATTTCTCTATTTGTTACTTTTGATTGACAATTATCTTGGGGATGATAGGGTGTAGACTTTGTGTGCCTAATGTTATACTAATTCACTAATGTAGTGATTAAGGTTGAGGTAAATTAAGAACCTTCAGCTGTCACTATCTCTCTAGGAACCTTATACCTTGTAAAGATTTCTTCATATAGGAATTCAACGACTTTGTTGTCCCTAGTAAGCTTCATGGCTTTGACTTCAACTCATTTACTGAGATAATTAGTGCAGACAAGTATGTATAATTTACCATTGGATGGTGGGTCAATAGGACCTATAAAGTTCGTGCTCCACTTATCAAATGGAGTAACAACTACTTGAGGATTCAAGGGCATCTCATCAAATCTAGTTTTTCTTCCCATCTATTGGCACCTATCACATTTCTTGGTGTATCTTATTGCATCTTTGTGGATGGTAGGCCAACAATATCCTATGTTTAGGATCTTCATAGTTGTCCTTTTAGTAGCAAAATGGCCTCCACAAGGCTCATCATGATAGGCATGCAAGATGTCAAATGCCTCATCCTCTCGTACGCACCTCCTCATCACATGATTTGGTCCTATATAAAATAAGCATTCTGCAATCCATGAGAATTGAAAGGTCTTCTCAATGAGCACCCTTCTTTCCTTTGGGGAAAGATGTGGCGGTACCTTTTTTACAACTAGATAATTAGCTATGTTTGCACACCATGGTGTTTGAACACTAATAGAAAATAGATGTTCACGAAAAGAATCATCAATTACAGGTTCCTCAGTAGTTGATATTAATCTAGACAAGATATCTACTACAACATTTGCTTTGCCTAGTTTGTCAATGATTGTAATATCAAACTCTTGTATGAGAAGGAACCATCTTGCAAGTCTCCTTATGAAAAGTGGTTTGTTCATGAGATATCTTATGGCAGTGTGATTAATAAGAACAAATATTTGATAGCCTGTTATATAGTGTCTAAATTTGTTAAAAGGCATAGATGACAGCCAAAATTTCCTTTTCTGTCACAGTGTAGTTCAATTCTGCTCCTTGCAAGTTTTTGCTAACAAAATAGATTGCATGCTCAATAGCACCTTCCTTTTGGCCTAAGACAGCTCCTAGTGTGAAATCAAAGGCATTTGTATGTACATGAAAGGGAATAGCCCAATTGGGTCTCCCTCAAGGACAGGAGTCTATGTTAATATTGTCTTCAAATCACAAAAAAAAAATTGCACATGATGATCTCCATTAGAACTCAACATCTTTAGTCAACAAGTTGTACAATGGACTAGCTATTTTACTAAAGTCTTGAATGAAGCGCCTATAATAACCTGCATGGCCCAAGAAACTTCCAACATCTTTTTGCTTGACAAGAGTAAGGAGACTAATGATCACTTCCACTGTTGTAGGATCCACTTGAATTCCATTATGAAAGACATAGTGCCCAAGGACTATGTACCTTCCTGCATCATCATAAAACTGTTAGACAGCTCAGATAACTGATGAACAACTGAAACGAGGGGGTGAATCAGTTGTTAACAGATTATAGAACTTTAAGCATTAAAACCTTATTATCGGAATATCAGATATAACAGTTAAGCATAAATATAAACCAAAGAACATTTACCAACCATCCACAAAAGATAACACCAAGATTTGTACATGGAAAACCCAATAAAGGGAAAAACCACGATGGGAAGCCTACCCACAGTCAGATAATACTTCTATAATAGGTATGTGATTACAAAAAGAGGGGCCTGCACATGCAGGAAAGCCAATATACTAGAGCGCACTGCTCATCACAAAAGGAGCCTTACTGACTACAAAATAAATCCAGACTATAATCCGGAAAGAAGAGTGAACTACAAGAATAGCATCTCCTATGCTTGAATACAGTTCTGGTTAAGCTCAATACTGAAGGTCTTAAACCTCTTTCACCAACCCAATTCGATCGCCTATGATCCCAAAACCTCTGCATATGATTACAACCTTATTTGCACACAGATAATCCTATATCCCAAAAACCCATGAATATGCCCATGATCTACAAAGAGATCTTACATCATATTTATAACAACCCGAGACCTAAACAATTAGGTCAGCAACCTAAAAGATAATACAATAAATTCATAACATAAGCCCGCAATCCAATGATCAACCAAGTCGGCCTAAGACCGAAACAACATAATCCAATCAATAGATCCAACGGGAAACACATCGGGATCATCCACCAACACGTTACATAAAACCGGTCCATAACCTAGCAGAATAAGATAGTATTAGGTCTGAACCCCAATCCAACACCACCGATCAACAGGAACACGAACAAGATAACCAACAGCATCCCGAAGGCCATCTAGAAGCCACGCCAACACCACTTATCACGTGCATCAAAAGATCTTCGACAAAGCTTTGCCGATAAAACCCTTACCGGTGACCAAAAGGCTTACTAGAACAAATGATAGCTCCTGAGTCATCAAATCCTGAACCAACTGATCGTGATACACATCTAAATAGCATGAATGACAGATCCAAACCAATTCCACAAACCGAAGCATACCAAAGCAATATCATAATCCAACCGTTCTACTGGAACCTACCGGAAACCAGTAAACAACCAAAACAATTGGTGTTGCCATCAATGACAAAACATCAATGCAACGCATAATCAATTCCTCCAATTTGCCAACAATCTCCCCCTTTGGCATTGATGGCAACACTAGATGTAAAAAACATCCAAGTGCCAAGAAATGTCAAACAAGTCTCCCCCAAAGGAAGATAGCCAACAATCTCCCATAAGATGATATTACAATGAAGATAACAAACTCCCCATGTGAATGATATCCCTGTTAAGCTCTGATGTCACTTTGACTGATATTCTGTTAAGCTTTGTTTTTCACATAAATCTCTCCCCCTTTGACATCAATGCCAAAAATCTGACATAAACATCAAAAAAAAATCATAAATCCACTGAACCACACAGCTGACTACTCCCCATGAGTAGTAGCACCAACAAATCAACCTGGAATAAATAGTAGTTTTGTAAATGCATACAGGACTGATGCCAATCAGCATCACTCGGGTCTCTACCAAAGGGGCAGAAACCCGCAATCTCTCTCTGAAAAACTCAAATGATTCCTTAGGAAAAGGTTTAGTGAAGATATCTACAATCTGCTCTTTAGTGTTCACATAAGCCAGTCTGACTTCATTTGCTTCCACCTTCTCCTTCAAAAAGTTGTACTTGATAGATATGTGCTTTGTCTTAGAATGAAATATCAGATTCTTTGATATGTCAATAGCAGCAGAATTATCACAGTGAATAACTATCGGTTCATTACAATCCACCCTTATATCATTCAACATTTGCTTTATCCATAGAACTTGTGTACAGTTAGAAGCAGCAACAACATACTCAGCTTCAGCAGTAGATAAAGAGGCACATGAATACTTTTTGCTGGTCCATGAAACAAGTTTCTTTCCAAGAAAGAAAGTTCCACCAGATGTGAATTATCCACCCTGATCAGACCTTAAATATTTAATCTTCAATCTTGTCTCTATCTCAACTTTAGCTTTAAAGATTTTAAACTTTTTGAATGCTTCATATTTTTCCCTTAGAAAAGTAACCCACATCATTCTAGAATAGTCATCAATGATTGGCATAAAATATTTATCACCCTGAAAACTTTTGATTCTAGCATGAACACACAAATCAGTGTCAATAAGATCAAGAGCATCATTAAATTTGTCTTGTATACTCTTAAAAGAAGTTCTGACTTGCTTTCCCATTTGGCATTCCTTACATACTGGATTATGGGGCTTCACAATCTTAGGCAAATCTCTAACTGCCTTAGTAGAACTGATTTTTACAATGCAATCAAAATTCACATGACACAACCTCTTATGCCATAGCCAACTCTCATCAATTTGTACAATCAGACATGTCTTCTCACCGAAGTTCAAATGAAATATGTTACCTTTAGTCTGAGTATCGGTTGCAATCTCCAATCCAGATCTATTGATAATCTTGCATTTTTCATCCTTGAATTGTAACTGAAATCCCTTATCCACCAACTGTCCTACACTCAAAAGATTATGCCTAAACATTATCAATATCATGCTTACCATCTAATGATATAGTTCATCTTCCCTTGATCATGCATGCTTTGTCATCTCCAAATCTAACCAGATCGCCATCAAATTCTTGCAGATATAGAAACTTCCTCGCATCTCCAGGCATATGATGTGAACGTCCACTGTCTATCACCCATTCATCCTTGTCTTCAACTTTAGCAACAAGGGCATTTTCTTCAGGTATCGGATTATCTTCCTTGATAGCCAAGAATATCCATTCCTTTCCGTTGCCGGATCCACTAGCTGAATCTTGTGTCAGTTCATCATCAGAATCAGTCACACCTTCCTCATCCGCATAGTAGCATGATTTGTCTTCATTCCTCTTGTACTTATGCTTGTTCTAATAATCATGGTTAGGCCTAAAAGATCTTCCAGCTCTTTCCTCAAATCTTGAATTCCTTTCAGGACATCTAGATGCGAAATGACCTATCTTATTACATGTCAAACATTTAAAAGTTGATTTTCCTTCATACTTACTTCTAGTCGGACCTTTAGGTACTCTTCTAGCAAATAGGGCTTCAAGTTGCTCAAACTCTTCATCTTCTTTCCTCATTTTCTCCAGTTCCTTAGCATATAAGGTTTTCCAATCACTCTTGTCAGTAGACGATGTAGATGCATGAAAAGCAGGTTCAAATTTTGCAACTCCAGAAGAACCAAATTCCTCAAGCTCAAAAGCAAATAACTTCTCAACCAAGGTATCTCTATTAACAAAGGTGTTTGCCATTGTTCTCAACTAATTAATTGCAATAGCCTTCATCTTATAAGTCGGTGGCAAAGCTCTCAATACTTTAGAAACTATTTCATATTCGCTCAAAGACCCACCACGGCACTGAATTCTCAGAACAATTTCATTAACTATCTCCATAAAAGTAGTAATCCTTTCATCGTCTTCCATCTTTAGGTTCTCATATCTCACCCAGTAACTATCAAGTTTAGCAATTTTAACAATAGGGTCACCTTCATTCAGAATCTCCAATTTATCCCATATAGCCTTTGCAGTTGATTTGTCGGTTAGTCCCATAACTTGCTGATTAGAAAGTGCACACAAAAGGGCTTCTCTAGCTCTACAATCATTTTCAATGTCCTTATCCAAGCCTGTCGGAGGAGGATTGCCAGATGCCAGATTATGAGGTATATATCATTTCTCAGTGATCTGCCAAATCTCCTTACCAAGACATCTCAGATGAGTCTCAATCTGAATCTTCCATACTCTGTAATTTATTCCATCAAGTCTATGAATTTCTCTCCGGAAAATAGTTGCAGATAAAACTTGATGAACTTGAACTATTAGATGCCATAGGATCTTCCTCAAGCGGTTAAGCTTCTGCAGAGAGGACCAGGCTCTGTTACCAATTGTTAGATAGCTCAAATAATCGGTCAACAACTGAGAGGAGGGGTGAATCAGTTGTTAACAGATTATAGAACTTTAAGCATTAAAACCTTATTTCCGGAATAACAGATATAACAATTAAACACAAATATAAACCACAGAACATTTACCAACCATCCACAAAAGATAACACCAAGATTTGTATGTGGAAAACCTGGTAAAGGGAAAAACCACGGTGGTAAGCCTACCCACAGTCAGATAATACTTCTGCAGTAAATATGTGATTACAAAAAGAGGGGCCTACACATGCAAGAAGGCCAACAACCTAGAGTGCACTGCTCATCACAAAAGGAGTCTCATTGATTAAAAAAAAAATCCAGACTACAATTAAGAAAGAAGAGTGAACTGCAAGAATAGCATCTCCTATGCCTGAATATAGTTGTGGTTAAGCTTAGTACCAGAGGTCTTAAACATCTTTCACCAACCCAATTCGATCACCTATGATCGACCAAAACCTCTACATATGATTACAACCTTATTCGCACACAGATAATCTTGTATCCCAAAAACCCATGAATATTCCCATGATCTACAAAGAGATCTTACGTCATATTTATACCAACCCGGGACCTAAACAATTAGGTCAGCCACCTAAAAGATAATACAATAAATTTATAACATAAACCCGCAATCCAATGATCAACCAAGTCGATCTAAGACCGAAACAACATAATCCAATCAATAGATCCAACTGGAAACACATCGGGATCATCCACCAACACATTACATAAACTGGTCCATAACCTAGCAGAATAAGATAGCATTAGGTCCAGACCCAAATCCAACACCACCGATCAACAGGAACATGAACAAGATAACCAACAGCATCCCGAAGGCCATCTAGAAGTCGTGCCAACACCACTTATCACGTGCATCAAAAGATCTTCAACAAAGGTCTGTCGATAAAACCTTTACCAGTGACCAAAAGGCTTACTAGAACAAATGATAGCTCCTGAGTCATCAAATCCTGAACCAACTGATCGCGATACACATCTGAATAGCATGAATGACAGATCCAAACCAATTCCACAAACTGAAGCATACCGGAGCAATATCATATCCAATTGCTCTACCGGAACCTACCGGAAATCGATAAACAACCAAAATAGTCGGTGTTGCCATCAATGACAAAACATCAATGCAACACAATCAATTCCTCCAATTTGCCAACAAAAACACTTTTCACTATTCAAAGATAGATTATGGTCTTGAAACCTTTGCAATACCTTTTTCAAGTTATCCAATCCTTCTTCAAAATTATTGACATAGGTGGTGAAGTCATCCATGTATATCTTCATGCAATTAAGAGAGATGTCTAAGAATATATCGATTACTACCCTTTGGAAAGTTGTTGGTGCATTGCATAACCTAAATAGAAGCACTGCATATGCATAAGTCCCTCATGGGCAAGTAAAGGTGGTCTTCTCTTGGTCCTCCGGTGCAATCTAGATTTGATTATATCCACTAAAACCATCCAAGAAAGAAAAGTACTTTTTACCTAACACTTGATCAATGAATGGAAATCGAAAGTGATTTTTTTTTGTGGTTGCATTTCACTCCCTGTAATCAACACAGACTCTCCATTTGCCTCCTTTTTGAGGAACAATAACCAAGGGTGATACCCATTGGCTATCAAAGATGGGATAAATAAATGTTGCATCCAATAATTTATACAATTCTCCTTTTACTATTTCCCTTATTGCAGGGTTAACTCTCCTCTGAGGCTAGGTGTGGAGCTTGGGATCTAACCCCTTCATATCATGATAATCCCAGGCGACTGCATGTTGATGTACTTCAAATAATTCTCTTGGGGGGTTTTGTTGTTTTGAAGTGAGCTTATTGTTGATATTTAGGCATTTCCTTGGTGAGAGTTTCACTTGTGTAGTCAATTCAATCAACGAAGCTTGGGATTTAACCCCTTCATATCATGATAATCCCAAGCAAATGCATGTTGATTTACTTTCAATAATTCTATCTAGGAGATTTGTTGTATAGAAGTGAGCTTGTTGTTGATATTTAAGCATTTCCTTGTGAAAGTTCCACCTATGTAGTCAATTCAATCATATAAGTTTCATTAATGCATGGCACACTTACTTCATGTGGTAACAATGTGTGTAGCAAGTGTGTTGTTGTGCGGAATTTTAGTGCATCAGATGTTGGCATAAGCATTTGCAAGGGACATGAAGAACAAGCTAAGCAGTTTCCTGATTGTTGATCCACTTCATAATTGTTCTACATAATCTGAGACAATACTTCATCATCATGTTGGAGCTGCATAATGGAGCTCCTCTCTATCACCATGAGTGTCATCAATGAGTTTACTTCCATTGACTCATCTCCTACATCAAACCAAATGGGTTGTTCTAGCTCACCATGAGGTTGAGCAGGAGGATATAGAATAAATTTCTTGGTACTATCTCCATTGGAGATGGTCATATCTCCTGATCTACAACCTATGCAAGCATTTGTTGTGGCTAACCAATGTGGTCTCCCTAGGATAATAAGGTATCCTCCCAAAGTGGTCTTAGGAGACAAGACCATAAAATGGGCAGGGTACTCCCAAGAGTCCAAGGTGACTACAAGGTCTTCTATAATACCATCTGGTGTCATTGTAAAACTATTAGCTAACTACAAAATAGGAGTGGGTATGAGAGCAGTGATGTTTAGACGCTACATGGTGTCCTTGGTCATAACATTGATAGTTGCACCTAGGTTTATGAGAGCATTCTTTATTGATATTCCACTAATAGTCACTACTACCACTGGACTGCCCTAATTATTTAGGGGCAAAAACCTTTCTGAGTATTATGTCTACTAGTTATCCTACCACATGAACTTGTAGGTCTTTCCTTTTCCTGCCTAGCTTCTTCAGGCATAAATCCCTTATTGTTTTTTCATATATAGGAACATCTGTAATGGCCCGAAACAAAGGGATTTGACACACATGTACTTTAACTAATCTAAAAGATCAAAAGTTGGTTTTGGTTCATACTTTTTACTTTCCAGCCTTTGTGGGAATGAGGGCACTAGATCACCAGGTTGAGTTGGATCATGCTGACTTGACTAATTTGTTTGAGTAGATGGGTTATTTAGTTGCAAGTCGGCATTAGTAGTGTTTTCCTCATCAATTTGAAGCTCTATAATAATAGGAGTCGATGTTTGTAGGGTCTTACCTGACCATAGGTGTATGTCACTTATATCCATAGCATAGGTAGGATATTGAATGGCATCAGAAGAGTATGCATATTGTTGTGGTTTATTATTAGGATTGGGTCCAAGTTGTGTTGATAACTAAGTAGGTCTGGGTGCATTTGGATTTGAGTTTGCAAGTGGCATGAGGGCTAGCTAAGGAGGTGGTGGTTGTGGTTGCAGATAACCAGCAAGTTGGTTGGACCACTACTGACCCCCTCTCCATTAAGGTGATTTTTGCCAGCTCCTGGAGGTGGTTGTCATTAAGGTTGGGGATTAGGAGTTGGATAGTTTGGCCATGACCCTTGTTGGTTATTCCAAGGTGATGGCCCCCAATTTCCCCAATTCGCTGAGTATGGAGGTTGACATGGATTATTATTTGCATAAGAGTTTTCATAAGGAACATTAAAAGATAGGGGGTCCTAAGGCATGCCTTGTCTTGTGGCCATGGCCTTCTTAGAGCTAAATAGAAAATTCGACCTTCATCATCTTCAACTAGTCTAAACTCTAGTTGCAATGGCTTGGTATCCATAATGGCAATCTTCTTACATATGCAATCTTTCTTCTTGTGCCTACAATGTGGGTAGTATTTTGCCAACATAGCCTTAGCCCCATCATGCTTCTGCTTAGCTTGAAGAGTATCTGATTGTGTAGCCATATTATCAATGATGTCTAGCTTGAAGTCTTTCAAAAAATCACCCAATTCCATCCTTGAAACTCTTGAGCTGGATTTATTTGAGGAAAGCCTATGTCCTCTTGTCTTTTTCATAGCAACTCTAGAGTAATTTTGACAAATCTTTTGAATTTTTTCTCAAGTGGCTTGAGTAATATCTCCCCCTCCTATCAAATCTAAAGCCTCCATACATTCTTCATTGACCCCTCCTAGAAAAAACAGTTTCTGTGAATCTTCACTTAACTGATTATGTTTGAACTTTTTTAGATTAAAGAGGAATCTTTCAACATAATCTTCTAAGGAGTCATCTTCCTTCTATTGCATTTTAAAGATGTCATCTCCTCTCATATCACTTCCCCTACAATAATCCTTGTATTTGGTAAGAAATTTATCCTTCATGGTATCCCAATAAGTTATAAAATTCTCTCCTAAGGCCATAAAGCAACGATGAGATGAATCATTTAGAGTAGAGGGAAACAATTTGAGCTTATGTGCATCTATTGTATAATCATAGCTTTTGCACAACACACCAAACTCAAAGAGGAAGGTAGTTGGATCTTATGTTACAAAGCCATAAAAATGTGGAAGAGCTACTAGGGGAATATTTTTCAAATTAGCATTAGCTCTTTGAATAACTATAAGGAATTTGAATGGTAAGTCAAGTGGAGGTGAAGGATTTGCACCACCACCACCACCAACAACCATATTCCTTTGGTATACCACTAATGCAACATAAGGATTTTCTACTAATGGTTCAGCTGGCGGAGGAAAAAGATTCTCTAAGGGGTCATTGTTCAGTTCAACAAAAAGTCATGCAAAAGGATTTAATTCCTGCTCAATATACTGGTCTACAACTAGATGTTCCTTAGCATGGTCTTCATTTGGAAGGAATCTCCCAAGAGCATCTCTTCTCCTATGCATATAGATATATCTCAGTTATCATTAAACTTGCACAATTGGAAATGGGGAGGTATTGATATGATCTATACTAATCCTACAAGAGAGATACTCTAATCGCACTAAAAATGTTGGACTCCAATAATGATCTAATAACTGGGTATGCAACCTCAACTTAGGGATAGGATATCCTTACTAAGTAGCTATTACCCTCATCATCAAAGCTCATTTATATGTCAACCCAAGGACGTGTAACTTGAAAAGCACGATCTATGCACTAAGAGACACTTGGGTTTGCACTTTATCCACATTAATCTAAGGAAAGTGCTTTTCTTAAAGAAATTGTTGAAAAGAAAATGGATTCTCATAAACACCAAACATGTCCTAATAGCTGAAACACAATTGAAATAGTTATGAATGGAAGAGTTTCCAACAAGCATAGAGGAACTACTCTATTATGCCTTGGCTGCAGGAATAGTCATAGAATGGGATTTACATCGTTGCAGGAATAGTCCAATGTCAAAACTGTAACTACTAACCAAATGAAATTTATTTGTTAACGAGATAGACAAAATCCTCACCAAGTGGGCCCCCTTGGGTGAGTCTCCCAGTTACTTAATCAAACACAAAAAATCAATTTATTGTTTTATTCATCATTCATTTTCACAAGATAACAATATTGCAAAAGAGTAAACTTTATTCAAAAAACTATATAACTAAAGAACAATTGTTACATATATGTTGTTCCATCTTTTTTATAAGAGGAAGGACTGATGCATTTATGGAAAAGAAACTAACTACTTAGTCGATCCACTACCAACAACTAGGAGGGTGGCTTTTATTGAAAGCATAGAATAAGGAAAGGAAATTGTGTTTAAACAAAGAGACAGTCCATTTTTAGTGAATCTAGCACAACAACCTATCCTATATTTATTTTTCCATTGAACATGAGAGTTATGAGGTAGGCAGATGTCTCCTAACAAAACTAGAAGTCTTCCATGTTTTGAGCAACTGGTTGACTCCTTTAAGAACTTGCTCCATAAAAGCTTGGTGTGTTGGCACGAGCTCCTTCCTTTGGACTCAGACTTCTTCATTATGGTTGCATCCACAAGGTCAACGTGCACAAGACCTTGCATATTTATAACTACTCCAAAATAACATTCATTCACACCATAAAGCAAACATTAATATACATATCACATAGCATTTGTTGGCAAATTAAGGTATCTCAAGAAGGTTCAGAATTCACGGGTTTCAAGCAAGTTTAGGATTAAAACATATTTAAAAACATAATGACATGTCCTTAAACCATAACAAGAGTCTTAATAATGACAAAAGTTTATATAAAAAGAACTAATAATGGGGCTCATCAGGAGCCACATAGATCATTACTTTATTTCTTGCTATCAAATGTTTGAACTTCTTGAGAACTTTCACAATAGAAAACACTTGTTTCTCTACAAAGTTATATTTGATCCCATACCCTCTCACGGTCCTTGAATAGAAGGTAGTAGGATGTTCGCCCTTTCCTTCTTCCTTTTGTGTTAGCACTGATGCAATATTATGTTCACTCTCCATAGAGAAATTAGGATTTACTAACATTGGGGCTATGGAAATAGCTTATTTAATCTTCTCAAAAGTCGTTCTTCCTTTGAGAGACCATTTAAATGTCTAGTCCTTTAACATAAGGGTAATAGGCCTGACAAGCCTAGCAAACTCAGAGGTAAATGTGT
Source organism: Cryptomeria japonica (assembly GCF_030272615.1). Lineage (NCBI taxonomy): Eukaryota > Viridiplantae > Streptophyta > Pinopsida > Cupressales > Cupressaceae > Cryptomeria > Cryptomeria japonica. The sequence continues at coordinate 547,397,649 of NC_081405.1, forward strand.
TGACAAAATTGATCTTTCAAAAGAAAGATTGAACTCTCTTTTTGTTCATCGGCAAAGGCAATTCTTCAATAGCTTTTAACCTATTATAGAAAACTCTTCTTTAGACACTACATATCCAAGCAATTGCCCTTATGAAACTCCAAAAACACACTTTTTGAGGTTTAAGGATACCCCAAACACTTGGCATCTCTAGAAGATCTCTAGGTGATCGATGATCTTCTTTTGATTTTGAGAATATTGTAAGGTCATCCAAGTATATAAGGATAATTAAATTGAACAAATCCTTGAAAGTAGTATTCATCGCTCCCTAAAAGGTAGCTCTTGCATTTGAAAGGTTGAAATGCACCTTGGCATATGCAAATGTTCCCCCCTTTGTGGTGATCACAATCTTGTGTTGATCATCCTCTTTCACCTATACTTGATTATATCTAAAGAAGCCATCCAACAATGAAAACATCTTAGACCCCACAACTATCTGGAGAATTCGCTCCATGGAAGACAAGGGATAGTGGTCTTTTAAAGAGGCTTAGTTCAAGTCTTTGAATTCTACACATAGTCTAATAACACCATTCTTCTTTCGAACAGGAACCAAGTTAGATACTCGGGTGGAATGCTTGATCCAATATATGATCTTTGAGTCAATAAGTTTCCTCAACTCTTGATTCGTAAGAGATTCTATATTTGGGTTAATCAGCTTCTACTTTTGGCTGATTGGTTTAGCCCCTTCAATCAAGTCTATAATATGTTGGTTTTGCCCCTTCAATTATATCCATTTAGATCATCATAAGTCCACGCCATGATCATGTCATGCTTATTGCAAAAATATTTTAGTCTCTTTATCTTTTGGGGAAACATCTTTCCCAATTTTCAATTTCCTACCACTTCCAATCTCAATATCAAAGTAGTCACCTTTGTCTGCAACAAATTTTCTTTTGTCATTTATGGCACCATCAAAGTCAAACAGATTCTCCAAAGTGATTAGTCACTTTGGAAGTTTGTTGCTTTTAAGCTAAATTATTCGTTCTTCACAAGCTTCCTCAACTTTTAGTTGCAACTACTTTGTGAATTCATAAGACTGTTAAATGAACATGGTGATTTGAGCATCACTCTCAAGGACTTGTCAATTTTGATCATTGTCGGCAATAGCCAATTTCACAATCACCCATAATAAGTGCTTGTTTGACATTGAATCCATTACCGAATCAAAATTGAGAACCATTTGTTGCCATTATGTCTGCTTCAATATTTTGAACTCTAGGGATCACCTAGATGTAAAAGGCCTCAAATCCTTCAATCAAATCCCAAACTTTGTGGTGATAGGATCACATCCGGACATTTTTTTCCGACCAATGTTCCTCTTATTTTCTTTATCACTAACTCGAAATCTCTAAAGACTTTCAATTGTTTTATCCCAATATGTATTGCAAGGTTAACCCTTTGACTAAGCCTTCATATTCGGCCTCGTTGTTAGTGCAAGTGAATTGGAACTAGAAAGCTTGCAAGGTCTCTTCTCTGGTAGGAGATGTTAGACGAATGTCACCTCCAAAGCTAAATTGATTTTTTGAAATGTTTAATAAATAACTACAAATGAGATAATATGGTTTTAAAAGAAATTTCAAGCTCATATTGCTGGAACAAACATTTTAATGAACTAAACTAAGTTTAATAAAATTATTGTAGTGCATGTAGACCATATCTACCATGACTCTTTTGCAAAGAGATTTGTTTTCTTAGCTCCCTTTTCCAACCTTGTTTCCCTTAGTCTACAAGCCTTTTTGCGCTCAAGTTCAAGTTTTATGCGGGGCTTACATGTGTTGCTCTTGCACATGTTCCCCCAGCCCAAAAGCAAAGGCTCTTAGAATGTTGTGCTGAGATGCCACATGGCATCTTTGCCTGCCACCAAAGAGAAGTCAAGCAGGTTTTACCTTTTTCATGTGTTAGTGCTCTGTCTTGCCACATGCCCATGCTGCGCACTTCATTTTGAGCTCAGGGCCTAAGTTTGCAAGCATGTTGTGCCAAAGCACCATGTGGTGGCTTCACGTGACATTGGGAGAAAAGTGAAAGGCGTTTTTGTTTTATTGTGCACTTAGGCCCACAGAAGCCACATGTCAAGTGGGTGCAAGCCGAAGGAGCTTCAAACCTCGAAATGACTTAAACGCCTCGTGCAAAAGGAAAGTGGATGATGCCACATGTTGCTCCCATGCAAGTCTCAGGAGCAAAGCAAATAAGTAGCCTAGTTCATCTAACTGTTCTAATAGAAATAGTGGAATGACCAAATGGTGTTGCCACCGCTGAATAAGAAATCACTATGGTCACCTAGCTTAGCAATTGCAACATCCACCATCATGATGGTGCTTGTGAAAAGCATGAAGATGGAACCTTTTATGTTTTCCCTCCTTTTTTCTAGAAGCAAAGGGATTTTCTATAAAATTTATGAATTAGCTTTGTTTAAGGGTTCATCATTCTTTTTAAAAGACATTTAGAAAGAAGTTTGATCAGTAATTGTAATACTTCGACCTTAGCATTTTAATTCTGGAAATAGAGATCGCATGCAAGATATTATGCCCTATTTCCTTGTGCAATGTATGTTATCTTTGTTTTACTACTTGATTTGATCCTCGATGTCCTTGGAGGAATTATGATTTTTTTTTTTCAATAAAAGTGGATTATTCCACTAAACTTTTTTATTAATATTTTTTAATTTTTACACAGGATTCAAAGAGCATACCAGAGGAAAGAACCCTGGGAAGAAAACCTCCGGTCACAGCTCATAAAATAAACCTATAGTATCTAACGGATCAGTTTATACACCCCGCCCAAAACCACATACAAAATGCAGTTACAACACATATAATATCAATTTTGCATAGAGCCCATTTGACAATTTGTCAAAAAAACCCATCGGATAATTTTCAAATGTAGACTCCACATCTGCTATCAACGGAAGAAGACAAAAATTTCCAAAGCCCTGTGCCAAATCCCATGAGCCAAAAACCTTCCTGCCAAAAAAGAAAGTATCAAAAAAACTTTGGAAAAACACTATTGTATCAAATACCATGAGCTCGAACTCTCCTCCAGACAAGGAATTATGATTATTGGTTATTAATGTTTCAGCTTTATAATTTTAGTTATGTCATAGGTATACATACTTTTGAATCATGTTAAACACTCTTTCAAACTTCTGTAGTAATGTATGATATTAGAATTATATTATGCTAGCTAATGGACGATTTGTTACAATATTTTGGTGTATCACCTTAGTTTAGCATTTTTATGCTTTTATTTCCTTTTCCCACTGCGTCCCCCAAATGAAAAACGAAGTTGGCTCTAAAATCCTAGAGGTTGTTCTGTAAAGCGCAATATAATCTCACATTTGTAGAACTTCCCAAGGTTGTATCGCATAGGCATTAGCTTTAAAGATCAACACATTTTATGGCACGCTTGGTGGGATTGAATCACTTTAATCCTTGATTAGAAGAGGATTTATGAGCCAAAGGCCTATTACAAGGTCACAAACAGCACAAAATTTGGGCCTATTGTTGCCTCTATTGGTGACTATAACTCAAGTGAGAGCTCCTGGACCAAGTGCAGCACAAGTTCAAATGGCCATTCCTGGACCTTCAAGAAATTTTGTGGCATGGAATAGTTGTAGTCCGCTTATATTCCCTACCCCACTAGTTGTATGGGATCCTATCCTCGCCAATGCTCTAAAAGCGCTCCCAAGTTCACTGGGGAAGATTTCAGAACACCAGCAGAGCATCTTCAAGATGTGGCTGATGTGTGCACCGTCCATCATGTTATAGAGAAAAATGTGGCACTCAAACTGCTCATAACTTAGTTTCTTTGATTGTTTCATTGAGAAAGGAGACCAATCATCTTCGCTTCATCAATTGATAACCATTAAAGGGGTTCTTCAAGAGGTCACAGATTTTAATGCCCAGTTTCATAAGATTTGGCAAAGAATCCTGAGGTCAACCTGACCTCCAACAAATATGGCATTCGCTTTCTATCTAAAAGCATTCAACTCCGACATAGCAATTATGATTTAGTCACCGGGAAGCCCTACATTGTTAGATGCATATGATTAGGCAATAAGGGCTGAAAATAACCTAACAGATGCTAGAAAGCCCCCCTCCCCCCAACTGCCTATCCCCATATTCCCTAAAATATTGACTCCATCTCAAGAAGATGCCACTCCAAGTACTTCTTTTGTGTTGCCTTCCATGTATGTGTGTCCCAATGCTCAGCTAAGTGCACCTACTTCCTCTTCCTTAGCTGCGAAAATGAATGACATGAAAAGCATGTTGCAAAGCTTTCCTAATGAAATAATCAACCCTTAAGAGGCAACAAGTTATGCCTCCAAAGCCCCCTTATTAGAATTATCAAGGTGAAAGGCCTCCTTTTCAGCACAATCAATACCAAGGAAGAGCAAGAGCTAATAATCAACCTCAACCTTCAAATCAAATTGTGTCAGTCCCTACTCTACTCTAGACTATATCTCTAAATCAAAATAGAGAGATGGTTGCTACTACCCCTTTCTTCCTAACTCTCATTGTAGTAAATAAACTATTATATAATTATATGATTAACTCTAGTGCTAACACCACGATTATACCTAAACAAATGGTAGATGCATTAGAATTAGAATAGGAGTCTTTAGATAGAGGAGTCATTAAGTTAGACAAGAAGAAAGTCCAATTCATAGGGCTGATTAAAAACCTTTTGTTAACCCTGTATTCATGTCCCAACATTACAGTGCCTCAAGAGGTAGTTGCAATAAATATCCCTCCCATTTTTGGTTTAGGCATATCCGAGATTTTAATGGTGAGATAGGAAGATATTTGTCTCTTGATTGGTCCCATTTGATCTTAAGAAACAAATATGGCTCCAAGATGAAAGTGCTTTCAAAACCATTACATTGCAAATGATGCTATGATGAACTATTAGAGACACAAATAACAAGAGAGCATTACCATCATCTAGGCCTCCTCCCTTGTGATGTTTGACAAATTTGACATTGAAACCAATGGAGGAGTTAAGATTGCTATCAATGCATTTGCTGCAATGAAACTTGTAATAGCTGAGAGCATTTGGCAGAACTTCAATAGCAGAGCTTGTGGTTTCAGAGAGTAAATCTCTTATCTTGAATGAAGAGGAAAGGAGTTTTTTAATCTCAAACAAGCGAGAAGAATCGTTACGTATTTGTTTGGGTATTACAACATGCGTCCTAAACAAGCCATGTGGAAGATGTGCTTTTGAATCTCAAAAATTCTCGACACGCTAGCACATCGCATAGACATTTGTGCTTGACATTATAGTCCAAGAGAATTTTGCTAATATATGTAACTTTTTAAATGTTTTATTTGTAGATTTGAGGTGGGATTTGGTCCTAAAACAATAAATCTTTAAAGACCGGCAATTTCTATTTTGTCCTAATCCTCTCACTTTTAAGTGTGAGCCCAATTGAATCCTATTTGAGAGCATTCACACCAATAAGAGAAATAGATTGACAAAATAATGTAACTCAAAGACCTTGCCTTCTCCTAATACAACCTTCACCTTCAAGCTAGAAAAGGTGGGGAGGAAGGAGCCACATGATGACATCAACTTGGATTGGCATCAATCTATATTATAATTGGATTGTTGAAGACGTGTATGTTATGTTCACTAACGAAGATCTTGTTGAATTGGAGAGAAAAGCAAAAGTAGTGGAAGCATTAGAGGCAAACATACTTGAAGAATCATTCACCCCTCATGATGACTTCGATTTACCTTCTAATTTGAAAGCCGGATAGTACTTGTGCTAGGAAACAAAGAAGTAGATTGTAGTTGGCTGCTATACACTTCTGCAATGCTTGAAACTATGAACTTTGAGCATTTGAAGGTCATATGACATTTAATCTTTGAATTACAATAAATTGATAATCAAAATAGACTTAGATGTTTTCTAATTCATTATTTGTGCATCTCATGCATTAATTTAAGTTTAGTTTGTGTAATTATGTAGTTTTATGTTGTCATCATTTTGCCAAGTTCCAAGTCCAAATCAAAATTTTGGGCTGCCAAGTTCAAGTTTTCACATAATGGTTTGTTCAACCTCTTTTCTTTTGGGAATCAAGATGCAGTAATTTAATCATAGATCTGTACATAGTGTATCATTGAATACGGTCAGCTCCTTTCCACCATGTGCCAGCACTTGGAGTGAAGTGAGGATGAATCAGTCGCGTATTCTCAATCAGTCGCGTATTCTCAAATCTCAATTGATGTTTGTTGTATTTTTAAGGATTTTCAGCAAAATTGGCCCATGATCTGACACTGTTAAGAGTCAACTAATTCAGCAGTCACCTGAGTTTTAGCCATTTCTCAAAGATAATTATTCCATCAAGTTTTAGGCTATAGAACTTCTATTATCTCCTGTGGGACCAGGTGAACGTCCCTTGAGATAAGTTATGATCAATCTGATTTCTTTAACAATCAACCATGCCAAGACCTCGGCCATCATGTGATTCAATCTAGTGCCTTCTTTACTCTCCTCAGGTGTTATGATAGTACTGAAACTTCACATCAGGAAATTATTGGGGGTGATCCAAGCCAGTAGATGTATTATCGTTATTATGTTGCTTCCATCAGGATTATACATATAAATGTTCAACAACCTATAAGATCCTTGGAACTCAGAGGAAAAGAAGCTGATAATGAAAAGAAAGGACTGGTGAGACTGGTAAACATACAAGGTAAGGTCCCATTAAATCATGGCTCTAGTGAGCTGGCAGAAAATTCTGCATTTAATGCCCCAGATTCCAGCATAATAAATTGTCCTTGGAGAACCTTCCCTTATAATTTTTTGCAGAAGAATCATGTCCACTTCCTTTGCCTTCACTTTGTTTTTGAGAAAACAGTGTTACCAGATGTCAGTGCTTCTGATATCTGACATGATTCCTTCTAGGAAGTTTGTGTGGTTTCACAAGCATCCTCCTCAAGATTCATCTTCTTTTTCAAAACCTTACAATGCCCTTTCTGCTTCTGGGGATTCGAATTTATTGCTAAATTTGAAAACTCTTTAGGGCCTATAATGTTGATTGATATATCTATATGTTCTTTTTGGCTTCATTTGCTCCTTAATGCTACCAGATCTGCAGATTTTGTCAAATAGGGTCCTCTGGGAGCCTTGTCCTGTTTTTGATGTTTCTGACCCTGGAAGTAGATCTCGGCTATCAATGGAACTGCACAGGGTCATAGATCTTATTCCTTAGAATGAATTTCACAGGTTTCTGGGGGGTTACTTTTCAGGTTGACATTGACCTCTTGAATCCACCAGACATGCCCCATTTCATTTGTCGCTGTGCCCACAAGAACTTCACAGGGATTGTGATGGATGATTTGATTTAAGTTAAAGTTAAGTTGTAATCTATAGTTTAGTTCCTCTCTTCTATTAGCTATCTCATCTTCCTGATGAAACTCTATTCACAAGTTGTGTACAACCTCATGGATTCTGATCTATATTTTGGAGTATAAGTGGCATGCGAATGTATTTGTGTAAAAAACAATGGCACTTGGGCGATTTAATGAAGAGATTTAACTTTTTAAACAATCCGAACCACCCACTGTCCTCAACGATTATCACATTTTTTGATCATTCAAAAGGCCATCCATAAGGTGTATCAAGTTATTCATTAATAAAATAAGACATCTTAAAATGTCAAAATCTGAGAATTTAAATGTCCATACTTATACTAGGACTGCCATTAGTGGGCCCTAGACTGCTCTCTTAATCTCCTCATCTAGAACTTGATCAAAGGAACTAAATCCTTGTTATCTCACTGTTGTTCCTTTTAAGAAGACATATGAGGTGGTCCATGATGCCAAGTCTTCCACCACCTCCTTTGTTGTGATGAATGTAAGTGTAACAAAGATCGAAAGAGGATCAACCCTTATTCCATCACTCAATTGACAGAAGCACATCTATGTCTCCTGATGAAGGCTCAACCATGGGTCACCTTATGTTACATCCTTGCAGGAATTTCATGAAAAAGTCATAAATTAGGGCTGACCTGCTGTTGCAGCAGTAACAGAGCTGATCTGTTTTAATTAAACTTAAATATATGTTCGCGTATTTATATCATGTAATCTAGTCATTATTTTGCTCATCCAATTCACGGTGAACAGATAAAAGCAAGATAAGATACTGAGGAAGACTAACATCATTTTCAAATCCAAAGCAGCAGACCTCCTTAGCAGTAGCACTGAGTATGATAGACACATTAGAGTAGGGCAGAAATCAGTTTAATGGCAAAATAACACCAAATGCATGCCAACCAGAATGTTAAGTAGCAGGGGCAGACAGATCGCATCCCTGGAAAGTAGATGAAGGCAGAAAACCTGACATAAGTGACACTGTTCATCAATTCATGCATGGAGAATGATTGCATAGATAACAATCAAAGGTGTGACTGATGCAACTCAAGTCAACATAAGCCACTGAAAAGCGTGCAAGACATTTTATGGTGGCACAAGCATAAAGTTGCACGATTTATTTCTTCAAGACAGCAAAGGACTCAGTAGGCATGATTGGACACTTAAAAGGATGGCATTGATACCTACATCACTAGATCAGCATGTTCTTGTTTAGCACAAGCACTAAAAAGGTGAAATCAGGATTTAAAAAGTGGCAAATGGGCACAAATCTGAAAAATAGAAGTCTTCAAAAATTACACCCTGGTCACTTCAAGTCAGCTTTTACACTCTAATAGTATAATAAAAATCATGCCTGCAGCATTGAATAGAAAAGTAAAAATGGGATTTTCAGTCACCTGTAACAGCAGATCTTCGAAGAACAAGTAAAATTGTTTTACAGACTTCTCTATCTCCAACCATATATCACTGATTCTGAACTGTTTGCAAGACAGTTTGCAGGCATTTGGAGAACAAAGGTCAACATGATATCGTGGCATTGAATAGAAGAGTAAAAATGGGGTTTCAGTCACCTACAGCAGCAGATCTTTGAAGAACAAGAATAATTGCTCTACAGAATTCTCTATCTCCGACAATATATAACTGATTCTAAACTGTTTGCAAGACAGTTTGCAGTCATTTGGAGAACAAAAGTCAACATGATATCGCAGCTATGCTTATGACTAAACTTTTACTCATCTCCAACTGTTGTTGTCAGTATAACCAAGTTTGGAATCAAGGTTTTCAAGGGGGGATATCCAACTTCATCAAATATATTTTAAGTTACATAAATAGTCAATGTTTCAAAATTCTTCAGAGTTCGGAAGATAAGCCATGTTTCAAAGTGGGGACTAGTATCTGTTGATGTGTTTTTTATGCATTTCAGACACGGAATAAAATACCAAAGGTACTCTATCCTCTCTTAATCAAAATCTCCTCAGATGCTAAAGTATATGATCGACCGAGATGACTCCAAGGTTTCTATGGTCAGGTCTTGATATGTGGATAGCTTTAATGGTTTATGTGATAGCTGGTAATCCAAGGGGACTTGCATTTTACTTGAACTCTGCTGGAACGTGGAAACTAACTTGACTTGAAAAAAAAAGAATAAAAGATAAGGGTTTAGGAAAACTATGCTACTCCTAAGATCAATGATGACAATGAATGTTATTTAGATAGACAAACTCCTTTGAATCAAGTCTTGCTTCACCATGACGACAACAACTACACAAGACTGATGCAATCTTCTAAGAAAAATGGAGGATTTTCATATTGCAAATACATCACTCAAATACCCCATGCTGGCACAACTTGAACAAGTATCCACAATTGAACTTAGCACAATGACAAAGTTCAAGCTAACTTTACACTATGACTTACAATCAGCAAACCACAAAAAGTATGAACCAAGGAATTCAACACAATATCCTCATAAAGCATCCACCATAATCAATGAACTTATATTAAACTATGAGAAGTAGAGACCGTGCAACAAGTTGAAATAGCACACCAAATTTACCATAACTTATGAAGAAAGTATTTTATTACAACAAATCTTAGCAACAATCTCCTTTCCTCCTATTCTACTCGCCACCTAACTATTGTCTATGAGCTATTGATCCACTTCTAACTATTAACCTTTACAATGAGAGATTTGAGCCTTTTATAGTGCTCTCCATATAATTCAATGGCCCAAATTGATTCTCAAATCAATGGCCAAGATTATATAATGAAAACCCTAATTAGGTTTTGCTCTAACTAACTCTTTTCTTGACCAATGAGATCATTACAATGAATTCGACACATGTCCATTTTGATTTCTAACCAATGAGGAAATAGGTTAGGTACATTAAATAATATTCAATGTAGCACCATGTGTCACTTGTTGGTTCTTTGGATGAATCAAGTTCAATGTATTTGGACACACTAACTTGGAAAAACTCGATTGGTTGGTGATGAATAGGACGCCACGTCGGCTACATCATCACAAAGCGTTTAAGATTGAGCAATATCTCTTGATACTCAACATTATCCAACTTGCTCATCATGATGAAGGTAATGAGATATATTCCCAAATTGTATCAACTCAGCATGATTGAGCAAACTTTCTAACGTTGCTCAACTCTTCGAAAACTATCTAACTTGATCAAACTTGCACAATTTCACCTCCTAATTTGGGAATCCTCTTCCTTGTGATGTCGATGTTTGGAGTAGAACTCCCTTAATGTACTATGTAACTTTGGTTGATCTTCCTTTGTTCACAATGGGCTTGAACATGATCCCCTCCTTGTAGCTCTAACTTGAATACTTTGTATATTGGCAATGATTCTTGGATTTCGAAAGGAAATTCGAGATTGTCTTATATTTTTCCTCTTCACCCTTTCCTCTTGAAGGTCCTTGAACTTGTTCTTGAAGTCTTGATCTTCATCATGTCTTGGAATTTCCTTGATGTAGAGCTCTTTCCTTTGAATTGTTGAGTTACTTGGTGTAGTTCTTGATATTCATGAAAGTCTTGATGAAATGTAGATCTTGAACTCCTTCCTTTAGCACTATCATCTCTTATGCCTATCCTTCCATGATGTTGATCCTCATCTTCTTGAATTTTTTCTTTGATGATCTTCTTGTATTCCTTCTTTAAGTGTGTTGCTTTCCTTTCCTTGCATAGTTGCCTACCATCCACTTTCTTGATCCCTTTTCAACATGCTGATCTCTCTCACGCTGTGAAGTTCTTTGTATTGACTAGAGTTTGACCTCGATCTTTTTACAATGTTGATTCCTTGAACATCTTGATGTTGTCCTTCTTCACATCAAACCTGAAAAACAAAAACATTTTGAATCAAAACATGATCATAATATCTAACCCTTCATAATTCTAAAATCTCAAAATAAGACTTTAGATCTGGAAATGCGAATTGTTTCAGATCTGGTACAAATCACCTTGAATGTCTGGTAATGAAAAAGCCCCAAAACCTGACATAAACCCCCATAGGTAATTTGATTTCCAAACTTGGAGTGGAAAATTGAAACTCATAGGGACTTTTTGATCCCTATCAAATTCCTTACTTTTGACGTAATCCTCCATAGGTAATTTGATCTTTGTGGGGAGGGTGGAAAATTGACCCACATAAGGACAATCTGATCCTTATGGATTTCCTTCATTCAATTTGTTCAAATTCGCATTGCTTGTTCATCTCCAAGGTGGGAAATTCGATTTCCATAGGGACAAATTAGATTTTCATCATCATTCCTTACTCCAAATCTCAAGAGTGGAGATTTAATTTTCATAGGGACTTTTCACTTGTTCATCACAAAATTCACATTAGCTTGCAAACACTTGGACAACTTAGCATTCCAAATGACTCCCTTGCAGTTCAATAGGTTTTTGCATTCTTTGATAACTTTGACATTTTGACAACAATTTTGCATAACCTTGACCTTAACTCACCACAACTTTGACAAACTGAGCTAACTTCCTCTCATTAAAAAGGTTAAAGGCTGAGGACATCACTACTAAGATAAGGCAATCTAAGCAAAACATCTACCTAAGAAGCAAAAAAGTGAGGGTCCCTATTTGCAATGGGGCAATGTGTGAAAACATCACAACAGTATCAAAATAGCAAAGGCCGTTTGTGCATCGAATTGCTATTTTAAGTAATGGCTATATAGCAGTCATTACTCCCAATGGTCTATTTCTGGGCAGAGAATGAAAACCTATTTTTGGCGACTTTATTTTTATTTTTTTAAGAAGTAGCTTTGCTTTATCGTTGTTGTATTTCCTACTTTTTCACAGCTTTAAGCATTTACAAACTAAAACAATGAGTCTAGGGATAAATATTATTATTTTGAATCCCTAAAGAAGGGTATTTTGTAATCTCTAAATAAGTACTTCAACACAAGGCAAAAGGACAATGATGGATACTATGGTTATGCTGCTCAAGTTATAGTTGAAATTGTGTTTATATTATAAAGCCACTCATTGAATTGAAGATAGATTTTACGATCAAGCTTCATATTGAGGTTATTTGTCAACCTAGGCTGTGACTTTGTATACAGCTTAATAATTTGATTCTTGGAATCAAGTGTAATCTATGTGTTATTATTTCCAATTATCGTATGTTATTGGTCTTTTCTTTTTAGCTAGTAGGAAGGTGTTGATGATCTGTTTAGAGGAGATGTTTCATCCTTAAAGTCTATGAAATCTTACTTGCAAGGCATGACTACTATCAGTTTGGTGCTTGTAGCCAAGCCAAAAACATAAGCAAGTAGTCATTTCACTAATGCAAACCCTAGGAAGATTTTGTATATTGTTGACATCTATAAATATTGTCTATAGTTTGGTGTCTAGGTTCAATTTAGCCTAGTGTCTTAGGTCTAGTTTAGAGCTCAGGGAGCTTACTCTTTAAAGTCTTCAAAGGTTATAAATTTTGATGGGCCGTCTAAAGGTAATTCAGGCCCGTCAAGAGTAGGATACATTGCTCGAGATTGGATTGGTAGCATTGGAGCCTTTGGAGCAAAGAAGTTGATGGATGGAACAAATAATGAAGCCGAAACTCAAGCTGCTCTATTGGCAATTAAAATGGTGAGAAGACTTGCTATCCCGAGGCTACATTTAGAAGGAGACTCATTAGTAAGGAAGTTAAATAAATATATAAAAATGAAAAGAAATTATGTCATTATTTTCAGAATTCAACATCTCGCATACAAAGAAAGAGGAGAATGAAGTGGTGGACACTATAAAAGTGGTTGGCTGCATTTAATGAAAATCAGGCAAAAGAGATTTGGGAAGTTCTTAGAAGTATTCATATCAAGGAGAGGATGGTACCGGACACCAAAATACAATGATCATAATTAGAAATAAAGGAAACTTGCCCCTCATGAAATGGAAATCAGGCGAAGATGTATTAAGAAGCAGAAAATGTCATTTCACTCCTCATTTTGGCCGTCTTTTGGTGAGAAGAGTGATATATAGTGGTTGTCAAGCTGCAAGGAACCAGAACATGGAAGAAAACTTTACTTTGATCACAAGGAAGCAACAACTTGCTTTTTTGGTGAAAATCTTGAAAGAAGGTTGAAGAATGTCTTCAAATTTGAAGACCTAATGTTTCTGGAAATAGTTGACATGATGTTGCAGGAAGAGTACATGAAGTCAGAAAACTGGTATCGAACGAACATTGACATTGCATCCTTATTCTTGGTATGGTGTCCAGAGTTGGGTGAAAAAGAGGAAGTGCGTTGGGTCATGAAAGAATGTGTGAAGGATTAACGGACATACGGATTGGGTGCTTTTATCACAATGGCGATTGGCTCAATGTCGCTGAGTTTACGCTGCCATTGAGACCTTTCCTTCTGTGGAGAGCCTTGTGTGATAAAGAGGAGCGCCAAGTAGAAGCCAAAGTGGGCTGGAATTCAATCAAAGAATATCTTTGTGACAAGGAGCGAGAGGTAACGGAGAAGGGACCAGAGGCAGAGAAGCACATAAAAAAGCGTCTGAAATTCAAGAAGGAAGACTACTGGATGAGCAAGCCATCGCAGACCTAGAAGAAAAATTAAAATAGAATGAAGAATTTTGTTCTGATCAGTATTTTTGGTTACGAATCATTTATGCAGACTCTGTAATTTTTGTAAACTTTGTAAGTAATGGGTTCCAATCGTAGAAGTAGATAGAAATGACAAATTTTCAGTACTGTAATAATGTATGTTTGTGAGAATAGTATGTATATGGAGATGGGTAGAATGCAGTATAGAAAGTAGTTTTTGGTTCCTATGTGAATTCTCAAGCTAGATCAGTGGTTCAGACCACAAAAATATCTCTGTTTTCTACAATTTATGGATAATAAATATAATACATATCAATATTTCACCAATCAAAAAAAGAAAACAATCTCAGCCTTCCAAATGAAATTTTTTTTAGTCTTCGGACATGTAATGTCGCGGTTAAAACACTTCGTTAGTGAAGCAGCCACCAAGGTTCAAATCCCTGCTAGGCCACTGTGCTCGCATGCCTTGTGCTTTCGCTGGACTGTTGAGCTCACAGATATGATCAAGTGAAGTGTGGGGAAGAGGTCCCCCGTTTGTGGCCTCACCAGTTCATAACTCCAAGTCAAAAGCGTTTGACATGGAGCCAAAGGGCATGTCATGCCAACGTCACCGGTCACATTAAAAAGTTTACCAGGCATAGTTTTTTTTTAAAATGATTTTTTTCTTAGAATTTCTTGCAATAACTATCTCTTTACCAAATATGCTATCAACAGTAAAGCCCTTATCTTCTTTTCAGAGGCAGTCCTTCCTGTCAGCACTTTTTATTCTAGTTAAAGCCAAAGTAAACTTATATGTAAGCTAAATATTCTCAAAAACTTGTTTCCATTTTGGATTTAGATTTATAATATCTTGGAAATTTGCAGAAATAAGTTTCAATTCTCTCTCCACATTGAGAAGATGCTTAATGGCTAGTTTGAAAATTATGCCACCAAAAGAATATCTATGTACAACTAATTCATGCATTGGTGCGAGTAGTTCAAGAATTTTTTCTCAAGGGTATGGATTCTTGGGTCCCAATGCTGAAATTAGCAAAATGCAATGACTTTGTTAACAAAACAAGGTTTTCTAGTTGTTTGCTTAGATCAATGCTTCAAATCAAACACCTTCAAAGAAACATCTCTTATCAATGGGCTCATAGTTCACACACTCGTACTTGGAGAGTACTTAGCAAGCATTTCCAACTCGGAGAAAACTCAATTTTTGAAAAAGTAGTAATTTTTTTGCAAAATACAACTACAAAATGTATCAAATGATTTTGGTGGGAGTTTGAGGGCAGCAGGGTCAAGGGGCAGTGCCCACAGAGTCACAGACCTTCATGGCACACAACATTTTCATAGTATATTAAAAGGCAAGAAATGATGATTATAAAGCCATTAAAACAAAGTCAGGCCAAAAAATCGTTTTAGGGTTCTTTTCGAGCTCATTATGTTATCAATCTTTTATCTATTGTTTCCGCAATTAATCGAAAAGATTGAAACAATAGATAAATTAAAACTTTGCATCTTAATAGACCATTAATAAATGTAAATATAATAATATTTATTTTTAATTTATAATGTATATTATTTAATTTTTAATATATAATTTATATATATAAAATAATTTGTAAATTAAAATTATTATATATTCTATTAATGTGTCATTTATTAAACTATATAGAATAATTATATAATTTAATAAAATTGTAAATTAGAAATATAAATAATTTAAAAATTATAAATTATAAATTCGTATCTTTATAGACCATTAATAAATGTAAATATAATAATATTTATTTTAAATTTATAATGTATATTATATCATTTTTAATATATAATTAATATATATTTAATTTATACTATATTTAATTTTAAAAATATATTTATTTTTTATACTATATCCGATTTTTTGCCGATTTTTTCCCGATTAATTCCCGATTTTTTCAAAAAATCTTATACTTTTGTTTTGCCGATTAATTCCTCAAACGATTAATGCTTCTTTGGAATTAACCTTAGCCCTTGATCCACAATCAACTCGATCCAATGCTCCCCAATAAAACCCCAAAAAAGAGCCAATTGGCTCCTTGAAAACCCATGCCCCCTTGGCCTTTTTGTCACATGCTAATTAAAATCACTTGAAATACATGTAAAGGGAGACAACTTAAGTCTTTAGGCTAGAAGTCACTTAAGTTGCATAAAAATATGTGCCCACAACTTAAAATCACTTAAGTTCACTTAATTTGTATAAAAAGACATGCCCACAACTTAAGAATAGAATAGAATACAACTCAAAGACTCCATTCTTACCCAATAATGCTCTACGTCCTCTTCCTCTTGGGTAAAAGGACAGCCAATGCACAGTTAAGTCTCATGGTTTGAGTTGGGGACATCACATTATGTCGGCGGATATTAAGTTTATTTGTGTGTGTCATGAGAATAACGTACTTTATGTGGCCTGCCTAAGCATGCAAAATAAGGAATTGGAATCATTTCCCAGCAAATGCTGAAACTTATCGCCAAGACTTATGGGGCTATCATTTTGTTTAATGCAATTTTAGTTCCCATGTTTCTTCTTCAGCTCTTCTAGATGGGATACAAAAGGCCCCTACTAATTTCAACTTTTAGTGGCTCAGAATTCTCATCCTTTACAACACTCAAGCTAGAGAGAAAAAGGTGACGAGGCTCATAGTTCTGCCCTGTGAGGTGGACAGCTCATACAAGAGTATTTTACCAATATAAAAATATAGAAATAGAAATCATGCTTGGTTGTTTTGCACCCAAGGACTCATGGAAATCATTTATGTCTCATGTTCCAGGAGAACATAACAGGAAGGCCTATTCAGTTTGAGTAATCTGCTCTTAGCTCTTCTACAAACAAAATCAAAGTTGAGATGCAATATGAGCAATATGGTAGGACTGAAGATATAAAATATTTAAAAGGTAAGGAATGAATGGCATGAACTTCTTGTTTCAAGTCTTTTGACGAAATTATCCCAATGGTCTGTCAACCAAGCAAAAGGGAAACTGCAGGCTTGAAACCATTGACTACATTATTTTATAAAAGATAAAAGAAAAGAGAAGAGGGTCGAAGATTATGAAAAGTATTTGATAAATTATATACAACAAAGATAAACAAGTGAAACAGTGAAAATAAAGTACAATGTTAGATGCAGAGGACAGGTGTCAGGCCAAGGCATGCTATCCCTGATATTCAATCTCATGAATCTGCCTTTTATCCAATCCTATGTATTAGTATTTCTCTCTCGATATCACAACCAGGGGCTTGTGAGATCTTTTCTCAGCCCTAATGCTTGGGATTATGAATTTGGATGTGATGGCGTTGATGCAGAAGAATAAATAGGAGGCCTAGTACAAATTGAAATGTCTTGGTGCTAGGGGATTAAACAGTTCAATCAACAGGCAGAAAGGCATCATGTTCATATATTTTTGAAAAGCCACTGAATTAGAGACCAACCATAAAAATGGGCCATTGCAGAGATGAATTGAACATTAGCAGGGATAAATCCCAGAAAGATTAAAAAATGACTGTGGAAGTCCGTTTTACTTACCAAATTAAAAGATGATAAATTGATTCAGTTGGTTCCACATTGACAATACTTGATGATTTGAATGCACCAAAAGCTTTCCCAATAAGAAATGATAATAATTTTAAGACGAGTGGCTCATTATGAGGCATTACGTGCACCAAAAAGTTTGTCAACTGAGAAAGGATAAATGGTGAAAAACCCAAAGCAATGGATTTTCTCATAATCGTCTTTCAATTCCTGTGTTAACAAATGCTTAATGGTGCATGTATGCTTTGTGGTTCTCCTTCCTTGCAGCTGTTATCATAATACATGAAGTACTGACTATGACTTAAATACAATGCTCCAAGCCAAAAGAATTGGTGGTAGAAATGTTCCCACCCTATCCCCAAAATTTCATTTTTTTTGGAAATGTTCTGAATACAACATATTTTTTACAAGAAACAGCCAGGTACATTAGGGGATGGCTAGCCATCCTCTACAACCTAAGCAGTTTTATACTCACTTTTATTTTAAATCAAAATTTGTAGAAAAGGGGGACGGGGGGCCCACAAGGACCATCACACCCCTTTAAACCGACCCTAAACCAGAACCAGTCCCAATAACAATTAAAAACAAAAAACAAACTCATTTTTGACATTTTCCAATTTTTGAAGAAGACAAATAGATTAACAGGTAATGAAAAGAGAACAGAGCAGTAGTCGGAAGGAGGCAAGAGAGTGTTAAATCTACATCAATTGAGGTAATTTTACAATCCATAGTTGATTTGCTCAAATTCTTTGCATTCTTTTTAAATTTCCAAACTCTTGGGGAGGATTTTTTGTTTGTTTTGTGTTCCATGTTTGCACTTACAGCTAC
The DNA here is from genome assembly GCF_030272615.1 of Cryptomeria japonica. Classification (NCBI taxonomy): domain Eukaryota; kingdom Viridiplantae; phylum Streptophyta; class Pinopsida; order Cupressales; family Cupressaceae; genus Cryptomeria; species Cryptomeria japonica. The sequence continues at coordinate 547,416,019 of NC_081405.1, forward strand.
AATATGAATTTCAACCAAAAAAAAGAGCAGCAATGAGGGTAGTGAAGGTGAAGAGGTTCAAATTCAATAAAGAAGTCGCAAAACTCAAAAGAACTACTGGGGATTCTTCTGAAAGTGGAAGTGTTGTAGAGACAATTAATTCAAGTAGCTCATTCAAATGCCCTTCTGAACTCCTCAAAACCTATGCAAGATGCCCATTTGATCCAAATATATCTTTTTAATAATTTGCAACATGCATAGACGAAGACAAAAAAGAAATTTCAAGGGATAGTAGATTATGGCTATGTCATTTGTGCAACAAAGACTATAGGGGCAGCTACACAAGATTTTATTCTCATCTTTTGTGCATAAGGCAAAAGGCCCATTTAATCCAAAATTATCTCTTTTACAATGTGCAACATGTATAGACAAAAGGCAAAAAAGAAAATTTGGGGGATAATAGAGTATGTCTATGTCATTTGTGTAACAATGACTACAGGGAGCTACACGAGTTTACTCTCATCTTGTGTGCATAAGTGGACTAAGGGTAAAAGGTTGTGAGAAATTCACCCTAGTTGAGAAGACTGTGGTGACTAAGTTGCACATGTTGAGGAAGGCAAGAAATAAGAAATTCCGATAGAGACTATGCAACCTAGCGTGGCATTTCCTAGTGCTAAGAGTCAAAGGGGAGAGGGTTCTACTTTTACCATGGGAAATAAAAAGCTACTAATATTGCGAGGTTGTTCAATGCACAATCATAAGAGATGGCTAAATTTTTTCATTGCCAATTCTATACTATTTTATATGGCACATTCTCTTTATTTCAAATAAATGTTCAAAGATGTAATTGTTGTTGGTCCTTCATTTTCCCCCTCGGAGATGCCAAGAACTACCCTTCTTAATAGAGAATATTTTAAGATGAATGTGTTGATGGAGAAAGTGAGACAAAGTTGGATAAGAGATGTTTGCTCTATCATCATGAATGGGTGGACCAATATTAAACATTAGCCACTCACCAGTATCATTGTCACATGTTCAAAAGACTTATTTTTTTAGAGGTACCGATTGTTTAAGAAACAAGAAGAATGCAAACTTTCAATTTCAAATTTTGAAGGATGACATAGAACAGGTCAAGGCCTCTAATGTTGTACAAGCGGTGACTAATTCAGCCCATGTATGTAAATTAGCCAACTTGATGGTGGAGGGTGATCTCAAGCACATTTTATGGATTGTTCATGCATTGAACAATACAGTGAAAGACAACAAGAAGATAATTGGTGAAGGTAATCGTGATAAGAGCTAAACGCATACATATGTTCATTTGCAACCATCGCACCTCCCTTGCAATATTCAGAACTTTTTTAAGAAATGAATTCCTCAAGCCCATAGATACTAGATATATCAACTACTTCATTATATTAGAGAGAATGCTTGAGGTGCAGGAGTCTCTACAATTAATGGTGATTAATTCAAAGTGGGGTGGATGACCAAAGGCAAACACGAATAAAAGAAAAAGTGTGAAAATAAAGATCCTTGATGATGATTGGTAGTCCACATTGAGGTAAGAAATTGCTGATTTTAGTATTAAATTAATAAAAGGAAATTATTAATGTTTTTGCCTTGTAAATTATTTTCACTCTTTGTCATTTGAGTCTTAATCTTTTTTTAAATCTTAATTTTTGTAATTTGTTTGCACTTACAAATATGTTTGCTCTTTCATCTCACCTGTTGTGCAAATCATAAGATATGCAGATACAAACTCTTCTAGCCTTGGAGAGATTTATGAGACTTTGACAGCATGCTTGAATAAATGAAGCAAGCTATTCATAGTAGAGATCCTACTTGAGATTTTATGAAGAGCATATTAGACACATTGTGACATGGTGGTGAAACACTATGAGCACCATGCTTCATATGGCAGCCTATGCTGCCAAATGGTGTGTAGTTAGGCCCAAGAGAGTGTCTCTATCTCATGATGAAGAGGTGAAATAAAGACTCAATAGGCCATTCGAACAATGCATGCTAATGAGAAATCTACTATACTTTGCAGAGAGTGACTAAACCAAAGGAAAGAACAGATACAGCTACATTAGCTCAAACGAGCCCTATTAGATCGTGGATGTGGCATAGCAAAGATGCAAAAGAGTTGAGGATACTTGTCACTCGTCTTCTTTCACAAGTTGCCAATTCCTTTGCTATATAGAATAATTGGTCCACATACAACTTCATTTAGTTAGTCAAGAGGCACAACCTTACCTCTAGACAATTAGAGTAGTTGGTGGCCATGCATAGTATCTTGTGGCTATAGAATTGACAAACTATTAAGTATCATTAGACTCCAGCCGCACATCAAGATGTTGATCTTGAAGATGTCATACAGATTAATGAAGAGGAATAGGGGGAATTGATTGAGGTTCCATTGGATGAAGTAGCCCCTCATAGTGGAAATGCCTCAGACTCAAACTCCAATTTTGATGTAAAGTTACTAGAGTTGAGACGGTTGGATATTTTCTCTGTTTTTGTCACTTTGCACTGAAACTTGAAGCCTTTGGGCATTTTATTGTAATTTTTTTATGATATATATGCACATTGACAATAAAAGCAATTAAATTTTATTAATTTGTTAGAATCTCATGTGAAATTTCAACTCAATTGTAATGTTATGTATTAAGTTTCTATAATGTCTATGATGAATGTCTTCTCAATGTTAATGTCTTATCAATGTTATCCTATGAATATTTGAAATTTCTTTATATTTTAAAATTTTCCCCACTTTTTTAACAAATATCCCCTAAAAAATGGCCTAACAACAAACCAATCCTAGAAACACACACCCCCGTCCCTTCTCATCCCTATCCTGAAAAACTTGGGGGAACATTGCTTAAATATAAATGGGTCAAAGTTCCCTAATGATTAGATAACTGACCATTTTCCTTCTTTTGGAGTTGGATCAAATTCAGCAGTTCTACTTTTTAGGCATAGACACCATAATTCGGGCTTCTAATTTCATCACAAGTAAAGCAATACATCATCTTAACAATTAGGATCCAGAGCCTGCTACACTAATGATGGCAGAAGCATAGTGCATACTAACCACTTTCACATTCAGTGAAAAAAAAAAATTCTTAATGACAACAATGAGAAGATACTAAGAAGACAAGCAATAGATTGAAAACATCGAAAACATTATCTACTTAAATTTTGTAAAGATGGTCAGAAGTAGCAGAAGTGGATCCACCCTTCAGATTTATCCATCAAATTCTCTCCAAAAGGAAGAACATATAGGCTTGATTGCAAAAACCGAGGAACAATTAAAAAAATAAATAAAGGCAATTTTAAAGATATATCTCTCTAATGACACTCAATGACCCAAAGATGCTCTCTGTCTTCATCAAAACATTTGCAACAGCATTAAAAGAAGAAAAATAGTAAATAATAATTGTTGTCAAATGGATTGACCTTAAGTGGTAAATCATGGGGACAATAATAACCCTAAAAGCAATATTAAATTTACAACCACATCCAAATCTAGGTATGGCATGCCCCAACTGACAAGGCCAGGTATAATGAGTTGATAACACCTCTACAGTATATTCATTAACCCTAAAAATAGATAAATTATCTACAGAAGCGAGATCCCTAAACATCTAAATTGAGAAAGAAGTGCTCCATCAATCCAAAAAATACATTGTCATTAGCCAATGAACCCTTCTCCATATGTTCTCAAGCCCTACATCAGTGTACATAGTACATTGCCAATGAAACCTTTTGCATATGCTCTTAAACATATAATTTTTAAAAATATTAAAATAACCCTCCATCAATCTAAAACATGCATTGCCTATGCATACCTCTGCAAAACGCTGAAGAGGTATAAATATATTATAATCACGCTCTCAACTATAAAAGAAAATCATAAAAGACTAATTCCTAACATAATAAAAACGGGGTTTCAGAAGAGACTTAACATTCTATACACCTTTAAAGAAGATGTTATACAAAACCTCGTCCAAATGCTCGCAACTCTCATTGAACAGCTTAATCCTCGTCTCTAACGTCTTTTCAAAGTATGCTTTGATTGTGTATAAATGTTCACTCTGTTTTTGAGCGCTTATTTTTGTTTGAACTAATTCTTTTCGATATGCTTCGACCTGCTGTACTGAAATTCTACGCCCTTTGTAATATCCCCCATTCTCTGCTATTGCTTTCATGATTTCTTGTACCTTTTCCATAGAGTCTGCAGTAGTTTTAAGCCCTCTTTCAATATTCCTTTCACTCTCTGAAATTTGAATCGAAGCTTTCTTCAGCAGGAGGATATTTCTTTCAACGTAAAAACCAGCACGGAGAAATCTTTTCACCGGCCAATAAAGCTCCCTTAACCGTCTAATCTGCACCATTTTCACTGGTATGTAGATTGGAATCAAAATTTTATTGCATAGGAGGATGAAAACCTTCAAACAGTGTCTACTGGAGTTTAATTTTGAGTTCTTAAAAGCCAGAACCCGGTGAACAGTACTATTAAAACCATCTTTTAGTAAAGATACTATTAAATTGTCAATAATGTATAAAACTAATTTTATGGGTTTGATTATTGTGTTTTTATGTTTTTTTAAATTATTTTATTTAATGGTGGTGTATAGTAGGATTATTGTATTAGTGTCTCGGTGCATTAGGGGAAGTGTACCAGTAGTCATTATAGCTAACTTCACACATCCACAGATTTTAAACGATACATCAAATTTTAACGATTTTTTTTGTTATATGTTATGCACACAAGGGTCAAAAAGTGTACATTTCAAAGCGTCACCTAATACCTACTTAAAGATGCCCCAATAGCCATGCACTTAAAATCACCAATACTTACGCACAAATGCCCCAGTAGTCGTGCGCTATGGGTACCAATAAAGGTGCACAAATGGGCCAATTGTGGTCCAAGCAAGCTAAAAAATGAGTGGCTATTGGTACATGTGAAATTTATTAATGGACTTTTAGTTACTTATTTTTTGGTTTTTTAAAAGTTAGTAACTAGGGGGTGGGGTGTGCAAGGAGTGAACGGTTAGTGAAACATGAATGGTAACTGATGCTATTCAACTCAGTTTTTTTAGAAAAATTATCCTTCAAAAGACATACAAAAATCAAAGGGTTATGAGAAAACCAAAGAGTGAGTGAAAATTATGTCCATGTGGGAAATATTGCATTTCAATAAATATTTAAGTGCGTTTGTTTAGAAAAAATAAGTGTTTGGAGGAAAAAGGATGTTACAAAGAATGTTCAATCTAAAAATGTATTTAAACTTGCTTACGCTAGTAAGAAATAATGAACAACACTTGACACGTGGCAAGAACAAACTTGATAGAATTATATAGATTAGTTTAAAAAATGAAAAGAATGCATGTTGACAATAGCACAAATGCATAGTGGATTCATGATATCCATTATCTTATATGGGCATTTATTTTCATTAATTATTTAAGTTTATGAGAATACATTAAATTGCATTTGAGTTAGTGATAATACAACATATCTCATCAAATGTTAATGACTAGTTCAAATCATCTAAATAAACATCTGCATAACAAATATTTGTAGTGGCAAGATTACTGAATCAAGGAATTAGAATACGTGAATTGATTTGTGAGAATGGAAAAGTAAATTTTGTTTGGATAAACATAATGCATATAGTTTTCACCTATCGTGGGTGATACATACTATCTAGAAGAGTTTGATATCATCAAGTGTGTTCGTAATTTCCAACTGATTATCCAAAAACTCCTACGAATTAGCCATATTCTATCTATAGATTTCTAGGTTAATAAACAACGAACGGGATTCAGCTAAATGTTGAAATCCTCTACACTTTTGGCTCTACAAAATCGAGGTGGGTCTCCCTTTACAATGCCTAAAAACTTATTTCAAATCATGCATAGACATTGTAATTAATAACATAAATTTTCCAATGAAAATATACCAAGGAAAGTCTATCAAACTTTGAATCTAGCTATATTCTTTGTATTTTCAATATTCACTCAGCCATTGGGAACAAATTCTAAGTTAAACCTACTCCTACAAACATAAAATTAAAAGATGTGTTGATTTTGAGTGTTTCTGAACATGGAATTTATTTCTAAACATGATCGGTGCCTAAATCCATGGGAAATGGAGTCCAGATACATATTAGAAACATACCCACATAATAGCATTAACTCAAATCACTTGACCCTTTTGCATTTATGTATTACATAAATGTGTTTGCACTTTTAACTACAAAATTCTACTCACCAATCCTAATGCTCTCACAAAACCACAATAATGTGTCAACATAAATTAATTCTTACATTAAAATAAACCCATAAACACATTAAACAATGACAAAGAAATTGAAATGACAATTCAAGATATGCTTGATATATTGATTCATATGAGAAATTTGAGTACAATTTGGAGTCAATTTTGTAATATATCCATTTTTATTCAAAATGATTGAAACTATTACATAAGGACACTAATGTCTACAACTATTCTCCAAGATTTAGAGCTAAACACCAACTATGTCTACCCACTCAAATCAAAATTTCAAAATCCATGCAAATGACCTTGAATTCCTTATTATAGAAATAAGGGAGCAAAACAAGTTTCTAATCAATGCACACATGTCACATTTTCATTTGACAAACTTTTACAACTAAAGAATATGCCCAAAGGCATCTTTGATACTCATATAAGACAAAAAGAAGCACCACCTAAAGGAACCAAAGGAAGTTTAAAACCATATGGGAATCACAAATTTTGAGGTTGATTTTACATAATCATTAATTGAAATGGTTGGAGAGGAATCATCTTGAAGCCTTTAAGAACGCTTGATGATGATTCATCTCACTTTAACTGGTCAGATGGTGTGGAAAGTCTTTAAGTTGAAAACTTTCAAAAGAATAAAATAAGAAACAAATTGACAAGTGGCAGTGATTGGTTGAAAACTAAGACACTGAAATTTGATGACCGACTAATCTACACATCAAAATACATTCAGCTCCATTTAATAATTGTAAGGTACCCATGATCATATCTTGGATCTGGCAAGGTCCTTATGTAGATGACTGAGATGTAATTGAAATTGTAGTCACTCATTTCCTGCCATGAATTGCCTGCTCTAATCACGAATAACACAATACTCCTCCTACCGTTGTCATATGGAAAGATTTGATGGTCATTTGCATGTCTGTATTTGTTACACACGAGTTGGGATTTCTTTACATTTGTTATCTAATACAACCCTAGTATCCATTATAAATTTTTCATATCCAATATCAATTGCAATAATCTTGTCCAAGACAACATGGTATTTTGTCATCTATAATTTCTTTCCATCATCAAATGGTAGTAGAATTATAGGCACACATATATCAAATTCCTCTTTTCATTCCTCTAAGCTTTTCATTTCATTTTGCTTATTGAAAAGGTCAAGAATTGACCAATGATGCAGTGTGTAGAAAAAATCAATTCTTCCTTTGATTACCTGCTCCTTCCATTCTACAAATTGAACTTCATTAAATAACATCTTGATCATTTTACCTATAGATCTAATTGAAGGGGGAGCATTATTCAAGCATTGTGCAGCTAGAACCAATGTTTGGAAAGTATGAGCTTGTGGCTACCACTTATCATACATAGTTTTCAAAATAGGCAAGATGTCCTTGCATTGTTGGGGAGCCTGTAAGAAAGATTGATAGCAATTATAAACATCATCTATCTTGCTTGTAACCTTTTTTAGCAAGTTCTTAATAGTACAATGCATGACATCCAAAGTTGTATATTTGGCCATTACTCTAGCCCTAAGTAGTAATTCCTCTAAAGATTCTAGTCTACCTGCATAATCTTCAAATTTTGCCTTAAGCTTTGTTATCTCATCTATAGGGGAAGCATCTCTTGTGGCAATAGGGGTTTGATAGACAATCATTACATTAGAAGGAACAAGAGGGAACTATCATTCTCTTAGCATTTTGCAAATGCACATAGTCCATATATACTTTGTTGCATGCTTCATTCAATACAATTTAATCTTTCTTTAGTTTATCCAACTCTTTTTGTTGGTTCTCTGTTGTAGCTTTGGCAACCATTGTTGAATGCAAAGTGATGGTAATGGCCTCCAAAGATGATGTATATTTCAGTGTTTGGACAATTGTATTATCCTTTGTTTCTTCTACACCATGCAACGACTTAGGCTTATTTGTCCTTAGGGGCTCGGCCCATTGGGATAATAACTTAAGCCTATGGTGATACCTTGTTCCTCTAACACCTTGTTCATTGTCAAACTCTGCAACAAACATTGGATCATATTGTTTCCTCATCTAATCAAGTAAGAAATTTTCATCCAAATCCCAATTTGGGATCAATAGAATGACACTCTCTTGAACCATCCTCCTTGCCTCATTTGAGCTTATATCAATGTTATTCAGGTTCACCTCATTGAGAATAAAGGCAACCATCTCCTCATGTTCAGACTCTTTCATCTTCGTTCTTAACCAAAAGCCCTTAAACTCTAGACTTTTGATAAAATTATCCTCCTCCATGAATTGGCAGGTTATTATCATGCTTCCATCATCTGCTTGATCAATAGGGTTAGTTTTGTGCATATCCACTCATTCTTGTGTCACTTTGTGTAGTAACGTCCTCTCTATGAACTCAAAGTTGTTGTGGCCACTTATGACCAGTTGGTGATTACGGCGGAGGACCTCCTGAAGACTCTTTAACTGTGCAGTGCTTTCCTAGTTTCTGTTGTTTTGTTGTTTCTATCTTTTGTTGTCCTTTCTGTTTACTGGCCTTTCTACCAGTCGTTTTGTCAGTTTTTTATGGTCTGGATACTCTATGATGATACTTCTTAATCTCCTATATTGAAGGTTTCGGGTCCTGAAAACCTGTTTTTCTTATTAATCAGAACGTCCTCTCTATGAGGTGATGGCAGAGGTTGATCAACTTCTTCAAAACCCATCTCACACATTATATGTGCAACTTTCATTGTCTCCCACATGCTCTTCAGTTTCCTCATATGACATGAAGGGAGATGTCATGCCCCACCATCCGCAAGGTGGAAACATGACACAATCCACAATGCATCTAAATTTTTTTATTAAACATAACAAACATCTCAATTAATTAGTTTCGATTAATAGAATATAATAAATTATACAAATTTGAGTTATAAATTCTCTTTCAAAGCTTAGTTAATGTGGTCCAAAAGGTGAGACAAAGGTATATTAATTTAACAATAATTTAATGTGATATACTTACTCTATAAAATAATTATTATTACACTAATTAAACAATGTTGATATCCCCCATTTAATAAAAACTCTCCTTAAGTTCAATGCTCACCTTTTCTCTTGCTTAAATTATCCATAGCTAATGTTCGTTAATAAAAAACAACATATAGTTTAAATTTAAAATAGATAATCCAAAACTTCATCTGAATAAAACTTTAATTCATTTTATTTTGTTAAACTAATCACTTAAAATTAATTTAGCTAAACTCATAAAATTCTATTATAGAGCTCCCCTTTTCAAAGTTGTTGTTAAACCCCACTTAAAGTGAGGGTCCCTAGTCACATGGGACCCACCATGAATTAGTTCAAGTTAATTAAGTCAGATTAATTAAAAAACACATATATAAGTCTCCACTATTGGATTTGAAAAAGGGTTTTCTTTTCTCATTTCTCCATGTTGTTGTGTAGTTTGAAGAGGGAAGGCGATGGAGCCAATATTTTAGCAAGGGCATGGATATGAAATGGAGTAGGAAGAATTTCATATCTCAATTTTGATACATAGGTATTATTTCTTTTAGTTGCAAATTTCTTATATATATTTTTAAAAAGAAAAATCTTAGGTTCTTTTATTTATTTATTTGTTGTGCTCTCCATCATTTCATTTAGTTTGAATCTTTTTGATGACAAGTTTAGTAGTGATATTTCTGATTTGTATATCAATAGAAGCACACATCTATTATTATTATTACAAAGTTGTTGTTGTTGTTGTTGTTGTTGTTTTTAAACCTACTTATGCTAGTGTGCCCCCCATTTGAAGCCAACGCCCCCCTCTCTCCCCCCATAGGGAGATCACACCCCCATATGGGAGGTGTGATCCCCATATGGGGTCACACTTTTTCATATATATATATATATATATATATATATATATATATATATATACTTTAACTAAGATTTGCCTCCACAATCTAGCATAACATATTTATAAACATGTATATATATTTTAATTAATATATTTGTTAAATGTAACCAAACACAAAATGGAATTATATACAAATATATAAAACTATTTATGCATAGATACACTTACCTATATTTATATTTTCCCATATTGATTAGTGCTTGAAAATGATATTTTTAATTATAGTTTATACTTAAAACTCTGTGTATTTTATTAATTAATGTGCCTAGCGGCAGACTATATGCATGCATGTTTACCTCTTTTGCTCTTATACTTTGCTAGTTAGAAGATATATATTAAAAATAGTATTTTGTGCTAAATGTATTACTTGTGATTAATCAATGAAGAAAACAACTGATATTCAGGATTTTTGTTGTTATACCTTGTTCTATCTTTCCTAGATATGTTTTCAAATGTGTTGAAAGTCATTTAAAGACGTGGAGTTATAAACTTCTTGTCCAACAATGTGGAACACTTGATCACTCTTTTGATCGCTTCAATTGGATGACAAATCAATTCTCCCCAGGTCTACTTTCATCAATTGTTTATGAAACATTTAGTTTCATTTGAAGTAATAAACTCATTGTAATCAAAGACATCAAGTCTTTTGTAGTTTAAGTTAGTAGTTGTTGCTCATCTAGGCGAGTAACATTGAATTTGAATTTGAATAAGGATATGTGTATATATATCCCATAGTTTTCACTAGATATTTAGTTAGTCAGTAGATTAGTCGTCAGTTTAGAGTCTCACTTCTTTGTAATTTTTTGAAAACCTGTTTTACTCCCTTCTGTGAGCCAATTGCAATGCAAATTTGAAGTTGATTTGAAATCTTGGTGTTCCAGAATCCCACCAGAGGAAGAGCAAGGCCTTCTCAACCAAAGGGAGGTGATCCTAAGTTGGTTCTTTGTTTTTATTTAGTTATTGCATGTTTGTTTTACTTACATTCTTTTTTGTAAGTTCGTGTTAATTCCAAAAAGTTAAAAATCAGTTGCACTATGTAGCTTTCATTCACATTTATTCATAGATAATTCCAGTTTATAAATTTATTAAAGTAGATGACAATGGTGATTAAAGTAGTGATTAGACAGAAGCTTTGTTGAACTTGTTCATGGAATTTAGTTTACTTTAAATGTTCTTTAGAATAGAATTTTTATTTTCAGCAAATGAAAAATAAATTTAATTTCTCAGCAAGTAGAATAGAATTTGAATTTGTGTTGAAGTTTAAATATAGTCTTATTCTTAGCTAGATGATTCCATGAATTAGATTTAATAAAGTCATGTTTATATTGCACTAAAAGAACTAGAGTCTTTCTTAAAGTAGATTTAGTACCTTAAGTTTCAATTCTGCTAGGAAAGAGAAGTGTCATTAGCATATAATTTAGTTCTTAGAAAGTGACCCTGAGAGCTCCTGACGTAGAATGACCGAAGCATAACTCACCATTCTCAGTGCAAAAACCCCCCAACTTAAACACATCCTTATCACATATAGCTCTACGAAACACCCTGTTCGATAATGAGAAATTAAAGTATGCGAGTTGTGACATCAACAACCTTGCCCATCACATACCTAGATAAATGCAATGGTTTGGTTGTATCTATTTGCATGTAAAAGGATGCAATTAAATTATAGATAAATACATCATACAAGTTACATAATTCTATAATTTTAGTGCATGAAAATACATTAGGATGGTAGGAATAAAATCTCCTGAAAAATATAGATTTGAAACATATCCACCTTTAGAAGAAGATATTCTAAACATATTGACATTCAAGAAGGTAAGAACATACACATATAATGTTTCTTTCCTAGAATACACTTCAAGAAAATTAATATTCAAGTAAAAATACTCCTCACAACTAATTTACCTTAATAATGAAAATTTATTAAAGAATATTTCACATTAAATAGAAAAAAATATTGGATTACAACCCATTCAACATCACAACCATATCCAAGTCTCAATTTCTAAAGTAAAAGAAAATTTACTATTCCAAGCTCAAACTGATCTATCACTTTTAAAAATCATATGTTCTACATTATATAGGATTACATCATAAATTTAGTTACTTTTAATCTCTCTATTCCTTTAAGCAAGTAGATAGAAATTTCATTCACAAAGATTAAAATTTTCTTTTTGACAAGCATTATATCTAATGTGTCCAAAGTTTATTTTTACACAATTTAATCTACATTCTATATATGATTACAACATAAATATTCCATGTTCCAACACCAAGTACTACACAAAACTAGCATAACACTTTACTTTTGCAACCCCCAACCTGCAAATTAAAATAAAAGCTAAAGGAGCCAATGGGAAGCTCACCTCCCAACCATAGGGTTAAATGTTAGCCCACCCCTGACCTAGGGGTTGAGACTCTACTCCGGTTACACTCATGCCAACACAATCATCTCATTGCTTAAAAAAAATTTCCACAACATACTTATAGCCATGAACAACCATATAATAATCACATTAATCTTATATTTACACAAAATCACATTATAGATTTAACCCATCACACCCACATAAGGAGAATATAGCTCACACCCTCCAAATGGTGTAGGGGCACCTCCCAAGGTTATATATTTACAATTTCACATCAAACCTTCTTATATATCTCAATTCCCATCTCAATCTTAAGCATAAAACAAATTGAATTTGACATATTAACAAGGTGGTACTCATACCACATAAAATAATACCATGGGTACTCATACCTGTTGGCAACAATGCAACAAACTGAGAGGGGGGAGGGATGAATCAGTTTGCACAAAAACTTATAGCAACTTAAATCACAAAATAGAACTGATAATTAACAGTTAAAGCATGGAATAACACCACATAAATAACATGCATAACACCAAGATTTTTGACGTGGAAAACCTGGTTAAGTGAAAAACCACAGTGGGAACCTACCCACAATGAGATAATACCCCATTAGGAGTAAATGTGAATATTACAATGGGGAATACACATGCATTCAGGCACACTACCTAGAGCTCACTACTCAAAATAAGAAACCCAAAAAGGCTACAACCTTAAGAGAAGGCTCACTACCTTACAGGAAGTCTCACTGACTTACAAAAACATTCAAACTACAAACTAGATCACATGAACTATGAAAACAACATCTCCATATGCTTGAGTACAGTTCTGATTAAGTACACAGTCTGCTCTGCAACACTTATATTCTCCTTCGCACATACAACTTGATCATATACTCACAGATACAATGCAAACATTCGCAAACATACATCTTGTATGATTAGTACATTTATTTATATAAACCCTCAACCTCAATTTCAAGGTCAGCTAAACCCTCAATGCAAATAACAAAATAATATCCACACAGGCTACAACAATACATGCTGACCAAAATGATGTCGGCTAAAACATAGTATGGACCCAAATCAATACTGCAAACACTCAATACCTTCAACAATTACGCCTCGATCATACACAACACGCTACAACCACCAAGAATGTGGCATAACATGAAGAACATGCACAAGGAAAACATTCAATAGCACGTACAATAATCAATGCAAACCACCAATACACATAGAACATGATCTAGAGACATTCACAAGCAATGTGAATTGTATCACAACAACTGCAACAACTTGGATTACTAGAATCATCATCATCTCTCTACCGGAGCTCAAGAACATCAACATAACTGTCTATCAGCCTGAAAGACTTGCTTGTGGATTTCCAAATCATGAACCAATCAAATTGAGGACACATATCAACGTCCAGAACACATCCCACACATTTGAAACTAAAGATATAGCAATTTTGGAGAATTACGGAGCACAAACCAAAATACCGAATAACACAAATAACTGTATAATATCCCCAATACGAGATCTCATAACTCAATCATAACATCATGCAGACCTCTACACATGGGAATGAACCATCTATAGATAACATACCAAAAACCCTTTAAACCACATCATCTCAATTGCAACACCCAAGCTAAACCAACTCATCCAATCAAACTACAAGACTGGAATACATAAGAGAATACGTTAACAAAACTTTCCAACAATCCTCATCAACAATCTCCACATGTGTTGACATCAATGACAACATATCAACCAATATCCAACAATCTCCCCCTTTGGCATTGATGACAACATATGAATATGAAAAACAATGAATGCAATGAAAGAAATCAACTCTCAGCAATCTCCCTCAAAACCACAACGAGACAGCTCCCCCTTTGACAAACAATTCAAATCTCAAAATGCTCTAATATCTTATAGAGTTTTACGCATGCGTCTCTCCCCCTTTGACATCAATGACAAGGCTCAGGAATCACAATTTTCTCCCTTTGAATTAGCTTCATAAATCTAAACATCTGAACCACCAACACTGACTACTCCACCTAAGTAGCAGTCGCACTCATCAATCCAAAGCATAGGATATCTCTATGAAGTTCACTGGACCAATGCAAAACCATGCACCTTAGTTCTCATCAAGAGGGGAAATTACCCCTAACTTCTCTCTCAGGTACTCAAAAGTATCTTTAGGAAAAGGCTTCATAATGATATATGTTATTTGTTTCTTTGTAGATACATACTCCAATCTGACTTCTTTCTCATTCACCTTCTCTCTCAAGAAATGAAACTTGATTGATATATGCTTTGTTTTGGAATGCAACACCAAATTATTTGAGATATTGATACTACTTGAATTGTCACAGTATATAGCAATAGGCTCATCATAAATAACTCATATGTCCTTCAACATCCGCTTCATCCAAATTAGTTGAGTACAATTGCTAGCAACAACAATGTATTCAGCTTCTGCAGTAGATAAGGAAATAGCATTCTGCTTCTTACTTGCCCAAGAGACCAACTTATTTCCCCAAAAAAATGCACCACCTATAGTACTTTTTTGGTCATCAACATCACCTACCCAATCAGCATCTGTAAAAGCACTCAAAGTAAAGTCATCTTTCTTAGAATACCACAAACCAAAATCTATTGTTCCTTTCAAATATTTGAATATCCTTTTTATAGTAGTAACATGAGATTCCTTAGGATCAGCTTGAAATCTAGCAACATGGCATACAACATTCATTATATCAAGTCTAGTTTGAGTCAAATACAACAAACCACCAATCATAGATCTGTATCTAGTCTGATTAGCTTTCGAAGAGTCATCTTTTGTCACCTTACATTTGGTCACCATAGGTGTACCAACATGTTTAGAATCTTCAAGACCAAATTTCTTCAACAATTCCTTCACATATTTAGACTAAGATATGAAAATACCTTTGTCCAACTAATTAATTTGCAATCCTAGAAAGAATTTCATTTCACCATTCATAGACATCTCAAATTCATTCTGCATTTCTTCAGCAAATTTCTTACATAGACAATCATTTCCTCCAAAGATAATGTCATCAACAAAAACTTCAACAATCATCATGATATTATCCTTATCAATCTTGAAATAAAATTTAATGTCGGCAGTACCTTTATTGAATCCAACCTTCAACAAATACTTATCCAATATGGCATATCGGACTCTAGGGGCTTGCTTCAATCCATACAATGCTTTATTCAATCGACAAACCATGTCTTTTTCATCTGTCAACTGAAATTCATCTAGATGCTCAATGTAGACTTCTTCTTCTAATTCACCATTATGAAAGGCTAATTTGGCATCCATCTGATAAACCTTGAAATCTTTGTGAGAAGCATAGGCAAGCAATAATCTAATAGCTTTAATTATATCTACTGGAGCAAAAGTCTCCTCATAATCAATTCCTTCCATCTGTGAATAACCCTTACAAACAAGTCTAGCTTTATTTTGAACAACTTCACCCTATTCATTCAACTTATTCTGAAATATCCATTTAGTTCCAATTACATTTTTATCCTTAGGTCTAGGAACAATTATCCATGTATTATTTTTCTCAATCTGATTCAATTATTCTTCCATAGCTTTAATCCAATTTTTATCTTTGCATGCTTCATCAACATTTTTATGTTCAATCTTAGAAATCAAACAAATTTCTTCAGCAAGTCTTCTTCTAGTCATCACACCATTATTCTTATCACCAATAATCTGATTTTCTGAATGATTAACCTCACATACCTAGGGGTTTTAGGATTTTCTTTAATTTCAGGTTCTTCAATTATTCCTTCTACATAGCATCTGCACCTTCATTCTCAGACTTTTCTGGAGCAATCTAAACTTGACTTTGGGTCTATATTTTCATTACTTTATTTAACTGGCATCCTGATCATAAGAATCATATCCGTGAGATCTAATATGTCTCACATTACCTTCATCAACCTTTACATTAGCACTTTCAACCTTTTTTCTCAATCTTTTATTATAACACCGGTAGGCCTTACTTTTAGTAGAATAACCAAGAAAGATTCCTTCATCACATCTAGCATCAAACTTTCCAAGATCTTCATCTCTTTTGATATAGCATTTACTACCAAGGTTTTTTGAAATATCTAATAGTAGGAGCATGACCAAACCATAACTCATAAGGAGTCTTACCAGTATCACCTTTGACATTTACCCGGTTAAGAGTGTATACTGCAGTACTCACAACTTCTCTCCAAAATACATGCGGTACATTTCCTTCAATCATCATGGTTCTAGCAGCTTCTTAAATTGTTCTATTCTTTCTCTCCACAACACCATTTTGTTTTGGTGTCCTAGGAGTAGATAATTGTCTCTTAACTCCGTGCTCTTCACAGTATGCATTAAACTCACCGAAAGTGAAGTCTCCACCTCTATCAGATCTCAGACACTTCAACTTCAATCTAGTTTCAGTTTCAACTCTAGCCCTCAAAATCTTGAACTTCTCCAACGCTTAAGACTTCTCCCTTAAGAAGGTAACCCACATCATCCCTGAATAGTCATCAATCAACAACATGAAATACCAGTCACCTTGCAAGCTTCTCACTCTAGAAGGACCACACAGATCAATATGCACAACATCCAAGAATCCATTAGAATTATATTGTTTGCTCTTATAAGTAACTCTTGTTTGCTTCCCTAATTGGCATTCCTTACATACCGGATTAGAAAGCTTTATTAACTTCGGTAGATCTCTCACTGCCTAAGTAGAGCTTATATTAACCATACAATCAAAATTTACATGACATTTTTATGCCATAACCAATTTCCATCAATTTGAGCAATCAAACAACTTTTACCACCAACATTCAAGTGAAAGATATTACCTTTAGTCTTTGTCCCTGATGCAATCTTAGTTCCAGAGCTACTCAAGATCTCACATTTTCCATTCTCAAATTGCAAGTTATATCCCTTATCAACCATCTGACCAACACTCAAAAGATTATGCTTTAAACCTTCAACATGCAACACATCATCCATATTATGCTTACCATCAAGAGAAATAGAACCTCTACCACGGATCACACAAGCTTTGTTATCACCAAATCTTACTATACCACCATCATACATTTCCAAGTTTACAAATTTACTCTTATCACCTGTAATATGATGAGAGAAACCATTGTTAATTATCCATTCATCTTTCTCCTCAACTTTAGCAGCTAAAGATTTCTCTTCATTAGTCCATCTTGTAGAATATGTAGTTATAGGATCATCCTCCTTGATAGCAATGAACACAAATTCATCTCCTGGATTACCCTTATCTGACTCATCATCTGTCACACCTTCATCGACAACATAATAACACTTCTTCTTATGTTTAGTTTTATATGGCTTGAATGACTTCTTCAAATTTCTATCTCTTTTCAGACACCTTGATGCAAAATGTCATATCTTATTGCATGAAAAACATTTAAGAGGTAACTTCCCTTCATACTTATCGGCACCTTTAGGCAATCTTCTGGAAATAAGCACTTCAAGCTCCTTGCTTTCTTTCTTCATCTTCTAGCTCTTTCATCTTTTTCTCATATCTAGATACTCTTGTAGAACTTTCTCCCGGATCATATCTTTGCTTCCCATAAATAGTAGCTTTGAATGCAGATACAATCTAGGAAGAGAGTCTCCAAACTTACTCAACTCAAATGTAGCAAGTTTACCAATCAACATGTCTCTTATCACATTTTCCACAGTCTGGATCTCATCAATAGTAGCAACTTTATGTTTGTAAGCAGGAGGCAAGGATCTCAACACTTTAGCAACAATCTCAAATTCTTCTAAAATTCCGCCAGCACATCTAATTCCACACACAATCTCATTCACTTTCTGCATAAAAGAGGTAATGTTCTCATCTTCAGCTTCTCATATTTACCCTCCAAGCTCTACAACTTAGCAATCTTCACATGACTATCTCCTTCATGCAAGGTCTCCGAATTTCCCCAAATCTAATGAGTCATCTTAAAGTCCATCACATTAGTCATTTCAGAATCTAACAAGGCACTCAACAATGCTTCCTTGGCTCTAATATTGAATTTTTCTTCCTTTATCTCATCCGAAGTAGTACGACCATTCTGTGGAACATTATATACATTCTTAGTAATCTTCCACTACTCTTCTCCAATGTATCTCAAATGACATTGCATCTGGCTCTTCCAGAGAGTGTAGTTCGTTCCATCAAATCTCAGACTATCCTTCTTGAAAGAAAAGGTTGTCATCTCGGATCTCCTCAAGCGGTCAAGCTTCTTCTAGAGGATCTATCTCTAATACCAATTGTTGGCAACAATGCAACAAACTGAGAGGGGGGGGGGGGTGAATCAATTTGCACAAAAACTTATAGCAACTTAAATCACAAAATAGATCTATTAATTAACAATTAAATCATGAAACAACACCACATCAATAACACATAACACCAATATTTTTGATGTGGAAAATCCAGTTAAGGGAAAAACCACGGTGGGAACCTACCCACAAGTAGATAACACCATGTTAGGAGTAAATGTGAATATTACAATGGGGAATGCGCATGCATTCAGGCACACTGCCTAGAGCTCACTGCTCAAAATAAGAAACCCAGAAAGGCTACAATCTAAAGGGAAGGCTCGCTGACTTACAAAAATATTCAGACTACAATCCAGATCACATGAACTGTGAAAATAGTATCTTCATATGCTTGAGTACAGTTTCAGTTAAGGACACAATTTGCTCTGCGACACTTCTCTTCTCCTTCACACTTGTTCGCACACACAACTCAATCATACACTCGCAAATACAATGCAAACATTTACATAC
This sequence comes from Cryptomeria japonica, assembly GCF_030272615.1. Classification (NCBI taxonomy): domain Eukaryota; kingdom Viridiplantae; phylum Streptophyta; class Pinopsida; order Cupressales; family Cupressaceae; genus Cryptomeria; species Cryptomeria japonica. The sequence goes on from NC_081405.1 coordinate 547,435,410, forward strand.
ATACATCTTGCATGATTATTACATTTATTTATACAAACCCTCAACCTCAATTTCAAGGTCGACTAAAACATCAATACAAATAACAAAATAATATCCACACACGCTACAACAATACATGTGGACCAAAACGATATCAGCTAAGACATAGTTTGGACCCAAATCAATACTGCAAACACTCAATGCCTTTAACAATTACGCCTTGATCATCCGCAACACACTACAACCACCAAGAATGTCGCATACCATGAAGAACATCACCAAACAAGGAAAATATTCAATAACACGTACAATAATCAATGCAGACCACCAATATGCATAGAACACAATCTAGAGACATTCACAAGCAACATGAATTGCATCACAACAACTACAACAACTCAGATTACCAGAATCATCATCATCTCTCTACCGAAGCTCAAGAACATCAACATAAGTGTCTATCATCTTGAAAGATTTTCTTGTAGATTTCCAAATCATGAACCAATCGAACTGAGGACAAATATCAACGTCCAAAACACATCCCACACATCCACAACTAAAGATATAGCAATTTTGGAGCAATATGGAGCACAAACTAGAATACCAAATAACACAAACAACTGTATAAGATCCCCGATACGGGATCTCATAACTCAATCATAACATGATGCAGACCTTTGCAAATGGGAATGAACCATCTACAGACAACATACTAGAAACCCTTTAAACCACGTCAACTCAACTGCAACACACAGACTAAACGAATTCATCCAATCAAATTGCAATACTGGAATACACAGAAGAATACGTTAACAAAACTTTCCAACAATTTCCTCATCGACAATCTCCACATATGTTGACATCAATGACAACATATCAGCCAATATGCAACAATACCCCTTTAGTAAGTTTCACATAATAGAATGATGGTCATGGGTATTCATACTCTTAAAGTAACATTCACATAACATAATGGTGGTACTTGTACACACCTAAAAATGTCTCATCAATGATGCACTAATTATTCATCCTATTAGTTAAATAATTATTTAATTATTTAATTATTTAATTAACCTAATTTTATTCTTCCAATTAACATTTCATCTTTTTCTAATCATTCTATTTCCTTCTAATCATTTAATCCCCTTTCTTATAAGTAATTAAATATTTATTATTTAGTTAATTATGATTTAATACCTTTAATTAAATAATTTTTATTATATAATTAAAATTTATTTTTAATGATTAAATAATTTCTTTAAATTATTTAATTAACTAATTCATTATTTTCAAATTAAAAATTAAAAAATTCTTCTAATTCTAATTTCAATTAATTTCAATAAATGTGCATTTCAATTTCATGATTCGAAAATCAAAATTCATCTCAAATGCAAACAAAAATTGAATTTCAACCCAATTTCCTACAACATATGTTGAAATTATAACTCACACTAACCAACTCCTCAATCAATTCATTAATCTCTCCAGTTAACTCAGTTAACTTCCCAATCACCTTTTCTAACTCCAAATCAACTTTTTGGAACAAATCAATCAATTTAGTTGACAAATCAATCAATACAGTTCACTAATCAATCAATTTGGTTCACTAAGCAATCAATCCAGTTGACTCATCAATTAAATGAGTTCAACTCCCAATTAGTGTTGTCTCAAGCAATATCAATTGTTAATCAATTCTATTCCATAATGCATCTCAACCGCTCATCTCTCATCCAGAATTTATGAATTCATATTAATTCTCCTAATTTTCCTTAACCACTATCTTTCGAATTATTGTGTTTAACTTATGTAGGTACTCCAGCACAACACTAGGAGCCATGCCAACATGATGATGAAAGAGAGAAATGGAAGTTGTGATTCAAATTAGTAAAGGGAGTCTTAATTAGATTATTATTCATTCTATTGTTTTTGGTTATATTTCATTGTATTTATGGATTACTTAATTAGATTAGAGTATTAGTGGTTTACTCTCTTAAATCTAATTAAATATAGCTAATTTTCCCATAAAAACACTGGTGAACCCAACGTCAACAACAACATTCTGATTTATCTTTTGTTTTCTATGTTTCTGTATATACAACATACAGATTTCCGCAGAAATACTTAGAATTTCGCATTTGTGTCAAGATTTCTACATTTGGTCAACCAGTTACATATTCATGCCCAGATTTCCGCATTCATCATAACCATTTCGCATTCGTTATAACTATTTCTCATTCGTTAATTGAATTTCACATTTGACTGTTCAATTTTGCATCTATAAATTGAATTTTGCATTCATAAACATGCTAATTAGCATTCGTGAATTCTATTTTGCATTCATGCATTCAATTTCACATTCGACTGTGGAATTTTGCATGTGTAAATAGAATTTTGCATCTGTTTAGTTAAAATATTGCTTTTACGAAACCGGGCATAACATATCAGATTTTCAAACTTCAAAATGTGTTGGAATGCTAATTCAATGATCTATCATTTGGTATAATTCTCTTTTCCATATCTGTTATAAAAAAAATGGAAAATTTGTTTAAAGTCACACCTTGTTAAAACTTCATTTTCTCATATCTTTTCCATACAAGATGATCTTTTAGTAAGATTTTTTTTCAAATCTATGAGAAAATCATAAGAAATTCACTCAAAAAATGTCTTATATCATTTTTATATTAATAATTTTTGGTTATCGTTGGTGTGACTAACCTATCCTGTACAGTTTGTCCTTCATCTGATGTAGACCCTTCAGCTTAGTAACAATTTTCTTACAAGAAGAGGGGTGGAGTTGAAACTACTAACAATTTGTTTGCAGAGACGTTTTGACTAGTCGAAGATTTGAATGAAACTAATAACTCGTGTGATTGCAGGATGTGTTTGTTTTGTAAGAAATTCACACTTTGATTTGGTGCACTAAAAAAGATATTTGAATGCATTTATGAAAAATCACACTTCAATTTGGGCTTAATGAATGTGTTGGATATTGTTGAGAAGTATGTTCGAATATGTTGTTGTCATTGATGTCAACATATTCCTCTGTGTCTTTCAGTGTTGCGGTCAGATTAAGTAAGTTGGTTTGGCCAATGTATTGTAGATGAGTTGTTGCAGATTAAAGGGTTTTGTGATAAGTATCTCTAGTTGAGTCAGCTGAAGTTTTAGTGGTTCACATTGTGATTTTATCGAGTTATGAGGTCCGGTATTAAGGTTGGTTTTTTAGTTATTCAATGTTGATCAATGTTCTAGATTTTGCTTTGCATTGCTCTGTGTTGCAATATATTGGTTTGCAGATTTGGCAGAGTGTTTGGGATGTTTTGGTGTGTCCTCAATTCAAATGGTTCATGATTGTCTGCAAGTGTATCTTTCAGTTTGATAGTCAGTTCAGTTAGTGTTTTTGAGGTTTGGTATAATCGTGATGGAGATTCTAGTAAGTGGTGATGTTGTGGTTGGTTTTGTGGTAATTCATGATGCATGTGGATGTTTCTAGATCATGTTCTATTAGTGTTGGTGGTCTGCATTGATTGTTATGCATGTTATTGATGATTTTCCTTGATTTGGTGGTGTTCTTCATGTTCTTGGCCGACATGTTGATTGTAGCGTGTTGCGGATGTTAGAGGCATAATTCTTGGAGGTTTTTCATGTTCAAGGTGGTGATTTAGGTCCATACTATGTCTTAGCCGACATTGTTTTGGTCCACATGTAATGTTGTAGCATGTATGGTTATATTTTGTAATTTGTGTTGTGGGTTGAGATGACCTTGAAATATAGGTTGATGATTTGTATAAATTGATACAATATCATGTTGCAGATGTATCTGCGGTATCTGCGAGTGTGTGTAATGTGCGAGTAATGCTTTAATCTTTTGATAGTAGAGAAGTGTGAAAGAGCAATATATGAGCTTAACCGAAACTGTAACAAGGCATGACGAGATGTTATTCTATCAGTTCATGATCTTCTAGATGTAATCCAAATCTTTTTGTAAGACAACGAGTCTTCCCAAAGGTTGTAGCCCTCTTTGTTATTGTTTTTGAGCAGTGAGCTCTAGGAAGCGTTCCTGAATGCATGTGCATTCCCCATTGTAATTGTAGTCACATAAATCTATCCACTTAATTAAATTAATATTCACTATTTATTTAATTATTTAACCATCAATAATCAGTTAATTAAATTAATATTTAATTAATTTCATCCTCAACCTCTTATCCTAATTAATTAAATAAATTATTAAATTTATTTAAATTAATTCATTAAGCCACACTCTAAATCAATTAAATGAATAAAACATGTTTATTTAATTTAACCCCCTTTCCTCATTTAAATAAATAATTAAATATTTATTCAAAACCCTAAACTACCCTCCCCCACTTGCATTCTCCTACAAATGCAAGTTGCACCTATTTGGTTGAAATAAAGTAATTTGATTTCAATTTAAATCCTATTTTCTCTCACCCACCAAACCCACTAGACTCTTCTAACCCATTCTGGATTCTTCTAATACATTCTAATTTAGCCTAATCACCTTCCCTAATTATTGTCACATTCCTAAGCAACTTGAAGTCACTTCTCAAAGCCTCAAAGTCTTTGAAAAGCATTAAAGGCTTTTATGTCTTCAACAAGTTAACCACTAAAGTCTTCAAAACCATTAATGGTTCTTACATAACCATTTATGGCTCTTACATGACCATTAATGGTTAAACTCAACTCACCCACATGGTTAGAGACTTTCTCTCTAACTCAACCCTCATTTAACTCATGGGTCTCTTCAAGCATTTATTGCTTTGACCATGGTTATCCCCACTAAGTCTTGCACAAGAGTTTATCCATTGGATAAAGACATTATTCATTAGATAAAAGGTTTATTCATTTAACTCAACACTAACCTTACCTCCTAGGGTAACCTTCAAGTCATTTCAAGCATTTAATGCTTCTTCCCTCTCCTCTCAAGCCATCTCATGTTGACATTTGTCATCCTGGGATTGGGTTGAAATCCCTCACATGGATCATAAACCCACCAATCCTGACCCTTGTTGAGATTACTCGATCTCAACCATCCATTTCTCCATTTTTTCTATAAATAGAGCCCATTCCTTCTTCATTTAGATCCAGAAATCTTTATGCATCAAACTTATACCAATTTTAAGAGAGCATTTTAGGAGCATTTTTCTTTGATATTTTGGCTAAAATTAACATAGGATAATTAGGTGCTTTCTCTTATTAGCTTGTTTACACTTGCATAATTAGTCATTTTCATAATCTTGAATCTCCATAAGACATCCATAATAGTGCAAAAAGATGAGGGCTACATTCATGTGGAACTTGGAGAGGAGAGGGACAAGGGAGGAGCAACTATGAGCATGTTGGAGGGCATCTTGGAGGGTTTTGTTTCATTCCTCCGTTTTTGTATGCTTTTCATTATATGTTTTATATCTCTCTTGATTTGCATGCTTAGGATTATAGTTTTGTTTGTCTTTCATTTGTGTCACTAACATATTAACGTTTGAATCTTATGTTTCTTGCATCCTTTTTAGCGTGCATCATTTGGTGAACCCAACGTGAATTGAACACGCAACATTTTCATTCCAAAACTAACTTTTTTTGTGATTTTCTCATAAATTGCCACACAAAGGTTGCGCTTTAGCACTATTGACACACGTTTTACCATCTTTGATAGAATAAGATTTAGCGCTTTGGTCTGAGTTCTAGCGCTTTTGTTGGAGATTTAGCGTTGTTGTTATAGTTATAGCGCTATTGTTGGCTAAATAACGCTATTGTAAATCTTTTAGCGTGTTTGCGCTCTTTGTCTGACAACATTTTTCATTATGTTTAATAGTTTAAATTAGCGCGTTTGTCCATCTTTTAGCGCTTTTGGTGTTCTTTTAGCGCCTTTGTTAGTACTTCAACGTTTTTGTCTTAAAGTGGCACTTCTATGTTTACCCAAAGTAGCGCTTTTGTAACAGAGAGTTGAAAAAAAGATTTGTGTAACCAAAAAAATTAAAATTTTAGGCTTGTAGAAGCCCACCAAAAACCTTCATTTCACTAAGTGTTTTCTTTTTCTTGTGCAGGTTGCTAACTTCTTGTTTGCAAGATTCAAGGAGTTAGAAATTAGGAATTTTATTTCTTTTTCTTTCGAGATTTGCTTTTAAAGTTAGATTAAAAAGAATTCACTTTCCTTTTTGGTTTAAAACAAACTTTCTATTTCATTTTGGACTAAAATGAACAAAATTTTCAATTTGGGGCTTAAAAAGAATTTCATTTTCCAAAGTTAAAAAAACCACAAACTCAAACAAACAAACGTTGCTTTTCTTGCAATTTAGGGACAAACCTTTCATTTTGGGTTTAAAACAAACAAACAACTTTCATTTCTTGCAAAGGATAAAATTCACAATCAACCTTTTTTATTTGCAAGTTAAAATGTACAAACAACTTGTCCATTTTGTTTACAAAATCACTTTTACTTTGAGCAACGTGCTTTCAATTTTGTTTGTGGGATTAAAAAAAACACCATGGTTGTTGGAGCAACATCTCCAAATAGCCTATAGATCACATTGTGATAAAATAGTTAAAAAGAACAAGTGTTTTCCATGTTTGGCACGCTTGTGCGAAATCTGTAGAATGGTCCCATTTCTAACACACACTATCCTCTCCCTTGGCTCTCATGGTCCTAGGTGCAAGAGAAAAGTGTTAGTAACGCTCGAAATTTTTTATTTTTAAGAGAGGCATGCCAAGAGACACATCAGTCTTGGGAACGACCTTGCGCGGTAAATCCTTTGAGCCGCTATAGAAATCAGATGAGAGCAAAAGCTGTAGACTTGGGTGTTACAAGGCTCTTAAGTGAGTCACTGTAGAATGAACTTACGTCCAAAAACATCGAACATTACTAGACACCTTTTTTCTAGAAGCCCACCCATTCTATTGATTGAAGATATTTGTGAAAAGTTCAGTGCAAGAGCATAGATGGTTTTGCTCCCAAGATACTCACCATACATATTTCCTTGAGTAGAAACATGGATTTTTGAAAGGCTACTTGTAGCTTGATAAAAGTGGTGACTCCCCCATAATAGGGATCATCTATCTATTATGCTCGCGCAAGACTTAGTATATCACATCCTTACCTGCCACGGTGGGATTCATAATGTATGTAGTACCAAAGTCGAAGAAATATCAAGATGTGGGCTGAAAATATCGCAACTGGCCATTGACCTAAGGGATAAAAAGTGGTTGAGTTGTTTTCGTCTTGTGTCAGACCAGTAACAATTTGGGTCGACTTCAGGCTTTGGGAAACATAAAATATATTTGTAAAAGGGGTCAAAAGGTTCACGATTGGGTTGATTTAGACCCACACCAATTTTTGCCTTTTGTTGAAAATGGGCAAGGTTATTATGCTTGTTGTCTTTTCTTGTCAAAGAAATTCAAAACAATTTTAAACCAAGTATCCATCCAACAAATTTACATCCAATATTGATAAACAAAACAAACATCAACAAGTGAAACAAATATCAATTTTGTATGACCATCACTCATATCTTGAGAAAAAGGAGTCTTCATCAAAAGACCACATTGAAAAAGAGACCATTGGGTTCAAAATTTATAATAAAAAAAATGAAGTTTTTCTATATCAATAGACAAATTTTTCTCTCGCACAGAGCCTTATTGCGCCATATGCACTTGTATCTTCAAGGCAAATCCAACAAATTTGAGAAAGAGCCTTTGAAAAATAGAGCTTTTACTCAACATAGAGCCTTGGAGTATCACAAAAACAAAGGGGGCAAGATCAATCCTGCTTTCTTTCCAAAAAATTGTATCACATAAAATGAAGCTCGAGGGGAACCATTAACCCCTGTGAGAGAGGAAGAAGTAGAAACCCCCTTTGTAACAGAAAGTTTTTATTGAGGTACATATTCTATCCACTTTCACTTCCACACATCACAAATCCATTCAACTCTCAAAACACAAAAAGGTTCTTGTCCTTAGTTCTTTTAAGATATTGCTTAAAATCACACCACCAAATCACTTTTAGGGTGTCTCTACATCTAGGATCAATCATCCTAAGAGGCATTTCTACACAGGTTAAAACTAGTTTATGAGTGCATCCTCTGATTACTAGGTAGCTTGGTTTGTAACACATCTCAAACCTTGATATAACTCATCACATCAAAATTGTTGAAAAACACAAGAGCAATTCACAAAGAATTTTGTTAACATCCAACCTTTAGTGTTAGAGATCCATTTTCCAACAAACATTTCACAAAACTTGTCTTCCATCAAACATTTCATCACCACCTCATAAATCGCTTTCACCAACCTCAAACTTTCAAGAACATGGCTCAAACAAGATCAATGAGAAACCGATAACCAGAGATTGAAGAAGAGGAAGAAAACCTCAACGATTTTCATGAAGCAGTTGGAGGAGGCACAAATGATGAAGATCTCAGCACTCCAACTCCCGAAGATATAGAAATATCACAACATAATCGCAAATTCAATAGACTCTTTGACAACATCCTTAGAAACAATGCAGATGCTCAATTTTTGAGACTTGCTCAAGAGGGTGCCAAACTACCCTCTGACTTTTATATCGCACAGATACAACAAACATCTAAACTGCATAGCCGTCACGATGGTGGAAGAGGCAGAGATTACTTCCGCTATGACCTTAATCATCAAGGGAAACTTCCACCTCCTCCTCCTTCACAAATAGATATGTTGAGACAACAAGTAGAAAATCTCGCTCAAAAATTCAATATTGGTGTGAAGACTACTCGGTTTTCACTTAACAATATTTGTCCCTATCCTTTTGATAGGAACATGCTTATACCACCTTTTCTGCAAGGGATCAAAACACCCAAGTTTGAAAAGTACAAGGACAAAGGAGACCCTAGAGATCATGTACGATAATTTCACTCAGCTTGTTTAGAGGTGGCCTATGAGGACACATATCTAATGTGCCTCTTTCCTCAAAGTTTGGGAGGCACAACCACGCAATGGTTTTCCCAATTACCAGGTGGCATTAGAATATTTGAGGAACTAGTTCAAAAATTCATCTCTCATTATGCACATAACATAGAACATGATGTCACCATGGCAGATTTATGCAACACCAAACAAAAACTAGGGGAGTTGTTCTCAACTTTCCTACAACGGTGGAGGCAACTGTCTAGCAGACGTTCTCTTCATTTACCTGAGCAAGAACTAGTGGAAATATTCATTTCCAACTTGAATGATAAGATGGAATTCCATTTAGACATGAAGGGTACAAAATCCTTTGAAGAGATGATCACTCAAGGACTAAAATGTGAAAGAGACCTCATCAAAAAGGGACTTATCAAAATCTGCAATGAACGCAAAGATGGCCCTCATCCACATTATAATAGTGATGAACCAAATTTTTGGAACAAGAACAAGAACATTGTCAATGATGGGATAGTGGATGTACAAACAATAAAAATTGCACAACCCGTGGTCAAGTTTGCAGGACAAAATCCCCCTCCTAAAAACAACATCATCACTAATCCACAAAATCAAGGTTGCAATACGCCACAAGAGGAACCAAAACAAAGGCAGCAAAAACACAAACCAAAACGCATATACACACCCTTAGGAGAACCCATAGAAATAATAATACGTTAGTTGGTATCCTCTAATCTTGTGACCTTACTAAAAACATCCAACTATGAGCCTCAGGTCAAGCCTCGATGGTGGAGAGATAATGAACATTGTGAATTTGACCAAGGAAGAGGGCATAAAACGAGCAATTGCCATCGATTGAAAAATCTTGTTCAAGATCTTATTGATAGAGGAGAAATTGAAATAGAAGGAAATGACCTTAAAACATCCAATGATGATCATTTAATGTTCAAGAATTCACTTCCATCACATGATCAAAGGGGTCCTTCCACCTCGGGGCGAAACACAGAAACTACAACTAATTATACACAAGTTGCATATAATTATACTATGAATTACTTTTATGATGCTAATGAACAAGTTGCAACTCTTACCATCAAAGATCCAAATCTTGCATGCAACGTTGTTACATGTCGTAGCAAAATTACCATTCGAGCAACACTGCAAGGAACGATACCCCTCTCCAAGCAATATAATCTTGTGGAGCAATTGGATAAAACGCTTGCACTCATTTTCATATTAGAGCTTTTGTGCTTATCCCCTTCACATAAAACAATCTTGGATCAAGCTCTCCAAGAAGTGTCAATCCCCGCCAACCTCAACATAGATCAATTTCAAGCCATGGTTGGCAGTCTCAAGTCATCACCATGCCTCACCTTTTCTAAAAGTGACAACGCTTCCTTCCAACAACCACATAATGCATGGATTTGTAAACCAACATAGAATCAAGCGAGTCTTGATTGACAATGGAGCCATCTTGAATATATGCACCTTGCAGTTGGTCACAACACTGGGTTATGCAGTAGAATCGGTGGATGCCAGCAAAAAGATAACCATTAAAGCCTATGATGATGCAGAGCGTTCTTCCAGAGGAGTTGTTGTATTACCTATCAGGGTTGGGCTAGTGGTGAAGCATATAGTTTACCAAGTTCTAGACCTTCCTTTGCCATATAATCTTTTGTTAGGAAGACCTTGGATACATGTCATGTAAGCCATTCCATCCACCTATCATTAATGTATCAAGTTTCCACATAATGGTGTAGAAATCACAATCCTTGGCGATGCAAATCCATTTGCGTATTGTAATAATATTAACCATCAGCCAGAGATCATCATACTTATCAACAAAGAAGTTATCCCTTCCACATCATATTTTAATCCAACCTCTCTTTCCAGCTCAATTAACCCTATACCAAAGCAAGAGAAGTTGAAAATGAAAATGGCTTAGGAAGGTCCTGAGGAATATAATCTTAGCCAACTCTTTAGTGTTGGAAAATTACTCACATCTCCTATAACTCATGGCAAACCTCAAAAGTTGATTCAAACACCACTGGCTTAAAGAACTTGCACTTTGGCGCAATTCATCCCTGGTAAAAGTTAGGAGGAAACCATGGATGAGGACCTGGCAAAATGGATCTACAAAGACCCTATCAACAAAGAAAGCCCAAAGGCTAAGCTTCCCACTGACAAATATAGCAAAGGCCTCACTATCATGCAAAGAATGGGCTATGATGGCCAGAGTGCTTTGGGATATTGTAAACAAGGATGACACGAGCCCTTACAACCTGAGTTGAAACCCAAAGATAAAATTGGAGTAGGTTTTCAAAAGGAATCTCTTCCTAAGCTTAGATTCAAAGGAAAACCCAACAAACCCATGTATCAGCCAGTTACTCCAAGGAGGCCATCCTTGATTATATCTGCGGCACCAACAACACCAACTGCATCAACACAACCGATAATCCCATCAGTAGAATCTGTATCACCAACCGCACCCACAAAAATGATAATCCCATTAGTAGCATCATAGCCATCAGCAACATCAACAACACCAATAATCCCCCCATCAGTAGCATCAGTAGCACCAACTGTACCAAAAACACCAATACTCCCATCAACAACATCAACAACACCAATAATCCCATTAGTATCACCAACTGTACCAACAACACCGATACTCCCAACAACAACATCAATTAGACCAATAACCCTATCAACAACACCAACAATCCCATCTCCAAAAGTGCATAAACTCGTGACCAATACACTCTTCAACTCAAAAGACATCCCAACTTGGTATAGTAATCAGATGTTAGAGAGTGATTCAGAGACAAACTCACATGAGTGGGAATGGGATTTAGTGAATCTAAATACTTTAGATGAGGAAGACACATCCCCTCCACCACCTCGTAAAGATATCCCAGTTTATGGAGAGGCATGGATTAAAACCTTTCGGGTTCCTGAGCAAGAAGAAACTTCCATGGGCACTACGTCAAATCCTACACCAGAATCTGACAAGGAGAGTACCATCGATGAACTTCACTCACTCATCTTTATTAACCCTCACTGACGCCTCCTCTAAACTCAACTTAATTGATGAGGTAATTCCTATCATCCACCCCGAACTCATCGACTGGAACCAGCCAAATCCCCCATGTCTTGATCATTTCCAAAACGATGAGGCGCTCATAGAATTTTTAGAAATACGAGATAACATACCAAGTGGGAATCATAAAGCTGGGTTTGCCATCGAACTTAACAGCGCAACATACTTTGGGGTAGATGCCAAACCTTTCAGTTACAAAAATATCATGATGAAACTTGGATCTTCCAGTGAAAACAACACTATGGCACTGTTTGATCCCAAAAAAGTAAAAATAAAGAGCGTATCCAAAGGTGAAAACCTCTCCAAGGCACCTGAGGATGAAAGGTTTGACATCCTCCCCTCTAGTACAAATCGAGAGAGATCGACGATCCTAATCAAAGAAACAAAAGAATTCAATGTGGGGACCCTTGAGACTCCTCACCAAATACATTTGGCATCTCTATTAACTCCAAAGGAACAACCAAAATTTGTGGAGTTCTTCCAGAAGCGTGAAATCAACTTCGCATGGTCTTATGCAGACATGTCTGGCTTAGATCCAGATTTGGTCATGCATCACCCAACTGTAGCAGAAGGAGCTAAACCTGTTAAACAAAAGCTCAAAAAGATGCACCCACAGAATGTTGTTCTTGTCAAGGTTGAACTCAGAAAACTCTTGGATGTTGGTTTCATCAGACCAATTGATTATGTAGATTGGATCTCCAATATTGTACCTGTTGCCATCCATATATGTACTGAGTTCAGAGATTTGAACAAGGCCTGCCCTAAAGATGACTTCCCCTTACCAAACATAGACATGATTGTCGATCTAATAGCGGGTCATGCAATTCTTTCTCCTATGGATGGATTTTCAGGGTACAACCAGATTAAGATTGCTCCGAAAGATCAACATAAAACTACTTTCACATGCCCATGGGGAACTTACTATTCGAATGGGATTCCTTTTGGTCTGAAGAATGTAGGGGCAACATATCAAAGAGCTATGACTACCATCTTTCACGATATGATGCACACCATAATGGAAGATTATGTCGATGATTTACTGGCTAAATCATTAACAAGAGAGGATCATCTGGTAATATGGTAAAAATTTTGACAGGTTAGAGCAATATCATGTCCGCCTCAATCCAAAGAAATATGTCTTTGGAGTAACCTCCGGGAAGCTCTTAGGATACATTGTCTCAAGAAAAGGCATTGAAGTAGATCCCGTGAAAGTGAAAGAAATCATGGACATGCCACCTCCAAAGAACATTAGTCACATAAGGACACTACAAGGGCGGCTACAATAAATTCAGAGATTCATTGCACAATTGGATGATAAGTGTCATCCCTTCACACATCTCTTACACAAGAATATCTTCTTTTAATGGGATACAAAGTGCCAACAAGCATTCCAAATGCTCAAGGACTACCTAATGCATACACCGTTGCTAATCCCACCAGATCCAAGTAGACCTCTACTGCTATATATTTCAGCTAAAAATACGACAATAGGAGTATTGCTGGCACAACACAATGCAGAAGGAAAAGAATGTGTTGTATACTATATCTCTTGCACATTGGTAGGCTATGAACTCAATTACACACCTATTGAGCGAGCTTGCCTAGCAGTTATCTTAGCAGCCACCAAATTGAGACAATACATGTTAATTCACAAGATACAACTCATTGCCAAAATAGATTCACTCAAGTACCTACTTAGCAAGGAAGCATTAATAGGCTGCTTGGCCAAATGGGTTATGATTTTGAGTGAATTTGATATAGAGTATGTGGATTGCAAGGATATCAAGGGACAGGTTATTGCAGATCAGTTGGTTGATGCACCCCTTGCAGGTGACCATCCTCTTGTTTCCAATTTTCTAGATGAAGAGATCTTCATGATAGCAGCTACACAACCTTAGAAGCTATATTTTTATGGCTCATACTAGACATGGCTCGGGGGCAGGTATTCTTTTTATCACACCTCAAGGTGACAACATCCCAAAGTCATACAGGCTCACTTTCCCATGCACCAATAATATACTAGAATATGAGGCCTTGATCACAGGACTCAGATTGGCTATACAATGGCATCTAAAAGAGCTACAGGTATATTGAGATTCCCAGCAAGTCATCCGACAAGACCGATGAATATCAAATTAAGGATGATAAGGTCATGCCATATAAAAGGATGGTGGATAGTTACGAAGAATCATTTACAACTATCACATTTGAGCAAGTACCAAGGGATCAGAATCGAGTTGTCGATGCAATGGCTACAATTGCATCAATCTTGGATCTTCCACAAAATTCAACACGCTACAAGTTCTTGGTAGAACAACTTTGGATTCCCGCGTATGATATCCCCATAACTAAAATGATATGTCACCTTGTCGGTTCTTAATCCCCATGGTACGGTGAGTTCTTCACTTACCTACGTGACCACACACTTCCTCCCAACCAATTAAATAACCAACGAAAAAACCTTTATCCACCAAACCGCTCGATACACCATCATTGTCGACACCCTATACAGGCGATGTCTTAATGGTACTCTCCTTCGATGTTTGGAATAAGATAAGATAACAAAAGCCTTGGAAGAGGTACATGAAGGAATTTATGGGGCTCACTCAAGTGGTCCTTCGCTAGCAAAGAAAATCATGCGCGTTGGATACTATTGGCCCTCCATGGAAAAAGACTCCTACTATTTTGTCAGAAAGTGCAAGAAGTGCCAAGTTCACGGAGACCTGATACATGCCCCAGCACAGGAATTGCAACCAATCACAACAACATGTCCCTTTTGTCAATGGGGACGTGACCTTGTGGGTAAAATCCATCCATCTTCATCCAACGACCATAAATTTATCATTATTGCCACCGAATACTTCACAAAGTGGATCGAAGTCGTTTCACTTACCCAAGTCACCGACAAGCAGATCACCTCATTCATCCTTAATTACATCATCTGCTGGTATGGTGTACCCATGTCCATCATCATAGATAACAAACTTCCTTTCAAAAATCAAGAAGTCCGTGAACTCTGTGAGAAGTTTCACATCCAATATCGTTTTTCCACCCCATATTACCCACAAGGCAATGGTCAAGCTGAAGTATCAAACAAGAACATATTGAGGATCCTAAAAAAGACAGTCAATGATGTTGGCTGTGATTGGCACATTCGATTAAATCCAGCACTATGGGCGTATCGAACTAGCATTCAAACTCCTACAAGCGCAACCCCATACTCATTGGTTTATGGAGTAGAAGCCATCTTGCCTATTGAGGTTGAAATACCATCTCTACAGGTCTCCTTGCACAATCTAGTAGATGAGGAAGCATACCGAGTCTCACGTCTTTAGGACTTGGAACTGCTTGATGAAAGATGACAAGCTGCATACAACCACCTAAAAGCCTATCAGTAGCGCATGAGCAAAAGCTACAATCATCGAGTCAAACCTCACACATTTGAGGTAGGAGATCTTGTTCTCAGGGAGAATCCTCACAATCAACCAAACAGAGAACACTAGGGCAAGTTTGAATCCAACTGGATGGGTTCATATGTTATCACTGTCATATTCAGGTCTGGGGCATATCAATTGGCGACTTCAGAAGGAGAACCACTAGCAGATCCGATCAACAACATGCACCTCAAACAGTTTCATACATAAGCTGTGTAGAGAATCAGGCTCCTCCACTACAAAATGTCTTGAAGAAAATACAAAAAAAGAAAATAGTAAAGAAAAATCATTCATCCAAACGGTGAAAACCACTTTGGTGGCGCCTTGGGTAAGTACGGTGGTGAAAACCTAGTAAACAGGTGCCACTCATAAAGTCTATGGCTCCATTATCTTTCAGACTTACTGCGATCACATCCATTCATCTATTATTCAAACCATGGCTTGTCATTGATCTGTAATCAGGGTTAGTACTTCATGTATCCTACATCCCGCTTTCATAGCAACATCAAACTAGGGACAATACTCTTAAACCTACTGATGGAAGTGGATTCTACATTACTTGTGATTCATTGAGTTCTTCATTCAAAATGTCTTAAAGATAATGCCAAAAATATTCATAAAATCTTCAAAAAATCCCAAAAACATTTACAATTTTCATAAAAACATGTAAAAAACATCAAAATCAATAAAAAACATTGCAACATGTATTATTCCTTGTACATACACATCGCAACAGACACCAAACAAACATTTTAAGCTACTCAAATGGTGATCACTTATCAAATCAACCAACCCATCAAAACCATCTACACAACTGTCTTCACATGAATGCATCCTTCCTCACAGACAAGACATGGTAACATTTTCTGCGACAAGAAAATTTGGTTTGACTACAAAGTACTTGGTCAATTTGTTATTTATTTATTTATTTATATTAGGTTCCTAAGTTACTCCAGGATATCCACAAGTGATTAGAGTAGCCAGGATGGCTCCTGATATATTTTTCTTTGTTTGTTGTCTACAATTTGATCCAATGAAGTTCTGGGGCATGTACTAATGGTGTCTACATGGGAAGTTCACTAAGCTATGTGATCATATGAAAAAATATAGCCATGGATCACTATGACTGACTGACTACAATGTATATCTCGACCATTTGCGTATGGACCAGAATGGAGGGTAACTTTTCCTTGTCTATGATACTTGCTTACAGGTGAAATGCTCAAATTTGGTTCCTGCTACCTCGGTGAAGAACGATACTACCATGCTCGATGAGGAAAATCAAGCACTATGAATAATCTATGGATCATCATTTCATCTCATATGTTTATATTGCATTTTGTTGCGTATCACCCATCCATTTTCTCATTCATTGTTCATATCTATTGATTACATGCAAGTAATTCAAGTTTCTTTGAGAAAGCACCTAAAATAAGTGTGTCTTGGATACAAATCATGATGGATTTCTCTGATACATCATCTCACATTTTCATTCCATATCTACAAATTCTCACCAGCTTGCATTCATATATCATGAAAGCATGGCATTATCATTTAGTTGCATTACATGCATTGAGTTCATTATCATTTACTTGCATTTAAATTCATTTAGATATTCATTTAAGTGCATTAATTTTATTTATCACATTAGTGCATTTAAAACATCAAGTGCATTTTTTATCATTTACTTGCATTTTGTCATTTCATTTAGTTGCATTAAGTGCATTTAGCTTCATTTAAATACCTTTCAAATCATTTCATTCATCTATCTTCAATTTAGTTACATATTAGTCATTAATGTACATACACTTAGTCATTAAGGTACATTTGCTATCATCTAGTTACATCTCAATCATTAAGTTGCATTCATCTAAATCATACACAATCATTCATCATCATTTAGTTTTTTAATTCATTTATCATCATTTACTTACATTATATCAGGCACATTCATCTATCCATTTAGTGCATTCCTTTAAATCATTGCATATGCATTCATTTCATTATCATTTAAGTTCATTTAATAGGTGCATTTTAACCCATTTAGTTTCATCTAGATTCATTAAAGATGCATTCATTATCCTTTTAAATTACATTAAGGTACAGTTATTCATTATCATTTAGTGGCATTCATTTAATCATTAAAGTACATTTATTCCTTAAAGTGCATTCATCTAAGAAACATGCATAACATTTGTATAATATTTGTTCGTCCATTTAAGTGCATACATACATAACATTTGTGCATCCACATGTTAGCAAATCATCCATCGCATGCATATAGGAATCATATTATCAACATGTACATCTAGAAAGTGAATCATCCATAGCATGTAACTAAGCATAACTCATAAACATCATCTTGCATAAAAATATACATACATATCATATCATCACAAAACATGAAATCTCCTCATATATCGCATCACAAAAGAATACATGTATTAGAGTATAATGACGTCAAAATATACCGGCTACCGAGAGCCATCCAAGTCACAATCTAAATAACAAAGTAACAAATGCATAGAATCTCTCAAATAGCACTTTGGCCAGATGTTACTCCCCCACCACCCTCACCATCTCGTCGAGGAGGACCCATAACACCACCACTACTCTGAACCCTTTGAGACCGCTCTGATCTCACCCGCTGCATCTGGGAATAGCTAAGTGCTCACTGACTAATTTGCACAACCTGCTCATATAATCCCCGCCAATAGTCAATCTCTCCATCTGCTCACCGCATCTCCCTCAACACCACCCCAGTCAGACCCTATCCCTATGCTCCCTCCAACACTCAAACTCTATCCTACACCTCCCTCAATCTGTCCACCAGATCATCTCTCTCTCGCATTACTACCCTCAACTCAGCCTCCTATGCAAAAAGCTAGACATCCCTGGCTGCAATCTCTGCCTCCATGTCCTCTAACCGAGTCTACAACCATATAATCATAAACTCCCATAGATCTCCCTCTCCTCCACCTACGGCTCCCCCTCCCATCTCCATGGGATCGTCTCCTCCACCTGTGGCTCCCCCTCCCATCTCCATCGGCTCTGCTCCCCCACCGACATCCCTTTGTCCTACTCTAGTTGCTCCCTGTATCAGTGGACCTTGTGATAGTCGTACAAGTTTCCCACCTCTGCCTCTCCTCTGTAATCAGCCTCCTCCACCACCTCCACCTCCAAATCCACCCACACCCCCTCCCCCTCCTCCTGCTCCACCAAAACCTCCTCCACTACCTCCCTCTCCCCCATCTCCTACTCCTCCACCCCTGCCTCCTCTCCTCCTCCGTCGCCATTTCCTGTCATCCTCAAAAGGTGGAATAGGCTCGGCATGCTCTGAAATCTATGGAATCAAATGCGCGGTACGATACTGTGTGTACTCCTTTGTCACACTTGCATCCACAATCTTTGACCTCATCTGTCATGGTCTCGCCTGTAATGTACGGAACTCTGCCACAACCTGATGATAAAATAACACTGGCCTCCACTGAAATCTCTCCCGCACCACCCGTGCATACTCCCCCGAACCCCTCGGCAAACCCTGCCTCCATCCAAACTGTCTCATCACTCTCCCTGGAAACTGTCTCTCCACATAGTAAGATGTACGACCAATCAAAAAATGTGTCACAAATACATATGGTAGCGCCTCTCCATCATCCTCCTAGGGCTTGCAATCAAGGTATGGCCTCCATATGAGCGTATCTAAATCATCCAATGCCCACGGCCAAAACTCCAACTTCCCCAAATGGGGCTGGCTCATCAAACCTCCATACATAAACACATAGGGCTGATCTATCGCCCTAAACCTCAAACATACCGGCCGTGTGACTGGCAGGTGCTCCCAAGCCCAGATATGCAGCAAAGTGATCCCTACCCCTAGTGATCTAGCCTCTCGGTACACTACCTCATGTAAATCCCTATATAGGTGTGCTAACACACATGACCCCCATGCATAGCGGGTCCCCTCAGTCATCATCTGCTCTATCACCTGGCCCCAATCAACAATCAATCTGTGTGAACGTCGATCTGGGCAAAGCAAACCCCCGACGATCCCTGATAACACTGATGGTAGATGCTCATACAGTGCTGCTATATCCTCCCATGCCACAGAGCCATCCTCAATCAACACGTTATCGGCGAATATCCTCTGCACAACTATCGTCCCTAGATGTCGATCATATGTCTCAAGCTCCCCCTGATCGGAATATGTAAAATCCTCCATACGTCCTCCAACGTCACCGTCATCTCTCCCATCGCCAAGTGAAACATGCATGTCTCACTGTGCCATTGCTCCGCCAAAGCTTTCAATAGACCGTGATTCATCTGAATCACGGGTAGGTACATCATGTCATACAAGCTAGTCGCACAGACGCAATCTATCTTCGCCTCCATCAACTGCTCCTACAGCTGTTGTGTGGCGGGATGCCTCTCCCGCATCTGTAAAATGGGAAGATCCTCCTACACATATCAACACTCATATCAATTATTTTGCTACAAAATTTCTTAAGTTTCAACCTAGACTATCAACAGATACTTTGATCAAGTATCTTCGGGTCTCAACAGGTAATCGATCATGGCAAACCTAGACTTCAACAAACATTTATCACAATGACCTAGTCTCAACGAGGCTGCTATGATTCATCAAAACAACTAATCAATCAATCAGCACAAGCATCAGGAGATATTTTCTCGAACACTGAGGCATTTTTACTACAATTGCGCTACTCTGCTAACAATAGCGCTACAACTTATGCACAACAACGTTAAAACAACAAACACACTAATACAACTATACCGTTGCACTATTAAATGAAAAAAAGCGCTACAACATCTACCCGACAACGCTAAAATTATAACATCGCTAATACTAGGACACAATTGCGCTAAACTGACAATAGCGCTACAACAACTATACAATAACGCCACTGCAGCACGGTAGCACTACTTTAGGCGACAAAAGCACTAAAACACAGTTTTAACCCTGTTGTCTTACTTGGACTTTGACGCTTCAAAAAAATGACAAAAATGCATAAAAAGCAAAATTCAAGATTTGCGTACCACTAGTTCGTAGTCCTCTGGCCGATGGTATCAATGGATCTACTCTAAACGGTGGTCTGCTATCGACACGACCATGATGACTGTTGCTCATTCATTTGCAAAAGGTCACTATTAGAGCTCCAAACTGTTAGGGAGATAGGTGCAAATGAGCCTATTTTTACCCCTTCCCCTCCATATATACCCCCAGCCCTAACCCTAATTCACCCCTCACCGTTGTGGTCCCTGTGAACTTCAGAAGACTCTAATTTCTCCATTTTAACTTCGTTTCCCTCGTTATTTCACCATTATTTCTAATTTCTCCATTTTAACTCCGTTTCCCCTGCTATTTCACCATTATTTCTAATTTCTTCTATTCTACCTATCCCCCAACTTCTTTCTCTTTTTTGAGGGATCGCCCAAATTTTTGAAAATTTTCGGCCCATCTCTCGAGGGGGCATACCACCCATTAAATTAACATTTATGGGGCATATTTCTTCACACCTATCTTTCTTTCTTTGAAACGACACGATAAACCGCACTGTTTCAAAGAGGGGCAAATGTAGTCACATAAATTTGTCCACTTAATTAAATGAATATTCACTATTTATTTAATTATTTAACCATCAATAATCAGTTAATTAAATTAATATTTAATTAATTTCATCCTCAACGTCTTCTCCTAATTAATTAAATAAATTATTCAATTTATTTAAATTAATTCATTAAGTCACACTCCAAATCAATTAAATGAATAAAACACATTTATTTAATTTAACCCCCTTTCCTCATTTAAATAAATAATAAAATATTTATTTAAAACCCTAAACTATCCCCCACTTGCATTCTTGTACAAATGCAAGTTGCACCTATTTGGTTGAAATAAATTAATTTTATTTTAATTAAAATCCTTCTTTCTCTCACCCACCAAACCCACTAGACTCTTCTAACCCATTCTAGACTCTTCTAATCCATTCTAATTTAGCCTAATCACCTTCCCTAATTATTGTCACATTCCTAAGCAACTTGAAGTCACTTCTCAAAGCCTCAAAGTCTTTGAAAAACATTAAAGGCTTTTATGTCTTTAACAAGTTAACCCCTAAAATCTTCCAAACCATTAATGGTTCTTACATAACCATTTATGGCTCTTACATGACCATTAATGGTTAAACTCAACTCACCCACATGGTTAGAGACTTTCTCTCTAACTCAATCCTCATTTAACTCATGGGTCTCTTCAAGCATTTATTGCTTTGACCATGGTTATCCCCACTAACTCTTGCACACGAGTTTATCCATTGGATAAAGGCATTATTCATTAGATAGAAGCTTTATTCATTTAACTCAACACTAACCTTACCTTCTAAGGTAACCTTCGAGTCATTTCAAGCATTTAATGCTTCTTCCCTTTTCATGCCCAAAATTTAGGGCAAGAACGGGATAAAAAAAAAATTTAAATCACAACTAAAAACATTAAGTTGACAAATATAAAATATTATAACATGTTTTGTCTTAACTAGGTTTAGAGTTAACTATTTTGACTAACTCAAGTAACAATAAAAAAATAATGCGGAATACTGAATGAAAGGTTTTATTGACTCAACGAGTTGGTCGTTAGTTAATTAAATCAAACTTCCCAAAATGTTTGGTGAAGATATTATTAATCTCTAATAAGTCTAAATTGCCTAAAATACATTTTAATCATTTATTAAAATAAAACGACTAATGAGACAATTAATTTTAAAGGAATATTTTCCGCAAAATTATTAATAATATCATCTAAAAACATTCCTTTTCTTTTATATCCTTATGTTTAATAACAAATTTCTAACAAAATATTTGGCCTACCAGTTGCCCTTTAACAACTACATTATTAATGCTTAAAATAAACATTAATATTTTTAATAAATTATAAAATATCTTTAATATATAAAAATTATATAAATATTTTTCCTTAAACAAAAATTATACATTTTACTCAAATTCTCTCATATTATAAGACTTTACAATTTTATCCAAACCATAATCATAACCCTATATATAAACTCTACATATTCATATACATATATATTTACATAATTATATATATATATATATATATATATATATATATATATATATATATATATATATATATATATATATATATATATATATATATATATATCCATGCAAAAACCCTAATCCCCTTATTCATAATAAATTAAGCCCCTACATTTTTTTGAAACTTAATTATTATTATTTTTTATCTTTCTTTAACCCTAGCCCTAACCGGCTAGGGTTTTATCCTTGTGTTGCAGGAAACGATACACCGATCGACGGCCATGGCAACACGGGGCAAAGATGGGCGGCGGTGTTCACGGAGGCGCCATCCACTATGGGTTTCCACAGTGGCGGCCCTCGGGCCGTCCACTGTGGACGCCACAGTGGAGTCGTCCACTGTGGTCTCCCACAGTGGCGACTGTAGGCCGCGCTGACCACTGTGTGAACCACAGTGGTTCGACATCTCCGCCGGCCATTGTGCTTTGCACAGTGGGTTCGGCCCGAGCCCTAGCCACTTAGGGTTTGTTTTTTTTTTGTTTTTTTAAAACAATTATTTTCGCTTAACACTTTCTTTTATTAAATTTATATATATATATATTAAAGACAGTAGGTTTTTTTTTTTTTAAAGCACACTCAAAACAGACGATAAGCTGAGGGTATGGACAGAGATTTATGGTCAATTACAATTTATGGAAAAACAGAAAGTTATCCTGGCAGGGGACTTCAATGCAATTCTCGATATAGATGAGAAGGCTGGTGGTCTTAGAAAGAGCACAAGAGTAATGGAGGATTTAAGAGATTTCATTTCGAGATGTCAAGTAATGGATGTGGTTCCTAAAAATGGTAAGTTTACATGGACCAACAGAAGACTCAACTTTTCTAATATTTCCAAAAGATTAGATCGTTTCTTTGTAGGTGAATGGTGGACCAATGGCAGATTTTCCATGGATACTAACATTATCCCACAAGCGGGCTCGGATCATTTACCGGTTGTATTGTCTATCAACCACGAGACACCCAAAAACAGGAATTACTTTAAGTTTCAGAGCATGTGGTGGAGAGATCCATTTTTTCTGGATTCATTAAAGGTATGGTGGCAGGAGAGCAATTCCTACATGGGATCTCCTAGTTACCAGTTTGTCAAAAGAATCCAATACATTAAAAATAAAATCAAGCAATGGAATAAGTTGACATTCAAAAATATCTTCTCAGAGAAAATGAGATTGGAAGAAGAACTGGAAGAGATTAATAACAAAGTTATGTCGATAGGTATGGACCAAGAAGATTTCATAAAAGAAAAATCACTTAAGGTTCAATATGCAGAATTATTAAGTAGAGAAGAGGTATACTGGAGGAATAAATCAAGGGCACTATGGATTGCAGAAGGGGATCAAAACACCAATTTTTTTCATGCTTCTGCCAAAGGCAGAAGAAACAAGAACAGAATAGTATCGGTCCTGGATGACAACGAGATACTGAGAAACACTGAGGTTGGTATTGAGCAAGCAGCACTTGAGCACTTCGAAAAAGTTTTGGGGAGTAGCAATTAGTCTTGAAGCACATCAAACAATAGATTATCAGAAATTTTACATAGGATGGTATTAGCAGATGAGGCCGCAAAGTTGTGCAAACCGTACTCTTTGGACAAAATTAAAACAACTACATTTGAACTGCACCCCCATAAGACCCCGGGCCCAGATGGAATGACTGCGGACTTCTACCAAAAATGCTGGGATTTTATGGGCCGCGACATCTGGATGGTGGTAGAAGAATTCAAGAAAAAAGGTAAGTTTGTTAAAGAAATGAATAACACACTTATAGCACTAATTCCCAAAAAACAGGATTGCAAAACAATGAATGATTTTAGACCCATATCACTATGCAACACCATATATAAAATATTATAGAAGGCTATGGCTATCAGACTGATGAAAATACTACCTCACCTCATCTCGGAAAACCAAAATGGGTTTACCCCTGGAAGGGAGCTAGCAGATAGCATCATTCTTGTGTCTGAAGTATTGCACTCTATACACAAGGAAAAGTTAAAAGGCATGGTCATAAAGCTTGATGTTGCAAAAGCATACGACAAGGTGGTATGGCAATTCTTGGTCAAAGTACTAATTTGTTATGGCTTCCTAAAGGAATGGATAGACTGCATTTCCTTCTGCATATCCACGGTCAATTTTTCCTTACTCGTAAACAGGGTGGTGTGTGGTTTTTTTAAAGCAACCAATGGGTTGACCCAGGGGGACCCCTTATCCCCTGCTCTGTTTGTCCTAATGGCGGAGGTGCTTGGGAAATTGATTAATTCGAAGAGAGCGGCAAGGCAGTGGAATGGTGTTCGAGTCCATAGAGCTATGGAGCCCATCACACACTCGCAGTTCGCGGATGACACAATCTTGTTTGGAGAAGCTACGGTGAAGGAAGCCATAGGAGTGAGGGAAGTATTAGAAGAATACTCTCAACTTTCGGGTCAAGAAATGAATAAGGACAAGTCACATATTTTCTTCTTTAATACAAATAGAGGGAATCAGAATCGCATCGCTCAGGTACTGGGCTTCAGCAGTGCCGAGTTGCCTCTTAAATACCTGGGGATCATAATAGATAAGGGTAGTAGGCAAAATCAAATATGGGATGATGTATTAAATTCATGCAAAATGAAATCGGAGCAATGGAAGAATAGGTGGCTCACTCAGGCGGCTAGACTTCTATTGATAAGGTCCGTGTTAGCTGCAGTTCCGATTTACAGAATGCAATGTTTCCACATGTCGAATCAAGTTGGAGCCAAATTAGATGGACTTTTAAAGAAATTTGCTTGGGAAGGGGCCAAGGATCATAGAAGGATACCTCTGATCAACTGGGATACCATGTGTTTGCTGAAAGAGGATGGGGGTGCAGGGTTAAGAAAAATGAATCTCCAAAACACGGCCCTTGGGGCAAAGTTGTCATGGAAAATGTATAGAAATCCGGAAAAGTTATGGTGCAGAATTTTCCAAAAGAAATATCTGGATTCGGATGCGCCAGATCGAATTCTCACAATGGCTGATTCGGAAACGGGATATCCCACGTGGAACTTTCTATGGAGAAGCCGACACATTGTCACAAATCACATCTCCTGGAAGGTAGGCAATGGGCGTAGGGCTAAGTTATGTCAGGATTCATGGGACGGTGAACCGCCATTGACAGAAAGCTTCGAAGACCTGGATTGGATTAATTCCATTGAATCAGCCTTAGGTTGGTAGGTGGCTAATTATTTTGAAGAAGTTGACTGTCATGGCATTAGGACATGGAAAAGGATAGCAATAGGCAACCTTGAGTTGTGCAAGAGGTTGGAGGAATTACTAAATAATAGAGCAGTCTTAGCCACGAAGTACAGAGACATAGAGTGGTCAATCCAAACTGGCCTGGCAAGTTATACTGCAATAAATGGGTGCTGCCTAAAGCAGGGGAGTTCCTATGGATTGCCCTGAATGACCGAATCCTTACTGGGGATAGACTCAAGACAATTGGTACTCAAGGACCAAATTGGTGCACGCTATGCAATACTGACGAAGAAACGGTGGATCATTTACTTTTCAACTGCAAGTTCGCTCAAGGGTGTTGGGATTGGTTTCTAGGCACGATGAACCTTTGTACAACAAGAAATGTGACTCTGAAAGATTTTTTAGTTTCATGGCCAATTTATAGCCAATCTAAATGGGGTGCATTGTGGTAGGTAGGCCCTACAATGATTGTCTGGCAGATTTGGAAAGAAAGGAATAAGCGTATATTCAAAGAGATATCTAATCCAATTGCGGTGGTAATTAGCAATCTTAAGGCTGACATTGAGGAAGCTCTTAGTGGTAAGTCTAAAAATGTCAGAAAGCTCAGACTCAATGATTGGGATCTGGAAATGGAAAAGATTTGGTCTTTTAAGAATGTAATCTGTCATTATCCAAATAAGAAAATAGATAGGAAGCAGGTTCGATGGACTAAGCCTCTCTGCAACTGGGTAAAACTGAATTTTGATGGGGCCTGCAGAGGCAATCCTGGTCAGGCTGGTTATGGGGCAGTTATACGTGATGAGGTAGGGAATATTGTGGCAGGCACTTATGGGAAGATTGGACATACAACAAATAATGATGCAGAAATTAGAGCCCGTATGGCTGGGTTGCTTCTTTGCAAAAGGAAGGTTTAACAAATGTGCAGATTGAAGGAGATTCTCAGATTATTATAAATGGAATTATTAACTCCAAATTCACAAATTGGCAATTGGCCAAATGGCTACCTCAGATACACAACCTATTGCATTCAATCAAGCCCTATGAGATATCTCACATCTATAGGGAAGGTAATCGATTGGCAGATCTTCTTGCCAATCTGGATGTCATGTCGGATAAGGTTGATGTGATTATTGACCCTGACTCGATAACCTCGGAGATTAAGGAGATGAACAGAATGGATTTAATTGAAAGGAACAGAGATGGGATTGGGTAAGGTGTCCTGGATCTAGGTCTGCAACTGTACCTGCAGCACCATGAGGCGATAGCAGAGAAGTCATGCATTCAAAGTAGCAGTGACGACAGAGAAAGTAACATCTGGTCAACAAAGCATTTGCAGGACAATACGGTGTAGTCTGCACGACCTTGATCTTTTTAGCAAGTGGGATTTATTTGGAAACTACTAGATAACTAAGAATTTATAATAGACTCACCTCACTTGGCTTGGCAACAAGATATTGGAGTGTGGAGCAGAATATTGGGAAGGAGAAGAATCCTTTTCTAATGGCATATTTTGGTAGAATTGGCTGCATGAACTGTGAGGAAACTCTTGATGCACAAATTCTCTCTCTGTTTATTACAGAAGAGTATGTCTATGGGGCGATCAAAGGATTGGTAGGGATAACTCTTAATTTTGAGCGACATTGGTGCGATTCCATAGTCTATGAAGCAATCCTAATGCCTTTAGTGGATGTCATTGAGAATAGGGAAAGGGTTGTGGAGCTGTTGTGCGGCTTTGCTAAACCTGCCAATGGGAACTACGTTGCCGATACCATTCTAAATCTGCCAGAGAATGAGTGGTTTAGCATCCTAAAAACTTATTTCCAGCCAAACATGTTCCTACCCTCTGAGTCCGAAGATGAAGAGGAGAGTGAGGATGATGGGAGTGAGGTGTCGGATGACAGTGAGCGAAAGAGGACAGAGGCCAGGAGGCTGGAGAAGGAAGAACTAAGAGAGCTAATGAGGACGTTCAGGGAGAATGCTTGGGAAGTTTTTAGATGTGTAGTACAAAATGGGAATATGGCTCCCTTTCGTAGGGTGACAAACTCAGAGACATGGTGGTTTTCAGCTGGAGCTACAAAGACAGTGATCAGTGTGGGTGAGTATGTAGGGGTTATTATGCAAGCCCTCTCTGGAGGAGCATAATGTGGTTATTATTTTTGTCTTTGGACATGAGAAGATCCCCACTTTTGGACATACTTTTTTCTGCAAATATTTCAAGAATGTAAGAGTCTCGATAGGTAGGTTATCAGGATGGGAAGTAGATGGATAATATCAGTAGGATCAGACTTGTATTTCTAGGGGGTTATATTAGGTAGAGGGATGAAGATATTAGGCCTAGAAGCCAATTTTGTAATACATTTTGAAGTTAATATAAGGGTGCTATCCCCTTTAATGATAGCTCTTAACATTAAAATATATATATATATATATATATATTTAAACCTATTTCAATTGAGTGTCAGATCTAGGGCTTTTTTTTTTTTTCTGTAAACAAATGCTGATCTACTTTTATTTTGAACATTTAACAAAACAGATAAATTCTTCGGACTTAAATAATGGTATTTATTTCCTTTTATCTAAATATTATTTGCTAAAATAACATAGATATAATGTTTAAATATGCATTTACTTTCTGCAAGAATTAAGTAAATAACAGAACTAAATTTACTAGAACAACAACTACAGAAAGTATTTATTTCAGTTGATTTGCATAACCATAGATATTATTTGTGCACATATCAAATGACGGTATTTAATAATTTCTTATCGCGATTATTTAGATCTAGGAAATATTAAAAAGGTATCCTTAGAAGAGACAAAGAGACTATAGTATATTTTTTTAAAGTTTATTTTCTGCAATTAAATAAATGACAGATTTGAATATATTCCGATAGCAACTTTATTTATCTAGAATCCTTTTGATTAAACCATGCAATTAGAAGTTAACTGAAACATTTATATTCCAATCAACATGCATGCAATCCTTAAACCATTTATTTATTTCCTTGTTTTATTTCATATGCATTAAGCGATAAAATAAATTTATTGTTTTTCAAAATATTATCTACTCAACAAATATTAAAACTCAGAAAAGGTTTAGGAACTAAATCCAGAATTATTCATTTCATTTTCTTGCAATATAGAAATAACATATTTCAATTCTTTTAATTACATTTCAAGACACCATCGTCATATTACAAATGGGTCCCTCATTATTAAAAATAGGGACTTTTAAAACAAAATATTAAAAATATTTCCAATCAGATTTCTGCAACAAATAACTCCATTGAATTTCCACTTTCTCAATCCTTTCTTTGCAACAACCTGCAATTATAATCAAAGAGATGACCATGGAGTGCTCACCTCCCAGCCTAGGCTAACTAGTAGCCACCCCCGAGCTCGGAGAACCAAACCCTAGACAGGTAACGCACATGCAAACACAAAAAACAAGGGAAAACACAATCTCAAATACAATCACCTTCCCAACCCAGGCTACACTGCACCACACAATGTGATGTCTTTTCAAGGGTGGTAGTGGACCAAGTACCCCGAGGACACTGCAAGTATGGTAAAACAAATAACCACCTCATGGCAAACCAAAACATAGAGCCACCTCATGGCAAACCAAATACATCAGGTATAACATAATCAACCCCTCATTCCTTATGCCCCCCAAGGCATTCATGCCTTATTTTCCCTCCTTATTACCCCCAATGCATAAACAAGCCATGCAGCAAGGGTCACATAAATTCCCTTGTGATCGCTCTCTTAACGAGAGTCTCTCACTCGAGGGTTGTCACTTCTACCACCCACAAGATCCTCCTCTCTCCCAAGAGTAAGAGGTCTTGCTTACTCCCAAAACACATACAATGTATAAACATAAAATACCAAATAAGTTTCCAAGAGAACATGCACGGAAACTAGTCTTTTACACAAACATTACTTTCAAAACACATGCAGTAAGAAATCATTATAAGAAAAATACAACAAACCTTAAACTGCCCCAAAGGTATGCTAGTTTTGTTAAGGATGAGCAGCCCAATTCCACAGTTCTTCCCTTTCTACCCTTAGCCAAAAATTCTCAAACCAATTTCTATCTTTTTCTTTTCAAAATTCTCTTGTCTCCAAAAATGGAGAGTGGGTGATTACCCACTAATTTTCAAATTCTTGCTTAAGAAGCCCTTTGTGAGACTTCTCACAAGTTTCCAAAAACTCAAAAGGAAGGAAAGGTAAAATGGGAAAGGGAACTCTCATTCGAAAGGGAAGGTTTACAACTCAGTTCAAGTCTTCTAATTTCCATTTTCGCACAACTTAGAAAAGTCACTTTTTAGGGTGTCTAAAAGGTCACATGGGAGTAGAAACTTGACTAAAATTACCCCTAACCTTTAGGTATACCTTATGGGTTTTAGGAAACCCTATCAAACTACCCTTAGGTGTCCATTTAACCCTTTTCTAACCCCTCTGAAGTTTATTTTCGGGTCAAACCTATGTTGACCATCCCAAAGATTCTTTACCCAAGGCGTTTATGGGATCACATTACATTAATTGAAAAAGCTATAGTTAATCAATTCCCTCCAAGAGACAAATTTAAAAATTCAAACATAAATCCACATGTGTCAAGTGACACAAAGAAAATACTTTTACAAAATAATACATGAAATCGTGTCTCTTGTTGGATTTAAGTAAGTCAATTAAATAACATTTAACACACATGCACCATTTACTATTACGAATAAAATACGACACAAACGGGGTGTTGTCTCTCCAAATAGACAAACCCTGGTTTTACGAACATACATAGGTCTAGGTTTGGTTCTCCGTAATATTTCCATGGTCACATGAATATCTTTTCCTGCGCCACTCAAATACACATTAGTAATTTCCAATAACCTCGTATAATATTAAACACATGAATTAGAATACACACCAAACACTTACATTTGAACAATTCAATATATCTCATATCCAATTAAATCCACATAAGCAATTATCATAATTCTCATAATTTTGGTCCACACATAAAACATACATCTTAATTCTATCATCATAATTAAAGTCCTGCAAATCCAATAATGACATACATCATCTCCAATTTATCCTATTCTAGAATCATATAGAGTTCTTTATCGTAAAGCATATAAATGAAGCATCAACATTCATCAATGTTATCCAATCACGAAATCATATAAGTTCTACATCCACACATAGCTGACATACGTTAAATCGAGATTATCCAATCAATGGATCTTTTAGGATTTCAAATTCATAACATATCAAAATGTACACCACAAGGTGCAATAACTCTATAACTTGGTCCAATTACCTTTCTCATCAATCTATCTGTCTAACACAGTTCATTCTATTGAATTATAAAGCATTTATTAATAGGGTCAAACATGGTCAACTAAGTTAATCAACGCTAGGTTTGGGGAAGGCCTTACATCCTCCTCCCCTAGAGTTCGACTTACTCCTGGAAGTCGCATGAGTATAATTTACTAAGTAGGGACATAACATTTCCCATAATTTTCAAGAAGTTACTTAAAATCTTATCTTGCCTACTTGAAGGATGAAATACCAAAATCAATCTTATTATTGTAATTAACTTATTGTTTTCGCAAGGTTAAATTCTTAGTATTTTTATCACATTTCCCTTCGATTCTTAGGTAGGCGTTTTACAATGTTCTATCTTTCAACAATTTACATTAATGCACCATCCAAATCGTATCAATAACACACATCAACTCCCACAATCAAGGTTGAACATATTGAATTTTCTAGGAGTCCTACTTTGTTTAGGATTTTTTTTTTTTAAAACATGTTTATCCTACTGCATTCTCGTCCAAGCATGTTACTTAAGAAAATTGACATCACACTTAACCAAAATGAATCTACTTATTTTACATCAAGGCACCTCATTAGGGTGCTAATACACTATTTGCTAAACCGTCCTAGGTGCATAATTTTTCTTCCAACTTTCTTAGGTGACAAGGCATAATCAAATTTGGGTTCTTCAAATCCGTTCTTATGTAGGGTAGTTTTCTACCACTAGGGATTAAAATGTTTTTATATTTCTAGGCTCCAAGGTTTAAGTTTCATAGGGTACATTATTCACAATTTTCCAACCATTAAGGTACATAACAACCCCATTCTAAGGGAGTGATGGATATTATTAATGCTTATTTTAGATATCATCCACTCAATCATCTCCATACCTCTGCTAAATTTACCAGTCGACAACCATTACTTTCGCAGTACATTAGGTCTAGATCACACTATTGTTATAAATTTTTCCTCTTTCGGGTTACTCTCAATTAATTTTTATTTAGGAGGATCTTCCTTCCTTTATCTTGATTTGATAAAGCACATTCTTTGTTAATTCTTGTGCTTAATTTCACTCCTTGCGGTATTCTCCCTTGACACACTATCAGTGGTTCAACGAACATGATAGACATTTACACAAATCACATCACTAAGGCTAGTTATATCAACCATCAGAACGACCACTTTGACACTTTACAAGATCAAAATACAAGTTACTTCTGCCAAATCCAATAAAAGGAAGAAAAATGTCAGCAATTGAAAAATATTAAAACTAGAAACATGGCAAGTGCCATAGTTCATATAAAAAGAACATAAATTTAGTGGTCCTCTCTTCATAATAAAAATAAATAAAAGGAAAGTTCTAGCCCCAGTGTCACAATATATTTTTCAAAGAAAATCAAAATTAGCGTCGAATCAAACTCGAAACAAGTTGACCAGTCTAGCCATGCTATAGGGAGTAACCGCAGCACATTACCCAAGATCACACGTCCTGAGTGTGTTAGGAAGTGATTATTAGACTCTTGAGATTTTAGATTCTTTACAATCCTTTATTGATTTATGAAATAAATTCTTATACACAAGAGATCGCATTCATTTTATTTTTTTATAAATCATGTTCCATTTTAACCTTCATGTGCTTACTATTTCAAGCAACACTTTTCGATATAATCCACTATCTATTCAGGGTTATTAACATCCTTAATTATATTCTAACAGGTGCTTGCACTAACTCTACCATTCCCTGTCCATTCCTCTTGCACTAATATTTTTGAACACTTAATTATACGCAATCTATGCTTAATTAGAAGTTAAAGCTTAACAAGCTGATCCAGCGAAACCTTAGGTCTTGATAAAACTCCTAGGCGATAGGATTAAGAAAATTACTAACATAACAAATACGATAACTCCTATTCTCAAGTGGATCGAATAAATTTAATAAGGGCAATAATAATTTCACTCAAAAGTCTCTTTCATTACAGTTGCGTTTAATAGTACTTAATTAGGTCATTTTTTACTAATTAGACATTTATATAGTTACTTGGTTCAATATTAATCATTTTATATATCTCCAGTTTCCTCCATCATGTTAGTACATCCTTCCTTAATAACTCGATTTATTATGGCTTCTATTATTTATCTTAATATGCTAAACCTTGATTCAATGTTACGTGGTGGCTCAAGTATCGACACTTTCATGTCTTACACACACAGCTAATAGTTCGGTACAAAATTGACACTTGTTTAATTACAATCTCTTAGGATTTGAATAATGTAATCTTATAATTTTACTAGGGACATCATTTGTTTTCTTAGCACCTAAAGCTAGCTCCTTATACTTTTACTTCTAACAATCACTAGCCTTCATTAGGTAGGAACTTGTTACCAAAATTACTAACACTTATGGTTAAGAGCCATCTGGGGTGGGATTATTGTCAAGTAAGGTCGATAACGGTTGACAACAATTTCTACCCTCACATTTCATGACATATTTCAAACAACTCGGAGAGTGGACTTATTCTCTCCTACTTCACTTATGCAACTATGAAATCAAGGGGGTGTGCACTCAAAAAGTGACCAACACCCATCCTTTTAATTAGAATTTAGTAAAGAGGGAAGTTGTCTCGTTCCATATTACTTATTTATATATACTAACTAGCCATTTTTGACATATCACGACTTATGATTTCCTTCAATCCACAAAAATAAACCCCTTATCGTCATAATATTTTGTTACCTAATTACGGTATAACTTAAGGGTGTCCAATAACTACCAATGTCTCAAGACTCCCATAATTTCCAAGTTCTCCCTTAGCTAACTACGTAATTCAGCTCCTTATCAATGTTCTCCTAAAATATTTTATACTTCCAATTGATCCTCGTTTAAGCTTTGGTATTATATTACTGTTATACTATCATTTCCTAAGCCTTTTCCATCTGCACATTGTTTCATCCATACTTATTGTTTTCACATACTTTCACACTTGAGTGCCAAGATTTGCAAGCTTCTTTGATTGCGCCTAGTAGTTAAATTGTGTTACATATTGTCTTGTACCTAGCGGCTAACCATGATTGGGTTGCACTTTTCTTCTCAGTTTTTCTGAACGAATATTAGTTACTTATTCCTAGATTATAAGATCTTAATTCTTTTACACCCATTGTACTTCAATGAGTATTTTTGTATGATTTCCTAAATCAACTCTACTCTCTCTTCCATTATTTACTTTTTTTCTTTTTTTTTAAAAAAAAAACTATCTTCCCATAAAGGAACTAGTTGAAGTTTTACTTGCTTGTTTTCCCAATTATCTAACCATGGATGAACTTAGGGTTTATTGTAAATAAGTGTTCTTTACCCAAAAGGTTCATGCTCCCTCTTCCTTATTTAACTTACCTATAATATTACTAGGGTTTTCTGATCAAGGGAGTCTTCCATTCATCATTTTAGTCCTTATCTGCAAGGTTATCAAACTCTAGCTCCCCTATATCGCTACGACCATTGTCTAACAAATGCTCTTAACAAGAAATCTAACATGACCACATTTTTAAGGTACCTAGTCATTAGGATAGGTCAATGCTTCTATCTGAGATAAGAGTTCCTTTTAACCCTTCTTCATTTATGTCTTCCATGCCGGCCATGATCTTTTTAACCATCATAATTTCACATAGCTTAAAACTTAACTTGAACTGTCTCGATCTTATTTATCTTGTTTATGGTGCCTTCATCTAAGGTCTAATTATCTCGCATAATTTGCCATGTCAAGAACATATCTCGATGGAAGGCATTCCTTTAGTTACCCTCAAAGGTATTTTATTGATAGATTCATCTCCTCCTACTTGGTTTGATTAGGGCCATTATTGTGTTTTAGGTTCCAATTGAATGGTAACCTCATAAGCACAAAAGTACTAACTTTCGTTATTAAACACCGAGAATACTTCATATGATAATTGAAAATTTCGCAGCCCTTGGGATTTTATTATGCTATAAGCCTTATGACTAATAGGTTCAAATTCCAGGACTTTTAGTGACCCTTCGAACCCCTTGAATTGATATTTGTTGATCTGTTGATTTAAAAGAATTTTCACTTATGTTTCACTTTGTTATTTCGCAAGTTTTCACCTAAGTGTTATACTTCAAGCCATAGTTTGTTTTCAACTAAGTTATGAATGTAGCCCATGTTCACCAGTGTTTGAACTTGGCTCTGATACCAAAATGTCATGCCCAAAATTTAGGGCAAGAACGGGATAATTTTTTTTTTTAAATCACAACTAAAAACATTAAGTTGACAAATATAAAATATTATAACATGTTTTGTCTTAACTAGGTTTAGAGTTAACTATTTCGACTAACTGAAGTAACAATAAAAAAATAATGTGGAATATTGAATGAAAGGTTTTATTGACTCAACGAGTTGGTCATTAGTTAATTAAATCAAACTTCCCAAAATATTTGGCGAAGATATTATTAATCTCTAATAAGTCTAAATCGCCTAAAATACAATTTAATCATTTATTAAAATAAAATGACTAATGAGACAATTAATTTTAAAAGAATATTTTCCACAAAATTATTAATAATATCATCTAAAAACATTCCTTTTCTTTTATATCCTTATGTTTAATAACAAATTTCTAACAAAATATTTGGCCTACCAGTTGCCCTTTAACAACTACATTAGTAATGCTTAAAATAAACATTAATATTTTTAATAAATTATAAAATATCTTTAATATATAAAAATTATATAAATATTTTTCCTTAAACAAAAATTATACATTTTACTCAAATTCGCTCATATTATAAGACTTTACAATTTTATCCAAACCATAATCATAACCCTCTCTCTCTCTCTCTCTCTCTCTCTCTCTCTCTCTCTCTCTCTCTCTCTCTCTCTCTCTCTCTCTCTCTCTCTCTATATATATATATATATATATATGCAAAAACCCTAATCCCCTTATTCATAATAAATTAAGCCCCTGCATTTTTTTGAAATTTAATTATTATTATTTTTATCTTTCTTTAACCCTAGCCCTAAGCGGCTAGGGTTTTATCGTTGTGTTGCAGGAAACGATACACCGATCGGCGGCCATGGCAACACGAGGCGAAGATGGGCAGCGGCGTTCACGAAGGCGTCGTCCACTGTGGACGCCACAGTGGTGCCATCCACTGTGGTCTCCCACAGTGGAGACTGTAGGCTGCGTCGACCACTGTGCGAACCACAGTGGTTCGGCATCTGCGTCGGCCACTGTGCTTCGCACAGTGGGGTCGGCCCGAGCCCTAGCCACTTAGAGTTTGTTTGTTTTTTTTGTTTTTTAAAATATTTTTTTTAAAACAATTATTTTCGCTTAACACTTTCTTTTATTAAATATATATATAGTAAAGATAGTAGATTTTTTTGTTTTTTGTTTTAAAAAGCACACTCAAAACATATTTAAAAATATATATATATATAAACCTATTTCAATTGAGTGTCAGATCTAGGGCTTTTTTTTTTTTTTTCTGTAAACAAATGCTGATCTACTTTTATTTTGAACATTTAACAAAACAGATAAATTCTTCAAACTTAAATAATGGTATTTATTTCCTTTAATCTAAATTTTATTTGCTAAAATAACATAGATATAATGTTTAAATATGGATTTATGTTCTGCAAGAATTAAGTAAATAACAGAACTAAATTTACTTAGAACAACAACTCCAAAAAGTATTTATTTCAGTTGATTTGCATAATCATAGATATTATTTTCTGCACATATCAAATGACGGTATTTAATAATTTCTGACAGCGATAATTTAGATCTAGGAAATATTAAAAAGGTATCCTTAGAAGAGACTACAGTTTATTTTCTGCAATTAAATAAATGACACATTTGAATATATTCCGACAACAACTTTATTTATCTAGAATCCTTTTGATTTAACCATGCAATTAGAAGTTAACTGAAACATTTATATTCCAATCAACATGCATGCAATCCTTAAATCATTTATTTATTTCCTTGTTTTATTTCATATGCATTAAGGGATAAAATAAATTTATTGTTTTTCAAAATATTAGATCTACTCAACAAATATTAAAACTCAAAAAAGTTTTAGGAACTAAATCCAGAATTATTCATTTCATTTTCTTGCAATATAGCAATAACATATTTCAATTCTTTTAATTACATTTCAAGACACCATCATCATATTACAAATGGGTCCCTCATTATTAAAAATGGGACTTTTAAAACAAAATATTAAAAATATTTCCAATCAGATTTCTGCAACAAATAACTCCATTGAATTCCCACTGTCTCAATCCTTTCTTTGCAACAACCTGCAATTATAATCAAAGAGATGACCATGGAGTGCTCACCTCACAGCCTAGGCTAACTAGTAGCCACCCCCGAGCTCGGAGAACCAAGCCCTAAACAGGTAACACACATGCAAACACAAAAGACAAGGGAAAACACAATCTCAAATACAATCACCTTCCCAACCCAGGCTACACTGCACCACACAATGTGATATATTTTCAAGGGTGGTAGTGGACCAAGTATCCTGAGGAGACTGCAAGTATGGTAAAACAAATAACCACCTCATGGCAAACCAAAACATATAGCCACCTCATGGCAAACCAAATACATCAAGTATAACATAATCAACCCCTCATTCCTTATGCCCCCCAAGGCATTCATGCCTTATTTTCCCTCCTTATGACCCCCAATGCATAAACAAGCCATGCAGCAAGGGTCACATAAATTCCCTTGTGATCGCTCTCTTAACGAGAGTCTCTCACTCGAGGGTTGTCACTTCTACCACCCACATTACTCCCAAAACACATACAATGTATAAACATAAAATACCAAATAAGTTTCCAAAAGAACATGCACGGAAACTAGTCTTTTACACAAACATTACAATCAAAACACATGCAGTAAGAAATCATTATAAGAAAAATACAACAAACCTTAAACTGCCCCAAAGGTATGCTAGTTTTGTTAAGGATGAGCAGCCCAATTCCACAGTTCTTCCCTTTCTACCTTTAGCCAAAAATTCTCAAACCAATTTCTATCTTTTTCTTTTCAAAATTCTCTTGTCTCCAAAAATGGAGAGTGGGTGATTACCCACTAATTTTCTAATTCTTGCTTAAGAAGCCCTTTGTGAGAGTTCTCACAAGTTTCCAAAAACTCAAAAGGAAGGAAAGGTAAAATGGGAAAGGCAACCCTCAT
This sequence comes from Cryptomeria japonica, assembly GCF_030272615.1. NCBI lineage: Eukaryota > Viridiplantae > Streptophyta > Pinopsida > Cupressales > Cupressaceae > Cryptomeria > Cryptomeria japonica. Next base: position 547,473,707 of record NC_081405.1, read on the forward strand.
TCGAAAGGGAAGGTTTACAACTCAGTTCAAGTCTTCTAATTTCCATTTTCGCACAACTTAGAAAAGTCACTTTTTAGGGTGTCTAAAAGGTCACATGGGAGTAGAAACTTGCCTAAAATTACCCCTAACCCTTAGGTATACCTTATTGGTTTTAGGAAAGCCTATCAAACTACCCTTAGGTGTCCATTTAACCCTTTTCTAACCCCTCTGAAGTTTATTTTCGGGTCAAACCTATGTTGACCATTCCAAAGATTCTTTACCCAAGGCGTTTATGGGATCACATTACATTAATTGAAAAAGCTATAGTTAATCAATTCCCTCCAAGAGACAAATTTAAAAATTCAAACATAAATCCACACGTGTCAAGTGACACAAAGAAAATACTTTTACAAAATAATACATGAAATCGTATCTCTTGTTGGATTTAAGTAAGTCAATTAAATAACATTTAACACACATGCACCATTTACTATTACGAATAAAATACGACACAAACGAGGTGTTGTCTCTCCAAATAGACAAACCCTGGTTTTACGAACATACATAGGTCTAGGTTTGGTTCTCCATAATATTTCCATGGTCACATGAATATCTTTTCTTGCGCCACTCAAATACACATTAGTAATTTCCAATAACCTCGTATAATATTAAACACATGAATTAGAATACACACCAAACACTTCGCATACAATTTACATTTGAACAATTCAATATATCTCATATCCAATTAAATCCACATAAACAATTAGCATAATTCTCCTAATTTTGGTCCACACATAAAACATACATCTTAATTCTATCATCATAATTAAAGTCCTGCAAATCCAATAATGACATACATCATCTCCAATTTATCTTATTCTAGAATCATATAGAGTTCTTTATCGTAAAGCATATAAATGAAGCATCAACATTCATCAATGTTATCCAATCACGAAATCATATAAGTTCTACATCCACACATAGCTGACATACGTTAAATCGAGATTAGCCAATCAATGGATCTTTTAGGATTTCAAATTCATAACATATCAAAATGTACACCACAAGGTGCAATAACTCTATAACTTGGTCCAATTACCTTTCTCATCAATCTATCTGTCTAACACAGTTCATTCTATTGAATTATAAAGCATTTATTAATAGGGTCAAACATGGTCAACTAAGTTAATCAAAGCTGGGTTTGGGGAAGGCCTTACATCCCTCTCCTCTCAAGCCATCACATGTTGACATTTGTCATCCTGGGATTGAGTTGAAAACCCTCACATGGATCATAAACCCATCAATCTTGACCCTTGTTGAGATTACTCAATCTCAACCATCCATTTCTCCATTTTTCTTATAAATAGAGCCTATTCCTTCTTCATCCAGATTTATAAATCTTTATCCATCAAACTTATATTAATTTTAAGAGAGCATTTTAGGAGCATTTTTCTTTGTTATTTTGGCTAAAATTAACATAGGATAATTAGGTGCTTTCTCTTATTAGCTTGTTTACACTTGCATAATTAATCATTTTTCATAATCTTGAATCTCCATAAGACATCCATAATAGTGCAAAAAGCTGAGGGCTACACGCATGTGGAACTTGGAGAGGAGAGGAACAAGGGAGGAGCAACTATGAGCATGTTGGAGGTTTTTGTTTCATTCCTTCGTTTTTGTATGCTTTTCATTACATGTTTTATATCTCTCTTGATATGCATGCTTAGGATTATAGTTTCGTTTGTCTTTCGTTTGTGTCACTGACATATTAACGTTTGAATCTTATGTTTCTTGCATCCTTTTAATCATGCATTAGTAATATTCCATGTACTTCTAAAAAGGTATCATTATATTATGGTAGGTTCCTATCTGTTTTTCCCTTAACTGAGTTTTCCACATAAAAAATCTTGGTGTTATTTGTATTATGGATGTGGTGTTGATTTATGCTTTTATCGTTAATTATCATATCTGAATTGGTGTTTAAATTTAGTAAAAATTTTGTGCAAACTGATTCACCCCCCCTCTCAGTTTGCTGCATTGTTGCCAAAAATTGGTATTAGAGCTAGATCCTTTGAAAGAAGCTTGGCCACTTGAGGAGATCTAGGGTGGCAACCTATGCTTACAAGAAGGATAGTCTGAGATTTGATGGAACGAACTAATCTCTTTGGTAGAACTAAATGGAGTGTCACTTGAGATGCATCGGTGAAGATTACTAAGAATGTGTATGTTCCTCTGAATGGTCCTACTTTGGATGGGATAAAGGAAGTTGAATAAAATATTAGAGCTAAGGAAGCATTGTTGAGTGCCTTGACTAATTCTGAGATGACTAATGTGATGGATTTGCAGACCTCTCATGAGATCTCGAAGAAGCTAGAGACTTTGTATGAAGGTGATAGTCATGTGAAAGTTGCTAAGTTTCAGAGCCTAAAGGGAAAGTATGAGATGATGAGAATGGGCGAAGATGAGAATATTACCTCCTTTATGCAAAAAGTGAATGAGCTTGTCTTGAATATCAGATGTGTCGGTGGAGTGTTGGAAGAATCAGAGATTGTAGCTAAGGTGTTGAGATCCTTGCCTCCTGCTTACAAAAATAAAGCTGCTACTATTGAGGAGATCCGAACGGTGACTGATGTGACTAGAGACACGCTGATTGGAAAAATTGTTGCCTTTGAGTTGAGTGAATTTGGTGAATCTCTTCCACAGTCAAAATTTGTATTTAAAGCTACCATTTTCGCGAAGTAGAAATATGATATGAGAGAAATTTCTACAAGGGTGTCCAGATATGAGAAGGAGATGAGAGAACTTGAAGAAGAGAAAGAGAGCTTTGAGGAGCTTGAAGCTCTGATTGCTAGAAGATTTCCTAAAGGTGTCAGTAAGTATGAAGGAAAATAGTCTCTTAAATGTTTTTTAATGTAATAAGATAGGACATTTTGCTTCAAGGTGTCCGGAAAGAGTTCCTAAGAAGTCATTTAAGTCATACAAGCCTAAGTATCAGAAGAAGTGTTTTTATGTTGCCGATGAAGGTGTGACAGGTGATGAATCTGATAAAGGAAATTCAAGAGATGAATGGGTGTTTATTGCTATCAAGGAAGATGATTAGATTACTATTGATTCCACTACCTGCATTAATGAGGAGAAAGCTTTGCTTGCTAAAGTTGAAGAAAAAGATGAATGGGTTATTGACAATGGCTACTCTCATCATATGACAGGTGATAAGTGTAAGTTTGTGAGTATGGAAAAGTATGATGGTGGTGTAGTAAGATTTGTGATGACAAAGCTGGTATAATCTGTGGTAGAGATTATATTTCTCTTGATGGTAAGCATAATACTAATTCTGTCTTATATGTTGAAGGTCTAAATCACAATCTTTTGAGTGTTGGACAGATGGTTGACAAGGGATATGATCTATAATTCAAGAGTGGCAAGTGTAAGATCTTAAGTGGTTCCGAAATGTAGATTGCATCAGGTACAAAGACTAAAGGTAATATCTTTCACTTAAATGCTGGTGGTAAAAGTTGTTTGATTGCTCAGGTTGATGAAAGTTGGTTATAGCATAGAAGGATGTGTCATGTAAATTTTGACTACATGGTTAAGATAAGTTCTACTCAAGCAATAAGAGATCTACCTAAGTTGGTAAAGCCTACTAATCTAGTATATAAGGAATATTAGTTAGGGAAGCAGACAAGAGTTACTTTCAAAAGCAAACAACATTGTTCTAATGGATTGTTAGATCTTGTGCATATTGATTTGTGTGGTCCTTCTAGAGTGAGAAGCTTGCAGGAAGATAGGTATTTCATATTGCTAATTGATGATTTTTCAAGGATGGTGTGGGTTGCTTTCTTAAGGGAGAAATCTAAAGCATTGAAGAAATTCAATATTTTCAAAGCTATGGTTGAGACTGAAGGTGGACTGACGTTGAAGTGTATGAGATCTGACAAAGGTGGTGAATTCACTTTTGGTGAGTTAAATGCATTTTGTGAAGAGCACGGAGTGAACAGATAGTAATCTACACCTAGAACCCCTCAACATAATGGTGTTGTGGAGAGGAAGAACATGACACATGAAGCTGCTAGAACCATGATGATTGAGGGAAATGTTATGCATATCTATTGGAGATAATCTTTGAGTACTGTTATATATACTCTTAATCGGGTGCATATTAAAGGTGATACCGGTAAGACTCCTTATGAGTTATGGTTTGATCATGCCCCTATAGTTAGATATTTCAAAATTTTTGGAAGTAAATGCTATATTAGAAGAGATGAAAGAATATTTCTTGGTTATTCTACTAAGAGCAAAGCCTACTAGTGTTACAACAAGAGATTGAGAAAAATAGTTGAGAGTGCTAATGTGAAAGTTGATGAAGCCAATGAAAGACAAATTCGATCTTGTGGATATGATTCAGATGATCAAGGTGTTAGTTCAGATAAAGGAAAGCAAGTGCAGACCTAGAATCAAATTCAGACTGTTCCAAAAAAATTTGTGAATGAAGGAGAAGGTACAAGTACTAGTGTAGAAGAAAGAGCTCAAGAGTCTGGAAATCAAGAAAATCCTAAGACACCCAGGTATGTATGGTTGAATCATTCAAAGAATCAGATCATAGGCGATAAGAATAAAGGTGTGATGACTAGAAGAAGAATTGTTGAAGAGTATTGCTTGATTTCTAAAATTGAACCTACGGATGTTGATGAAACATATAAAGATGAAAATTGGGTTAAAGCAATGGAAGAAGAACTGAATCAGATTGAAAAGAATAATACATGGATTCTTGTTCACAAACCTAAGGATAAGAATGTAATTAGAATTAAATGGGTCTACCAGAATAAATTGAATGAACAAGGTGAAGTGGTTAGGAACAAAGCTAGATTTGTTTGGAAGGGATATTTTCAGATGGAAGGAATTGATTTTGAGGAGACTTTTGCTCCAGTAGCTAGAATTGAAGTTGTTAGATTATTTCTTACTTATGCTACTTACAAAGATTTCAAAGTTTATTAGATGGATGTCAAGTCAACCTTTCTTAATGGTGAGTTGGAAGAAGAAGTTTATATTGAGAAATCAGATGGATTTCGGTAGACAGATCTCAGAGACATAGTTTGTAGATTAAAAAAAGCACCGTACAGACTCAAGCAAGCCCCAAGAGCTTGGTATGCCAATTGGATAGGTATTTGATGAAGCTTGAATTCAATAAAGGTACTACTGATAGTAATTTGTATTTCAAGATTGATCATGATAACATTTTGATTGTTGAGATATTTTTTGATGATATTATTTTTGGTGGAGATGATAGTTTATGCAAGAAGTTTGCTAATGATATGCAAAATGAGTTGGAAATTTCTATGATTGGTGAGATGAAATTATTTTTGAGATTGCAAATTACTAAATCAGGTAAAGGTATTTTTATATCTTAATCCAAGTATGTGAAAGAATTGTTGAAGAAGTTTGGTTTGGATGATGTAAAGCCAGCTGGTACTCCTATGGTGACCAAATTTAAGTTGACAAAGGATGATGATTCTCCGAAAGAAAATCAGACTAGATACAGGTCTATGATTGGTAGACTACTATATTTGACTTAAACTGGACCAAATATAATAAATGTTGTATGTCTTGTTAATATATTTCAAGTTGATCCTAAGGAATCTCGTATTGGAGCTGTGAAAAGGATTTTTAGATATTTGAAAGGGACAGTTGATTTTGGCTTGTGGTATCCTAAAGATGATGACTTTACTTTGAGTGCTTTTATTGATGTTGATTCGGCAGGTGATGTTGATGACTGGAAGAGTATTAGTGGTGGTGCATTTTTCTTGGGAAAGAGATTGGTTTCATGGATGAATAAGAAGCAAAATGTTATTTCTTTATCTACTGCAGAAGTTGAATACATTGCTGCTTCTAGCAACTGTACTCAGGTATTTGGATGAAGTAGATGTTGAAGGATATTAAAGTTATTTATGATGTCCCTACTGTTATATATTTCGATAATTCAAGTGCTATTAATATTTCTAAGAATCTGGTATTGCATTCCAAGACTAAGCATATATCAATCAAGTTTCATTTCTTGAGAGAGAAGGTGAATGAGAAGGAAGTCAGATTGGAGTATGTATCTTCAAAGGAACAAATTGCAAATATCTTCATGAAGCCTTTGCCTAAAGATACTTTTGAGTATCTTAGAGAGAAGTTAGGGGTAATTGCCCCTCCCGATGAAAACTAAGATGCATTGAGTTGCATTGGTCTGGTGGACTTCACGGAGATATCTTGTGATCCAGATTGATGGGTGGTGGTTGCTACTCAGGGGCAGTAGTCATTGTTGTGGTTCAGGTGTTCAGATTTGTTTTGATTTGGGGGAGAGATGTTTAGTTTAGTGATTTTTATGGTTTGCAAATATGTGTCCTTAGCATTGAGGTCAAAGAGGGGGAAAGAGTAATGTGTAAAACTACGAGGGAGAGAGTTCTATGTGTTAAGTTGTGTGCATGATATTAGGGGGAAATTGTTTTTCACATCATATGTTGCTATCAATGTCAAAGGGGGATATTGTTGGATGTTGTTGAGAATTTTGTTGGAATGGTTGTTGTCATTGATGTCAACATATTTCTCTATGTGTTTCAGTGTTGCAGTCAGATAAAGTAAGTTGGTGTGGCCGGTGTGTTGCAGATGAGTTGCAGATTAAAGGGTTTTGTGATAAGTATCTCTAATTGATTCAGTTAAAGTTTCAATGGTCCACATGGTGATTTGATCGAGTTATGAGGTATGGTATTAAGGTTCATTTTTTAGTTGTTCGGTGTTGATCAATGTTCTGTATTTTTCTCCGTGTTGCAATATCTTGGTTTGCGGATTTGGCAAACTGTTCCGGACGTTCTGGTGTGTCCTCAATTCATATGGTTCAGGATTTGGAGGTCCGCAAGTGTATCTTTCAATTTGACAGTCAGTTCAATTAGTGCTCTTGAGGTTCAATATAATCGTGATGGAGATTCTAGTAAGTGGTGATGTTGCAGTTGGTTTTGTGGTAATTCATGATGCTTGTGGATGTTTCTAGATCATTTCCTATTTGTGTTAGTGGTCCACATTGATCGTTGCCTGCGTTATTGATGGTTTTCCTTGATCTGGTGGTGTTCTTCATGTTCTTGGCCGACATGTTGATTGTAGCATGTTGCAGATGTTCGAGGCATAATTCTTGGAGGTGTTTCATGTTCGAGGTGGTGATTTAGGTCCATACTATATCTTAGTCAACATTATTTTGGTCTGCATGTAATGTTGTAGCGTGTATGGTTATATTTTGTAATTTGTGTTGTGGGTTGAGTTGACCTTGAAATATAGGTTGATGATTTGTATAAATTCATGTAATATCATGTTGCAAATGTATCTGCAGTATCTGGGAGTGTGTGTAATGTGTGAATAATTCTTTAATCTTTCAGCAACAAAGAAGAAGTGAGAAGTGTGAAAGACCAGTATATGAGATTAATTGGAATTGTAACTAGGCATGAGGAGATGTTATTCTATCAGTTCATGATCTTTCAGATGAAAACCGAATCTTTTTGTAAGATAGTGAGTCTTCCCAAGGGTTGTAGCCCTCTTTGTTATTATTTTTGAGCAGTGTGCTTGAATGCATGTGCATTCCCCATTATATTATTTCATATACTTCTAACAGGGTATCATCATATTGTCGATAGGTTCCCACCATGGCTTTTCCCTTAACCGGGTTTTCCACGTCAAAAATCTTGGTGTTATGTGTTTTATTGATGTGGTGTTAATTTATACTTTCATTGTTAATTATTATATCTGAATTGGTGTTTAAGTTTAGTAAAATTTATGTGCAAACTGATTCACCCCCCCTCATTTTGTTGCATTGTTGCCAAAAGAATGGACATGGATATACCTTCTAATTATATTAGCTTGCAAATTAATATCTTTAAAGGAATGAACTTCTATTTGTTGTGTTTTGAGCACTTGCTTGATTTGTAGGGTGGAACCACAATTGCATAAAGTTCCTTTCCACCCGCCTTCGAGGTATTGGGAGAGAGGGAAAAGTGACAATGACACCCACATTTTTTCTTTGTAGTATAGGGGTGTCTTTAACTGGGGATTTCATCACCCCACAAGGGTATCTTGAATTGGGACACGTTACGGATATCATCTCTCGCAATGTGATCTCAAGCCAATGTTTTGAGCCACTATATAAATATATTGGTTAGGTGGCTAGAGTGTTGAGTGAATTCAACATATGTGGAAGCCCCCTCTACATCGATAAGCTCAATTAAAGCCTTAAGTGGCTTGTTTCAAGAATCCGTCATTGGATTAGTGATCCCTCAAAAAATTACTACGAGGCAAATATTTTTAGTAGTACAAAATCCTTACATTTGATGGTTCAGGGTGTGTCGATCGTACCTCGTAGATACCTCTCATGTACCCTTCAAGATGAAATAGGAATCCCCTAGTTATAAGATCTCTGGATCTTTGGAGTAAGAGAATCTGGTATGCTCAAGAAATGAGTGTTATGGTGGGAGAGCCAACGTTACCAAAATCTCTATCTGTCTGTCTTGTATGAGGTATTCTATTGTAGAGGCCCCATTGATTGGTTTTCAATTTCTAGCCTAGATTGTAAATGCTTTCTTTATGTCTCTAATTTGTCTGATGTTTTAAGCCAATAAGAGTCAGTCCTTCTTGGGCAAGTCTAGACCCTTTTGTTTGCGTAACTCTAATTTTCAAAATTGTAAAAACAAGTCCAGTTGACCATACTATCTTTGATATTTGCATGCAGTGTTTTCAAAACCCCTCAAAGCAAAGTTTGTGCTCAAACAAGGTCATAAAAACAACCAACTCAATCAACAACAAAATTGCCAAACAAGGTCCTTAATTCAAAACAAAAATATCTTATTCACATGTTTTGTGATCATAGGTTTGTCCAAAGTCCTTAGTCCTCATCTTACATCTAATCCAAAATCAGAAGAAATGAGTCCTGAAATAAATCAAGATCAAGAATAAACCCTTTCGTCTAATCCAATTTTTTATCAAGATCCGACCTGTCAAGAGTCTTATGATGACCCCCTAATCTTTTTGTATTCCATCCATGATGATCCCCTTCCATCTTGAGAGCAAAGTGTCCTTCCAAATCCCATTTAGCACCCACCTGCTAAGCAATATCATGATATCCCTTCTATCCCCTCCAATAATCCAATTCAAAATCAAGAGAAAAGCACAAACTTCGATGATCCTAATCAAAGTCAAGATCAAAGTATCCCTTCTTCTAAATCCAAGAATACACAATCCCTATCCTCCAAATGTATTCTGGATCCTTTTATTCCAAAATCAAAGTCTTCCTCCCTTCCATCCATATTAGGACCCTACATCCCTCCATCCACTATTCATATGACCCATAGCTCACAATCCAATTACCCTATCATAAATCAAGATCAACAAAGGTGCACATCTCTAAGAACCTTCCAACCATTTACCTACATCAACCCATCCAAAAGACCTTAGTATCATTCCTATTCATCCATGAATCCCATTCCCTTTGGAAGCAATTTGGATGCCAAGAATAAAATCCACAAGTCTAAAAATCCATTTCCATCCAAAGATAAACATGTCTCATTTAAAAGACATGTAAAAACAAAGAAAAATCCAATCCAAAAGAAAAAAGCAATATCCAAAAGGTTACAAAGACCCATTATGAGAAAAGAAAAATAAAAAACTACATGGGTTCCTAAGTCACTCATAGAAGCAATGCAGTCCAATGAACTAGAAAGAAAAGAGAAATCAAAATCAATGTGGATTCCCATAAGAGCACTGCGTCCCAAAGAAAAATCAAAATTGGCATCCAAACTTACTATTCCATTTGCTCCCTTCAATTGTCCATCCACGCATCTCCCAATTTCCAAATCTAGTCCTCCATCATTTCCTTCATCCGTTTTGTGTCCTTGTGTCGTAAATTCCACATCCACTCCTTTATCAAAATCTCAAAATCTAAAATCCACTTGTCCTTCAATACTCCATCACCTCTCAAGTTGTGTGCCAATTTTCAATCCTATCTATTATCCAAAACCTATTTCCCATCCTTCCATCCCTCTCATTCAATCCTTTGCATAAATCCTTCATTGTGAAATAGGCATTTGTGTCATTTTGTCACATGCTCGCCCATGCTCAATCTTATGCCCAATCCATTTTCTAAATATATATTCATGAAACACTTCAGAATATGAGCATGTTCCTCTTTAACACTATCTTTTGGTTGGGTTTGTACTTGACTTGGAAGAGAATCACTTATTGTATCTTGATACAAACATCGTTTGATTACTATATCTCACACACTTAACTAATTGCCCTAAGTTATTGTGGTTTCTTAGGTGAAGACGTGGCTAGTGAAAAATCTAAAATCCTTCTTCAATGCCACTGTAATTTTTTAACCCACGTGAGCTTCATTTCTATGAGTCAATTCACACAATAATAAGTGACAAGAGAAAAAGAAATATCAAAATATCAAAACAAAAGCATGAGCAAGAAAACAAATATCGAGAAAAGAAAAGCAAAAATGCAATGAAATGAAATGTTAAAATGATTGGCTTTGGGAACATGCGAATAACTCCATTGGGGCTATGGATGCCTGACCAATAATGAAGCAATATTTGTGAGAATTACAATGATAACCTTGCCAGGGCTATAGACATTTGCTGGTAGCGAGGCTTTATCTAAGATGCTTTTGAAGTCAGGATAACTCATGTAGCCAGTCACATTGAATTATAAAGATTACAATGATAATATGGACCACAATGAATGCATATGCGCACACATGGGCAATCGAAGAATAAGTACCTTGATATAGTTTGGAATTCTTGTTCCCTTTTGAGTGTGCTTCCTAGTTACTAAATATGTTTAGTTGAATTTTCTGGAGGTTCTATATGTGGGTTGGGTCTCTATCTTTGAAATGTTTAAGAACACTTATTCGAGTGGCACTATATGTTCTAAAGATTTTACACATTGCCCTTTTTGCAAATGGATACCTCTATACTTGGGGGAAAGTTTCATCCACTCTATCCTTCCTACCACATATCCCATTATGCCTCATCCACTATCCATAACCCTATCTTTGATCTTGATAAAGATAAGGATCTTCATAGGCATCAGGCATCCTCTCTACTTCACCTTATCAATAACCTCTAGTCCATATCCCTTATCCTATCTATTCCTTGCTTCCATCATCCATCACTATCTATGATCTTGCTTCATCTTATCCATACCCTCTAGTCCATATCCCTTATCCTATCCATTCCTTTCTTCCATCATCCTTTACTACCTATGATCTTGCTTCTCCTATCCATATCCCCTTTTTCATCCCTTGATCTTGATCAAAACTAAGGACAAAAAGAAAAATGCAGAAACATGGTTCCAAAAAAGCTCTTGATATGTCCCTTCATGTTCCATAATAAGCTACCTCTATCTTTTTTTTACCCATATCCACGTCAAAATTTCATTCATCCATTCAAAATATTCCTTGTCTTACCAGACATTGGGGCAAACAAATACATCTTGCTTCTGATCCCAAAAAAAAAAAAATTAAAAAAAAAATAATAATAATTTTTTTTTAAAAATCATAAAGAGTCTTGAAAAAATCCAAAAAATTCAAAAAATGTCTTGAAAAAAGCCTAAAAATTGAATATGATCCTAAAGAAATCCCAAAATGTCCTGAAAAAGCTCTAAAAAGCATAACAAGTCTTGAAAAAAGCCTTAAAAATTAAAAAATGAAAAAAAAAAAAAATCAAAACAAGAAAGCATAGATCAAATATCAAATCAAATCAACAACAAACAAACTCTCAAAGTCTGCAATCAAACCGATCACATGTCTTGTTAATCAATTCATTGGTCAAACTCTATCAAACATCAACATGTCTTATAAGGGAAGGGTGCACTTGAAACTAGACAGATCAGTCTTATGCAAGGTGCTCACTCTTTGAAACCAGAAATTTTATCAATCACCACATCAAGTAATCAAAACAAAGACACATATCAGCATAGCTACTAGATTTTGTCCTAGTTAGTCTTATCTTTATCAGTTGATGACAAGTCATGCTTCATCTCTATAAAAAAAAATCCAAAACAATAAAAAAATCTCTCAAAATCCAAAAAAAATCAAATAAACTTTGAAAGTTCCTAAAAATTAAAAAAAACAATCAAAAACCAAAAAACATATCAAAACATTGAGCTTAAAAAATCATGCATCAACAGACAAACTACCAAGTTGGCCTACAACTTAATTGATCACCCACCTATCAGTTTAAGCATCCTTATCACACAATGTGCCTTTACGGATACATCATTCCTAAAATAGGCACTTATCAGATATCATGTCCTAGTAGATACATCTTTCCTACAATGGGCATCCTATCAAACAATCATCCTATCCAAAAACACTTATCCTTGGCAAGAAGATTAGTATGGATATTGACTTGTTTCGTCAAGTTAGTCATATCTTTTATTTCATTTATCTTTATCAATTGGTGACAGATCATGTTAGTATGCTACTCAAGGATGTCCACAAGTGACTAGAGGGGCAGGAATGGTCGTGATCTCTTTGTTTGTTTGTTGTTTATGGTGTGAACCAATGAAATTCTAGGGAAATGGTGCCTTGGGTGTCTGTGTTGGTACGTTCATTCGACAAGTATCCTATGCAAAAATGAAGCCAACGATAGCTATGCTTGTGACTATCACGCATAACTCGACCCTTGGCACTACACCCAGAATGGAGGGGTTCACTCCTTGTATGCAGTGTGTTTGTTTATGCAATGGGGTATCATTTACACCTTGGTTTGTTATACCCTGGTGTACAAAGCTCCATTGATACATAATAAGGCTCAATGATGATAATGTTGCACCAAAAATAAAGGCACAAGAATTAATGGTTATAACTTTTCCAATCTCTTTATCTCATCTATAATTTAATCTCAAATCATTTCCTCACATCAACTATTCTATCTATCAATCAATTTTATTCTTCACTTCTTACTAATTATTCCTCACTTTCATCCAATATTTATCTATCGTTTGTCTTATATAAGATGTATCCTTCTTGAAACTAGACATTCTGATCTATCATTTGTCTTCTACAAGATGGATGTGTCCTTCTTGAAGCCAAACACGATCATCTATCTTTGTCTTATACAAGATGTGTCCTTCCTAAAACCAAACGAGATCATCTATCTTTGTCTTATACAGGATGTATCTTTTCTGAAACCAGATGTTTTGATCTATCATTTGTCTTATACATGATGTGTTCTTCTTGAAACTAAACACGATCATCTATCTTTTTCTTATACAGGATGTATTTTTCCTAAAACCAGACGTTTTGATCATCTTTGTCTTATACATGATGTGTCATTCCTGATACCAGACTTGATCTTTATCCAATCAATCCAATCAATCTTATCAATCAATTTACAAATCGCTCCAATCATTTTTTCTATCCAATCAAACCCATTCATGTCATCAAACTAACCATTATTTCATCTTTCATCTAACATTTTTCTTCTTTCAAGAGATCATCCATGCCTTTAATGCACAAACAATCTCTTCAGGGGGCACTACACCCTACTATCACTGAGGCATACAACGATAAATGTTTTTGAAAATCTTCTTTGAAACAACGTTGTTCCAACATTGTCTAAGAGGGGCAAATGAAGACACCTAAAAATGTCTCATTGCTAATGCATTAATTATTCATCCTATTAGTTAAATAATTTTTAATTATTTAATTAACCTAATTTTATTCTTCCAACTAATATTTCATCTTTTCTAATCATTCTATTTCTCTCTAATCATTTAATCATTTAATCCCCTTTCTTATAATTAATTAAATATTTATTATTTAATTAATTCCGATTTAATACCTTTAATCAAATAATCTTCATTATTTAATTAAATTTAATTTTTAATGATTGAATAATTTTTTAAAATTATTTAATTAACTAATTCATTCTTTTCAAATTCAAAATTCAAAAATTCCCCAAATTCTAATTTAAATAAATGTGCATTTCAATTTCATGATTTGAAAATCAAAATTCATCTAAAAGGCAAATGAAAATTGAATTCCAACCCACTTTCCTACAACACATGTTGAAATTCTAACTCACACTGACCAACTCCTTGATCAATTCATTAATCTCCCTAGTTAACTCAGTTAACTCCCCAATCACGTTTTCTAACTCCAAATCAACTTTTTGGAATAGATCAATCAATTTAGTTAAAAAATCAATCAACCCAATTCATTGATCAATCAATTCAGTTCATTGAGCAATCAATCCAATTGACTCATCAATCAAATGAGTTCAACTCCCAATCAGTTTTGTCTCAAGAAATATCAATCGTTGATTAATTCTATGTTGAATATTGTTGAGAAGTTTGCTGGAATGATGTTTTGTCATTGATGTCAACATATTCTTCTATGCATTCCCGTGTTGTAGTCAGATTATATGAGTTGGTTTGGCCACTGTGTTGCAGTTGTGTTGTTGTGGTTTAATGGGTTTTGAGATTTTTATCTCTAGTTAATTCAACAAAAGTTTCAGTGATTTGCATGATGGTTTGATCAAGTTGTGTGATCCAATATTATGGTTTATATTCAATTGTTCATGTTATTCGGTATTCTGGTTTGTGCTCCACATTGCTTCGGAATTGCAATATCTTGGTTTGCAAATTTGGTAGAGTGTTTGGGACATTCAAGTGTGTCCTCAATTCTGATGGTTCGTGATTTGGAGGTCCACAAGTGAATCTTTCAGTTTGACAATCAGTTGAATTGGTGTTCTTGAGGTTCGGTATAATGATGCTGATGATTCTAGTAAGATGTGATGTTGTGGTTGTTTTTGTGGCGATTCACATTGCTTGTGGATGTTTCTAGATCATGTTTTATTTGTGTTGTTGGTCTGCATTGATTGTTGTGCACGATATTGATCATTTTCTTGATCTGGTGGCATTCTTTGTGTTATGCGATATTTATGGTGATTGTAGCGTGTTGCGGATGATCCAAGCATAATTCTTGGTGGTGTTTCTTGGTTGCGGTATTGATTTGAGTCCAAACCATGTCTTAGTCGATATTATTTTGGTCTGCATGTGTTGATGTAGCGTGTGAGGTTATTATTTTGTAATTTGTGTTGAGGGTTTAGCCGACCTTGGAATATAGGTTGATGAATTGTATAAATATATGTAATATTCATTTGAGAGATGTATCTTCTTGAGTGAATATTGTTTTGATCTTTCAGTGGTTATGTGGTGAGTTTTGGTAATCGATTGTACGCAATTTCTTGTGTGCGAGTGGAAGATTTGTGCTTCGGAATGCAACGGAACAACATATCAGAGAAGAGTGTGTTGCCAAGTGTGCAATTTGGTACATATGAGCTTAACCAGAACTATTTCCAAGCATTTGTAGATGTTATTTATTAGTTCAACCACTTCAGTTATCTATTGTAGTAGATCTGTAAGGCAATGAGCCTTCTTCAGGGTTGTAGCCCTTCTTGTATTTGAGTAGTGAGCTCTAGAAAGTGTGTTTGAATGCATGTGTATTCTCCATTGTAATACTATTATACTTATAACAAGGTATATTAATATTGTGGGTCTCAATCGCACCGTGGTTTTTCCCTTAACCAAGTTTCCACGTAAAAATCTTGGTGTTGTGGTGTTATGAGTACTTACTTTATGTTTATGCATCGTTCCTTTCTTCATATGTGCTATGTGGTTAAGTGATCAATTTAATAAAGTTAAAGATTGTGGAAATTGATTCACCCCCCCTCTTAGTGTTCCCTGATTCCAACATTCTATTCCATAATGCATCCATAATTTAGATCAATTCTCCTAGTTTTCCTTAACCACTATCTTCAGAATCATTATGTCTAACCTATGCAAGTACTCTAGCACAACACTGAGAGCCACGCCAACACGATGATGAAGGAGAGAAATGGAAGCTACGATTCAAATAAGTAGAGAGAGTCTTAATTAGATTATTATTCATTCTATTGATTTTGATTCTATTTCATTGCGCTTATGGATCAATTAATTAGATAAGAGTATTAGTGGTTTACTCTCTTAAATCTCATTAAATATGGCTAATTTTCCCATGAAAAAATACTCATACTACATAGAAATATTATGGGTACTCGTACCCTTTCTTGAGAGTGTCACACCCTACCCCTAGACAACCCAAGGAGATCCTCATTATTTCCCCCATGGAAAGATAGGCTTTCTCCTTACATAAACAAAATACTTCAATCAAAGTGAAATAGAATTGAGAAGCAACTCATTGGACAAAAACATGAACAAAACTCCCAAAAAAATTTCCACTAACACTCATACAACCACACAAATAACCAAATACAATTAATAGATTGAAGATCCAAGATACACAATATATTTAAGATCATATTCAATAGTAAATGGGAGGACTCAACTCACCTTCATCAATAGGTCTTCTACATCTTGCTCAAACCAGTCTCCATCCTCACTTTCTCTCCCTTTCTTCCTTCTTTAATCTGCCCTTCCCAAAATTTGAAAAGAACAAATATGCACAAAAATTTCCCACAACACTATCCACACTTTATTTTATATCCAAGGGGCTTGAGTATTGAAATGGATGAGATGAGGTTATGTGGCCATTCCTCATTCCATTTATCCACTCCCTAAAATGATGCCTCATTTCTACATCCTCAAAGATCCACCTACGCTTCCTCTTCCACCTCATCTCTCAACTAATTCCCTCCCACCTCTTGGGAGGCAAGAGGTCAAGAGAGGAATCTTATCCTTTCTAACCACCTCTCCAAATTCGTGCAAGATTATTATCCTAATTTTAAAATGGGTGAAATTCATAATTTTTACAATATAACACCTTAAAAATACTCCAAAACCTATACTATACCCCTAGCGACTTTAGTTTCTTTCTCTAAGGGCTCCAATGGGTCACATAAAGGCCTAAATAATACAAATTATAAATAAGACAAATTACCACAAGTTACCACCCATAAAACTTTATGAACTCTAAGGGTTCCAAAATAAATTAACATCACAATATAGTAACACCATACAACAAACATGCTCAAACTCAAATATACAAAATGAAACACAATTATAACAATAAAAAATGATTTGGAATCTCCTCCATATGAGAGAGGATTGGCCATACTAAGGAATTACAATAAGGAGGAGGAGCTCAACCCCGATTGCCCATTGGCATGTACCCACACACTCGCAATAGGCATCAATAATTCATCCATGGATCATATAATCATAACACAAGATAATATTATGAGCTTCATCAAATAAATTACATCTAAAGAACAATAAAAATATCTCATCCTGATCCATCAAATCAACTTTAACTATATGAATATGCAACATAAAGAATCACCAAAAGACATTGAACATCACCACCATAAGCAATTAAATAATATCATCCTCATATATATAACATAATGAATTATCATTATAATATCATCACTATAATTGAATTCCTAGATCAAGTATATTGAACTTGCTTGTAACATTTCATCAATAAATTGTTAAGCACCTCTTATATACAATATAAATGGCCACATTATTTAAAAAGTAGCAAAGACTTCCCTTTATGATCATGCACACATTGAAGAGATTGAATTTACAGTCCAAGAAATAATAATAGCATGTAAGAGTAGAGGATAGATTGCAGACCCACAACGTACATTAAAGCAACCTTTCAATGACAAATGATAAGATCAAGAATAGGATGCAATCTAGAGGCTCATAGGATCATAAGCATGAAGATCATCATAAAAAGAGTCATTAACTGCATTATAACTGCTCTAATCACTTCAAAAATCCCTCATTTTAAGGCTTTAATCTGATGAAGATTAAAACTCAACCCTTGTCTCTGAGCTTGCCTTAGAACTCATCTTGCACTAGTTGCTTGTTAACTTAATTCATTGAATAATCATAAGAATGAGTGCATGAAAATGAAAACAACTTTATCCTAATTTCAAAACCCTTGTGACTACAAAAATACTATTACTCTATTGGATGTTTGGGTGATTGTTGCAAATATGTGCTTTAATGATATATGAGAGATGTGTTGTCATTGATGTCAACATATTTCAATGTCTGTGACAGTGTTGTAGTGGAGGTCAGTTAGTGAGTTTGTTCAACATATTGTTGATCAGTGTTTGTGGATTAAAAGGTTTGTAGAGGATTGTGTATAGATGTTTCAGTGCAATTTTCAGAGGTCCGCATGGAGATTTGAGTGAGTTATGATTATTTGTGTTGTGGTTATTTTTTTGGTTGTTTAGTGATGTCAGAGTGTCATTAATTTGATTTGCATTGCTCCGCATTGCAATATCTTCATCTATGGATTTGGAGGAATGTTGATGTTAGGATAACCAATGGACAACTGAGAGGGGGGGTGAATCAGTTGTCAACAAATTATAAAACTTGAAGCACATAAAACCTTTTACCGGAATGCATAAATGATGTAGAGCCCTCCTTGTAGCATGTCAAACACCTCAATGTAAGACACTGACCCCCAACCCAAGAATGGATTCCCTCAAGACAAGGCTCCACAATATTCGATAGAACTTCACACAATCCTCTAGGTCCATGCCTACTCAAAAGGGGTATCTTGCAACAACACACTCCTTGATGAATTAAACGGCTAAAAATCATTTGTGGACCCGCTTTGGGTCATACAAGACTACTCAAAGTCAGACAAAGTACCGGTTGTAAGATTTCATGCTCATTCCTCTGTAAACTCACTCAATTAGACCTAGTGGCTTGTAGCCCTATTTAGCAGGTAATTGGAACTTAAGTCCAGATTACTCCAAACACATAGGCAAAAAAATTATGGATTTAGACACCCTTTTCGAAGTTACACAAATCCCCAAAAGGTAGGATCAGGGTCTACAAGATAAGGGTCTGAGCCGGTAGGATGTTGACTGTCCTAAAGGGTTAATTAGGCCTCTTTTGTGAAGCAACTCTACCCAGATGAGTAAAACGGTTAACTAAAACCCTTTGGGCATGTGAGGGACCATAAATCATGAGGGATTTCAGGGTTACACACATGGAATCATCATCATTTGCACGCAAAGGTGATCTTTATGTTCAAGGTCTAGGTAGCCACATAGAGATGTCTACCTAAGATCGCACCAAACACTCTTCTTCCTTGCTTTCCCTGCAAAACCCTCCTAGAATCCTACTATACAATGACCATACTTTCCTTCCACCAAATCCCATGAGTCTCAGACTGGTGAAATGCAAGATATGGCCATGGAAGGATGAAAACCTAAGGTAAACCCTAGTTTTTCGGGTACCTACAGCAAAACTTGAATATCTCGAGCATTGTATACAATCAAGGTTTCAAACCAAAGCCAAATAAAATTTCACTCATCCCTTCAACTTACTCACATCATTTGGAATGGATACCAATCTGTACAAAACCATACCACAGATGAAAACTTCAGAATTGCAAGAAAACTCAAAAAATTTATTGATTTGTTGGTACCAAACTCTCCTCCGTACAACTACCCCTTGGGAATTGGATCCACAAGGTTCAAATACTGCTCTAAAATGGCTCTCAACCGAAATCCAAGAGGTTAGAGCCATTGGGGAAGTTTGAAATATCAAAAATGCAAAAATGCATAAAAGTTGCTAATGACAACTTTTGCAAAAGTTGTCAAAATGTCATCTTTTGTCTCCTAAACCCTGGGTCTAGTTCACACCTAAAACATCTTAAAACACATGAAATTAACCCATTTGATCCCCTATTGTCCAAAAGTCCTAATTGGCTCATAGAAATGCCAAAATAGGAGTTTGGCTCACAAGATGGGGTTCCTTATTACAAACACACAATGCATGATTAAAGACCTATACAAAACATCCTAAAGACATGTTTAATGCCTTAGCCACCCTTCGAAGAGTCTATCTTATCATCATGAAGGGTTTGATGGGGTGTTCTTGCACCATAACCCGGAAGAAGAAATCTCAAGTCCACTTGAGATGAGAGTCTACAGGTCTGCACCATGAGCTTTAATCTGTTGTCCAGTCATCTATACAGCTTCAGAATCAGGCCGCCCTTTCCAAGTCACCAAATACTCCATATAATCTTTATTCCTGGTTTCTTTTGCAACCTTAGTGTCTAGGACTTTATGCAACTGTGGCGGTTCATGTTTGGGAACATCATCATCAGCAACAACCTGAATTATGTCTTCTCCTACATCAACACTATATTTATAAAGAGTTAAGTCGCAAACATTAAAGATAGGTGACAAACCAAGGTTAGATGGTAGCTGAAGTTCATAGGCATTTGGACCGCATTTCTTCAAGATTTGGCAGGGGCCAATCTTTCTTTGCATTAGTTTTGTATATCTACCTTTTGGAAGTCTTTCCTTCTTCAAGTGAACCCACGCCAAGTCTCCTACATCAAACTAAAAATCCCTCTTCTTTTTGTCAGCATGAGCCTTATATTTCGCTTTTAAATGTAGCCTATGCCAAAACATGTTCATTTTTTGAGGCATTACCCTCAAAACGTGAAGGAAACTAGAGTTAATGAAACTCGAAATGAGAGATTTCAGCCAGCTTGACATAGATACAATTGAGCTACCCAAAAAAAAATGACAATCCAGAAAAGAAATCCCCACCTCGAATGCTTTCATAGCCTTAGAAGAATCTGAAAGAGGTTATACTAAATAAGAATGTGGAAAAGAGCAATCTAAACATAGCTCTACCACCTAGCCTAAGGTAAGAAGCATCCCTATCCGAAGCAAAGTACAAACTGTTGTCATTTTGTGACACCCTTGGTCCATCAGTGAGAACTGATCAGAGATATGTTCCATGGACCAACGTGGTCCCAGTTGATCAAGGAGAGAAGAATCATGAAGTGTGAAGTGTTGCCTTGTCTGGAGGAAGTTCCTCCCTTGGCCTTTTCTTATTCCCCAGAACTCCCGGAACCCTGAGGTTCCGAAGTTCTTTTCTCTTTGCCCTTGTCTCTTTCCTTCTTCCTTTTCCAAAACTCCGGAACCTCGAGGTTCCGAAGTTCTTTGCCTTAGCCGCTTTTCTTCCTTCTCCGGAACTTCGGAACCCCGAGGTTCCAAAGTTCCCTTCCTTCCCTTAGCTTTTCTCCAGTTTCTCCGAAACTTCAGAACCCTGAAGTTCCGAAGTTCTTTCCCTAGCTTAGCCCCTCCTCTCCTTAGCCTTTCTCTCTTTTTCCCCGGAACTCAGGAACCCTGAGGTTCCGAAGTTCCTTGTCCCTTTTCTCCTTGCCCGGAACTCCGAAACCCCGAGGTTCCGAAGTTCCTTTGAGCAATTCCCCGGAACTCTGGAACCCTAAGGTTCCGAAGTTCCTTCCCCTTTTGCCTTCTCTCCCTAGTTCCTCTGGAACCCCGAGGTTTTGAAGTTCCTTTCCTTCTCTCTTTAACCCTTTCCCTCTCTATCCCGGAACTCCGAAACCTTGAGGTTCCGAAGTTCCTTTCCTTCTCTTCCTCTCTCTATCTCGGAATTCCGGAACCCCGAGGTTCCGAAGTTCCTTGCTCCTTCCCCTGTCTTCCTCACTTCGGGAGTCCAAGCTTCCGAAGTCTCCAGGCTTCCTTCCAACTGGCGACACTTCCAGATGGCGTGATCGACACTCAAGGCCTTAAATGTTTCGACAATTTTGGTGACTTGTGCACTTTCTTTGTGGAGCCACAAGGGTGCATTAAATGTTTTTGGCTAGATTTCCATCAAGGGAGGTACAGGGCCATGCTTGGTGACTTATGTCATGACTGACTTTGGAAGGTTAGTCAATCCACCTTCCTTAAAATTGCCTTTTGAGGTATGGCTAGGTTGCTTGCATGTACAAGCCAAGTGCATGCACTTCCAAACTGACATGCAGGGGTCATGATCACCATTGTAACTCATTTCTCTATATAAGGTTGTTAAGCCTCATTGTAAAGGGTTCCCTCCCTGCTGGCTTGAGCTTTCTTATGCTCTTCTCTTCTCTTGATGACTTGTAATTATTTTTTGCATTTCTGCAACTGTAAGATTGGTTTTTGGCCTCATGATTTATTGAAAATCTCCATTCTTGCCTTCCTTCAACTTATGTATGATGTGTATGTGTTCTTACCTCCATTATAAGTGTATGTTTGTGGTTTCCTTTCACATATATGTTGTGTTAACTTTTTTTCCGAGTGTGACTTAGTGGAAATCCTTCTCCCCTCTTGACACTTAGAAAATTCTAACCTCCACACATGCGTTTTGGTCACTCATGCAATTGAAGTTTGTGCATCTCTTGGGCTTTTCAGTTGTTTCCTTGTGCCATTTAGGGTGGGGAGAGGAACAATCTCTTCTTGGTGCATCACCTCCTTTTATTTCAAGCATTTCTTTCTTCCCTTTACCTCTACAATTTGTTAGAATAGGCTTAGGTGTTAGTTTGAAGTGTTGAGTTGGTTCAACACCTGCACCTATTTGAAGAAGGAAGCGGCCTTCTCCGAAGAAACAACCCCTTGCGCAAGGTCCCACACTTCGGGGTTGTTTCCATGTTTCACAAGGTCGCTGAGTTAATAGCTTAGCAAGGGTGCAAGCTTTTGTGATAACACAAACCATAGAAGAGGGAGAGCTCTCTTCTTCTAGTCTCAAAGCTCAATCTAGTAAAGGATGGAGAGAAAATAGAAAGGTTTGTACAAAAGAGGTACTAGAAAATATTTTTATTAACATGCCATCTGCATTGGAATCAACCCTTAAACATAAACAAAATCAGGTAAACAATGCTAATTCTTTTTTGGAATAGGAGAGAGCTTGCAGCTAATAATAAAAATAACTGTCTTAGAGCCCTTTTTGCAATAGAAAACCAGATAGTTTATTGATTCGGGAAACTTGGTATCAAATTGTTTTCTAGAAGAATTCTTCTTGAAAGACAAATTATATAAGGACCTGTTGATGTGTTTTTTATGACTGCGTCTAACACAGAATAAAGTCACCAACGGTCACCTTATCCTCTGTTGATCAAGATTAGTCAGTGTACTAGGATTACTTAAAGTTCAAACGGCTAATTCCCAAGGTTCCTTCAGTGCGTGGATGTGACTCAGTTGTTTGATGGGTTTGTTGATAACCCAAGGGGCCTTACGTATGTTGAAGAAACTTATGCAAGCTCAAGGATTTTTATACAGATGATTTGCAATAAAAGCTCTTAGTTTTGGATCCTTCGAGTTTTGAATTATGCAGAAAGTAAATAGAAATAGGGTAGAGAAAGACTAAACTTAAAGTAATCTAATCCTATGAACAAGCAGACGGGATGACTTGCGCAAAATCCAACCGCACTTCATTTTGCCAGCAACGCACAACTACACGAAGGCAGTGCAATCTTCAGGGGGTGTGTTTAAGGATTTTCAAATCATCCAGAGAAACCATCAAATCGAACAATTTCTCCTGATAATCGAAGTTAAACATACACATATAACGGAGGCTCAGGCTAACTTTGCACAGTACGCAACAATTAGCTGCATACCAAAAGTTTGAGCACGAATTCTACAACAGGCGATCCTATCAAATCTAGTTCATCTAACAGCATGAAAGCAAATCTAATCTATGAAGAGAATGAGGCCATGCGAGCTCCAAAACAACACAAGAACACACCAACAATTGAACAATGTATTAAGTGTTTGCTTCAAAAACTCTTAGCAATAATCTCTGACGATAGTCTCTCCTGATTACAAATGAGGGGGTCACCCTCTTATATAGACCCCAAGCCATGATTACATGCAAAAACCCTAAGTAGGGTTTGCCCTAAAGATTCTCCACTCAAGGTGCAACAAGGTGGGAACCTGTAATTAATAACCCATTATGCCCATGCACAATTAATTAAAAGAGCCCAAAATAGCGCCCACTCAGCACATTAAATGCCTCATGACGTTGACCATGCCCGGAATATAACCGACACCATTATAAATGCCCATCATTCTCCAAGTGACGGCGACATGCATGAAGAATCTGTCATAAAACCATAATGAGAAGGCGACATGCAAGAAGATTCCTTATCCGGTGGTGACATGCATTAACTGGTCCCACGCCTAGTCAATATTCCTTCAGCAATAAGTACGCCATCACTATTGAGTCAAAAGACTTTCGTCCAAAAATGGACAACCATTATCTCGTTCATTAATAGCATATGCGATGAATCTATGAACGACGGCTTCTAGTTCTCCGATGGAGACACTTCGCACATTCTCAATGTTGAATTCCATCAAAGCAATTTCCTCTTCGCTTCTGGAAAAGAAGCTTTCCCACTTTGCCATGACTTCCTGTGTTTTCTTCATCATACCAGAGAATGAAGAAACATTTGCAAAATGTTCCTTAGAGAACGAGCCGACAAAGAAGAAATCGTGCAACTGGGACTTCAAGGAGTTCACCGTTATTCCTCCGTCACTGAGTTTCCTTGAAAATAAAGCTTCCATGGTACTAAGGATTTCTTCCTGTATCCCTCTGATAGACTCCTTCAAGGTGACAAAGTCAATGCTGAATTTGTCAAGGGTGTTCTTTCCTGAACAGATGGCGTAGAACCATCGGGGAAAGTCATAGGCTTCATTCTCTTGGATCACTTTCCCATCCACCAGAGTTTGCCTTGGAGTCTTTGTCAGAGCCCTGAGCCAGGAAATGGTTAAATCTTGGTAGACATCTACATCCTCCCATAGTCCTTTTGTTGTCTCTAATCTGCTCAGGAGGGCCACGAACCTCGAATGAAGCTGAGCTAGATCTTCAACAAATTTTCCTGCCTCAGCATAGACATCCTCTACCCATTCCCGGGGATTTTGTGCCATTGCTCTAATAAGTTCTGCATCATCAACTACTTCCTTGGGAAGGGAGGGAGGAGGAGTGGATGAAGGACCTACTTCCCTGAGGGGTCTTTTGAAACTCCTGACGTGTTCGCATAGAAATCTCTTTTCCTCCCTCAGCCGCTTACATTTTGCCTTTGATTTTAGCAACTTCTCCTTGATGGCTAAGGAGGAATCTTCAAAATCCCCCACAACTTGACCGGTGGAAGCATGGCCAAGATCAACCTGTCTAATGACGTAATCCTCTTGCCTAATCTCACTCCTATCTTTATCCACTGCAGGCTCAGCGATGTGCAAAGTCCGGGATCCGGATTCTTCCCTGACTACCTTGGAAAACTTTCAGGGAGCCTTCCTTTCCGGTGGTTGATCCATCCTCTTCAATAATTCCTCTAATTCCTGAGCAAGATTGGTTCTTCCTTCCGCTTCATTCCCCAATCTGCCTATCAACCAATCTGGCGCGGGGATGGAATGGCTATGTTTGTCTACATGTACCTGTTCCTGAGATTCCTTTTCCATTTCACCAAGGATAGTCTCCACGAAGCTATCCTGGTGAACTTCTTCTTGGTGCGGGGGACTTTCTTGCCTCTGATTTCTTGGCTGATGATGGCCTTGTGAAGCATTGATGCTGAATATATCCGGCGCTGGAACGTTCCCTGGAAGTGGGCTTTGGGATGTGGAAACATCTCCACTTCCCGTATGCTCGAGGAGCTAACTAGTGAATGCTCCCTTCTTGTCCTTGCTCTCTTTTGTGGAGGTTCTTTTTGTTGGGCTACCTGTTGAACTTCGTATGGGATTTCCTACTGGATATCCTTCATCTTTGTTGCCCTTGGCCTCTTTGGGGCATTTTTTCGTTTGTCCATCCGGGCTTCTCTTCCTGCCTGAACCTGTGAAGAGCTTTCAGTTGCCTCGCTGTGGGAGTCCAGATTTCCCATTAGCTCATATGTCAGATGGACATTGCCTTCTACCAACTTTCTTATCTGCCTGTCAATCCAATGCTTAGTGAATTTTAGCACTGGTCTAGCTAAGATGTTCAAATCATCTACCTCGGGTTCTAACCAATCTGGCAACTAGATAGGTTGATCCTTCACCTTTTCGAATTCGGGTTGCGTCAAATCTGAATCTTCCTTCACCTGATCCGGTACCTGATGAATTTCATTTATTCTGATGGTGTCGAGGGGGAGTCTGGAATGCATTCTTCTCCTGACCTCAAGGTCATCCTCGATGCCTACCCAGTAATCCTCTAAGTGAAATCTGTGTATGAATTTGACACCGGCAACCTTCCTAATCTGGCTGTAAGGATCATATTGGGCCCTGGATGTGTAAAATGGTAGGCGATAGAATGCCAATTCCCCTGCAGCACTTTCAGCGGCCTCCAAACCTGGACATATCTCCATGAAATCCCCCAAGACAATTGGAAATTCAATAGATTGCTTCTTCTTCTTCTTTTGCAACTGATCATAGGCAGTTAACTGCCTCATGAGTTCGAGCAATATAAGCTTGTCTGACGGATATCTAGGCAATTTGTAGGACTGGAAGGAGAACCCTTGCATCCTGATGTAGGTGAATTTGGGGAATTGCAGGAACGCAGCGCCATACCTCTGGACCAAGGCACTTGCTTGTGGGTACAACCTCATGTGTAACTTATTTTGCATAAGTCGTGTCAGGTACATGGTGAAGGTGTCATTCACCAACCTGTAAGAGCTAACATTGGAGAGATGTAGCTGAGGATAACACTCATGCACTTTTAACTAAGTTGGTCCACAGCCCATGATTTCTCTTGCTGGCAGCCCATCAAATCCTCCCCTTCGTGCAAGCATATAGAACAGGTAGGAGCTCATGAAAAAGGACTGAGACCTTTTCTCTTTCAGGTTCTTCAATTGTTCATGCAAGTAGTGACTGATCAATCTAGCCCAGTCGATTAGTGTATTTGAATTCATGATTTCGCCTATGTAGAAGAACATCCAGGGCTCGAAGTTCACCGAATGTGAGCATCCCATTACTCTGCTCAGCATCTTTATCAAGTCCACATACTCCTGCTTGAACTCAAAGATTGTGAGAGTTTTGGGCAGCTTGGAAACGTGTACTCTAGGCTTCAGCAACCACTGCTTGTTGATCAAGTCAGCACACCTGGCGGGGCCTGCTTCATATACTGCCTGAGCTCCGATGCTGGTCCTGTACGTCATGGAATAATGTGAAGGGATTCCGAAGGCTTCACCAATTGACTCTGGAGTCAATGTTGCCAATAACTTGCCATCTGGCATTGAGATTGTTTTCCGCTCCAGATTGTAGTGCGCTGCACATTCCAAGACCAGCTCTAGGCATTGAATAGCAGGAGGGAAACCAGTTGTTGCAACTATTCCACTTCTCACAATTTTGACAGTTGTCGGGGATGGATTGTGTCCTGCTGCTCCGAACATTCGTATCTTGAATGCAACCAAGTTGAACGTGCCAAGGTTAGTATCGCTGATTTCTTCCCATCTTGAATTCAACTGAGAATGAGGAAGAAAACCCTTCATCTCCGCTTTGATCAATGCCTGCCTGGAGATAGTAGCTGCCTTGCTGGGTTCTGCCATCTTAGGAGCACTTCGAAATGATGAAAATAGAGACTAAGTATGAATATTCTTCGCTTCTCCACTCCTTTCCTGGATCTTGCACGTGAAAAATGAAATGCCTTTCCCAACTTATATAGAATTCTCAAGAGGCATCTAATTAGTAATTGCATTTATGGTGCGACATACTTTCCCCAATCACTTTGCCATGCAAAGGCAACTTCCCATGGGAACAAGTTTAAATTTAGGACTTTCCTTAAATACTCCAAGTCATGCCTCATACTTGGAAGATTCTTCCTGCCAACTCGTTGATTTCATTCTTTCTAATTCTGAAGGATCTTTCTCAGGATTTGCTCGAGTCTACTCCAACTTGTCATCTCCTGCTTTCGAAGGAACTTTCATGTCTTTTTCAACATCCCTATTTTTTTAGGGATCTTCCTAAAATTTAGGAGTCAGGCTTATTGGATGGAGAATTTCATCCTAAATCCGAATCTATAAAATTTTCCATATTTGGTCGGGATTTGGTGTCTAAAAATAGCATATTCGAAAATTCGGCCGAGGGGAATTTTGTCTTTTATTCCTCCTTGACTCCTTGGATTCCATGCCTTAGGCGAAATTCCAATTTTTTGCTCAGGTGAAATTTTCACTACGCCCATGGATTCATGGATTTTTCTCCTGTGAATGGCTTCCTGAATTCAGCACCCCAACCCAATCCTGGGCGCATTTTAGCCCTGTCCATGGATTGGTGGATTTTTCCACTTGTGAATGCATTCTTGGTTTTAGCCCTCCAGCCCAGACTTGGGCGCATTTTCAACATGTCCATGGAGTGACGGATTTTTCCACCTGTGAATGGCTTCTTGGTTTTAGCGCTCCAGCCCAGATCTGGGCGCATTTTAGCTCTGTCCATGGAATGGTGGATTTTTCCACCTGTGAATGCTTTCTTGGTTTCAGCGCCCTAGCCCAGACCTGGGCGCATTTTAGCCCTGTCCATGGATACATGGAATTTTCCACCTATGGATGCTTCCTTGGTTTCAACGCCCCAGCCCAGCCTTGGGCACATTTTGGCCCTATCCATGGATACATGGAATTTTCCACTTGTGAATGGCTTCCAGACTTAGAATATTTTGACTTCCTGTGCTTTTGGAGTGTTTTCCTGAGCTTTCCATTTTAGGCATGGATTTCTAGCACTTGACCCATTTCTGGCTATCTTTGTCTGCTGTCTGACTTTTCGGAATTAGAAATGTCTGTGAACGCCTGATCCTTGTCGCCTTGTCTGACCGACCCTGCTAGTACTGACTTTCCAAAAATAGAAACTTTCCAGGTGTCAGCATTAGATCTCTAGACAGGGTGCAAAAATGACTTACTATAAATAGAAACTTACTAAAAATAGAAATTACTAAAAATAGTAAGTTTGATTTTTGGCAAAATGGTGACATTCTGGGACTCGGAAAAATCCCTAAAAAATAGGGACTTTCTAAAAATATAAAGTTGCTCCGTTTGGGCTCAAATTTCACCGGGAGGTCCCTTGAAGGGTCCTGATTCCAGTCGTATGCTTAGTTTTCCCGATACCCTAACAGGAACCCCTAAAATCTAGGACAAAAGGCAAAACCCTAGAAAAGGACAAAACAGGCCCTAGACCTCATAGAATTTGCTTGACAGAGAAGCAGATTAACCCTAAGTGACCCCCGAACATCCGCAACTCGAAGAGATTGGAGAGATTGCCACCAACACACACAAAAAACCAAGGCCAAACGACCAAAAGGGCCTAAACGCTAGGGGGGTCCCTATCTAGGATGGGGTGATGTGTGATTAGGTCACAACAGGACCACTCTAAGAGGAAAGAACTCACTTATGCTTACTATTATACATGTGTATTCTCGTAATCACCTTTTGGATTGAAGTGCATGTTGGGCCTCCATCCAAACAAATGCAAGCGAAAACATTCAAACAAATTGAATCCTTTGAGAGCTCAGGGGACCTTAATCTTGTTCTAAGTCAAACTTAAAAATAGGGGATCGTCATTTCAAGGATAGACATCATGAAATATTGGAAAATGTCAAGAGTTATCATGGTCTGGATGATCTAAAACCAAAGAAAGGAAAATACAGTCTGACATGAGAGTAATTTCTGCCTACATTACAGCCTAGCTAGACAGATTCTTAATTGTACTGACAATTCCAACAACATTAGTAATTATAGTTTCTATGTCCACATTTATTCAAGGTCATAGTTATTTATTAGAGACATGTTTTCTATTGAAATGTAACCATTTGTAATCTAAGAATAGTGGATTCGTTGATCTAGTATCATTTCCAAGTTTATGAAATTTAAAATTGGTTTAATTGCCTAAGGAATACTTGTAATTTTTAAGGCATCATAGAACCTCAATTAGGAACTTTTAAACCCTTCCTTCCTAAACTAGTATTTCAATCTTTAGAATTTTCTCAATATTGATAATGATTCTAATAATTTACATCCTTTAAATCAACTCCCAACTTATCATATATGTAATGAATCCTAGAAGGTAAGGATCCAACATACTAACTTAAGTCCTAATTTCTCAGCATTTTGACTTTGGTGTTTATTGTCGACCTAGGTGTGACAACAGGTTTTACACCACATAATTTTTGACATTAAATGAAAATAAAACACTAAAGTTTCTGCAGCAATCATAACTACTTAATTTATAAAACAGTTTAAAATAAAATGACAACTTGTGTAGAAATCACAGTGCTCTCACTGTGCTTTCTACTTTATAATAATGCTTCTCAAACCACGTACATATAGACCTCAATATATCTGAGACTACTCTCACAAAATAAACACAATCTTGGTGAGAAAATGTGTACACGTTATGACCAACCCAGATTTTGTACACAAACAAAAAACTAGCAAAAACAAAGTCCTTCAACTGAGGGGCATGCCATGTCCAGATTCATTTGCAAACAGACTCCTCGGAAGAATTGAGGTTAAGTTTCAACAAGCAAATACTAAGCTCTGGAACTAAGGGATGTTTGGCAGTAAATTTCTCGTGCTGAACACTATGCCGACCAATCTAAAACTATGCAAGTATCTATAAGTTCAATTGATTATGATGACTCCAAAGCTATAAAAGAACAGAAATTGTCTCAAAACTATCTACCTTACAAGACAAGGAAGAATATAATATAATAACACCTACTTCAACCCTATTTGTATGCAGGTTGTCATAAGAAATTGGTAAAGTTCTCAATTACGAGGAATTTTATGCAGCTCGAATTATGCAGTGGGTATTAAATGATCTAGGAGTTTCTCCTACTTGCATGAGAAATTCACATTACCCATACAAATACTAAAAGCCAAAGGAATTTTATGCAGCTCGAATTATGCAGTGAGTATTAAATGATCTAGGAGTTTCCCCTACTTGCATGAGAAATTCACATTACCCATACAAATACTAAAAGCCAAAGGTAACAACAACATTTTCCTTATGCAACTGGGAAGGTAGACAATGCTAATTACACCACCTAATTTCAAAACTGCATAAAATAACGCAGTAGAAACCAACTTGTAAATTGTTTCCTGGTCTGTCATGCTAAGGTAAGACTTAAATATAAAGCTTCTGTCAACCCCTGACAATTGCCTGGGCAATTGTATATGTTAATGTCCTCTAACAAGAATCCATAAGGGACCAACGGTTTCCTATTACACTATGCTTCATCCAACAAAAATAATATTGAATTTAAATTATTGGATATGTTGGCAGATCATCTGCATACATGGGATCACAAAATTTTGAATTTGGAGGAGAAAAGAATGAATTCATTCAAATCTGCATGCCTAGCCTACCCCAATATTCTTCCTCTCCTTTTTTTGAATGGAGGCAGTAATTTAACTGAGAAAGAAATACTCATTCCACTATTGTGGCTATGCACTCACCCAATTCTATGTCATCAAGCAGCAGATAAGGGAGAAACTCTGCAAATGTTCCTACGCCTAGCCTATGTAGATCCCCTGCAAGAGCAGCTCCGTCACCCAATTGCGATGATGTTTTCCAATAACAAATCTGAAGAACACTCAAGTCACCTCAAGGAATAGATGGCTCCTATTGTTTATCCTTACTATTTCAAATGTAGTCTCCCTTATGTTAAACCCAAGAAGGATGAGTAAGTTGCAGATCAACTGTGTGACATGAGAGTTAGACAGTGCAAAACTTTCTGTGCAATCCTTGGTGCCTCATTAGAACAGGAGTCTCATATCCTATGATCATACTTAACTGCCCTGACTCTAGTATTTTACACCTAGACTAGGGGATGGTAGGTGAGTTTTGAAATCTAGTCTATAGCTGAATTAAATGTGTTATTATTTATTTTGCTATTTTAAACTAGTCTTTTTCATCAATTGTTCCTTGCCAAAATAAAATGCATATATTTTTAAAGTAATAAAATAAGGTAATACTAAGGAAAAGGTCATGACAAAAAGGTTGTATAAAGAGACCATCCTTTGGAACCATGGACAAATGGCATCATTGAAAAGCATCACCATTCGAATATTCATGCATGTTTCTAGTCTTTTGACATTCATTTCTTTTAAATGTTCACATTGTGTTTACACTTAGCATCACATTGAGTTTACCTATCTTTAGTTATTTTCTTCAAATCGTTAAGATGTTCCAGTTCTAATGTTCTAGTCTCACTCTTTCGCTTCTTTCTCAGTGGGTCCTTCAAGAAAAATCCCTTGTCTCTTCTGCATTTTCCAAATTTACTGAACATTTCTCCTCTCACAAATTAGTCATAGAAACATCAACAATTTTGCACAAAATTAGTTGCACTAGTTGAACTACTAATGCCGAAATATAGATTAAAGGCATACTGTCACTGGTGGTCAAATCTTTCGAAACTCCATCGCAAGAAGAAGGCAATGAGCCCCATATTGCTCGATTTCTTATGGCATTGAACCTATAAATTGGTTATTCTGGACTTCAAGTTTGACTAGTTGTCAGGCCATTCCAATCTTTGCAACCAACATCACTAAAGAATGGTTGTTGTTGATATAGTATTCTATTATTACTTTGCAGAGCTGATCATGGGACCAAGTCCACTATCATAGTTATTAAAGTTGAGATAAATAATATTGGTATTTGGAAAACCCCAAATTCCTTTGGGTACATTACCAATTAGATTATCGATACTCACTCTGAAATGAGCCAAATTTTTGCAATCGTCATAAGAATTGGATGGCTCTCTTGTAAAATGGTTATCAAGAACAAGGAAGTATTGCAGGTTACATTTTGTGAGCCATTAAACTAGTTCTTAGAAACATCAATCAAGTTAAATTTTGATAAATTAACAAGTTTCTGTAGTAGTTGACCTGTGAAATTGTTCTCAATATTACACAGTGACAAGCCTTCAAGATATAGGAACTAGCCTTCAAGGATTTGACCAGAAAGTTGGTCCATGAGCTGAAAAGAAACTATGTTTTTTAAATTCATAGACTCCTCTAGAAGATTTCCTCTCATCATGTTCTTTTATCTATCAAATGTTTAGTGTTGTGAGATTTCTTAGCTCGAGGGGTATATTTAAATTAAAAGTGTTGTAAAATTTCTACTGCTACCAACAAGATCTGATCAAGTATATGATCGTCTTGATTTTGGATAAACTTACAAACTTTAAGAAAAATGAATTTGACTGCAAAGCATTTATGAACAAGGCCAAAGAGTGTGGTCGATTAAATATTTTTGAGTGAAGAAAAGCTGACGAAACAGAGGAACTAAACATGAAACTTAGGACATCAACACAAAATGCAGGCTAATGACTTGATAGCACACACCAATTCAATAGATATGAAAAGTTTAAAAATTGCAAGGCCAAAAACAAAGCCAAAAACTCTATAATTAATCTTTGGGTGGATGTCTAAGTAATCTAAAAAAACTTAAGACTTTATTGGGTGGATTTCTGAACAAGTCTTATTATAACAAAATCAAGCAAATACATTCCATCAAGAATGAAACGGAGAGTTGGGACAATATTATAGTAATAAACAAAAAGAAATTCTAAACTGTCTTACCAGCCAGTTACTCCACATGTGAAACAACTATATCCACTTATATTTTAGATTTTCTCAAAAATTCAAAATGTGTGGATAGACATTGATATAGATGGTGATTCTTATGATTGTTGCTCCCATGTAAAACAAAACCATAGTACATAATTTGCATTTATTATGGAGGAATAGTTTAAAGTTTAAACACAGCAATAACCTTATTATCTCTTTTAAACACATAAAATAAAAGGCAAACAAATCAGCATATTTCCTAGCCAATTGAAAGTAACAGAATTATTTCAAAATTATGGATGAAGGTGATAAAGGATTCCTAAGGATACTGGCCAATTTAGGAGAACCTAATATAATACCTTATCAACTAATATATATTAGAAGCACCTAACATAACACCCTATCAAGTATGATATATTTATACATAGCGAATAATTTTTTGTGACTTTGTACACTAGATACATCTATAGATTGTTATAGAGAAAGTAGATGAGAAGCTTACAAGAAGCAAAAGTTGTGCATAGAAGAAAATCTTCAGATAAGGTCGTGCTTTAAGATATGGGTTCATTTTATGAAAGAAATTTACAAAGGGATACAAAATAATAGAGAAAGAAGAATGTGATGCACAAATGTTTGGGCATGAAATTAATTAGGTTGCAACTGTTGACATTTTGTCACATTGAACTAAAAAGTTTTTGTTTGTATTAAATATAGACTATATAGTTGAACAAACTAGAAGATACATACTTGGCCTAAATAGTTTCCAAAATCAAGTTGAGATTTCATCAAGTTAA
The DNA here is from genome assembly GCF_030272615.1 of Cryptomeria japonica. Taxonomy (NCBI): domain Eukaryota; kingdom Viridiplantae; phylum Streptophyta; class Pinopsida; order Cupressales; family Cupressaceae; genus Cryptomeria; species Cryptomeria japonica. Next base: position 547,507,850 of record NC_081405.1, read on the forward strand.
AATTCTTTGATTACGAGTCCTAAGAAGGTGTTATGTCACTTTGATTAAAACACAAAATTATGTGCAAGGGGTGTTAGGAGCCAAGGGTAAGGAGATGAAGCAAGAGATGAATGTTTGTTTCTTATGATTCTCCAACGCTAACAAAGGAAAAACTCAGTTTTGGTTGTCTTTTGAAACCTTGAAGGTTGCTCTTCCACGTTGCATGAAAATTTTAGGGTTTCTGTTATTTGCATTGAATAGATCTTTTGTTCTTGATGGAAGCAACACCCTCGTTTTCCAGCTTCAGCCATGTTGAAAAGGAATTGAAAGAATGTTGCCCAGGTTGCAGAGATTTGGAGGAAGTTTGGATGCATAGCTTGGCGTGAGAGAAGATTTAGGGAGTTTGTTGGAATCTTGGCCCACATTGCATCCCTGTGTTTTCTTCCCCAACTTGCCAAGTATGCATAATGTGTTGCTGGAAATTTAAGCATTGCTGAGATTTTAAAGAGTCTTGATAGTTTGCAAGGTTGTTGTCACTACTGTCCAAGTACCTCCATTACAAATCAGATAAATCTGAAAACTTGTCCTTAGTGTTGTTTATAACTAGGTAAGAGGGTTCGGATTGCCTTAAGGCAACATCCGAACCCACATAGGACTGGGTCCTATCCTAAAAGGTAACGTGCCCCCAAGACAGGACCGGCCCCATATCTACAAGCCACACCAAAATATGTACCACGCCACAAATCAAATTGGCGCCAAAATGATTAAGGCCGACTTGGAGTATATGGGTTAAAAGCTCATATAAATAAAGTTAAAATGCAAACTCAATTCATTTCACTTTTCATCTCTCATGCAATCAGCGAAATAGCTCTGCAATTGAAGGTGTGAAATATAGAAGAGGATTGTGCAAACTTGTTCAAGAAGATAGAAGGCATTTGGTATTCCTTGATGAAGACTTGGTGTATTTAGAAGGGCAAATCTGATATGATAAAAGGGATCAGATCTGAAGAGTCAAGCTAAGTATTGTATTGATGCAATTAAGATTGAATACATAATCTGACCTGTGGGTCTTTAGTGCTGGGTTTTTCCTCCTTTGAGGTTTTCCCAGGGTATTTGTGTTGTTCTCTTGCTCCCTTGTTTTCATTCTTGCATCTACTTGATTATGGTTTACTTAATGTTAGCAAATAATTAAATGTTAGCAATCTGATTACTGAACTAGGTCACAAATTTAACACTTGGGAGCCTTGCACACAACCCTAATGGTAATATGCTGCATAAAAAACCATATAAAATCTATTGAGGATCATTATAGAGGATTTATGTGCCTTAAATAAAAAACAACAGTATCCTGTGTATTAGACCCTAGTGTTTGTGTGATAGAACAGTGGCTTACGAATGAAAAAAAGTGAACATAACAACAAGGGAAGTCTTCACACAGATCTAAGGATAGAACAGTGGCTTACAAATGAAAAAATGTAAACATAACAAGAAGGGAAGTCTTCACACAGATAGGAATTAAAGGACAGGGGGAGACTCAAGACAAAGGGTCATCCTTAAAAGACCTAAGACAGTGAGATGATGACAGAGGAAACTCAGGGCAATACGAAGAATAGAAGAACAATGGGAAGAGAACCTGCCAATACAAGAGAAAGACAGTGCTAGTGTATGTTCAGTCAAGGAAAGAATCCAAGAATGATTAAGGAAAGAGATCAAAAAGACACTGAGAAATGTTTCCTTCCGACAGGAAGACAGATGAAAGGAGAAGTGACTGTCAACAATGATGATAGAGTGACAGTTTTTTATGACTGAAAGCAAAACGGACAATCAAATTTTATGTATCCTTAAGTGACAGTTATCAAGCTTTTGGAGATAATGTGTTGGTCTGTCAATGTCTCAGATGACAGTCCAAGTATTCTTGTATGGCGGTTCAAACTCTGCCAAACCATTTGTCAAAACCCAACACTCTCTCTTGCCTAGAAGACAACCAATCTTGTGAAATGTGAAAGGTTACAGGAAAAGCAGGGCAAGTGTTAGAGAGACAGAGCTTGACATGAAATGAGAGCACAGTGGCATCTCAAGTAAGGTGAAAGATAAAAGAGCCACGAAGTGGCAGTGAATGTACAAAAGCACCATGCAAAAGGCATGTGGTAGTCACAAAAATAACACAGTGATGTAATCAAGAAAAGATGCTTTCAGTGTTGGGATTAAGCTGCTTTGGATGTGACTGAATCTTTGAGAACTGTGATAAGCTTTGGTGTCCACTCAACATCACATTTGCCTCTAGATTTTGTACCATATCAAGAATGCTTATGAATGGTACATGCCCAACCTTTGGATGACTTTGATAGTACAGTGGTTAGTTATACTGTCCATGAAATGTGGTTTAGATGGCACTTGGCATTGTGGATGGTGACATATAAATAGAAATGGGGAAAATCCTTTCACAGAAAACAAGACGGAAAAGAAGGAACTTCCTAAACCTCTTCATTGTTAAAAAATTTCGTTGATGTAAGTAAGCCTTAGGTTTAGGTTTAGGTTTTGCGCTAAGAGAGGCCAAGCTGAAACTTCCCTTATGTGTGAGTTTTCTTGCAAAGATAAGAGCATTGCATGTACTTGTGTACAGAAAAGGGGAAATAATACTAAGTGCAAATTGACAAGCATGGTAGTGTCTTAAGGGGCTGGACGGTCATAAAAGGAAATGATAAAGATGACAGTAAGCAAGTGAAGACAAGAGACCTGGTTGGCAAAAGAAACAGTCACAACGGTGGAGCATAGACAACATGAAGAGCATAGCCCCATACAGTGAGATCAGCAGCACAGCAAATGACAATACAGTCACAACGAAAAATACAGTGAGAAAATGAAGAGTTACTATTGAGGATATTAAAGTCTTTTTAAGGTTGAGAACCTCAGGGACAGACGTTGACATGACAATATGGGCTAGAAGGAATTTAAGGAGGACAGTGAGCAATGCAACAGAAGTGACAGTGAATGGGGCCTTCAGAGAACAAACCATGTTAATGGAGAGTCAAGACTTCAAAGCAGAGGGAATATACAGTCAGGTGATTGTTGAAAGTGTAGACTTCAATGATCAAAAAGGTGTCATGAAGGACAGTGATTATACAGTCCAAGGACCAAAGATGCTATGAAGAATAATTTTCTTAACAAATGCTTTACGTAGACAACAGACAGTGCATTAAGGAGCCCAAGAAGGCAAGGCAGCCAAGAAAGAAAGAATATGAAAAAGTAATGTTAAGCTAGGATAAAAAGCCATGAAATCAGCTTGAAGACAACTTGAAGTGAAGACTGGATACAAAGGACAATATAGCTCCATAGGGGTTATAATAGGGTTACAACCATGTACTAAGAGTTAAATGTAAGTCACTCAGCGATACACTCATGAAGAGAATGATATTCATGCAATGAAGGCAGGTTTTTTGACAGTCAGCAGCCAGTGTGAAAGGTTGAATTTGAGGGTATTATCAAAAGACATTAAACACTTAAGAAAACATGATTGTGGTAGCCTGTGAGGTGAATAATGATGTGAAAGGACATTTGACCAGGATAGGTGCTGAAGACATTGAGCTTATAAATTCATTTGGGTAGGGATTTCTAGTCCTGTACCTTCAAGAAGACTGTGAAAAGCTTGAAACACAGTTTGTTTTGATAGTCCAAATGCAGCAGGGCAAAATCTATGAAAAGATTTCATAATATGGAAGACAATACATCTTTATTGTCATAGGTTTTGTTTGTTGATTAACAGTTTCTTCTTTGGCATTATTTTGAACATTGAAATCGAGATTAGTTTAAGCATGTTTGGCAGGGTCTTGTAAGAACAGATAATCCATGAAGTGCAAGCACAATATTTTATTGCTTTTTACCTTGGCCTTTTACACTTTTTTTTGAGAAAATGTTACACAGTCTATAAAAGGATGGTGAGCAAAAATGACAGTTCAAAAGATGGAAAGTATAGTCCCATCAATGACAGTGGGCAGTGCTAAAGTAAAATTAGGACAGCCTCCATGTTGAAGTAACAGTCTTGCCTAAGAAATTAGTGGATAGTCATGAGTCTAAACATCAAGGTTATGTAAAGACAGTCTATAAAAGCTTACGAGCAAGACAAGGACAGCCTTTGGAAAGGTTGGATGGCACGTTGATAATGGCAGCCGTATAGAAACAAAAAAGACAAACCATAGAACGGTCAGTCCTATGAAGAATCTAAAAGGCAAAAATGGAAGACAATCTAAATGGTCATGTGATAACCACAAATGCCGTTGGAGTTGAACAAAGCAAGCCAGTCCAAGGGCATGATGAACTATTAAGTAGAACAGTCAATACTAAATAAGTTGGTGTCAACAGAAAGTTGATCTCAAAGGATTTATAGTCAACCATGAAGGCAGAATTTTGAAGACTACCAGCAGTCCAAGTAGAGCCACAAGAAACATCACAATGAGCACAGTTATCCCATGACAATCATGCCAAATGACGGTGAGCATGCAACAGTTCTTGATGGCAGACCAAAGTAGAGTATACAGTGAGTCAAGGTTTTGCAAGAAGGCACATGACAGCGTTTTGAGGCTCAGTAGCATGACTACTAACAGTTTGAAGGATATGATGACAGTCCACTGAAGGACATTCATCCAAAGCAGCACTAAGCAGAGGACAGTGCTAAGAAAGGAGAAGTTTGGTAATGATGGATGATGGCAAGGTCAATGAGCAAGTAAACAATGACAGAGAAATGATAAGAATGCAGTGATAGACATTAATCCTTGCAATAGCAAAGATTGAAGAGAAAAATACAATTATGTCAAATTAAGGTGACAGTCAAGCACAGTGAAATTTTTCGTAGACAGTCCCCTAGAAGGCAGTCAAGAGCATGGTAAAGTCTTCCAAAAATACAGTGAGAAGAGATAAAGCATTTTTGACAGTGATGAAAGGATATCACAAGCTAGAAGATAGATGTCCCAAGTATGATAGATCATGGACAAAGGTATGCCGGTAATGAAAATGGATACAGTCCCATTGTACTGGCACCTAAGGGAGATTCAGTTATTAGGCCAGGAGATGATAACAATTCAAGTGATCAGAGAGAACCACAAGACTCTCTCAGGTTTACTGTTCAGAAGCTCAAGCAAGAGCTTACAAAGACTGCAAAGGTCAAAACAAGAAAACGATAAAGTGACAGTGATTTCATAAGTGAGAGACAGGTTAAAGCATTAAAGAAGCACACCATGAACGTGACAAGAACCGCAAAAAAAAGATATCACAAGGCCAAGGACGTATAGCAGTGTTAAGGACATGGGTTTAATGAGACAGAGGTCTAATAAGAGAACACCATATGTTTTATGCTTTAACAGTGCATATTGAGAGGAGCGTAAAAAGACAGTTCTATGACACAGCATAGAGAACAATCCAAAAGATTTCAGGAAATAAATCATGCCAGGTAAAGACCACAGACCTAGATAGCAGGTCAAGCAACAAGCTCGAGACAATGCAGAGATTAGGGACAGTTTGTGTGAAGTAGGCAAGTGCCTAAAGAACAGTCAAAAAAGGAAGTGCACGGTGTTTTCAAAGTAAAACACAGTGATGACTGTCTCATGAGGACTTAAGTGCCAAAGAAAGATAATAGTGACTTTGTATACAGTGATGGAGAGACAGAAGGGAGTAGAAATGAATGAAAAGATAGAATGAGTTTGCAGGCCTTTTGAAGATAATGAAAAACCTGATGAAGAAAAGAAAGGTGAATGTCAAACCACAGGAGAGTAGCCACAGTGAACACATGAGCATCATAACAGATCAATGACAGGATTCAGATAGAAAGAGACATGGCACATCCAAGGGCAGGCCTGAATTGACAAGGACAAAAGATGGGTAGCATAGAGAAGCAATCAAGCGATCTTGTTGATAGGTACAAATGTCATGATAAAGAGAAAATACAAGCAGCTCAGTTCCTGTTTTATGGGGAATAAGTATTCCACGAGAATTGAACATGTCAGTGTTGAGGAGGAGGTAACATCAAAGAAGGCATTTAGAACCTTGTCTTATACCCTCAAAGAGAACCATTCAAATTCACCAATAGATCAAGGGCCCTTTGAGGATGTAGAAGCAACTTTGAATTTCATCTTGGTAGTCAGAATCACACTAAACTAAAAGATATTTTAGTACCTTGGAAATAGAATAACAGTATACGTAACTGAAACGACAACTGGAGGTTGAATAGTAGATAAGCTCAGAATAGATTGGAGAATTAACTAAAAAAAAACCAATGTCAACCAAGAACTAAGTTCCATCTTGTAACGCAAGTTTATCTCTACAAACTATATGAAACTATGCAACTGATCACAAGCCTCAACTCAGAGTTGAAAAAGAATGATCTAGAAGTAACTTTGAATTTCATCTTGGCAGTCTAAATCGTAGCAAAACTAAAAGACATTTTAGTACCCTAAAAATAGAATACTGGTTACTGAATTGAAGCAACATCTAAAGGAAGCATAGTAGCCAGAAACTCCTTTGTCCCTCCTTGGGCACACATATCCCCGTATCCGTTCCCGTTTCCGAAATCTGGTACAGCCCAGATACACGTCAAATATTGTACACATGCATGCCCAAAAATCCTTGATTTTCAACCATGCTAGATACTATGTGATTTGATTTTTTGAAAAAATTGACATAAATCTTCCTAAATTTAATTTTAAAAAACTTCATTCATGCATTTTTTTTTTAAAAAATTGGTATTAACAAAACCTACACCAAATGAGAAAGACAAATGAAATGTTTTTCTATTTCATTGACCCATTTTTGGGGTTATCTTCCAATGCAACTCTACTATTTTTGCATATTGTAAAATGTTAAATCAACTTATCATTATTTATGTAGCAATTATGTGTCTATATTGCTTTTGAAGTAATGAAAATCTCCTCAAATAACTTAGAAAATTGTGTTAAATATATATGTATTTGTTTTTTATGAATGACGTATCCAGCCATATCCATATTGGGGGTCTTAAAAAATGGCCGTATTCGTATCCGATATGGTATCCGTATCCAATACCATATCCATATCCAATACCGTATCCGTGTCCATGCAACTTTGAAAGGAAGAATTGCAGATAAGCTTAAATAGATTGGAGGATTAACTAACAAAACCACAATTTCAGTAAGGAAATGAGTTTTGAATTGTAAGACGAGTTTATCCCTATAAAGTATATGAAACTATGCAACTCAACACAAACCTCAAAGCATAGTTAAAAAACAATGATGCAAAGTGATCCCTTAATGAACTATTTCAAATAATTTGGATTTATTGACCAAAATTAGATTGGAGAGATTTTTTCCATGAAACCTAGAGTAAGAGTTTAAATATTCCATATAAATTAGATTCGTTCCTCACAATCTAGACTAGGAATGGTATGCCTGTATCAAAAATAATTTAGATTAATACTTGAATATATTAAATTTTGGAGTTATTTCAAATTATTATATTAAATTTATAGTATAAGCACCACTGCTCTAAAAGTCATAACTGTTAAATTTCTAAGTTGTATTGGCATCCAAAAGATGTTTTGCATTCAATACTATCAATAATTTGATTCAAAGTTTATGAAAATAATTGCAAGAGTGGATAGCTCTGAAACAACTTCAAAGACATAATAGCTCTAAAATAACTTCAAAGACACTTTCAACACATATAGGATCATTTTGGCTCATTCTGGAAGAATTTTCTAGAGAAATAATGGAGGGAGAACAAAAAGGACAGGATCTGTGGACTATGTGAATATGTTATAGAGTTTAACCTTCTATTGGAATAGTGAAACTAGATGATACTGTTGTAAGAGGAAAGCCATTCATCAAAAGAACTAGTTCCATCTGGGACTACCATTTGAGATTGCCAAAAAAATAAGAAACCCCATCATCAAGTATGTGAAAATCATGAGAAAGGAACTGTCACGGATTCTGATCTTGTAAACTATGCAAATCCCCATCATCAAGTACATAAAATCACAAAAAAGGAACTATCACAGATTCTCATCTTATAAACTATGCAACTTAGCATCAATTTTGAAATGCATTTGTTGCAACTGCTTTGAAGATTGCATAAGATGAGGTAGCATATTTAGCCTTGTAAAAATGTGAATTAAAAGATGCAACCAATGATCAAATATTTACCAGGGAAGTTATTGGAAAATGCTACAAGATGATGAGCATATGCAAATGAGACAAAAAATAAAAACTGAAGTAGACAGATCCCACGGTAAGGAAGAGCATGCACAACTGAAAGCTATTTGTCATGGTAATGTCACAAAGGTGGAATATCCATAAATCTAGTGCAGTTTTAATTCCTCTGTTAATCCAGAAGTCGTTATCATAGCTGATTCACAACAGATGTTATTGGAACAGGAAATTCAAACTCATCAGTTGGAGATCATTTTCTTCCTAATTGAGAAATGTACAGCACAACTGGCAAAGAATTTATGGATTATACAGCATCAGTTCTGAAATACAGATGTTGCAGCTGCTTTGATGAACGCATAAGATGAGGCAGCATATTTAGTCTTGAAAAAATGTAAACTTTAAGATGCATCCAATTGATAAAAAAATTATTGGGGAAGTTATTGGGAAAATGCTGGAAGATGATGAGTATATATAAATGAGACAAAAAAGAAAAACTGAAGTAAGGAGATCCCATGGTAGGCAAGAGCATACACAAGTGAAAGTTAATCAATCGCAGTAATGTCGAAAAGGGGGAATATGCATAAATCTAGTACAGTTTACATTCCCCTATTAATATAGAGGTAGTTATTATGGTTGATGTACAATAGATAGTATTCAAGAAGGGCATTCAAACTCATCAGTTGGAGACCATCTTCCTCATTGAGAAACATATAGTGTGACTGGCAAAGAATCTGTGGGTAACTCTATGGAGACAAAGTAGCAGCTGGATCACCTTGAAAAAAATAAGCAAGCAAAACAAGGGAATGAATGTGATGGGGATTCTGGAGTTGCTGATGTAACATACAACACACGGGTGAAGGACAATGGCAAAGTTATTAAATGATAGGTATTTTGAGCTTGTTTTCTATGAACTAGGAAACTGGGTTTGGTGATACAATATACAACCCATAGGTTGATAAACAATGGCAAACTTGTTGATGCATAATGAGCTGTGAGATTGCTAATGCTTTAGAAGGTTTGAATTCACATAAGTCATAGCCATTCTTCCAAAGACATAACACTGAGGAACCATCACTAGCCCAGTTGGGAACAAAAGATTGCAGCCTTGCTAATCTTGTTATGATTCTGAATAACAAGTTGGCTTCTCAAATTATCTTCCAACGTATTGGACGAAATGTATTTAGCAGTTAGATGGATATTCTAACCCTATATATTTATGTGAGGGGAATATAATTTATAAACAAAGTATAAGTTGTTGAAGTTAATAATCTTTTGATCTGATATTTGGACTACCGAATGATATTTGTGGGTTCTTCGCAACAGTCAAATTATAATGGTTTCTAATATACAACAAAAATACTCATGCTAATGTAACGTGAATGTTAAATGCACAAGGAGGGTGTTAGGAAAGAAGTACACATAAAAACCCTAACAAAAGCATAAGCATGTTATAATTAAATTCCAAATGTACATGAGATATTCACAATCCGCATTACCTATTTTGTTGTTGCTTGGAAACATTTATTCATTGTTCCTACGAATTTAATTTGATTATCATGATAATTTCAGAAGCACATAAACTTTACAAAATTTAATTATGCTAAAACTGACCTCTGGCAGAGCAATTGCAATGCCCTGCAAAGTGGGCCACTTGATAGACGTCGGAAAACCCTAACAAAAGCATAAGATGTCATAATTAAATTCAAAATGTACATGAGATACTCAAAATCTGCATTACCTGTTTTGTTGTTGCTTGGAAACATTTATTCATTGTTCCTACGAATTTAATTTGATTATCATGATAATTTCAGAAGCACATAAACTTTACAAAATTTAATTATGCTAAAACTGACCTATGGCAGAGCTATTGAAATGCCCTGCAAAGTGGGCCGCTTGATAGACGTCAGAAAACCCTAACAAAATCATAAGCATGTTATAGTTAAATTCCAAATGTACACTAGATATTCACAATCTGCATTACCTATTTTGTTGTTGCTTGGGAAAATCTATTCATTATTCCTATGAATTTAATTCGATTATCATGATAATTTCACAAGCACATAAACTTTAAAAAAATCAATTATGCTAAAACTGACCTCTGCCAGAGCTATTGCGATGCCCTACAGAGTGGGCCGCTTGATAGACGTCGAAAAACCCTAAGAAAAGCATAAACATATTATAATTAAATTCCAAATGTACACTAGATATTCACAATCTGCATTATCTATTTTGTTGCTGCTTGGGAAAATCTATTCATTATTCCTACGAATTTAATTCGATTATCATGATAATTCCAGAAGCACATAAACTTTAGAAAATTTAATTATCCTAAAACTGACCTCTGGCAGAGCTATTGTGATGCCCTGCAGAGTGGGCCGCTTGATAGACGCCGCAGGCGCTGAGTATGTGGGAAAATTGGTCTCAAGAAAGATGCAGATGAGTGACGAGGAGCGGCAGGTGCAATTCCACAACCCACAGTAAGGGCTTCTCCAGGTGGGTGCAATTCCACAACCCACAGGAAGGGCTTCTCCAGGTAGGCGGGAAGACTCTCAGGACGTCCTTCTCAAACAAACAAAGAAGCGTCATTCCTTCACAGAAAATTGGTCTCAAGAAAGATGCAGATGAGTGACGAGGGGTGGCGGGTGCAATTCAACAACCCACAGGACTCTCAGGACGTCCTCCTCACACAAACAAAGAATGATAACAAAGGCAAATTGAAAAAAAGCATAAATAAAAGCTGAACTCATGCAGTTTTAAACGGTAATATACAGAATAACAGCAATTTTCTCCATGCATGGGTTCAGAGCCGTTGGCGCGCGCTCTCCTCTGGGATGAGGTCAAAATTTGAAAAAAAAAGAAGCATACGCGCATCTCCTCTTTCAAAAATTTATTCCGAATACTCATTTAATAATTAAAATGCATAGATTTGAATAATATGATATTTAATTTAATTTACATAAAATTGCTAGAGCTAACTTAATAGGCTAATTAGATAAATTGGAAATAATTACAATTGAATATAATTTAATCTCATTTCACATTATTTTTAAGTGTATTCATAAAACAATGAAATGAGATAAAAGAAAAGAAAACTATTTATCTATTTGAACATTAGGGGAAGGGTACTAGTAGTGGATATAGTTCAAATAGTGGACACCTTTTTGTCAACCCAACCTTTCACTAGTAGATTGTAAAGGAGCCCAAAAAATTGATAATGAAAAGTTCATTAATGAATATCACATGTACCAATAGTGGATAATTTTTAAGCTTTTTTGCCCTTTATTAGCTCATTTGTGCACCACTATTGCCCCATTTGTGCACCACTACTAGGACATTTGTGCACAACTACTGGAGCATTTGTCCATTACTACTGGACTACTACTGGATATTATGAGTTATCTACTATTGGCGCAAAAGTGTTTATGTATGGGACGACACTTTTAAATGACTACTTTTTGACCTTTCCGCATATAATGATTTCCACAATGTGCATTGTTACTATCCAGAAGTTGGATCCTTAGTTATAAGTAGTTAAGTCGTATACAGAGACAACCAAAAAAAAAAAATTGAAATCCGATGTACGGTTTGAGAGTTCTATGTGCGCGAAGTTGGCTATGTCCACTACTGGTACGCTTCCCCTAGAGGATGCAAGTCAACAACCCACAAGAAGGCGGGCAAACAAACAAAGAATAAGGATGCATGGCGGTGTAGAAAAAAAAAAAAAAAGGTTAAATCATTCAAAGTTGTCTACGTCTACTCCACTATAGGATGAGGACAATTTGAAACATAAAACGCACACATTTTTTTCCCACAATTTCTTTGAAATTACTCGTCTATTAATTAGAATGCATAGATTTTAATATGATATTTAATTTACAAAAAATTGTTAAAGTTAAACTTAATAGTCTAATTACATAATTAGAAAATAATCACAATTGAATGTAATTTAATCTCACTTCATTTTATTTCCAGTGCAAACATGGACATACATAATTAAAATGCCCCACAATTTTGGAGTCTCACAATTTGATATATATATATATATATATATATATATATATTGAGAGGAACGTGAATTCATAGATGTGGCATGTTCTACGAGAGTACCATTTCACCTACTCTCTATCATGATAATATGTTTTAACTACATTGTACAATGGATCACTTCTCCCAAAGGTTTTTTCAATTATTCTCCATGTACTCATCTTGTGTGGTAAAATGAAAAAATCTAGGGAAGCCATTATTAATGAATTATTCTATATTTGATCTGTCATAACATGCTTTATGAGTACAACCATCATTTGTGTCATGATTTCATATAGCAAAGGACCAAGGAATGGTGCTTGATTAGTATAAGTGGTCATGCTACCTTTAATGTTATTTGTTGGGGTCCCTACAACCTTGATATCCCCTGTGTTGGATCTTTGCTAATCATTTTGTATGGTCCATGAGATTCAACGAATCCTTAGATGAGGATTTCCTATCCATTTCAGGTATGTGGTAGGTTTTTAGGTGCAAGAAGGATGAGAACCATGGATATGAAGAGCACAGTTAAGAATTAGTCCTATAGACACCTGTAATTATCCTTTAATTAAATAAATATTTATTATTTATTTAATTTATTTATCCTAATCAAATTTGGATGTTTGCTCTGCTCTAGCTTCCTGCGACTGCAGTCATCTTGGCTTGGGCGTGTGCAGGGTTGTGTTTATGTTCTGGATCGTCTGGAGGGTGGGTTCTTTCTGCGTTCAGGTGGGGTTTCTTTCATTTTGCTTGTTGACTACGATCTTGCTTTTTTCCTTGGTCATGTTCTTGGTTGGGCGTTGTTTGTGACCTGGCTCGTGCTTCTTTGGTGGCACATTTCCTGTTGGGTTTTCTCTTTGGTTCTGCTACCTGGCTGCTAGTGATGCGAGCCTCTTTGTTGTTGTTTTCTTCTCCTGTTCTATGTCTTCCGGTTTGGTGGAGTGTGGAGTGTTGAGGAAGTCTGGGCTAGCAACGAAAGAGGTGTAGGCTGAGAGAAAATCACGGTTCTTCCTTCCTGTGATTTTTTAGATTGCATGCCCGTATAGGGCCCTATTCGCGTGTATGGAGGATGGTGAGATGTTGGGGGTTTCTCCCCCATTGGATTTTCGTTCAGCAATTGGATCCAAGTCTTTGTCTCAAGGTGTGAAGATATTTGATAATAACTTATATTCGTTGGATTCAAGATTTGATGGTATGGGTCCATCTAGGGGCCCTCGTGTCATGAAAGTAAATGGGTGTCTTGAGCGTTGTAAGGAGCGACTGAAGTTGGTTATTCCGTCGGAGATGATTGCTGATGATATTGCTTATTATTCAAAACATTTTCTATTATGCAAATTTATGGGGATGCGGGCCTCGTTACCATTTCCGGAGTCTTGGACGCAACAAACTTGGTCATCGAAGGGTGAGATGGACATTATACTTTTGAAAAATAATTATTTCATAGTGACTTTCAACTGCATGGCAGATCGTAATAAGGCTTTTGAGGGTGGTCCTTATTTTCATAACCGGATTGGGTTGTTTATTAAGCCCTGACATGTGGGGTTCAATCCTAATGAGGAGCTCCTGAATCGTGTTCCAGTGTGGGTTTGACTTCCTTGATTTCCAGCAGAATGTTGGTGGTATGATGTTTTACGCTTGCTAGCTTCTCTATTGAGGAAACCAATTGGATCTTCGCAGCAAACTCGGGTTAAAAAGGTGATGATTTATGCTTGTATTTGTGTTGAGATTGATCTAAGTAAGCCTTTTCAAGATGTTGTGGATATGTGTGTGAGCTCTTTTTCTTGGGTGCAGCAAGTGGATTATGAAACTCTACCATTTTGATATCGTTATGTCATGAGTACGGACATTTGTAGCATAGATGCCCACAGTCTAAGCCTGTGGAGTCTCGTTCTTCTCAGCCTCCCTGCAATTCCCCTAAGGCTGATATGGGAAAGGCCCCCATTTCTGGTGATGTGGTTGGGGTGGATTGTTTCATTCCAGTCAAGGAACGTAACAGAAATCGGGGTCAAAAGAGGACCTTGAAAGAGAGACGGGATGAAGATACTTTTAACAGATTTGAGGTTCTAGATGATCTCAGCGAGCAGGAGGTGAATCCAAGTTTGATGGGATTGGATCAGGGTGTTTTGGGCAATGTGTAAGAGGGTTTCTCTGCTGATGTTGCTCAGGATTTGCAAGATGTTGGTGTTCTGCAAATGGACACAGACCTTCAATTGGTGGTTCAGGAGAAGGTGGCTCTAATTTCAAAAGTTAAGGAGGGTAATGGGGTTTGTTCTCCTCCAGTACATAATGCAAGATCCAAAGTAGCAAAGAATAAAAAAACTTCTCCTCATTTGGGCCTTCTTCAGAGGGATCTAAAAAAAGGTAAGTCAGAGAAGCCATCCATGGTTGGTAGAAAAAAGGATATGAAAAAAGATTAAATTGTTGGGGGAAACATTGGTGGAGTCAGGTTCAGTGATGATTCTGGACTCTCATTTTTCGAGCCCCTTGAAATGATCATTCTCTCCTGGAATGTAAGGGGATTAAACAGTGCCCCTCGACAAAAAGTTGTTCGTGAATTGGTTAGGAATCATTTTCCTTGTGATCTCTTTCTGCAAGAGATGAATTTGTCAGTTGAGAGTATGCTTGGTTTGATACCTAAGTTATGGGGAAGAGGTGAATGCCAATGTATTGGTGCTTGGGGGTCTGTTGGGGGTGTTTCCTATTTGCAGAATCCTTTGAAGATTCGTCCCCTCTGGTGGTGGTCCTCTAAGTCTTCCATCTCAGTAGTATCAGCTGAAAAGGTGGAATTGATAGTTTTTTGGTCATTATTTTTCATGCTAAATTTGTTGCCCAATCTAAATTGGATAGCATTACTAGAGAAATTTGGGAGGCCAGGTTGTTCGATGTCTTGCTATAGGAGGCTCGGGTTTTGAAAAACCTAGAGGAATGTGAGCTTTGTGAGGAAATTTACTGGAAATAGAAGGCTAAGATTGAGTGGCTACAGGAAGGTGATAAAAAAACCACATTCTTCTTCAATTCGATAAAAGCCAAGAGTCATGGAAATTATATTCCTTTTCTTGTGAATGACAAGGGGGAGTAGTTATTTTCCTTGCATGATATATCCAGAGAGGTTGTAGAGTACTTTTCTTCTCTTTTTAGGGAACACCCTCTGGATGTCTCAGCTAAAGAAGTTTGTGTGCTTTCATGTATACCTTCCTTGGTTACTAGGGAAATGAATGAGCATCTCATGGGAGGTCTTTCTCTTGAGGAGTTGGAGGCTACTGTTTTCCAAATGAAAAAAGGGAAAGCCCCTGATCCTAATGGTTTCTCGATTGAATTTTTTGAAGAATTTTGGGATATCGTTAAGTATGATTTGTTGGAGATGGTTCAAGAGTCTCAGTGGAATAAGCAAATGCTTTGTTCCTTAAACTCCACTTTCCTGGATCTCATTCCTAATTGTGAAGGGGTCGATAGGCTAAATCAATTCTATCATATTTCTCTTTGTAATGTGATTTATTAAATTATGTCTAAGTTGATCGCTAAAAGGTTAAAAAATGGCTTAAATGGCTTATTTTTGAGGAGCAGAGTGGTTTTTTGGAAAATTGTCAGATTCGAGATGGGGTGGTGATTGCTATGAAGACCATTCACTCCATGGCAATGTCTAAAGAGAAGGCTATGTTCATCAAGCTAGATATGGTCAAGGTTTATGACAAAGTGTGATGGTCCTTTTTGCGCAAATTGTTGGTTGCGTTTGGTTTTGCTAAGGATTGGATGCAATGGGTTATGTGTTGGATTACCTCTACCTCTTTCTGAGTTCTAATACATAGTGAGCATATTGAGTTTTTTGGTGCTTCTAGGGGCCTTCGACAGGGGGATCCTCTATCTCCCTATCTTTTTCTTCTTTTTGTTGAGGGTTTGGGAAAATTGATGAAGAGCTATGTGGAGCTAAGACATATTCACAGGTGGAGGTGGGGGAATACTCTGCCTCCTTAGTCCCATATGCAATTTGTGGATGATACTACTCTGTTAGGCATGGATCAGATCAGTAAAGCATTAAATTTGTGCGATGTTTTGGATGTGTATCTTGCTGCTTCTGGTCTATTTATTAATGAAGACAGATCTTCTATTTTCTTCTTCAATACTCTATGGACTATTCAGAGGATAGTTTGTATTTTGAGATTCCAGATTAGGTCTCTCCCTTTGGTGTATCTTGGAATCCCTATTTCTTCTGGCAGTCTCCCTAGGAACTCTTAACAGAGTATCATTGACATGTTTCGTATCAACATCAATCACTAGACCCATAAGTGGTTGTCCTTTGTTGGACGTATTCAGTTACTCAAATTTGTGGTGCAGGCTCTCCCCATTTATCATAGTATGATTCAGGTGGCCCCGATGGGTTTTGTTAAAGAATTAGATTCCTTAGCAAGACAGTTCTTATGGGCTGGTACCTTGCCATTGTCTAAATGGAGCTTGGTCTAATTGGAAATGGTGTGTTATCTGAAGCAGTGTGGTGGTCTTGGTTTAAGGCAATCCACTTTGTTCGGGGTTACTTTGGCTGCTAAGTTGTATTGGAGGTGGTGCATGGAGCAGGATCATCTCTGGGCTAGGATTTTGTCGCATAATTACTTTCCGAGGATCCCCAAGGAGGACATTCCTAGATATCCTCTGGAGAGGAATGGTTCAGTAATTTGGCAAATGCTCAAGAAAGGAGTAGCCTTGATCAAAGAAGGATTATTTTGGATATGTAAGAGGGGGACAAAGGCTCTTTTTTGGTCTGAATCTTGGGATGGGCATCCTCCCATTGTTTCTCAATATCCTCAGTTGATGAATCTCTGCCAGCAATTCCTTGAGGTTGGGTGGTATAGGGTTAGTGACTTTAAATCTTTCTTGCCTTGTGGGCAGTTAGAGGTGGCAAGGTGGAAGGCCCCTGGTGAGTGGTTGATTGATGGTATGGAGGAGGATTGTGTGGTGCTCCATAATATCTTATCCAACAAACATTGTAGCTCCCTTCGGGATATGGGTAGCTTGGCCTGATCTCCAAATCCTAAAGGTAGTTTCTCTGTGGCCAGTGGCTATCAAGAACTGGTGGCTAGTAGGTTGGATAGGGAGGAGGATCATTGGTGGAATTTGGTGTGGAACAAGTTCTCTTGGCCCAAATTTAATTTTTTTGTGTTGAATTTGGTTTGGAATCGATGTTTGACATGGGAGAATCTGAGAAAGATAGGTATCCAGTGCCCTTCCATTTATGTTCTGTGTTGCGCTAGTGAGGAGGATTCTTCACACTTGTTCTTTCGATGCCCCTTCTCTATGCAGACATGACATTATTGGTAGGAAGAATGGAAGCACACATGTGTTCATGCCTCTTCCTTGGCTGATTTTTGGAAGAGTTTGGGTAGGCCTCCTTCTTTGGCTTCTTTCCTTCAGATTGTTTGGTGTATAGGACCTACTTTCATCTCATGATGATTTTTCGTGGAGTTAGAATATTGGTTCAATAAGTTTGGCAAAAAATTTTTGGTATGATTCAAGAGACAGTGGAAGCTAAATTGACGTGGTGTATCTTTTAAAAAGGGAGGATACAAAGATTGTTGGTAGATTGGGCATTTAGGGATTGTCTATAGCATTTGCTTGTGTCAGAAGAGGTAGGTGATCGAAAAAGAAGGTTCAAAGAATTGGGAGGTGGTTGCCCCCCCTAACCATATTTCTTGAAGATCAATGTGGATGGATCTTCTAGAGGTAATCTGGGGCCTGCTGGGATTGGTGGTGTTGGAAGAGATTGTATGGGTAAGACTATCTTCTTCTTCTCAATTCACATGGGGTTATAGTTTAACAACTTTATGGAGGGGTTGGCGGTTTTGTATGCTATTAAGTGTGCCTATGATCGGGGATGGTAGAGGATTACCTATGAATCAAATCCATGGGTTGTTTTTAATCTTCTGGTTGAGCAGAAGGTGAATGAGGTGAATTGGCAGTTATCTCTGGTGATTAGGCAAATTCTATGGATTAGCTTTATGGAGTAGGTGTCTTTTGTTCACATCCCACATGAGTGGAATATGGATGTTGATTGTTTGGCTAAGTGGGCCTCAAAGCATGATGATGGTTGGAAGATTGAGGATTGGGGGCTCTTATACCCAGAGTCCAGACAGGTTTTGGAAAGGATCTTGGCTGAAGATATGGATGGTCATGATGTTGGTTAATGTAGTTTCTTTAGTGACTCTCTAGGGAGACTTTGGTCTCCTACTTCCCGCGTAATGATCTTCTCTGGATTTCAATAAAGTTTTTACCCTTTTTTATTTTAAAATTATTTTATCCTAATATCCTCTATTAATTAAATAAATATATTAATTTATTTAATTAATTCATTAGCCCCTTCTACTATTAATTAAATAAATACATATTTATTTAATTAATTTACTCAACCATTTCTTTCTAATTTAAATAAATATTTATTATTTATTTAATCTCATTCCCTCTTTCTCAAATTAAAAAAATATTTTTATTTATTTAATTTATGTGGCCTCTCCTCTATTAATTAAATAAATATTATTATTTATTTAATTAATTCATTTACCTTTTTCTTCTTATCCACATGACAACATGTCTCCCTAAAATACCTACTCCTCAATCCTAGCTCCATTCATCATTTAACCTCTTAATCCTAACCCTTCGTTTTTAGGATGATGTCTATAAAAAAGGCTTGCTTTTCTCGTTCCATGACATTTTTTCAAGCATACTTACATTCGGTCCAAATCATTCTAGCACACATCATCACATTATCTTTGCAATCATAGCTATACATCATCACAACCACATTCATTCTTCCTTGAGCTCTCGTGCAAGTGCAACACAAATCTAAGAACAACTTCAAAAACAAGATCATGGAGGATAGGATAAAAATGGAGACAAGCCTACTTTATATGTGAATGGTATAATCTTTGTTATTTCATTATTATTTGCATGCATTTGTAGTTCTTTATTGACTATTTGTTGAATTAATTTGTAGATCTATAGTTAGTATTTGGCTTTATTAGGGTTTATAAATAGCATTCAAATTCAACATAAACATTTTGACACACCTTGTGAGACTTGGATCTCTATTGGATTTGTATTTTTGTAGGTTTTCCTAACCTTATATTACTATTTTGTGTAAAAATTTTGAGACTAACATTTTGTAGCTAGGATTGGCGACAAAACCTTAGGGTTTGGAAAGATTTAATCATATTTCTCAAACGACTACGAATTTTTGCACAAAAAATTTATTATAGGTTGGGGATGGTATAAGGAGTTTTCAATCCAAAAATCATATTTTTTGGATTAGTTTAGAGCGATTTATTTATCTATGATTTTTCATGAAAATTAAATTTTGGGTACAAATCAACAATTTTTTTGGAATTTCTTACATTTTCAAAAAGCTCTCAAAATTCTAATGGGGGTCTATTCTTTGTGTTTCTACATTTGATGAAAAATAATCAGCAAAAATCATTTTTAAAAAAATAAGGGTTTTGCAATTATTTGATCTTATCTCTCAAACTTTTTGTAGGTTGGGCATGATATAAGGAGCTCTAAGTCCCAAAATCGGATTTTTCTCATCATTTGTGAGTGATTTATAATTTTTTCATAATTTTTTATTAAAATAATAATTATTATTATTATAGGAGCAAATCAACGGATTTTTCAAAAAAATTAATATTTCTGCAAAGCTCTCAGAATTATAAGGGGGTTGGTTCTTTAAGTTTAAATTTTTTATGAAAAATAATTAACAAGAAACTGAATCTTTGAAAAATAGGGTTTTTCAATAAATCTCCTCTTTAGGGCTCTAATGAAGGAATTTTTTTTAATAAATTATATTTTCAAAAGCTCTCAGAAGTTTAGCAGGTGTATCTTCTTTGCATTTTAATTTTTGGAGACAAAATCATTGCAAAAAAATTAGATCTTGTTGACTAAGTCAAAAAAGAAAAAGAAAAAAATTGTAATTTTGTGATGAGCTTATGTTTTCTTTTGCATTTCTAGATTTTTGGCTAACCCTTGGTACCAACAAATGTGGTGTAGCTTATTTTCGCTTGTACAAGGCCCTTTAAATAATTAATGATTGTCTTGTAGGAAAATGGTTATTTTTGCAACTATTAACTTGTGTTTTGTAGGGGTAGCTAGTTAAGTGTTTGTACTTTCTTAGATTAGCTCACATTTGAATTTAGTGCTATAAAAAGAACTCTTATGTGTCGTGTCTTGTGCACTTGCACACTTTGTGTATATAACCCAAAGGTGTTGTGAAAGAATGATCTCCCCTTACCTTTGTAGACCTTGGTTGTAAGAGAAATCGTAGTATCTTCTTTTCTTTTGTAGAGGGTTTGCCTTTCAAGAAGTGATCACTCCAAAAGCGAAGGACCCAAAGCGACTTTTTCATTCGACCTGCTATATAAGTGGTAAAGGTGAAAACCAAAGCCTAAGTTAGGGGTGTATGTAGCTCTTCCTACCGATTATAAAACAACATTATAACAATATTATTACCGGTTAATTGACATCAGTGACAACATAAAATTTTATTAATACGATCTTCATGCAAATGCCAACAATGTTATCTTCTTATGTGAATGATAAGCAATTAGGAGTTGTGAGGTGTCCCACCATGGTTTGGAATTGATCTACATCATGATCTTTGGATATCGTCATATCTACTAGTGCTCTTTCTAAGATTTCTTTGTGTGGGTGAAAGTTCTAAAAGTTCTAAAATTGATTTTTGTGCGAGAATTTTCTATAATTGATCCACCAAACTATATTGTTTTGAAGTGGATGACGTGTCAGTTGTAGGACCTGACAAAACAACTTTGGCTTTGCTTCTCATGATAGCATGAGCAGGTTCTTGTTGTTGCTTTTCTTTAACCACAATCACATTAATTGTGTTATCATAAGTATGAGCATAGTTCACTTTTGCTTTACCCTTGCCATTATGTGTTGTTGATGATTCAAACTTCTCATAATTAGGAAGCAAAGTTTGGAAAGTTGTGTGCTATTCATTTGTCGTATGCCCATCCATAGTTATGAGGCCATTGTGAATCAAATCTTGGATGGCATATTTTAACCATTGACAATCATTTGTTTGGTGTCCTTTGTTTTGATGGAACTCACAATAATGGTTGTCATTCCACCAAGCAGGTTTTACCTTGGGTTCAAAGTTTCTTTCTTCTGGCAAGGTAATCAATTTGTTTGCAAGAAGTGTCTTTAAGGCCGACCCAAGTGGTTCACCAATGTTAGTAAATTTCCTATGAAAGAAATTGTTAAAAGATGTTTTTTGTTGATTATTATCTTGTTGAACTGTTGCCGTGTGATTTGATAGATTGAAAACCGGTTGCTTTGGTTTCACATTATTATTATCCACTATCCCATCATTGACGATGTTTCGATTTTTATTCCAAAATTTGGGTTTATCATTGTTGGTATTGTTGTTGGGAGGAGGATTAACTCCTTTGTATATCTTCAACTCTCCCTTCTTTACCATAGCTTCCTCCATCCTGATTCTATTATCAATCATCTTTTTGAAACTTGAATGACATTACATTTTTAGGTTAAAACTCATTTGTTCGTTTAGATTGTCAATGAATATGTCCATCTTTTCATATTCTGACACCGCACGAGGATATCGTGTAGCTAATCATCTCCATCTCTATAGAAATGGAAATGTCATGAAAGGTTCTCCACTCTTTTGTTTGGTGTTACACAAGTCTAGCATTGTGACCTCATGTTGTATGTTTTAAGAGTATTGTGAAACAAACTTGTCCACCAATTTTGAGAATGATTTAATTCTGGGTGGAAGTTTCGAGAACCATTCCGTAGCTTGTCCACTTAAGTTCTTTGGAAATAACCTCATTAAGTATGTGTCCTCATGTGCGAACTCCATTCTCATCATGCAAAATTCTCTTATATGATCTTGGGGATTAGAGCTTCCATTATATTTGTCATATCTAGGAGTTTCACAATTTTTCGTTCTTAGTTTGGAGTGCAAATTTTGTGATTTTTGATATGACCAAGTTCAATAGGAATGATATATCCTATGATAGAGAACAAGGTTAATTTGATCAAAGGGTTGTAGTTTCATGATAAAGGATGATAGATCTTGATGAGAAATTATGTTTGAATTATCAGTTTATCAAAGAAAATGTGATGATGCACTTTGAGATGTTAGATCTTGAACTTGTTGGAAATGAATACTTGAAACCCTTGGCGTGTCTAGTCTTGAATTTGTTTTGATAGAAAATAACTTGACCTAGCGACCCAAGAAGACAACCTATGCACAGGATGGAAAATACCAGGTATATGCTCATTGTGGATTGATTAGCCAAGTACGACAAATCCGAAAAGGCATACGAAAACATAGGTTTTTGGGCTGATTAGAATAGAGTCGCGTATGATAAAAGACTATGATCCAGACAATAATTTGGTGACTGATAGAGGACAAAAGGGAGATCTTGTACGAACTGCTACCTATTCTCGTACGATAGTTTCAGATGAACCAGATGATAATTCTCTGAAACCGGAATGACAAACTAGAAGACTCGTACAACAGTTTAGGATGAACCAGACGATAATTCTCTGAAACCATAATGACAAAATGGAAAAGTCGTACAACAGTTTAAGATGAACCAAATGATAATTGGAAGACTCATACGATAGTTTAGGATGAACTAGATGATAATTCTCAGAGACCAGAATGACAAACTATAAGACTCGTACGATAGTTTATGATGAACCGGACGATAATTCTCAGAAACCAGAATGACAAACTGGAAGAATCATACAACAGTTTAGAGTAAACTAGATGATAATTCTCAGAGACCAGAATGACAAACTGGAAGACTCGTACAACAAAGGACTGGACAGGGACAAGTTTCTGGCAAGAACAAAGTTTTGACCAATGAGTTTTGATGTTTTGATTATTTTCTCCAGTTTCAGTTTCAAGGGCAAAAACACAACAAACACACTAGATGCAAAGTGACCTCAAGCACATCACGCTTATCTTAAGAAAGTTGGATGAGAGAGAAAACTTTTGTTTGTAGACTCAGGTACACACCAATAGCTAATCAGAATATGACCGCTGAGTCTCATGCAATGGATTCTCAATGCCGTATTAGTCGACTCCAAATGCTAATGGGGGCACGATATGACAAGTATCTTGGGAGAGTTACTATCTCTCTTCCATAAAGATTATCCCCCTTTTGGAGATTGTCTATATAGATAAGAGAATACTCTCCTAACTATTAGACTCTTCTCAAATATAAAAAATAGATTTGTTCATTTACCATATCGCAATTTAAGTGCCTAGAAAACTTAAGAATACACAAAGTTTAGTTGAATCTCCTCAGGCAACCTGCAAAAACAATGAATTAGTAGTCATCGTATTTTTGAGCAACAGGTGTCTTATTGGAAAAACGTGCTGTAAAAATTGGTTAGGCTGTGAAAAATCTCAAAACATATTAGGGTTAGCATTAGCATCGTCAAAATTCAATCAAGAAAAACCCTAAAATGTAATATATTTCTGATATGAGAAAGCAAAAACTCATACGATCTTTCTCACCTAGCCATATGAGAATTCTCACCTAACCGTATGAAAAAGCAAAGAATATCATTTTGTGAGGAAAATAATGGCGTATGAAATTCTATAGAGAGTACGGACAAAATCTCGAAGGATGAGAATTTGATGATTTGCAAGGCCAAAAATTGAGTTTCGGGCCCCACGATGGGCACCAATTAATGTTCGCATGAAATCTGGAATCTGCATCTGCAACACAAACACTCAATAGATCATTACATGCATGGTTAGTTGATGAAAATCAATAAATGTAAAACCATGAAAAATTGACCTATTGCCTCCTAAAAGATGCAAGTATAGATTTTCTCTCATATTTGTCTAAGCAATACCAGTGACTTGACTACACCAAGACGAAGGATTTAATCTATATGAATGGAAGATTAACAAAATAAGTTAGATTAATCCAAAATGATATGATATACATGATTGTATGCATGATTAATCTAAGATGCTAATTATGCTAGACGATTGAGATAAAATTTCCTATAGTAATGATGCTAAAACTATGAATGCAAGGGATCTTTATTACTCCAAAATGAGGGGTATTTATAGGAATTCCAAGGCGAAAGCTGAGGTGGCAGGAATCGACGGTCCAGATTTGATCTGAAGATATCAAGGGCTAAGATTGGGGAAGTTGGAGAAGAGGTTGGAGGAAGGGACACTTGTCATCTCTATGGTGACAAGTGTCAAGGAACCTTGCTCGTGAGAGGGCAAGTGTCCAAGGGAGGAGACATGTGGCAAAAGTGCCATGTGTCTCAAGGGGAGAATATCCAACCCATAAGAGGTTAGGATAAAGAGGTTAGGATGTGTAAGATAGGATAAGGTTAGTTAAACCCAAGATTAGATAGAATGGGTTAGTGATAGTTTTGATACTAAACGTTTAGTACAGATGTCAAGCTAACAAGATGAGAGGCGGGGGGGGGGTGAATCATACAAACTTAATCATCCATAAAAACATCAGATTCAACCTTGGTAACCTTTACATCAGCAATATAACCAAAAATTGCTAAACATGCAAACTCACAAGCATATAAACATCATAACACTCATAACACCAAATTTAACATGGAAACCCAAATAGGGAAAAACCACTATGGGATTTCGGACCCACTAAGAAATATACTCTTCTAGAGTATGCTTGGTTAAATGCAAATCCTGTTAAAGATTACAAACACATTGCTAGATGTGACCCGGTTAAGGGATTTCCCTTATATCTGTTGGATCTTCACCTTGTTAGAGATGACCTTGTTAAAGGGTTTCAAACACTCAATATGAATGTCACCTTGCTAGAGGGTTTTACAAATAAGATTGTTAAGTCCACTCGGTTAAGAGATTTTCTGTCACTTCATAAAATAACAGTAATAAAAATATGTCTGCAACTTCACATCTAAAATGCTGAAGTAGATTCTTATTTGCTCAATACAATCTCATCATAGGACTCATCTTGTCCTTTTGCTGGGCTCTATACTCTGTTATCAAAACAGGTCTTCAAGCTTCTGTGCTCGGTGATCACTGTGTTGCATCCCTGTGCATACACTTGCCCGCATTCATTGTTTATCAACAATACCTTATTTATAAACAATTTTGCCAACCGCTCAATCTCCTTGATCACATTTCTCATGATCAATCATAGCCATCAGATCTTCAAACTCGACCAGGTTTAATGTATCCTTTGATCTGAAAATGTTTTACCCTACCTCAGAACTTGCATACATTCCTTGGAACTTGTGCTAGGGTATTGCGGTTCAATCTGAGCTGTAGATCTTCCTGTCGATCTTCCTTTACCATAGATCCTTAACAAACTGTATTCACGGCTTACCAATCATTTAATCAACTCCAGCTCATCAGCTTCCTTCATTAAATAATGCTTTTATACATTCAATGTATTCTGTTATTACTCGGTTGCAACTCGGTAAATACTAAACTTCACTCAGTAGACATTCTGCCTTCATTAACTGATAGCGATAACCTTAGGGTTTACCGACTAGGTTCTTTGCTTAGTAACATAGTATAGTATTAATCTTACCATCAATAAGATATGTAGGATATCAAAATAATCTAAACATCATGATCTCATCATTGTCTAACTCGGTAATAGTTGCCCATTGAATAACTTATTCCACCCCTTATTTATCACATTCTTTTATGAGTCTTTTACCGACTTCTTTATACTCATCAAAACATACTTCTTAAGATATGGCAACATCATACTGAATCAGAAAATCAATTTCTTGACATCAATGACAAAATAATAATATTAAGATAGTAAATATCCTTATTGAAATGCCAACAATCTCCCTTGTCTGTTATAATGCCAACAGGTTAGAGAGTGGTTAGGTTAGGTGGTTAGAAGTTAGGAGCCATGTGCTCATATTTGAATTTAGAAATTCAAATATTAGGAAAAGATAATTAATTTTAACAAATCATGATTTGATTTTTTTTAACTAATTATGAGATTGGAAGAGTGAATTAAAATGGGGGGGATGATTAATTAATTTAGATTAATTAATCAAAAGGGAATTATTGAAATGAACTTAATGAATAAATCCTTAGATTTATTTATAAGTAGACTGAATGGGGAAATTAGTCAAATTATTTGTGAATTCAATTAATTATCTTCAGACCATTTTTAGATGTATACAATTATCAATTGGTATCAGAGCATTGGTCCTCTATGTGTAGAAAGCTTAACAACTTGAGGGAAGGATCCCAAAGAATGATGATGAAGAAGCAGGGTCCCAAGTTTACCAAGGACAACTACTTGATATGGAAAGACTGGATGAAGATATACATTAAAGGATTGGGTGCTCAATATTGGAATCACGTGATGAACAAGTATGTTGCTCCTACTACTAGCCCCTTGACACCGGATACGCTTAAAGAACAAGAAAATATTCAAGCCTTGGAAGCAATTGTAAGTACTTTATCTGATTTCGAGTATATAGATGTTCATGGATTAGAAATTGCATTTGAGGTATGGGAGAAATTAGAATTGATTTATGGAGGAGATGAACATGTTCAAAGAGCAAAAGAAGAAAGTTTAAGAGGCAAATTTGATGACATGAAAATGGCTAATGGTGAGAACATGGCACAATATGGTCAAAGGATTAAAGAACTTGTAGGTGGCATTAAGAGTGTTGGAGGTAAGTTTGATGATGATATTGTTGTTAGTAAAATGCTTAGAAATCTCCTACCATAGTATGCTATTAGAGTTTCTGCAATTCAAGAATTGAGATCTATCTCTAAAGATAAAGTCACTGTTGATTCTCTTATTGGAAAGTTGACTGCATTTGAGTTAAATAGTTTTGATAACAGTGTTTCAAAACTGTCTGAATCTACTTTTAAAGCTTCTGTAATCGGTACATTTGTTAGGAAAGGAAAGGATATTTGTCATAATCATGCCTGCAGGTCTAGTCATGGCGGTAGTAGAGGTGAGGATGATAATGAAGATCATCTGATAGAACTTGAGATACTATTGGCTAAAAGATTTCCTAGAGACACCGATAATTATAAAGGTAAATTACCCTTGAAGTATTTTTCTTGCAATAAGATTGGAAACATTGCTGCAAATTGTCCTAACGGTGATAGAAAAGAAAAGTTCAAGAAATTCAAAGGAAAAGGACATAAACATTGCTATGTTGAAGTTGATGAAGGAGTAACTGATGAAGAATCAGAAGATGATGACAATGAGGAGATAGTGTTTGTTGCTGTGAAGGAAGATTCGACTGATGAAAAGGCATTGGTGTCTCACATGGATAGCAGTGATGAATGGATAATAGATAGTGGTTGTTCACACCACATGACCGGTGATAGAAACAAGTTCTTATCTCTTGAAGAATTTGATGCCGGTGTGGTAATATTTGGTAACAACACACCCTGCATGGTTAAAGGTAAAGGAACTATTTCATTAAATGGAAAAAGAAATGCAGATGATGTCTTTTGGGTTGATGGATTAAAACATAGCCTTTTCGGTGTTGGTCAATTAAATGATAAGGGTTATCTTCTAGAATTTAAAAGTGGAGTGTGCAGGATTCTTGGAAGTAATGGAGAATTGATTGCTACTGGAAAGCAGACAAGAGGTAATCTTTTTTATCTGAATACTAATGTGAATAATTGTTTGGTGGTAAAGATTGAAGAAAACTGGTTATGGCACAAGAGATTTTGTCATGTTAATTTTGACAATTTGATAAAGGTTAGTAAATCAAGTATTGTGAGAGGTTTGCCCAGCTTGTTAAACCAGATAATGTGTTATGTAAAGATTGTCAGATGGGTAAGATGACTTCTATATCTTTCAAGAGTAAGTCTTTCTCTTCAGAAAATATTCTTGATTTGGTTCACACTGATCTTTGTGGTCCTATGAGGACTAAGAGTTATTTTGGTGATAGATATTTCATGATCTTCACTAATGATTTTTCCAAGATGATGTGGGTAACTTTTTTGAGAGAAAAGTAAGAGGCATTTAGTAAATTCAAAGCTTTAGTTGAGAAAGAAATCGGGAAGAATTTGAAATGTTTAAGATCTGACCAGGGAGGATAATTTACTTCTGATGAGTTTGTGAAGTTTTGTGATGAACATGGAATCAAGAGGCATATGTCAGCTCCTATAACTCCACAAAAAAATGGGATAGCAGAGAGGATGGATAGAACAATTGTTGAAGCTGCTAAAACCATGTTGATTCAAGGTGAAGTACCATAAATGTTTTGGAGAGAAGCAGTTAGCATAGTTGTTTACACTTTGAACCGGGTACTTGTCAAGAGAGGTAACAACAAAACACCTTATAAATTATGGTATGGAAAGACTCCTACTATAAGTTAATTTAAATTTTTTGGGAGTAGATGTTTCATGAAACGTGATGATTACACTGGAAAGTTTGATGCAAAGTGTGATGAAGGTATTTTTCTTGGTTACTCTACAAAGAGTAAGGCTTTCAAATGTTATAAGAAGAGAACAAAAAAGATCATTCAAAGTGATAATGTGAAGGTAGATGAACTCTTTGAGAAATTTGATGAGACCAATAGATCTGAACTTGAGAAAGATGAAGATAAACTTGTGTTTGTTGAACCGGAGGTACAAAAGAATGATGAGCAGAACAATGCAGAAATATATGCTCAATCGGTAAATGAAGATAGCGATGAAGAAGATGAAGAACATGAAGTAGAAGGCACAACACCGAAACTGGTAATACCAAGATATGTTAGACTGAATCATCCAGAAGAACAAATTATAGGAGATAAAAATGCTTGTGTACAAACAAGAAGGAAAATCAGAGAAAACTCTTGTCTGATTTCAACTATAGAGCCTAAAACAGTAAGAGAGGCATTGAAGGATGATGATTGGATTAATGCCATGAATGAGAAATTGGATCATATAGAGAAGAACAAGACATGGACAATTGTTCCCAGACCAGAAGACAAGAATGTGATCGACACTAAATGGGTCTTTAGAAACAAGTTGAATGAAGAAGGCAAGGTTGTAAGGAATAAATAAAGGTTGGTGTGCAAAGGCTGTGCACAAGAAGAAGGAGAAGACTATGGAGAAACCTTTGCACCGGTGGTAAGATTAGAAGGAGTAAAAATGTTACTTGCTTATGCTACATTTAAAGGATTTAAAGTCTACCAGATGGATGTTAAATCTGCCTTTTGAATGGAATCCTTGAGGAAGAAGTGTACATAGACCAACTAGATGGATTTGCTTTAACTGAAGGTAAAGATATGGTTTGCAAGTTGCATAAGGAACTGTATGGATTGAAGCAGGCACCAAGGGCATGGTTTGAAAGATTGCATGCACACCTGATCAAGATAGGATTCCAGCGTACCAATGAGGACAGTAACATATATCTTAAGATCGATGGAGATAGAGTGTTGATAGCTGAAGTATTTTTAGATGATACAATTTTTGGAGGTGATGATGATTTATGTATGGCATTTGCTGAGGAGATGAAAAAATAATTTGAAATGTCTCTTATTGGTGAGATTAAGTTTTTCATTGGGTTGCAAGTCCAACAATTGAATGGTGGAATATTTATCTGTCAAAGTATGTAAAGGAAGTATTGAAAATTTTTGGCATGGAGGATTGTAAACTGGTTGGTACTCTGATGGTGACAGGTTGTAAATTATCTAAAAAAGATGATTCACCCTTTGTTGATGAAAACGATGGTGACAGGTTGTAAACTGTCTAAACAAGATGATTCACCCTTTGTTGATGAAAAAGAATACATATCCATGATTGGTAAGTTGTATTATGTTGTTCACGATAGGCCTGATATTGCACATGTTGTTGGTTTGGTTGCTAGATTTCAGAAGGATCCCAAGGATACTCACTTGGTAGCGGTGAAAAGGATATTCTGGTACTTGAAAGGCACATTAGACTATGGTTTATGGTTTCCTTATAAAAATGATTTTTCTTTGGAAGTGTTTACTGATGCAGATTGGACAGGCAATGTTGATGACCCAAAAAGCACTACCAGTGGACCTTTTCTTCTTGGAGGAAGATTGGTTGCTTGGACAGGTAAGAAGAAAACATGTGTATCACAGTCAGCAACAGAGGCAGAGTATGTTGCAACATCAATAAATTACATGCAGACAATCTGGATGAGACATGTATTAGAAGGTTTTAAACTCGACATGTCTGAACTGGTAACTATTTATTGTGACAATACAAGTGCTATTAATATTTCAAAAAATCATGTGTTACATGCAAGGACAAAGCACATAGAATTGAAAAATCACTTTTTGAGGGAGAGAGTCCAGGAGAAGCAAGTCAAAATGGAGTATGTGTCCAACAAAGAATAGTTAGTGGACATTTTTACTAAACCATTGCCAAAGACTACCTTTGAGTACCTCAGAGGTAAATTAGGGGTTAGACCCCTACATAAGAAGAACTAAGATTGATGAAATGGTGGCTACTCCGCAGGGAGAGCAACCTAGATGAGATTTGATGACCGATGATGCATTTGCACCTTTGGCATTGTTGTCAAAGGGGGAGAAGAAATATATTAGCCTAAGCAGGAGAAGATGTGTAATAGAAAGAGGGAGAAGAAATGAAGATTTAGATCTAGGTGAAGATGAACTGAGAGAACCGACGGAAGAGTGAAGTACAACAAAAAACTTTTAGAACTAAGCAACATGATTTTAGTTGAATATATTGGAGTTTATGTTGGTGTTGCCATCAATGCCAAAGGGGGAGAATGTTGGCATGATTGGCATAACTAATGCAGATGAAGAATGGCGACTGAACCAGTAAAGGACTGTTTGTGACGACATTGTGATGAAGAGATTGATATTGCATGATCGGATGACTTTGATCAGTTATTTGTGTTGTCATTGATGGCAACTGATGTTTACTATGTTGTATTTTGTCATCTAAGTGTTTTTGGTCTACCGGAAATGCCTTACTGGTATTATAGACAGTGAACTGGGAATTAGGACCTTAACCGCTAAACGAGGAATGTTTTGATATGATCTAGCGATTGGTTATGATTGAAGTGTCGTGGTTTGGAATGTGAGATTGTATCATTGTAATATGTATACGACCGAAACCACATCATGTTTTTGTTATCGGAAATCATGTTTATGATTTCTATTGTATTTTTGCTAGGGTTTAAGAAGGGTTTAAGGACTAGTAAAGAATTCTCTTAACCGGTAATTATTTTTGGTTTGGCGGTGATCTACATCAAGTTCAAATGTTGGCGATGACATGGAACAAATCGCGTGAAGTGTTTGAAAGATGTTTTGGCACATTTGGAGAGCGAATTTCTTTGGAATATGCAAAGTGCTTAGCAGAGTGTTCTAAGGGTTTGACTTTGTATCAGATCAAGATGCGATGATGATTAATGGTTGTAATTAATTTGTAATTGATTATAATGATCCACATGATGGTCAATGATGATCTGTAATGAGTTGTAATAGATCTGTGATGATCTATGTTGTAAGTCTTAGGGTTTTGTAGCCAACTAAGTTGAAAAGGTTATTTATTTCGGTGTAATTGATGTTTGTTGTGTTGGTGGTTTTAAAAAAAGTGTGAAGTTGAACCAGAGTATGAGATCTGTCAGAGAGTAGTAGATTTGGAGCTTAATTGGATCTGATCAAGAAAATAGTTAAGTGTTGTACCCAAATCATTTACTATTGTTCTCTAACAATTGCAGCAGTCAAAATCCCTTAACTAGGTAGGTCCTAACAGGCCTTACATTATAAATCCTTTAACTGGGTAGCTCAACATCCGAGTGTTAAATCCTCTTGCAAGGTTGATCCTAATAGGTCAAAGCTCCTAACAGGGCTCATCATCTAAATCCCTTAATCAGGTGACTCCTAACAAGGTCTGCTCCTAACAGGGCAACATTGTAAGCTTCTAACCGGGCTAGGCTCCTAACAGGGCGCATTCCAAAAGAGTGCACAATTTTTGTGGGTACCAATTCCCACTGTGGTTTTGCCCTATTTGGGTTTTCACATGAAATCCATGGTATTCATATGGTGAATGTTTTTATGTGCTGTTATGTTTTACTTTCAGTTCATGCATATTGATGAACACTTAATGAGTTGTTCTGATAAACTGGTTTAACAGTTGGTTTTGGTGATTATCAGTAATGGTAAAGAGTTTATTACTAGTTTATGTTTGATTTGAAGAATTTTTATAAGTTCAGGTTTTAAGATTGAAATTAATGTTAATACCGATTTACCCCCCTCTCAATATTAACCGGATTCTCTAAGATTATCAATTTCCTCTTCCCAAAATGATCTACAATCCTTCCTCGAGCCACACAGCCTGCCTGCAACTCGGTTGCCATTAATGTGTTTTCCATCCTCTGCCAACTTACTCTAAAAAGATCGACAACTACTTCTATCATCACTGACTACTGCATATCAGATTCATTCTTTGTCCACCAAGGAGCCTCATGTATTCATATTATTTGTCCAGATCAGATGGTCAAGGTTAGTCGAATACCACATAAAACCCTTGTAAAAATCGACATGCACAAGGGTCGTCACTTCAGAAATGACATCCAAGTCACCTGGTCAACCATACTCAACCGCCATGTTGACTATTGTCCTTATCGGGCTACCAATGTGTCAACTAAAACACCTCAAATGGTCATGATGACCTTAACCTCTATCGTTGTGGGATAACGGGATTCTCATCATTTTGCCTTTCAAATTGCCCCGCATCATTGTTCACATGCTCATTTTACCCATGTTGGTTGGCGCGATGCACAATTTTTCTCTGTACACACCCCGTGAGATCCTCTTTACATCCATCTGCAGGCTGCGGGATCCTTCACTCGCATCGTTGTCTTATCTCGTGCGACCATCACCCATCCACCTTGAATGGTGTAGGATAGCAAGAGCCATCCCTTATATCATCTCTTGTTTTCTCGCGAGCTCATTTTACTTCAACTTCTCTTCATGTGGGATAGCGGGAGACATCTCTCTGTTTACCTTTTTTTTTATCCCGCATGACCAACGTCTTGTCCTACTTAGCACCATGAGATAGAGGGATACATATCTCGCTCCACCTTACATTGCCCCGCATGACAATTTCTCCTCACATCCTACATCATCCAAAATGAGGAGCCATGGTCATGCGGGGAACACCATGCCCCGCATGACCATTGCAATGACACTATGCACATACTTTGTGTGGTGCGGGATAGTGGGAGAACATATTTACCTTTGACTTTTCTTGTCCCGCATTGCCAACCAAGGCTCAACAAACATGTCGTGGGATAGCGAGGGGTCTTGAGCTCTTTTGATTTTTTTTACCCCACGAAGTCTTTCTATCCATCCTTCTACATTGCGGG
This sequence comes from Cryptomeria japonica, assembly GCF_030272615.1. Classification (NCBI taxonomy): domain Eukaryota; kingdom Viridiplantae; phylum Streptophyta; class Pinopsida; order Cupressales; family Cupressaceae; genus Cryptomeria; species Cryptomeria japonica. Next base: position 547,541,376 of record NC_081405.1, read on the forward strand.
ATAGTGGGATAGACCATTTTCCTTCGACTTCGTTATCCTGCAGGGTCATTTGGCCGCCTTCCAACTCACCACGGGGTAGCGAGATGCTTGCTCATACATGATGCATCCCACATGAACACAAAACAACATAAGCGAACCACTAAGCCACCAACACGTGGACAAATGGGGACCAGTCAAATCCAAGATGCCCTTTTTCAATAAAACATGATGCCCTGAAAAGCGATTGAGGCTGTTTAGTCGAGCCACCATACTAGTCAAACTTCCATGAATGAAAAAAACTAAATTTGTAGTCTTCTTGTATCAAACCCGATGGGTCTAGTGCACTATGTGGCATATATAGATCAACATCAGTGTTGACTTGCACTCTGTAACCCACGTTCATCTCTAACCTACAACATTTGTGAAGTTGTATAGTATAACCTGTGTGTTATGCATATTACTTGCTACCTACTTCTCTGCAACCTCTTGACATCCCCATAACACTGATTGACATCAATGACAATAATTCCAACAATCTTGATCACACAAATTGAACTAAAAATAGAAATTTTCATGATACCTCAAAACATTTTGTCACTAGGGTTTTCACCAAAAAATCTCTTTCGCACACAATAGTACTCCGATTTGTAAGATCATAAGTGATAAAAAATGTATTCAAAATCATAGTTTATCTATTAACTCAACCAACTTAGGGTTTTGCCTTAAATGCATTTGATTGTTACATACTAAATAGTTGATATTCTATTATAACAATGATCACAAATACCTCTATGGATCACCACAAACATCCATAATGTTCCAGAAATACCCTCTTAACATTTGTCATGTTGAAACCAATCCAACATCCACACAATAAGTGGGTCCTTAAGGTCTTCAATTAGTTATCCACAATAGATAATACATTTTATCTAGTTTCTATAGGAAGCATTTGCACCACCAGTAGGTACATATCATCCACTATCTTTACATCTACATTCTCATCATATTTCTTCACCCATGGCTTTTGCATCTTCTCCTATATGTCATTAATATCAATCTTCTTTTTTGGAGCAGAGTTCTTCTCATTCTTTTTTCTGCAGAACCTAGCAATGTGTCTTGTTTTTTTTCAATTATAACAAGTAGGACCTTGTTGTGGACTACTTTTATTCCTTCTAACATTATATCTACACTCATCAACCTTACTGTTATTCTCTACATATCTAGTCCCATCATTTTCATTCCCATGAAAATACGGTCCCCCTTTTTTTGGGGGGTTTTTGTCCCTTTTTGTTATTTTTCCTGTGTTTTTAGTTTTTGATTTGGCCACCTTGGGAACTTAGGTTCTTGAACTCCCGAGGTGACCTTTTATTTGTTTTGAGTGTTTTTGTTCGGAAATTCGGGTTCCTAAACTCCCGAGTTTGTGTTTGCTTTGTTTCGGAACATCACTTCGGAAGTCTGGGTTCCTAGAATCCCGAAGTGGTTTTGTTGTTGGGAGTTATCACCCTGGAGGTTCTGGTCCCCGAACTCCAGGGTTGGTTGTCCATTTTATTTTTTTGTGGCCCAAAACCCCGAAACCTATAGGTTCAGAGCCTGTTGTTTGTGTTGCACTTCAAAAACTTGGGTTCTTGAGTCCCCGAAGTCGCATTTAATGAGGTGCTTGCTTGGGGGTATAAATAGGGTTGGAGGTCATTGTTGAGCTCATTTGTGAACTCACTCATTCGAATCTAGAGCTCTTACTACATATTTTCGCACTCCCGAGCTCCCGGTCAAGCATTGCCTTCGTTTTTCATGCCAGGTAGGTGGATTTCTTGTCTTCCTTGTTTGGATTTGCATGTCTTTTATATTAGATTTCACTTTCTTTTTTTTTAGTTTTGCTTGTTTTTCTTTAGTTTTCGATTTTGCACCCAAACCTCAGGATCTTGTGTTCCCGAAGTTCTAGGTTAGGGCTTGTGTGCTTTTATGTCATGTCACAAACTTGGGTTCCCAAATTCTCGAAATGACAGTCTGAGGGTTTGTCATTTTCTTTTCGTACCACTTTGGGAACCTGGATCCTCGAGTTCTTGAAATGGTAGTCTTAGGTTTAACTACTTCGGAAACCCGGGTCCCCGAGTTAGTTTCTTTTGGCATGTCTTTTCAACTTGGAACCTCGTAGTCCTGGGGTCTTGAGCTCCTTTTTATATTCTATTTTTGTAGTTTATTGGGACTTCAGTTTTTTGAAACTTTGCGTTGCATTTTAGAGTCCCACCCCACAACTTCGAGACCTCAAAGTCCCAGGTTTGTTTTCATTGTAAAGGTCTCACCACTTCAGAAACTCGAGTTCCCGGGTTCCCGAAGTGGTCTTCTTTTTTTTTTGTCAAGTTTGGTACATCCCGTTACCCTGGGGTTTTGAGTTTGTTAGAGGTCTTAGCTTGAGACACCAGACTTCCATACTCCCAGGTATTCTTTGTGGTTTTTGTGTTTTCTCACCTCGGGATCCCGAAGTCCCAAGGTGAGCTATTTTTGCAGTGATTTTTCTTTGAGTAGTGTTTGATTTTGGATTACTCTATTTTGCAGGGTTAGCTTTATTTGATGGAATCTTCCCGAAAGACAAAGGATCTCGAAAAGTTTCCTATCACAATGAAATATCAGTATCAAGGGTGAACATATGCCTCCAAGCTATAGGATACTATCCAATGGGTCACAGACACAAAGATCGGGTACATAGAGCTCGAAGATATAGAAAGACAATTGGAGAAATTAGGACTGGATGCAGAGTATAGGAGGATCAAGACATATGGTTTGGTAGAGGTGATTGTTTTCCCATAGTCAGTATAGGCGCTTTAATTCATAATAAAAGTTGCACAATTTTATAACCCCGATACCAGACAATGTGTAGATGTTGATGGGAGACAGGTGATTGACTTATCGTTGAATATGTTGCCCTTTGTGTTTCATATTCCCACTAGGAGGGAATTATTGGTTGAAGGGGAACAAGATGGTGAAAGAGAATGGAACCTGAATATGAGCCAATGCAAGAAAAGAATGAATGAACAATGACTTGAGGAGGAGAGAAAGACAGGCTTAAAAGCAAATGAAATTTTGTGGCAGAATTTCAAAGAACAACAAAGATATTTAATCATAATTCTTAGCAAAGCATTCGGTAAACCTACATGCAGACACTTTCAGCCATGGATGTTCTCATTCATGCTACCAATTTTGGATGGACGAAAGCATTATGATTGGGCTCAAATTTTGTTAGATAGCATTAGAGACTAGCTTAGAGAAGTGCATATTACAAAGAAATTCTTCTTTACATCTTATGTTATTTAGGTTGCAGCTAGATCAGGTCAATTTACAAGGCTACAGAAATAGGGCAGATTGGGTGAAGAAGAAGGACATAATGCCATATGGGAATATTATACACAATTGCCATTGAAAGAATCGAGGTTACATTATAAGAGAATCAATGACATATTCTAGTTTCCTGTTAATATAAGGTTAATAGGTGATACCGAATTTAGGATAAGCAAGGAGGTGATGGAGCTAGTAAAGAAGTGGGGGTGTTGGTTTATACAAAATTCTCGCTTTACTTATTTGAGAGTAATTGGGTTCACTAGAGAAACATTTTTGCTGCCAAGATAATATACAAATAGAGTGATTTTGTCAGAATATGCAAGACAGATGGTGCACCTGCAAAACTTACTAGCATCAAAACATAAGAGAGGGGTTACAGGTGAAGACTTCCCATTGAATTTATCATACTTTTCATGCCAAAAAATTCATGTGGCAAAGACTGTTGAGCAAGAATTGCAAGATCTACAACTAGAGCCTTTTATTTATTCAAGATAGTTTTATGGTCCATATAATAAATTAAAAGGACTAATGCCAAAGGTATATGAAGGACATCAACTTGCCCTGAAGGATTTTTGGGCCAATCTTTAGTATAGATTTGAGGCAAGGGAGAAATATTATCATCGCCTCACTGTTCCACAAATAAGGGATTTTTGTATTGAAACTAATATACCTAAATAATTGCATGATGATGGTATTTTGTTAGATCCCATGTATAAGGAGATGAGGATAGATAAGAGGTCGCTCCCTCCAATCAGATGGTCACAACATGAGGTAGTAGATATTGATACAATTTATCAAGCGGTAATAGATAGATCAAGAAACTGGTTAAGTTTGAGGATTAAACTAGCTGCTTCCAAAGGTAAACAAAAGAATATTCCTACTGATAATCCTCAATCTAGGGTACATAAGGAGTATACGAGAAGAACTAGATCAGATTCAAGGAAGAATACCTCTATAGATCCTGATGAGGAAGCTAACATTCCTTTGACTACACAAGAACTGAAACATAAACTAGATGAGAAAATGAAAAAAGCAAAATATCTGGCGAAATAGGCAAGATTGGGGATTGTAGCGGGCCTAGGGGTCAAACTGCAAGAAGAGATTCATCCTGTTAGGCTTACTATTGAGGGTGTTACATCAATAACAGGACAACATTCTCAAGAGGCTCAACCCTCTAGTGACTCCATTGCTGTTACAACAACTACTACTCCTAATACCACTGCTACTGATACCACAACACCAACAACCACATCAACCGCGCTTGTTGCTACAACTACTTCAACACCACCTCCACCATTGGCTACAACAATTGTTACTCCATCTTCTGTTGCTTCACAGATGCCTATACCTACAATGACTCCTACAACTGAAACAATAACTATTCACAATGTGGTGCCTGACTTAGACCAAGAGGAGGCTAAGCCAACACCAAATAAGGTAGAGCCAAAGAAGAGAAAGAGAATGACTCCTTCTAGTGTGAAGAAACCAAAGGAGCCTGTTGTACAAAAAGTATCATAACTTTTACAGGTAGCTCCTATGGATGTAGATGATCAAGGTTTTCATGTACAACAATAGGATGAAGAGGAGGGAATTAAGCAAATCCAAGTTGAATAGCACGATGAAAGGTTGGTTCTCTCCATAAGATGTGGAAAATTTGTTGAAAGATATAGAAAGTTGAGATAAGGAACAACAAAGTCAAGAGCCAACTAAGGACTTCAATGAGCAAGTGAGTGAGAAGTTAGAAGAATAGTAGCAACAACTGGATACTGATGGTGCTCTATAAGAAAACTTGGCTCAACAAGTGCTTCAACAAAAATAGCAATAACAACTTTCTATACCAGTGATTCCCACTCAGGAAGAGGTCCAAGTTCCTCTAGATACACAGTTTGAAGAAGAAGAGAAAAATGAGGAAGAGCCATTACATGAAGCTGGGAGGGTGACTGCACAAATAACAACTGAATAAGGGAACAAAGACGAGGGAACACCACAATGGCTAACCTTCACTTTTGATAAGAAATAGAAAGTAGTGTTGCCTAAACTCACATTGTAGCAAGTCATTACAGAGGAGCCAAAGAAAATAAATAAGGCTAAGACAATTCACCATTTGTTTAGAGTTGGCTTCGATGAAGTAACTGTCGATATTGTAGCTTCTATGGAGACAGAAGGAGAGGGCCCTTTGAAATATCAAGTGCCACAGGTCAGGTTGGGAAAACAAACAAAGTGGGGAGAGCTTTATACTTTAGAGTTTTCTACTAGCACAGTAAGGAGTAGAATGGAGAAAGAGCATGGTTCCCAACTATAGGTAAAGGCACAGTTAGATCAATATAAACAATTGCTTGTGGAAATTTGGAAGCCTTTGGATTCAAGAATAGATGACACGTTGCCTTCCACATAATCACTACCAGAGATTGATATAAAAACATTTATTGAAATAAGGAAAGTAGTTATCTCTACAAAGTCTTGGGCGAAAGATGATGTTTCAAAGGTAAGACTTTTCCTACAACATACAACATGTATTTATGAAAAGATCCTCAAATTTGATAAAACAATAAGAGATTGTTTAACAAATTGGGAAGTGAGGATTAGAGATTTCGCCATGCAATGTAGAAATTTGAATAAAATATTGGCCTTGGGTGAAGAAGTGATTATGAAAGAAGATTTGCTGGGAGGAGGCAATTTTGGTTGTTGACAATCTTGTATTTTTATAATAGAATTTAAGATAGAAGTTCTTTAGCAGTGTAAGTCAAAGATATTGGAGGCACATGCTCCTCTTTTGAAATCACTTGGTAAATATGAGACTTTTGTGAAGAAGCTATTAGGGGCATATGGTCATGACATTTTGAAAGACGGTCGTCTGAAGGAAGGTGTAGTGCTGGATCAATGGGATCAGTATGCGGCTCATCATTTTGCACCTAAAGTGGAGTTTAATTAAGAATTAATAGATATATACTCTCTTGCTTGGGATAGTAAGTAATCATAGTGATTGATTACGAACACAAAAAGTCCTTGACAATGAAAGACAGAAGGGTATACACATGGAAGCTGAGGCACAAAGGCAACTCCTTGCCCAAAAAAACCCTCAACCACCTCCTCAACAACTAAGAAATTAAGACACTAAGCTAGAGCATATATTATCTTTCTCTTCGGAGAGGTTTCATAAAGTTCTTTAGGAGTAATTCTTCCCCATCAGACTTAGTAGAGTTAGGACCTACAACTAGGAAGAAGAGAAACAAAGCTAAAGGACAGTCTTCAACAAACCCACCAGTGGAATCATCTGAATCCAATGTAGAAGACCAACTGATCCCTACTCCTCAACCCATTTTTGCACCCTTCGTAACTCAATATCCACCATCGCCACCCACAATGGCATAGTTCAACCAAGATCACACACCATTGGGAAACATACCTAGAGGAATTCATGACCTACCTAGGAATCCAGACAAATTTTGTAGTAAGTTTTACTTTGGGGGACCTAGGTTCATAGAAGAGCACATTGAAGCATTTAAGGACGCAGCGGTTCATAACAACATTCAACATCAAGATGTGGTATGTCAACTTTTCGCATATTCACTTGGGGAGATGAGTATAATTGGTATCTTACTCTACCAGTAAACTCTATTGATGGCTGGGATCTTCTAGAAAAAAAATTCATCAATCAATTTTGGGTGTATGTCGATCCTGGGACCTTGTACCATCAATTCGCCTCCCTAAAGAAACTGCCTAAAGAACCTTCATGTTAGGCCTCCATGCTTTGACTTTGGAATGTTAGGCAATCCACCTTCTAGAAGTAATTTTTTTCTAGGATTGCTTTGTCAAGGTATGGTCTATTTTCTTGCATGTTGAAAGATTCCAAATGTAAATTCACACAATCCGATATGTTTTTTTGAATCTGATTTCTTTGACCAACGGTTGGAATTTTGGTTTTTTAATGTAGTTTTTTGAGATTTTATGCTTTTTAGGTTTTTTTGAGAGTTTTTGAATGATGCACCATCAAAAAGATGTCAAGGTGGAGGTAAGATGGACTAAGGCCAAAACTTGATAAATTCAGTCAGGGGTCCAGTAGGTGTAGAATACTTATTTTCTATATGATCCCAATATTGACTACCAAGACTCTTAATGTAAATCTTCATTTTGTCACTCCATATTCTATAGTTATCTATTGGTATTAGAGCAACTTAGGTCCTCTTAATCTAAAATCCTAACAGCTTGAGGAAAAGATCTTGTAGATCATGATGAAGAAAGAAGGTCCAAAGTTCAATAAAGATAACTAGAATTTCATCAACGGTATAAAACGCGTGACTATATTCTAGCTCCAAAACAAATCTTTTGTACAACGTGATAGCGATGTGTTAGTCAATCGCAACCATTTATTGAAAAATCGATGGTATAAAACACACGAATAACATGCGTGTTACTCAATCTGTACTGTCGTTTTGGAGCCAGAATAGACATAGTGTCTACACTATGAATGCGCATAACACACCGTGTTAGTCGCAATCGCAGTTTGAAGGGATTAGTTTGTGTAGATTCTAAACACTAGGCTCAAAGGCTTAATGGCAATTGTTCTATCCTCTATTTGCTACCCTCATGAAGGGTCGAGCCCGTCTAGTAGGAAGTGGCATGGAGGACTCAAGTTCATGATTGGGAAAAAAATCCCTTGATGATGCTCTCCCTCTCCCAGTTGTAATGAGTTATGCATATGTTCTTTTGAAAGTCCGTTACTTGTGGTGGATCTACATATTCATTTACTAAACTTCTAACTGCTCTTGTGCTGGTTGAGTTGTTCCAGTTAGATCGCCACCCTTGTAGGCTATTAGATACTACAATGAAGGGGTCTGAAATTCTTTTAGGATAATTGCAGGTGAGAGAAGGGAACCCACACACTTCATTTAACTCTTTTAATTGAATAATCTTTATTATTTAATTAAATTCAATTTCTAAATAATTAAATAATTTCTTTAAATTACTTAATTAACTAATTAATTCTTCAAATCTCTAGTTAAAATTTTAATTTCATTAATTTTCTAGTTTCATTCAAATTCTAATATTTTCCTTAGAAACAAGATCTTTGACAAATTTCAATACCAACTTCCAAAGGGCATACAAGAGATTACAGTCTCCTTACCAAGTGGCACCAAAAATAGCCATTGATTCTTATCTAAGGGCCATTGACCCCTATAGTGTGATGTTTATTAAGAAGAGTGTGCCTGAACATCTTGGCTAAAGTTTATGCTTTGGCAAGCAACATGAATAAAAAATTAGATCAGATACCTGGGGGGATTGGATACAACTTTCCTATAGGAGTAAACCAAGGAAATTCCAACCAACTCCCTAGTGTACCTTCATCTTTGCTGATAGGGGCCCCAACGATGAACACGGTCCCCCTTTATGCACCCCAACCACAAGCTAACCAACAATTTGTTGCAGAAGCTTTGCAATGGCAAAATAATGCCAACATTACCCCTGTCCAAACATAATACATTGACCAAATACATGGGACATGACAATAGTATGGTAGCTTAAAAGCAACAAACCAAACCCCAACTTTGACACCTGAGAGTCAAGTGTCACACATATACTCTAAGGTAGAAGCTTTGAAGAAGATGATTTCACAAGTTACTTTAGATCTTAGTCAGCTAAAAATGAATCTCCCAAGAGGATATAATCAATCCCAATCATATAATAATCAACGTGGTTATAATAATCAGAATAAAAACCAAAGATATAACTCCAAACCATACAACAAACAATGGAACATGAGTCTAAACAATGATAGAGTACACCATGACCATCCTAATGCAAGAGATAACCAAAACAACGTGCAAAGTGTCAATTTGGCAGATATGAATTTACTGACTAATTGGTGCAGGTTGCATGATACAACATCACATTTGGAAGTCAATTGCACTTAGTTCAAAAAAATGATTAGGATTGCTCAAGTGGATTCGTAGTCGAAAGGGTGTTTTATTGAAGAACCAGAGAAGGTCAATACCACAATGCTGGTTGACACATTCCTTTACAAAGAGTTTCAAGAAGAAGCCGAAAGTGAACCATGTATTTACGATGCACAAGCCTTCTAAACTAGAAACAATTACAATCTCAGAAGTCAAGGCAAGGCACAATTGACAAAACCACCTACCCCAAAAGGTGGATTTGTACCTCCAGATGCAAACATAAGTAACAATCCTCCTCCTTGTTAAGATTTTTAAGGGATACATTCTAGACAAGGACAAGGCCAAGAATATGTTGCAAAAGGATCGTATGACATTACCAAGGAGATGGAGAGGACTGCAATAACCATGTCACTAATGGAAGTGTTAAGATACTATCCCGAATAGAAGAAGGCCCTTCTCAAGAAATTAGAACAGTTGTAATCTCAGAGCAATGAGGTTAAGATGGCTAATTTGAATGAAGTCAATACTAATATCAATAATGATGCCATCGAGAACCCTCCATTCCCTCTTACCCTAAAGATATACAGAAAGAATCTACATAATTGTTTGGTAGATTCAGGTGCTTCTGGAAATGTGATGCCTTATTCCATATGTCAGAAGCTTGGTCTTAACCCGGTGTAGACAAACAACAAAGTGGTACAATTAGACAAGACTAAGGTAAATGTGATTGGGCAATTGAAAGATGTGTATATTCAATTGGGTGTTGATCCACGCATATCCCATTACATTAAGATTCAAGTAGTTGATATTCCAGAAGTATATGGGAAGCTTCTCAGCAAAGATTGGTCAAAGACTTTAGGAGGTTACTTTTCAACTTGCTTTACATACTTGTGGCTTCCATGGAAAGGTGTAAGTAACCAGATACGAATTGACAGTGAGCCCAAGTTGAAGAAACTAGATACAGATTATGGGGCTCCCAATGAAGTAGCATATGTTGAAGTAGGCCCATGAGTTTATAGAGTGAATGGAGTAGCATATGTTGAAGGATTTCATTGCGGGAATGAAATAGGGGATGTTCTTGTTACGAGATGACATAAGAGTACAAGATTTTCTACTTCTGCAATGGTGTAGGATACATCATCAGGAACACTTAGAGATATCATGCATCCCTTGTTAAAATTAAGTTACAAAGTTGACGAGTCTAATCCCTTGTATTGATTATGATACCATACCCAAAGAAAGTGAAAAGTTGAATTATGAGAGAGAAATTCTTCAAAGAGAAGAAATCAAAATGGAAGCTCCCCAACCAGAGAAGTGTAGAAAGGAATTCTTTCTAGTCGAAGTAGGAAAGAAGGAGAATGAGGAGACTCAGCCTCCCATGGAGTTTCAAATAAAGCAATTCACCTCCACTACGATCAAAGTACTCCTAGAACATGTAAATGAACAACCTCAGATACTAGAAGATAACAAACTAAAGGAGCGACAACCATTTTTAGAAAGCAATTCTCCCTCATTGATTGTCGAACCCAAGCCAAACAATATAAAGAAATTAAAGGATGAAATTTGGCTTCTAAAGTTTGATGGATCTAGATCCAAACAAGGTAGTGGAGTTGGAGTTGAATTAACCAGTCCCAAAGGAAAATCCTTTTTATCCTCCTATTGACTCCAATTCTCTTGCACCAACAATATAATTGAATATGAAGCCCTAGTTAGAAGACTCCTCTTTGCCCATAAAAAGGGAGCCAAATGCTTAAAAGTACAAGGAGATTATGAGTTGGTGGTTAAGCAAATAAGAAGTCAATATGCATCTCATGATAAAAGGCTGGAAGCATGTAAAAACTGGGTATAGGGGCTGATTGAGGATTTTGATGCTTTCGACATCCAGTTAGTACCCGAAAAAAGAAATGGAATATCAAATGTATTGGCTATAGCAGCAAGTACATTGGAACCAGTAAGTCAGTCTCCTCTGAAAAGATTTTCTGTAGCACTGGTCTCCACACCCACTGTACCCGACAACATCAAGCATTTCCAAGTCTTTGAAGATGATAGACACATCCTAGCTTTCCTTGATAATTCTGGTGCTTTCGAGGAACAAATTATTGATGAAGATGATAGATCAGACATTGCTGATGAAGAGTGTAATGAAGAAATTATCAATCTCCCCATGAACGTAATTCCTAAAGGTATGGTCACTTTAGAGCGACTTTTTGACTTTGATCCAAGGATAAAAGAAAGACTGACCATTGATTTAGATGCTGGAAAATATGATCCACACAATATTGGTCAAGAAGGTCAAGAGAAGATAGTTTATATTGGGAAGATTTGCACTCCCACTGAGAGGGAGAAAATCATACAAATACTGAAGGAATACATTGATGTTATAGCATGGGGATATGAAGACCTGAAAACATTTGACACATATGTTATTACACTTGTTATACCTTTGAAACCCAATACAAAGCCATTCAGGCAGAAACAACGACCTGCCAATTTATTGATAAAACCCCTGATTTTCAAGGAAGTTAAAAAATTGCTCGTTGCTATGATTATTTTCCTTATATGCCACTCCACTTGGGTTGCTATTCTAGTACCAATAAGGAAAAAGAATGGAGAGATTAGACTTTGTGTTGATTTTTGTAACCTCAATAAAGCATCAGAGAAAGATAATTATCCACTACCTTCCTTGGATGAGGTGTTACAAATTTTTAATGGTTCACAGATGATGCCATTCCTTGATGGTTATTCTAGATATAACCAAGTATTGGTGAACCATGAAGATTGCATGAAGATGATATTTACTATGAAGTGGGGTACCTATGCATACCGTAGGATGCCATTTGGGCTGATCAATGCTAGGGCAACATTTCACAGGGCGGTGGACACAACCTTCAAGGAATTGATTGGTAAATGCATCATCATATATATGGATGATCTCACCATATTCTCCAAAATCAGGAAAGATCATCCAGACCACCTATGTAAAGTTATAGAAAGATTCTGAAAGTATGGGATATCCCTTAATCCCAAAAAGTGTGTATTCGGGGTTGTTGAAGGGAAGTTCCTTGGTCACGTGATCTTTGAAAGAGGAATATCCATCGACCCAGATCGAGTGGAGGCATTGTTAAAATTGTAGATGCCCAGGAGTAAAAAAGAGATGAGGTATTTCTTCGGGAAGATTAATTTTGTAATAAAATTCATCACCAGATTGGCAGAGATAGTCAAGCCATTAAACAAGATGATGAAGAAGGAAGCCAAGATAGAATGGAACGCTGAAGCAAAAGAGGCATTTGCCCAGATCAAGAAGTCCATCATAGAAGCTCCTGTGTTGACTAGTCTTGATTATACTCTACCATTTTACATATACTCTTTTACCTCATTGCATTCTGGTGTCGATGTTTTGACACAGAGGCAAGCAGGGAATGAAAAACCAATTGCATTCATGAGCTCACATTTCAAGAATGTAAAGGTATGATATTCTTCTCTTGAGAAGCAATCTTTCTCCTTGATAAGAGTAGTTAAGAAGTTTAGACATTATATCTTGAGGAGAAAGATATACGTGATTGTACTCGATCAATCAATTAAGTTAATACTTATGCAATTAGAGCTAGGGGAACTCTGAGAAAAATGGATGGCCATTCTACAAGAGTTTGATCTATAGATGCATCTAATGAGGTTAATTAGAGGTCAGGGTTTGTCACAAGATATGACAATTGATACCCCTCATATCCAATGCCAGCAGTATACATTACAATCATTCACTCAGAAGCCATGGTACACTGACTTGGTCTTCATTTTACTGAATAAAAAGTGTCCTAAGGGGTTGACGACTACACAAAGGAGAGCCTTAAGACTCAAGAGTTCCAATTATATGATCAAGGATTCGACACTTTATAGAAATAACTATGAAGGTATTTGTAGCGTCCTAAAATTGCGACACTTGCAATTTCGACTGCATTTCGGTCTTCACGATGGCGACGCAACACGCAACCTAAATGGAGACCCTGAAACTTGCTCACGACACTGAAAACTGCATTTTTCAAGCACCCTGGCCTGAACCTCCTTGCACCCTGCTGTCCCGGGAGGTGGGACCAGAGTGCCCAGCGCCCTGGTCCCTCAGGACCATAGCGCCCTGGTCCCTTAGGACCATGGCGCCCAGCGCCCTGGTCCCTGGGTCCTATTTTGGGCCCGGTCTCCTAAGGGGTCTCGGGTCTTTTTGTTTGCAATTTGGAAATTACACTTCCTGGTCGGCCTAAGGTCGGGAAAATCAGTCTATCAGCCCTAATTGACAAGTATATAAACTACATTTTTCTCTCTCATTTAGAGAGAGCACATAACAGATACATGATGAAAAAGGCATGGAAACTATACTCAAGCATTCAAGCATTCCTTCTAAGTCTCCATTCAAGGCTAAGTGTTGCATTCAAGACAAGGATTCAACCATTGAAGAGGAGATCACATACAACATACTACTACAACATACAACATACAACATCTAAACCTTCGCACATAAGGATACAAACATCCTTAGAACAAGGTATTAGTACTTGTTTTACAGTCATTTACATTTACAGCTCTTGCTCATTTCTTGGTTAATTCCAAAACTGGGGTTTGACCTAAAGGCAAACCCCTAATCCCTAACCCCCCAATTGTCTTCGCTTTTCTGTGTGTAGGTTGCAGGTACGCGGCTGAAATTGAAGATCTGGAATCCTTGTGCAGAGACGAACAGATCCCCCTTCGTTTCGCGGATTTTTCGGAGGACCGTGGCGCCGGGCGCCATCGTCCCGACAACTTTTGCTCAAATTTGCAGGACAGTGCCATGTCGACATTTTACTGCTAATTCCAGGTCCGCAGCTTCATCCTATAACCCGAACTCAGTTTATAAGCGAATCTTTATGACTTTCTATGCGTTCCTAGCTTAATTTCCTTAACAACATTCTTTACAAAAGAGGGTAGCCTTGCTTTCCTAACCCTTGAAATTCATTTAGCATCCAATCTTACATTGTGTGGGATTGGATCTTATGAGTTTCAACCCCTCTTTTGAATGTAAAGTCTCTCCCCTAAGTGAAAAACCATCGAATCCTAGCGAACCTCCCTTCTCTCTCCTCGGAGTCGGAAGAGGGGAGAGCAACTAGGGTTCGATCACGATTTTCCGCTTTACAGTATTTACCTTCAATGTCTTGATCACCAAGAATCCCATAAGATGATAGAGGAATTCCATGGGAAATATGGTACAAGCCATGGGTCAGCGGATGCAACAACACACCATATTTTGAAGGTTGAATACTATTGGCCCAATATTTTTAAAGATACCCATGAACATGTCAGTCATTTTCATAAATGTCAAGCGGATGCTTGTAGGGAGAGGAACCCTGCCATGCCTCTCCAACCAGTATTTGAGGTAAGACCATTTGCCCAATGGGCATTAGATTTTGTCAGTGTTGTTAATCCTAACTCATCTACAGGACACAAGTTCATTCTGACTGCAACAAATTACTGCACCTGATGGACGAAGGCCATAGCATGCAAGAATTCCACTGCTGAAGTTGTTCTCAAATTCCTTGATGAGTATATCGTGACCAGGTTTGGTATGTCGTTCGCTCTGGTATGTGACAATGACCCTGATTTTACTACAACACAATTGATGCAATGGTCATATGACTATAAGGTAGTTTTGAAATTCTCATCTAATTAGTATCCACAAGGAAATGGGGTAGCTGAATCCACAAATAAAAACATTTTATATGTTATTAAGAAGCTACTTGAGAAGAACCCTAGGGACTGACACAATCAATTAAGATAAGCTCTATGGGTTGATCGCACCAGAGTTAAAGCTGCCATGGGAAATTCTCCATACTATCTTGTCTATGGCCATAACCCTATTTTCTCGATCAATCTACAAATCCCCATCCTCCAACTGATGAAAGAAATTGAATTGAGGAACATGTAGAAGTTCGCCTCCTAAATTTGTTAAAACTTGACAAGGAAAGGATAAATACCCTACAACACGTTGCTAAGCATCAAGCAGTCATTAAGTGATGGTTTGATAAAAGAGCCAAGGTGAAAGCCTTTCGGATCTCTGACTTAGTTATTTTATAGGACAAGGGAAAGGAAAAGAATGGTGATCACCATAAGTTTGAGAGATTGTGGTTAGGTCCTTATCAGATTGCTGAAATCTTAGGAGAGAACACCTTTCGATTGAGCTCTTTGACTGGGGAACTTGTACCATTGCCCGTCAATGGTCAGTTTCTCAAGTATTATTTTAATTATTCCTCAGTGGAGCTAGATCTTTTGTACTATATTAGTTTAGTTGTGTTGTTTTAGTTAGTTGTTTTGTTGTTGTCTTCTTGGGTTTGCATGTTGGTTGATCATTTTTGGTTTGGTTGCTTGCGTGTTTTCCTTTTGTCTCTCTTTGGTTTGTTTGTTTAGTTCTATTCATTTTCATTTCATTGTGTCGGGACACGTTTTTATTTTCGAAGATTGTGTAGGATGAATGTTCTTTGCATAAAAAATTGGAAAATATTGAGAGACTTTGACTCTTTGCTCTTTATAACTTCATTATTGCTTGGTTGATCTTGAAACCTTTGTCTACATTCTACCAAGGTGACATGTAATGGTTTAATTATGATTAGAGTTGTTGATTCTCAATTGGAGAAGGCTAACCTGATTACTTAGCACCATCATCACACTAAGTTACATCAATTTTTTTGTAAGATGTTAGAAGAACTTGTTTCCAAGTGAAAAATCAAAAGTCAGGATGTTTCATGTTATCCACTGTGGCTCCCAACCCAGTAATCAGACTTCAATGTTTGAAAGTTGCTTTAAGGTTATGAAGAAATAATTTCTCTATACTCTATGAGGTGAAATATGTTCTACAAAAGGAAGAAAAAGAAAAAGAGAAAAGAATTAACAACTTGCTGCAACAAAATTTGGATGTTTCAAGTAATCTCCACCGGGGCTATGGATGCCTGACCAGTAGTGGAGCATTGCTTGATAGGAACTAGAGGTATCTTTGTCAGGGCTATGGATGCCCGGTTGGAAACAAAGCTATGTCCAGGATGACCTTTCACAAAACACGTTGATTGACTTCACCTATGTAGATTGGGCCCAATTTCCTTTGTTTATCTTCACTATTGAAAACGGTGGAGCAATGAATCAAGTGCACACACTTAAGAGTTGATCTTGTTCAGTTCTAGATTCGGTTGTTTGTTCATGAGTTCACTCATATTTTTCTCTTATACATTGTTTTGAGTGATAGTAGCCTTAGGCATCGGATAAACAAGAGATTTTGAAGTTCTAAAATGCCTAGAGTCATTTTTCCCAGACAGTCGCCATTTGTTATGCCCTGCATATCTAGTCCCATCATTTTCATTCCCATGAAAATATGGGTCCCCATTTTTATTTTTATTTTTTTCCTTTTCTGTTAGCTTTCCTTTGTTTTTTAGTTTTTGCTTTGGCCACCTCGGGAACTCAGGTTCCCGAACTACCGAGGTGACCTTATGTTTATTTTGAGTGTTTTTGTTCAGAAGTTCGGGTTCCCGAACTCTCGAGTTTGTGTTTGCTTTGTTTCAGAATATCACTTCGGAAGTTCAGGGGTTCCCGAAATCCCAAATTGGTTGTTTGATGTTGGGAGTTATCACCCCAAAGGTTCGGGTTCCCAAACTCTCGAGTTGGTTGTCTGTTTTGTTTATTTGCTCGGAACCTCAGTTGTCTGTGTTGCACTTTGAAAACTCAGGTTCTAGAGTCCTCGAAGTCGCATTTAATTAGGTGCTTGGTTGGGGGTATAAATAGGGTTGGAGGTCATTGTTGAGCTCATTTGTGCACTCACTCATTCGAATCCATAGCTTTGACCTCAAATTTTTGCACTCTTGCACTCCTGATCAAGCATCGCCTTCATTTTTCGTGCTAGGTAGGTGAATTTCTTGCCTTGTTCGGATTTGCATGTATTTTAGATTAGATTTCACATTTTTTAAAGTTTTGCTTATTTTTCTTTAGTTTTAGGTTTTTTACTCGACCCTCGGGATCTCGGGTTCCCGAAGTTTCAGGTTAAGGGTTGTGTGCTTTCGTGTCATTTTGGAAACTAGGGTTTCCGAGTTTCCACAATGATAGTCTTAGGGTTTGTCATTTTGTTTTTGTACCAATTCAGGAACCTGGGTCCCCAAGTTCCCAAAATGGTAGTCTTTGGTTCTTATTTTAGGTTTAACTACTTCGGAAACTCGGGTCCCCGAGTTCCCAAGTTAGTTTCTTTTGGCATGTCTTTTCAAGTCGGAACCCCATAGACCCACAGTCCCGAGCTCCTTTTTCTATTCCATTTTTGTATTTTACCGAGACTTCAATTTTATAAAGTTTCTCATTGCATTTTAGAGTCCCACCTCGCAAGTTCGAGACCCTGAAGTCCCAGGTTTGTTTTCATTGTCAAGGTCACACCACTTCGGAAACCCGGGTTCCTGAGTTCTTGAAGTGGTCTCCTTTTATTTATTTTTGGCAAGTTCGGTATCCTGGAACCCTAGGGTTTTGAGTTTTTTAGTTCTAGTAGAAGTATTAACTTGGGACCTCAGACTTATGGACTCCCAGGTTTTCTTTGTGGTTTTTGTGTTTTCTCACCTCGGGACCCCAGGATCTCGGAGTCTCAAGGTGAGCTGTTTTTGCAGTGATTTTTCTTTGAGTAGTATTTGATTTTGGATTGGTTTGTTTTGCATGGTTAGCTTTGTTTGATGGAATCTTCTTGAAAGACAAAGGATCTTAAAAAGCTACCTATCACAATGAAATATGAGTATCAGGGGTGAACATATTCCTCCAAGCTAGAGGATACTATCCAATGGGTCACATAAATAGAGATCAGGCACATAGAGCTCAAGGATATAGAAAGACAATTGGAGAAATTAGGACAAGATGCAAAGTACAATAGGATCAAGAGATATTGTTTGGTAGAGGCGACTTTTTTTCCCACAGTCAGTATAAGCACCAAAATTTATAATGAAAATTGCACAGTTTTATAACCCTGATACTAGGCAATGTGTAGATGTTGATGAGAGACCGATGATTGACTTATCGCCAAATATGTTGGTCGTGGTGTTTCAGATTCCCACTAGGAGGGAAATATTGGTTGAAGAAGAACAAGATGGTGAAAGAGGATGGAACCAAAATATGAGCCAATGCAAGAAAAGAATGAATGAAGAATGGCTTGAGGAGGAGAGAAAGACAGGATTAAAAGCAAATAAAATTTTGAGGTAGGATTTTAAAGAACCACAAAGAGATTTAATCATAATGCTTAGTAAAGGATTCAGTAAACTTGCATGCAGACACTTTCATCCATGGATGTTCTCATTCATGCTAAATTTTTTGGATGGATGATGGTTTTATGATTGGGCTCAAATTTTGTCAGATAGCATTAGAGACCATCTTAGAGAAGTGCATAATACAAAGAATTTCTTCTTCACATCTTATCTTATTTGGGTTGTAGCTAGATTAGGTCAATTTCTAAGGATGCAGACCGAGGGCAGATTGGGTGAAGAAGAAGGATAGAATACCACATGGGAATATTACACACAATTGCCATTGAGAGAATCCAAGTTACATTATAAGAGAATCAATGATGCATTATTGTTTCCTATTATTATAAGGTTAACAGGTGATACCAGATTTAGGCTAAGTAAGGAGGCGATGGAGCTAGTAAAGAAGTGGGGGTGTTGGTTTATATAAAATTCTCGATCTACTTATTTGAGAGTAAGTGGGTTCACTGGAGAACCATTTTTTCTACTTAGATACTATATAGATAGAGTGATTTTGTTGGAATACGCAAGATAAATGGTGCACCTAAAAAAATTAATAGCATCAAGGCATAAGACAGGGGTTACAGGTGAAGAATTCTCCTTGAATTTATCATACTTTTCGTGCTAGAAAATTCATGTGGCAAAGACTGCTGAGCAAGAATTGCAAGATCTACAACTAAATCCTTTTAATTATTCAAGATAGTTTTATGATCCATATAATAAATTAAAAGGATTAATGCCAAAGGTATATGAAGGACATCAACCTACCTTGGAGGATTTTTGGGCCATTCTTCAGGATAGATTTGAGGCAAGGGAGAAATACTATCATCGCCTCACTATTCCATAAATAAGGGATTTTGCTATTGAAACTAATATACCTAAACAATTGCATGATGATGGTATTTTGTTAGATCCCGTGTATAAGGAGACAAGGATAGATAAGAGGTCGCTCCCTCCAATCAGATGGTCACAATAGGAAGTAGTAGATATTGATACAATTTCTCAAGCGGTAATAGATACAACAAGAATCTGGTTAAGTTTGAGGATTAAACCAACTGCTTCCAAAGGTAAACAAAATAATATTCCTACTGATAATCCTCAATCTAGGGTACATAAGGAGTATACGAGAAGAACTAGATCAGAGTCAAGGAAGAATACCTCTAAAGATCTTGATGAGGAATCTGAAATTCCTTTAACTACACAAGAACTAAAGCATAAACTAGATGAGACAATGAAAGAAGAAGAATATCTGGCGAAACAGGCAAGCTTGGGGATTACAGTGGGCTTAGGGGCCAAACTGCAAGGAAAGATTCATCCTATTAGGACTGCTATTGAGGGTGTTATAGCAACAACAGGACAACCTTCTCAAGAGGCTCAACCCTCTAGTGCCTCCACTATTGCTACAACAACAACTACTCCTACTACCACTGCTACTACTACCACAACAACACCAACAACCACATCAACCACGTCTATTGCTGCAACTACTTCAACACCACCCGCACCATTGGTTACAACAATTGTTACTCCATCTTCTGTTGCTTCACATATGCTTGCACCTACAATGGCTCCTACAATTTAAATGACAAATATTCACAATGTGGAGTCCAACTCAGACCAAGAGGAGGTTGAGCTAGCACCAAAGAAGGTAGAGACAAAGAAGAGAAAGATGTGGAAGTTTTTTTGAAATATATAGCAAGTGGAGATAAGGAACAACAAAGTCAAGAGCCAACTAAGGACGTCGATGAGCAAGTGAGTGAGAAGTTAGAAGAATATCAACAACAGATGGATACTGATGGTGCTCTACTAGCAAAATTGGCTCAATGAGTGCTTCAACAATAACAGCAACAACAACTTGCTATGCCAGTGCTTCCCACTCAGGAAGAGGTCCAAGTTCCTCTAGATACACAGGTTGAAGAGGAAGATAAAAATGAGGAAGAGCCATTACATGAAGCTAGAATGGTGACTACACAAATAGCAACTGAATAAGAAGACCACAATGGTTAACCTTCACCTTTTATAAGAAACAAGAAGTAGTGCTACCTAAACTCACATTGCAGCAGGCCATTAAAGAGGAGAAGAAGAAAATAAAGAAGGCTAAGACAATTCACTAGTTGTCTAGAACTGGCTTCGGTGAAGTAATTGCCGATACTATAGCTCTTGTTGAGATAGAAGGAGAGGGTGCTTCAAAATACCAAGTGTCATAGGTCAGGTTGGGAAAACAAACAAAGTGGGGAGAGCTTGATACTTTATAGTTTTCTACTAGCACGGTAAAGAGTAGAACGGAGAAAGAGCATAGTTCCCAACTACAGGTAAATGCACAGTTAGATCAGTATAAACAATTGCTTGTGGAAATAGGGAAACCTTTGGATTCAAGAACATATGACATGTTGCCTTCCACATCATCGTTGCCAGAGGGTGATGTAAGAACTTTGATTGAAATAAGGAAAGTATCTATCACTACAAAGTCATGGTCAAAAGAGAATGTTTCAAAGGTAAGACTTTTCCTACAACATACAACAGGTATTTATGAAAAGTTCCTCAAAATGGAGAAAGCAATAAGATATTGTTCAACAAACTAGGAAGTGAGGATCAAAGACTTCGCCAAGCAATGTAGAAATTTGAATAAAATATTGGCCGTGGGTGAAGAAGTGATTATGAATGAAGATTTGCTGGGAGGAGACAATTTTATTAGTTTACATTCTTGTATTTTTATAATAAAATTTATGATAGAAGTTCTCGACCAGTGCAAGTCAAAGATATTGGAGGCACATGCTCTTCTTTTGAAATCGCTTGGTGAATATGAGAATTTTGTGAAGAAGCTATTAGGGGCATATGGTCATGACATTTTGAAAGACGGCCGTCTGAAGTAAGGTGTAGTGCTAGATCAATGGGATCAGTATGCGACTCATCATTTTGCACCTACAACAGAGTTTAATTCAAAGTTAATGGATAGATACTCATTTTTGACTTATCAGTGTATACATGCGGAAGGAGTAATTGATAAGTTGGTTAGTAAATGGGAGCAAGAAAAGCAAATTTTGAAGAAGTCCGAATTCTAGGTTTCCTATGTTGTTGATCCTCCTGTAGATATAGTTGCATGTTTTATTGGTAACTACAAGAGCTATAAAAAGAAGTAAATGATGAACACATAGTTATCATACATGTAATTTTGAGAACTTTTTGAAGATATTTTTGGTTGCTATGAGAGTTGAGAGTTCAACTGTTGTTCAACATCAACTTCAATTTTTGGGCAAATTTTGCATGGCTGTAGTGGCCAATTTTGGGAGCACACGTTTCGTAGTGATAGTTAATTAGTAGTTTCATTGGAGTTTAAGGTAGAGACTTGTATGTCAACTGTGACTCCTTGCTTTTGTAGCACTTAATTTAGATAGTTTTAATTCCTATAATGTAGGACATGAAACTCTATAAATTGGACATTTTGATTCATTGTAAGGGTCCACAAATTGATGATTTGAGGTCCATTTTAGAGATTCTATCAGAGATTTTGTGCTGATTTTTATAAGTTTAGAAGATTTTGTATACTCTTGAAGTTTAATACAAAAAGTAGCTTGTGGATTGCCTTATCTGCCCGTGTGTTCTATATGGTTGCGTTCTTTGTGATTTGGTAACTTCTATAATTTGGATCAACAACTACTTCTTTTGGATGCTTTATTATTTTATGAATCATATTGTGCATGTAAATGGTAAATGAGGATTAAATTGAGAGGGTAATTATTGGTTGAGTGATATTCATTTCCGTTGGTGTGTGAAGTTGTCTAACTTTATATACTTTTTGGAGCTTGTTATTTGAATGCTGATTTAGTGATATTGATAATATTTGGATTACGAAATTATAACCATGTGGATCATTTAGTTGTTATTGTATCAATTTCATTGTTATTTCTTTGTTTCCTAGATCTATCTTTTGCTGTTTATTTTGAGAGAATCTAAATCATAAAATACAAAAAAAAAGGTAATTCAAATTTGTTTCAACCAACAAGCCCCTTGATAGGTACAAACACATCGGCCACATAGCTTCCCATCACTGATGAGACCCAACTATAGAGACCTTGGAGTAGTTAGTTTCCTAAAACTTACTGCTTTTCAGGAGAGGTTGCAAGTGTTCACATAAACTACTTGACTATTGGTGAGTGTGTCAAAACACCTATCAACACTTACCCCCGTATTTGTTGCATGAATAAAAAAATCCATTGAAAGACTAAACATTTCTACTATAATTTGTATTTACATATCTATACATCATTATATTGCTATATTTATTTGCCTTATTTACAAACTTATCACAAGCATAACATTGGTCATTAAATGATTGAGATCTGATCTGACTTCTACATTCACTAGTTCCATGTCCAGATTTATTGCATACAAAATATTTAGCATTGAAAGATGGAGAATACATAGTTTGAGCAAGAGGAGGCTTTTTGAAAATTTTCTTGTTCTAGACCTGAGTGAAATATTTTTTATTTTTCTTAGATTCATCCTTGATATTTTCCTTTCCTTTGTCATCTTTGCTATAAGTTTTAGAAAATTCTCCTTTGTCAAATCCAAAATTGTCTTTATCCTTAGATGGTTCTTAGCACTTAGCATCCCATTAAGCATATCACTATCACATTTGAGCTTCAGGTTCTTATCAATTTTTTCTTTTGCCTCTTTCAATTCTTTCCACAACATAACCACTTCTTCTTCAATCTTTGTGCATTCTTTGAATTTTTTATGTAGCTTTGTTTCAATATCATCAATGGTCTTCCTTAATGAGTTTCTCTTCAGATGAACAACATGTTCTTTTTCTTTATTGATTTTTTTTTATAATCATCCAGATCAAATAGAGATATCCTTAATTCTCCTTCAAGATCTACAACTACTTCAATATCTCAATCATGTGATTCCTAACATCCAAATCTTCAGATTCAAACATTATTTTCAAATACTGGACCTACCTCAGCTTTTAAACTATTTCTTTAGGAACCTTGCTTTGATAACAATTGTTGAACACTTTTAGATGTTGAGAGGTGGGGAGGGTGGTTGAACTAGGATATATTAAAACTTAAGCAATTTAACCATTCATTTATCATTCATTCTAGTCAACATATGTGTAGAAGTAAAGAATTAAAAAACAAAAAAGCAAACACATATTGAACACCGAGATTTTATGTGGAACATTAGTAAATTAATACAAAATATCATTAAAATGTTCCCATGCTTAGGATTATAAATCAATTGAAGCTTAATTTCTCAAAATCCATACCAATCAAAAACCAAAGTCTCCACAATATTCGCCTCAAGTCCTAATTTTAGGACACCTCATATTTCATCTGATAGTGATCAACATGAACGGATTGTGTCTAGGAATATGAGGACTTATAAATCAATCTAGAATTGTTTAGAATCCATGTAAAATCTGATTAGTGCTTAACCTCTTCTTTGTTGAATATATGGGCAACTAAGAGAGGGGGTGAATAAGTTGATAACTTAAATCAATTTCTTTTATGATTTTGCACATCTAGAAAAATCAACAAAATCTATCAAAACATATATAACATGACGAGCATAAACATACAACAAATCAAACAATGTACACCAGATATGATGTAGAAAACCCAAGAAGGGAAAAACCACAGAGAATGTTAGTTATCAATATAAAACACCAATTAAGGTGATTTTTACAAAGGGTGGCTCACTGCATGAGGGCTTAGCCTAGAAAAAGGCTCACTACCGAAGAAAGAGAAAAAGAAAGAAAGAATCCACCACTGTATCACACTCTGCATAACCGGATTGCTTTCGGTACCTCAACACCAACACACTTTCACATATCTCCAACAATCAAATCTTTCCTTTCCAATCTCACATATCTTTAATAAAAATGGCACACTTTTTCTATACTAACTTATCCATATCATTCTCATATATATACTATCTCTGGGAAACATAATCTTCTAGGTCGGCCAAGACAGAGATCTAAATTAGGTCAAAACTAAAAATTTTGATGGTGGGGAAGAATGAGAAGTAGACAATATCACAATGCACATCAATGGTCAAATTGACACGTTACAACCATTACAAATACTAGAACCAAATCATGACTTACACATGCTACGCCAAAGTCACTACACATTCTCAAATTTTAGACTTAATCCAGACCCAAAAATCATTGCCCAATACAACAAAAATAAGAGTGGAATTAAGATACTAATGAATGCAATCGATCAAGACCATATATGATAGACAAAACTATCCAGATCACCATCAACACTTCTTGCATACTGAAACACAACTTCCAGAGCACTAAAGATTTTGGGAACACATCTTCCGTATCACCAATACCAAGAACATCAGAGACATAAACGACAACCAAACATAATCATCAACATCACATTTGCAACAATCTCCCCCTTTGTCATTGGTGGTAACATCCATCAATAACAAACACATGATACTTTGTGCACAACTCTGCATCAACTTGGCAACTATTTGAAACTTTAAAAACCTCTTCCCCTATGACAAAGGTGGGCATACTCACTCCTTCTCCCCCTATGAGGAAGCTCCCAATCATCAGTCCAGATAAAAATATGCAAGTTGTTCACTGGACCACTGCACAACCAAATGTACATCAGTTCACACTAGGAAGGGGTGATACCCTTAACTTCTGCTAGAGATACTCAAAAGTATCTTTACACAATGCCTTTATGAAGATATCTACAATATGCTCTTTTGTAGGTACATACTCAAGCTTTAATTCGTTATCCAACACCTTTTCCCTCAAGAAATGATACCAAATGGATATTTTCTTTATTCTCGAATGTTGTACTAGATTCTTAGAAATGTTTATTACACTAGTGTTATCACACATAATAGAGATGGGTTCATTGAATGTCACACCAATATCCTTTAAAGTTTACTTCATCAATAGAATCTTTGTGCAACATGAAGATTTTGCAATATATTCTGCTTCAACTATAGATAATGAGATGGAATCTTGCTTCTTACTTGACCAAGAAACTAATGGGGAGCCACAGAAGAATACTCCACCACTTGTACTTTTCCTATCATCAACACTTTCGAGCCAATATACATTAGTATAAGTTGTCAGAGGGAAATATGAATTTATAGGGTATCACAAACCAAACTCTTATGTTCCTTTTAGATATCTAAAAATTCTTTTTACTGCCACACATATGACTCTTTCGGTTCTTGCTAAAATATAGCTGCCAAACAAACTGCATACATGATAACCGATCTGGTAGTAGTCAAATATAACAGTCCTCCAATCATTGATCTATACTGACTTGCATCTGCTTTAGGGGACTTATCATCTTTTGTCAATTTGCATCTTAATTTAACTCTCCAATCATAGACATCTCAAATTCCTTCTATATCTTATTAGCAAATTTTCTACACATACCTTCATTTCCTCCAAAAATTATGTCATCAATATACACTACAATAATTAATATTTTAGCTAAATCAATTTTGAAATATAAATTGCTGTCAGTCGAACCCTTTTGAAAACCTTGATCAATCAAGTACTTATCTAGCCTTCCATAGAAAGCTCTAGGGGCTTGTTTCAATACATACAGGGCTTCTTCAATCTGTAAACAATGTTTGGATCATCTTTCAACTTAAATCCTTTTGGTTGTTGAATGTAAACTTCTTCTTTCAACTCTCCATTCAAAAATGTTGATTTCACATCTATCTAATAAACCTTAAAATCATTTAAAGCTTCAAAAGTGATAAACATCCTAATTGCCTCCATTCGAGCAACCAAGGCCTATGTCTCCTCAAAATCAATGCCTTCAATCTAATTATAACCTTTGCAAACCAACCTTGCTTTGTTTCTCATGATATTTCCATCTTCATCCAGCTTGTTCTGGAATACCCACTTTGTTCCAATCACATTCTTATATGCTCGTCTATTAACTGATTCCCATGTCTGATTTTTTTCAATCTGATCTAGCTCTTCTTTCATTACCTTCATCCAATTCTAATCATTGCAAGCTTCTTCTACTATTTTTTGTTTAATCTTTGAAAGTAAACATAATAAAACTTGTTCTTGAGCTGCTTTGCTTCTTGTGATGATTCCTTTGTTCTTATCTCCAATAATCTGATCCACTGAATGATTCTTCTGAACATGTTGGAGCTTCCTCGACTCCCTTTTCTTCTTTCTCCTTCTTTGATTTTCTCTTACCTTTTTTCATCAGCCGATTCATCAGACTCATATCCTGCCAATTTGTTAGACTCTTTAGAAATGTCTTCGTCAACCTTCACATATGCACTTTCAACAATCTTGTTCAACCTTTTATTGTAACATCAATATGTCTTGCTCCTTGTAAAATATCCTAAGACTATGCCTTCATCAGCTCTGCTATCAAATTTTCCAATATTATCTTCATCTCTCTGGATGTAGCAGTTGCTTCCATACCTTGAAATGTTTCACTGTCAGAGTTTTACCATGCCATAGCTCATAAGATGTCTTTCCATGTCTTTTATGGTATATAATTTTGTTAAGAGTGTAGATTGTAGTATGAATTGATTTTCTCCAATCTAATTTCAAGAGTTTTTCTCCTTTGATCATTGTTCTGGCTGCCTCTTGAATTGTTTGGTTCATCTTTCCGCTACACCATTCTACTGAGGTGTTCTCAGGGCAGACAATTGCCTTCTACTACCATGTTTCTCACAAAAGTTGTTAAACTCATCAAAAGTAAATTCTCCTCCTCTATCAGACCTCAAACACTTAATCTTTCTTCCAACTTCATTTTTAAATTTAGCCTTGACTATTTTGAATTTCTCTAATGCTTCCGACTTCTCTCTAAAAAATGCAACCCATGACATTCTAGAATAATCATCAATTAACAACACAAATACTTCTCACCTTATATACTTCTTGTTTTGGTCGGACGACATAGGTCTCTGTGCACTAAGTCCAACAATTCAGTGGATGAGTGCTCCTTTCCTCTGTAAGTTCCTTTTGTCTTCTTTCCAACTTGACATTCTCTACAAATGATGTTATCTGGTTTGGTCAACCTCAATAAATATTTCACTGCACTTGATAAACTAATCTTCACCAAGTTTTCAAAATCGATATGACACATCCTCTGGTGCCAAAGCCAACTATCATTGATTTGAGATAACAACAATGCTTTGTGGATCCTTCTAGCATATACATGTTTCCACCAGTCTTTTTTCCTACTGCAATAACAATTCCAGATCCTTTCTAGATCTCACAATTATCATCCCGAAAAATCAACATTGTAACCATTTTCACACATCTGTCTAACACTTAAAATATTATGATGCAAACCCTTCACTTAGTAAACATTATGAGTATTATACTTCCATCAAAATAAATAGAACCAATTCCCACAATTTGTCCTGTCTGATCATCACTAAACCTAACACAACCACCATCATACTTTTCAAGTTTCACAAACTTACTTTTATCACCAGTCATATGATTTGAACACCCACTATCAATCAACCATTCATTTCTATCTCTTCTAGAATGTAAGAAGTAGCAATAGTCTTAGGAATATCAAACTTAGGTACATCTCTTTCTACCATAAACAAATAATCACCATCTTCATAATCAGATTCATCATCTGAAATACTAGCATCATATTTGACATAATAGGCTCTCTTATTAAATTTTCCTTTACCTTCTCTAGATTTTTGTCTTGAACCTTTTTCCAGACACCTAGTAGCAATATGACCAATCTTTCCACATCTAAAACATTTAAGAGGTAACATACCTTTGTATTTGTCGATGCCTTTATTCAATCTCCTTACAAAGTTTGCATCCATCTCATCTAAACTTTCATCTTTTGGATCTTCCTCAGAGTCCTCAAAGGAAAACTTAGTCTTATCTTTATCTTTTCCAAACTTCCTTATCTCAAATATTGATAGAGTATCATAAAGTTGCTCCCTAGTGAACTTCTTCAGATCATAGGTTTCTTCAATAGCCGATATCTTGCACTATAGCTTTCTGATAGGGGCATCATAATCTTCTCAATTATGTCTCAATTTGTCAAGGTGTCTCCAAGTTCTTTGATTTCATTTACTGCACTATTAACATTATGAAAATAACTAGTTATGTCCTTTCCTTCTTTTATTTTCAAGTTCTCATATCTGCGCTTAGCTGTTAGCTCATTTGATAATTTGACTCTATCAACTTTTCCCAAACCTCATAAGCAGTATAGAATGAAATAACCTTTATCAATCCAGTCTTTGATAAAGCACTAAAGATAGCATACCTTGCCTTTTCATTCTCTTCATAAGCTTGAATCGCATCTTGAGTGGTAACAACATTTATTGGTTGAGCATACTTAGTTTCCATTGCTTTGCAAGTATTGTATCCGAAAGATATTAGGTAGCTTCTAGAAACTATAGTCGGATCCTTCAAAGATAGGAATAGTCAATTATGTGCCATCGGATCAGGATCTATCTCAAGCGATTAAGCTCTTATCCAAGGAACCAAAGCTCTAATACCAATTGTTGAATATTTGAGCAACTGAGAGGGTGGTGAATCAGTTGACAACTTAAATCAATTTCTTTTATCCTTTTGCACATCTAGAGAAACCAACAAAATTACTTAAGATAGATATTGCATGAAGAACATAAACATACAACAAATCAAACAATGAACATCAGATATGACGTTCAAAACCCAAGAAGGAAAAAATCATGAAGAGTGTTAGTTCTCAATGTAAAACACCAGTTAAGGTGATTTTTACAAAGGGTGGCTCATTGATAGAATGCTCACTGTAGGAGGGCTCATTGCCCAGAAAAAGGCTCACTACTGAAGAAATAAAGAATCCACCATTGTGTCACACTCTGCAAAACCAGACTGCTTTTGGTACCTCAACATCAAGACACTTTCACATGTCTCCAAAAATTGGATTTTCATTTCCAATCTCGTATATATTCAATAACAATGCCACACTTTTTCCATACTAACTTATCCAGATCATTCTCATATATATATATTGTCTCTGGGAAACATAATCTTCTTGGTTGGCCAAGACAACGATCTAAAATAGGTCAACACTAAACATTCTGGTGGTGAGAAGGAATGATAAGTAGACCATATCAAAATGCACATCAATGGTCAAATCAAAATTTACAACCATTACAAATTCCAGACCCAAATCATGATTTACACACTACACCAAAGCCGCTACATATCCTCGAATTTCAAACTTAATCTGAACCCAAAAATCATTGCCTAATACAACAAAAATAATAGTGGAACCAAGATACACATGAATACAATCAATCAAAACCATATCCGATAGATAGGACTATTTGAGTCACCATAAACACATCTTCCATACTGAGACACAACTTTCGAAGCACCAAAGATTCTAAGAACAAATCTTTCGGATCACTAATACCAAGAATATTAGAGACATCAATGACAACCATTATGTTGACATCAATGACAACCAATCATAATCATCAACATTGCATTTGTAACATTCTTTTTGTGAAGGAAAGCTATTATTAGCTGGCTCATAACATGTAGACACAATCTTTTCTTATCCCTTCATGGTTTGTGTTTTCATGGAATTTTCCAGATTGCATGTCTCAATAATGCCATGTCTAGAATCATGAACACAACAAGAAATATTTTATTCACTCATTATTTCTTGTTTGCAAAATTATGATTGCCTCCTATGCTTTGTTGTCATAGGAAGTTTATCCAACCTTTTCTCATCATCTATAATATCTCCCCTTTGTTGTTTTGCATGATTTAGGTGGTTGACTAATATTTTTCCTTTTTGAAGGTGTTGTCTCCCATGGACAACCGACAACTTAGTATCCTCAACTCTCTCCATCCACCCACTATATAAACTTGGAATATTTATTATATTTTCCATGCTATGATGGATAAAATCAGACCTTTTGTAGAGTGGACCTAAATCAAAAGCATCATGTCTATCTCTTGAATCATTAGAGCCACCATTAGGGGGTTCAACATCACTTCTATCTTCATGCTGGAATCCACAATCCACATCTTATCCCGAACAATTTCATGGATCCTGTACCCTTCTATCTCCAACCAACATATGCAAATCTAATTGGCCTTCATTCTTAATCATCAAAAGAGGCTTATCCAACATAGTCACCTCTATTTGTTAATCCGATTTATTTTCTTCTTCTATATCTTCTTTATAACTGCAAATTACATTTATATTTTCAACTCTATGAATCTATTCCATCCCTTGGACTATTTGTGTGATTTTTTTCAATCTAGCATCATTTCCTTCTTTCATAGGAATGACTCTCATAGATGATTGATTATTTATCTCGAATGACAGAGCAAATGCCAAACTCATTTGTAAACAAAAATCATCAATTCCTATATATTTTTCTTCGACCATCTTGGTACCTTAATCTCTATCTTTGAGTTAGTGTAGGTAATCATCCTTTATTATTTCAATTGCCTCCTTGATATGTTGAAATTGTAAATGAGAGATCCTACTTTGAAGACCTTTTTGTCTTTCCTCCATTTTGATCTTACCAATGAGGTCTTCAATGGCTATGTGAGTGATTCATTCTTGTAAGAGCTTGTATTACTTTGTCATCTGAAACCACACATTGATTCTCAATACCTTGCAGTTCCATAATTTCATGATCAAATTCATTTAAGTGACTCAAGCTACCACTAAAAATGTTCTCTAATTCCATTTCATTTCAATGAACACAATCTCCATCAATAACAAGTGACTTACAAGAATGCACCATATAATACTTAGAAGGTGAGATAGCATTATGAATAAATTCCATACCTGCATTATACTCATAAATAATATTGATCTCTAAATCTCCCACATCAAAAGCTTGACCATTGATGACCTGCAACGATGTTTAATTCATTTCTTTTGGAGTTTAGTTTGCCATTCTATTGGAATAGAATTGTGTTAGTTCTATCTTCTTCTTTGTTTGTCCTGTCTTCCTTTGCTGGCTTAGTGAGATTGGATTCTATGGTTTCATCAATGCATCGATGGGTAATAGAAGAAATGCATGGAGAATCTTCTTCATAATCTTCTTTCACATACTTTTCCTTATTCAAACGAGGTTTCAGGTTCTCCTTGCATTGCTTCAAAACACTTTTGATTAACCCATATGCGATACAAGAAAGAAACCATTCTTGCTTCCAAACAACTAAAAGTAAAGATAAGATAGGTTGGGAAATAAAATCACTCTCATTTATAGATAGCACCATAATATCCCTCATAGTTGTAATGACCTCTTTATCATGTTCATTCATGATTATGACGAAGAGATGATGAAACATTTTATAGATCTAATCTTGCAAACACAAGTATAAAAGAAGGATACATGTTCTAATTTATGCAATTATCTTCAATATGCCAACTCTTATTGAGTAATGAGTACAACTGATATCATCCATATCTTGAAAACTATCTACAATTAGGTATAATACATCCTTCATAGTGACATCATCATAGGGCACTACAGGTACCAAAATCCTCATAATCTTACTTAAGCATGAAGCAACTATTAACTTGATCTTGTTATTAGGATGCCTCAACAACATTTGTTGCTTTAAAGAGTTTACTATAGGAACAATAGCAAGTTGCATTGAATCTAAAGGTGACTAATCCACCAAGCCTAAACATTCATGTAATTCATTTAGGATGTTGAAGACAACTACTCTTGGTTATTTTTGTGTGCTGATCTTGCTTCTTACTTCATATAGTAATTTCACCAATCCCTGACTATCCTTTGATGCAATACTTCAATCGAGCTTTCAAATAACCCAACTCAAATCTAGAATATATCTTAATACTATTGGCAATTTGGAGGAATTGATTATGTGTTGCATTGATGTTTTGTCATTGATGGCAACACCAACTATTTTGGTTGTTTACTGATTTTCGGTTGGTTCCGGTAGAGTGGTTGGATTATGATATCGATCTGGTATGATTCAATATGCTTTGGTTTGTGGAATTGAATTGGATCTATCATTCATTCTATTTAGATGCGTATCACAATCAGTTGGTTTGAGATTTGATGACTCAGATTCTATCATTTGTTCTAGTAAGACTTTTGGTCATCGGTAAGGTTTTATCGAGAGAGCTTTGTTTAAGATCTTTTGATGTATGAGATAAGTGGTGTTGGTGCGGATTCTAGATGGCTTTGAAGATGTTGTTGGTTATCTGGTTCATGTTCTTGTTGATCAATGGTGTTGGATTTTGGTCCAGACCTAATGCTATCTTATTCAGCTAGGTTATGGACCGGTTTGTGTAATGTGTTGGTGGATGCTCCCGATGTGTTATCGGTTGGATTTATTGATTGGATTATATTGTTTGGTTGATCATTAGATTGCGGGTTTATGCTATGAATTTATTGTATTATCTTTTATGTGGTTGACCTAATTGTTTAGGTCTTGGGTTGGTATAAATATGATGTAAGATCTCTTTGTAGATTATGGGATTATGGTTATGGGATGGTTATACTATTACTTGTGTGAATAATGTTGTAATCACATGCAGGATTTTTGGTCGATCATAGGTGATCGAATTGGGTTGGTAAGAGAGGTTTAAGACCTCCGGTACTGAGCTTAACTAGAACTGTACTCAGGCATGGAGATGTTATCTTTGTAGTTCATTCTTCTTTCTAGATTGTAGTATGGATTTATTTTGTAGTCAACGAAGCTCCTTTTGTGATG
This sequence comes from Cryptomeria japonica, assembly GCF_030272615.1. Lineage (NCBI taxonomy): Eukaryota > Viridiplantae > Streptophyta > Pinopsida > Cupressales > Cupressaceae > Cryptomeria > Cryptomeria japonica. The sequence goes on from NC_081405.1 coordinate 547,574,564, forward strand.
AGAAGTGTGCTCTAGGTTGTTGGCCTTCCTGCATGTGTAGGCTCCTCATTTTGTAATCACATACTTACTACATAAGTATTATCTGACTATGGGTAGGCTTCCCACCGTGGTTTTTCCCTTTACCAGGCACATACAAATCTTGGTGTCATGTGTTCTAGATGGATGGTAACTGTTCAATGATTTATATTTATGCTTAATTGCTATATTAGTTATTCTGGTATTTGGTTTATGCATTCCGGTATTGGGTTTATGTGTTTTGGTAATAAGGATTTGAATGCTTAAAGTTCTGTAATTTGTTGACAACTGATTCACCCCCCCTCTCAGTTGTCCTCTAGTTATCTGAGCTGTCTAAAAATTGGTATAAGAGATTGGTCCTCTCTGCAGAAGCTTAGCCACTTGAGGAAGATCCTATGACATCTAGCAGGTCAAGTTCACCAAATACATCTACAACTATTTTTCGGAGAAAAATTCCTAGGCTTGATGGAACAAATTACAAGGTATGGAAGATTCAGATGGAAACTCATCTAAGATGTCTTGGAAAGGAAATTTGGGAGATCACTGAGAAAGGGGTAACTTATTTTAATCTGGCATCTAGCAATCCTTCTTTGATAGGCCTAGATAAGGAGCTTGCAAATGATTATAGAGCTAGAGAAGCCCTTTTGTGTGCACTTTCTGATCAACAAATAATGGGACTAACTGATAAATCAACTACAAAGGTTATATGAGAAAATTTGGAGACTCTGAATGAAGGTGACCCTACTATTAAAATTTCTAAACTTGATGGTTACTGGGTGAGGTATGAGAATCTAAATATGGAAGAAGATGAAAGGATTATTGCTTTTATGGAGAGAGTTAATGATATTGTTATGGGAATTCAATGTTGTGGTGGATCTTTGAGCGAAGATGAAATAGTTTCTAAAGTACTGAGAGATTTTCCACTGACTTATAAGATGAAGGCTATTGTAATTAATGAGAAGAGAACCATGGAAAAATCCTTTGTTAATAGGGATACCTTGGTTGGGAAGTTATCTGCTTCTGAACTTGAGGAATTTGGACCTTTTGGAGCTGTAAAATCTGAACCTGCTTTTCATGCATCTACATCATCTACTGGCAAGAGTGATTGGAAATATTTATATGTGAAGGAACTAGAGGATATGAAGAAAGAAGATGAAGAGTTTGAGAAACTTGAAGCCTTATTTGGTAGAAGAGTACCTAAAGGACCAACATGAAGTAAGTATGAAGGAAAATTACCTTTTAAATGCGTTGCATGTAATAAGATATTCCATTTTGCATTTAGATGTCTTGAAAGAAATTAAAGGTTTGAAGAAAGAGCTAGAAGATATTTTAGGCCTAACCATGACTATTAGAACAAGCATAAGTACAAGAGGAATAAAGACAAATCATGCTACTTTGCTGATGAGGAAGGTGTGGTTGATTCTGATGATGAACTGATACAAGATTCAGCTAGTGGATCCGACAATGGAAAGGAATGGGTATTTTTTTCTATCAAGGAAGATGATCCGATACTTGAAGAGAAGGCCCTTGCTACTAAAATTGAAGACACGGATGAATGGGTAATTGACAGTGGATGTTCACATCATATGACTGGAGATAAAAGGAAGTTCTTATCTTTGTAAGAATTTGATGGTGGTTTGGATAGATTTGGAGATGACAAAGCATGCATGATCAAGGGAAGAGGAACAATATCATTGGATGGTAAGCATAACACTGATAATGTTTATTATGTTGAATCCCATAATGAGTCTACCTCTCAAGTACCTAATGTCCTTGCCTACCATAAGAAATGTGGGAATGAGCATGATTGTCTTGAGTCTAAGTTGCAATATCTTGTATTCTTTGATTGTCAAAAGTTGAATTTTATCTCATTTCAAGAACAAGGCAAATTGATTAAAAACAAGGTTAAACACAAGAGACATTCATCCAACAAAGGTTCAACAAGATTCAAAAACTCATCTTCAAACATGCTTGTCAAATATTGTTCAAAATCTTGTCTTAACATTCATGTCACTTACATTTAGGTTCATCCTAGGTTGCATTTTGCAAATTTCATTGTCAGGTACCAAGGTTAGGTTTCACCTAAGTCATATTCCTTTGCATATCAATAAGGGTCATTTATTTGCATATGTCCTCTTGCATTAGAGTAATATAATTGTCATACATTCATATTTGCATACCCTAGGTCTCTTTATCAAGCTTAGGTCATTATCATATCATATTAGGGTCATTTGCATATTAGTTGTCCCTTTGCATATAGTGTCAAGCTTAGGTTTTTTCATACTTGAGTAATCCAAATCTTTGATAAACCCTAAGTCATTGTTAGGAGGTCTAGACCTTATCAAACCCTTTGTCCTTTTGTCATCCATGTCATTTCATCAAACCTAGCTTAGTATCCAAGCATATAGGGGAGACATTGTCATCTTGTCCTTTGTCACTTAAGTCCTTTTGTCCTTTGAGGTCTAGACATCATTCCAATTTCCTAAGGGTCCTCTCTTAGATTTGCATTCATTAAGTTTGTCAAAATCTTCAAAAATAACCAAAAACAATAGGTTGCATTCTTGCCATAGATTGCATTTTCATCTATTTAGTTTGCATTTAGTTGCATATCATACATCATCCTTTTAAAATAAAAAATTCCAAAAATATTGCATTTGCATAGTGACATGTCTATTGAAACAAGGTTCCAAGCACCAATGAGGCAACAAAGTTTGACATATCAATCGACAATGAAATCAAATTTTAATCCAAGGCAATCACAATTCTATCCAACCCAACAACAAGGCAATATTGATCAAACTTTTTATGATGAAACAAGTCTCCAAATACAAAAACTAGAGGAGAAACTGGCTCAAGAACAAGAGATTTTGGAACAAAGAGTGAAAAACATTGCGAATAATAGATCACAAATGTCCAAAATGTTTCGAAAATTTCCAGGTCGAAATCCAAATATTGAGCCGATTGATGTAAGATCTCTTCTTGAACGATCAGACATACCAACTCTCCTCTCCCAAATAGAGATGATGAAACAATTTCAAGAAAAGAGACAACATCAATTTCAACATTATGTGCCTCCACAACAAGAACAAGATGGTGTTTACTATCAATCAAATTTTCAACCAATACAACCAATGGTTCAATTTCAACAATATGTCCAACCAACTATACAATGTCAACAAATAATTCAACCAATGGTGGAATATCAACAAGTTCAATCAACATATCAATGTCAACAATCACCAAACATTCAAAAACAAAGGTTGCAGCACACACCAACCCAAGTCTCAAGCATGTCGGAACAATTGAACCAAGTCCAATATCAAAACATGAAATCAAACCAAATTCTTGCCAAACAAGTTCAAATTCGAGATACAACTATGTCAAAACCTCGAAAGAAAGGTGGCTATATTGCAATTCTCTTAAGGAAACGACCAAGTGAGTTCTTTGAAGAAGATCAAGTAATACACTTATGTCTAGCAATGCCTCATCCCCTTGCAAACAAATTGACTCTCCAGTGGCATCTATCCCTACACCTCTAGAAGTTTCACAAGAACCTTCCATATTATCCTCATCAAACAATACACCCAAGGATGCAATTATCCAAGAGCTATCCATAATTGATTGCCAAGATAATCCAATTCTTGATGTCCATCCTTGTCATGTTTCAGAAATACAAGACCCAATGCCACCATGCAATTTATTTCCATTACCTATTTTAGAGGACCCCAGTCAAAGTCCCTCTTCCCCATGTTCAAGCATTGATTCCTTGCCAGAATCCATCACAAATGTTCAAAGTGCATCTCCTTCATGCCAAAACATTGATTCCTTGTCAGAATCTCCCATGCATATCCAAAGTCCAACCTCATGTCAAGAGGATAATTTAGAGCGTGAAGAAATGAGTCCTAAAGAAAATCAAGATCAAGATCCTAAAACCTTATCATCCTATCCAATTGTTGACCAAGATCTCATTTCCCCAGACACTCACGATGATTCCCATATTCTTGTCCATCCTATCCAAAGTCCTATTGACACTCCATTCCCCGAGCAAGATCAAGATATCCCAGTCCCTCCAATCCCAAATGATCCCCTTCCATTTCATGAAAACAATGTCCTTTTAAATCCCATTGACATTCCACTTCCTAAGAAAGATCAAGATATCCCTTCCATCCTTTCCGATGATCCCATTAAAAGTCAAGAGCAAAGCACCTTTAAAGAGGATTCCAATGATCTTCCTCCTTGTCAAGATCAAATTATTCCTTTAAATCCTCCACAAGATCTTTTTGTTCCTCCATCTCCTTGTCCTAATGCTCCATATACACTCCAAGATCTCATTCCTTTTGATGATCCCATTATTTCTCCCATTTCATCTCTTGAAGAGCCTGTCATTGAACCATGTCCACTATACAATCCTAGTCCCCCTCATGATCCTAAACCCCCTCATGATTCTAATGTGTCAGTGCATGATGTTCATGAACCCTCGACATGCATAATGGGTTCTTCCACTTTGGTGCAATCCGATCCACTTCAAGATCTCATTATTTCTCTCATATCATATCCACCTCATAATGGACTCGCGTCTTCTTCCCAAAGAAAAGAGTATCCTACAAGTGAAGATATTCATAAAGGCAAAGGAGTAGACCTTCATGAGAAAGAGCCCCTCCATATCAAAGAAGATCTTAAGGGTCATGTCTACACAACTCACTCTCAAGACGTTGGTATCCCTCCATCAAAATCAAAACATACACCTTCCCCATCATCTCTTCCATCCATCTTAGGTCCTTATATCCCTTCGTCCTCTATGCAAGGTCAGCAAAGGCACACATCCTTGAGTAAATTTCATCAATACAAAAGAACTCCATTTCATTCATATCCATCCATGCATTCCTTTCCCCCTCCAAGCAATTTGGATGCCAAGTATAAAAGTCATAAGTCTAGGAATCCACATGTATTCAAGGATCAACATGTCCAATATAATCAACATAAAGAAAAAGAAATATCCAAAAGGCCACAAAGGCCCATTGCTCAAAAACAAAAGTCAAAATATATATGGGTTCCTAAATCCCTTGTGCAAACAATGCACTCCAAGGAACCACAAAAGCATGAAACATCAAAAACCATGTGGATCCCCAAGAAGCTCCTTGAAGCACAAAAGCCTAAAGAAGCATCGAAATTGGCATCTACAATTGCTATTCCTCCATCCAAACCTCTCAAATTTGTTCCTCCACCTCCTTCTTCATCCATTTTGGGCCCTTATGTCCCAAAATCCCAAGCTATTCCTTCGTCAAAATCTCAATATCCAAAATACATTTGTCCTCCATCAGTCCATCACCCCTCAAGGTGTGTGCCAATGTCGATCTTGCCAACATTTCCATCCAGTGAAGCCCAATTCTTCCAATACCCTATCCATTATCCAATGCATATTTTCCATCCTTCGATCCCTTTGATCCAATCCTTTGCATAAATCCTTGCCTTAGGTTCATCTCATTTTCCATGTCCTTATCCTACCAACGTCTTTGAGCATACTTTTCAAGGTCATGGTCCATTTTTTTCAAGGCTACTATCCAAACAAAAAGACACTTGATTCCTTCTTCCATCCCCTATCATGTGTCCATCTTCTATTGAAAAAGTCAAAAAAAAAAAAAAAAAATCAAAAATACAAAAAATTTGAAAAAAAAAAAGTGAAAAAAAATTGAAAAAAAAAAGACAAAAGAAAGAAAAAAAAGTAAAGAAAAAATAATTCGCCCTCTAGTGAAAACCTGGTAAACAGGCGCCTTGGGCAAGTACCATGATGAAAACCTAGCAAACAGACGTCATGCGTAATTTATGAACTTCTTGCACACCACACTTGGGGGCAGGTTTCCTCCTTCATATCTTATTGCCCTTCATTATCCTATCAAACCCCTGTCATTACCCTTCATATCCTATTGTCCCTCATGTCCATTTCCCCTTTCCACCTTTGATCTTGACAAGGCTGAGGATCATCATGAGCATCATGCATCTTGTTTGCAGCTTTCAGTCTATCATAGCTTTTGGTCATTTATCCATTTGCTTATTATAACCTTTCATCCATATTCCCTAGCTTATTGCAACTTTCTGCCACTATCCCGTATCCTATCCCGACCTTCAATCCATGTCCCTTATCCATTCTTGGTCTTGCTTATCCTATCCATATATTATCACTATCCATACACTCTTTTTCATTCCTTGATCTTGATCTGACATAAGGACGCAAAATTTAAACATGGTTTCAAAAACCTCTTGATATGTCCCTCATGCCATGTTCCTGCTTTACCTTGTCATATCCAATCTTTTGTCCCATCACGTCATAGTCCTTGAAAATTGCATCCGTATTGTCTCCATGATAAAAGGCCTTTGTCTTCCCTCTATCCACCATCATTCCAGCAAGCCTATTTATTCACTTGTCATATTCCTCGTCTTGCTAGACACTAGGGGCAAAATCATAAAAATTGAAAATGTCCTAGAAAAATCTCATAAAAATTGGAAAATGTCCTGAAAAAAGTTCAAAAAAAAATTGCAAAATGTCCTGAAAAAAAATTCAAACAAAAAAATTGAAAAATGTCTTGAAAAAAAAATCATAAAAATTGAAAAATGTCCTGAAATAATCCAAAAAAAAATCAAATAAAGTCCTGGAAAAAAAAGGCCAAATTTTTTTCAAAAACATTAAAATCCAAAAACACAAATTTTGCAATAAATATCCTCTTGGTGCATAAGACAGATCACCGAGTATACATCCAACGACTCGCAATCATACACTGTGCTTTAATGAAATCACGCGTAAGCAGATGAACTCTTTCACTCAAACCAGACATTCAAACTGATCAAAATTGTCATATCAATCAACCTCGATAATCAACTCGTCCTTGGCATACTATCATGGGTCTTATACAGGGTGTGGTATACTCGAAACCAGACTGTGTCCTATCTTAGACGGGGTACCGCATGTCCTGAAACCAGACAGCATGATCGTCCTATCAACGCTTTCAACTTTTGACAATGAAGATCAAGATGTTTGTTTGATTTGTTGGAATTTGTGCATCTTATCTTTTTACTGATTTATCTTTGGCTTTGATCATGTTCCTATGTTGCTCGATGATGTCATTGAGTGATTTAGAGTGACCGGGATGGTTCATGATCCTTTTCTTTTTTGCTTGTGATTGTTGCTTGTCTATGATGTGTCTGTCTTTCACAAATAGGGTTGCATTTCAGCTCTGGCCTTCAATGCCATGATGCTACACATCCATTTTGCTATATTAAAATAAAGGTTCTCACCTACAAAGTGCATTACTGAAAGCAAGTTTTTCTTCAATTGTCCTTTGTCTCATGTTCTTCTTACTAACACTTCTTCTGTCCGGTCAGATAGTCAGTTCGGTCTAGTGCTCCGATTTCTCCATACATATGCTGCATCCTGCATTCATTGGTTAGTACATTTGCATTACATCAAGCATTTTATCCATTTCATATTATCAATGCATCAAAAACACATAAAAAAAATATATCCATACATGTTCCACAATTCATACATCAACAGTGCATAAGTCATCCATACATGGAAAATAACATCAGTCATCACACATTGCATCCCATCACATCGATGCATATCATATCATATGTCAAAATAATATCGGAGTACAAAATTGGACTGTCTGTCCTAAGTATGGCCCGCAGGCTGACTACAACATGTCAAACTACATAATGTCCACTGTCTGTCCTAAGGAGCATGTGCCTTTGTCACTGGGTGCTCCCTCTGTCCTCCTCATCCCTACCATGTCTCATGGATGATGTCCCTCCTGGTCCTGGCTGTGGTGGTCTCATAGGTCCACTTACCCCCATGCTACTCAATGACCTCCGAGAGCGTGACCTGCTCTCCATCCTCGATCATGCCTGATATGAAGGTGCTCTCTGCTCTGGTGGAACAACACCCTCATATAGTGTCCTCCAATATAGTCTCTCCTCTCCGGTCTCTACCAGCATCTGTGCCATCTCCCGTGCACTGGCATCCCTAATCGACCCAATGAACTCAGTGACTCTCTGTCCCTCTCACTGTGCCTGAGCTATTGCTGTATCTCATTCTATCCTCAAGCTGGCATTCTGTCTCTCCAATGTTGCAATATAGTCCTACTGACTCGCTATGGTAGCCCTGCACATCTCCATCTCCTCTATCCTAGCTATCTCTGACTCTATGGGAATATCCTGCAATGTCTCCTAATCAGCTGAGTCTGGCTCATCATCATACTCCCCACCATCACCTCCCTCATCCCCGTCCCCGTCATCCTCATCATCCTCGTCATCCTCCTCATCCTCATCATCTCCCTCCTCTCCTGTGAGTGGGAAGTCCTCCTGTCTCCTCGGTACTAGAATATCAGGATCAGTCAAAGGCACTGGCCGTCGTTGTGCAAAACCATATCTCATACTCCTCTGTCGTCCCAGCATCCACCACATCTGACCTCCAATCCCACTGTCTCTACTGTAACTCTGCAAAGTCGGCATATGCTATGTGTGGCTGAATCATACTCCCCCACTGACTCGTCTCTCTGTGAGATCGGGCAAAGCATGCCGTCCTCCTAGGTGCATCCTGTGTCTCTCCAAACTGTTGTCTGACTCTCTCTGGCAGGTACATCTCAATCACTCTCTGGCGATTCACTGGTCACCCAATCAAGTACCTCTCCTGTCTACAATATGGTAGCTCATCACTATCATCTGACCATCCGGGCAATCACGATATGGCCTCCATATGAACTCTCTCAGTCGATCTAGCTCATGTCGCCAGTACAATATGTATCCAAATGGACCCTGTCTCAGTGCTCCACCATAGCAATACACATATGGTTGGTGTGGTACTACCTGTCTATCTGTAATCAGTCGACATATGGCTATGTGCTCAAATGCCCATACCTGAAGCAATGTGACTCCACAGCTCAAAGTCTGCACTCCCTGATACGCTATCTGATGCAGCTGAAAATACAGCATAGCCAGTACACATGGTCCCCATGCGTACACCGTCCCCTCTATCACCATCTGCTCTAGCACTCTTCCCCATCTAATAGGGAATCCATGTCCTCGTCTGTCTCTTGCTAGCAGGCATGCTATCACCACAGCTATCACCACATATCGTCGATCATACTCTGATGCCATAGTCTCCGAGCCAATCTCCCTTTCGACAATATCCAAATCATCTGCGTCGCACTCAAATAGCCTGCATAATGCATCTCTCCCTATCACTGGGTCATACTCTATCATCTCTCCATGTATCAGAATGCGGAGGATACGCCATACATCCTCCAATGTCACTGTCGCCTCGCCAGTCGCCAAATGGAATGAGGAAGTCTCCGAATGCCATCGCTCTGCCAATGCGGTAAGCAATCCTGTGTTTGCCCTAATCTCAGGCATGTATGTGATGTAATATATGCCAAGAACTGCTAATGTTTCTCTCTCTGTGCTCCTAAGTCTGTGTCGTAGCATGAAGCAATCTGGTCGGTTCTCCCGCGTGATCAACGGATACTGTCGACTCTGCATCACAATTGGGGCAAATTTTGTCAGTTTTAGGGTTTGCTCCTACGGGTTGCATTTCCTTATTTTCATGTCCAAATCAGGGTGTTTTTCATCTAATCTGACCTATCCTACCATTATTCCCCCTTTCCAGATCATTTGCATGTCATTTTGACCAAAACTAGGGTTTTCAGTGCACAATTGCGCCTGTGTCAGAGAACCTGCGTCTGTGTCAGGTAACTTGCACTTGTGTCTTCCTACACAAGCGCAGAAGACATGACACAAGCGCAGAATTAGACTACACAAACGCAGAAGTCCTCTTTTGCTTCCCCTGTGGGCCCCGCAATGTCCCGCAAATGAGTCAAATTCATCAAATTGAAAACATGGGTTTTCGAGATACATACCGCTACTCCTGCGTCCTCCGATCATCTGAATGTGCGTACACGTTCCCCAAGGTGATCCACCATTGGAATGTTCGCCATCTCTCTCCAATTGTCCTTGTCCAGAGCAACAAATTCTCCTCTTTGTCTAGTGCAAATGAGCCATTTTCAACCTCTTGGTCTCATTTATAGCTCTTTGTCATTGCATAGATGGACGTGCATCCTCTCCATCTTATGTTGGTCGTGGTCTTTTGCACCTTACATTGCTTGTCCTTCCTGCATCCGATATCTGATTGTCCGTCCGTTCGATCCTATCATTCTTATCGATCAGTTGGCCTCTTTTCTGCATGTTTTCGGCCAATTCCTCGAGGGGGCATGCATATGTCATTGTTATTGTCTGGGGCATTTTCATTATTATTCTTTGAAACAACGCTTAAAATCACATTGTCTCAAAGAGGGGCAAAATGTAGACACCTAAAAATGGTCAACGCTTGCGGAGTCATACTTTAACATTTGCGCATTGCCTCATTTTAGGTTTTTGCGTCGCATTAACATTTCTTCTATGTTACGCACTTGGTTTGTATCATTTGCGAACATCGAGTCATTCTTCTACATTCTTCATTTGTCTCGCTTTCGAATTTGGTCTTGTCGACAACACTATCCAATCATGATTTTGATCAATTTTATCCTATCGCATCAATATGCGTGCTAATTTGTCATCATTTTGGACATCGTCAATCCTAATTAGGGTTTTGTCCTCTTATCAATCTTGTCGATTTGCGATCGATTTGTCATTAATCGTTGTCCTCTTATCAATCTTGTCGATTTATCATCAATCCTTTAATCTTGTCGTTTAACGATCGATTTGTCATCGGTCGTTGTCATGTTCGATCTTGTCATTTTTGCGATCGATTTGTCATTGATCGTGGTCATTTTTAATCTTGTCGTCTTGCAATCTATTTTTGTCATCGATCCTTGTCCGCTCGTCAATTATTGTCATTTTGTGATCGATTTGTCATCGATCGTTGTCTGTCCCAATTATGTCAATTTGGATCAATTTGTCATTGTTCCTCGTCAATTGGTATATTTATCAATCAAATCATTTAATCAGAATCATGATCGATATCAATTATCTTCAATCAAGACCTAATTGTCATCCTCGCATTGCTAATTCACCTTCTAGGGTTTCGTGATTTCATCATTTAACCTTGCTTATCATTTTCTTCCTTTAGGATTAATAAATTACTTATTTATCCTAAGTCTTCTCATTACAATTAAATCTTTATTTAATTGGCTAATTATTCCTCTTTGTGAATTAATTAATAAATGAAAGATTATTAATTAATTTACCTAATTTCTAATTCCTAATTTTCATCAATTTCAATTTTCTAATTTTCTTAATTCCTAATTTCATTTTCCTCCTATTTCTCTCCTAAATTCATGGGAATGACATAGAAATTTTTCATAATTTGTCATAATTGGCAATCAATCAATTCTTGACATAGAAATTTGTCATAAATTGTCATAAATTCTTGACATAGAATTTGTCATAAATTGTCATAAACCCTTGCATAGCAATTTGTCATAGACATGTCATAATTTTGCTATTCTTGATTTGAATTTCCATTCGAATCACTATCATGCTAATCTTGTCATTTCTCCAATTTATCTATAAATTTGATGATCTTCATCAATCAAGGCTAATTAATAATTGGTAATTAGACTATCAAATTTCTAATAACTTTGTCAAATCACACTTCGAGTATTCTTGAGCAATATCTTATTTACTTGCTTTCATATCATGATCATGCACTAGTAGGTGAGATCCACAAACAAATTATTTGGAGAAGAAAGAAGAACAATGGAGCCGCATGAAGGGAACATCTAGTTTGCATAATCTTTTTACATGTTTTGTCTTTATGTCTCTATTGAGTGTTGTTTAGGATAGATCATTGCAATGAATGCTTTTGTGATTGAGCTATTACGTTTATATTGCTTGTGATGATTTCCTATTTCCTATGCTACACCAGTTACTCCAGTAGTATCAGAAAATTCTATAATAGCTAAAGATCAGGGCAGAGGAACAGAAAGTCAGAAGACTCCTAGGTATGTAAGGTTGAATCATTCAGAAGATCAGATCATTGGAGACAAAAACAAAGGAGTGATGACAAGAGGAAGGTTGGCAATTGATGAGGTATGTTTAATTTCTCAAATTGAACCGACATTAGTAATTGAAGATTGTAAAGATGAATGTTGGATGAAAGCTATGGAAGAAGAATTAGATCAGATAGAAAAGAATAGCACATGGACTTTAGTTCCCTTACCTAAAAATAAGAATGTTATTGGAACTAAATGGGTTTTTTAAGAATAAATTGAATGAAGATGGACAAGTTGTGAGGAATAAAGCCAGATTCATTTGTAAAGGATATTCTCATAAGGAAGGAATTGATTATGGTGAAGCCTTTGCACTGGTAAATCCTACAATGTACAAGTCTATGATTGGAGGTTTGCTATATCTAACTCAAACTAGACCGGATGTAATGAATGTAGTTTGTATTGTATCAAGATATTAGAGTGATACTAGAGAAAATCATGAGTGCGGTGAAAAGGATTTTCAGGTATTTGCAGGGAACAACTGAATATGGTTTGTGGTATCCTAAAAAATGATGACTTTACATTATGTGCATATAGAAATGTAGATTGGGCTGGAGATGTTGGTTACCGGAAGAGCACATCTGGTGGAGCTTTCTTTCTTGGAAAGAAACTTGTTTTATGGATCAGCAAAAAGCGGTCAAGTACCTCTTTATTTATTGCTGAAGCTGAGTATGTTGCTGCTGCTACTAACTGTAAACAAGTTCTATGGATGAAGCAAATGTTGAAGGATATAAAGGTGGATTGTAATGAACCTGTAGTTATTCAATGTGATAACTTTGCTGCTATTGATATATCAAAGAATCCGATATTTTATTCTAAGACAAAGTACATATTTATCATGTAAAACTTTTTGAAGGAGAAGGTGGAAGCAAATGAAGTCAGACTAGTTTATGTGAACACTAAAGAGAAGATTGCAGACATCTTCACTAAACCTTTGCCTAAAGAATCATTTGAGTACTTCAGAGACAGATTATGGATTTCTGCCCCTCTGGTAGAGACCTGAGTGATGTTCATTGGCATCAGTCCGGTATGCATTATCAAAGCTATTACTCATTCTGGATTGATGTGGTGTTGCCACTACTCAAGGGGAGTAGTCAACTGTAAGAATAAGAGGATTTATGATTTTTCTTTGATATTTATGTCAGATCTTTGGCATTGATGTCAAAGGGGGAGAGTTATTCTTGTGAAAAACATAAGGGAGAGATATTTTCATTAGGGGAGTTTGGTTTAGAGCTTCATTGCTATATCATTTTGTGGGAGATTGTTGGTTGTCTTCCATAGGGGAGACTTGTTTGGCATTTCTTGGCACTTGGATGTTTTTCATATCTAGTGTTGCCATCAATGCCAAAGGGGGAGATTGTTGGCAATTTGGAGGAATTGATTATGTGTTGCATTGATATTTTGTCATTTATGGCAACATCGATTGTTTTGGTTGTTTACTAGTTTTCGGTTGGTTCCAGTAGAGTGGTTGGATTATGATATTGATCTGATATGCTATGGTATGCTTTAGTTTGTATAATTGATTTGGATCTGTCATTCATGCTATTCAGATGCGTATCATGATTAGTTGGTTTTGGATTTGATGACTTAGATTCTATCATTTGTTCTAGTAATCCTTTTGGTCACCAGTAAGGGTGTTATCGGTAGAGCTTTGTTGCAGATATTTTGATGTACGTGATAAGTGATATTGGTGCAGCTTCTAGATGGCTTTCAGGATGCTGCTGGTTATCTTGTTTGTGTTCTTGTTGATTGGTGGTGTTGTATTTGGGTCTGGACCTAATGCTATCTCATTCGGCTAGGTTATGGACCAGTTTGTGTAATGTGTTGGTGGATGCTCTCGATGCATTATTGCTTGGATTTATTGATTGGATTATGTTGTTTCGGTCTTAGGTCAACTTGGTTGATCATTAGATTGTGGGTTTATGTTATGCATTTATTGTATTATCTTTTAGGTGGCCGACCTAATTATTTAGGTCCTGAGTTGGTATAAATATGATGTAAGATCTCTTTGTAGATCATGGGATTATGGTTATGGGATGGTTATGTGATTACCTGTGTGAATAATGCTGTAATCATATGCAAGAGTTTTGGTCGATCGTAGGTGATCAAATTGGGTTGGTAAGAGAGGTTGAAGACCTCCAGTAGTTAGCTTAACCGAAACTATACTCAGGCATAGGAGATGCTATTTTTGTAGTTCACTCTTATTTCTAGATTGTAGTCTAGAATTATTTTGTAGTCAGTAAGGCTCCTTTTGTGATGAGCAGCGTGCTCTAGGCTATTGGCCTTCCCACATGTGTAGGCTCCTCATTTTGTAATCACATACTTACTGCAAAAGTATTATCTGACTATGGGTAGGCTTCCCACTGCGGCCTTTCCTTTTAACGGGTTTTTCACATACAAATGTTGGTGTCATGTGTTTTGGATGGATGGTAATTGTTCAGTAATTTATGTTTAGGCTTAATTGCTATATCAGTTTTTTTGGTATTTGGTTTATGCATTCCAGTATTGGGTTTATGTGTTCTGGTAATAAGGATTTGAATGCTTAAAGTTATGTAATTTGTTGACATTATGTGAACCGGTATGAGGAGATAATGACATTGTATGTTGTCATTGATGTCAATATGTTGAAGAGGTGAGAACCGGCATATGTGAGAATCGGTATAACACTGTGAACCGACATTTGTGCCAAAGTGAAGCAGTGTGTTTGTTCAAGGTGAACCGACATATAGTTATGGGCACCAGCACATGGAAGCGTTGTATGACTACTGGTTGGTAGTTTCCACTTCAGGGTTTCCAGTTGAAGTGCTTCAAGCCTATATGGCTCAATTGGTGACTTTGTGTGATGAGTTAGCATGGTAATGAAGAATAGATTATGTTGCCATGTAAGCCTTGTGTGCGTGAAGGATCTTGCATGAAGGAGATTGTTCCTATCTACCTTGGGAATGTGTGAAGTCTATAAATGGTGATAATAAGTGATGGGTTATCAACCGCCATGAAATCGGTGGAAAATGGACGACGAAGAAAGTCTTGAGATTGGATCAAGAACTGTTGCATTTAATGCAGTATGATCAATAGTCATGATTGAACCATTTGAATTCCTTAACCTAACCGGTTCAGGGTTTAGGGTTTATGCTATCAACCTATCTGTTTTCCTATAAGGTTGATGTTGTGTCTCTTTTTGAAGTTGTTGGCAAAAGTTGTGTGTGTGTATCCAAGAGAAAGGATACGTGATTCTTGCCAGACCAGAGGAAAGAAGTGATACCTACAGAGTGTAAGTGCAGAAGGTGAAGAGGAGCTTAAGCAGATTTGCATTGGCATTGAGTGCTATCATCAGATCATTGTTATACTTGTTGATCTTTAACCACTTCAACAGTTGTGAAATCCCTTAACAGGGTAGACTTAACCGGCTTGCTGTAAATCCTTTAATAGGGTAACTCAAAGCTATTGAGTCATTGAAATCCTTTAGCTATTGAGTTCTTGAAATCCTCTAACAAGGTAACCTTTAATAGGGTTTAACCCTTAACTGGGTATTTTAGTCATCCCTTAACCGGGTGATCCCTAACAGGATCAGTTCCTAATAGAACCTATTGTATTAGTCTTTAACTGGACAAGGCTCCTAACAGAGCAGACTTTTAAAGAGTTCAAAAACAAGCTTGTGGGTATTCATCTCCACCATGGTTTTTCCTAGTTGGGTTTCCACATGAAAAATGAGTGTGTCATGTGTGTTGTCTTCTTCATGTGATGCTATGTTGTTTTCTGTCAAGCAGTGAATCATGTTGATCTAGTTGCTTATATGTATATCTTTGATGGTAGATTACTTGCTCATGCATTAGGGTGAAATGTAATGAAGTGTTAGATTATATGTGAAGACAAGTGTCAACTAGTTTATGCTTATCTTAGTTATTTTGGGTTTTTGCCGGTTGTACTTTGTTTTAGGACCAGTGTTATTGTTTGTCTGTCAAAGCACAGTGTCTGCTGACAATCTGGCTTAAGAGCGTGGTTTTGTCTATATTGATTCACCCCCCCCTCTCAGTACCGATTTGGTACTATCCATTCATCATTGAGTTATCAATTGGTATCAGAGCATCCTCGAGGTCCTCCGTGTTGTAAGCTTAATCGCTTGAGGGAAAGATCCAGTTGTAATGATGAAGAGGGAAGGTCCAAAGTTCAACAGAGACAATTTCAAAATATGGAAAGATAGAATGAAGATATACATCAAAAGCATGGGTACTCAACACTAGATCTATGTTGAGAATGTTTATGTTGCTCCTACTGGTACTCTCATCGATGATCAAAAGAGAGAAATACAAGAGAATGGGCAAGTCATGGAAGCCCTAATCAGTAGTTTATCTGACATTGAGTTTATTGATGTCCAAGATAAGGTAAATCCCAAAGAGGTATGGGATACTCTTGAAAATATCTATGGTGGTGATGAGCATGCAAAACAAGCTAAGGAAGAAAGCCTTAGAGGGAAGTTTGAAGACATGCGGATGGTTGAAGGTGAGACCATTCAACAATATGGAATAAGAATCAAAACTGTTGTTGGTGATATCTAGAGTGCAGGTGGTAAAATGGAAGATTCCACTGTGGTAAGTAAAGTCCTGAGATCCCTATTGTCAGTTTATGCAATAAGGTTTGCTACTATCCAGGAGTTGAGATCAATAGACAAGACTAAGGTATCCCTAGACTCCATCATTGCAAAGTTGACAGCCTATGAGCTAAATAGTTTTGATGACAGTGTTCAAAAGACTGAATCAGCTTTTAAAGCCTCTGCTGTATCATCAAGAAAAGGAAAGGAAGCATGCACCAGTGGTGAACCAAGACAGAGCAGAGAAATGAATGATGAAGAGATCTTGATGGAATTTGAAGCTCTTCTTGCCAGGAAACTTCCAAAAGGAACTGGTAAATGCAGAGGTAAGCTCCCTTTGAAATGATTTTCTTGCAATCAGATAGGACATATTGCTATAAATTGTCCTAATGGTGACATCAAGGACAAACTAGAAAGGTTCAAGAAATTCAAAGGAGGAAACTAGAGAAACTATTTTGTGGCAATTGATGAAGGTGTTACAGATGAGGAATCTGAGGATGAAGAAAATGAAGACATTGTGTTTGTTGCTGTCAAGGAAGATGTGTCGGACAAGAAGGCTCTTGTCTCTCGGTTTGATAATTACAATGAGTGGATTATTGATAGAGGCTGTTCTCACCACATGATTGGTGACTGGAGCAAGTTTCTATCCTTGGAAGAGTATGATGGTGGTGTGGTTCGTTTTGGTAATGATGCACCATGTTTGGTCAAAGGCAGAGGGTCCATCTCTCTGAATGGAAAGAGTAGTGCTGACAATGTGTATTGGGTTGATGGTCTCAGACACAACCTTATGAGTGTTGCCTAGCTAAATGATAGTGGTCTCACTCTAGAATTCAAGAATGGAGTGTGCATAATCAAAGGAAAGAATGGTGAATTGGTGGCCACCGACATGCAGACCAAAGGTAACCTATTTCAGCTGAATGCAAATATAAGTACATGTCTTATGGTTAAATTTGATGATAGCTGGATATGGCATAGGAGACTCTGCCATGTAAACTTTGATAACATTGTGAAGGCTAGTAAGATCAAGGCAGTTAGAGGGTTGTCGGTGCTAAGAAAATCAGATAATACCTTGTGCAGAGAGTGTCAATTGGGGAAAATGTCTTCCTCAACCTTTAAAGGTAAATCTTTCACTGCTGACAACTTGCTTGATCTTGTGCATACTGATTTGTGTGGTCCTATGAAAACTAGAAGTGTACAGGGTGATAGGTACTTCATGATTCTCACTGATGACTACTTAAGAATGATGTGGGTCACATTCTTGAAAGACAAGTCTGAAGCCTTTGTAAAGTTCAAAGCTTTCGGAGCACTAGTGGAGAAGGAAAGTGGTAAGAGGATCAAGTGCCTGAGAACTGATCAAGGAGGGGAATTCACCTCCGATGAATTCAACAAGTACTATGAAGAACATGGCATCAAGAGACAACTGTCTGCCCCCTGGACTCCACAACAGAATGGCCTAGTAGAGAGAAATAACTGGACTGTGGTTGAAGTAGCTAGAACCATGTTGATTCAAGGAAAGGTAGCTCACACCTTTTGGAGAGAAGCGGTGAGCACTGCAGTCTACACAATGAACTGGGTACTCATCAAGAAAGGTAAGGATAAAACTCCTTATGAGTATTGGACCGGTAAGACACCCGTGGTTAGCTACTTTAGAGTGTTTGGTAGCAAATGTTACATCAAGAGGAGTGAACACCAGAGCAAATTTGATGCGAAATGCGATGATGGAATATTCCTAAGATATTCCACCAAGAGAAAAGCTCTCAAGTGTTTCAACAATAGGACTCAGATAATCATGGAAAGCATCAATGTAAGAGTTGATGAAAACTCTGAGAAAACTAAGGAAACCAACAGTGAGCAAGCAGTAAATGAACCAGTTGCAACCTTATGGGAACTGGTTGTCAGTCAACCAAGTACCAGTAACAGTGTTCCTACATCGACAGATGTAGATGCTGGTAGTGATAGAGATGAGGACAAAGAAGAAAAGCAAGAAGAATCCATCAAGACCATTCCTCGGTATGTCAATTTGAATCATGATCCTAAGCAGATTATAGGAGATAAGGATGCAGGAATCCTTACAAGAAGAAAGGTTAGAGAAAACTCATGTATGATCTCTGAATTTGAGCCTAAATCATTCAAAGAAGCACATAAAGATGAAGACTGGATCAAGGCAATGAAAGAGGAACTTGACCAGATAGAGAAAAATGGTACATGGTCTTTAGTACCCAGACCAGAGCATAAAAATGTCATTGGCACCAAATGGGTTTTTAGAAATAAGCTGAATGAGGATGGCACAGTGATTAGGAACAAAGCCAGATTGGTGTGCAAAGGATATGCTCAGGAAGAAGGAGAAGACTATGGAGAAACCTTTGCTCCTGTAGCCAGATTGGAAGGAGTTCGTATGCTTCTTGCATATGCAACTTTTAAAGGTTTCAGAGTATATCAAATGGATGTAAAATCTGCATTCCTAAATGGTGTACTTGACGAGGAGGTGTACATAGAACAACCAGATGGGTTTTCCCTATCTGAAGACAGTGATATGGTATGTAGGCTACACAAAGCCTTGTATGGTCTCAAGCAGGAACCCAGAGCTTGGTATGAACGTCTGCACTCCCACCTACTGAAGATTGGATTTGAGAGAACAAGTGAAGATAACAATATCTACTTGAAGTCTGAAGGAGATCAGATCCTGATTTGTGAGGTATTTGTTGATGACATTATCTTTGGTGGAGATGACAAGATGAGTCATGAGTTTGTAGATGAGATGAAGAAAGAGTTTGAGATGTCACTCATAGGGGAGATTAAGTTCTTCATTGGACTATAGATCCAGCAGATGAAAGATGGAATCTTTATCACTCAGTCCAAATATGTCAAAGAGGTGTTAAAGACCTTTGGCATGGAAGATAGCAAACCAGTTGGTACACCGATGGTGACTGGTTGTAAACTATCTAAAGAAGATGACTCAGCATTGGTTGATGAGAAGGAATATCGATCAATGATTGGTAAGTTGCATTATGTAGTGCATAGTAGACTGGATATTGCACATGCAGTTGGCATTACTGCAAGATTCCAGAAAAGCCCAAGAGAATCCCACTTGGTTGCAGTCAAGCAGATTCTTAGGTATCTGAAGGGAACTGTTGACTATGGATTGTGGTATCAATATAGCAAGGACTTCAACTTGAAAGTTTACACAGATGCTGATTGGGCAGGCAATGTAGATGACCGGAAAAGCACAACTGGTGGTGCATCCTTTCTCGATGGTAGACTGGTCTCATGGATGAGTAAGAAGCAGAGTTGTATCTCTCAGTCTATAGCGGAAGCAGAGTATGTTGCAGCTTTCATGAACTGCACTCAGACAATTTGGATGAAGCATGTATTAGATGGCTTCAAAGTTCCTATATCTGAACCGGTAAGTATATTTTGTGACAATACTAGTGCAATTAACATCTCCAAGAATCCGATTTTACATTCTAGAACCAAGCACTTTGAGCTTAAGTATCATTTCTTGAGGGAAAAGGTTCAGAACAAAGAGATTGCATTGGAACATGTTTCCAGTCAGGAGCAGTTAGCAGACATATTCACCAAACCTCTCCCAAAGGCTACATTCATGTACTTAAGAGGTGAATTAGGGGTGTTGCCCCTTCAGGAGGTAAACTAAAGGTATATGCTCTACATCAGTTAGGTATTGCATAGTCAAATTTTTCTTCAGGATTGATGTGTTGAAGGATGCTACTCCTCAGGGGGAGCAACATAATGGAACAAGGAAGCTTGTGCCTCCACTTTGGCATTGTTGTCAAAGGGGGAGAAGATGTGAAGTGGAGAAGATATTTGCAAAAATTGGGGGAGAAGATGTGAAGCGGAGAGATATCTTTGTATATTACCATCAATGCCAAAGGGGGAGATTTTTGGCATTATGTGAACCGGTATGAGGACATAATGACATTGTATGTTGTCATTGATGTCAATATGCTGAAGAGGTGAGAACCGACATATGTGAGAACCGATATAACACTGTGAACTGACATTTGTGCCAAAGTGAAGCGGTGTGTTTGTTCAAGGTGAACTGGCATATAGTTATGGGAACTGACACATGCAAGTGTTGTATGACTACCGGATGGTAGTTTCCCCTTTAGGGTTTTTGGTTGAAGTGCTTCAAGCTTGTATGGCTCAACCGGTGACTTTGTGTGATGAGTTAGCATGGTAACAAAGAACAGATCGTGTTGCCACGTAAGCCTTGTGTGTGTGAAGGATCTTGCATGAAGGAGATTGTTCCTATCTACCTCAGGAATGTGCGAAGTCTATAAATGGTGATAACGAGTGATGGGTTATCAGCCACCATGAAATTGGTGGAAAATGGATGATGGAGAAAGTCTTGAGATTGGATCAAGAAGTGTTGCATTTAATGCAGTATGATCAACGATCACGATTGAACCATTTGAATTCCTTAACCTAACGGGTTCAGGGTTTAGGGTTTATGCTATCGACCTATCTATTTTCCTATAAGGTCGATGTTGTGTCTCTTTCTGAAGTTGTTGGCAAAAGTTGTGTGTGTGTATCCAAGAGAAAGGATACGTGATTCTTGCTAGACCAGAGGAGAGAAGTGATACCTGCAGAGTGTAAGTGCAGAAGGTGAAGAGGAGCTTAAGCGGATGTGCATTGGCATTGAGTGCTATCATTAGATCATTGTTATACCTGTTGATCTTTAACCACTTTAACAGTTGTGAAATCCCTTAATAGGGTAACCTTTACTGGCTTGCTGTAAATCCTTTAATAGGGTAACTCAAAGCTATTGAGTCATTGAAATCCTTTAGCTATTGAGTTATTGAAATCCTCTAACAAGATAACCTTCAATAGGGTTTAACCCTTAACCAGGTATTTTAGTCATCCCTTAACTGGGTGATCCCTAACAGGATCGGTTCCTAACAAAACCTATTGTATCAGTCTTTAACCAGACAAGGCTTCTAATAGAGCGGACTTCTAAAGAGTTCAAAAACAAGCTTTTGGGTATTCATCCCCACCATGGTTTTTCCCAGTTGGGTTTCCACGTGAAAAATGAGTGTGTCATGTGTGTTGTCTTCTTCATGTGATGCTATGTTGTTTTCTGTCAAGTAGTGAATCATGTTGATCTAGTTGCTTATATGTATATCTTTGATGGTAGATTACGTGCTCATGCATTAAGGTGAAATGGAAATGAAGTTCTAGATTATATGTGAAGACAAGTGTCAACAGGTTTATGCTTATCTCAGTTATTCTGGGTTTTTGCGGGTTGTACTTTGTTTTAGGACCGATGTTACTGTTTGTCTGTCAAAGCACAGTGTTTGCTGACAAACTGGCTTAAGAGCATGGTTTTGTCTGTACTGATTCACCCCCCCTCTCAGTATCGGTTTGGTACTATCCATTCATCATTGAGTTATCATGATTCACCCCCACTCTCAGTTGTCCTCTAGTTATCTGAGATATCTATGAAATATAGGATGGTAAGAAAATTGGCTATGATACCACTGTAATGTTCTAACTTGAAGTGGGGCACTATGAACTGCCAATGAATTTTGGTCTAGAAATGATGTACTGATTTTGTGTGACTATAGGATGTATTTTGAGAGTTTTTTCAATGTAAATGTATAAATAATCAAAAAATAAACATGTAATACCCCTTTTACAATAAGAAAATGATAACCCAACTTCAAATAAGCTTAATTTAATACTCGTTTGGGTTTTGCTACAAGTCCTGTTACAAAGCTCAATTCTAATATGAAATATTAGACTATAGCAACCTATGATACACTCTATTAACTTAAAAATTTGAACATACAAGATATAAAGGCATGCCCATTTGATTTATCATTAGAACTTGAAGTTGGTTGATTTAAAGGAATTTTTCCAAGTCAAATATAAAGTAGACGACCACTTAGGATTCTCAACAAATCTAATTGCAGCAAATAAAAACTTGTCCTGTCTCTCCCAAAATCATTCTTAGCTATAGGGTCCACTCTAGGTACCCCAAAAGGTGAAGAATTAGTCTTCAAACTCGGCTTGGGCCCTCCTATCACCCCCAATTAAGTGACTAGTACTAAGTTGTTACAATCTATTTTGTTATTGAATGCTTCCAAAACTCTTGGATTTGTGCTGAAAATAATGGCAAATTTGTTGTAGACGAATGTCTTGAAACCAACCAATTAGAACAATAGCAATAATCTCTTCAGACCCCCAAAAGGGGCCAAAATAAGGGGGTGGCTAGGCAAGCAAGGAGACCACTCAGAAATATTACTTTCTATGGTTAATATCCCCTAAAAATAACTCTAAAAACTACCTCATCTTGCTTGTAATAACAAGTATTTGCAGATCCAACTCTTATATTGCAGATTTATATCCTTTCTTGACTCTAAACAACCTTTAGAGGGATCAACCACACTAGAAGAAACCTCTCTCGGCAACAACAATAAAAACTATCCAAAACTGATTCCAAACTAATATAAACTTAGTCAAATCTATTGGTCATGATGTGACTTGATAACTCAATGTTGAAGATGCAAGTGAAGTGCTCTCCTAGACTCCAACCAAGCTAAAGTATGAATCAACCTCTCAAGAAAGCAACTCCTTCAGATTTCAACCAACAAAAGTCTTCTAGAACTTATTTATTTGTAATCCAACTAAGATCCCTAAAGTAGAATCTCCTTGCACACCTTAGATTGGTCTTCCACAACTGCAAGTGTGATTGCCCTTGAAGGTTTTTGTGTTCACAAGCTCCTCAAACCCTAAGGTTCAGACAAGCTCTTTTAAAGAGACAAGAATAAGAGAGAAAACCACATAACATGATGAAAATTATGCCTTGGTTGCCTTTTTATTATCTCCTCAAGTTGGCACCCTAATTACCTGGTACCTTTAGTGCTCACTTATAACTTTATTTATTTATATTTCCTTTTTTCTAATAGTTCACTTTATAACATAATAATTCCCCAAGGGTGGCATCCACATGTAGGAATAAATAGATTATATTATAAGCTCCTCCTTTAATCACTCAATCTCTTTCTAACTCCACCTTCTCTCTCCTCAAGGGTGTCTTGCAAGGAAGCACCTTGTTCTCTCTCTAGACTAAAATGGTCCTATTATAAAGTCATTTTAATAACTTTATAATTCTAAACTTCAAATATTATCTTTAAATATCATTTGTAATATCATTAATAACCATAAAATGAAGTGAACTCCATTTCCTCTCTCCTAAAGTGTCCATACTCCGTTTCTAGACTCATGTCATAAAATGCACTTTCTAAGGAGTCGTAATTAAGTTAAATTAATATTTTACTTTAACAACCTTTTTGATGTCACATCAGAATTCCCTACCATCTCTTGAACCACTCAAATATATTGTCTAAAACTTGGGAAATACAACCCTAAATGGCTCCTTTATCCATCTTATTAGTCTATGAGGACCTAGTGATAGACTAACCCTTATCTGCTGAAGCCGGTTAAGAAGGGGTCATTACAAATGAGCTTCCATAACACTCTAGCAATGGAACATAATATGGCAACAATGCAACAAACTGAGGGGGGGGGGGGGTGAATCAATTTGCACAAAAATTTACTGCAACCTAAACCACAAAACATATATGATAATTAGCAGTTAAAGCATGAAACAACACCACATAAATAACACACATAACACCAATATTTTTGACATGGAAAACCCAATTAAGGGAAAAACCATGGTGGGAACCTACCTACAATGAGATAATACCTTGTTAGGAGTAAATGTGAATATTACAATGGGGAATGTGCATGCATTTAGGCACATTGCCTAGAGCTCACTGCTCAAAATAAGAAACCCAGAAAGGCTACAACCTTAGGGGAAGGCTCACTACCTTACAAGAAGTCTCACTGATGTACAAAAACATTTGGATTACAATCTGGATCACATGAACTGTGAAAATAGCATCTCCATAAACTTGAGTACATTTCTGGTTAAGCACATAGTTTGCCCTGCAACACTTCTCTTCTCCTTCACACTTCTAAAAGATCATCACTTGTTCATACATACAACTCTATCATACACTCACAAATGCAATGCATACACTCGTAGATATACAACTTGCATGATTATTACATTTATTTATACAAATCCTCAACCTTAATTTCAAGGTCGACTAAACCCTGAATACAAGTTACATAATATTATCCTCACACGCTATAAAAATACATGTAGACCAAAATAATGTTGGCTAAGACATAGTATGGACCCAAATCAATACTATAACCACACAAAACCTCCAACAATTATGCCTCGATCATCCGCAACATGCTACAACCACCAAGAATGTCACATAAAATGAAGAACATCACTGGACAAGGAAAATCTTCAATAACACACACGATAATAAATGTGGACCACCAATATACATATAACACAATCTAGAGACATTCACAAGCAACGTGAATTGCATCACAACAACCACAATAACTCAGATTACCAGAATCATCATCATCTCTCTACTAGAGCTCAAGAACATCAACATAATTGATTATCAACCTTAAATATTTTATTGTGGATTTCCAAATCATGAACCAATCAAACTGAGGACACACAACAATGTCCATAACACATCCCAAACATCCGCAACTAAAGATATAGCAATTCTGGAGCAATACGAAGCACAAACTAGAATACTAAATAACATGAACAACTGCATAACATCCCCAATACCGGATCTCATAACTCGATCATAACATCATGCAGATCTCTACAAATGGGAATGAACCATCTACAAAAAACATAATAGGAACCCTTTAAACTACATCAACTCAACTACAACACACAAGCTAAACCAATTCATCTAATCAAACTGCAATACTAGAATACACATAAGAATACATTAAATTTTTTTTCCAACAATCTTCTCATCAATAATCTCCACACACGTTGACATCAATGACAACATATCGACTAATATCCAACAATATCCCCCTTTGGTAGTGATGGCAACATATTAATGTGAAAAATAATCAATGCAAAGAAAGAAATCAACTCTCAGTAATCTGCCTCAAAAGCACAAGGATCATCTCCCCCTTTGACAAACAATTCAAATTTCAAAATACTCTAATCTCTTACAAACTTTTTCACATGTTTCTCTCCCCCTTTGACATCAATGACAAAGGCTTGAGAATCACAATTTTATCCTTCTAAATTAGCTTCACAAACCTGAACATCTGAACCACCAACACTGACTACTCCCCCTAAGTAGCAGCCACACTCATCAATCTGGAGCATAAGATGTCTTTGTGAAGTTCATCAGGCTGATGCAAACCCATGCTCCTTAGTTCTTGTTAGGAGGGCCAATCACCCTTAACATCCCTCTGAGATACTCACAAGTATCTTTAGACAAAGGTTTCGTAAAGATATTTGCTATTTGTTCTTTTGTAGATACATACTCCAATCTGACTTCTTTCTCATTCACCTTCTCTCTCAAGAAAGGAAACTTGATTGATATATGCTTTGTCTTGGAATGCAACATTAGATTCTTTGTGATATTGATATCACTTGAATTGTCACAGTATATAGCAATAAACTCATCATAAATAACTCCTATGTCCTTCAACATCTACTTCATCTGAATTACCTGAGTACAATTGCTAGCAGCAGCAATGTATTCAACTTTTGTAGTAGATAAGGAAATAACATTCTGCTTCTTATTTTCCCAAGATACCAACTTCCTTCCCAAAAAGAATGCACCACCTGTAGTACTTTTCCAGTCATCAACATCACCTGCCCAATCAACATCTGTAAAAGCACTCAAAGTAAAGTCACCATTCTTAGAATACCACAAACCAAAATCAATTATTCCTTTCAAATATCCGAGTATCCTTTTTATAGCAATAACATGAGATTCCTTAGGATTAGCTTGAAATCTAGCAACATGACACACAAAATTCATTATATTAGGTCTAGTCTGAGTCAAATACAACAAACCACCAATCATAGATCTATATCTGGTCTGATGAGCTTTCAAAGAGTTATCATCGTTTGTTAGCTTACATCTAGTCACCATAGGTTTACCAATAGATTTAGAATCTTCAAGATCAAATTTTTTCAACAATTCCTTCACATATTTAGACTGAGATATGAAAATACCTTTGTCCAACTCAGTAATTTGCAATCCCAGAAAGAATTTCATTTCACCAATCATAGACATCTCAAATTCATCTACATTTCTTCAGCAAATTTCTTACATAGACAATCATTTCCTCCAAAGATAATGTCATCAACAAAAACTTCAATAATCAGCATATTATTCTAATCAATCTTGAAATAAAAATTACTATCAGCAATACCTTTATTGAATACATGCTTCATCAAATACTTATCAAATTTGGCATCCCAGGCTCTAGGGGCTTGATTCGATCCATACAATGCTTTCTTCAATCGACAAACCCTGTCCTTTTCATCTGTCAGTTGAAATCCACATGGTTTCTCAATTTAGATTTGTTCTTCCAATTCACCATTAAGAAAGGACGATTTGACATCCACCTGATAAACCTTGAAATATTTGTGAGCAACATAGGTAAGAAATAATCTAACAACTTCAATTCTAGCTACCAAAGCAAAGGTCTCCTCATAGTCAATTCCTTCCATCTGAGAATAACCTTTACAAACAAGTCTAGTTTTATTTCGGATAACTTCACCTTTTTCATTCAACTTATTTCAGAATACCCATTTAGTTCCAATTATATTTTTATCCTAAGGTCTAGGAACAAGAATCCATGCATTATTTTTCTCAATCTGATTCAATTTTTCTTCCATAGATTTAATCCAATTTTCATCTTTGCATGCTTCATCAACAATCTTATCACCAATAATCTGATTTTCTAAATGATTCAACCTCACATACCTAGGGGTTTTAGGATTTTCTTGAATTTCAGGTTCTTGTATTCTTCCTTCTGCACTAGGATCTGCACCTTCTTTCTCAGACTTTTTCGGAGCAATCTGAACTTGATTTTGGGTCTACACTAGTTTTCCTTTATCTGAATTAGCATCCAGATCATCAGAATCATATCCACAAAGTCTAATATATCTCACATTACCTTCATCAACCTTCACATTAGCACTTTCAACCATCTTTCTCAATCTTTTATTATAACACTGGTAGGCCTCACTTTTAGTAGAATAACTAAGAAAGATTCCTTCATCACATCTGGGATCAAAATTTCCAAGATCTTCATCTCTTTTGATATAGATTTTACTACGATTTTTTTTGAAATATCTAATAGTAGGAGCATGACCAAACCATAACTCATAAGGAGTTTTACCAGTATCACCTTTGACATTTACCTGGTTAAGAGTATATACTGCAGTACTCACAACTTCTCTCCAAAATACATGCAAAACATTTCCTTCAATCATCATGGTTCTAACAACTTGTTGAACTATTCTATTCTTTCCCTCCACAACAACATTTTGCTATGGTTTCCTAGGAGTAGATAACCGTCTCTTGACTCCATTCTCTTCATAATATGCATTAAACTCGCCAAAAGTGAATTCTCCACCTCTATCAGATCTCACACACTTAAGCTTCAATCCAGTCTTAGTTTCAACTCTAGCTTTGAAAATCTTGAACTTCTCCAATGCTTCATACTTCTCCCTTAAGAAGGTAACCCACATCATCCTTCAATAGTCATTGATCAACAACATGAAATACCTCACCCTGCAAGCTTCTCACTCTAGAAGGGCCACACAGATCAGTATGCACAAGATCCAACAATCAATTAGAATTATACTATTCTCTCTTATAAGTAACTCTTGTCTACTTCCCTAATTGACATTCCTTACATTCCAGATTAGAAGGCTTTATCAACTTTGATAGATCTCTCATTGCTTGAGTATAACTTATTTTAACAATGCAATCAAAATTTACATGACACATCCTTTTATGCCATAACCAACTTTCATCAATCTGAGCAATCAGACAACTTTTACCACCAATATTAAAGTGAAAGATATTACCTTTAGTCTTTGTCCCTGATGCAATCTCAGTTCCAGAGCTGCTTGAGATCTCACATTTTCCATTCTTGAATTGCAAGTTATATCCCTTATCAACTATCTGACCAACAATCAAAAGATTATGCTTTAAACCTTCAACATACAACACATGATTGGTATTATGCTTACCATCAAGAGAAATAGAACCTCTACCATGGATTACACAAGCTTTGTTATCACCAAATATTACTATGCCACCATCATACCTTTCCAAGTTTACAAATTTACTCTTATCACTTGTCATATGATGAAAGCAATCACTGTTAATTTCCCATTCATCTTTCTCAACTTTAGCAACTAAAGCTTTATCTTCATTAGTGCATCTTGTAGAATTTGTAGTTACATGATCATCTTCCTTGATAGAAATGAACACAAATTCATCTCTTGAATTACCCTTATACAACTCATCATCTGTCACACCTTCATCAACAACATAATAACACTTCTTCTGATATTTAGGCTCATATTGCTTAAATGGCTTCTTAGGATTTCTATCTATTTCCGAACACCTTGATGTAAAATGTCCTATCTTATTACATGAAAAATATTTAATAGGCAACTTCCCTTCATACTTACTGACACCTTTAGGCAATATTATAGCAATAAATGCTTCAAGCTCTCTTTCTTCATCTTCCATGTCTTGTAGAAATTTCTCTCAGATCATATCTCTGCTTCCCAGAAATAGTAGCTTTGAATGCAGATTCAGTCTTAGGAAGAGAATCTCCAAACTCACTAGGCTTAAAATTAGCAAGTTTAACAATCAACATGTCTCTTGTCACATTTTTCACAGTCTGGATCTCATCAATAGAAACAAATTTATGTTTGTAAGCAGGAGGCAAGGATATCAACACTTTAGAAATAATCTCAGACTCTTCCAAAATTGTACCGACACATCTGATTCCACACACAAGCTCATTCACTTTTTGCATAAAAGAGGTAATGTTCTCATCTTCACTCATCTTCAGGTTCTCATATTTACCCTTCAGGTTCTGCAACTTAGAAATCTTCACATGAGTATCAGCTTCATGAAAGGTTTCCAATTTTACTCAGATCTCATGAGTGGTCTGTAAGTCCATCATATTAGTCATTTCAGAATCTAACAAGGCACTCAACAATGCTTCCTTTATCTCATCAGGAGTAGTAGGACTCTTCTGTGGAGCATTATATACATTCTTAGTAATCTTCTAGTAGTCTTCTCCAATACATCTCAAATGACATTGGATCTAGCTCTTCCAAAGAGTGTAGTTTGTTTCATCAAATCTCAGACTATCCTACTTGAAAGCAAAGGTTTCCATCCCGAATCTCCTCAAGCGGTCAAGCTTCTTTCGAAGGATCTAGTTTTGATACCAATTATTGAAAACAATGCAAAAAACTAAGAGGGGGGGTGAATCAATTTGCACAAAAACTTACTGCAACTTAAACCACAAAACAAATCTAATAATTAGCAATTAGAGAGTGAAACAACACCACATCAATAACACACATAACACCAATATTTTTGATGTGGAAAACCCGGTTAAGAGAAAAAACATGATGGGAACCTACCCATAATGAGATAATACCTTGTTAGGAGTAAATGTGAATATTACAATGGGGAATGCGCATGCATTCAAGCACACTGCCTAGAGCTCACTGCTCAAAATAAGAAACGTAAAAAGGCTACAACCTTAAGGGAAAGCTCACTGCTTTACAGGAAGTCTCACTGACTTACAAAAATATTCAGACTACAATCCAGATCACATGAACTATGAAAATAGCATCTTCATATGCTTGAGTACAATTTTGGTTAAGCACACAGTTTGACCTGCAACACTTCTCTTCTCCTTCACACTTCTGAAAGATCAAATCACTTTTTCACACATACAACTTGATCATACACACACAAATACAATGAAAACACTCACAAACATACATATTGCATGATTATTACATTTATTTATACAAACCCTCAACCTCAATTTCAAGGTCGGCTAAACCCTCAATATAAGTTACATAATAATATCCTCACATGCTATAATAATACATGTGGACAAAAAAATGTCGATTAATACATAGTCTAGACCCATATCAATACTGCAACCATGTAACACCTCCAACAATTACACCTCGATCATCCACAACATGCTACAACCACAAAGAATATCGTATAACATGAAGAACATCACTGAACAAGGAAAATCTTCAATAACGTGCATAATAATCAATGCAGACCACTAACATGCATAGAAAAAAATCTAGATATATTCACGTGAAACGTGAATTGCATCACAACAACTGCAACAACTTGGATTACCAGAATCATCATCATCTCTCTATCGAAGCTCAAGAACATTAACATAACTGACTATCAACATGAAATATTTGCTTCTGGATTTCCAAATCTTGAACCAATCGAATTGAGGACACACATCAACATCCAAAACACATCCCAAACATACACAACTAAAGATATAGCAATTCTAGAGCAATACAAAGCACAAACCAGAATACCGAATAACACAAACAATTGCATAACATCCCCAATACCGGATCTCATAACTCAATCATAACATCATGCAGACCTCTGCAAATGGGATGAACCATCTACATACAACATACCAGGAACCCTTTAATCCACATTAGCTCAAGTGCAATACATAGTCTAAACCAACTCATCCAATCAAACTGCAATACTGGAATACACAAAAGAATACATTAAAACAAAACTTTCCAACAATCTCCTCATCAACAATGTCCACATATGTTGACATCAATGACAACATAGCAGCCAATATTCAACAATAGCCTAGTTTTATAACTCCTTTAGAATATGAGGAAGCCAAATTGAAATAGGAATATTTGATGAAGGCTCTTTCATAGAATTAAGCTCAAGATGCCATGGTCTTATTAAAAGCCTCACTTGATTATGAAAATAGGGACTACCTTCCAAGACCATATTTTGATTTTCTAACTAAGAAAACACTACACAAAAAGAATCCATTTTCTCATCCTACCTCAAGATGCCATGGTCTTATTAAAAGCCTCACTTGATTACGAAAATAGGGACTACCTTCCAAGACCATATTTTGATTTGCTAACTAAGAAAACACTACACAAAAAGAATCCATTTTGATGAACCTCTTTTTACCTTGCAATGAGGTTCTTTTTGAGCCCAAAGGAAAGTTTGATTTATTTTAAGCCCAAAATGAAAGTATGAAGTTATTTTTAATCCAAAGGAAAATGAGTTATTTTTAATCCAACTTGAAAAGATAGAAAGAAATCAAAACTCCTAATTCTAACTCCTCCAACCTACAAGAAATGATTAGTAACCTGCAAGAAAAAGAAGTTAGTGAAAAATCAAAACCTTAGGCAGGCTTACACAAGCCTAATTTCAAACTTGGGTTACCAAATTCATCCTCTATCTCATGTGCAAAAATAGAGATCATATGCACTAAAAGATAGGCCAAATGCACCAAAATACAAATCAAATGCGCTACAAAAACTATTAGATGCACTAAATAAAGTTACATATGCACTACAAAATTGCTCATATGCACTAAAACCGAGGTTAAATGTGTGAAAATAACTTTTATATGTGCTAGAAAAGGGATCAAATGCGCTAAACTATGGTTAACATTCCTAGACACGAACCAGGGGAAAAAATGTTAGAAATTTGGAATTTTTAGGGGTCCAGCCCCATGGTGGGCACCAATTAATGTATGCTAGAAATGTGGTATCAGCCTGCAAGAGGGAAAAACATCTCAAACATACACATGAAACATTGCATTAGAGTTATAAATCACAAAACAAGTTAGTGAACCAAAAACTCTCAAAATTGTTCCATGCTCCTCTATCCCTAAAGATCTTCAAGATTCAAGGTGGCCCTCACTTGGAAGAGCACTTGATATCTTAGATGGAAACCTAGAGAACGAGATTTTAATGATGATTCTAGGATCAAAATTAATGCAGCCATAACTGGTAAAACCCTCAAAGAGAATCAACCGACTTATGCAGCAAGAGCAACACAACGAAAGCAAGAAGAAAACATAACAAGATTACATAAATAGATCATATTATTACTTTAGAACTTCCAACAACTATTTGGTTATTATCATATAATCATCAAATAACATCCGATAGTTAACTGGTTACATGCAGGCTATTAGCCAAATACAATCCAACCGGGACTCTAAGAATCAACTGGATCACAAAATGTGAATCTCAATCGGTATTCTCAATTCTACTTCCTCTGCCCCTACAAATGATTACATAATATCATATTTATACCCACCAGAACATATCTGGGTCGACCTCATAAGATTACATTTACCAATGCAGGAAAATGAAATGTGTAACTAGGTCGGCCCTTAAAATTAAAGAAATCTTTTTGGAAAATAACAACCAAGAGGAGAAGATCAGCATGGAGGTCGGCCACACACCAAAGGACACATCAGACAAGACCTAAAATAGATCCACACACCAAAAATCACACCGGTAATGAAGGAAAACCAATTGGTAAGCACAAGAACTATCCCAAAACCCATAAACACTCAACTGAAAGCGATAACTGATTGGAAAAGAACCCAAATAAACTAAAAATATGGAATTAAGCACATGAACCAACTTGAAAACCAAAAATAAGATTTGCAATGAAAAAAAATCAACTACCGGTACCAACCGGTAAGAACACATAAAACTGCATAAAGAACTAGACAAGAATAAAATTGAAAGGAAATATTTTTGGTTAATGCAAGATTGCTCATCGACCGGGGATGCTCCTGCATAAAAAATGGATGCAACTGAGATCCTAGTGAATGGCTCAGATGATGATATGAAAACTAAGAATGCAAGAGGCAAAACTAGATATGATCAAGATGATGAAGATATGATGAAGCTATGTTAATTCCAAATTGAAAATTAAGATGAAATAAGTAAGCTAGGTAAAGAATAGACTAGTAATGTTCAGGAAGAGTATGTTGTATGCCAAGTCTATGTCTAAGACTTGGCACATTGTGTCTCTTTGCATAGGTCCTACCTGAATGGGTAGTACCACTATTCCTTTGGATGACCTTTCTTCATCATCATAGGCTTTGATAGTGATCTTCTTCTTAGGATCAATAACTTGCTCGAAGAAGCCCAATGCATGGATAAGCTTCAAGGTACATATATTGAGACCATCTCCTCCATCTAGTAGCACTCTTTTCACTCGGTGTTTGTAGACTAGGACTTTGATATAGACCGGGGTGTTGTGCAGATGACTCAGGGAGACGTCATCATGTTCTGAAAAGGATATGTTATGTGGCACTGTCATATGTGCCATCATGACTTGGAACAGATTGATATCCAGATTGTTTGGAACTATTGTTTCTACAAGAGCTTTCTCCAAGAGATCCTTATGCTTTGGTGAGAGTTCGAGCAATTGCAGTATAGATATCTGAGTGGGTTTCCTTTGTAGTTGATTGACCAAGTTATATTGAGTCTTGGGGATAGTTGTTGCTTTAGACGTGTTTTCCTTCAAGACACATTTCTGAGCCCTCGTTGTCACATTTACCAGCGCATGTTCTTGTTTATCTTTGATCTTAATAATATTTACTTGATTGTCACATGCTGCTATGTGATTTATGACATTTTTGTATATGTGATTGATGTAGGCTCCTTTGTTGTTGTTTGACATTGATGCTCCTTCCTTGTTGTAATTAGAAAGAGGATTTTTGAAAGCCTCATGATCACCATTGGTTTTATGACCATCGACCATTATGTCTCCCATATCTATCATATCTTGAACTAGGTTTTTCAACCTCATGCAATCATTTGTTCTGATGCTCTGCAAAAAGGATTAGAAAATCTGTTTGATGGCAACACACACAAGAGCACAAGAAACAAACGTTAGTGTTAGCAACAAAAGATTATCCTAAACAGGCATATCAAGAGAGATATTAAGCATGAAATAGAAATCATATAAACATAGAATAAAATAGCTAATCAAGATGCTCATAGTTGCTCCTCCCTTGTTCCTCTCCTCTCCAAGTCCCAAATGAGTGTAGCTCTCAGCTTTTAGCACTAGCCATGGATGCCATATGGAGATTCAAGATGGTTGAATATGATAAGCAAATACTATGCAAGAGTAGATAGTGATGCTATGAAAAAGCTCTATGCTAATGCCAGTATAACAACAATACTCTAATGCTTTTTTTTTTTGCTTGAGGAGAAGGGTTCTATTTATAGAAGAAATGGGGAAATGAAGGGTTAAGATTGAATGGTTTAATCAAGGGCCAAGTTTGAAAGTTGGGGATCCATGTGCACAATTGACACCAATAACATGGTGACAAGTGTCAACATAGGATTGGGTTGAGAGAAGAGGTTGGAGGCATTAAAGGCCTGAGAAGACCTCATGGTTATCTAGAGGCTAAGGGTCAAGTCCAAATTAAGATTACCCACTGGATTAAGAGTTAATCCAAGGATAAACCTTTGTGCAAATGTTTAAGAGATAATCATGGTCAAAGCATTAATGGCCTGATGAGACCTTTGGGTTGGGTAGAGGTTGAGTCAAAACAAATGTTTTAACCATGTGGGAGGGTTTGAGGTAACCATTAATGGTTATTGGAGACTTTGGGGATTAAGTGGTTGAAGGTTGAAAGCCTTCAATGGTTATCAAAGACTTTGAGCCATTTAGTGGTTGAAGGTTGAAATCCTTCAATGGTTATCAAAGACTTTGAGGGTTTGAGAAGTGACTTCCCTTTTGCTTAGGAATGTGACAAAGTTTAGAGAAGGGGTTAGGTTATTTAGAAGTGATTAGAAAATTCTAGAAGGGGTTTAGGCATGCAAGTGGATTTTGTAGGAAAATGCAAGTGGGAGAAATTTTGGTATTTTCAATAAAATAAAATCATTTATTTCAATTAAATGGTGTAATTTGCATTTGGATAAATATTCAAATAAATATTAATTTATTTA
The DNA here is from genome assembly GCF_030272615.1 of Cryptomeria japonica. Lineage (NCBI taxonomy): Eukaryota > Viridiplantae > Streptophyta > Pinopsida > Cupressales > Cupressaceae > Cryptomeria > Cryptomeria japonica. The sequence continues at coordinate 547,610,160 of NC_081405.1, forward strand.
AATGAGAAAAATGAAGATAAAGCATTAAAATGTTTGAAGACTTTGAGGGAAACCATTAAAGGCTTGAAGACTTTAAGGAAAACCATTAAAGTCTTAAGAAGACTATAGAAGGAAGCCATCAAGTTTGAAGACTTTAAAGCCATCAAGTTTGAATACTTTAAGGGAAACCATTAAAGGTTTCAAGTGGGTGAGGATAAATAGGATTTTAAATAAATAATTTATTTAAAATAGTTGTGCAACTTGCTTTTGTAGGAAAATACAAGTGGGTGGAGGATAAAGGTGATTTAAATAAATTATTTATTTAAAATAATTGTGCAACTTGCATTTGTAGGAAAATGCAAGTGGGTAGAGGATAAAGGTGATTTAAATAAATTATTTATTTAAAATAATTGTGCAACTTGCATTTGTAGGAAAATGCAAGTGGGTAGAGGATAAAGGTGATTTAAATAAATGTTAATTTATTTAAATGTGAGAGGTGGGATTTTGGGGGATTTAAATAAATATTAATTTATTTAAATGTGAGAGAATATTTAATTAAATAAATATGATTTATTTATTTAATTAATGGTTTGAATTTGGTTAAGTGAATTAAATCAAATAAATTGAATAATTTATTTAATTAATAGGAGAAGAGGGTTAAGATGAATTAATTAAATATTAATTTAATTAATTATTAATTGATGGTTAAATAATCAAATAAATACTAAGTATTCATTTAATTAAGTGGACAGATTTATGTGACTACATTTGCCCCTCTTTGAGACGGTGCAGTTTATCGCGTCATTTCAAAGAAAGAAAAATAGGTGTGAAGAAATGCCCCATAAATGTTAATTTAGTGGGTGGTATGCCCCCTCGAGAGATGGGCCGAATTTTTTGTTGAAAAATCGGGCGATCTCTCGAAAAAGAATGAAAAGTGGAGTTGAGGTAGAATAGAAGAAATTAGAACTAATGATGAAAGAATGGGAGAAAATGGAGTGAATATGATGAAACAACAAGCCAGTGAGTACCCTGAGGTCATGCAAGAGATACATAGCAGATGTAGTGTGGGGTTTGGATTGATGCTATACAATTGATCAAAATTGGTTGGACAATCTGGTGCAATTGGTTTAATTGCCCCGGTCAAGTCAAAGCGTGACAGTTGATGTCAGTTGGTCGCTTGGACATGATAAAGTCTGAGTAAGTGAATCAAAGTGACCTGATGTGACTTAGACAATTGATATAATTGCCCGATGAAGTCAAGGTATATGAAGCAAAACACTCGTTAAGACGTAGACAATTGATGTAATTGTCTGTTGGATTGTGTTTGATTGGTTGATCAATTGATAGTGTGTGCGTGTGATGGATGGTTGTGGGGAATCATGGCAGCCCCGTTGAGACTAGGTCATTGTGATAAATGCCTGATGTAGTATAGGATTACCATGATCGATTATCTGTTGAGACCCAAAGATACTTGATCAGAGTATCTATTGATAGTCTAGGTGTGTGGGAGTCGATGTATTTGTGTAGACAGAGTAACTGGCTTAATTTTGTGGATGAGTGAGGATGGGAAGCGATGAAGGGATTAGGATGATGTTGATGATCAAGATAGGGAGGGTGAGGGGGGATTTGATGTTAGATAGAAGATATGGAGGACTAGGACCGAGTCCTATGGAAGAAGATGAGTAAAATAGAGTATGCATTATTATGACTATGTATGCATGATATGCAGCTATTATGAATGTATGGATGGGTGGAATGCAACGAAATGCAATATATACAGATGAGATGGAATGACGATCCATGGTGCTTTATTTTTCATCATTGAGCTTTAAAATGTTGTAAGAAAATACAAGCAACTTGACATATAGATTCAAGATGACCAGAGTATTTCTTACATGGATTTGATATAGCAAGTTAATACAAGCAACTTGATATAATGGATCAAGTTGACCAGAGTATTGCTTGCAGAACAGACAAGGATTATCTCCTTTCATGCATGACTTGGATCGTCCTCCTTGATCTTAGGCTGATCATATCCTGAGACAAGTGCATACCATAATAAGAGATAAAACCTTTATCCAGTTTGGTTGAGGTAGGAGGAACCAAAGAAAGAGCATTGTACCTACAAACAAACAGTATATACATAAAGAATAAAGAATATGGATCCTTGGTAATGGTTCATGCTCATATGGTCGAGGTATACGCTGTAGTCAGCAAGCCGTAGTGATCTATGACTACATTTTGCATAAGATCACGTAGCTTAGTGAACTTCCCACGTAGACACCATTAGTACATGCCCCAGAACTTCATCGGAAGTAATGCGCAAACGATACAAAACAATGTTGAAAGATCCTAATATAAATTACTAGACCATAAATCAACCAAGTATTTGATAGTGTAAACAGAATTTTCTTGTCAAAGAAAATGTCATCTTGTCTTTGTTTTTGTAAGGAAGGATGCATCCTTGTTGAAGACAGTTTTGAGTGTTGATGTTGATTGTATGGTCGATTGATAAGTGGTCATTGTGTGAGTATTTTGTCAATGTTTGTTTTGGTATCTGCATGGATGAGTATGTACAAAGTGTTGCCATGTTTTTGTGTGATTTTCGATGTTTTCTGATGTTTTTGAATTTTGTATTGTTTTTGAATGTTTTTGGTATTTGAAACATTTTGAATGTTTTTGGATTTTGTGAGACTTTTTTTTTTGAATGTTTTTGTCAATGAATCACCAGTAATGTAGAATCCACTTCCATCAATAGGTTAAAGGCATTGCCCCCAGTTTAGACATGACTATAAAAAAGCGGGATGCAGGATGCATGGAGTACTTTCTTGGATTTGTAGATTTATAACAAGCCATGGTTGATGGATGGATGGATGTATGTATGTATGAATGTGATCGCAACGAGGCTGAAAGATACTGGAGCCATTGTCTTTACGAGTGGCACTTGTTTGCCAGGTTTTCACCATCGCACTTACCCAAGGTGCCACCGGAGTGGTTGTTCACCGTTTGGATGCATGATTTTTCTTTACTTTTTTGAATGTTTTTGTATTTCTTCAGGATATTTTTCTAAATGTTTTTGGTATTTTTTGGTATGTAGGGGAGCTTGATGCTCTATTCAGCTTAGGTATAAAACCATTTTAGGTGCATGCTGTTGATTGGATCTGCAAGCGGTTCTCCTTCTGATGTAGCCAACTGATATGCCCCGGACCCGAACACAGCAGTGACAACATATGGGCCCAACCAGTTTGATTCAAACTTGCCCTGATGTTCTCTTTTTGGTTGGTTGCGAGGATTCTCTTGTAGAACAAGATCACCTACCTCAAATGTGCGAGGTCTAACTCGGTGATTGTAGCTTCTGCTCATGCGCTGCTGATAGGCTTTGAGATGGTTGTATGCCGCTTGTCGCTTCTCATCAAGTAACTCTAAGTATTGAAGATGGGATACTCTGTATGCTTCATCATCGATGAGATTGTGCAAGGAAACTCGTAGTGATGGGATCTCGACTTCAATAGGTAAGATAGCTTCTGCACCATAGACCAATGAATAAGGAGTTGCGCCTGTAGGGGTTCGAATGCTAGTTTGATATGCCCATAGTGCCGGATTTAGTTGAACATGCCAGTCACGGCCGGCATCATTGACTGTCTTCTTTAGGATCCTTAATATGTTTTTATTGGATGCTTCGGCCTGACCATTGCCTTGTGGGTAATAGGGGGTGGAAAAGCGATGTTGGATATGAAATTTTTCACAAAGTTCACGGACATCCTGATTTTTGAAAGGAAGATCATTATCTGTGATGATGGACATGGGTAAACCATACCGACAGATGATGTAGTTGAGGATGAATGAGGCGATCTGCTTGCCGGTGACTTGGGTAAGTGGAACAACTTCGATCCACTTTGTGAAATATTCGGTGGCGGTAATAATGAATTTATGGCCATTGGATGAAGATGGATGGATCTTACCCACAAGGTCAAGGCCCCATTGACAGAAAGGCCATGGTGTCGTGATTGGTTGCAGTTCCTGGGCCAGTGCATGTATCAGGTCGCCATGAACTTGACATTTCTTGCATTTTCTGACAAAGTAGTAGGAATCCTTTTCCATAGATGGCTAATAATATCCAGCTCGCATGAGTTTCTTGGCTAGTGATGGACCACTTGAGTGAGTCCCGCAAATTCCTTCATGTACCTCTTCCAAAGCCTTTTTTATCTCATCTTGTTCCAGAAATCGAAGGAGAGTACCATCAAGACCACGTCGGTATAGGGTTTCGGCAATAATGGTATATCGAGTAGTTTGGCGAATGAAGGTTTTACGTTGGTTATTTGATTGGTTGGGAGGAAGGGTGTGATCGTGGAGATAGGTGTAGAACTCACCGTACCATGGGGATTCAGAACCGACAAGGCGACATATCATCTCGGATTTAGGGGTATCATAAGCGGGGATCCAAAGCTGTTCTACCAAGAACTCGTAGCATGTTGAATTTTGTGGAAGATCTAGGAGAGATGCGTTGGTAGCCATAGCGTCAGCAGCTTGATTCTGATCTCTTGGTATCTGCTCAAAAGTGATAGTAGTAAATGATGTCTTTAGAGTGTCCACCATTTGCTTATATGGCATGAGTCTATCATCTTTGGTCTGATATTCATCTGTTGCTTGTCGAATGACTAGTTGGGAATCGCCATATACTTGCAGTTCTTGTAATTTCCATTGTACGGCTAACCTGAGTCCTGTGATCAAGGCCTCATACTCTGCTATGTTGTTTGTGCATGGAAATGTGAGCCTGTAAGACTTTAGGATGCTATCACCCTGAGGTGTGATAAACAAAATGCCTGCCCCCGAGCCGTGCCTAGTGTATGAACCATCAAAATATAGTTTCCATGGTTGTGCTGTTGTGATCATGAATATCTCTTCATCTGGAAAATTGGAAATGAGAGGATGATCGCCTATGAGTGGTGCATCGGCCAACTGATCTGCAATAACTTGACCTTTGATAGCTTTATGGCCTACATACTCGATGTCAAATTCACTTAGAATCATCACCCATTTGGCCAAGCGGCCTGTCAATGCTACTTTGCTGAGTAAATACTTGAGTGGATCAATCTTTGCAATGAGTTGTACCTTGTGTGTTAATAGATAGTGCCTTAGTTTAGTGGCTGCTAAGATTACTGCTGTTGGTGTTTAGGATTGGCAACCTTCACAGACACAAGGGGGTACAAATTTAAGTGCCTCCTCATCAACAACATGCATAGATTGTTGGATTATAGTCCTTGCTGTAGAGGCTATAAGGTCAACTCACTTAGGCTCAGGCATAGGTTGTGCAGTTGCAAAGACAGGTGGTTATGGTGTCATTAGAGCGGGATACTACTTGGGCTGAGAGAGATACAATGCAATAGGGTCTACAGGCAACTCAGGATTAGATTACACCGGTTACAATAGAATGGGACATTGAGATAGAGTGTCGGGGCCAAGCCGAGGAGATGGTTCAGACTCTACAGTAGGTAACTACACAAAGGGTGCTAGGCGAGACTATCCAAACTATTGTCTACTATTTTGAGCCGGCCACCTATTACAGGGACTTGTACTTTGCGGTGGTGCCAATAGCTCAACAGGCTCCCAACTATGTAGCCGGTTCTCAGCGGAGTGGATCTCACAGACATAGAGGCAGTGAGGGGGTCATGAGACCTAGGAAGGATGCCCCTAGTAGCAGCACAGGTGCAGGTAGCTTGAGATCTTGGTCGACAGGTTCTGGAGGTGGTCACGCTGATTCCGCCCCTTGATTGTGCTCATAGATGTTGTATTTTATACCCTAATGTACTTTATTGATATATACACACATCATTGTATTTTGATGACCTCTCTATATGATACATTATTATAGTTTGATCCCGTTGATATGATACTCATTGATGTTACGATATTATGCTCTGATGTTCATTTATTTCCTTGATATTGATGTTGCTTGATTTGATGGACATTGTTATTGATATGATATCCGGGAACTTTGGACATTTATTGTTTCACTGATGATTGGCTGTGAATTGTATCATTGATTTTCCTTTGGATCAGCATGTGGCCACACATATGCTTGATGATATGATAGTAGATATGTTTATACATGCAACTCCTTTGATTTTGATGAGATATATGATATTCCTTTGATGTATGTGACTTTATCTTGGATGATGATGCATATGATTTGTGTGTGTTTTATTTTTATGATCTACATGCTTCTATGATGTTTGCAATGTATGTCTAATGGATACTATATGTTTGGAAGGTGATATGCCTATGATGGTTGTATTTGATGATTGCAGATGCTAGATGAGTTCCAAATTGAAATTTAAGATGATGCTAGATGAGTTAATTAAAATATGTGAGTATGCAATGCTAGAAAAGATGTGGAATTAAGCCTAAAGATGAGCTAAACTGAATCTAAATGCTATGAGATGGATGCTTGATGCTAATTATTGGATGCTTGAAGATGACTTGGATGCTTGAAGATGGAAAAATGAGCTCCTTTGATAACTTGAAAAAGACTATAATTTTGATGCACAAGATTTAGATTGGATTAATTGAAGAAGGAATGGGCTCTATTTTTAGGCAAAATAGAGAAATGGATGGTTGAGATTGAATAATCTCAACAAGGGCTAGGATTGAAATTTATCAATCCATGAGAGGGATTCAATCCAATCCCACATTGACAAATGCCACCTTGAGAGGATTCTAAACAAGTATTAGATGCTAAGAAAGCAATTAGGGATAACCTCAAGGAGTGACATCATTGGATAATGTCATTAACCAGGGAGGCATGCTATTACCCAAGAGGTAAACTCTTGTGCAACATGGGAAAATGGTTAAAGGGACAATCATCATGGATAAGGGGTGTGGGCTTGTAAGAGGCATTAAATGACTTTTGAATACTTTGGACTTTCTCCAAGAGGAAAACCACTAGTGGTTTATGTAAGAGCCTTACATGTTTGGAAGACTCAACAAGTTAACTTGTTGAAATAGATAGAGTCTTAAATGCATTTGGAAGACTTTCTTCCAAATTGGGAGAAGTGACTCGCCCAAATTTAGGGAAAGGACATGATTAGGACATTACACATGATTAACATGGGATTAGGAGGTTTCTAGAAGGAATTAGGATGCAAGTGGGAGATGTAGGAGAATGCAAGTGGGTGAGGGAAAATAGGATTTTTAGTTAAATTAAAATGATTTAATTTAGCCAAAAGGGATGCAACTTGCATTTTTAGGATTTTGCAAGTGGGGGGACCATTAACAAATAAATAATGATTTATTTATTTGTAAAAGGGATTTTTAATTAAATGTGAATTTAATCAAAAGGGCAAAAATAAATTTTAATCAAATAAATAAGATTTATTTAATCAAATGGCTAAGGGTACTTAATCACACCTTAGTTTAATTAATAAGTTAGGCTAGAAGAAGGATATTTAATCAATCTTTAATTTGATTAAAAGGTCAATTTAGAAGAATAGGGATATTAATTAAATCTTAATTTAATTAATTGGAAGAATTAGAGATAATTAAATAAATAAAATTTACTTAATTCATTGTGCAAATTTTAGGTGTCTACATGGTTTATCACCACCAATGGTTGATTTTTTCTTCTTTCTATACACCCATTGGGTTTTGAATGCAACCCTTAAGAGTGATTATTGGATTCCTCTACAACTTATAATATGAATTTCACCACATTCACTTGTTTAGATGATGAAGATTCTCCACTGATAATAACATTATTAAATGAGTAAGGAGGGTCCCCTAGCCCCCTAGAGGAATCTGTACAACCAACAAAAGCCAAAAACAAAGAGAGCTTAAAAAGAAAAAAAACTTACCCAAAAAGTAAAGAAACACCAATTCCCAATGCACAAACCATCTACAAAACACTCAAAATAGCTATCTACCCACTTTACATGTCCATGTAGAACAACAAAGAATAGAGGGAGTGGCACAAGACACCATAAAACCTCATGAACTTGCATAGAACTACACTATCTCCCATGCCCTCATATAGAACCACCCAAGTGTATTGTCTACCTAAAATTCCTTGCCTCTTGAAAAAAATATTTTTCTAACTTTAAGCTTATATAATGCACACCCAACAAATTTTATGCCAACACTCTATACAAATATAATAATGCCACTAGTTAAGTGTCAATATAAAAAGATCAATATTGCACTTCTTTAGTTAAATCACGAATCAATAGTTGATAAAGCTCACAATACAAATATTTTCAAGATTTCGTAACCTAAGTTGACATCACCATTTCTCTCAGAGATTTAATATAGCTTCATTTTTTAACATTTTATATTCTAATCCAATCATCTAAAATATATTTACTCCAAGAGATAATGCTTCCAAGTGTGGTGCCTAAGGACCAATACTACAAATAGTAATTAAAGTATTCAATCTACATGTAGATGAAATGGTCATTTATTTAATGCAAAAAAAATGTCACAATTAGAGTAACAATAGATCCATATCTAAATTAGCGATGACGGGTGTTGGAGTGAGTTCTTCTATTTTAAATCATAAGCAAATGGGAAATGAGAGTTTAAAATCTAAATGGACTTAATAGTGGTGGGTTTGTAGTTGGCAAAGGTTTGGTTGGTGGATGTGATACTGCTAGTTTGGTGGGTGGGGCTTGATAATTAGAAATTAATGGTTTGATGTCTGCCATCCCTTGAGGATTCAACTGATAGGATATGCTTTATCAATGGGGTGTCTTCCAAGGTTCTCCCAACACTGGGAGGTACATCATCTAGTATCTCTTTTGAGGTTTTGATCTCCGATATTTACAAGGATGGTGAAAGAAGTACATGTGGTCTTTTGGAGAATCTTTTCTATAAGTCAAGCCCCAAGTGGAAAACTTTAATTGACTCTATACCTAAAAGTAAAATATCTTCACCTTTGGTCCATTGTAACTCTAATCCTATTATAGGTGGGCTCTCTATTTCCATCCATAATAGTATCATTGAGAAGAGTGTGTCTTGAATGGATGTATCTTTGGTAGGCAAATTTTTGGGCCCTAGGTTGAATATCGATTTGGTAATATTTTTGGACCTTAAGAAATGGAAAATTAAAGGCTAGGTTGATGTGTTGGCTATGGCTAAAGGTTTCTTCTCTTTCTCTTTTTCATGTGAGGAAGATATGCAGTGTATTCTCTCTAGTTGGTTATTGGAAGTTCCACTCTTAGTCTTAAAAAATAGGAACCTAGGTTTGATACTACTAAAAGCTCTTTTAGTTTAGTGCTAGTGTGGGTAAGAATTTTGGTCTTCCAATAGAGTTTTAGAATGAAGAAGTTTTCAAGGATATTGGTAAAGCCTCTGGTCATTTGTTGACCATTGATGATATGAATAGGCCAAGGAAGTGCTTGTTATATGCCAAACTCTATGTTAGTGTGGATAAATACTTACATTCTTATTATTATTAAAATTAAGTCAAAAATTGGTGAATGGGACTAGGAAGTGGAGGTTGAGTCATTCCCTTTTCATGATTTTTATGTAAAAAAGAAGGTCATTAGGCTAACAATTGCCCAAGTAAGATTTAAAATCCTAAACAAAAGGTATTATTTCATGATCTCCAATTCCACATCCGAGTTATGCTAAATAAGAATTATGTTGAGTTGATTATCATGCTAGTATGATTGATTCATTTAATACAAACAAAAACTTCAATGTGAATAGAACACAACTTTTATTTTAAACATAGTGTAACATCTAACAATGAGTAAAGACACACCAATATTATTTCAATTCCTTCCCTGTCATATAATGTTTGTAGATAGTTGTTACTTCAAGATAATCAAAAATAGTAAGTGATTCACCCCCCATTTTAGCATTTGACTTAACATCGATGTGTATCTTAGACAAGACTATGAAAAAATAGATTTTTCTTTCTTTAATATTGACAATGGAGAATATGTCTGTGAATACAAAGCATGCATTGGATTGAGTTGTAGGTAAAACCACCCTTCATTTTTGCATTTCACATATCACTGATGGTTATCTTAGACAAGACTATAAAAATAACTTTTTCCTTCTTTTCAAACACTACCAAAGAAGAATATTTCTATGAATACAAAGCATGCATTGGGTCGCTTTGTAGGCACAACTCTATAATGGATTTGCCTCCCATTTTGAGAGGCAACTAAATTATGTAGCCAACCAAGCTTAAATTGATTCAAATTCAACAACACAGTGTGGAAACATAAACCAAAAATCCTTGATTCATTGATGTATATAAGATTTTGGATAAAAAATAAAGAAAACAACTTGGAAATCATTGAATTTGATTTCAAGATGATTCTATATCTACAAAGTACTTATGCATATCCATTGCAATAGGAAACTGGTTACAATACTATGGATTTTTCGATGAAAAATTTAACCTTGGTGAAAAATAAACCGTATTTATTTCGCTAGAGCGGTTGGACATCAGGAAGTGTGCATTAAGAGACAAATGAAAAAGTTTGTCTCTACAGTGTAAGCAACTGTGGAGGCCAAAAAAGCGAGACCAGGTGACTAGGACCTAATCCCACTTTTGACAACACATTGGGAATATGAAAGAGCTTAGGGAGATAGCTCACTTTGGCTACTTCTTGTGAGGAAGAGAGAGCCAAGGATTATCTCTTAGGGTTTCTATTCCTCTTGTTGTATGTGATGAGAAAAATTAGGGTTTGAATTATCCACTAGACTAGGAGATGAACAATGAAGCATATATGAACTGAAATTGAACAAATTGCAGATCTGAAATTGAAATACTAAGAGAAGAGAAGGGGGAGGAATTTAGATGTGTAACTGATTTTGAAAACTGAGCCAAACTGACTAGGACCAGGGTGACACACCTCTGTCCTTGAGAACCTGATAGAAAGCTGCAACTGAGGGGATGTAATTCTGAGACCCTGAGCCTGTACCTTGTCAAAAATCACTAATTTTGAGGGGGACCATAGTGCCACACAAATGTCTTGGGTAGGACCAGGGTGCCACACCCCCGTCCTTGATAGTTTTGAGCAATTCTGAGACTTTTGGGTGGTACTTTTGCCTTTTCCTGATCTGAAACTCCTTCCGGGTACCTGTTTCTGCACCTGTAACTGAAAAGAGAGGGTTTGTGGTGGCTATATAGGGTTTTTCCTTAGTCAAATCCTCATGTTGGTGATTTCCACCTCCATAAATAATCAATTTGTATAGTAAAATAATGTGTGTAGGAATCTTGTGTGTGTGCAAGAACCTAAAATGAAAGCAAACAATCTAGAGCAACCCTAAAGAGTAAACCCTAACTGCTTATAATTGAAAAAGTAAATGCTCTAAATCAATGATGCACAGTGATCTAAAGCATTAATACAAATATTTAAATTGATGTAATGAAGATCATGCAAAGACATGAAAATAACATGAAACCATACCCAACCCCTGAGGGAGGGGTACAAGCCAATCGTCAGTCGGTGATCTCCTATTATTCTTCAATGTCTTCAAGTCTCCTTATTGATGATGAATGCTTGATGAAATGTTATTTAATATTCTTGAAGAATCCACATAGGCTTCTCTTTCACTACATATAAGGCTCCTTGTGCTCCAAAAACCTGCTCTTAGATTCTTAGATCCGATCCCTTCAAATGAAGAAAGAGGACTCTTATGTATGAAACCCTAGATCTTAATTTCAACTTAGTTTCATCTTTAGGCTGACCTAGGATTTGAATTTCTCACCAATATTTTGGGGTTAAGCATTATAATATCATAGGATTATGCTCCCGAAATTTCAGGAAAAAAGTCGAGGACCATGTGCACTTTCAACATGGTCGGACCAACTTTTCACCAAATTTTAGGGGTCGTTAGATAAGATGATATTTGGGTGAATCCCAAAGTTATAGCTGATTTTGAGATGTTTTGATATATGAAATTGGGCCTTAAAGTTTAAGATAAGACATAATTAGGGTTTATGATTAAATGATTTATTGGAGAAATAAAATAAAAAGGGGCACACTTCGGGTAAAGGGCCCAATTTTATGATGTATGAAGTGATGAAATATGACTTTAGATTTAATTAAATTAATTAATTAAACACTTAAAGGGAAATTACAATGCAAGATGCAAACACACTAAGGCGGGTGCTAAACTAAGTGTGGAATTGTACCACCCTAAGAAGGGTGTACAATTTACGACACTACATTTAGCCCCCACTTTAGCAATCATATGACACTACATGCATATGCAAGATAAAGTAAAGAAAAGTAAACATTCATGAAAAATGATATATCCACAAGTTTTCAGACAAAGCTCCCAGTGGTATCTGCAGTACATAGTTAGGAACCGCACCCTACAAAAGCACATGTTAGATAAAACCATAAAATCACCTAAATTCTTACTAAGGAAGGTGATGAAAATTCAAGGGTAGCTATATTCCCCCCCTTGTTTCGGCTTGCTAATTTAGTGAGTTGAAAAAGGGTATCATGTTTACCACATCAAATTGTGAAAGAAGATTGATGCCAAATGCTCACAAGAATATTTGATACAAGATAAAAAATTTCTCACCCAAGAGCTTGTTTCTCCAATCTTCCAGACAGGTAGATTCTTGCAAGTCGCAACCTATGGGTGGGCAAAGTTCTTCTTCCAACGACTCAATTTTGGTAAGCTTAGGTACGTCAACCATATTTTTAGTCTCTTTGCCATCTAATTCTTCTTCTTGCATTAATGGCTCAAGTATCTCTCCTCGAGATCACATTGCTCAATGTACCTCTTCCTTTTCATCTTTGAGTGGAGTTTCTTCTTTTACGCTATCGCCTTTTTCTCCCCCACAATCTTTGGGTTCTCACTACTTGTCCACTTTGGATGATGTGCCCTCCCTGTCATGTGGGATATCTTCTTACCTAGCTTTGCCTGTCAGCTCCAACTATGTCTCGCAGCTCCCTCCTTTGTAACCTTCTCCTTCCTAGTTTAGCCATAGGTTGTCTAATCTGCCTCATCTTAGATCACATGATTTGATTGCAATCCATGATTGGGACTCCAAGCTAGTTGTGAACCTCTCCCATGCTGTGTTAGATAGCCTCACCTTTAGTTTCCTTAAGAATAGCTTAGGTTTCGCATTGTCCCCTCACTTCGTTCCTATCTTGATTTTCTCATTGAGATTGAGAATCTCATTCGCTCCCTCCCTTCTGATGTTGTTGATGAAGTAGACATGACTATATTGTTAGTCTTAGGAAAGCTAGGCCCCTTAGATGCAACATTCCTAAGTTTGAGCTTCTGGCCTTTAACAGGCTCATGAGCAATCATGATTTAATCATCACTAAATTTGACAAAGGCAATGCAACTATTATTTTGAACAAGGAGGACTACATTTAAAAAATGTGTGATCTCCTATCGGACCCCAATAGCTATAAAGTCTTATCTCGTAATCCCTGTGCCAAAATTGTAAAAAAAGTCAATTATGTGAGTTTGGCCTCTTCTTTCTTCAATGAAACTAAGAAGCGCCTTGTACCTACCAAATAAATAACCCCTCGCATCTATGGGGCTCCCAAATTTCATAAAAAATGGCATTCCTTTTAGACCCATCGTTGGCACCATTGGCTCCTACCTACAATCTTACCTCGTTCCTTACAAAATTAATCAAACCTCTCGTAGAAAAAATTGACTCCTTCATTCGTGACTCATCCCACTTTGTCCACTTCAGTGATGACCAAAGGTTAGAGAGTAATGATCTTTTGGTTAGTTTTGATGTGGTCTTGCTCTTCACCAAGGTCCCCATTCCTGACTCTATCAATATATTAAGAGAAAGAACAATGCTGAAATATCTAGCCTGGTAGAGTTATGTCTTAGATCTACCTTTTTTTCCTTTCAAGGTATCATTTATGAGCAGGTGGATGGTGTAGCGATGGGCTCTCCTTTATCTCCCATCATTGCTAACCTCTGCATGGAGCAATTTGAGGATATTTCCCTCCACTCTTTCCCACTTAAACCAAAGTGGTGGAAAATATATGTGGATGACACAAATGTCTATTGGCCACATGGATTAAACAAGTTGGAAGAATTTCATTCTCATCTTAACAACATTGCACCATGTATCTCCTTCACAAAGGAGCTAGAATAAAATAACCAACTTCCATTTTTAGACATCCCGCTCATAAAGAAACGTGATGGTTCCTTGGCTCATCGTGTGTATCAAAAAGTGACCCACACTGACATCTACCTTCAAGCCTCTTCCCACTAGCACCCCAACCAAAATTTAGGGATCCTTAAAATTCTCACCATTAGAGCGCATCAAATTTGCAATAAAATTTTTTTAGAACCTGAGTTGAACCACCTACACAAGGTTTTCTTGCTGAATGGGTATTCTTCTAAGAAAATTTCTAGAATATTCTACAGTGTCAGGTCTTGGCTTATTTTGGACCCCAAACCTTCCCATTCTTCTTTCTCGCTTTATGGATCCCTTCCCTATGTTGAAGTTATTTTCCACATAATCAGCAAGATCCTTCTTAAGAAAGGCATTCACTATGCTTTCAAGCCATGCACCATTATTAAAAGGTGTGTTCCTTGCCTCAAGGACTCCAGAGACTCTTTCCTTGACTTGGGTGTTTACAAGGTGGTCTATTCATGTGGCACCCCTTATATAGGTGAAATAGGCCGTTCCTTCTCCACCCGTATCAAAGAACATGTTGCGGACATAAGACATGACTGGGTGTCCCAATCGGTGCTTGTCGAGCACTCCTCCTCATCCAAACACCATATTTGTTTGGAGAACACACAAATCTTGCTCAAGGAGGATTTTTGTTCAAAAGGAAACTTTTGGAGGCCATTGAGATCCATAATCATCCCAATAACTTAATTAAAGATCGTGGTTGGAGTCTTAGTCGTGCTTGGTACCCCTTTCTTTCTAGCCTTGGTAAGTTTCACCTCCCATGACTGTCCCCCCTTCCCCCCCCTCCACCTCCCCCACAACCCCAACAATCCCCCCCCTTCTTCCTCTTTGTTCGTTCCTGCCTTTTTTGTGCTTTGTTTGGCCTCTTGGTTTTCTTTTCTCTTATGTTTTAATTATTTTTTGAGTTCCTTTTGTTTTTTGTTGTTTTGTCTTTAAGTTCTCATTTGTTTTATATATATATATATATATATATATATATATATATATATATATATATATATATATATAAGGGTATATATATTCACATATATACTCTATACTCTCTCTCTCACACACACAGACACACACTCACATATATATATTTACAGACACACATATTTGGTGGTATTTTTTACTTAAATGCATTTCATTGGTATGTGTTTGTGGGTGTGTATTTTATTTATTTATTATTATTTATTTATTGTTATTATTATTCTATTTTATTTTCCTTTTTCGTATTTGGTTCTTATTTATATGCATATACATATTTTGGTATATATGTATGCGTCTTCATATATACATATTTACATCCATGTGTATGCATATGATTTTCTAATTCCTTTTAATTGCTTAATTTTTTTTAGTCTTCTTATGATTGTATTTTTTGGTTGTTTATATACGTATGTATGTATATTTTGGTGTTTTGTAATTTAATTTTTTTCTTTCCTTTATTTGTTCTTTTTCAATTCTTATTTTATTTGTCTTTCTTATTTTTGTTTTTTAACTTTAAATTTTTTAATGTTGTACTTGTTATCTTTTTCTTTCATCTCTCCCCTCTTTTTAAGTATCATCCTAGTCTGCAATCACTCATATTTTGGTCAATGTGCTCTCATTCATCCTGATGATGGATCACAGAGTGTGATCCGAAATGCTGATAAAAAACTTGCACATAATCATTTCTAGAAGCTTTTACAGATAATCTATGGATTGTGGAAAATCTCATTTCATCAATAAAATCAATTATTAATTTAATTAAACAACAATGCTCGCAAGACCATATAATGAGGGTCCTAACCACCACAAGACAATACTAACCACCAACTTGGACCACAACACAACTCACAAGGTGAATGAATTAAGACTAGAGTATGAGAGGGAAACACATGCCATCTCTAACAACTTGCCATTGTGATAAGACACACTCACACCTGTGAAGCTAGGTGGAGTCGACGTTTGGTACCTGCAAACCTGCAATCACCACTAAACATAATACACCATATATATGATACCTATACATCATAAATGACTAGTTAAGTGATAGAGAATCACAATATCATATCATGCAAGCAATGAGTGGTATGGCATCATCTCTAATCATGAATACACTATAAGACAATCACATATTCCATAGCATCAAATCAATCATCATGATCATAGAATAGGGTTAGCATAGCCAAGTTATCATCTAAATCCCATAAGCAATATGATCCATCATAAATAATAAGCACATATAAACCACCAAATATAGGTCCATCATCAATATAGTCTAAAATGTATCAACCATCCACATGAATCATCAAATAACATATGTCCATATAAAGTATCTAACATCATCAGTATCATCAGAGGTAAGGATAGAGTCATAAGTAATCATCAAAACATCATACATACGTCCAAATAAGTCTATCAATGCACAAACAAAAATACAAATCTAGGAGGGAGTGGTTGCTAGCAAAAATAAACTAAGCCAAAATCTTGTACATGATTTGTTTGAAATACCGACCAAAATCTAGATAATATACCTACAATAAAAATTAAATTTGTTTGCCATATTGAAAAGCATAACACTATTCACCTAACTAATTACACTTTACTATATTTTACAGTTTAATCAAAACACAAAAACATTAAACATATTGTCATAATGTTTAGAGATTCCTCTCCTGCAGTGATTTGTTCTCACTCAACCCATAACTAATGATGTCTACAATAGGTACAATCTTGTGAAAGTGTTGGTGTTTGTCTCATTTTAATACAATAACAAAAAGCTTCTCGTTTTCTTATTTTCTTTCCTTTTTGTTCAACAAAGCTAGCTTTTGCTTCAAAAGAGGTCAAGGTTGGTGATAATGTTTACCAAGCATACAAATCATCCTCTAAAACTTTGGAGGATTAAGGATAAAAGATGTATTTGCAACTTCTTCTCCAAAAGAGGTCAGGGTTGGTGATATGAATGCATACTGTGCAATTATACCCTAGATTTGACCTATGTAAAATTGGATACGTAGGGATTTCTAATGGATCGTGAACCCCCAACTACTTTACAAGGAGGAAATCAGATTTATAATTCAAACCAGACATGTAACATTGTTGGAGAATTTGCATCAGGTTTTGTCGGTGATGTGATTGGAGAAATTATAAGCGATGTCATTTTTTGATTTAGTAAACCCTAGATTTAGTAATCCCTACCTGAACCTATTTTTCAAGTTATAATAGGTGTTTACTTGAAATGTTTAGTAATCCTTACCTGTTGCTTCAGTTATAATGCATGTATGCTCAAAATATTTAGGAATCCCTACCTGCTACAGGGTAGTAGGTATAATGTTTACAGTTGGACATGTTAATTTGCATTGAAAATTTTGTAAAGGAAAAAATAAATTAAGTTTTCTTTGATTTATGTTTTTCAATGCAAATTGGTTTGTTAGGATTTTTGTTGGCAAAATTTGTAAAAGTTTATCTCAGATTTCTGTTTTGCAATGCAAATTGGTTTGTCAGCAATTTTCTTGGCTGAATTTGTAAAATTGTTTTCTCGGATTTCTGTTTTGCAATGCAAATTGGTTTGTTAGGAATTTTCTTGGCTGAATTTGTAAAAGTTTTTCTCATAAGCGATTTTTAACTCAATGGCTTCCTAGTAGCAGATTGTGCCCTAAATTGTGATTGTCTATTTATATTTACACACCCTTAAAAAAAATCAGAAATACCCACATTTTATCTTATCGACATTGTTGACAGTACTACCTAATTTTGCCAGATAAGTCACTTTCCTTGATTTCAACAAGTTTTCTTTTTGGCAACCTATTTCAATGAGTTTTATTTTGACAGAAGCTAAACTGGCTCCAAAACTCACACTGCTGTGCTACGGTTTCTAGCACACGACCTATCCATACTGTCGTTCGTTCCTAAAAATGGCTAATATTTTATGTCAGTGTGACTAACACGAGTTTCATAACCTCCTTTTGGAGCAAGAATAGACACGTCTTTTTATTTTTGGCAGTCTAAACACCACCAGCGCATTTTTTTTCATTTTGATTCATTAAAAAAAAAAGTTCTTTTATTCACATCTAGATAACCTGATGTCCTCATGTAACTACTTAAGTGCATTATCTGCTAGCTAGTGTGTCCCATGCAAATCCCCATGCAAATTTCTATTTATAGGAAAATGATAAATTGGAATCTCTCCCTATTTTAGTGGGGCAACTACTGCTTAGGCTGGGGTCCCATGGAGGGGGGTTTCCTCAAAAATAGAGCTAGAGCTATTGAGATTTTTTAGGAAAATTCAAAAGCTGGCGGTCCCATGAATTTTGTAGTGTAGTTCAACTTAAAAATTTAAGCTCCAAAATTTAAGGAAGCTGGTGGTCTCATGAATATAATATCTTTGTATGTGCATAATAAAAATAAGTAAAAATATTTCTTTTCCCCCCAAAACTATTTTTTAATAGAAATTAAACTTAGATGTTTGACAAGTGGCAGATAACATCCCTAAGCTAGTGGGGAAAATTTCTAGCCTCACCCCTTTTTCACCCAGTCAAATTTGCATGCCTAAAATGTAGGGGCTTCTATTTTTTTGAAAAGATTTCAAATATAGAGCTTAAGCCCCCCTCATAGGACCCTTGCCTTAAAAAATGGGGGCCTAGAAATAAGTAACAACTGCTTATTGAAAAAAATTATATGTGGCTCCACAAATTTCTCTCCCTCCTTTTTACATGGCTCCAATATTTGCAAAAATTATCATTAATAATTTCATCTAAAAATAGAATGTAAGATAATTTCTTAAAACATAAGCAACAAAATTTAATATCTATGGGACCACTAGCTACGTAATTGTTTGAGGTACCAACCAGAATCTAGATCATATACCTACAATCAAACTTAAATTTGTTTGCCATATTGAAAAGCATAACACTATTAACCTAACTAATTACACTTTATTATATTTTACAGTTTAATCAAAACACAAAAACATTAAACATATTGTCATAATGTGTTGGTGTTTGTCTCATTTTAATACAATAACAAAAGCTTCTTGTTTTCTTATTTTCTTGCCTTTTTGTTGAACAAAGCTAGCACCAGATCAAATGGAAAACTTTAGTAACTACACAAAAGTAAAAATTATAATATAAATTACAAAATTCAATCTCTAAGTTTAATTACACCGAAGGCGTATTACACTAACATAATGGATGCACAAATATGCATTACGTAAAACTAGAAGCATTAAATTTGACATTTTTTTGACACTTAATGTATGAAAAGCAAAAAAAGATATTTTATTTATTTTCTCCCTTCAACTACCATTCACTCTGAGTTTAACTATTAATCAATTCTATCTATCTACATCATACTAATAGTTAACCTCCTAATTATGTCAATCTAATGTTATAACGATAATATACATATATGATAATATAATAATAATTAGTCTTAATAGATTTTTTTGCTTTGGTGAAGAGTTTAATAAAAAATAAAAAAATATAGTAATATCTTAATAATAATTTAATATTGATTACAATATTATAATATAATAATAATTTAATATTTATTATAATATAATAATATAATTATTTTTTAATTGTAATAATGAACAAATATAATATCTTTCAGAGTACTTTTACCTATATTTCTCTCAAAATAGGTGTACTAGTATGTAAATGAGTTTCATAATTAATTATAATTTGATTTGTCATTTGAATATAATGAAATTGTGGATATCAATTTTTAAAAATTAAATATGGTTAAGAAGATCCAAACCTACTAGATGTCAAGTACTTGGATTTTTTAGTTTTTTTATTGGATTTCTTTGCATTTTAAAAAGTGAAATGTCTATTTTAAATATATATTTTTTATTATTTATAATATTGTAAATAAAATATATTTTTTTAAATAGATATATAAATTTTAATAATTCTTTTTTTATCTAAAAATATAGATAATAAAACCAATTATAAGGACTTGATTCATTTTAAATTAAATTAAATACAAAAATTTCTATTAAAAAATAAAACTAATCACTATACGTAGTCTTTATAATTATATTTTATATATTTTTTGAAATCATTCTATTTTTTAATACTTTTTAAAAATCACAATTTTTTTAATCATTTTAATATATACAAAATAATTTAATAAATTTTAATCATAAATTTAAATATTTTTCATTAAGTTAATCAAAAAATGATAATTTTCACTTTTATAATTATTAATAGTTATTTTTTAAAAACCAATTATAATTAATATTACATAAATAAATAAAAAATATTACACTACAAATTAATAATTAAATTTGAGATTAATTGTATTATTACAATTATAATTATATAAATTTTTAAATTAAATTATGATTATGCTTTTAAGAAAAATATATATATTCATTATAAAATTTGTATTATATTATAATCATTATGTCATTTGAAGTCATTCCCTATATGAAGTGAACGTCCTATTTATTAAAATCAATGGTTCAAATTTGAGGAGAAGAATGCAAGACTATAGAAATAGAAATAAGTAGGTGGTTCGTTCTAAATGCCTTTGAAGAAGTTATAAAAGAATATATTTTGACAAAGGTGAAATTATATTTATACATAAGTGCTTTCAACATGGTGACCTAATGATATTGTCTCTCATCATGTTTTTACCCTAATTTTTTGAATTGAATCCATATTAGGGTAAATATTATTCTTTATTTTATGAATAATGTATTTGAGGACCAAAGTGTGAATATTATATTCTGTTCAAAGAAGGAAATGTATTTTGAAAAGTTATTTTTACCCAAGGTAAAATGATGAATAACATTTATTAAAATGGATTTTGGTGTTTTGAGGCAATCTTTTCATATGCATATTATTTGCCCTAAGTTAATAAATTGAATATGTTCATTAGGGTAAATTATTTTTATCATATAGTTAATGATTTGATTGATTTTTGCAAGTATATATTCTATTGGAATTGCCCTAAAAGGGTGAAAATGCGTTCTTATCACATGGTCAGAATATTGATTCACGAATGCCACTTCCAAAAGGGAAGTATATTCTTATCATATCACACGACCTTATGTTATTATTTGAGCACACATCAAGATGAAACTTATATATGTTAAGTGCTTTGAATATATATTAGGGTAAAGTGTTATTTTATATAAATGGATGTTATGTTTGCAAAATTATCTTCTTAAAATGTAAATACTTTGGTTTTATTTAATTTAAAAAAAAAAGTATTTATATAAAGATGATTGACTTTTCAAACTAAAATCTAAGGTGGAATATGTTTAATTTTCAAATCAAGAAATTTGATTGGCTTATCTTGTGTGCAGGAGATATTGAGAAGATGATGAATATTTGCCAAGGAATTTTATCAAGGCAGAGAATAAAAGACACATTAGTAAAGCATCACTTAGTATTTTTTAGGGTTCTCATTTGTAATTATTTATTAAACCAGAGGGTGTGTCCCTTGGAATGCAACTATTTGTAACTCCCTTCTGTGTATGGAAGGGTGTGTCCTTTCATATATGTATTTTGATTCACATACTTATAGGGAGTCATTTTTGTATTTAATAAAAAGGGGGAAATACTGCCGGGAAGGACTGCAAGTTATATGTATCAGGGAAGTCTATAGGAAGAATAAGTATCTTTTTGTGCAAACAGACTGTAATGGAGTATCTTCAAGTGTAGCTTATGTAAGAAATCATTTCCTAAATATTAATATACAAGGTTCGCTGTTTCTTTTCTAAATATTGTGCATACTTTTGTGTTGATGAGTTATCTTTGTCCTCTTGATAAATCTGTCATTTGATTTGCTATGATGTGCCATCACATGCTGTTACATTAAATATGAGATTGGGTTCTCATTGTTTGTGTAACATATACTGTAACCTTCATAGTTGATGATTAATATTGTCTCTTGAGTTGATAAGATCTCTTGTCCATAAAGTGTCATAAATATCCCTGGATAGAGGCACTGGCCTGTTATTTATCTTTTTAGGTCCTGGTTTGCTATGCATTTAAGGTCCTTGATAGAGAAACATTCTTCCCAAACCCTATATGAACTCATCTTTGCATATTTATTTTAAGTCCTGAAAGCATCTTATTCTCATGATACAATCATAATCATTTTCATTTCTTTTCAAAATCATTCACTTAAAGCACATAATAAAACATAATTGCAAAACAATCATTTGCCAGTCTTGCATTTGCTAACCATAAAGCTTAAATCCACTTTAAATAACTCTTTTGTGCTTGAGAGGGAGAGGTATACCCACCTAGGTTCAGTGGAGCCTTAAGTGCAGAGGGATTTGGTCTTCGACCATCCTTGTTCATTGGCCAAGGCTAGTTGGATTAGTTAGGGGCATGACAAATCCTTAAGTTTTCCAATCTATGGTTTTGGAAACCAATAGGGTCACCTTCATTTAGAGTTTGAAATTTGTCCCATATAACCTTAGCTGATGATTTGTCAATCAATCCCATAATCTGCTGATCAGTAAGTGCACAAAAGAGGGGTTCTCTAGCTCTGCAATCATTGTCAATGTTCTTATCCAAGTCTGCAGGAGTAGGATTGCCAGATGTCAGATCATAAGGTGTGTATCCTTTCTCAATGATCTCCCATATTTCCTTGCCAAGACATCTAAGATGAGTCTTCATCCTGATCTTCCATATCCCATAATTTGTTCCATCAAGCTTAGGGATTTCTCTTTTAAAAATAGTTGCTGGTGGATTAGAAGTGTTAGTAGCCATAGGACCTACCTCAAGCGGTTAAGCTTCTGTAAAAGAGGACTAAAGCTCTGATACCAATTGTTAGGATAACCGGTGAACAACTAAGAGGGGGGGGGGTGAATCAGTTGCTAATAGATTATAACTTTTAATCCACAATATGACCTTAAACAAATGCCAGTAGGAACAGATGGCGGTAAACAAAGCAACTTAATAAATTAACCATAAAATCAATTCAAAGAAACCATACCACATAACACCATGATTTGTACGTGGAAAACCCGGAAAGGTAAAAACCACGGTGGGAAGCCTACCCACAGTCAGATGATACTTCTGCAGAAAGTATGTGTTACAATGAGGGGCTTGCACTTGGAGGAAGGCACACTGCCTAGAGCGTACTGCTCATTACAAAAGAGTTTCATTGACTACATAGAGGCTACAACCTTCTCAAAATAAATGGACAACAATCCAATAGGGTGAACTGCTGGAAATAGCATCTGCCATGCCTGATTACAGTCTCGGCTAAGCTCAATGTCGAAGGACTAAATCTTCTTCTAAATCCAATTCGATAACCAATGATCGACCAACTCCTCTGCCTGAATGATATTACAATATTCACACATTACAATCCTTGACCATGACCTTTCCAATAACCATGATACTTTGCAAAGAGTTTCTACCTTTTATTTATACAAACCCTAAGGCCTAAACCAATTAGATTGGCCACCTAAAAGATATTACAATAAGATCATTACATAATTCTATTTACAATGATATGCCATGTCAGCTCAAGATCAAAACAACAATAAAAAATCCATAAAACATCTCGAAGCATTCCGGTAACGTGTAGAGTACACACTAGCATAATACCGGTCCATAACCTAGATAGGTACCGGACCTATTCTAGGTCCACCAGGCCAAATCAAAGTCTTCAAGCACAATCAACGAACATCTTCAACATCCTGAAATCTATGAAGAAGTTGCACCAACATCAATTGTACATCCTGTCACAATTCCTCAATGAAAGCTCTATCGGTAAAGCCTTAAACCAGTGCCGATAAGGGTTTACCAGAGTGAATGATAACATCCAATTAATAAGCCAATACCAACTGACCAAAACATGCTCATGGAGCATATAACACATGAAATCAAATATACTTCACTGAACCAAACATGTCGGAAGTGTCCAATAGATAATCTCTTTTGTCGGTAACACTAGATCTTCTACTGATAACTTGTCTGCTGGTAACCATCCATAATAGCTAGTGTTGACATCAATGAAAAAACATCAATTCAACACATAATCAATTCATCCATAATGCCAACAATAACTCTTTCCTTGTCTCCATGCTTGGGAGGCAAGGATAATATTTCCATTATCTCTCCCTTTCAAAGATTCCCTTTTCCTTTGGGTTACATTTTTTTATAATTTGAGGTCCTTTCTTACATAAGGTGTGTTGAACATAATGTACCACTAAGAGGGGGGTGAATCGGTGTTTCCTAAAAATCATTTCTCTTTAAACCAAGCTTTGAGTACCAGTTAACAACCTAGAGACTAAGCAATCAAACCGGTAAAATATGAGAGAATATTAAAAGAGGAAAACACACAAATGCATAACCCACAACACCAGATGTACGAGAAAAACCTAATATGGGAAAAACCTCAGTGAGAAATGTTGTTGGAGTCTGCTGCTCCAATCTAGCCTCACAATGAAACAACAAATTACAATGATTTAGGGCACCAACCCAAGGAGCAACAACCCCTACTAATTTAGGGCACTAACCCAAGGAGTACCAACCCCTGCACCAAGCACCAACTCGGTGTAATATAATGAAATATAATTTTAATGCAATGATAGCACCTAGTTGCAAATGAGGACTATAACACCTGATCAATGTATGTTTGCCGGTTATCAACTTCCTCTATTTCACCAGTCCTTCTTCTTTCGATTATTAGATTGCTCTCTCTGATATCTTACCAGTTTCCCTTTATCTCTCTTCTCTTTCTCAAAACCTCACCCTACACAATATCACACTTGGATGCCTTCCTAACCTTTCAATACCTACTAGTATGCTTGACTGTTAAGACTATAACAGTTCACTGGTTACTCTGTCTCTACCGGTTCAGCCTGCTAACACACACTCTAACTCTCTATGAAATAAATCTTAGGCAGATAGTCTCTCTTCTTCCTCTCAACTCGCATCTAACATCAATCAATTTTAGTCTCGATTTGACATATTTATTTTTGAGGGTTCCTGCCAAAGGCAACATTAAAATAGTGGCGTGTTAGGGTTTTCCTTTACCAACTTGATCCATATCACATATGATCTGATCTTCTTTCCTGGAATGGTTATCTGCATCACATCAAACAACACCGCCATATCCTCGCTTTTGAATGTGCATTTTCTATTTTTGGATGTCTATGACATGCTTTTCTGTGTTGCTTTATCAATCACCATTAATGGTTCGGTTGTTTCCTTCAACCAATGAGTACAAGGATCAGATCATCCTCCAAGGTTAGTTCAATCATCTTGCCACTTTGTCTTCCTCCAGCTGCAACATCTTGCCATCATCCCATGATTTGCGAGTTCTTCATTAATGTCGACCTGCTCATATGACTACTACGTCGATGAATAATTCACCGACCTCTGCGTGCTTGCCACCTGGAGTCCACTTGTCATCCTTATCGACATCCACCTCTTCTTAGATTGGAAAGTTAGTTTGACATCCTTCACTGACTAAGACTCACTACTGGTTCAACACACCTTACCAGTATAACCTATCCTCACCAACGGACCTTCACACCAGCTAATCTCTTCTTTACCAGTGGATCAACTTGGCCTTCCATCAAACATTTTGATCCATCCACTGAATCCATTTACTGATTGCATTATACTTATATTTTTCTATCGGTGATCACATCCCTATGTTCTCCTTTTTCTTCTTTTCTTGGTTGCCGATGGTCCTTTTTTACCGGTAGATGCAACACTTCATGTGTGCCAGTAACATACATTTTCTATCTACTTACATACTCTATCCTTCATACCGGTTGACATCATTACTCACTTCACCCATATTGGTCACCACTACCTACTCACCGGTGACCATTCCATACCGGTTGACATCAATGACAACATAATGCCAACAATCTCCCCCTTTGGCATTGATGTCAACACACTTGTATGTCAACACACTCTGTTCCTTCATCCGACCCATTTTACCATCCTCCCCCTTTGACAACAATGACAAAGGGTCGAGGCATCCTTACATCTTATTCATTCTCCACTGGTTATACAATGTATTGTCCCCTTTTGGCCACAATTCGCTCAACCAACAACATATTAGAATCAAATGTGATTGTACTATGAGTGCTGCCAAGTGGGAAAGGAGATACCCTTAATCATGAAATTCTCTTAGGTATCCTTACAACAATTTCCTTCTTCTATAGTTGATACTTTCAGTACACCCATAAGCTCAAGCATGTCGGTTCTGCATCATAAACACTTGATCTTCCCCTGTGTCCAACATATGGTCCAAGAGATAGGATATTTTACAATGAACTCCCCCTGAACCATAGATCTCCTTTAAAACTTAAGTGCAAGAGGGAGGTGACACAACTCCCAACTTGTGTCTTAAGTACTCAAAAGTGCTTACCAACAATGGTTTGGTGAAGACGTCTGCCACTTGTTCTCATGTAGGGACATATTCCATCATGACTTCTAGTCCTTCAACTCTTTCTCTGAGAAAATGATATTTGATTGCTATATGCTTTGCCCTTGAATGCATCACTGGGTTCTTTGATATGGTGATGTCACTTTAACTGTCACACTAGATGGGAATAAGATCAGAGATATCCACCTGTATGTCTTTGAGGGTCTACTTCATCCAAAGCACCCGAGAGCAACATGTGGAAGCACCAATGTATTCTGCTTCAGCAGTGGATAGGGAGACTGAATCCTGCTTTTTGCTATGCCATGAGACCAACCGGTCACCTAGGAAGAATACACCACCACTTGTGCTCTTTTAGTCATCAATGCAACCTACCCAATCAACATCAGTATATGCTTCCAAGACGAATTCCCCTTGTTTAGGCTACCATAATGCATAATTGAGTGTCCCTTGCAGGTACCTAAAAATTTCGTTGACTGCATTCATATGTGACTGGTGCTGCTTGAAATCTACCTACCATACACATGACCTTCACTATATCCTATCTAGAAGTAGTAAGATACAATAAATTTCCTATCATGGATCTATATAAGGTATGATCCACTATCGGTGATTCATCATTATTTCTCAGTTTGCTTCTGGTCACCATGGGGGTACTCACTAGTTTGCAGTCCTCCATTTGAAACTTCTTTAGAATATCCTTTGCATACTTGGTTTGTGAGATGAAGATTCCCTTATCTAGCTATGATATTTGCAAACGAAGAAAGTATGTTAGCTCTCCAAGCATTGATATCTCAAAATCTGACTGCATTTGATCACCAAAATCTTTGCAAAGAGTATCCTTGTTGCCTCCAAAAATGATGTCATCTACATACATAGCCACACTGATCATGTGGTTTCCATCTGCCTTGATGTATAGATTGCTTTCAGCACTCCCCTTTTTGAATCCTTCCTCCTTTAGGTACTTATCTAGCCTTGAATACCATGCTGTAGGAGCCTGCTTTAAACCATACAGGGCTTTCTTCAACCGATACACAAAGGTTTCATCATCATGTAACAAAAATCCTTCCAGTTGCTCCATGTACACTTCTTCTTCCAAATTTTCATCGAGGAAGGCATATTTTACATCCATTTGATATACCTTATAACCCTTGTAGGCTGAAAAAGCTAGAAACATCCTAAATGCTTCTAGTCTAGCTATCGGTGCAAATGTTTCTTCAAAACCAATGCCCTCTACTTGAGAGTAACCCTTGCACACAAGTCTAACTTTATGCTAATACTTTTACCTTCTTCATTCATCTTGTTCTGATAGACCCATTTGGTGCCAATGATGTTCTTGTCTTCCGGTCTAGGGACTAATTCCCAAGTCTTGTTCTTCTCAATCTGCTGCAACTCTTCTTCCATGGCATCCATCTATTTCTAATTTTTGTTAGCCTCATTGAATGTCTTAGGTTCCTTTTCCATCATGAGGTAGAAATTGACTTGTTCATCATTCCAGGAAATTCTTCTTCTAGTCTGCACACCATCACTCTTATTACCTAAAATCTGCTCTTTCGAGTGGTTTTTCTTTAGATATCGGTTACAAACGCTTATTGGATTTTTCTTCCGGTTCATTGTCTAACTGAGCTTCTTCACCTTCATCATCGAAATCATCATACCAATTTACTTGTGCTTGTGTTCATTTGTGCATATCCTCATCAACTCTTACATGCACACTTTCAATGACTCTTGTAAGTCTTTTGTTGTAGCATTTGTAAGCCTTACTGTTAGATGAGTAACCAAGGAAGATCCCTTCATCACTCCTAGAGTCAAAACTACCTAAACCATCCATGTCTCTCTTGATAAAACATTTTCTTCCAAACACCTTGAAGTATTTGACTGATGGTTTCCAGTCATACCACAAATCATAGGGTGTCATTTTGTTGTTCATTCTTAATTGAACCCGGTTCAGAGTAAATGTTGCAGTATGAACTAATTCCTTCCATTACAAATTTGGTAAATTTGCCTCATTTAACATAGTTTTTACCATCTCCTTGATTGTCTTGTTCTTCCTTTCTAGCACACCATTTTGTTGTGGTGTTCTAGGGGCAAAGTATTAACTTCTGATTCCATGCCTCTCACAGTAATCTTCATACTCAATTGATGTGAACTCTCCACCCCGGTTGGATCTTAGGCATTTCATCTTGTATCCACTTTCCTTTTCCACCATCTTTCAGAATTTCTTGAATCTATTAAATTCTTGTGATTTATCCTAGAGGAAATTGACCCATGTCATTCTTGAATAGTCATCAATGAAGATCATAAAATATCTTTCACCAACAGGAGTTGTTGTCCTACTTAGACCACATATATCTATATGTACAAGTTCAAGTGATCTTGAAGTGTTGTGTTCTTTTGTCTTGAAGCTCACCTTAGTTTGCTTTCCTTTCACACATTCATCAAAAAATGTGCTTACCGTTTTGATGATGGGTGGTATATTTCTCACACAAACCTTTTTTCTTACTGCAACTAGATTATAAAAATTCATGTGGCCTAATCTTCTGTGTGTTGGACACAATGTGCCATCGAGAGGGGGGTGAATCAGTGGTTTACACACTTTTCCCTTTAACTATCCTATGTGTGTATACCGATTATCAAATCTAACATAAAGAAGACTTACTAGTTAGATGAAAGACTATCACAAATGCAATCACACATGAAAGGGACATCACATAACACCAACATATACAAGGAAAACCCAAGATGGGGAAAACCTCGATGAGAAATGTTGCTGGAGTCTACTGCTACAATCCAGCCTCACAATGAAACTCTGATTACAATGTTTAGGGCACCAACCCAAGGAACACCAATCCAAGGAGCACCAACCCCTACACTGAGCTCCAAATCAGTCATATTCAATGAACATAATCAATTACAAAAGTAATAGCCTTGTTACAAATCAACTTTGTACCTCTTCTACAAATAATTCTATCAATTCTCCTCTCTCCAATTCTCTACCGGTTCTCTTCTTACCTCTCAGCTGCAACCCTATCTCCTGATAAGATTTACTCTCTGTTGCACCTTCACTAATTCATTCTCTTGTTCTTCTTTGTCGGTTAAGCTCTCTGTTGATTTAGCTCTCTCTCGGTTCTTCTCTTTGTCGGTTCTCTCTTCTCTATGTCACATTGTTCTTGTTCACTACTAGTCTTGATAACTTAGTCAGATGTCTATCATCTGATCCTTGCCGGTTCTTAGCTTGCCTTCTCTCAATCCTTTGTGACTCTTCTCTATTGGTTCTATCACTACTAATTTTCTCCTCTGTCAGACTCAATGGCTGACTGCCAGTTGCCTCATTGTTGCCAGTTGAAATCTTCAACCCTGTTCTCTCTCACACTTAGTCTCTTCTTCTTCTTCTTATTGAGAACTTGACTGAATTCACTTCTTCAATAGCAACACCCTCTCATTCAACAGCCTTCATCGATTTTGTCTTGCATATTTATAAATTGGTTTTCCCACTAAAAACCACTTCAAACTTTGGGCGATTAGGGTTTCTTCATGGACCTCGAGGCAAACTGAATCCAATCAGATCTCATCACCTTGATTGATGAACCTCAACACATCAATCAACCCCACAATTTTCATTCCTTCTAGAACACACAACCCATATTTAGCAGTCTACTTTTAATCTATCAGTTGATCTCTTAGTCGATCACCAAGAATGGTTTCACAATTTCCTTCACCTACCTTGATCTACTCAAATAGTTTTTCCTTGATCTCTGGATTTTGTTTGACCTCGAGCTGCAAACCTTAGTTGGACATCCCATGAATCACATAGTCGACATAAATGTCGACCTATCACCATCTACCTTGTTGACAGACACTTCACCAACTTGCGCATGCATGCCACCTCAACTCCACATGGCCACTTCATTGGCATCTACCTTTGCTAGGTCATCTGTGTTGGTCTGGATAGAATCACCGACCAACCTTAGAACCAGGTCCATCTATCGGTTCACAAACCTTGCTAGTTATACCCTAGCTGGTTTGTCATCAACCTTGTAACTTTCTTCTCTTCCGGTGGAACACCTTCACTGGTCAGCACATATATCACTCCACCACTTGCTCATCTTCATCAGGTAGGAGCACAACACTTAGGCTCATTGCTTTCTTATTGGTTCACATACTTGCCAGTAGGCACTTTGATGACACCATGTCATCAACCTTCAATTGTTTCCATTAGAGGCATCTACATTTTGGTTGCAATATTTGTCTATAGCTGATCGACCTTTCCTTCTTCTTCATCAGCCCAAACATTGTCTCAACTGGTTTGTCAAGGTGAAAAACCCATCACTTCCTTACTCTTCCTTTTATGTCTCAGTAGCACAACATGCCAACCCTTTCTGATGTGTTGCACATCCCTGATTTCATGCATCTGAGGCATCCTTTTGTTTCACCGATAGATCTAGTGTGAGCCTTCAATTGCCTTCCTTCTACTCTTCTCTCTTATCTCAGAAACTATGATGCATTTCATGCATAATAGGAGATAAGCTCCATTTACTGGTGGGAGTGGATCCTTGCCACCTACTTCTAACATTGCATCAATGTGGCTTCCCTATTCGAGCAACATATCTTCATACAGGCACATGTGATCCAGTTTGGGGCACATTCACTATGAGTCAACACTTCAAATGGTGACTGCATCTTTATCTGGTGGGAGTCCTACTGGTTGGCATCCACACAGTATATTGATGACCTGTATATACTTCACCTTCGGTGTTGATGTGATTTAGATAACATTCCACCTCTTCATTACAATCAACCAGCCAACATCTTGCTCTCTTGCAGATGTCATCATTTACTGGTTTTTATATCATACCAGTCTCCTATCCATATCTTCAAGAAAATTCAACCCCTAACTTGTGTACTGGTGACTCCAATGGCCATTATGCTGGGTGACATTCACTCCTTTACTGGTGACCTGCTAAGCTAGGTGACATCAAAGACATCACATCTAGTATACATCAATGACAGTGTTGCATATACATCTCTTATACTGGTAGCCATGTTATACCAGTTCACATCAATGACAACACAATGCCAACAATATCCCCCTTTGGCATTGATGTCAACACATGTAGTATCCGACATACTACATATTCTCTCTCCCCCTTTGTGTGATCCATGGATTATCACACATGTAGTATGTGGTATACTATAGAATCTCTCCCCCTTTGACAACAATGACAAAGGGAACTATCAGGGTTTCTCTCCTCCTTGTATCTACTGGGCACTGATGAAGATTTTTCTCCCTTTTTGCTCGACTAGATGCATCTTCTTATTTAAACTTCATACCAGAACCTTAATGCATATGTAAGACTGAAACCAATTGAAGGCCCATGTGTAAGTGAATACAATATACCTATTGGTCAAACTGCATCATCACCCTTCTAATACCAATTGATCTTAAGAATCAAATGTGCTGCACTATGAGTGTTACCAATTGGGAAAGTAGATACCCTTAATCATGAAATTCTCTTGGGTATTCCTACAACAATTTTCATCTTCTACAATTGATGCAGCTAGTACACCCATAAGTTCAAGCATGCTAGTTCTGCATTATGAGCACTTGAACTCCCCCTGAGTCATACTTCTCAGGTCCACATTTTTGGTCAAGTCTAAAACAAGAGCTCGAATCTTCACCATATATTGGTTGAGTTGTGCATATGTTATCAATCTGATAATCTATCAGCTCCATTATATCTACCATAGCCTATGACATAATCTTGGATGAACACAATGCCAATATCATTATCATGTAATAAATCAAACCGGTTAGCGCAAAAAGATGCATGCTTACAAAATCAACAACCGGGCCAACATATTTCATTTAGGTCTTCATCAACACCACTTGAGACATAAAATCCTCATTTCATGCTACTGGGGCTAATACAATGATCCTGGACCTCATTGTCTTACATAACGTGCAAGTACCTATTAGCATTCTTACCGGTAACATCCCGTACATACCGGTCCATCATCACTACCAGAGCACTATCTTGTAACTCATGACATCTTGTGTCAATTTGCTTCTGATGTTGATTGCAAATTTTCCATCCATTGACACATGTAGTAGTGATCCATCTTTTGTCTGTAGGTGTGTAGCCAAGGCAACTACTACACACACTTGCCATCTCATTTTCTTCTTTCTTACCGATAGCAGCTTGTTCTTCCACATGTCCTTCTTCACTAAGGGGGTGAATGATAAGGTCAATGTACTACTCCCCGTAAGGTCATGCATCTCCTTTAAGCCTTAGGAGATATTTTCTAGTGCATTGAATGCACAATGTCGGTCCAAGGTCCTACTCTCTTCTTTCTTCCTCCATACCTACATGACTTCACTTTTCTTCTCAAATTCAGTCTTGGGAGCAGGTCTTATCTTCTTTTGTTGATGGGTCCTTCCATTTTTGGATTCTACCACATAACCGGAAGAAATGATATAGTAGCATACAACATTCATGCCAATCTCATGATCGGGAAACCTTCTAACATGGTGGTTTGACCATCTTCTTTTGGTCATGCTATTGTAACCGACTACCAGAACCAGTGGTCCTCTTGATCTTGTAAGAACATTTTTCCTTTTGTTCCATGCAAGTCTTTGACTTCCATATGCTCTATATTCATTTTTGTGTTAAGCATAGCAGCTATGTTGGCTTCCATGTGACTGCAAGTCTTTCTTCTTGCATTCAAACTCTCTATGGCCAAATCCATTATAGTTATAACAAACACTATTTGCATAACTGGGAGAGGAATTATGCATGTTTCTACTCCTTGATACCTTCTGCTCATATGCATAATACCTATGAGATCCTAGATTGTTCCTTCTAGATCCCTTTCTACATTCTTCTACCCTATGGCCATAATCATTGCATGTAAAGTAATAACCGGAGAAGGAAGGTTTATAACTTACAAACTTATTCTGCCATGCCTAGGGAGATCTTACTGGTTTGGCATCTCCATTTCTACTTCTCCATAGATGGATCCTAGATTGTCCACACTCTCCAGCTCTTCCATCTGATCTTTTATTTTCCCTCACTTGCTTTGTTTTATGGGTGGTAGAATTTCCTTGTCCTCTACTACTAGGAGGTCTTCTTTGTTGTCTTCTCATGTTTTTGCTTTCGGTGAAGTTGTCTTCTCCCATCTTCCCTTTCCCTTTGGGATATGCATTGTTCCTATTGGTGTAAATAATTGTTCATCATGGATATTATTACACCTTATTTAAATTTACTTAGGTACATGCATTTCATAGTTCATACTAGTTTGGGTATGAGACACTTGGGTGTTTGTGCCACATTGGGATAGTGTGTAGGAGAATTTCTAGCTTTTATGGTGTTGATCTTATCTTGTTGTTACATTCCACCTCATGTGGAATATTACATTATATCTCCTACCTACCCACACCTATTTCCTACCTACCCTTGTTTCTTATTGAGCCACATGTCATGTTTATGTGCTCACATATCCATATAGTCTTGCCTATATAATCAGGCTCATCTACATTCATTGTACGTGCAATCAATCAACAATGTAATGATCCAGTTGATCATATTTTGCATCTTGATAGAATATAATTTATTCCTATCATATATTTTGCCTCTCTATTTTGTGCTTTCCATTGCCTCTATATTTTGGCAAAATCTCACATGGTTTCAGAGCCATTAGAGTGCCATTGGTTTGCCAATTGAGAGAAATTTGGGGTTTGCATTTTGGAGCTTTCTATTGCAGGTTTTTATTGGAGATTGTTGGGTCAGATCTGAGGTCACCATTGGATTGAGGAGGTTCAAGAAATTAAGAATCATTTTTTGTTTCGTCCAAATCCAACATCCAAGGCCAAATCTAGAGTCGTTTGAAGGTGGAGGGTGGTGACTTGTCTCGACAGTGATTTGCAATTTTGGAGCATTTTTGGCCAAATCCGTCATCGCCATTGTGCTCAGAAGGCCCAAAAACCCCAAGATTGATTGTCAATTCATTGAAATCGACCTCCATTACCCCAAGTTGAAAAAATCTCCCCTCTTGACCTGTCGTACGGACTTGCAGGTACATGTCTGAATTTTTTTGAATTTTTTTTCAGAAAATTTATAAAATAAAAAAATAAAAATTATTGTTAAAGGGGGTGGCATTTTTTTTTTTTCATTTAAAAAAAAAGTCAAAATTTGTGGGGGGCGGAGGTCACCGCAGTACTGCGGCCCGCGGTACCTGCGACTTGCAGGCCTTGCAGTCATTGCAGGCCCTGCGGTCACTGCAGAGTACCTGCGGTGGTCCGCAGGCTCTGCGGTCACCGTAGGGCTCTATGGGCTCCTTCCCGTGAGGGTGGGGGGGGGGGGGTTAAACATATTTTTTTTGTTTTTGTTTTTTTAAAAAGTTTTTTAAATTAAAAAAAACACTTTTTCTTATGTTTTTTTTAATAAGTTTTTTTTGAAATTTTTTTTTCACTTACACCTTTTTTAACAAATTTTTAATTTTTTTAAAATTGAAAAATAAAAAATAAAAATCTTGTTTGTTTTTTTTCTTTATTGGTTTTTAATAAAGTTTTTTTGCATGGATATAATAAATTATTTTTATCTAGATTTTTCAAATCTTTTAAAAACACAAATATCATGGAATAAGCAAAATTGGGAAC
This sequence comes from Cryptomeria japonica, assembly GCF_030272615.1. Taxonomy (NCBI): domain Eukaryota; kingdom Viridiplantae; phylum Streptophyta; class Pinopsida; order Cupressales; family Cupressaceae; genus Cryptomeria; species Cryptomeria japonica. The sequence continues at coordinate 547,645,286 of NC_081405.1, forward strand.
ACTTTTTTTTGTCACTTCATACCTGTCTTGCAGTGCTTCCAACCGACAGTCAAGGGGGGGGGGTTGATTTGCTCCTTTATATCTCTTGGCCACATCCCAATTGGAGGCGTCTTTTTTTGCAGTATTCTACAGGGCTTCTAGGTGGCATCATTTTCATGTTTCCAGATTTGCACTATCATGTTGTATGCTCTTGCATGAGCAATGTTGTACTCACACTATCATAAAGTGCCACACCTCTTTGTATCTTGTCTTTGTTTACTATTTGATGTAATCCTCTTGTACACGTAGATTAGGAATATCTTGTGAGACTTGGTGCATGGCTCCAGTTGAGACTTAGATTGTACACATTTGTGCATGGCTCCCATGAGACTTGGATTGTACTAGTATTTCTTCCATTTATGAGTATCCAGATGATTCTCAAAGCAAGTTGTCTCCATGCCTAATCTTCATTTTGTTGCAACGAGTGATTCATCGTCATCAACTTGATACCTAGTTTTGTCACACTTTGACATTATTTGTGCAACATTGGTTTTCTTTCTTCATTATGGGGAGGTATTTTGGTCAACATCTTGGACCATCTTTGCAGGAGATTCGACATTGAGGGAGGGCTTCATGGTCTCTTGTTCTCTCTTATGGGGGGACATATTTTGTTCTTCTCATTCATCATTGAGAGCATTGTGTGCTTTCATCTTCTCTCTTTTGGGGGAGGATTTTTTCCCATTAGGTTTTTCTCTCTTTCCCCGCTTTATGGGAGATTGCATTTGCATTTGTACATGGGTACCTAACATGGCCTTGTAGCTAGGACCCATCTTGTATTGCTTAGTTGCATTGTAGACTTAAGTGCATTCCCCTAAGTTGCACTTAAGGGGGGGGTGTTGGTGTAAATAATTGTTCATCATGGATATTATTACACCTTAGTTAAGTTTACTTAGGTACATGCATTTCATAGTTCATAGTAGTTTGGGTATGAGACACTTGGGTGTTTATGCCACATTGGGATAGTGTGTGTAGGAGAATTTCCACCTTTTATGGTGTTGATCTTATCTTGTTGTTACATTCCACCTCATGTGGAATATTATATTATTTCTCCTACCTACGCACACATATTTCCTACCTACCCTTGTTTCTTATTGAACCACATGTCATGTTTGTGTGCTCACATATCCATATAGCCTTTCCTATATAAGCAGACTCATCTACATTCATTGTACGAGCAATCAATCAACAACGTAATGATCCAGTTGATCATATTTTGCATCTTGATAGAATACAATTTATTCCTATCATATATTTTGTCTCTCTATTTTGTTCTTTCCATTGCCTCTAGATCTTGGCAAAATCTCACAATTCCTTCTTCTTGTAGCACCAGTCTTCATCCTTGTCTGCATGTCTTCACCGATTGTGGTTAGATCTACCTTCTTCTAGGGAGCATCTCTAACTATGAAGGTTTGTTCCTTGTTATCTCCATTTGAGGAGACAAATAGAATGTCATTTTGGGGAACATTCTTGCTGGTGGAGCATTCACCAGCACCATTTCTTGATCCACTGGTATCCTTGACATGCCTTTTCTTTTTCATAATCTTGTCCAAGGCATCACTGTTGCCATCAAACTTGATTCTTACCTTGAGCTCATCTTGATATTTCTCAAGGTCATTTCAGAGAATCTCCATTTCTCCTACTAGCTGCAAATATTATTTATCCTTGACTTATAGATCAAATGCTAGATCAATACACCGACACGCCTTGGTGTCTTCTTGTTGAGTCTTTAATTCCAAGACACATTTCTCAGATTCTTCAAGGCATCTGATCAACCGGTTCTGCTCCACAATTGCACCATTCTTGAATAACTTGTACTCATTCCTCACTCTACCAAGTTCTTCGAGTGCACTTATAAGTTATTGTCATGCCCAAACTTTTGGGCACGAACGGGATAATTTTTTTTTGAAATAACAACTTAATCACATGAAATTTGCTAATATGAAACACACTAACAAGTTTTGTCTTAACTATGTTTGAGTTAACTCTAACCACTAACTCAAGTAAGCGACAATAATTTAAATTAAATGCGGAATATTAACTCTCCAAAAGAATTTATTATTATCTCATCCATTAATAAATAATAAAATTCATTTAAGCAAAAATCTCTAATTAAATTGACAAGAGGTATTATCGGTCTCAATTTATCTTTTAATCGTTGTAGGAATTAATTAAATTAACTCTAGCACTTAGATTTTTAAAACACCTAAATTTCAATTTAACAATAATTATAATGTGTATTAAATTTGACTAAAGGGCTAAATAAATCCATAATAAAATTTGCCCTATAAAGTTTATTCTCGACAAGCCTAAATTTTAGGTGAACTAAAAGAATTAATTCCCCTATGGCCAAAATAACTTACAAAGTCATTATAATTTACCAAAAGATTAAACTCCAAAATATTTTAAAATTTAAAACGACATATTTAAATGTGTATATAACATATATACAAAATATGAATGTTTAATTAAAATAATTAAACTCAAGTTAAATTTATACACTCATAATTTAAACTATATATATATATATATATACATATTTACATTAAACAAATATATATTTATATATGTGGAAATTTATTTTCTAAACAAACTTTATTATAAAAAAATATTCATGCAACCTAATTAATAATATTATAAAATGCCTTTCCAACCCATATTTTTTTCTTTACAACTTCATATTACCCTAACTCGAACCGGGTTAGGGTTTTATGTTTTTGTGCATGGTCGAGAGTGAGTGGGCAGAGGCGTTTAGAGGTAGCCGCAAGGTTAATGGATGTGCGGCGGTGGTGGATACTGTGGGGGCTCCCCACAGGGACGGTCGCAGGCATGCCTGCGGGTCACGACCCACAGTGCGGCCTTGGACGCCGCTGTGGGACGCGACCCGCAGCATGACTGTTGCCACCGTTGTGGGGCGCCGCCCACAGAGGGGGGGCCAAAGCCTCCCCATCTATGGGTTGCGGCCCACAGTGCGGCTGTGGCCGCCGCTGGGGGTCGCTGCCCACAACACGGGAGGGAGGGGGGTGGGCGAGGCTCCCCCATTTTGTTTATTCTTTTTTTTTGTTGTTTAAATATATATATATATATATATATATATATATAGGGCTGACTTTACTATGCAAATATATATTATTTTTTTTTGAACTTTTAAACAGATTAATTAAATTTTTTCGATTTAAAACAATGTATTTTTTTTTTTTTTTCAAATACTATGTAGCTAAAATTAGAGATAGACTAATTAACTTTAGATTTATTTTATGCAATTAAGTAAAATGACAAAATTAAATAAATTTAAGTAGCAACTATATTAGACTAGAAATCATTGAAATAAATCTTAGAGATAGACAAGTTAATTTTAGATTTACTTTCTGCAATAAATCAAAGGAAAAATAACAGAATTAATTAAACTACCACATGCAACATTAGTGCTTCATACTAAATGGCTAACTAACTATATTTTCATTTAGAACTTCCATAAATAGGACTAAATGTTTTACTTCCAGCTTACTAACATACATGCTTTTCTATTTCATTCTTTTCCAATATTTCAAATGCATAAGGGGATAAAAAAATGAATTTCTTGATTTTCAAAATAACATATACACAACAAATATTATTTTCAGAACTATAGGAACTAAATCTAGAAATACACATTTCATTTTTTTGTTGCAATAATCACTTAATAGAATAATGCATTTCTTTAAGACATATTAAGAATACAATATAGTCAACATTACAAATGGGTGAGATACCCAGCTAGTCTCTCATTTTTATTAAATGAGAACTTTAAATAAAATAGATACATTTCCCTTTTTTAAAAAAAAGTAAATACAACATATAGCTTTTTATTTACATTTCTGCAACTGAAAATATAGCATCCCTTTTCTTAATCTTTTTCTGCAACTCAAGTAAAAACAACAACTCCTAGCTTGACTTTTTCTTTTCTTTCCAAGCAACCTGCAAATAAATCATAAGGCTTGACCATGGAGTGCTCACCTCCCAGCCTAGGCTTACTAGAAGCCACCCCCGAGCTTGGAGAACCAAGCCCTAGACAGGTTACACACATGCAAGCACAACAAGCAAGAGAAAACACACAACAACACTTTCCCAACCAAGGCTACACTTCATCACAAAATGTGATGATTTTACATGGGTGGTAGTGGACCAAATACCCTGAGGAGACTGCAAGAATGGTAGATCACAAAGCCACCTCATGGCAAACAAAGTTATATCATAAGTTCATTAACCCCACATCCTTATGCCCCCCAAGGCATTCATGCCATACTTTCTCCCCTTATGACCCCCAATGTATAAACCAGGCCATGCAGCAAGGGTCACATATACATCCCTTGAGTTCACTCTCATAATGAGAGCCTCTCACTCGAGGGCTATCAAACTCCTACCACTCGCAAGACCATCCTACTCTCCCAAGAGTAGAAGGCCTTGGTTACTCCCAAATCATAGGAAATGCATAAAAGAATAAAAGATAGGATGCATAATAATTTTCACAAAGAAAATACAAGGAAACAACTTTTACATACAAGCAATCTTTTCAACATAAACATGCAACGTAAAAAAGAAACAAAAGGAGGAGATGAACCAACCTTCAATCTGCCCAAAGGTTTGCTAGAACTAGTTTGAGGATGAGCAGCCCAATTCCACAATTCTTTCTCCTACACTTAGCCAAAATTCTATCTGAAAACTCCTCTTTTCAAAATTGTATAATCTCCAAAAATGGAGAGTGGGTGATTACCCACAAAGTCTCCAATCCTTGCCTAAAAGGACCTTAGTGAGTGTTCTCACAGGTTATTAAAACTGAAAAATGAAAAAGTAAGAGAAAGTGGAAAAAGGATCTCACATCAAAAGGGAAGGTTGTCTAACCTAGATGGCACCTTCTAATTTTGAATTTTCGCTCACCTTAGGAAACTCACTTTTTGAGGTGACTAAACAGTCACATGGGAGTAGACACGTGACTAAAAATACTCCTAACCCATAGGTATACCTTATGGACTTTAGAAAACACCTTTAAACTACCCCTAGGAGTCCATTTGACCCCTTAAAAACCCATCTGAAGTTAACTTTCGGGTCAAACATGAGTTGACCACTCCAAAGACTCTCTACCCAAGGAAATTTTAGAACCACATTCAAATGTTTGAAAAAGCTATAGTTGAAACAACTCCCTCCAAGAGACAAGTCAAAAATCAAGACATAAATCAACACATATGTCAAGTGACACAATAAAATACATTACAAAATTACACATGAAATTTGTCTCTTGTTGGATTTACACAAATTTATAAATTCAATTTAACACATATGCAACATTACTTTCACAAATAAAATACGATTCACACGGGGTGTTGTCTCTCCAAATAGACAACCCCTAGCTTTACGAATGTACATGGGTCTAGGTTTGGTTCTCCATAATGTTTCAATGGTCACATGGTTAATTTTCCTGCGCATGTGAATTACACATTAGTAATTCCAAATAACCTCATATAATATTAAACACATGAATAAGAATAGACATCAAATAGTCTGCATACAATTTACATTTAAACAAATCGATATATCTTATATCCAAATAAATCCACATAAGCAATTATCATAATCCTCATAATTTTGATCCATACATAAAACATGCATCCTATTTCTATTATCATAGTAAAGTCCTGCAAATCCAATAATGACATACATCATCCCAAATTTATCCTATTCTAGAATCATATAGAGTTCTATATCTATAATGCATAGAAATGAAGTATCAATATATATCAATGTTATCCAAATCATGGAATCATATGAGTTCTAAATCTATAATGCATAAAAATAAAGCATCCATAATAGTTTCAACATGAAAATCACTGAAATGCTAGGATGAGTCGGGGTAGGGCCTCACAGTTATCCTTCAAGGTCAACTTCTGCTTCGTCTTCTTCTTCACCTTCACTATCACTGCCAAACACATCTTGCCGGTAGGAATGATCTGCATAATCATTCTCAGATGTGTGTCTCTCATCTTCTGATTCTTGAGCCATGAAAAGGTGGGTTCCTTCTTCATTATTTCTGTGGCTGCTAACAGATTTGCCTTCATCACTCACACATGTATTTGTTGCACAGTTTCTCTTGCTTCCACAATTTGATTCAACAGTAGTAAGCTTATTACCATAGAGCTTCTTCAATCTATCCCACAAACTCTTTGTTGATATGTACTTGTCCACCTGGGAAGAAACATCACCGGAGAGACCACTGAATATAGCCTTCATGGCTTCTTCATTACACCTAGATCTTCCTTCTGATTCAAGGTTAATGGGAGGACTGACATGACTGGAGAGACTATTGACAACTGACATCCAAACATCATACCCTAGAGAGGATAAGAAGACTTCCATTCTACAAATCCAAATGGAATAATAAGAACCATCAAATACCAAAACTGGGATTGACACCAAACAAACCATTGTGTCCTTAAGCCAAAATCTATCCAAGCTGGAGAAAGCTTATCAACTGGGAACCTATGCTCTAATATCAATTGTTAGATGCAATGTGCCACTGAGAGGGGTGTGAATCAGTGGTTTGCAAACTTTTCCCTTTAACTATCCTATGTGTGTATACCAGTTATTAGATCTAACAAAAAGAAGAATTATTAGTTAGATGGGACACTATCACATATTCAATCACACATGAAAGAGACATCACATAACACTAGCATATACGAGGAAAACCCAAGATGGGAAAAACCTCGATGAGAAATGTTGCTGGAGTCTAATGCTCCAATCCTGCCTCACAATGAAACTCTGATTACAATGTTTAGGGCACCAACCCAAGGAGCACCAACCCAAGGAGCACCAACCCCTATATTGAGCTCCAACTCAGTGATCTTCAATAAACATAATCAATTACAAAAGTAATAGCCTTGTTACAAATGAAATTTGTAACTCTTTTGCACATCTCTCTACCGGTTCTCCTCTCTCCAATTCTCTGTCACTTCTCTTCTTACATCTTAGCTGCAACCCTATCTCTTGATGCAATTTACTTTATGTTGCACCTTCACCAGTTTAGTCTCTTCTTCTTTGCCGATTCAGCTCTCTACCGATTCTGCTCTTTGTCGGTTCTCTCTTCTCTCTATCACACTACTATTGTTCACTACCAGTTTTGATAAATTGGTCAGATGTCTATCATCTGATCCTTGCTAGTTCTCATCTTTCCTTCTCTCAATCCTTTGTGACTCTTCTCTACCGGTTCTATCACTACCAATTTTCTCCTCTGTCAAACTCAATGGCTGACTTCCGGTTGCCTCAATGTTGATGGTTGAAGTCTTCAACCCTGTTCTCTCTCACATTCAGTCTCTTTTTCTTCTTGAGAACTTGATTAAATTCACTTCTTCAGCAACACCACCCTCTCATTCAGCAACCTTCATCGATTTTGGCTTGCATATTTATAAATTGGTTTTCCTACCAAAAACCAATTCAAACTTTAGAGGGTTAGGGTTTCTTCATGGACCTCAAGGAAAACTAAATCCAATCAGATCTCATTAGATCCAATCGCCTTGATTGATGAACTACAACACATCAATCAACCCCGCCATTGTCATGCCTTCCAGAACACGCCATTCATATTTAGCAATTTGCTTTTAATATGTCAGTTGATCTCTTGGTCAATCACCAAGAATGGTTTCACGATTTCCTTCACCTACCTTGATCTTCTCAAACAGTCTATCCTGGATCTCTGTTGTCTGTTTGACCTCAAGTTGCAAACCTTGACTGCACATCCCATCAATCATGCAATCGACATAAATGTTGACTTATCACCATCTACCTCACTGACCTGTGCATTTATGCCACCTCAACTCCATGTGGCCACTTTGTTGGCATCCACCTTTGCTACGTCATCTATGTCAGTCTTGATAGAATCATCGACCAACCTCAGAACTGGGTTCATCTACCAGTTCACAAACCCTTCCAGTTATACCCTAACCGGTCAGTCATCAAGCTTGCACTGTTATTCTCTTCTAGTGGAACACCTTCATTGGTCAACACATATATCACTCCACCACTTGCTCATCTTCATCAGGTAGCAACACATCACTTAGCCTCTTTTCTTTCTTACCGGTTCACATACTTGCTGGTACGCACTTTGATGAGACCATGTCATCAACCTTCAACTATTTCCAGCAGAGGCATCTGCATTTCAGTTGCACTCTCTATCTATAGTTGCTCGACCTTGCCTTCTTCTTCATCAGCCCAGACATCATCTCAACCGGTTTGTCAAGGTGACAAACCCATCACTTCTTTACTCTTCCTTTTTTGTTTTGGTAGCACAACATGCCAACCCTTTCTAATCTGGTGCACATCTTTGATTTCATGCACCTGAGGCATCCTTTTGTTTCACCGATAGATCTGGTGTGAGCCTTCAATTTCTTTCCTTCTACTCTTCTCTCTTATCCTGGAGGATTATGATACATTCCATGCATAATAGGAGATAAGCTCCACTTACCAGTGAGAGTGGATCCTTGCCACCTACTTCTAACATTGCATCAATGTGGCTTCCCTGTTTGAGCAAAATATATTCAAATAGGCACATGTGATCCATTTTGGGGCACATTCACTGTCATTCAACACTTCAAATGTTGACTGCATCTTTATCTGGTCGGAGTCCTGCTAATTGACATCCACATAGTATACCGGTGACCTACACATACTTCACCTTTGGTGTTGATGTGATTTAGATAACATTCCCCCTCTTCATCATAATCAATCGACCAGAATCTTGGTCTCTTGTAGATGTCATCTTCAACACAAGTCAACCCCTAACTTGTGTACTGGTGACTACAATGGCCATTATGCTGGGTGACATTCACTCCTTTATCGGTGACCTACTAAGCTAGGTGACATCAAAGACATCATATCGGGTATGCATCAATGACAGTGTTGCACATACATCTCTTATACTGGTAGCCATCCTATATCGGTTGACATTAATGACAACACAATCCCAACAGTGTGCTACAACCAAATTTTGTCCACTTATCCCAACATGCATTAGGATTCAAAACATTCTTTCAGATTGTATACATTTCCAGCTGTCCTCTAAGCTTCATCTACAACCTGACCGGTACTCTGCTTCTTTATCTGGAAACTAGTAGAGTCAAAAGTGAATTTATAACCTTTGTCACACATCTGACTAGCACTCAACAAATTGTGCTTCAGGTCTTCCACATAATATACATAATGTGCTTTCAATTTGCCATCAATATTTAGAGTGCCTTTTCCCTTTATCTTGATAGATGAGTTGTCTCCAAACCTTACTGAGCCACCATTCCAATCTTCAAGATTGATAAATTTATTTTTATCACTAGTCATGTGGTTGGAACAACCATTGTCTACAACCTATAAGTTTCTTCTTTCAACATGTAGGGCAATCCACACTATCAGACTTGATTCTTCTTTGTCCTTTTCTTTCTCAACCCAAACCGATTGAGTTTCCTTCTTCTTGTCGGCTACAAATTTGTGCTCCAGTCTGGCTACCAGTTCCCGATCAGAAGTTGTCCTCTTCTACTTGATTTTCCTATTCTTACAAAGCTTTCCAATATTTCCAAACTCTTAATAGTTATATCATTTTACATTTCATTGAAAGACGAATCTTTAAAACTATTGCAGGACACCGGTTTACTCTTCCTACATTCAAAACTCCTTTGACCAAATCCATTGCACTAATAACAGACAACATTCATATCCCATAGTGCATTAAATGGATTTATACTTTCATAACTCATAGTGGGCTTATTTGTTAATCTATAGTCAACTAACCTATGTCCAAATTTGTTACACCGATAACAATAACCATGAAATTTTGGAACATATCGATTAGGTTGCCTTGGTCCTGCAAATGTTTGTCTCACTGAGGGTCTTCCTTTCATGCTGCTAACTCTAGTGAACCCTTCATGATCAACCCTTGCATTTCTCCAAAGATATGCATTCTGGTCTATTGAGTGTGGCCTCCAATTCATTGATTGTGTATACCGGTTTGTGTGGTGGTTTCTAACAGCTTCTGCATAAGTCTTCTTATCGGTATCCTTTCTTACTATGAATGTCTTCTTCTCTTCACCTTCACTTAAAGAAGTGAATTATATCTCCTTACCAGATGTATCTTTGTTGTTTGAACTTTGTCCTTCTTCAAATCCTAAGCCACCCATATCTTTAGATTGCTTATGTTTTCACAACATATTGTCCAAGGCTTTTGTGCTACCCTCATATTTGCTACTCACTTTTAGTTCATCCTTACTCTTTTCAAGCTCCTTTCTTAGCTTCACTATTTCTTCTTCCAGATCTTGATGTTCCTTACCCTTCTTTATTAGATCAAAGGATGTAACTTCACATATCCTCTTGGCTTCATCCAAATGGAGTTTTAAGTCAAAGATAACTTGATTGGACTCATCCAGGGATTGCTTCAAAAGACCTTGTTCTATTGCTGCAACAAGTCTGACTTTCTTGAGTTCTCTTTGAGTCTTACTTAACTCCTCAAGAGCACTTATGAGCTTGCCTTCTAGATCCACTTCAGCTTCAATGTCTTCATCTTCCTCATCTTCCACCACCGGTTCATCTAGTGCCATAAAGAGATTAACTTCTCTTTCATCTTCATAGAAGTCATCTTCTGATGCACTCTCTTCATCTGTGGCATCATCCTCAGTGGTATATAAGTTGTTCTACTTCCAATAGCTTCTTCTTCCTTGTTGGTAGACTTTCCTTTCTATGTCCTTACCAACAGATTTGCCAAAACTTATTTGCTCATCTCCATCGGTTTCATTATAGGGACATTTTGCAGCAAAGTGTCCAACTTTACCATAGTTGAAGCATTTGAGTGGTAACTTTCCTTTATACTTACTAGATCCTCTCTTGAGTTTTCTGACAAAGTTTTCTACTTTTGCATCTAATTCTTCACTCAACCCTTTGTGAGCAACCTCTTCCTTGACCTTTTTGATGGAGTTGAAAGTTGCCTCTTTCCTTGAAGATGCTTCACCGGCTGTCCTCATTTCATAGGCAGTTAGAGAGCCAAATAGCTCATCCATTATGAAGGATTTCAGATCCTTGGCTTCCTCTATGGCCGAAATCTTAGTATCATACTTAGATGTGAGAGATCTAAGTACCTTATTGATAATAATCTCATCAACAATTTCCTCTCCAAGTCCTCTGATGGTGTTCATAGTTTCATCTACTCTGTGAAGATAGTCTACAATCTTTTCTTCATCTTTCATCTTGATGCCTTCAAGATGACCTCTTAGTGATTGCAGCTTGGTCTCTTTGACTTTGGCATGTCCTTCAAATAATCTCTGCAATTTATCCCAAGTCTCCTTGGTGGACGTACAGTGCATGACCTTGACAAACTCATCTGATAACTCGCTTAGAATAGCATGTTTATCCTTTGCATTATTCTCATACTCCTTAGCATCTGGATCAGTGGAAGGAACACTAGGGACAATATACCCATTCTTGACAGACATCCACACATCAAAACCAAGAGAGGAAATATAGGTCTCCATTCTTCTACTCCAGAAGGCATAGTTAGATCCATAAAACATGGGGTCTTTTGAGAAGGCAGACTCATTTTTTGCCATTGTGTTCTTTGACCAGAATCTACCCAATCTAGAGAAAACTTTAATCAACCAGGAATCTTGCTCTGATACTAATTGTTGAACACAATGTACCACTGAGAGGGGGGTGAATCAGTGGTTCCTAAAAATATTTTATCTTTAAACCAAGCTTTGAGTATCGGTTAACAACCTAGAGACTAAGAAATCAAACCGATAAGATATGAGAGAATATTAAAAGAGGCAAACACACAAATGCATAACCCACAACACCAGGTGTATGAGGAAAACCCAATATGGGAAAAACCTTAGTGAGAAATGTTGTTGGAGTTTACTGCTCCAATCCAACCTCACAATAAAATAATAGATTACAATGATTTAGGGCACCAACCCAAGGAGCACCAACCCCTATTGATTTAAGGCACCAACCCAAGGAGCACCAACCCCTGCACCAAGCACCAACTTGGTGTAATACAATGAAATATAATTTTAATGCAATGATAGCACCTAGTTGTGAATGAGTTATGCAATACCTGATTGATGGATGTTTGTCGGTTATCAACTTCCTCTGTTTGATTAGTCCTTCTTCTGTTGATTATCAGATTGATCTCTCCGATCTCTTATCGGTTTCTCTCTGCCTCTCTTCTCTTTCTCAAAACCTCACCCTACACAGTATCACAATTGGATTCCTTCCTAACCTTTTAATACCTACTAATATGCTTGAATGTTAAGACTGTAACAACTCACTAGTTACTCTGTCTCTACCGGTTAGAACCTCTCACCGGTTCAGCCTGCTAACACACACTCTAATTCTCCATGAAAGAAATCTTAGGAAAATAGTCTCTCTTCTTTATCAAGCTCTCTTCTTAGTCTCAACTCACATCTAGCATCAATCAATTTTAGTCTTGAGTTGACATATTTATCTGTGAGGGTTCCCACCAAAAGCAACATTCAAATAGTGGCATGTTAGGGTTTTCCTTTACCAACTCAATCTGTATCAGATCTGATATGATCTTCTTTTCTGGAATAGTGATCTTCATCACATTAAACAACACCACCATCTCCTCACTTTTCAATGTGCATTTTCTATTTTTGGATGTTTATGACATGCTTTTCTGCATTTCTTTGTCAATCGCCATTAATAGCTCGGTTGTTTCCTTCGGCCAATGAGTACAAGGTTAGTTCAATCACCTCGCCACTTTGTCTTCCTCAAGCCGCAACATCCTGCCATCATCCCATGATTTGTGGGTTCTTCATTAATGCCGACCTGCTCGTCAAACTACTACATCAATGAATACTTCACTGACCTTTGCGTGCTCACCACCTGGTGTCCACTTGTCATCCTTGTCGACATCTACCTCTACTCAAACTATAAAATCAATTTGACATCCTTCACCAACCAAGACTCACTACCGGTTTGACACACCTTACCGGTATAACGTATCCTCACCGGTGGACCTTCACACTAACTGATCTCTTCTTTATCGGTGGATCAACTTGGCCTTCCATCAAACATGTTGATCCATCCACTGAATCCATTTATTGGTTGCATTATACTTCTCTTTGTCTATTGGTTATCACATCCCTCTATTCTCCTTTTCTTCTTTGTGTAATGGTGGGAAAATGGTGAATGATAGATCAAGAGGAAAACTACCCTTTCCCTCAAAGAGAGATGAGAGTTTCACTATTGATTATCCTTCAAGCACTTTTTACCATTACATTAGGAAGATAAGACATAATTCACTAGATTCAATCTCTACACAAAGATGATAGATTGAATTCTTAATGAATTAAGAATGTTAGGATGATCCCTTCTTCTTTTGTTTGATTTGGAAAGGAATTGATTAGATTATGTAGTGCAAAAGTGACAAAGAATCAATTATAACTTGAGATCAAAATATGGGACGACTTTATGCACCTGGATTTGGCAGTAAAATGTCAAGATGAAGTCGCCCTACAAATTTGATGAAAAGTTGTCTGGACCATGGCGGGAATGTACACAGTTCTCTGAAAAATCTGCAAATGAAAAGGGTTTTTCCACCTTTGCAAATGAAGCCTGAATTTGAAAGTATAGTTGCACACCCACAACCTACACACAAAAAAGAGAGGGAAATGTGTTTGGATTTGGGGTTTGCCTTTAGGTCAAACCCCATTTTTGGGATTAACCAAGTAATGAAAGAAAGTACTTGCAAGTAGATGTAAATGAAAGATTGAATTGTAAATTACCTCAAGGGAGGTTGCAGTAGCAATGTTGATGGAAATGCTTGTGTGGAATTTTATATTGAAATCAATCTCCTCTTCAATGGTTGAATCTTTGACTTGAATGCAACACTTAGCCTTGAAGGGAGACTTGAGAATTCTCAATGCTGGAAAAGAATGCTTGAATACCCTTGAACTCTTGATCGCTTATGCCACATGACCTTATCAAAATTCCACTTATAAAAATGAGAGGACAAATGCCCCTTAAATACATGTTGGTGGATTTGAATTTCGTCACGGGCTGACATCAGGGAGGTTTCCCGCCTGAGGCACAACTCACAAAACATTCTCTAGGAAGGGTCCTGCCCTAAAATAGGGTAGGGATAGGGGCACCATGCCCCTCTCTTGGGAGGAAAAGGGCACCATGCCTCTGTCCAAGGGGGGATAGTGGTGCCATGCCATTTTCGTACCCCTTTCTCGAGGTAAAAATGTAGTCGAGGTGATTGAGAGGCCAAGGAAGAAGCTATTTTTGCAAGCCGAGCACTTTCTGGTCTCTGATCAGGCTAGAGGATTTGAGTTCGCATGCATGAGGACCCTAATGTAGTCATAAATTGCTAGGGTCGTAATTTTATGACACTACATTTAGCCCCCACTTTAGTGAGAGTATAAGCGTATGCCAATACTATCAAGAAAGTACAAGGAAAAAAGATTGAAAGACTTTCACCACGTCAAGGAGGAAAGATGTGCCAAGCCCCTAGTGGACTTGGGATCTTATGACTTTGATTGATAAAGTAAAAGGGAAGATAGAGAAGGGGAGAACCATGACTACAAGTAGCAAAGTTCCCTTCACTATGAGTCATGAAAGCAAGGACAAAAAGATTACAAAGCAAAGAAAAGTTCACTAATTAATTCTAAGTATCACAAGAAGGAAAGTATGAGCGGAGTATATGCCCCCACATTAAAGCAATCGCACATGGCTTATCGAGAGTGATTTCTTTAAGGTAGGACACACCTAAGAGAGAGAAGCAAGGAGCACATTATCACAAGGATTTATCCCCTAATTGAAGAATAAATCCAAGGATAATGAACACAAAACATGAGATAGTGTCACTTTCCTCAGGGTCAATATGTTGTATGATAACTCATATATATCATGTATGTATATGCATATAATAATCTTCATTCCGCAAAGAAAGGCGCTACCTTAGAAGAAAGGGATGAGAGGATGTCTTTTGAGTCAACATGAAAAGAGACCAAGAAAAGGTCTCAATGCTTTGCATCATCCCCAAGTAGACATTAAGGGAACAAATTGAAGAACAGGGATACATATAGAAGAATGGTCACAAAAGAGAAAGAAAGGAGAGAGAAAGATTTGCAGTGCTAATATTGCTAATCTAGCATGGCATCCACCTCCCAATCTTGCTGATCATTATTTCAGGAAGGTGAGCAACATGCCAGAGGAGTGATATCGAGCACAACAGATGGAGATATCACAAGATCCAAACAAGGACTATGCTTATGTTGTAAGTCACTTTGTTCAATTCTAGGAGCTAGGATTAAAGTTTGTGAAAACCCTTCCGATAAATGTTTGTCCACATAAACATACTCATACTCACTATCAGAAGCATTAGGAGTTGTATTGCCATTATGAATGACATTTTCACCCATTTCTTCATCAAAGTTTAAAGTAAGTGGAGAAAGAACACAAATAGGAGTAAAACCATCACATGTTATATGCAACTTATGATTTGGAGATGTTGGTTGAATATCTTGCTTAGGAGAAAAAGGAATCATGTCAATTGTTGGAGTCTAAGGAGACTGAGTATTTTGAGGGATAACTTCATGAGCTTGAACACAAAATCTTCATCGATGTTCTCTCGCACAATGATTTTGTTGAGTTTTAGTGGAAGGCTAAGAAGGAGGAGGAACATTTGAAGAAATAGGAATGGTTTTCTCCTTTATAGTGGAAGGTTTAGGTTGAGGTCTTTTTGGTTGAACAATAGGAGAGGCAGGCCTCTTCTCTTGATAAGAGGAAGGAGGTCGAACTGCGCCATAGAAAAGAGGAATATTAGGTGTAGGGAGGAGAAAAAGTCCATAATGGGAGGAGGGATAGGTCTAACCTTAGGAAGAATATTGGTGTTATCCTTAAGAGAAGGTAAAGTAACATCCATAGGAGTAGGTGGACAATTTTCCTTAGGAGGGAAATTAGTTCTGTTCGAGAGGGGAAGAACCTCATCTTGAAGAATAATAGGAATGTCAAGTGTTGGTGATCTAGGTTGACTTAAGGATAATATCATATCATTCTTCCATTTTTTATAAGATTGAAAAAGAACATCACTCCTTGATGGAAGAGATTGAAATTGTTTAGGCAAAAAGAGATCAATAGGAACACCAGGGCTTCTGTCAGATGGACAAGATAAGTTATGGTTCACGGTTATGATTTCTCGATTGTAAGGAAATTTAAGAGACTTGTGGATTGGAGAAGCAATAGCCTTCATGGAAGATAACCAAGGATAGCCCAACTTCACAAAAAATTTCTCAGAGGAAGGTATGATAACAAAGTCAACATCCATGGATTTAGTATGGACTTCAATAGGAAGGGTGATAGAACCAATGGTAGGACAAGAGAGACCATCAAATAACTTCACAACTATATTAGAAGAATCATATAATGGTTTATGCAATCGTAAAGTGAAAAGATACTCTTTAGTTATGACATTAACCATGCAAGAAGGATCAATCAGGGCACCATGGCAAGGGATATCCTTAAGCTTTAAAAATATGTATAAAGGGCCATCGGGTGCTCTAATGGTCTGACTAGGGTCAAATGTAATATGAGGATCCTTAGGCGTATCTTTTGTTTCTACCATATTAACCAAATTTGGAGTCATACAGATGAATGCTTCAGAAGTAAGAGAATTAGGCACAATATCAATAACGTTAGAGGTATGAGATGGCAAGGGATCAGTGAAAATATTAAGATTTTGATTAGGAGGAGCAACTGAATTATTCCCTTTATCATTCACACTTGCCACATATATAGTGTTATTATCAATCAAGTCTAGAACCTTATTATTCAATGCAAAACATTTCTCAGTATCATGACCAGGTTGACGATGAAATTGGCAAAAGGAATTGTTATCAAAACAAGGAGATGCAAGTTTGGAAGGATCAACTTGTTTTATAGAAAGAAGTTTGATAACATTTCTATGCAATAAATGAGACATAATACTATGAAAATATTCATTCAAAGGAGTAAATTTTCTTTCTCTTTAGAAAAATTTAGAAATAGGAGGCACACTTGTTGTAGCATTCACATGGTTGTTGTTGATTGGATCATTGAACTTGATGAAGATTTTGTTGGTTTGAACTTCGCAAACAGTTGTTGAACACTCTCCTTGATGGTATGATGAAAGAACAAGGATCTGATCAACTACTAAGAGGGGGGGTAAATTAGTAGATAGAAAACTGATAATAACTTCACCAATGTCAGAATCAACCTCTCAAATTAAACTTTAAATTATCAATGCAATATCACTGTCAGAATAAACCGGTTGACTATTACAATAGATCAGCAGTAAACAACTTGAAACTCACAAACATCCAAATACTTTTACTGACATAAGTAAAACTTCATTTCATGTTGATGTCAGTTATCATGACTTATCAAAGTGGATTAAGTAGTTAAGAAAATCAACCATAGAAAACATAACCACAAAAACATTCACCTCTTGACACAATATTTTGATGTGGAAACCCAAATGGGAAAAACCTTGGTGAGATGAGGCTCACAAGATAACTATCTGAACTCTTCTGAAGTTCACCCTATTAGGAGCCAAACCTGTTAAAGCTTTACAAAAAGTCATGTTAAGAACAAATCCTGTTAGGGACCACCCGGTTAAGGGATTGACTATAATGCGTTGTTAGAAGCAATACCCTGTGAGGAGTAACCTTGATAGAGGATTTGAAATCCAAGCTAATGGACCACCTGGTTAGAGGATTTGAATAACACCAAGCTTGTTAGAGCTTACCCGGTTAGGGGAATTCAATATGCTGTAATTGTTAGAAAACAACAGGAGTTTGTTGATCTATTCGAATAGCACTACACTTGCTTGTTTAGATCCTTTCCATGCTCCTATCTGCCTTTACACAAAATACAGATTCATCATCTAGTTCGGCAACCATACACTCAACTAAAACTTTGCCAACTTTGAACCCAAACAACTAATTGACCTTTTAAACAAATCACTAGGTTGGTAACACAACAAAAACCTAATTCTCTCTGTAGCATAGGAAATAGGAAATCATCACAAGCATATAGATATTGGTCATTATTAGCTCAATCACAAAAGCTCATTGCAATGATCTATCCTAAACAACACTCAATAGAGACATAAAGATAAAACATTCAAAAGTAAATACTATGCAAACCATATGCAGATTCGAATGCTTCCTTCATGCGGCTCCATTGTTCTTCTTTCCTCTTCAAATAGTTTTTGTTGTGGATCTCACCTACAAGTGCACATACATGATTGAAAGCAAGTAGGTAAGAAAATTGCTCAAAAGTACTCGAAGCGTGATTGATTAGAAATTCGATAATCTGATTAGGGGATCATTAGGGGTTTGATTGAAGAAATTCATCCAATTTATAGACAAATTGGAGAGATGAACAAATTAGCATGATAGTGATTCGAATGGAAATTCAAATCAAGAATAGCAAAATTATGACATGTGTATGACAAATTGCTATGCAAGGATTTATGACAATTTATGACAATTTATGACAAATTGCTATGCAAAGATTTATGACAAGATTTTGAAATAGAAATAGACATTTAGGAATTTAGGAGAATTTAGAAAATTAGGTTAGAAATGATGACTTGGAAATTAGGAAATTGATGAAAAATAGGTAAATTAATTAATAATTTCTCATTCATTAATTAATTTACAAAAATAGGAGGAAATTAATTAGCAAATTAAATAAACATTTAATTGTGACAAGAAGACTTAGGATAAATAAATAAATTATTTAACCTAGAGGGAAAACACCAAACAAGATTAAATGAATAAATCATAAAACCTTGGAAGATGAATTAGAAATGCAAGAACGACAATTAGGTCTTGATGTAAGATTGATTTGATGTCGATTCGACCATGATTTTGAATTAATAAATGATTTGATTGATAAATGCGTCGAGGAACAATGACAAATTGATCCAAATTGACATGATTGAAGAGGACAAGGATCGATGACAAATCGATCGTAAAATGACGAGATTGACAAGTTGATAAGAGATTGACAAGATCGACCAAAATCATGATTAAAGATTGTTATCGACAAGACCAAATTCGAAAGCGAGACAAATGAAGAATGC
The DNA here is from genome assembly GCF_030272615.1 of Cryptomeria japonica. Classification (NCBI taxonomy): domain Eukaryota; kingdom Viridiplantae; phylum Streptophyta; class Pinopsida; order Cupressales; family Cupressaceae; genus Cryptomeria; species Cryptomeria japonica. Next base: position 547,664,481 of record NC_081405.1, read on the forward strand.
AGAAGAAAGACTCGATGCTCGCAAATGATAAAGACCAAGTGCGTGACATAGGAGAAATGTTAATGCTACGCAAAAACCTAAAATAAGGCAATGCGCAAATGTTAAAGTACGACTCCGCAAGCGTTGACCATTTTTAGGTGTCTACATTTTGCCCCTCTTTGAGACAATGCGATTTTAAGCATTGTTTCAAAGAACAATAATGAAAATGCCCCGGACGCTGACAATGACATATGAAAATGCCCCAGACAATAACAATGACATATGCATGCCCCCTCGAGGAATTGGCCGGAAACATGCAGAAAAGAGGCCAATTGATCGATAAGAATGATAGAAAATGAGAGGATCAAACGGACTGCCAAGACTGACCGAAGAAATGTTAGTAAGCAGAAATTAGACAAAGGACAGGTAGAGATGAAGAAAGACTTGCTTTCACCAATGCACAGAAGTAGGTGAGAACCTTTATTTGATATGGCAAAATGGATGTGGCGCTACATGGCAATGAAGGCCAGAGTGATAATGCAATCCCTTTGCGTAAGACAGACACATCACAGACAAACAACAATCACAACCTAAAGAAAAGGACCATGAACCATCCCGGTCACTCTAAATCACTCAGTGACATCATCGAGCAACATAGGAACATGATTGAAGCCAAAGATAAATCAGTAAAAAGATAAGATGCACAAATTCCAACAAATCAAACAAACATCTTGATCTTCATTGTCAAAAGCTGAAAGCGTTGATAGGACGATCATGCTGTCTGGTTTCAGGACATGCGGTACCCCATCTAAGACAGGACACAGTCTGGTTTCGAGTATACCACACCCTGTATAAGACCCATGATAGTAGAGACAAGGACAAATGATTTTGAGGTTGATTGATATGACAATTTTGATCAGGTTGAATGTCTGGTTTGATGGAAAGAGTTCATTTGTTAATGCATGATTTCATTAAAGCACAGCGTTGTGATTAATTGTTGTTGGATGCATACTCAGGGAGCTGTCTATACACAAAGGGGATCATCTATTGCAAAAAATGCTTGTTTTTGGATTTTAATGTTTTTGAAATTTTTTTGGTCTTTTTTTTCAGGACATTTTTCAATTTTTTTGAATTTTTTCAGGGCATTTTTCAATTTTTATGATCTTTTTTTCAGGACATTTTTAAATGTTTTTTGAAGATTTTTTCAGGACATTTTTCAATTTTTAAGAGATTTTGCCCCCAGTGTCTAGCAAGGAAAGGAATATGACAGGTGAATAAATAGGCTTGCTGAAATGATGGTGGATAGAGGGAAGACAAAGGCCTTTTATCATGGAGACAATATAGATGAAATTTTGAAGGGCTATGGCGTGATGGGACAAGAGACTGGATATGACAATGTAAAGCAGTGACATGGCATGGGGGACATGTCAAGAGGTTTTTGAAACCATGTTTAAATTTTGCGTCCTTATGTCAGATCAAGATCAAGGAATGAAAAAGAGTGTATGGATAGTGATAAGATATGGATAGGATAAGAAAGACCAAGAATGGATAAGGGACATGGACTAAAGGTCGGGATAGGATACGAGATAATGGCAGAAAGTTGCAATAAGACGGGGAATATGGATGAAAGGTTGTAATAAGCAAATGGATAAATACCAAAAGCTATGATGGACTAAAAGCTACAAACAAGATACATGATGCTCATGAAGATCCTCAACCTTGTCAAGATCAAAGGTGGAAAGAGGAAATGGACATGAGGGACAATAGGCTATGAAGGGTAATGACAAGGGTTTGATAGGATAATGAAGGGCAATAAGATATGAAGGAGGAAACCTGCCCCCAAGTGTGGTGTGCAAGAAGTTCATAGATTACGCATGATGCCTGTTTGCTAGGTTTTCATCACGGTACTTGCCCAAGGCGCCTGTTTGCCAGGTTTTCACCAATGGACAAATTATTTTTGCTTTACTTTTTTCTTTTTCTTTTCTTTTTCTCACTTTTTTTTTTTCACTTTTTTTTTTTTTTTTGTATTTTGACTTTTTCAATAGAAGATGGACACATGATAGGGGATGGAAGAAGGACTCAAGCGTCTTTTTGTTTGGATAGTAACCTTGAAAAAAAAATGGACCATGACCTTTAAAAGTATGTTCAAAGATGTTGGTAGGATAAGGACATGGAAAATGAGATGAAACTAAGGCGAGGATTTATGCAAAGGATCGGATCAACGAGATTGAAGGATGGAAAATATGCATTGGATAATGGATAGGATATTGGAAGAACTGTGCTTGAGTGGATAGAAATGTTGGCAAGATTGACATTGGCACACACCTTGAGGGGTGATGAACTAATGGAGGAAGAGTGGGTTTTGGGTACGGAGATTTTGATGAAGGAAAGGCTATGGATTTTGGGACATAAGGGCCCAAAATGGATAAAGAAGGTGATGGAGGAATAGACTTGGAATGTTTGGATGGAGGAATAGAAATTGTAGATGCCAATTTTGATGTTTCTTTAGGCTTTTGTGCTTCAAGGAGCCGCTTAGGGATCCACATGGTTTTTGATTTTTCATGCTTTTGTGGTTCCTTGGAGTACATTGCTTGCACAAGGGATTTAGGAACCCATATATATTTTGAATTTGCTTTATTTTTATCAGTGGGCCTTTGTGGCCTTTTGGATATATTTTTTTCTTTATAGATCATATTGTTCTTTGTTTTGACATGTCGATTATATTGGACATGTTGATCCTTGAATACATGTGGATTTCTAGACTTATGACTTTTATACTTGGCATCCAAATTGCTTGGAGGGGGAAAGGAATGCATAGATGGATAGGAATGAAATGGAATTCTTTTGGATGGATGAAATTTACTCAAGGATGTGTGCCTTTGCTGACCTTGCATAGAGGACGAAGGGATATAAGGACCTAAGATGGATGGAAGGTATGATGGGGAAGGTGTATGTTTGGATTGTGATGGAGGGATACTAACGTCTTGAGAGTGAGTTGTGTAGACATGACCCTTAAGATCTTCTTTAACATGAAGGGATTCTTGCTTATAGAGATCTACTCCTTTGCCTTTATGAATATTTTGACTTGTAGGATACTCTTTTCTTTGGGAAGAAGATGCGAGTCCATTATGAGGTGGATATGATATGAGAGAAATAATGAGATCTTGAAGTGGATCAGATTGCACCAAAGTGGAAGAACCCATTATGCATATCGAGGGTTCATGAACATCTTGCACTGACATGTTAGAATCATGAGGGGGATTAGGAGCATGAGGGGGACTAGGATTGTGTAGTGGACATGGTTCAATGATAGGCTCTTCAAGAGATGGAATGGGGGAAATAATGGGATCATCAAAAGAAATGTGATCTTGGAGTGTATATGGAGGATTAAGACAAGGAGATGGAGGAACAAAAGGATTTTGTGGAGGATTTAAAGGAATAATTTGATCTTGACAAGGAGGAAGATCATTGGAATCCTCTTTAAAGGTGCTTTTCTCTTGACTTTCAATGGGATCATCGGAAAGGATGGAAGGGATATCTTGATCTTTCTCAGGAAGTGGAATGTCAATGGGATTTGAAAGGACATTTTGTTCATGAAATGGAAGGGGATCGTTTGGGATTTGATGGACTAGGATATCTTGATCTTTCTCGGGGAATGAAGTGTCAATGGGATTTGAAAGGACATTGTGTTCTAGGATAGAATTGACAGGAATAAGTGAATCATTGCGAGTGTCTGGGGAAATGGGATTTTGGTCAACAATTGGATGGGATGATAAGGTTTTAGGATCTTGATCTTGATTTTCTTTAGGACTCATTTCTTCATGCTCTAAATTATCCTCTTGACATGGGGTTAGACTTTGGATATGAATGGGGGATTCTGACAAGGGATTAATGCTTTGACATGAAGGAAATGCACTTTGAACATTTGTGATGGATTCTGGCAAGGAATCAATGCTTGAACATGAGGAAGAGGGACTTCGAATGGGCTCCTCTAAAATAGGTAATGGCAACAAAGTGCATGGTGGCATTGGGTGTATTTCTGAAACATGACAAGGATGTGCATCATGAATTGGATTATCTTGGCAATCAATTATGGATAGCTCTTGGATAATTGCATCCTTGGGTGTATTGTTTGATGAGGACAATATAGAAGGTTCTTGTGAAACTTCTAGAGGTGTAGGGATAGATGCCACTGGAGAGTCAATTTGTTTATGGGGGGATGAGGCATTGCTAGACACAATTGTATTATCTTGATCTTCCTCAAAGAACTCACTTGGTAATTTCCTTAAGATCATTGCAATAAAGCCACCTTTCTTTCGAGGTTTTGACATAGTTGTATCTGGAATTTGAACTTGTTTGGCAAGGAGTTGGTCTTGGTTTGATTTCATGTTTTGATATTGGACTTGGTTCAATTGTTCTGACATGTTTGAAACTTGGCTTGGTGTGTGCTGCAACCTTTGTTTTTGAATGTTTGGTTGCGGTTGTTGACATTGATATTCCACCATTGGTTGAACTATTTGTTGACATTGTATAGTTGGCTGGACATATTGTTGAAATTGGACCATTGGTTGTATTGGTTGTATATGTTAAACAATTGGTTGAACCATTGGTTGAAAATCTGATTGATAGTAAACACCTTCTTGTTCTTGTTGTGGAGGCACATAATGTTGAAATTGATGTTGTCTCTTTTCTTGAAATCGTTTCATCATCTCTATTTGGGAGAGAAGAGCTGGTATGTCTGATCATTCAAGAAGGGATCTTACATCAATTGGCTCAATATTTGGATTTCGACCTGGAAATTTTTGAAACATTTTGGACACTTGTGATCTATTCTTCGCAATGTTTTTCACTTTTTGTTCCAATATCTCATTTTCTTGAGCTAGCTTCTCCTCTAGTTTTTGTATTTGGACATTTACATCATCATGAAAAGTTTGACCAATATTGCCTTGTTGTTGGGTTGGATATAATTGTGATTGCCTTGGATTAAAATTTGATTGCATTGTCGGTTGATATGTCAAACTTTGTTGCATCATTGGTGCTTGGAACCTTGTTTCAATAGACATGTCACTATGCAATGTTTTTGGGATTTTTCAAGGATAATGTATGATATGCAACTAAATGCAAACTAAATGAATGAAAATGCAATCTATGGCAAGAATGCAATCTATGTTTTTGGTTGTTTTTCAAGATTTTGACAAACTTCTTGGAATGCAAATCTAAAAGAGACCCTTAGGAAATTGAAATGATGTCTAGACCTCAAAGGACAAAAGGACCAAGTGACAAAAGGACAAATGACAATGTCTCCCCTATATGCTTGGATACTAAGCTAGGTTTGACGAAATGACATTGATGACAAAAGGACAAAAGGTTTGATAAGGTCTAGACTTCCTAACAATAACTTAGGGTTTATCAAAGATTTGGACTACTCAAGTATGACAAAACCTAGTTTTGGCACTATATGAAAAGGGACAATTACTATGCAAATGACCCTAATATGATATGATAATGACTTAAGCTTAATGAAGAGACTTAGGGTATGCAAAGTATGACAACGATATGACTTTAATGCAAGAGGACACATACAAATGGATGACTTTTATTCATATGCAAAGGAGTATGACTTAGGTGAAACCTAACCTTGGTACTTGACAATGAACTTTGCAAAATGCAACCTAGGATGAACCTAAATGCAAGTGACATGAATATTGAGACAAGACTTTGAAAAATGTTTGACAACCATGTTTGAAGATATGTTTTCGAACCTTGTTGAGCTTTTGTTGGATGAATGTCTCTTGTGTTTAACCTTATGTTGCATCAATTTACCTTGTTCTTGAAATGAGATACAATTCAACTTTTGACAAGCAAAGAAGACAAGATATTTCAACTTAGACTCAAGACAATCATGCTCATTCCCACATTTCTTATGGTAGGCAAGGACATTAGGTACTTGAGAGGTAGACTTGTTATGGGATTCAAGGAGAAACCATAGATGCTTGACCCCACGGGCTCCCCTCCATGGCACTCACTTCTCAGGGCAGCCAAGCATCAGTCCCCATGGAAATCTCCCCATGGCGAACTTAGTGTCTCTTCCAAGTATCCGAACTTGTCCTTCTCAAGAAACTAGAAGGGTTTTTGGCCTCTAAAAATAAGGTGTTTAGTAAGGATTTTTGTTAAGCGTTACTCCTTGATGTCACGCAAGTGTGATTGAGACATTAAGCCCATCAAGATACCAAACAAATGTAGTTGCGCAAGCACAATTTAGACCATGAGGTCCTACTTAGATGTTGATATGAGAAAGAGTTCAAGGGTCATCACTTCCCAAGTAACTACAATTCCCACGTAACCCTTCCTTCAAAGCTTTCGCCCATCAGGTATTTGTTTATAGTGAGTTAGAATGCCAAGGTATTCTAGCCGTACTCACTTTGGGTCATTCCCTTCTCATGATTATCACTTTCTTGCAAAAGCAAATTGTCGGGAAGGCAGGCCCTCTAAAGGTGACACACAATCAAAACAATGAGCATGGTATTGAAGATCTGGATTTCTGATCACCCTAAGAAGGATGAGAGCATACTCTCCTACTCCAATGTCAAACTCAACAATCAAAGCAGACATACATTCATTCCATCCTATTTAGAAATCATACTAGGTGCCTAAATATTAATTGCAAACACAAAGTTTAGTTGTAATCCAAGGCAACCTGCAAAATCACTAAGTTAGGAGTTTGATTTGTTTAGTCTTTGACTATCGAACCTGCACAAAATGTGTTAGTAGTTTCATTTATCGCCTTTATCATGCGTATTCCAAGGTGCTGCACAGAGAATCAGTACCAAAAACCAGAATGCAAAAAAAAAGAATGAAACCACAAAAAAAAACAAGCGCAGAATGCATTTACATAGGCGCATAATGCATAACATAGGCGCAAGTTGTCTTACACAGGCACAGAAGTCTCCATAAAACCCTGCACGACCCTGTTTTTGGGTTTTTGGCCTGCAAATCAACTCAAAAGCACTCAAAAACACAATAAAGGGATTAGAAGGTTAGTGTTCACGTCGGGTTCATGAATTAATGTAGCATAGGAAATAGGAAATCATCACAAGCATATAGATATTGGTCATTATTAGCTCAATCACAAAAGCTCATTGCAATAATCTATCCTAAACAACACTCAATAGAGACATAAAGATAAAACATTCAAAAGTAAATACTATGCAAACCATATGCAGATTCGAATGCTTCCTTCATGCGGCTCCATTGTTCTTCTTTCCTCTTCAAATAGTTTTTGTTGTGGATCTCACCTACAAGTGCACATACATGATTGAAAGCAAGTAGGTAAGAAAAATTGCTCAAAAGTACTCGAAGCGTGATTGATTAGAAATTCGATAATCTGATTAGGGGATTATTAGGGGTTTGATTGAAGAAATTCATCCAATTTATAGACAAATTGGAGAGATGAACAAATTATCATGATAGTGATTCGAATGGAAATTCAAATCAAGAATAGCAAAATTATGACATGTGTATGACAAATTGCTATGCAAGGATTTATGACAATTTATGACAATTTATGACAAATTGCTATGCAAAGATTTATGACAAGATTTTGAAATAGAAATAGACATTTAGGAATTTAGGAGAATTTAGAAAATTAGGTTAGAAATGATGACTTGGAAATTAGGAAATTGATGAAAAATAGGTAAATTAATTAATAATTTCTCATTCATTAATTAATATACAAAATAGGAGGAAATTAATTAGCCAATTAAATAAACATTTAATTGTGACAAGAAGACTTAGGATAAATAAATAAATAATTTAACCTAGAGGGAAAATGCCAAACAAGATTAAATGAATAAATCATAAAACCTTGGAAGATGAATTAGAAATGCAAGAACGACAATTAGGTCTTGATGTAAGATTGATTTGATGTCGATTCGATCATGATTTTGAATTAATAAATGATTTGATTGATAAATGCGCCGAGGAACAATGACAAATTGATCCAAATTGACATGATTGAAGAGGACAAGGATCGATGACAAATCGATCGTAAAATGACGAGATTGACAAGTTGATAAGAGATTGACAAGATCGACCAAAATCATGATTAAAGATTGTTATCGACAAGACCAAATTCGAAAGTGAGACAAATGAAGAATGTAGAAGAAAGACTCGATGCTCGCAAATGATAAAGACCAAGTGCGTGACATAGGAGAAATGTTAATGCTACGCAAAAACCTAAAATAAGGCAATGCGCAAATGTTAAAGTACGACTCCGTAAGCGCTGACCATTTTTAGGTGTCTACACTCTCATAGAGATTACAAACAAGTTGGTTCAAGTATGACCATTGGATCTCATAACAATCTTTGCACATCATCAAGAAAGCCTCGGCCACTCCTTGATCACCGCTTCATCAAACTCAGTAACTCATCACGTGCTTTGCATGACATGAAATATACTTGCTCATTCCCTAGATAAAAACGATTATCTCAACATGCCAAAAACACTTTGAAACTCTCTTCATACAATATGTATACGTGTCATAATCATTACCGCTCATCATTAGATCATAAACCAGTATAACCAATTCACCAAACTTAATCGGTTAGGGTTTATCAAATCAATAGGTAGGGTTTACTGGTTCATCTCTCCAATACTTAGCAATACCGGTTCGCTCCACAAACTTACCTACCGATTATAGTTCCCTTTCACTAGCTCTTCCTACCAGTTACAAAACAACATTATAACAATATCATTACCGGTTAATTGCAATCAGTGACAACATAACATATCATTAATGCAATCTTCATGCAAATGTCAACAATCTCCCCCTTTGGCATTGATGGCAATATAAATATCAATACCATTGATTGTTGTGATTGTGGATAGGAATCCCATTTTACATTTTACCATGTACTCTCCTTGTATTCAGTTGGTTGTTGGTTGTACATCTTTCCTCTATCAATCATATAATTTGTCTCACATAATCACATAGTTCTTCTCCCCCTTTGACAACAATGCCAAATTGAAAGTAAAACATGGAATTTAAAACTTCATTGTTCAACATCAACAACCTACAACTTGATGCTCCCCCTATGGAATAACTCCACTCCTACACCAATCCTACTATAAAATTCTTTAAATAACTCTAGGACTGATGTACTCTAAATCATGCTCAATTTACCTCATGAAGGGGTACAACCCCTAGCTGACTTCTAAGATACTCAAAAGTAGTCTTAGGCAAAGGTTTAGTAAAGAAATATGCAAGCTACTCCTTGGTAGAAAGATGCTCCAAGATCACATCTGTACTCTATACTTTTTCCCTCAAGAAATGATACTTCAATTAAATATGCTTGGTTTGTGCGTGCAAGACAAGGTTCTTTGAAACATTTATGGCACTGATATTGTCACAAAAGATCTTTACAGGTTCTGTAAACTTCATCTTGAAACCTTCTAAAATGTGCCTCATCCACATAGCCTGGGTACAATTAATATAAGCTGCAACATACTCAGCTTCAACAGTAGACTGTGAAATACAACTCTGCTTCTTGCTACTCCATGAAACAAGTCTTCCTCCTAGAAAGAATGCTCCACCGGTTGTGCTTTTCCTATCATCAATATTACCTGCCCAATCTGCATCTATGTACACCTTCAAGTCAAAGTTTCCTTCATATGGATACCATAATACATAGTCAACAGTACCTTTCAAATATCTGAAAATCCTCTTGGTTGCTATCAAATGTGTTTCCTTTAGATTCTTCTGAAATCTTGCAACTAGACCAACTATATGAGCTATATCCAGTCCGCTATGAACATCAATTTTCCAATCATTGACCTATACTCCTTCTCATCAACAGATGTGGCCTCATCTTCCTTAGAAAACTTACAACCTGTAACCATTGGTGTCTCAACTCGTTTAAAGTCACTCATACCAAATGTCTTTAATACCTTCTTCACATACTTAGACTGTGTAATGCAAATACCACTCTTCATTTACTGTATTTGCAAACCTATGAAATTTTTTATCTGTCCAACTAGAGACATTTCAAACTCACTTTTCATTTCATTTGCAAAGTCATTGCTCATGTCATCATTTCCTCCAAATATGATATCATCTACAAACACTTCACTAACCAGTATCTTATCTCCTTCAAATTTGAGATATATGTTACTATCTTCACTGATTCTCTGAAATCCTATCTTCATCAGGTGTGAATGAAGCCTTTCATATTATGTTTTTGGTGCTTGCTTTAATCCATATAATTCCTTGTGCAACTTACATACCATGTCTTTCTCATCAGTCAGAGCATAACCATCTGGTTTCTCAATGTATACTTCTTCTTCTAGTATTCCATTCAAAAATGCTGACTTTACATCCATCTGGTATACTTTGAATCCCTTGTGTGCTGCAAATGCAAGTAAAGTTCTAACACCTTCCAGTCTAGCCACTGGTGCAAAAGTCTCACCATAATCTTCTCCTTCTTCTTGTGCATAACCTTTGCAAACCAATATAACTTTATTGCAAACTACAACACCATCTTCATTCAGCTTGTTCCTGAAAACCCACTTAGTACCTATCACATTTTTATTTACTGGTCAGGGTACTAGAGTCCAAGTGTTTTTCTTCACAATTTGTTCAAGCTCCTCCTCCATAGCTTTAACCCAATGATCATCTCCAAATGCTTCCTTAGTAGTTCTAGGCTCAATAGTGGAGATCATGCAAGAATTCTCTCTAATTCTTCTTCTTGTCAATACTCCAGCATCCTTATCTCTAATAATCTACTTAGGATTGTGATTGAGTCTCACATACCTCATAATAACATGATCATTATCTATAGGTTATTCTTCATTGTTAATATCATCTTCTTCTGAATCTACCTGTTCCGGTTGAACTGATACAACAACATTCTCTTTACCGGTTTCAGGTTTCACAGGTTCTAGTTCCAAAAAAAAAATGCAAGGATCTTCATCCTTTTTCTCGACACTGGTTTCCCCTGAGACTTCAGGTTACTCATCCACTCAAACATCAACACTCTCAATAATTCTCTGTGTATAGTTGTTATAACATTTGTAGGCCTTACTCTTGGTGGAATAACCAAGAAATATACCTTCATCAGTTTTAGCCTGAAACTTGCTAACATACTCACCTCTCTTAATAAAACATTTGTTGCCAAATATCTTGAAATAACTAACATTAGGTGATCTACCATACTAGTATTCATAATGAGTCTTATCCTTACCTCTTTTTACCAAAATCCGGTTCAAAGTGTAGACAGCTGCGCTGATAGCTTCTCTCCAGAAATTTTTCACTACACCTCCTTGCATTAACATCATTCTAGCTACTTCAACAACTGACCGATTGTTCCTCTCTACAATACCATTATGTTGTGGTGTCCTTGGTGCAGAAAGTTGCCATTTGATACCATTTTCTTCACAATATCTACTGAATTCCTCAGAAGAGAATTCACCACCTTGATCAGTCCTCAGACACTTTATTTTCTTACTACTCTCCTTTTCAGCTAAGGCCTTGAATGCCTTGAACTTACTAAATGCTTTTGTTTTATCTTTCAAGAATGTAACCCACATCATTCTTGAGCAATTGTTAGTGAAGATCATAAAATATATGTCACCTTGAATACTTTTAGTCCTTATTGGTCCACAAAGGTCTATATGAACCAAATCTGATAGATGTTCCGTTGAAAAAGATTTTCTCTTGAAAGTTGAGAATGTTATCTTTCCCAATTGACATTGCTTACATAGAGCATTAACCGGTTTGTCCAACTGAGGCAAACCTCTTACTATCTTGGACTTACTCACTTTAACAATGTTATAAAAATTTATCTAACAAAATATCCTATGCCAAAGCCAACTATCATCTACTTTAGCAATTAAATAGTTGCTGACTTTAGGATTCAAGTGAAATAGGTTACCTTTAGTCTTCTTGCCGATTGCAATCAGTTCACCTTTGCTCCCAAATATTTTGCACATACCATTTTTAAACTCCAATGGATATCCTCTATCATTGAGTTGACCAACACTCAAAAGATTGTGCTTTAGACCTTCAACCTAGTAGACATCATCTGCACTGCTCTTTCCATTAAGAGAAATAGTTCCTTACCTTTAACCATGTAGGGTGAGTCATTACCAAATCTTACAAATCCACCATCAAATTTCTTCAAAGAAAGAAATTTGCTGTGGTCATCGGTCATGTGATGTGAACAACCACTATCATTAATCCAATCATTAGAATTATCCATGCGAGAAACTAAAGCCTTTTGATCAGATGTTTCCTCTTTAATGGCTACAAACACAATGTCTTCATTAGTGTCACCATTAGATTCCTCATCAGTGATACCACCATCAACTGCAATAAGACAATCTCTTTTGCCTTTTCCCTTGTACTTCTTGAATTTCTCTCGCTTGTGCTCATTATCACCATTAGGACAGTTAGTTGCAATGTGTCCAATCTTGTTGCATGCAAAACATTTCAAAGGTAATTTACCTCTATATTTATTGGTTCCTTTGGGCAACCGTTTGGCCAACAATGCTTCAAGCTCAACCAAATTGTCTTTATCATAAACTTCTATGCTAGATCTAGATTCATAACTATGACTGACATCTATAGTTTTCCTCATAGATGGGTTAGAATCTAAAGCTCTAAATGCAGATTCAGATTTCTGAACACTACCATCATAACCATTTAATTCAAAAGCAGTAAGCTTACCAATGATGGAGTCAAGGGTTACCTTATTTTGTCAATAGATTTTAGCTCCTAAATGGCTACAACTCGGATAGCATAGACCGGTAGCAGGGTTATCAACACCTTACTAACCACTATGGCATCTTCCACTTTACCACTAGAACTCTTGATCTCACTAATTACCTCTTTTATCCTTTGACCATACTGTTGGATATTCTCACCTTCAACCATCTACATGTCATCAAACTTTCCTCTTAGACTCTCTTCCTTGGCAATCTTCACATGTTCATCACCACTATAAATCTCTTCAAGTTTCTTCCATACCTCATATGTAGTCTCTAGATCATGGACATCAACATATTCTTCATTAGACAAAGAACTGATAATAGCCTCCAGTGTTTGATTGTTTTCTTGTTTCTCTTTCTTTTGATCATCAGTCATAATCCCACTAGGTGCAACATATTGAGTACCAACATGTTCCCAGTATTGATTTCCAAGACTTGATACAAATTTTTATTCTATCACTCTATATTCTATAGTTCTCTTTATTAAACTTCAGACCTTCTTCATCATGATCTACTAGATCTTTACCTCAAGTTGTTAGGCTTAGACCTTAGAGGAGTTGAGATGCTTTGATACCAATTGATGGTATGATGAAAGAACAAGGATCTGATCAACTACTAAGAGGGGGGGCGGTGAATTAGTAGATAAAAAAACTGATAATAACTTCACCAATCTCAGAATCAACCTCTCAAAGTAAACTTAGAATTATCAATGCAATATCACTATCAAAAGAAACCGGTTGAATGTTACAACATATTAACAATAAACAACTTGAAACTCACAAACATCCAAATACTTTTATTGACATAAGTAAAACTTCATTTCATATTGTTGTCAGTTATCATGACTTATCAAAGTGGATTAAATAGTTAAGCAAATCAACCATAGAAAAAATAACCACAAAAACATTCACCACTTGACACAATATTTTGACATGGAAACCCAAATGGGAAAAACCACGGTGAGATGAGACTCACAAGATAACTATTTGAACTCTTTTGAAGTTTTCCCTATTAGGAGCCAAGCTTGTTAAAGCTTTACAAAAAATCTTGTTAAGAACTGATCCTGTTAGGGACCACCTGGTTAAGGGATTGACTATAATGCCTTGTTAGAAGCAATACCCTGTGAGGAGTAACCTCAATAGAGGATTTGAAATCCAAGCTAATGGACCACCTGGTTAGAGGATTTGAATAACACCAATCTTGTTAGAGCTCACCCAGTTAGGGGATTTCAATCAGCTGCAATTGTTAGAAAACAACAGGGGTTTGTTGATCTATTTGAATAGCACTAAACTTGGTTGTTCAGATCCTTTTCATGCTCCTATCTACCTTTACACAAACTACAGATACATCATCTGGTTCGGCAACCACACACTCAACTAAAACTTTGCCAACTCTGAAACAAAACAACTCATCGACCTTATAAACAAATCACTAGGTCGATAACACAACAAAAATGTAATTCTCTCATAGAGATTACAAACAATTTGGTTCAAGTATGATCTTTGGATTTCATAACAATCTCTGCACATCATTCAAGAAAGCCTCAACCGCTCCTTGATCATCGCTTCATCAAACTCAGTAACTCATCAAACGCTTTGTATTACATGCAATATACTTGCTCATTCCCTAGACAAAAAACGTTATCTCAACACGCCAAAAACACTTTGAAACTCTCTTCATACAATATATATACATGTCATAATCATTACCGCTCATCGTCAGATCATAAACCAATATAACCAATTCACCAAACTTAATCAGTTAGGGTTTATCTAATCAACATGTAGGGTTTACTAGTTCAACTTTCCAATACTTAGCAATTCCGGTACACTCCACAAACTTACCTACCGGTTACAGTTCCCTTTCACTAGCTCTTCCTACCGGTTACAAAACAAAATTATAACAATATCATTATCGATTAATTGAAATCAATGACAATATAACATATCATTAATGCAATCTTCATGCAAATGCCAACACTCCCCCTTATCACTCGGAGCCATAGGAGTGGATTGCTCCATTTGACTCACAACTAGTTGATAATTGTGAAGTGTTGCGCACAACTGCAGAAAGGAAGTAAACTCAGACAAAATAATCTTTTCCCTGATATCTTTTTGTAAATTAGAAATGAAAATTCTTTGAATATCATTATCAGGCACATGAAAAGAAATTTGAGCACACAAATGCTTATATCTACCAATGAAAGTCACTTTCTCTTTAACACCTTGTTTACAATGCATTAAATCAGTCAAAGTGATTTTAGGACCAATGTTGTTTTGAAATTGTTGGACGAAAGCATTTTCTAGTTGTTAAAGGAAGTGATAGAATAAGAAGGCAGAGAGCAATACCATTGTAAAGCCTTATCTCTTATTGTTCTTGTAAACAGTTTTGCAAGTAATCGTTGATCATAAGCAAAATCAGTACACAAGGTTTGAAAGTTTTGACATGCATAAGAGGATAACCTTTTCCATTATAGAGTTCCAATTGAGGGATCTCAACATGTTTAGGTGGCACAACTTTAACAATATCAAGAGAAAGTGGGCTCACAACATCAAAGGTGGGCACACTAAACTTGGATTGACTCATAGAAGCAATTTGTCATTGTAAGGAAGACACGGTTTGAGAAAGATTGTTGATTGTCATTTCGGTAGAAGAATTCATGTTAGACATAGGTGATTGAGAAGGTGGTGTGATGTTGTTGAAAGAAGGCATGGACTAAGAATAAGGTGGTGGAACATTATGATAAGTAGGCATAGGTGATGAATGGGTAGGAAAAGGGACACTTAAAGGATGAATAAAGTTGTTGAAGGAATTGCCCCCTTGTGTCACACTGATTGGTTGAGGAATAGTAGGAATACTCATGGAAGACATAGGTATCAATGGAGGATTAAATGAAGAAGAGGGATTACCCCCATGACCTATAGTTGTAGGAATGATAGTTTGAGTTGAAGTAGCCATGATGTTAGATGTGAAAGTAGGAATACTAGTCATAGGATTGGTCAAAGGAATAAAGGAATTGACTTATGTTGAAGGTTGTGAGTAACCTAGGGTTTCGGCACAACTCTTGATATGCATGACATTAGAATCAACAATATGTGCAATGCCACACAACATATCAATTCCATACTTATCACTTTGAAGCATGCACTTAAGAACTTCAATTAATGGAAGAGCTTCACTATTAGGGTATTCTTGGGACATATATTGTTGAAAGCTATCAAATTGATTGTTCAATGTAGACAGTTGATCTAAAGAAACCTGAGTTAAAGCTTCTTCTTCATCATGGGATCCATCAATGAGGTGAATAGGCGCATGATTAGGATGAGAAGAATTAACATGATCCTCATTAATGAAGTCACCCAAATTAGGCTCCATCTCCTTGGTAATTAAACCTCGGGAAGCCTTAATTCTAATGCTTCGTCTAATGAGGATAAGATAGGTATGACTAATAGTGGTAAAACTCATGCACTAGAGGGAATTTTTTATTTTTGAATTGTGGAACAAAGCTTACAAAATTAATTAATGCAAAATTTAAGAAGATAATGATTACACAATTTGAAATTTTTTTGGAGAAAGGGAATGACATAATTTCCCAAAAAAAATGAGAGGAAATTAGAATTTTAAAATTAGGGCCAAGGGAACACCACTTAATTTTAAAATCAAAATTTTTAAAATTAGGGCAAACTATAATTAACCTCTTAATTTTAAATTTTTTCTTGAAAGTTGAAATGTTGAATTTTGAAGGTATTTCCGATTCTAGAGGGATAAAAAATTGACAAAATTAGCCAATCTTCTGGATTTAGGCTAGTAAATATAGTCATAATAGTCTCCCGAAGTTTCAGGAAAAAAGTCGAGGACCGTGGCGAGAACACACATGGTCTGACCAACTTTTCTCAAAATTTTCAAGGATGGATATTACGATGATTTTAAAGCTAACCCCAAAAAATTGGCAAATTTTACGATCTCTAGATGGGCAAAATGAAGGCGCAAATGTGAAAATAGGACCCTATTAGGGTTTTGAAAAAAAAAGGAATTGAATTGGAATTTTGAAAAGGGTCAAACCTAATGGATAGGGATACCTTGGAAAATGTTTAGAAATCTGAATGTAAATGAAATTGATTTGAAATTCACACAAAATCCAATTAATTTAAAAAAATTAGGGTTTGATGACCTAACCACTTAATTTTGACATTTGAATTTTGGGAAAAAGGGAGGTAATTAAAAATTTGAATTTGTAGGATTGAAAACAAATATGAGAACAATCAAAAATCTGAAAATTAAGTTGAAATCGAATTTTTTGCCCAAGTTCAAGATGATCTTTGAAAATTAGGGTTTTGACAAGTAACTTCTTAATTTTAGAAATTTTAATTGCATATTGAATAAGACAATGATGAAATTGAATTTGACAAACAAAGAAATTTTCAGATCTAAGATAACCACAAGCAATTTTTACAAATCGCGAGTTCAATTTTAATTTTAAAAATTAGGGTTTTTAATGATTTAACCACTAAGTTTGCAGAAATTTGAAACTTGTAAATGAAAAATATGCAATGTTGTTCAAAGGAAAGCATGCAAGATGTTGGGTTCACCAAAATGTAATGGTGGGAAAATGATGAGTGATAGATCAAGAGGAAAATTACCCTTTCCCTCAAAGAGAGATGAGAGTTTCACTATTGATTATCCTTCAAGCACTTTTCACCATTACATTAGGAAGATAAGGGATAATTCACTAGATTCAATCTCCACATAAATATGATAGATTGAATTCTGAATGAATTAAGAATGTTAGGATGATCCCTTCTTCCTTTGTTTGATTTGGAAAGGAATTGATTAGATTATGTAGTGCAAAAGTGACAAAGAATCGATTACAACTTGAGATCGGAATATGGGATGAAGTTGTGCACCTGGATTTGGCAGTAAAATGTCAAGATGAAGTCACCGTGCAAATTTGACAAAAAGTTGTCCAGACCGTGGTAGGAGTGTACACGGTCCTCCAAAAAATCCACGAAACAAAAAGGGAAAAATCCATGAAACGAAAAGGGTTTTTGTGCCTCTGCAAATGAAGCTTGAATCTGAAAGTACAGCTACACACTTGCAAGATACACACATAAAAGAGAGGGAAACATCTTGGGATTGGCGGTTTGCCTTTAGGTCAAACCCCAGTTTTGGGATTAACCAAGTAATGAAAGAAAGTACTTGCAAGTAGATGTAAATGAAAGACTAAATTGTAAATTACCTCAAGGGAGGTTGTAGTAGTAATGTTAATAAAAATGCTTGTGTGTAATTGTATGTTGAAATCAATCTCATCTTTAATGGTTGAATCCTTGACTTGAATGCAACACCTGGCCTTGAAGGGAGACTTGAGAATTCTCAATGCTGGAAAAGAATGCTTGAATGCTTGATCGCTTATGCCACATGACCTTATCAAAATTCCACTTATGCAAATGAGAGGATGAATTCCCCTTAAATACATGTTGGTGGATTTCAATTTCATCACGGGCCAACATCAGGGAGGTTTCCCGCCCGAGGCACAACCTACAAGACATGCTCTAGGAAGGGTCCTACTCTAAAATAGGGCAGGGACATGTCCTGGGAGGACAAGGGTGCCATGCCCCTATCCAAGGGGGGATAGTGGCATCACACCCCTGTCCTACCCCTTTCTTTAGGGAAGAATGCGATTGGGGTGATGCAGAGGCCAAGGAAGAAGCTATTTTCACAAGCTGAGCACTTTCCGCTCTCCGATCAGGCTAGAGGATTCAAGTTTGCATGTGTGAGGACCCTAATGCAGTCATAAATTGCCAGGGTTACAATTTTATGACACTACACTTTTCTTGCTTAGTGCTGGTCCTTGTTTACTGGTAGATGCAACACTTCATGTGTACCGGTAAAATAACTTTTCTGTCTACTTACACACTCTATCCTTCATATCGGTTGACATAATTACTTACTTCACCCATACTGGTCACCACTACCTACTCACCGGTGACCATTCCATACTGGTTGACATCAATGACAACATAATGCCAATGAAGGTGGTCCTTTATGTGAGTACATATATGTCCCTTGGTTGGACTTATTCTTTTTTTGCGCCAAGGAATCTTCTTATGAATGATCTCCACTTAGTCAATGTGTGCAACCTTTATCTCTAAGGATCCACTTTTCCCTTGGTTGAGCAGTATTTTCTTATAATACGATGTCATTGTTTGTTCACTCAAGGATTCTCTCTTATACAAGAGGTGTGTATCCTAGGGTACAAAATTTTCCTCGCTTGACAATGTATATCTATTTTAAGTAAATCCCTCATCTACATTCAAAAAGTGTGTTATCCTTCATCAAGAATCCCTTTACCTAGCAATAGGAGGAAGGTTTGAATTCATGTTCTCCTTCGTTTCTTTTGGTCAATAATGTTCTTTTTGCTCAAGATCTCCTCTTGGAGGTAGATGTCTTTGAGAAAATATCTCTTCCTTCTTCTTGTATCCCTCAAAAGGATACCTTTACACTTGTCGCAAGATATCTCACAAACATCTTTTCCTTGGCTAATAAAAGTTATGCCTCTTTGGCTAGGGTTGCATGTATATTATTGTTACAGATATCTCCTTGGTGATTTAAGGCGTTATAGCGTCATAAATTGTAAACCTTTACTAGTGTCCCCAATTTCACACTCTCCTAGCACCTAATTTAGCATTTCCCTTTCCTCTATAATTTATAGGAATCCCTTAGGAATTTAACTAAACTTTTGTTCTTTTAAATCAATTCACATTTTATAAATTGGGCCCTTGATCTTAGGTGTGCCCCTTTTTATTATTTCATCTTGATTTAGTCCTAATCCTACCCCAATTTCAAATTTCAAATCATATTTCACATATCCATGCATTATGGTTTGAGCCATTGAGTTTAAATTGACATTACAACCCCATTATCTTGCATTCCTCTAAATTTAGAAAAATGTTTTCGAGACCAATGTGACCTACCACCCCGGTCCCACACTTTTTTCTCTAAATTTTGGGAGGATAAACTGATAGTCTTATCTAATTCATATACCACTCCGTGTGAAAATATATGAAATCTAAGTCGGTCTAAAGGTGATTTTAATTATAAAATTCCTATATAAGGCATCCCTATCAATTCATTTCCATCATCTTATCTCGTGCTAACATTATCATCCAATTCAAGATCACTTCTTCTCCCTTAAAAGAAAATTTGATTCAAGGAGCAACAAACTATATCAAGGTATCTTCCATTTATGTTTTATTTATGATTTCATGATGGATTTTATGTGATTCATCATGTTATTACATCAACACATGGAGGACTTATCCTAATATTATTGCATCACCTATTGAAGATATAATCATTTTAGATCCATCCTTACCCTCAAGAGGCAAGCTTTCAAATTTAATTCAAGTTTAATTTCTATTTCAATTAGGGTTAATTCCAAACCCAAGGTTTGACCTAAGGAAAACCCCTATCCACAACCTATTTTATTTCCTCTTGTGTGCAATTATAGGTACCTGACAGAGCAAAAGAACTTAAGAAGCATTAGGAAGTTGGTTCTGTTACAAGTGCGGTTATCATTGCACCAAAATATTGACCTGTTAATGCTCGATACAACCACTAGACTTATAGAATCCGTAGGAGGTGGTTAAGCCAAGTCACAAACTTGAGCGTTGAACTGCACAACATAAGGAGACCAAGGGTGCACACCTTGCAACAATCCCCTCCACTGCAAGCGAGGGATTTGAACCCGTGACCAAGCTTTGATACCACTTGTTCTAAGTGTGGTTGTCGTTGCACCAAAATATAGCCCTGTTAATGCCTGATACAACCACGACTTATAAAATCCATAGGATGCAGTTAATCCATGTCACAAATCCAAGGGATATACTATATAGCACAAGGAGACCAAGGGTGCACCCCTTGCAATAGGTTCAAGCCTGTCCCCATTATCTAAACCTTTTTTTTAGGGACCAAGTTGATGGGGTGTCCCTATCCCAGGAACAAGGCACTGGGAATTCCCGATCCTCATAATTCTACATCATTTTTTTATTGGTGGCAATCAATATCTCAATCTTCAAATAACAACTCAACCTTAGAAGACCAAGGCATTCTAGTGCCCTAGTCCTGCCAAATCAACATCAAATTTTAGTTACAGGTGCACAGTCAGATTTCATTCTTAGCTTTGTGTCCGTTACAACATTTTTTACTATTTATCAATCATATTCAGTAACTTAATTGTTTAATTTCTTTGTACCTTAGTTACAGTACTTCAACATATCTCCATAGTTCATTCACTTTCCATAGTAGCGAAGGAATACTGTTGGTGTTGGAAATAAGCCACACCCAGACCGATGATGGACTGGTCCAAGAGGGGCCAGTAGCTTAGTGGTAGAGCACTCCAATAATGCATGGAAGGTCCTAGGTTCGATTCCTAGAAGGTCCATATCTCAACATGGTATCAGAGTCAGGTCCAGGCTAGGAGCCACAAGCACATGAGAGGTGTGGCTTAAGGGGGGGTGTTGGTGTTGGAAATAATCCACACCCGAACCAATGATGGACTAGTCCAAGAGGGGCTAGTATCTTAGTGGTAGAGAACTCCAATAGCATATGGAAGGTCCTAGGTTTGAGTCTTAGGTGGTCGATGTCTCAACGAATACAAACTCTAGAAGTGCCATTTGACTCTCTTTTACAAGAGCTAGTCAAATATGATCATTCCTCTAGGTGATTTTGTATTCCAATGTCAATATGAAAGTCGATCTTGATCTTATGTCCTACCTAGTTCCATGTTTTATTCTCTACATTTTGGTAAACTCGACTCTTTTTACATTTGCATTACTTCTAATTTTTATTTTCAGATTTGATCCTTATTCATAACAATTTCTAAAACATATATCTTATTAACTTATAGTTACATTCATTTTGACGTCTATTTCACCACCAATATATTTTGGTGAACCCAACTCTTCTTACACTTGCATATTTTTCTATTTTCAAATCTAATTTTGCATAATTTCATTACATACATTGAGTTGACATTCCTTTGGTTGCATCTTTTATGACTTTTGAGTATATTTTTTTATCATAATTGCATATGGAGTTGTTTCTTCTTTTTCTAGTTCAATTCCAAGTTTTATTCAAGATGTTCATGATGTTCCCTTTTATGCATATGATGAAAATTTATCTATTACTTTCATCTATAGCTACAATTTACCCTCTCCCAAATTTGGTCCTACCAATGAGGGTATATTAGTGCAAGAAGAGATTATTAACACTTCTTTCAAATATCTTTGTCCTAAGGATGAAGCTTTGAATAATTATGTTCATCTTTCTCCTAAAATGTACCTCCCCCACGAGGATCATTTTATGCAAGTAGATGATATTGTAGCTACCTTTTCTAGTGATACCATACCCTCTTTTGATTTTAATGAATTTCCCACTAGAGATGAAGCATTAATTAGTTATGTTTGTCCTTCTTGTAAAGCTCATCTTACCCACAATGATACCTTGGAGAAAGAGAATGAAATCATTAGTAGTTTCCTTGATGCTCTCTCTTCTAAAGATCTATCCTTGTAGAACGAGATCCTAATCAAGTCAATAACATTCATGTTTCTAGTTACGAGAAGCCTAAGAATACTATCCTAAAAGTTGCAAAATACATATGTGAAAGAGGTGATATGGAAAGACAAATAGAATAGAAAAATGGTTCTAAAATACATCACACATTTAATTCTTGTTCGAATCAAGGAACACTTAGAGTGGGGAGTGAATAAGTGTTCTACTAGTTAGCATTTTTTTTTACTTGACTTTAAAGCACTAGAAGAATAAGCATGAAACTGAAATGCAGAAACTCAAAACAACCAACCACAAAATCATAACACCAATATTTTTACGTGGAAACCCAAATGGGAAAAACCACGGTGGGATTTGAACCCACAATATTATTCCACTATGGCCAGTAGCAAAATAATATTACATGAAGGAGAATGCACAAGTATTCAGTCACACTGCTTAGAGCTCACTGCTCAATTACAATAAGGGCTACAACCCCGGAAGGCTCACTACCTTACCGATCAATTATAGTAATGATATAATGAAAGAACTCTGAAATAGCATCTAACAATGCCTAGATGAGTTCTAATTAATTGCCAAATCTCTGACTGAATTTGGTTTGCAACTTTGCTCTATTTCCTATCGTAGTCAGCTACTGGACCAAGAATGTACACTTGAAACTACGCTACAAAGGATTCTCAATCACCACTTAATGGCATATCAATCATACCACACACCAAAAATATCTTCTACACTGGTCTTATATATCCGTAATAATAAAATAGTCATTTATCAAGTCGGCCTGTTAATGTAACGTGTAATCATGAGTTGGCTTGATTGGATCACCAAATTGATGATAAAACGATGTCTCTATGTTGGCCCAATCATCCCATGCACGATTCATGACACCACAATCACCGAAAAGCTTCCGGACCAAAACTGCTCTGCTCAACCTAAAATACTAGTTAACTGGCTATCGATTCACATACACTTCCGAATATCAAGATCCATGATTACTGGATAGGAATCTTAAGAGTTTCCATCAATGAAAACCCTAAACCACTAATCAAGCATTGATATCTATCGGATGAGTGTTAATTGCCAACAATCTCCCTGTAGACACCTAAAAATGGTCAATGCTTGCGGAGTCATACTTTAACATTTGCGCATTGCCTTATTTTAGGGTTTTTGCATCGCATTAACATTTCTCCTATGTCACGCACTTGGTCTTTATCATTTGCGAGCATCAAGTCATTCTTCTACATTCTTCATTCGTCCCGCTCTCCCATTTTCTCTTGGCGACAACATTCTCCAGTCATGGTTTTGATCGATCTTATCCTATCGCATCAATGTGTGTGCTCATTTGTCATCATTTTGGACATTGTCAATCCTAATTAGGGTTTTGTCCTCTTATCAATCTTATCATCTTGCGATCGATTTGTCATCGATCGTGGTCATTTTCAATCTTGTCGTCTTGCAATCTATTTTGTCATTGATACTTGTCCTCTTGTCAATTTTGTCATTTTGCGATTATTTTGCCATCGAACGTTGTCTGTCTCAATTATGTCAATTTGGATCAATTAGTCATTGTTCCTCGTCAATTGGCGCATTTATCAATCAAATCATTTATCACATTGGTCCTTTGTTAATCAAGAATCATGATCGAGTCAATTTTTATATCAAGACCTAATTGTCATCCTTGCATTGCTAATTCATCTTCTAAGGTTTCATGATTTAATCATTTAACCTTGTTTGTCATTTCTCCCTTTAGGATTAATAAATTATTTATTTATCCTAAGTCTTCTCATCGCAATTAAATGTTTAATTTAATTGGCTGACTAATTATTCCTCTTTTTGTGAATTAATTAATAAATGACAAATTATTAATTGATTTACCTAATTTCCTAATCTTTCATCAATTTCTAAATTCCCTCTTTGTGAATTAATTAATAAATGAAAAAGTATTAATTAATTCACTAAATTCCTAATTTCCTCATTTTTCTAATTTCTTAATTCCTCTTTTTCTAATTTTCTAATTTTCATCAATTTCTTAATTCCTAATTTCAATTTCCTCCTATTTCTCTCCTAATTTCATGGGAATGACATGTCAATTTGTCATAATTTGTCATAATTGACAATCAATCAATTTTTGACATAGAAGTTTGTCATAATTTGTCATAAATTATCAATCAATCAATTTTGCATAGAAAGTGCATAATTTGTCATAATTGACATAATTGATTTGCAATTTCCATTTGAATTGAATCGTGCTAATTTGATCATTTCTCCAATTTGTCTATAAATTGGATGAATTTCTTCAATCCCAGCTAATGAGAATAATAATAATCACTTTTTCAAATCAATCACGCTTCGAGTACTCTTGCGCCACTATCTTGTTTATTTGTTTTCATCTCATGTGTGTGCACTTGAAGGTGAGATCCACAAACAAAGGCTATTTGGAGAAGAAAGAAGGACAATGGAGCTGCATGAAGGAAGCATTTAGATCTACATTTGGTTTGCATAGTCTTTAGTTTTGAATGTTTCATTTTCATGTCTTTATTGAGTGTGTTTAGGATAGATAATTGCATTTTAGTTTTCGTGATTGAGCTAGATTAGTATTTTGAATTTGCTTTGATGATTTCCGATTTCCTAAGCTACATTAATTGGTGAACGTAACGTGAACTAACCCCCTAATCATGCTTTTGAGTGCTTTTGAGTTGATTTGCAGGTCAAAAACCCAAGAAACAGGGTAGTGCAGTGTTTTCTGGGAACTTCTGCGCTTGTGTCAAGCATTCTGCGCCTGTGTCAGACATTCTGCGCCTGTGTCAAGGACATTCTGCACCTGTGTCAGACATTCTGCGCCTGTGTCATGCATTCTGTGCCTGTGTAAAGTCCAGAAACAGAGGTAAAAGACAGTGTTTTTACTTGAAAATTGTTTTCTTTTGCATTCTGTTTTTGCTTTTTTGGTTTTGTTGGTACTGATTCTCTGTGTAGAACCTTGGCATACGCATGACAAAGACAATAAATGAAACTACTAACACATTTTGTGCAGGTTCGATAGTCAAAGACTAAGCATATCAAACTTCTGACTTGGGTTTTGCAGGTTGCCTTGGACTACAACTAAACTTTGTGTTTGCAATTAATTTTTAGGCACCTAGTGATTTCTAAATAGGATGGAATGAATCTATGTTTGATTTGATTGTTGAGTTTGACATTGGAGTAGGAGAGTATGCTCTCATCCTTCTTAGGGTGATCAGAAATCCAGATCTTCGATACCATGCTCATGTCTTTGATTGTGTGTCACCTTTAGAGGGCCTGCCTTCCCGACCATTTGCTTTTGCAAGCAAGTGATAATCATGAGAAGGGAACGACCCAAAGTGAGTATGGCTAGAATACCTTGGCATTCTAACTCACTATAAACAAATACCTGATGGGTGAAAGCTTTGAAGGAAGGGTTACGTGGGAATTGTAGTTACTTGGGAAGTGATGACCCTTGAACTCTTTCTCATATCAACATCTAAGTAGGACCTCATGGTCTAAATCGTGCTTGCGTGACTACATTTGTTTGGTATCTTGATGGGCTTAATGTCTCAATCACGCTTGTGTGACATCAAGGAGTAATGCTTAACAAAAATCCTTACTAAACACCTTGTATTTATAGGCCAAAAACCCTTCTAGTTGCTTGAGAAGGACAAGTTCGGATACTTGGAAGAGATACTAAGTTCGCCATGGGGAGATTTCCATGGGGACTGATGCTTGGCTGACCTGAGAAGTGAGTGCCGTGGAGGGGAGCCCGTGGGGTCAAGCATCTATGTATTCTCCTTGAATATCATAATGAGTCTACCTCTCAAGTACCTAATGTCCTTGCCTACCATAAGAAATGTGGGAATGAGCATGATTGTCTTGAGTCTAAGTTGAAATATCTTGTCTTCTTTGTTTGTCAAAAGTTGAATTGTATCTCATTTCAAGAACAAGGAAAATTGATTCAAAACAAGGTTAAACACAAGAACATTTCATCCAACAAAGTTCAAAACACCTTCAAACATGGTTGTCAAACATTTTCAAAATCTTGTCTCAACATTCATGTCACTTAGATTTAGGTTCATCCTAGGTTTGCATTTTGCAAAGTCATTGTCAACTACCAAGGTTAAGTTTCACTTAGGTCATACTCCTTTGCATATCAATAAAATTCATCCATTTGCATATGTCCTCTTGCATTAGAGTAATACCATTGTCATTCATTCATATTTGCATACCCTAGGTTTCTTCATTAAGCTTAGGTCATTATCATATCATATTAGGGTAACTTGCATAGTAATTGTCCCTTTGCATATAGTGTCAAAACTAGGTTTTGTCATACTTGAGTAATCCAAATCTTTGATGAGCCCTAAGTCATTGTTAGGAAGTCTAGACCTTATCAAACCTTTTGTCCTTTTGTCATCAATGTCATTTCGTCAAAGCTAGCTTAGTATCCAAGCATATAGGGGAGAGATTGTCATCTTGTCCTTTTGTCACTTGGTCCTTTTGTCCTTTGAGGTCTAGACATCATTTCAATTTCCTAAGGGTCTCTTTTAGATTTGCATTCCAAAAGGTTTGTCAAAATCTTCAAAAACAACCAAAAACATAGGTTGCATTCTTGCCTTAGATTGCACTCTCATTTATTTAGTTTGCATTTAGTTGCATATCATACATTATCTTTGAAAAATTTCCAAAAAACATTGCATTTGCATAAGTGACATGCCTGTTGAAACAAGATCAAAATCTAAAAAGATGGGTGAATCAACGTATCAACCCATTGACAACATAGAAAATTCACAGTTTAAAACTAGTCAAACAGTGCAAATTGAAGGTTCATCAAATACATCTTTACCACCATATGGAATGGTTCAACTTGGACCACCTCCATTATATGAACTAGTGTTTGTACCTATGAAACCAGGACATGGGAGTGTTCCACCAACTCCAAGCGGAAGTGCACCTTTCAATTGGAATCAATCACACCTGCAACATGACATTCAAACTCAAACATTATATGAAGAACAAACTCTTTTGCAAGGATTTGGTTCAGATCAAGGCATTCAACAAGAAACGAATCCAAATATCCAACCAGATTCTTCATCAGATTCCAATGCTTCTGATGATGTTGACATGTTCCTTCAAGATCCAAAGATGACAAAAAAGATGGATAAGTTCTTGAACAAGGTCTTTAAAATGTTCCCACAAAAATATCTTAACATGATGAGTAATGTGACCTCCCCAAGTGAGCAAGTCAATGTGCAAAAACAACAAGGCGGTGAGTTGTTAAGTTTCTCTCCGCATCCAAATGAAGAAAATGTGCAACTAGAAACTCAGCCTACCTTGATGAGAAAACGTGCTTCAAAGGCGTTGCCAGTGACTATTCCTCAAAAGTCACCATTTGAGACAATAAATAATCCATTATTCAACACAACACCTGTAACACAAGATCAAATGAAGACCACGCCAATATTGACAGCTGTCCCTCAACAAGAAGTGGTTCCTTACATGCATAAAATTGGATCAAAATCTAAGATGCAAGAAAGTTTCACGACTGGAATGCCTGATATCACTAATGTCCAAAGCAATTCCATGATGCAAAAAAGTTCTTATGTCCCGTTAAGTTCAATATATTTGCCAAACACTATTGTGACGGATTCTTCGATAATGGCGACACAAAGAGCTACGGATAGTGTTTTTCACCAACAACAATTGTTGCAACAATTGAGTAATACACAAAAGGTACAATTGAATGTACAACAACAACAATATCGCATTTGACAACAAATTGCAGTGCCTTCGGCACCATTACAAGTTAATGCAAACTTGCAACCATCACAATGGATTGGACAAACAACACAACAAGTTAATGCAAGTGCCATACCCCATCTTAAGGAGAAGCAACGAAAACCACCTAAACAAAGTTTTTTACAAATGATGGGCTATACACCGCGACAACAATTGGCACAAAGTCAACAAATTCCAATTTGTCAGCCTCAACACCAACATGTGCCTCAATGTATGCCAAGGCAAACAAGCTATCATACCTCACAACCGCAATTGGCGCCTGTGCAATAGCAACAACGTACTCAATTGCAATATCAACCTAGGCTCCAAGAAGTACAGCAACAAAGTTGGTATCAAGGCATGGCACAACCACAACAACAAGAGATGTACCAAGAACTTTATATACCGGAGACACCAAAAACGGCCATTTCAGAGCATCAACAACCCATCGGAAGCACGATGTATCGACAAAGAGTACCCACCGGGATTAACGATGGACCTTCAAAATCTGATACAATTGCGCAACAGCTTGAGAAGTTGCAATGACAAGTTGACACATTAGAAACAAAAGGAACAAAGAAATTGTATATAGATTAGGAAGAGCTTATACATGCCTCCATTCCCTCAGCATTTTGAAGCACCTAATTTTGAGAAATATAAAGGGAATGGCAATCCAAAAGATCACATTCGAGTGTTTTTTGTGGCATGTACTAAAGTGAGCTATGAGGAGACATATTTAATGCGATTATTTGCATGAAGTCTCACCGGACAAGCCATGGATTGGTATTCGCATCTGCCAGGAAATATAAAGACTTGGTCTGAATTGGCTCAAAAGTTTATATCTCACTTTGCATTCAACATCGACAGTGACATGACCATGTCAGATCTATGCAACACCAAGCAAAAGAAAGGTGAACCATTAGTGACTTTTTTGCAATGAAGGTGAAGCTTGTATAGTCATTCTTCCCTCAATATACCTAAAGAACAACAAGTGAATCTATTTATCCAAAATTTGGTCCCAGAAATGATGTATGAGCTAAAATTGAAAAGTCCCAGTACTATAGAGAAACTCATTAAGAAGGGGATGAATATTGAAACTGCTCTTGTAGCTAAGGGAATCATTAAGCTTAACAAAGACAGTGACAACATGAACAATTCAGGGGACGGAAATAGATTTTGGTATAAGAACAAGAATGCCACTAATGATGGAGTTGTTGATGCAAGAGCGGTGAATGCAAATCAACCCCCATTCACAATCAATAAATTGAGTGTTCCTAATATGTCAACTATGGAATAGAATCAAACACCAGTGAGCAATGTTACTCAACAGCCGTAATACCAATAGCATGCTCAACAATACACTCAACAACATAATCAACAACAAGGCCAACAACAAAACCAACAATGCAAACCTTTCCGATCACGGGATGGGCCTCCTCGACAATTTATGCCATTGGGAGAGCCTATTGAATCGGTAATGAAATAATTGATACAAGCAAAATTTATTAAGCTACCAGATATCAAGGCAGAACCCATGGTAAAACCGCATTGGTGGAATGATAATGCATACTGTGAGTACCATCGGTCAAAAAGACATAAAACCGCGT
Organism: Cryptomeria japonica; assembly: GCF_030272615.1. NCBI lineage: Eukaryota > Viridiplantae > Streptophyta > Pinopsida > Cupressales > Cupressaceae > Cryptomeria > Cryptomeria japonica. The sequence continues at coordinate 547,694,178 of NC_081405.1, forward strand.
CATGTTTTCAATTGAAACATATGATCCAAGACTTGTTAGAGCAAGGAGTAATTGAGGTAGATCCACCCCATGCGACCTCTAACACTGATCATACCATTTTCAAAACTCCTTTGCTTGATCATGACAAGGGTAAAGCGTCTTCTTCAAACTCCACCCAAACAACAAATTATGCAAGTTCTGGTTATAATAATGTCATCAATTATTTTCATGCATCAAATGAGTATGTTTCTACCCTGAGAATAAAGGGACAAGATCCTTCTTGCGCAGTCACCACTCGTCGATCCAAAATAGTCTTGAAAGGAGCTCCTGTAGCTCCTCCCAAACCAACTCTTGCAAGTCAGTATAATCTCTTGGATCATCTAGGAAAGACACCTGCACAAATATCAATCCTTGAGTTGTTGAAAATGTCCCCCATGCATCGTGCAGTCCTAGATAAAGCTTTAATTGAGTCCACTGTCCCGACAAACATTGATTTTGACCAGTTTCAAGCCCGAATTGGACATCTAGCTGTTTCCCAAAATGTCGCATTTTCTGATAATGATATCTCACCTGATAAGCTCCCTCATAATGATCCTTTACATCTTCAAGTCTTTGTCCATAATTACAAAATTTGACGAGTCTTGATAGATGGCGGAGCAGGTCTTAATATTTGTACCTTGAGAGTGGTCATTGGCCTTGGATATACAGAAAATGACATTGATGCTTCCAAAAGAATAACAATCAAAGCATATGATGATGTTGAGCGCCCATCCAAAGGGATAATTACATTTCCTATCAGAGTTGGTCCAGTGATAGAAAACACTTTCCTATAGGTCCTAGACCTTGATCTCCCTTATAATATGATCCTTGGTCATCCATGGATCCACGCAATGAAAGCAGTTCCATCCACTTATCATCAATGTTTAAAATATCCTTACAATGGAACTGAGATAACAATTTCAGGAGATCCTAATCCATTTCAATTTTGTGCTACTCTAAAGGATACCCCTCAGCAGCAAGTCCCAGTCAACAGAGAGGCCAAATCACATAGTTATGTGGATCCTAATGAATTGTTAGATGCTGTCAAAGGAAAATTGAAGATACAGGACCAAGGATGCGGAGAATATTCAATGGATCAAACATTCCTCATCGGGAATTTACCAATATCTCCAAAATCATATGGCAAACCACATTTATTGCAAAAGGAACCTAAGGTCGTTATTCAATATCAGCCTCCCACTACATTTACAAGATGGGGTGAACTTGACAAAGAAACTTTAGATGATGATGTCATAGATTGGCTTTACAAAGTTCCAACTGAGACCCCACCTGTCAGGTTGCCAGTGGAACGATACGACAAAGAATTTACTATGCTGCAAAAGAAAGGATATGATGGCTGCAGTGGCTTAGGCCTAAACAACAATGGAAGGCTAGAACCTGTTATACCCAAGATGCGACCTCCAACTTTAGGGTTAGGTTTTGTACCATTGCGAATTGGATCCACATCTACTAAAGTGCCCACATGTAGAAAAGGGCATGACTTTGATGATGAAATAACACCTGAGGATACCCGACCCGAAACTAATTCCAATGAATGGGAGTGGAGTTCTTTTTCTTCTAGCTCTTATGCCCTTGACAATATTTTCCTTGACCCTGATAATTTGCCTATGGAAGACAAACATGAAATAACTCCTCTCCCTAAAACATGTCCTAATGCTTGGATAGAGTCATTCTGGGACCCAAGCTCCGAATCAGATACAAGCAGTTCAGATAGTGACACCACAGATGTTTACATCTTTACCATATCAGCCCTCTCTCTCTTGACAACTGATGATGACATGCCCCTCATCTATCCCTAGCTTATCCAACATGACCAACAAGAACCACTCACATTGGACTGTTTTCAAAATGACAAAGCAATTGCAGAATTCCTTGGACTACGGGAAGACATACCACAAGGTGATCATAAGGTAGGATTTGCTATTGATCTGGATTCCACAACATATTTTGGGGATTCAACTCCCTCTTCCAGTCATCAAAATGAAAAAAGAAAAGAAAAAGTAAAAAATCAAAAGAATAGGTCTTTGAGTGAAAACCGTAAGGCACTCTCTGACCATGAAAAAGTAAAAATAAAAGATGTACCTGTGGGTGAAAACCTCTCTGAGGTGCCCAAAGGTGGAAGGGTGGACATACCCCTATCAAGTCAAGACAAATCAACATTGCTTGTGGAAATGACCAAGGAAATCAATTTGGGTACACCTGACAACCCTAAGGTCATTCACTTTGCTGCTTCTCTATCACAACAGGAAAGGATAGATTTTGTCAATTTCTTTCTTGAGAAGAAGATCAACTTTGCATGGTCCTATGCAGATATGCCTGGTCTCGATCCAGAATTAGTCCTTCATCATTTGCCATTAAAAGCAGATGCCAAGCTTGTCAAACAGAAACTTAGAAAGATGCATCCCCAGGTGGCTCTTTTGGTCAAGGTGGAACTAAAAAAATTACTAGATGTGGGCTTCATTAGACCCATTGATTATGTAGACTGGATTTCAAATTTAGTACCAGTTAGCAAGGTAACTGGGGGCATCAGAATCTGTACAGATTTTAGGGATCTCAATAAATCATGTCCTAATGATGATTTTCCATTGCCAAACATAGACATCATAGTGGACATGATTGCTGGATATGAGATGCTTTCATTGATGGATGGTTTCTCTAGCTATAACCAAATTCGCATTTCTCCTAAAGATCAACATAAGACAACATTCACCTGTGCTTAGGGTACCTATTGCTGGAAAGTGATGCCCTTTGGTCTTAAAAATGCAGGTGCTACATATCAAAGAGCAATGACGATAATTTTTCATGATTTCATGCATACTTTGATGGAGGACTATGTTGATGACTTGTTATGCAAATCTATCACAAGAGATAGTCATCTAGCCATCCTGGGCCCAATCTTTGACCGAATGGAGACCTACAAGCTCAGACTCAATCCAAAGAAGTGTGTCTTTGGTGTCACAGCTGGCAAATTACTAGGGTACATTGTTTCTCACAGAGGCATTGAGGTCAACCCTGCCAAGGTTAAAGCAATAATGGATATGCCTCCTCCTTCTAATCTCCGTCAACTACGCAGTCTGCAAGGAAAGCTCCAGTCAATCCGTCGCTTCATAGCTTAGTTGGCCGACAAATGTCATCCATTCCAACATCTATTGCATAAAGGTGTCACTTTTAAATGGACTGAGCAATGTCAATCAGCCTTTCAAGCTCTCAAAGACTATTTGCTATCACCTCCTATCCTAATGCCTCCTATAGAAGGAAAGCCATTTTTATTATATATTTCTGCAATTGAAATGGCACTAGGAGTTCTCTTGGCCCAACAAGATGAGAATGGCAAAGAGCGAGCTATTTATTATATTAGCCAGACACTAGTAGGCTATGAGCTAAATTATTCAACTATTGAAAGGGCATGCTTAGCAGTGGTATTTGCAACACATAAGCTTCAACATTATATGTTAAATCACCAAACATTGTTGGTTGCAAAAATTGATCCCCTAAAATATTTGCTTAGTAGAGCAGCTTTGACGGGTCACCTAGCAAAGTGGGTGATGATTCTCAGTGAATTTGACATTGAGTATATGGAGTGAAAGGCGATAAAAGGACAAGTCATAGCAGATCAACTTGCAGAGGCTCCTATTTATGATGATCATCCCATGTTGACAGATTTCCCAGATGAATCAGTCTTTGCTCTTACGTCTTCTAATGAATGGAAGTTATACTTTGATGGGTCCCATACCAAGTTCGGGTCTAGAGCCGGCATCTTGTTTGTCACCCCTCAGGGTGATGCTATTCCTAAGTCCTACATGATAACTTTTCATTGTACCAATAACATTGTAGAGTATGAAGCACTGGTCACAGGACTCCGAGTAGTAGTCCACTGGAACATCACACATTTACAAGTCTATGGAGATTCTCAATTAGTCATCCGACAAGTGAATGATGACTACAAAACAAAAGATGAAAAGCTTATTCCCTATAAGCATATGGTAGACTTCTTCAAGACAAAATTCATGGCTATCCATTTCAGTCAAGTTTCAAGAATGCAAAACAAGTCGGCAGATGCGATGGCTACAATTGCTTCCATGTTGAATATGCCCCACAATATGGACAAATGTGAATTTTTAGTTGAACAATTGCTGGTTCCTTCTTTTGACATTCCGACAGCGGATGTGATGTGCGTTCTTGTTGCTTCCAACTCCCCGTGGTACAATGACGTATATCAATATTTGAAATCCCAAACCTTACCACCTAACCTTTTCGCTAACCAATGCCAAGCCTTTATCCGACAAACAGCCAAATATGTCATCATCGCCGACACCCTTTACCATCGTTCCTTTGACCATACCCTCCTCAAGTGTTTGGATTCTGACGAAGCACAAATGGCTTTACACGAGGTTCACGATGGTATATGTGGGGGCCATTTCAATGGTCTAAGCTTAGCCAAAAAGTTGATTCGTGCGAGGTATTATTGGCCCACTCTGGAAAAGGATGTTCACGATTTTGTTAAGAAGTGCTACAAATGCTAGATCCATGGCAACTATATTCATGCACCAGCCCAAGAGCTTCATTCTGTCATATCTCCATGGCCCTTTTCTCAATGGGGATTGGATCTTATTGGCAAGATTCACCCGACATCTGCAAATGGACACAAGTTCATTATTACAGCCACAGAGTATTTTACAAAATGGATCGAGGCTATCCCCATGACCTATATCACTGGTGTCCAAATTTCAAAATTCTTGCTAAATTATATCATATGCCGGTATGGGGTTCCTCTTGCCATAGTCACAGATAATGGTCGTCCCTTCAAGAATAAAGATGTCAAGGAACTCTGTGAAAAGTTTCATATCCAACATCGTTTCTCCAGTCCATACTATCCACAGGGGAATGGTCAAGCCGAAGCATCAAATAAAACCATTATCAAGATCCTGAAGAAGGTTGTCAATGATGCTGGTCGAGATTGGCATGTACAGTTGAATCCAGCACTATGGGCCTATCGCACTTCTATCCGCACACCTACCGGCACAACCCCTTATTCCTTGGTGTATGGTGCAGAAGCTATTTTACCTTTGGAGGTGGAGATTCCTTCCTTGCGTGTTTCCTTGCAACATCTGATTGATGATGAGACACAAAGAGTCTCTCAGTTGCATCAGCTTGAGATGTTAGATGAGAAACGTTAGACAGCCCTGACACATTTGCAAGCATATCAAAACCGTCTCCGTCGCTCTTTTAATAAGAAGGTCAAAGGGGGACACTTCGAAGTGGGAGATCTGGTTTTAAAGGAAACCCCTAAGAATGCACAGTCTACTGATATCATCAAAGGTAAGTTTGAACCTAATTGGGTTGGGCCTTTCATAGTGACTGCAGTCTACGGCTCGGGGGCATATCAGCTTGCCACTCCAGAAGGTGAACCTTTGTCTGATCTTGTAAACAGCATGCATCTTCGCAAGTACTGGGCATAATTTTCTATCAGCACTTCTTCCAGTATGATCCTGAAAAAATACAAAAAAAAAATCAAAAAGAAAAAAAATGCAAAAAAAGCAAAAAAAGAGAAAAAACACAAAAAAAAAAAGCAAAAGGGAAAAAGAGAAAAAAAAAAAAAAAGTAAAGAAAAATGGTTCGCCCTCTAGTGAAAACCTGGCAAACAGGCACTTTGGGCAAGTACCATGGTGAAAACCTAGCAAACAGGCACCATGAGTAATGAGATCATTGCTCCGCCATCTGTCATGACCTCTAGCTATGCTTTCTCTCGGCCGGTTTCTCACGTCTATCTTTGTCTTGACCCAATGTTCAGTTCCAGGCCTGTGATTGGTCAACATCATTGTCTTGCATACTCCGGTTTCTTGTACATATGTTTTAATCCCGGTCTATGTATTTCTTTCAGATGTGCATTGGGTGTGTTCCCCTTGTCATGATCAATCACTGGAACTTTTGCATTTAAAAATGTCCTGAAAAAATCTCATAAAAATTGAAAAATGTCTTGAAAAAATCTCATAAAAATTGAAAAATGTCCTGAAAAAATCTCATAAAAATTGAAAAATGTCTTGAAAAAAATCTCATAAAAATTGAAAAATGTCCTGAAAAAATCTCATAAAAATTGAAAAATGTCCTGAAAAAATCTCATAAAAATTGAAAAATGTCCTGAAAAAATCTCATAAAAATTGAAAAATGTCCTGAAAAAATCTCATAAAAATTGAAAAATGTCCTGAAAAAAATCTCATAAAAATTGAAAAATGTCCTGAAAAAATCTCATAAAAATTGAAAAATGTCTTTAAAAAATCTCATAAAAATTGAAAAATGTCCTGAAAAAATCTCATAAAAATTGAAAAATGTCCTAAAATAAAAACAAAAAAATCAAATAATGTCCTGAAAAAATCCAAAAAAATCAAATAATGTCTTGAAAAATATCTAAAAAATCAAATAATGTCCTGAAAAAAACTCCCTAAAAAGTCAAATAAAGTCCTGAAAAAATGAACAAATTTTTTTCAAAAACATTATAATCCAAAAACAAGCATTTTGTCAATAAATATCCCCTTTGTGCGTAGACAGATCGCTGAGCATACATCCAACGACAATCAATCAAACATTGTGCTTTAATGAAATCACACATTAACAGATGAACTTTTCAATCAAACCAGGCATTCAAACTGATCAAATTGTCATATCAATCGAATGTTACCATCAATATCATTTGTCCTTGTCTCTACTATCATGGGTCTTATACAGGGTGTGGTATACTCGAAACCAGACTGTGTCCTATCTTAGACGGGGTACCGCATATCCTGAAACCAGACAACATGATCGTCCTATCAGCACTTTCAACTTTTGACAATGAAGATCAAGATGTTAGTTTGATTTGTTGGAATTTGTGCATCTTCTCTTTTTACTGATTTATCTTTGGCTTCGATCATGTTCCTATGTTGCTCGATGATGTCACTGAGTGATTTAGAGTGACCGGGATGGTTCATGGTCCCTTTCTTTTTTGTTGTGATTGTTGTTTGTCTGTGATGTGTCTGTCTTTTGCAAAAAGGGTTGCATTTCAGCTCTGGCCTTCCATGCCATGATGCTATGCATCTGTTTTGCTACATTAAAATAAAGGTTCTCACCTACAAAGTGCAATCCTGAAAGCAAGTTTTTCTTCATCTCTAACTATCCTCTGTCTCATTTTCTTCTTACTAACATTTCTTCCGTCCGTTCGGATAGTCAGTTCGGTCTAGTGCTTCGATCTCCAAAAACATATGCTGCATCCTACATCCATTTGGTTAGTACATTTGCATTACATCAAACATCACATCGAGCATCGTATCAAGCATTTCATATTATAAATGCATCAAAAACACATAAAAGAAATACATCCATACATGTTCCACAATAAACAGTGCATAAGTCATCCATACATGGAAAATAACATAAGTCATAACACATTGCATCCCATCATATTGATGCATATCATATCATATATCAACATAATATTGGAGTACAAAATCGGACTGTCTGTCCTAAGTATGGCTCGCAGGCTGACTACAAAATGTCAAACTACATAATGTCCACTATCCGTCATACGGAGCATGTGCCTCTATCATTGGGTGCTCCCTCTGTCCTCCTCATCCCTACCATGTCTCAAGGATGATGTCCCTCCTAGTCCTGGCTGTGGTAGTCTCATAGGTCCACTCACCCCCATGCTGCTCAATGACCTCCGAGAGCGTGCCCTGCTCTCTATCCTCGATCGTGCCCGATATGAAGGTGCTCTCTGCTCTTGTGGAACTGCACTCTCATATAGTGTCCTCCAATGGTGTATCTCCTCTCTGGTCTCTACCAGCATCTGTGCCATCTCCCGTGCACTGGCATCCCCAATCAACCCAATATACTTAGTGACTCTCTGTTCTTCTTGTTGTGCCTGAGCTATTGCTGCATCTCGAGCCACTGTGAGTCTGGCTATCTCCGCTCTGAACTGCTCATGCTCTCTCTCTAAAGTCGCAATATGATCTTGCTGACTCGCTATGGTAGCCCTGCACAATGAATCTCTCCCTGTCACTGGGTCATACTCTACCATCTCTCCATGAATCAGAATGCAGAGGATACACCATACATCCTCTAGTGTCACAGTCGCCTCTCCAGTCGCCAGATGGAATGAGGAAGTCTCTGAATGCCATCATTCTGCCAATGCGGTAAGTAGTCCTGTGTTTGCCCTAATCTCGGGCATGAATGTGACATAGTATATCCCAAGTCCTGCTAATGTATCTCTGTCTGTGCTCCTGAGTCTATGTCGTAACATGAAGTAGTCTGGTCGGTTCTCTCGTGTGATCAACGAATACTATCGACTCTGCATCACAATTGGGGCATATTTTGTCAATTTTAGGTTTGCTCCTACGGGTTGCATTTCCTCATTTTTATCCACAAATCAGGGTGTTTCTAAGCTATTCTGACCTATCCTATCCTTATCCCCCCTTTTCGGATCATTTGCATGTTGTTTTGACCAAAATTAGGGTTGCCAATGCACTTCTGCGCCTGTGTTCTGCATCCTGCGCCTGTGTATCATAACCTGCGCCTGTGTATCCCTACACAAGCGCAGAAGACCCTACACAAGCGCAGGATTCGCCCTACACAAGCATAGGAGTCCCTTTTTGCATCCCCTGTGGGCCCCGCAATGTCCCACAAGCAAGTCAAATTCATCAAATTGAAAACATGGGTTTTTGAGATACATACCGCTGCTCCCGCGTCGTCCGATCATCTGAATGTGCGTACACATTCTCCGAGGTGATCTGCCCTTGGAATGTTCGCCATCTCTCTACAAGTGTCCTTTTCCAGAGCAACAAATCCTCTTCTTGGGCTAGTGCAAATGAGCAATTTTCACTCTCTTTGCCTCATTTATAGATCTTTGTCAGTGCATAGATGGACGTGCACCCTCTCCATCTTATATTGGTTGCGGTCTTTTGCGTCTTCTTTTTTTTTTCCTTTGTGCATTCGATCTCCGATTGTCAGTCCGTTCGATCCTATCATTTTTATCGATCAATTGGCCTCTTCTTTGCATGTTTCTGGCCAATTCCTCGAGGGGGCATGCATATGTCATTATAATTGTCTGGGGCATTTTCATTATTGTTCTTTGAAACAACGCTTAAAATCGCATTGTCTCAAAGAGGGGCAAAATGTAGACACCTAAAAATGGTCAACGCTTGCGGAGTCATACTTTAACATTTGTGCATTGCCTTATTTTAGGGTTTTTGCGTCGCATTAACATTTCTCCTATGTCACGCACTTGGTCTTTATCATTTGCGAGCATCAAGTCATTCTTCTACATTCTTCATTCGTCTCACTCTCACATTTGGTCTTGTCGACAACATTCTCCAGTCATGGTTTTGATCGATCTTATCCTATCGCATCAATGTGCACGCTCATTTGTCATCATTTTGGACATCGTCAATCCTAATTAGGGTTTTGTCCTCTTATCAATCTTATCATCTTGCGATCGATTTGTCATCGATCGTGGTCATTTTCAATCTTGTTGTCTTGCAATCTATTTTGTCATCGATACTTGTCCTCTTGTCAATTTTGTCATTTTGCGATTATTTTGCCATCGAACGTTGTCTGTCTCAATTATGTCAATTTGGATCAATTAGTCATTGTTCCTCGTCAATTGGCGCATTTATCAATCAAATCATTTATCACATTGATCCTTTGTTAATCAAGAATCATGATTGAGTCAATTTTTATATCAAGACCTAATTATCATCCTTGCATTGCTAATTCATCTTCTAAGGTTTCGTGATTTAATCATTTAACCTTGTTTGTCATTTCTCCCTTTAGGATTAATAAATTATTTATTTATCCTGAGTCTTCTCATCGCAATTAAATGTTTAATTTAATTGGCTGACTAATTATTCCTCTTTTTGTGAATTAATTAATAAATGACAAATTATTAATTGATTTACCTAATTTCCTAATCTTTCATCAATTTCTAATTCCCTCTTTGTGAATTAATTAATAAATGAAAAATTATTAATTAATTCACTAAATTCCTAATTTCCTCATTTTTCTAATTTCTTAATTCCTCTTTTTCTAATTTTCTAATTTTCATCAATTTCTTAATTCCTAATTTCAATTTCCTCCTATTTCTCTCCTAATTTCATGGGAATGACATGTCAATTTGTCATAATTTGTCATAATTGACAATCAATCAATTTTTGACATAGAAGTTTGTCATAATTTGTCATAAATTATCAATCAATCAATTTTGCATAGAAAGTGCATAATTTGTCATAATTGACATAATTGATTTGCAATTTCCATTTGAATTGAATCATGCTAATTTGATCATTTCTCCAATTTGTCTATAAATTGGATGAATTTCTTCAATCCCAACTAATGAGAATAATAATAATCACTTTTTTGAATCAATCACGTTTCGAGTACTCTTGCGCCACTATCTTGTTTATTTGCTTTCATCTCATGTGTGTGCACTTGAAGGTGAGATCCACAAACAAAGGCTATTTGGAGAAGAAAGAAGGACAATGGAGCTGCATGAAAGAAGCATTTAGATCTACATTTGGTTTGCATAGTCTTTAGTTTTGAATGTTTCATTTTCATGTCTTTATTGAATGTGTTTAGGATAGATCATTGCATTTTAATTTTCGTGATTGAGCTAGATTAGTATTTTGAATTTGCTTTGATGATTTCCGATTTCCTAAGCTACACTCCCCCTTTGGCATTGATGGTAACACTCATGAAACATGACTAAGTGTTGAAACTTTTACACCAGATCAAGATTGCTCAGGCTCCCCCTTAGACAAAAAATTCTGAAACCTCTAACATGCAGTATGCATTGCACTCTTCTACTATACATTTTGCATCTTTACTCCCCCCCTTTGACATCAATGCCAAAGATGAGGTGTTTTCCTAAACTTATATACATATATCTATCGGAGACTTTACAAGTATTTGAAGATATCGACAAAAATGGTTTTCAAGAATCTTAGGTGAGTGTTCCACCCACACTTCAAGTTATCCAAAACTGTGATGAATGCACTGAAAATATATGCATGGATCTCCACATCCTTCAGTTCAGATGGAATAGGTTATCCCATATCCTTCAAATAATCAACATTATTACTCAACATGGTGTCTAACCAAGGGGAAATCAAATTCTGGAGTTCACCAACTCTCCTCAAAATTATATCCTTATCCATATTAAAACTCGAGATCTGATCATTGAGAGCCATTATCTTCCCTTCAACACTACTAGTTAGAGATACATTAGAATCAAAAGATTGTGAAATACAAGAAATTTAACCTTGGCAAACACTTATTTGCTTGTCTATATCTACTATGAACTTTGGCAAAATTAGACAACACTTATATATTTTACCACCTTCTAATAATGCATCAAAAATAGTCCGCAGACCTCTATTCAATCTAGCTCTCTCATCTTCTATCATTTTCTGAAATATTTGCATTCTTACCTCCTTGAATCTATCTAATACTCGCATAGTAGCAGACTTCTCCAAAGAATCAAAATTGGTATTTACATTATTAATCAATTGTAATAATTTACCAGAGGGGCTAGAATTAGGATCTAGCTGCAAACCCAGAGCCACCTTCTGCTACACATCAACAAACATCAAAATAATATTTTTGTCTTCAGACTCTGATTTGACTAGATCCTGACTAGCCTAAGCTTGTACAACTGCTATAAGCATTGGCTTCTCAGCAGGAGAAATTTGTCCAAGATCTAGAGGACCATCAAGATTGATAGAGATACGGGGTAGGGTCCTTGTGACTTTGACTGGAGGAGTGTCAGCTGTCGTATATCAACTCCCTTCCTTTTATCTATGTCTACATCTCACACCTCTCTCTTCTCAAGCTCCTTCACCTCAGCATCATTCCCTTTATCATGTGCATTGATGTTGCCACTTGGTGCAATATCATCCTTTTGAATCTTGGGAATATCTTCAACATTATCTTCCATTGGAGGATTTGCATCGATCTCAGCATCAAGTGATATATGGCATTGGTCTTTTGGATGCTCCTCAGTCTAACTTTCATCCTTTTGATCACTGGAGACACCTTCCTTAACTTCCAAATGGGAAGTCTGAACTACATATACAAGGGATTGTTCTTCATGATTCTTCTCCAGATATCCCCAGTCTCCTTCCTCCCTTCTTCAAATCTGCCAAACATCAACCTGTTCACCCTATTTTTTCTTCTGAATTCTTTCTTATTTGCTTCCTCAATGAGCCTTTTGGCTTCATCTTGGGAGACACAGGTGCAAACATTAATCAATTCTCTCTTTTATTTCCTTATCAATTTTACTAGCAGCCAGTCTCCTCGCATCAATAATGCTATATAAATCTTTAGGGATGCTCTGTTCCAATTCAATCAAAGTTTTACTAAAGCTATGCAAGTACAAAACAACAACTTCCTCAACCTTTCTCTGATCTGCCTCATCTAGATTTTCATAATATGCTCCAATATTCTTCAAATTTCCATCAACAATTATCTCATCAATCAATAGATTTGTTGTCAATGGAGGAACAAATGTATATTTACCTTGTTGATCACTTGATTCAAGATCTTTATCAAGTTTAGTTCTAATCTTCCTTCCCCTTTTGGGCCTTCTAGTAAGGGTAGGTTCAGACTTAGCTTTCTTGCTCTACTTTGCACCATTAGTTTGTGGTTTCCTCACAACTCTAACAAACTCTCCTTTATTCTTAGCCTTTTTTGCTTCTTCATTAGATTCGGTCTTAGATGCTACTAGAGACACAATAACATAAGTTTGTTTAGGCTTCTCCTTTTTCTTCAAAACTCCCTTTTTGGATGAGCATTGTCCTAATGATGGTACTACCAGAGTAGGGGCGGACTTGGTCTCTTTTGGCTCGGCTTTAGAAGGAACTGGTTCAACCTTAGGCTTCTTGGATTCCTCCTTAGCCTCCATTTGAGAAAGTTTCTCCCTTCCTTTCTTCACTACCTCCCGAGTAAATCCCATCTACCCTACCACTTCCTTGGCCATCTTAGATACTTTCCTCTTCCTTGCAGGTGTTGTGAACTCCTTGTGCAACTCCATGTCCTTTTCCTTGAAAGTGTCGAATCTTCCTTCTTTCTTATCAATGGATCGACTCAATATATGTTGAGCATATGAATTAAGGGTAGTAGCATCAACTTCATAACCCATCAGAATAATCCAGACAATCCTTGGCTCAACGGATTCCATTAGACACTGGTCTTTGTCAACCATGAAGCAAATTGTTTTCTCACACTTCTCCACTATCTCTTTTGGTATTCTTTCTTTTCTCTTCATTGTGGCTTAAAATGTTTTGAAATAACCCCATAGAGTGGATATCCTCATTGTGCCATCACCAATCCCCATAATCCCTTCCTTGATTTGCATAGCAACCGGCTTGTCATAGGCCCATTGGAGCTTTCCTTGAACACTGGAGATTTCAATCATGAAAAATAGAGCTAAACAAATAATAAGGGTGCCAAAATTAAAGGTTTTCTTCTTGTCTTGTTTTATTTTCTTCAAATTACTCAGTAACTCATTCAAGAGAACTATACATAAATCATACCTCTTATCTTCCTTCAGCATCTAATAGGCAGAGTATATTGTTGTATCGGAGATAAAGTTTTATCTGCTTGACTAGTATACTTTATATCCAACCACCATTGATGCAAACTTGACATCATGTTCCAGAATGTCATTGATTTTCATCGCTTTGTTGTCAAATTAGGAATTGGTGGTGGCAATCACAGAGTTGTTTGATATTTTCCTTAAGCTGGGAAATTCACCGAATATGCTCAAACAAGTCACAGCTAAAATTACTTGTTTAGTGATATTGTAAGGCATATCCAACTACATAAATTCATCATGAATTCTATTGAGTATGTACCACAACCATTATTTCTCATGAAATGTCAGAAAGTGTACGAACTAAGAGAAACCCTTGATCTGTAAATGTTGATATTTTGTCTTGAGATTCCCCAAGTTGTTCATCAAATGATTGTTGTACAGGGTTAGCATGTCAGTGCTGCCAAATTCTTCAACATCATAGTGGATATATGCCCTGATGTCCTCATTATGAAGAACACCATTGGGTAGAGAGGAAAATGCTCCTTTCAGATCATCCTCAACTGATTTGAAATGATGTTTATTGAAAATAGTTAGAGCCTTATCCTTGATTTCCACAACCAGCAGGGTATAAATTTTAGATACTGATGCCATTGAGAACTTAGGGTTTATAGAAATTGAAAGCTTGAAATAGATATATACCTCAATTCTCAATCGGGTACAAAAATTTTCTTTAGGATTGCTATAGTCACTGTTTAGATTGCCAAATTACTTCGCTCTACTGCTTTGTACTTTCTCTTGATCGCATTGTAAAAAATAAATCTTTGAAATGCCTTAACCTTTGAAAACCCTAATTTCAAGTTGACATAAATGCACTCATAAGGTTCAATTAGATGCCCTGTTCAGCTTCAATAAAACTCACCAGATTCAAAGATTGGCATAAAGAGTTCTGGATAGTCATCTCCAAACATATGCAATCTACCATAATCGAGCGCAAATCTCTCCAAGGGGGTTTTGTAATATTTTGCATGAAAATGCCACCCCCTAAGGCCAAATGCCTTAGCAACTGGATGAAGATCCTGCACCGGAATCAGGTGCAGATCCATTTTCTACTTTGCATTCATCTTTTCTGACCCACATCTTCTCATGATTGTCTTTGATCTCCTCTACCTTTGCCTTGCCTTTCTCATCTAATTTGTTCTTTTCTACTAGAGCACTCTTTTTCATATTTTTGCTTCTGCAATATTTTTTAATGTGACCAGTTTTTTTGCATGCATGATAAACAACATTCTGCATAGGTCTAAAGTTCATTTGATTTGGTCTCATCCTGCACTAGTTAGATATATGTCTAAACATCCCATAAGCATAGCATCTCTTGTTTTTAAAATTATTCATTACGGCTCTACACATATTTGACTTGTGACCAAAATTATTGCATATGAAACACTAACTGGTAAAGGTAGGACCATTGTTCACATTATTCATCCTACTTCTGCATTGATTTGCCATATGACCAAATTTATTGTAAATAAAGCATCTACCATTGAATTTATGAGCATTAGATTGTCTTACTGGAGAATTCTTGTTCTTCTTCTAATTAGGTTTTTCATTGCTCTATCTAGATCCAGAAGATTCTCCTTTCTCAAATCCAAATCCTCGCATGTCTTTTTCATGTCTCTGACTCTCCAGCATCTCAACAAGCCATGTTGAGATAGCATTGAATTTATCTTTGTATTTATTTGTAATAGAAATTTTATCTCTTAGGGCAATAATCTATTTTTCAAGTTCTTGATCATTATTCCTTGATTGTGTCAACTCAAGCTTCAACTGACGATTCTCATAAGTAATCCTTAAGCATTCATTTTCTCTTTCCTTCAATGATTGAGTCAAATTCTCTTCATTCTACTTTCTTTCCTCAATCTCTTTAGCCTCATCACAATGGATTGCATCTCATTCTTTGATGCAACATTCTCTCTCTCAAGCTTGTCAACTTTTCCTAATTCTCCAGGCATTGATCTTCTTTATCCTTCAACCTGTCCATCAATTCCTTCCTCTTGTCTCTTAAAGTGTTCACTTTATCCTTTAGATCATTAATGAAGTCTTCAGTTGCATTCAAGTTTCTCTTTAAGGAGCTGATCTCATTTCTTGTTGTATCAATATCATCAAGTGCCACACTAAGCTACCTCTGAAAAATCAGAATCCATTGATTGAATCCCTCATACCTTCCTCAAGCAGTTAGGATTTCTCGTAGGAGCTAGGCTCTGATACCAATTATTGGAAATAAGGAACACTGAGTGGGGGGGTGAATCATTTTTCTATTGGTAATAAATTTTTTGACTTGACTTTAAACCACCGGAAGCATAAGAATGAAACTGAAATGCAGAAACTCAAAACAACCAACCACAAAATCATAACACCAAGATTTTTACATGAAAAACCAAATGGGAAAAATCATGGTGGGATTTGAACACATAATATTATTCCACTATGGCTAGTAGAAAAATAATATTACATGAGGGGGAATGCACAAACATTCAGGCACACTGCCTAGAGCTCACTGCTCAATTATAATAAGGGCTACAACCCTAGAAGGCTCACTGCCTTACTAATCAATTACAGTGATGAAATACAATGAAAGAACTCCAAAATAACATCTAACAATTTCTGGATGAGTTTTGGTTAAGTGCCAAATCTCTGACTGAATCTTCTCTGCAACTCTGCTTTGTTTCCTATCTTAAGCAACTACGAGATCAAGAATGTGCACGTGAAACTACACTATAAAGGATTATTGATCACCACTTACTCGTATATAAATCATACCACACACCAAAAAGATTTTCCAGCACCGGTCTTATATATTTGCAATCACAAAATAGTCATTTATCAAGTCATCCTGTTAATGTAATGTGTAATCATGAGTCGGCTTGACCAGATCACCAAAAGAAAATGTGGATCACCAAATATATGATAAAATGATGTCTCTATGTTGGCCCAATCATCCCATGCATGATTCATGACACCGCAATCACCAGAAAGCTTCTAGACCAAAACTGCTCTGCTCAACCTAAAATACTGGTTAATTGGCTACCGGTTCATATCCACTTCCGGATATCAAGATACATTATTATCAGATAGTAATATTAAGAAGAGTTGCCATCAATGACAACCCTAAACCACTAATCAAGCATCAATATCCATCGGATGAGTGTCAATTGCCAATAATTCTTTTGCCATAAGGAAATATCCCAATGTTATTCTCACCCTCCCCCCCCCCCCCCCTCAATCCTAAGAAATATGTTGATAAGGATCTTGTTGAAAAAATTCATGATATCTTAACTAATATTTCCATTTGGGACTTGATTCAAACTTCACCTTCATACCATAAGTTGATTCAATAAGCCTTACAAAAGATAGTTCCTCATCCTTCTTCTAGACCACATGATATCACATTCTCATAAGATGAATTTCCTTCTATGGAGGTTGAGCATAGAGATGATACCCTCATGATTACTCCTCACATTTATGAATAAAACACAAGAGTTACTTTAATTGATAATGGGTCATAACTTATCATTTGTGGTGTTGACTTATTAGATAAGATAAATTGGGATTATTCTTCTATTCAACTCGGTCCTCTATGTGTTCATGGCTTTGAAAAATTCCTAGAGAGTCATTTGGTATAATCATATTACTGATCAAAGAAGTATCTATGATATTACCTAGTCCTATTCAAGTCATGACCAACCATCTCAATTGTAACATTCTTCTAGGTGGACCGTGGATTCATGCTATGAAAGCAATCCCTTCTACTCTTCATCACACAATCAAGGTTGATCCTACTCCTTATAATTTTATTCATGATGAAGTGGGATACATTTCCCTCTTTAATATTATGATTCCTTAAACAATACAATGTCCTATAAATGACACTTCTTTAGCAAGGTATTGAGATACACTAGACTTTACACCTTCCTTTAATGGGTATAAGATCCCTCAATATAAGTATGAATCCTTGAAGGAGCATTGTGTGTCATTTATCCAAGATTCTTCTAAATGAATTCCACCTCCCCTTCCAACACATCTCTTGATGATGATGGGAGATCTTTAGAATTTGACACTAAGAGTGAACCATTTACTCTATATATTTCAACACCTATATCTAACTCTACACATGGATACAATGGACATGGTTTAGGATTTGTACAACAAAATTTTAACAAACATGAGAAATCTACATCACACTTTTCCAAAAAAAATTTAGGTTTCCAAATTCCTCCTTTGCCAACATCCCCTCCCCAATTGTCTAATACATCTATGTCTTCTAATAACTTCTCATCATAACAAGAGTATTTTGTATGAGCTTCTTAAAGCCAACTTGATTACTTACCCTTTAAAGAATAAAAAAAGATTTGTAAGAAAAATCAAGACAATTATTCTTTTTATAAGTATCATCAAATCTCTGGCCATGCCACTATTTGATGTCATGATTTAACAAATAAAGTTCAACAACTTATTGTAACTAGTATCATTCAAATACTATATGACAATGAGTTGGACTCCCATCTTATTCATTCCACATAACATTTAAGTTCCTATTATGTTGCTCCTCACGATGTGGCATTTCTAGCTTATTTATTGGGGGCTCATTGTCATTCCTGGTGGTACAATTTTAGGTGCAATCATACTTTGGTAAAAACATAATAGAATTGTTACTTTTGCCTCTACACTTGGGGGACAAGAATAGCCTTTCAATCATTCTTTCTTTCTAAGGATTCAC
The DNA here is from genome assembly GCF_030272615.1 of Cryptomeria japonica. Lineage (NCBI taxonomy): Eukaryota > Viridiplantae > Streptophyta > Pinopsida > Cupressales > Cupressaceae > Cryptomeria > Cryptomeria japonica. The sequence continues at coordinate 547,712,549 of NC_081405.1, forward strand.
TTTTCCTTTGTTTAGTTGCTTATTTTCATAATTTGATGTCATGCAAGTACATGTGTGTTCCTTGGTTGATCTATTTTTCCTTGAAATGATTTTTTTTATGAATAATCCCTCCTTAGTGAACATGTGCAATCTTTCACTAAGAATCCACTTTTTCCTAAGCATTGGAGAAGGTGTGTATTCTTAGTCTCCTTCCCCTTTTCAAATATGTCATTTTTATGAAATATCTCCTCTATTTTTTGAGGTAGATGTCTTTATCTCTTCCTCCTTTGTAAATAATACATCTCTCAAGAGATCCCTATACATTTGTTGCAAGATATATCTTTTACAATTATCTCTTCCTTAAAGAAACAAAGACTATACAAGAATATTTCTTCCTCTCTTGGAGTGCATGCATTGTTGTATAAAGTATATCTCCTTGTTGATGAACGTGTGTACCCTTGTTTATTTTCTACCTTAAGACATCAACATAAGACTATGTTGACATCTTAAGGGGGGGCATATATGCGGCCTCCTAGTTGCATTTTCAACTGTCAATTATCAATGTGGATTTGTTGCATACTAATGTTTCATTCCTTTTTTATCTAACATTTATGGGATTGTTGCATTCTCAAGTTTCATTCCTATCTTATTTTTTATTTATGGGATTGTGGAAACATCATGTTTCATCCTCATTTTATGAACCATTTGTCTTAGATGGGTTGTTGCATTCCTGAAACTAGACATTTTCTATCATGTGTCTTATGCAGGTTGTTGCATGCTAGAAACCAAACCAAAGTATTAGATGAGGTACCTCATTCCTGAAACCAGACAATGACATATATAGAAAGATGAGTTGACTAGCATAACACAACTTGCTAGACCTTTTAACCCTCCTTGTGCTACATTTTTAGATTGAGTGGAACTAGCAGGATACAACTTGCTAGAGTATTTGGAATCTTCCTTCCTCCATGGATCACCTAGCATAACACACTTTACTAGCCTGTGTAATCCATGTTTCTTCTCCCTCCCTCATGAACCCATAACATAACACACTTTTCTAGCATTCGATCATGGTTTCTTTTACTTTCAATTGGTGTATGTCCTTGTTGTTGAATATACTTACACACAAGAAAACTAAGAGGGGGGGGGGGGTAAATCAGTTGTATAAAATCTTAAATCTATTTTTTAAATTAAATCTGCAACAACTTAACTTTAACATATAATCCAAATAAAGATATGAACATAAAAAACCAGGAACAACATACATAATGAGACACCAGATTTTATGTGGAAAACCCTGTTAGGGAAAAAACCATAGAGAAGTTATTCTCAATATATGAACACTTGTTAGGGTGACATTGATTAAGGTGATTTTTACAAAGAAAGGCTCACTACTAGAGGGCTTAGTGCCTGAGAGAAAGAAAGAGAGGCTCACTACCGAAGGGCTTAGTACCAGAAAGAAGAAGAATAAAAGAGAAATATTCCACCACTGATGCACTTTTGCAACCATAAAATTTGTAGATACCTTTGGCTCACTACTTACGATATATAACACATGAAAGTTTACACTACTCAACACTTTTAACCAAGTCAATATCAACCATCAAACAGTCAGGAAGATAGATCCTCTTTCACACACCTTCATCACATTTCACTTTTTTTCCACACACATATATACATCGAAGAATCACTATATATATCATCTTCACATACACAAAGTCTCCCAAGGTTGGCTAAGCAAGTAACCAAACACAAATAAAATTAGGCATTGTTAGGTCCTGGAGACAACTAAGAGGGGGGGGGGGGGGGGGTGAATCAATTGTCTGATAAATTCAAACCAAAAACAACTTAACCAACTTAATGCTTAATACCAGTAAACCAGTCTGATATGCCGGTAGACAATTTTAACAGTTAATTGCAATACCGGTAAGATTTAATGCATGAAACAAAAAGGACAAAGTCATCCACAACACATAACACCAAAACTTGTATGTGGAAACCCTGTAAGGGGAAAAACCACGACGGGAAACCTTGCCCACAATTAGATGATACTACTGCAGATAGTAAGTGTATACAAATGGGGCCTGCACATGCAGAAAGGCCAAGCACCTAGAGCTCACTGCTTAATGGGAGTCACACTGACTACAATTGGATGGTTAAAACTAATAAGAATGTACTGCTTAATTTAGCATCTTTCTATGTTGGATTCAGTACCGGTATAGTTATGATTGTCTTCACAAAAACCCTCCTTCAATCTTCAAATGATGTCTGCATGTATAGCTTTGCTTATTCTCGCATATACCTTCACACAACTCCTTTTCGCATTTCACATCCGATCTTACAATTAAGATCTTACATTTATACCATAACCTAAGACCAATTTTAGTAAGTTGGCTCTAAAGGATATTACAATAAAATCAATTTACAAATAAATTAATGTCCGATGCAATAACTGATTTAACATGTTGGCTTAATGCATTTACAACAATAATAAGTCATCTCCAAAGTGTGCCATGTTGATCTGGAAAAGATAAGCCCACCGGTGTATACCCTAGACCTATTTGCCGGTAATAGCAAATATGCAAGTACAATTATTCCAATAAACCAATCTTTAAGACAAGGTGTCCAAAAGATGTCTTCGACATAACCATGTGTTTTTCATGCCATTCCAAGTGCCGGTGAACATTATATCCTGCTGGTGTACCAGATATCAGTGACTGTATACTTACCGGTGAATGTTGCTGATTCTCCAAAGTGCCAGAGTTGATAGTGTTTAGTAGGTGTTGACATCAATGACAAAACCATACCAAAATACCAACAATCTCCCCCTTTGGCATTGATGGCAACACAAGATGGAAAAACCATCAAAGTGCCAAAACAGAAATGCCAAATACCAAAAACCAATAATTTCCCAAAAAGAAATTATAACCAGAATTTAGATATGAATAGTCTCTCCTTAAAGTAACAGTCTCTCCCCCTGAGAGTAACATGTGTCTTCCTTGTGTTTTTCCTATGTTTTTCCATATTCAATCTCTCCCCCTTTGACATCAAATGCTAAAGTAAGAACATTTAAAAAATACCAACCAATACAGTATACCATCTACTCCCCCTGAGAAGTAGCTTCCTCATCAAAGATCGGAGTAAAAGATTTTCTCTTGTTAATTCTGCCGGTTGATGACAATCATCAACTTCCTAAGTCTCTACCGGTGGGGGTATAACCCCAAGCTGATCTCTGAGATATTCAAAAGTTGCCTTAGGCAGAGGTTTAGTAAAAATATCTGCAATCTGCTCTTTTGTATTCACATAAACCAGTTTTATCTCTTTTGCTTCAACTTTCTCCCTTAGAAAATTCAGTTTTATAGAAACATGTTTGGTTTTAGAGTGTAATATCGGGTTCTTAGATATATCAATTGCTACAGTATTATCACAATAGATAGTTATAGGTTCCTTGCATTTTACCTTTATGTCCTTCAACATTTGTTTAAGCCATAATACCTGTGTATAGTTTGTTGCTACTACAATATATTCTGATTCAGCTATTGATAAAGATGTAGAACTTTGTTTCTTGCTTAACTAAGAAATTAGTCTGTTTCCAAGAAAAAATGATCCACCTATGGTGCTCTTCCTATCATCCACATCTCTTGCCCAATTTGCATCTGTGTATGCATATAATTCAAAGTTTTCATCTCTAGGATACCATAATCCAAGATTTGTAGTGCCTTGTAAGTACCAGAAAATCCTTTTTACTGTTGATTCATGATTTTCTCTAGGATTATTTTGAAATCTCAAAACAATACATACTGCATTCATGATATCAGGTCTTGTTTGTGTGAAATACAATAAACCTCATATCATAGATTTATACCTAGTTGGATTAACAAGTGTAGATTCATCTCTTAGTGATAATTTGTCATTTCTAGTCATAGGTGTGCTTACCGGTTTAGAGTTTTCCATTCCAAATTTCTTTAGTAATTCCTTCAAGTACTTAGATTGAGTCAAGAATATACCTTTATCAGTTTGTGAGATCTGCAATCCTAAAAAGAATTTTATTTCTCCAATTATAGACATTTCAAATTCTTGTTGCATTTCAATAGAAAAGTCTTCACATAATCCATTTTCTCCTCCAAAGATTATATCATCAACAAAAAATTCTATAACCAAGATATCATCATTAGTCACTTTATAATATAAATTGTTGTCTGCAATACCTTTAGAAAAACCAATCTTCAAAAGATACTTATCTAACCTTGCATACCAAGCTCTTGGAGCTTGCTTCAATCCATACAAGACTTTCCTTAACCTGTAAATGATATATTTGTTTTCTGTCAAAGAAAATCCATCAGGTTGTTCAATGTAAACTTCTTCAAGAGCTCCATTCAGAAATGCACATTTAATATCCATTTGATAAACTTTGTAGTTCTTGTGTGCTGCAAAAGCCAAGAATAATCTAACTGCCTCAATTCTAGCTACCGGTGCAAAGGTTTCATTATAATCAATTCCTTCTTTTTGGGAATATCCCTTACACGCTAGTCTTGCTTTATTTCTAATAACCTTACCATCTTCATTAAGTTTGTTTCTGAATACCCATTTGGTTCCAATCAAATTTTTAACTATAGGTCGGGGAACTAATGTCCAAGTGTTATTCTTCTTATTTTGTTCTAATTCTTCTTCCATAGCTTTAATCTAGTGTTTATCTTCACATGCCTCATTAACAGATGATGGTTCAATTTGAGAAATAAGACATACCTCTTCATTTGCCAATCTTCCTCTTGTCATAACTCCTTTATGCTTTTTTCCAATTATCTGATCTTCAGAGTGATTCAGTCTTACATACTAGGGTGTCTTTGTTTGTTGTTGTTCCTCAGTCATAGTGGAATTTTCAGATGATACCGATGTACCTGGATCTTCATTCTGTACTGGTGGATTTTGTACAAATTCATTTGTCAGTATTTCTATTATCGGTCTAGAGTTTGTATACCTTGAAGTTTCTTTGAATTGTTCATCAATCTTTACATTTGTACTCTCAACAATTTTCTACAATATTTTGTTAAAACATCTATATGCCTTACTCTTAGATGAATAGCCAAGAAATATTCCTTCATCACTTCTAGGATCAAATTTTCCAATATACTCATCTCTTCTAATATAGCATTTACTTCCAAAGATTCTAAAATACTTAAGTGTAGGAGTAATGCCAAACCAAATTTCATGAGGTGTCTTATTGATTTCACCTTTGATGTGAACTTTGTTGAATGTATAGATCGTTGTACTTATTGCCTCTCTCCAATATACATGTGGTAGATTTTCGTCTGATAACATACTTCTAGCTGCATCCAAGATAGTTCTATTTTTCCTTTCAACAACTCCATTCTGCTGTGGTGTCTGGGGTGCTGATAGCTATCTTCTGATTCCATTCACTTCATAGAATGCATTAAAGTCCTTAGATGTAAATTCTCCTCCTTGATCTGATCTTAGACATTTGATTTTCTTGCTAGTTTCATTTTCTACCATTGCTTTGAATAATTTAAACTTCCCAAGTGCTTCTGATTTTTCTTTGAGAAAAGTAACCCAACACATTCTAGAATAGTCATCAATGATTAGCATAAACTATCTATCTCCTTGTAAACTTTTAGTTCTAGCTAGACCACATAAATCAGTATGAATTAAGTCAAGAGCATTATTAGATTTTTCTGGAATACTTTTGAAAGTAGCTCTAACTTGTTTTCCAAATTGACATTCCTTACATACTAGATTGTGAGGTTTAACAATCTTAGGTAAATCTCTAACTGCCTTAGTAGTACTAATCTTTACCATGCAATCAAAATTTACATGATAGAGTCTCTTATGCCATAGCCAACTTTCATCAATATGAGCAGTCAAGCATGTTTTTTCATTGTTATTCAGATGAAATATGTTACCTCTAGTTTGATTACTAGTTGCAATTTCCAAACCAGTTCTGTTCATAATTTTGCATTTACCATTTTTGAACTATAACTGAAATCCTTTTTCAACTAATTGACCATCAATCAAAAGATTATGTTGTAAACCTTCACCATAGTAAACATTGTCAGTATTATGCTTACCATCAAGAGATATTGTACCCTTACCTTTGATCAAACAAGCTTTATCATCTCCAAATCTTACTAGACCTCCATTATACTCCTGAAAAGTTAGGAATTTTCTCTTATCACTAGTCATATGATGTGAGCATCCTGAATCAATGATCCATTCATCCTTTACTTCAATTTTAGCTACCAAGGCCTGCTCTACCGATTGAACAGTGGGTGTCGGTTGATCTTCTATTATAGCAACAAAGACCCATCCATTGTCCGCCGGTTCCTCATTAGAATCATCAGTGACTCCTTCATCAACAAGATAACAAGATTTGTCTTTATTTTTCTTAAATTTGTATCTCTGATATTCAGGGTTAGGTTTGTATGTCCTTCTAGCTTCTTCTCTTAACCTAGCATGTCTATCAGGGTATCTTGAGGCCATATGACCAATCTTATTATAGTTGAAATATTTAAAGGGTGCTTTACCTTCATACTTACTTCGAATTGGACCTTTAGGCATTTTTCTTACAAATAGTGCTTCAAGTTCTCTTGCATAAAAGGCTTTCCAATTAGACTTGTCAAATGATTGTGCAGATGATGTTGATGCTTTAAAAGCTAAGTTAGTTTTTATAGTGGCAACAAGACCAAATTCCTCAATTTCAAATGTTGAAAGTTTTCCAATAAATATATCCCTAGTTACTGATGTGTTGGGCATTGTTCTTAGTTAATTTATAGCAGTAACTTTCATCTTATATGCCGGTGGCAATCCTCTTAAAACTTTTGAAATAATTTCATCTTCACTCAAGGTTCTTCCACACCATTTAATACCCAAAGCAATTTCATTTACTCTTTCCATAAAAGCAAAAATTCTTTCATCTTCTTCCATTTTTAGATTTTCATACCTGACCTGGAAGCTTTCAAGTTTTGCAATTGTGATTGTGGAATCTCCTTCATTCAGTGTTTCCAAGTGATCCCAAATAGCTTTAGTAGTAGACCTATCTGATAGTCCCATGATTTGCTGATCTGATAATGCGCTCAAAAGTGCTTCTCTTGCCTTGCAATCATTTTCTTCATCTTTAGCCAGATTTGGTGGATTAGGCTGACTTGTAGTAGGAGCAGTATATCCATTCTTTGTACCCTCCCAAGTATCTTTTCCAATGTAGTTCAGATGTGTTTCCATCTTGATCTTCCATATCCCATAGTTGGTTCCATCAAGTTTAGGACTGTCCTTCCTAAAATAGTTGCTAGACATTGGATCTCCTCAAGCTGTTAAACTTCTGCAAAAAGAGGACTAGGCTCTGATACCAATTGTTAGGTCCCAAAGACAACTGAGAGGGGGGGGGGGGGGGGGTGAATCAGTTGTCTGATAAATTCAAACAAAAAAAAACTTAACCAACTTAATGCTTAATACCGATAAACCAGTCTGATATGCCGGTAGATAGTTTTAATAATTAATTGCAATACCGATAAGATTTAATGCATGAAACAAAAAGGACAAAGTCATCCACAACACATAACACCAAAACTTGTACGTGGAAACCCTGTAAGGGGAAAAAACATGATGGGAAACCTTAGCCACAATCAGATGATACTACTGCAGATAGTAAGTGTATATAAATGGGGTCTGCACATGCAGAAAGGCCAAGCACCTAGAGCTCACTGCTCAATGGGAGTCACACTAGCTACAATTGGATGGTTAAATCCAATAAGAATGTATTGCTTAATTTAGCATCTTTCTATGCTAGATTCAGTACCGGTATAGTTATGATTGTCTTCACAAAAACCCTCCTTTAATCTTCAAATGATGTCTGTGTGTATAGCTCTGCTTATTCTCGCATATACCTTCACACAACTCCTTTTCGCATTTCACAACAATCTAGAGCACCAAATCCAAAATATAAAATCTCCAAAAATATATTAACAACATATCCAAACCACAATGATAGATATGTGAAGCAAATCACTCAACACAACTGCACAGAGAAATCAATGTCATTTATACCAACCAATCGCTAATGAAAACTAGATCATGTTGACATCAACAACAACACAAGCAATAACAACATATAATAAGCTCATTTTAATCAACCTTGCAACAATATCCCCCTTTGTCATTTATGGCAACACATCAATGACACCAACAACACTTCATACCAAAATTATCCAAAAGCCTAGAATCAATCCATTTCACATTCTCTCCCCCTTTGCCACACATCTCATCTTCTCATTCTCTCCCCCTTTGCCATAAAGGACAAAGGCCTAGATACAAAAAATATAAGCTCATTTTGTTCAACTCTATAGAAACTCACAACTATACCTATCTCCCTCTAAGAGGTAGAACCAAGTCATTAGTCTAGAATAATAGAATTCATGAAATTCACTAGACTAATGCATCTCTATATGCATTTAGTTTAGAAAAGGAGGGGAAATAACCCCCAATTTCTCTCTGAGATATTTTCCTTTGTAGGCACATAATCAAGCTTCACTTCATTCTCCAAAACTTTCTCCCTCAAGAAGTGGTACCGAATTGAAATATATGTTTTGTTCTTAAATGTATTACTAGATCCTTAGAATTGTTTATTGCACTGGTATTGTCACAAAATATAGAAATAGGTTCATAAAACAATATTCCAATGTCCTTCAAAGTTTCTTTCATCCATAATACTTGGGTACATTAAGTAGCAACATCAATATACTCAGCTTCAACAAAAGATAGAGATACTGAGTCTTGTTTCTTACTTGACCAAGCAACCAACCCAGGTCCAAGGAAAAATGTACCCCCACTAGTACTTGTGTTGTCATCCACACAACCAACCCAATTTGATTTTGTATAGGCAATCAGAGTGAAATTACATCTTTTAGGATACCATAGACCATAGTCTTTTATTCCTTTCAAGTATCTGAAAAAAAAATTCACAACAACAACATGTGTCTCTATGGGATCTTGCTAAAATATAGCCATAACAAAAATAGCATGCATGATATCTGGTCTAGTAGCAGTCAAGTACAATAAACCTCCAATCATTGATCTATATATGATCTGATCAGTCTTTAGTGATTCAACATCTTTTCTCAACTTATAACTAGTAGCCATAGGAGTACATACAGGTTAAGCATTCTCCATTCTAAAATTATTCAACATTTCATTAACATATATTATGAAATAAATATACCATCATCCTTCTGATTAACTTGTAAACCAAGAAAGAAATTCATCTCCCCAATCATAGAAATTTCAGAGTCTTCTTGCATCTCATCAGAAAAATTGTTAGACATACCATCATTTCCTCCAAAGATTATATCATCCACATAAACATCTACAATCAAGATGTCATTTTCTACAATATTAAAATAGAGATTATTGTCAATAGTACCTTTTGAAATCCTTGCTTCAACAAATACCTATAAATCCTTGCATACCAATCTCTTTGAGCTTGTTTCAATCCATACAACACATTCTTCAATTTGCAAACCATATCTGAAGTGTCTAATAGATTGAACCCTTTTGGTTGTTCTATGTATATGTCATTTTTTAGTTCCCAATTTAAGAATATAGACTTTACATCCATCTGACTGACCTTGAAATCCTTGTGTGCCACAAATGCCAAAAACATTCTGATAGCTTCCATTCTTGCTATAGGAGCATAAGTTTCCTCAAAATATATTCGCTCTACCTGTGAATATCCTTTACATAAAATTCTTGCCTTGTTTCTCACTATGTGACCATCCTCATCTAGTTTGTTCTTAAATACCCATTTAGTTCCTATCACATTCTTGTCAACCGATCTTAAAACAAGTTCCCAAATCCATTTCTTCTCAATTTGTTCCAATTCTTCTTTCATAGCTTTCATCCAATGCTAATCACTACAATTGTCCTTCACTGTTTTTGGTTCTATTTTTGAAATTAAGCATAAATTCACTTTTTCTTTAGTACTTTTACTTCTACTGATTACACCTATGTTCTTGTCTCCAATAACCTGTTTCTCTAAATGATTCTTGTGCACATATCTCGGAGTCTTAGGAGAAATTTATGGAGCATCTTGCTTATTATCATGTACCTCTAATTCATATCCCATCTCTATGTAACTATATTATTTGAAGTGTCTTCATCAACTTTCACATTTGTGCTTTCAACAATTCTTCTTAATCTTTGTTATAACATCTATAAGCTTTGATTTTAGTAGAGTATTAGTAGCCAAGAAAAATACCTTCATCAGCTCTTGTGTCAAAATTTCCCAAATATTCTTCATCTCTCTTGATATAGCATTCTCTTCCAAATACTCTGAAATACTTCATAAATAAAGTACTTCCATACCAAAACTTATAATATGTCTTCACATGATTCCTTCTAATCCATACTCTATTAAGAGTGTATACTACAATGTGTATTTCTTCCTTCCAGTAGATTTTCAGTAAGCTTGATTCATTGATAATTGTTTTAGCAACCTCTTGAATTATTTTGTTCATCCTTTCAACTACACCATTATATTATGGTGTCCTAGGAGCGGACACGTGTTTTCTTATCCCATGATTCTTACAAAAGGTATTAAATTCATCAGAAGTAAACTCTCCACCTTTGTCAAACCTCAAGAATTTGATTCTTGTATCTAGATCTCAATTTCAACAATGGCTTTGAATTTCTTAAACTTTTTTAGAGCTTCAGAGTTTTCTCTTAAGAAAGTAACCCAAGTCATTCTAGAGTAATCATCAATTAAGGTCATGAAATACCTATCATGTTGTTGACTTCTAGTCCCGATCGGCCTATACAGATCAGTGTGCACTAATTCCAACAACCCAGTAGAAGATTATTCCTTGATCTTGAAAGTTCTCCTTGTTTGTTTTCCAACTTGACATTCTTTGTAAATAGTATTAGCAGGCTTTGTGATCTTTGAAAAATCTCTCACAACTTGAATTGAACTAATCCTCATCAGATTATCAAAATTAATGTTACACATTCTTCGATTCCATATCCAACTCTTAGCAATTTGTTCCATTAGGCAATATCTGCTAGCAACCCTTAACTAATATACATTTACATCTGTCCTCTTTCCTGTTGATTTCATAATTTTAAACCTTTTTTTGATTTCACACCCATCACCTTGTAAAACAAGATTATATTCATTTCCACACATTTGACCAACACTCAAAATATTATGATTTAGGCCTTTAACATAGATAACATTGTCAGTATTATGCATGCCATCAAAACTGATTGAACCAATTCCAACTAACTTAGCTATTCGATCATCTCCAAATCTAACAACTCCTCCATAATTTTTTTCAAGTTTTACAAAATTACTCTTATCACCAGTCGTATGATTTGAACATATGCTATCAATAATAGATTTATCTTTATCTCTTTTAGCATGAAAAGAAGATACAATAGTACCTTCTATTTCAACGACATCTTCCAGACCTTTTTCCTTCACAATTTTATTAGGGTCAGCAAAACAAGATTCTTCCTTTACAACCAAAAATAAACATTCATTGTCTTCATAATTAGATTCATCATCAGAGATATTTGCATCTTCTTTAACATAATAAGCCTTCTTATTGAATTTTCCTTTGAATCCCTTATTCTTTTTATTTGCAATTATGTCATGACATCTAGAAGCATAATAACCTATCTTTCTACAACTAAAACATTAAAAGGGCAATTCACCTTTGTACTTTTTGTTTCCTTTCTTCATCCTTCTCACAAAGTTTGCCTCAATCTCATCAAATTCCTCTTCATCAAATTCCTCATCTTTCATTGATCTAGTAGCCTTGAATGTTGTCTCTCTCCTTGCACTAGTAGTACCAAATTCTCTCACCTCAAAAGCAATTAAAGAGCCATACAAGTATTCTCTAGTGTACTTATTCTGATTCTATGATTCTTCTATTTCTGAAACTTTAGAGCTATAGGGTTTAGTAAGAATTCTGAATACCTTTTTGACAACTTCATCTTTCAATAAGTTACCTCCAAGACCTTTGATCTCATTTGCAACATAATCTATCTTTTGCAAGTAGATATTTATATTGTCTTCTTCATCCATTCATATGAATCCATATTTAGTTTTAGCATTCTACAACTTAGCTTCTTTAATAGTATCATATCCTTCATAAGCATAATCCAAAGATAGAACCTTCATTAATTCAAACTTAGAAAGAGCATTAAAGATATCAAACCTTGTCTTTTGATTGTCATCAAAATCTTTGATCTTATCTGGAGTGTTCACCACAATTTGTGGTTTAATGTACTTCTTTGTGACAAAGTTTCATAATTCAAAGCCAAGAGAAATTAGGTAACCTTGCATCTTCACTTTCTTCAAAGCATAGTCAGATCCATCTAATATAGGGATTGTCAATTTGTACACCATCAGGTTCTCCTCAAGCTATTAAGCTCTTCTCCAAGGAACCAAAGTTCTAATACCAATTGTTGAATATACTAGTGAAAAAGACAACTGAGAGGGGCGTGAATCAATTGTATAAAATCTTAAATTTATTTCTTAAATCATATTTGTAACAACATAAATTTAACAAATAATCCACAGAAAGATATGAACATGAAAAAATAGAGCACACCATACATGATGAGACACTAGATTTTATGTGGGAAACCTTGTTAGGGAAAAAATCATGGAGAATATATTCTCAATATGAACACATCTTAGGGTGACACTGATTAAGGTTATTTTCGCAAAGAGAGACTCACTTCCTGAGAGAAAGAAATTAGAGAGTCTCATTTTTGGAGGGCTCAATTCCAGAATGAAGAAGATTAAAAGAGAAATAACCTTAAAAGCCCTGATCACCTTCAACACTTACAATGCTTCTTCGATTCATGGTGAAATAATATTTGTTGAAGAGTCCTCCTTTTAACCTTTCATCCATCATCTCACATTAAATTATTGTCTGCTATCATCCACTACCTCAGATTGTGCAATGATATGTGGGACTTGCATGATGAGTTATGATTTCAATACTTAACCACACCTCCACACACTTTGCTATGTCGTTACAACAACCTCACTTTCTTTGGCAAGGGGAAAGGATATTTCTCTGATTACTCCCCTTGGGCCAAAGCCACATGTTCTTTAGTTTCTAAATGAAGTACCTATACCAAAGCTAGGTGCATCCAAAAACTCTTTCTTCCTCCATATTTTCTTCCTCTATGCCTTCACATCTTCTACATTAATCTTCTTTGCCAGATTATTTGGATCTTGAACTTCACTTCTTATGCATTGCCTTGTCTTGTATTCTGATTTGTTGCAGTTGTAGTATCTAATATTTACCAAAGCTTGTCTTGACCTACACTGGTTAGCTTTATGTCCAAAAATTATACATGTATAACATATACCTTTAAAATGATTGTGTCTATTTTGATTTATAACTAGATTCTACATTGATTAGCTTTTTTATCATATTTATTGCATGGATAACATCTAATGGAGAAGAAATTAGAATTTTGATTCATGCTACTACATTATACTTCATTGTGACCTAATTTATTATATTTATAACAATAACCATTAAAGAAGTTCTTCGCTTTACTTACCTGTTGCTCGATCGATGACCTACCTTTATCTTCCTTGGTCGATTTATTAGACTCTACTGCTTTTATCGAAAATGGATCCTCTTTGTGATTCTTGTTGGATTGTGAACATTCACCAGATTCTAATTCTGCATCCTTTTTATTTTCTAAAGGATTTTTCATATCCATGATCTTATCACTTACCATAATCGAGTTAGCTTTCTTGTTTCTTTGCTTTCTCTAGATCTACCTTTAGAGATGTCACTTCTTGTTTTATTCTTTTACACTCTTCTAATTTGCATTTTACCATTTTGTTCAAGCACTCCTTGGTCTTCTCATTATCTTCACATTTAACTTTCAAACCTGTGATAGTGTCATTTGCTTTCTTAAGCTCTTATGTAGGCTTTGCTCTCTTAGCTTCTCAATACATTCATTTGTCAGCTGGATATTTTCTTTTAGATATTTGTTTTCACTTTCTACTATCTCAAGATCCTCAAAATCATTTCTAAGTTCTTCATTTAATCCATAAGTTCAACTTTATGGATCTCCTTTGAGTGGTTAATCTCTTCCAAAGGACTTGGCTTTGATACCAATTTTTGAATATCTAGAATACTGAGAGGGGAGGGGTGAATTAGTATTCCCTTGAACTTATTAAAACTTCTAACTAACCAATCACATAACATAATTTAAATGTAGTAAAGAAAATTAACACAAAACAGATAACACCAGATTTATGTGTGGACCTCCCAAGCCTTAAATCACTAGATTTTTTTAAAAATGTATGATTTCAACAAAAATCAAGATGTACCAAAATGTGTAACCGAGTATTGTGGGATCACCCATGAGATTAACTCTATTATAATCTAGGATTTGTCTATGATAAAGATGATATTTTCATATTCTAAGAATATGTGTAAGGTTCCATATTCTAATTATCTCAAAAATTAATTAAATATGCATTTTTCATATAGTTAAGGAGAAATAAAGAACTAATTCCATAATTTATAAAATGACATAATAAAATTTTTAAGTTTAAGTGATTATTCTAAGTAATAGCACATATACATTTGAAACAAATTGTTACAATATCGGTTTTCATACCATGTGAACATCAATAAATCAATCAATAAAATAAAAATACAATAATGATAAATACAAGTTCACAAACAATGTCCTTGGTTGCCACCAACCCATATGATCATCTGCAAGTCAAGGATGGGAACAAGAACATGGCTCAAATGCATTTTATCCCAACAATAAAGAAATGCTTCCCTAGAGTTCTCCATGCTTTTAAGAACACCGACGCTATACAATTATCCTAGCTACCTAAAAACAATGGCAAACCTTGTTGTAACCTAATACATCTACATACATTTTTAAAATATGATAATTTAATACCCTATTATCAGGATAAGGAAAAGAAACATATCAATAAAATTTTCTAGGCTAATTCATTTATTTTAATGAGAATGGCTTTGGCCAAAGCACTTAAAAATATCTGGATTTTTTTGTGAAAAGAGGATCGTCAGTCTATCTTTACTCATATTTGGCATCCTTTCCCAGAATCATTGCCCAAACACAATTAGAGAATCTAATTTATTTCTTTGAAACATAGGCAATCATACACGTGTGTAATGAGTTTAACTATTTCTTTCATAATGCTCATGAACACACTAATGCAATAATTGTAGAATTTGATGATTTAACCTCACAAGCTACGAATCCTCCACAAGCACAACACCCATCTCATAAAGAAATGAAGCAAGAATAATATTCTCAATAACTTAAGAATTTTGTATTGATTGCACAAAAAAATTAATGATTAAAATGAATGAATAAGTCCTTATTAAATAATGAATGAAAATATATATGCAAAATTTTAGAGAAAGATTACATTTGATAGTGCCAAGTGTCACAATCATAATAAACAAGACAACTAAGGCTATTATTAGCCTAATTTGATAAAAGAAAAAAAAAACAAGTTTAGCTTAAGTAAATTAAGTAATTAAAAGACCTAATTAATTAAATAATTAGATAATGTGTCTTAATTACTCCAATACCCACCTTAAGATTAACTTAGGGAGTAGCTAAAAATAAAATATAAATGCAAAGATGCAAGAATGATTACATTCTGACAACAAAGGCTTGATTAGGTACCCATGTACAAACCAATGCAACTCTCACAAATGGATAAAAGGAGAAAAAACCCGTGGGAGAAAACTTCTCTCCAAAAGAGAGAAAAAAATGAAAAGGAGTACATGTGACTTAGGATGGATTTTGAATGTCCCCTAAGTACTAAATGCAATCAATATTCCCTCATAGGAGAGAAAAGAAGAGACAGTGTATCCCCCTATAATGAAGAAGCTCCGATGTGCCCATATTTTTTGTTTGTCATAATCTTTGCCTCGATTTTTGTACCCTCGACAAAAAAGCCTATAACTTCAATTGTTCAAATTTTGATGAAACAACAACTAATTTGTAGGTGTTGGGATGTTGTGAACACGTGATAACAACCTTTGTTTGAGCCCAAAGTGCATAGTAAATTCTCTCTAGCCTAGATCCCTCAAGAATATAGACACGAACTTAACACACCTACTCTGGTACCATATAGATGTTGATCTAACCTCACAAGCCACAAATCCTCTACAAGAACAACACCTATCACATAAATAAATCAAGAAAGAATAATATGATCAACGACCTGAGAATTTTGTATTGATTTCACAAAAAAAATATGATAACAATGAATAATTGAATCCTTATTAAATGATGAATGAAACCCTAGATCAACATATGTAGACATTCCCTCTAATGTAGTCAATTTAGAACCATAAATGACACCATTAATGAAAACATAAAGAGACACTAGAATGGATCATTTTTCCTTCACTATTCTTCTCCAAAATTGTTTCTACAATCAAAATAAATTACAATCTATAGTAATCCGAAATTACCCTTTTTGGCAGTTTTTGACAACTTTTTAGAACTTGTCATTTTTTGGTAGTTTCCAAACTTATCCAAAAAAACATGAGAAACTTCTAAATATCTAAAAAATATCACTTTGACACAAATTGCCAACTTTCTAAACTAATAACAAACATGAGTTGAAAAATACCTAAACACCAACTTTCTAAAATCTAGGACAAAACAAAAAATTGCTCTTTTTGAAGCCCTTGCATCATTCTCCTCTGGTTGAGAAAAACACAGCTCCTGAAAGTTGTCCTCAAACTATTTCCACTTTCCTTGATCCAAATTCTTCAACTCCCACTTTGTAATCCAGGTGCTATCTACTAGTGACAATATTTCCCATTGTACCAAATATCTATTATAGTGACCTTGCAGAATGTAAATTTCCTTCTTGTCCACTATTTTTCCTTTTGTCTCTTCTTCCACATGCATTTCATCTTTAATAAAATTGAATTTTTGTTTTTTTTACCTCATTCTCCTTCGTTGCTATTGCAACATCTTCATCTTCATTTATAGTTGCACTGTGATATTTCAAATCTTGAACATCCTCCCAAGTAACTGCTTCTGGTATTTCTTCACCTTCTTCTCTCTGCATCATCAAGGCATGACAAATTTTTTTTACCTTCATTTCTTGGACAACTTCTCTTTTAGACAAATTCTCTTTTAGACAACATAGTCTCACCTTTTCCTTCATCTTTAAGAGGCAACGAAACTACTTCAGATGCATCCTTCCAAAAGGTGTATGTATTTTTCTAACTATCATGAATAACTTTACCATAATACTACCATGGCCTCTCCAACAATATATATGCATCCATGGGAATTCCATCACAACATACTTCATCCTTATAGATATTTCCTATGGAAAATTGAATTAGACATCTCTTTGTTGGCAATTGACACTCATCTGGCTCAGTTGTGTTGTCATTGATGGCAACACGCACCATTTTGGGTTGGTCACTTAACTGGTACTCACCGGTATTCATTATTTGGCAACTGGCATTCAATCATTCGACACACAAGGAACTAACACTAGTAGGAAAGGGAAACCGACAATCTAGGAATTGGTATATGAGGCTAACACAGGAGATTGATTCGACAAGTCTACATGGCAACGATCAAAGGCACCCGCCTTGGAGTTTAATGAATTTATTTTTGCTTAGGTCGACATGTAAATAAATTGTAATATTTTTGTAAGCCGAAATAAGGCATTTATGTTTGTGTTTTGGAAGGGTATTTAAGTTAGTCTGGTTAGGTTATTTTCATGAATAAGGATGCATAAGAAGGTAATGGCATATAGTGTTGTATGAGAAATCTTGATTGACAGAATGTGAATGTAATATTCTGTAGTCAGTCTTGGATTTTGGTTTAGAGGTTTGGGAAGCGAAGCAAGATAATAGTAAGGAAGGACACAGTGTAAATCGGTACAGACTGTGCTTTAACCGGAACTCATCCAGCATAGTAGATGCACTCTTAGAGTTCAAAATTTTGTTTGTAACTCCATATGTGGTGTTTGTAGTCAGTGAGGCTCCTTTTGTGATGAGAAGTGTGCTCTAGGTTGTTGGCCTTCCTACATGTGTAGGTCCCTATTGTAATATTTATTCATCTGGCCAGTGGATAGATATTGTGGGTCTCCAATCCCGCTGTGGTTTTTCCTTTTTGAGCTTTTCCATGTATAAATCTTTGTGTTATGGTGTATGCTTTTGTGGTTGCTTCATTTCTATTTGTTGTTATATTATTTCATGTTTACCGGTTACTGAATTACATTGTTAATAAGCTTAAAATTGATTATACCAGCAGAAAACTGATTCAACCCCCCCTCTCAATGTTCTTGGATTCCAACAATTGGTATCAGAGCTTGGTGCCTTGGAGTAACTCAAACAACTTGAGGAAGATCTTGAATCCGGAATCCATGGAGATGAGTCTATAGAAAGAACTTGAAGTGGCTCTTGAGGACTATGATGCTGAAAGGATGAAGAACTTGAAGTTGCAAGATGAATTGAACTTTGCAAAGGAATTCATTCTTACCCTATAGGAGAGGTTGTCATCTATTCAAGCTAAAAGGAAGGAACTTTTGCAAAATCCGAACGATGAAGAGAAGGATGGCTTTAAGGAACAATATCAGAAACTGAGTCAGGAGAATGGTGTTATGAAGAATGAAATGCAAGCCATGATTATGAGGATGTCCAAGGAGATTGAAGACCGGAAGAAGAATGAAGAAAATCTTAGCAGATCTTTGAAAGATAGATTTGAGGAATGCATTAGGTTGGCGTATGAGAATGATGTATTGAAGACTGAGTTGGTACAATCACAAAACAATGAACAAGAGCTGGAAAGAATGATGTTAATCCTAAGAAGTGATTTGGATGCTGCAAATCAATACAAAGAAAAGTTCAGGGTCAGTTTTGCAAGGCTTGATGAATTATTGAAGGATCAAAGAGACACTAGAGACACTAGAGGTCTTGGATTTGAGCATGGAGAAACCTTTGGTACTGCAAATTAGGGAAATCCACCAGAGAACTAGAATAAAAAATCACCGATAAGGTAGCCCAATGTACATAAATGTAATGGTAGATGTTTTGTTTGTAATAAGTTTGGTTATAGAGAAAGTCAATGTAGAAATAGAGAAAATTAGAACAACAATGCAGTTCCTGGTCAATGTTCAAAATTTAATAAATATGGTCATAGGACAGAAGATTGTAGAATGAATGTTAGATGTCATGCATATGGAAAGTTTGGGCATATGGCTAATCAATGTAGGTCGAAGAATGGTCAAGGACTCAACAAGGCAATTCAAAGAAATAATGTCACTTGCTATGCATGCAACAAAATAGGACATATTGCCAAATATTACAGAAGCAAGAACAATCCGCTAGGAAATGATGAGAAAGGAAAAAAAAAAGTTGAAGACATCTGGAAGGAGCATGAGAGGAAATGGGTTAGGAAATTTGAAGATCAACTGACAGAGACAATCAACCCGGTTACTCAATTGGCAGAGCAAAATGTTCCTGCACCGGCAGGAATTTTATCCAGTAACTAAGGCATTAGCTTTAGGGGGAGGCAAATTATTGTCAGATCTTGCATTGCCCCCAGTAGAGGTCTAAAAACCTACATTAGATCTTGGTAAAGACAGTCTGGAGATTCACTAACGTTGAGATAATGGATTTTGAATTGAGTATGATATGCTGACATGAATTAATGTTAATGAGAAATTAGGGTTTTCACAGAATCGAAAGGAAATATTGGTTCATTTTCAATCACACTGCATTCAGAGTGAAACAAAGTGAGTTCAAGGTGATTTAAGGTGATCAAAATCATTTTAAGCAAATTCCAGTGCATTCTCAAGCGGATTTTCAAGAGCTTTCACCAGCGAAGGTTGTGAGGTATTTTATCAATTTTTTTGAGCTATCCTTGTTTTCAATGGCTTCCAGATCATCTTCCACTCCAAAAAGTGTGGCTACCCTTGTTGTTGTCGACATCAAGGACTGTCCACACCCTGTTTTCAAGCAATGCCCTTAGATTGCGAAGGTCAATGATTCAGTTGGTGAATTTTCTAGGGTTCTTGAAGGAGTTTTGTATGTCGAAGATGTTCATATATGTATTCATTATACTTTGGAGGATTTGGGTTCTGCTGAGATCAAGAACATGTATATTGGCACTTTGGTGAACTAGGAAGGGTCGATGAAACCGAAATTTCAAATTTTGAAAGATCGGGGTTTTACTGATATTTTGAGGATGCTGGAATTTGAGGATGAATTGATCAAGTATGTACTGAGCCAAGTCCATGGTGAATTCATATGTCTAGACAGGCCCCACAAGATCACCAAGGAGGCTATTCGTGTGATCATCGATTTACCCCAGACCAGCCCAACCCCTGGAAGGAAGAAGATATCTAACAATGAGATGGAAAAGTTGACTAGTGCAACATCTGACAATCGGTCCATGAGAATCGGTACTATCAGAGGCAAAGCAATTCAATTTGCAAGCATGATCATCAGTTACAAGGTAACCCAATCAAATCGGTTTAACTCTGTTTCTAGTTCATGCATTTTCTATGCTCACAAAATGATTAAGGAGAATGAAAAGCTAGATCTTTGTCAATGGATGTGTGATGAGTTGGTAATAAGATTAGGGAAGATTAAGGGTGAGAAGAAGGGTACTTTCCAGTATGGCAACCGTGTTGTCTGTTTAATGCTTTTCTTTCTGAATGAGTTACCCAGAACCAGTAAGACTCAATGGGCATTTGATATACCGGTAGCAAAACAAAACAAATATGATATAAGGAATATGGGACGGGAAAAGGATAGGGACTCCATTCTTTGGGGTTATTTCAAAGAATTCCAGAAGGTAATGAAGAAAAGAGAAAGGGTTCCAAAACATATTGTAGATAAGTACTCAACTAAAATCTGTTTTATGGTGAAAAAGGATGAAACACTGATGGAGGCAGTACAACCTAGGAAGATCTGGATAACTAAAATGGGCTATGAGGTAGATGCTGAGATCTTGGAATTGTATGCCAACACTCTTATTGATGCCCTGGTAGATGAAGCAGAGAAAGCCTTTGGGACTGCTAAGCAAAAAGAAACTAAAGTTGAAATTGGATTCAGTAAGAAGAAAAGGAAAGGAAAGATCAAGAAGGTTGGCGAAGTTGTGTAGAAGATGTCCACTGAGATAAAGCAGATTATTGGACTAGATAAAGGGTCATCTCCGACAGTAGTGTAGGCTCCACTGACAGCTGCAACCAGCAAGGGTGTAGTAAAGAGGAAGAAATCGGAGACTTATATTGCCCCTATTACATCTGGTTCTGACACTGCTGTTGTGCCCTCACAGATTCCTAAAACTTTTAGCAGGATACCAAGGAAGAAGGTTGAGGAAGTAAAGAAGTAGAAAGTGAAGGTTACACCAAAGAAAATCTTGAAGGAGAGGAAGCCCACAGAGAAGAGGAAATCAGTTAAGGAGTCTACTTCTACTCTCGGTGAGAAGAAGAAATCAGATGTAGATATTGCTCTTGAATCTAGTAAGAGTATTGAAGTCATTCCTCCTCTTTTAGTTGTTGAGTTGATTGATCAAATCACTAAAGATATAATTTTAAGTAATATACAACATTACTATGTACATATGGATGATAAAGAGAAAATGGAGATAGAGGAATCAGTTTGGTTATACTTATATATATATAAGAAGGCACTTTTAGAGATTGAAAAACATATACTGACAGATTTGTATAGTAAGCTAGATGCTAGAAGGTTATCTATGGTTGAAGAGGATGCACATATAAAGGTACATGAATTGCTAACTATGTGTGGTGCTATAACTAATGAAGAGATGCAACATTGTTTAGAGTTTGCCAATAAATCAATTTTCTGAAGCAAACACTGACATGTAAGTCTCATGGTAGGTAGAGTGAATGAGATAGTTAAGGAGACACATGAGGCTTAGGTAAAATTCTTTGTAGATAAACCAGGATTCTTTACATCACCGGAAGTCTCTCAAATGTCTAACACTCTAGATATCTCAGTAGATGATAAGGGGAAAGGTATATTGGGAATAGATACACCGGTTTTGGATCAAAAACTAATTGAGGATATTCCTCCAGTAGAACTACTTGAACCTAATATAGAGATATCGATAGATAACATGGATAGTGTACAGGTTAAGTAGGATACACCGAAACAAATCATTTTAGATATAGAGGTCATTGATGTGGAAAATAAGCAGGTTGAGGACATTGAACCTCTGACACCAAATGTACATACTGAAGAGGTTAAGGTTGAAAAGATTGTTGCACCAAGTGGCGAAGCCACTAGTGCAAGTCTTGAGGCTGAATCTTCATGAAAGCTTTTGGATAGTCATTCATTGTTGGCACTTGACTCATTTGGTCAAGTTGATTTTGCATAGAAGAATATTGAGCATTTGAGTAGTTTTGAGTTGATGTATGTTGCAGCTCAGAAGTTAAGGAAGGGACTGAAGACAAGAAGGTTATTGAGCATATATTTCTGGTTTTGCAGCAGCTTACATCGGAATATAAGGTAGATCAGATTGGTAGTCGATCTGGTAAACTGAAAGGTTTGACTAAGAATATTCCCAAAGAGTTTAAAACTCTTCAACAAGTATTAAACCGACAGTTGATTGAGTGGTATAATGTAGCTCAAAAAGTCACTTGTGACAGCATGATTTCATTTGACAAGGCGAAGCTGACAGATGAGATATCAAAGATTGGTGTGGCTCTAAATGAGTGTAGCAATATATATAGGTCTTGTACTAACACTGGAAAACTAACAACAAACCTTGAGGTGAAATTGAAGATGGCAAAGGCTCGGTTAGATCTTTTGGCTAATAGTTTTGATGGTACTCAGACACTGACCAGTACCATTGATGGTCAGATTTTGATTACAGGGTTTGATATTTCTGGATTAGAGAAAGAAATGGATAGGCTAATCCGACATGCAAGAGAATTAAGAGGTTTGGTAAGTCCCTGGTTGAACAATTTGTTACTTCACAAGAGAGAAAGCATAGAGTTAATCAATAAACCTACTCCGACAAACCAATCAGAAGAAGAGCTTCATGCATATAGTCTTAATGGTTTTGTATCCATTTTGAGCACATTGAAGATAGGTTGGGATGCATATTTAGATTTTTTTAAGAATGATTACCCAGATATTTTCAAGTATATCTAGATCCAGTAATCACATTTTGGTTTGTATAGAATTTCATTTCTTTCATTCATTTGCCCCGGATTTGGCATTGTTGTCAAAGGGGGAGAGGTTCATGTGAAAAATGTCTAGGGACATGAGATGTAATGTATAGCTCAAGGGGAGAAGTCTTCCAACAATTTTTGAGATCAGTTTTGGATTTTTTGGCAGGGAACCGTAACAACACTTCAACGATTCATTTTTCACATGAGTGTTGTCATCAACGCTAAAGGGGGAGATTGTTGGCAATTGACACTCATTTGACTTAGTTGTGTTGTCATTGATGGCAACACACACCATTTTGGGTTGGTCACTTAACCGGTACTCACCGGTATTCATTGTTTCACAACCAACATTCAGTCATCTGATACACAAGGAACCAACACCATTAGGAAAGGGAAACTGGCAATCTAGGAACCGGTATATGAGGTCGACACAGGAGATTGATTTGGCAGATCTACATGGAAATGATCAAAGGCATCGGTCTTGGAGTTTAATGGATTTTTTTTTGCTTAGGCCAACATGTAAATAAATTGTAATATCTTTGTAAGCCGACATAAGGAATTTATGTTTGTGTTTGGGAAGGGTATTTAAGTCACCGGTTAGGTTATTTTGATGAATAAGGATGCATAAGAAGGTAACAAAATATAGTGTTGTATGAGAAATCTTGATTGACAGAATGCGAATGTAATATTCTGTAGTTGGTCTTGTATTTTGGTTTAGAGGTTTGGGAAGCAAAGCAAGATACCGGTAAGGAAGGACACAGTGTAAACCGGTATAGACCGTGCTTTAACCGGAACTCATCCAGCATAGCAGATGCACTCTTAGAGTTCAAAATTTTGTCTGTAACTCCATATGGGGTGTTTGTAGTCAATGAGGCTCCTTTTGTGATGAGAAAAGTGCTCTAGGTTTTTGGTATTCCTTCATGTGCAAGCCCCTATTGTAATATTTATTCATCTGGCCACTGGATAAATATTGTGGGTCTCCAATCCAACCATGGCTTTTCCTCTTTGAGTTTTTCCACTTATAAATCTTTGTATTATGGTGTATGCTCTTGTGGTTGCTTTATTTCTATTTGTT
This sequence comes from Cryptomeria japonica, assembly GCF_030272615.1. NCBI lineage: Eukaryota > Viridiplantae > Streptophyta > Pinopsida > Cupressales > Cupressaceae > Cryptomeria > Cryptomeria japonica. The sequence continues at coordinate 547,736,830 of NC_081405.1, forward strand.
GTTATATTCTTTCATGTTTATCGGTTACTGAATTGCATTGTTAATAAGCTTAAAATTGATTATACCGGCAGAACACTGATTCATCCCCCCTCTCAGTGTTCTTGGATTCCAACACTCTTATCAATAGGGACTTCATTACCTTTTTGAACCATGCAATATGATAGGGATGGGGATGTTTTCCACATGACAAGTTTAATTTATCTACCATTTCTCTAGAAACCATATTCTCACAGCTACCTCCATCAATAATTACTTGACATAATTTTCCTCCTAAAGTGCATCTAGTTTGAAAGATATTGGTTCGAAGCCATGAGTCATCAAAACTTTTAGTATGTACTTTCTCCCTACTTGGAATCACCATGATTCTCCTCATCATGAGGTTTTCTCCTACATTTGGTGAAACTTGAGATCTAATTGCTTCTTCTGCATTCTCAACTTGAGCCAAGTTCAACCTAGGTGATCCTCCTTGAGTTTTTTCTTACATGCTATAATTTGAATATTCAAATGCTTTGTGGCCTTCTTCTATACAATTAAAGAAAACAAAAGGCTTTTTTGTGGATTTTCCCATCCTCTACCACCATTATAATCCCTGTGAAGAATTGATACAGAGAAATCTGTTTGAAGAGATTACTAAGAGTTCCACCATCACGCACTATCATGCACTGCAATACACCACCGAGCACCGTTATTCTTCAGCTGCATATATCTCCTCAATCTTAGTTTTGAAAGATCTCACATAATGTTTTAGTTTAGCAGATAAAGCATGTTGTGCATGCAAATCTTCCCTTAGCTTGATCGGTGATAGTTGTAGTTTTTTTGGCTTAGTTTTATGATTTATAAAATAGTTCGAATAATGCATAGTTAATTTCTTGCATGCAGTGCATAGTTTGGTTTCTTATAGAACTATAATTAGTTCTTTTTTATCCAATGAATAATGCATGCTTTCCATGCTCTATCTTTAGTTGGTATGCCCTATTTTTTTAAAGAGCTTGAATTTTTTGAGGTGAAAGCAAAAACTTTATAAATTGAGAATAATCTTGTATTTTTTTTGTAAGTTGCAATAAGAATTGTGCATGTACAGTATGTGAAAATAGGGGCACTCTATTTTTTTAATTCTAAGTTAAGATTTATATATTTCAACAATTATTTATTGCTCTTATTTGTTTCTTAGGCATAAATATTTTTCTCTTATCAATTGGCTTTAAGAACAGGTGTAGTTTCAGATTCTACAAGCGATATCAGAGCGGGTAAATTTGTTTTTGGTTAAAGTTTTTACTATTGGAATTTTGCCAAAGTAAATCATGTTGAATTCTAACCAGATGCTTGTTCCAAAATTTGATGGGAATGATTATGATTATTGGTGTATTAAGATGCTGACCTTTTTTATAGGAAAATATTTGTAAGAGATTGTTGAATTAGGTTACGAGGAGCCAGGTGATTGAAATGCCCTTTCTACCAATGATAGAGAATCCAAGAAGGAAGCAAGGAAGAAGAATGCTCAAGCCTCATTTCACATTCAGATAGCCTTTGATAAGAACTTGTTTCCAAGAATATCAAGAGCAACAACTACCAAAGATGCCTACAAGACTCTACAAGAAGCTTACCAGAGTAGTGCTCAAGTTAAGGTAGTCAAGCTTCAAAAATTGAAGCAAGAGTTTAAGAATTGGAAGATGCAAGAAGCTGAAAGTATAAGTGATTATTGTGTCAGAGTCAAAGATGTGGTCAATAAAATGGCTACACTTGGGGAAACTGTAAGAAATGAAGTTTTGATAAAAAAACGATGTTGAGATCTTTAACACCTCGATGGAATCTGAAGAGGGGAAAACAGATTTGAAGGTCAAATGATAAAAAACATAATGAAATAAACATGCAGAATGCTAAAATATCATTAAAAGACCATTTCACCTTGCTATTTTACCTTCTCCTTCAGATTGAGCTTGATGAAGTGAAGGCGCCCCTTGATAATGCTCCACTTGATGTGCTCCTTTGATTGCTGGATGTGGATGGCTCTCCAATGTTGTGCACAAATGGAATGGATTGGAAAAATAATAAGGATGAGATGATCAAGTTGCCAAGATGATTTCCTAGGCTCAAAAGGGCAGCATAAACTTACTGGATTTCAAGATGATTTGAATGAAGGGATGGAGCCCTATTTTATAGGAAGACAAGAGGAAAATGGATGGTTAGGATGAATTCGAGATGAAGGGCTAAGATTTACTTGTGAGCTCACACAAGGTCCAAGAGAGGGTGTGGAGACCAAGAAATATGCCTTAAAGGCATTTCATATCTCCACACTCCACAAGATGCATTGGAGGAATTAAAAATTCTCCAAAAAAGGATATCATGGGGATTGGAGGAATAAAAATGAATTAAAAATTCCTTGGGAGAGGGGATACCTAGAGGAATGTGTGATTTCAAAAATCTTACATTCACCTAGGAAAAGAGCATTTAAAGCTAGTGGCTGGATGAAAAGGACAAAGAGTTGACTTTGTGGCTAATCATGCTGATAAGCCATTAACGACTCATTAGGAGGGGGATTAGAGGAAATGTTAGGTGGGATTAATATTTGTAGGAGAATTTGACTATGAGAGAGAATGAGTGGAGGGAATAAAAAATTAGAAGAATAATGTTAAGTGAGTTTAGGGAGTTTCTAGAAGAATGAATTAAGAAGATGATTTGTAGGAATCATGTAGGTTAACTAATTAATTGAAATTAATTAGCTAAGAGGAAGATTTGTGAGGATTTGATTTTTTAGAAGAATAAAGAAAGGGATTGATTTATTAAATAAATCAATCATATGCTATAGTGACAATTATTAATTATATTTAATTAATATTGAGAGGAATTTGAATTAACATAATTAATTAATTAATTATGCGAGGAATTAAAAATAATTAAAATAATTATTTTTAAGTGTCTACATTTTGCCCCTCTTTGAAGCGAGGTGTGATGACACATTGATTCAAAGAATAATCTTGTTTTGATGTTGATAATGGTTTGATAGGATGCCTCAGCTCTTGATTGATAGATTATGGTATGGTGATGCCCCCTCGGGAGATCAATTGAGGTATTTGATCTTTGGAGTTTTGCAAAATTGATATCCTGATAGATTTGATTTGATTCGATTGATAAGATCTAGATTCAGTCTGGTTTCAAGAAGAATTCATCCTGTATAAGACAAAGATGATCAAAGTGTCTGGTTTCAGGAAGGATTCATCCTACATAAGACATGATTGATCACAATATCTGGTTTCAGGAAGGATTCATCCTGTATAAGACATGATCGGAGTGTCTGGTTTTCGAAAGGATACATCCTGTATAAGACATGACTAATCACAACGTCTAGTTTCAGGAAGGATTCATCCTGTATAAGACATGATCAGATCACAACGTCTAGTTTCAGGAAGGATTCATCCTGTATAAGACATGATTGATCACAACGTCTAGTTTCAGGAAGGATTCATCATGTATAAGACATGATCAGATCACAATGTCTAGTTTCAAGAAGGATTCATCCTATGTAAGACATGATCAGATCACAACGTATGGTTTCAAGAAGGATTCATCTTGTATAAGATATGATCAGAGTGTCTGGTTTCAGGAAGGATACATCCTATATAAGACATTACTGATCATAACGTTTGGTTTCAGGAAGGATTCATCCTATATAAGACATGATCAGAGCGTCTGGTTTCAAGAAGGATACATCCTGTATAAGACATGAATCATAATCAGAATTGATTATGTGAGGAAAAAATAGAGGAAGAAAAATTAGGGTGGAAGGGATAGATGAGGAATAAATATGAAGCAGTCGTGAGGTATTTGGAAAGAAGAATACGAGATGCAAGATCGTTGAGGAAAATGGGGGCAATTGAGAACTCTATGGGATTATTGAGTTTAGGATTTGATGCAATGATGGTGAGATTTTGTGCACAACAAATGTGGAGAGCCAACCTAGTTTGATGTTTCCCTGAGTGACTTGCACCACTGATTATAGAAATCAGGATGCCATGAGAAACGCGTGGACTGACTCTGTAGACAAACGAGAATTTCTTGCACACAATAATGCAAGTGTTAAGAAATACTAATACAAAGTTGTGGGTTTGTGCAAGGAAACCCTCAAACACACTGATACCTCTTGTACACGAGAAGGTAAGTGTTGATAAACACTAGTACCAGGTCACCGATTTATACAAGAAGGATCCAAAACATGCCATACTATGAAATATGCCCAAGTATGCACCTATCATAACGTACCTGGATATGGAAGAACCCAGACAGTCATAAATAGTGGCAGTCGTAGGGAAAAAGATGCAAGCCTATATGAAAAGATCTAACAAAATCTAACAAGTCTCTTCCTTGCGACCACATGATACCTCTTGCCAAGAGTAGAACTAGGATGGACTTGGGATTGTTGCTCAAGACTGCTTGAAGCTTACACAGAGGCATAAAAGCTCAGTTTCAATGGGTCATTCTCTGTTCATGACTCAGGTGAAGACTCGTCATCATACACATGTTTTATTGGGAGGCGAAAAAGAAGGAATGTTGTGCATGGGTGGGCTGGATGGTGGATGATTTGTAGTATCGACATGATAGATAGTGGATCCGGTTATTTACCTTGGCACCTGCACATAGATTTTCACCAAGGTACTTGTCCATAGTGCCACCAAGTGGTATTCACTAATGGACGAATTGTTTTTTTTTTCTTTTTCTGATTTTTTAATTTTTTTTTTGTGTCATAAGGTGCCTATTTGCCAAGTTTTCACCAAAGTGACGATTTTTTCAGGATCTTTTCCTCATTTTTAAAAAAAAAAAATTTCTTGATTTTTTAATTTTTTTTTGTCATAAGGTACCTGTTTGCCAGGTTTTCACCAAAGTGATGATTTTTTCAGGATCTTTTTCTCATTTAAAAAAAAAAAATTCTTGATTTTTTTGACAATTTAAGACTTTCTGAGGACTAAGCATAAAATCTTTTGAGGGGCATGATATTCATTGGATCATCCAAAGGATCACCTTTAGGAGTAGCCAACTGATAAGCTCCTGATCCATATTTCGTTGTGATTACATATGGTCCAAGCCAATTAGGCTCGAACTTGCCTTTCTTTTCTCTTTCTTGTAGATTTTTTTGATTCTCCATGAGGACAAGATCACCAACTTGGAATTCCTAGGTTCTGACTTTTTTATGATAACTCATGTGCATACGGTTTTGATATACCTGGAGATGATTCAAGACCTTGAGGTGCCTTTCATCTAACAATTCTAGCTCTTGTAAGCGAGCAATTCTGTATTCTTCCTCTGGTAGGATGTTTTGCAGCGATACCCTTAGTGAGGGGATCTCGATCTCAAGGGGAAGGATGGCTTCGGAACCAAATACTAGGGAATAAGGAGTGGCACCTATGGGGGTGCGGATGGAGGTGCTGTAGGCCCACAATACAGGATGGATTTGGAGGTGCTAATCACGACCTGCTTCATTGACTGTCTTTTTGAGGATTTTTATTAGGGTTTTATTAGAAGCCTCAGCTTGGCCATTGCCTTGGGGGTAATATGGAGTGGAGAAGCGGTGTTGGATGTTGAATTTGATGATAACTTTTGGGATGCCATATCGGCAGATTAGGTAGTTCAGGATGAATTTGGATATTTTCTTGCCAGTGGTGAAAGTAAGAGGGATAGCCTCTACCCACTTGGTGAAGTATTCAGTGTCGGTGATAATGAATTTATGTCCGTTGGAAGATGAAAGGTGGATTTCCCCAATGAGATCGAGCCCCCACTGTGAGAAGGGCCATGGTGTAATGAATGGCTGCAATTCTTGTGACGGTGCATGAATCTTGTCGCCATGCTGTTGGCAAGGGATGCATTTCTTCACATAATTGTATGCATCTTCTTCCATTTTAGGCCAATAGTATCCTGTTCTCAAAAGTTTTTTAGCCAATGTGAGTCCACTTGAGTGTGCCCCACAGACAACCTCATGTACTTTGCGTAATGCCCATTCTGCGTCTTGTTTATTTAAACACCTTAGGAGGGAACCATCAAAAATATTCTGAATAAGGTGTCTGCAAGGATGGTGTAACGGGCACATCGGCGGATGAAGGTTTGCTATTGGGTTTTGGTGAGGTGTGGGGGAATGGTGTTGTCTTTGAGGAAAGCGAAGGTTTCTTGGTACCAAGGGGACTCGGGACCAACGAGAACACACACCATTTCAGACTCTGGTAGGTCATATGCTGGTATAAACAATTGCTCGACCAAGAACTCGCACTTCTGACTGTGTGCTGGCATTTGAAGGAGGGATCCAATGGTGGCCATTGCATCTGCAGCCCTATTGTTTGTTCGTGGGATTTGGTCAAACTTGATTGCCATGAAATGTTGCTTAAGATCTTCAACCATGGTATGATAGGGAAGGAGTTTATCATCTTTTGTTTGGTATTCATCATTGACTTGTTTTATGATGAGCTGGGAATCGCCATAAAATTGTAATTCCATTATTTTCCAGTGGATAGCCAAGCGTAAACCTGTGATGAGGGCCTCATATTCTGCTATGTTATTGGTACATGCAAAGGCTATCTTGTATGATTTGGGGATGCCATCTCCTTGAGGTGTGACCAATAATATTCCTGCCCCCGATCCATTTTGAGTGTAGGAGCCATCAAAATACAATTTCCATGTGGAGGATGTGGTAACAGTCATAATGAACTCATCTGGTAATTCTATGAGAAGAGGATGGTCACCTAGAAGTGGAGCTTTAGCCAACTGATCTACAATGACTTGTCCCTTGATTTCCTTTCTATCCACATATTCAATGTCAAACTCACTTAAGAGCATGACCCATTTCGCGGTTCTGCTAGTGAGAGTAGCTTTGGACAAGAGATATTTAAGTGGATCAATTTTAGCAATTAATTTTGTCTTATTATTTAGCATATAGTGTCGTAGTTTCTGTGTGCTGAACACTAATGCCAAACATGCTCTTTCAATGGGGGTGTAATTGAGTTCATATCCTACCAACATCCGACTGATGTAGTAAATGGCATGTTCCTTTTCTTGATCATCTATTTGCACCAATAATGCCCCTAATGCCACTGCAGTAGCACATATATACCAAATAAGGGGTTTTCCAGGAGCAAGAGGCATCAATACGGGTGGTGATGCTAGATATTCTTTTAATTTCTCAAAGGCATTTTGACATAGGCAATCCCATTTAAATTTTGTGTCTTTACGCAATAGGTGTGCAAATGGATGGCACTTGTCTACTAGTTGTGAAATGAAACGCCTGACAGACTAGAGTTTTCCCTGGAGACTGCGTAGTTGTCTGAGAGTTTTTGGCGGAGGCATTTCCATAATAGCTTTTACCTTTGCGGGATCAACCTCAATGCCTCTGTGGGAAACAATGAATCCTAGTAGTTTTCCCGATGTGACACCAAACACACACTTTTTGGGATTTAGGCGCAGCTTGTATTTTTCCAATCTTTCGAAGATCTGTTTTAGAATAGGGATGTGTTCTTGTCTTGTCTTGGATTTTCCTAGCAGATCATCCACGTAGTCCTCCATAATTTTGTGCAAGAGGTCATGAAAAATTGTTGTCATTGCCCGTTGATATGTAGCTCCAGCATTTTTAAGGCCAAAACGCATGACCCGATAACAGAAGGTACCCCATGGTGTTGTGAATGCAGTTTTATGCTGATCCTCATCTGCTATCCTGATTTGGTTGTATCCAAAAAACACATCAATTAGCGATAACATTTCATGTCCTTCTATAAGGTCCACAATCATATCTATGTTTGGGAGCGGGAAATCATCCTTAGGACAAGCTATATTTAGATCTCAGAAATCTGTGCAGATTCAGATGCCCCCGACAGGTTTGCCGATAGGTACAATGTTGCAGACCCATTCAACATAATCTATTGGTTTGATAAATTTTGCGTCTAACAACTTTTGGAGTTCCGCCTCGACCAGGAGTGCAATATGTGGGTGCATTTTGCGCAATTTTTGTTTTACAGGTTTTGCATCTGGGTGGACGGTGATATTGTGAACCACCAAGGCAGGGTCCAACCCTAGCATATCAGAATAGGACCATGCAAAATTGATTTTTACCTCTCTAAGGAAGTTGATGAAGTCTTGTTTCTTGATTTCTGTGAGGGATTTGGCAATGTGCACATTTTTCAAAATGACTTTGGTGCCCATGTTGATGCTGTCTATTTCTTCTATCAACAAATTTGATTTGTCCTGTGGAAGGTAACCAATGGTAGGGAGGTCAAATCCCTCATCGTCAAGTGCCTTTTCCAAGTTTTCACTTTTAGATATGCCCTTTGTTTTTATTTCTTGTTCATCCAAAGGTGCCTCAGGAAGGTTTTCACCTAGGGAATCATATCTTTTTCTTTCATTATCTTTTTTGTGGCTAAGGGCATTGATTTGACTACCAAAGTATCCCTTTTCGTGTAGTTGAATACCCTCGATTATGCTACAATCTTCCATATTTTGTGCTGTTAGGAGAGCAATGAGGGCATTATCGTCGGCATGGATATCTAAAGTGGGTTTATCTCATTGGCCCTAGTCAATGAGTTCAGGATGGACAAGATGTAGCTCATGTGAAGTGGGAGGGGTTACGGGGGTGATGGTATTGATGTAAGCCTCCAAGAAGATATCTTTCTCATATTCATAAGGCATTTCATGGAATTCCTCTTCGTCAGCGCTTTCGATATCCAAAGAAGGACTAGAAGGGGCACCAACAATAGTAATCTTAGGCACTGGGGTGTACCCCAAGCCTCTGTTGTATCTGTAGGAGATAGGATTTATGGGTGTTTTTCTTCCTTTCTCCTTTGGTCTCAGGCCGTGTCCTTTGTAACCCATTTTTTCAACTATGGCAGATGCTTTTGGGTACATTTCTTTGGATATTCTTGCTAGATTTTCATCTTCTTCCCGGTATAGCCATGAAGAGATATCTGCTTCGAGGCTCTCATTATCAAGTGGGCCCCATTGCTGGAAGGTGGTGTTTTGGCATTGCATGACTGGTTTTGGGTCCTTTTTTATCTCTTTTGGTTTGCCAAATGACTTAGGAGAGAGAGGGAGGTTGCCTATTAATAAGACGTCCTCCAATTTGTATTCTCCACAGCCATTGTCCAAGATCTTGATTTGATTATCTGGTTGGGATGATGTGGAGGCAACATTTGATGTGTCAGATGGAGGTGTTGGTGAGGGTCTATTTAGTGGGAAATGATACGGATGCTTCCCCTCTAATAGTTTGCAATATTGAAAAGGTTGGGGATCACCTTTGATAGTGATCTCTCTTCTGTTATAGGGGAATTTGATGCATTGGTGATAGGTGGAGGGTACGACATGCAAGGAATGAATCCATGGCCTCCCAAGGAGAATGTTGTAGGGGAGGTCAAGATCTAGTACTTGGCAAGGGGTTTCAATTGTAATAGGGCCCACTTGAAGAGGTAAGGTGATCACGCCCTTTGAAATTCTTTCTGCATCATCATATGCCTTTATTGTGATCCTTCCTGATGTGTCTATTAGATCCTCAAAAAGTCCCAATTGTTTTATTAATTTGTATGTGTAGACACCTAAAATTGTCATGTCTAATTAAATAAATATTAATTAAATTCCCAATTGTTTTATTAATTTTATTTATTTAATTATCTAAGCTTAATTCTTCTATTAATTAAATAAATATTTATTTATTTAATTAATTCATTTATCCTCTTCTAGCCTTATTTCTTATTTAAATAAATTCATTCATTTATTTAAATTATCATTTTTCCTAAAATTAAATAAATATCTTATTTATTTAATTTGATCCCACTTCTTCTATTAATTAAATAAATCTTTATTTATTTAATTAATTCATTAACCTTTTCTACCCATGACACATGTCATTCATCTCTTAATTCATACACTACCTACCCCTTTCATTATTTTATTATTTCTTTTACCTACCCTCTAATCATAGCCGACCTCCTTTTACACCTCTCAATCTTATCCCTCCATTTCATATAATTTCTTCTATATAAAGAGATGCTTCGTTCATTATCAAACCCTAATCGTTCTATGCATCCTAATGAATCAATTTATGCAATTGACTACACTACAATCCTACTTGCAACCACATTCCGTTCTTTGTTGAGCTCTTGTGCATATAAAATCTGAGAGCCAATATATCAAGCAAGATCAATGGAGATAGGAAGAATGGAGATCCAAACCCTATTGGACATGTGATGGTATAATCTTTGTGATTTCATTTGATTTGCATTGTCTTAGGTAATCTTCATATGTTATGGTAGATCTTTGTTGTTGTTAGGCTAGGGTTTTGTGGTTGAATTCATTTAGCCTTTCAATATCGTTATTATTGTTATCCATTTTTACCATAAACATTTTGGCACGCCCGGTGGGACTCTTGTCCCTTTTGCATTTAACATCTCTGTTACAGATTTTGTATTTTGAAGTTGCAGATCTGATGTTTTCGGCAGCATTTTGATATTTTCGCGTCTGCGTACTTTCGGATCGCGTTTTTGATTTTCTGGTGCATCTGCGACATCGGGAGTCGCGTTTGTGTTATTGGCAATATTTTATTTTGCAGGTTCCAGGAAAGTGCGTTTGTGTTATAAAGTCGCGTCTGCGATGTTTTTAGCCGTGTCTGTGTCCATCAGACGCGTCTACGTTCTGTAGTCGCGTCTGTGTCACCCAGTCACGTCTGTATTGAGGGTAATCGTGTCTGTGTTCACCAGTTTCAAATTTTAGGTTTTTATTGATTCAGTTTTCAGATTTTGCATTTAGGGTTTCAAATCTGGTTTATTTTGAGCTAACATTTTCAGATGTAGCTAACAAAATTGGTGCAGCTTGCCTTGAAAGCTAAATCATTTGGTTGAAGGCCCCTATTTTCACAAAGTCTTTTGGGTTTAAAATTTACCTAACTTGTGTGCTTGCAGGAAGGGGTGATCATTTGAAACAATCCAAACTACTAACAACTCTTTGTTGTAGGGCCTTGGCAAGGGTTTTTGGATTTTTATTGTGTGCCTTGTTTTCATAGACTAGCAAACACTTCAATTGGTGCACTAAAATTGAATCATTATCTTTTGTGTCTAGAGCAATAGGCTCTTTTTGTTTAATCTTTAGAGGGTCTGTCTTCCCGTGTGGTCATTAGGACTATTAGTGAGAAGAGAACGACCCAAGTGGTAGCAAGGAAAACCCACCTCTTCCGAACCACTATAAACAAATGTATTCATGGTGAAAACTATGAATAACGTGTGCTGATTAGTTCATACTGACACTGTCTCTCCATAAACCCGTTTGATCAAATTTATTTGATCAGTTGTAGGGCGTAACCCCTACCGGCTGGGAGCCTTCTGTATTTACAGAGCTGAAAGTGTCGCATGTATGGCCACACGCGCGGATGCCCTTACTAGCACCTTTTTTTTTTAGAAGCCCAAATCCTTCTAGTTGTTGGGGTAGGAGGTCGGACCTCTGGTAGCAGCCCACACACATACGGTTCTTAGTAGAGATACAAAGTTCGCCATGGGGAGTTTTCGTGGGGACTGATGCTTGGCTGACTCGAGAAGTGAGTGCCGAGGGTGGAGCCAGTGAGGTCAAGCATCTAAGTATCCGCTCTGAATAGTGTAGCCTCGGGGGTAAAACCCCATGTGGGATCAACTACTATTGTCTTGGCCAGCCATAAGAATTGTGCTTGACTTATTTTAAACATTAAAAACATTCAAGACCAAACAACAAAACATTGTGTCTTTTGTGTCTTCAAGTGTATGCAAAACATTTTTTTTACATCAAACAACACACTCTTCTTGGAGTCATTTTTGAGTCTAGACACTTGCAAAAATTGGGTCTTCATCAACACTGTGTCCTCTTGTCATGAAAAAAAAAAAAAAACAGTCAAACAATCAGATTTGGTCACAACAAAAAGATTTCATAGATTGAAAAAAATTGCACAAATTTTACAGAAACGCGTCTGTGTCGGACATAATAGCGTCTGTGTTGTATAACTGCGTCTGTGAAGGGCAGAATCACATCTGTGTTCCAACAGTCAACATTACACTTGGCAAAAAATATCAGAAACACATCTATGTTAAACAGAGCCGCGTCTGTGTTCAAAATTGAAAAACTGTTACAGTCCAGCAAACAAACATAGTCAGTTTTGGAATTCTTGAGCTTCCTAGGTTGTTTCTCCAGGTTTTCATCTAGCATTCAACTTTTCTTTGGGTCTCACAAAGTCCATCATTGCTTTACACCTTACATTACATTCACATTTGTCTAAACTTGAGTCAAAAGGTCACTTGCTTGTCCTCACTATACTTTGTCAACACACTACATACAACAACACTTTGCTAAGTGGTCCCTCATCAAGGTTTCTTACCTTTGGGTCTCATTTGGTCTTACTTAGAGTCAAGGTCAACTTACCTCATCAAGAGAAACTATCCTCTCTTTGGAAGTCACACCTACTCTACTACATACATACTTGGTCTTACACTTTGGACATTGCAAGTACACCTCAGATTCATTTACATTCCATTCAACTCTTGGTCTTCCATACTCTATCCATTTTTCATCTGGTCTCTCACATCTTGGTCAATACCTAGTTCATGGTTGAAACCCATCTTCAAAAATCTAGGAGAGAAACTAAAGAGGCTCAAGAGTCCGCAAACATGAGTTCTTATGAGTATGACAATGATATCTTTTTCAATTCTGATCATACTACATTACCTGACATGGATGCCTATAGAAACATTCCAAATGTTGAGAACATGAACACTATAAACAACAATGCTACACATAATGACAATATGGACAACTTTTCTGTACATTCAGCAGATGTGGAAGAATCCATTATGAATCCCCATTTCAATCAATTGGTTGAGGAAATAATGAGGGATAGACAATACTTTTTACAAATGATGGCACAAAGTGGAGCCAAGATACCTCATGATTTTGACGTCTCAAATAATGGAAAATCGACCTTTGCAACAACCTTACTCCAACATGGATCAAAGGAGACCTAATAGTGGAGGAAATAGAGGACCACATATGGTACTTGAATCACCATCAGCTTTGCTTCAAAAACCAGAGGTCCCACATACACATGGTCAAACATATGATACTCACCTTCATAGACCATTATGGAAGTCTTATGGAGAAAAATATGCTCAATCACATATCAATGCTAAGGATCAACCACCAAAGCAATGGGGTATTCAAAGGCATGCTCAAAATTTGGACACATGGAAACCTTGTGTCAAATTTGGGGGCAATACAATAGAGCATGACATGCTTGTAGTGTATGGTATACATGCACAAAATGGATATGGTATTCCTCAACATGAATCTATACCAAGTGGTCCACATACGCAGCATCATTACAGACCTCCTCCATATGAACATGTGTATGATCAATATCATCCATATATGCAACATGCTCCCCCCTCAATGGGTACCTCAAACATAGGATATGGTCCAAGAAGTGGATCTCCACCTAAAAGCAGTTTGGAGCAACAAATCAGGGACTTACAAAAGAAAATGGAGGACATAAATACACCAAAGCCAACATACACAATGAGAGACATATGTCCTTATCCATTTGACAAGAGCATTCTAATGCCTCCTTTTCCTACACACTTTGTGACGCCTAAATTTGATAAGTATAGAGGAAAAGGGGATCCTAAGGCACACATAAGACAATTTTTCATAGCTTGCATTGAGGTAGCAGTAGAAGAGACATATGTGATGAGATTATTCCCACAAAGCTTAGGTGATCAAGCTATGGAATGGTTCTCCCAACTTCCACCTAGAATTAAGTCATGGGGTGACTTAGCAGAGGCATTTATTCAACATTTCTCCTACAATATAGAGACAGACATATCAGTCACTACTTTGTGCAACACCAAGAAAAAAGAGGGAGAGTCTTTTGCATCATTTTTACAAAGATGGAGAAATCTAGCCAACAGATGCTCTTGTGAAATTCCACAAAAACAAATGGTAGAAATGTTCACACAAAATGTTAACAAAGACATTGGCTATGATCTAAGGAAAGCTTGTTTGTTCACCTTTAAGGACGTCATTGAAAAAGGCTTAGCAACAAAGAAGGTCCTAATTGAACAAGGAGTCATTAAGATATTCAAGGAAAACAAAGATGACTTTAAAGGAAAAGACAAGCCAAGATTTTGGAATAAAAATAAGAACATAGTCAATGATGGTGTTGTTGATGCCAACACGGTACGACCAAAAATCATTTTTTCTGGATCAAGTTCTACAAACAATCAGGTGAATACTCAAACAACTTCTAAATTATGAAGGAAGTACACTCCATTGGGAGAACCACTAGAATCAGTTTTCAAGAAGCTTGTGGCAAACAAGGTAATCACGGTTCTAGATTTTCCACCATATGAATCAAAGGTTAAACCAAATTGGTGGAATGATGATGAATATTGTGAATTTCATAAGAGCAAGGGTCATAAGATAGGAAATTGTCATCGACTAAAGAACATCATACAAGATCTCATTGATAGAGGTGACATTGAGATTGAGGGACATTCGTCTAATCAAGAACATGAGATGTTTAAGGAACCATTCCCAAAACATGACAAGGGAAAAGCTAAAGCCATAGAGGATCAAACCAATTATACAAGAGCATCTTACAACTATGATTCAACCATCAATCACATCTCGATGGACAATTATGTCTCTACCATTATCATCAAGGACAAAACGTCTGAGAATTCTACTCGGAGACCCAGGATTGTCCTAAAAAGTGTTGGATCTTCTTCTGAACCTACCTCTGAATGTCATGTTACAACCCGCCGAGGTAAAATCACTTTGCAAGGTGCTCCAACTAAAAACACTGCTTCTTCATCAACCAAACCTGAATATGACCTTGTAGAACAATTAGGGAAGACACCCACGCTCATCTCCATCCTTGAGCTATTACGCATATCTCCTGCACATAAAGCCATTCTTGACAAAATCTTTAGAGACACCGCTGTTCCTACTGATCTGAATGTGGACCAATTTCAAGCCATGGTGGGATACCTTTCCGTTCCACATTCACTTACTTTCACAGAAGTCGATGACGCCTCGGTAAGTTAGCCACATAATGTACCATTACACATTGAAGCCTTCATACACAAACATCGAATAAAAAGAGTCCTGATAGATGGAGGAGAAGGTCTAAACATTTGCACATTAAGCACTATTACACAATTGGGATATTCTGATAAAGCTGTGAATTCTAAAAACAAAATCACCATCAAGGCATATGACGATGAAGAGCGTTCATCCAAGGGCACAGTCACCTTACCTCTCAGAGTTGGGCCAGTTACAAAGGATGTGGTTTGTCAAGTCCTGGATTTAAATCTCACTTATAACATATTGCTAGGACGTCCTTGGATTCATGAAATGAGGGCAATCCCATCCACATATCACCAATGCATTAAGTTTCCTCATAATGGCATGGAAGTAATAGTTAACGGTGATCCTAATCCATTCATATACTACAATAACCTGAAATTAAAGACTGAGACCATCATTCCCAGTAATCGTGAGGATGTTCCTTCGTCGACATACATTGATCCTGAGTCATTAAAACCTTCGACATCAAAACAAGGTGAGCTTAAAGCAAGTTTCAGGACAAAGGCATGGGGGAATATACTTTAAATCGGACCATGTACTTACGACAAGTCATGAGTTCCCCAAAAGAATATGGAAGACCACATCCTAACAAACAAATCTCCATCATGATGCTCAAATGGGACCCTACTACCTTTCAAAGATGGGGTGAACTAGAAGAGGAAGATTTATACCAAATGCTTTTTAGGGACAATGAGGAGGAAACACAAGACCACATCAATCTACCATGTGAGAAATATGGCAAAGGCTTCAAAATTCTACAAAAATTCGGGTATGATGGAAAAAGCCCTCTAGGGTTACGAAAGGAAGGCATCATTGAACCTTTACAACCTGAATTGACTTTCAAGAAGGAATGCTCGAAAGGACTTGGTTTCTTAACTTCCAAGGTCCACACCCAAAGGACAGAAGAAGCCTTACAAATCAAAGCTACCAAAATGCAACAAGAGGATCGCTATTCCACATATTCTAACGAATGGGAATGGGGTTCAGACAAGTCTTCCAGTGACTACGAGCTCACCGAGATATTCAGAGAGCTAGATGAACCCACAGAAGAAGAGGAATTTTATAACAAGTTCAGAGTTGGTCAAGAAACAACCCATGAGGATTCCACACAGTCCTTGTCTCAAGGTTCTAGGTTGAAATCACATAGGATGAGAACACCTGTCCCAGAATGCGCTACTAGTGATGATAATTTGGATTCGCTCATGATCGAGACTGATGAAGAGAGTGCCATTGATGACCTCGATAATTACCTTGACATACCGGAATATAACTGCATCTTCACTCTTAGCCCCACTGACTTCGAAGACATTAACGACCTTCCCCTTGTTCACCACCAACTCATTGACTGGGATCATGAAGGACTTGCGCAGTTTGACACATTCCAAAATGATGAAGCTTTTATTGACTACTTGGGGATACGAGATGATCTTCCCCCTGGGGAACATAAAGCGGGATACACTATAGAACTCAATAGCATGACATATTTTAGTGAGGGTGTCGGACCTTCCAGTCACAAAAATGTGAAAATAAGAACAAATCAAGGGTCTTATGGCGAAAACCACATTGTGGCGCTGTCTGACCCCAAAAAATTAAAAAGAAAGGACGTATCTGAGGGTGAAAACCTCTCCGAGGCACCCAAAGATGGAAGGCTCGACATTCTCCCAGCATCATATGGGGAAAAGTCATCCATGTTGGTAGAAGAGACTATCAAAACAAACATTGGTACATAAGAGGTTCCACACAACATATTCCTAGCTCAATCATTGACAGAGTCCAAAAGGTCAAAATTCATAAGTTTCTTTAAAGAGCGACAAATCAACTTCGTCTGGTCATACGCTGATATGCCTGGATTAGATCCGGATTTGGTAATGCATCATTTGACAGTCAAACCGGGGGCAAAACCAGTAAAACAGAAATTAAGAAAAATGCATCCACAAGTGGCTTTACTAGTCAAAGTAGAACTTGAGAAGTTATTGGATGTTGGATTCATATGCCCAATCGATTATCCCGAATGGATCTCCAACTTAGTGCCTGTTAGTAAACCAGATCGCAACATCAGAATTTGCATAGATTTTAGAGACATAAACAAAGCTTGTCCAAAGGATGACTTCCCATTACCAAATATTGACTTGATTGTTGATCTCACAACAGGTCATGAAATGTTATCATTGATGGATTGATTCTCTGGTTATAATCAAATAAGGATCGCGCCCGAGGATCAACACAAAACATCATTTACCTGTCCGTGGGGAACTTTCTGCTGGAATGTCATGCCTTTCGGGCTAAAGAATGCAGGTGCGACATATCAAAGAGCCATGACTACTATTTTTCATGATCTCATGCACATAACCATGGAAGATTATGTTGACGACCTCTTGGGCAAATCAATAGACAGAAATACACATTTGGACATACTTTCAGTCATCTTTGATCGGTTGGAAAAATACAAAGTAAGATTAAACCCCAAGAAATGTGTCTTTGGAGTAACCTCCGGGAAGCTCCTAGGATTCATTGTATCCAAAAGGGGAATTGAAGCTGATCCAGCAAAAGTCAAGGCCATCTTGAAAATGCAACCACCAAGAAATATCAGTCAACTTTGATCCTTACAAGGCAGACTCCAGTCTATTCGAAGATTCATAGCACAACTGGCAGATAAGTGTAATCCTTTTCAGCACCTGCTACATAAAAACATCAAATTCAAATGGGATGATAACTGTCAACAGGCTTTCCAGACGCTCAAAGATTATCTTCTAAATCTGCTAGTTCTGATGCCACCAATTCCAGATCAACCACTGTTACTATACATATCAGCTACTCCAACAGCACTGGGGGCACTCTTAGCACAACAAATTGCTGAGGGCAAGGAAAAAGTAGTATACTATATCAGTCGCACATTGGTGGGATACGAGCTAAACTACACACCAATTGAGCGTGCATGTCTCACCATGGTCTTTGCTTCGCAGAAATTATGACATTACATGCTCACTCATAAGACTAAGTTAGTTGGAAGGATAGACCCATTGAAATACCTTCTCAATAAAGCAACACTTACTGGGCGACTAGCCAAATGGGTAATGATCCTGAGTGAATTCGACATCGAGTACGTCGACAGAAAAGAAATAAAAGGACAAGCCATCACGGATCAATTAGCAGATGATATTCCTCTAAGTTCAGAATTTCCAGATGAATCCATTTTGACAATGTCACATGCAAAGCCATGACAACTGTATTTTGACAGCTCATACACACAGCATGGGGCAGGAGCTGGCATCATCTTTATAACTCCTCAAGGAGATTCTATACCAAAATCATACTGCTTATCATTTCGTTGCACTAACAATATAGTGGAATATGAGGCATTAACAACAGAATTACGAATTGCAATTCAATGGAAGATCCAGGAACTTCGTGTTTTTGGGGACTCCCAACTTGTTATCCATCAAGCAACTGGTGATTACCAAACAAAAGATGAGAAGCTAATGTCTTATAAACAAATGGTGGATGGTTTGAAACAAAATTTTACAAAGATAGACTTTGAGCAGATACCAAGAGAGCAGAATCGCGCCGCAGATGCCATGGCTACAATTGCTTCACTGATTGATCTATCTCCAAACGAGACCCGCTATGAGTTCTTGGTGGATAACCTTTTGGTCCCTTCATATGAGATCATGCCTACTAAGATGATATGCATTGTCGGTCCTGAATCCCAGTTATATGGTTCCATTTTCACATACCTACGTGACAATACTTTACCTCCTGATCTATCAAATAACTAACGTCACACTTTCATTCGCCAATCCTCTCGATATGTCATTTTAGCTAATATCTTATACCGGCGAGGTCTAGATGGCACTATTCTTAGATGTTTAGAAAGTGACGAAGCTCAGATTGCATTACGAGAAGTGCATGAAGGGATATGTGGTCTACATTCTAGTGGTCCTACCTTGGCCAAGAAACTCATCAATACTGGATATTACTAGCCCAATATGGAGAAAGACTCATATCAGTTTGTCAAGAAATGTAAGCAATGCCAAATTCATGGAGACCTCATACATGCGCCAGCACAAGAACTTCAACCACTTGCGTCTCCTTGGCCCTTTTGTCAGTGGGGACTCGATCTCATAGGCAAGATTCACCCTCCTTCTTCCAATGGTCATAAATTCATTATCACTTCCACAGAGTATTTTACAAAATGGATTGAAGCCATGCCTCTCACACAAGTTACTGGAAAACAGATTGCTACATTCATCCTCAACTATATCATTTGTCAATACGAAATTCCTGTTTCCATTATCACTGATAACGGGCGTCCCTTCAAAAATCAGGATGTTCATGAACTCTGTGACCACTTCCATATTTCCCATCATTTCTCCACACCATATTACCCCCAAGGTAATGGCCAAGCTGAGGCATCTAATAAAACAATCCTTAAAATCCTAAAGAAGACAGTCGACGATGCTGGTCGTAATTGGCATATTCAACTTAATCCTACACTTTGGGCCTACCGCACAAGTGTTCGCACACCTACAGGAGCTACACCCTATTCACTTGTCTATGGTACTAAAGCCATCTTGCCTATTGAGGTCGAGCTACCCTCTTTACGGGTTTCTTTGCAAAACATCATTAGTGATGAAGACTATAGGGTCTCTCGCTTACAAGAGCTAGAACTACTGGATGAACGAAGACAAACTGCTTTTAATCATCTAAAAGCTTACCAACAATGAATGCATCGCAGCTACAATCACAAGGTCAAGCCTCGTACATTTGAGGTAGGGGACTTGGTTCTCAGAGAAAACCCCAAAAATCAACAAGACAGAGAGAAGAAGGGCAAGTTCGAACCAAATTGGCTTGGTCCTTACATCATTACAACAGCATATGGATCTGGGGCATATCAACTCTCAACTACAAAAGGTGAACCTTTGGAGGATTCTATCAATAGCATGCACCTTCGCAGGTTCTACACATAGCTCTTTGGAATATCCTAATTCAAAAATACAAAAAAAAATCAAAAATACAAAAAAAATTATAAACAAGAAAATCGTTACTTGGTGAAAACCTTGCAAACAGGCGCCTTGTGACAGAAAAAACATTGAAAAATCAAAAAAAGTAAAGAGAAATAATTTCGTCCAACAGTGAAAACCACTTTGGTGGTGCCCTGGGCAAGTACCATGGTGAAAACTGGGTCACCAACGCCATGTGTAGAGACATTTCTCCTCCCTCCTTCAGGATTCACTTTCATCCTTCACTTTGCACACACTCATGACCAATTCGTTCATAATAAACTTACCCATTCCCATCATGGCTTGTTATTGATCTACCTAAGATTGGTTAGCCATTCATAATAAACCTCCCTTTTCATCCCTTTCCATCCATAATAAATCAGACCCTATCTGTGGCTAAGGCAAAATCCTACGTCTAGTAATGGGTGTGGAACTGAGAACATCACATGTTTCGAGGAGTACACTTTCTTCCAGCTTCCTTCAGTCTATCCACGCACAATCCGCAATAAAGCAACATTTGCATTACAAATCCACAATAAAGTTTTATCTTCTCCGCAATAAAGTATCATTTTCATGGTTTCAGTCAGTTTCAGATGAGACACAGCAACAACAATGGGCTTCAACAAATCAAATCTTTCAATAGACTCAGACAAGATTATGGTTCAGTACGATCTATTTTTTTTGTGAAAGTAAACATTATGACCACAATCAAATAAGACTTATACAAGTGACAAGAGACACTAAACTTGAGGACTACAGTGGATGTTGGTGTCGAGTCTTGGTTTTCTTTTGATTTTATCTTTTGGTGACATGTCTTTTAGCTTTTTCAGGATGTCTCTGACTAGAGATTCTATCTCTAGGATGTCTTTGACTAGAAAGGCAAGGATGGGGTATCATCACCTATTTGTATTTGTTGTTTGTGGATTGTCTCTTAGTAATGCTATGACTTGTCCAAGGATATGAGGACACTATGAGTCTAGTGTGAACTGGGGCATTCCTTGTTTGTGACTGTCTTATCTCCATGCAAACAAGTACAATGACTTTCTGGGTCAAACATATGCCTCGAGTGTCATAACCTACTTGCCATAATAAAGCTCAATGATGATAATGCACAAGAAGCTCTTTCACTTTCATATCTTCTGTCTTCCATCCCCCTTTCTTGAGTGACTTCCATTATCCTTCTCGAGTCCGCGTAGCCTGCTATCACATGACTAAGTATAATGACACACCAAAAACATATGCATTTCATGTAGTTGCACCTGCATTACCACATATAAGCATTTCATACATACATATAGATATCACAACTGCATCACATCCTGCACACAACACCCATTAGCACAATTTACATTTGCATTATCATATTCATCTGCATTACATACATTCACATTTGCATCATGCATACACATCTAAACGCATAAAAGAAGAAAAAAATACTGCATTGCATCATATACATATTTGCATCCATAGCATAAAACAAACATCATATAAGAATATCTCATCACATAGGTACACATGCATATAGCTGCCGCAAAGATGAATCATCTCATATAATCATAAAGTGTCATGATACAATGATGTCAAAATCATATGGCTACAAAAGGCACCCACAGGTGTCTACAATACAAAAATGGTACAATACTGATACATAGGGAGCGCTCTACCACTATGATGAACTCCCTCCCTCGGAGCCGCCTGGCCTCGAAGGAATCTGAGCCCCTGAAGGACCCACCCTAGGATCATCCCGCCTATCCCCTCTATCTGGTGGTGGTGGAGGACCCATAACCCCACCACTCGATGCCTGTCTCCTCTGGCTCCCTCCCATAGCTGTCGTTGTACGCAACGGTCTATGGAAGCTCCTCGCCCGCTGATCTGCTGGCACTGCACCATAATAGAGATCTCGCCAGTAGGCAATCTCCTCCCCTGCCCGTAGGACATAAGCATATCTTGCCCCGGTGTCCTCCGCTTCCTGTCTCCTGACCCTCAGTGCTGTCTCAGCCTCTGTATAGCGCTGAATAGCCTGATCTCGCTCCCGCTCAGTATCTCTAAGCCTCATCCTGAGCCGATCCCTCTCCCTCTCCAGCTCTTGGATCTCATCTGCTTGGCCCTGGCAGATCTCCCTCAACTCTATCAGCTCATCCTCCTCTAGGTCAGCCTCCTCTGCCTCTGCCTGTGGCTCCCCCTATACGGGTGCCTGCCCCTGTGCCTATGCCTGTACCTGTGCTGGTGCCTGTACTGGTACCTATCTCTGTCCCTATCCCTGTACCTGTCTGGGACCCTGTGTTGTTGGCACTTGTAGTGGCAATCCACCGCGACCCCTCACCACCTGAGCCTATCTCTCCTCTCCACCCTCCCTCCGAGGTGCAACCCTCCTCTCTCCAACTGCTCCCCTCCTCCTCCGTCGGCCTCTGCCCCCATCACCTCCACCATCATCATCATCCCCACCCCCATCTCCATCCAATGGCTCTCCTGGATTCGTCAACCGTGGGAATGGATGCTCTGCCCAGTATGCTGTGTACTCAACATCCATCCTGGCATGCTCAATCTCTGGCCACATG
Source organism: Cryptomeria japonica (assembly GCF_030272615.1). NCBI lineage: Eukaryota > Viridiplantae > Streptophyta > Pinopsida > Cupressales > Cupressaceae > Cryptomeria > Cryptomeria japonica. The sequence goes on from NC_081405.1 coordinate 547,759,505, forward strand.
TCCCAGGGTACTGGCATCATCTCTACCAGCTATGTAACTACCTGATCATATGATAGCAAGGGCCCAAACTATGCCTGATCTCTGACTGTCCGTGCATACATGCCTGAGCCCCGTGGCATCCTCTGATTCCTGCCAAACTGCCACCCAACCCTGTCCACTAGCTACCTCTCCAGCACATAGGGCATCCGCCCAATCAAATACCTGCTCCAAAAGGTGTAGGGAAGCTCAACTGCATCATCCTCCCACTGCTCGCAGCCCAAGTATGGTCTCCATATGACCATGTCGATATCATCTATCACTCGCCGCCAATCCGTGGCTGTGATGTGATCATGTCATACAAATGAACAAAACTGCGTCCATGACCCTTGCCTCTGAAGTGTATCGGCCTTGTCACTAGCAGATGCTCATAAGCCCATACCTACAGCAATGTCACTCCGCAGCCCAATCCCACTGATCCGTGGTACACAAACTGATGCAGCTCATAGTAGAGGTGTGCCAGCACACACGGTCCCCAAGCATACCTGGTGTGCTGTGTCACTAGTGTCTCCAGTGCTCATCCCCAGCCCACAGCCAACCCCCATGTCGCCCTATCTGGACACAGGAACCCACTAATCGCTCCTCCTACCACTTTTGGCAGCGCTAGCCCTGTGGCTGTCATAGTATCCCACGCCACATGTCCTGCCCTCATCTCCAATCCTGGGTCCTGGAATACTCATCTCAGGGCCTCCCTGTCTCCATCTCGATCGTATGGGATCAGCTCCCCATCGATCAGTATCCTCAGTATCCTATATACATCCTCAAGGGTGACTGTCATCTCACCCATCGACAAATGAAAAGTATAGGTCTCGGAGTGCTATCTCTCCGCCAGCGCAGTCAACAGTCCCATATTCGCCCAAAACTTAGGCACATATAGAACATGTCTCAATCTCATCTCCTCGATAGCTGCTCGGTCCTCGAAGGACAACTCAAGTCACAACCTCTGAGTAGACGGGAATCTCTCTCGTGACTCCAACATCGACAAATACTCCTGCAGTCAAGCAAATCAATCATGTCAGTCATCATGGCATTCAATGTTCATCACAAAATGCTACTTTTTATCTAAGTGCATATGGCATTCTACCCTAGTGACACTCACCATTCATCACAAAGTGTTGCTATTTATCCTAGTAGTACTCCCTGTTCATCACAAAGTACTACGTGTGTGGCACTCCCTGTTCATCACAAAGTGTTGCTCACATTTGCACTCACTGTTCATCACAAAGTGCTGCTCATATTTTAGTACTCCCTGTTCATCACAAAGTACTATATCTTGGTACTCACTGTTCATCACAAAGTGTCTTGATCTATCCTATCTTAGGGTCTCTGCTTGAGTGAATCCTCTTGAGTAGTTTCTTAATTGGCAACGTATGTTCTATCATAGAATTGTCAATCCTAGCCCTATTTGTTATCCTAGTCTTCCCTAGAGGACCTGCTTGAGTGTATCCTCTCAGCAGCTTATCCAATCAACAGCGTATGTTCATCACAGAATTGCCGATTTGACCTAGAAGACACAAATTCACATTTTTGGACACAAACACGTTTTCTTGACATAAACGGGCATTTATTACATTACCTAGTATAGATTAATGACAACAATAAATGCATCAAAATATAAGGAGGTTTTGTGGTACTTACCAGCTCTCCTGCCTCTGCTGGCCCTTGGAATCGGCGAACGTGGTCGAATCTATGAATGAAGGCCATCGCTGCTGACTGCTGCTGCTCTATTTTCGCTCTGCACTCTACTCTCGTGGATATGTAGATGACAATGAGGATGTATTTTCCCCCATGGTCTATCTTATAGACTACCCCTAGCATTTGTTTCCCGAGTCAGTCTTCTTTATCCCGTGACTTTGTCACTTTATCCGGTCAGTCCGTTCTAGCTTTTCTTTCTTATCGAGAGATTGTCTGCAATCTTTCCAGACATTTTCATCCAATCTCTCGAGGGGGCATATCATTCCCATCTTGGGGCAACTCTGTATCAGTTCATCTTATCTTCTTTGAAACAACGCGACAAGCCGCATTGTCTCAAAGAGGGGCAAAATGTAGACACCTAAAATTGTCATGTCTAATTAAATAAATATTTTATTTATTTAATTATCTAAGCTTAATTCTTCTATTAATTAAATAAATGTTTATTTATTTAATTAATTCATTTATCCTCTTCTAGCCTTATTTCTCATTTAAATATATTCATTTATTTATTTAAATTATCCTTTTTCCTAAAATTAAATAAATATCTTATTTATTTAATTTGATCCCACTTCTTCTATTAATTAAATAAATCTTTATTTATTTAATTAATTCATTAACCTTTTCTACCCATGACATATGGCATTCATCTCTTAATTCATACACTACCTACCCCTTTCATTATTTTATTGTTTCTTTTACCTACCCTCTAATCATAGCCGACCTCCTTTTACACCTCTCAATCTTATCCCTCCATTTCATATAGTGTCTTCTATATAAGGAGATGCTTCCTTCATTATCAAACCCTAATCGTTCTATGCATCCTAATGAATCAATTTATGCAATTGACTACACTACAATCCTACTTGCAACCACATTTCGTTCTTTGTTGAGCTCTTGTGCATATAAAATCTAAGAGCCAATATATCAAGCAAGATCAATGGAGATAGGAATAATGGAGATCCAAACCCTATTGGACATGTGATGGTATAATCTTTGTGATTTCATTTGATTTGCATTGTCTTAGGTAATCTTCATATAATATGGTGGATCTTTGTTGTTGTTAGGCTAGGGTTTTGTGGTTGAATTCATTTAGCCTTTCAATATCATTATTATTGTTATCCATTTTCACCATAAACAGTATGTACACAGATTGAGCCCAGACCCACCATCTATCAGGATATGTTTGACCTTGTGCTTGTGGATAAGAGCTTCGATGTGTAAAGGTTTGTTATGGTTTTCATCTGCGAGAGCATCTTTGGAGTTAAATATAATGTGCTGTTGGGAAGCAAGGTTTCCAATGAGGGCTTGGAATTGGGTGGCATTGATGTTATCTAGAACGCGTGATTGGAGAAGGGCTTGTTCCAAAATTTCTTTATGGACCGGGGAGGTCTTGAGAAGTTCCAAAATGGAGATTTGTGCAGGTGTCTTCCCAAGTTGATCAAGGAGGTCATATCGACAGGTGGAAGACATGGGTGGGGGGTTTGGTGGGGGAGGAACTCCTTGGATGGTGACTCTTCCTCGGCGTGTAGTTGCATTGCAGTCATTCTAGAAATGGGATGTGGAAGGCGTGGCGCCTTGAATGACTATCCGAGCAAGATTTGGTCTGCTTTGGGAAGAAGGAGGATTAACTCCTTGGATGGTTATGCCATTGACATTATTGTCTGTACGTTCAATGCGACCTACCAAAAAATCAAAACCAGTTACCTAATTAGCGTAGTCATAACCCCTTGCATTAGATGATGAGCCTTTTCCTTTATCATGCTTCGGGAAGGGTTCCTGGTACATTTTGAGTTTTTCATTGTTATTACTAGGTTTTTTATCTGCTATCTCAATCTCACCTCTATCAATGAGATCTTGTATGTAGATCTTTAGTTTCATACACTTTCGTGTATCATGTCTCTTGATACGATGGTATTCACAATACACATTTTCATTATACCATCTTGGTTTAGGTTGATTGGGGTCAAACGTGCGAGTGATTGGAAAGACCAATATACCTGCTTGGACAAGGTTTTGAATCACCACTTCAATAGGCTCAGCCAAAGGAGTGAAATCTCTTGGAGTCCTGTTATTCGATCGAGGTGGTCGTCCCTGGATTGAGACATTGTTGTGAGGTTTTTGGGATTGATTTTGGTTGTTGAATTGACGATTGTTGGTGGTGGATTTTGGGGGAGCGGCCACGATTTGGACCCGCTTTGCATCAGTTATACCATCATTGACCACATTTTTGTTTTTGGACCAGAATTTTGGCTTGTCGTTATAATAAGACGAAGAACTTTGTGTTGATTTCTGGTAATGTTTCAAGGTTCCTTCCTCCAACAAGACATGTTCGAGGGCGAGGCCCTTATCTGTCAATTTTTGGAAGGATTTGATACATTGAGATATTAAAGGTCTTGAAAGTTCAGGCACCAAGTTCTTTTGGAATAGCTCAATTTGATGTTGTTCTGGCATGTCCCACTGAAATTTCTTGATAAGATGTTGCCATCTTTGTAGGAAATTGGCGAAGGTTTCTCCGGGCCTTTGTTTTGTATTACATAAGTCCATCATAGAAACATCATTACCCATGTTGTATGCATAGTGGGCCACAAATTTTTCTGCCAAGTCTGGAAAAGAGACAATGGAACCTCATGGTAAAGATGAGAACCATGCCAAGGCGTCTCCCGTGAGACTCTTGGGAAAGAGTCTACGAAGATAAAGGTCACTATAAGATACTTCTTGGCATAATATGTGGAATTCTCGGACATGGTCGCGGGGATCTCCTTTGCCTTCATACTTGGTGAATTTAGGGATCTCAAATCCTAGGGGATATGGTGCAACTGATATAGACGGGTCATAAGGACAAGGGCAAAATCTTCGAATGAGTAAGTTTTCCTTTTATTAGTCATTTGTTTCATGTCCTTGATGATATTCTTCATGTCTTGAATTTCCTTGATGAGGTCTTGTGGAATTTGATATTGATGAATTGTATTTGCCCCAAGAATTGGATGAACCAAAGAAGGTGCACCACCACCAATATATTGATATGATGAGGAGGTGGGAATGTGGGATGTGATGACCGATGTCATTAGGGTTTGAAGGATAGTTGGTTGCGGTCTGCCAACTGTTGTGACGGGATTAAATACGGCCCGGATAAAATTTGCGACATTGTTGGGAGGAAGGGAAGTTTGTGGAATTGAAATTTGTGGTTGAATAGAAGGAGGTGGTATAGAAGTTTGTTGGAGAATGGATGAGATCAGATTTGATAGTGGTATGGATGGTAAGGAGGAAGAAGGTGGGATGGAGACCATGGTGGGAGGTATCGTGGGTGGCATTGATTGAGCCTGGATGATTGATGGGGTTGCAATTGATTGAGTTTGAATAGTAGGTACAACATTTTGTGTTGGAGTGAGGTCTCCTTGTGGCTGTTGGGTGAGAGCGGATCTATTAAATTTAGGTGGAAGTTGAGCTCCATGTTCAAGGAGAGTTTTCAGAAGTGCAGTAGGATTGTGTTTAATAAACTTTTCCATCATCTCTTGGTTATAAGAATCCGCTAGGAAAGTTTGCACTTCCAGACAAAGTTCATCTTGGTTAATCATGTCAAAATTTTGACTTCGATCTTGATCTCTAGGTTGCCCACTTTGTGTATGATCTTGCGTGGGATCTTCATATAGGACACCAATGTCTGGCATGCCATATTGTTGTTCAGCCATCTTTTTCTTTTGGGATCGAGTTGCGACCATACACGATATTTGTGATGAAAAGATTTAGGAAAAATGTGATGAAAGGACTTAAGAAATTTGTGATGAAAGGATTTAAGAAATTTGTGATGAAATGATTTAAGAAATTTGAGGATGAAAGGATTTAAGAAATTTGAGGATGATTGATGAAGAAGGTATGGTAGTGATGGTTTAGAAGAAACTTGATAACTAGGTTGTCTTTGACATGAATATGACTTAATGGAGGATCGATTTGAATGGCAAGTTGTATGAAAGGATATGACCACCCTGATTTGGACGATAATAGGTGTTTCAAAGGACAAACTTGAATGTTGATGTAGAGGATAAACTCTTAGCTTCTCTCTTGGGCTTATGAAAAATGGGACGAACAGAGTTTTGACGCAATTTTGGACTTGATGTGGGTAATGACTTGGACAATTGTTTGTGTCTTGACAAGTGTTTTTGCAAAGTGTTTGGGGATAGTGATGTGTTTTTAGTCTTCTCTTGGAAAGTATGTATCAAACAAAGCAAACACAATGATCAAATGCATATTATATCAAAGACACTCATGCTCATATACAACATTCTTAAGGCTGGCAAGGACAATAGTCATTGAATCCCAATTGGTTTCCCATCTACGCTTACCTAGAGCAGACACTTAGATGCTTGAACCCACTGGCTCCCCTCCACGACACTCACTTCTCGGGGCAGCCAAGCATCAATTCCCATGAAAACTCCTCATGGCAAACTTTGTGTCTCTACTAAGGGCCGTAAGAATATGGACCGCTTCAGAGGTCCGACCTCCTGCACCAATGACTAGAAGGTTTTTGGCCACTATGAACAAGGTGTTTAGTAAGTCTTCCCATTAGGAGCTACCCTTCGAAGTTGCGCAAGCACAATTGAGGACTATAGCCCAACGAAGCACCAAGAACTTAGTAGTCACGCAAGCATGATTGAGATCTCTAGGATCCTACTAAGCACCCAATGTGAGAGTGAACTCTCATATAGCCCCAACCATTAACCCATTTGTAGTCAATGGCCTATTTATTATAGTGAGCTGGGAACCCTAGGTCCAGGTGTACTCACTTGGGTCATTCCCCTCTTACCTTCTCAAAGAGCAAGTTGGGAGGGCAGGTCCGCTAGAGGTAAACACACAATCAAACAAGAAAAGGTTGGAGGGTCTGGATTTCTGATCATCTAGTAAGATGAGAGCATACTTTCCTACCTTTACGCTTTTCTTAAAGACACATAAGACAATGGTTCATTCCATTTTAATTAATATCTAGGTGCCTAATTTAAATAAATGCACAATATTTGGTTGAATCAGTAAGGCAACTTGCAAAACCACTTGATTAGTAGTTTGAAAAATGGAGTCTTCAAAAAGCGTCATGCAAAACAACTTGATTAGTAGTTTGGAAAAATAGAGTCTTCAACAAGCGTCCTGCAAAACAACTTGATTAGTAGTTCGGAAAAATAGAGTCTTCAACAAGTGTCCTGCAAAAAACAACAAAATGACAAAAATATTGATTTTTTTGATTTTTTGGGAATGAATAGAAAAACATGAATAAAAACTTTTTTACTAATGACAAATGTGGATTTGAAGAAAGCTTTAATGGGTAAATGGGGATTGACTAGGTTTTTGCCACTTTCCAAGGGATAGGCAAGCAAAAAATGGGGATTTTGGAGGAGAGATGAAGGAATGAGAAAATTTGTCCAAGAGGGACAAAGAAGCAAAAGTTGGAGATGAATAATATGAGAAAAATTTGGAGGTGATTGGATAAAAGGGGAAGGAATTATGACAAACCCTAAAAATAGAGAAATATGGGATTTTGGGTTTCAAAAAGTGGATTTTTGGGATAAGGCCTCCAAGGAAGGAAATGTGGAAAATGGTAATGCGGAGAATCTGGTGAAGTTTGGAGGAAAATGGAGTCGAGATAAAGAAGATATGGTGAAACCCTAGATTTAACAGAGCAGACCCTAGATTTAACAGAGCAGAAACCCTAAATTTAACAGAATAAAAAAAAATGTCAAAGGTCCAGCATAATCTCCTACTTTCACACTTTCCTGCGGTTAGACAGATTATATTTAAACAAAGAAGATAACAGGAAATGAAAATAAAAATAAAAATACAGACTACAGTTAGCGCCTAAAAATTTTAGATAGATTAATAGAGCAGACAGTAGCAATAACAGATAGAAAAATGTCAAAGGTCCGGATTTTTTATTGTCTAGATAGACAAGAGCATACTCTCCTATTTTCACACTTTCCTGTGGTCAGAGCATACAGTCGCGCTAAACATAATAGAAAAGTGAAAGGTCTGGATTTCTGATTGTTTATAAACAAGAGCATACTCTTCTACTTTCACATAGATTATAATTAAACAAAGCAAATAACAGAGCAAATAACAGATCGGATAACAGGAATTCAAATTCCCACAAAAACGCTCATGCTAATCGCAGAGATATCATGCTGAAACTGAAACAAAAATAGAAAAGGAATAGAAACAAAAATGAAACAGAAACAAAAAAGAAGCTATTGCGTAGAAATACAAAGCTGCTATTCTAGAATCTGCAAAAAAGATTTTTTTTTTTTTTTGCAGTCGCGCTATTCTGGATCCTGCGTCTCACAACTCACAAAAACCTAAAAAAAAAATATTAGTTCTTAGGGACATGGGTCCCACCGAGCGTGCCAAAATGAGGAGGGGAAAACAGATTTGAAGGTCAAATGATAAAAAACATAACAAAATAAACATGCAGAATGCTAAAATATCATTAAAAGACCATTTCACCTTGCTATTTTACCTTCTCTTTCAGATTGAGCTTGATGAAGTGAAGGCGCCCCTTGATAATGCTCCACTTGATGTGCTCCTTTGATTGTTGGATGTGGATGGCTCTCCAATGTTGTGCACAAATGAAATGGATTTGAAAAATAATAAGGATGAGATGATCAAGTTGCCAAGATGATTTCCTGAGCTCAAAAGGGCAGCATAAACTTACTGTATTTCAAGATGATTTGAATGAAGGGATGGAGCCCTATTTTATAGGAAGAGGAGAGGAAAACGGATGGTTAGGATGAATTCGAGATGAAGGGCTAAGATTTACTTGTGAGCTCACACAAGGTCCAAGAGAGGGTGTGGAGACCAAGAAATATGCCTTAAAGGCATTTTGTATCTCTACACTCCACAAGATGCATTGGAGGAATTAAAAATTCTCCAAAAAAGGATATCATGGGGATTGGAGGAATAAAAATGAATTGAAAATTCTTTGGGAGAGGAGATACCTAGAGGAATGTGTGATTTCAAAAATCTTACATTCACCTAGGAAAAGAGCATTTAAAGCTAGTGGTTGGATGAAAAGGACAAAGAGTTGACTTTGTGGCTAATCATGCTGATAAGCCATTAACGACTCATTAGGAGGGGGATTAGAGGAAATGTTAGGTGGGATTAATATTTGTAGGAGAATTTGACTAGGAGAGAGAATGAGTGGAGGGAATAAAAAATTAGAAGAATAATGTTAAGTGAGTTTAGGGAGTTTCTAGAAGAATGAATTAAGAAGATGATTTGTAGGAATCATGTAGGTTAACTAATTAATTGAAATTAATTAGCTAAGAGGAAGATTTGCGAGGATTTGATTTTTTTAGAAGAATAAAGAAAGGGATTGATTTATTAAATAAATCAATCATATGCTATAGTGACAATATTAATTATATTTAATTAATATTGAGAGGAATTTGAATTAACATAATTAATTAATTAATTACGCGAGGAATTAAAAATAATTAAAATAATTATTTTTAAGTGTCTACAGAATCATGTTGCTATAATCATAGAAGAAAGAAATAATTTGACAACTCTTCAATTTGATCAGGTGGTTGGATCCCTAATGTCTCGTGAAGAAATATTAAAAGATTATTTTGAAAGTGTTGAGAAATCATTCTCCTCTAAATTAAAAATCTTAAAGAATGAAGATGCAAGTAACAGTAGCACCAAAAGCAATCAAGGCGAAGGTAAAGGGAAAAGCCAAAATTCTTCAAGAGGAAGAGGTAGTTCTAGAGGATGAGGTAGAGGCAGATTATATAAGAGAAATGTTCAATGTTACCAATGTAACATGTATGGCCACTTTGAAAGAGAATGCAAATTGAAAGAAGGTAAAAGTGCTCACTATGCTCAATAAACATTGTAACATGTATGGCCACTTTGAAAGAGAATGCAGATTGAAAGAAGGTAAAAGTGCTAATTATGCTCAAGAAAGTAGTGAGAATCCTCCAGATCACTTATTTTTATCTTATGCCAAATGTGATAGTACTAGTAAGAATGTTTGGTACCTAGATTATGGATGCTCTAACCATATGAAAGGGAATGAAAAGCTGTTTTCAGCAAAGGATGGAAGTCTTAAATCCAAGATCCACCTTGGTGATGATAAATCATTGGAGGTTGTTCCAAAAGGAGCTATGGAGATCCAAACAAAAGAAGGTATAAAGAGTACTCATGATATTTATTATACTCCACAATTGAAGCACAATTTGTTAAGCATTGGACAACTATGTGAAAATAATTATAAAGTAGTCTTTGAGAATAAGACATGTAGTATCTATGATAAGAATTAGGGCAATAGGGTGATCATTATTGTGCTTATGACAAGAAATAGGTTGTTCCCCTTGAGGTTTGGTGAACATAATATCAGCCTTGAAATAAGGCCTATGAAGATTCAAGTCGGTTATGGCATCTTAGTTATGAGCATCTAAATTTTCATAGTTTGAAGTTTCTAACCTCACATGCATTAGTTTCTGGTTTGCCCAAGGTGAGGAGCATAAAGAGGTTTGTGAAGGATGTGCTAAAGGAAAGCATGCAAGGGAAAAGTTTCCAAAGGTCAATGCATGGAGGGTCCATCACCCACTTCAGCTTGTTCATTTAGACGTATGTGGTCCTATGCATACTAAAAGTTTAGGTAAGTCATCATATTTCATTACTTCTATTGATGATTACTCACAAAATTGTTGGGTATATTTTTTGAAGGCCAAAGATGAAGCCCTAGATACATTCAAGAAGTTCAAAGCCCTCATAGAAAATTAGAAAGGGTGCAAGATCAAATGTTTGAGACTAATCGTGGAGGAGAATTCTTCTCAAAAGCTTTTCAAAGTTATTGTGATATGAATGGCCTCAAGAGGCAACTTACAATTGCATACACACCTCAACAAAATGGTGTAACTGAAAGGAAGAATCATACAATGGTTGAAATGGCAAGGTTCATGTTACAAACCAAAGGATTAAGCAATTTTTATTGGGGAGATGCAGTTTCTATAGCAGTATACATCCTCAACCATAGCCCCACCAGCGCACTTCAAAAAATGACTCCTTATGAAGCTTGGTATGGAAAAAGGCCTAGTGTTAATCATTTCAAAGTTTTTGGTTGTTTGGCTTATTTGTATGTGCTTGATCAAAATAGACAAAACTTTGATGCAAAGAGAGAGTCATGTATTTTTATTGTATATAGTGAGAAAATCAAGGCTTATAGATTGTATAATCCCCTCACTAATAAGCTTACTGTCTCAAGAGTTGTAATTTTTGATGAGGGGGGAGTTTATGGTCATCAAAAAGGCCATGTTGAGAAGACAAAATCTATTTTGAATGATGATATAATTGTTGATATTGATCATGAGCAGCTAACTAGTGTTTCTATTTCCAGTGGTATAAATCCACCAAGCAACCCCTCATCTAGTTCTTCAGTACCAAGTTCAAGTCCATCTTCTTCTCCAAGTTTTATAAGGAAGGTAAGGAGATTGAGTGATATCTATTAGACGAGTGCAAATCAAGCACATGAAGAAAACCCAATAGGTGAGACAATGAATTTTGCTTTATTAGCCAAGGCTGATTTTGAACCATTATGTTTTGAAGATGCATCTACTAATGAGGTTTGGGTCCAAGCCATGCATGAAGAGATGGATTCCATTCACAGGAATGACACTTGGCAGTTGACAGAGATTCCACATGACAAGAAAAAAATTGGCACCAAATGGGTCTACAAGACCAAGTTTACTAGTGATGGGAGTGTTGAAAGACACAAGGCAAGATTAGTTGCTAAAGCCTTCACTTAAAAGTATGGCATCGATTATGAAGAGACATTTGCACCAGTAGCAAGACAAGAGACCATTATAATGTTGATTTCATTAGTAGCTCAAAAGAAATGGAGCATACATCATATGGACATGAAAAGTGCCTTCTTGAATGGGTACTTAGAAGAAGTATATGTGGAGCAACCACAAGGTTTTGAAGTGGAAAGAAAATAACATCATGTCTATAGGTTGAAGAAGGATTTATATGGTCTCAAGCAAGCACCAAGAGCATGGTATGCTAGGATTGATGGATAATTTTAGGAGAATGGCTTCCAGAGAAGTAAGAGTGATCCTACCCTTTACTACAAACAAGAAAGTACTAATATTCTCATTATAAGTTTGTATGTTGATGATATATTGTATATGGGTAGTAGTTTTAAGATAAAGGATGAATTCAAAGTTGCTATGATGAATGAATTTGAGATTAAAGATCTTGGTCTTATGAAATATTTTCTAGGAATGGAGGTTTATCAAACTAAGGATGAGATTTTCATTTGTCAAACAAAGTATGCACAAGATATGCTAAATAAATTTGATATGATTGATTGTAACTCATCCCCTACTCCAAGTTCTCATGAAGTTGTGTTGTATAGAGATGATGGTGCTAAATTAGTTGATGAGACAACTTACAGAAGTATTGTGGGGAGCTTGATGTTTCTAACCCATACGAGACCTAATATTGCATATTTAGTTTCACTTGTTTCAAGTTATATGACAAATCCATCAAAAATACATATGAATGCAGCCAAGAGGATTTTGAGGTATGTGAAAGGCACTCTAAATTTTGGTATTCATTACTACTCTTCTGAAAACCAAAAATCTACATCTAGAAATTATCTCTTTTGGTTCTGGTTTCATTACTTGGAGCTCAAAAAAATAAAGCATTGTTTCCCTCTCATCCATGGAAGTGGAGTATGTTGCTATTACCCTAGTGGGTACACAAACTCTTTGGCTCAGAAAAGTTTTGGAAGAGATTGGAGAAAAGAAAATTCAGCCTACAGTGATTTAGTGACAATACGAGTTCCATCAAGTCAGCAAAGAATCCAGTTCACCACAGCAGGACAAAGCATTTTGATATGAAATATCACTTCATTCAAGATTTGGTACAAAAGAAAGAAGTTGAATTGAAGCATATAAACACTCAAGATCAAATAGCAGATATATTCACCAAAGTAGTTACAAAAGCTCAGTTTTTGGCACTACAAGACAAGATTGTGAGCCCTCTCGGCATCAATGGGGAGTATGTGAAGAACTGATGTTGAGCAATATGTTCGAGGAGATCACTAAGAGTTCCACCGTCATGCACTATCATGCACCACAATACACCACCGAGCATCGTTATTCTTCAAGTCCATATATCTCCCCAGTCTTAGTTTTGAAAGATCGCATAGAATGTTTTAGTTTAGCAGATAAAGCATGTTGTGCATGCAAATCTTCCCTTAGATTGATCAGTGATGGTTGTAGTTTTTTTGGCTTAGTTTTATGATTTATAAAATAGTTTGAATAATGCATAGTTAATTTCTTGCATGCGACACATAGTTTGGTTTCTTATAGACTATAATTACTTTTCTTTTATCCACCAAATAATGCATATTTTGCATGCTCTATCTTTAGTTGGTATGCCCCTTTTTTTTAGAGAGCTCAAATTATTTGAGGTGAAAGCAAAAGCTTTATCAATTGAGAAGAATCTTATGTTTTTTTGCAAGTTGCAATAAGAATTTGTGTGTGTGCAATCTATGAAAATAGGGGCACTATATTTTTATTTCTGAGTTGAGATTTATATATTTCTGCCATTATTTATTTCTCTTATTTGTTTCTCATTCATAAATATTTCTCTTCTATCATATAGCTTTAAGAACAGGGGCAATTTCAGATTCTAGAATCCTTGTCCCTCTAAAACCCTCTCCCTTGTTGTTGAGTTTGCATTTCATGTTGGGTATCATCTTACTTTTCTCCTCCTTGAGATGATTCTCCTTGATTGTAATTTAAATCACCTTGCAATGGATATTTACTACCTCTTTTTCCTCCTCTATTCCTTTGAAAATACTACCTACTTTATTTTTCCTCTACCTTCAGAGCCAACTGGTAAGCCTCTTCCATACTGCTAACTTGATGCAAGTATAGTTCATCTTGAATAGAAAATTTAGGGCCATTTACATACCTTTCAGCCTTCTACTCATCAGTTTCTTGATTCTCCACGTGAATGGACAAATTGTAAAACTCGTCTATATAATCTTGTACAGTAGATAACTTTTGTTTTAAATTTTTAAACCTAAGAAAAAGAGTTTGTGCATAATCTATGGGCAATATTTTTTCTCTCAACTTCTTCATCTTATTTCTGGTCTTGATCTTATCTTTTCCTTTCCTAGTTCGTCCCTTCTGTAAATGATCCCATCAGATCATTGCATGACCCTTCAACTTGGTGCATGCAAATTTAACCTTCTTTTCATTTGTCATGGACTTCCACTCAATGAATTTATCCATACTATTAAACCAATCTACTAGATCCTATAGTTTGAGACTACTATCTGTAGCGTCATAAATTGTACGCACTTGCTAGGGTGGTACATTTTCACACCTAGTTTAGCACCCGCCTTGGTGAATTTTGCATCTTGCATTGCATTTCCCCTTTATCACTTAATTAATTAAATTAATTAGGTCTAAGGTTCTATTTCATCATCGTCCACATCATAAAGTTGGGCCCTTTCATTAAAGTGTGCCCTTTTCATTTTATTCCTCCAATACATCATTTAATGAAAAACCCTAATTAGGTCCTATTTTGAACTTGGGGGCTTGATTTCGGGGGTCAAAACATCTCGAAATCACCTGTAACTTTGGGATTCTCTCTAAAATCATCATATCCGATGGCCCTGAAAATTTGGTGAAAAGTTGCCAGGACCATGGCGCCTGGAGTGCACACGGTCCTGGACATTTTTCTCGAAATTTTAGGAGCGCGATCCAATCATAAAATAAAGCTTAACCCCAAGAAATTGGCGGGAGATTCAATCTCTAGGTCGGCCAAAAGTTGAAATTAAGACCTAGGGTTTCATATATAAGAGCTCTCTTTCTTCATTTGAAAGGATGGGAATTTTGGTTTTCAGGGACCTTCTATGTAGCGAAAGAGCAGATCTTTGAAGACTTCAACAACATTCAACATCCATCCATCAAGCATTCATCAATTTCATTCATCCATTTAGGGCCTTGAAGACATTGAAGAGCAATAGGGGATCACCGACTGAAGATTGGCTTGTACCCCTCCCTTGGGGTTGGGTATGATTTCATGTTGTTTTCATGTCTTTGCATAAGCCTCATTATATCATTTGTATTCATGCTTTAGATCACTTTGCATTTTGATTTGGAGCATTTATATTATCATTTACAAGAAATTAGGGTTTACTTTCTAGGTTGCTCTAGTTTGTTTACTTGCATTTTAGGATCTTGCACACACACAAGGTCTGCACACACACTACTTTTACAATACAACTTGGCTATTCGTGGAGGTGGAAATCACCAAAGTGGGGGTTTGACTAAGGCAAAACCCTATATAGCCGCCCACCATACCCTTTCAGATATAAGTGCAGATTTCGGGATTCAGACGACACCGTAAATTGCAGATCCGGCGGAAGCAGACAGAAACTGAGCTACACGCCAAATTTCAGGGCAAAAGACCAGGACAGGGGCGCTGGGCGCCCTGGTCCCTGGGACAAGGGCGCTGGGCGCCCTGGTCCTTCTGTCAGACAACAATTTTCAGCAAGTTCCGACAGCTTTTCAAGTTGCAAAACAACAGTTTCAGGAGCAGAATCAGGATAGTGGCGTCGGTGCCCCCATCCCAAACATTTTCACTCAGATTTTAACTCCGAGTACGCATTTGCATTCTTGTCTTGTCCTTGTGTTTACAGCTTTGCATTGTTTAATCTCAATTCTGCAATCTTGTTATTAGTTCATACTTGCACTTTGGGGTTAGGAATTGAACTTGTATCATTCTATCTTTCAATTACAACAAAGGAATAGAAATCCTAATAGGTAGCTCGTGGCTCTCTCTTCCACAAAAGGAAGTAGCCAATTGTGTGATACCTCTAGGCTCTTTCGTATTCCACAATGTGTGTCAAAAGGTAGGATTAGGGCATGTTAGCCTAGTCTCGCTTTTTCCCCCACACACTATCAAAATTAGAAACTTCGATTTTAATTCCATCATTTTCATTTTGTCCTTCCAATTCTCTGAGTATCCTTTCTCCGAAGGTCAGGCGCTCTAATCATTCTTCTTCTTCATAATTTTCATGGTTATCTAGACCTCTTTATCTTGTTTCTTCATCGGAATTATTTTCCTTTATTCCCTAATTTTCTATCATATATGTGAGCTCTACTACTTGTCTTTGTAGATTTTTCATATCTCTATGCATCTGGGAAAGACTTCTTCTCCTTGCCATCTTCCCACTCTAATACTAGATGATGTAGCCAATTTAGAACATAAATGATACCATTAATGAAAACACAAAGAGACACTAGAATGGATCAATTTTCCTTCACTATTCCTCTCCAAAACTCTTTCTACAACCCAAAGAAACTACAATATATAGTAATCCAAAATTACCCATTTTGGCAATTTTTGACAACTTTTAGAACTTGCAAACTTATCCAAATAATCCTAAGAAAGTTCTAAATATCTAAAAATTATCACTTCGACACAAATTGCCAACTTTCTAAACTAATAACAAACATGAGTTCGAAAATAACTAAAAAATCATCTTTCTAAAATCTAAAATAATTAAGGAATCAACTTTCTAAAATCTAGGAAAAAATAATTAATGCTCTTTAGAAGCCCCTGCATCATTGTCTTCCTTTGAATACCATTGTTCTTCCCAATATTGATACAACTCATGAGTAAATATTATTCAAGCTTGTCATATGCCCATCAAGATCATAGTTCCACTTATCACAAATTACATCTAGACCGATGTCAATTAGTTTGAAACCGAGCAAGTGCACTACTTGTTTCTTATTTACTAAAATGTGTGCCCTTGAGATTGGGATTTTTATTGGTTTCATTATGTCATAGGGTTGTAATTCATAAAATTCTATAATCAAGTCAAGCAATGACCTACTATTCTATGGATGTTTTCTAAAATAAAACTGTTAGAATAAGCTAGAATAAGAAAGATGTAACTATTTGATCTTTCCCACTAGATATAACTACCCAATATGTTAACTAGACTGAAAGCCTAAAAGACTCTCCCCTAAATCCATGCATAAATAAAATGTGTGCCCTTGAGATTGAGAGTTTTATTGGTTTCATTATTTCATAGGGTTGTAATTAATATAATTTCTAAAATCGAGTCAAGCAATGACCTACTATTCTATGGATGTGTTCTAAAATAAACCTGTTAGAATAAGCTAGAATAAGAAAGATATAACTATTTGATCTTTCCCACTGGATATAACTACCCAATATGTTAAGTAGACTGAAAGCCTGAAAGACTCTCCCCTAAATCCATGCATTTGCACTAAAGTAATTATTCATCCATTCTTTTTGGTAGTGAGTAATTCTAATAGGAACTATTTCTTTGTTTTAGTCTATGAGGGTTGGAGTCAAAAATAATTTGGAGAATTCATAATAATCATAAGTTTGTCCATATGGACACCAAATATGCTTTATGAGTAGGAGATGTATTCATAATAGGTAATGACAAATATTCCTTGAAGAAATCAGCATTCTAGTGGAGTTAAAGATGAGCTAAAAAAAATTGGTACCTAAATTTTTATTCTCATGGGTACACCTCCAACTATTGGTGCATGTTATCCACAATTATATTAGTGAAGTCCATTGTGAAACTCTTACATTGCTTCCTCAATTAGAAACCCATGGCTAGCTGAAACTCAAAAATTTTATCATCTTTGTCAAGGCCAAAGATGAAAGCAAGCATAGAGAACACATCCTATATATTTGGGAAAAAGAATTGAGAACTATGGAAATCTTCAACATTTGGGTCTCGCTTTTATCCCTCGAGAGATCCTAATTGAAAAATTTTAACTAGTCTCTCCTTGTTACCCAATAATATTCTATTTTTTCTTGCAAGCATACTTGTATAGATGAATCGAAAGGAACATAGAGCGTATCCCTAATGGATTTGGCATTAATTATGATTTTAAGGTGTCATCTAGCCAGGGCTCTGTTCTCAAAGTCATAGAGGCATGTGCATGCATCCATAAACTTTGGAAAAGGATGTACCAATGACACCATAAACTATGGCAAACTAGAGCTCCAAAACGGGAACCCTAGAGAGTCATGTTCACATTGTGGTGCCTTATGCAACATTCTGTCATAAGAACCTTCATGGAGGTTCTTAGGGTTTTTTTAAATTCAGATCATAAATTTCATCTGCATAATCCATCGCCACAATTTCCTTTGTTCAAAATCGTGGTGTTTGATAATTTGGGCTTTGACGAAATTGGACTTGAAGCATACAACTTACTCTTCAAAACATCAAGGAAGAGCACTTGGTCACTACTTGTTCTTGGCCAACACTGAAAGTTGATTCTACTAGAGTCATGGCTCTTGATTTCTTGAAATCTCCAATTCCTTTCACTTCTTAATTGTGCAGATGGGTATTTGGCACAATAATCACTCTTTCTTTTCATAACGCTCTACACTTTGAAAGCTTTGTGAATATTTTTCTACTTCTTTTATCAAAGAATAATTGCAAATGAATTAAGACGATGACATTTTATCTTCATTTTTTCTTTTTCTTTTATTGGTAAATTGTGTATTGTATTGATTCAAAAAGAGATACATTTCAAAATATCAAGCCCTCAGATTTGCATATCGAAGAAAATCCAGATTATCCCTTACATACAAAATCACAAAAAATGAATTACCCTTTCCCAACTATACCTATGGTATGTCAATAGTCAAAAAATGTCAAAACTACAAGGCGGGTTCTACCAACTCCTTACCCTCCTCCACCACTACCTTGTCTTTATCATTTTCTGCCACCATTGTCATTGTGTTCTGATTCACAAGCTCTAGGTTGACTCTGCAACTAGAAGGATCCCCTTACATAAAGATGCAAACCATCCTCATCCTTGTCTTTCCTGCAAACCATCCTTTCTTCCAACTTGGAGGTGCAAACTTAGCCTTCAATGCCTGATAGTTCTCATAGGGCCCCACTTGTCTTGCTCTAGATGGGTCTCCCAAGCAATCACAGATGCAATGTGTTGCTTCACTCCTTGCATCTTGATCTGGGTCGTTGCCCTCCTCACTTCCTTGTTACAGTTTGCACTCTGCAGTACGAACGACCTAAGAGGAGGGACAAATTCACTCGCATGTATTCATACCCCTCTAGGGCATGCAAACCCTTCGTTGTCATGCATTAGAGCCAAAAAACTTCCCATTACCTCCAACCACTCTTTCTTCACACATCTATTCATTGTCTCCACCACCAAGCTTCTAGGTTCCAGTTCTAAACACCACACCATGAAAATTGACACAATGTCCACATTGGTGCGGTATCTGAATTCCTCATTCAGGCACTCCTCCCCAAGCACAGTCTTCACCCTCATGATGAAAGTTCTCTCTTCATAAGTGAAGATATTGGCTAGTCTATCATCCATTATGCATCTTAAAATGCAACCTATTTTTTGTTGATCAAATTGAAAGCACCGGAATATTCAGGGGGGTGAATCATTATTCCTACTTAAGATAAAAGAAATAATTTTTTTACCAATTTAATATATCCTCAAAACATCACACCGAATTGACTAAAGCAAAACAGTTAATGTAGATCAAATAGGAACAACACAACCACAAGATGAACACAGAAATTTTGTACGTGGAAAACCCAAAATGGGAAAAACAACGAAGAGTGTTAGCTCTTGAGAAAATATAATTAATTATAGTTGAGTTTACAAACATGTGGCTCACTCTCGGGTGCCTGACTGCCAAATTACAAAACGGCTCGCTATCAAAATTCTTACTACAGATACAAAAAGACAAAAATGGCTCATTGTCGAAATGCTCACTGCAATAGAAAGGGTTGAACTAAGAAAGTTTGCATCTACAAATGCATGAGATCAGTTACAAGTTTAAGGTCAAATTCAAAATTTAGACTTTATAGAGGATCTAGTTAGAGATCTTTGTAGTACTATTCCATAGAAAATCTGATAAAGGTCTATTGCGCTACTATCTTCACTTTCTGCAATACTCGCATACACTGCTTCTTTCGCTACCAACTATCTTCCGCACATCACACTTGATCGATCTTCTCATCTATGTCTCATCTCTCTATCACACTTCCACCATACATGAACATGTATATATATACCGGAGGGCACAAATACAAAATAGTGTGTCGGCCAAGCCCAACACGTTACTAATAAGCTTATGTCAGCCTCTACAATACTCCTACACAATTCCTTTACATACTTCCAATGCATATGTCATGATTACCAAAAAAAGGGCAAGGGACATCCAAACCCAAGAGAGCAGACCTATCACCACAAGATCACACTCAATATCTCCAAAATGTAGACTTCTCACATACCAAGGAAACCATAATCACAAAACTCAAAGAGATACTTCTGATAGATACCAATTTTGCAAACTGTTGACACCATGACACATGACTAATAACAGGATCAACCATAATTCCTAACTCTGAGATACCAAGATCAATGAGAAATCAATAAAACCTCAAAAATATCATCAAACAAACCTATCTATGTTGCATAGTAACTTCTAACCAAAAACCACAACACTTGAACTACACATACATAATCGTAATGCCTTTACATATATCATCCATAATACTAATAATTTTTGGACTGATATCTAGGCCTGCAAGCATTGTCTAGTATAGAACTGGAAGACTGGTTTGACATCAGTGGCAACATTATTCACACAAGTCCAACAATCTCCCCCTTTGTCCTTGATGGCAAAACATATTCAAAATGTGATTGCGCCAACTCCCCCTTACACATGCAATTTCTCAAAACCTTGAACTCATGTTCCTTTACTTTCCCCCCCTTTTTGACATCAAGGACATAGGATGTCTTTGATGAAGAAAAATGAAAGGAAACAAAAAGAAAGGACAGACATATACAACCAAAAATGTGATTCTTGCACAAGAAAACCTTCAGCTACTTTTCTTCGAAAATATGAGCTTGTACTTTCCTTCAGTTCCGGAAGGACTTCCCAAGAACATGTAGCTAACTTGATACATACTAAAAGGCTTATACATTCAACCAACAGATCAACCAAATTTGAAAAACTATCTAGAGTAGTTGGATTATGCTCATACTCTTCTACATCCTCAAGCAAACCTGAAAAGTGTTCTAACTTGGCTTCCACAATCTCCTTAATTTTCCAAAATGTGCTCACAAAGTCTTCTTTCTATCTTTGCAACAGAAAAATCTCAAACTAAAGAGAGTTAACTCTTGTCCTCTACTCACCATCTTTATCATTCAGAAAATCAAAGGATTTTCCTAGACTTGTCAGTTCGGCTTCAATATCATCAATTTTACTTTTGTGCTTCACAATTGCTCCCAACCATGAGATACAATATCTATATATTTTGCTAGCACTTTGGATGCAATCTCTCAATTCCTATATGCATATTGAAAAGTTCCTTTGGGAAATAGTGCATTCATTTAGCATACTCTACATATCCAGGCATTCTTCTTGCTCAATCATTCTTTCTTTCAGAATTTATGTCAACGATTCTGGAAGCAGATTACTGACATCTACAAGACTAATATTATTTTGGATCAGGTGCTTCATCAAAATACTCTCAATTATGTTTAACTCGATCGAGGTTAGCCATTTTACACAGATCTTTTGAATTCTGTCTACATTGACAATCAACTTTGACAGATTAGACTTGTCATCTAAGTCTCCAGCTTCCTGCTTATCCTTTTCCGAAACTCCTCTAGTTGCAAGGGAATCTGAATCATCAATTACAACATCTTGAACCTTGTTTTTTTTTTACTCTGAAGCTTCAATAGGAACAAATGGTCTCCTTTTCTTCTTTGTGGAAGATGATTCTCTAGAACCATAAGAGAAAGAAACAGAAATCAAGCCAACTCTCTACATTTCCACAAATGTATAAAGTAAATATTGCACATTTCTTCTTTGTTATCCAAACTATTCAAGTATTTGAAAATTTGTCTTCCATTCAGTACACCAAATTCCCAAATGACATTATCTTTTGTCGAAAGGGATTCTAAACAATACATGGCTAAGCTCACAAGCAATGAACCATACCGGAAAGGATAATTCTTCTCTTTTGTCATTCTGATGTTTTTTAATAGAAATTCTCTTAGAAATTAACACAAGTCAAATGATCTATTCTCCATCACAAACATGTATGCCATATATACTACAATTTTCAAGGTGGCCCCTTCTCTATTTCTAAAATAGACTTTATAAGAGATGTCATAAGCAACATACCTTACCATAGGATTGACAATTGTATTGATGATAAGGGATCACTGATCACCCTTCATGCCAGTTAGGGCTTCCACTTCTCTGTTCAAAATTTAAATTGATTTCTTTGTCGAAACACCTCCACTGTCACTCAAGCCGATGATCACATAAATGAATTCCTCTGTAATCGGATAGGGTTTATCCAACACGATGCACTTATCTCACACACGGCTAAGGATTATCCTGATTATCTCTGCATTGTCAAACTAGGGGAATTCGGTCCACAAATTCAGACCTTTTCCTTCTAACTCTTTGACTCTCTACAATTCATCATCCTCCAGGCCTGCTTCAACAATTCTAATTTTCTCCAAGTTGAATTCATCTAGGAGTACTTTGTCCATGATCTCAAACTCTTCGTACTGAAACCTCCAATGATCATTTTTCCCTCCATTATTGCTCTTCACTGCACACTTTACTATTGATCTACTATTCACAATGATCTCAAGTAAATTCAATTGATATGAAAGAAATAAACTCAAGAATCGATACTTATCTCACTAGAAATGCCAAGAGTTGTCTTCTCGATGATGTCATCATGATTCCTTTGTTTAACGGATACCATGCAAGAAATGTCATGTTGGATTAGTGGCATGATCCATTTAGATGGGGAGGTTGGAAGATTTCTCTTTCAGATCAAAAGTCCCCCTGACCTGAGGCTCTGAACTTAATTTCTGGAGGAAGAGGTGCCTACACCAGATTCCGGTACTTTAGGATCTGATAAGGGCAGAACCCGAGAACAAAAAAATAAAACAAATTGCAATAAAGAGATTATATTAATATTAACATAAAACTATCTTCCATACATGCATCATAGATGAATAATCCTCACAAGCTATAACAAACTACAACTTATACAAATTTCAAGGAAAACCCTTGTCTTATAATCCCACTTTTACAACCCAAAAACTAACTACTCATAACTGACTACAAGTCTCCTAAATAGTCTTTCTCCATCTTGGAGCCAAAATTAAAATTTAGAAATTACCATTTGGGCAAACAAATGCCAAAACATGAAATTCGAAATTTGAAGATTTTAGCCAGATTTGAAAACTGGAAACTTTCTGAAAAATTATCCAACTTCTAGCAACCATAACTTTTGATCTGAGAATCGAATTGATGCATCGTTTGGACCATCAAAAATCTCTCTAAGTGAAGAATATGCTAATTATAGGCTTTGCCAGTTTTGGCCATTTTTAGGGTCATTCGGGACTGTTTAATGCCTCAAATCTGTCTTGGAAGAATTTTTTTTAATTTTTTGGGAAACTGAAACTTGAATAGATTTCAAACCGTAAATGATTTTAACCTTATTCTTTCACCAAAGTGCTTATTTTTAC
This sequence comes from Cryptomeria japonica, assembly GCF_030272615.1. Lineage (NCBI taxonomy): Eukaryota > Viridiplantae > Streptophyta > Pinopsida > Cupressales > Cupressaceae > Cryptomeria > Cryptomeria japonica. The sequence goes on from NC_081405.1 coordinate 547,782,853, forward strand.
ATTCTCAAACTTATTGCAAAATTTGAGCTCCACCTGCCTTTATATAAAAACTTTTTGTTTTTGGCAATCACCTAGAAAAAGCAGCTGATCAATTCTAAAAGTTGGAATCTCTTATTCGTCCAAAAGGGTATCTAGAAATGCAAAAACATTAAAATAAAAACAAACAAAAAGAGAAATATTTTTGGGTGATGCAAGATTGCCCTTACACCGTCGGATGCTCCTGTATCAGGATTACTTTGTTCTCATTCTTTTTTTCTCCAGAGCAAGTTTTCCTTTTTTTGATTCATTATACTGCATTGTGTTGGCAATTGACACTCATTGGACTCATTTTGTTGTCATTGATGGCAACAAGATATGATGGAATTCATAAATCGACACTAGGAGGCATATACTGGTAGATACCGGCTTTGGAGCATTCAAGGCTACACCGGCACTGACATCAATACTTCTTTGGAAGGCGACATCAAGGAGGATTTATTTCGTAAATAATTTTGTAATTGTTGAAGCCGACATAAGGCATATTGTTTGTAATAGGTATATAGGTCAAACTGCTAGGATATTTTGTATATATGGCATATGATATAGGAAGCGAAATAAGCAAGACAGAATATAGCAAAACTGTATAATGTGAAGTATATGTATATAGATCATTTTGTATGTGAATGTCATATCATACAATGATCTGTGGATAGGTTGGAAAGCATTTTGGAGGAGGAGAGATATCGATAGAAGTGTTCAAGGTTATGAACTGATATAGAGTAAAACCAAAACCAGAACTCTATTTGGCATAGCAGATGCATTCTTGAGTTCATTTTCAGTAATTTTCTTTGGCAAAAGCTTGTAGTCAGTGAAACTCTTTAGTGATGAGTAGTGTGCCTTCCTGCAAGTGCAGGCCCCTATTATATGTAATATCTTTTCATATGGCCAGTGAACTAATATTGTGGGTCACAAATCCCACCATGGTTTTTCTCATTGAGGTTTTCCACGTATAAATTATGTGTGTTATGGTGTTCATTTACGTGGATGGTTTATTTGCTTCAAGTTATATGTTTATTTGTTTACCAGTTTATATGTGTTTGGTATAAAGGCATAAAATCTGTAGTTACCAGCATAACAATGATTCACCCCCCCCCCCCTCTCAATGTTCTTGGATCCCAACAATTGGTATCAGAGCTTGGTACCTCAGAAGAAGTTTAACAGGTTGAGGAAAATCCTGAAACCAGAATCTTTGAACATGGATATGGAGAAACAATTTGAGATGGCTCTTGAGGATTATGATGCTAGAAGGATGAAGAATTGAATTTTGCTAATGAGTTCATTCTTATCCTACAAGAAAGGTTATCATCTGCTTAAGCCAAGAGAAAAAAACTTTTGCAAAATCCGGATGATGAGGAGAAAAATGCTCTTAAGGAACAATGTTTTCTTCCTTCTTCTTTATGATGAGGACATAAAGAAGAAGGAAGAAAACATTATTATATTTTTGAAGAACAAATTTGAAGAATGTGGCAGATTGGGTCATGAGAATGATATGTTGACAAATGAGTTGGTACAATCCCGAAATAATGAACAAGAGTTGGAAAGGCAGATAGTAACTCTGAGAGATGATCTAACTACTGCAAGTGAGTATAAAGAAAAGTTTAGGATCAGTGTTGCACAGTTGGATGACTTACTGAAAAGACAAAGACATGATTCCAGCGGACTTGGATTTACACAAGGAGAAAGCTCTGGTATTGCAAATGATCAGACAACCGACATGCAGAACTCATCAGAACAGAGGAAACTGGTAAGACAATCTAATGCTTATAAATTCAATGGTAGATGTTTTGTTTGCAACAAATTTGGGCATATGGCTAAACAATGTAGAAATAGAGAAAATCAAAACTACAATTATGTTCCCGGTCAATGCACAAACTGCAAGAAGTATGGTCATAAATCAGAAGATTACAGAATGATGTTAAATGTCATGCATGTGGAAAGTTTGGATATTTTTCTAATCACTGTAGGTCAAGGAATAACACTAGATATGACAAAGCAATTCAAAAGAACAATGTTACATGTTATGCATGCAACAAAATAGGTCATATTGCTAGGTATTGCAGAAGCTAGACTCAACCAGTTAATAATGATAAAGATAATGAGAAAGGAAAGCATAAGGTAGATGAAATACAACAAGATCATACCAAGAGATGGGTTAGAAAATCTGAAGAATCAAGTGGAGATCAATCTATATCGGTAACTCCATCGGTAGATCGGGGTATTCCTCCACCGGCAGGAAATTCCACCGGTAACTGAGGCATAAGCCTTAGGGGTTGGCAAAGTGATTGCTAAATTTTGCATATTACCCCAGAAGAGATCTAAGGAGATCTGGGAAGAGATCTGGAGAATTATGCTCATCATCGATGAAGGTTCACTTGACACATAATTGTGAAACTGACATTGTAGGGTTGTTGGTGAAGCATTTATTATAGAGGAAAATTAGGGTTTTATTCGCTGATAAAAGAGGGTAAGTGAATTCATTTTCACTCACTGAGAATTCAAGCATTCAAAGAAAAGTAAAGGCGAGTCAAGAGCAAGCAGAAGCATTGTGAAAAGTTTTCGAGTAGTTATCGATCTTTCACCGTCATTCACTTTTAGGTATTTTTCGAAATTGCTAAAAAGGAAGACTCTACAGGAGCATTTTCTAGGGTTCCTGATGGTGTGATGTATGTTGAAGATGTAAGGGCATAAATTCACTACACCCTTTAAGATTTGGGCATTGAGGAAATCAAAAGCATGTATCAATCTGTGATATTGGGAGACTCTGGAACTATCAAACCAGAATTCAAAGCAATTGAGGATCTAGGGTTAACTGGTATTATGTACATACCGAAATTCAAAGATGAAGTTATCAGATACGTTCTGAGCAGGGTTCACAATGAGTTTATTTGGCTAGATAGACCTTACATGATCACAAAGGAGGCTATTCAAGAGGTCACTAACTTACCTTCAATCAGACAAGAACCTAGCAAGAAAATTTCAAACACTTCAATCAAGAAACTCATTGGTGCTACACCTAATAACAGATCAATGAGGATAAGCATGATCACCGACATGGATGTAAAGTTTGTAAGCATGATACTAGGCTATAAGGTAACTTAATCTAATTGATTGAATTTTGTATCTAGTTCTTGCATACATGTTGCATATTAGATACTGAGAAACAATGGGAAATATGATTTGAGTGAATAGATGAGGAGTGAATTAATGTTAAACCTTGGGAAGATCAAAGGAATTAAGAACGGAACTTTCAGATATGGTAATCTCATTGTATGTTTTAATGCTTTACTTCTGAAATGAGCTACCTGGTCTAGGGAAGAAGCATTAGGCTCATGACATACCGGTAGGTATGTAGATCAAGGAAGCTATCACCGGTCCTGGTACCGGCAGAGATGAGAAACTTTGGGGGTATTTTAAGACTTTTCAAGAAAACACGAGGCAACGGGAGATAATTTCAAAGAACATTGTGGAGAAATATTCCACTGATATCTATTTCATGGTAGAAACTGATGAAACTCTTATGGAAGCAATTGGACCTAGGCAAATCTAGAATACTGAACTTGGATATGAGGTGGATGATAGCATTTTTGAACTCTATGCAAAGATGTTGTTAGATGCCCCATTGGGTGATAAGACAGAACATTTTGGTACAATAGGAGAGAAGGCTCTCGAAGTGAAAACCAGTTTTAACAGGAAGAGAAGAGAAAAAAAAATAGAAAAGATGTTTGCATATGTACAAGATGCAATTTATAAGATAGACACTCAGCTGGGCTCTAAATCGAAATAGGTAGCTAAATCGACAGAGGTTGGTACTGCAGAAGTCAAGAAACCTGAAGTTCACATTTCCCCTATCACTTATGACTCTAACTTTGAGGATAATGGACCTCTAGCTTTTAGAAGGGTACAAAGGAAGAATGTGGTAAAACCACCAGTAGAGCAGAAGAAGGCAAAACCAAGGAGGAGACTTGTCAAAAAGGCAACTAAGCCTACTACACCTCCACCACCTGCAAGGAAGCCTATGCAGAAGAGGAAACCAATCACACCGGCAACCATAAGCAAGAAGCAGAAGGGTGATGATACTGGAACCGGTGAGACCACAATGACCTGTGTTGAGCTTATTGATGAAATTACAAAAGATGGAATATTGAAAAATGTATCTAAGTATTATGAAGGTTTAGAAGAAACTGAGCAAAATGAACTAGAAGAGGCTATTTTGTTATACATAGACATCTATAAGAAATCCTTAATTGAAATTTTAAAAGAGATACATTTATCCTTGTATAATAAACTTGAGGCTAGGAGACTTGACACTGTCAAGAGAGATAGGGAGATCAAAGAAGTAGCACTTTTGGAATTGTGTGATGTTGTAAGTAATGAGGAAATGAAAATATGTCTAGACACTACAAATAGGACAGTCTTCAGTAGTAAATCCTGGCAAATAATCCTTATGATGGGGAGAGTAAATGAGGTGGTAAATGAGACAAGGAAGGGATGGACCATATTCTTTCAGAAAAAAACCTCGACTTTCTTACATCTCAAGAAGAATTTGCAAGGGCAACAACTTCCACCATTCCTGACAAATCAGAAGGGAAAGGTATTTTGGGCAGTTCTACTCCAGTTTTGACACAACCGATAGTAACTATAGATACTCAAACACAATCGAAAGCTAAGGAGAATGTTTAGTTTTTACCGACATAGACCATTTTTGAGCAAGGCAATGTACAAGACACTGGAAATATTGTGGATACTACTCCACCAGCAGAAACCAACATTGCACCAAGTGGCGAAGCCACTGGTGCAATAGAGGTTGAGATGGATAAGGTAAAAACCATTGAGTCCATACTAGCAGGTAAAACTGATTCCTCGGCAAAGGCTATGGCAATTGACACTTCTCAGGTTGAGAAGAAATCAATCTCTGAGTTAAGTCCAACTGAATTAATGATGATGGCCAATCAGAAATTACGGAAGGAAGGTACTGTGGATAAGGGAATAATTGGCCAATCAGTTGATGTATTGCACAATCTAATTCCTAATTGTCAAATTGAGAATGAGGCTAGCCCTTCCGGCAAGCTAAAGACTCTAACAGAGCACATCTCTAATAATTTTCAATCTCTGAGGCAGATTGCAAACCAACAGGCTTTGGACAATTTCACAGCAGCAAAAAGAACAGCTTTTGATCAGCTTATAGAAACAATGAAGAAGAAAATTGAGGACAAACTTATCCCTATTGAGGTTTGTTTAAAACAATGTACAAATGTCTACAGAGTGTGTTGTAACATAGAAAGTCTTACAACTAATGTATATAGCAGGTTGAAGGAGTTATATGACAATATGGCTAATATTGCTAATTATTTTGATGGATTGACTGCACTAACCACATCTGTTGATGAACAAATTTTGTCCTTGAAGAACCAAATTTTTGTTTTTGAGAAGGAGAGAGATAAAATCATTAGAAGAGAAAGAAATCTAAGAGGATTGGTAAGTTCTAGACTAGATTCATTGGGTGTTCACAAGAAAGAGTGCATGGATATGATAGCTAAACCCTCACCGAAAGATATTCAAGAGAAGGAAACACTTGCCCACTTACTAAGTGGGTTGGCATCTATTTCTGATACTTTCAAATCCAGTTGGGATACATATCTTTAGTTATTACAAAAGGCATACCCAAAAATCTTGAAGATGACTAAGCTCCAGAGAAACTAACAATTTTCTCTTATTCTTTCAATTTTTTCACCGGTCTTTGGCATTAATGTCAAAGGGGGAGTATGTTCATATGTGAAAAATATCAGGGAAACACATTTCAGATGGAGTATATTGCTCAGGGGGAGCATACCGGCAGGGAATCCATTTTTCACATGAGTGTTGCCATCAATGCCAAAGGGGGAGATTGTTGGCAATTAACACTCATTGGATTCATTTTGTTGTCATTGATGGCAACAAGATATGATAGAAGTCATAAAACGGCACTAAGAGGCATATACCGATAGATACCGACTTTGGAGCATTCAACGCTACACCGGCACCGGCATCGACATCAATACTTCTTTGGAAGCCTATATCGAGGAGGATTTATTTAGTAAATCATTTTGTAATTGTTGAAGCCGACATTGAATATCTATTGTATTGTATTGTAAGCCGACATAAGGCATATTGTTCATAATAGGTATATAGGTCAGATTGCTAGGTCATTTTGTATATATGGCATATGATATAGGAAGCGAAATAAGCAAGACAAAATATAGCAGAACTGTATAATGCGAAATATATATATATATATATAGATCATTTTGTATGTGAATGTCATATCATATAATGATTTGTGGATAGGTTGGAAAGCATTTTGGAGGAGAAGAGATACCGGTAGAAGTGTTCAAGGTTATGAACCGATACAGAGCAGAACCAGAACCAGAACTCTATTTGGCATAGCAGATGCATTCTTGAGTTCATTTTCAGTAATTTTCTTTGGTAGAAGCTTGTAGTCAATGAGACTCTTTAGTGATGAGAAGTGTGCTCTAGGCAGTGTTCCTTCCTGCAAGTGCATGCCCCTATTATATGTAATATCTTTTCATATGGCCAATGAGCTGATATTGTGGGTCACAAATCCCATTGTGGTTTTTCCTCATTGAGGTTTTCCACGTATAAATTATGTGTGTTATGGTGTTCATTTATGTGGATGGTTTATTTCTTCAAGTTATATGTTTATTTGTTTACCGGTTTATATGTGTTTGGTATAAAGGCATAAAATCTATAGTTACCGGCAAAACACTGATTCACACCCCCCCTCTCAGTGTTCTTGGATCCCAACACATTGCACTCTTTTCAACTAATTTTTCTTCATTTCCTTTCCTGCATTGATTAGCATAATGTCTGGGCTGATTGCACTTGAAACAACTAGCAATTTTCTTCTAAAAACTTGTCGGATGAGATTTGTATCTGCATTGACTAGCCTTGTGTCCATAGATATTGCAATTATAGAAGTGTCCATGAAAGTTATGACTCTTCTTGTTTGCAACAACCGAGTTATGATTTTGATTTACAACATGATTTATACAAAGATTGGCCCTATGTCCAAACATCTTGCAACTATAACATTGAATGCTTCTACAATTCACTATTTTGTGTCCAAATTTATTGCATTTAAAATAATAGCCATTAAAAAATGGGTACCTTTTGCATTGGGCTGTCAGATTGGTGATCTTCTTGCATTTGATTTCTGATTCCAAGATTTCTTCTCATCTTCTGACTTCTTCTTTGTATCAGCTTTGACTTCCTCTTTGACATTCTAATCTCGACACATACTGGTTTGGTAACCAAGTCCGGTATTGTCTGACTTAACTCGCTGCATGTTGATCAAGTCTTCCAGGAGCTTGCTGCTATCAAGGATCTTGTTTTTTGCCTTCAAATTTCTCGCTTCTCATTCAAGCTTCTCATATTCTTTATATATTCAACTTCAATGTCTCTTTTAGGAACTGTTTTGTCTTGTCTTTTTCTACTATCCTTTGCATCAGGTCTTTGATGGTCTCATTCGCTTGATTCAACTAATTGTTAACCTCCTTATAACTCAATTTGAATTTTCGGATTTGCTCTCTCATCTTCTGTACACATTCATTTGCTATCTTCACATTCTCCTTCAATTCTTCATTCTATGATTCAACGCTTTCCAATTCTTCAAGGGCTACCTTCAATTCTTCATCCAAGTACAGAGGTGCCTTAGCTCATCCAACACAGATCTCACTCAAACTATTAGGCTTTCCAAGCAAGGGACCAAAGCTCTAATACCAATTGTTAATCATGTTGAAAGCACCGAAATACTTGGGGGGGGGGGGGGGGGCGGTGAATCAGTATTCCTACTTAAGATAAAAGCAATAAACTTTTTACTAATTGAAACTGTCCTCAAAACATCACACTAACTAGATTGAAGCAAAACAGTTAATGTAGATCAAACAAGAACAACACAACCACAAGATGAACACCAAAATTTTGTACGTGGAAAACAAAAAATGAGAAAAAGCATAGATGGTGTTAGCTTTCAGAAAAATATAATTAGTTATAGTTGAGTTTACAAATAGGTGGCTCACTACCAGATTATAAAATGGCTCACTTCTAGACTGCTCACTACAGACACAAAAAGACAAAAACGGCTCACTGTCGAAATGCTCACTGCAATAGAAAGGGTTGAACTAAGAAAGTTTGCATCTACAAATGCATAAGATTAGTTCCAAGTTTAAGCTCAAATTCAAAACTCAAATGTTATAGAGGATCCGATTAGAGATCTCTACACTACTGTTTTGCAATAGATCTGATAAAGGACTATTGCACTACTATCTTCCTTCACTATCTGCAATACTTGCATACACTGCTTCTTCTGTTGCCAATTATCTTCTGCACATCACACTTGATCAATCTTCTCATTTATGTCTCATCTCTCTATCACACGTCCATCACACATGAACATGTATATATATATATAGGGCACAAATACAAAATAGTGTGTTGGCCAAGCCCAACATGTTACCAATATGCTTATGTCGGCCTCTGCAATACTTCTACACAATTCCTTTACATACTTCCAATATATATGCCGTGATTACCAAAAAAAGAGCAAAGGATATCCAGCCCCAAGAGAGCGGACCTATCGCCACAAGATCACACTCAATATCTCCAAAATGTAGACTTCTCACGTACCAAGGAAACCACAATCATAAAACTCAAAGAGATACTTATGATAGATACCAATGTTGCAAACTGTTGACACCCGAACATATGACTGATATCGAGATCAATGAGAACTCAATAGGACCTCAAAAAGATCATCAAACAAACGTGTCCATGCTACATAGTAACTTCTAACCAAAAACCACAACACTTGAACTACACATACATAGTTGTAACGCCTTTGCATATATCATCCATAATATCCATAATGTTGGGATTGATATCTAGGCCTGCAAGCATTGTCTGGTATAGAATCGAAAGATTGGTTTGACATCAATGACAATATTATTCACACAAGTCCAACACTTTTTTCTTTTCTATAGCGAGAAATTTGCCTCCATTCTTCCAACTTAGCTCGCTCATTCCACCTTTGGCTTCACCGAGACACCAAACAATGAATATGCTAGGTCGTGTGGTGGTTTAAAAATCTACATTTGGTCGCCCTGCATCTAAAATGCCCCTTCCAACTTGTCAATGTCTCATAAATTTTGCAACATATCTGAACATATGAATCCTACTCCAAGAGGGAGATTTTTTGGTTTGTGGGATTTTTTTAATCTCTTATCATGTCGGCTTTGATTTGCCACCACTAATTGTTGCCATTCATCTCTACTATTGATGCTTGGCACAGTGTTCCTCGACCTTCCACCTCATTTGCACACCAATCCTAAGTACTTGCTTCGAGTTCCCACGCTTGAGAGCAGTGTACTCTCCTTACATTATTATCTTAGATGAGTTGTCTCCTTGGCTTAGCTATGCTCTATTGTCGTCATCCCTGCCTCAATTCATTTAGTCTCACCTTATCGATATTCCACTGCTTCCATTGCTTGAGCATCTGCTTCCCAATTTCCCTCTCTTAGCGTGTGAGATATTTTGAATTGTAGGAAGTCATTTAAGATTTTAATGATAATATGAATAATCTTATCAATTTTCCAATGGGTTGCCTCCCCTTCGAGATTGCTTGTGTTATGATTTTTGAATCACCCTCCAGGTGCAAATTTATCACCCCAACTCTTTTTGTCATTTAGACAGCCAACAGGGTTGCATTAGCTTCTACTAAGTTATTGGTTGTAACTCTGAGGCCCTATCCACACTTTGCTAGGATCGTGCCCTCATGATTTCTTGCTACACATTCTCTCTTGATTGACCTGGGTTACCCCTTGTCGCTCCATCAAAATTCACCTTAATCAAGTCTTTATTGGGGGGATTCTATTTAATTTTGTGTCTTTGTTGTTCTTTAGGATCAACCCTAGGAAGCCCATTAATGAGTGATGGCATTTTATCTTCTACTACTAAGCCCACTCATGTAAATTTAATGTCATCTTCCTAAAAAATGGAGCTCTCGATGAAAAGAGGGTGTACAACTCATTGCACTGTCCTTTTGGAAATTACACCAATGCAATTGTGTAGAGAAGCAATTTGATTGCTTTTTACATTAAATTCAACCAAAAGGTGGTTGTTAAGGGTCATTTCTCATGATCACACTTAGAAAGAACGCCAAGGTCGATAGGACACTTGGCAAGAAAACATAGTAGCTTGCATAAATAGCACTTATTGAAGGGAAATGACATGCACAAAGCACATTAACTTATTTACAAGGAAGTCTCATAGGAAACTAAGGATCAAATATAATTTGTTTCAAGTGGATTCTATTCATCAAAATCTCTTGAGCATTTCCCTCCATATCTTCAAGTTCAAAAGCATTGCTCTCTTTGCATCTAGTGATACAAAAAGGCCCTTTACAAAATAAATCAAATTTGGTATGTTGACTCGGCTTTGAAGCTCAATAATCATATTTTAAAACCACAAAACACTCAATAGATCATTACAAGCAATGGTTAGAAAATTAATCAATGAAAGATAAAACCATAGCTAATCAATCTATCGCCTCCTAGTAAATGCGAGTATGAATTTTTCTCTCAGATCTTGTTATGCAAATTTCAGTGACTTCACTACACTTAGATGGAGGATTTGAATGATCAAGATGCATGATCTAGCAATGATAGCATGATTAAACTACATGATTTCATGATTATTCTAGAAAATAGGCTAAAATGAAGATGCAATTAAGCTAAAATTGAACATGATAACAATGCTAAGAATGATTTGCTAAGAGCTATATGCCTATAGTAACAATGCTTGAATGCAAAATGAGATGGGATCATTATTTCTCCAAAATGAGGTCTATTTATAGGATTTCCAAGGCTAGGGGTGAGGTGGCAGAAATCAACAGTCAAGATTGATTTGAAGATATCAATGGTTAAATTGGAGGAGGTTGGCAAAAGGGGTTTTGTCATCTCTATGATGACAAGTGTCAAGAGGCTTCTAGAAGAGGGTGGATGAAAGGGAACACTTAGTGACAAGTGTCACAAATCTTTGCTCATGAGAGGGTAAAGTGTTCAAGGAAAGGGACATGGGGGTTAGATGGAATGGTTTAGGTTTAGGAATGGTTAGGTTAGGTGGTTAAAAGCTAGGAGAATTTGAATTTAGAAATTCAAATAATAGGAAAAGGCTAATTAATTTCAACAACTCATAATTGATTTGTTTAGGGGATTTAGAAGAATGAATTTGATGGGGAGGGATAACTAATTAATTTGAATTAATTAATCAAAGGGGACTATTGAAGTGAACCTATTAAATAAATCCTTAGATTTATTAATAAGTAGATGAAATGGAGCATTTAATCAAATTATTGATGAATTCAATTAAATTGGGGAGGAAGATTAATTAAATAATTGTTTATTCAATTAATTATCTTCAAATCATCATACCGGAATTTAGCAATCAAGAGCTGGGGCATCCTATCAAACCAATATCATCATCAAAATGAGATTATTCTTTGAATCAACGCGTCATCACACCTTGCTTCAAAGAGGGGCAAAATGTATACACCTAAAAATGGTCTAAAGATAATTAATTGAATAAGCAATTATTTAATTAATGTCCCTCCCCAATTTAATTGAATTCATCAACAATTTGATTAAATCCTCCCTTTCATCTACTTATTAATAAATCTAAGGATTTATTTAATAGGTTCATTTCAATAATCCCCTTTGATTAATTAATTTGAATTAATTAATTCTTCCCCATCAAATTCATTTCTTCTAAATCCCCTAATTAATTAAAAAAAATCAATTATGAGTTGTTGAAATTAATTAGCCTTTTACTATTATTTAAATTTCTAAATTCAAATTCTCCTAACCTAACCCATTCCTAAACCTAAACCATTTCACCTACCCTCCATGTCCCCTTTCCTTGAACACTTTACCCTCTCATGAGCAAAGCTTTGTGACACTTGTCACTAAGTGTTCCCTTTCATCCACCCTCTTCTAGAAGCCTCTTGACACTTGTCACCATAGAGATGACAAATGTTCCCTTTAATCCAACCCCTTTTGCCAACCTCCTCCAATTTAACCATTGATATCTTCAAATCAATCCTGACCATTGATTCCTTCCACCTCACCCCTAGCCTTGAAAATCCTATAAATTGTAATGCCCCGCTAGAAACCCTAAAGGGGAACACCACAACTAGGCAACTAAAGGGTGAAATATATATTTTTAAAAAAGATTAAGTACATTAGATATAACAATAGCACGTTTAATAACACAATGGAAGTCTAACACGTGATTTCCTAAGGGTTACCAACGAAGATTAATTCGTAGATTATATTAACACCATGGTTAATCCAATTGTTCATCTGATTAGGAAAATTAAATGCTCAAGACAAAATCTACACATACATCTAAATACCATAATGAACGAATCAAAGTACTCCAATGCAATTATTTTTCCATAAATCATTTATACAAAAGATCAAAGCAACTGAATTAACATACATTCCACTAACATAATATTATAATATTCATAAATACATGGTTTCCAATAATACCACAGATTACAAAGTTACAATATCAAGGTTACATAAAAGTCTGATACAATGACCACAAGGTCTTAACTGAACAAAGATCACGAACATGAGCTGATACATGAACCACGAACCAAGAAACACCAGCAAAAATTTTCCTTGCCTGAAGATATAATCCAGAACATCCGATGGGAAGTGGCACTACCACCCGACCATGTGATCCCGAAATGGAACCACCCCACTGTGCTAGGAGATAGTGGGTGAACTCACAATAATGGTTCCCACTTTTTGACCAACTTTGACACTTAGATGAACATTTTGAAAAAAAACTTCACTTTCCAACACCTATAATTTTTAAACCGTTAAGAATTTGAAGATGATGTAAACTAGTGATTAGTTAGATTTTGTTTTTAGATTCTAAAAATATTTTTTCAATTTTTTTTAATAATATTTTATTGACTTTTCCATCTCCCTCAAAAAATAGTTTTTTTTTACAGCAAACAACATTTTTTAAGAGTGATGTGCATCTCGAAACTCAACTTTTTTTTTATAAATGATAAAACTTAACTCTTTTGAATTTTGGTTTGTAACATCAATACACAGGGCATACAGTTGGTTTGATAGTGATATGTTGAATATTTTTCATTTTATTAAGTTTTGAAGTCCGACTAATTATAATTTAGATATAGGTGTACGTTTGAACACATAACTTGTTCTCTATATATCACAATTCAATTTTTTTTTTTTGTTAGAAAGAAGACATCAATACCTAGTGCATAGATATTTCTCATATTTTTTTTGAATTAGTTTACTATTTTTCCCAATACATTGAACAAAGAAGTTCATGTTCGGTGAAAAACCTACATTCATAATAAATAAAATAAAAATATATTAATGAAATTAAATATATTATAAATTATACTATTTGGAACGCTTATAATAAGGACTAAATACTTTTTTAAAAAAACTTCTAAATGAATTCATTTGACCCCCCAGAAACTAATGTAAAATTAGTTTTTTATCAGCATTTGATAAATGCAAAGGAAACTCCATTGCAAGTATGATTTAGAAGTAGAGAGGTTCTATTCAAGAAATTTTGATTTGAGATCCTTTGATCTAAATCTCTTTAATTAATTACTTCTAATGGGACCTCTTAAATCTAAAATCATTATATTTTCTAAAAAATCTACGATTTCAGCAAAAATCAAGATGTACCAGTAAGTGAGAACCAGCTTTGTGAGTTCACCCTAGTAGAAAACCCTCAAGCAAGCAAAGTAAGACAAGTACGAAAGAACTACAAGACTCCGCAAACATCCATGTAACTCAACTCGCAAAACACTAGTGACTCTAAGGAGAGAGTGTCATTGCATAGCTTAAGATGGATACCATGGTACAGCCTCCAAAGGTCCCGGCCCCTTTCCTGAGTTATCCTGGTAACCTCTCCCGAACCTCCGGTTCCAACTAAGTCTCATGCGGACCCTACCAATCCTTTCGTGAAGACAAGGCGGTAAGTTTTCCATTCCATGCCTTCTTGTAACATTATAAGCCCTGTACTAGCACTTCACCTATGCATGAGGTACATTATCTCAATTAATATTTATTCCACCCACCCCAAATCAATTATTAGGTTATCACTTTTTCACTGACTTTCGACGAGTTATCTTGTCATCCACTTTGGGCATGACCCCCGCTCGAAAGTCACTCTCTCTTATAGGACACTAACAGGAAAGGTCTCTCTACGAGAACTCTATGACGAAACAGACAACCATAACTAATCCTAACAAACCACAGGTGAAGGATACACAATCACTACCCTAGGATTGACTATTTGGAACAAAACACACAATGGCTCACATCAACAGGGTTATACATCAACACCTGACCAAGGAGATATAACAACATATCACATAATGACTACTCAACCAGAATAGCAACGAAATTAAGCTTGACTGCAAATACCATTTACACAAGATCCTAATACAGATAATCTTTTCTTTAAACAGCCAAAAGCATAAATAACTTGCAATTAAAGATTTTCCAGACAATAAAAAAATACAACTATTTTAATGCAAAGAAATCAATCTGTCATTTGTCCAATAAAGTTAAATAAAATAACATAAAAAATTAACCCCTTAATTTTATGTTCATGATTAATTTACAAATAAACCTGATTAGATTATATCAATAATCTAAATTAAATTCCAAATGAAAAATTATATATAATAATATAATATAATTATATCACATTAAAATATATAATAAAAAGATGATTTAATTTGAAATATCTTTCATTTCCCAAATAACATAATTAAAACCACAACAAAAAACTATATACATATATATAATAATAATAATAATATTATTATTATTTTAATTTTTTTAATTTTTTTAATTTTTTAATTTTTTAATTTTTTAATTTTTTTTAAATTATTTTTCTTTTTTTTTTAATTTTTTTAATTTTTTTAATTTTTTAATTTTTTTTAAATTATTTTTCTTTTTTTTTTAATTTAATTTTTTTAATTTTTTAATTTATTTTTTAATTTTTTTATATGCAATAACCCAAAAATCAGTAAATTATATTTTCAACCAAAATTTATTTCCAACCAAATTTATTTTCTTTTTTTTTTAATTTAATTTTTTTCATTTTTTAATTTATTTTTTAATTTTTTTATATGCAATAACCCAAAAATCCGTAAATTATATTTTCAACCAAAATTTATTTCCAACCAAATTTATTTACAAGGAAATTAATTTAATACATAATTTCTCCAAAATAATTTCCCTTAACTTTTAATAACACAATAAATTTAATTAATGATTAAATTTATTTCTATAATAATTAAATAATTCCACAAAGATACACAAATATTAAAAAGAACTACCATAGCCAAATATCGAAACAAAAATCAAACAATAGGGAATATTTTCTCTGGTAAATCCCATTCCTCCCAAATCTTGCAATTTTCATGCATAATAAAAATCTTGGTAAAATTTGCCATAATAACTTTTCCCAATTTTCTCAAAATTTAATCTACAAACACCCAGGAAATAACTTATTTCCATAACTAGAAATTAAATTCAGGAATGGACTTTAACCAAGAACAAGAAATAATCAGGTAGAATATGATAAACATTAACACACACATCATTCAGAAGATAGAAGAAAGAGAAATACTTTCTTTAAAACAATAATCAAAAGAAGCCACCCAACCTGGTATAGCTTTCTTGGAAGAAATTTGTAGAAGAGCACCAATCCTTCAACAAGTTTTTCAATAAATTTCTTTTTACCTAAATTCCCTGACCTATTTCCTGTCTAACCCCTAAAATAAAGACCTAATCCCCTTTTTAAACTAAATTTCTAGGTTGAATATCTTTTTCCCCAAAAACCTAAGTAATAAAAGCAATTTTACTTTCTTTTCTAATTTTCTAACAAAAGATAAGTTAACATGTAATAATTAAAAATTATTATTCTTTCTTTTATTTTCTCATGCAAATTAATTAATTTTCTAAATAAAGAAATTAAAGCAATTCTTTAATTATAATTAATTCTTTATTCATTTATTTATTCTATTATTTATTTAAAATTCTAGGAAACAATAAATGCAATTTAATCTAATTTATTTTTCACCAAAATTTAAATAAAATATATTTCTAATATCATGCAGCTTGCAACTTAATTTAATAATTTCTTTTAATCTAATTAAATTTATAATCTCAATGCCTAAAATACATAATTCCCAAAAATACCAATTATGAGATAACTCCATAAATTTAATTAATTAATTAATTAAAACCACTAAACACACAAACTGAGCACACCCAAAGCAAAGACTCATAAAAAGTCAAACGACAAAAATACGAAAGTCGAACAAACTGACAGGACGACCAACTGATGACATTCACAAGAGTGTAACTGAGTAAAATAGGGTCAACTACTACCTCCACTTCCTTCGAAAAATATAAGGCACACTCAGACCTGTGAAACTAGGTGGAGATGATACCCTGTACCTACCCGGTACTTGTACCTGCAATATCCTGCATCACTGAACCACACATGCATATATACAATATAGAAGACACGACATACACACCGATGAAGGAGAATCACGACGTTCCCTGTCTCACCGAAATGAGTGAAGGAAAATCGTCCCCTTGCATCCAATACACTTGCAGACACAACATATAATTACACATTGCATAGATAAAGTAAAGTGTCAGTATATAGAAATAATCCATAAAATACCATAAATCACAAGTACTGAAATACTGCAAATAAATTATGCATCTCATATCCAGATAAAGCATGAAATAATGTCATATAAATCTAAAAACCACATCATGGTAATGTATCCATTGAAAGTAAACAATAATAAAATATGAGTCTAATAGTTCAAATGAGTAGGGGTACTACATAAATAGACCTCATTTTGGAGCAATAATGATCCCATCTCATTTTGCATTCAAGCATTGTTACTATAGGCATATAGCTCTTAGCAAATCATTCTTAGCATTGTTATCATGTTCAATTTTAGCTTAATTGCATCTTCATTTTAGCCTATTTTCTAGAATAATCATAAAATCATGTAGCTTAATCATGCTATCATTACTAGATCATGCATCTTCATCATTCAAATCATCCATCTAAGTGTAGTCAAGTCACTAGAATTTGCATAACAAGATCTGAAAGCAAAATTCATACTCGCATTTACTAGGAGGCGATAGATTGATTAGCTATGGTTTTATCTTTCGTTGATTAATTTTCTAACCATTGCTTGTAATGATCTATTGAGTGTTTTGTGGCTGCAGGTACGGGTACACTTCACATACACGACATTTTGACGTCCACCGTGGAGCTGAAATTATCATTTTTGGCATCTCAAGCTTCAACAAACATCCATCTCTGCCGGGACAGAATCAGAATGTCGTACGAGTTGATTTTCCAACTTGTACAAACTCCTTTCTTGTCTGGGATGACACTTCATCCTGACTCGTACTAGCTCAATCCTGTGTCGTACGAGCTGCTTTTCCTTGTCGTATGAGAGCTAAATGCATGTCGTACGAATTTCTGGCTGGTAAATTCTATGTCGTACGAACCTATTTTGATTGGTATCTGAGATATAAATCTTTTTCGTTTCAGTTGATAATCTCTGTTGTACGAAATTTTGCTTCTGTGTTCTAAGAGAAGATTGTATTTTAGGTTTTCATGCTTTCATTTGATCATTGCCAATGCTAATCTTATTTTGTTTGTGAGTTTTTTTTGCAGCCTAAGTCTTTTCTGTAGGATGATTGACGAAGATACGCTTGTCAAAGACACAATTCAAAAACCAATCAATGACTACTAATGCATCTATTTTGCAAGTTGCCTATGAATTCAACTAAACTTTGTGTATTCATTTAAGTTTTCTAGGCACACTTCAATTTTGCTAAAGAAAATGAGCAATCATGTATTTCGTGTCTTTGATGATAGGCGAGTATGCTCTCACCTTTCTTAGGTGATCAAAAAGCTAGACTCATCTTTTGCTTCCAGAGGAGCTTAAAAACTCTTAAAGTCATTATGGCTGGTGTGAGGGGAACAACCTAAGTGGGAACGGCTAATGCCAAGTAATCCAACCCACTATAAAATAAACATGATTTGATGAAAATCAAATCAACGACAGCGCTCGGAAATAGCTCTCCTTCGTACCTTCGGGTATATCAAACCTTGGTTTTCAAGGCTAGGAGACCTCTTAATTGAGTATTATACCCCGACGTGCTGAACTGGTCCCTTACTAGTTCTGGTTAAATTAGAAGCTACCCGATTCACCTCCGAAAGGGTGCAAGAGAGATAGTAACTCTCCCAAGACACTTGCCATATCGTGCCCCCATTAGCGTTTGGAGTCGGATAATACGGCGTTGAGAATCCATTGCGTGAGACTCAGCAGTCATATTCTGATTAGCTATTGGGTGTGTACCTAAGCTTGCAAGCAAAGGTTTTCTCTCCTCAACCAATTTCCATAGGTTTTAGCATGCTTGGAGTCATTTATCACATCATGTGTTTGTTGTGTATTTATCCCTAAATGGAAAAATCAGACATCTAAAACTGGAAAACATAAGCAAAACATCAAAATTCACTAATCCAAATTCGACAAAACAAACGCATTTTTCATTGTCCTGTTATCTGTCGTACAAGTTAGGTTCCTTATCGTGCGCATAATCTGTTTTGTCGTGTGGTTCATGAAGTTTTGTTGTACGAGTCTCTGCTTTTTCAAAGGAAATTTCTGATTTATCGTATAGTCTTGTATCTTTTGTCGTATGGTTCATGAAATATTGTCATATGAGTCTCTATTTTTATCAGTCCAGAGTTGCCACTTTGCATGACATTTCTAGGTCTGTTACTCTGCTTGATCAATTTGCAGTATTCATAAACACCCGTTATCTGTTGTTTTGTGCTTAGATTGTCTCCTTGATTTTTTTGGTCAAGTTATCATCCGTCAAAATCAAACTCTAGAAGATAAATACCTCAAGATTTTCAAGTGCTCACCCTCAACAAGTTCAAGATCTAAACATCTCAAAGTGCATTATCACCATCTTTGATAAACTAATCACTCAAACATAGTTTCTCATCAGGATCAATCATCCTTTATCACAAAACTGAAACATTTGGTCAAGATAATCTTGTCCCACATCGTAGGATATATCGTTCCTACTGGACTTGATTTTTATCAAATCATCATCATTGCACTCCTAAACCGAAGATCGAAAAACTTGCAAACCTTTAAACATTTGAATCATCTTTTCGTGTCTTATCATTCTAGCATATCTACCTTGACAATTGATCACTCACCCAAAACAACTTTTGGACTATCGAATTTTAGCACAATATCTAACACGTGTATGCCCGTTCTAACTAGAGCTCAGAGACAAAGAATCGCAGAGACTGAAATTGAAACATTGGAAACAACTATAATCATGGAACATGAAGATGAGATACCAGTAGAAGAAGAAATAACAAAACAAAATATCATAGACATTAAAAAGGATCCTCAATTCGATAAATTTATGCAGAAATTGTTGGAGGAAGAAAAAGAAAAATACTTCCTAATGTTAGCCAAATCTGGTGCTACACTCCCCCAAGATTTTGATGTAAACAAATTGACACAAAAGAAAAGTGATCCTCCTAATAATGAACAATATGAGGATATCTTTGGTATCAAAATGAATGACACGTCAATTCTTCGTAACACCAGAACCAATGAAGAAACTTACATTCCCAAAAGAGATGAAGTAGAAATTCTGAATAAAATTCAACCCAATGAGGATACAAGGAGGACTAGGGATGAAACAAGAAGAGATCCAGATCCTCCTAGAATACAAAATCATGGTTATGCGAGAACAAATCATGTTGATAATCCTATCACAACTCTCACCCAACAACTACAAACAATGCAAACACAAATTCAAGATATGCAAAGAGGAAATGTTAGACGATACTCACTTCAAGAAATCTGTCCTTATCCATTCGACAAAAATCTAAACATGATGCCATTTCCTATAGGTTTTGAAACTCCTAGATATGAAAAATATGATGAAAGCACTGACCCTCAAGATCATATACAATAATTTTGCCTCAATGAGTATGGAGTTTTTACATGAGGATACGTACTTAATGAGATTATTTTCGAAAAGCTTAACTAGACTAGCTATGGAATGGTTCTCCAAACTTCCACCTGGAATCAGATCATTTTCAGAGTTGGTGGATAAGTTTGTTTCACAATACTCTTACAACATACAACATGAAGTAACAATGTTAGACCTATGTAACACCAAACAAAAGAGTGGAGAACCTTTCATGACATTTTTACAATGATGGAGATGGTTAGCATCGAGGTATCCTCGTACAGTGCCAGAGTATGAAAAAATGGTTATATTCATTGACAACTTAAATGATCAAATGAGTTATTACTTAAAAATGCAAGGAAATCAAAGTTTCGAAAAAATGGATGATAACGGAATCAGAATGGAAGAAGCCATGATAAAGAAAGGTGAGTTGAAAATATACAAAGAAGGAGTCCAAACAACAACAACAACAACAATCACAATGATAAGCCAAAGTTTTGGAATAGAAATCGAAATATCGTCAACGATGGAATAGTAGATAACAACAATGTGAAACCAAAGTAACCGGTTTTCAATTTATCTACTCACTCAGCAACGGCACAACAAAACAACAATCACCAAAGAGCAGCTATCAAAACTTTCTTTCGAAGACAATTTACAACCATTGGTGAACCCCTAGGGTCAGCATTAAAAATGCTTATTGCAAACAAACTGATCACTTTGCCAGAAGAAAGGAACTACAAACGTCAAATAAAACCACCTTGGTGGAATGATAATCAGCATTGTGATTTCCATCGAAACAAGGGACATCACACAGATAATTGTCAAAAGTTGAAACATGTCATACAAGACTTGATTGATAATGGAGTAATAACTGTGGATGGACATACAACGAATGAATCTCACACAGCGTTTAAAACTCTGCTTCCAAACTATGAGAAAGGTGAATCATCAACAATGAATAATGGTAAGGGTAAAGCGAAGGTAAACTACGCTCATACATATGACAATGTGGTGAATGTGATTGTAGTTAAAGAAAAACAAAATCAAGAGCATGCTCATGCTATCACAAGAAGCAAAGTCAAAGTTGTTTTGTCGGGACCTACAACAAACGCATCATCCACTACAACAAAACAATACAATCTAGTGGAACAATTGCAGAAAACACCCACACAAATATCCATCTTAGAACTTTTAAAGTTTTCACCTGCACACAAAGAAATTCTTAAACGAGCATTAGTAGATACAACCGTATCCAAAGATCTTGATATCGATCAATTCCAAACCATGGTGGGATACCTCACAACCCCTCATTACTTATCATTCACTGAAGAAGACGACATGTCCTTACAACATCCCCACAACGCTCCTTTGCATATTGAAGTCCTCATTCACAAAACGCGAGTTAAACGTGTTCTAATAGACGGTGGAGCTGGCCTAAATATTTGTTTATCGAGTCTTGTTCGTGCCTTAGGATATTCAGAAGATGCAGTTGATGTCCGGAAAATGATCACAATAAAAGCCTATGATGAAGAAGAACGTTCCTCCAAGCGAATTGTGATACTACCCATCAAAGTGGGACCTTTACAAAAAGACAGCATGCTAAGTTCTAGACTTGAACTTGTCATATAATGTACTCCTGGGGAGGCCATGGATACACGACTTGCAAGCTGTCCCATCAACATATCATCAATGTGTCAAATTTTCATACAATGGACAAGAAATCACAATCTCTGTAGATGTGAATCCATTTCAATATTGCAGCAATCTAAAAATGGCTCAAGAAGTCATTGTTCCTCATAATAGGGAAGCAACATCTTCAAACACACAATCAAAGGAAAAATCATTTGCATCTATTCTATCAAGTATGGAAAAACAAATGAAGCTAAGAGATCGAGGGAACGGAGAATATTCAATATCACAATTACCACTCTCTCCTAGATCCTTTGGAAAACCATCAAACTCTAAACAACAACCAATTGTGAAACATCTTCCGATATTTGATGGAGCATTCATTAGTGTTGGAACCTTATCAGAGGAGACAAAAGACAAAAATGTGCTACAGAGGCTATACAAAGATGAAGAAGTTCAACAAAAGGTCAACAATGTCAGAATACCTACAGAAAAATATGGAAAAGGATTCAACATTCTTTGAAGAATAGGATACACAGGAACAGGTCCTATAAGAAAAAGAAAAGAAGGTATCTCAGAACCTATTCAGCCTCATACTCAGCAGACTACTGACAAAATAGGCTTAGGGTATGGACAAGTCACTCTACTGGAAGCCACATCTTTTAGTCAACAACAAGAGGAATATGAAAACAAACAACAACTAGCAATTGAAAGGGAAGAAAAATTAGCTAAGCAACAAGCACAAGCAAACACGAAATGGCAAAAGAAGCAATCCTCAAATCAACAAGAGAAACAAACTAAAAATATCTCTCAAGCAACATTAAATCTAATTCAAAACAAGAAAGAAGCTAATATAAATCCAGGAGAGCTCATAGCAAGATTGACATAACTCAATCTCAATCCTGAAGAAGTTGAATATGAAAGAAGGAAAGATATAGCCAGGAAAGTAGAAGAAATTCTATATCACCAAATCTGTAGATTGCAGGATACAAGTGATACATATTCTAATGAATGGGAATGGGAATCCTATCACTCGGAAGAATCAGCTGAAGAAAATTTCTTTGAAGAAGATGTAGGAGTCGATGTAGTTCACACGTATGCAGGACAAACATCAGGAACTAGTTCACTTGAATTAGCATCACATTCGGCTAACTTGGACTTAACCGAGGACGATTAGGAACTTCTTATGCAAAGTCATTCTGATGAGAGTACCGTCCTAGACATTGACACACATTGAAAACTTTGATACATCTATCATGACCCTTGATATCCTCGAAACATCCTGACCTGAAGAGCCCTTACCTCTAATACACCCCCGAACTTATTGATTGGGAAAATGAAGGACATGCTGCCATCGATACTTTTTCAAATGACCATGCCATTTCTGTATATCTTAACGCAATCAAACCCGTAATAAATTCCACCAAGAATCTCAGCAATGCATCTTCCAATCAAGTGGGTGCCGAATCTCCTAGTCGCAAAAGTGAAAATAAAGAAAACAACATCAGGTCTAATGTTGAAAAACATCTCTTGGCAACATTAGATCGGGAAAAAAGTAAAAACAAAGGACGCATCTAATGGTGAAAACCTCCTCGAGGCGCCAGAAGATGGGAGATTTGACACTTTACCTGAGCATTATCAAGAAAGGTCATCCATTTTGATCGAACCAACAGAAGCAATTAACATTGGCACAACAGAGCAACCAAAGATTCTGCATCCAACAACTTCTTTGTCGGAGCAAGAAATGCAACAATATGTGGAATTCTTCAAACGACGACAAATCAATTTTGCCTAGTCATATGCAAACATGCCAGGGTTAGATCCAGAACTTATTATGCATCACTTAAATGTAAATCCAGGAGCCAAACCAGTTAAACAGAAGTTACGGAAGATGCATCCTCATATTGCTCTTCTAGTCAAGGCAGAACTAAAGAAATTATTGGATGTCGGATTCATCAGACCAGTAGCTTATCCTCAATGGGTATCCAACATTGTTCCTATTTCAAAACCAGATGAAAGCATCAGAATATGCATAGACTTCAGAGATCTTAATAACACATGTCCAAAGGATGACTTTCCTTTGCCTAACATCGACATCATTGTAGATTTAACTGCTGGACACTCCATGTTTTCTTTAATGGATGGTTTCTTCGGATACAATCAGATCAAAATAACACCCGAAGATCAAGAAAATATAGTTTTTACATGTCCGTGGGGTACTTTCTGCTGGAACGTCATGCCTTTTGGACTAAAGAACGTCGGTGCTACATATCAAAGAGCTATGACAACTATATTTCATGACATGATGCATACATTCATGGAAGACTATGTCGATGACATCTTGGCTAAATCATACAATAGAGAAGAACACATAGAGATACTGGAAAAGATCTTTGATAGGTTAGAACAATACAAGCTGCGGCTAAACCCTAAGAAATGTGCCCTTGGTATAACTTCAGGAAAGTTATTGGGATACATTGTTTCAGCTAGAGATATCGAAGTAGATCTAGTTAAGGTTAAAGTGATCATGGAAATGGCATCTCCCAAGAATATCAGTCAACTAAGATCACTACAAAGAAGACTCCAGTCAATCAAAAGATTTGTGGCTCAACTAGTAGATAAATGTCAACCATTTATACATCTATTGCACAAACATGTTAATTTCAAATGGGACCATCAATGTGAGGAAGCATTCAACCAGATCAAAGCATATCTCATGCAACCACCTGTGTTAATGTCACCAATTCCAAGAAAGTCATTATTACTCTATGTATCAACCATTGAAACATCATTAGGAGTTTTGCTCGCACAACAAGATAATGAAGGAAAAGAACGAGCTATCTACTACATCAGCAGAACACTAGTGGGATACGAGATCAACTATTCATCAACAGAAAAAGCATGCTTGGCAGTAGTTTTTGCTTCTCAAAAACTACGACACTATCTACTATCTCACTCCATCAAGTTAATAGCTAAAATCAATACTCTGAAGTATTTGCTCAGCAAGGCCACATTGACAGGACGACTAGCGAAATCGATCATGATTCTAAGCGAGTTTGATATTGAATATGTTGACAGAAAAGCTATCAAAGGACAAGTCATTGCAGACCAACTAGCCGAGACACCACTTCAAGATGATCATCCTTTACACATTGAGTTTCCTGGTGTTGATATCCTAACAGTTACCACAAAAACATGGCAATTATACTTTGACGGTTCATGTACACAACATGGATCGGGAGCAAGTATTCTATTCATCACACCACAAGGTCATACAATCCCAAAAGCATACAAATTAATCTTTCCATGCACCAACAATACAGCAAAATATGAAGCTTTGGTTACAGGTATCAAGATGGCTATCGAATGGAAAATTACACAACTTCAAGTCTTTGGAGACTCCAAGCTCGTCATTAATCAAATCAATGGTGATTATCAAACAAAAGATGAAAAGTGGATGCCTTACAAAAAGATGGTTGATGATATCATGAAGTACTTTATAGAAATAACTTTCCAGCAGATTCCAAGAAATGACAACAAAGCCGCAGATGCCATGGCTACACTTGCTTCTCTCCTTCAAACACAAGAAAAAAAACAATGTTATGAATTCTTGGTGGAAGAATTGTTTTACCCTGTTCATAATTGTCTGGATTCCCAAATTATATGTCATCTTGTTGGACATGATTCCTCTCGCTATGGCCAAACTTACACATACCTGAAAGATAACACCTTACCTCCTGACTAATCGAAAAACCAAAAGAGAAACTTTATTCGTCAATCCTCCCATTTTACTCTCGTCGCGGATACCCTATTTAAACGAGGTCTAGACGGTACTCTCTTAAGATGTCTCGAACAAGAAGAATCTGAGAAGGCCTTACATGAATTCCATAATGGCATTTGTGGCACTCTTTCAAGTGGTCTTACCCTTTCGAAAAAACTCATACGCTTGGACTATTATTGGTCGGCTATGGAACAAGATTCTTTTTAGATAGCTAGAACATGCAAACAATGTCAGATCCATGGGAATTTGATTCTTGCACCAACACAAGAACTTCATGCTTTAGCAACATCTTGGCCTTTTTGTCAATGGGGTCTTGATCTGGTAGGAAAGATAAATCCTTCTTCATCTAATGGTCGCAAATTCATCTTGGTAGCTACAAAATATTTTACAAAATGGATTGAGGTCGTACCTCTTATAAATATCACAGGAAAACAAATTGTTGCATTTATCTTGAACTACATCATCTGTCACTATGGAATATCAATGACCATTATCATTGATAATGGGAGACCATTCAAGAACCAGGATGTACAAGAGCTTTGTGAGAAAATCAAAATCTAGCACAGATTCTCCACACCCTATTATCCACAAGGGAATGGGCAGGAAGAAGTATCTAGCAAAACTATTCTGAAAATCTTCAAAAAGACAACGAACTATACTGGAAGAGATTGGCATATTCAACTGAACCCTGCTCTACGGGCCTACCGCACTAGTATCCGCACACCAATAGGTGTCACACCTTTCTCTCTTGTATATGGATCAGAAGCCATATTGCCAATAGAAGTAGAGATACCCTTTCTACGTATATCACTAAAAGGTTTGATCCCAGTGAACAACGAGTATCTAGACTACAAGAGTTAGAACGGATCCATGAACGAAGACAAAATGTCTTTGATCATTTAAAGGTATATCAACAAAGAATGTGTCGGAGTTATAATCATAAGATTAAACCTTAAGTCTTTCAAGTTGGAGAACTAGTGCTAAAGGAAAATCCACGCAATCAGGCAAATTGAGAAAAGAAAGGAAAGTTTGAACCAAAATGGTTAGGTCCATTTGTGATCACAGCAGTATTTGGATCAGGAGCATATTAGTTATCAACACAAGATGAAGATCAGCTCGAGGAACCTATCAATAGCATGCATCTGAAGAAATTTTATGTCTGAAAAAGCAGAAAATCAAAAGCAGTGAAAAATCAGAAAAATTCAAAAACAGTGAAAACCCAAAAAAAATCAAAAAAAGTGAAAAAAAATAAAAATAAATAAAAAAATAAATCAAATCAAATATCAGAAAAAGTGCAATAAAAACAGACGGTGAAAACCTGACAAACAGGCACCATCTGTCCACTAGCTCTTCCATCTATTAGTTCATGCATTTTTCTGCTTACATTCATTCATTCATTTTCCATCAGCGTCGATCATAATCAAGCCTTTATACGTACGCAAGCATCCCAGGTGGCTTCTTGTCATGGTTTGGATCATTGGATATATCATAATAGCTTTGTTTCTAGGCTTGGGGCAAAATCCTACACCTAGTTGGGGGCAAAACTCTTAATCATTTTGAACTTAATCAAACAAGTAGAACAACAGTTAGACAACTCTTATCAAGCGAAAACTGAGACACATCCAACGATGATCATGAGATCAAACTATCAACCATCAAGCTATCACAAATTCAGTCTAAGCACAATCACACACTTTTCAGTGGATAATATCTTTTGGATAATGATTTTACCATGATTGTTCAACTTTTCTATATTGTTTTTCGCTATCATGAGTTCTGAGTGACTCTAGGATGTCTTTGACTAGAGGAACAAGGAAGGAACATGTAATTTTTCTTGTATGTTGTCTGAAAATTAATCATTAATATGTGCAAATTTGTCTCGAGACATAATCATCAAAGTATCATTGAAGACATTTTCGATTTGCGTATTAAAATGATTAATACTGCTTGTTTTACGCAAGCAACACTCAGGTCATCTCGGTTCAATTATACCTCGATGCTTTTGCTAACTTGCTATATCAAAATCCAGGAAAATAGTTCTCAGGTCATCATGGTTTAATTATACCATTGATGTTTGCACTCACTTCCCACATTTCAAAAGTCCAATGATGACAAAAACGCAATAATCTAGTGACTGGTCCGGTCGTAGCTTTGCATTTTCATTTGCATTTAGCTTGCATTTTATTATTGCATGGGATCACGCATGCTCCTTTTATCAAAGGTTAAATCTGGCACATGAATCATCAAAGTATCATCACAAGTGTATACACAATCAGAATAATGACTTATATCTCTTCAAATATTGTCGACCCAGCGAAAATCTTATGCTATCTCTCTCAACAGAATCAACATCAACATATCTGAATCTTTCTGCAACTTGCTATCAACAAACTATCAGTTCTTTATCTAATCAACCTTATCAATTCAATCAATCAAATCAAACCTAATCAATCTATCATGTCTTATACAGGATGTATCCTTCTTGAAACCAGACATTCTGATCATGTCTTATACAGGATGAATCCTTCCTGAAACCAGACGCTTTGATCATCTTTGTCTTATACAGAAGGTGTCATTCCTGAAACCAGATTGAATCTCGATCTTTACAATCTAATCAATCAAGCTAATCGAAGAACTCGCATTTTCGTCAAACACAGTTGCAAAAATCAAATCAAATCTATCGGGATATCAATTTCGCAAAGATCCAAAACACTCCAAAGATCAATTATCTCAATTGATCTCCCGAGAGGACATCATCATACCGGAATTTAGCAATCAAGAGTTGGGGCATCCTATCAAACCAATATCATCACCAAAATGAGATTATTCTTTGAATCAACGCGACATCACACCTCACTTCAAAGAGGGGCAAAATGTATACACCTAAAAATGGTCTGAAGATAATTAATTGAATAAGCAATTATTTAATTAATCTCCCTCCCCAATTTAATTGAATTCATCAACAATTTGATTAAATCCTCACTTTCATCTACTTATTAATAAATCTAAGGATTTATTTAATAGGTTCATTTCAATAGTCCCCTTTGATTAATTATTTCGAATTAATTAATTCTTCCCCATCAAATTCATTTCTTCTAAATCCCCTAATTAATTAAAACAAATCATTTATGAGTTGTTGAAATTAATTAGCCTTTTCCTATTATTTGAATTTCTAAATTCAAATTCTCCTAACCTAACCCATTCCTAAACCTAACCCATTTCACCTACCCTCCATGCCCCCTTTCCTTGAACACTTTACCCTCTCATGAGCAAAGTTTTGTGACACTTGTCACTAAGTGTTCCCTTTCATCCACCCTCTTCTAGAAGCCTCTTGACACTTGTCACCATAGAGATGACAATTGTTCCCTTTAATCCAACCCCTTTTGACAACCTCCTCCAATTTAACCATTGATATCTTCAAATCAATCTTGACCGTTGATTCCTGCCACCTCACCCCTAGCCTTGGAAATTCTATAAATAGACCTCATTTTGGAGCAATAATGATCCCATCTCATTTTGCATTCAAGCATTGTTACTATAGGCATATAGCTCTTAGCAAATTATTCTTAGCATTGTTATCATGTTCAATTTTAGCTTATTTCCATCTTCATTTTAGCCTATTTTCTAGAATAATCATGAAATCGTGTAGTTTAATCATGCTATCATTGCTAGATCATGCATCTTCATCATTCAAATCCTCCATCGAAGTGTAGTCAAGTCACTGGAATTTGCATAACAATATCTGAGAGCAAAATTCATACTTGCATTTACTAGGATGCGATAAATTGATTAGCTATGGTTTTATCTTTCGTTGATTAATTTTCTAACCATTGCTTGTAATGATCTATTGAGTGTTTTGTGGTTGGAGGTACAGGTACACTTCACATACACGATAGGTATGTTGACCCGACTTTGAAGCTCGCTAATCATATTTTAAAACCAAATCTCATTCCTTAAATATAATATATGAAGCTTTCCTACCAAACCATTTCTTTACTACTTGATGATTAGCCATGGCTTAATGAGTGTTCTTGTGGTCTCTTGGAGGTTGAGCAACTCGGCCATCCTCACTTCCATTGCTACATTTTTTTAAATCTCCACATACTTCAATAGTTGCAATGCTAGGATGTCCATGGAAATTAGAAGACAAATTTTTGTCATAAACCAATTCATATGGGGATGTCTTCAAAACTTGCTTTAGGGAAATTCTTTCAACCCAAAGGGATATCTTTGAATGCTTGTGCCACACTTTTTGGTAATCCAAGCCTATTGACTTGACCAATTTGATCAAATTCTTATTTGTGGGTTCTACTAGCTCATTGCCTTGAGGGTAATGATTTGACAGAATCTTGAGGAAATTTTCATTCTTCAGTGCAAATTTTGAGACCTTTAACCCTAGGAAAGCTCTTGCATTATCCGATGTAAAGGTTTTTGGAGGACCAAACCTTGTCCTTAATTCTTGTAAAAAGCTAAGAGTTTCACTTTTTGTGGCTCCCTTTAGACGAATTGCTTCTAACCACCTCATGAAGTAATCTGTTGCAATGAGGATCCAATTATGCCCAACACTAGATAGCAGATTGATCATTCCAATGAAATCTAAACCCACTAAGTGAAAGGCTCATCAATCACAATTGCACTCGGGCATGGTTGAATTCTTGTGTTTTCCAACAAAGAATTAGCATTGTTGGCATTTTTTTACTAGATTGTGACAATTGGTGAATAACGACAGCTAGTAGTATCTCGCGTGTATGATTTTCATCATTGTTGTCTTTACAAAAAAGTGACCACTCGTCGAACTATTATGGAATTCATGTAAATTTTTATCAGCCTAATGTCTATCCACACGTTTGAAAAATGCTCCATCAAAATTTCTTTTAAAAAGGACCTCTTCAATTAGTGCATAGCCAATGTCTCATAGTCTGTTGAACCTTATTTTCTGTAGCGGAGACCGAGTGGATACCTCCCTATCTCCATGAAAAAAATTATGTCCACAACCCAAGACTATGCGGCTTCAAATTGATTAACCATACCATTTCTAGAACTTCTTCTTCAATCAAAGCTTCACTTTCTTTGACCAAATATTCACACAATCCCTTACCTTAAATTACTTGTGTGGGCCTGACTTCATCATATTTAAATGTTTTGGTGATCTAATTTGCCCTTTTGTCTATGATCTCACCTTCCATAATATGCTCTCTGACACTTGAATGAGCCACATAGATCATTATTTTATTTCCTACTATCAAATGTCTACACTTCTTGAGAACTTTCACAATAGCAAACACTTGTTTCTCTACTAAGTTATATTTGGTCTCATACCCTCTCAAGGTCCTTGAATAGAAGGCGGTAGGATGTTCACCCTTTCCTTCTTCTTCCTTCTATGTCAGCGTTGATGCAATACTATGTTCACTCTCCCTAGAAAAATTAGGTTTTGCTAACACTGGGGTTGTGGAAATGCCTTCTTTAATCTTCTCAAAAGTCATTCTTCCTTCGAGAGTCCATTTAAGGTCTAGTCCTTTAACATAAGGGTAATAGGCCTGACAAGCCTGGCAAAATTAGAGGTAAACGTGTTACAAAATTGATCTTTTCTAAGAAAGATTGAACTATCTTTTTGTTCACCGACAATGGCAATTCTTTAATAGTTGTTAACCTCTCAGGATATATAGAAATTTCTTCTTTAGAAACTACATATTCAAGCAATTTCCCTTGTGGAACTCCAAAAACACACTTTCTGAGGTTTAAGGATACCCTAAATACTTGGCATCTCTAGAAGATCTCCAGGTGATCAAAATGATCTTCTTTTGATTTTGAGAATATTGTAAGGTCATCCAAGTATATAAAGATAATTAAATTGATCAAATCCTTGAAAGCAGTATTCATCGCTCGTTGAAAGGTAGCTCTTGCATTTGAAAGGCCGAAAGGTACCTTACAGGGAAAACTTTAAGAAACCCCCCCCTTGGACAAGATGTAAAAACCTGGCGAAAGTTGTATAATTCCCAAGGAAAATTTTAATTTTACTGGCGAATTTTTGCGGTTTACGGAGAAAAAATAATAATCTCCATTGGCTAATTAACTGTAATTGCTCAAAGTTTGTGAAAAATCCTGGCGAATTGTAATGTTTCTAAAACCAAAAAAATACTTGCATGGGCGAATTGTAATGTTTTTAAAACCAGAAAAATATTTGCATTGGCGATTTCAACCTATTTTCAAACCATTTAAAAAAAATATTGCCGATTTCAACCTATTTTCAAACCATAAAAATAAAATATTAGCGATTTCAAGCTATTTCCAAACCATAAAAAAATATATTGGCGATTTCAAGATATTAAGTCATTAAAACACATGGCACACAATCGTCAACCCTCTGCCTGAAAGACTGCCCATTAGAATATCTCGCGACCTAGTGACAAGCCCTTACGACTCTATCTCCAACTCGCAAGCTGAAAATGCTAAGCCTTCATAACCTCGAGATCTAGCGACTGAGGGAAACTGAATTGCCACTCGCCAATTGTCGACCACAAAATGTTAAGTCCTCGTCACCGCAACGACTTGGAGATAGTGGTAACTTTAACCCTTGTCGCGTACTCACCAACATAAAATTGTTTATCTCTTAACTGCTAGCACTTCACTCGCAAGCTCGCGGCTTGATCAGGTCTTCAGACATTTAACTTCGCGAGCTGGCGATAACCATAAAACTTAACCACAAACTAACTAGTTGCTAGCTTGCGACCTAAAAATGCTAATATTAAAAAAACATGAGAGCTAGCGACAACTATATGAAATAAGTTACTCGCTAACTCTCGCAGTTGTAATGTATGACATCAGACCAACTCGAGACTTCACGACCAAAGCAATTTCATTAACAATCTCCAGCTCGGTAACATAAAATGCTAACACCCAAAAAGCTAGAGACCTTGCGATGTAAACCCAAACCAACTTGTCGCCAACTCACGGCTTGATCACGTCTTCAGACATTTTACCTTGCGAGCTGGCGATAACCATAAAACTTAACCACAAACTATCTGGTCGCTAGCTCACAACCTAAAAATGCTAACATTAAACAAACATGAGAGCTAGTGACATTTGTGGTGGCAAGCTAATATGTACAAGGAATTTTTAAGGCTTGGATGCCGACTCATTCCTGAGGGACTAGTTTGAAGGTTTCTCCTGAGTCGAGGTTGATTAGACAAGCGAAGACAACGGTTTTAGAGGCATAAAAGGATTGGATAGCTTCTAAGTTAGAGATGGGAGATCATGGATTTCTCTGAGAAATTAGAGCTCAGGTTGCTTGTTGTCTGTGATTCAGAAGCAGAATTTGTCCAATCAAGGAGGAATAAAATTAGAACAAAATCGTTCACAATAGATGAGCCTTAGCAGGATGCAGTGGATTTGATAGGCATGACTTCTAAAGTCTACAGTCATGTTGAAAAAGACCAAAATGATGATTTTTCACGTGAATGAACATCACCAAATGAAGTGTTAAAAGGTTATAAATACAATGGAGTGGTGACTTAATTGGTAGGAAGAGAAAAGAAACCTTTTTCATTTTCTGAGAGTGGTTTTTTCTTCAGAAAGGAAGATGATGTTTGAGCAGGATCGTGCATGGAATTGTTGTGTTCTCTGTGATACCGGATGGGTGTTTTTTTATTTTCTCCTATGTGAGTTTGTTTATTGTCAGAGGGGTTTTGAAAGTGAGAAGAATTGCCAGAGGGGGTGTGAAAGTCTTTTCTTATCAAGGAAGGCCAAGCATGGCACATCCTCTACTTCTACTCTGCCACAGGATGGCAGGGGGTTTGAAGGAGCCCACAGAGGAATGAAAGAAGGATTTGTTTGGGTGGGGAGTGGCAACCAGTCTTCTTTGTAACGACATGGAAGCTGCAACCCCTCCCCAACATATTGCATTTACCCTAAAGCTCCTCTTTCCACTTTCCCTGATCGTGGGCTTGAAGGTTGGAGCTCCTCTTTCCATTTTCTCTGTTCCTGGGCATGAAGGCTTCCTTCTCTATTTGGAAACAATCTATTGGACAGAACGTAACATCTCACCTTCCATCCGAAGGCATCACGGTGATAATGGCATGGCTCAAGCAGTTTTGCAAGTTGTATAGTCATTGGGGTTCTTTTTCTGGTTCCAATAGTGATTCTAGACTCTAGGTGAAGGGAGCAAGTTGTATAGTCATTTACAGAACAAATGAAAAGCATTTAGTGTCAAGCTTTGTGCAGGTTCTTAAAGGAGTTATATATAAATTTATTTTGTGACGGTCGATGGAAGTAGTAATTTTATTCAATAGAAATTAAATTCTAATCTATTTCTCTCTGGTGTATAATTCTATCTCTTTCAAATGATCAGAATCATGAGTTTTAACTTTTTTCATTTGTTGCATTGTTATGGTGTATGTGATTTTTCATTTAATGCTTCCTATTATGCCCAGGAATGCAAAATTTGTGTTAGTCTGGAATCATATTAAGGATTCACCTCATTGTAATTGGTGGGCGGATTATAGGTATGAGTAAATGCCAACTTTACGGAGGAGGGAAAACATGTACATGATAGTCATAGAACACCTCCATATATATTACATAAAAATCCATAGCATATAAAATCATAAGAGTATTAAGAATTAAAGTATCAAACACCACAATAGATAGGAATGCAACATAATTAGTAAAACATGCATGCAACTCAATTAAAGGGAATATCTTTTGCGGATCCAATTCCATAATAGATGTTATAGACAAATCACAATTTCATAATCAAAGGCAAACAAGAAATCATATTCACCCACAATGAATCAACTGTTATAATTGGAAGGTCACTTCACCAAGTCAGCATCAAGACAACATACCAGTGTCTTATCCTAGGGCATAGAGTCACTTACAATTCAAAGACAACTTGATAATAGAACTTCAATAAGATTCATTTGCAAATAAATAGGAATGAATATGCCATTACATACACAATCCAAATTCATACGTAAACTGAAAAACCCTTGACCATTCAATTCACAGTGAAAACATAAATTCAACACAAAGACAATTATGTGAAGATCTCAAACTGCAAATGATATTGATATTATATTAATAATGATATCAGAAAGTAAATTCAAAATGTGATTCAACTATGTACTTATCAAATTCTTGAACAGTTGAACTATTATAACTATATCAGAGTTTTCAACATCAATAAAAGTGGCCAACTGGCCATCCCTCTCTACCGATCAAAAAGAAAAAGTGGCCATCCCTCTCAAATTAATCTTGGAATCCTTTTATAAGATGAGGATTCAACAAGCTTAGAATTACTGTGAGGAATCTTGGGTAGCAACCTAACATTTCTTCTTTTGCTTTAGCATGGCTTGCCACCTGTCCACCTCTTTGTCTATTGGCCAATTGAATGCCTTTACCTCTTCCAACTTTGCAACTGAATCTGTCCATCTGACATCTGTAACTACCCTGGCCTCAACAATAAACTTTGCATGGTCAACCTCAATTTTGAATAGTGAATCAAGAATACCATTAAGGAAATCAGCATCAACTTGTTCATCTATATGCTTCATTATTTCTTTTTCCTCTAGAATCAAATCAAATTCGTTGGTCCAATCAGAAACTGATTTCAAATCTCCATTACTACCATAAATTGAAGGCACCAATTTACTATAACCTTCCCCAAATGTTTGCAATTTTTCATTTATAAGCGCATCCTTCCTTGTGAAAAATGCATAAGTTGCATTCATTACCTCCACCATGTCTTTAGTGTCACTAATCTTGGGAGGGAATTCATCACTATACATCATTGCAGTATCTAGCTTATCCATTAATCTGCTTCTTCCTAACCAAACATTGAACAAAGGTCCAAAAAAAGCGACAGCCTCATAGGATGTTTTACTTGCCTCTTTCAAAGAAATGTGCAGATCATGCACTACCATCAATTTTCATTTCAATACATTAATCTTGTGTTTCAGAATTCCTGACACAACAGAAATAGCCTTGACATTTTGTTTCTTTTCAAGCTTTTCAATCTTCTCTATGTATTCCTTCATTTTTTATGTCACATCAGCTGGTATTTCTCGTACTTGTTCTGTAATCTGTATTGGAGGGGGCTTATTTGCAATTTTTTCTTTCAACTCCACTAACTCTTCCTCCATTGCGCCCTTCTTCATCAGTGTTTGTTCATATTTTTTAGATAATGCAATCAATTGGCTATATGTTTTTGTGTATCTTCTTGACAAATCCTCTGTTTTTGATAAATTCATGAAAGAAACTTGAGTAAAAAATGAGGCAATCTTCGTGTCAGTTGTGTTCTGCAAATTCCAGATCATTCTATCAGCTTTCTTTTCTACTTGGATATTTAGAAAGTGGAGCTTTTGAGTGGAAGAGGCCAAAGACCAAGCAGCAAGTGTCTTTGACTTAAGATTAAATCGTGATCCTCTTATTACATCTCCAAATTCAAATTCAGATTTAAACATTGGGTCCTCTTACTTCCTAATGTGATCAATAATAAAAATAGATTGGATATCCCAGTCAGGCATCATAATCATACCAATACTCTTAATCAATTTTCTTGCATGTTCCACAAATATTTTCTCCCTATTAGGATCATATTCCTGCAGTGCCTTGATGATCTCCTCTTTCTTTTCTACATTTCCTTCCTCTATGATCAGATTTTGTCTTAATTGATTTTGTTTCAACCTTGTCAAAAAACTTTTAAATTCATCTGACTTAATAAAGTCATCATCTTTCATGAACTCATTTGACAACATCACACGCTCATCATAGCCTTGAGCAAGGGCTTCATTTGTTTCTCCCTGTTCTTCATTCTACCCTGCTTCTCTAAGATGTGTCCTTATTTGATGAAAGTAGTATCCTTGTTCTGTAACAATTGCTCTAGCAGGGTCTCTCCTCACAATTGTACCGACCTCTTTGGTTTTTTGTTTCTTTGCAAGTGGCACTCGGGTAGATTGAACTTCATTGCCACTCTCTACATCATCGGTAGACACACTAAGTGGCCTCTTGCAATGTGAAGAATGTCCATCTTGGGGTCTTGCTATTGAGCAGCCACTTCTGGAATTTGAGGCATTTGTTCCATCAGAGTTTCATATAAACTCAGCATTTTGTTAATCCTCTCCAGGTACGGGTTATCAAGGCAAAAACCTGAGAAACTAGGGTCAACAACCTTCAATTATGCTTCAACTCTCATCAAATTTTTCCATTTTCTTCTTCAATCTTGTACTTCCTCTTTTCTCAGCAAATTTCTAACCACATCTTCATCATCCAATGGTTCATGGTCCTTTATTGTTGCCCAAGGTGTCATTTTTGGCAATGCACGTTTAATAAATTGTTCAGGATCACAGAATCTAGACACGGCATTAACCAACCTATATTGTTTAAGGAAATTGTTTACTTCATCAAAGGAACTCCTGTCGATGGTAAAATAAGGCACAACCCAAAGCCTAGGAAGAAGAGAACACTTCATGTGTTTGTCAAGGTATTCTTTTTCAACTAGGGTCAATTGCCAAATAAACTCCATAAAAGCAATCCTAATTGGAACAAATTTTGGTAAAATATGGGGAGGCTGAGGACACCCATAGACTCTGATCACAATAAAGTTATCAAAAAAGAAAAAGCCCCCCCAATTATGTGAAATAGACCAGTTTGGAACATACTGGTAAGGTCTCAAAACTCTCCTAACATTAATTGACAATTGTTCCCTATTTATTCCTAGCATTTCCATAATTGGCAAAACAATCCAATTTTCAAAGAAAAGGAAACAAGAATGGGGAGAACTACTGTCCCAAACCTGGGTCCATCTTTGTATTGGCATTAAGACACCCAATTCTTCTTTAAAAAGCTCCAATTCTTTATCCATGAACTCAACATTATAGAACAAGATTAAATGCATCAGCAATGAATAATGCTTGAATGTAGGGCTGGGTGTACCACTCTGAATTTCAACTAGAACATTATGAATGTGTTCAACCACATAGCCCACATAATCGTAATCTTTGTTAACATCTGGTTGTTGAATGTCCATAGCCATCATCAGTAATTCAGCTGACACTGCTGAATCTTCATCAAAACCCAACACTCTGCATAATCCATAGATTGTACAATGCATATAATGGTGGGAAGGTGTGATGTCAAATGGTGGTTCGATACCATCTGGAATTATAATTGGTTTCCTATTCACCCTAGGCATGTATCTGGGCATTGCAAGCTTCTTGATAACACCTTTGTATTTGTCATAATCCTCTGCAATCCGCTCCAAATCTATATATGTACATGCAGCACCAGTAATTTGGAAAGCTTCAACAAAGCTAGCTCTAATAATTGAAACTAAGGCAGACTGGTTCTTTCTTTTGATTACCCTAGATACTAGGCAATAGCGTTTGGCCAACTCTTTGATCAAATCCACATCAACATACACATCTGGCACAATTAACTTTGCCATATTTAAATCCCAAGGGTTTGACATCGGGACACCCTTAACCCTATTATTCCAAAAATAATGAAACAAACCAAAACCAGTCATATGAAGCGTGGTCGAGTTTCTGCATTGGCTCCATAAATCTTTCCATGCCAAATCATTTGTATTCAAACCAATCTACAAATTCTTCTTTGTATTTCTTATCCTTCTTTTCCTTAGTGGCCTTGGGCTTGGAACCTCCAGTTCCACTCGTCGCCTTGCTCATTTTAGCTGCAGGAGAAAAACTTAACGAATAAACTGAAATTTTCCCACACCCAACACTCTGAATTCTCCAACGTTATTGTAGAGCTCAATTCACTGGATTACCCCGAAGATAGAATGCATTAATGCAATTATACAAAATCTCGGCTCGATCATGCATTTATGGTATTTGGGCGTTGTCACTTCTCTCAAGTCTCATTAATTGCCACACTTGCTGCCTTGTATGAACTAGCTATTGTGGCATTAATTCAAAGCTGAAGTACTCGAGCGAAATTTGAATGCATGCCCTTCTATTTGATTGGTGATTGCCATTCAAAACTTTTACAGAACCCGGCAAACAAGTCCATGTGTCAATCCCCATCTTTAATCGCACACTCGCAACCGGTTATAACAATTTGGAAAGTAACCGGCGAGTTAGCGACAATGCTACCAAATCCTCTTAATCGCAAGCTCGCAACCCCTTTTACGAATCCTCAAAGAATCTCACGAGTTGGCGACAGCCGTTGATCTTCATCAAGGCCTTCAGTCGCAACCTCGCAACAACATTTGTAATATTCTTTCTTTACCTGCGAGCTAGCGACCACTGCAAATCTAACAAAACAACTTATCTCATCGCAAGCTCACAACTCGAAACTTAACTTGACTTAAACTCTTGCGATCCCGCGACAACAAGACACTTAACTGCCATCGCATGCTCGCACCACTTTTTGACTTAAGACTTACAAACCCGCGAGCATGCGATGACCACAAAATCAAACCAAAACTTACCTGTCGCCAGATCGCAACATAAAATACTAAACAACTTCAAAACCTGTGAGCAAGCGACGAAACCAACTAAGCTGTGATACCAACCACATCGCATGATCACAAATTAAAATGACTTAACCGCAAACACCTCGCGACCTTGTGATAACATAAAATCACACCCAGTCGCAACCTCACAACATAAAATGGTCAAGTGCAAAACATCTTGCGAGGTAGCGACAACTAAAATCTCTCAGTACTCGTGACTTAAAGTGACTAGATGATAAAGGACCTGCGAGCTAGTGATAACCATAAAATCTCAAAACTATTTATCTCTTGACCGTAGCGACCCAGCGAGTACCAACAAAAATCGATGTTTTATGTTAATTACCTTTATAAACAAATGTGAGCAGTGGCACATAGACCATTAATGACTTACTCACTAACTCTCGCGGCTATAATGCATGGCATCAAACCAATTCGAGACCAAACCAATTTCATTAACAATATCCAGCTCGCTAACATAAAATGCTAACACCCAAAAAACTAGAGACCTCGCGATTTAAACCCAAACCAACACTCGTTAACTCGCCACTTAAATTGTTAAACATGAAATTTATCTGCGAGTTAGAAATGACACATTAAACATGTCTCATTGTTTGACCAACCGTTTGACCACACTTGACGTTGACATGGACAAATAAAGAGAGGACAACTCAAATTTTCAACGCATGACAACTTCGGTTTACTAGCCAACTAAGACAAAAAAACAAACACAAAACCCTAATCGCCATGAACATCATGTTAAGCATTTAATGTAGAACAGTAGAAAGGTTCTAACAGTTATGCAATATGAA
Source organism: Cryptomeria japonica (assembly GCF_030272615.1). Taxonomy (NCBI): domain Eukaryota; kingdom Viridiplantae; phylum Streptophyta; class Pinopsida; order Cupressales; family Cupressaceae; genus Cryptomeria; species Cryptomeria japonica. The sequence continues at coordinate 547,822,759 of NC_081405.1, forward strand.
TAATTTTATGGATCTTATGACACAAATTGTTGCATTTCATGTTCAACATAATGTGGAACCAATTTACTAATAATTCAATTGTTTACTAATAATTCAAAAAATAAATTCTAATTGTTTAATAATAATTCAAATTCACAATTAAAAATATGAAATAAGTATCCGTTCTGATTGACAAATTCAAGGAATACGATATCGAAAATCATCAATGACAACTATAGTATTGCAAATTGAAATTGTAATATGACTCAAGAACTGTAGTATAATTATAAATACCTATAAACTAACTACTAATTCACTTCACTGACTCAATCCGAAGCTTCTATATCCCAAATGGACTCAAGATCCCGAAACTGACTAGTACTAAAAGGTTCATCTTCATTCTGAGTCGGGTATACAAAAATTTCTTCGTCTTCATGCTGACTCTGAGTCTGCGATCCATCATTTGTCTCAGCACTAGCACTAGCAGTAGCACCACCAGCTTTTAAAGTGTTGCACAACACTCGTCTTTCACACATGGAATTCCAGATTGTCAGTGCCCTATCATATGGAAAATCTCTAACATTATACTGAGTTACAAACAACCTCAAGCAAGTTTCCAATTTTTTGTCTAATTTGTTTTTGATCTTTGATTTCAAAAGCCATAATGCATTGAAAACTCTCTCATCTTCCACCGACTCCAATATCATTGTTTGACATAAATCAACAAGTTTCAAATATTCTGGTATTGCAATACACAATGCTTCACTTTGATCTATCCTTTTCCAAAGACTTGTGATTGATCCAGGTTCAAATGGATTCTCCAAGTCAACCAACTGTTGTTTCATAAACAATGCAAAATGTTTACATTGTTTTTTAAGATGATCTGAATTTAAAATTCCTTCTATTGGTTGTCCATTACAATATGCATCTTTTGAAAATGTCTATATCAATCCTCTAGTTTTTTATGAAACATCTTTGCGTCATTTGGATTATCTCCAATTGAATGCCAAAATTGAGGATACACACAACCCATGGCTTCAAATATTTCTTCTCGAGGGAATCTTTCACAAATCTCAGTTGAAAGTTCATATGTAATAGACTTCAAATTATCACTAAAAGATTTAACAATCCTGTCAAAATCTTCCTTTTTAACTGGTAGTGCTTTGCCTCGCTTGCCCGTCTTAGATTGGTGCATTAGTATCTGAAATCCTTTTACAAAGACACATAACTCATTTTTTGTATTGAAATACAAAAAAAAAAATCAGCATGATTCAAATCTGTAATTATTTGCCACCTAAAAAATTTGGGCTTTGGCCTATTAGATCTTAATATAGACCATCCAGGCTCAAGCATGTCATTTTACGTAGAGCGCTATACTGATTGATATACATAGTTCTGTCTTGGGCTTTCTTAACAAGTTTGTTCATTGATTCCAGCATGGGGAGAAGGCTAGCTAAAGTTAACCGAGTCTCTATATCACTTAACTTATGTAAGAGATCAGGAGCTTTGTCTACTATGAGGCGTTGCTCATATATTAGTCTGATCAAGGATTGATATTCTGTTAGAACTCGTTCCACTGGTCCATGCAAGGAGATCCATCTGGTCTCAACATCCCTGAGAAGCTTATTTCCTGTTGTTACTCCCTCAGCAAAAATCTGAAATTTTGTAAAACGTTTAGGACTTCGACAAAAGTATGAGTGGAGCTCGTGGATCAGATCTTCAACTTTTGACGCTGTAGGGAAATTGCTTACAATTCTATATGATAAATTCATTTGATGGGCCATGCAGTGAATGCCAACCATGTATGGTGCAATACTAGTTTGTAATCTTGCGCAAAGACCGGTCCTTTGACCTTGCATTATTGTAGCTCCAACACAAACCAACTTCTTGGCAATTGTCAAGTCATCCATACCAACAATTTCATTCAAAGCTTTCTTAACTTCCAAATATAAATTTTTTGTTGTTGAATTGCCCCTCATTTTAAGAACACAGAGTAGATGAGCTCGACAGACATGTTCTTTTACGATATACACATGCATACAAACCCAAGCAGTGTTATCTACCACAGTAAATTCATCTATGGATAATGAAATGAAATTTGACTCTTTTATGCTCTTGTAAATTTTGTTTTTCCACCTCAGCGAGACAGTTTGCCATTTCCCATCCAGCATTTATTGACCAATGTGACATAGGATAGTGAGGAACATTCAAAAAAGATAATAAATTACTAAATTCTAGGAAATCTTTCATAGGACACCCTCTCGACAAAATATGAAAAATAACACTCATCTGAACAGTCTTTGTCAGGTTTGCATCTTTCGCTGCATGTTCAAGCCCAACCTTGATTGTATTTCCAAATCCACTATTACCAATCAGTGTCATTTTGTGGTTATGCTCTTCATATTCCGCGGCATACTTAACATGAAGACATTCTTCCTTTGATTTCCATCTTACTACTGGTGTTTCCTTTCCGTCTATGATCTATTTTTCATAAACCTTACCAATATGTTTTTCTATGGTGTCAAGCTTTAGCTACATCTTCTTCTCTCTTTTAGTTTTCCAGCTACAAATCTTACACCTGCATTCTATTGGTTGTTCATCATTGTTTGGGACTGGTTCAATGAATGGGTACTTTGCTACCCAATCAATCTTAAAACTCCTTGTCATCTCCCACTCTAGCCCCACTTTTACTTTCCTTTTTCTTTTCTTCCTACCAACATCATCTTCAGTACTAGCATTTGCATCTGAGTGAATTATCTCATTGTATGTATCCCTTAGAACATCTTCTGTCGTGTCAGTATTGTCATCCTCATTTGATGCATTTAACTCAATGACAATCCCACCTTGTGGTGGTGGTGAGATACTGTGAATGGCTTCTGCAACTGCAGAAGTTGATGGACCAGAAACTTTGCCAATTCCAAAGAAAGACTTTATGGTAGTATCTTTAAGTTTAAGTTTTGGACGTTTTGATGGCCTCCCAATCCCTTTAGTTTCACCGCCCTGAGGAGTCTTACCCTTGTCTAACATCCCAATCCCTTCACCACCCTAACGAGTCTCAATCTCACCCTTGTCTGACATCTCAATCCCTTCACCACCCTGAGGAGTCTCACCCATATCTGACTGTGACATCTTGAGTCTTGACCTCTCACTACGAATTAAAAGTTAAAACTAATACTATCAAGTATGAAGAAATGATTACTCACCTTTATGCCTTCTCAATTCTCTGAATCAAGAATCAGGAATGCCTGGGCCTATGTTGCAGTATTGTAACTCTGGCCCTCCACCCTACAATGAACTTCGACGTTCCAACTCATTGTGGAATGCGAATCGAGAGCTCCCAAATTTACCAATCAGACACAAACAAATTGTAAGAAAGAGTGTATTTATATCAATCCATGATTGCATTTTTGGCGAATTGCGCAGGCGTTTCAAAATGCATCTTGATTTAAGTGGGGCAAAATGGGTCCTCTAATGCTTATAATGTTTTAATTGATATTGGCAAATTTGGCCGACGCGTGCAATGAACATTTAATTTACTGTTGGCGAATTAGGTCCTGGGTACATGATCGTTTTACTATTTCTGGCGAATAACGAAGGTGATCTAAAACCCACGTCCAAGTGATTCCAGGCGAACATTACGGGCATGCACGTCGAACGGTGTGTGGTCAATGGCGAAGCCAGAATACAGTGCACCATTAACCCCGAAATTCCGGGCAATTTGACCACTATGTTGCCCCAGACTACTCACCATTTCCTCAAAAAAAATACGCAAAAATACGTGGAATTCGCCAATTGGCGAAGATTCGCCACTAAAAAACTCTCTGATACCTTAGCATATGCAAATGTTCCCCACTTTGTGGTGATCATAATCTTGTGTTGATCTTCCTCTTTCATCCATAATTGATTATATCCAAAGAAGCCATCCAACAATGAAAACATCTCAAACATTGCAACTATCTAGAGAACTCGCTACATGGAAGGTAAGGGGTAGTGGTATTTTAAAGATGCTTAGTTCAAGTCTCTGAAGTCCACACATAGTCTAATAACATCATTCTTCTTTCAGACAGGAACCAAGTTGGATGTCTTGGTGGAACGCTTGATTTGATATATGATCTTTGAGTCAATAAGTTTCCTCAACTCTTGAGTCATAAGAGATTCTATATTTGGATTCATTGACCTCTACTTTTGGTAGATTGGTTTAGCCCCTTCAATCAGGTCTATAGTATGTTGGTTTAGCCCCTTCAATTATATCCATTTAGATCATCATAGGTCCATGCCATGACCCTATCATACTTATCATAGAAAGATTTGAATCTATATCTTTTTGGGAAACATCTTTCCCAATTTGTAATTTCCTACCACCTCCAACCTCAAGATCGAAGGAGTCACCTTTATTTGCAGCAAATTTTGTTTTGTCATTTATGGCACCATCAGAGTCAAATAGATTCTCCAAAGTGATTAGTCATTTCTTTTAAGCTAAATTATTCAGTCTTCATAAGCTTCCTCAACTTTTAGTTGTTACTTTGTGAATTCACCGAACTATTGAATGAACATGGTGATCTAAGCATCACTCTCAAAGACATGTCAATTCTGGTCATTGTTGGGAATAGCCAATCTCATAATAACCTATAGTGAGTGTTTGTTTGTCAGCAAATCCATTACCAGATCAAAATTGAGAACCAATTGTTACCATTATGTTTGGTTCAATATTCTAAGCTCTAGGGATCACCTAGATGTAAAAAGCCTCAAACCCTTCAATCAAATCCTAGACTTTCTGATGACCGGATCACACCCAAACAATTTTTTCTGACCAATGTTCCTCTTATTCGCTTTATCACTAACTCATAATCTCTGAAGACTTTCAATTGTTTTATCCCCATCCATTCTGCAAGGTTAACCCTTTAACTAAGCCTTCGTATCCAGCCTTGTTATTAGTGCAAGTGAATTGGAACTGGAAAGCTCGCAGGGTCTCTTCTCTAGTAGGGGATTTTAGACAAATGTCAACTCCAGAGCTAGGTTGATTTTTTGAAATATTTAATAAATAACTACAAATGAGATAATATGGTTTTAAAAAAAAAATTCAAACTCATATTGTTGGAACAAACATTTTAATGAATTAAACTAAGTTTAATAAAATGATTGTAGTGCCTATAGACCATATCTACCATGACTCTTTTGCAAAGAGATTTGTTTTTTCAGCTCCCTTTTCCAGCCTTGTTTCCCTTAGTTTGCAAGCCTTTTGCGCTCAAGTTCAAGTTCTATGTGAGGCCTTACATGTGTCGCTCTTGTGCATGTTCACCCAACCCAAAAGAAAAGGCTCTTAGCACGTTGTGTTGAGATGCCACATGGCGTCTTTGTCTATCACCAAAGAAAAGTGAAGAAAGTTTTACCTTTTTCATTTGCTAGCGCTTTCGTCTTGCGACGTGCCCATGCTACACACTTATTTTCGAGCTCGGGGCCTAAGTTTGCAAGCATGTTGTGCCAAAGCACCATGTGGTGGCTTCATGCAACATTGAGAAAGAAAGAAGAAAGAAATTTATTTTAATGTCCATGAGACCTAACAAAGTCTATGGGATAGCACATTAGATCTAACCAATTTCTGCAAATCTGCCCGCTTTCTATGTAAAATACTGACAAGTGGCCCCAACCTCTCGACAAAATCCTCGCTGAAAAATTCATACCAAGATCCCTCAATCAATAATTTATTATACTTGTCCCTAACATCTTTGCAGATGTCACACTCTAAAATGAAGTGCTTTTCGGTTTCAACTTTCCCAGATGTGCAAAAAATACACTCTTTCCTCCCAAGTTTCTTTTGGTCTTTTCCAACAACAAGGGAGAAAAGAGAAAGGTGTTTTTGTTTTATTGTGCACTTAGGCCCATGGAAGCCACATGTTAGGTGGGTGCAAGTCGAAGGAGCCTCAAAGCTTCAAATGACTTAAACGTTGTGTCATTGGTTCATTTTGGAGATGGGCTCATGCAAAAGGAAAGTGAATGATACCACATGTTGCTCCCGTGCAAGTCCCAAGAGCAAAGCAAATTAGTAGCCTAGTTCATGTAATTGTTCCAATAGAAGTAATGGAATGACCAAATGGCATTGTCGCCGCTAAAGAAAAGTGAAAGGTGTTTTTGTTTTATTGTGCACTTAGGCCCATGGAAGCCACATGTTAGGTGGGTGCAAGCCAAAGGAGCCTCAAAGCTCGAAATGACTTAAATGTTGTGTCATTGGTTCATTTTGGAGATGGGCTCATGCAAAAGGAAAGCGAATGATACCACATGTTGCTCCCGTGCAAGTCCCAAGAGCAAAGCAAATTAGTAGCCTAGTTCATGTAATTGTTCCAATAGAAGTAGTGGAATGACCAAATGGCATTGTTGTCGCTAAAGAAGGAATCAATATGATCACCTAGCCTAGTAGTTGCAACAGCCACCATCATGATGGCTCTCATGAAAGGCGTGAAGATGGAATCTTTTCTATTTTTCATCCTTTCTTCTAGAAGCAAAGGGATTTTTTATAAAAGCTATGAATTAGCTTCGTTTAAGGGTTCCTCACTCTTTTGTAAAAAAGACACTTAGAAAGAAGTTTGATCAATAATTGTAATACTCGGACCTTAGCATTTTAATTCTGGAAATAGAGATCGCATGCATGATATTATGTCCTATTTCTTTGTGTAGTGTATACATTATCTTTGTTTTACTACTTGATTTGATGCTCTATGTCCTTGGAGGAATTATGATTATAGGTTATTAATGTTTCAGCTTCTATAATTTTAGTTTGGTCATAGGTACGCAGACTTTTGAATCATGTTAAACACTCGAACTTCTGTAGTAATGTATGATAATGGAATTATATTATGCTAGTTGATAGATGATTTGTTACAATGTTTTTGTGTATTGCCTTAGTTTAGCATTTTTATGCGTTTATTTCCTTTTCCCTTTGCTTCCCCCCAATGAAAAATGAAGTTGGTTTCTAAATTCCTAGAGGTTGTTCTATAAAGTGCAATATAATCCCACATTTGTAGAACTTCCCAAGGTTGTATCTCATAGGAGTTAGCTTTAAAGATCAACACTTATTATGGAAAACTCAGTGGGATTGAATCGCTTTAATCCTTTATTAAAAGAGGGTTTATGAGCCAAAAGCTTGTTACAAGGTCACAAACAACACAAAATTTAGGCCTATTGTTGCCTTCGTTGGTGACTGTAACTCAAGTGAGAGCTCTTGGATGAAGCACAACACAAGTTCACATGGTCATTCTAGGACCTCCACGGAATTTTGTGGCATGGAATAGTTGTAGTCCGCTTATAGCCCCTACCCTACTAGTTGTACGGGGTCCTATTCTCGCCAATGCTCTAAAAGCACTCCCCAAGTTCACTGGGGAAGATTTCACAACACTAGCAAAGCATCTTCAAGATGTGGCCAATGTGTGCACCATCCATCATGTTATAAAGAAAAAATATGACACTCAAACTACTCATGACTTAGTTTCTTTGATCATTTCATCGAGAAAGGAGATTGATCATCTTTGCTTCATCAATTGATAATCATTAAAAGGGTTCCTCAAGAGGCTGTCATAAATTTTAATACCAGGTTTCATTAGACTTGGCAAAGAATCCTGAGGTCGACCTAACCTCCAGCATATATGGCATTTGTTTTCTATCTAAAAGCATTCAAGTCTAACATAGCAATTATGATTTAGTCATTGGGAAGTCATACACTGACAAATGCATATGATTAGGCAATAAGGGCTGAAAATAACCTAAAAAATGTTGGAAAGCCCCCCCCTCTCCCCAACTGCCTATCCCCATATTCCCTAAAATATTGACTCTCCATCTCAAAAAGATGTCACCTCGAGTAATTCTTCCACACCACATTCCATGTATGTGTATCTCAATGCTCAGCTAAGCGCACCTACTTCCTCTTCCTTGGCCACAAAAATGAATGATATGAAAAGCATGTTGCAAATCTTTTCTAATGAAATAATCAGCCTTAAAAGGCAACAAGCTATGCCTCCAAAGTCCCCTTATCAAAATTATCAAGGCGAAAGGCCTCCTTTTCAACACAATCAATACCAAGGAAGAGCGAGAGCTAATAATCAACCTCAACCTTCAAATCAAATTGTGTCGGTCCCTACTCCGCTCTAGACTATACCTCCAAATCAAAACAAAGAGTTGGTTGCTAGCCATAATAACTTGGCAAACAAAACAAAGGCATGGTGTTTCTCATGCACTGATGCACACATGCCCCACAATTGCCCCAGGGGTAATCTTCAAGAGAAAGTAGCAAAACAACAAAGCCAAGGGGTTGTGTCTAGTGTGATCACATATGCTTATCAGTACCCTGGTGTGGAAAATGTTGTGCACATGACCAAGTGCGAGGCATGTCCCTTGCGCAAGGAGAAATAGCCCTAAATCATGCACTTTTCTCATGGATGGATGGAGAAGATGCAACATTTGCTAATGAGGCTTTGACATCAAAAGATCCTCAAGTGCTTAGACTACTATACCCGCTTGAAAAGGAGGTTTACCGGAACCTAAATCAGCCTATGAGAAGTGTCCAAATTTGTAGATAACGACATAGACTCTCCCAAAACAAAAAGAGATGTTCTTGTATAAAGCAAAGGAGCCAAAGGTTCAACCCCTTGGGTCACTCAACATAGTGGGGAAATCGAAGAAAGCCCCTGCTATGTGTCACTATGGGACATCCTAGCTATTCTAGAGTAGAAGTCCTTGTTGTGAGAAGCTTTATACAATCGTGAAAAGTCGGTATCAGCTGAAGCAACCTTGGAGCACACTCAAAAGAAAGATAAGGGACCACCTAAAGTAGCAGAAGGTCAAGCAGCTACATTATTCACAAATAGAAAAGAAAAACTACTAAAATAAGCCTAAACCTACCCCTTTCTTCCTAACTCTCATTGTAGGAAATAAACTATTACATAATTCTATGATTGACTCTAGTGCTAGCACCACGATTATACCTAAACAAATGGTAGATACAATAAAATTAGAATACAAGCCTTTGGATCGAGGAGTCGTGTAGTTAGATAGGAAGAAAGTCCAATTCATGGGGCTGATTAAAAACCTTTCGTTAACCATGTATTCATGCCCCAACATTACAATGCCTCAAGAGGTAGTTGCAATAAATATCCCTTCCATTTTTTGTTTAGGCGTATCCTAAGATTTTAATGCTAAGATAGGAAGATATTTGTCTATTGATTGATCCCATCTAATCTTAAGAACCAAATTTGGCTCCAAGATGAAAGTGCTTTCAAAACCATTACATTCAAAGCACATAGCTAATGATGCTATGATGAACTATTAAAGACATAAATAACAAGAGAGCATTACCATAGTCAGGGCCTCCTCCCTTGTGACACTTGACAGATCTGATTGAAACCAATGGAGTTAAGATTGCTATCAATGTAATCATTGCAATGAAGCTTGTAATAGTTGAGAGCATTTGGCAAAACTTCAATAGCAGAGCTTGTGCTTTTAGAGAGGGTGAATCTCTCATCTTGAATTAAGAGGAAAGGAGTTTTTGTATCTCAAACAAGCAAGAAGAGTCATTACATATTTGTTTGGGCATTGCAACACGCATCCTAAACAAGCCATGTGGAAGATGTGCTTTTGAATCTCAAAAACTCTCGACACACTAGCCTATTGCATAGACATTCATGCTCGACATTGTAGTCCAAGAGAATTTTGCTAATATATGTAACTTTTTAAATGTTTTATTTGTAGATTTGAAGTGGAATTTGGTGCTAAAACACTAAATCTTTAAAGACTAACAATTTCTATTTTGTCCTAATCCTCTCACTTCTAAGTGTGAGCGCAATTGAATCCTATTTGAGAGCATTCACACCAATAAGAGAAATAGGTTGACACAATAATGTAACTCAATGACCTTGCCTTCTCTTAATACAACCTTACCTTCAAACTAGAAAAGGTGGGGTGGAAGGAGCCACATGATGACATCGATCCATATTCAAATTGGATTGATGTGGATGTTATGTTCACTAACAAAGATCTTGCTGAATTGGAGAGAAAAGCAATAGTAGTGGTACACAACTTGTGAATAGATTGGTTGGGATTGGATTGGTAGCATTGTAGCCTTTGAAGCAAAGAAGTTGATGGATGGAACGAATAATGAAGCCGAAACTCAAGCTGCTCTATTGGCAATTAAAATGGCGAGAAGACTTGCGATCCCAAGGCTACATTTAGAAGGAGATTCATTAGTAATTATTAATGCAATTTCAAAACCGGAGCCTTGGCATGGAAGTTATATAAATATATAAAAATTATAAGAAATTATTTGTCATCATTTTCAGAATTCAAAATCTCCCATACGAAGGGAGAGGAGAATGAAGTGGTGGACATTATCAAAGTGGGTGGCCGCATTTAATGAAAATCGGGTAGAAGAGATTTGGGAAGATCTTAGAAGTATTCAAAACAAGGAGAGGATGGTACCAGACACAACAAAATACAACGATCATAATGAGATATAAAGGAAACTTGCCCCTCGTGAAATGGAAATTCAGCGAAGATGTATTACGAGGCAGAAAATGTCATTTCCCTCCTCATTTTGGGTGTTTCTCGGTGAGAAGAGTGATATAGGGTGGTTGTCAAGCTGTAGAGAACCAGAACATGGAAACAAACTTTACTTTGATCACAAGGAAGCAAAAACTTTCTTTTTTGGTGAAAATCTCGAAAGAAGGTTGAAGAATGTCTTCAAATTTGAAGACCTAATGTTTCTGCAAATAGTTGACAGTTGGGGGGAGAGTATATGAAGTCGGAAAACTGGTATCAAACAAACATTGACATGGCATCCTTATTCTTGGTATGGTGTTTGGAGTTGGGCGAAAAAGAGGAAGTGCACTGGATCATGAAAGAATGTGTGAAGGATGAATGGACCTACGGATTGGGTGCTTTTATTGCAATGGCCAAACCTGGTGCAGGGTTCGTAGTTTGCAATGGTGATTGGCTCCATATCCCTGAGTTTACACTGCCATTGAGGCCTTTCCTTCTGTGGAGTGCCTCATGTGATAAAGAGGAGCACCGAGCAGAAGCCCAAGTGGGCTGGAACTTCATCAAAGAATATCTTCGTGACAAGGAGTGAGAGCTGAAGGAAAACCGACCTGAGGCGGAGAAGCACATAAAAAAGCGCCTGAAATTCAAGAAGGAAGACTACTGGATAAGTGAGCCATCGCAGAACTAGAAAAAAAATTAAGATAGAATGAAGAATTTGTGCTGATAGATTTTTTTGGTTACAAATCGTTTATGCAGACTCTCTAATTTTTGTAAACTTTGTATGTAATGGGTTCCAATTGTAGAAGTAGATGGAAATGACAAATTCAGTACTGTAACAATGTATATTTGTGAGAATAGTATGTAGATGGGGATGGGTAGAATGCGGTATGGAAAGTAGTTTTTGGTTCTTGAGTGAATTCTCAAGCTAGATAAGTGGTTCAGAGTCTTCAGACCACAAAAATATCTCTTTTTTGTACAATTTATGGGCAATTAACATAATACATATCAATATTTCACAATCAAAAAAAAAAAAAACCTCAGCCTTCCAAATGAAATTTTTCTTAGTCTTAGGACGTGTAGGTGTCGCGGTTAAAACACTTTGTTGGTGAAGTGGCCACCAAGGTTCAAATCCCTACTGGGGCCACTGTGCTTGCATGCCTTGTGCTTCCGTTGGACTATTGGGCTCGCGGATTTGATCAAATGAACTGTGGGGATGACGTCCCCCATTTGTGGCCTCATCGGTTCATAGCTCCAAGTCAAAAGCATTTCACATGGAGCCAGAGGGAGTGTCATGACAGTATTACCGGTAACATTAAAAAGTTTACCAGGCATAGTGTTTTTTCTTTTTTTTCCTTAGAATTGCTTGCAATAACTATTTCTTCACCATATATGCTCTCAACAATAAAGCCCTAATCTTCTTTTCAGAGGTAGTCCTTCCTGTCAGCACTTTTTATTCTAGTTAAAGCCAAAGTAAACTTCTATGTAAGCTAGATATTCTCAAAAACTTGTTTCCATTTTGGATTTAGATTTATAATATCTTGGAAATTTGCAGAAATAAATTACAATTCTCTCTCCACATTGAAAAGATTGTACTAGTTTGAAAATTGTGCCACCAAAAGAATATCTATGTACAACTAATTCATGCATTGGTGTGAGTAGTTCAAGAATTTTTTCTCAAGGGTATGGATTCTTGAGTCCCAATGCTGAAGTTAGCCAAATGCAATGACTTTGTTAAAAAAACAAGGTTTTCTAGTTGTTTGCTTAGATCAATGCTTCAAATCAAATGACTTCAAAGAAAAACCTCTTATCATTGGGCTCATAGTTCACACACTCGGACTAGGAAGGCTCAACAAGCCAAAAAATTTCAGCTCGGAAAAAACTCAATTTTAAAAAAAATTATAATATTTTGCAAAATACAACTACAAAATGTATCAAATGATTTTGCTGGGGTTTTGAGGTTAGCAGGGGCGAGGGGCAGTGCCCATAGAGTCAAAGAACTTCATGGCACACAACATTTTCATAATATATTAAAAGGCAAGAAACAATGCTTATAAAGCCATAAAAACAAAGTTTTTGGAGTCTTTAATCCATATTTTTTTCCTGCATTTTTTATACATTGCTGAAACAATGAATCAAGTTGTTAGACTTGCCGTGTGCTCGGTGAGTTTTTCATAGAACTCAGAGAAACTCTGGATTAAAACACCCAAGAGTAAACCCTATGAATACTCAATGTCTGGAAAAGCTCGTGAGTTTTTGGTGACTTGCCAAGTTTGTAAAATATGATTGGGCTCATCCATCCCTTCTCTTAGCTGCAAAACACGCATGGAAATTGACTGACTTCATGAACAATCATATTTGAATCAAAACAATGAAATTCTAGCCTCTAACTGCAATGCTTCAACCACTATGTAAGCCCAATCTCTTTGTTTGATTAGCGAGGTAGAAAATCTCCTTTGGCATGGAAATTAAAAACAAGGAACAAACTGAGACTGAATTGTTGTTTCTAGTGCCTTGTCTCTTATGACTCTTCCAAGTTTTGTTTAGAAAATTCCCTGAAGGAACCTTGAGAAGTTTTTTCTTCAAAGCTTTCAAGCTACAGTGGCACTCAATACTATCTTGACCAGTAATTGTTTCTCTGAAAATTTATTCCTCTTTCCTAAAAATCCCTTGCCGCTCTCAAACATGCAACCAAAAAGCCCCATTGCATTAGTGATATTTAATTTTTGACACCAGATCGTTTTGTATCTAACCTCGCTACAACTAATTGTTCTCCATGAGTGCAAATGAGAGTTTTTTCTTTCTTTGTTCACATCCAGTTTCTAGTGCGAATATATTTATATTAATAAAGCTCATCCTTTATCATTAAATTGTGGACTCCTTTCTGTTTGTCTACGATTATGTGTAATATCCCCAAATAGGGAATAAAAAAAACAATATTTCCAAAAATAGGACAGAAAATTCTGTTTTTTTGTTTGCACATAAGGAATTCTTTAACCAACTCAGATTTACATTCAAATTATAGAACTGATTTTTCTGCTAATATAAATAAATATCTGAGTATAGAAAAAGTACAGAAAATTACTCTAAATCTGCTCAGAAGCTTCACAAATAATTCACATTAACTTACTTTTAATTTTCTGAGACGAAAATAATTAACAATATGCAGATTTAGACAAAAGTACCTCAGAAATGTCATCTGTTACCGAGTACACCCTTAAGGCATCCTGCACCCGTACCAAGTACGTCTGAGTAGGGTTCACCTGGGGGTATGCCCTGGGTACGTACTTGTCAAAACACCCAGACAATCAGAACTAGGTCTGTTCAACTTGTTTCCACTTGTCCTTGTTGCTATCTTCAATGAAGCTCAGAAATATGAAAACTCCTTGTTGTAGTTAACCCAAATCTGAACCTGATGCTTGAATTTCACCTTCAAAAAGTGGCCTTCAAACTTGATAATGAATTGTGTAGTTGGCATAAAATGCCTATTGTTATGTTTGATAATATTTGTTATCTGTCAATGTATTAATTGTTCGTATTAAGTGGGTTGTCACTCTCGAGTAGTTAATGTGTTGGTTGGTTGATAGTTGTGTACCTCTCGGCAACCGTTGGGTCCTTTAAATATGTTGTGTACTGTCAAGGAAGGTGGTACGGTATAGTTGGATCTATTGTAATCCTTGGCTGAACATCTCTGGTCTTCTTCTCTGTAATAATTGCATGTGTGAATAAAGATATATTTTATTGCTATGTCTAGTATGCATTGTCATGTATATTATTATTTCCTGTATTTGATTGATCAAATATAGCTGTAAACATTTTGGCATCGTTGCCTTAAAAGAAATCAGGTTAGCCTTGAGTGATTCATGCCCGTAGACCCCAATAAAGGTGAGAGGAGGCCACAAGGTGGTCAAGACCAAGTGATTAGGTGACCCGCCGACCCTTGGCCGGAGGGAGCACAGGGATGAGTCAAAGCCTGGAAGCACCTGGAGTGTTGGGATGTTGGAGGTGGACGTTTAGAGGATGCACGTGTGGCCGAGAGTGCAAGCACAAGAACGTAACAGTCGGAACTGTCCACCCAAGTTCAGCACATATGGAATTAACCAAAGTGTTTGAGACACTGGAGGTGGGCGTGTAGAGGACGCACGCATGGCTGAAAGTGCAAGGAAAGCACTGGAACGTAGCGATCGAAACAATCCACCCAGGTTTGGCACACAAGGGAGTAAGCAGGCGAAAAACCAATTTGCACAAACTTGCCCCTCGTCAAGGAACCGAGAATAAGGTAACTTGAGCCAAAGACTCCAGGGAAGAGAGAGTATAGAACGAAGAAGGTGACCAAGGGTAGAAGATGCAGAACATGGACACGTAGAGAGCTTGTGCATGGCCGAGAGTGCAAGAGAGGCACAAGAACGCAAACGAGAGTGAGATGGTCCAATTTCGTTAAATACACACGATACCTTCTGAGTGAAAACAATGATGAATACCCAAGAGAGGCAAAAACTCTTGAAGTTCATAGGAGATGGATCAAAGGACTGCTGGCATTTTTTGTGCTAACCTTAACAGAGAACAAAGAGGTCTCGCGGGATAAGGTCACGCGGGATAAGAGAACAAAGAAAAAACGAAGCTCTTTCTTATCCCATGCATTCCCGCGAGATAAGAAAATAAAGGTAAAGCAAGAACACTTATCCTGCGGAAATAAATGGGCAACAATCAAAGGGTGCGGGATAAGAAACATCGAAGCCAAAGAGGCTTTTTGCTTATCCCGCAAGGTTAGAAAGACAACAGCCCCACACGGGATAAGAAATAACAAAGACAAGGAAGCTTTCCCTTATCCCGCGGAGTAAAACAAATGCACCAAACGTCGCATGAGATAAGAAAAGTCAAAGGCGGGTTGGCTTTTTCCTTATCCCACGGAGTAAAATAGATGCATCAAAGGGAGCGCAAGATAAGGAATAACAATAGTTATTTTGCTTATCTCACAAGGTTAGAAAGACATCACCAGCGACCCGCGGGATAAGAAAATAGCTAAAGAAGGTGTTTTTTTTTCCCTTGTCCCACGGGGTTAAAAAGGGCACAATGTGATATTGCGGGATAAGAAGAAATTGAAGTAAAAGGGACAAATGCTTATCCCACATGGAGAAAAGACGAAGGCGGGTCCTAGTCGGCATCAAAAAGCAACATGGAGACAAGGTGATCTCGCGGGATAAGGAATAACAAAGCAAAAGGCTTTCTCCTTATCCCCCAAGGTTAGAACAATGCACAGATGATGTCGTGGGATAAGTAGAGAACAAAGGGAACAAAGGACTTCCTTATCCCACGCGTTCCTCCAGGATAAGGAAATAAAGGCAAACTCAAGGAGTCTTATCCCACGGGGTAAAATTGAGGACATGAGAGACCCGCGGGATAAGAAACAAAGCAGAATCAAAGGAACGCTTATCCCGCAAGGAAAAAAGGGGGATAAAAGGGAGCTCATGGTATAAGAGATAGTGAAGGCCAAACAAAGAAAACTCAAGGAGGCTTATCCCGTGAGGTTAAGAAAAGAATGAAAAAGGCCCGCAAGATAAAAAAGCAAGGAAAAAACAAAGAAGGCTTATCCTGTGAGGTAAAAAGGAAATGCAAAGGGACCCGTGGGATAAGAAGACAAAGCAAATCCAAAGGGGATGGTTGTTCCCACTTATCCCATGCGGTATGCAGGGCTGTTTAGCGGCCAAACACAGTGAATGAAACATGGACCCGGGGTGCCACCTCAGCCATCTGCAGTCGTTGGATCTTCATAAAGGCCCGATCCGAAGGCCATGTTTTAATCTTGCATTAGGCCTGTTGGATGTTTACATGGAGAGATCTCGCGCGTCCATCATCACGCGAATCTCTCAGATCGACGGTGTACGTTTGAATTTGCGATGGCCGTTGAGTTTTGATTGCTCTGTGCAGGGTGGTTTTCGACCCGATGGTTGAGGACATTTTGGACCCAGTTGGCGCCCGATTTTGGACCCAGTCGATGCCCAATTTTGGACCCTATCTCACTCCAGCTACCGGATTTGCTCACCTTAACTCCAGACATGACGCCTACAGCGGATTCCAGACGCCACCCATGCCTCCTCTTCAAGGCATTTTGAAGACTTTTTGGGTCTGCAAAGACGCATTCAGATGCAGGGTTTTCCCTGATTTGCGAGGATTTTCGCTCTTTCAGAGGCAGAGGACGCTCTCAGAAGCTGTTTCACCACGCTATCAGATCCTCGATCTGATCTTCTCTCTCTCTCTCTGATATTTTTGTAACCTAACCCGAGTGGGGTTAGGGTTTTCTCAAATGTAATCATCTGAGTTATGCTTAAACTATAAAAGCAATTTTGTAACATTTTGATCGGATCTTCTCTTCTTTTTCTTCTGCCAAAGGCTTATGTCTCTCTGTAGTTATAAAATTTGCCTTGCCTTCTCATGAATAAAATTAGTCTTTTTGCCTCATTTCGTTTCACTCAATTTGTGTAATGCCTTACCTCTTTGTTTGAATACATTCTTGTTGGTTTTCTTGAGCTGTAGGTGTAGTGTTGATTCCTCTTTGGATGGCACTTGTGAACTGGTTTCATTTCCAAATTCCAACCTTCACTCACATTTAGGTGACGATTAGGATAGAAATCAGTGCATACCTGGGGTAGTTTTATTGATGTTATGTGCAATCATAGGCAGGGGAGATCATCATTTGAGTCTAGGTGCAAACCCTTTTCCCTTCTTTCGTGCAACCCTTCTCTCTCTCCCTTTTCTCTGTCAAAACATAAGTTAGTTTTATTTGTGTTGGGTTGGTCCAGCACCTGCATCAGATTGAAAAGGAAGTCGGCCTTCTCCAGAGATTCAACCTCACATTTTACAAGGTCCCACACTTGGGAGGTTGTTTCCATGTTTCACGAGGTTGGTGGTCAAGCCTAATCACCAAGGGTGCAAACTTTTGTGACAAGAAGGACCTCGTACACCATTGCAAGACATGCATAGCGATATGGAAGGTGAATGGCCAAGATGACCACGACTACTAGCTGAAGGCATTAGTACACAGATGTAGACGTTAAGGACAAGGTCGGGTGGAGTGAACTAAATAAGGCATTTGATGAGGAGTTCAAACACTCGAGGGATGACAACGAGATTGTAGCCGAAATCCATAATACGAGGCAAGGTAAAAATGAGAGTGTACGCACTTACAATTGTAGGCTCAAAGAATTGTTGAATAAGATGGAGAACCAGTCAGCCGACGGGTTGAAGAAGAGGTGGTTCACTGAGGGATTGATACCCTCATTGCACAAGAAGATGAAAGTAGTGCCTCCGTCCTCGTACGCTGATGCTTATAGGCGATGGACATCGAGAGTGAAAACAAAATATCCTCTCGAGGGAAGAGGAATATCGATGATGACGAGAGCACCGAAGGTAGCAGTGATGAGGAATCCAAAATTGTACAGGCCCTTCGACAAGATATGTTGAAAATGATGAAAGAATTGAAGGTCGAGAAAGGAACCATTAAAGAATGTAATGAACTATGGTGTACCGAGTGCGAAATTGAGGGGCAAACGAAAGGTGATTGTCCTAAAAATATGTTGTGTGAGATTTGTCAGGTGTTGGATCATTCAATAAAGGAGTGTGCATATAATTTGAAGACTAGAAGTACGCAAGTACTCTTCACACAGGAAGGGTCTAGCCCATCGAAATCGCAAAATGTATCACCTGGTGGCAATGGAAATCAATAAGGGCGAAATCAAATATAGTATGACTCTAGAGGACATCCTATCATACAATGCCGACAATGTAGTGAATGGGGACACTTTGCGAGAGGTTGCCAAAATAAGGAAGACAACATCCAACTATTGTGCAAATGGTGTGGACTCGGGAATCATGAAGACACTAACTGCCTAAAGCAAAAGGGTATTAATATGCGAAAATTGGCGAAACAAGATGAGGCAGTTTTGACAATCACAAGAGTACAGATGAAGAAGGCGGTGTATTTGGACTCTTGTACGGAGAAGGAATGACTCCGATAAGCTAGAGCCAAAGTAGAACAAGTGTTGGCAAAGGAACAAGTAACCTCCAATGGAACTGCAAGTACATCATTGTGGGAGTCAAAGAAGAACATAGTTTGGCAAATGCTACGAACAACCATACCCATCAAGGTGGCAGACCTTCTTCCAACTATGCCACAACTGAGAGTGGCAATTACCAACACAATCAGTGACAACACAGTTAGCCAAAAACAATGCAAACCACAAGATGAATCGACAAAGAAACCACCACATGAAGGAAATGAGGCCAGCAATCCAATGTTTCTGATAGTGAGCATCGAGAGAAAGTTGGTGGTCCTTGAGATGGAAATAATGAGGAAGAAGTTAACAAACACCATCGTCGATGGAGGCTCCGGAGTGAATGTATTGCCAGAAGACACTTGGAAATGTTTGGGGAAGCCAACGCTTTGGCCACTGACCTTCCACTTGGTAGGTGCCAACTAGCATGGCATCAAGCCATTGGGAACATTGATGGCACAAAAAGTAATGATTGGGACACAACCATTTTTCTTGGACTTTGTAATTATCCTGTTGCAAAATAAGGCGTATGACGCACTCCTCAAGAGGGGATGGGTGATTACTGTCAAGGCAAACCATAATTGGAAGTGGAACACACTCTCGATTGAAAGTGATGGAAGGAAGCATGTCATCGATTTGAAGAAGCAAGGGGTGAGTGGAGAATTGGTATCCTCCGACTTAGAGTCCAAGGATGGAGAGTTAGGTATGGACGAAGGGAGGAAAGGCACGGAACCCAACAATGAAGGGGTGTTGGAACTAGAAGATTGTTATGCAAATGAGACGAGTTCCCTGAATGGAATATTCCACTAGCAAATGGAGGACTACGAGGTATTTTCATCAACATGTTATTTTCTTGAAGCTACAACTCTCGATGAAGAGCAATCAATGAAAGCATGTAAAATTATGAGTGATACATATGGTAGTACAGAGATGGAAAGTGGAAAGCAAAAGCCCATGAAGGAAAAACAAAAGTCGTACAAACAAGGGAGCCTGCACGAAAGGAAATCATACTCGTACGGAGTCAAATTGTATGCAAGTGTACTATTGTTTACTGCTACAATTGATAAATTAAATAGAGGAAATAATAATGTACATGACAATGCATACCAAACACAACAATAAAATATATCTTTCTTCGCACATGCAATTATTACAAAGACGAGGACCAGAGGATTACAATTAACCCCACTATAGCATACTACCTTTCTTGGCTGTACACAGAACATTTAAAGGACCCGACAGTTGCCGAGAGGAACACAACCATCAACCAACGTACACATAACTATCGGATAACCAAAATTATCAAACATAACAATCAACATTTTATGCTGACTACATCTATTAAAGAACATGGAATTCAGAAAAAAATTAAATAGAAGGAACCGTACAACCAAAGACAAGAACACTATGCAGTAAGTCTATACACTGTATGGAGAGCACGAAGATTGGCCATGAGGCTATTTCCGTACACCGTACGAAAGGTAGGAAGGGGTTGTGCAAGGAACGGGTCATTTATCGTACAAGCACAAAAGCCAGACAGAATCACGGGCAATTGGAGAGTGCTTCATTTGTACAGAATTGTAGATAGACAAAGAAGTCTTCATCCGTACGTTGTACAAGAAGAGAAGTCCATACAAGTTCAATCGTACGAGGAGATTTCATGGCATCCAAAAAAGAAAGTACGGTGGCTAGAAGAAAAAAATCCATACCAAGAGTCCATACGGCGATTGCAGAGGCACATACAATGTCTGGAGGAGATAAATTTGTACAAGGTGAAGTCATATGCCACATGCATCAAGTTGAACGTGTCGTACAAGGAAGCATGGGTGTCGTACGTTGAGGAGAAACAAGTACCACACAAGGAGGTGGTCATGTCATACAAGGAAGCACAGGTGTTGTAAGTGGAGAAGAAACAAGTACTACACAGGGAGAAGGTGTCATATAGCTCGCACGTGCTAGGAGGTATGCTGCACAAACAAAAGAAAGGAAGACCGTACGTCTCAATGAAGAAACCATACACAGAAGTCAAGTCGTACGTAAAGGTTAGGCCATACGCAAAGGAAGTCACACCGCAAAAAGGAAGAACCAGTACGCTGTATGGGATTGCAATAAAAGAGTCGTAAGTGAACACCATCAACCCGTACATGAACAACATAGTCGTATGTGTTGGTTGAAAATTTTGTACACATGGGAAGATGTGCAAAATTGTGGTTTCAGCCACAGTGTGAGTATAAAACTCTCCTAATTTTGGGAAGGCTCCCCCTTTGCTTTCTACTTCAACAATTCAAAAATAAACTCAAATCTATTCTAAATCTGGGTGAAACTTTGTCTTGTTCTTTTTTTTCAAAAAAGACACTTATTCTTTTTTCTTCTTTCAGAAAAGAATCACAGTTGAAAGCACAAATGATTAATGAAGTAAACTAAATAAAGAAGCAAAGTTTCCATAAAGGCACAAAGTCCTTCGTTGCTTCTCTGGGACGGGAAAACAGAAAAAAAAAAAGCTCAAAGTCTAACTACATGATGCACCTCTTATGCACAAACATAGAAAATAAAAGCAGCACAAAGTTTGCAAGTTACCCTGCTTGCTTGAGCATCCTACGATAGTTTCAAACGTGACAAGCAGCTCAAAGTCTGCAATATCAAATCTTAAAACCAATCTAAAACTCCAAACACAATAAGCAGCTCAAAGTCTGCAAGATTGAACTTGAATCCCTCTTGTATAATACCTCAAAACTCACAATCAATCTCCAGAAAATGTCATCACATAACACCTTATATCAACACAAAGTTTGAAAGCAATTTGCCTCTTTTAATTGATTGCAATCTGATTTACAACTAAGCTCAAAGTCTTAGAGTGTACATACAAACTGGCAGAGTCTTGTTGCATTGCCAAAAGACATCATTTACAATAGACCCCCTCAAGTATTTATAGGAGAAGAGCTTTGAGAAAAAGGTGGGAGGATCCCAACTAACTTGAGAAATTCTCTCAACCACAATGACTTATTCCAACTACAATCCTAATCTAACTCAACTTGTAGTTGTCTTACATGTAATTACATTTTACAAAAATGCAAGTGAAAGTGACACTTGCAATTACAAAATTTGTTTTTACATGTAATTTGTCAAAACAAAATTACAAATACACAATTGAAACTATTCTATGTGTCCGAAGACACGACTCTAATTACATCATCCTCTGTTTTGAAAATCTTCATGTTGTTACAAGACACTCTATGATCGAGGTAAATGACATCTTGAACTAGAACAAGAACTTGCACCCTTGATAGTCTTTGTGTCTTTAACCAGCGAACTTCAACCTTTCACATGCTTGGGGTAGTACCATTTCTTCAAGAGGGAAAGGGCTGCCTTCCTCTTTTCATGTTATGACCATCTCTATCTTGAAAGCATTCTATAATTTGCATCCATGAATTGTTGTTGTATCTCTTCTTCTTTTGTTCACTAATGAAGAACCCATAACACCTTACTCAAGATGATATTGTTATAAAACAATGCCCATTTCTTGATATGTTGGTTTGATAGATCGTGTGTGCAAACAAGACTGACAAGGGATGGGATAAATTGATGCAAAAATGGGCTCACAAGTGAATTTCGAGTTTTGAGGACTGCATTACATGTGTGGGAAAACAAGAGCATTAACTTGCAGTTGTGGAGAACAAACATGCAACTTCATGTGTAATGGGTAACTCCAAGTTTGCACTTGTAATTGGACATTTAAGACTCATTTTCAAGTGTTTTTTGAGTGCATTTTGGACCAATTTCGGGTTCTGAAAGGTATACTACAAGTAATGGAAATGGGAAAGAACTCTTGTGAAGACATAACTGCAATCGGGTTTTAAAATTCCACTTGCGAGTAGACTCATAATAGGAAAAATGAATGAAGGTGTGACGAATGAACGAAATGGTGAAGTAGGAATTTTGACATGAGGGAAATGATGTAAAGAATGATTTTGACCAATGATAGAAAAGTTGGATGACCATGTACAGGTATGGAAAGCGATATTTTTAGCTTGGCAACTTGGAAAGAGGGAAAAACTCTTACTTGCAATCAGATTTATAAAACACGAAATTAAATAAATGAGTTGAACTCTCAACATTGTAATTTTGTAAAAAGAATGTTAACTCCTTTTACCAAAGGGGAAGGTCAATGTTACCACAGTTACTTGTAATCGGGTTTTTAAATCTCGAATACAAGTAAATATGAAAAGTTTGCAAGAGGGAAAAATATGTAAATTCACAAGTTAAAGAACTTATCAATTGGGAAGATCTCTTAGAAACCCAAATTTAAGCAAGAGCAAGATATTTACAAAACTTGATCAAACAAGAAACTAAAAACAACAAAAGAAAGAAAAATAAAATTGAAAATAACATACCTTCCTTGATCAAAATGCCCTAGACAAAAACAAACAAACTTGGGATGAACTAGAATGCTCTATGAATAGATGAAGAAGCCACCACGTTGATATTCCTTGTAACAAGAAAAATGGCTTTGCATTCAACCCATAGCACAAAAAACGGCTTGAAAGAAGAATCCCATTTGGCGCCAAACATTTCACATTGAATGTTGGATGCAAAACAGATCACAACATGGCGGAATACATGGTCAAAGTGCCAAAAATGCGGAGCTAAGACAGCAAATGGAGAAGCAAAAGACCCCCATGTTACTATTCATTCAAAACCCCACTTCCATAACAATCGGATTTCAGGTTGAATGCCACGAAGTTCGGTGCCCTTGGGTAGAAAAACGTGGTTGGGTTTCTTGAATCTGATAGCAAGCAATGAGCAAAAGTTAAAGCTTCGAGCAAAAAAAATGCAATCCGGTTATAAAAACCCTGTTACAAGTTTTATTAAAAACTCTCCTTCCTTCAATCTTCCCAAACCGCGTTTTAAAGAAGCAAAAGCATAAAACATAAAAAGCACTTAAATACTTGCAATCGGGTTTTAAATGACTGTTTGGACTGAAAATGGTGGAAAAACATTAAAAACCCTCCTTTTGTCATCTGCCATTTAATATTGTTCCCAGTATTGCCTCTCTTGATCTGTTGCTGTCTTTGACACCTTTAAGATGTGTTCTTTTAATAATGCTCTGTCATTTTTCTTTTTTTACCAAACTGTCTTGACTATCCCCTGTACTCCTTATAAAGTGACTGCATCGTCTTTGCAAGGGTTTGTATGTATCAACAACAGCAACATTTGCTTGATAGGATTTTACTATCCTTGCTTACATCTTCTAAGACATGTGACCTGTGGCGTGAATGATTGCTGTCCATACTGACTTTATTTCTTGTCTGTATCATTTTCTGAAAAAAGGTTGCATGCCCTTTGTAAATTGATCACTGTGATTGTATCTTTGATCATATGCATTCCTTCCATAATTGTGTTTAATGGTATCTTGCATTGTGTTAGAAAATGTCTTCCTCATGATTCTGAAAATGCATTGTATTCCTTACTATTCGTTGCCTACTGAGTCTGAAAAACTGGATGTTGCATTTTCTATACTTAGTGTACAGCTTTATGTATGCACTGCATATCTCATTAGCATGCATAAATACCTTGTACACGTCCTTTAAAAAAAGAAAGTCTTATCATGCTTGTTGGCTGATCATGTGATTGCATACTTGCGTTTTGTTACTCTTTTTCCTTTTATCACCAACTCTGATATAATTTGATTGTATGAGACCTTGCTATCATTTCACATGAGCTGGGCTCAACCCTTGTGGGAGCCTCATTCATCTCCACTCATTTTTGTGAATTTTATGACTAGCAAGCTGTCCTTTTTCCTAATCCTGCACATGAAACAAACATATTAGCAAAAATATGCATATGTATGGTGATTTTCCTTTGATCTGATATTTGCCGTTCGAGATGATCTGTGATGCTAGTTATATGCATCTGATGCACATAGGGATCATATACATATATGCGTGCATTAGTACACATGTTAGAAATGTAATCAGCCATTGCTTAGAACAAAATGTTCTAACGCATTGCATATTTTAACTCTTTTGCAGGTATCGGAAGGAAAGCAGATACGGACCAGGGTGAAGCAGCAAGACAAAGGCAACATCGAGTCTACTTCAACTGTTCCAGTCATTCAGGCAATGACTGGTTCCATTCTCAACATGCCTCTTTCATTTTTTGTACTTGTGTATACATATCTGTATATTTCTTTTCTGCACTTGTTGCATGTAGCTAGTCTCATGGCTCATTGTGTGGGACGTACGTTTGAATATTAATAAAATACTTCTCCTTTTGATGAGATGTCTCTTTCCTTTGTTGCTACAGACTAGAAGTATTTAAAAATACCATCTTTAGCTCATTCCTTAGTGCAGTTGGAAACACAAAAATAGAGAAGCAGTACACACTTGTTTTATTTTGTAAAACTAGCATATCTTAACCTATTTTTCAGCTAGAAGCGAAAAATAGGTAACATTTTTTGGCGACATCTGCTATATGTTTGCCTGCTAAACATCTTGACCAGCTGCCTTTAGAGAATTCATTGGGCACAGAGTCACTTGTAACCTTTGTGAAAACTAGAAAAAAGTATCATAACACTGCAAAAACTCTCTCCTTCCCCCTTTGAACCTGTCCTAACCTATTAAGTATAGGTGTGGGGTTCATGGCAGTGGTCTTGACACCCCGCTATCATGAATTTTACATTCGTATTTGATAGATTAGGACAGGTTAGCAACAAGGCACCTTTGAAACACACTCTTTCGCACTACTGAAACTCAGATTCAAGCTGAAAACTTCACTAAAAGCATCTCTAGAAGACTGTTGTGAGCCGTCCCAGCTTTATGAGGTGGATATGTATGATGTGTGGCAGTGAAGACATGTATTCACTGTTTCATATGGTAGGTATCTTCTTCATTGAACTGTGGCAACTTACAGCAGTCTTACCTCCGCAAAAAACTGAAACAACTAACAACTAACTGCGCACGAAGCGCTTAGGGAAAACCAAACAGCAACTAACCAACTGTGCAGCAGCACTTACTCAACATCAAGAACCTACTCTATTATATACAAGCTGCAATCATACCTCAAAAGCAATGCTTGAGGTGAATCTCGTTGACTGGGATTGGCTCCATATCACCGTCCAGCTTGGAGAGCTGGAAAGCGTTGTGCTGCTTACATTCAGAAATAATGTAAGGCCCGCTCCAAAATGCATCGAACTTGGAATGTTTTCCAAGCTTGCTTTTGAGGGTGTCCCATTTCAGCAGCACATCTCCTTCCTGGAAGCTCCTTGGTGACGCTCTTCCGTCAAAGGATCGCTTCATCTGAGCTTGATGCTGCTCTATCTTGTTCATAGCATCCTTTCTAGTCTCTTCTAGCTCAAATAACTAAGCTAATCTCACTGTTAGGGGACCTTCCTCCAGTGTGTCCAACTGATTTTCCAAGTCGAGAGCTGGGAGCTCGAACGAGATAGGGAGCCTTGCTTCCCTACCATAGACCAGCATAAAAGGTGATTGTCCCGTGGACCTTTTGGGGGTGATCCTATCAGCCCATAAGGCTGATTTTAACTGAGTATGCCAAACCCGTTGGTTACCCTCCATGGTCTTCTTAATGATCCTAATCAGATTTTTATTAGTCGATTCTGCCTGGCCATTGCCTTGCGGATAATAGTTGGAAGACGTATTTAGGTAGATCCCTTTTTTGACAGCCCAATCAGAGATTTTAAGACCAACAAAAGCAAGCCCATTATCTAAAATTATGGACTCCGGAACCCCAAATCTGGCAACTAGATCTTCGTAGAAATTTAGGACAACAGCCTCGTTCACCTCTTTGAGTGCCACTGCTTCAGTCCACTTGGTGAAATAATCAGTGGCTGTAAGTATCCACTTATGGCCAGCGCTGGATGAAGGGTTTATCACCCCAATAAAGTCCAAACCCCACCTCATGAAAGGCTGCTCCACCTGAATTGGCTGCAAAGGTAAAGCTGCCAATCCCATCTTGCCAGCAAATAGGGCGCATTCTTTGCACTTTCTGACCCATATGTGCGCATCTCTGAATAACGTGGGCCAATAATAGCCACCTTTCATCACCTTAAGAGCTGTTGCTCTTGGTGAAAAATGGCCTCCAGCTGATCCCTCATGAAAATCATGCAGCAGCTTACTTACCTGGTCAGGCCCAATGCATCTCAGCAATACACCGTTAAAATCTTTTCGGAACAAGATGCCATTAAGAAGTGCATAAGGTATGGACTGCAGTCTGAAATATCTTCTTTTAGCTCTGTCCAACAACTTAGGACATTCACCAGTTTGCAGAAAATGAGTCATTTCCTACACCCAATCAGTAGTAGGAGTCCAAACCTCTGCTTGCTTGTCACCTTGCAGTGTTAGAACAGCTTCCTGTTCATACTTTGGCGAACTAGAAACGCCATCAGCAAGCTGTTCGCATAAGCCTTTGCCTCTAACCAGCTTGGTAACTTGAATTTTGACGTCATATTCCATGATCTTGGTTACCCAACCAGCTCTCTTGTCATTGAGATCCTTGCTCAATAGAAACTCCTTTACGCTTGGGTGAGCAACCATTAAATTAATGTTGTTGTTAGATAGCATGTGTTTGAATTTCTTCAAACTCCTGATAACAGCCAGCACATGTTTTTCAACAAAAGTGTACCTTAGCTCGTAGTCCTTCAATGCTTGGCTAAAGAAGACTAAAGGCTGTTCCGAGCCTTCATCGTTTTGCTGTACCAACATAGCTGAGATAGAATCCACAGTACCATAGGCATACAAAGTGAAATCTTTAGAAAAATCAAGATTTAGAAGTGTAGGAGCAGCAGCCAATGCTTCTTTAATCAGCTCAAAACTTCTCTTGCCCTCCTTGGTCCAGCTATAAGAAATATTCTTTCTCAACATGGCAGTCAAGGGATTCAGCAAATCTGCAATATCAGGGATGAATCTTCTGACGAAATTAATCCTTCCTATGAAGCTCTGCAGACCTTTCTTATGAGCTGGTAACGGAAGGGCCAAAATGGCACTTATCCTCTCAGGATCAATGGTAATACCGTGCTTGGAGACCACGTAACCAAGCAATCTGCCCTCATGGACAGCAAATACACACTTTTTGGGATTAAGTGACACCCCAAATTCCCTGCACCTTTCGAGAACCTGCCTCAAGTGGTTAAGATGATCCTTAGCCTCTTTGGAGAAAACTGTGATGTCATCGAGGTATACTAAAACAGATTTGTACATTAGGCCTTGAAAGGCCATATCCATGGCTTTCTGAAAAGTTTCCCCAGCGTTAGACAAACCAAATGGCATCTTCTTGTAAGCCATAGTCCCCCATTTTGTGGTGAAAGCTGTCTTGAACTGATCTTCCTCTTTAACCAATATCTGGTTGTAACCAGAATAACCATCCAGCAAGGAAAACCTCTCGGATCCTGAAACAACTTGGAAGATCTGCTCCATGGAAGGCAAAGGGTGACGGTCTTTCAATGAAGCTCTATTTAGATCCAGGAAATCTACACACAGCCTAATCTCTCCATTCTTTTTTCTAACCGGCACAAGGTTGGAAACCCATGAGGTATGTTTGATAGGGAATATTATGTTACTCTCAATCAGCTTGTTTAATTCTTTCTTCATAAGAGGTTCAAGCTTAGGATTCAATGGCCTTTGCTTTTGCCTAACAGGTTTGGCGTTAGGCTCAAGCTCTATAGTGTGTTGGGCAAGGTGAGGATCAAATCCTTTTAGGTCGGTGTATTCCCATGCAAAAACGTCATTGAAGTCTCGAAAAAGCTTAACAAATGCTTCCCTTTCTATTGCTGTACATACCTTACCCAGTTTAAGCAGCTTACCCCTAAAGACTTCGATCTCTTCATAATGGTCCTGCTGAACCTGTATGCTGACCTTTAATTTTCTAGCTTCATCATCAGTATTGAAAATTGATTCCAAAGTGACCAAACCCTTTGGCATCTTATTGCTTTTTAGCTGAATGATCTGGTCACCGTACTGGTGTTGTAGTCTCTCCTGGTTAGTATGAGAGAACTCAGCTTCCTCTCTCAGGAAATTTACAATCTGCTGGTCACTCTCAAAAACTTGCCAATGTACATCATTATCTGGTACAGCAGGCCTAATAATAATCTTTACATGTTGATGGCTACCATCGCTACCAATCTCCTTGGGAATATCAAACTCTGCTCCTATGGCTACTAATCTGTCAGCACACTTATTCTGATTTCTGGGTATAGATATCAGATTGAAGGCATCA
Organism: Cryptomeria japonica; assembly: GCF_030272615.1. Classification (NCBI taxonomy): domain Eukaryota; kingdom Viridiplantae; phylum Streptophyta; class Pinopsida; order Cupressales; family Cupressaceae; genus Cryptomeria; species Cryptomeria japonica. The sequence continues at coordinate 547,851,534 of NC_081405.1, forward strand.
AATCTTTCTAAAATGTCCCACACCCTATGCTTATAAGACTTAAGCAAATCATTCTTTGTAAGACAAATGTTCCTTACCTGATTTGCAACTAACTTGCTGTCCCCAGACACTTTCAGACAGTTAATACCTCTCTGTCTTGCCCATTCCAAACCGTGGATAAGAGCCTCGTATTCAGCAACATTGTTAGTACAGCTGAAACAAAATCTGAAAGTTGAATAGTATCTCTCACCCTTTGGGGAAACAAGCATGCATCCACCACCGGCACCAACTTTGTTCTTTGAGCCGTCAAAAAAAAGCTCCCACAGCCCACAATCTTGTTGATCATCATGCTACTCTGGATTTTTCTCTATATCAGGCATGAAGGGGTCAGCCTCAAGCATTATAAAAACACCAAAATCGATTTCTTCATACTGTTCACATGGAACAACAGCGTGGGTCTGAGCTGCCCACTCATCAAGAAGGATATCAGATATACCTTCTATGGGTGTATTGCCTTCTTGAACTGCAGATTGCTCCTCATACTCACTTGCAATCAAATTGGCATTGGGGGGGTGGATTGTAAGGCTCTATATGATCTTTGGTTGTAGGTTCCGACCTCACAGTGACCTTTGTGCCATACCTGGTCCTAAACAGCATATGGGACCAATCTGAGGATAAATAACCTCCTATTTTTGCAGTAAAATCTCTTGATAAGCATATAGCGAAATAAGGAGGCAACTCTATAACGTAAATGTCTTGTGGGATAGAGAAATTTGGGCAGGCATGAAGGGTTAAACTCAGGTTTTTAATAACTCCTACTGTGTTAACAGCAGTCCCGTCTAATTGGACAACTCCTTTTTCTAAAGGCTCATATTCAATCCCCAACCTATCTACAATCTGCTTGGGTATGACCGAACTGCTAGCACCTGAGTCTATCATGCAGTTATGGACTAATTGATCTCCAATGATTAAAGATATGTAAAAGGGTGGGGGTTTAACTTTTGAAGCTTGTTGTTCTTTATCATTTGTAGTAGCATTGGTTAACACAGTCTTGGGTTTATCTTCGTTAAGTTCTTCAAACATATCTAAATTTGACAAGGCTGATTGAAGTAAGTCCCTTTGGCCGGGGATACACAAGGAATCCCACATAGTCATGGATACACTTGCTTTCTTCATATGATCAAGAATATTGAAAGATGCACTTGACTTTGTTGTATTTTAGGGGCAACAACCTCACCTTGAGCAGCAGCTGTTTGGACTGATGGACTGGGTTGCTTCTTGCCTACCAAGGGCTGACTTGTTGGCGATTGCCTGACATTTTCAGTGGTTGATGGGACAGCAGCATTCTGATCCAAGTTCGGCAGCTGATGTATCAAGGTTTGATTATTATCAGATTGTTGCCCTCCTTCTATGGCTCTCTTCTTGGACCTTGTATAGACCATAGCTGTTGAATCAGCTTGGTTAATCCCACAAAATTCTCCTCCTTGCCAATGAAGAAGAGTTGTCTCAAGCTGTTGATCCCCTTGCTGCTGTATAGAATCCTCACGGGGCGTATCCAATTGCCCACTTGAATTATTTTGGACCATCAAGGCCTGGTTAATCACCCCATTTGCACAAGTGCTTTGGTTATGGGGCAAATTGCAGGGAAAACACCAGTCAAAGTCCTGTGCCAAATTATTTTGAATGGGCAAGAGCTCCTTTGAAGAGCTAGCGGCATTGGGGTTATAAGCTTGATAAGGCCTTGGATTGTAGGCTTGCCTTGGGCCTTGATTATTCGGCTGATAAGGCGGTCTATTTGACTGATTCTGCTGATAATTAGACTGAAATGGAGGCTGGTAAGGCCTGAAACCTTGATTCTGCTGCCTCTTCAAGTTTACTATCTCGCTGCCAAAAGTTTGCAGCAGTCCCTTGATCTCTTGCAAATCACTTGATTGCGCCAGAAAGTTGTTCTCTTGTCTAACAGACTGAGAACTCGGTGCTGGTAAGGCTGGTGCAGCTGGGATGATAGCTATAGGAGGTATTTGCATTGCTATCGGTGGCTGGATGGTAGGAAAAGTTGGTAGAGCAGGCCTTGGGGCAATTTTACTAGCCTGTATAAGGTTGTTCTCTGCTCTAATGGCTATAGAATAGGCCTGGGGTAAAGAAGTGCCTCCCATCGATTGCACCATCACCGAGATATCGCTATTCAAAGCTCTTAAATAATATAAGAAAGCGTGGTCAGCAGTGGGTCTTACCGTTTGCGGGATTCTATCCCAAGTCTTCTGAAAACAGTGGCTGAAATCTGACATGACCTCGTGGGGAGCCCTCTTTATTGTTGACAGTTGCTCCATTAGTGACAAATGGTCTGATTTGTCCTCGAAGAAACTGCATAATTGGTCACCCAACTGGTCCCATGTTGCTATAGAATTGATAGGAAGGCCTCTGAACCATTGCAAGGCTTTACCCTTGAAAGATGTTGCAAGCAATCTGACTGCAACATTCTCCTTTGTCACATGGTGAACAGCGCATAGGTTTGCAACGTCCTTTATGTGTTCAGCTGGAGTAATTTGATCTTCGCCATGAAAATACGGTAAGCTTTTCAAAGCAGCCATGGGAATATCATCATGCTATGTTAAATTCAGTGGACTGCCCTGGTTAAATGCAACAAATGGCTGATTTCTGCCTGCTGGAATCATGATTACTGGGATTATCGGTAACACAGTATGAGCCCTAACAGCAGGGGGAGTAGACTTGGCTCTCCTGGAATAAACACGGTTCTCTTTTTCTTTCTCAACTACCCTCCCTCTTCTTCTAGGAGGGGATAACTGCAAAAATTCGAAGGATGAAGAATTGCTCCTGGTTTGTATCCTTCTCATAAGCAAAAGTGCACTGGCTTTACTAAACCAGAAATCAGAGTCGCCAAGTATGTTGTAAGAATGTCTCTGAAAGACTAAAAGTACTGCTGCAAACACCAAACAGCACCATAAAACATCTGATATAGACTGAAAACTACACTCTCAGTACCACCGGGCGTGCCAAAAACTGTTATCACTGCTGTGTGCATCTCTGAATGACTGTTTGGACGGAAAATGGTGGAAAAACATTAAAAACCCTCCTTTTGTCATCTGCCATTTAATATTGTTCCCAGTATTGCCTCTCTTGATCTGTTGCTGTCTTTGACACCTTTAAGATGTGTTCTTTTAATAATGCTCTGTCATTTTTCTTTTTTTACCAAACTGTCTTGACTATCCCCTGTACTCCTTATAAAGTGACTACATCGTCTTTGCAAGGGTTTGTATGTATCAACAACAACAACATTTGCTTGATAGGATTTTACTATCCTTGCTTACATCTTCTAAGACATGTGACCTGTGGCATGAATGATTGATGTCCATACTGACTTTATTTCTTGTCTGTATCATTTTCTAAAAAAAGGTTGCATGCCCTTTGTAAATTGATCACTATGATTGTATCTTTGATCATATGCATTCCTTCCATAATTGTGTTTAATGGTATCTTGCATTGTGTTAGAAAATGTCTTCCTCATGATTCTGAAAATGCATTGTATTCCTTACTATTCGCTGCCTACTGAGTTTGAAAAACTGGATGTTGCATTTTCTATACTTAGTGTACAGCTTTATGTATGCACTGCATATCTCATTAGCATGCATAAATACCTTGTCCACGTCCTTTAAAAAAAGAAAGTCTTATCATGCTTATTGGCTGATCATGTGATTGCATACTTGCGTTTTGTTACTCTTTTTCCTTTTATCACCAGCTCTGATATAATTTGATTGTATGAGACCTTGCTATCATTTCACATGAGCTGGGCTCAACCCTTGTGGGAGCCTCATTCATCTCCACTCATTTTTGTGAATTTTATGACCAGCAAGCTATCCTTTTTCCTAATCCTGCACATGAAACAAACATATTAGCAAAAATATGCATATGTATGGTGATTTTCCTTTGATCTGATATTTGTCGTTCGAGATGATCTGTGATGCTAGTTATATGCATCTGATGCATGTAGGGATCATATACATATATGCGTGCATTAGTACACATGTTAGAAATGTAATCAGCCATTGCTTAGAACAAAATGTTCTAACGCATTGCATATTTTAACTCTTTTGTAGGTATCGGAAGGAAAGCAGATACGGACCAGGGTGAAGCAGCAAGACAAAGGCAATGTCGAGTCTACTTCAACTGTTCCAGTCATTTAGGCAATGACTGGTTCCATTCTCAACGTGCCTCTTTCATTTTTTGTACTTGTGTATACATATCTGTATATTTCTTTTCTGCACTTGTTGCATGTAGCTAGTCTCACGGCTCATTGTGTGGGACGCACGTTTGAATATTAATAAAATACTTCTCCTTTTGATGAGATGTCTCTTTCCTTTGTTGCTACAGACTAGAAGTATTTAAAAATACCATCTTTAGCTCATTCCTTAGTGCAGTTGGAAACACAAAAATAGAGAAGCAGTACACATTTGTTTTATTTTGTAAAACTAGCATATCTTAACCTATTTTTCAGCTAGAAGCGAAAAATAGGTAACAGGAACTTTTAAGAGAACTTACAAGTTCTCATAAACTTGTATTTTTAAATTCACTTGTAATTTGATTGAAAAGTTCCTACAAAATTGTTGGAATCCAAGAATACTGAGAGGGGGAGGTGAATCAATGTTCTACTAGAATGTTCAATTTTCACCTTATTAAAACATGCATACACTAGCCGGTATACCGATACATATAGAATTAAAAGAAGTAAAGCAACCACTGAGCCAATCACACAAATGAATATCATAACACACATAATTATACGTGGAAAACTTCAAAGAGGAAAAACCACGGTGGGATTTGTGACCCACAATATCAATCCATTAGCCATATGAAGAGATATTACAGAATATAGGGGCCTGCACTTGCAGTAAGGCTTACAACCTAGAGCACACTGCTCAATCACAAAAAGAGCCTCACTAACTACATACAAATCCAAACTACAATCCAGAGAAATGATTGAACTGCAAAGATAGCATCTTCTATGCTTGAATACAAATCCGGTTAAGCTATGTTTGTTCCGGTCTAAAACCCTAAACCCTTACCAGAATAACCCCTTACATAAACTTCGCATTGCAAAACATTATCACATTATCTATCCATCCATATCACAAAATGATCTAACCAACTAACCTATATACCGTTTACAACTCATCATGCCTTATGTCGGCTTACAAAGATAATTACAATATGAATATACATGTTGACTAGATAACATAAATACATGAATATCAAAAACAATTGTCGATGTCGGATCTCCAAATGATGTCGGCCTTCAATACCGATAACCTGATTCTAAACCATGTCGCCCTGTATTGCCGGTAACCAAAGAAATCTATCCAACTTGCCTATGTCGGTGAAGTGTCTATGAAGTGCCTTTCGATACACAACTAAATCAAAATATGAAGCCGGAACAAGTTGCCATGTTGCCATCAATGACAACATATTGAAACCAACCAATTGAGTGTCAACTGTCAACAATCTCCCCCTTTGGCATTGACGGCAACACTCATGTGAAAAAATATGATCATGGTTTCCAACCGTCGGTTTCATCCTGACAATTGTCGATGTCAAAAACAATTGTCGATGTCGGATCTCCAAATGATGTCGGCCTTCAATACCGATAACCTGATTCTAAACCATGTCGCCCTATATTGCCGGTAACCAAAGAAATCTATCCAACTTACCTGTGTCGGTGAAGTGTCTATGAAGTGCCTTTCGGTACACAACTGAATCAAAATATGAAGCCGGAACAAGTTGCCATGTTGCCATCAATGACAACATATTGAAACCAACCAATTGAGTGTCAACTGTCAACAATCTCCCCCTTTGGCATTGACGGCAACACTCATGTGAAAAAATATGATCATGGTTTCCAACCGTCGGTTTCATCCTGAGCTTGCTCCCCCTGAGCTGAATATCCATTAATACAAAATACTCCATATCTCCCGATGCCAAGAATATATTTTTCACCTATACTGCCCCTAATGTATACAACTCCCCCTTTTTCACATCAATATCTCTCCCCCTTTGACATCAATGCCATCAAAAATTCCAAAAAGAATACCAAAAAGCCAAAAACCGGGATGAAGAATGAAAGACTGTACAATGAATATGTCCCAAAATACCTTACCGGAGCTGGATGTATTTAAAAATATTCGGATGGGCCTTCTCCAAAATCTCAAGATAAGTATCCCAACCAGATTTGAAAGTGTCGGAAATAGATACAAGCCCATGTAGCATATGGGCAAATGACTCTTTCTCATTTAACATTGTCGGTGTGGGCTTACCAACCATATCTATACACTCCTCCTTATGTACACTTAATGAATCCAACCAGGGACTCACCAATCCTCTAAGACTTCTGACTCTCCTTGTAATTTTATCTTTTTCCCTCTCAAGAGCAAAAACTTGGGCTTCCAAAACCAAAATCTGACCATCAATAGATGTACTCGATGAATTCATTCCATCAAAAGAATTGGCTATACCTGCAATCTCCCCCTGAATATCCTTAATCTTTTTATCTATCTTAGCTGTGAGTAAACCTATGTTACAACATGCTCTATAAATATTAGTACACTACCTCAATGCATTATCAATCAACTTCAACTTATCATTACTTTCCTTCCTTTTCAGACTCATCTTTGCCTGTGTAAATCTCTCCAGTGCTTGTCGGTTTGATATCTGCTACAAGGACTGAAAATCCTTTGAAATGTGCTATGTGATTGTCTTAAGCTTGTCAGATGGGCTCGCTTCATTGTTAAACTTGCACTCCAAGACAAGTCTATGCAAAACAGTGATAGACTGATCAATAACACCTTTATCCATAGATCCTTCCTTCATCATTTTCTATGCAGCCATCATCATGAGTTCAATGGAACTCATCTCAGTTATGCTTTTCTTTTCAACCTGCGAGGTGTCAATTGACAACAATGATGGACTCACTACCGGTTCCCTACCAGATTCCCCTTTCTTCTCCTCTGGTGATTTAACTTTTATAGCTTCCTCACTTGCACTGGTGGCTTCGCCACTTGGTGCAGTCTCAGTAACTGTTAGCTTCTCCCTAGGAACTATAACCTCATCCTGTACATTTCAATCCGGATGACTGTTGTCCTCAACATTAGTAACCTGTACATTATCAACCTTTACACTCTCTGTATCTACTGGTTGTTGGCATATGATGAACCGCTATGATGGTATGATGATATGATGATATGATGATAATGTATGTTGTCATTGATGTCAATAAGTGCAACTGAACCGGTATGAAGATTGGAAGAAGTTGTTATTAATGTTCAAGTTGGAGAACCGGTATGAAGAGATGAAGTGGACCGGTGTCAGGGTTTCACTAAGTGTGACTATCGGTTGGTGGTCTCAGCTCTAGGGTTTCCGGTTTGGCAATCTAGCTTGTGCGATGCAACCGGTGGCACTCTGTGATGAGTTAGCTAAGAGATAAGGATGAGATCGAGATGCCACGTCAGTTTTGTGCACGTGAAGGATTTCCTTGAGGATCTTGCATGTGAAGATTGATTGCATTAAATGTCTACCTCAGGAATGAACATTCTTCTTAGCGGTATGTGAAGAGAGTGTGATGGGTTACTGATTTCCATATGCAGTGGAGAATGGACGATGCAGAATGACTTGTAATCTATTTGAGATTGTTTCATTCTATGCAAAGTGTTTTGAACGGTTAGGATTGGACCGCTTGTAATTGTAAACCTAAAATGTTTAGGGTTTAGGGCTTATGCTACCGACCTAATTGTTGTCTATAAGGTCAATGATGTTTGTTATTGTTTGTGTTGGCAAATGTTGTGTTTGTATCCGAGTGATGAGATACTTGCCAGACCAGTGAGTGGAAAACTACGAAGTGTGATTGCAGAGTAGAGGAACTGAAAAGGATCTGCCTTAGCATGTAGTGTTGTTATCAGATCAGAGCTTTACATGTTGTCTTCTAACCATTTCAACAATTGGAAAATCCCTTTACCGGGTAGCTTTAACAGGCTTATTGCAAATCCTCTAACCAGGTGACTCAAGATCATTGAGTTCTTCAAATCCTCTAGCAAGGTAACCTTTAACAGGATTTCAACCTTTAACAGGGTATATAGCCATCCCTTAACTGGGTGATCTTTAACAGGATCGATTCCTAACAGAACCTTATTGTAAAGTCTTTAACCGGACTAGGCTCCTAACAGAGCGAGCTTCAAAAGAATTCAAAAACAAGCTTGTGGGTATTCATCCCCACCGTGGTTTTTCCCATTTGGGTTTCCACGTGAAAAATCTGTGTCATGAGTTGTGCATTTTTCATGTGATGACTTAGTAGTCTTTGTTTAGGTAAATATGCATGCAAAGTTAATAGATATGGTATTACTTATACAACACATGCATGAGTATATTAGTAAAGGAGTTATCAAGTGTTGAATGTTATTTGAAGTATTCAGTTTTACTAGTTTAGCTGTCTGAAGTCTTACTGTGTTTAACCGGTATTGCCATGGTTAAGTTCAGTAATGAAGACAACCGGTTAGCATTGTTTTAACTTGATAAGTTGTGAAGAAGTTTTTGTATGTATTGATTCCCCCCCCTCTCTCAGTACTGATTAGGGTATTTGTTGTTCATCATTATTCATCACTGCTATCTCAACATTTGTTTGTACATTTGTATCTACTGAGGGCTCAATTTCCACTATCTTAATGTTTTTCAAAATTGAAGGTGAAGTACCCATAATACCTTTACCTTTCCCTTCAACCGAGATGTCTGCAGTATCTGTCTTAGATTCCGGTGAAGTGTACAAAACATGGTTCTCTTCAAAGAACTTAACCCAAGCCTTGTGGGTCTCCTTGATTATCTCATTGACCCTTCATAACATAATACTGATTATTCTATGGTTGTTGTTAAAGATTTTCCTATCTACAACCTCAAGTGTCTTGTCCATCTCCTCTGGAGCAATAGAAACACAAACAGATAACAACTCTTGAATCTTTATATGCTTGTCCTCTTGCATTGTTGATAATCTCCTAGCATCTAACAATGTCATACAACTGTGTTGGTATTTGATCTTCAATTTCTAACAAGGCTTTCTTATAAATATCCAAATACAACAAAACTACTTCCTCTACTTCTCTTTGTTCATCATTATCTAAATGTTCGTAATAAAACTGTACATTCTTTAAGATACCATCTTTAGTAATTTCATCAACTAACTCTGCACAAGTCTTTGGTGAAATGATAGTTACATTACCAGATTCAATTGCCAGATCAATGTCGTCCTTCTTCTTTCTCCTTCCAGTACCGGAGGGGGCTGAAGGTGTTTCTTTTGGTGCTCTTTTCTGTGTCGGTACTCTGATAGTAACTTTCCTAACCGGTTGCTTCTTAGCTTCTACCTTAGTTTCTTCAGTTTTCTTCCTTATTACCCTTTTGAATGCCAGGGTTGTGTCATCATCAGATGCAGACTCTATTGCAATAGGCTCAATGAATATTTTTGGTTCTTTCCTCCTCCTACCTTTCTCTGGAACAGCATCAATCAATGCTTTTATGTCCTATGAAACTTTTTCTACAAATTTACTTGTCTTTCCTTCTTGCTTCTCTCTCTTCTTCCGATTGAACTCGGTTTCAACCTCTTGCTTCTTCTACTTAGCAGTACCAAAGGTTTTTGCAGTTTCATCAATAGGTGCTTCAATTAGCATTTGTGCATAAGAATCAAGTATCTGAGCATCAACTTCATAACCCATTTTCTCAATCCAAATCTTTCGGGGCCTTACAGCTTCCATCAAAGTTTCATCTTTCTTGACCATGAAGCATATGTCAACTGAGTACTTCTAAACAATGTGCTTAGGAACCTGTTGTGACCTTTTTCACACATCGCCCCATTGAAGATGAGGACCCTCTCCTTTCCTGCTTTCTAGGGTTTTTGTTAGTGCCCATGGCCTTCTGCTTTAGTTCTGCTCGATTCTGTCAAGTTTTGAACGGTTTGAGTCCTAGAGATTGAAAGTCAATTTGTGCAAGCCAAGTGATAGTAGAGTCTGGATACCGTCAAAGTGCCCAGAAAGGCCAAAGGACGAAGAATGCAATTGATTTGAACGAATTTGAACAACTTTCTATTTTTAGAAAGTTTGTTTTTTTGCTTTTTCCTATTTTTTAGGAAGTTTCATTTTTGGCATTCTTAGCCCAATCCCCGGTGTGGCTATTTTTAAAAAGTTTTCCCTATTTTTAGGGATGTCTGCTTTTTGCTTTTTTTGAAGTGGGGACCTAGGGTTTGCACTGGTACCATCAGCCTGCATCGATCGCGATCAAAGATTTTTAAGTTTTGACTCAAAAAGCTAAGTTCCTACATTTTAGGGGTCATGACGCTTCAAATGGTTTGCCTGAGTATGGATTTCAAATTTCATGTTAATCTGGTTAAAATTGAGGAAATTGTTAAATTTTGAAGTTTCTTTTCAAAAATCTCCAAGCCTGGCTAATCAATGTGTGATGATGAATGTCATGCCTAGGAAGCCAAAAAGTCCACCCTCTTCATAGTTGAGTTCCAAGTCTTCAAGAAAGTCTGCCCTCATGAAAGGAAAGTGGCATGAACATGAAAAGTCCGCCCAAGTTGTGGTCTTCAAAAGTCCGCCCTATGGATGAAGTGAAAGGTGCTCTAGATCGGAAAAGTCCGCCCAAGGTGATGGAGAGGGAGTCCAAAGAGGTCCACCTTGTCAAAGTTGAAGATGTGGGAGAGGTGAAAAGTCCGCCCAAGATGATGAGTGGAGATGCCTAACTCTCCAAAGTCCGCCCTCCAAGCAAAGTAAATGATGAAGTCTCTTCAAAAGTCCGCCCTACCTTGTCTTAAACCAGCTCAAACTCCGCCCTCCAAGCTGCCTAGGAAGCTAAAAAAGTCCGCCCAAGGTGATAAGTCATGAACTCTCCAAACTCCGCCCTATGGAGAAAGTTGAAAAAGTTCGCCATGTGGGAGAGATGAAAAGACTGCCCAAGATGACGAGTGGAGATGCCTAACTCTCCAAAGTCCACCCTCCAAGCAAAGTAAATGGTGTTTGTGAACTCCAAAAGTCCGCCCTCATGAAAGGAAAGTGGCATGAACATGAAAGTCTGCCATGGAGGAGAGAAAAGTCCTCCCTATGGAGATTAAGCCTTCCAAAGTCCATCCATGGTTCCTCCAAAATCCACCCTAAAATTGAACTCCAAGAAGTCCGCCCAAAGTACCTAACTCTAAAGTTCGCCTTGTGGTGTCAAGGCAAGTTCCAAGTCTAAGAAGAACTCCGCCCTTAAGATGAAGATGATAGTGTCACAAGCTCTCTAAACTCCGCCCTGTTGGTTAGGCCTTAAGATGGCAAAATGAGATTGAAAGGTAATCGAATCACTAAACAAGACCCAGACAAGAGCTAAAAGTGATTATTGGTAAGTACAACACATGAAAATTTGAAGGTAAAATGATGAATTTGGAGGCAAGATAGTAACATTTTAGACAAGTGCTGGTGCCAAGACTTGTGTCAAGTACACAATAAAGTCCACCCTATCTTGTGACACAAGGCTTTCAAAGTCCGCTCTATGGGTGATGGGCAAGCAAAGGTCTCAATAAAGTCCGCCCTAAAACATATTGCTTGGCGCCAACATATCAAATAAGTCTGCCATATGATTAAGGAGTCAAATTAGTCAACACAAGTTTGAAAGATGAGGTTAAATTCAGGGTGATGTCAGCATATCCAAGGAAATTCGAACTTTGAACTAAATTGGAAAGTTTTTTTGGAGAAGAGATATTGCAGATTGAGGAGAGATTCGAACTTGGAACTAAATTAGAAAGTTTTAAAAAGAAGATATTTGGAGATCAAGTTCGAGTTTAGGACTAATTCTCAAATTAGAAACTTGCACTTGTGAAAGTTCAAACTAGATGAGATGATTGTGCAACTCAAATAAAATTAGAAACTTTCTCCATGAATGAATTGGAAAGATTTTTGCGTGCGTGTTTCTAGTTGTGAAAACGAACTCTAATACAAATAAGACATTTCTCCTTTCATTTCTGCACACAAGTTCAAGTTTCCTAAGTGTTGAGAGCAGAGATAAGAATTATTCTTGCAGGTTGAAGGAGGTTCAAAGACGATTTTCACAGGTTGAGTGTATTTTGGAGGTTTTGAAGGCATTAATCATCATTTCCAACCTTGTTCTTCATAAATGCTGACAGATTTTGGAGTATAGCCAGCTGATAGGAGGCAGATCATTCGAATTTTCTGAGTTTTTCTAAAGATCTTTCTGTCTTCTTGTATTTTTCTTCTCTCCCCATCGAAGGTGAAGTTGGTTTTGAAGGCAGATTTATTACATTTTCTGAGTTTTCCAAGTTCGTTGGAGGTGATTTTTATGGATTTATCCAAATTTTCATTGAGAAAGATCATGTTGGACTGAATCGGATGAGGGCTTTCAAGGTTATAAGACCTGGTTTTTGGATTGAAATCATTAATATCCCTAGAGTGTGGAGTTTACATGTGAAAATTCCATCTTTTTGTGACTAAGTGTCAAGAATAGAGTGAAATACCAACCACTTAGTCATCAAGATCCTAAATATTTAATCTAAGTTCTGATTTCTAACTTAAGCCTCATGTTTATTCACAGATTTCAGGCACCATGAAGTTCCAAGTAGACAAGGATGCTCCTCCTAAATCAAGAATGAACTCAAAATGGAAGAGTGTCAGTGATACCAACCTCGGGCATATCAACCTGAGGGAGTTTAAGAAGCGGATGTTCGGCTTAGATAACCTTGTGCCAACTGTGACCGTGTGTAAAATGATGAAGAGTGGTATCGTGCATGTTGTTGGCTTTCTCCCTAGCATGCAGTGCACGGAGTTGGTAGTTGAATGCGCTAGGCACTATAAGCCTGTCAGTAGAGATATTGTAGCACCAAATGGAAGAGTGTCGACCAATATCAGTGATGAGGCCATAAGGGAAGCTTTTAGAATTCTGGAATATCATAATGTTGTATATGTGACCAAGGATGAGGTTGATCGAATGTATCAAGACCATATGGAGGAGTATGAGGCTACCATCAATCATTCATAGTTGGACAAGCCAAGAAAGGGTGCCTCCAAATTGTCAGGGAAGAGCTTGGTGAGGGCATATATTTAAGGAGGATATTGGAGATATGATTGTCCTATTGAACAGAATAATGGGTAATCCCCAAGGCGCTCCATTTGAGCCTTGGATGTATTACTTCATAAACGAGATAATGAATGAAGTCAAGATGATTGACTGGGCTCAAATGATAAGCAATAACTTGGACAACCAACTAAGAAATCTGGAGGCTGATAGGATCTTTTACATTAGCTCGTACTTGTTCTTTTCCCTTGCTAGAACCTATAGATACAGAGGCCTCACCTGTAGAGGGGAAGTGGGAAATAAAAAGAATCAATTTCCTGTCTACGATTGTTACCCTCAGCTACACATGGAAGAAAAGTTACATTTCAAGAGGGTAAATGATACATTTTTTATGCATAGCACACGAACACTGCAAGGTGGATTACATCAAAGACTCTCAAGAGTCTATGGACTTCATAAGCAGATTCGGGTATTGGTATATTCAATACCCGGGATTCACCTACATCAGAATTTAGGGATTTTCCGAATCTCCCTATAAGCTCCCAATCTACCCTACCAACCGAGTTGTGCTGCTGGAAGTTGTGAGGCAACTAGAGAGCTATATGACAGTTCAGAGAAAAAAGCAAAAGAAGGCAGGAACATCCTCTCTCACTATTGGAAATGGACTAGAAACATGCCCATCATCATAGGCTGCTGCCATTGCAGCGAAAGAGTTGGCTTGGTACCCCTTCTACCAATACAAGGCAAGAGAGAACTTTGATCCATTCCATAAGATAAAAAAGGTAGAAGGAATGGTATTCGAGCACAGAACTGATTTGGAAGATTATTGGGCTAATCCAACCGATAGTTTCGAAATCACAAGAAGATTTTGGTCAAGAATTCCCCTGAGTATGGTGAGAGCAACAGAAGTATTCAAAGTTGTCGATCAAATAGAAAACAGTCATGAGCTTCAGCAGCCTGGCTTTGAGAAGATAAGAAATGAGCCACTGGCCTTGGTTGATTGGTCAGAAGGAGAAAAGTCAAATTTGGCAGACCTTATGAGATCAGTGGTCGAATACTCCAAGTGGTGGAGATTTGAGAAGACAAAGCAACTGAAGTCCAAAGGTGTTGCCCTGACTTATGATTTGATGGGAATGGATGACTCTATGTCTTCCAATCCTAGTATCTCTACAGGCAATGCTTGGAATCCAAAAAGTGTTGGATCCTAGAAAAGAAAAGAACTGGTTGGAAGCTTTGGAAAGGCCAAGGGAAAGAAAGTTGTTGGAGAGAGATGTGAATCAAACGAACGTCATTCCATTTTGAGTGTCGCATCTGTTGTGCCTGACCAGAATGCAGTTGAAGAACAGGAGATGGACACAGATATAGGGAATAATGAAGTAAGAATGCCTTCTCCTTCGATTGAAGAAATAATGAGAGAGGTTGTCCAAAACCCGGACAAGGAACAAGTTCTTACTAGAGCCACAGAAGTTGAAGAGCCTGAGCCTCCAGTAGTTTTTCTTGATGGTATAGTTACTGGACCAGGAGGAGCAGATGGTGGATTTGATCAAAATATTGTGGAGCAGTCAACCATTCCTGATTGGTTGAGAGAAAGGATAAGGGCTAAGGTTCCTAATGACACCCACTCTGAAGAGAATACAACAGCATTTTTGGTGAAGGTGAAAGAACCAGTAATGATTAAACCACCTAAGCCAGCTAGAAAATTCTCTTTGATTCAGAGGGATAGTGTAGGGTTCAAAATGGTTTAGATAGCTGTGCTGAAAGAAGGTAAAACTCGAGACAATATTGCCCCAGAAGATTATAAGATTACTACAGTAGAGTTGGGTAAGCCTACTCAAGACCAAGAAGTCCAATACTTTGACGACTCTTGCAACGCCCTCAAGGCAAGTCTAGCCAAGGAGAAGGAAAAGAGGATGAAGGTCGAGGAAGAGAATCAGCAGTGGAGGAAATATGTTCTCCATCTAACTAAGCCACTTAATCATGAGATACCAGTCACCCCTCCGCAGCCTCTTCCGCAAGAGTCGATGAAAGATTATGAGGACATGAAGGGCACATTCACGCAAGTTAAGGAATGGACCTCAGATGCTTCGGCACATGCTCACATACTTGCAGAAAATTTGGTACCAGCACATGAGTCGGCTTCTTCATTTGTCAGCAGAATTCAGGATTTAGTTGCAAACTGGGAAGATATTGAAGAAATCCAAGATGAAATACTTCCACAATTGAGAATTATCCGAGGTCTGTCAAAGCGAAACTTGGTAGATGCAGGTGTCATCCAGGCTGGGGATAAGTATTATTTTAACACTTGGTATTATGCTTTGGTCACCAGGATTGAAGTCCTGAAGAAATCTGAAGCTAAGTGTTTTGAGATTGAGGAAAATGTCAGAGATTTGAAGTGAAGTGTTTTGTGTGGCATCAAAAATTTGGCAAAAAGAAGGTATACGAGAAAAACATTTGCAGGCAAAGAACCTGAGAGCCAGAATTCAGTCGAGCTTTTTCAAAGTCTCGAGGATGATTGATAAGGGCGATCTTTCAAGGATCATGAGTTTTCTCTTCATTAACGAAAACTTTCTCGTCCAGGCAGTTGAGTGGGAAGGCGTCCTTGCCACGTGTACTGATGATGTGGACATCGTCAACTTCCAGATTATTAACCTACCAAGTGTCACTATGGAAGAGGTTTGGCTCATCGTGTCTAGATACATTGAATCTGCAAAAAGGGAAACTGGACACTCACCTCAGTGACAATAGCAGCTACGCCATATGTCACTCTTTTGTCTATTCTAACTGATAGAGTTTTGAGAAACCCTAATTATAGTTTATAACTTTCAATCTGGTCCCTTGATCATTGTTTGATCTCGGTCGTTCATTGATTTCTGAAAAACTATATAAGGTTAACTCCTCTCATTTGGAGAGTGTGAGGTTTTTGATATATTGTTGCGTGAAGGTCATTTTCAAATAATATATTGCATGTGCGCTTTCTCTTAAGGCTTTGTAATCTCTGTTGTTTGAGTGATTAGCATGGTTTCAATTTCCTCAACACATTAGTTAAAAGTTAATTTAGATTTGCTTTCATGTTGTTAGAATTGAATGAAGGATTTTGATAAGTATTAATTAACGGTGTGTTGATGTGTTTTTTATGCACATAACAATACAAAATAAATTACCAAAGTAATTTACCCTCTCTTGAACAAAATCACTTCAGATGCTAAGAATGAGATCAACTAAAATGATTCCAAGGTTTCTACATGTCAAGTCTTGACGAGTGGGTAAGTTCAGTGGTTGATGTGAATTGCTATGTTTCACTTGGGGACTTACGCAAATGTTTGGATTATCATGAATGATGCGGAATAGGTGTGCTGACAACTTAAGATTTATCAATAAGGCTCTAGATTTACTTCTTACTAAAAAAGGGGGAAAAAGAATAGGGTTCAAGAAATCTATTCTAATCCTAGGATGGTAGGAAATGATGAATGGATCTAGTGGAATCAAACCAGGCAAGGTCTCACAATTAGGTATTGACACAAGCTTAGTGCAATCATATAAGGTATACTTAATGATTTTCAGACTATTACCATCAAATGTAGACACCATCCAAGTTGATGTTTGTCAACGGACGCATAATAGTTGAAGTTATGCTTACTCAAACTCCAGTTGACCACACAAGGCGCACTTACCAGCGGAAAGAGGCTAGTGGTATGGATTAAGGATTCCACACAAATGAATTCAACAAATCTTTCACTCAATCTAACATACATGAAAATAAATTCTAATCTAAATTCTAATCTAACTTGGAGGAATTGAGAAAAATGAATGCAAATACAACACTTGAAGAGCAAAATCACCAACAATTGAACAATGATTAGGATTCAAATAGTTGTAGCATATACCAACAATTCTACAAAAACTCTCTTACAAATGAGAGGCAAAGGGGCATATATAGAGTCTCTTACAAAATGGATGGCCCAGATTGATCTAAGATCAATGGCCGAGATCATGCCAACAAAACCCTAGAATTGCCCTAATTAGGGTTACATCAAAAATGGTGCCACCAACATATGGCCCAATGAAAAGATACCTAGTCATCATATAGGGAATCTTCTAGAAGATTCCTCCCTGCATCTCTCTCTCCCCTAGTATACTCCATGAATCTAGCCAATACTGAATCTAACTCCTCCATGGAAATGCTAGGCAAGGTATCCTGTTGTAAATCAATCACGTCCAATGAATCCGAGCAAGCATTCAGAGTGTTATCCCATTCAGGCATAAGCTTCTGCGAATTATGAACATGAATCAACAAAGAGACCAAGTCATCAATCTGACTCTTCTGCAAAGAGTCCAACTGGCAAAAATACATAAATTTCATCTTGTCTCTTAATTCGGCTAAATGTAAACCACTAGCATCACTAACATCAATACCCAATAATTCCTCAATCGAGGCAAGGATCTTCATCTAAATGTCCTGAATTAATCCTTCCATCTCCATACAACTCCATTGGGCGTTCTCATAAGCTGATTTCTTCAAGGCTAATGCACAATACCAGCCATGGAAATCATATATGTCTCCACTATGCACAATGTTCTCGCTGACCAAGGTGGAATTAGGAACCTTCTTCAATGCTAGGAGGCGTAGAATAGTCTTCTCTTGGATAGGCCGAAATTCTTCCCAAACTCCCTCCAAATACTGGATTTTGAATACAAGTGATGTTGTCTTATCATATGCTTGGACAAGCTGAGTAAGGAAATCATCTGCCTGCTTTCTTGTGCTTTCAATCCATTTTTCCACCTCTGAGTGTGTACCTCTCACTACCTCGCGGTGTAAATGTATTCCATGGTCAATTGCAATAGGGGAAATAAGGGTGGGATTCTCACGCCTTGTCCCTGCAATATACTCTCTGAGTCTAATATTTTCTTCTGTGTACCTTTCATTCTCTTCAACCGCTCTGCCTAACCTTGCATTGATTGCCTGGAGGTTGTCACTAATCTCCTGGAATTCCTGCCCTGTGGTTGTACGACCAAGGGCAATTAAAGTGATCTGGAAATCCATAGGAGTAGTAATGTCCGCTGTCACGCCTGCAATAGGAACAACAATCTGCGCAATCCGCATTCCTGTATCATCTCTATCTATGTGCGACAAAATCTCCACTCTCTTGGGCTCCTTCTCCTTAGCACTCCTAGCTAGGTAGTCATCAATATCATGAATAGGTTGTACCTCTATCATCTGTTTACTTTTCTCCATACTCTTTTTCAACCATTCAGGAATAGCGGTCATCTCCATTCCATCGTCGAGGCATATTTCTCGATCAAGTCCTTTCAATGCCGAGATAACTTCATCATTATCATCAGGATTATTCCTGGTCCAATCATATACATCATTTCCCAAACTAACTTCCAAAAGGACAGTAGGGGATCCCGGCTGGTCATCATTCTCATCAGGAGGTGCAGATGTCGCTGTGGCATGAAATTCCTGAGTATTCTCTAGTAGTATCACTGTGTTGGAACACTGCTAAGTCTCCTTATTCTGTTTTGTTACTCCAATCACTTCGATTGATAAGACACTAGGAGGGGGTGAAGGAAGGATAAGTGGAGGAACGATAGTCTTTTGTTTCTTCTTCACGTCCTCAATCTTCTTCCCTTTGGCCTTGACTTCTCCTGGCGTGTTCTTCCTCCTCTTGGGAGCTTGACTCTCCTCGTCTGCATGAATCCTGACATCACTGACAGTCCTCTGATCATCCTCGGAAGTAGACTCTTCCGGCTTCATCCTTTCATAAGTGAAGGGAACACCCATGTCAGCTAACTTATTCATCTGTATATCCACCCATAGGCGGGAGAAATTCAAGACCTCTCTCATCAATACATTCAGGTCAATCTCTTCTGACTCTGACCAATTAGGCAATAGGATTGCCTTCTTCATTTCACTCTCATACCGTGAATGTGTATGATCTCTATCATCTAATACCTGATCAGGAATGAGGAAAAGTCCACACTTCCTCATGAAATCCATTGACATTTTGGACCACATCCTTCTCTTCAGTGCTTGCTCATCCATCAGGTTAGCCCAATAATCTTCTATGTCAATCGTATGAGTGAACTTCTCTCCCCTGATCCTTCTGACCACCTTGTTTGGATCAAATCTTTCTCTTTTCTTGTACGTAGCAAATTTGTAGAATGCGAGCTCCTCGCCTGCAGTGCTGGCAGCTATGGCGGATTGGCAAACCTCTGATGTCTTACCAACTGAAATAGGGAATGTCATTCCTGTCCTGTGCTTCTCTCTCTGGATAACATCGAACTCTAGAAGCTATCTCACCACTTCCAAGAATATCATTCTGTCGATTGGATACCTAGGAAGTCTGTAGGGTTCAGATTGAAAACCATGAATCCTCGGGTACGTGAAAGTGGGGAATTGTATATACCACGATCCATATTTCTCTATTAACTCTATTGCCTCCTTGGACAATCTTCTGTGGATTCTGCCCTGCAACATCCGCGTGATGTACATGGTGAATGCATCATTCACTCTCTTGTAGTCTTCAATTTTGTGCATGCTCAGTTGGGGGTAGCATTCATAACTCTTGTATTGTCCTTGCCCATTCCCGACTTCACCTTTGCATATTAATCCTCTGTATGAAACAAATCGTGCAAGCAAGTATACCAGGTAAGAAGTCATGGCGAATGACATAGACCGCTCTACATTCCTCAACTGGAAATCCAGATTGTCACTTATGATCTTGGACCAATTCACTAGTGTTCCTCTAAGACAATCCTAGATGAGGTAGAACATCCATCCATGAAATATTGCTCCCTGCGGCATTCCCATCACTCTGTTGAGTAGGAATATCAAATCACTATATTCCTCCTTAAAATCTATGCACATAAGTGTCTTGGGAGCCTTGGAATGATGAGACCTAGGCTCAATCATCCACTCTTTGTTAATTAAACTCTTGCATACACCCATCTTCTTTGTGTATCTGTCTGCATAATCCTCCTTGGTCACATCCTTCATGTATGTTCCGCATGGAATTTTGAACACCTCTGCAATGGCATCCTTAGCAAGGTAGGCGATGACTATGCCCTTGGGACTCTTGATCATTCTTGTGAGTGGATCGTAACATCGTGCACACTCTAGGATCAACTCACTGCACTGTATGGATTGTGGAAATCCAGCGGCATGGAAAATGCCACTCTTCATAATATTCGCATATGCTAGAGAAGGAACCTGATCTCTAACTCCGAACAGTCGACGCTGCATTTGGTTGAAGTCTAGGAAATGCATGTTGGTATCTGTGATCTCCTTCCATTTGGATGAAATCTTAAACTCTGGATAAAATCCAGTCTTCAGCAGTTCTTTCCTTTCCTTGTATCCTGACTTTGACATCGCCCCTATACGAAGCTCGAAGTCAGACTTAGGAAAATATTCGTAATAAAATTCCTGACTTTCTAAAGATTTAGTTAATTTAGAGCATGGAGTCGGGAAAATAATCCATACACTTGGTAAGTTTTAGCAATTATGTTCAAAGTGTGATAACTCTAAGGCATGGAAGCCTTCCATAAAATTCATTTATACCTCCTTATGCTTAGAAAATATGCAAGCAAAAAACGCAAAGGAGTATACCGGATAAGTGATGACTAAGGAAAGGTGTGAAAGGTTGTGTTTTCACACAGTAAAAGTCTGAAGACACCTTCCGCAGTCAACAATGGAGGTCAAGAAATTCTAAAGACAACCTGAAAAATCAGACTTTTAAAATATGTTATAATCTTCAAAATGAGCATAAAATCAATAAAAATCAGTTTTATTGATGAAAACAATCATTTTCTGGAATGTAAGTATGGCTGGTAAAATTTAGTTTTCTAAGGACAAGTCTGAAAATCGGATACTTCAGACTTACCAGCACCTTGCAAAGTGGTTTAAATCCCTGAAAATGACGGAAAATTGCTAAGAAAACAGCCCCAAGCAAATTTGCCAAAATTGGTTAGGTGGTTGGAAATGAAAATTTTTTAGGACAACCGCCTAATAATGGAGTTTCAGACCTGCAACAGCGATAAAATGGTCTAAAAAATGCACAGAAAACTCCATAAAATGCCTCCGAACGCTAATGTTTAAGTTGGAATTGGCTAGGCAATAAAAACTTAAGTCTGAAAATTAATGGCTGGAATTTGCTTGGGGCTGTTTTCTTAGCAATTTTCCATCATTTTCAGGGATTTAAACCATTAATGGAGGTCAAAATCTAAAGCAAACCTCAGATTTGAAGCGAATTAGCAGGCTGGAAGTGATGGCAGCCATCAAACATGCATGAAAATCATCAAAATATGGCACCAAAACACCTCCCAAGCAAAATCGAAATTTTCCCAAGTCTAGCGCTGAACTTAAAAATCTGAAAATTGTTGTCAATGGCAGCCTTGATCTGCAGCAATCTGGAAAAATTGCCCAAGTTGGGGTAGGATACCCCAAAAACAAAAAATTGCCTTAGCAAAAATCAAAATTTTCAGAATTCTGAAAAATGTTGTTAATGGCAGCAATCTGCAGCACTGAAGGTCTGAACAGCAAGCAAAAATGGTGGAGGAAAAATCGCCCAAGTCTCCAAACATGAAATTGCCAACTTTCACCAAAAAATGCTAAATTTGGAAAAAAAACACCAAACTTAGCAAAATCGAAAATCTGAAACTGGTCTTTAATGGCAGCCAAGGAGAATAGTTCAGCAAGTTGGAAAAAATGGAGAAAAATAAATCCTCAATCCCACACTTCACAAAAACGCCTTGCTAAAAATTCGCCCAACTTGGAGAAAAAATCATTTTCATGGAGACACCTGGCAGAAATAATAATAAAATAATGTTGAAGTTCCTCTCATATACTTGCTTTCATCTTTCACTTTCACCACACAAGCAATGTGGGATAAAACACTTGTATAAATACTTGCTTGGTGAAACTCTAACTTGCTTCTAGAAGGTTCAAACATTTAATGATTATTGCAAGTTATTAAATTTTGCTTTTAAATTTTAAATAATCATTAATAATTATTTAAAAGCAATCAAAATGGGGCTTATTTATTAAAATATTACAATTTAAATCCAAAATAAAGCCTCCAGGGGAAAATCGCTATAGGTTGGGATTGAAAAATCCCTTCAAAAATCACTTAAGTGTCAAAATTTGCCCCATAAGGGAAATTCGACCCATGCTTGGATAAAAATCCATGCATAAATTCATCAAAATGCACACAAAAACCCTCCCAGGGGAAATTCGATGTGAGTTTGGACAAAAATCCAGACAAAAATGCACTCATTTTGCAAAAATCACCCCCCAGGGCAAAAATCCACACTCAAAACTCGCTTAACTTGAAAAAATACCTCCTTGGTGGAAATTCGACCTTAGTCTGGATGAGAATCCGGACTCAAAACTCTTCATAATGTTCCCAGTGGAAAATCGATCCTTGTCTGGATAAAAATCCGAACAAAAATCCTTACAAATGCTCTCAGGGGAAATTCGATCCCTGTCTGGATAAAAATCCGAACAAAAATCCTTACTTAGTTGTCACAAAAATCCTGGTGGAAAATCGACCCAAGCATTGAATTATCCTTGCATTCCAGTCCGCACTCCAGGTGGAAAATCGATGGCAGTCTGTTGTGACGTTTTCACACATCGCCCCATTGCAAATGGGGACCCATGTTTTTTTGCTCATTTTGTTCGTTTTCGCTTTGCTTTTTCTAGGGTTTTGTTAGTTTGTTAGTTGTCTGGATTTAGGGTCAAGCCTTAGGGTTTTAATTACCGTCTTTTCGGACCAAAATCCAGTCGGTTTTGGGAGCTTTTTGATTTTCCCTTTTCTAGAATGCAAATTTTGAATGCAATGAATTCGCCAGAATGGTCTAATTTTCAATTGGAATGTTGACGCAGAGTCTAAATTTGTCTAAGTGTTGACCGTCAATATGAATTTTTGTCTGATTGAATATTTTGACCAAATTTTGACTTTTTTGAAGTTTGATCCTGGGCATTGGAATTGATTTGTTTTCGCCTCGTGAAGTGTTAAAATGTGAAAAATCTTGTTATTTTGGCCTGTAGGAGCAAAATCGCTCCTGTCCCTCAGTGAAGGACAGGAGCTCAATCTCAAATATCTCATCATTCTTGCAGAGTCCAGACAAATTTTACGTTTGAAGTGATGGAGAGCGGCGAGATCTTTCCATTGAATATAAATTGAAGATTTTCATGAGCACAGAAATGCCTCCAGGAGGAAAATCGCTCCTGTCCCTCAGTGAAGGACCGGAGCTACAAATCCAATTTTGCTTTGTCCTTGCAGGATTTTAACGTCTTGACGATGTGAAAAGGTCCAAAGAGGTACATTTTATCAAATGAATATAACTTGAAGTGCTGTCGGGGAGATCAACAGGGTAGCAAGTCCGGCTTGAGTGAGGTCCTGATCCTGAAATTTGGCTAAGTCTGGAATGTCCTGACCCTGAAATTTGACTAAGTCTGGAAACTGAAAAAACCTCCAAAAACTAGATTTTGCAATATAACTCCTGGAAGTCTGAAACCACTCTCAAACATCCTGAAAGTATATATGGAATATAACTTAAAGTATAAGAAAGAAGAAACATAGAAGGAAATGTCACTTATACTTAAATGTTATATTCCATTAAAATTGTCCTGATCGAGAGTGCGAAAAGTCAAATTTCGCTCGTGTCCTTCTCCAAGGGTCCAGAGCGAAATGCGCTCGTGTCCCTCTCCAAGGGACCAAGGCGAATCGCTCGTGTCCCTCACCAAGGGTCCAGAGCGAAAATGCTTAGTTGAGCCATTCCTGACCTTGTTTGGACGAATCGAGACATCAAAGGCATGGCGAAGGACGAAATGAGCATGATAGAGCATCCAGACTTGATCAAAACAATAAAATGCTTAAGTTCGCTCCTGTCCCTCAGGAAGGGACCAGAGCGATTTTTGTTATAGATGATTTTCTCGCCAAGTTACGACCGATTCCAAGGCATGGATGAATGGAAGGACGCATTATGAACCCGTTGAATATAAACTTGGAACCAGGCAAAGTGAGATAGTGGCCACAAGGGAAGGATCGCTCCTGTCCCTCTCCAAGGGACCAGGGCGATATGATGATTATATTGCCGTCCCTCCAAGATCAGGACACTCCAAGGCAAAGAACAAGGTACCAAGGACGTTTCGAAGCATCTCCATCAAACACAAAGTTACAAGGATCGCCACATTGAGGGATTTGCTCTAAAATATCCTAATTCGCTCCTGTCCCTCAGGAAGGGACCAGAGCGAAATTTCCATAAAGACCAAGATTTTGGAAGTTTAACAAGTATCAAGCCACCAAGAGGAATCAAGGGACGTCATTTCACGCATTGAAGGTAATGGCAAGTTGAAGAACGCAAGGACAAGCTTAAAAACTTGAAGTTCGCTCCTGTCCCTCAGGAAGGGACCAGAGCGATATTGATTATATTGGCCAAGTCTCTCAAAATTTACGTCAAGCCAAGGTTTTGCAAGATGGTAAAAGGTCTCAGGCGTCCTTTGAAGGTGATATACCAAAGTGTTGAACGTTAAAATGCTACCAATTTGCACAAAGAGCCTATATCGCTCCTGTCCTTTGGACAAGGACCAAAGCGATTTTTACTAAAACACTCATGTTCCGTCAAAACCAGGACAAGGCAAAGATAGGCATGGTCAAGGACGTCCTTTGGAAGACAATGAATGAAGAACAAAGATCAAAAGTTTGCAAATTTGAGCCAAGACACTAGGATCGCTCCTGTCCCTCAGTCAGGGACCAGGGCGATATTACATCCAAAGGCACTCATTCACACATGCAAGTCAATCTAACTCAAAGGACCCAGATAAAATGGCGATTTGGACGTAAGGATGAAGACCTTGGACGTAAAAATTGCAAGAATCATGACCAAATTGATGGATCGCTCCTGTCCCTCAGTCAGGGACCAGGGCGATGAGGTACGTATCTTCTCACCTTTTCATTTTGGCGCTTAAAATACATTTTTTAAATTTATTTAAATGCTAGAAAAAAATCGATATTTAATTAAAAGCATTTAAATAGCGCATGGTATGTATTTATTAATTATTTTTTTGCCTTTGTAAAAAAATCGAAATTTATTAATTAAAAATAAAGGCATTTAATAATTAATTATTAATTTAATAAAAAAACAAAAGGAGCGCTAAGGTTATGAGGTCGGCCTTGTTATTGATGTAAAAATCGTTTTAATTGCTTAATTTTTCCAAAGTCGGCCTAAGCAAATTAAGGTGTGAGCGCTATAAAAGGAGAGTGGAAGATTTCATTTTCACATCATCATTTTATCCTTCTACATGCGAATTAAGGAAGACAAGGGAGAAGTGCGATTTGGAGTTTACTAATAAAGGTGGTGCGATATCTTGGAGAAGGCAAAAGAGGAGCGAATTTCATACAAAGGAAGGGCGAAATTATCATTCAAGAAGAGGAGCGAATTCAATCAAAGGTGGTGCGAAACTACTATCCAAAGGAGAGGCGAACTTGAAGTTTCCATTTGAGCGAAGTTGCCTAGGACGTCAAAGACATATCAAAGATGGCGAAATTGCTAACTTGAAGAGGAGATCACGTCCAAGACTTGAAGGGTGGCGAAGTTGATAAGAGGAACGTTCTTTTGAAGATCACATCAAGACCATCTTATTTCAAATTTCGCCTAGGCGAATTTTATTCATTTTGCATTTTAGAGTTAAGCTCTCAAGTAAGGTATGGCAAGATCTCTTGTTTTAATTTCGAATTTTGATTGTCATTGCCTTAATTTTGAAATTTTGTTTTGCCTTAGCTCAGTTGTTTTTAGGAAATGATTAATAAAGGACTTATCATTAAGTTTCCTAAAATTTGCTCTCTAATTTATGTTATGTATTGCAAAATCATGTTACTAATTTTGAAATGTTGTGTAGGCATCAAATGGAGGTCTCTTCAAGGAAAATCAAGCCGGATCAAGGACGGTCTTCGCCAGGACGGTCTTCGCCAGGACGATCAAGCCAAGACATGGGCGACCTCTTTCAATCCAGCGTTCCAAGGCGAGGTACATCATCATCCTGCACATCAAGGACAAAAGGAGTTAGAACAAGAGTTAAATAAAGATAGCCTCTCAACGACATCAAATTGAATATCTAGCAAGCTTCAAGTGTCAGATGAGGTGGCGTCCTAGTCATCATTTCTCCAATCAGTGAAGTCCATCTCAGCATGTCCAGATTCAATGTACTTAACTCATGGAAGGTGGCACAAACTCCGATGTACCTACCCCGGCTATCCATTGGTCGATTTTTCTAGAAGGGACATGTGTCCAAGCAATACAATTTTATCATTGGTCAAGCATTAAATGTTATGTAATGGTTGTAACAAACCCTAATTAGGGTTTTTCATTGTAAAATCTTGGCCATTGATCTTGAATTGATCTAAGCCATCAAATTGTATTGTGGGCACTATATAAGCCCAAACATTTCATTTGTAAAAAAATAATTTTAGATGATTAGAGAGAGTTGTAAATAGTTGGAAGAGTTAGAATATAGTTGATAGAATAGCAATTAGAGTAGAATAGGAGGACAAGGCAAGAAATTGTTGCCATTGATTGTAAACAAACTCCATTTTCATTGAAGTAATGGTGAAATATGTCGTTTTTCTTGCAATTTGCATGGTTTCTTGTTGAGTCTTCAATCTTAGATGGTAGATGATTAAATGAATGGAGGCAATGTGATTGATTGATGGTGGAATTCGTACATCCATACTACTAGCAGTTTGTTGATTGCAAACTTGCCTTGTGTAGTCGACTGGAATCGTTCAGCTTAAGCTCAATTTCAATTTGTCGCCTCTTCATTGATATGCATCAACTTGGATGGTATCTATGCCTGCGGTGATAATTTGAACATCATAAAGCTCCCCTTAGAAGATTGCACTAGTCTTGTGTAGATGTTCCATTGATGTCAAAACAAGATCTAGTTAGAGTTTCACCAAAAATCAAGTCATTGCTCCTACATTCTTCGTATTAAGATTAGATCCTCTCTTCGCCCTTATCCTTTTTCCATTTTTTTTAATCTAAGTTAGTCAGAGCCTGTGTCCAGCAAAGCAGATCGGAAGTTCAATGTAAGTCCCCTTGTGATTCCAGCAAATCACATCATACCACTGGAGCTTGTCCACACGTGGAGACCCCACTAAAAGAACCTTGGAGTCTACCTAACTGATCCTTTACGCGAATCTTCAGCAGTTAGAGACTATTTTCTCAAGAGAGGATAAGATGCCTTTAGGTATTTTATTCTGTGTATAATTGTGTACAAAACACACGTCAACACAGTCTGGATAAATCCTGACACTTAGCCAAATTTTAGCAATTCCAGGGGAAAATCAATGGCAGTATGGATAAATAGTGGGGGAAATTAGTGACCAGTATGGATTCCAGGGGAAACCCATGTGTAGTATGGATTTTGAGTGGGGGAATGGGTTGGGTAGTCTGGAATGTGAGGGGAAAAACACCTCTAGCATGGATTTTTACCCTTTAACCCTTAGAATATGAATTTCCCTTAGGATTTTATCATTTTAACCACTCAAAATCACTCAGCAACTTTAAATTTAACTGGACTTAGACTAATTTTCCAAAAATATGAGCGAAACGCTAGGAAAATATTGGAATAAAGTGCAAAACCAACTTAAATATTACCTTAGGAGTGAGAAAACAACTCCAAAATATTTGTGAATACCTTGGCACTTTAAAATCACTTGATGCGCGTGTTTAAAAACACGTTAACGCTCAAAAGAGGTTTACACTTAGCAGAGCTTAGGATCATTAAAATATCAACTTTTGCAACTTGATCCTATAACTTCAAAAACCCTAGACGGCACTAGGCATGATCAAAACTCCGAGACCCCGGCACAGGAAACGCAAAATTGCCCACTAAGCAGCCAAAACCCTAACCTAACAACGCAGGAAGCTGAGAAAGAGGGGGGTCCCCGTTAGCGATGGGGCGATGTGTGAAAAGGTCACAACACGATGTATCTCTGCTCATACTTTTGGTGAATGGATGATTTCCATTTCACTATGCAAAGCTAGTCTGAGCCTATCCCCCATGTATGCCAACATTTCGATCATAAGCACAACCCATTGAAGATTGCACCCGCTTTGTGTAGTTGTTCTCAGTGTGGCGAAGCAAAGTGTGGTTTCCCGAGAACACCTGGTTAATACCATCTCCAGATTTTGTAGGTTTAGATCAACTTTCTTAACCCTGTCTCCCTTTTTCCTTTTTTTTGAAAGTCTAAATCCCGAAAAAATCCAAAAAAGAGAAATAGCATAAAATTGATAAATCCATCTAAGTCCAAAAGCTTGAAAGACATTCATAAACGTAAGTCCCCCTTGGGATTTTCAGCATACACTACCCAAGTAGCTATCCCACCAAAGTCACTTGTTCGCACATATAGACCTTGGAATCAGCATTGATTTTTCAAGAGAGGATAGAATACCTTTGGGTATCTTATTCTAAATGTTTGGTAGATGATAAAACGTACACCAACAGAACCCTCATCCTAGAATTCATAGCCTTTTGAAATGCTTTAAAATAACCCCACACTTTGTCATCTCTCTAACTACCCAATGTAGCAATAGACTATTTTAATTGCCTCCCTACCGGGATATCGAATGCCCTTTTCTTTTCCCAAAACCGGGAGTCTCATTGATGAAAAATAGCATTAAGCAGACAATTAGGTTTCCATACCGGAATGTTCCCTTCTTTTCTCCTTTAATCTTTTCTAGATTAATCAACAATTCATCCAACATCCAACCACATAGATCTAACTTCTCATTTTCCCTCATCATTTTGTGAGCTGCATAAATGCAGGAGCTAGAAACAGAATTCAAACGGTTTGACTGAGTTACCTTGTAACCGATGACCATGCTTCCGAATCTGATATCTATGTCGATAATAGTACTGATCCTCATTGATCGCTTGTCTGATGTTGCTTCGATGATCTTGTTGACCTGATCATTAGAAACTTTCTTCTCCGGACGTTGTCCAACCTGCGGTAAGTCAGTGATTGGCCTGATGGCCTCCTTCGTAATCTTATACGGTCTATCCTACCAGATAAACTCTCCATGTACTCTGCTCAAAACATACCTAACAATTTCATCTTCAAATTCCGGAATATCGAGAATGTCGGTAAACCCTAGATCCTCAATATGTTGGTATTCAGGTTTAATCTTTCCAGAATCTCCCATTAGTTCACTCATGTACATGTTCTTAATATCACTCATTCCCAAATCCTCAATATGACAGTGAATGTAAGCTCTTACTTCTTCAACATACACGACTCCTTCCGAGACACGGGAAAAAGTGCCAACCGCATCATCCAGGGTAGCAACATGCGGATATCACTTGAAAATCGGCCTGGGACGGTCCTTGACCTCAACAACAATCGGATTTGCAATAAACATAGGTACAGATGATGATCCCGCTTCCATGATTGAAGATAAATACCTGTGAATCGCTATCGATGAAAGACCCTAAAGACCTCTTCCAATCTCTGGTGAAATCGCTCAAGATAATATCAATTGCACTGATTCGCCTTAGACTTCCTCTGAATCGCTCTGAATGCAAAGTGATCAGAAATGAAGTGAATTCGACCTTTCAACCTCCAAGAAACCCTAGTCCGTCATTGATATTAATGACTTCCGGTGGAAGATATCAGATCTTGATAAAACATCTCCATGCCAGATAAGCATCTTTAATGTCTGGAACATCTTCCAGTTACTTTTCCCGGGGCATATGCAGCATCTTCATGAATTTTGCCTACTCCTAAGGCATCTGCCTTAGTTACCGGATGAGCTTCCTGTCGATGCAGGAGCAACCTCCTTTGTCGGTTGAGTAACCGGTGTATTTCCATCTGCTGATTGTTCTTCTGACTTTCTGACCCATCTCTGGGTATGATCTTGTCGGATTTCATTAACCTTCTCTTTCCCTTTCTCATTTGATCTATCATTACCAACCAGTGGATTTTTGTTTCTACAGAACTTAGCAATATGTCCAACCTCATTACATGCATAACATGTAATATTGATCTTTTGAATTGTTTTGCTAAAACCGATGTAATTGTTTGACCTGCACTAATTAGCCATATGTCCAAATTTTCCACATGCATAACATTTAAAATTCATTCTACAATCTTATCTCTTATGTCCATACTTATTACATTTAGAACATTGACCGTGAGCAAAATCAGGGTTCTGATTTGTTCTATTTCTACATTGCCTAGCCATGTGACCAAATTTATTACAAACAAAGCATCTACCATTAAATTTATAAGCATTAATTTGTCCTACCAGTGCCTTATGGTTTTGATCTTCATTTGCAATACCGGAACTTTGTCCTTGTTCAAATCCAAGTCCACTGGAATCTCTACTCTGCCTTTGTCTCTTCAATAGCTCATCTAGCTGTGCTACACTAATATTGAATTTTTCTTTATACTCACTTGCAATAGTCAGATCATCTCTCAAAGTTATAATTTGTCTCTCAAGCTCTTGTTCATTACTCTGGGATTGTACTGGAATGTGCTCCCAACACCATACCTGTAAGAGGGTCACCCCTGCTAATAAACTACTATATCCGAGGTATACTACCTCATGCAAACTCCTGTAAAGGTGGGCCAACATCGCTGACCCCCATGCAAATCTCCGTCCCTGAGTAACCATCTGCTCTAACACCAGCCCCCATCCCACTGAAAATCCCTTTGACCTGCGATCGGGACAAAGGAATCCTCCAATGAATCCTGCCAATACAGATGGCAGCGGTGCATAATCCAGATCCAGGAACTCCTGCCACGGGATCTCATAACCGTAGACACTCTCATCATGAAAAATACGGCGCAATGCCTCTGTGCCGCCCTCCTCTGTCTGCTCGTAAGGCAATATCGCTCCTACCACAGGAATGCGCAGAATGCGATAACAGTCCTCTGGTGTCACCGTCATCTCTCCTGTGGCAAAATGGAAGGTGTTCGTATCACTGTGCCACCTCTCTGCCAAAGCTGTCAATAGTCCCCGGTTCACAGTGAACCAAGGCATATCCAGAAGCGAGGTTAATCCGCATCGCTCAATAATGTCCAGGTCTGCCTGTGACAGACGTGGTATCAACGTCCATGGCCTCGGGAATCTCTCCCTCGACTGCACGATCCCTAATCGCTCCTGTCAACAAACAAAACATATCCAATATCAGTCTCCACATCATCACAAAGATATCAAAATAAAACTTACATCAAAAAAACATTAAACAAATTTGCTCATCTATTTCAAGTTCAAAAACCTATCATTTCATATCAACTTGTAAAACAACTCAAGTTCTCAAAAACCATATCAAAACTTGTAAAACAACTCAAGTACCACAATCACAAACTTGTAAAACAACTCAAGTTTCCCACCCATATCAGCTTGTAAAACAACTCAAGTTTCCAACCCATATCGGCTTGTAAAACAACTCAGGCTTTCATACACATTTGAACTTAAAACAGATAACACAAATAAATCATGTTCTGATCACCACAAATAGCTTGATATCTATACATAACTTGGAAACATTCACATCAAAACAAGTTATACCAACACTCATATTGGATAAATCCATCACATCACGACAGGCAAAGCACAACAAATTTTCAAATCTGGGGCATCACACATCACCATCAAATATCGAATCCGGGGCATCACATCGAATCTGGGGCACGACCGACAAATCAAAAGAGCGACACAACAATCATCACAAAAACACATCATTTTCTTTGAAATAACATGTGCACACACGTCACTTCAAAGAGGGGCAAAATGTAGACGTATAAAAATGACCATATTCCTAAATGAATATTTTATGTTCATTTCCCTATTTAATTAAATCCAATTTAATTAAATTATCCACATTCTTCTATTTAATTAAGTAAATCGCTTGATTAAATTCACTATACTATTTAATGAATAAATCATTTTATTCAATTAAATCCCCCTAGCGACTTTTAATTAAATTCAAATTTAATTAAATAGTTATCCTAAATTGAATAAATCTAATTTATTTAATTTCTCCAAATACAACCAAATTGAATGAAAATCATTTAATTCAATTAAATCCTATTATCCCTCCATCCACTTGCAAAATCCCAAACCCCTTCCTAATCCCTTCTAGAATCTTCTAATCGCTTCTAATTAGCCTAACCCTTCTCTAAATTTTGTCACATCCCTAAGCAAAGGGAGGTCACTTCTCAAATGACCCAAAGTCTTGGATAACCATTGAAGGTTTTCAACCTTCAACCACCAAAACCCTTAAAGTCTTTGAAAACCATTAAGGCTTCCAACCTTCAACCACTTAATCCCCAAAGTCTCCAATAACCATTAATGGTTAAATCAAACCTTCCCACATGGTTAAAACATTTGTTTTGACTCAACCTCTATCCAACCCAAGGGTCTCATCAGGCCTTTAATGCTTTGACCATGATTATCTCTTAATCATTTGCACAAAAGTTTATCCTTGGATTAAATCTTAATCCAATGGGTAATCCTAACTTAGACTTGACCCTTAGCCTCTAGATAACTATGAGGTCTTCTCAGGCATTCAATGCCTCCAACCCCTTCTTTCAACCCAATCTTATGTTGACACTTGTCACCATTTCATTGGTGCAAATTGTGCACATGGATCCCCAACTTTCAAACTTGGCCCTTGATTAAACCTTTCAATCTTGACCATCCATTGCCCTGTTTGTGCTATAAATAGAGCCCTCATTCCTCCATTCTTAACAATCATCTTTCAAATTTGAAGCATCATACTTATGCTCAAATTCTTTCAAGCTTTCATATCATCTATATGCTCATCATTTAGCCTCTCTTAGATCATAAATTAGACTAATATGCATGTTTAGAATAAGTTCTTTACCATTTTAGCTCAATCATAGAGTAAATATAGTATGCTAGGATAATCTTCATACTAACCTCATCATCTTATCATTTAGTTTGTTGCATTTCTAGCATCTCATCTAGCTTATAACACATCTCATATTAAAAACAGTTAAGATCTCTCTCGTTCTCATATTTGCCATCCCTAAACCATTTTGCTCCGTAATCTGAGAGCAAAACATTGGTTTGAGGGACATTGTGAGATAGAGAACCATGGGACCCTCCTTGGGAAGCTGAGTAACGCATCGTTACTCCATAGCTTGCATCAAGAAGTCCTGTGTGTGTGTGTGGATTGGTATTTATCGTAATATTTTCACATATTAAGTTTTATTAATCCATTTTTCCCACATACATTTCTGGCGCCCACCGTGGGGAACGCACCCCAATAACCTATCGTTTTTTGAATTTGAAGACTTTTGCAGGTACGCGGGAAACTAGAATTGGCGCGTCTAAGAAACATTTTAGCGCATCCGCCTAACAGTTTAGCGCTTCTAGCCTACTGTTTAGCGGGTGGGCTTCCTGTCTTAGCGCGTTCAAACTGTTCCTTAGCGCATAACACTATTGACAAATTTTCCTGTAGGTGTCGACGCCGGCGAAACACAGATCAGCGCATCTACCTAACAAATTAGCGCATGGACCAAAAGTTTTAGCGCTTCACCTCCATATTCTAGCGCGTGTCAACAGACAGTTAGCGCATTGAAATTCAAAATTTCCCGACAACAGACCGCGGAAAAACCAAACCACAGATCAGCGCGTCTACCTGATAGATTAGCGCATCGGCCCAAAATATTAGCGCTTAGACTCCATCTTCCAGCGCATTTCAACAGACAGTTAGCGCATTGAAATTCAAAATTTCCCGAATAACAGACCGTGGGAAAACCAAACCATAAATTAGCGCGTCTGAACCACAGAGTAGCGCATCCAGGAAACAGAATAGCGCACGAAAACGGAACAGTAGCGCATTTACCGAGTATTGTAGCGCGTACAGTTTGTTCTGTAGCGCATCGCAAACAAAACCAACAAAAAGATTTTGTAACCGAATAAAAAAAAATTTTAGACTTGTGGAAGTCCCCCGAAACAAACTAACCAATTTCTTTTTGCAGGATTTTTAACAAGTTTCTTGCAAGAAAAGCGAGGAGATTTGTTTTTACAAGCAAAACGTTTTTCCTTTTGTTGACCTCGTAAATCGAAATTTGCTTTGTTGACAATCTATTTTCCATAGATTAGATAATTATTGATATAAAGGATTAAAAAGAACATCATGCTTATTGGAGCAACATCTCCAATTAGAAGTTAAGAAATTATTGTCTTGGAAGTTAAAACGAACAAACTTATTTGCCGTGTATCGAAAGTGGAAGGTATATGCTCTCCCCTTAACTGGGTGACCAAAAAGCCACACCACTCTTATGCTTTCAGTATTTCAAGCAATAAATCCTTTAGCAGGCCTGCCTTCCCGAGGAGTTGCACTCAACTCTTAAAGCCATTTATGGCCGGTGTGAAGGGAACGACCTAAGTGGGGAACGACTTTGACGCCAAGAATTCCAACCCACTATAATCAAATGTGGAAAGTGACGAAAGTCCTTTTCAACGGTTGCGCGCAGCGATTAGCCTTCCCCCAGTATCCTTGAGATACGTAAAGCCTTTGTTCTAAAGGTTGAGAAGCCTCCTGAGGGAGTTTATCACTGACAGCCGAACGGGAAGCCTGATTAAGAACCTTAGCATTAGAAACTTTGAGCTGAGTCAGTATCCAAACATTTGTAACATCATAGTGCAAGGGTGGGGAAGAATCCACCCACAAGATTACTCACCATATATCTCCCAAGATAACTACTCAACTGTGAAGCAATTCACTTTGGGTTAACTTCTGGAAAAAGGCAAAAAAACGGGCGCCCTCTAGGGGGTGACACGGCTGTTTGAGCTGACGGAGTATCGAGACTAGTGAGCTATGATGTTGCTTATGACCCTTGAATAAAGAGTCTTTCTGAAGTGTTTATCTTGTATCCAACCTGTTAAAACATTGGGGATTTGAACACATCCTCGACAGAACATACACTTTATGTTAGATTAAGTGAAATGATTGTACTTTGTGTGCCGTGCTTACATTTTGTATTTCAGAAAATCGTCCATCCTACTTAAAAATTCTCTCAACAAAAGTCAAAAACATCACAAAGACACCAAAAGGAAAAACCAAGGCAGTTTAGCGTGTAGGAACAACATATTAGCGCGTCAAACAGTTATTTTAGCGCATCTGCAGGACAAAATAGCGCGTACCACAAAAACAGTAGCGTTTCAACTGAAAAGCAAAATAGAAACCAATATTTTAGCGCGTACAAAACATATTCTAGCGCGTGTTAGGAATCTTTTAGCGCATTAACAGAAACATATAGCGCGTGAAAGTCACAGTGTAGCGCGTGATTCTCCAGAAAAACTTCACAGCAAATTTCAAAACAGCCTTTTTTAGCGCGTGGAACAAACAGCTTACCGCGTCGAATTCCTGTTTTAGCGCATTAGCCAAACCAATTAGTGCGTGGAAAATACAGTTTAGCGTGTGCATATTTCACAGTCAACAAAACAAAATTTTCCAGAATCAATATTTTAGCGCGTAACCAGGGGCAGAGTAGCGCGTGGGTAAATAGTTTTAGCGCATTGAGAAAATTTACTAGCGCATTGAACACCTGTTTTAGCGCGTGAGAAAAAGGAGAAAAACAGAGAGTTGAAAAACCAAAAATTTTGAAAATTTCAAAATATTTTAAAACACAGTTTTTCATCAAAACACGTCTTTTATCAAACCCGAGTGACAAAAACAAGCCATAAAACTATTTCTCAAGTCCAAATTGTGTCAAACAAGGTTGTCCAAATCCGAAAACGAATCGAGCAATATAGGACGTCTTTCCTATCATAATCCGGAAACTTTTCATCATCAGTATCAATTCAATCCTTTAAACATCTTACGGATTTTATCTCAAAAACACTTGTCTAGAAGTTTCCAAATTGTCAAATCCAAGTTCCCAGATCGGGAAAATTTTATCCATATCATTTGACTCGCTTTATCGTGAAGGGGCAGCTAAACCTTCATCCTGATAAAGTAAAATTTGAAATTTTCAAAACAAGAATCAACTGAATCCAAAACAAATCAAAGGAAATCATTGATCACTTATGCATGACTAATCCCGTCATTCTGAGAAGAAAGAACCTCTATCGCAACATCACGTTGAAGAAACAGAAACCGAGCTTTTCCAAATTCATCAAGAGAAATAAATTTTTATACATCAATCGTCAACTCTTCAAATCCCATCGGGTATTTCTTCATCACGTCAAACGTTATATCCAAAATAAATCCAGTGAATTTGACAAAGAACCCCTGAAAACAAGAGCATACTGTCAAAAGTTTGCTTTTAATCAAAAGATAAACCGCGGAGGAAAGATCAATCCAGCATTCCTACCTGACGAGTGCATCACATATAACACATCTAGACCAGAACCACCAATGCCAGAGCACAACATCAACGAGGACTTTGTTCCTTTCATCACTGAAAGTTTCTATTGAAATGCCTGTCACTCGCTCTCAACGAAACAAACAAAGCGAAACACCCGCAGAATCAAGTATGAATCGCAGATTATCAAATCCTTTTGAAGTTCCATCATCAGAAGATCCTGAAATTACTGACGCAATTCTTCAGGAATGCCAAGAAAATCCTTCATTCCAAAAACTCATCGAAAAACTCATGGAAAATGACAAAGAAAAATATCTACTTATGCTTACAAGCAAAGGTGTCAAACTTCCTGAAGATTTTGACGCAAACGTCTTTCAAACAGGGTCTCAACAATATACATATCAAGAACAACAAAAGGAAGAAGAGACTCGCATACCTGAACAACATATTCCAGAAATGCGAGTACCTGTGTTTGAAACCCCAGAACAACGCATACCATTTACTGCACCTTTTCAGTTGAGAACAAATCCAAGGGAAGAACTCTTCCCTCAGCAAGATAATGCGCCCTTGGTTGCTCTTACTCAACAAATGCAAATGTTACAAAGACAAATACACGATATGCAATAAGGGACAACAGTGCGGTACTCTATAAACGAAATCTGTCCTTATCCATTTGACAAAAGCTTAAACATGATACCTTTTTCTCCAAACTCAGACATTCCCAAATTTGATAAATATGATGGGAAAGGTGATCCTCGAGATCATGTTCGAGAATTTTGCACTATGAGTCTTGAATTTGCTCATAATGACACTTATCTGATGCGGTTATTCCCAAGAAGCCTAGGAGGACAAACAATGGAATGGTTATCCAAGATTACACCACCTGTTAGATCATTTGACGAATTGGTTAACAAGTTCATCACCCATTATTCTTACAACATCCAACATGCCATAACCATGTTAGATATCTGCAACACCAAACAAAAAAACAATGAAACATTCATGTTATTCTTTCAACGTTGGCGGTGCATGGTATCAAGATATCCTCGAGATATTCCTGAAAAAGAGAAAATGGAAATCTTCATTGATAACTTGAATGGTGAAATGAGTTACAGACTCAAACTTCAATGCATACCATCTTTTGACAAATTAATCGAAAATGGCATCCAAGTAGAGGAAGCTTGTGTCAAAAAGGGAACACTCAAGTTCTACAAAGAAGGAACAAACTCATCAAACTACAATAACCAAAACAATACCAATCTAGACAAAACTCGATTTTGGACTCGAAACAAAAATGAAGGCAACAATGAATCATATGATCCTAAATCTAAACAGCCAGTGCTTGCCTTATCAGGAAATACTCAAAATACAAAAAATCCTAAAAATACTACTCCCAGTACTAACACATATGCACCAAACAATGCTCAAGGACAACTCAATACCAACAACGCCAACGATAATCAAAACAAAAACCTGAATCCAGGGCCTAACAACAATTCACGCAACAACACCAAAAATTTCCATAAGCGTATCTTCACACCATTGGGCCAATCATTAGAGTCCGCATTCAGAGAGCTGTTAGCTAACAAGGTTCTTTCTTTACCTCCAATCAACAATTATGAACCCCCAATCAAACCACCTTGGTGGAATGATTCACACTATTGTGATTTTCATCGAAACAAAGGTCATAGAACAAACGAGTGCATGAGATTGAAACACATAATCCAAGACATGATTGATCGAGGTGACTTAACGGTGGATGGTCTCAAAACAAATAATGATCACGAAGCCTTCAAAGATCCTCTTCCAAATTATAACAAAGATGGAGCATCCACTTCAAATGATACCCGCGGAGCTCGTATTAATCACATCTACAACAACACAATCAATCACATATCAGCCGATGACCATCAAGTCAATGTTATAACCATTCGAGATAAACGTGATCATGAATCTGTCAATGTAACAACCCGGACTCAGAAATATGTCTTGAAGGGACATACTGCACCTCCAACTACCACACCAAAGATCCAATACGACTTAGTTAATCAACTCCGCAAGACTCCGGCTCAGATATCTATCCTGGAATTGTTGAAACTATCTCCAAAACACAAAGACATATTGGAGCAAGCACTCTTAGAAACAAATGTACCTCAAAATCTGGATACAGATAGATTCCAAGCTATGGTTGCCCACATGACAGAGTCTCATAACCTCACTTTCTCAGAGCATGATAATACTTCATTGAGTCATCCACATAATACTCCTCTACATATTGAAGTCATTGTTTGCAAACACCGTGTCAAAAGAGTCTTAATAGATGGAGGAGCCGGACTTAATATATGTACTTTAAAGCTTATCCGTGCACTAGGTTTTTCAGAAGAATCTATTGATCCTTGTAAAAAGATTACCATAAAGGCATATGATGATGAGGAAAGGTCCTCTAAAGGAACAGTGATATTGCCTATTCAGGTAGGACCAGTGCAAAAAGATACTATATGTCAAGTTTTAGATATTGATCTCACCTACAATATCTTATTAGGCCGACCCTGGATACATGAAATGCAAGCAGTACCTTCTACATACCACCAGTGTGTCAAGTTTCCTCATGATGGACAGGAAATCTCCATATCAGCTGATCACAATCCATTTCAACATTGCAATGCAATGGGGGCAGCCCAAGACAGTTTGGTTCCTTATAACAGAGAAAAGCAGCGGTCTTCAACACCTGATCCACCAATAGCAAAATCCAACTCCTTATGGGGAGATTTCAAAAAGAAAATGCAAATCAAAGACCACGGCATGGGCGAATACTCTATGGAGCCTTTGTGTTTAACCAGATTGCCAACATCACCTAGATCGCATGGTTTACCTACTCTATCAACACATCTGGCAACTCAGCCCATAACTAAATTTGATGGTACCTTCATCCAATTGGGGACTCTAGCACATGAATCAGAAGATAAAGATGTTCTTAACTGGCTATACAAAGATGAAGAAGAAGCTAATAGAGCGGCCGCTCTAGACATTGTTCTACCAACACACCTGTATGGAAAAGGCTACTTGATCATGAAACAAATGGGATATGGCGGTAAAGGACCTATTGGGAAACGCCAAGAAGGAGTCACTGAACCTATAGATCTTCCTTCACAACCTAGTAGAAATAAAGCAGGATTAGGTTCTAAATTCACTTTCCTATTAAAAAGGCCGCCACATACAAATACAAAACCTCAATGGAAAGAAAAGAAGAAATACAAAGAAGAATCATGGCAGGAAGCTCTCTTTGAATCAGCAGAAACAATCCGTAAGGCAAGAGAACGTCAAGATCAGAAGATACATCAGGAAAAGCTTTTGAATCATAAGAAGGCCATATCTGCAGCAGTGGCTCATATTCACACACCAGTGGCTCAAGAACCAATCCTATCATCACAAGCACCCATCATTCCTCCCCGAGGAAGCACAATCTATGAACAAATCCAGAATGTAGAAGATGGATCAGATACAGAATCAACACAGAATGTCAAAATAGTATCTATCATCAAGGATTTATTTTCGCCATACAACATACCTGTCTACAACACAGATAGAATTTGGGATGATGCCTATGAGACAGATTCAAATGAATATGAATGGGGTACCTGCTCTAATACTACTACAAATATCCTCGATGATACTAATTTCATATCCATTTCTCAAGAAGAACATAACGCAGAAGATAGACCTCTCGAATTTGGACCACAACATATCTATGACGTTCAGGAAAGCGAACAGAAATATTACGAACAAGTCTATGTAGAAGATGATACCATCGAAGACCTCGATAAAACCCTAAATTTCTTTAAAAACAAGACCCATCACGATGATAACTCTATTCTAACACTTACAGTAGCTGAACTTGACCCGCCCAATGATTCCTTACCACTTGTCTTCCCTGATCTCATCGACTGGACTGAACCTGAGACTCATGATATCCCAATTTTTCCAGATGATGAATCTATTATCCACTACCTATGTACCGTAAATCCCGAAACAGGCTCTGCCAGTGAACCGCATAACGACGTTTGTTCTTCAAGGAGTGCCAAGTCTCTCAGTCGCAAAAATGAATCAAATAATGAATCTAATGCTGAAAGCCAGTCAATGGCAGCAATGGATCCCAAAAAAGTAAAAATAAAGGACGCATCTGAGGGTGAAAACCTTTTTCAGGCACCTAACGATGGGAGACTTGACACTCTTCCTGAACATTTTCATGAACGATCACCCATATTGATTGAGCCCACTCAATCAATCAACATTGGTACCACTGAAGCAGCCAGAAACATTCACCTTGCAGAATCTCTGACAGAGGAGGAAAGATCGGCATTCATCATCTTCTTTAAAGGACAACAAATTAACTTTGCCTGGTCATATGCTGATATGCCTGGAGTGGATCCACACCTAATCATGCGTCACTTGTCCATCTCTGCGGGGGTCAAGCCAATCAAGCAAAAACTACGAAAGATGAATCCACAGATAGCACTCATGGTCAAAACGGAATTAAAGAAATTATTAGATGTCGGATTCATACGACCTATTGACTATGCAGAATGGATTTCTAACATTGTTCCAGTCTCAAAACCAGATGGTAGTATCAAAATATGCACCGACTTCAGAGATGTCAATAAAGCTTGCCCAAAGGATGACTTTCCTCTACCAAGTATTGATATAATTGTAGATCTCACAGCAGGCCATGCAATGCTCTCATTAATGGACGGTTTCTCAGGCTATAATCAAATCAAAATAGCTCCTGAAGATCAAGACAAAACAGCATTCACCTGTCCTTGGGGAACATACTGTTGGAATGTAATGCCTTTTGGCTTAAAGAATGCCGGAGCCACTTATCAAAGAGCAATGACAACAATATTCCATGATATGATGCACACATTTATGGAAGACTATGTGGATGATTTACTAGCAAAATCTTTCACCAGAGCTGAACATCTTGGCATCCTAACAAAGATCTTTGATCGGTTGCAGAAATTCAAGGTCCGACTCAACCCTAAGAAGTGTGTCTTCGGGGTTACATCAGGCAAGTTACTAGGTTACATCGTCTCAGCTAAAGGTATTGAAGTTGATCCAGCAAAGGTACAAGCCATCATGGATATGCCACCACCAAAGAATATCAGTCAACTTCGATCTCTCCAAGGGCGACTTCAATCAATCAGGCGATTCATCGCTCAACTAGCAGATAAAAGTCTGCCATTTAACCACTTGCTACACAAAAATGTGCCATTCAAATGGGAGACCAAATGTGCAGAATCCTTTTACCAAATTAAACAGTACCTGATGAATCCACCAGTTCTAGTACCACCAATTGCAGGAAAGCCTCTCATATTGTATATCTCAACGACAGATGTTTCACTGGGGGCACTATTGGCACAAGAAGATCAACAAGGAAAGGAACACGCCATATATTACATTAGTAGAACATTGAATGGCTATGA
The DNA here is from genome assembly GCF_030272615.1 of Cryptomeria japonica. NCBI lineage: Eukaryota > Viridiplantae > Streptophyta > Pinopsida > Cupressales > Cupressaceae > Cryptomeria > Cryptomeria japonica. The sequence continues at coordinate 547,893,448 of NC_081405.1, forward strand.
GCTCAATTATACATTCATTGAAAAGGCTTGCCTAACAGTTGTTTTTGCATCTCAAAAGTTCCGACATTATATGCTAGCGCACACTATCAAGCTAGTAGCCAAAATTGATCCTCTCAAGTATCTACTCAGCAAGGCAGCTCTCACAGGCCGATTGGCTAAATGGGTTATGATTCTCAGTGAATTCGACATCCACTACACAGAAAGACGAGCCATCAAAGGACAAGCAATTGCAGATCAGCTGGCTGAAGCACCCTTACTAGGAAAACAAACCATGGACATTGAATTTCCAGACAGGGACGTTTTTGCTCTCTCCTCCAAACAATGGACCCTATACTTTGATGGATCCTATACACAACATGGTTCAGGGGCCGGCATTCTATTCATCACCCCTGAAGGACACACTATGCCGAGATCATACAGGCTTATGTTTCCATGTACAAATAATATGGTTGAATATGAAGCATTGGTCATAGGCATCAAAATGGCTGTCGAATGGAAAATCACAGAATTAAAGGTCTATGGAGACTCACAATTAGTCATCAATCAGATCAACAACAACTATCAGACAAAGGATGATAAGCTACTACCCTACAAATGGATGGTGGATGACTTCAAGCAATATTTTGTACACATCACCTTTGAACAAATACCAAGGTTAAATAACAAAGCAGCCGATGCAATGGCTACGATCGCTTCATTACTACAAATTCCAGAACAACAGAGTCGTTATGAGTTCCTGGTAGAGCAACTGTTCTCCCCCGCCTATGACCACTCTAAATCCCATGTTATATATGCCTTAACCGGTTTAGATTCTCCGTTATATGGACCAATATACGACTACCTCAAACATAATATCTTACCCATTGACCAATCCCGTAACCAAAAACGTAACTTTATCCGACAAGCTGCCCGTTACACCCTTACCGCTGATACCTTATATCGTCGAGGTCTAGATGGTACTCTTCTTCGTTGTCTTGATCGTAATGATTTTGATTCAGCTTTACACGAGCTTCACGAAGGTATTTGTGGCACACATTCGAGTGGCACTACTCTTGCTAAAAAGCTTCTACGAATGGGATACTACTGGCCTACAATGGAGAAAGACTCATATCATTTCGCCAAGAAATGTCCTAAATGCCAAATCCATGGCAATCTGATACATGCACCAGCACAGGAACTACAACCATTTACCACATCCTGGCCCTTTTGTCAGTGGGGATTGGATCTGGTAGGCAAAATACATCCTTCATCTTCAAATGGACACAAGTTCATTATAACTGCCACAGAATACTTTACCAAATGGATTGAAGCAGTTCCCATGACCACAGTGACTGAGAAACAAATTGCCTCTTTTATCCTGAATTATCTCATCTGCAGATATGGTATTCCAAGTTCAATCGTCACAGATAATGGACGACCTTTCAAAAACCAAGATGTGCAGGAACTATGTGAAAAATTCAAAATTCAGCATCGGTTTTCTACACCATACCATCCACAAGGAAATGGTCAGGCAGAAGCATCTAACAAAACGATCCTAAAAATCCTCAAGAAAACGGTGAATGATGCAGGCAAAGATTGGCATGTACAACTCAATCCAGCTCTTTGGGCCTACAGGACTAGCATCCGCACACCTACAGGGGCAACACCATATTCCTTAGTATATGGATCAGAGGCTATTTTACCCTTGGAAGTAGAAATTCCATCTCTTAGAGTCTCTTTGAAAGGTTTGATTCCAGATGAAGAGTATCGAGTCAACCGACTGCAAGAATTGGAACTATTAGATGAAAGATGCCAACATGCTTATACTCATCTCAAAGCATATCAGCAACGCATGTGCAGGAGCTACAATCATAAGGTCATTCCTCGTAACTTCAAGGTTGGTGATCTAGTCTTAAAAGAAAATCCAAGAAACCAGCAAGATAGAGAAAAGAAAGGGAAATTTGAACCTAACTGGTTGGGTCCCTATGTCATCATTTCAGTCTATGGATCAGGTGCCTATCAGCTAACAAATTCTGAAGGAGATGTGCTTGATGATCCAACTAACAACATTCATCTAAAGAAGTACTATACTTAAGGTAGCCTAGTGCACGGAAAATGCCAAAAACAAACAAAAAAATAAAAAATCCAGAAAAAGTCAAAATACAAAGTACAATAAAAACAAATGGTGAAAACCTGGTAAACAGGCGCCCTTGTGAAAGGCCGGCTCCTTTATCTATATCCATGTCAGTTTATTCATCAAAACACTATCGGCCATTGCCCGACACTTAGCATCTATCCATCCAGGACATACTTAGCGTAGTCACTATCCTGAGTTATCCATCTGTATCTATTCTCTTATCGCATTTCACCATGGCTTGGAAATCACTATACATAATCATATCCAGACGAACACTCATCTAGGGGCATTAAACTGTTCAAAAACTTGCAAACATTCAAAGACATTCCAACTATTGTAAAACCTCAGACACAGGACATCCAGCAAACACACTTCATCACAAACAACCAAAACACGAACAATACACAAGAAACTTAAGGATGGATGATTTTCTGAAGTACTAAAATGTTGCATTATCGCATTAAAGTCTTGATTATTTTGCATGTTGAACTTTTTAAATAAATTGGAATCTTCTCCTTATCTCATCAAAAGCTTCAAAGCCAGAGATCATGAGGAACTTCCAACATTTTCTTAGTCTTCTGTCTGGGAGGCGATCACTTGTACTGTGTGGATATTTGCCTCGAGACGTGATCCATATCACTGAAGGCCTGATTCCATTTCACGCATATAAATGATCTAATCTTGTATGTTTACGCAATACGCACTCAGGTCATCCTGGTTCAATTATACCTTGATGCTTGTGCTATCTTGCAAAATTAAAAATCATGTAAATTTTACTCAGGTCATTATGGTTCAATTATACCATTATGCTTGTATAAATTTTCAACATATCCAAAAAAAAATCAAACAAAGCTCCATGATGATATTTACAAAGAAAGCAAATAAATGGTTCTTTCGGATGGCAAATACAGAATGAGAGATGCTCCAAAAACAATTAGTTGCATATCATGTTACAATTAGTTGCATAACATTTTACAATTAGTTGTATGTCATTTTTACATATCATTTTGCATCATTATTACATCATTTCACATCTTATTATCTTACATGTAGCAGCATATTAAAATCATACATCTTATTTTCAAGATACATCTCACAGCATACAAAAACATACATCCTGCATCATACATTATATCATATATATAAGCATTACATCATCATATAAAAAGGAAGTGATACACATAAAACATGCATCCATAAACACATCACATCGGTCAAAAATGGTGCTCTATATATATATCTCTCAAAAAATGATCAAAATCTACAAAATGTGTCAAAACTGTGTCCAGTACAAAGAATACACTGCTCAAAATACAATAGAGACCATGTCTCTCAAGTATGACTATCCCCTGATGGAGATGGTCTAGCTCTTGATGCACCTACTCCTGGATCTCCAGGAGGATCCTGTCTGGCTCCTGAAACATTCGCACCCGGATCGGCAGGCGGGTCCTGTCCCGCTGGCCTTGTCACTCCACGGCTCTCCGATCGTGTCCCAGCAGTTCGAGATCGACTCGATCTCGACTGTGCAAAGCTCTCGACACGTCGCTCTCTAGGTACTGCCTCCTCATAGTGACGCCTGTAGTACGCAACCTCCTGGACACTCCGTGTCAGCTCTCTCAGGGTGTCTCTCAAGGGACCACCCGCCGCTGCTCTCTGTATGGTCGCCAAGGCCTCCTCTGCTCGGCCCCGCCGCTCCATCTCGGTATCTCTCTCAGTGGTCAACTGAGAAATCTGCCTCTGATAAGTCAAAATCTGTGCCTGCAGCTGCTGCACAGTGATCTGAAGAGTCCGGATCTGAGCATCCTCTACATGACCCGGCACTTGAACCCGTAGTGGTACCTGTGCTGGCGCCACTCCCCCCACTCGGCCTGTCCTGGGTACAGGAGGTGGAAGTATATCTATCCTCCTCCTCTGTACTGGCCTCCCCACCTCCTCCTCTCCTCCCACTGCCGCTAATACCTCTGTAACTCTCCCCTCTCTCCCGGCTCCAATGGCCAATCCTCCCCTCCCCCTCTCAATCCGGCCCTGCCGCACCGCCCTCTGCACACCTCTCCCTCTCCTCCTCCCTCTATCTCCACCATCATCTCCATCATCCCCATCATCCCCCTCATCTCCCCCGTCTCCCTCCTCTCCATCCGAATCAAAAGCCGGTCTCATCTCCTCTGGATCTGAGATCCTCGCAACAGGTCGAGCAGCAAATAAACGAGCAAACTCGTCCGTCATGCCAGCATCCTGTATCTCTGGGGCATAGTCCCAAATCTGTCCAGCCAAACCGGTAAACTCCTCAATAGCCACGACACTGTCAATGGTCGGCCCCCAATCGGCCACATCCTGCTGCCGCCGTGCGTATAGGCACGCCCCCTATGGAATCCCCTGCTGCCTCCCGAACTGTCGCAAAACTCGGGTAACCAGAAACCGCTCAATGATGAATGGAGTCCTCCCAATCAGATACCTCGTCATGAAAACGAAAGGCATCTCCATCCCATCCTCTGCCCACACCTCACAGTCTGTATACGGTCTCCAAGTGACCGTATCTATATCGTCAAACACCCTCCTCCAGTGCTCTAGTTTGCCCAGCTTACGCTGGACAACTAGGCCTCTATAACCATAGGCATAAGCCGCCCCTATGGGTCTATCTCTGTCTGCCAGTGGCCTGGCTGCTGGAATGTGCTCCCAACACCATACCTGTAAGAGGGTCACCCCTGCTGATAAACTGCTATATCTGAGGTATACTACCTCATGCAAACTCCTGTAAAGGTGGGCCAACATCGCTGACCCCCATGCAAATCTCTGTCCCTGAGTAACCATCTGCTCTAACACCAGCCCCCATCCCACTGAAAATCTCTTTGACCTGCGATCAAGACAAAGGAATCCTCCAATGAATCCTGCCAATATAGATGGCAGCGGTGCATAATCCAGATCCAGGAACTCCTGCCACGGGATCTCATAACCGTAGACACTCTCATCATGAAAAATACGGCGCAATGCCTCTGTGCCGCCCTCCTCTGTCTGCTCGTAAGGCAATATCGCTCCTACCACAGGAATGCGCAGAATGCGATAATAGTCCTCTGGTGTCACCGTCATCTCTCCTGTGGCAAAATGGAAGGTGTTCGTATCACTGTGCCACCTCTCTGCCAAAGCTGTCAATAGTCCCCGGTTCACAGTGAACCAAGGCATATCCAGAAGCGAGGTTAATCCGCATCCCTTCTAGAATCTTCTAATCGCTTCTAATTAGCCTAACCCTCCTCTAAATTTTGTCACATCCCTAAGCAAAGGGAGGTCACTTCTCAAATGACCCAAAGTCTTGGATAACCATTGAAGGTTTTCAACCTTCAACCACCAAAACCCTTAAAGTCTTTGAAAACCATTAAAGGCTTCCAACCTTCAACCACTTAATCCCCAAAGTCTCCAATAACCATTAATGGTTAAATCAAACCTTCCCACATGGTTAAAACATTTGTTTTGACTCAACCTCTATCCAACCCAAGGGTCTCATTAGGCCTTTAATGCTTTGACCATGATTATCTCTTAATCATCTGCACAAAGGTTTATCCTTGGATTAAATCTTAATCCAATGGGTAATCCTAACTTAGACTTGACCCTTAGCCTCTAGATAACTATGAGGTCTTCTCAGGCATTCAATGCCTCCAACCCCTTCTTTCAACCCAATCTTATGTTGACACTTGTCACCATTTCATTGGTGCAAATTGTGCACATGGATCCCCAACTTTCAAACTTGGCCCTTGATTAAACCTTTCAATCTTGACCATCCATTGCCCTGTTTGTGCTATAAATAGAGCCCTCATTCCTCCATTCTTAACAATCATCTTTCAAATTTGAAGCATCATACTTATGCTCAAATTCTTTCAAGCTTTCATATCATCTATATGCTCATCATTTAGCCTCTCTTAGATCATAAATTAGACTAATATGCATGTTTAGAATAAGTTCTTTACCATTTTAGCTCAATCATAGAGTAAATATAGTATGCTAGGATAATCTTCATACTAACCTCGTCATCTTATCATTTAGTTTGTTGCATTTCTAGCATCTCATCTAGCTTATAACACATCTCATATTAAAAACAGTTAAGATCTCTCTCGTTCTCATATTTGCCATCCCTAAACCATTTTTCTCCGTAATCTGAGAGCAAAACATTGGTTTGAGGGACATTGTGAGATAGAGAACCATGGGACCCTCCTTGGGAAGCTGAGTAACACATCGTTACTCCATAGCTTGCATCAAGAAGTCCTGTGTGTGTGTGTGGATTGGTATTTATCGTAATATTTTCACATATTAAGTTTTATTAATCCATTTTTTCCACATACACTTACAAATTCTCATAAGCTTGTATTTTTAAATTCACTTGTAATTTGAATAAAAAATTCCTACAAAACAACTTAAAAGACAAAAGGGAAATGGAAAAGAAATAACAAGTTACAAGTTACACATCTTTTATAAACTTTCACTTGTAATTGTTTGAAAAAGCTCCTATAACTTAAAGAAAAAACAAAAGGTCTCTTTACTTGCAAAAAAAGGAAAATTTCCCACTCATGGTCCAGAGGAAAAAACCCGATTTTGAAGAAAAGACCAAGCAAACAAACTCAAAACGTGATGAAATTTGAAACATGGATCAAGGATGAACCGAGATTAGTCCAATTTAGAAAGGAGCAAGAATTTTGCTTAGAAAAGTGTGCCTTAGAAAAAAATCTCCAACTTGCAGTTACTACTCTGAAACCCGAAATTGGACAGAGAGCTAGGAAAATGAAGGCCAAAACTCACCAAAATTTGGACAATGATGGCAAAGACACCCCCTGATGATTTGACACTAACAAATGCGAGTTTTGCACCTTGTAAAACCTGCCTTGGAGACAAAAACGACACATTTTAAGCAAAAATTTGTAGTCAAATTTTTTTAAATTCAAAAATGAGGACAACAGTACGAACACAGGCGTACATTGAAGGGATCAAGCCATACAGGACCATATGTGAGGAGCATCAAACTATGCGAAGAGTGCATCCAGATTTGGTCGTACGTAAAGACAAACCTAGGTCGTACGAGTCAGCCATTGAACCGTACAGGCACATAGGTATGCAAGCCATACGTGGCGAAGAGAAAACCATAGGTGTTATGGTTCAGACCGTACATAGTTTGTATCAAATCATACATGATGCGTATGAGGCTATACTTGAGGTGAGGGGAGTCGTACGTGGTTAGAAGCATGTGGTAGGAGAGAAATCTCTATTTTATGGCTTCATCAGCATTGTTTTTGGCATCTTAAAAAATCAAAAAATCATGTGCGCCATGGAGTTTGGTGTGGTTTTGAAGGTCTTGATTTGGCCTTGGCAACGGGTGTGCTACCCAAGGGCTCCGCAAGGGGCGCTACCCCTCAACCCCGCAAGGGGCACTGCCCATTGACCCTGCACCCAATTGATTTGGCAGGTACACTATAAGTTGGGGTCATCCAGTCCAAGTCATTGTTTGTCATTAGTCTTTCCAAATATTACTTGATGTTTACATGTCATCTAGAAGATGACTTTTTCTTTTGGGGGGGGATGATGTAGTCAGCATAAAATGCCTATTGTTATGTTTGATAATATTTGTTATCTTCCAATGTATTAATTGTTTGTATTAAGTGGGTTGTCACTCTCGAGTAGTTAATGTGTCGGTTGGTTGATGGTTGTGTACCTCTCGGCAACTGTTGGGTCCTTTAAATATGTAGTGTACCGCCAAGGAAGGTAGTACAGTATAGTCGAATCTATTGTAATCCTTGGTTTGTAATAATTGCATGTGCGAATAAAGATACATTTTATTGCTATGTCTAGTATGTGTTGTCATGTATATTACTATTTCCTATATTTGATTTATCAGATATAACTGTAAACAAATTGCAGCTCTGATAATGATGTGCTAGGGCATCACAGGACAAAGCCCTTCCATTGAAACACACCCTTCTAATTAGGGGGAGCCCAAATGTCTCTTCGAAACCAAGGATACTAGTTTTCAGACCTTAAGCCAAAGATTGCAGCAACAATAGATAAAAGATTGATAACATGATGAGCTCTAAAAGAACCCTAGAATGTTATATAATAACTCCCAAAGAGATGAATTAACCTTAGCCCTTGATCCACAACCAACTCAATCCAATGCTCCCCATTAAAACCCGAAAAAAGAGTGAATTGGCTCCTTGAAAAGACACGCCCCCTTGGCCTTTTTTTCACATGCTCATTAAAATCACTTGAAGTACATGTAAAGGGAGGCAACTTGAGTCTTTAGGCTAGAAGTCACTTAGTTGTATAAAAAGATGTGCCCACAACTTAAAATCACTTACATTCACTGAATTTGTATAAAAAGACATGCCCACAACTTAAGAATATAATGGAATACAAGTCAAAGACTCCATTCTTACCCAATAATGCTCTACATCCTCTTCCTCTTGGGTAAAAGGACAACCAATGCACTGTTAAGCGGCAAGCCTCATGGTTTGAGTTGGGAACATCACATTATGTCAGCGGATATTAAGTTTATTTGTGTGATGAGAATAATGTACTTTATGTGGCCTACCTAAGCATGCAAAATAAGAAATTGGAATTATTTCCCAGCAAATGCTAAAACTTATCACCAAGACTTATGGGGCTATCATTTTGTTTAATGCAATTTTAGTTCCCATTTCGCTTCTTCAGCTCTTCTAGATGGGATACATAAGGCTCCTACTAGTTTCAACTTTTAGTGGCTCGGGATTCTCATCCTTTACAACACTCAACATAGAGAGAAAAAGGTGACGAGGCTCATAATTCTGCTCTACGAGGTGGACAGCTCATACAAGAGTATTTTATCAATATAAAAATATAGAAACAGAAATCATGCTTGGTTGTTTTGCACCCAAGGACTCATGGAAATCATTTATGTCTCATGTTCCAAGACAACGTAACAGGAAGGCCTGTTCAGTTTGAGTACCCAAGAGTTTCTTCACTTGGTAATCTGCTCTTAGCTCTTCTACAAACAAAATCAAAGTTAAGATGCAATATGAGCAATATGGTAGGACTGAAGATCTGACAGATTTAAAAGGTAAGGGATGAATGGCATGAACTTCTTGTTTCAAGGCTTTTGACAAAATTATCCCAATGATCTTTCAACTAAGCAAAAGGGAAACTACAGGCTTGAAACTATTGACTACATTGTTTTATAAAATATAAAAGAGAGAAGAGGGTAGAAGATTGTGAAAAGTATTTGATAAATTATATACAACTAAGGTAAACAAGTGAAACAGAGAAAGTAAAGTACAAGGTTAGATGCAGAGGACAGCTGTCAGGCCAAGACATGCTATCCCTGTTATTCAATCTCATGCATCTGCCTTTTATCCAATCCTGTGTATTAGTATTGCTCTCTCGATATCACAACCAAGGGGCTTGTGAGATCTTTTCTCAGCCCTAATGCTTGGGGTTATGAATTTGGACATGATGGCATTGATGCAGAAGAATAAGTAGGAGGCCTAGTACAAATTGAAATGTCTTGGTGCTAGGGGATTAAACAGTTCCACCGACAGGCAAAAAGGCATCATGTTCATATATATTGGAAAAGCCACTGAATTAGTGACCAACCGTAAAAATGGGCCATTGCAGAGATGAATTGAACATTAAGCAGGGCTAAATCCCAGAAAGATTAAAAATGATTGTGGAAGTCTATTTTACTTACCAAATTAAAAGATGATAAATTGATTCATTTGGTTCCACATTGACAATACTTGATGATTTGAATGCACCAAAAGCTTTACGTGCACCAAAAAGTTTGTCAACTGGGAAATGATAATAATTTTAAGACAAGAATGGCGCATTATAAGGCATTACGTGCACCAAAAAGTTTGTCAACTGGGAATATCAATGGTGAAAAACCCAAAGCAATGGATTTTATCATAATCGTCTTTCATTCCCTGTGTTAACAAATGCTTATTGGTGCATGTATGCTATGTGGATCTCCTTCCTTGCAGTTGTTATCATAATACATGAAGAAAATTCATTGAAGTAATGACTATGACTTAAATACAATGCTCCAAGCCAAAAGAATAGGTGGTAGGAAATGTTCCCACCCTATCCCCAAAATTTCATTTTTTTTTTGGAAATGTTCTGAATACGACATGTTTTTGACAAGAAATAGCCAGGTACATTAGGGGATGGCTAGCCATCCCCTATAACCTAGGTAGTTTTATACTCACTTTTTTTTTAAATTAAAATTTGAAAAAAAGGGGGACGGGGGGCCCACAAGGACCATCACACCCCTTTAAACCAACCCTAAACCTAAACCAGTCCCAATAACAATTAAAAACAAAAAACAAACTCATTTTTAACATTTTCCAATTTTTGAAGAAGACAAACAGAGTAAAAGGCAATGAAAAGAGAACAGAGCAGTAGTGGGAAGGAGGCAAGAGAGTGTTAAATCTACATCAATTGAGGCAATTTTACAATCCATTGTTGATTTGCTTTGCATTCTTTTTAAATTTCCAAGCTCTTGGGGAGGATTTTTTGTTTGTTTTGTGTTCTATGTTTGCACTTACAGCTACGTTATGAATTTCAACCGAAAAAAAAGAGCAGCAATGAGGGTAGTGAGGTTGAAGAGATTCAAATTCAATAAAGAAGTTGCAAAACTCAAAAGTACTATTGGGGATTCTTCTAAAAGTGGGAGTGTTGTAGAGACAATTAATTCAAGTAGCTCATTCATATGACCTTCTGAACTCCTCAAAACCTATGCAAGAGGCCCATTTGATCCAAATATATCTTTTTTATAATTTGCAACATGCATAGACAAAGACAAAACAGAAAATTCAAGGGATAGTAAATTATGGCTATGTCATTTGTTCAAGAAAGACTATAGGGGCAGCTACGCAAGAGTTTATTCTCATCTTTTGTGCATATGGCAAAAGGCCCATTTAATCCAAAAATATCTCTTTTACAATGTGCAACATGTATAGACAAAAGGCAATAAAGAAAATTTGGGGGATAATAGAGTATGTCTATGTCATTTGAGCAACAATGACTACAGGGAGAGCTACACGAGTTTACTCTCATCTTGTGTGCATAAGTGGACTAAGAGTAAAAGGTTGTGAGAAATTTAACCTAGTTGAGAAGGCTGTGGTGACTAAGTTGCACATGATGAGGGAGCAAGAAATGAGAAATTCCAATAGAGACTATGCAACCTAGTGTGGCAATTCCTACCCAAAGCATTGCTAAGAGTCAAAGGGGAGAGGATTCTACTTTTACCATGAGAAATAAAAAGCTACTAATATTGCAAGGTTGTTCAATGCACAATCATAAGAGATGACTAAATTTTTTCATTGCCAATTCTTTTTATGCTAATTCTATACCATTTCATATGGCACGCTCTATTTATTTCAAATAAATGTTCAAAGATGTAATTGTTGTTGGTCCTTCATTTTCCCCCTCGGAGACATAAGCCAAGAACTACCCTTCTTAATAGAGAATATTTTAAGATGAACATGTTGATGGATAAAAATGAGACAAAGTTGGATAAGAGATGGTTGCTCTATCATCATGGATGGGTGGACCAATATTAAACATTAGTCACTCACCAATATCATTGTCACATGTTCAGATGGCTCTTATTTTTTTTAAGGGTACCAATTGTTTAAGGAACAAGAAGAATGCAAACTTTCAATTTCAAATTTTGAAGGATGCCATAGAAGAGGTCAGAGCCTCTAACGTTGTACAAGTGGTGACTAATTCAACCCATGTATGGTCTCTAATGTTGTACAAGTGGTGACAAATTCAGCCCATGTATGTAAGTTAGCTAACTTGATGGTGGAGGGTGCTCTCAAGCACATTTTATGGATTGTTCATGCATTGAGCAATACAGTGAAAGACAACAAGAAGATAGATTGGTAAAGGTAATGGTGATAAGAGCTAAAAACATACATATGTTCATTTGCAACCATAGCACCTCACTTTCAATATTCATAACTTTTTTAAGAAATGAATTCCTCAAGCCCATAGATACTAGATATATCAACCACTTCATTTAGTTAGAGAGAATGCTGAGGTGCATGAGTCTCTACAATTAATGGTGATTAATTCAAAGTGGGGCGGATGACCAAAGAAAAACACGAATGAAAGAAAAAGTGCGAAACAAAAGATCCTTGATGATGATTGGTAGTCCACATTAAGGTAAGATATTGCTGATTATAGTATTAAATTACTGAAAAAAAAATATTATTGTTTTTGCCTTGTAAATTATTTTCACTATTTATAATAGCATTCACTCTTTTTTGAGTCTTAATCTTTTTTAAAATCTTAATTTTTGTAATTTGTTTGCACTTACAAATATGTTTGCTCTTTCATCTCACCTGTTGTTCAGGTCATATATGCTGATACAAACTCTTCTAGACTTGGAGATAATTATGAGACTTTGACAGCATGCTTGAATAAATGAAGCAAGCTATTCATAGTAGAGATCCTACTTGAGATTTTATGAGGAGCATATTAGACACATTGTGACATGGTGGTGAAACACTATGAACACCATGCTTCATATGGCAACCTATGCTGCCAAATGGTATGTAGCTAGGCCCAAGAGAGTGCCTCCATCTCGTGATGAAGAGGTGAAATAAAGACTCAATAGGCCACTCGAACAATGCATGCTAATGAGAAATCCACTATACTTTGCACAAAGTGACTAACCTTTGAGAATCTGCATGGTCCTCCCTTCTGGAAACCAAAGGAAAGAACAGATACAGCTAAATTAGCTCAAATAAGCCCTATTAGATCGTGGATGTGGCATAGCAAAGATGCACTAGAGTTGAGGATGCTTGTCACTCGTCTTGTTTCACAAGTTGCCAATTCCTTTGCTATATAGAAGAATTGGTCCACATACAACTTCATTTAGTTAGTCAAGAGGCACAACCTTACCTCTAGACAATTAGTGTAGTCGGTGGCCATGCATAGTATCTTGTGGCTATAGAATTGACAAACTATCAAGTATCATTAGACTCCAGCCACACATCAAGATGTTGATCTTGAAGATTTCATACAGAATAATGAAGAGGAATAGGGGGGATTGATTAAGGTTCCATTGGATGAAGTAGCCCCTCATAGTGGCAATGCCTCGGACTCAAACTCCAATTTTGATGCAAAGTTACTAGAGTTGAGACAGCTGGATATTTTCTATGTTTTTGTCACTTTGCATTGAAACTTGTAGCCTTTGGGCATTTTATTGTAATTTTTTTATGATATATATGCATATTGACAATAAAAGCAATTAAATTTCATTAATTTATTAGAATGTCATGTGAAATTTCAACTCAATTGTAATGTTATGTATTCAATTTTTATTATGCCTATGATGAATGTCTTCTCAATGTTAATGTCTTATCAATGTTATTGTATGAATATTTGAAATTTCTTTATATTTTAAAATTTTCCCTACTTTTTTAACAACTATCCCCTAAAAAATGGCCTCCCAACAAACCCATCCTAGAAACACACATCCCCGTCCCTTCTCATCCCTATCCTGAAAACTTGGGGGAGCATTGCTTAAATATAAATGGGTCAAAATTCCCTAATGATTAGATAACTGACCATTTTCCTGCTTTTGAAGTTGGATTAGATTCAGCAGTTCTACTTTTAGTCAAGGAAACCATACTTCGGGCTTCTAATTTCATCACAAGTAAAGCAAAACATCATCTTAACAATTAGGATCCAAAGCCTGCTACACTAATGATGGCAGAAGCATGGTGCAGACTAACCACTTCGCATTCAGTAAAAAAAAAAATATCTTAATGACAACAATGAGAAGATACTAAGAAGACAAACAATAGATTGAAAACATCGAAAACATCGAAAACAATGAGAAGATACTAAGAAGACAAACATGGTCAGAAGTGGCAGAAGTGGATCCACCCTTCAGATTTATCCATCAAATTCTCTCCAAAAGGAAGAACATATAGGCTTGATTGCAAAAACCGCGGAACAATTAAACAAATAAATAAAGGCAATTTTAAAGATATATCTCTCTGATGACACTCAATGACCCAAAGATGCTCTCTGTCTTCATCAAAACATTTGCAATAGCATAAAAAGAAGAAAAATAGTAATAATAATTGTTGTCAAATGGATTGAGCTTAAGTGTTAAATCATGGGGGCAATAATAGTGGAAACCAAAGTTCAAAAATCCTAAAAGCAATATTAAATGTACAATCACATCCAAATCTAGGTGTAGCATGGCCCAACTGACAAAGCCAGGTAATAATAATGAGTTAATAAAACCTCTACAGTATATTCATGAACCCTAAAAATAGATAAATCATCTACAGAAGCGAGATCCCTGAACATCTAAATTGAGAAAGAAGTCCTCCATCAATCCAAAAAATACATTGTCATTAGCCAATGAACCCTTCTCCACATGTTCTCAAGCCCTACATCAGTCTACATAGTACATTGCCAATGAAACCTTTTGCATATGATCTTAAAAATATAATTTTTAAAAATATTAAAATAACCCTCCATCAATCTAAAACATGCATTGCCTATGCATACCTCTGCAAAACGCTGAAGAGGGTATCTATATATATTATAATCACGCTCTCAACTATAAAAGTGAATTATAAAAGACTAATTCATAACCTACTAAAAACGGGGCTTCAGAAAATACTTAACAATCTATACACCTTTAAAGAAGATGTTATACAAAACCTCGTCCAAATGCTCGCAACACCCATTGAACAGCTCAATCCTCATCTCTAACATCTTTTCAAAGTGTGCTTTGATTGTGTATAAATTTTCACTCTGCTGAACTAATTCTTTTCGATATTCTTCCATCAGCTGTACTGAAATTCTATGCCCTTTGTAATATCCCCCATTCTCTGCCGTTTCTTTCATGATTTCTTGTACCTTCTCCATTAAGTTTGCATTCCTTTCACTCTCTGAAATTTGAATTGAAGCTTTCTTCAGCAGGAGGATATTTCTTTCGACGTGAAAACCAGCATGGAGAAATCTTTTCACCGGCCAATAAAGCTTCCTTAACCGTCTGATCTGCACCATTTTCAATGGTATACAGTTTGGAATCAAAATTTTATTGCATAGAATTGGGGAGAGAAACCTTCAAATAGTGAGAAACTGCAGTTTAATTTTGAGTTCTTGAAAACCAGAACCTTGTAAACAGTACTTTCTTTCTATGGAAAGTAACTTTCTTTGTATAGAAAATACTATTTGAGTAGAAGCATCTTTTAGTAAAGATGCTATTAAATAGTCAATATGTATATAAATAAATTATGGGTTTGATTATTGTATATTTATGTTTTTTTTAATTATTTTGATTAATGTTGGGTGGATAGGATTATTTATATTTTATTCTATTCATTTTTGTTTTAAATGTATTTTTCAAAAGACATACAAAAATCAAAGGGTGATGGGAAAACCAAAGAATGAGTGAAATTATGTTATTAAAATGCAATATTTTTCATATGAACATAATTTTTACTCACTCTTTGATTTTCCAAAAAAAACAAGTGCTTGGAGGAAAGAGGAAGTTTCAAAAGAATGTTTGATCTAAAAATGTATTTAAACTTGCTTATGCTAGTAAGAAATAATGAACAACACTTGACACATGGCAAGAATAAACTTGATATAATTATATAGATTAGTTTAAAAAATGAAAAGAATGCATGGTGACAATAGCACAAATGCATAGACATGAATTGATTTTTGAGCATGGAAAAGTAGATTTTGTTTTGATTAACATAATGCATATAATTTTCACCCTTTGTGGGTGATACATACTATCTTGAAGAGCTTGATATCATCAAGTGTGTTGGTTATTTCCAACTAATTATCCAAAAACTCCTAGGAATTAGGCATATTCTATCAATAGATTTTTGGCTAAATAACCAATGAACAAGATTCAACTAAATATTGAAATCCTCTACACTCTTGGCTCTACAAAATCAAGGTGGGTCTTTGTTGTGATGTTTTCACACATCGCCTTGTTGCAAATGGGGACCCAAACTTTTGCTTAGGCTTAGGCGTTTAGTTGGGTCGTCTTAGCTTGGTAAGTTTAGTAGCGGTTAGCTCTTGCTTATGAGAGGTGAGTATGTCTTGTCAAGTCGGGATTGAGGTTGTGTTGCCAACCTTGCTAAGGTGGTTAATGTTGCTAAAAGTTGTCAATTTGCAAGAAAAGTCTCTTAGGGTTGAAAGGGTATGAAGTTAAGAGTTGAAGTGGTGTAGGTCAAAATGAGAAAAGAAGTCGTCAAAACTACTTTCAAGGTGGATAAATTGTGAAGCATCCTAGTATAGGTCAAACTAGAGTTTTGAGATGAAAATAGCCTAAGGCCTGAATTTGCTAAAATTGATCTTGATGAATGATTGCTTAGCAATTTCAAGTTTGTACTGATGAGAGTTTTGAAATCCAGATTTGATTGAGGTGCAAATGAAACATGAAATCAATTTGGTACAAATGAAGGTGAAATTTTTGCCCTTGAAGTTGGAAAGTTCAAGACTTGAAAGAGGTACGAATGAAATGAGGTACAAACTTGGTACGAATGAAAGTGAAAAATTCACCCTTCAAGATTTGAAGTTTTGAACTTGAAAGAGGTACGAACGAAATGCGAAACGAATTTGGTGCAAATGGATAATAAAATGTTGCCTCACTAAAGTGTGAAATTGATGAAGAAAAGAGGTACAAACGAAATGCAAAACAAATTTGGTGCAAATGAAATATAAATCACCTAAGTACAAATGAAGCTCAAATCATCGATTTGAGAAGAAGGTTTTCATCAAGTCCAAATGAAGATCAAAACCCCTCCAAGTTGATCAACTCCAAACGAAGCTTGAAAAGCTACCCAATTTATGAGGTGCAAATGAAACTTGGAAACCCACCAAGATCATCAGGTGCAAATGAACCTTAAAATATCACTAGGATTGCTAGGTGTAAATGAAAGAAGAAAAGTCGCTCAAATCAAAAGGTACGAATGAAGTATGAAAAGTTACCTATATGAAGAGGTGCAAATGAAGCATAAAATGTCGCCCAAGTTACAAGGTACAAATGAAGCATAAAATGCTGCCCAAGTTACAAGGTACAAATGAAGCTTAAAATGACGCCCAAGTTATGAAGTACAAACTGTGTGGGGGAAAAAGTGACACTAAGCAAACATGCCCTAATTTCACTTTCAATCACACACTTGTGGAATACGAAAGAGCCTAGAGGTATCACACAATTGGCTACTTCTTTTTGTGGAAGAGAAAGCCACGGGCTACCTATTAGGATTTATATTCCTTTGTTGCAAATGATATATAGAATGATGCAAGTTCAACTATTAACCCTAAAGTGTAAGTATGAACTAGTAACAAGATTGCAGAATTGAGATTAAATAATGGAAAGCTGTAAACACAAGGACAAGATAAGAATGCAAATGTGTACCCGGAGTTAAAATCTGAGTGAAAATGTTCGGGACGGGGGCGCGAGTGCCATTGTCCTGATTCTGCTCCTGAAACTGTTGTTTTGCAACCTGAAAAGCTGTCAGAAATGCTGAAACTTGTTGTCTGATAGAAGGACCAGGGCGCCCAACGCCCCTGTCCTAGGGACCAGGGCACCTAGCGCCCCTATCCTGGCAGGACCAGGGCACCCCACGCCCCTGTCCTAGCTTTCTGGGCTGGAATTTGGTGTGAAGTTCAGTGTCTGTCTGCTTCCGTCGGATCTGCAACTTGCGGCATCGTCCGAATCCCGAAACCTGCACTTATATCTGAAAAGGTATGGTGGGCGGCTATATAGGGTTTTGCCTTAGTCAAACCCCCGCTTTGGTGATTTCCACCTCCATGAATAGCCAAGTTGTATTGTAAAAGTAGTGTGTGTGCAGACCTTGTGTGTGTGCAAGATCCTAAAATGCAAGTAAGCAAACTAGAGCAACCTAGAAAGTAAACCCTAATTGCTTGTAAATGATAATGTAAATGCCCCAAATCAAGATGTAGAGTGATCTAAAGCATGAATACAAATGATGTAATGAAGCTTATGCAAAGACATGAAAACATCATGAAATCATACCCAACCCCAAGGGAGGGGTACAAGCCAATCTTCAGTCGATGATCCCTTATTGTTCTTTAATGCCTTCAAAGCCCTAAATGGATGAATGAAATTGATGGATGCTTGATGGATGGATGTTGAATGTTGTTGAAGTCTTCAAAGATCTGCTCTTTCGCTGCATAGAAGGTCCTTTAAACCAAAATTCGGATCCTTTCAAATGAAGAAAGAGAGCTCTTATATATGAAACCCTAGGTCTTAATTTCAACTTTTGGCCGACCTAGAGATTGAATCTCCCGCCAATTTCTTGGGGTTAAGCTTTATTTTATGATTGGATCGCGCTCCTAAAATTTCGGGAAAAATGTCCGGGACCGTGTGCACTCCGGGCGCCATGGTCCTGGCAACTTTTCACCAAATTTTCAGAGCCGTCGGATATGATGATTTTAGAGAGAATCCCAAAGTTACAAGTGATTTCGAGATGTTTTGACCCCCGAAATCAAGCCCCCAAGTTCAAAATAGGACCTAATTAGGGTTTTTGATTAAATGATGTATTGGAGGAATAAATTGAAAGGGGCACACTTTAATGAAAGGGCCCAACTTTATGATGTGGATGATGATGAAATAGGACCTTAGACCAAATTAATTTAATTAATTAAGTGCTAAAGGGGAAATGCAATGCAAAATGAAAAATGCGGCAAGGTGGGTGCTAAACTAGGTGTGAAATTGTACCACCCTAGCAAGTGCATACAATTTACGACGCTACACAAAGGAAAGTAAAAATCCCACCCTATAAAGTTTGACTTAGATAAAATGAAAGTGGTGTAAACAAAATGCAAAAGGAACAAGGTGCAAACGAAGCTTGAAATGCTACCCATTCTAGTTTAGATTTGATAAAGTGAAAGTGGTACAAATGAAACATAAAATGATTTTGGTACAAATGAAAGGGTAAACGTTGACCAAGATGAAAGCCTAAACGTCAATATCCTAATGTCAAGTCGGATAGCAAATGACGAGCGCCCAGCAAAAAAATGAATTAAAATGTTTTTTCTTCAAGATGCAAAGTCGGCCTACGTGGGAATTTGAAACGAAAGGTGGTGACTCTATGTTTTGACACCTATATAAGATGGCATTTTCAAGTTTATTTTTAAAACATCACTCAAGCAAAATTCAATCTGCAAGTTCAAGACATCAACGATTTGTATCTTCAAAGCATAGCAAAATATACCCAAGCAGATAATTGTGAAAGGTACTTTTCATCTTCAGGCCATCGATTTGGAAAAAGGAGATCAACGAATTAGGCAAAGAATTTTGATCATTTCACTGATCAAAATATACATTTAATAGAGGTGATTTGTATTTAAGGCATTCTAAGTACAATCTGGAAAATTTTCAGTCCAATTTGAGGGCAGCCTAGGCAGAATTGTGTGAGAATTCACATAACATCAGACCTGAATTTAGAGATGCAAACCTAATTCACAAATTAGAACTACAAGTCAGAGGATTGATCCTAATTCACAGTTCTTGAACTCGATATCATATTCAAAATAGTCATTTCAGGAGTAGTAATTAATTAATTATATATATATATATATCTTGTAGGTCTGATACAATGAAGATTGAAGGCATTGCAAAGATGAAAGACTTCAAGCATTTGAATCACAACAAGAAGACAACATCAAGGTAAGGTTCAAACTAAATGAAAGTGATGAGAAATTAAAGATTCCACAACATGAAGTCAAGAATGAAATCAAGGAACCATAAGATTAAAATCATTATTAAGGGAAGATCAACCATCATCGTCACATTGAGCAAGTAAATAATGTTTAGTATCAAAAGATATTGCTCAAATACTTTGTGTTGATCTATCGAGTACAAACAAACTGAGGTGTCATCTTAGTCACCAATCAAAAGGTTCCACATCAGCATGTTTAGATGCAATGCACCTGATTAATATTGAATGTGAACAAATCCTAATTGCTCTCACAAAATCACAATAATTTGTTAACGATTTAATTATTTCATTAAAAGAAACTCATGACCACATTAAACAGTAACAAAGAAATTAAAACGACAAATCAAGATATGCTTGATATATTGATTCATATGAGAAATGTGAGTACAATTTGGAGACTCAAAATTTTAGATCCCATGCAAATGATCCTGAATTTCTTTAATAGAAACAAGAGAGCAAAACAAACTTTCGATCAATGCACACATGTCACATTTTCATTTGACAAACTTTTAAAATTAAAGAATATGCCCAAAGGCATCTTTGATACCCATATAAGACAAAAAAAGAAGCATCGCGTGAAGGAACCAAAGGAAGTTTGAAACCTTATGGGAATCACAGATTTCAAGATTGATGTTGCATAATCATTAACTCAAATAGTTGGAGAAGAATCATCTTGACGCCTTGAAGCATGATCTTTGATGATGATTCATCTCCCTTTAATAGCTTGGATGATGTGGAAATTCTTTAAGCTAAAAACTTTCAAAAGAATAAAATAAGGAAACAAATCGACAAGTGGTAGTGAATGGCTGGAAACCAAGGCACTGAAATATGATGACCAACTAATCTAAACATCAAAATACATTCAACTCCATTTAATAATTGTAAGGTACTCGTGATCATATCCTGGATCTGGCAAGGTCCTTATGTAGATGACTAAGATGTAATTGAAATTGCAGTCGCTCCTTGTTATTATGAGGATCCGGTTATTAGTAAGAAGGGGGGTGAATCAGCAATAAAACAAATTTGCAACACTTCACAAATTTGTACCGGTAACTACTCAAACAATCTTCTAAGTTGATTTAACAAACCATTCACTCAAGTGTTCATCAATATGCAAACAAAGTAATGATATCAAATGCACAAATTAACAATGCATCCACCACATGAAAACAAAGATTTTTGACGTGGAAACCCAACTGGGAAAACCATGGTGGGAATTAGCATGCACAATATGTATTTGCACTCTTTTGGAATAAGCTCGGTTAAAGGCCTAACCTGGTTGAGAGCTTACAATATGCCTGGTTAAGAGCAGACCCTGTTAGGAGTCACCCGGTCAAGAGCTTTTGCCTCGACCCTATTAGGAGCTCTACCCTATTAAGAGTAACCTTGTTAGAGGATTTCCAACTCAAGTTAATGAGCCACTCGATGAAGGGATTTACAATATCAGACATGTTAGGATCTAGTCGGTTAAGGGATTTCAAATTGTTATAACTGTTAGGGAACAACAAGGCAAATGATTTGATTGCACCACTTTCTTGCTTGCTAGTATAGATCCCTTTCAACACAACTCTACTACACACATGTAGACACTTCAAACTAGTTTGACAATACCTTCTTCTCAAACCACTGACACATAATCTCTTCTCCAACTAGCCCTAAATACACTTTTCAATTAGGGCAACTACAAACCCTAATTACATCAACAAGATACAATGAATTTACATTTAGCGTAGCAAAACACTCCGCCAAAATACATTGCAAATCATTACAACAAATTTATAGATGATTTTCGTCGTTGGATGATCACTGCACATCGATTTGATAAGCAATCAAACCCTTGTTTCATTCTTCTAAGCACTTTGTTGTTTCCCAAGATATATGATCCTTGTACATGCTCAAATACCATATTTACACACAGATTATGATACATCATCACTAAGTTATGATCATGATAAGATCCATTGTCAAACCTTAAATCATTACCAGTCAAAGATCTGATACCGACATTCATTCTTCTTCATAGAGTTCATAACAGTCAATTATAAATGTGCTTTTTGATTCACCAAACTTGATGCGATTTCAATCACAGACTCATGCCAATGTTATGAACATATATTCTAAATCGCAACCATCAATTCTAACCGCAATGCATGTTTCAACTTCTCCTTCTCTCCTCTACTAGTTTTGCATCCAGTCAAACTAGTTGACATCAATGATAACATATACCTGATCATATAAACTTTATTGGTCATCTTCTCATCTCATCATCATCTCCATTAGTTATGCCAACAATATCCCCCTTTGGCATTGATTGCAACACCAAAATCTCACCATGCAAAACTGGAACTCTAACTATTATGATTGTTGTATTGTTCTTTGTTGTGACTGTTGTACTGTTCTTTTCTTCTTCTATTATGTTTCACTTGTTTTTCTCCCTTCATCAGTTCTTCGCTTTCTGCTCTTCACTGTTCTTCTCCCCCTTTACTATTCTTCTCCCCCTTTGACAATAATGTCAAAGGTGCAAAGTGTCAAATTCATCTTCTGTTGCTATTGTTTTCTTCATCTATGTTGCTCCCTCTGAGGAGTAGCCCTTTTCTCATCAATCCACAGTGAAAGATCTTCAATTAGTCCATTGGATTGATGTTATGTAGGGGTATAACCCCTAGCTTGTCTCTGAGGTACTCAAAAGGTGCTTTAGGCAATGGCTTAGTGAAGATGTTAGCCAATTGCTCCTTTCTTGACACATGATCCATCCTAACTTTTTTTTCTTGCAATCTTTTTCTCAGATAATAATACTTCAATTCAATATGCTTTGTTCTAGCATGCAATACAAGATTCTTTGAAATGTTTATTGCACTTGTATTATCATAATATATGACCATCGGTTCTATCATATTCTCCTTGAATCCTTCTAATACATGTCTCATCCATATTGCTTGAGTACAGTTCATAGATGCAGCCACATACTCTGCTTTTGTTGTAGACTGTGAAATGCAACTTTGTTTCTTGCTAGTCCAGGATACCAGTCTTCCTCCTAGAAAGAATGCACCACCGATTGTTCTCTTCTAGTCATCTATATTACCTACCCAATCAGCATCTGTGAACACCTTCAAAGAGAAGTTTCCTTTGTATGGATACCATAATTCATAATCAATAGTTCCTCTAAGATACCTGAAAATTCTCTTTACTGCCACCATATGAGTCTCTTTAGGACTTTTCTGAAATCTAGCCACTATACCAACTGCATGAGCAATGTCTGGTCTGCTACGAACAACATAGTGTAGTTTACCAATCATTGATCTATACTCAGTTTCATCCACTAGATTTGAATCATCTTCCTTGGATAATCTGCAACAAATAACCATAGGGGTTCCAACCGGTTTAGAGTCTTCCATTCCAAAGGTTTTCAATACCTCCACATATTTGGATTGGCTGATAAAGATTCCTCCTTTCATCTATTGGACCTACAAACCAATGAAAATTTTGATTTCACCTATCAAAGACATCTCAAATTCCCTTTTCATTTCTTCTGCAAAAGTTAAACTCATGTCATCATCTCCTCCAAATATGATATCATCTACAAACACTTTTGCAATCAATAACTTGTCTCCTTTTGTCTTCAAGTAAATGTTGTTGTCCTCGCTGGTTCTTTGAAATCCAATCTTTATCAGGTGTGAATGGAGTCTCTCATACCATGCCCTTGGAGCTTGCTTTAACCCATATAAAGATTTACGAAGTTTGCACACCATGCACTAGTACATTTGGGGCTGATTTCCGACGGCCTATCGTCGAAATTTTGACTATTTTTCGTCAAACTGCCGACAAATGAAGTTGTCAAAAACTCATCATTCTAACGGTGCCATCTAACGTCGGAATTATGATGGTGGCCATGACCACTCATCCGGCGAGATAATGTCATTAGGTGTAAAGCATCCTTGTCAGATATACAATATCCTCGTCGGATGTTTTGTCGATTGATGTTGAAATTCTGACTCTAGCCAAGAACTATGCACTGACGAGGATGTTGTTTGTCCAACAGTTTGGTCATCGGTGCAAAGTTGGGAGTACATCAGAATTCCGATGGTGATTTATTTTTATTAAAAAAAATAATACACATGCCAATTATAATGGTGCTTGTTGGTTCCAGTATATCGGGATAGCTAACCCGATCTAGTAATGCCAATATTGAAGGAGGTAATCAAAATAGATATATCGAGCGTTGATATTGAGAAGCTTGTTGGAATAACTAACAAGGGTGGAATAGCAACATTTCGCAATAGTGATGAGGTGAAGTTGTCCCGACGAAGAAAGTATAAGCGTAAGTGTCATTTGAGCTTATCGAGATAACGCGTGAAGTCAAAATAACATATTAGAGACATTTCGACTAGTGAGAAGTATCCCAATGACATGTAAACAAGGTGGTATCGGGGAAACTATCGTGACTATACACCTGCAGTTGGAAGATGGATATCGGTGGAATCTATGGTGATACAGAGAATGATACCCTTATCGGCAACGCTGATAAAAATCAGAGTACTAGGATCATCAAAAGGTCGATAGAACATCCTATCCCAATAATGAATATATCTAATAACATCAGAATAAGACACTTCAATAATGTGTCCTCTTCTAAGTACCTACATCGGTATAACTTATAAAGATGGGATAGCGATGAGATGAAGTTGTCCCAATGAAGAAAGTATAAGCGTAAGTTTCATTTTGAGCTTATCGAGATAACCTGTGAAGTTGGAATAACATATTAGAGACATTCCAACCAGTGAGAAGTATCCTGATGACATGTAAACAAGGCGGTATCAGGGAAACTATCCTGACTATACACCTGCAGTTGGAAGATGGATATCGGTGGAATCTATGGCGATACAGAGAATGATACCCTTGTTGGCGAAGCTAATAAAAATTGGAGTAATAGGATCATCAAAAGGCTGATAGAACATCCTATCCCGATAATGAATATATCTAATAACATCGGAATAAGACACTCTGATAATGCATCCTCTTCTAAGTACCTATATCGGTATAACTTATAAAGACGAGATAACATCTTTCTGCTTCGCTGATGGTAAAGGTAATTTTGATAAAGCACTGATTAAGAGGTATTCAGGATATTACATAAGCGGAATAGCACATAAAAGTCACTTCGATCAATGAAGTTATCCTGATGCTTTACAAATTAAACAATGCCCGGAAAGTTATCTCGATCCGACATTCACAAAATAAACAACCCGATAGCAAATGGGAGAAGGATAAAACCCTTATCGTGATAACTTGTAGTGTTGGGAAAATGAACTTTGGGTATGTCGATAGTTAAAACAATGTTGATGGACACCGACTGAGACATTATAGGTGTGGACAGATAAAAATTAAAACAAATTGAAGATTACTTGTTAGGATAGCTCAAGCTGAAATGAGACAAGAGGCAGATGGTTACTAATATAACCATATTTATCTATGGTGACTAATTTGTCAGAAAAGCGCCAAATTTGGAGTAGTGACGGAAGGAGTTAAGCCAATGTCCTACATCATCAGAAAATTCAAATTTCAAAAAGACGACACATTGATTCACGGAGTTAAGGCACATTTATTGTTGCACGAAAGACACTTACTAAGAAGCGTATTCAGGAGAACGTTGCATTCAAAATTTTAGAGACTTTGAGACAATATTGAGGCAGGTTGAAGGCACATTGGACAACAGTGAGTAAGTGCTCTGATTGATTCCCCTGTTATTGTTTTGAATAGTCTGTTAAATTGCCTGTGAAATGGAAAACCCTAGTGGTGATGCAAAGAGACGGAGAGGGAAAACAAGCAAGGGTAAGGGAAAGAAACAAAAAATAGGTGAGACAAGTCCTAAAACTAAGGATGAAGATAGAAAACTAAATCAGGACTTGCTAGATCAAGTGTCAGGTTCCACCCCAAAGCCTAAGAGATATGCAAAGTGGAAACTAGAGGATAATTATATTGATGTGGGAGACCTGTACACAACCATCAGGGGATATGAATTGTTTTTGTTTCACTATCACAGACGAGAGAAACCAAAACCCATCTGCAATCCATGGTAGTTAGGTGTGGGAAAACTTGTAGTCCCAAATGTCTTTGTTAATATTGATCTCCTAGAATTGTTAGAACTGAATTTTAATCCAAACAAAAGAGAATTTATGTGACCGAGATGGAAATCCTTGTTTCTTCATGTCACGAGAAGTACTTTCTAAGGTTTTTGATTTGCCTAGAGTTTATGATTGTCCCATCATTCTTGAAAATTTATTGGAGGAATACAGAAGATTGGATACTACTTATGCTGGGTGGAGATTACCATTTCATTTGTTGAATCCTGACGTCCCATTGGAAATAGAGGAAAGTCTGACATTTCATGTAAATCTATTCAAGGACTACTTCAAATACACATATTATTCAGTAGGACAAGTACTAGGGCTAAATACTCTAGATTTCATGAGAATTGAATCTATGGTCATTGCAGCATACATTCAATCGCAAAAAGTCAGAGAATTTGACTATGCAACATTTGTGGTAGAACAACTTGTCCTTGGACTCACAACCATCCAGAGGGACTTTGCAAAAATTCACTTCTCGCACTATTCCCTACTTATGCATATGGTGCTATTCTATGGGCACGAGATGGGTCTGTGACCTGAAGAGATGAAGATAAGAAGACATGATGGCAACAACCATTCTCTACCAATCCAATTATGGACTTCAATATGGGATTGCAGATTTGTTAGATCTAATTACATTCATTTTGAAGAATATTTTGTTAAAACATTTTACAGGTTTTACAGTTATCCTTACCACTCTGCACTTTCAGAAGATGTAAAGAGATTCTTGAGGCCTGTAGACATTGGGGGACCAGAAACTATCAAATACAATTGGGGAGATTGGTACTGCTTCTTCGATGTAACCATGATAAGGGTTTATGGCTTTGAAGATGCCCCACTATTGTTGCCTAAAACAGTTCCCAATAGGATAGCTTATCTAGAAATCATAAGGCAAATGGGGGAATCAAATTCTATGCATCTAGCTTCACATGATAAGCAATCGTTTCTGCCAGGGACTCTATGCATAGGAGAATTTGTTGTAAATGGATGAGAAGGGAAAGAGCTCGCATGGAACAAATTGTTCCATTATAACATGAAATTGGGAGCACCAAGAAAAGGATTTGACCCAAAGGGGTATATTCATTTGGTGAGAAAAATGCATAAACTAGGTGCCTATGAACACATCACGTATCTAAGAGATGACTTGATAAGAAATATGGGTGAAAAGGATGTTGAAGTGGCTATAGATGATCACAATAGAGATGATGAACAAAAGGATAAGGAGAAGAAGATTGTAAACATATCATCTTCAGAGGACAAGGAATCATCAGAGGAACATGAGCTCTCATTGGAACAATTCTCTAAAATACTGATTGAGGAACACATGCCACCTATAAGAGATCCTAATGAAGGAGCCCTGTTGGAATATGATCCAAGGCAATTGGCATGTGACAGTCTAATAGCTGATGATGATTTCATAGCATCTCCTGAGTTCATGTCATTTTTATATAGGATAAAAGGGCAAGCAATCAAAGAAAATGTCGATGAGGTCAATACCTCCAATGAAAGGCAATTATCGGTCACCTTAGAAAATAAAGTAGCAGAAGAAATGGCTCTGATGACTCCTGAAAAGGGGAGGAAGCTTCTAAAGGATGTCGATGTTTTGATTTATCATGGGTGGGATATGAATTCAACCCTGATCTTTGACAGTTTTCTCCATGATGTTGGTGCCAAGCACAAATTATCTTCTGAGGGTGTGACCCAAGTGTATATGGGATCACTATACAACCTTGACAAGAATGCCATGCAAATATGGTCGCTATATCCTCCGAGAAAAAAGCCTATGGTTATTGATACTCAGAAGGCCTTCAGGCACATTATGACCTTACAGGTTGGAGAGGCAGACTCCATGATGACAACAGGTTTAGGGGTAAACATAGCCAAACTGAACAAAGCACATATTCAATTCTTGGTGAAAGAGAACCAATCAAATAAGCTTGAAATTGTAAAAATGAGAACAAAGATTGATCGACTTAGATAAATGACGAAACAGGGGGAACCACAAATATTGTTAATACAAGGTGAATCTTCCCAACCCCAAACCAAGGTTGATCAATTGAAGGAAGAAAACTATCAACTGTAGGCCCAATTGAAGACAACAAAAAGTGAAACCATGTCAACCCTAATTCAGAAAAGATTCACTAATATGATGGCATGGATGGATAAATACTGGGATACATACAACAATAACCACACTATCATAGAAGAACATGAGTGGTTGGATAAGCGGCTACATGAGAAAATCCTGGAACTGCAAAATAGGGATGAGAGACAACCTAGTGACATACAAAACTATGAAGATTTGATAAAGGCTCACAAAGAATATCTAGAGGAGTTGAGAGAAGAAGGAGCAACCTTCCTTGATGGAAAAATGGACAATATTCCTTCATTGCTTAGCAATAATGGAGAACAAAAGGAAAAGGTGGGCTGGACTTGTGACTAACAACATACACTCCAGAGTGCACTGAAAGTAGCTGAAGACCAGGATGTTGAAAAGGTGGCGAACTTCGTAGAGAGCATGGTTTTGATGGAAGTGGAAGCCCGAAACACTATCCATGATTGTGATACCAGATACAATGAGAAGTATCTAGCACATCTAACTAGTGTGCATATGTGTTTAACTAAGTGATTAGTTGTTAGTTCTCTTTTGTTTTCAAAAGATTGGATCAAAAGGCATGACCTTTTGATATGTTATATAATATTCGATGTATCACTTGATAGGGGAGTTTTTTGGTAGGAGAAAATAGATTAAAAAAGTGAAGAACAATTTTTTATTTTTGTACTGAAGAACAATACATTATTTTCAGATTAATACAAAGCCAGTCCCTTTATTTGCAAATGGTGTTATGGATTCTTTCATTGTGAAAATCAGTTCTCTGTTATAATCGGCTATAATTGATGATTGCTACTCTAGATCTTTGTGCAAAAAGGTTGTGTGTTATACTATTTTGGTGGCAGAAAAATAGTGATTCATTTGCAAAGTTGCATGCAAAGTTGTGTGTTATACTATTTTGGTGGCGGAAAAATAGTGATTCATTTGCAAAGTTGCATGCACTTTCAAGGATGCAAGTAGTAGGAAAATCCGTTAGAGGATGTGAGTTATGATGCACTTGCAAATCCATGATGCATAAAAAAAGTATATAGAACTAAAGAAAAAGATAATAAGTTCTTGAATGAATAGTTCAAAACACGAAGCAAAAAAGAACAAATGAATAGTTTAAACCATGAAGCATAAAAGAAAGATAGAAGCAGTAGTAATATTATATCACTTGGTACCAATTTGAATACTTGGTTCCTCCCCCTATTACTTAAAAGATAATACTATGCTCTACATGCCAAAGGAAATTTGGTCATGCGCATTGACCGCTACAATTTGGAACGCAAAAGAGGGAATGTACCTGACAGTCCACTACCATTTTAAGAACAAAGAGATTCTATGGCACTGAGAGGTTGCAATTGTAGCCTATGATGGCCATAATCCCTGTTGCAGCAATACTGAGATGTGAGCCAACAACTATAAAATTTGGATGAACTCAAAGAGACATTTACAAATACAACCTGCCCTTTATAATACCTAATTGAATAAATGGATGCAATGCAAGTTTTTGTATCGATAATTTCTCGCAGATAGTAAAAAACTAGAACAATAAATTCCATATAAAAGTGGTTAGACTAAAAATGATAAGGAAAATTTTAAAATGCTAAAGAAAATGTCAACTAATTAAAAAACTTACAAGGATGAGGCCTTTTCATAACTTTTGCATTCTTGCCATGGATATCAACACTAGAAGCAACTCATACTTTTAGTGTACATACAAGACAATATGAGAGTTCATTATACCCAGCAACTTGTGGTGTTGTTGTTCGTGCTGGCTTTGTTGGACATTCAATATACATTATTCAATAAGATTAACTGTGCAACATAATGAAATATTGAAAAGTGTGTTATCTTATTGAGCTTCGCTTGGTTTCGAGAATAGTTTAATATTCTCTACTTAACAAGGCCAACCACGTGAAGGTGGAAACTCATTTGGCCCCTCCCCCCCCCCTAACATCACTCTAAATTCTCCATTAACATCTAACAATCATTTATTCTTTCTACCAATAATAAAATATAACATTAATTCATTAATATCACATAACATTCATTAACATTAATTAATACACAAAATTCATCAATATTAATTAACACATCATTCATAACCATTCATTAGCACATAATTACATTCATTAACACATAAAAATCGGTTATTATCAAATAAGGTAGATTACAATCATTTCTTTTTTTTGTTTTTTCTTTGAAGATGTGTAAAGAATAAGTGGAGCATTGTGTTCTTCATCATTTCCCCCCTTTTCAGTTGTTCTACCCTCTGCTCGTGGTCTTGATGTATGCTTAGTCCTATACTGAGGACGAGGACACTGAAGCGAAGGGGGGTCCTCTGCAATAACAAAGAAATGGGTTAAATTCAAAACATTTTTATTATTGTTACAAGTATTTCGTTAATTTAAAGAACATAATCATGGCGCTCTTTACCTGATGGGGCCACATCATTTTGTCTAGCCTCAACCTCAACATGTTGAACACCCTCTAGATCCTCTGGAGTTGAAATACTAAAGATTACATTAATGTTGAACACCAATTGCAATTAAATTTGTTTAAAGGAATAAAGTGGTCCTCTTTACCTGATTGGGGAACATCATGTTCCTAATGTTGTGTACTCGGATCATGCTCCACTTGGTCACCACTGACTACATGCTCTAAAATATTAACAAAAACAGTTACATTAATTACTACACTAATTACAATTTAAGATGTTTAATTGTATTAATAATTACATAAATAAATTTGAATAGCAAATGAATACCTCCACTACTAGGATGCACATTTGGACCTTTGTGCACAGGGCGTGTTTCATGATTAGTAGGCTGCATTCCAATGTCATGCGCATTGTTATCATTGTTTGCTTCTTTAAAACATATATAATCACTTTATGTTGGAACTCAACATCAATTAGATTATTGGTAAAGTATTCAATTTGAAAGAATTTTCATTTAGCTTATTTACCTGTGTGACGGATGCACCAGAATCTTGTGTTTGCCCACTCAATTCTCGTAGCCGATCAGCCACGGCTGTATAGCCTTGTTGGTAGGCAATTCTCTTGTCATCTTTTGTGGGTGCTCTATTGAATTTAGATCCCTGCATTTTTGCTTGGTATCGTGAAAATTGCTTGCATTGTTTGATAAAAAAAATTATTTGCAATTTATAAATATTTTGATGTGATATTTCATTTACTGATACTTACAATTCGTGCGACAAGTTTCATATAACCACCAGAGTCGAGTTTGTGTTGCCCGTACTTTTCTTGTCTTGCCTTGGTTGCCTTTGACGAGTCACTCAATCTATGAAAAGTTTGAAATATGTTAGATTATATAAATATAAAGAGTAATTAATTAGTACATAATTACATTCTTAATAGTATCTCATACCTTCTTTTGGCGTCTGATTGTGTTTTTCCTTTTTTCCTTTCAATTCTCTCCTTGGCATCCAAAATCAGGTCTTTCCACTCCCTCTCTGGAATCATGGGGGGACGCTCATACTTTATGTTCTTCTCTAAAAGGGTCTTGTATTAGTCCCTCGCATACTTTAGATATGTGCCGGCTTTTTCAAGGAGCTTGGTTTTGTTGAATGTGTCGTTTCCAAACAACTCAACCATACAGTTTGTCAATTCATCTTTTAACCTTTTTTCTTGGCCATTCCACCTTTTAAAGCAAAAACAAACCTGTTAGATTCATAAATGAATTGAAGATACCTTTATTATAGTTCAAGAAATGGATCAAAGGAAAACTATTCTAGCAATGATATGAAATCAAAATAGTGGATTAGGGTTAGTTCACATATGATGTTCCAAATTTTACGTATGGTGGGCCCAAATATTTGCAATGCAATGTCATTAAGATTTTTATAAAAAATATCATTTCTTGCAAAAAATTCATGGGATCATTAGTCCAAAATGAGTGATCAGTAAGTAAATTACAATTAGACTATATATAATAATAATTTTAAAGTACATGGAACCTTTTGTATCTTTAAGGGAATCAATTCTTTGTTGCTCACCACCAATGTGGTCTGCAACATTCTCGTACTGCAATATGAGAAGATCCAGGAAATGATGTTATGTTATCAGGAGAAGTCACCTCTGGCGCATCCTCATGTGCATCTCCTGTTGCAGAAAATGAATCCAGTATGAAATGCCCCCAAGAAAGAATGCTTGAAGGGAAATAAACACATAATATAAGATAGAGAAAAAGAGGGATCTACCAACAGTGGGCGGGCCAACATGACGTGCAATAGAGGATGTATGCATGTTGCCGACATTGCAATCAGCAATACAGGTGGGGCTAACCTCTAAGGAGGCAGCATTTGCATAGGAACATTGACAACACGTGAAGAATAATACATTAAATATATGAAAACTGCAAGAATTGTAAACAAAGATGAACCTTTATTATGAACATTGATAGTATCAAGTATGATGTGTTTTAAGTACTCAATGTGATAAGCCAAGCAAGTGATAAGCCAATAAAATTGTCATCACCTGAACTACCTGCAATACCCTGATCATGGCCACTAGGTTGATGAGGACGCATAAAGTCCTGTAAAAACAACACGTACATATTTTAGTTAATGACATAAAAGAGAATAAAATATAAACCATTATTGAACTTTTATTACAATTAAAGCTTTCATTACTGCTTACTTGCAAGTTTTGTGTTGTCTGCATCAAATGTTGCACCCTCTCTTTTATTTCATCGGTCTGATGGCTCATGGATGCCAAAGCAAGAATCTCGCTATTAATTTTTGTAACAGACTTTTTCTTCATTTCTATAGGGTTTGTGGTTGATGTGATGTCATCAGTGCATAATATGTTTGGGTCCACATCCCTATAGAGGTGTTGATGTATTGCAGGTCCCTTTCCCCGAACATCCATCTATGATAAGAATATTATTAACACTATCAAAATTACTCCAAAACACTCAAGAAAAGAACATAATAATGTAACAGTATGCTTCTATCTAATTTGTACAATTACAATGAGTTTTTCCTTCTCGGTAGAAGTGTTGCGACCTACATCCCTGTCTGTGCTATGTGTTGGATCCATGTTGCCCTATTACAAAGAAAAAATATTAAAATGTTAGCGAAATGAAACCAATAGACTTAGCAAAAAAACTTAATAATAAAATGGTATATTGGAGTCATTAATTGGAGGTTGGTTAATTTAAATGGTATATGGTACGTACCACCCCCATGATAGTAACTTTGTTTGTATCTATACAATTCAAATTGTAATCAATTAGTAGCTCTTCCCCTGCACTTATTGATTTTATCACACATACGAATACATGATTTCCCTCTGGCCCCTCAGGTATGCAATTGGGTTGCTTATTAGTTGACCCAGGTTGCGTACTATTTATAAAACCTACAATATTCTGTGTTGCTTTTGGCCTTCCATCAATGTATACAACCACTCGTTTACTTTGATCATTATCTTTCTATTGTATATAATTTGCTGACAATGCATACCTACTCATGCTTTTTTTATATCGAACAATCTGCATCCAACTTTTGTAATTGTAACAAGGTCCAACATAATCCATCAATTTAGCAACTTTGTTGTAACAAACCTTTATGTCGTCCATGGAAAATAGGCCCAAACTATGTAACGATGAAGGTGCTATGCGATATATCCTCTCGTTAATACAAAAATTGGTGTTTATTGGAGGAAGTTCCTTGGGTACCCATTGTTTCTCTAGATGTTTGTACCTCAAGGGCACCTTGATGTCGCCTTTGGTCTCATCATCATAAGAACATGACCCCCCTTGAGCAAGGAAAAATTCCATGCGTTTATTGAATTCTCTTCTAATCTTTTGACCTCTAGTTGATCTCCCTATTTTAGACCTACTACATGTCTCTTTCATCAACTATTCCTACATTTTCCTCACTTGAGGAAGACACATATGACAAATACCTATTTGGTGGTACCTACACTCCATCAAATGCGAGAGTTAGTGGGTAATGGGAGAGATATTTTGCAAATGAGGGTAATGTTGATGAAGAAGTCGGCCCTGAAGTTGACTTTGAGATTAAAAATTGAATAAGTCAAACTAGGGCCTCAAGTGTTGATAACTCTATTATATTTGTTGCTAATGTTGAGGTTTGAAGAGCTGAGGAAGTTTGTTTTCTTAGTAATTTTTTTTAAATAAACTATTTCTATAGGGTGTATTGACTTATACCTGTTGATCCATGACACTGTGCAGGATCCTCATCAAAGGGGTTCAAGTTCTTGCACATGTAATTCAATTATCTTATGTTAGCTAAAAATTACATGATACGTATACTAAAAATTACATAGAACACAACATAAACTTTGTAGACAAGAAGATTATTAAAAAAATATATATGTTGTCATCAAAATCATTGTAAATTTTTTAATTCGTTACTTTTACTTTATGTAGATTATGCAGGATCCTCAACTAAAGGGTTGATGATGTCTGTAGTCAATTACCTGTTTCCAACAAGGGTGATAGCATCACACAAAACCTATACATGAAATCAACACCATCAATTGAGCATCATAAGCATTACATTTGTAAAGTTGATAAACAATAAATACATATGTATCATAAGCATCACATATGTATCATCATATATGTAATTGAGCATCATAAGCATCACATATGTGTCATCATAAACATTTAATACATCACATATGTCTCATAAATCACCATCCATCACATAGGTAATAAACAATCCACATTCTATAAATAAACACAAAGTTCAAAAAATGTCACATGTATCATCATAAACATGCAATCCATCACATATGTGCTTTAAATGAACATCCATCACATAGCTAATAAATAGGTCAAATTCCATAAATAAATACAAAGTTTAAAAAATGTAACATAAATAGTCACTCTACCTATCTCCATCTCCTCGGGATGGCATAGTTCTACTATTAGGATCTGCTAGAGGTGGATCATGAATTAAAAATATTAAAAGGTTTATATTAAATAGATAATATACTAATCGCATACCCCATATATTTCATTCATGTCATTGATCTTCTTCTTCATCCAACTCATCATCATCATCATCATCATCATCATCATCATCATCATCATCATCACCACCACCATCGCCGCCGCCGCCACCATCATCATCTTCATCATCATCACCACCACCACCACCACCATCACCATCACCATCACCATCACCATCACCATCATCAACTTCTTCTTCTTCATCATCATTGAGTAATTGTCAATCATGATCATCATCTACATCATCTTCTACTTCTTTGGTATCTTATTCTTCCATCACATTATACTTTATTGGCCTTCCTCTTGGATCATGTCTAACAACAAATGACCAACCCGGTTTATGTGGAGCCTTTGAGTAAAATACCTGCTCACATTGGCTTGGAAGAACATAGGGCTCATCCCCAACTAGTTCAAATGACCTTATATTAACCATTGTAAAACCATTATCATGTTCAATGATAGTTCTATCAGGATCATTTTTATTTAGTCATATCCTGTACCATTTGACGATGAACAAAACTAACCTGAAGGAATTAAAGTCACACTCAAGTATATGATCCAAAATGCCATAGTATCGATTTTGAGACTCTTGAGGATGTATGTCATTTCTCGATGAAATATTTGTCACCTCAAAGACTGCAGTTATCCCAGAATCACAAGTTTTCTTCGTGTCATCCAACTTTTTGATGCAAAATGTATGACCATTGCAACACATAGTGTTGTGGTGTTTGACTTGCAATATGTTAAACATTTAAAAATTATTGCATCCTGAGTTGATAAACATATGGGTGATTAATAAATTTATACGTACATGTTTATCTCTTAAACCATATGCTAAATCAATTTCCTTTCGCGTAACATTGGAATCTCCATTACGATGAGCTTCTTTAACCAATGAAGCCATACCTTGCCATATTAATGTGTGACCAGAATGTTGACAACGTTCAATCCATACCGTCATCCAATCAAGATTTTTTGCTATATACAAATGTAGTGCATCCCACTCTCGACCAACTGCACAAAAATAAATAGACATCTTACAACCGATTTATTTTGAAGATTAAAAATTAATTAACTACAATAACATCTTATAATTACCTCTCACTTTCCTCAATCTACCTTTCCCCATCAAGTACTCCTCTTTGAATTTGTTAATGGGGTTGGGATCCCAAATGCGATCCACGTGGATCTTTGCTGCAAACTTAGGAAGATATTCAGAAATATACACCATAGTCTGGTATACCATATATCCCTCCACCATAGAACCCTCAGGATGTGCTCTTTGTCGAACCAAAGCCTTCAAAAATTTCAAGTGCCTCTCAACCATCCACATTGAGCCAGTGTGTACAGGTCCACACAATTCAGTCTCCTCAACTTGGTGTATGAGGTAGTGTTCTTGTGCATTGAAAAAATTTGAAGGTAGACACTTTTACATTTCACACATTAGATGAGGAATTTGTCTCTTCCAATATTTTATATCTTCTTTATAGATTTTTTACATGACAATCACCTACAAGATATTCAAGACGCAAAAATATATATTACATAACAAGTAAAACAAATCGCAAATATAATATCTATACAACGAATTGAACAAATATCACTACTTACCTCATGTATTTTCCAAGATCATATATGACTTGCTTTACATTATCGTTGAAGTGGTCTGGGAGAGATAGAGGTAGAACATATTGCAACAATTATAAAATTATCTTTTCATTTTTTTCTAAAATAATACAATGAAAAGTAAATGCACAGTATACAAATATATAGTAAATACACAAGAACATGAATTACCTTAATGAAGGTATGTCAATCATGCGTTTTCATCCTTGACCCAAATTCACTTTTCTTTGATATGAGATTGTTTATGTTTGCAGCAAATCCTGTGGGAAATCGATTTTTTCGTATGACTTCTTTTATAGCATTGCTTTGCTGGTCCGTTAATAACCAAGGAAGGTCACTTATATTAATCTGGTCTCCATGGCTATTTGATTGAATGACATTTTTCATTGCATGATTGGATTCCTGAATGTCACTACAAATTTTGACATTTTTTTCTTTGTCACACCTTCCATCCAATATTTTCCATAATGTCTCTATTATATTCTTTCCAATATGCATAGTATCAAACAAATGCACAATTTGTAACTGCTTGTAGTAGGGAAACCTACTAAATTGTTGGGGATAACTTTTTAGTCCCTTAGGAAGGTGGTCATTAATGCCTTGATGACCTTCACAATCATTAATCACATCATCAGTAAACAAAACACGATAGAAAAGATGTTTTATGACATAAACCATTAGATGGAATGACATTACCTTGATGATTGATTCTATTATATTCCAACTTCCACAGGTGAGGTGTCATTCTTCATGGCTTTGATGTATTCTCTTTTTTCCCATTGAAAAGATTTTTTTCAGTATTTTGATACTTATGATTTTTGTGGAGAAAGTGCCTATACTCATCAAACACCTGCTTTCCTAAACTTTTTGAACGATGAGATTTCATCTTTGGACCACAAAATGGACATGAAAATTTTCCCTTTGTTTGAAGTCCTACAAGATAATGTATAATTGGATTAAATATGTTAATTTTTTTAATTATAATTATCATGTGAAACTTGAACACTATAACATACCACAAAAATATGTTAGCCCCGGGGCATCGTGTATTGTCCATGCAAGCATCGCATGGAATTGAAATTGTCTTTGTCTTATTGGTCTAGAGACATCATACATAGTGACACCATTCCATAACTCCAACAACTTTTTGATAAGAGGCTCAATATATACATTCATATCTTTAACTTGGTACTTATCTAATCGAATGAACAAAAACATTATATAATTATTATGACCATTTTATTGCAATATTTATAATTAAATGTAGACGACTATTAAATGAGAAAATACCTGGAACAATCATTGCCAACATTATGTGCTCCCTCTTTATTGACATCCATGGAGGAATGTTATTGTTGATAACAAAAATAGGCCACACTGAGTAAACAGATCTCAACTCTCGAAATGGATTGAAACCGTCCGTTGCCAATGAAAGCTTGAGATTACAAGGTTCTTCTTTAAAGTGTGGCCACTTTTCCTCTACGTCCATAAATGTTGAACCATCCGCAGGCATTCAAATAATGTTATCTCAACTTCTATTGTGTGCATGGTAATCCATAAATTGTGCCAAGATATTGCAGTTGAACAATCATTGCATACGTGGAATAATGGGAATATAATGAAGAACCTTGTGAGGCACCTTTTTTGTTATTTGATCTGTCCGATATCTATTGATATGACATTCAGGGCATTCAATTCAAAATTCATGTTATTTGTGATATATAATATGATGATTGGGACAAGCATCTAATGCTTGACACTCCATTCCAATATCTTTCATAATGGCAGATAATTCTTAGTATGAGCGATGTAGAATATTTGATGGCGGTAACAAAAACTCACCTATCAATCTACAACAAAAAATAATAATTTGTTAATATAAAGAATATTAATGGTACACGATTTACCATTTATTAACTATAATGACATATATGACATACCTTAACATACGTGAGATTGTTATGTTGGATAAACCATTCATAACCTTCAAGTTCACCAACAACAATACAACAGAGAGAAGAGTTGTCTGGGAGCCTTCGTAAAGGGCCACATATGCCTTCTTAAGTAGAGGTAAATCATGAGCAACATCAAGGTCATCTTCATCATCATGATCAACTGCACCAGTACTAAATGTGTCATGGATCAATGTATTTGTACCATCATCTTCAATTGTGTTTTCTGGCTCATGATCGTCATCTTCCATGGGATCATTATCTTTAGCTTCGATATTCACACCTCCATGTTCCTCCACTTCGAAAACCATATTCTCTGGGTTGTGTTGATCTATATCATGTGCTCTGGGGTGCTCGACCTATATAAAAATGATCAACATAAATAAACCATGATCATGATCTCATCATCAAGTGATTTCTTATGTATATAAATTGTTAAAATGATATAATGAAAAACTTACCAATGGATGATAATCATGTCCCCCTTCAATGTGACCATGCAACCTACAATATTTCTTAGTTGTTTTGATTAGAAGTCTTATAGTCTTTAACCCCTTACAAATTTTGTAGGGACAATAACATTTTCCATCACCTTTTCTTTTCAAGTAGACCACATCTAGCAATTGTCTCCTTATTTTGTTGTTCGCTGGTATTGTCTGACATGGTCTTTCTTCACAGGCAAAAAAATCGGGCTATAGAACTAGTTATATAGAAGTAATACCAATTAAATTACTTGAATATAGAAATAATGCAAATTGAACCAAAACCATTTATCTCTTCTTTTTAATCTCAAAACATATCTAATGGCTTTGTGGTGATTTAGAGCAGGTGGTATGCTAATGGCTTTGTGGTATGCAATCATTGTATCATATCTTAAATAGATAATATCTAATTGGGGTAATCCATGAGTGTCTAATGCGAATTCATTATCAATGTTGTGAAGTCATCGAGAGTATGGTGATAGTCATTCTTATAGGATTCTCTCAATACTGTCCAAATCAATCACAAGTAAAATAAAATTCTATTAGGATGGTAAATAAAATGCTTATTCTTTTTCCACCCTTTGAAACTACAACAAGGTATTTGACTTGGCAGGGTCCCCACACATCACCTCAACACCAAACATTAGGCAATTCAACCTTTTGCCTTCTCAATGCATTTTTTTTTGTCTTTCACTGGTTTTATCAGTCTGATACATAGGGATATCAGACCTTTCATGGAATCATCACATGCACAAACTTCCCCATATGTCCTTGTAAGTCTAAGTTATTAAATACATTTCACCTAACACTATCTGGTACGGATTCTTGTGTCCAATCCATATAGGATTTTTGCACACCGCACTATCATCCTTGACTCATGTGTATGATGTAGAGGTAGGGGCATGTATAATGGTTTCAACATACAAAGTCA
Organism: Cryptomeria japonica; assembly: GCF_030272615.1. NCBI lineage: Eukaryota > Viridiplantae > Streptophyta > Pinopsida > Cupressales > Cupressaceae > Cryptomeria > Cryptomeria japonica. Next base: position 547,933,535 of record NC_081405.1, read on the forward strand.
ATGATCATACACTCATACATTATAATCAACACCACCAAGAACAACTCGACACCCAATTAGAAGCTTCGTCGCTATTTGGTTGATATTGCAATGCACCTGAACCAATTTTAAAATTATAGAATTTCCCACACTTTCCGCGAAGCAAATAAAGCAGTTGATTATCTAGTTAATGTTGGTGTCTCACTGGAATCATACACTGAGAAAATCATGACTTTTGACTCGCAGAATGAGCTGAAACATATTATAAAGGACAATTTGGCTGAATCGATCTGCAAAGTCAAGTCGGGGATTAGATAAGAAGCAGGAAGGTACCTGGGCCATCATGGAAACTTTCAATGGGTAATTGTATGGCCCAAGGTGCAGACATAACTAACGCAGATCTTGAGCTCTCTTATGATTGCACATCAGATGTCGGTGAATGTGGATCGAGCATGCAAGCTTCGTTTTAGCTAGAGGTAGGCCATATCTTAGTGGAAGGACAAACCAAAGACCTCTGTTTTTTCATGCGCTTTGTCAGATTGGTATCAGGCTGGTTAGATAAAGTACATATGACCAGTGACATGACAAGTTCTCATAATAGTAAATATATGTTGTTTGGATGAAGCTTGATTGGAAGTTGGGCATGTTCTGGTCTCTATACTTCTCTAGAAAGTCTAAAACTTTATATAAGGAATGGTTCAGATTGTAGTCTTAAGCTTGGAAGTATCAATCTCAATCGATGGTGCATCATTTTGGTCTTAGGTGCTTGTGTAGAGGGGAATCGATCCAGGCCCAATGCAGCCGACTATTTCAAGCAAACGATGTGGTCTGGAATGTTGTATGGCGGGTGGCTAATGGTATACTAGGTGGTAATCGACACTGGTGTGATTGGTTTATTTATGAGGCTGTCATTTGCCCTATGGTTGACATATTTTATTCAAAGGAAGTGAGCATACAGAGGATTGACGACTTTGTCCGCCCGTCTGATGGAAAAGCCCCGACAAATGTCATTCTAGAGTTGGATTCTGATTGTTGGGTAAGCACCCTTGGTATCTATTTTAACCACACCAACTACATCTCCTCTGAATCAGAGGGGTTAGACAATGAAGACAAGGAAATTGCCCAAAAAAGGGCAGCATGGGAGAGGAGGAAGAACTTCATCCAGGAGGCATGGGAGGGCTTTATGGTAGGGGTCAGGAATGGGAATCTAGATCCCTTCCACAGACTACTCAACTCCGATGATAATTGGCTCTCGGCATCAGCTGCTGTCAAACTAATGGAGATTGGAGAGAACATGGTTGTCATACTCCAACACATTGGGAATGAGTTTTGCTCTTTATCTGTCACTTGAAACTACACTTCTATGACCTTATTGCAGATAATAGGAATAATTTTGTAAAATTACCAGTAGCACTATCTTTTCATGCAACTATAGTGAGAGTCCCAAATCATCTTTGGTGGTTCCTTAGTGAGAATGCAAATGTGTCTCATGTAGCATAGGAGCTCATTTTCTATGTGAAAATCAAGAACCTACCACCTAACTGTGAATTTTTGGTATATATCAAAGATTAAAGATCTCTAATGTTAAGTTAAGGTCATTCTAATGTTTCATGCTTGCAAGAACCAAGTGTTATTATCAAAGCTACAGATGTAAGATAAGTCAAGCAGTTGACAACCTTATAAATACTCCCATTCTTGTGTCAAATGTCCAACTGAAAAAAAATGTTGTAGGTATGTGGAGCACCATTGATGATGGTAATTTTAAAACTCACCTCAAGTCTACATGAACTGCAGAGGCTTGTAATAAGCATGCATGACTATCTCCTCACCCAAAATGTAATCCTTTCATTGCATGCAAACCTAAATGATAACATAAATCTCTTTGTTATATTTAAGGTACTTACCCACTATGTTATAAAACATCTTGTTATGGTAAATAGAAAAAGTCTCAGGTGACACTATATTAGAAATGGCTCACCATTGTAGGTACATGGAGCACCTTTGATGGTCATTTTGCAACTCACCTTGAGTCTACATTAGTTGCAGAAGCTTGTGATAAGTATGGATGGTTGTCTGCTTCCAATATGTAGTCCTTTCATTGTATGTAGACCTAAACAATAACATAAATCTCTGTCATATTTTAGGGCCTTTCTTATGTTTGGGGCTGAGTTTATCTTCAACCAATATTTTGATGTTTAAAGATATCATTTTCATCTAGATGTATAGATGATAGATACTAGACATTACAATTTGTAAAGAACCAATGCTTCTTAGAGTTCTTGATGCCAATTTTTGAACACAATGTGTGTTAAGTGTTGATGTAGTCAAATACAAATTTTCTCTCACAGTTGCCACAAAATCTACTTTTCTTCATTTGTATCTTTTGGAAAAATCTTCCTTGATGACCTCCATGAAACCACCCAAACTAAAATTCACCTCCATCACTAAATCAAGTGGAGTTCCTTCAACTCCTCCTTGGCTAGCAAGCTAGCAATCCAACATTGTTGAACTGAAATTCTAATTTAAGTAGGGTAGACATAAGGCAACTAACTGCATATCCAATACAAGAAGTTTGGTCATAAGTCAGCCAACTGCATATCCAATGCAACAAGTTTGGTCATAAGAAATCTAACTACATATCCAATACAAGAAGTGGAAATGATCCACAAGACATTACATGTTATAACTGTAACAAATGGAAAAATATTAATAAGTTTTGCAGAGGAAATAATACCAAGTCTTTTCTTTCATAGAAGAAGGTTGATCTAACTCAAATAAAGAAGATGGAAAAGATGTAGGTTCAAAAATTAGAAGAAAAGAAAGAGGATGAAGTGAAGGATGAATTTGCACCTCAAGATGGTACATATGGCTCTTCTAGAAACTAAATTAAAAGGGGTATCAATTCAGGGGAAGCTATGTTTGTAGATTTTTAGAACCCTTGAGAAGAAAAGATGTTGAAATCTTCAACATATTGGTGTAACATAGTGTGGACATGATGAATTGATAGTACTAAGTCAATTAGCTTAATTTCCAAAGCAAATGATCTTCTTGTAGAGGATTGCATTTAACATGATTCATTGATTGAGCTCATGTAACAACTTTGTGAAGTCATTTGTGCCTTCAAAATTCAAAACCATGGTGGATATGGTCTACAAATGATAACTATTTATTTCTTGTAAGAGCAAAATATCATAATGGCGAACGCTATAAAATGCTTACATAGGAACCTAAATAATCACCATTTATCAAAACACACTAAACTCCTATGAAAGTTTCCTTTGACACTTTGGAGAAGAAAAAAGTCGACCTACCTAAGTCACCAAATGATCCAACTAAATGTAAGATTATATTGTCTTTGCTACTTGATTTGTATCAAGAAAAAACCTTCCAGGAATCCTTGAGCTCACTTTCTTTCAAAACTGGATCCACCAATCAATAGCACACACTACTATTGACAATTCCATTGATAACTCAAAAGGAGTTTAGGAACTATTAGAAATTTGGGTTTAATAGATTAGGGAAAACTATAAATTCTTCAATATTTAATCTATTTGTGAACACTATTGAGGAAACCAAATCAGGTGCCCTTGATTCCACATAAAACCTTACCTGAGGAGCACGCGATTGTGGAGAGATCTCTCCATGGGGGGGAGGGAGGCAACAAAAGTTTCAACTTTGGCAGACGACACTCCTGACAAATGCTTGGTTTTTTTAAAAAATGATCCCACGTTATGGTTTTTTCTCTAAAGTGCCCTAGTTTGTCGGAATTCCGATGAACTGGGGCACTTAAAAAAAAAAAACCAAATTTATCACAATATGCCTTGTTCATCAGAAACCTTCATCAGAATTTGAAGACAAATGTATTAGTGATGTCCTTGTCTTCAGTCAATGTAAACCCATCTAGTTGTTCAATGTAAACCTCTTCTTCTAGAATTCCATTCAAAAATGCAGACTTGACATCCATTTGGTATACCTTGAATCCTTTGAATGCGGCAAATGCAAGTAGCATTCTTACTCCTTCAAGTCTAGCAACCGGTGCAAAGGTTTCTCCATAATCCTCACCTTCTTCTTGTGCATATCCTTTGCAAAATAGTCTATCCTTGTTCCTAACCACTTCACCATCTTCATTCAATTTGTTCCTGAACACCCTCTTAGTACCAATCACATTTTTATCAGCTGGTCTAGGGACAAGTGACCAAGTGTTGTTCTTCTCTATTTGATCAATATCTTCCTTCATAGCCTTTATCTAATAATCATCCTTAAGAGCTTCCCTCATTGTCTTAGGTTTGATTGTGGAAATTAGACAAGAAATTTCTCTGATCTTTCTTCTTGTTTGTACTCTAGAATTCCTGCCTCCAATAATATGATCTACAGAGTAATTCAACTTTACATATCTAGGTATAACTGGTTCCTATGTAGAAGCCTCTTCTTCTTCTTCTTCTTCTTCCATCGGTTGAGCAACATCCTCCACACTGTTCTACTCAGCATCATTTTGAACTTCGGTTCAATGATCACTAGCTTTTATCCATCTACTGCATTAGACTTGCTGGTATCATCAGATTTGTTAGAATACTCATCAAATTTCACATTAACACTTTCCACAATCTTCTTGGTTCTTTTGTTAAAGCACTTGAATGCTTTGCTCTTAGTTGAGTAACCAAGGAAAGTTCCTTCATCACTTTTAGGATCAAACTTTCCAGTATACTCATCTCTCTTTATGTAACACCTCTGGCCAAAGACTTTGAAATGACTAATATTAGGAGTATGACCATACCATAATTCATAGGGACTTTTGTCACTACCTTTCTTGACCAATATCCGGTTGATTGTGTATACTACAATGTTGACTGCTTCTCTCCAAAACATTTTAGGTACATTCCCTTGTATCAACATTGTTCTTGTTGCTTCAACTATGGTCTGGTTTCTCCTTTCTGCAATCCCATTCTACTATGGTGTCCTTGGTGCAGATAGTTGTCTCTTGATTCCATTCTCATCACAGTATTTCACAAATTCAGCTTATGTGAATTCTCCACCCCGATCAGATCTCAGGCACTTTAGGTTCTTACTAGTTTCTTTCTCCACTAAGGCTTTGAATGCCTTAAACTTGTTGAAAGCATCAAACTTATCCTTAAAAAATGTAACCCACATCATTCTTAAATAATCCTCAGTCAATATCATGAAATATTTATCACCTTGAAAACTCCTAGTCCTCATAGGATGACATAAATCAATGTGCACCAAATCTAAAATATTTTCAAAAGAAAATGATTTGCTTTTGAAAGAGGAAGTAGTCATCTTACCCAATTGATACTTCTTACAAATCACATTATCTGGTTTGACTAGTTGTGGAATACCTCTAACCATATTTGACTTTCTGACCTTGACCAAATTATCAAAATTTACATGACAAAATCTTCTATGCCATAGCCAACTATCCTCAACTTTTGCAACCAAACAACTATTAACATTAGTGTTCATACGGAATAAGTTACCTTTTGTCTGTTTACCGGTAGCAATAAGTTCTCCTTTTCTTCCTAAAATCCCGCACACTCCATTCTTGAACTCAAGATGATAACCTTTATCATTTAGCTAACCAACACTTAACAAGTTATGCTTCAATCCTATAACCCAATACACATCGTCAACATTACTTTTTCTATTTAAGGAAATTGAAGCTTTACCATTTACCATGCATGGTGTATTTTTGCCAAATCTCACTGCTCCACCATCAAATTCTTCAAGTGAGATGAACTTGTTCTTGTCACCGGTCATGTGGTGTGAACAACCACTATTAATGACCCACTCATCACTGCTATCAATATCGGACACTGAAGCTTTCTTGTTAGAGAGATCTTCCTTAACTACTACAAAAACAATTCCCTCATTATCTTCATCCTCTGATTCCTCATCGGTAACACCTTCATCTACTGCAACATAAAATTGTTTCTTACCTTTTCCCTTAAACTTTTTGAACTTTTCTTTCTGATCATTGTTAGGATAATTAGAAGCAATATGTCCTATTTTGTTACATGAGAAGCACTTAAGAGGAAGCTTGCCTTTGTACTCACCGGTGCCTCTAGGAAGTTTCTTTGTCAATAAAACCTCAATTTCCATCAAGTTATGTTCGTCATTCACTTCTTCATTACCACCGCCATGATGACTTGACCTATATTCATGTTTATGATAGACATCCTTTCCTTTTCTTACCGGTGCATTAGATATTGATGCGTTGAAAATATATTCTACTTTAGGTACACTAGTGTCAAAGCTATTCAATTCAAAAGTAGTAAGTTTGCCTATCAATGAATCAACTATAACTTTATCTTTGCTGACTGACCTCAATTCTTGGATAGCATAAGTAGGCAATAAGGTTCTAAGCATTTTAGTTACCATTGTGTCTTCTGCTATGGTTTCACCAACACTTTTGATTCCTCCAACTACTTATTTTTTGTTCATACTGGGTGATGTTCTCACCTTCCATCATCCTCATGTCATCAAACTTGCCTCTTGGGATTTCTTCTTTAGCTTTTTGCACATGATCATTTCCACCATAAATCAACGTCAACTTTTCCCAAACCTGATAAGCAATTTCTACACCATGAACATCAATTTACTCAGAATCAGAAAGAGTACTTACAATGGCTTCCAATGCCTGAACATTCTCCTGTTGCTCCTTGAGTTGATCTACAGTCAAAGTACTGGTAGGAGGTGTGTATTGATTAACCACATGCTTCCAGAACTGTGGCCCCATACCTTTGATGTAGATCTTCATTCTGTCGCTCTAGATTCTATAGTTATCATTTGTGAACTTAGGACCCTCCTTCTTCATCATCTTGGATCTTTACCTCAAGCGGTTAAGCTTTTACACAAAGAGGACCTATTGCTCTGATACCAATTGTTATTATGAGGATCTAGTTATTACTGAGAGGGGGGGTGAATCACTAATAAAATAAATCTGCAACACTTCACAAAACTGTACCGATAACTACTCAAACAATCTTCTAAGCCGATTTAACAAACCATTCACTCAAGTGTTCATCAATATGCAAACAAAGTAATGATATCAAATGCACAAATCAACAATGCATCCACCACATGAGCACAAAGATTTTTAACATGGAAACCCAACTGGGAAAACTACGGTGGGAATTAGCACCCACAATATGTATTTACACTCTTTTGGAATGCGCCCAATTAAGAGAAGACCCTGTTAGGAGTCACCCGGTTAAGAAATTTTGCCTCAGCCTTGTTAGGATCTCTACCCTATTAATAGTAACCTTGTTAGAGGTTTTCTAACTCAAGTTAATGAGCCACCCGGTGAAGGGGTTTATAGTATCAAACATGTTAGGATCTATTCGGTTAAGGGATTTCAAACTGTTGTAACTATTAGGGAACAACAGGGTAAATGATTTGATTACAACACTTCCTTGCTTGCTTGTACAGATCCTTTTCAACACAACTTCGCTACACACATGCAAACACTTCAAACTGGTTCGGCAATACCTTCTTCTCAAACCACCAACACACAATCTCTTATCCAACTAGCCCTAAATACACTTTTTAGTTAGGGTAGCTACAAACCCTAATTACATCAATAAGATACAATGAATTTACATTTAACACGACAAAACACTCTGATGAAATACATTATAGATCATTACAACACATTTCTAGATGATTTTCGTCATTGAATGATCACCACACATCGATTTGATAAGCAATCAAATCCTTGTTTCATTCTTCTAAGCACTTTGTTATTTCCCAAGAAATTTGATCCTTGTACGTGCTCAAATACCATCTTATCTATAGTGTCATAAAATTGTGACCCTAGCGATTTTCGACCGTATTAGGGTCCTCACACATGCAAAATTGAATCCCCTAGCCTGATTGGAGATCTGAGATTGCTCAACCCTCATAATCTACTTCTCCCTTGGCCTTCGCACAACCCTGTTTGCACTCTACCCTAGGGAAAAGGGCAGAATAGGGGCGTGGCACCCTAGTCCCCCTTGGACAGGGGCGTGTCCCTGCCCTATTTTGGGGTAGAACCCTTCCTAAGTTTGCATCGAAGGTTGTGTAGTGAGCGGGAAAAATTCCCCGATGTCAGCCTATGATGAAAATCAGTTTCATTAACCCTAATTGACAAGGATATAAGTGGCATTTGTCCTCTCATTTGCATAAGGGGGGTCAAGTGAAATAAGTTCAATAAGGTGAAAATTTATGATCAAGTGTTCAAGAGCATTCAAGCATTCAAGCATCCCTTTCAAGCATTGAGCATCTCAATTCTCCCTTCATGGATAGGTGTTGCAATCATGTCAAGGATTCAACCATTGAAGAGGATATTGATTCCAATATTCAATTCCACACAAGCATTTCTATCAACATTGCTATCACAACCTCCCTTAGGGTGATTTATATTTCAGTCTTTCATTTACATTTACTTGCAAGTACTTTCTTTCATTACTTGGTTAATTCCAAAACTGGGGTTTGACCTGAAGGCAAACCCCCAATGCCAACCCCTTTTCCTCTCTTTTCTATGTCTAGGTTGCAGGTGCACAACTATACTTTTGACTTTGGAATCCATTTGCAAAGGTAGAGAAACCCTTTTCATTTCACGGATTTTTCGGAGGACCGTGTACATTCTCGCCACAATCTGGGAAAGTTTTCCTCAAATTCGCAAGGCGATTTCATCTCGACATATTACTACCAAATCTAGGTGCACAACGTCATCCCATACTTTGATTTGAAGTTATAATCAGTTTTTTGTCACTTTTGCACTTAATCTCTATACACAATTCAATCAGTTCCTTTCCATTTCAAATATAATAGGAGATTAAATTATCATTCTCATTTCATTTAGAATTTGATCTTCTTCTTTGGAGGTTTAATCTATTCAATTTTCCTCCCCTCTTCCAATGTAATGCATGAAAAGTGTTTGAAGGGAAATTTGTAGTGAAAATCTCATCTCTCCTTGGAGGGAAAGGGTAGTTTTCCTCTTGATCTATCATTCACATATTTTTCACCCACCATTACATATTGGTGACATTACATTATCATTACACACAGATTATGACACATCATCACTAAGTTATGATCATGATAAGATCCACCACCAAACCTTAAATCATTACTGGTTAAAGATCTAATACCTGTATTCATTCTTCTTCACAGAGTTCATAACAGTCAATTTTAAATGTGCTTTCTAGTTCACCAAACTTGATGCAATTTTGATCACAGACTCATGCCAATGTTATGAACATATATTCTGAACCACATCCATCAATTCTAATCGCAATGCATGTTTTAGCTTCTCTTTCTCTCCTCTGCTAGTTTTGCATCTAGTCAAACTAGTTGACATCAATGTCAACATACCTGATCATATCATCTTTGTTGGCATATGATGAACCGATATGATGATAATGTATGTTGTCATTGATGTCAATAAGTGCAGGTGAACTAGTATGAAGATTGGAAGAAGTTTTTATTGATGTTCAAGTAAGAGAACCGATATGAAGGGATGAAGTGGACCGATGTCAGAGTTTCACTAAGTGTGACTACCAGTTGGTAGTCTCAGCTCTAGGGTTTCCGGTTTGGCAATATAGCTTGTGCGATGCAACTGGTGACATTCTGTGATGAGTTAGCTAAGAGATAAGGATAAGATCGAGATGCCACATCAGTTTTGTGCATGTGAAGGAATTCCTTGAGGATCTTGCATGTGAAGATCGATTGCATTAAATGTCTACCTCGGGAATGAACATTCTTCTTAGCGGTATGTGAAGAGAGCATGGTGGGTTACTGATTTCCATATGCAATGAAGAATGCATGATGCATAATGACTTGTGATCTATTTGAGATTATTTTATTCTATATAAAGTGCTTGAACGGTCAGGATTGGACCACTCGTAATTGTAAACCTAAAATGTTTAGGGTTTAGGGTTTATTTTACCAACCTAATTGTTGTCTATAAGGTTGATGATGTTTGTTATTGTTTGTGTTGGCAAATGTTGTGTTTGTATTTGAGTGATGAGATACTTGCCAGACCAGTGAGTGGAAAACTATAAAGTGTGATTGCAGAGTAGAGGAGCTGAAAATGATCTCCCTTAGCATGTAGTGTTGTTATCAAATCAGAGCTTTACCTATTGTCTTCTAACCATTTCAACAGTAGGAAAATCCCTTTATCGGGTAGCTTTAACATGCTTATTGCAAATCCTCTAACTAGGTGACTCAAGATCATTAAGTTCTTCAAATCCTCTAGCGAGGTAACCTTTAACAGGGTATATAGCCATCCCTTAAGCGGGTGATCTTTAATAGGATCGGTTCCTAACAAAACCTTATTGTAAAGTCTTTAACCAGACTAGGCTCCTAACAGAGTGAGGTTCAAAAGAGTTCAAAAACAAGCTTGTGGGTATTGATTCCCACCATGGTTTTTCCCACTTGGGTTTCCACGTGAAAAATCTATGTGTCATGAGTTGTGCATTTTTCATGTAATGATTGAGCAGTCTTTGTTTAGGTGAATATGCATGCAAAGCTAATGGTTATGGTATTACCGATACAACACATGCATGAGTATATTGGTGAAGTAGTTATCAAGTGTTGAATGTTATTTAAAGTATTCAGTTTTACAGGTTTAGCTATTTGAAGTCTTATTGTGTTTAACCGGTATTGCGATGGTTAAGTTCAGTGACGAAGACAACTGATTATCATTGTTTTAACTTGATAAGTTGTTGAGAAATTTTTATATGAACCGATTCACCCCCCCTCTCAGTACCAATTAGGGTATTTGTTGTTCATCATTATTCATCAATTGGTATTAGAGAAACTCTAGGTCCTCAGTGATATAAGCTTAATCGCTTGAGGTAAAAGATCACACTTTAATGATGAAGAGGGAAAGTCCTAAGTTCAATAGAGATAACTTCAAAATATGGAAGGACATAATGAAGATTTATATCAAGTTTGGGTGCTCAACACTAGAGCTATGTTGAGAATGTCTATGTTATCTCCACTAGCACTCTAACCGATGATAAAAAAAGAGAGATTCAAGAAAATGGGCAAGTCACGGAAGCCCTTATTAGCAGCCTGTCCAATATTGAGTTCATTGATGTACAAGATAAGGACAATCCTAAGGATGTATGGAACACTCTGGAAACCATTTATGGTGGTGAAGAGCATGTCATGAAAGCTAAGGAAGAGATCCTTAGAGGAAAATTTGAAGACATGAGGATGGTTGAAGGAGAGACCATTCAACAATATGGCATAAGGATCAAGACTGTGGTTGGAGATATTAAGAGCACTGGTGGAACAATTGATGATGCCATCGTTGTCAGTAAAGGTTTGAGATCATTGTTACCGGTCTATGCAATCAAAGTTGCTGCTATTCAGGAGCTAAGGTCTATTGACAAAACCAAGGTATCCTTAGACTCTATCATTACAAAGTTGACTGCATATGAGTTGAATAGCTATGATGGCAGTGTTCAGAAGACTGAGTCAGCCTTTAGAGCATTTGTTGCACCAACCAAAAAAGAAAAAGAAGTAAGTACCAGTTATGAATCCAGGCAATGCATAGATATGGATGATGAAGAGATTCTCATGGAGTTTGAAGCTCTTATTGCTAAGAGACTTCCAAAAGGCACCGGAAAATACAAAGGTAAGCTTCCTTTAAAATGTTTTTCCTACAATAAGATAGGACATATAGTTGTTAACTGTCCTAACAATGACAATAAGGATAAACTAGACAGGTTTAGAAAGTATAAAGGAGGAGGTAGGAGAAATTGTCTTGATGCAGTGGATGAAGGTGTTATTGATTAAGATTCTGAGGATGAAGAGAATGAAGACATAGTGTTTGTAGCTGTAAAGGAAGAAGTGTCTGAAAAGAAAGCCCTTGTCTCTCGCATTGACAACTCTAATGAGTGGATTATTGATAGTGGGTGTTCTCACCACATGATTGGTGACCGGAGAAAGTTTCTATCTTTGGAAGAATATGATGGAGGTGTTGTCCGGTTTGACAATGATGCACCATGCTTGGTGAAAGGTAAAGGATCCATCTCATGGAATGGAAAGAGTAGTGCGGATGATGTCTACTAGGTAGAAGGTGTTAAGCAAAACCTTTTGAGTGTTGCTCAACTAAATGACAAAGGACTCATTCTAGAGTTCAAAGGTGGAGTCTGCAATATAATTGGAAAGAGTGGTGAACTTATTGCCACAGGTAAGAAGACCAGAGGTAACTTGTTTTAGTTGAATTCCAAGATTAGTCAGTGTTTGATGGCGAAGTTTGATGATAGTTGGATATGGCATAAGAGACTTTGTCATATAAACTTTGACAATATTGTAAAAACCAGTAAGATCAAGGCAGTAAGAGGATTGCCTTTGCTAAACAAACTAGAGAATTATTTGTGCAGAGAATGTCAACTTAGGAAGATGTCTTCCTCAACTTTTAATGGTAAGTCTTTTTTAGCAGAGAACTTACTTGATCTTGTGCACACCGATCTGTGTGGTCCAATGAGAACTAGAAGTATTCAGGGAGATAGGTATTTCATGATTCTTACTGATGACTGCTCAAGAATGATGTGGGTCACATTCTTGAAAGACAAGTCTGAGGCATTTGGAAAGTTTAAAGCCTTTAGAGCATTGGTAGAGAAGGAAATTGGTGAAAGGATAAAATGCCTAAGAATTGATCAAGGAGGTGAATTCACTTCTGATGAATTCAACAAGTACTGTGAAGAGAATGGTATCAAGAGGAAGCTGTCTGCCCCAAGGACACCAAAATAGAATGGCATAGAAGAAAGGAATAACAAGATTGTAGTTGAAGTGGCCAGAACAATGCTGATCCAAGGAAAGGTTGCTCACACTTTTTGGAGATAAGTGGTGAGCACTGCAGTCTATACTATGAACCAGGTACTCATCAAGAAAGGTAAAGATAAAACCCCTTATGAGTATTGGACTGAGAAGACTCCCACTGTGAGTTATTTTAAAGTATTTGGTAGTAAGTGTTATATCAAGAGAGGTGAGCATCTGAGCAAGTTTGATGCTAAATGTGATGAAGGAATATTTCTAGGATATTCCACTAAAAGCAAATCTCTCAAGTGCTACAACAATAAGACTCAAAAAATTGTTGAGAGCATCAATGTCAGGGTTGATGAATCCCCTGAGAAACCTGAGGAAACCAGCAGCGAGCAAGTGGAAGATGAACCGGGTGTAGCCTTTTGGGAACCGGTTAAGAAAGAAACAAGCAAAGACCTCAGTGTTCCTGTACTGGTAGAAGTTGCAGTAGGTGAAGAAGAAGATGGAGAAGAAGAAGAAGACAAAAAGCAAGCAGAGCATAGGAGATAAAGATGTAGGGATACTCACAAGAAGAAAGGTGAAAGAAAACTCTTGTATGATTTTTGAATTTGAGCCTAAGCCCACTAGAGAGGCACTTACAGATGAAGACTAGATTAAGGCAATGGAAGAGGAGCTGGACCAGATAGAGAAGAATGCAACATGGTCTTTGGTACCCAGAACGGAATAGAAGAATGTCATAGGTACCAAATGGGTCTTCAGAAATAAGCTAAATCAAGAAGGCACAGTTATAAGGAACAAGGCAAGACTTGTGTGCAAGGGATATGCTCAAGAAGAGGGAGAAGACTATGGAAAAAACCTTTGTCCTAATGGCTAGACTGGAAGGTGTTCGAATGCTGCTTTCATTTGCAGCATTTACGGGATTCAAGGTATACCAAATGGATGTGAAGTCTACATTCTTGAATGGATTCCTAGAAGAGGAAGTGTATATTGAGCAATCAAATGGGTTTGCTTTATCAGAAGATAGTAACATGGTGTGTAGATTACACAAGGCCCTGTATGGATTGAAACAAGCACCAAGGGCATGGTATGAATGCTCACACTCTCATCTTGTGAAGATAGGATTTCAGAGAACAAGTGAGGACAACAACATCTACCTAAAAACTGAAGGTGATCAGATTTTGATCTATGAAGTGTTTGTAGATGACATAATCTTTGGAGGAGATGATGAAATGAGCCATGCATTTGTAGATGAAATGAAGAAAGAGTTTGAGATGTCTTTGATTGGAGAGATAAAGTTCTTCATTGGTCCATAGATTTAGCAGATGAAAGAGGTATCATTATTACCCAGTCCAAGTATGTCAAAGAGGTATTGAATACCTTTGGCATGGAGGAGAGCAAACCAGTTGGTACATCGATGGTGACCAACTGCAAATTGACTAAGGAAGATGATTTAGCATTGGTGAATGAGGAGTACTAGTCAATGATCGGTAAGCTACACTATGGGGTACACAACAAACCGAATATTTCTCATGCAGTGGGCATGGTGGCCTATTTTCAGAAAAGTCCAAGAGAATCCCACTTGGTAGCAGTCAACAAGATTCTTAGATACCTGAAAGGGATAGTTGATTATGGATTGTGGTATCCATACAATGGTGATTTTAGTCTCAAAGTATTTATCGATGCAGATTGGGCAGGTAATGTGGACAAACGAAAGAGCACAACTGATGGAGCGTTCTTTCTTGTGGAAGACTAGTCTCATGGACGAGTAAGAAGCAGAGTTGTATTTCCTAGTCTATAGTTGAAGCGGAGTATGTGGGAGCATTTATGAATTGCACTTAAGCGATCTGGATGAAACATGTATTGGATGGTTTCAAAGTACCTATATCTCAACCGGTGAGTATATTTTGTGACAATACAAGTGCAATAAATATTTCCAAGAATCTGGTATTGCATGCTAGAACTAAGCACATTGTTCTAAAGTATCACTTCTTGAGAGAGAAGGTTCAAAACAAAGAGGTTGTATTAGAACATGTTTCCAGTAAGGTGCATCTAGTAGACATCTTCACTAAGCCATTACCTAAAACTACATTTACCTATTTAAGAGGTGAATTAGGGGTTCTGCCCCTTCATGAAGTGAATTAAAAATGTGTGCTCCGCATTAGTCAAGTATTATAGTGACAAATCTTACAAGATTTATGTGTTGAAGGATGCTATTCCAAAGGGGGAGCAACATAGTGGAGCTTGGAAGCTTGTGCCTCCACTTTGGCATTGTTGTCAAAGGGGGAGAAGATATCTAATGTATGGGGGAGAAGATATCTAAAGTATGATATGGGAGAGGATATATGTTATATTTGCACTGGTCTATGTTGTTTATAGTTGCAATACTGCATTGATTATTTCCATCAATGCCAAAGGGGGAGACTGTTGGCATATGATGAACCAGTATGATGATAATGTATGTTGTCATTGATGTCAATAAGTGCAGGTGAACTGGTATGAAGATTGGGAGAAGTTGTTATTGATGTTCAAGTAGGAGAACTGATATGAACGGATGAAGTGGACCGGTGTCAGGGTTTCACTAAGTATGACTACCTATTGGTAGTCTTAGCTCTAAGGTTTCCGGTTTGGCAATCTAGCTTGTGTGATGCAACCGGTGACATTCTGTGATGAGTTAGCTAAGAGATAAGGATGAGATCGAGATGCCACATCAGTTTTGTGCATGTGAAGGATTTCCTTGAGGATCTTGCATGTGAAGATTGATTGCATTAAATGTCTACCTTAGGAATGAACATTCTTCTTAACGATATGTGAAGAGAGTGTGATGGGTTACTGATTTCCATATGCGATGAAGAATGAATGATGCAGAATGACTTGTGATTTGTTTGAGATTATTTTATTCTATGCAAAGTGTTTGAATGGTCAGGATTGGACCGCTTGTAATTGTAAACCTAAAAGTTTAGGGTTTAGGGTTTATGCTACTGACCTAATTGTTGTCTATAAGGTTGATGATGTTTGTTATTGTTTGTGTTGGCAAATATTGTGTTTTTATCCAAGTGATGAGATACTTACCAGAGCAGTGAGTTGAAAACTATAGAGTGTGATTGCAGAGTAGAGGAGCTGAAAAGGATCTGCCTTAGCATGTAGTGTTGTTATCAGATCAGAGGTTTACCTGTTGTCTTCTAACCATTTCAACAATAGGAAAATCCCTTTACCGGGTAGCTTTAACAAGCTTATTGCAAATCCTCTAACTAGGTGACTCAAGATCATTGAGTTCTTCAAATCCTCTAGCGAGGTAACCTTTAACAAGGTTTCAACCTTTAACAGGCTATATAGCCATCCCTTAACTGGGTGATCTTTAACATGATCAGTTCCTAACAGAACCTGATTGTATAGTCTTTAACCAGACTAGGCTCCTAACAAAGCAAGCTTCAAAAGAGTTCAAAAACAAGCTTGTGGGTATTCATCCCCACCGTGGGTTTTCCCATTTGGGTTTCCATGTGAAAAATCTGTGTGTCATGAGTTGTGCATTTTTCATGTGATGATTGAGCAATCTTTGTTGAGGTGAAGATGCATGCAAAGCTAATGGTTATGGTATTACTGATACAACACATGCATGCATATATTGGTGAAGTAGTTATCAAGTGTTGAATCTTATTTGAAGTATTTGGTTTTACTAGTTTAGCTATCTAAAGTCTTACTGTGTTTAACCGGTATTGCCATGGTTAAGTTTAGTGATGAAGACAATCGGTTATCATTGTTTTAACTTGATAAGTTGTTGAGAAGTTTTTGTATGTACTGATTCACCCCCCCTCTCAGTACTAATTAGGGTATTTGTTGTTCATCATTATTCATCAAAATTTACCAGCCATCTTCTCATCTCATCATCATCTCCATCAGTTATGCCAACATTCCTCTCCTACCATGAATTGCATTCTCTAATCATGAGTAACACAATACTTCTCCTACCACTATCCTATGGAAATATTTTATGGCCATTTGTATGTCCATAAATGTTGCACACGAGTTAGGATTTCTCTGCATTCGCTATCTAATACAGCCCTAGTATCCATTATAATTTTTTCATATCTAATATCAACTACAATAATCTTGTCTCGGATAGCATGGTATGATGCCAATTGCAATTATTGCCATAATCAATTGCTAGTAGAATCATAAGAACACTCATATCAAATTCCTCTTTCCGTTCCTCTCAGATTTTCATTTCATTCAGCTTATTAAAAATGTCAAGAATTGACCAATGATGCAATGTGTAGAAAAAAACATTTTTTCCTTTAATTGCCTACTCCTTCCATTCTAAAAATTGAACTTCATCTATACATATTGATCATTTTCCTTGTAGGTAAATTATTCAAGTGTTGTGTAGCTAGAACCAATGTTTTTAAAGTATGAGCTTGTGGGTGCCATTTATCATAAACTGTTTTTAAAATAGGGAAGATGTCCTTGCATTGTTAGGTAGCTTGTAACAAATATTGATAGCAATTGTAAACATCATTTGTCTTGCTTGTAACCTTTTTTAGAAAGTTCTTAAGAGTACACAACATGACATCCAAATTTGTATCCTTGGCCATTGCTCTAGCCTTAAGTATTAATTCCTTTGAAGATTCTATTCTACTTGCATAATCTTCAACTTTTTCCTTAAGCTTTGTTATCTCATATGTAGGGGAAGCATCTCTTATGACAACAGGGGTTGATAGACAATCATTGCACTAGAAAGAATAAGGGGAGGATCTATCATTCCCTTAGCATTTTGTAGCTGCACATAATCCATATATGATTTTTTGTATGCTTTATTCTATACAATTTGATCCTTCTTTATTTTATCCAACTCCTTGTGTTCACTGGTGCAACTTTGGCAAACATTGTTGAATTCAAAGTGATGGTAGTGGCCTCCAAAGATGATGTATCTTTCACTATTTGGACAATTGCATTATCCTTTATTTCTTCAACACCATGCAACATCTTAGGCTTATTTGTCTTTGAAGGATTTCTCCATTGGGCTAATAAATTAAGCCTAGGGCAATACCTTGTTCCTCTAACACCCAATTCATTATCAAATTCTACAAGAATCATTGGATCATCTTGTCTCCTAATCTGATCAAGTAAGAAAATTTCCTCCAATTCCCAATTTTGGACTAATAGAATGCCACTCTCTTGAACCATCTAGCTTGCCTCATCCAAGCTTATAGTCAATGTTCGGACTCTTTCATCTTCATTTTTAACCAAAAGCCCTTAAAATTCAAACTCTTAATAAAATTTTCTACCCCCATGAACTAGCGGATTGCTATCATGCTTTCATCATCTACTTGATCAATAGGGGTAGTTTTGTGCATATCCACCTGGTCTTGTGGCACTTTTCTAGGAATGTCATCTCTATGAGGTGATGGTAAAGGTCAATCAACTTCTTCTTCAAAACCCATCTCACACATTATATGTGCAACTTCCGTAGTGTCTCCCACTTGTTGTTTAGTTTCCTCATATGGAAACAAGGGAGGTTGATCACCAACCCTTTTCCTCTTTTGTGGTGGCTCCTATGCTAGTTGAGTTGTCGATTCAACAATTTTGATTCCTTTTTCTTTAAGATCTTGTAGAGTTGAAGACTGAGGTGTTGTTGTTGGCATTTTACCATATATCTTTTCAAAGTTATCAAATATGAGATTCATCCTTTTGATCTCATCTTTCTCCTCAAAAAATTAGCCAAGGAAATGTGGTTCTAACTTCTTCCTTTCTTCCTCTAGACTTAGAAGTATTGTGCACTTTTTTCTTGTCTACAATTCTTCTAATGAATTTGGGCAATTTCTAACCACATCCTCCTCATAATACATCTCATGAAAATAATATCCTCTTTTTAGCTTCTCATTCTTTAATGTATCCATATATTTTTCAAGGTCACAAGGCCTCAATCTGGAACATCTCAAATAATACATTGTTTTGATATGTTTCTAGAACCATTCAAGTGTATCACATCCAATACTAAAATTAATAAATATAGTGCATCATGGCATGTGATTGCATTTTCTATCCTTTTCCATAATCTCTTTATCCATCCACATAATTTTCCACATGAACTCTAGAAAGGCTAATCTGGGAGATAAAACCTTAGGCAAGAAATGTGGTGCCTAAGGGCACCCATATACTTTGATAATAGTGTAAATTGAGAAGAAGAACCAATCACCAAAATAGTGTAAATTGAGAAGAAGAGTCAATCACCAAGGTTGTAATTATGACCATCATCAGGCCCCTTGTCCTTTAGCCTTTTATCTTTTGTTCTCAACAAATGTATGATTTTTGGTGACAACTTAGTGAAAGACAACCCAAACCACCCCATTATCTTTATCAAAAAATGCTCACCGAACACTAGATAATATGAATTGATACATTTTTTGTCCTATATTGCACTGGTTGTGGCTTTCCAAATTTATCAACCATTTTTAATTTATTTCTCTTGTCCCAACTGGACCTATTTTAAAATAATATTAAGCAACACAAGAGAGAATAATATTCAAAATTAATTACATTGTCATTCTCTTTAACCCTCAACAAACCTTCATATTTTAGCAAAAATATGAGGCAAAATTATACTCAACATTGACATCAGGATTTTGAAACATGCATAGCAATCATTATCATGTTCATTGGTTGTTTTTTGTCTACATCCTTTCCCAATATCTGACACAAGGCATAATATCTTTTGATAAAGAAGCCTTCAAAAGATGTGAGCTCTAGGTTCTCTTGCTCAAATGTTTAAATTCTAGTTATTCTATTCTTGAAAATGTTTTTTCTATATCTAGGGACTTTAGTGCATCTTAGGGTTTGCCTCTACAAATTGTATTTTTCTTGAAGCTTATCAAGGTCAATGGCTGTTAGGGCTTGCCTTTTCAAGTCAAAATACTCAAAAATTGCATATTCCTTTATATCTACCAGTACAAGACCATCAATTCTCTTAATTATTTTTCTCATAGGTTCAAATTGTTTAGCCAAAACCCTAATCAGGTCCACCTCCACAAATACATCAAGGACAATCAATCTACCCACATCAAAGAACAAAGGTTTTGATGTTGGGATGGACTTATCGTTACCATAAAAGAATGACAACAACTCCCACCCTAATATTGGAATTATAGCTCATCTCTACAATTTGCACAAGTGTCTTGGAAGGTATTCCCGAGGCTATTCTCTAGTGAAGAACTTGGTAAGATTTATAGTGTGTCTTGATTTAGTCCTCTATGTTCTTTTCATTGGCTCTAGAAGATTCTCCCTTCTCAATTGAAGATTCACCCTTTTTTGGTGACATAATTACTTAACCATTTTACTCAAGAATAACTATGGTTTTTCTTGCAAATAATTAAAAGTTCAAACACAATTGCAACCAAAGCACACAAAAAAATCACAATTTTCTTATATTTTTCATAAAAGAGTAGAATGAACTTACTATTTTTTCATTGTTGAAAAGCCCTAACTGATTTCTTGTAATTTTTTACCATTTTAAAACTTTGTCACTCAAATTCGTTGAATGCAATGTCCCTGAAATGACCCCTTGAGATTGAATTTATGAGCCTTGATCATACAAATGTAACCTTTTCTTGTCGTAATAAATTTGTTCAAGTCATGTGAAACTTTGAATTAGGTGCTCATGCACAATTTCAAATCTTTATCGTTCATCTTTTAACATTGAATGGTTGCAATTGGTTTTCCCATATTTGATTGCATGAGCTAGTATTCCTTTTATCCTTTTATCTCACCCTACAAACTTGAGGGCTAGTTAGGTCCCATGTGGATCTCTTTGTAGGGTTGTGGGGAACCCTTTTTTGGCTTGTGGTTGGGCTCACACATACATGTGGCTCCATCCTGCATTCCTATAGTCCACTCTTTGTCCAAGTCACCACCCTCATGGAGCCACAGGGTGTGACTTCCTTTTATAACCATTGGGCCTACCACCTTTAATTGTCACCCCACTCTCCCATGATCTACTTCAAACATCAACCCCTAACCTCTTGGACAATGGGGTAGCTTATGCTACACCTTTCTTCCTTTGCCCCGCCACCCTATGTTTACTTTGAAGGCTACCAATTACCGTGTGGGGCGCGGGGTAGACCATTAATGGTCTTCTCCCTTAGCATCAAACTTTTACCTTCTCACCCTTGTGGAGGGGTGGAGTGAACACAAGTTAAATCATTTAAAAGACACAATAAGACATTTCACTTACTAGGAAATGGGAACGGTTGGCTAAACTGGCTCCAAATCGGCACGAAAAGTCAATAACACGAAATTTGTCAAAAATTATAGATCATTGATCGTGATCAACAAAATTAGCTGTGGCTTTGCTTTTTAATTTTTTTTTGAAAATGTCAATAACATGAGTTTTATAACCTTGTTTTGGAGCCAATTAGTCGTGTCCGTGAAGATAATCCTGACATTTTGGACTAAAATAAATTTTGAAGACCGGCTAAAAAATGAAAGCTAATACACAGGACCAATAAACAAACGATTGAAAGACATAAAGTTCATGACTTAGAGGGAAGATCTATTGAGTAAATTGGTCAATGATGAAATATAACATAATAATGAAAAGACAAAGGGTTTAGGGATTTAGACTTAGGTAAAAAATTAACATGCCCTAGCGACTTTTATAGGGTAATCTCAAGGCAAATCCAGGATACAAAGTTGTGGTATTTTCACCTTTTGTGGATGATACACACTATATCAAAGAGCTTGATATCATAAAGTGTACAAAAATAAATTTAACAGTTTTTAAGATATTATTATTAATGAATCTTAGAATGCACAATATTTATAACCAAATGGATTTTATTTAAAGCATAACCTAGAAATTCAACATAATGGAAGAATTTTCATTTTGTGATTGTCTAATTTGCATACTTTGTGTGCTTAATATATATTTTAAATCATTGTGATAGAATATCTATAACACAAAAGCTTCTAGTGGCAAGATTGTTGGACCACAAGATTAAAATGCATGCACTAATTAATGACCACGAAAAACTAGACTTTGTTTTAATAAAATTTATGCATATAATTTCCACTTTTTGTAGGTGATACATATTGTCCCAAGGAACTTGATATGCATATAATTTCAATTTTTGTGGGAACAATAGATAATCTCAAGAAACTTAATATCATTAGGTGTGCAAAAATATATTTGACTTTGTGATATCTGCATTAAAAAAGATAAGTATATAATATTTATAACCAAATAGAATCTATTTAAAGAACTACCTCCGTATTCAACACACTAGAACAATTCTCATTTTATAATTATCTAACTTGCATACTCTAAGTATTTATATTTGTTTTATAAAATCACATTTTGTTGGTGTGGACTAGGCATTTTACCTAACTAATTTATTAGTGGATCATATTCACATGTTAACTTAACTTAGGTCCTAAGAGTCTTTCTAGAAGTCTTAGTTATTAATAAGATCATGTCTCATTTACTTCTTGCGCCCTAGGTCATTTAATATGTGTTCAAGTTAGTTGTATCATGATATAAGATTAATACATGTCATAATCTTGTCTATCATATCTTTAACCTTGATTTTATAAGAAGAGCTCTTGTCAATTTGCATTATAGATCACCATTTGATCATATCTCAAATAGATCTTAATATCAAGCAAGCACATTTCTCGCATAATCTCTTGTGGAAGGTTATCAGGTGATCCTAGGGTGTTAATATAATATTTAGCTCCTATATGGTATCAAAACATCAATCTTGCAAAGTCCTCAAATCCAAGGGTAGAGCTATTGTAAAATGAGAGAACTTGGTGAATCTACTAAAGTGGAGTATGCTCTTCTCTTGCATCATATGATGGCTTGGAGAATTAAAAAAAACTTGAAAGAAACACTAGATTTGGGATTTTCCTCTTTATGGGTTTCTATTGCAAGTTCATTTTGAAGCATGTTGGAGAAAATATGAGCTCACCATTGAGTTCAGGGAGTCAAAGACTATAGTTTTTCCTTTTGTTCATCCAAATTGGACTTGAGAGGTCAAATCGTTAAGGGTTTGAAGTTGGGAAGTGACTATCAAATATGGGAGGTAGCTTTGGGCTAGAACAAACCCTTCCATTTCATCTAGAAGGCCTAAAAACCTTAAGATCAATAGTCAAATTATTGAAAATAGATAGTCATTCCCTAGGCCCTCAAAGGTTTTTTCAACCCTATCATTAGTTCCATACAATTGTATTGTTATTCGTACATTGGCATCAACATTGTGATTGTGTAGGGACTAACAATTTTCTACATCATGAGTATGATTTTCTACATCATGAGTATGATTTTCAATATTAACAAAAGACATACAACATATCCTAGGGAAAAATCCTTGTTTGCACAAGCCTTCGTGTCACATAGAGGCTATGGATATGGATTTTCAATTTTTCTTTATTAATTTTTTTGTTTGTATTTAAACACATCGTCATATCTTGGTCAAGAGGGAGGTTTTGAGGGATTATTTCCTAACAGTGGGAGGTGCAAGAGTTGCCACCCCCACATTAGTTTTAACCACTATCATGGGTGATGCCTTTATTTTTCAATTTTTTTAGTGCTCAGGGTAAGTGCAAGAAGTTGTGTCCACTTAATTTGGAAGTTTTACACTTAGAAAAAAAGTGCAAATTGGGTGGAGCACATAGGAGACAAAACTTGATCTTGATTAAGCACATGATCCCGAGCCTAAAAATGAATCGGGATCTTGTAGACTTCAAGATCTCGAGCCTAGACATAGAATTAGGATCACATTCCAAAATGAAACCGGATCCTGTTCTAAAATGAAACGGGATCTTGTTTAGTAAATTTAAAAAAAAAAAAAAAAAACAGGACCAAGTTCATATTTTCTAACTAGGATCCTGATTCGAGCCTCCACCAAGCCCCCCAGGTAGGTTGCTTGCTCGATTTTTTTAATAAGTTTTAGTTTTTAATATATATTTTTTCAATTTGTCATAGTAATTTTATAGTTTAAATTAGTTTTTGAATTGATTATGATTTGTTTTTAATTGATTAGTTTATGTTTTTTTTAAAATGTTAATTTAGGTTTTAATAATTATGCCATAATAGGACCTATTGTACCTAATAAGACATGTTATGCCTAGTAGGACCTATTATGACCTAATAGGTCCTACTATTGCCATAATAGGACCTATTATGCCTAGTCAAAAGATATTTGTCCAATCTAGCATACCAAGCTTTAGGAGCTTGCTTGAATCCATATAAAGCTTTCCTTAATCTGCAAACCATATCTTTATCATTTGTCAATGAAAATCCATCATGTTGTTTAATTTAAACTTCCTCTTCAAGATCACCATTCAGAAATGCACATTTTACATCCATTTGATATACTTTATAGTTCTTGTGTGCTACAAATTCAAGAAATAATCTAACTGCCTTAATTCTAGCTACCGGTTATGACCTGATAGGTCCTATTATACCATAATAGGACCTATCAGGTCATAAAAAGTCCTACTAGGCATAACATGTCCTATTATGACCTAATAGGTCCTAAGGGGTCTTAAGGGGTCTGATGACATAATAGGACCTATTATGGCATAATAGGTCCTATTATTTCATGAGACCCCTTAAGACCCCTATTATGCCATAATAGGACCTATTATGCCTCATAGGACCTATTATGACCTAATAGGTCCTATTATAGCATAATAGGACTGATTCAGGACCTATTATGCCATAATATGACCTATTATGACATAATAGGTTCTATTACATGTCATAAGACCCCTTAAGACACCTTAAGACCCCTTAGGACCTATTGCATGTCATAATAGGACCTATTAGGTAATAATAGGACCTATTATGTCATAAGACCCCTTATGAACTATTATGCCATAATAGGTCCTATAGGTCATAATAGGACATAGTATGCCATAATAGGACCTATTATGCCTAGTAGGACCTATTATGACATGAAACCTCTTAAGACCCCTATTATGCCATAATAGGACCTATTATGACCTAATAGGACCTATTATGACCTAACAGGACCTATTATGACCTAATAGGTTCTATTATGTCACAAGACCCCTTAAGACCCCTATTATGCCTAATAGGACCTATTATGACCTAATAGGTCCTATTATGACCTAATAGGTCCTATTATGCCATAATAGGATCTATTACGACATAATAGGTCCTATTACATGTCATAAGACCCCTATTATGCCATAATAGGTCATATTATGTCATAATAAGACCTATTATGCCTAATAGGACCTATTATGTCATAATAAGACCTATTATGCCTAATAGGACCTATTATGACCGAATAAGTCCTATTATGACATAATATGACCTAATAGGTCCTATTATTGCATAATATGACCTAACAGGTCCTATTAGAAGAAAACCGAGAGGGGGGGTGAATCAGTTTTCATTGAATCAACAAAATCAACTACAAAAATAGATCTGATAAATTGCAGCAATAAGACAGATAAGCAAATTGAAAGCACAACACACAACACCAAGATTTTTACATGGAAAACCCGGTTAAGGGAAAAACCATGGTGGGAACCTACCCACTGTAAAATGATACTTTGTAGTAGTATGTGTAAATATTACAATGGGGAATGCACATGCATTTAAGCACATTGCCTAGAGCTCACTACTCAAAAGATAAATGACCTGGAAGGCTACAACCCTTAGGGAAGTCTCACTGATTTACAACAAGATTCAAAGTACAATCCATAAGAAATGAATAGAAAGAATATCATCTCCAAATGCCTGATTACAGTTCCGGTTAAGCACAAATGTCTGCCCTGCAACACCAATCTCTCATCAATCATAATACCGAAGGATGAATCACTTGATCGCACATAAACCACTCTCTAAAAATGTAGACTCAACCAAAAAACCTATATTACATGAATATATCACCTATATATACAATTCATCAACCTTGATAACAAGATTGGCTAAACCCTCAACCCTCAATTACAAAATTACATCACACGATACAAAGATCGACCACTAGACCAATATAATGATTTACATGACATAAAATGGACCTAATTCAAATTCCCAAATGCTCAACTCCATTAGAAATCACAACAAGCTCAATTGCAACACGCTACACCACCAAAAATATCACATAACACAAAAATCATCATTGGATCATAAAAACCACCAAAAAATCACACAACAATCAATGTAGATCATCAAAACAAATAGAAAATGACTAGGAAACACCAACAAGCATGTTAGAATCATAAAAAACAGCCACATGAACACCACTTAAATCAAATCTTCATTTGTCAATGCCTAAAAGCTCAAAAACACAACCAATCATCAATTGTCACAAAGAAAGATAACTTGCGGAGCACCAAATCATGAACCATTTGAAATGAAGATACATAAGACCATCTCAAATAATATCCCAAAATATCAACACAAAATCTGATCACACTAGAATATTTCAAAGGAAATACCGAAGTCGGCAAAACAATGATCAACAAAACAACACTGCAAAACCGGATCATAAGATCTTCCCAATTTGCACACATGAGAGCAATACATAGGAATATGTTGACATCAATGACAACAACATATCCTAACAATAGCAATGACCAACAATATCCAACAATCTCCCCATTTGGCATTGATGGCAACATATGAATGTGAAAAATAATCAATGAAAAGAAAGAAGATATCTCCAACAAACTCCCCCTAAGACCAAGATAGATAAATCATTTTTTCACATGATCTCTCTCCCCCTTTGAAAACAATTACAAATATCTCAAAATAGATAATCAATTTTACTCTCCCCCTTTGAATATGAAACATAAATCTCTCTTCCCCAAAATAGAAACATGAATCTCAAGAATCTCTCCCACTAAAACACAGACTACTCCACCAGAGGAGCAACACCAACTCATCAATCTGGATAAGAGGACAGGGCTCTAAAATCCATCAGATTGATGCAACTCAATGCATCTAATTCTCATTAGGAGGGGTAGATACCCCTAACTTGTCTCTCAAGAAGACATATGTATCCATAGGCAAAGGCTAAGTGAAAATATCAACTATTTGTTCCTTTGTAGATACATACTCCAGCTTCACTTTCTCTTCACTAACTTGCTCTCTCAAGTAATGATATTCTATTGACACATGCTTAGTCTTTGAATGTTGCACCAAATTCTTTAACATATTTGTTGGTGTAAATAAATATCCATTATGGATATTATTACACTTTACTTAAGTTAACTTAGGATAATGCATTTCTTTGTAGTTTGGATTTGAGACACTTAAGCAAGTGTGCACATAGGGATAGAGCTTGTAGGAGAAATTCCACCTTTTGTGGTCTTGTTTTGTTGTTACACTCCACATTCAGTGGGTCATCCACCTCTTGTGGAATATTATATTATTTCTCCTACCTACCCCTAGTATTTCTTACCAACCCTTGTTTCTCATTGAGCCACATGTCATGATTGTGTGCTTGTACATCCATATGGCCTTACCTATATAAGAAGGCCTATATTCATTGTATTGGTGAATCCAGTTGATCATTTTCATATTGATGAGAATACAGTTTGTTCTTCTCTTTCTTTTGTCTCTATTTTTATACTTTTCATTGTGCCCTTGATCTTGGCAAAATCCCACAATGTTAATATTATTGGAATTATCACAGTGAATGACAACAAGCTCATCATAGATAATTTTGATATCTTTCAACATTTGCTTCATCCAAACTATCCGAGTGCAATTACTAGCATCACCAATGTACTCAATTTCAATAGTAGATAAGGACACTGAATCTTGTTTCTTGCTATCCCGTGAAACCAATTTCTTACCCAAAAAGAATGCTCCACTGGTAGTGCTCTTTCAGTCATCTATATCACCAACCCAATCTACATCAGTGTAAGCACATAACATAAAATCATCATTCCTCGAATACCATAAACCATAATCCACTATTCCCTTCAAGTATCTGAATATCCTTTTAACAATAGTGACATGACTCTCTTTCAGATCAACTTGATATCTAGTAGCCACGCACACAACATGAATAATGTATGGCCTTGTCTGAGTAAGATATAATAGTCCACCAACCATAGATCTGTACAAACTCTGATTAGCTTTTGGAGATTCATCATTCTTAGACAATTTACAACTAGTCACCATAGGAGTCCTAACCAGTTTGGAAACCCAAACTTCTTCAATAATTCCTTCACATACTTAGTTTGAGATATGATATACCTTTTTTAGTCTGTAAAATCTACAAACCTAAAACAAAATTCATTTCACCAATCATAGACATCTCAAATTATTTCTGCATATCACCGACAAACTTCATGCTCAAGTCATCATCACCACCAAAGATAATATCATCAACATGGAATTTAACAATCATAATGTTACCATTCTCTATCTTAAAGTACAGATTATTGTTAGCAACACCTTTATTGAATCCCAATTTCAACAAATATTTATCTAGTCTAGCATACTAGGCTCTAGGGGCTTGCTTCAATCCATAAAGAGCTTTCTTTAGCTTACATACCACGTCTCCATCATTTGATAATGAAAATCCATCAGGTTGCTCAATGTAGACTTCTTCCTCAAGATCACCATTCAAAAAGGCAGATTTGACATCTATCTGATATACCTTGAAATATTTATAAGAAGCATCTGCAAGCAATAGTCTAACAACTTCAAGTTTGGCCACCAGAGAAAAAGTCTCATCATAATCAATTCCTTTTTTCTGTGAATATCCTTTGCAAACCGGTCTAGCTTTATTTCTGACAACTTCACCAACTTCATTTAATTTGTTCTTGAATACCCATTTAGTACCTATAACATTCTTATCCTTAGGTTTAGGCACAAGTTCCCAAGTGTTATTCTTTTCAATTTGATCTTGTTCTTCTTCCATAGCTCTCATCCAATTTTCATCTTTACAAGCTTCAACAACATCTTTAGGTTCAACTTTAGAAATCAAACATACTTCTTCGGCAGCTAACCTTCTTCTAGTCATCACACCTTTATTTTTATCACCAATAATCTAAATTTTAGAGTGATTCAATCTTACATACCTCACGGTCTTCTGATTATTCCGATTCTTAGGTTCCTACACCTCTTCATTGACAACAAAAACATCCAGATTAACTGTCTCTATCAGATCAATTTGCTTAGGATCTTTAGTCTGAATAGGGGTTAGACTAATATGTTGTCCATCATCATACCCACATGCTCTGATCTCTTTCCCAAGGTTCCTGTCCACCTTCACATTTGCACTATCTACTATCTTTCTCAGTCTCTTATTGTAACACTGGTAGGCTTTGCCCTTTGTAGAGTATCCCAAGAAAATTCCTTCATCACTTCTAGCATCAAACTTTCCTATATCCTCATCTCTCTTGATATAACATTTGCTACCAAATATTTTGAATTATCTCACAAAAGGAACATGACCAAACCAAAGCTCATAAGGGGTTTTATCGATATCACCTTTTATATGAACTATGTTGAATGTGTAAACAACAATGCTAATAGCTTCTCTCCAGGAGATCTTTGGAACATTTCCTTCAATCAACATAGTCCTTTTAAAATCCAAAATAATTATGTTCTTCCTCTCAACAACTCCATTCTGCTGAGGGGTACTAGGAGCAAATAATTGTCTTCTAATTCCATGCTTCTCACAAAATGAATTGAACTCACTAAAACAAAATTCTCCACCTCTATCATATCTCAGACATTTCATCTTCAGTCTAGACTCAATCTCAACCTTAGCTTTGAATATCTTGAATTTGTCCAATACTTCTAATTTCTCCTTCAAAAAGACAACCCACATCATCTTGGAATAATCATCAATTAGTAGCATAAAATATCTATCACCTTGCACACTTCTAACATTTGTAGGTACACATAGGCTAGTATGCACAACATCTAGCAATCCATCAGATGTATACTGCTTTTTCTTGAAAGAAATCCTTGTTTGCTTACTTGACTGACATTCCTTACATACCAGATTAGCGGGCTTGACAATCTTAGGAAAATATCTAACAACTTGTGTAGAATAGATCTTAATCATTGAATCAAAGTTTACTTGACACATTCTCCTATGCTACAACCAACTCTCATCTATCTGCGCAATCAAACAAATTTTTCCACCGACATTCAAATGAAAAATGTTACCTTCTATCTTAGTGTTGAACACAATGTGCCACTAGGGGGGGGGGGTGAATCAATGGTACCTAAATTTTTTTCCCTTTTAAGGCAACCTTAGAATACCAATTGTTATCCTAAGCACTAAACAACCAAACTAGTAAGACAAATGAGAATGCCAAAAGAGACAATCACACAAATGCAACCGACAACACCAAATGTATGAGGAAAAACCAATATGGGTAAAACCTCGGTGAGAAATGTTGTTGGAGGCTACTACTCCAATCTAGCCTCACAAATGAAACACAAAATTACAAAGATTTAGGGCCCCAACCCAAGGAGCACCAACCCCTGCACCAACCTCCAACTTGGTGATGTATATTGAAATACAATTTTGATACAGTTGTAGCTTCTTGTTGCAAATGAGTTCTCCAACTCTTGATCAAATAGGTTACTATCGGTTGACAGTCTTCTCTTCTTTACTGGATCTCACACTACCAGTTATGAGATTAATCTCTCTGATTCTTGGCCTCTCTTCTCTTTCTCTCTCTCACATCCACACAACACACTGTGTCACACTAGGATGCCTTTTTGATCAATCACACCTCACCAGTTAGCTCAACTATTAGACATGCTATAGTTTACCGGTACTCTATCACTACTGATTAAACCCTCTCACCGGTTTGCTTGTTAACTCGCTCTGCAACTTCCTTAGAATAAATTCCAAGGGAGATGATCCTTCTTTATAATCAAGCCCTCTTCACTCTTCTTCTTCTCTTCAAGCATCAATCATTTCTGTTTCGAGCTCATCTTTTTATAATCATGGATTCCTGCCAAGATCACATTCAATTACTGTCGTGTTAGGTTTTACCTTCTCCAACTCGATCCGAATCCAGTTTGATTTGATATTTTTTTCTAGGGATAAGATCTCCATGACATCGATCAATCACCAGCAAAACTTTGCATCCCAATGTGCGTTTTCTAAATCTGGAGGTCTGCACCATGCTTTTCTGCTTTTCTTTGTCATTCGCCATTAATGGCTTTATTGTTTCCTTCACCAAATGGTTACAAAGATCAAATCTCCTTGCAGGACCAGTTTAGTAACTTTTCCAGCTTGCCTTCCTCGAGTCACAGTCCTCTGGCATCCTCCATAACTTGCGGGTTCCTCATTAAAGCCGACTTGCTTGTAGATTTTTTACGTCGATGCACACTCCACTGACCTGTGCAATACCTCCACCTGGCATCCAACTGTCATGCTTGTTGACATCCACCTCTACTTTTATTCCTATGTTGGTTTGACACTCTTTGTCAACCAAGGTCAAGGTAGACTACCGGTTTAGTTCGTCTTACCGGTATGACCATCAAACATCCTCTCTATTCCGCTTCACTGGTTGTTGTTCCTTCATAACAAACAAACAACCTACATCCCAGTTTATGCCTTACCGGTAAGCCTTCTTTACCGGTAGATGACACAAGTCATGTGTACCGGTAGCCTTCCTTTTGTCTTGCTCTTCTTATACGGGTCACCACATCTTACTTACCGATGACTTTGCCAAAGCAGTTTGACATAAATGATAAATTAATGCCAATAATTCCAACACTTAGTTCCAGATGAAATCTCTATATCGGGGGCATTTTGGATCTTGCATTTTCCATCCTTGAATTGTAGATCATAACTTTTATCAACCATATGTCCAACACTCAAAAGATTATGCTTCAGACCTTCAACATACAAGACATTATTAATGTTATGCTTACCATCAAAAGAAATAGAACATCTCCCATGGATCAAACAGGATTTGTCATCTCCAAATCTTACTATTCCACCATCATACCTTTTCATACTCACAAATTTTCTTTTATCACCAGACATATGATGTGAACAACCACTGCTAATCATCCATTCATATTTCTCTTCAACTTTAGCAGCTAAAGCTTTCTCTTCAACAAAACAACTAGTGACATCAATAGGTACAGGTCTATCTTCCTTAATGGCAATAAACACAACTTCATCTCCTTCTGATTCTTCATCTATAACACCTTCATCAACAACATAATAACAGTTCTTCTGATTCCTATACTTTCGGTTAGACTTGTAAGGCTTATCATACTTCTCGTGCTTCTCATATCTATTATTCCTATCATGCTTATCAAACTTATCATTCATGTCATACTTAACCATTCTCTCCAGGCATCTAGAAGCAAAATGTCCTATCTTATTGCAAGAGAAACACTTCAAAGGAAATTTTCTATCATACTTACCAACTCCTTTAGGCAATCTTTGGGCGATCAATGCTTCAATCTCATCCAACTCTCTTTCTTTCTCTTCCATCTCTCTTCTCTCTCTTTCATATATGGATATTCTGCACTCATCAGGATCATACTTCTTCTTTCTAGATATAGATGTTGATGCTCTAAATATTGTCTTAGACTTTCCATGCGACTCTCCAAATTCGTTCAGCTCAAACTCAACAATCTTTCCAACCAACACATCTCTTGTCACTATAGTCACACCCTGGATCTCATCAATAGAAGCAACCTTATGTTTATAAGGAGGCAAGGATCTCAACATCTTGGCAACAATTTCATCTTCCTCAATGGTTCTATTATCACATTTGATACCTAGGACAAGATCATTCACCTTAGTCATGAGAGAATGTATGTTCTCATCATCTCCCATCTTCAGCATCTCATACTTTCCTTTCAAAATTTGCATCCTAGAAAATTTCACTCATTTATCTCCTTCATACGGGATTTCAAGCTTCTCCCAGATCTCATGTGCAATCTGAAGTCCCATTACATTTTTCATCTTAGAATCAGTCAGAGTACTAATAAATGCTTCCTTCGCTCTGATATTGTGTTCAACTTCCTTGATCTCATCAGGAGTAGTTGGTCCATTCCAAGGAATAAAATGGGAGTTCTTTGTAATCTTTCAGTAATATTCTCCAAGACACTTCAAGTGCACTTTCATCCAATTTTTCCATATAGTATAGTTACTTCCATCAAATCTCAAACTGCCCTTCTTAAAGATAACACCTTGAGATACCACCCCGGATCTCCTCAAGCAATTAAGCTTCTTCTCGAGGATCTAGCTCTAATACCAATTGTTGGCAGCAAAGAAGAGGAAAAATAAGAGGGGGGGGGTGGTGAATTAGTTTCCACCGAATCAACAAGATCAACTACACAAACAAATTTGATAAACTGCAACAATAAGACAGATAAGCAAACTGAAAGCACAACACACAACACCAAGATTTTGATGTGAAAAACCCGGTTAAGAGAAAAACCACAGTGGAAACCTACCCACAGTGAGATGATAATGTGCAGTATTATGTGTGAATTTTATAATGGGGAATACACATGCATTCAGACGCACTTCATAGAGCTTACTGCTCAAAAGATAAATGGCCCAGAAGGCTACAACCCTCAAGGAATTCTCACTGACTTACAACAAGATTTAGACAACAATCTGAAAGAAATGAACTGAAAGAATAACATCTTTGAATGCCTGATTACAGTTTTGGTTAAGCACAGATGTCTGCCCTGCAACACCAATCTCTCCTCAATCACAATGTTGAAGGATGAATCACTTGATCACACATACACCACTCTCTCATAATATAGATTCAACCACGATACCTAAATTACATGAATATATCACCTATATATACAATTCATTAACCTTGATAACAAGGTTAGCTAAACCCTCAACCCTAAATTACAAAATTACATCACATGATACAAAGATCAACCACCATACCAATATATTGATTTACATGACATAACATGGACCTAATTCAAATTCCCAAACACTCAACTCCATCAGAAATCATGCCAAGATCACCGCAACACGCTACACCACTAGAAATATCACATAACATGAAAATCATCACCGGTTCATAAAAGACCACCAAAAACTCACACAATGATCAATGTGGATCATTAAAAAAATGACATGACTAAGAAACACCAACAAGTGCATTAGAATCATCAGAAATAGCTGCACAAACACCACTTATGAAATCTTCATTTGTCAACATTTGAAAGCTCAAGAACACAACCAATCAACAACTGTCATGAAGAAAGATAACTTGTGGAGCACCAAATCATGAACTATCTAGAACAAAGATACACAAGACCACCTCAAATAATATCCCAAAATATCAGCACAAGGTTTGATCACATCGGAATATACTTGGGGAAATACTGAACTTAGGAAAACATTGATCAATAAAACAACACTGCAAATCTGGATCATAAGATCTTCCCAATCTACACACACGAGAGAAATACACAGGAATATGTTGACATCAATGACAACAACATATCCTAGCAGCAACAATGGCCAACAATGTCCAGCAAATAGGACCTACTATGCCTAATACGATCTATTATGCCTAATAGGACCTTATGTAATGAGACCCCTTAAGACCCCTATTATGCCATACTAGGTCCTATTGTGCAATAATAGGTCCTATTGAACCATAATAGGTCCTATTGAACCATAATAGGTCCTATTATGCGATATTAGGGCCTATTATGGCATAATAGGTCCTATTATGTGATATTAGGGCCTATTATGGCATAATAGGTCCTATTATGCCATAATAGGACCTATTATGTCTTAATAGGTCCTATTATGTCTTAATAGGTCCTATTTGTTGGCATTATAGGCATAACTGATGCAGATGAAGAATGATGACTGAACCAGTAAAGGACTCTTGGTGATGACATTGTGATGAAGAGATTGAGATTGCATGATTGGATGACTTTGATCGGTTATTTATGTTGTCATTGATAGCAAATAATTTTTAGTCATGACAACTGATGTTTACTTTTGTTGTATTTTGTCATCTAAGTCTTTTTGGTCTATCGAAAAGATCTTATCGGTAATGAAACATGAAACTGGGAATTAGGACTTTAACCGGTAAACGAGGAAATGTTTTGATTAGATCTAGTGATTGGTGTTGAATGAAGTGTTGTGGTTTGAAATGTGAGTTTGTATTATTGTAATATGTATCTGACCAGAACCGCATTATGTTTGGCAACCAAGAGTCATGTTTACGATTTCTGTTGAGTTTTTGCTAGGGTTTAAGAAGGATTTAAGGACCTGTAAAGAATTCAATAACTGGTAATGAACTTTTTGTTTGACGGTAATCTACATCAAGTTCAAATGTTGGAGATAACTTGGCACAACCCGTGTGGAATGTTAAATTTTTGTTTTGGCGCATTTGAAGATGGAATTTTTTGGCAAACAATGAAATGCTTCGAAGAGTGTTCTAAGGGTTTGACTTTGCATCAGATTGAGTTGTTGTGATGAGTTGCAATCACTCAATGGTTGGTATTGTATTGTAAAATGTTGTAATGATTTGTACAATGATTTGATATGATCCTTGATGATCCATATTATAAAATCTTGATGTATCTAGGGTTTTAGTTGCCAAAAGTTATTTATGTCGGTATAGATGATGTTTGTTGTGTCGTTGGTTTTTGAGAAGAGTGTGAAGCCAAACCAAAGTATGAAAGATCAACCAGAGTGTTGCAAATTTGGAGCATAATTGGATTTGATCAAGCAAACAGTTGAGTGCTATACCCAAATCTTTCATTGTTGCTCCCTAACAGTTGTAGTAGTCAAAATCCCTTAAACAGATAGGTCCTAAAAAGCCTTACAGTGTAAATCCCCTAATAGGGTAGCTCTATATCAGAGTCTTAAATCCTCTTGTGAGGTTGATCCTAATAGGTCAAATCTCCTAATAGGGCTCATCATCTAAATCCCTTAACCGGGTGACTCCTAAGAGGGTCTGCTCCTAACAGGGTATCTTTGTAAGCTCCTAATCGGGCTAGGCTCATAAAAGGGCACATTCCAAAAGAGTGCACAATTCTTGTGGGTACCAATTCCCACTATGGTTTTTCCCTATTTGGGTTTCCACGTGAAAATCATGGTGTTCATATGGTGAATATTTGATGTGATGTTATGATTTACTTTTAATTTATGCATGGTTAATGAACATTTAATGATCAGCATTGATATATCAGTTTAGCAGATGATTATCAACAAATACCTATATTGGTAAGTGACTCTAATGTTGGTTTATGTTTGATAAGTTTAAAGTTTCAATTTTTCAAGTGGTGTTAATATTGATTTACCCACCCCCTCTCAGTATTAATCAAACCCTCTAAAATTAACAATTGGTATCAGAGCATTGGTCCTCTGTGTGCAGAAAGCCTAACAAGTTGAGTTAAAGATCTTGAAGTAATATGATGAAGGAGGGTCTTAAGTTTACCAAGGATAACTACCAGATATGGAGTGATCAGATGAAGATCTGCATTAAAGGAATGGGTTCTCAGTATTGGAATCATGTGGTAACCAAGTATGTTGCTCCTACTACTAGCCCCTTGACACCGGATGAACTTAAAGAACAACAAGAAAACATTCAGGCCTTGGAAGCAATTGTAAGTACTTTGTCTGACTTAGAATATATTGATGTTCTTGGATTAGAGATTGTAAATGAAGTATGGGAGATAAAATTTATTTAAGGAGGAGATGAACATGTAAAAAGGGCAAAGGAAGAAAGTTTAAGAGGCAAATTTGATGACATAAAAATGGTTGATGGTAAGAACATTGCACAATATGGACAAAGGATTAAGGAAGTTGTAGGTGGTATAAAGAATGTTGGAAGTAAAATTGAAGAAGATACTGTTTTTAGTAAGATGCTTAGAACTCTCTTACCCCAATATTCTATTAGAGTTTCTGCAATTAAAGAACTGAGATCTATTTCTAAAGATAAGGTCATTGTTGAATCTCTTATTGGAAAGTTGTCTGCATTTGAGTCAAACACTTTTGATAATAGTATTTCTAAACCTTCTGAATCTTCTTTTAAGGCTTCTTTAACTGATATATCTGTGAGGAAAGGAAAGGACATTTGTCATAATCGTGACTGCAGGTCTAGTCATGGTGGTAGCAGAGGTGATGGTGATGAAGAAGATCATCTGATGGAACTTGAGACATTATTGGCTAAAAGATTCCCTAGAGGCATTGGCAAGTATAAAGGTAAATTACCCTTTAAGTGTTTCTCTTGTAGTAAAATTGGACACATAGCTACTAATTGTCCCAACACTGATAAGAAAGAGAAGCTCAAGAAATTCAAAGGAAAAGGCAAAAAACATTGTTGTGTTGCAGTGGATGAAGGTGTGACAGATGAAGAATCAGAAGAAGATGACAATGAGGAGATAGTGTTTGTTGCTATGAAAGAAGATCCGACTAGTGAAAAAGGCATTGGTATCTCACATGGATAGTAGTGATGACTAGATAATAAATAGTGATTGCTCACACCACATGACCAATGACAAAAGCAAGTTCTTATCCCTTGAAGAGTTTGATGAAGGTGTTGTAAGGTTTGGTAATAACTCTCCTTGCATGGTAAAAGGTAAAGGATCAATTTCATTAAATGGGAAGAGTAATGCAGATGATGTCTTTTGGGTTGATGGATAAAAACATAATATTTTACGTGTTGGTCAATTAAATTATAATGGATATCTACTTAAATTCAAAAGTGGAGTGTGCAGGATTATTGGAAACAATGTTGAACTAATTGCTACTAGAAAGCAAACAAGAGGTAATATTTTTCATCTGAATACTAATGTGAATAATTATTTGGTGGCAAAGATTGAAGATAACTGGTTATGGCACAAGAGATTTTGTCATATGAATTTTGACAATTTGATAAAGGTTAGTAAATCAAATATTGTGAGAGGTATGCCCCAGCTTGTGAAACCAGACAATGTGTTATGAAAGGACTGTCAGATGTGTAAGATGACTTCTGTATCTTTTAAGAGTAAGTATTTCTCTTCAGAGAATATCCTTGATTTGGTTCATATTGATCTTTGTGGTCCTATGAAGACCGAGAGCTATTATGGTGATAAGTATTTTATGATCTTTACTAATGATTTTTCCAAGATGATGTGGGTAACTTTTCTGAGAGAAAAGTCTAAGGCATTTAGTAAATTTAAAGCATTTAAAGCTCTAGTTGAGAAAGATACCAGGAAGAATTTAAAATGTTTGAGATTTGATTGAGGAGGTGAATTTACTATTGATGAATTTGTGAAGTTTTGTAATGAAGAGGGAATTAAAAGGTAGATGTCAGTTCCTAGAACTCCACAACAGAATGGGATAGCAAAGAGAATGAATAAAACAATTGTTGAAGCTGCTAGAACTATGTTGATTAAAGGTGAAGTACCGAAAATGTTTTGGAGAGAAGCAGTTAGCACTGTTGTATATACTTTGAACTAGGTACTTGTCAAGAGAGGTAATAACAAAACACCTTATGAATTATGGCATGGAAAAACTCCTAATGTAAGTTATTTTAAATTTTTTGGGAGTAAATGTTTCATTAAATGTGATGATTTCACAAGATAATTTGATGCAAAGTGCGATGAAGGTATTTTTCTTGGTTACTCTATAAAGAGTAAGGCATTTAAATGTTATAACAAGAGAACTAAGAAGATCATTAAGCATGTAAATGTGAAGGTAGATGAACTCTTAGAGAAATCTGATGAGACCAATAGATATGAATCTAAGAATGATGAAGAGAATCTTATTTTTATAGAACTGAAAGTGCAAAAGAATGTTAAGTAGGAAAATACAGAATAGGTGCTCAAATGGTAAATGAAGAAAGTGATGAAGAACATGAAGTAGAAGACACAACACTGGAACTGGTAATACCAAGATATGTCAGACTAAATTTTGAAGACCAAATAATTGGAGATAAAAATGTTGGTGTACAAACAAGAAGGAAAATCAGAGAAAATTCCTATCTGATTTCAACTATTGAGCCTAAAACAGTGAAAGAGGCATTGAAGGATGATGATTGGATTAATGCAATGAATGAGGAATTTGATTAGATAGAGAAAAATAAGACTTGGACACTTGTTCCTAGACCAGAAGATAAGAATGTGATTGGCATTAAATAGGTCTTTAGAAACAAGTTAAATGAAGAAGGTAAGGTTGTGAGGAATAAAGCAAGGTTGCTATGCAAAGGCTATGCACAAGAAGAAGGAGAAGATTATGGTGAAACCTTTGTACCGGTGGCAAGATTGGAAGGAGTAAGAGTGATACTTGCTTATGCTTCATTTAAAGCATTTAAGGTCTACTAGATGGATGTTAAATCAACTTTTCTTAATGGCATCCTTGAGGAAGAAGTGTACATAGAACAACTAGATGGATTTGCTTTGTCTAAGGATAAAGATATGGTTTTCAAGCTACATAAGGCACTGCATGAATTGAATTAGTCACCGAGAGCATGGTATGAAAGATTGCATGCACACCTGATCAAGACAGGATCCCACCGTACCAGTGAGGACAATAACATATTGTTGGCATATGTGTAGAGTTTGATGACATGATGATATTGTATGTTGTCATTGATGTCAATATGCTGAAGAGTGAACCAGTATATTGA
This sequence comes from Cryptomeria japonica, assembly GCF_030272615.1. Lineage (NCBI taxonomy): Eukaryota > Viridiplantae > Streptophyta > Pinopsida > Cupressales > Cupressaceae > Cryptomeria > Cryptomeria japonica. Next base: position 547,972,880 of record NC_081405.1, read on the forward strand.
AGAAAGAAAAATGGCAAGAGAACCGATATGATGCTATGAAGTGAACCAGTATGATGATGTGAACCAGCATATGCGAAAAGGTGAACCGATATGTTGGAATGTGAACCGGTATCGGGGTTTCATTTGTTATGACTACCAGTTGGTAGTCTTAGCTTCAGGGTTTCCGGTTGATGCACTTCAAGTCTGTGTGTTTCGACCGACGACATCCTGCGATGGGTTAGCATTGAGATGAAGATCAAATCATGCTGCCACGTTAGCCTTGTGCATGTGAATAATTTCCTTGAGGATTTTGCATGAAGAAGATTGATCCTATCTACCTTGGGAATGTGCAAAGTCTTAGTAAATGGTGGAGAATGCGTGATGGGTTATCAGCTTTGAAAAGTGGCATAGAACGAACGATGGAGGATGTCTTGAGATTTGTTCAAGATTGTTTCATTTCATGCAATGTGATTGAATGATCATGATTGGGCCGACTGTATTGATAACCTAAATGTTTAGGGTTTAGGGTTTATGCTACAAACCTATCTGTTTCCTATAAGGTCGATGATGGTTTTCATTTTGAATTTGTTGGCAAATGTTATGTGTGTATCCAAGTGAAGAGATACTTGTTTATTGCCAGACTGGAGAAGTGTGTTGATACCTACAGAGTGTGATTACAGAAGAAAAGGAACTAAAGTGGATCTACCTTGGTATTTAGTGTTGTTATCAGATCATTGCATTACTTGTTGACTTCTAACCATTTCAGCAGTTGGAAAATCCCTTAACTGGGTAGCTTTAACAGGCTTTTTGTAAATCCTTTAACAGGGTGACTCAAATCAATGAGTTCTTCAAATCCTCTTGCGAGGTAACCTTTAACCGGGTATTTAGCCATCCCTTAATAGGGTGATCCCTAGCAGGATCGGTTCCTAGTAGAACCTATTGTAAATTCCTTAACTGAACTAGGCTCTTAACAGAGCGGACTTCAGAAGAGTTCAAAAACAACTTGTGGGTATTCATCCCCACCGTGGTTTTTCCCAGTTGGGTTTCCACGTGAAAAATCAGTGTGTCATGTGTGATGCCTTTTCATGTGATGATTAGTGTTTTCTGTTAAGTTGTAATGCATGTAGATCTAGTTGTCATTATATTTCTATTGAAGCATTACCTATTTATGCATATGGGTGAAGTGAAAATGAGATATTAGGTTGTGTGGAACTCTAAGTGTGACCGGTTTATGTCCTTCATAGTCATACTGTGTTTTACTGATAGTAACCTGTTTTAGATCGGTGATACTATTTATCAGTTAAGTTCAGTGTTTGCAGTCAAAGTGGTTTAAGGAAGTTTTTGTCTATACTGATTCACCCCCCCTCTCAGTATATGTTGAGTATTTACTATTCATCATTATTCATCAATTGGTATCAGAGCATCCTCCAGGTCCTCTGTGCTATAAGCTTAACCGCTTGAGGAAAAGATCCTATTCTAATGATGAAGAGGGAAGGTCCTAAGTTCAACAGAGATAACTTTTAGATATGGAAGGACAAAATAAAGATATACATTAAGAGCATGGGCACTCAACACTGGAACTATGTTGAGAATACTTATGTTGTCCCTACCAGTACTCTCACTGATAATCAAAGAAGAGAAATTCAGGAGAATGGACAAGTGATGGAAGCTCTTATCAGCAGTCTATCTGATATTGAGTTTATAGATGTTCAAGATAAAGACAATCCCAAAGATGTATGGGATACTCTGGAGACTATCTATGGTGGTGATGAGCATGTAAAGCAAGCTAAGGAAGAGAGCCTTAAGGGAAAGTTTGAAGACATGCAAATGGTTGAAGGGGAGACCATTCAACAATATGGGATAAGAATTAAAACTATTGTAGGAGACATCAAGAATGCAAGAGGCAAAATAGATGATCCCACCATTATGAGCAAAGTTTTGAGAACCTTATTACCGGTCTATGCAATAAGGGTTGCTGCTATTCAGGAGTTGAGATCTATTAACAAGACAAAACTATCCCTTGATTCGATCATTGCTAAGTTGACCGCATATGAGCTAAATAGTTATGATGGTAGTGTTCAGAAGACTAAATCAACCTTTAAAGCATCTGGTGCACTATCTAGAAAGGGAAAAGAAGTTGGTACCAACTCTGAACCTAGACAAAGCAGAGATATGGATGATGAGGAGATCTTGATGGAATTTGAATCTCTTCTGGCCAAGAGACTTCCTAAGGGAACTGGAAAATACAAAGGTAAGCTCCCTTTGAAATTCTTTTTTTGCAATAGGATAGGACACATTGCTGTCAACTATCCTAATAGTGATGATAAGGACAAACTGGAGAAGTTCAAAAAATTCAAAGGAGGAAATAGGAGAAACTATCTTGTTGCACTTGATGAAGGTGTCACTGATGATGAATCAGAAGATGAAGAAAGTGAAGACATAGTATTTGTAGCCATCAAGGAAGATGTGTTAGACAAGAAGGCTCTTGTCTCCTGCTTTGATAATTCTAATGAATGGATTATTGACAATGGTTGTTCTCACCACATGACTAGTGACCGGAGAAAGTTTCTGTCTCTAGAAGAGTATGATGGAGGTGTAGTTTGATTTGGTAATGATGCACCTTGTATGGTAAAAGGAAAAGGGTCCATCTCTCTAAATGGAAAAAGAAGTGATGATAATGTGTATTGGGTAGAAGGTCTCAGGCATAACCTTCTGAGTGTTGCTAAGCTGAATGATAAGGGACTCACTCTGGAATTCAAAGATGGAGTGTGCAAAATAAAAGGAAAGAGTGGTGAACTGATGGCCACCGGTATGCAGACCAAAGGTAACTTATTTCAATTGAGTGCAAATATCAGTCAATGTCTAATGGCTAAGTTTGATGACAGTTGGATATGGCATAGGAGACTCTATCATGTAAATTTTGATAATATTGTGAAGGCCAGTAAGATCAAGGTTGTTAGAGGATTGCCTGTGCTAAACAAACCAAAGAATCCTTTGTGTAGAGAATATCAACTGGGTAAAATGTCCTCCTCAACCTTCAAAGGTAAATCTTTCACTACAGATAATTTACTTGATCTTGTGCATACTGATTTGTGTGGTCCTATGAAAACTAGGAGTGTTTAGGGAGATAGGTACTTTATGATTCTTACTGATGATTGCTCAAGAATGACGTGGGTCACATTCTTGAAAGACGAGTATGAAGTTTTTGGAAAGTTTAAGCCTTCAGAGCTCTAGTTGAAAAAGAAAGCGGTAAAAGGATCAAATGCCTTAGAACCGATTAAGGAGGAGAGTTTACCTCTGGAAAATTCAATAAGTACTATGAAGAGAATGGCATCAAGAGGAAACTATTTGCCCCTCGGACTCCACAACAGAATGGCCTAGCAAAAAGGAACAACTAGACTATAGTTGAAGCATCTAGAACAATGTTGATTCAAGAGAAGGTTGCTCACACTTTTTGGAGAGAAGCGATGAGCACTGCAGTTTACACAATGATTCGAGTACTCATCAAGAAAGGTAAGGATAAAACACCTTATGAGTATTGGATCGGTAAGACTCCTGTAGTAAGCTAATTTAGAGTGTTTGGTAGCAAGTGTTATATCAAGAGGATTGAACATCAGAGCAAGTTTGATGCAAAATGTTATGAGGGAATATTCCTAGGGTATTCCACCAAGAGCAAAGCTCTCAAGTGTTTTAACAATAGGACTCAGAGAATTGTTGAAAGCATCAATGTTAGAGTTGATGAAGCCTCTGAGAAACCTAGGGAAATTGATAGTAAGAAAGTGGTAGATGAACCGGTTGTAACCTTCTGGGAACAGGTTGCGAAACAACCAAGTACTAGTAATAGTGCTCATACACCGACAAATGCTGATGCTGATGAAGATGATGATGAAGAAGAAAAGAAAGAGGAATCTGTTAAAATCATTCCTAGGAATGTAAAGCTAAATCATGATCCAAAGCAGATCATAGGAGATAAGGATGTAGGAAATCTTACAAGAAGAAAGGTCAGAGAAAAATCTTGCATGATCTCTGAATTTGAGCCTAAAACATTTAAAGAGGCACATAATGATGAAGACTGGATTAAGGCTATGGAAGAGGAACTTGATCAAATTGAAAAGAATAGTACATGGTCTTTGGTACCCAGACCTGATCACAAAAATGTTATTGACACCAAATGGGTTTTCAGAAACAAGCTGAATGAAGATGGCATAGCTAGACTGGTATGTAAGGGATATGCTCAATAAGAAGGAGAAGACTATGAATAAACCTTTGCTCTAGTAGCCAGATTGGAAGGAGTTCGAATGCTTCTCGCATATGCAGCCTTCAAGGGATTCAAAGTGTATTAGATGGATGTGAAATCTACATTCCTGAATGGAATACTTGAAGAGGAAGTGTATATAAAGCAACCAGATGGGTTTTCCCTATCAGAAGACAGTGATATGGTGTGTAGGCTACATAAAGCCTTGTGTGGATAAAATCAAGCACCTAGAGCATGGTATGAACGTTTACACTCCCATCTTGTGAAGATTGGATTTGAAAGAACAAGCGAAGATAGCAATATCTATTTGAAGTCAGAAGGAGATCAGATTCTGATCTGTGAAGTGTTTGTTGATGACATAATTTTTGGTGGAGATGACAAGATGAGCCATGCATTTGCAGATGAAATGAAGAAGGAATTTGAGATGTCACTAATCAGAGAGATTAAGTTCTTCATTGGACTATAGGTTCAACAAATGAAAGATGGTATCTTTATCACTCAGTCCAAGTATGTCAAAGAGGTGTTGAAGACCTTTGGCATGGAAGACATCAAACCGGTTGGTACATTGATGGTGAACGGTTGTAAATTGTCAAAAGAAGATGACTCAACATTGGTGAATGAGAAGGAATACCGATCAATGATTGGTAAGTTGAACTATGTAGTACACAACAAACCAAACATTGCACATGCAGTAGGCATTACTGCATGTTTCCAGAAAAGTCCAAGAGAATCCCACTTGGTAGAAGCCAAGAGAATCCCACTTGGTAGCAGTCAAGTGGATTCTTAGATATCTGAAGGGAACTATTGACTATGGATTGTGGTATCCATACAGTAATGATTTCAATCTCAAAGTGTTTACAGATGCCGATTGGGCTGGTAATGTGGACGACCGGAAGAGCACAACTGGTGGTGCATTCTTTCTCAGTGGTAGACTAGTCTCATGGATGAGTAAGAAGTAGATTTGTATCTCTCAGTCTACAACAAAAGAAGAATATGTAGTAGAATTTATGAACTACACTCAGACAATTTGGATGAAGCATGTATTAAGTGGTTTCAAAGTCCCTGTATCTAAACCGGTGATTATATTTTGTGACAACACAAGTGCAATTAATATTTCCAAGAATCCGGTTTTGCATGCTACAACCAAGCACTTCAAGCTCAAGTATCATTTCTTGAGGGAGAAGGTTCAGAACAAAGAAGTTGTATTGGAACATGTTTCCAGTAAGGAGCAATTAGAAGATATATTCACCAAGCCTCTACCAAAAGCTACATTACCTATTTAAGAGGAGAATTAGGGGTGCTGCCCCTTCAAAAGGTGAACTAAAGATATGTGCTCCACATTAGTCAGGTATTGTATTGACAAATCTTTTCAGGATTGATGTGTTGAAGGATGCTACTCCTTAGGGGGAGCAACATAGTGACACATGGATGTATGTGCCTCCACTTTGGCATTATTGTCAAAGGGGGAGAAGATGTGAAGCAAAGAAGATATCTGCAATTCTGAAGACAAAAGATTGAAGATGTGAAGCAGAGAGTGAAACAGAGAAGATATCTGCAATTTTGAAGACAAGAGATTGAAGATGTGAAGCAGAGAGATATCTTTTATATTGCCATCAATGCCAAAGGGGGAGATTGTTGGCATATGTGTAGAGTTTGATGACATGATGATATTATATGTTGTCATTGATGTCAATATGTTGAAGAGTGAACCAGTATATTGAAGAAAGCAAACTGGGAAGAGAACCAATATGATGGTATGAAATGAACCGGTATGATGATGTGAACCAGTATATGCGAAATGGTGAATTGATATGTTGGAATGTGAATTGGTATTGGGGTTTCATTTGTTATGACTACCGATTGGTAGTCTCAGCTTCGGGGTTTCCGGTTGATGCACTTCAAGTCTATGTGTTTCAACCAATGACATCCTGTGATGGGTTAACATTGAGATGAAGATCAGATCATGCTGCCATGTCAGCCTTGTGCGCGTGAAGAATTTCCTTGAGGATTTTATATGAAGAAGATTGATCCTATCTACCTCGGGAATGTGCGAAGTCTTAGTAAACAGTAGAGAATGCATGATGGGTTATCAGCTTCCAAAAGCGATAAAGAACGAACGATGGATAATGTCTTGAGATTTTTTCAAGATTGTTTCATTTCATGCAATGTGATTGAATGATCAGGATTAGATTGACTGTATTGATAACCTAAATGTTTAGGGCTTAGGGTTTATGCTATGGACCTATCTGTTTCCTATAAGGTCAATGATGGTTTTCATTTTGAAGTTGTTGGAAAATGTTATGTGTGTATCCAAGTGAAGAGATACTTGTTTCTTGCCAGACCAGAGAAGAGTGTTGATACCTACAGAGTGTGATTGCAGAAGAAAAGGAACTAAAGTGGATCTACCTTGGCATTTAGTGCTGTTATCAGATCAGTGCATTACCTGTTGACTTCTAACCATTTCAGTAGTTGGAAAATCCCTTAATCGGGTAGCTTTAATAGGATTTGTGTAAATCCTTTAACAAGGTGACTCAAATCAATGAGTTCTTCAAATCCTCTTGCGAGGTAACCTTTAATAGGGTTCTAACCTTTAACTGGGTATTTAGCCATCCCTTAACAAGGTGTTCACTAGCGGGATCGGTTCCTAGCAGAACCTATTGTAAATGCCTTAACCAGACCAGACTCCTAACAAAGAGAATTTCAAAAGAGTTTAAAAACAACTTGTGGGTATTCATCCCCACCGTGGTTTTTCCTAGTTGGGTTTCCATGTGAAAAATCAGTGTGTCATGTGCGACGCCTTTTCATGTGATGATTAGTGTTTTCTATTAAGTTGTAATGCATGTAGATCTAGTTGTCATTATATTTCTATTGAAGCATTACTTGTTTATGGATATGCGTGAAGTGGAAATGAGATATTAGGTTGTGTGGAACTCTATGTGTAACCGGTTTATGTCCTTCATAGTCATACTGTGTTTTACCGGTAGTGCCCCATTTTAGATCCGTGATACTGTTTATCAGTTAAGTTCAGTGTTTGTAGTCAAAGTGGTTTAAGGAAGTTTTTGTCTATACTGATTCACCCCCCCTCTCAGTATCTGTTGAGTATTTACTATTCATCATTATTCATCACATATATCTTAAGACTGATGGAGATAAAATATTGATAGCTGAAGTATTTGTAGATGATATAATCTTTGGAGGTGATGATGATTTTTGTATGGCTTGTCTGATGAGATGAAGAAAGAATTTGAGATGTCTCTTATTGGTGAGATTAAGTTTTTCAATGGGTTGCAGGTCCAATAATCAGATGGTGAAATATTTATCTATTCGAGTAAGTATGTAAAACAAGTGTTGAAAACATTTGGTATGAAGGATTGTAAACCAGTTGGTACTCCGATGGTGACATGCTACAAATTGTCTAAACAAGATGATTCACTATCTATTGATGAGAATGAGTAGAGTGTTAGGGTTCCCACAGATATTGAGAGGGGGGGTGAATCAATATCTGACTGGTAATGAAATTTTCTTAAGACAGAACATGCAGAACATAATGTAACAGTATACCAGTATGCAAGAATTAATGTAATAAACAAAACCAAAAACATCCACATGAAAAGAACACCATAACACAAGATGTTTAACGAGGAAACCCAGTATGGGAAAAACCTCGGTGGGATTTGTGACCCATAATATTCACTTACTGGCCAATAAGAGAATATTACTTACAATAGGGGCCTGAACATGCAGGAAGGCCAACTGCCAAGATCACACTACTCAATAAGAAGTCACACTAACTTACAATGAGGATTATGCAAATCCAATGATCTGTACTGCTTTACAATAACATCTTCAATGCCAGATTCAGTACCGGTTCTTGCTAAGTTCTTTACATATACCCTTGACCTATAATTCACACATTAGGTCTGCCTAATAATTTTCTTAATGCTTCCTATCCATATCCTACAAATGTCTACAATGATCTCTTTTATATACAAGAGTCATTTTACAATTTGCCAAGTCGGCTTACAATAATAAACAAAATATTACATATCAAAAATCCTATCGGCCTCTATGCCGATATACATCTTTTCTTCTATGCCGGTGCCGGTGTAGAGTGATCTTGCTGATGCCGGTGCACTGTCTTGCTTGAATAATGCTTTACCAGTAGGATGTCTTGCCAGTGCCATAGGATTGCAAGGTTGCCCGTGTACTTCTTTGCCGGTATAGTGTCTTGCCGGTGCCATAAGATTGCAAGGTTGCTTGTGTAATGCTTTGCTGGTATAGTGTCTTGCCGGTGCCATAAGATTGCAAGGTTGCCTGTGTAATGCTTTGCCGGTATAGTGTCTTGCTGGTGCCATAAGATTGCAAGGTTGCCTATGCAATGCTTTGCCGGTATAGTGTCTTGCCGGTGCCATAGGATTGCAAGGTTGCCATCAATGACAAAACCTTCAATCACACACAATGTCTCATTGGAGTGCCCATATGCCAACAATCTCCCCCTTTGGCATTGATGGCAACACTCATGAGAAATTTCAAAAAGATATCCAAAAATGTGTAGACCAAAAATGTTACCAAAAATGTTTACCAAAAATGTGAGAGCTCCCCCTAAGCATATAACTCCTATGTTTTGAATTTTCTCATCCTACTACTCCCCCTTTGGCATCAATGACAAAGGTTAGTAGAGTTGTAGTCATGCCAGTCCATAACCTCAACCTTGTAGTTGGGTAGTTATTATCTGAAAAAGATCTCCCAAAATTAAGTTTATACTATCCATAAACTTCTTACTATCTTTTATTGCTGTCTCAGTTCTTTTTACTGTACTGGTGAGATATTGCAAATGCTCTGCTAGTGTTTTGCTTCCTTGTGTTAATACCTCTGAGATTTCCTTCCGCAGAGATGCTAAATAGTCCAATCTTGGACTTAGTTTAGATCTCAAAAGTTTTGCCTTGTTTATTATTGCCTCTTTCTCTCTTTCCAATTTGAGCAATTATTTCTCAAAATTTTCTATCTTCTCTTCAAAAGCTAATAATGAATCAGGTGAGTTGACAAAATTTTCTGCAAGTTTATTTATCTCATCCTGTGCCTTGCTTATCTTTTTGTCAATATCTACAGTCAAAAAGTTTGTTTTACATGTATCTTTAAACAGGTTTTTGTACTCTTTTAACAAATTACACAGTTCCGGTAGAAGTGTGTCGAACTCCCTGTTACACTTCTTTATTCCTTCCTCAAAGAATTTCTGTTTCTCTTTTTCTACAATTTCCTTTACAGATTCTACCTTTGTTTGCTCAAAATTTCCAGAAATATATTTACAAAGTGTATCCAACTGTCCTAAAGAATCTTTATTGTCTATATTACAATTAGGAGCTATTGATTTCAAAAATGGGATTGAATCATCTATCGCTTTGTAAGCTTGTGAGCTATAATCAGTTATTTTCTTGATAGATTCAAGTAATACCTCAGTCACATTTGTTGACTTTGATGGTGACCCAACAAACTGAGCACTGGTGGAAGTGACCATGCTTGCATTGACCTCTGGTAGGTCTGTTTGTGTTTGCATTTCTTTAAGCATTGGTTTTCCTGCTTCATTTCTTACCGGTGGCATCTGTTCTGGAGCCTTTAGCTCTGTTGGTTCCTCTGTTTGTGTTTCAGATTCCACCTTTTTCTCTATATCTGCTGCCGGTTGCTTTGTATTCCCTGTTACCGGAGGCTCTTTGGCTATACCTGATTTATCTGTTATATCCTTATCTACTACTATGTTGATCTTCTGAGTACCAACATTCACAGTATATAGGACTTCAGGATTAGGATTATTATCCTTTGTATCTATACTCTCAGCTGTCAGTTGATCTTCAGTAGTTGTTGTTTTTACTGGTGGAGTATTTAAAGGAGGTGGGGGTAAGTTGTCTCTAATCTTGATACTTGGTGGTCCACCAACTTTACCTTTCCCTTTGTCCTTCTGATATACCTTAATGGGCTTGGGATTCCTATATTCTTCTTGTTTTTCTTTTTCAACCAAGAATATATCCCAACCATCTTCTGTTTCCTCTGAAACCTCTGTAACTCTACCTGCCATTAGTGAAATTTGCCGGTGTGCAGTGGGAAAAATTGTCCCGTTGGCCTGAGCTATCAGATCATCAATTTCTTTAGGTGAGTTTACTAGATATACTGCAAGTAGTTTTTCTATTTTAATTTTCTTATCCAATTCAATTATTCCTTGCCTTCTGGCCTCAAGTCTTTTGTATAGTTCATTAGGAATTTCATTTAAGACTTGCATCAAAAACTTTTTATACATGTCCATGTGTAATATTACACTCTCCTCAACTTGCCCTTTCTCATCATCTGATAGGGTGTCATAAATTTTCCCTATGTTTTTTAATTTACCTTCCTCTATGATCTCATTCAGTAATATGTCAAGAGGGGCCAAGTCTATGTTTGTCTTTTTCTTCTTTTTGGGTGTCAGCTTCTTTTTAGGTGTGACCTTTCTGACCAGAGATCTCACAACTTGTTGCTTCTTCCTTGTCCTTCTAGGTGAAGGAGTGGTTGCCGGTGAGGGATCTCTTTTCCTAACAACTCTTTTGAACTGGCATATCTCCTTCTGAGGAAGTACCTACCGGTGATAGATGAGCTTCAGGTTGTTGGGCTGCCAACTCATCTTCAGTTATGCCAGTTTTCTTTAATACATCTTCCTTTATGGCTTTTGCTTGTCTAGATCCTTTTCTCACAAATGCCTCAACCTTTTTCACTCTTTTCTTTGACTAAATTTGGTTTTCTATGGTCTCAGCACTACCAAATACTTCTTCCTTGGGTTCCCTGGGTGCTTCCAGAAGTGCTTTGGCATAAGTTTCAATGATATGATCATCGGTCTCATAACCCATCTCTGTTACCCAAATTGTCCTAGGGATGACTGCTTCCATCTAGATCTCATCCTTTTTAATTACAAAACATATATCATCCTTGTATTTGTTGACAATTTCCTATGATAGTTTGATTCTTTTGTTCATTCTGACCTTTAGTGCCTGAAAATACTCATTGATATTCTTTTCCTTGTTTTCACCCATGTTGTTGAATAAGTCTAATAATTGTTTTCCTACCGGTATGTCATATCCAAAATCTTTGTTGCCTATACCGGGAACCTGCTTTGTTATGTGTAGCATTAAGCATACAAGTAAATTTCCAAATCTAAAAGTTCCTTTCTTATCTTTCTTGATTTTGGCTAAGTTATCAATCAACTCATCTTTTAACCATTCACATACATCAATTTTCACATTTTCTTTTACCATATCATGAGCACTCTTAATGCATAAACTGGAGACTGAGTTGAGTCTGTTTGCATGAGTTGCTTTGTACCCTAAAATCATGCTAACAAATCTAACATTTATATCGGTCACATCATTAACCCTTAGAGACCTTCTGTCTGATGTTGCACCAGTTAAGTTCATTACTAGGTCATTGGAGACCTTCTTAGTCTTGTCGGGTCTGCTACTGGTGGAAGGTAACCCTGTTATTGCTTTCACAACTTCCTTTGTAATTTTGTGAACTGAATCAAGCCAAAAGAATGAGCCATGTACCCTGCTTAAAACTATCCTAACCACTTCCTTGGGAAATTCAGGAATGCAGAGGATTTCAGTGAATCCTAGGGTTTCAACAATTTTATGTTCAAGTTTTACATTTCCGGAATTGTCACATATAACAGTTCTATACATGTTTTTAATTTCTTCATCTCCTAATTCCTCTATGTTGCAATGAATATACATTCTAGGATCTTTTGCATAAACAACACCTTTTGGAATTTGGGAAAAAGCACCTGTATTGTCATCTTTCTTAGCTACCTCGGGAACTAGCTGAAATACGGGCCTAGGGTGTTTTATAACCTCGACTACTGTAGGGTTTTCTATGAATTCAGGTGCAGAGGAGGATGCCATGATGATAAATACCTTTTTCTGCCTTTGGATGGATTGATTGCTGAAATGCTTTGCCTCTTTGCTCGGAATGCCTTAGCTCGGAAATATTTGTGCTCTCTGAAAGTTTGAATGCTCAGTGAAGTGAAATGGAGCCAAAACCTTATTTTATAAAGTCTTTTCTACTACCTACCACATTAATTGCTTGCTGGTAATGTATTAGCTTAACTTTATTTGCCGAAATGAGTGATTATCAACTTCTTTTCTCTAATCGAGGGAATAATAGCACGTGTCATTCGATTGCCAAACCCTCAAGATAATTTTCTTCAATTTGATGAAGAACTTCCTACCAGTGGAGCACTGCTCTGTCCTGCCGGTGGAGCATCACATTGTCCTGCCGGTGGAGCATTTGTTGGTTCTACCAGTGGAGGAGTAATCCCAATATTTAGATCATCTTTTCTAATCCATTGCTTTGAGAATTCTTGCTTAACCTCTTCAACCTTTTCTTTACCTTTCAAACTAGTACTTTTGTTGTCTACCGGTGTACCTTTACTTCTACAAAATTTAGCAATATGACCAATCTTGTTACATGCATAACAAGTTACATTATTTTTCTGAATAGCTTTCCCATAACCTATGCCGGTTTGTGTTCTGCATTGGTTTGATAAATGTCCAAATCTTCCACAAACATAACATCTTATATTCATTATGTAGTTTCCAGAGTTATGACCAATTTTGTTGCATTTGGAGCATTGACCAGTGGGAGGATTGATATTCTGATAATTCCTAGATCTACATTCATTTGCCCTATGACCATATTTATTATAGTTAAAGCATTTTCCATTAAATTTGTAAGTATTCGGAGGTCTTACCGGTTTGCTGTGATCTTGAGTATTTGCAGTACCAAAGCTTTCTCCAACTTCAAATCCAATTCCAGAAGTGTCACCTTTGGGTTTTTGATTCTTCAATAAGGTACCAAGTTCTTTTGAGCTTTTCTTGAATTTTTCTTTGTGTTGATTTGCAGTTTCCAATTCCCTTTCCAAGATTTCTTTTGTCTCATTAGTTCATTTGAGTCATTCTGAGTATGCATTAGATCTGTCTTCAACATGTCATTTTCATAGCTAAGTCTTGTGTTCTCATTTGCTGCATCACTTAGTCTTCTAGTCAATTCTTCTTCATTCTTCTTTCTGTCCTCAATCTCTTTGCAAAATCTCATAGTCATATCCTGCATTTCATTTTTTGTTGTCATGATCTCTTGTTTCAATTTTCTTATCATATCATGAAGTGATTCCTTTTCATCATTCTCATTTTGCAATTTTTCAAAAAGTTCTCTTCTCTTATTTCTTGTAACAGTAAGATTTTCTTGAAGTGCCTGAATAATGTCCTGAGCTGCTTTTAAATCATCTTCTAATTTGATATTCTTCAACTTCTCTACATCATAGTTAGTAAGAGCTCCTTCAAGTTGCTTCATTAGATTTTCCATCTTTACCAGTGTCAAGATCTTCTTCAAGCTGTTAGGCTTCTGAAAATAGAGGACCAAGCTCTAATACCAATTGTTAGGGTTCCCACAGATATTGAGAGGGGGGGGGGGTGAATCAGTATCTGACCGGTAATGAAATTTTCTTGAGACAGAACATGCAGAACATAATGTAACAGTATACCGGTATGCAAGAATTAATGTAATAAACAACCAAAAACATCCACATGAAAAGAACACCATAACACAAGATGTTTAATGAGGAAACCCGGTGTGGGAAAAACCTCGGTGGGATTTGTGACCCACAATATTCACTTACTAGCCAATAAGAGAATATTACTTACAATAGGGGCCTGCACATGCAGGAAGGCCATCTGCCTAGAGCAAACTGCTCAATAAGAAGTCACACTGACTTACAATGAGGATTATGCAAATCCAATGATTTGTACTGCTTTACAATAGCATCTTCAATGCCAGATTCAATACCAATTCTTGCTTTGTTCTTTACATATACCCTTGACCTATAATTCACACATTAGGTCTTCCTAATAATTTTCTTAATGCTTCCTATCCATATCCTACAAATGTCTACAATGATCTCTTTTATATACAAGAGTCATTTTACAATTTTCCAAGTCGGCTTACAATAATAAACAAAATATTACATATCAAAAATCCTGTCGGCCTCTGTGCCGGTATACATCTTTGCTTCTGTGCCGGTGCCGGTGTAGAGTGATCTTGCTGATGCTGGTGCACTATCTTGCTTGAATAATGCTTTGCCGGTAGAATGTCTTGCCAGTGCCATAGGATTGCAAGGTTGCCTGTGTAATGCTTTTCCAGTATAGTGTCTTGCCGGTGCCATAGGATTGCAAGGTTGCCTGTGTAATGCTTTTCCGGTATAGTGTCTTGTCGGTGCCATAAGATTGCAAGGTTGCCTGTGTAATGCTTTGCCGGTATAGTGTCTTGCCGGTGCCATAAGATTGCAAGGTTGCCTGTGTAATGCTTTGTTGGTATAGTGTCTTGTTGGTGCCATATGATTACAAGGTTGCCATCAATGACAAAACCTTCAATCACACACAATGTCTCATTGGAGTGTCCATATGCCAACATAGAGTTCAATGACTGGTAAATTGCATTATGTTGTTCATAACAGGCCTGATATTGCACATGATGTTGGACTAGTTTCTAGATTTCAAAAGGATCCCAAGGAGACTCACTTGGTAGGGGTGAAAAGGATATTCCGGTACCTGAAAGGAACAATAGATTATGGTTTATGCTATCCTTATAAAGGTGATTTTTCTTTGAACGTGTTTACTGATGCAGATTGGGCAAACTATGTTGATGTCCGAAAAAGCACTACCAGTGCAGATTTTCTTCTTGGACGTAGATTGGTTGCCTGGACAAGTAAGAAGCAAACTTGTGTTTCACAGTCAACAACAGAGGCAGAGTATGTTGCAGCATCAATGAATTGCATGCAGGCAACCTGGATGAGATATGTGTTAGAAGGCTTTAAATTTGATATGTCTGAACTAGTAACTATTTATTGTGACAATACTAGTGCAATTAATATTTCTAAAAATGTTAAGTTACATGCAAGAACTAAGCACATAAAATTGAAATATCATTTTATATGGGAAAGAGTACAAGAGAAGCTAGTCAGAATGGAGTATGTGACAAGCAAATAACAACTAGCAAACATTTTCACTAAACCATTCCCAAAGACAACCTTTGAGTACCTCAAAGATAAATTAGGGGTCATACCCCTACAAAAGAAGATCTAGGATGTAGGAGATGCATAAATCCAATGGAATTAATGACTATTCTTCATTGTGGATTGATGAGATGCAGGCTACTCCATAGGGGGAGCAACTTAGATGACATTTGGAGAGATATTGAAGACAACAACAACATATTTGATGACCGGTGATACATATGCACCTTTGGAATTGCTGTCAAAGGGGGAGAGGAAAACTATTAGGAAGAAGAAAAACTATCAGAAAGGGGGAGAAGACATTGAGATGAATCAAAACCGATAGAAGACATGAAGAAGAATCAAAACTGACAAATGAGGTGCAACAGAGAAGAGTTGTAGAGAAGTTACAGAATAGAGTAGAGCAGTATGAGTTGAGTATGTTGGTAATTATGTTGGTGTTACCATGAATGCCAAAGGGGGAGAATGTTGTCATGATTGGCATAACTGATGCAAATGAAGAATGATGACTGAATCGATAAAAGGACTCTTGGTGATGACAGTGTGATGAAGAGATGGAGGTTGCATGATTGGATGACTTTGATCAGTTATTTATGTTGTCATTGATGGCAACTGATGTTTATTCATGACAATTGATGTTTACTTGTGTTGTATTTTATCATCTAAGTATTTTTGGTCTACTAGAAAGATCTTATTGGTAATGAAACAAGAAATGGGGAATTAGGACTTTAAGCGGTAAACAAGGAAATATTTTGATTAGATCTAAAGATTGGTGTTGAGTGAAGTGTTGCGGTTTGAAATGTGAGTTTATATCATTGCAATATGTATCTGATTGGAACCGCATTATTTTTTGGCAACCGAAAGTCATGTTTACGATTTTTGTTGAGTTTTTGCTAGGGTTTAAGAAGGGTTTAATGACCAGTAAAGAATTCAGTTAACCAGTAATGATTTTTGGTTTGGCAGTGATCTACATCAAGTTCAAATGTTGGAGATGACATGGCACAACCCATGTGGAAAGTTAAATTATTGTTTTGGCGCATTTTGAAGATGGAATTTCTTTGCAAACAACGAAACGCTTAGAAGAGTGTTCTAAGGGTTTGACTATGTATCAGATTGAGTTGTTGTGATGAGTTACAATCACTCAATGGTTGATATTATCTTGTAAAATGTTATAATGATGTGATATGATCCTTGATGATCTGTATTGTTAAATCTTGACGTATCTAGGGCTTTAGTTGTCGACCTAGTTGTAAAATTTATTTATGTCGGTATAGATGATGCTTTTTGTGTCAGGGATTTTTGAGAAGACTGTGAAGCCGAACCAAAGTATGAGAGATCTGCTAGAGTGTTGGAGATTTGGAGCATAATTGGATATGATAAATTAAGAAGTTGAGTGCTATACCCAGATCATTCACTATTGTTCCCTAACAGTTGCAACAGTCAAAATCCCTTAACCGGGTAGGTCCTAACAGGCCTTGCAGTGTAAATCCCCTAATAGGGTAGCTCTATATCAGAGTTTTAAATCCTCTTCCGAGGTTGATCCTAACAGATCAAAGCTCCTAATAGGGCTCATCATCTAAATCCCTTAACCGAGCAAATCCTAATAGGGTCTTCTCCTAACAGAGCATCTTTGTAAGCTCCTAACTGGGCTAGGCTCCTAATGGGGCACATTTCGTAAGAGTGCACAATTCTTGTGGGTACCAATTCCCACCGTGGTTTTTCCCTATTTGGGTTTCCACGTGAAAATCATGGTGTTCATATTGTGAATGTTTTGATGTGATGTTATGATTTACTTTTAGTTTATGCATGGTTAATAAACACTTAATGAACAACATTGATATATCTGTTTAACAGATGATTATCAACAGATACTGGTACTGGTAAATGACTCTAATGTTGGTTTATGTTTGATTTGGTGAATGCTTGATAAGTTTAAAGTTTCAGTTTTTCAAGTGGTGTTAATACTGATTCACCCCCCCTCTCTGTATTAACCAAATCCTCTAAGATTAACACTATTATGGAATAGTACATTCTATTATGGCATAATAGGCCCTATTATGTCATGAGACCCCTTAAGACCCCTATTATGCCGTAATATGACCTAGTATGCCATAATGGGACCTATTATGACCTAATAGGATCTATTATGCCACAATAGGTCCTCTTACATGTCATAAGACCTCTTAAGGCTTGTATTATGCCATAATAGGACCTATTGTGGTATAATAGGTCCTATTAGGTCATAATAGGTCCTATTAGGAGATAATAGGACCTATTAGGAGATAATAGGACCTATTATGCCATAATAGGACCTATTATGCCATAATAGTCCCTATTATGCCTAATAAGACCTATTATGCCTAATAGGTCTTATTATGGCATAATAGGGGTCTTAAGGGGTCTCATGATATGATAGGACCTATTATTCCTAATAGGACCTATTATGCTATGTCCTAATTATTTCAAATGATCCCCTTTTAATCCATGTGTCCTATTTAGTTGGATCCCCTTAAGCCTCATGTTCTAGATATTTTAGTTGGATCCCCTTAAGCCATAATCTAGAAAGATTTAAATTTTGAATGTTATTTAAAATACACATGTATGCATATGTATCCTTGAAAGTTTCAAATTCAATGTGTACATGTGATCAAATGTTCAATATGTTATTGGATTCTTATGTAATCAAATGTTCTTGATTTCATATGTACATGTTCTTAAATGCGTCTCTAGCTTGTATGTATGTATATGTTTTATTATTTATTCATTTTAAAAGTCAATATTTAAAAATCTTTTTTCATTTTAATTTAAATGTATATATGCAGAACTCAGATTACCCATCCCACATCTACGTGTGCATATCTAGATAGATTACATGGATGAATTTGACATAAATGAGTTTCTTAATCTCCAACAGGCTCCACCCCCCCGCACCCCCCCCACCCCCAAGATGACCCAAATAGTTGTGCACCACCTCCACCTCCACGCCCACATTAACCTCCACCCCCTGAATCCAATGAGGGTCAATATCGAGCCATGATTGATGAGAATGTTGGAACCATACAAGAAAGAGTATATGAGATCCTTAGAGCACCCTACATGTCATAACACATGGTGCATTGATGCAAAATATTCTTGATACAACTAGTGCCATTGATGACTAGCTTGATTCACATCATGCATGGAGAGAGGAGATATGCCAGTTCTATTTATATGGCCTCTCCTATAGTGATATTTTAGACTTGAAAGTAACCAAAGCACACATAGCTCCGTATTTTGTAGACCCTATCACAAACCTACCGATTCCTCCAAACAAATCACACATATCAATGAGGTGGTATATACATTAACAAATGGATGATAATTTTTGGGAGCGATGGTGGATGGTATTTTACCAACATGACATGCTATCTTAGAGTGTCCCCTATACTTTTTGAGGAAATTATATGTAGAGTTTATTTTAGGTTTAAAAACTAATTATTTTGATATAAGATCATTCCAGGGTGTTGGTAGTGGCATGCCACAACATAGGTTGGGGGTACATATTGACCTCAATCAACCTGTCCCTTGCAGCCCTTTGTGGATCACCCTTCTGCTACTACCTAATCCTGTTCACCAACATTTTGTGATCTCGACATTGGGTGCATTATTTGCACTCACTAGTAACCTTAGCGAGCAGGCATATGATTTGGTAGCTAGCCATGATGCTAGTGGAGATTTAGGAGGAGATGATGATGGCATTATAGCCATTCCTTGTACACCAACACCCCATTTTTGTACTAGTTGTAATTGATTATGCTATGGGCTTGACGGTGATCCAGGTGCATCCAGTTCACATCACGATCCATCCTCTTTAGCTGCACAAGGAACATCTGATGACCATGGTAATATTGGTTCATAAGTTGATTTCCTATGTTTTGATGATCATATGCATGTAATAGAAAGGTATGTATGTAAGTTATATATATATATATATATATATATATATATATATATATATATATATATATATATATATATATATATATATATATATATAACATGTACATAGGTCTAAATTATGTCTCTAGGCCATAGCTGGGGCCCACACGTTGACTATATGTTCTGATCGTTTTAGTGTACTGTCGACACCTCTCGATCTTGGCATGCCTTTTTGGGTAATATTTTAAAAATTGAATTGATTTTTAAATTTTTTCAAAGAATTACATAAATTTAACTTGTCAAGTGACTTAAATTCTAAATATAGATTAATAAACAACATGTGTACATATTAAATTTAGTGCGTTATGTGTAAGGAAACTGAAGAATATTTGGAACATCTATTGTTACATTGAGATATGGCTCAAGGAGTGTGGAGATTCCTATTAAGCAATTTGGGGTGGGAAATCCCCTTTCCAGATAAGATATTGGATTTGTTTAAGAGTTGGTTCACTGAGTACAAGAAGTCGGTTTTTTCTAGCATTTGGACTATGTCGCCTGCAATAATGTTGTGGAAAAATTGTGTGATAGGGTGGAAAGCGCCATTTCTGAAACTGTATTAATGGCAAAAGTTAATCATAACTTTGTGAAACACCCATATAGTATGACAGACAATTATATCCAATCTAGGTGGCTATTGATATAGATCAGACTCGTTCATGGGTTCTCAAGGGTTCATCCTTTGTGTGGGGTACATAGGCAAATGGAGGAAGTATGGTCTAATCTAGAGCAAGAATGAATCAAAATAAATTATGATGGGGCATCTAGAGGTAACTCAGGCATCTCAGGAGCAGGATTTGTTGCTCAGGATGAGGAAGGGATAATTATTTTCAAGGGAGTGTTGAGGCTACAAGACAGGACTAATAATGAAGTAGACGTGCAGGCTGCCTTACTAGCAATCGAATTTTCCGCTAACATGAATATCCTAAAGGTACATTTGGAAGGAGATTCCAAGGTAGTGGTGGACACAATTATGAAAGGTATATCCCCAAGTTGGAAATTAAATAAATTTATAGCATTGATTTGTTCAAAATTAAATAACTTCCAAGATTTTTGCATATCTTATATTAGAAGGGTGGGAATACGATATCAGATGTGTTATTAAATGTGGCACGTGTTGTTTTCAAGTGTGTAATGAGGTGGTGGGGAAGAGATGACACCATAATACAATGGTAGGCTTAAACGATCTATACCAACTTGTACTTATGAGCAAAGATGAAGTGTGCGAGAAGGATGTTTATTTCTCTACCTGAGACATTAGGCTGGATCGACTGATATTGGCAATTAATATCAAATTTCTCTATAGTGGCGACAGAGGCTGGGATGAACCCATTAATAGAAGTAATGAGAATGAGTGTCTATTCAATGCATTTGGTGGGAGTTTTTTGTGGTCTATGAAAGTGGATTATCGAGAGAGTGAGGCTGGTTTCATGTTTGGCAAGTGCAATGGAGGCCAACTTCATGTTGAAAACCACCAAATTGTTGACGACATTCTTGGGGCCGATTTTAGAGAGATCACCAAAGTCATGGCATCAACAACCATGATTGGGTGTAGGGTTAATGAACATCGATCAAGAGCTAAAGGATATTGATTGGGTACAATAGTTCCCAATATGTCTTGTAAACATAATGATAGAGAACATCAAAGAGTTTGAAAATGCTTACAACAGTCCTCAAAGTCAACACAAGATAGAATCAATAGTATATTCAAGTCCTTAAGGCATTTCATTCATAGTATTGGGCAACATGGAAGAGGACTATAATGACAGAGGAGAAACCATTGAGCAAAGAGACCTTCCCTTCATCATAGAGGTGTAAGTATCCAGTCGAAATACTGAACAAAGAGATTTGTTGATATTCAAAAATAGAGATAGCTGTTGGCAATTGACACTCATCCGGGTTAATGGTGTTGTCATTGATGGAAAGACATATCAATTTTTGGTTGGTTGCTTATCTGGTACTCGCCAATATTCATGGTTCTATAATCAACATTCATACAACCGACAAACTAGGAACCGATACACATAGGCCGACATAGGAGATTGATCCAGCAAGTGTAGCGTGGAGGTGACAATGGTCACATAATTTAATGTTTATATTTTGTATAGGTTGACATGTAATCACTTTGTAAATATGATTGTAAGTTGACATAAGGCATTTATGTTTGTAAAGGGTATTTAAGTAAGTCCGGTTAGGTCATTTTTGTAAAATAAGGTGTGTAACATCATGCGAGAGATCTTGATGGATAGATTGTGAATGTGATGATCTATAGTTAGTCTTAGTTGGTGATTAAGAGGATTAAGTAGCGAATAAGGTTACCGATAAAGAAGGGAACTGTAATGTGGTGGAATGTGTGAATGAGAGATCAAGAGGAAAACTACCCTTTCCCTCCAAGGAGAGATGAGAGTTTCACTACAGATTTCCCTTCAAATAATTTTTACCTAATCACATTGGAAGAGGAGAGGATAATTCACTAGATTCAACCTTCAAAGAAGAAGATATAATTTTGAGTGAAATGGGAACGATAAGCTAATCCCCTCTTCCTATTTGAAATGGAAAGGAATTGATTGAATTATATAGTGAAAAAGTGACAAAGAACTGATTATAACTTAAGATTAGAATATGGGATAATGTTGTGTACTTGGATCTAGCAGTAATATGTTGAGACAAAGTCGCCCTATGAATTTGAGGAAAAGTTGCCCAGATCGTGGTGGGAATGTACACCGTCCTCAAAAAAATATACGAAATGAAAAGGGTTTTTCCGCCTCTGCAAATGGAGGCCGAATCTGAGAGTACAACTACGCACCTGCAACCTCAAGGGAGGTTGTGGTAGTAATGTTGATAGAAATGATTGCGTGGAATTGAATATTGGAATCAATCTCCTCTTCAATGGTTGAATCCTTGATTTGAATGCAACACCTAGCCTTGAAAGGAGACTTGAGAATGCTCAATGCTGGAAAAGAATGCTTGAATGCTTGAATGCTCTTGAATGCTCGATCACTTATGCAACTTGACCAACTCCAACCTTATCCAACTTATTGAACTTATCCAAATGAGAGGACAAATGTCCCTTAAATACATGTCAATGAATTTGATTTTCGTCATAGGCAAACATCGGGGGAGTTTTCCCTCTCATTGCACAACCTACAATGCATGCTCTAGGAAAGGTCCTGCCCCAAAATAGGGCATGGATAGGGGCTCCATGCCCCTTTCCTACCCCTTTCTCTAGGGAAGAGTGTAGAAAAGGTAGTGCAGAGGCCAATGAAGAAGCTGATTCCAAGGGTTGAGTAGTCTCCGGTCTCCGATCAGGCTGGAGGATTCGATCTCATGTGCATGAGGACCCTAATGCAGTTGAAAATTGTTAGGGTCACAATTTCATGACACTACAAGAATAGTGTAAACTGATACAAATAATGCTTAAACCGAAACTCATCCATCATAGCAAATGCATACTCTGAGTTCAAAATTTTGTTTGTAACTCCATCTTTGGTATCTATAGTCAGTGAGGTTCCTTTTGTGATGAGCAGTGTGCTCTAGGCAGTATGCCTTCCTACATGTGTAGGCCTCTCATGTAATATTTATTCATTTGGCTAGTGGATAGATATTGTGGGTCTCCAATCCCACTGTGGGTTTTCCTCTTTGAGGTTTTCCATGTATAAATCTCTGTGTTATGGTGTTGATTCTTATGGTTGCATTGTTATTACTTGTTGTTACTTTCTTTTATGCATACCAGTTAATAAGGGGATTTGTTAATAAGGCTAAAAATAATCTAACCAATAGAAAACTGATTCACCCCCCCTCTCAGTGTTCTTGGATTCCAACAATTGGTATCAGAGCTTGGTGCCTTGGAGTAAGTCTAACAACTTGAGGAAGATCCTGAATCCGGAATCCATGGAGATGAGAAAGGAGAAGGAACTTGAAGTAGCACTTGAAGACTATGATGCTGAAAGGATGAAGAATTTGAAGCTGCAAGATTAGTTAAACTTTGCAAAGGAATTCATTCTTACCCTGCAAGAAAGGTTGTCATCTGCCCAAGCTAAAAGGAAGGAACTTTTACAAAATCTGGATGATGAAGAGAAAAACATCCTTAAGAAATTATGTCAAAAGATGAATAAGGAGAATGGTGTCATGAAGAATGAAATGCAAGCCCTAACTATGAGGATGTCTAAAGAGATTGAATACTTGAAGAAGAATGAAAAAAATCTTTCCAAATCTCTGAAAGATAGATTTGAAGAATCCATTAGGTTGGCACATGAGAATGATATGTTGAAAACTAAATTGGTGCAATCTCAAAACAATGAGAAAGATTTGGAAAGAATAATTACAATTATAAGAGGAGATCTAGATATTGCAAATGAGTATAAAGACAAGTTTAAGGCCAGTTCTGCAAAGATTGATGAATTATTGAAGGATCAAAGGTGCAAGGGAGACACTAGAGGTCTTGGATTTGAGCATGGAGAAAGCTCTAGTACTATAAATAAAGATTATACAACTAATCAGAAGAACAATAAGGAGAATTCACCCGTCAACCAGAATCAGAAAAAATAGGTAAGGCAACCCAATGCACATAAATTTGGTCATAGCGCAAGTCAATGCAGGAATAGAGAAAATCAAGATAATAATTCAGTTCCCGGTCAGTGTTCCAATTGTAAAAAGTATGGTCATAGGACAATAGATTGTAGAATGAATGTGAAATGTCATGCATGTGGAAAGTTTGGACATATAGATAATCAATGTAGGTCAAGAAATGATGAAGGTTACAACAAGGCAATTCAGAAGAACAATGTCACTTGCTATGCATGCAACAAAATAGGACACATTGCTAAATATTGTAGAAGCAAGATCAATCCGGTAGGAAACGATGAGAAGGGAAAGAAAAAGGTTGATGATATCCAGAAGGAGCATGCGAGGAAGTGGATTAGAAAGTCTGAAGATCAATTGACAGAGGCAATTGCACTGGTTACTCAACCAACATAGCAAAATGTTCCTGTACTGGTAGGAAACTCATCCGGTAACTAAGTCATTAGCCTTAGGGGGAGGCAAATTATTGATAGATCTTGCAATATCCCCAGTAGTTTGAAATCTTGTTTCAAACTTTGGTGAAGTAAATTTGAAGGTTCACTGGCATTGAGATAATGGATTTTGAATCCGATATCATATGTCGACATGCATTAATCTCAATGAAAAATTAGGGTTCCATAGAATAAAAGGGAAAATTGCTTCATTTTTTATCACACAACATTCAAAGCAAACTAGAGAGAGTCTAAGGTGATCAAAGGCAATTAAAATATTTTTTGAGCGATTTCTAGTGATTTCAAAGCAGATTTTTTGAGCGTTTTCATCGACAAAGGTTGCGAGGTATTTTCTCTATTTTCAAGCTATTTTTCTGCAATTGAAATGACATTTGGATCTTCTCCCACTTTGGTAGATATAGCTACCCCTGTTGTGGTGAACATTAAGGATCTTCCACATCCAAAATTCAAGAAATGCCCTCAAATTGCAAAGGTCAACGACTCAATCAACGTGTTTTTAGGGTTCTTGATGGAGTTCTTTATGTGGAGGATGTGAGAGAATATATTCATTGCACGTTGGAGGATCCAGGTTCGTCGGAGATCAAGACAATTTACATGACTACCTTATTGAGCAAGGATGGGTTGATGACACCAGAATTTCAAATTTTAGAGAATTAGGGTTTCACTGATATTTGGAGATGCCGAAGTTTGAGGATGAGATGATCCGGTATGTACTGAGACAAGTCAAATTCATATGGCTAGACCGGCCCTAAAAAATCACCAAGGAGGCTATTCTTGCAATCACCAGTTTGTTCCAGGTCAGTCAGACACCTGGAAAGAAGAAGATTTCAAACAATGAGTTAAATAAGCTAACCTATGCCACCTTTGATAATCGATATATGCAGATTAGCACTATTAGGGACAAATACGTTCAATTTTCCAGCATGATCATCAGTTGCAAGGTAACCCAATCCAACCGGTTGAACTCTGTTGCTAGCTCTTGTATCTACTATGCATACAAAATGGTCAAGGAGAATGAGAAATATGATCTCTGTCAGTGGATGCATGATGAGCTAATTCTAAATTTGGGAAAGATTAAGGGAGAAAAGAAAGGTACATTCTGGTATGGAAATCTTATTGTATGTTTGATGCTTTTCTTTTTGAATGAGTTACTCGGATCTGGTAAGAGACAATGGGTCTTTGATATACCGGTATGTAAGCAAATTAGGGATGCTTTGAGGAATTTAGGTTAGGACAAAGACTCCATTATGTGGGGTTATTTCAAATCATTTCAAAAGGCAATGAAGTAGAGAGTGAGAATCCCTAAGCATATAGTTGATAAGTACTCTTCTGACATATGTTTTATGGTGAAAAAGGATGAAACTTTGCTGGAGGTAGTGCAACCCAAAAATATCTGGGTAATTGAAATGGGATATGAAGATGATGATCAGATCTTGGAATTATATGCCAAGATGCTTATTGATGCCTTGATAGACAAGAAAGAGAAAACCTTTGGGACAACCAAATAGAAGGAATCCAAAGTTTAGATAGGTTTCAACAAGAAGAAAAGGGAAGGGAAAATCAAGAAGGTTGGAGAAGCTATTCAGAAGATGTCCTCTGAAATCAAGCAAATCGTTGGATTAATAGAAATATCTTCTTCGACAGCTATTCAGGCCTCACCGACAACAACAACCGACAAGGGTGAAATGAAGAGGAAGAAACCATAGACTTATATTGCCCTTGTTGCATCTAGTTTTGATATTGAAGATGAGCCCCCAATAATCCCCAAGACTTACATACGAATTCAGAGGAAGAATCTCGAGGAAGGAAAGAAACAAAAAGTAAAAGTCACCCCTCTGACAACCCCAAATAAAATTTTGAAGGAGAGAAAACCTACAGAGAAGAGGAAACCAGTTAAGGAGTCTACTTCTACTCTTGGTAAGAAGAAGAAATCAGACCTAGATGCAACTCTCAAATCTGGTAAGAGTATTAAGGTCATTCCTCCTCTCTCAGTTGTTTAATTGATTGATCAAGTAACCTAAGATAGAATTTTGAGTAATATACAACATTATTATGTACATATGGATGATAAGGAACAAATGGAGGTTGAGGAATCAGTTTTGTTATACTTAGACATATATAAGAAAGCCCTTATTGAGATAGAAAAATAAATACCAACATAATTATATAATAAAGTGGATGCTAGGAGATTGTCTATTGTTGAAGAGGACAAACGTATAAAGATATAGGAATCGTTAACTATTTGTGGAGCTATCACAGATGATGAGATGCAATAGTGTTTGGAATTTGCTAACAAAACAATTTTCCAGAGTAGACACTGACATGTGAGTCTCATAGTAGGTAGAGTAAATGAAATAGTCAAGGAAAACCACGAGGCATGGGTAAATTTTTTTGTAAATAAACTTGATTTCTTTACTCCATCAGAATTCCCTCCTAAGTTTGGTATACAAGACATCTCAGTTGATGGCAAGGATAAGGGTAAGGGTATATTACATATGGATCCACCAGTTTTGGAACATAAAATAATCGAAGACATTCCTCTGGTTGAACCACTTGTGCAGGATGTTGAGGCTAGTTTGCCAACAATTGATGTTGAACAGGTTAAGTAGGTCACATTGGAACAGATCACTCTAGATGTAGATGTCATTAATAAATAGGTCGAGAACATTGAACCTTTGATAACAAGTGTACATACATAAGAGGTCAAGGTTGAGCAGGTTACTGCACCAAGTGGCGAAGCAACCGGTGAAAATCATAAGGTTGAGTCCTCTGACAAAATTTTGGATAGTCATTCATTGTTGGCACTTGACTCATCTGGTCAAGAAGGTTTTGTAAAGAAGAACATTGAACAATTGAGCAATTTCCAACTAATGTTTTTTGCAGCTCAAAAATTAATGAAGGAAGGGTTTGAAGATAAACAAGTCATTGAGCAAGCAATCCCAAATTTGCAACAACTTGCACCGAAATGTAAGATAGAACAAGTTGAAAGTCCATCCTGTAAGTTGAGAGGTTTGACAAAACATGTTGCTAAAAAGTATAAAACTTTGCATCAAGTATCAAACCGACAAATAATAGAAAGGTACAATGTGGCTAGATTGGTCACCTGTAACAATATAAAATTGCATATGACTTGAGACTAATTTGACAGAGGAACTAATAAGGATTGATGAAGCTCTTCATCAATGCAGTCATATATACTGGTCTTGCACTAACACAAAAAATTTAACCGTAGACCTGGATAATAAGATAAAGGCAAATAAGGATAGAATTGAACAACTTCTAGTTAGTTTTGATGGTACATAATCATTGACCAGCTCTATTGATGGTCAAATTTTTCTTTTTGAATATGAGATTTCAGCCCTAGAGAAGGATAAGGACAAAGTGAACTGGCGGGCAAGAGAGTTAAGAGGATTGGTTAGTCCCCGACTTAATACATTGTTGCTTCACAAAAAGAGTGTATTGAATAGATGGGTAAGCCCACAATGACAGATCTAAAATAGGTAGAAATTAATGCTTACATCCTGAATGGACCGGTATCAATTTTGAGGACCTTAAAATCTGGTTGGGATACTTACCTGACATTCTTGAAGGGTTCTTATCCATACATTTTCAAGCACATTTAGCTCTGATAAACACAATTTTGACTTAATTCTTTCATTAATTATTCATTTATCATGGCTTTGGCATTGCTATCAAAGGGGGAGAGGTTGATGTGAAAAATGATCAGGGACATAAGCAGTAATGTATAGCTAAGGGGGAGCTGCATCAGTTTTGGGAAATCAGTTTTGGCAGTGAACCAAAACAACACTTCATTGATCCATTTTTCAAATGAGTGTTGCCATCAATGCCAAAGGGGGAGATTGTTGGCAATTGAAACTCATTTGGGTTAATGATGTTGTCATTGATGGCAACACACATTAATTTTTGGTTGTTTGCTTATTTGGTACTCACCGATAGTCATGGTTCTATAACTGACATTCATACAATCGAAATTCAAGGTAACTGACAAACTGAGAACCGGTACACATAGGTCGACATAAGAGATTGATCCAGAAAGTGTAGCGTGGAGGCAACAATGGTCACATAATTTCATGTTTATATTTTGTATAGGCCGACATGTAATCACTTTGTAAATATGATTGTAAGTTGACATAAGGCATTTAAGTTTGTAAAGGGTATTTAAGTCAGTCCGGTTAGGTCATTTTTGTAAGATAAGGTGTGTAATATCTTGCAAGTGATCTTGATTGATAGATTGTGAATGTGATGATCTATAGTTGGTATTAGTTGGTGGTTAAGAGGATTGAGTAGCAAATAAGGTTACTGGTAAAGAAGGGAACAATGTAAACCGATATAGACAGTTCTTAAACCATAACTCATCTAGCATAGTAGATGCATACTTTGAGTTTAGAATTTTGTTTGTAACTCCATATTTGGTATCTATAGTTAGTGAGGCTCCTTTTGTGATGAGTAGGGTACTCTAGGAAGTATGCCATCCTACATGTGCATGCCCCTCATGTAATATTTATTCATTTGGGAAGTGGATAGATATTGTGGGTCTCCAATCCCACCGTGGTTTTTTCTCTTTGAAGTTTTCCATGTATAAATCTCTGTGTTATGGTGTAGATTCTTGTGGTTGCATTGTTATTACTTGCTATTAATTTCTTTTATGCATACCAGTTAATAAGTGGATTTGTTAGTAAGGCTAAAAATACTCTACCCGACAAAACACTGATTCACCCCCCTTCTTAGTGTTCTTGGATTCCAACAATAGCTTATACATTCTCAACTCAACAAAATTAGTTCCAAAACCATTTTAGTCATTTTTATAACAGAGAAGAAGATTATTAACAATCATCATACTAGTCATTAGTGTATTTTTTTTTAAAAGAAGGGCATAGATTTCATAGAGATAGTGGCATTCACAATGGAAAGTCTTTAAACTAGTAATTGTGATTATGCTATTGAAAGTTAAGTTTTCTAATCTATGAATAGAAAAAGTCCACATCTTTTTGAACAAGCTTTATTAGAGACAGAGATAATAAAATGGCAGTGAAAGGTTGATTTAACAATCTTCAATGCCACAGTCCATGCAAGAGAGGCAGTCAAGAGCAGTGGTTTGTATGCATTGAAAATGTTTATTGACATTGAGCTTAAGCAAAAAGATCTGAGCCAAGCAATCATGAATGTATTCTAAAGACAAAGGATACATTGTGTAGCACTCCATAATAAAAGCATGGACACAGAGCATATCATTGTCATAACAATGTAATAGTGAAGCTTTTCTTCATATCAAAAGGATCAAATGACAGTCATATGAAGCCCTTATTTTCAGCTCAAAGGATGATATTAGAGCATACATGGTGCTATTATAGTTATAAAAGGATAATATACCTTACTCCAAGGTACAGTGGAAGCCACAATCATAGTAGCTATCATAGCAGGGTAGGCCACAAAAGTTTTCAAAAGATAATGCCATTCTCTCGATATAATAGCAACTATAACAACACATAAATATAGTGAGTAACTGAGCAACTCTTAGAGCAACATGGATACAATTAATAAGGGTTGGGATACATTGATCAAAATATGTAGTGAGAATGAACAATGAGATCAAAACCTCATACATAGAGGTATGAAAGCTTTATAGAAACAATATCATGCATAATAGAAAGCCAAAGTGATGCAGTGACAGGGCAAATACAGTGATGACAATCATTAAATTTCACTTAGAGAAGGATACCAGTACACTGTGAAAATATGGTAAAGGCAGGAAGGAATCACAAAATGTACACTGTCTAGAGAGACTAAACACCAAAAGTTTGTATTGATAGTTCTGAGACTACCTTGGTGATGATTATGCTAAGGAACAAACTAGCCTCTTAGGCCTATAGCAGCATACCTCAAAGCATAGAAGAACAATGAGTCTCAGGACAGTCAATAGTAGTCATTTACAAAGTAGATACAATGCTATCAAATGGAAATAGCAATCACTTTACAAGTGTGTAATAAAGGGACAATCCTAGATCTTCAAAATACAGTGATAAGAAATCCATCAAAGAGTTCAAGAGCAGATTTGGAACAAAGATAAAATTACCACACATCCCTGTAGAAACCCTTCCTATAAATCATCGATAACAATAGGAATGACAAAAATTTTGATGCTCTTCCAAGCGGCTAGGGTCTCATGGCAGCATCCTCAAAGGAGCGACAAAGAGAAACGAAGATCAAATTCTTTCATTGCTTTTGTGAGGGTTCTGAAAGCCTAATAGGGTTTGATGAATACAAATGCTATTTTATTTTCTTTACATATTGGCCATGGTTTTTATTTATTTGACCTTTGTATTTCTTTTAAAGTGTTTGATAAACACTTATATGAATGTTGGTCAAATAGGTCCTTTAGGGTCACTTTAAAAACTCCTTTATTCCTTGCAACTTTTTCCATAATTGTAAAACTTTATTAAAAATGATGATGTAAATCATTTTAATAAATGTTATTTATCAATGCAAGGGAGGATGTCATACATTTCTTTTTGAAAAGCATGAGTCTCATAGGAGTTAAGTAAGCTTTTGATGTTTGAATTGTATTTAGGATACAAATGGGGATTTTCCAACATGTGGAATAAAAATAGTTGATTTGGGACACCTATTTGTCAGTTTGAGTCCAATTAGGAGTCCAAGTAGTTGGATGTTAAGTCAAGAAGGACTTTTGGGCACTTAATTACTTGTTTGTTTCAATTACATCCTTATTTTAGAGGGATTTTTTAGTTGTATTCAACCCCAAGGAGTTGTGCTCAAATTGACAACTCATTATGTAGATTTTGGGGCAGTTCTCTTTCAGTCACAAACCTGATTTTTAGGAGAGGTGACAACACATC
This sequence comes from Cryptomeria japonica, assembly GCF_030272615.1. Taxonomy (NCBI): domain Eukaryota; kingdom Viridiplantae; phylum Streptophyta; class Pinopsida; order Cupressales; family Cupressaceae; genus Cryptomeria; species Cryptomeria japonica. The sequence goes on from NC_081405.1 coordinate 548,004,080, forward strand.
TTTTTGAGAGCTGAAAATTCAAAATTTTAATTTTGGAGCCTTATTGTATAAGTCATTCTTCTACACTAATTTTTTCTCTAGTTCTGTGTTTTTACCTACAGTGGAAATCATTTGTTCATGCTTTGTAACTCATTTCTTGTGAGTTCTATAGATTTGTAATGCAGAAAATTCCTTGTTTTCAATAAAGAATTTGAGTTCCTTATTGATACTTTTTGTCTAAGTGTTGTTTTTGTAAGCGTTGTGATTAAAATTTTGTGATTCTTTTATGGAATCCTTCATTTTGTCTTGGTTTCTTCAAATTCTTAGCATAAAAAGTACATGTTATAGTGCAGGTCTGTGATTGTATTAGTTATTCTGCTGCATCAAATTTGTGAGAACATCATTGTTCTCCTTTTTGTGAAAATTAGTAAGCTAGCCTTTCATAAGAATCAAATTTGCAAACATGTGTATTTGAGTTGTGATTTAAAATAAGCTTCATTAGTTAAATATCTTGTGAGTTTGTTAGCATGTCAAGAAATTTTTAGTCATTGGTGTATCACCTAGTAGAAGTAATTTAATTATTAGTTTCTACATTATCCTTCTTTCTCCTTTTCCCAAGTCAAATTTTCAGTTAGTTTAGGTGATCATAAAGGAATCCAACCTATAATTTTGAGGTCTACTCTCATAATAGGACACCCACAACCTGATAGTAGTCCCATGTTTCACAAGATTGTAGAATTTCATCTTTCGCATCGGGTGCAAATTCCTGTGACAATGGTACACAAAGCACACGATTGATGAAATGGGTAGCTTAAAACCTAAATTTAAATCAATTGAGGAAAAGGGTTTTGGGCAGTTGGTTCATTTTTTGATGTTCGATATATCTTAAGTAGAATACATGATGAATTCACATGGTTGGACAAACCTTATAAGATTACCAGTGAAGCAATTAAGGGAGTAACTTTCTTAAGCTTAGATGGTGTTGTACCTATTTTAAGGAATGTGCAGAATGAAATGGTAACTGATGCAACCAGTTCACAATTTAACAACAAATCAATGACAATTCATGATATTGTTGAATATGACATACAATTCACATCAATGGTGATAGGTTACAAGTTATATTATTCTAGGAAACACAACTCAGTATCCGGTACAACCATCTATGCGACATATTAGATATTGAAGGAGGATAAATATAATGATTTGTGTGAAGTGCTCTGGAGAGAGCTATTGAACAATATGAAGAAGATCAAGCAAGACAAAAAAGAATATATTCAAGTATGGAACCTTGATTATATGTTTATACTTCTACTTCATGAATGAGATTCCTGATGTTGGTAAGGTTCAATGGGTGAATTTCAAATTGGTAGCAATACATATACTAGAAACACTTTATGGCCTTAGAGATGCTACAGTCCGTAATGGAATTCTTTGGGGATACTTCAAAACATTCCAGAACATGATACCGAGCAAAGAGAGAATCCCAAAGGAGATAGTAGAGAAATATGAAGACACTATATGCTTTGGTTGTGTAATGTGGTGAAATGTGAATGAGAGATCAAGAGGAAAACTACCCTTTCCCTCCAAGGAGAGATGCGAGTTTTACTATGGAATTACCTTCAAAATTTTTTTACCTAGTTATATTGGAAGAGGAGAGGAGAATTTACTAGATTCAACCTCCAAAGATGAAGATAGAATTTTGAGTGAAATGGGAATGATAAGATAATCTCCTCTTCCTATTTGAAATCGAAAGGATTTGATTGAATTATGTAGTGCAAAAGTAACAAAGAACTGATTATATCTTAAGATCAAAATATGGGATGAAGCTGTGCACCTGGATTTGATAGTAATATGTTGAGATGAAGTCGCCCTGCAAATTTGAGGAAAAGTTGCCTGGACCGTGGCGGGAATGTACACGGTCCTCCGAAAAATCCATGAAATGAAAAGGGTTTTTCCGCCTCTACAAATGGAGCCTGAATCCAAAAGTATAGCTACGCACCTACAACCTACACATAGAAAAGAAAGGAAAATGGGTTGGGATTGGGAGTTTGAATTTAGTTAAAATCCCAATTTTGGAATTAACCAAGTAATGAAAGAAAGTACTTGCAAGTAGATGTAAATGAAAGACCGAATTGTAAATCACCTCAAGGGAGGTCGTGGAAGAAATGTTGATAGAAATGCTTGTGTGGAATTGAATTTTGAAATCAATCTCCTCTTTAATGGTTGAATCCTTGACTTGAATGCAACACCTAGCCTTGAAGGGAGACTTGAGATGCTCAATGCTTGAATGCTTGAATTCTCTTGAACACTTGTTCACTTATGCAACTTGACCGACTCATGCAAATTTTTCCAACTTCTTGAACTTCCACAAATGAGAGGAAAAATGTCCCTTAAATACATGTCAATGAATTTGATTTTCGTCAGAGGCTGACATCGGGGGAGTTTTCCTGCTCACTGCACAACCTTCTATGCAACCCTAGGAAGGGTCTTGCCCCAAAATAGGGTAGGGATAGGGGTGCCACACCCCTATCCTAGGAGGAAAAGGGTGCCACACCCCTGTCCTACCCCTTTCTCAAGAGCAGAGTGTAGATAGGGTGGTGCAGAGGCCAAGGAAGAAGCTGATTCCGAGGGTTGAGCAGTCTGCGGTCTCTGATCAGGATAGAGGATTTGATCTCACATGCGTGAGGACCCTAATGCAGTAAAAAATTGCTAGGGTCACAATTTTACAACATTATATTTATCCCCCACTTTAGCGGGAGTATGAGCGTACACCAATACTACTGGTAAAGTTCAAGGAAACAAGATTGAAAGAGTTTTACCATGTCAAGGAGGCAAGATGTGCCAAGCCCCTAGTGGACTTAGGATCTTAAGACTTCGATTGACAATGTAAAAGGGAAGATCAAGAAGGAAATAACCATGACTGCAAGTAGCAAAGTTCCCCTCACTATGAGTTGTGAAAGAAAGGATACTAAAGATTACAAAGAAAAACAAAGTTCACTAAGTAATTCTAAGTATCAAGAAAGAAAATATGAACAGAGTGTATGCCCCCATGTTAAAGCGATCACACGTTCCTTATCGGGAGTGATTGCTTTAAGGTAGGATACACCCAAGAGAAAGAGAAGGGAGGGAACACATTATCATAAGGATTTATCCCCCAATTGAGGAATAAATCCAAAAATAATGAACACAAAACATGAGGTAGTGTCGCTTTCCTCGGGGTTGGTATGCTGTATGATAACTCATTGATATCATGTATGTATATGTGCATATAATAATTGTCATTCCCCAAATAAGGACACTACCTTAGAAGAAAGGGAAGAGAGGATGTCTTTTGAGTCAACATGAAAGAGACTACAAAAAGATCTTAATGCTTTGTATCATCCCCAAGTAGACATTAAGGGAAAAATAGAAGAACAAGGATACACATAAAAGAATGGTCACAAAGAGCAAGAAAGGAGAAAGAGAGAAGATCCACAATGCTACTATTGCTAATCTAGCATGACATCCGCCTCCCGATCTTGCTGATCACTATTTCGAGAAGGTGAGTAACACACCAGAGGAGTGACATTGAGCACAACAGATGGAGCTATCACAAGATCGAAACAAGGACTATGCTCATGTTGTAAGTCACTTTGTTTGATTCTAGGAGCTAGGATTAGGGTTTGTGAAAACTCATTTGATAAATGCTTGTCCACATTAACATATTCATACTCACTATCAAAAGAATTAGGAGTTGTATTATCATTATGAATAACATTTTCACCCCTTTCTTCATCAAAGTTTAGAGAAAGAGGAGTAAGAACATGAATAGGAGTAAAACCATCACATGTTTTGTGCAACTTATGATTTGGAGATGTAGGTTGAACATCTTTCTTGGGAGAAAAGGGAATAATGTCGAATGTCCAAGTCTGAGGACATTGAGTATTTTGAGGGATATCTTCACAAGATCAAATATGATGTCTTCATCAACGTTCTCTCACACAACAATTCTGGTGCCTTAGTGGAAGGTTGAGAAGGAGGAGGAACACTTAAAAAAGTAGGAATGTTTGTCTGCTTGATAGTTGAAGGTTTAGGTTGAGGTATTTTTGGTTGAACAAGAGGAGAAGCATGCCTATTCTCTCGATAAGAGGAAGGAGGTAGAACTGTGCCATAGAAAGGAGGAATAGTAGATGTAGGAAGGAGACCGGGTCCATCACAAGGAGGAGGTATAGGTCTAACCTTAGGAAGAATATTGTTGTTCTACTTAAGAGAAGGTAAAGTTACATCCATAGGAATAGGTTGACGATCTTCTGTAGGAGGGAGATTAGTTCTATCTGTGAGGGGAAGAACCTCATCTTGAAGAATAATAGGAATGCCAAGTATTGGAGATCTAGGTTGACTTAAGGATAAGATCATATCTTTCTTCCATTTTTGATAAGATTGAAAAAGAGCATAGCTCCTTGATGGAAGAGATTGAAATTGTTTAGGCCAAAAGAAATCAATAGGAACACCGGGGCTTCTTTTAGATGGATGAAATAAGATATGGTTCATGATTATGACTTCTCCATTGTGAGGAAAATTCAAACACTTATGTATTGGAGAAGTAATAGCCTTCATGTAAGATAGCCAAGGATAGACCAACTTCACATGAAATTTCTCAGAAGAGGGTATGATAACAAAGTCAACATCCATGCATTTAGTATGAAATTCAACAGGAAGGGTGATAGAATCGATGGTAGGACAAGAGAAGCCATCAAATAACTTCACAACCACATTAGAAGCATCATATATTGGTTTATGCAATTGTAAAGTGAAAAGATACTCTTCAGTTATGACATTAACCATGCAAGAGGGATCAATAAGGGCACCACGACAAGGGATATCCTTAACCTTCATAACTATGTATAAAGGGCCATCGGGTGCTCTAATGGTCTCACTAGGGTCAAATGTAATACAAGGATCCTTAGGCGTATCTTGTGTTTCTACCATATTAACCAAGTTTGGAGCCATAGAGGTAAATTATTCAGAAGAAAAAGAATTAGGCACAATGTCTATAATGTTAGAGGTATGAGAAGGCAAGGGATCAGTGAAAATATTAAGATTTTGATTAGGAGGAGCTATTGATTTATTCCCTTTATCATTCACCCCTGCCATAGATATAGTATTATTATCAATCAAGTCTTGGATCTTATTCTTTAATGCAAAACATTTCTCAGTATCATGACCAAGCTGACGATGAAATAAAAAAAAGGAATTGTTATCAAAATAAGGGGATGAAAGTTTAGAAGGACCAATTTATTTTATAGAAGGAATTTCGATAATATTTCTATGCAACAGCTAAGACATAATACTATGTAAAGATTCATTCAAGGAAGTAATCTATCTTTCTCTTTGGAAAAAATTAGAAATAGAAGGAACGCCTATTGTAGCATTCACATTGTGGTTGTTGATTGTATCATTGAACTTGATGAAACTTTTTGTTGGTTTGAACTTCACAAATGGTTGTTGAATACTCTCCCCCTTATCACTCAGAGCCATAGGAGTAGATTGATCCATTTGACTCACTTCCAGCTGATAATTGTGGAGTGTTACGCACACCTGCGAAAAAGAAGTAAACTTAGAAAAAAGAAGCTTTTCCTTGATATCCTTTTGTAAATTAGAAATGAAAATTCTTTGAGTATCATTATCAGGTACATGAAAAAAATTTAAGCACCGAAATGCTTATATCTACCAATGAAATCAGCCACTTTTTTTTTAACACCTTGTTTACAATGCATTAAATCAGTCAAAGTGATTTTAGGACCAATGTTGTTTTGAAATTGTTGGATGAAAGCATTTTCCAATTGTTGAAAGGAGGTGATAGAATAAGAAGGCAAAGAGCAATACCATTGTAAAGACTTATCTCTTAGTGTTCTTGTAATCAATTTTGCAGGCAATCTTTGATCATAAACAAAATCGGTACACAAAGTTTAAAATGTTTTGACATGCATAAGAGGATCACCTTTTCCATTATAGAGTTCCAATTGAGGGATCTCAACATGTTTAGGTGGCACGACTTTAACAATATCAAGAGAAAGTGGGCTCACAACATCAAAGGTGGGCACACTAAACATGGATTGACTCATAGAAGAATTTTGTTGTTGTAAGGAAGACACGATTTGAGCAAGATTGTTAATTGTCATTTCGATAGAAGAATTAATGTTACACATAGTTGATTGAGAAGACGGTGTGATGTTATTGAAAGAAGGAATGGAATGAGAATAAGGTGGTGGGACATTATGCTAAGTAGGCATAGGTGAAGATTGGGTAGGAAAAGGGAGACTTAAAGGAGGAATAAAGTTGTTGAAGGAATTGCCCCCTTGTGTCACATTGATTGGTTGAGGAATAGTAGGAATACTTATGGAAGACATAGGTAAACATGGAGGATTAAATGAAGAAGAGGGATTTCCCCCATGACCAATGGTTGTAGGAATGACACTTTGAGTTGAAGTCACCATGATATTGGAGGTAAAAGTAGGAATACTAGTCATAAGAGTAGTCAAAGGAATAGAAGGATTGACTTGTGTTGGAGGTTGTGAATAACCTAGGGTTTCAACACAACTCTTGATAGGCATGACATTAGAATCAACAATATGTACAATGCCACACAATATATCAATTCCATTCTTATCACTTTTAATTATACGCTTAAGGCCTTCAATTAATGGAAGAGCTTCACTATTAGGGTATTCTTGGGAAATCCATTGTTGAAAGTTATCAAATTGATTATCCAATATGGAAAGTTGATCTATAGAAACCCTAGTTAGAGCTTCTTCTTCATCATGAGATTCATCAATGGGGTGAATAGGGACATGATTAGGATTGGAAGAATTAGCATGATCTTCATTAAAGAAGTCACCCAAATTAGGCTCCATCTCCTCGGTAATTAAACCTTGGGAAGCCTTAATTGTAATGCTTCATCTAACAGGGATAGGATAGGTAGGACTAATAGTGGTAAAACTCATGCACTAGAGGGAAAATTTGAATTTTGAATTTTGGAACAAATCTTACAAAATTGAGTAATGGAAAATGTAAGAAAATAATGATTACACAATTTGAAATTTGTTGGAGGAAGAGGATGACAAAATTTCTAAAATTGAAAGGAAATTGAAATTTTAAAATTAGGGCCGAGGGGATACCACTTAATTTTAAAATTAAATTTTTTTAAATTAGGGCAGACTATAATTAACCTCTTCATTTAAATTTTTTTCTTGAAATATGAAATGTTGAATTTTGGAGGTATTTTTGATTCTAGAGGGATAAAAAATTGACAAAATCAGCCAATTTTCTGGATTTAGGCTATTAAATACAGTCATAATAGTCTCCCAAAATTTTGGAAAAAAAGTCGAGGACCATGGCGGGAACGCAATGGTCCAACCAACTTTTTTCAAACTCTTCATAGATGAATATTATGATGATTTCAAAGCTAACCCCCAAAATTTGGCGAATTTTACGATTTCTAGATGGGCAAAATGAAGGCGCAAATGTAAAAATAGGACCCTATTAGGGTTTTGAAGAAAAAGAGGAATTGAATTGTAATTTAAAAAAAAGTCAAACCTAATGGATAGGGACACCTTGGAAAATGTTTAGAAACCTGAATGTGAATGAAATTGATTTGAAATTTGCACAAAATCCAATTAAATTTAAAAATTAGGGTTTTATGACCTAACCACTTAATTTTGAAATTTGAATTTTGGGAAAAAGGAGGGAAATTGAAAATTTGAATTGTAGGAATGAAGACAAGTCTAAGAACAATCATAAATCTGAAAATTAAATGGAAATCCAATTTTTTGTTGAAGTTCAAGATGATTTTTGAAAATTAGGGTTTTAACAAGTAACCTCTTAATTTTGTAAATTTTATTTGCAAATTGAACAAGACAAGGAGGAAATTAAATTTGATAAACAAAACAATTTTTTAGATCTAAGATAACCACAAGCAATTTTTACAAATCACAAGTTCAATTTTAATTTGAAAAACTAGGGTTTTTAATGATTTAACCACTAAGTTTGCATAAATTTGAAACTTGCAAATGAAAAATATGCAATTTTATTCAAAGGAAAGCATGCAAGACGTCGGGTTCACCAAAATGTAATGTGGTGAAATGTGAATGAGATATCAAGAGGAAAACTACCCTTTCCCTCCAAGGAGAGATGAGAGTTTCACTACGGATTTCCCTTTAAACACTTTTCACCTAGTTACATTGGAAGAGGAGAGGAGAATTCACTAGATTCAAGCTCCAAAGATGAAGATAGAATTTTGAGTGAAATGGGAATGATAAAATAATCCCCTCTTCCTATTTGAAATAGAAAGGAATTGATTGAATTATGTAGTGAAAAAGTGACAAAGAACTCATTATATCTTAAGATCAGAATATGGGATGAAGCTGTGCACCTGGATCTGGCAGTAATATGTCGAGATGAAGTCACCCTGCTAATTTGAGAAAAAGTTGCCTAGACTGTGGCGGGAATGTACATGGACCTCCGAAAAATCCACAAAAAGAAAAGGGTTTTTCCGCCTTTGCAAATGGAGCCCTAATCCAAAAGTACAGTTGCACACCTGCAACCTACAAACATAAAAGTGAGGAAAATGGGTTGGGATTGGGGGTTTGCCTTTAGGTAAAACCCTAGTTTTGGAATTAACCAAGTAATAAAAGAAAGTACTTTCAAGTAGATGTAAATGAAAGACCGAATTGTAAGCAGTTGATCCTAGAACTTCATGGATCCTACCTATGGAATATGAAGTTGAAGGTCACATTCTTGATGCATATGCCCAACATTTTTTTAGTAAACTGATGGATACTTCAGAAGAAAGATTTGGAACTCTCAAGGAGAAAAGCTTGGAATTACATATTAAGTCCAAGAAGCCTGAGTTGTAGAGAAAAAATAGGAAGGAGGTTGAGCAGTTGGCTGAAAGCATGGGAATCACAAAGGAAGTAGTCTAGAGAGTAAGAGAAAAGACCATTCTAAAGGAAGAAGATATGGTCAAGCCAAAGAAGGCTAAGTCGAAAGCCCCTATTTCCAAGCCTAAGGAGTCAAAGGGTTTAGTACCCTCATTTGGTAGTCTGAAACCTATTAGTTCACCAAATTCCCAAGCAAAATCATCTGGTGAAGGGAAGAGGAAATGAGGACAAGCTAGAGTACCTATTCTCGATGATGAAGAAACTGAGTCAAATGATGCGGTGAAAGAAATTAAGAAGACTGGAAAAGAAGATAAAGTTGTTAAAAACAAGTCATCTAGTGTGGAGCAGTCCAACAAGAAGTGTGAGATTTTGCCAAGATCAAGGGCACAATGAAAAGTATAAAAATAGAGACAAAAGAATGACAAGAACAAACTGTATTCTCATCAATATGAAAATGATCAATTGGATTCACCAATACAATGAATATAGGCCTTCTTATATAGGCAAGGCCATATGGATGTATGAGCACACAATCATGACATGTGGCTCAATGAGAAACAAGGGTAGGTAAGAAATACTAGGGGTAGGTAGGAGAAATAATATAATATTCCACAAGAGGTGGATGAGCCACCGAATGTAGAGTGTAACAACAAAACAAGACCACAAAAGGTGGAATTTCTCCTACAAACTCTATCCCTATGTGCACACTTACCTAAGTGTCTAAAATCCAAACTACGAAGAAATGCATTATCCTAAGTTAACTTAAGTAAAGTGTAATAATATCCATAATGAATATTTATTTACACCAACACCCCCCCTTAAGTGCAACTTAGGGGAATGAAGACTCAAGTCAACAATGCAAGATGGGTCCCAGCTACTAGGCCATGATAGGTACCCATGTACAATATGCAAATACAAGCAAAACCATGGAATGCAATCTCTCACAAACAGAGAAAAGGAGAAAACCAAGTGGGAAAAAACTCCCCCCCAAAAGAGAGATGAAAGTACAAAACACTATCAAAGAAGAAGGACAAAACCTCAAAGAGGAAAAAGTCCCCCCAATAAGAGAGGAAGGAGAAGTCAGTTGACCCCCCCTAATGACACATCCTGCACCCCCAAGAGAGCTCGCAACTGCTGGAACTTACTCTCAGTGAAAGGTTTGGTGAATATGTCTGCAACTTGCTCCGCTGTAGGACAATACTGCAAATCAATGACCTGCTCTTGAATCAACTCTCGGATATAGTGCATATGGATCTCGATGTGTTTGGTCTGCAAAAGACCCAAGTCAGTCATAGAAAATCTATCATGCAAAGCAGATTTGACCCTGCTAATAATGGATGTGGTACTCCCTGTAATGATCAAATCATCAACATAGAGCACAAGTATCAAGTGAGAGTCATCCTGTCATAAAATGTAGACACTCGGATCAGAATGACACCTGGTGAACCCTGCTGAGAGAAGAAAGGAATCCATCTTGGCATACCAAGCCCTGGGGGCCTGCTTAAGGCCATAGAGAGATTTCCTTAGTCTGCAAACCAAGGAAGTATCCTGGATGAAACCCTGTGGCTGCTCCATATAAATCTCCTCATCAAGATCACCATGAAGAAAATCACTCCTCACATCCATCTGATGTACAAACCAACCATTAGCTGCAACAATAGCAAGTGTCAAGCGAATGGAGTTCATCTTGGCTACAGGCATAAAGGTCTCAGTATAGTCAACACCTGCAACCTGAGAGAAACCTTTCGCAACAAGTCAAGCCTTGTACTTATCCACACTACCATCCGTTGCAAACTTGGTCTGATAGATCCACTTACATCGAACTATCTTTCTCCTCTTCAAGAGATGGACTAAATCCCATGTGTTGTTCCTCATGAAGGAACCATACTCTTCCTCCATAGCTTGGTCCCACTCAGGAACCTCTGATGCTTCCCAAAATGTCTGTGGATCGGAAGCAGTAGCAATGAATGCATGTGGAAGATCCTGATGTTGTGATCGAGCTCTCCATGTATTTGAAGGATCCCCAACAAGAGAACCCGTGGACTCAAGTGTCTGTCAAGCCCAACGAGGTCTAGGTGGAGGTGGAGAATGAGGCTCCTCAACTGCAAGTGGACCCTGCGGAGGTGTAACCCTGCGAGTCAGAGTTGAAGGAGTCTCATCATCTAAATCACTAGCATTACTATCCACAATGGAGGAAGGTGGAGGAGGTAGAGAGGCTAAGCTAGGAGAGATTTCCTCAAAGTGAACACTCCTCTCAATGAACACCTCATGTGTCTCAGGATCCATCAATCTATATGCCTTAACACCCTTAGGATATCCAACAAATATGCAAGGTTGACTTTGTGGTTCCAATGCCTTGCATTTCTGCGGAGGTATGCGAGCCCATGCTGGACACCCAAAGACTCTGAAATGTCTCACAATCGGTTTCCTACCAGCCCAAGCTTCAAAAGGAGTAATACCTTGCAAAGCTTTGTGAGGAACCCAATTCTGGATGTGTGTGGCACAATTGATAGCCTCGGCCCAAAAAGTGGGATCAAGAGAACGTACATGAATCATACAGCTAGCCATTTCTTTGAGAGTTCTATTCTTGCATTCTGCAACTTCGTTCTGCTGTGGAGTGTATGCTACAAAATGCTGAAGATCAATCCCCTCAAATGTACAAAAATCCTCAAGTCTTTTGTTCACATATTCCCTTCCATTATCTGTGCGAAGAATCTTCACCACTTTCCTGAATTGCTTCTCCACACGAGTCTTGAAGTCCTAAAATCTGTCAAATACTTCACTCTTATGAATAAGAAAGTAGACCCAAGTGAAGTGGGAGTAGTCATCAATGAAGGTGAGGACATAGTGGGCCTTACTAAATGAAGGTGCTGGAAATGGACCTACTACATCACTGTGAACAAGTTGAAGAACTTCCAAAGCTCTCCAAGCTTTCCCCTTGTCAAACTTTTCCTCGGGATGCTTGCCCATGGAACAACCTAAACATACACCCTCTGAAAAACTAATTCGAGGTAGACCTGTGACCGTGTCTTTAGTGCTAAGCTGCTGAAGATAGCGGTAGTTGAGGTGACCAAACTGCTCATGCCATAGCTTACTTTTGGAATTTGACTGAGTAAGCAAGGCCCTAGAAGGTGAACTTGGCACAAAGTGGGAGAATGAATAAAGCCTTGAGTTGTCATTGACTTGTCCCACTGCTACCAAGGCATCATCATCAAGTTCCTTTACCACAACTGAATCTGGTGTAAACTCAACCTTTTTCCCATTCCCATAGTGAGTGATTTGGTAGATAGAAAGAAGGTTGGTAGACAAGTTAGGAACATAGAGAACATTCTCAAATGTTTCATCATCCATGTCAACTGAACCTTTCCCTTCAACCTCTACTTGTGTATTATCACCTATGTAAATGTGAGGTACCTTAGATGGCTCCAATGAAGAAAATTGCTCCTTTGTAGAACCCGTGTGATATAAGGCACCTGAGTCAAGTATCCACTGTTGTGAAGAACATGTTGTAGCCACAAATGCTTGCCCTTTTCCCTTAGAATGTGCGGAAGAGGAAGGAGATGAATCCTTCTTTGTGTAGGCGGATGGTAAGTTGATGTTGTTTTTCTTAAGAAGATTAGTTAACTCATCAACTTGTTTTGTGTCGCATCGATGCTCATCATGACCATACTTCTTGCAATATGCACAAGTTGGTTTATCCTTCTTAAGTGGTGTCCCCTTCTTGGAAGAGGGTGAAAAATTGCCTTGTGATGGAGAGGATGATTGTCCTTTTTCCTGTTGTGTCTTAGACTTGGAGTGCTTCTTCTTCTTGTTAGAATCTTTGCCTTGACTTCCTTGATTCCCTTGATTAACCACCAAAGCTTGGGACTTTGAAGACTTGAGAAGCCCCATGTTCAACAACTTAGATTGTTCCAATATCAACATTTCTGTGAAAGCATCAAATGAAGGCATAACATAGGAACTCCCCACTGTCAAACGATGAGTTTGGAAGCTAGACACAAATGCTGCATATTCTGGTGCAAGCTTGTCCAACAAGTTGAATATCAACTGAGCATCCTTTTTGTCAATTCCACAATCCTTAAGCTTTGCTCTTAGCTCATTTGCTTTGGTGACATAATCTTGGATTATATCAAAAATCTTGGGATCCAAGTTGGTGAGCTCATTGTCAATCTTATAACCTTTGATTTCATCAACTTGACCATACAATTTCTGAAACATATCCCAAGCATATTTGATTGTAGTACACTTCTCAATATGAAAGATGAGGTCATCTGATACATACTTGCGCAAAGTTCCAAGAGCCATGCAATTCTTAGTGAGCCATTCTAACTAAGTATTAGGATCAACCTTAGGATCAGGTGGTGCTGCTATTGTTCCATCTATGTAATGTGTGAGACCTTTTTCCATTAATTTGCTCCATACTTTAATTTTCCATGATGTATAATTATGTGGAGTTAAAGGTGGAAATTTATGAGGACTCATTGCAAAAAAAATGAAAGAGCACAAAGAAAGAGAGGCACAATCACACAAGACACCCCCCCAAATTCACTCAATCAAAGAACCCCCCCAAAAATGATGATTTGACACTTTATACTTAGTGCGTGTACAATGGGCCACTTGCAAAATATGAGAGAGTGGACTTCTAATTTCAATTTTATAGTTGTCTCAATAGGGCCAAAGGAGACTCAAACTAATAGTGCAAGAGATCTAAACTAAGATCCAAGCAATTTACAAATACCAAATAGGCCAAATAAGACCAGCATATGAAAGTACAATTTATACTGAAAATATTTGAAATTTGATCATAGATTATGAAAGTAGATTAAAAAAAATGCACTTTAAAAAAAAATGGTACCCGAAAAAGAGGTCGTATGAGCTCAAACGAGGCCTTTGAAGTTGCAGAATTGAGGATTGAATAGGTACAGTTGAGAGAATCTGAAAATTTTGAAAACCTTGTGCACCAAAACTAGAAAATAACCACACCACTGCAAAGATCATGAAAAATTAACCCAAATAAAAAAAAATTGCACCCAAAAAGGAGCAAAATTGAGCAAGTTATGGGCCTCCAAAGTTGACTCAAAAATCTAAACTGCTCAACGGAGAGGGGTCTAAAAATTTCCAAAGAAATTGCTGACTGGGCACTGCTGATTAGGCAGAAGGTACGGATCCCAAAAATAATTTTCAAATATATATATTTTTTTTTCAGAAGAAATTTTCAAACTGGAAAATAATTTTCAAAAACAAAATAATTTTTTTTTTTTGAAAAAAATCCGAAAATTTCGTATCGTACGCCCGAATTGGGCAGAAAATTTCCTCCACACCCAAAAATTGATTTTCGCCAAAATAGGTTGAATTTATACTCGATTTTTATGGAAACAGCCTCCCGAACACAATGGTGAGGTCGAAAACGCTCTAAGATGCCTCCAAAAAATGCAATCCCTCAGATCCGAAAATAGAAGCCTTCCACGATGTCTCCAAAAACCAATCACTGAAGCCCCAATGGCTCTGATACCATGTGAGATTTTGCCAAGATCAAGGGTACAATGAAAAGTATAAAAATAGAGACAAAATAATGACAAGAACAAATTGTATTCTCATCAATATGAAAATGATCAACTGGATTCACCAATACAATGAATATAGGCCTTCTTATATAGACAAGGCCATATGGATGTACGAGCACACAATCATGACATATGGCTCAATGATAAACAAGGGTAGGTAAGAAATACTAGGGGTAGGTAGGAGAAATAATATAATATTCCACAAGAGGTGGATGAGCCACCGAATGTGGAGTGTAACAACAGAACAAGACCACAAAAGGTGGAATTTCTCCTACAAGCTCTATCCCTATGTGCACACTTACCTAAGTGTCTCAAATCCAAACTACAAAGAAATGCATTATCCTAAGTTAATTTAAGTAAAGTGTAATAATATCCATAATGAATATTTATTTACACCAACAAGAAGACCTAGCTAGATGACACGATAATGACTGTGAGAAAGGTCAAGGAAACCATCGTCAAGGAAGGTAACCTAAAACCTATTTCCAAATATTATGAGTTATTGGATGATTCTAGAAAAAGGACTATAGAAGAGGAAATTATTGAATATTTAAATAAGTATAATAGAGCCCATATTGAGATAATGTCAGAGATTCCTCAAAGTTTATAATATGACATTCTAGATATGAGGAAAGAAACAACTAGATTAGAGGAAGAAAGAATAAGAGAATATATGGTGGTTCCTGTGATAGCCAAAGTAGAAATTGATAGGATTCTTGAGGAAAATAAAGAAAAGTTTAGAAGAAAAAAGAGAGTGAATAGGATAATGATTGGCAAAAGCAAAGAGGTTCGAAAAGAGACAGAACAAATTTTGAGAGCAATTTTATTAGAAATCAGTATGAGGTGGTTCCAGAGGAATCACAAGAAGATGTTGAGGAATCTGTTCTAGAAGTCCTAGGTATACCATCCCTAGGAGATGAGACTAAAATTGACAAACCTTCTATTCTACAAGGTCTAGATAAATCAGTTCCAAAAGAAGTTGAATATGTAGAAGATAAGGTTAATATTGATACCGGTGATGTAGATAAGGTTGATCCTGAAAAGGAGTCAGAAGTTAAGGTTGCTACAGAGGTAAGAGACATTGAGGATCTAGTAAAGGGGAAACATATCTATGTGGAGGATCCAAAAAATGATCAAGGCCCCATCAACCTATCTTCTTTGTCCCCTATTCAGGTGCTCAAATTAGCCGTGTTTGCTTAAGCCAAAGCTAGTGAAGAATTGGAGAAATATTGCACAAAAAATAGTGAATTGGTCACTTTGGCATCCGGTTTATTAGAGAAGATCATGCCCTCATTTTAGAAGAGCATATTAGACACTCCATCTGGTAACTTAAAAATCTTAATCAATTCAATAAACAATCACTTTCAATCATTTGATAAATCTGCTAAGGAGAAGGTCCAAAATGAATTCTATGCCAGAAGGTTGAAGAATCTGAAGAATATGGTGGTAGATGACAAAATCTCTTTGAATACTGGTATGAAAGATGTATAGTTAGCATTGTCTGAGGGAGGTAATATCTATAAATCATGTTTAAAGCTATCTAATTTTACTCAGGAAATTGAGAAGAAGATTAAAGAGCATGAGGATCAACTTGATCAACTATCTTAGTCCTTTGATCTATTGTCAGTCCTTGAGCAGTCACATAGAATAATTAGTATCTCTGCTTGAGAAGATTAGGAGTCGGAATTAGGAAAAGGTTAAAATAGTTGATAAAATTTGTGAACTGCCTTATTACTCCCAAGATGGACATGATGCCTAGTATATTGGAAGATTCCCAAGTTGCCATGAACGCCTTTGAGCCATCTAATCTCAGATCAGTTGAGGCACTTGCATACTTACTCAATGGGCTCATAATTGTTATGGAGAGTCTTAAGAACAATTGGGATAGCTACCTAAATTCCCTGAAAAAATTCTTATGCAAATATCTTTCAATTTTTGTGAACATGACTGTGTATATATGTAAATAGCATTTTTGGTTTTCAGCACTCTACCTTTGCCATTGATGTCAAAGGGGGAGAGTAGATGAGTGAAAAATGTTAATCTTAGGGGGAGTTTTTTATTTCTGAAATCTGTTGATCAAATTTTGGTGGCAGTTTACATATTTTGGTTTTGGTCTGACATAGTCATTTTTCACTAAGTGTTGCCATCAATTCCAAAGGGGGAGATTGTTGGCAAGATACACTGTAGGTATGTTTATATGTTGTCATTGATGGTAACTCATATCAGTTTTGGTATCCACACTTCATGTTTTCATCTTTTTGGTAGATTGTGTGAGGATTGTTTGAGTCCAGCATGATTCAGTAAGTAGAGTAGGTCATCTGGTAATGAACAGTTTTGGCTGGCGAAGTATTTTGGTAGTATATTTTGCTATGCGGATTTTGGAGAAGGTTTGTGGACATGTAATATGCCCAATTTTTGGATTATAGCCTTTGATAATATGTTTCATGTAATTTTTTTGGTATGACCAGTGCATATCAACTGTAGCCTGTGGTGATTTTATTTGTGGATTAATTTTGGTGGTTGATTACGTGTTTGAGTTTGATGATTTGTCTTGTGGAAAGAATGTGGACATTTTATTTTGGTCTGTATATGTTTTCATGGTGGATTTGAGCTGACTCATTTGCATGTTTCATTTCTTGAAGCCGACATGCGGTGGTGACTTATTTTGTAATGCAAATATATAAGAAAGGTTTCATTGATCATTTTGGTGTGATGTGGACGCATGTGAGGTGGATATGGTTGATTGCACATAGTTTCATATGTACAAGCATTAGATTGGTGCTCCAGATTAAAGCAGAGTATCATAATAGAGAAGTATTGTAGAAATAAGTGAGATACAATATTTTGTACTTAACTGGAACTATATTCAAGCATTTGTAGATGCTATCTGATAGTTGAAACTTCATTGTAATCTCTTACAAGCATTTGTAAGGCAATGAGACTTTCAGGTTGTTGCCCTTATTTGAAATTGAGTAGTGTGCTCTAGGCAGTGTGCTTGAATGCATGTGCATTCCCCTCTTGTAATATTTCTATACTTTTAATAGAGTATATTAATATTGTGGGTTTGAATCCCAAATATTGGTGTTATGGTGCTATTGTTATTTGCTTTGTGTTTCTACTCCTTAATTTCTTTCAGTTTCTTTAAGTGAATTAAAAATTAGTTTATAGAGGTTTAAATTCCAGAACACTGATTCACTCCCCCCTCTCAGTGTTCATTGATTCTAACACAATGGAATTGTAATACTGAGATTGAATTTCCTCTTTTGGCTTAAGAGTATAGTTTTCTACAAAGTCCACCATTGATAGTATACTTCCAATTGGAAATGAATTTCTACATGTGTGAAATTGAGCATCAAGCTATCTGGCATGTTGAGAGTGTGTCACATATTTTGGTACAATCTTACTCTTAAAATATGACATGAATGTATGTACACTAACCTTTTCTGTGATTAAATCGACACACTTGCTTGTTTTACCATCCTTTAAGGGATACTCAAATATTCTTAAATCTTTTAACATCCACTAGTTGTTGTCTAAAATCATTTTCACTACTGTCATGCATACATTCTACTAGTAATGGAAAATTGCTACAACTAGAACATTATCTAAAGATACATGAATGTAAATAACATAATTTACCATCAATTCTTTCACAAAATAAACTTGCTACAAATTCCTTGATTATTTTAGGTGGCATATCAATACCACATTCTTGGATATCCATGTTACTATGCAAAATAAAAAAAATATATAAAAAAACATCATAATAATAACGAAATTGCACGTGCATTTTACAACAACAAGAGATTATTTTCTTATTAATTTTCACATACCAAGGCTTGCATTTCTCAAATGATCTTTTACTTATGGTAATATTTCCAGGTAACACAACTTCATCCAATTTTTTTTTATAAAATTTAGTTTGAGTTGTGTCTAATAGGTGTTTTGGATGAGGATCATGAATTTTCGACCCCACTCTCAACTTTAGAACATCTCTAGCATTAGACGATACCCTTGTATTATCATGCCAGAAATTTTTAATCAAGGATTTCACTTCATTATTCAATATCATATCTAACCATGGAAGTCTACCACTAAAACTCCAACTTTGGTTGATTGGATCATTTTCAATACTTTCTCTTCTTTTAGCTACTCTTACTAGTGTTTTAGGATGCATCTTTAAAATTCCACTAATTTTGCTTACCATCCTTTTATCCAAGGTTGTTTTATTCACTATAATAGTTGTTATAGCTCATCATGCCTCGTTATTATCTTTAGGTTGACTCTTTTTTCCAATAGATTCAATGGTACTTGTAATTGTAGACATAACATGCTTAACTGATTCAACTTTTTTTGTTGGTTTCACAAAGATGCCTATTTTTTCATCACTTTTCTCATTTTACACTTTCTAATCAATTGCATCATTATTTGACATTGAATTGCAAGTTTTTTTCGATAATTTTTTATTTGTATATTCTATTGGCACAAGTTCTTATTTGTCTCAAATAAATCTTACCAGGAAGATTATCAAAAAGTTTTCCCGATCTTCAACAATAGGAGGATTTCCATTTTCACCATGTTCATAAGAATTTTCACTTTCAACATTCAAAGAAATTTCAACTTCACCAACATGAGGGTTTTCATTTTTAAGATCTCTAATTTGTTTCATTTTGTCACAAACAATTGTATCAATCTCAACATTGGTATATCTAGTTTCTGGTAAATCATCAACATGAATACCATCTATAATCACGTTATCCATGTCTTTAGAGAAGGATTTGAAGATGTACCTAGATTTGAGGATGTAGTAATTGGATTAGTCTCCATAATTATATCATCCACATCAACATTATCCATAATTGCATCATCTACGTCCGTCTTATGCCCCAAGTCATCGTCTTGAATGTTTGTCTCTTCCATTGTTGTGGATCTAGAAGCATCAAGATTATTCATTTGTCGAATCCTCATTCTTCTATCTCTTTGAAGTTTTGCCTCCTCTCTTTCTCCTTGAATTTCCTCAGCAGTCATTTCCATCCTCTGTTTCTTCTTCATACGTTGTTTAGACCCCATGACTAAAAAATAATGCAATGATTGCTTCCTTCAAAAAATGGATAACTCCTAAGATATCAACTTCTTGATATCTTGAAGTTATTTCTATGCATGTGGAAGTTAATATCTTGAAGCCTATTTTTGAGTTTGAGCATCCTCGTACTCTTTGGACTAAAATTTGGGAGATATATAGAGATCTTGATATTCAACCGTAGCTAGATAATCCTATTTTAGACTATCTTGAGTACTTTGAATCTTCAAAAGATGAGGATGAGGTTACTTCAAAGGTTTATACTCCTTAAAAGACAAATGTTCATCCTTCATATTTAGTGATTCCTTATGTAGATTCATTGAGAGAGACTTCCATCATTCCTATCAACAAGACCATCATTTTCCTTTATATTTGGAGAACACATTTGAGAGGTTATCTCTCCTCTTTGAAGATTGTTATTGCACTATTATTGTCAAACCATTATTGCCTTTGGTGATTGTTCAACATCAATTTCTACATAGTTATAGTTTGTGACCTTATTTGTTGATTGGGCATGTACCTAATTGGATTGTGGCATCATCATCTTCCATGAACAAGGTGACACCTAAGCATTTTTTTAAAGACATCATCATACACATTCATGCTTCTTCATGTCAATTCCAATCCAAAATGAGAAGCATTCCTGCATTTGTACTTGGTTTTATTTCTTTTGCATGGGAGGTAAGTTGTTTATAGACATTGGATCATGTATATTATCTAGTCACAAGTTATCATTTACGTAGAATATTACACATTGTGGGAGAGATATATTGTATCTCTCCTTCCCTCTTATGGGGAGATATCAACTGTATTTTGATGATGAATGTATTCATTGGGTGGTATTGATGAGGCCTTCATTAATCACTTATTCCATCACTTGTACATGCTTGTATTTAATGTTCTTTCTTTTGGAAATATTTTTTCTATCATGTGGTTTTCTCTTTTACTCTATTTAAGAGAGATCATTTGTAAATGGGTACCTAAAATAGCCTCGTACCTAGGACCGATCCTTGCATCTTTCCATCATTTACATTGATTTATTCCTCCCTAAGTTTCATATAAAGGGGGGTGTGATAATATGATGAAACTATAAAGATCCGGTCAACTACTGAGAGGGGGGGGGTGGATTAGTCGATAGAAAATTATCTAAACTTTCACCAAACTTATTTCCAACTTAGAATAAACTCACTAAGCTAACCGGTTTTATCACTAAAACAAATATGCAACAACACTATCAAACCTTACCGGTTGACCAAATATATCTATGATATAATACAACAAATCTGAAAATTAAATACCATTTGACCAAAACCTTAAACCACTTCACTAAAACCAGTAATAACATTTTTCAGATTATTTTCGATCATTTAAATATATCTAAGTGGATTTACCAGTCATTCATATCAACCATATCAAAAACACATCCACAAAATCATCCACCACTTGACACAATGATTTTTCATGTGGAAACCCAAATGGGAAAAACCATGGTGGGGATGAATACCCACAAGTATTTTGAACTCTTCTGAAGTTAGCCTTGTTAGGAGCCAGGCCTTGTTAGAAGCTTATACAATAATATTATGTTAGGAACAAATCCGGTTAAGGACCACCCGATTAAGGGATTGACTATAAATACCCTGTTAAAGGTAACCTTGGTGGAATATTAAAATCCAAGCTAATGGATCACCTACTTAGAATATTTTAACAACAAGCCTGTTAAATCTTACCCAGTTAAGGGGTTTTATTGTTGTAATGGTTAGAGAACAATAGGTTCTTTGCTGATCTGGTAATAGCACTTCTTTGTTGAATCAGATCCTTTATCACTCCTATCTGCCTTCACAACATTATGCAAACACACATCCTAGTTCGACAATAATCACTATCACACTTAACCAAATTTGCCAACACATTTTCAAACAATCCATCGAACTTAAAAATAAATATATTAGGTCGGTAACACAACACAAACCCTACAATTCTCATAGAGATTACAAACACATGAGTTCAATCTTGACCATTGGATTACATTGAAATCAACTATACATTCTTCTAGGTATCTTCAACCGCTCCTAGATCACCACACTTTGAATCTTGTAGCTCATGACCCGTTTGTCACTTCATACTAAGCAATTGATCATTCCCAAGATAAACGGTTCTCTTACATGCCAAATCCATTTCATAAATCATGACGTGCAACATGATTACGTGGCATCTTCATCATCGATCATCATTCAGTCATAAATCATCACAACCGATCTCCAAGCTCCATTGGCTAGGGTTCTGCTTCTCAACTGGTTAGGGTTACCAGTTGATCTTCACTACTTCGATACTGGTTGACTTGTTGCTTCATTACCGGTTTCTTTACTGCCTAATTATCAGTTGCTATTGACATCAATGATAAAACTATACTTCTACAATGCAATCTTCATGCAATGCCAACAAGGTGTTGGTGTGAATAAGGTATTTTACCTAACTAATTTATGAATGGGTCCTATTCATGTGTTAACTTAGGTCATAGGATACTTTCTAGAAGTATTAGTTGCCAATGAGATCTTATCTCAGTTACTTCTTGTTTTCAAGTGCTCATTTAATATTTTTTTAGAGTTAATTTTTTCTTGTTATAGGATAAAGACGTGTCATAATATTGCCTAATCCTATCTTTGACCTTGCCTTTATAAGAAATTCTCTTGTACATTTATATTATAGATTATCATTTGATCAATTATCTCATTGATATTAATATTAGGCAAGTTCATTTCTTGCATACTATCTTGTGGAAGGTTATCTTTGTTTTTACAAGTGATCCTAGGTTTTTGAACTAATCTCACCTTATATTTCTGATAGATTAAAATCTTCTAACAACAAGATTGTAAGTTCAAGTGATAAGAATATATGTACTAATTTGTGACGATATAAATTTTAGCTTTGTTTGGATAAACATAATGCATATACTTTAAACCTTTTTGTGAGGTAATACATATTATCCTAAGGAATTTTACATCATTAGGTTTGCAAAAGAAAATTTAATAGCATGGTAGCTTCAATAAGAAATTTTCTATTATACAATATTTATAACCAAACGGGGTCTATTTAGAGCACTACCTCTAGATTCAACATTTATTTTTTTCAATTGATGATTGTCTAACTTGCATGGTTTATACAATTTTAGTTATCATTTATATACATCTTTCAAATAATCTTGTCAAAGTTTTTTTAACAAAAGCTTTTAGTGACAAAATTGTATGACCAAGGGATTAGAATATCCAACCAATTAGAAATGGAGACTTTATTTGGGTAAACATGACGAATATAATTTTAACACTTTTTATGGTTATGCATACTATCCCAAGAAATGCGTTATCATTAGGTATGCAATTTTTTTAAAGTAAGAAAACATATTTATTACAAAATTTAATAGTATACAATATTTATAACTAAAAGGGATCTCTTTAAAGCACCATCAAAGGCATAATATTTTAATCCTAATAGCACCATCAAAGTAATAAAAATCAAGTTTCAATTACATAATCTATTAAAAAAGGATCCATCTAATGGAGGATTATATAATATTGTTAATATTTTAAACAACCATTAAAAGTAGAGTAATTAACTTCAATGTTTTTGCCAAGCTTTCAACATTTCCACATTTTATTAAATTTTTTTTAACTCATTTTATCATAGGTGTTTTCTGTCTCAATCATCATTTCCAAAGTTACTTGTCTTCAATTTATCTTTTGCAAGGGTTTACTATTACTTAGTGCCTCATGGATTCATATCTTATTAGGGGTTTAAAACTTGTATTTAACCTTTTAAGCATGGTATATTACATAGGCTTCTAATGAACCAATGTGTTGTAATTTTTATTTAATTAGCTGATTGTTTGTAGGTTGATATATTAACTGGTTTTGCAAGGTTTATTTCTAGTTTTCTTTTAATTCTTGTCTTTGTTGGCAATTTGGAGGAATTGATTATGTGCTGCATTGATGTTTGTCATTGATGTCAACACTAGCTTCTTGGTTGTCTACTGGGTTTCGATAGAGTGGTTGGATTGTGATGTTGATCTGGAAACCATCTCTGGTGTGTTCCAATTGTTGGAATTGATTTGGATTGGTTATTCATGTGTTTTTGATGCATATCTCATTTAGTTGGTTTGAGATTTGATGATCCAAATGCTATAATTTGTTCTAGTAATCCTTTTGGTTACCGGTAAGGGTTTTATCAATAGAGCTTTATTGAAGATCTTTTGATGGATCTAATAAGTGGTGTTGGTGCGGCTTCTAGAAGGTTTTCAAGGTATTGGTGGTTATCTTTTTTGTGTTCCAGTTGATTGGTAGTGTTGCTTTTGGCTTATTCATTCTGGTATTTGGTTTATGCATTATGGTAAAAGGTTTTGTGTGCTTAAAGTGTCATAATCTATTGACAACTGATTCACCCTCCCTCTCAGTTGTCCACCAGTTATCCTAACAATTGGTATCAGAGCCTGGTCCTCTCTGCAGAAGCTTCACTGATCAAGGAAGATTCGATGGTGAGTAATCATTCAACTTCTATTACTTATCAGAAGTACAACCCTAGGCTTGAAGGAACAAATTACAAGGTTATGTAAGCTTCAGATGGAGACTCATCCGAGATGTCTTAGCAAGGAGATTTGGGAGATCACTAAGAAAGGCTACACTCTTTATGATCCAAGATCATGGAATCCTCCTCTAGTAGACTTGGATAAGAATATTAAAAATGATTGCAGAGCTAGAGAAGCCCTTTTAAGTGCCTGTTCTGATCAACAAGTTATGGGATTATCAGACAAATCATCTGCAAAAGCTATATGGGATAAGTTGGAGACTCTGAATTAAGGTGACCCTATTGTTAAAATTGCTAAACTTGATGGTTACCAGGTGAGGTATGAGAATCTGAAAATGGAGGAAGATGAAATAATTACTACTTTTATGGAAAGAATCAATGAATTTATCATAGGAATTCAATGTTGTGGTGGATCTCTAAGAAAAGATGAGATTGTCTCTAAAGTATTGAGAGCTTTGCTATCAACTTACAAAATGAAGGCTACTGCAATTAATGAGTTGAGAACAATGTCTAACACTTTGTTGGTATTTGATTGAAGATTGTATTGATGAACTATTATGTTGTCATTGATGTCAATTGTCACCGGTAATGATGTTGTTATGATGTTGATTTGCAACCAGTAGTTGAGAAAGTGAAGGTAACTGACATTACTTTAGAATTAGTGAGATCAACCGGTAACCCTACCTATTGATGTGCCAAACCCTAACCAATGGAGCTTGGTGAATCAATTGTATTGATTTATGATCAAATGGTGAATGGTAATGATTATTCCACGTATGAATGTTGTATGTGATAAGTTTCAAGTGGTTTTTGGCATGCAAAGATAACAGTTTTATCTTGGGAATGAGCGAATACATTGCATGAAGAGGAAACCACATGATGAGTTATAAGAGTTGATGAGAGGTGATCAAGGAGAGGTCAAGGTTGTCTTGAATAATGTGCAACAAATTCTATGTAATCCAATGGTCATAATTGAACTGATTTATTTGTAATCTCTATGAGATATTAGGTTTGTGATGTGTTACCGACCTGTTGTTTTGTTTATAAGGTTGATGAGTTGTTTTGTTGTAGGTTGATAATTTTGGTTAAGTGTTAGTGTGATTGATTGCCGAACCAGAAGGAGTACCTGCGTTATGTGTGAAGGTAGAATGGAGCATGAAAATGATATGATCAAGCAGAGTAGTGCTATTTACCAGATCAACAAACCCTTGTTGTTCTCTAACAATTACAATAGTCAAATCCCTTAATCAGGTAAGATTTAACAGGCTTAGTGCTATCTAAATCCTCTAACCAGGTGATCCATTAGCTTGGATTTCAAATCTCTATCGAGGTTACTCCTAACAGGGTATTGCTTCTAGCAGGGCATTATAGTCAATCCCTTAACCGGGTGGTCCCTAACAGGATTTGTTCCTAATAGAACTTTTTGTAAAGCTTTAATAGGCTTGGCTCCTAACATGGTGAACTTCAAAAGAGTTCAGAATACTTATGGGTATTCATCCCCACTGTGGTTTATCCCATTTGGGTTTCCACATCAAAAATCATTGTGTCAAGTGGTGAATGGTTTTGTGGTTATGTTTGATATGTTTAATTTTCTTCTATTAAATCTAGTTAGATATGTTAAGATGACCGACAGTAATATGAAATGTTCTTTTACTACTGTTAGTAAAGTATTTTTATGTATTAGTTAAATGGTTTGGGAGTTTCAGAGCTATTATACTATTATTTTGGTATGCTAGTTAAACCGGTAAACTGTCAATGCTATTGCAGTTTGTAGTTCAATATTTGAACTAGTTAGTTCAGTGATTGGCTTGTGAGATTGTTTTTTGAGTTTGTGAAAGTATAGTTAGTTTTCTATCTACTGATTCACCCCCCCCCTCTGTAGTTGTCCAGATCCTTATTGATTCATCATATCATCAATTGGTATTAGAGCATTTCAGGTCCTCTAGTGTCTAAGCCCAATAGATTGAGGTAAAAATCTAGAAGAACATGATGAAGAAATAAGGTCCAAAGTTTAATAAGGAAAACTACAAAATATGGAGTGATAGGATGAAAATCTACATCAAGAGTCTAGGAAGTCAATACTAGGAACATGTTGTTACACAATATACTACACCTAGTGGGACTCTGTCTGATGATCAAAAGAAAGAGAAACAAGAGAATAATCAAGCATTGGAGGCCATTATCAGTTCTTTGTCTCATTCAGAGTATGTTGATGTCCATTGTTGGCAATTTGGCATTAAATTGTCATTGATGTCAACTAGTTTGGCAAGGTCATTGGTAAGTAAGAAATGGTGATCGCTGAGAGTGAGCAGACAAAAGGAAGGCTACTGGTACACATGACTCAGGTCATCTACCGGTAAAAAGGCTTACCAGTAAGGCATAAACCAGAATGAAGGTTGTTTGCATGTTATGAAGGCACAACAATCGGTGGACAATTGGTGAACATAACTTAAAGGATGGTTGATGATGATACCGGTAAGATAAGATAACTAGTAGTCAACCTTGGTCGACAAAATATGTCAAATTGACATAGGAATCCAAGAAAAGGTGGATGCTAAGTGGAAGTATTACACAAGTTGATGGAGTATGCATTGAGGTAACAAATCTGCAGGAAAGTCGGCTTTTATGAAGAACCCACAAGTCATAGAGGATGGTAGAAGATTACGGATTGAGGAAGGTAAGATGGAAAAACAATCACACCGATATTGCAAGAAGATTTGATCTTCGTACCTATCAGGTAAAGGAAACAACAAATCCATTAATGGCGAGTGACAGAGAAAAGAAAAAAAATGTGGTGCAAACCTCTAGATTTAGAAAACATTCATTGGAATGTGAAGTTTGGTTGGTGATTGAACATTTTCCTAAAGATCATATCCCTGAAAAGAAGACTGAATCAGAGGGGATTCAGATTGAGTTGGAAAAGGAAAACCTAACACGATAGTGTTTGAATGCATTCTTGGCAAGAATCCATGAATACAAATACATGAGCTTGAAACAGAAAGGGTTGATGCTTGTAGAGAAGAAAAAGAGAAAAGAGAGCTTAAATGCAGAGAAGGATCATTTTTCCTTAGATTTTATTCTAAGAAAGTTGTAGAGTGAGTGAGCAAGTAAATTGGTGAGAGGGTTTAACCTGTAGTGATTGAGTATCGGTATAACTGTAGCAGGTCCAATAGTTAAGTAAACCAGTGAGGTGTGGTAGAGAAAGACATCATCCAAGTGTGACACAATAAGTTGTGGGATTGTGAGAGAGAGGGAGAGAAGAGAGGCCAAGAATCAAAGAGAGTGATATCACAACCGGTAGTGTGGGATCTAGTGGAGAAGAAAAGATTGTCAATCGAGAGTAAGTTATTTGATCAAGAGTTGCATAATTCATTTTCAACAAGAAGCCTTAACTATATCTAAATTGTATTTAAAAATATGCATCACCAAGTTGGAGCTTGGTGCAGGGGTTGGTGATCCTTGGGTTGGTGCCTTGAAATAGAAGGGGTTGGTGCTCCTTGGGTTGGTGCAATAAATATTTGTAATCCAATGTTTTACTTGTGAGGCTGGATTTGAGCAGTAATCTCCAACAACATTTCTCACCGAGGTTTTTCCCATATTAGGTTTTCCTTGTATATCTGGTGTTGTGGGTTGATTTTATGTGATTGTTCTCTTTGGTTTCATTTTTTCTTAACCGATTTGATTGTTTAGTGCTTAAGATAATTACCGATATTATGAAGTTTCTTTAAAAGTCAAAAAGTTTAGGAACCATTAATTCGCCCCCCTCTCAGTGGTACTCTATGTTCAACATCCATGGTCTAGAGAATGCTTATGATGTGTGGAAGAAACTTGAGGAGATTTATAGCGGTGATGAGCATGTGAAGATTGCCAAAGAAGAGAGTCTGAGAGCTAAATTTGATGACATACAAATAACTGAAGGTGAGAATATTCAACAGTATAGTCAGAGGATCAAGGAGATAGTCAGTGAGATCAAGAGTGTTGGTGGTAAGGTGGAGGATGCCACAATGGTAAATAAGGTGTTGAGAACCCTTCTACCGGTCTATGGTATCCAAGTTGCAGCCATTTAGGAGCTATAGTCTATTGATAAAACAAAGGTAACTCTTGACTCCATCAATGGTAAACTTACTGCATTTGAATTAAATGGTTATGATGGTAGTGCTCAGAAATCTAAATTTGCATTTAGAGGTTCAGTTTCTAACCCACATGTGAGGAAAAGAAGAGATGTTAGTCACAGTTATGAGTCTATATCCAGCAAAGAAGTTGATGATGAAAATAGTTTGATTGAGCTTGAAGCATTGTTGGCTAAGCGGTTACCCAGAGGTACCGGTAAGTACAAAGGTAAATTACCTTTGAAGTGTTTTGCATGTAACAAGATTGGACATATTGCTGCTAACTGTCCTAATGGTGACAATGAGCATAAGCGTGAGAAGTACAAGAAGTACAAAGGCAAAAGAAAAAGAGATTGCCTCATTGCAGTTGATGGTGGAATCACTGATGAGGAATCTAAGAGAGATGCTAATGAAGACATTGTCTTTGTTGCCATTAAAGAGGAGACATTTGATCAGAAGGCATAGTTTCTTGCATGGATAGTTCTGATGTTTGATAGTGGTTTTTCACACCACATGACCGATGATCAGAGTAAATTTCTTACTTTGAAGGAATTTGATGGATGAGTTGTGAGATTTGGAAATGACTCACCTTGCATGGTAAAAGAAAAGGGAACCATTTCTCTTAATGGAAAGAGTAGTGCATATGATATCTACTGGGTTGAAGAATTAAAGAACAATTTTTTGAGTGTATCTCAACTTAATGATAGAGGTTATCCATTGGAATTCAAAAATGGAATGTGCAAAATCTATGGGAGCAAAGGTGAATTGATTACAACCAGCAAGCAGAAAAAAGGTAACCTGTTTCACCTAAATCCTAAAGTCAACAACTGTTTAATTTCTAAAGTAGATGATAGTTGGCTTTGGCATCAAATATCTTGTCATATAAATTTTGATAACATTGTCAAAGTCAGTAAGTCCAAGTTAGTAAGAGGTTTGCCTCAATTGGACAAACTGGTGAATGCTCTATGTAAGGAATGTCAGTTAGGAAAGATGACATCCTCAACTTTTAAGAGCAAATATTTCTCAGCAGAACATTGGTTAGATTTGGTTCATACAAATCTTCACTGATGATTGCTCAAGAATTATGTGGGTCACATTCTTGAAGGAAAAAATAGAAGCCTTTAGTAAGTTTAAGGCATTCAGGGCCTTAGCTGAAAATAAAAGTGATAAGAAGATAAAGTCTCTAAGAACTCATCAAGGAGGTGAATTTTCTTATGAGGAATTCACTAGATATTGTGAAGACAATGGAATTAAGAGGCAACTTTCTACACCTAGGACACCACAACAAAATGGTATTGCAGAGAGGAACAACCGGTCAGTTGTTGAATCTGCTATAACGATGCTAATACAAGGAGGTGTAGAAAAAAAATTCTAGAGAGAAGCTGTTAGCACAACTGTCTACACTATGAATTGGATGTTGGTAAAGAAAGGTAAGGATAAAACTCCTTATGAATACTGGTACGGTAGATCACCTAATGTCCGTTATTTTAAGATTTTTGGCAGTAAATGTTTTATCAAGAGAGGTGACTACGTTGGTAAGTTTGATGCTAAGAGTGATGAAGGCATATTTCTTGGTTACTCCACCAAGAGTAAACCCTACAAATATTACAACAAACTAACAAAGAGAATCATTGAAAGTGCTGATGTGCGAGTGGATGAGTGTCCTAAAGTTTTAGGAGATACCAGTGAGGAGAAGAAGGAAGATGAACCTTACATTATGATTTTGGAACTAGAACTGGTGAAGCCAGAAGTTGGTGAAGTGAATGTTGTAGTACCAGTTCAACCAGAATAGGTAGATTCTGCAGAAGAAGATGATGATAGTGAGGACGAAGAACCTGAAGATAATGATCATGTTATACCAAGGTATGTGAGACTCAATCATAATCCTAACTAGATTATTGGAGATAAAGATGTTGGAGTGTTAACCAGAAGAAGAATTAGAGAGAATTCTTGCATGATCTCCACTATTGAGCCTATAATTGCTAAGGAAGCCTTTGGAGATGATCACTAGATCAAAGCTATGGAAGAGGAGCTTGACTAGATTGAGAAGAATAATACATGGACCCTAGTACCCAGACCGGTGAACAAAAATGTGATAGGTACTAAATGGGTATTCAGGAATAAACTGAATGAAGATGGAGTAGTAGTCAGAAACAAATCTAGATTGGTATGCAAAGGTTATGCACAGGAAGAAGGAGAAGACTATGGTGAGACATTCGCACCAGTTGCTAGACTGGAAGGTGTAGGACTCTACTTGCATTTGCAACATATAGGAGATTTAAATTATATTAGATGGATGTGAAGTCAACATTTCTAAATGGAATACTGGAAGAGAAAGTATACATTGAACAACCAGATGGTTATACTTTGACTGATGCAAATGACATGGTGTGTAAACTACACAAAGCACTATATGGTTTGAAGCAAGCACCAAGAGCATGGTATGAAAGACTACATTCACACCTAATGAAGATAGGTTTCCAGAGAACCAATGAAAATAACAATATATATGTCAAGACTGAAGGAGATAAGATATTGGTTAGTAAAGTGTTTGTGGATGATATCATTTTTGGAGGCAATGATGAAATGAGTGATGACTTTGAAAATGAGATGAAAAGTGAATTTGAAATGTCTCTGGTAGGAGAGATAAAATTCTTCATAAGTTTTTGAATTTAGGAGATGAAGAGTGTTATCTTTATCACACAGTCCAAATTTATGAAAGAGGTATTGAAGACATTTGGAATTGGAGACTGTAAACCAGTTGGGACACCAATGATTACAGTTTGTAAACTATCTAAGAGGATGATGCCTCATCTATTGATGAAAAGAAGTATAGATCAATGATAGGGAAACTACATTATGTTGTTCATAGTAGACTGGATATTGCTCATGCAGTTGGATTAGTTACCAGATTTCAGAAAAACCCAAAGGAAACACACATGATTGTAACTAAAAGGATATTCAGATATTTGAAAGGAACTATTGATTATGGATTATGGTATCCATATGCAGGTAACTTTTATTTTAATATTTATACAGATGCAGACTGGGCAGGAAATGTTGATGACAAGAAGATCACAACCGGTGGCACATTATTTCTTGGAGGAAGACTTGTATCTTGGAGCAGCAAGAAGTAGAGCTGTATATCATAGTCCACTGCTGAAGTTGAATATGTTGCAATGTATATGAATTGTACCCAGGCAATCTGGATGAAACACATTCTGGAAGGATTCAAGTTGAAGATCATAGAACTCATAAATATTTTATGTGATAACACTAGTGCAATAAATATTTCAAAGAACCCAATGTTGCATGCTAGAACCAAGCATATTGAGCTAAAATATCATTTCTCGAGGGAGAAAGTGCAGAGTAAAGATGTGTTACTGGAGCATGTATCTACTCAAGAGTAGCTAGCATATATCTTTACTAAACCTCTGCCTAAGACTACTTTTAAGTATCTTAGAGGTTAGCTAGGGGTTGTGCCCCTACATGAGGTCAATTGAGCAGATGTGGAAGACATCAGTCCCAAAGCTAATTGAAGAATATTGAAACAAGATCGATGTAGAGTGGAGCATCAAGTTGCAGATTATTGATGCAAAACAATGAAGAATGAAACTACATGTTTTACTTTCACTTTGACATTGTTGTCAAAGGGGGAGAAGAACTGTATGATTTATAGAGGAATAGTAGCCAGTTACTAGCTGAAGACATGGAGACTCAGTTGAAGGAGAGTACATGGTAAAATGTAAACCAAGATTCCTAAACCCGTGTTTGTGCATTACTCTCAAGCATAACAATCAAGGGTATTGATATTTGTATTTCCATCAATGCCAAAGGGGGAGATTATTGGTATTTGATTGAAGATTGTATTGATGAACTAATGTGTTGTCATTGATGTCAATTGTAACCGATAATGATGTTGTTTTGTAACTAGTAGTTGAGCAAGTGAAGGAAACTGATATTACTTTAGAAGCAGTGAGATCAATTGGTAACCCTACCTGTTGATGTGCCAAACCCTAACCGATGGAGCTTGGTGAATCGGTTGTATTGATTTATGATCAAATGGTGAATGGTAATGATTATGCCATGTATGCATGTTGTATGTGATAAGTTTTAAGTGGTTTTTGGCACACAAAGATAACAGTTTTATCTTGGGAATGAGCAAATACATTGCATGAAGAGGAAACCACATGATGAGTTATAGGAATTGATGAGTGGTGATCAAGGAGTGGTCGAGGTTGTCTTGAATACTATGAAAATGATTGCTATGTAATCCATTGGTCATACTTGAACTAATTTGTTTGTAATCTCTATGAGATCTTAGGTTTGTGATGTGTTACCGACTTGTTGTTTTGCTTATAAGGTCAATGAGTTGTTTTGTGGTAGTGTTGGCAATTCTGGTTAAGTGTCAGTGTGATTGATTGCCGAACCAGAAGGAGTATTTGTAGTATGTGTGAAGTAAAATAGGAGCATGAAAAAGATATGATCAAGCAGAGTAGTGCTATTTACTAGATCAACAAACCTTTGTTGTTCTCTAACAATTAAAATAGTCAAATCCCTTAACCGAGTAAGCTTTAACAAGCTTAGTGCTATCTAAATCCTCTAACCAGGTGACCCATTAGCTTGGATTTCAAATCCTCTATTGAGGTTACTCCTAATAGGGTATTGCTTCTAACAGGGCATTATAGTCAATCCTTTAACTGGGTGGTCCCTAACAGGATCTGTTCCTAACAAGATTTTTTGTAAAGCTTTAACAGGCTTGGCTCCTAACAGGGAAAACTTCAGAAGAGTTCAGAATACTTATGGGTATTCATCCCCATCGTGGTTTTTCCCATTTGGGTTTCCATGTCAAAAGTCATTGTGTGAAGTGGTGAATGATTTTTGTGGTTATGTTTGATATGGTTAATTTGCTTAACTGTTAAATCCACTTAGATATGTTAAGATGACTGAAAGTAATCTGAAATGTGCTTTTACTACTGTTAGTAAAGTATTTTGATGTATTGGTTAAATGGTTTGGGAGTTTCAGAGCTGTTCTATTATTATTTTGGTATGCTAGTCAAACTGGTAAACTGTCAGTGCTATTGCAGTTTGTAGTTCAGTATTTGAACCAGTTAGTTTAGTGATTGACTTGTGAGATTGTTTTTTGAGTTTGTGAAAGTATAGTCATTTTTCTATCTATTGATTCACCCTCCCTCTCAGTAGTTGTCTGGATCCTTATTGATTCATCATATCATCACACTTTTGTTAATAGGGATACTTTGGTTAGAAAGTTATTTGCTTTTGAGCTTGAAGAATTTGGTCCTCCTGGAGCTACAAAGACAGAATCTACTTTTCATGCATCTACATTATCAACCGACACGAATGATTGGAAAATACTATATGTAAAGGAACCTTAAGATATGAAGAAAGAAGATGAAGAGTTTGAGCAACTTGAAGCCCTATTTGCTGGAAGAGTACATAAAGGTCCGATAGGAATTAAGTATGAAGGAAAATCACATTTTAAATGTTTTTCATGTAATAAGATAGGTCATTTTGCATCTAGATGTCCTAGGAGGAATTCAAGATTTGAGGAGAAAGCTAGAAGATCTTTTAGGCCTAACCATGAATATCATAACAAGCATAAGTACATAGAAAACAAAGATAAATCATGTTACTATGCAAATGAGGAAGGTGTGACTGATGATTCTGATGATGAAGCCACAAAAGATTCAGCTAACGGATCCGACAATGGAAAGAAATGGGTATTTTTAGCTATAAAGGAAGATGCCCAGAACCTGTCATTCAAAATGAGGA
Source organism: Cryptomeria japonica (assembly GCF_030272615.1). Classification (NCBI taxonomy): domain Eukaryota; kingdom Viridiplantae; phylum Streptophyta; class Pinopsida; order Cupressales; family Cupressaceae; genus Cryptomeria; species Cryptomeria japonica. Next base: position 548,038,101 of record NC_081405.1, read on the forward strand.
GAAGGACCTTGCTGCTAAAGTTGAAGACACAGATGAATAGGTGATAGACAATGGATGTTCACATCATATGACTAGAGAGAAAAGGAAGTTCCTATCTTGGCAAGAACTTGATGGTGGTCTAGTTAGATTTGGAGATGACAAAGCATGCATGATCAAAGGAAGAGGAACTATATTATTGGATGGTAACCTTAAAACTGATAATGTTTATTATGTTGATTAAGGCATAATCTTTTGAGTGTAGGACAATTGGTAGATAAGGGATTACAATTATAGTTCGAGGATGGAAAATTAAAAAAACATTAACAGATCTGGATTGGAGATTGCAACTGGTACTCAGACTAAAGGTAACATCTTTCATTTGAACTCCGATGAGAAGACATGTTTAATTGCACAAATTGATGAGAGTTGTCTATGACATAATAGGTTGTGTCATGCAGATTTTGATTGCATTGTAAAGATTAGTTCAACTAAGGTAGTTAGAGATATACCTAAGATTGTGAAGCCTTATAATCCGGTATGTAAGGAATGTCAAATGGGTAAGTAGGCCAAAACATCTTTTAAGAGTAAACAAGACAAATCTAATGATATTCTTGATCTTATTCATACTGATTTGTGTGGTCCTGCTAGAATATGAAGTTTTCAAGGTGATAGATATTTTATGCTAATCATTGATGACTATTCTAGAATGATGTGGGTTACTTTTCTAAGGGAGAAATCTGAAGCCTTTGAAAAGTTTAAGATCTTTAAAGCTAAAGTTGAGATAGAGACATCATTGAAGATTAAATGCTTAAGGTCAGATCAGGGTGGTGAATTCACATTCGATGAATTTAACAATTATTATGAGAAGCATGGTATAAGGAGACAATTGTCTGCACCCCAGACACCTTAGCAGAATGGTGTTGTGGAAAGAAAGATCAAAACTATCTTGGATGCAACCATAACTATGATGATGAAAGCTAATTTGCCTAATATCTATTAGAGAGAAGCTATGAGAATGATGATGTACACATTAAACAGAGTTCATATCAAAGGAGACACCGGTAATACACCTTATGATTTATGGTTTGGTCATACACCTACAATTAAGTATATTAGAATCTTTGGTAGTAAATGCTATATCAAAAGAGATGATTCCATTGGAAAGTTTGATCCTAGATGTGATAAAGGAATATTTATTGGTTATTCTAATGAAAGCAAAGCATATAGATGTTATAATAAAAGATTGTAGAGAATTTTGGAGAGCGCTAATGTCAAGGTGGATGAGTAGTACAAAGGTCAAATCAGAACTTATAAGAGAGAATCGGAAGTAGACATAATCATAACTGAACTAGTAGCACATGTACCAGAACAAAATGTCGAACCAGTTACCCCGGTAACATCAGATAATTCAGCAATAACTAAAGATCAGAGCAGGGAAACAAAAAGTTAGAAGACTCCTAGGTATGTAATGTTAAATCATTTAGAAGATCAAATCATTGGAGACAAGAGAAAAGGAGTAATGACAATAAGAAGGTTGGAAGCTGAAGAGGTATCTTTAATTTCTCAAGTTGAACCAACATCAATTATTGAAGCATGCAAGGATGAATGTTGGATAAAAGATATGGAAGAGGAATTGGATCAGATAGAAAATAATAACACATGGACTTTAGTTCCCAGACCTAAAAATAAGAATGTTATTGGAACTAAACGGGTTCTTAGGAATAAAGTGATTGAAGATGGACAAGTTGTGAGGAACAAGGGTAGACTGGTATGTAAAGGATATTATTAGAAGGAAGGAATTGATTGTGATGAGACTTTTTCTCTGGTAGCTAGGATTGAAGCTATGAGATTATTTATTGTTTATGTTTCCCATAATAAATACAAGGTTTATCAAATGGATGTTAAGTGTGCATTTCTGAATGGAGATCTTGAAGAGGAAGTTCACATTGAGCAACCTGATGGATTTTCACTTTAAGATGACAAAAACATGGTTTGCAGGTTAAGGAAATCTTTATATGGATTGAAGCAAGCCCCTAGAGCTTGGTATGCTAGATTGGACGAATATATTTTGAAGCTTGGTTTCACTAAAGGTAATGCTAACAATAACTTATATTATAAGATCACTGATGATTGAGGTCTTTGTTGATGGTATCATTTTTGGAGGTGAGGATAAGTTATGTATGGAATTCTCTGATAATATGAAGAATGAATTTGAAATGTCTATGGTTGGGGAGATGATATTTTTCTTAGGTTTGCAGATTACTCAAATTGACAAAGGTATTTTCATCTGTCAAACTAAGTATGTTAGAGAGTTGTTGAAGAAATTTGGTATGGAAAATTCTAAACCGGTTGGTACACCTATGGATACAAGTGAGAAACTAACAAAGAAAGATATAAAAACTCTGGTAAATCATACAAGGTATAAATCTATGATTGTAGGTTTATTATATTTGACTCAGACTAGACCAGATATAATGAATTCAGTTTGTATTGTATCAAGATATCAAAGTGATCCTAGAGAGAATCATGAGAATGCAGTGAAAAGAATTTTCAGATATTTACAAGGAACAATTGAATATGGTTTGTGGTATCCTAAAGATGATGACTTTACACTATGTGCATATACAGATGCAGATTGGGCTAGAGATGTTGACGACCGAAGGAGAACATCCGATGGAGCTTTCTTTCTTGGAAAGAAACTTGTTTCATGGATCAACAAGAAACAACCATGTACTTCTTTATCTACTGCTGAAGATGAGTATGTTACTGCTGCTACTAATTGTACACAAGTTCTATGGATGAAGCAAATGTTGAAGGATATAAGGGTAGATTGTAATGAACTAGTAGTTATTCATTGTGATAACTCTACTGCTATTGACATATCAAAGAATCCGATATTTCACTCTAAGACAAAGCACATATCAATCAAGTATAATTTTCTAAAGGAGAAGGTGGAAGAAAATGAAGTCAGATTAGTTTATGTGAACACTAAAGAGAAGATTGCAGATATCTTCATGAAACCTTTTCCTAAGGAATCATTTGAGTACTTTGGAGACAGATTGGGGGTTTCTGCCCCTCTGGTAGAGACATGAATGATGCCAATCAAAATTAGAGTAACCCTCTATTCATCCTGATGCTGATTGGCATCAGTCCGGTATGCATTATCAGAGCTATTATTCATTCCGGATTGATGTGTTGGTGCTACTACTCAAGGGGATTAGTTAGTTGTGTGGTTTAGAGGTTCTTTTGATTTTTCTTTGATGTTTATGTCAAATTTATGGTATTGATGTCAAAGGGGGAGAGATATATATGTGAAAAATAGAGCTTAACAAAATATTAGTCAAAGGGGAGAGACCAAAGCTTAACAAAGATATCTTTCACAGGAAGAATTTGGTCTATTAGTTCATAACTTCATTGCTATATCATTTTGGGGAGATTGTTGGTTGTCTTCCTTCTGGGGAGACTTGTTTGGCATTTTTTGGCACTTGGATGTTTTTCACACCTAGTGTTTCCATCAATGCCAAAGAGGGAGATTGTTGGCATTTTAGAGGAATTGATTATATGGTGTATTCATATTTGTCATTGATATCAACACTAGCTTCTTGGTTGTCTATCGAGTTTCGGTAGAGTGGTTGGATTGTGATGTTGATCTAGAAACCATCTCCGGTATTCTTTGGTGTGTTCTGCTTGTTGGAATTGATTTGGATTGGTTATTCATGTGTTCTTGATGCATATCTCATTTAGTTGGTTTAGGATTTGATGATCCAAATGCTATTATTTGTTCTAGTAAACCATTTGGTTATCGGTAAGGGTTTTACCGACAAAGCTTTATTGAAGATCTTTTGATGGATCCGATAAGTGGTGTTGGTGTGGCTTCTAGAAGGTTATCAGGATGTTGGTGGTTATCTTGTTCATGTTCTAGTTGATTGGTGGTGTTGCATTTATCTTATGATGACCTACTTTAGGTCCAGTTCTATTCTACTTAGGTTATGGACCAGTTTATGTAACGTGTTGGTGGATGCTCTTGATGCGTTACCAGTTGGATTTATTGTTTGGATTATGTTGTTTCGGCTCCATGCCGACTTGGTTTATCATTGGTTTTTAGGTTCATGTTATGAATTTATTGTATTATCTTTTTTGTTTAGGTCCCGGGTTGGTATAAATATGATGTAAGATCTCTTTGTAGATCATGTAATATGGGATTATGGTTATGGGATTATCAGCGTGCGAATAAAGTTGTATTCATATGTAGAGGTTTTGATCGATCCTAGGTGACCGAATTGGGTTTGTGTAAGAGGTTTAAGACCTCCGGTATTGAGCTTAACCATAAATATAATCAGGCATAGGAGATGTTATTCTTGCACTTCATTCATCTTTCTGGATTGTAGTCTAGATTTCTTTTGCAGTCAATGAGGCTCCTTTGTGATGAGCAGTGTGCTTTAGGCTATTGGCCTTCCTACATGTGAAGACTCCCCTTATTGTAATCACATACTTACTACATAATTATTATCTGACTATGGGTAGGCTTCCCACCGTGGTTTTTCCCTTTACTAGGTTTTACATGTACAAATATTGGTGTTATGTGACGCGAATGCTTGGTATTTGGTTTATGGTTTATGTTTATGCTTAATTGTTATATCTGCTATTCTGGTATTTGGTTTATGCATTCTTGTAAAAATTTTTGTGTCCTTAAAGTTTTATAATCTATTGACAACTGATTCACCCCCCCTTCTCAGTTGTCCACCGATTATCCTAACAGTCTTGAAAAATTATAGCATTCCACCCTATACTGCAATATTTTCATATCATCCTCAACATTTCTACCTAATCATTAGTGTCTATATTTTCATTTAATATTTGAGTGTTTCTACCCTAATTTTCAACATTTCTATTCTATTTCTATTATTTTTAGTATTTGTGAGTTCTATCCCACTAAGCATTGATTATTGTATTATGCATTTTCTATTGTGTTAATCACATTCCTTATGAGTTCATTTTAAATCTTATAAACTATTAACATTGTGGTTTTCTAAGATTGTTTATCATAGTTTGATTCCCTAATAGTTATCACACATTAATTATTTTGTTAAGGGGAATTAATTTTTGTTTCTTGTTCTTTTGTAAAGAATTTGTGTATGCTCTCCTTGTTGCAAATTTGGTGTTAGCATACCATTTTGCAATTGATGTCAACCTTCAATATGGTGTGATGTCATTGATGCTTGCACTTGTATGTTCATAGTGTGCAATAACGATACTGAATTTCATGGTTGGATGTCATGCCTTGATTGATGTATGTAAAGGTTAGCTGTGTGGGTAACCATGATGTCATATTAAGATGAGGATTATAAGTATTAATATGAGGATTAGAAGTATATATATGAATTGGACATGATGGTGATGGTCCTAACCATTGTTGTAAACTGTTGTTCTATCTCTCTTGTTTCTTCTAAGTAAGGAATTGATGCTACAAAGATGTTTTGGTCTTTGCATATTGTTGAAAGAATGATAATGCAGGAGGTTGTACTATTGACTGTTTGGGAGAATGCTCCACATTTCTCTATATTTGAAGATATGGAATTGTAGTTTGAAAATTAGTTTGTATTTGTTATGAGCGATTTTTCTCTCCACAAGCTAGAGTTATCACAAATGGTTTTGGTAATTGCGATATTTAGATAGTTTGGTTTTATGTCTGACTAGTCCAAAAAATGTTCATTTCTCCACATTTATGTGTTTTATCTTGCGGTTGGGTGGATGTGCTTATGTTGTCTATGCAATATCTTAGTTCATGTTTCAAGGATTGAAGTGTACCACAAGTATTATTATTAACATTTTATCTCAAGATTGTGTTTTTTGGCTTGCCGAGAATGAAGTGTTATGTATTTGTTTTCTCGAGCCAACTTAATTTAGCATGACTATATAAAAAGTGTATGAGAATGTTACCAAACATTCTTGGAATGTCTCTATGTTGTTTTCATAGTAAATTTTATTCTCTATGAGGCTGCATGTTGTCTAATGTTGATATTCTCATAGATTTGTAACTTTTTGGCTGATAGGCTATGCTTTCTCATGTGCCCCATGCATTTGAGTGTTTGCACTATCTTTGGAGGATGTAGCAAGATTGTTTTGAGATTAGATAAGTCTTGATGTGAATTGCAATAAGTAATTTCTCTTGATAGATATATTTTTGGGCTATTAGAAAAGGGCTACGTGTTTCATCAACATGTTACATTATTGTTGACTTGGAGTGATTTGCATCAATGCTTGGATGGATGTGCCTACTCGGGAATAAGTGTCAATGATATTCTGGTCCTTTTTATCTTTTGGATAGGGCTACAAGGGGTTGTTGAATACTACTGAATGCTGAAAGGAGGGTGTCAACATATATTAAAACTTGATTAGATTCAATCATTTATTCCATTTAATCTGCAGAACTTCATTCATCACACATACATGAAAGTAAATAACAAAAAAAACAATACCATCCACACAAGAGCACCAATATTTTACATGAAAACCTAAACTTGGAAAAACCATGGTGATAATTACACTCACAATATATGTATGAAGATTGTTTACAAATATTTAGGCCATAGGCCAAGGAGCTCACTACTTTGGACTTGTAGGCTAAGGCACACAACCTTAGGGAAAGATACAAAAATATTTGCACAGCTGAAGATCAATTCTTTAGGGAAAGATACAAAACATTTGTCCCGATACAATAAGGACAAGAGATTGAATTGCAAGAAAATAGCATCTACCAATATATGTGGATAATAGTTCACAACTTAATACTCATGTGATCCAACTTTTATTTTTGCACTGTACCACATCTAGAACTTTGTATCAATTCACAAATTTAGCTTCACATATCACCTTAAGCTTGCAACATTCATTCATATCTATCAGTCACACCTCATGTAATAATATTCAATTAATTTGTCCTTCATATATCAACTAGATCTTCAATGTCCTTTACTAGGTCGACTTATAAAAATGTAGGATGTATATGCATCATCAAACCAAAATGATCTATTAGATACATGTGGAAGGAAACAAAGACATGTGAAGATTCACACCATATTGTCACACCTTCAAATAATGTCAAAAAGGTTCTAAACTTACCACACATGACTACTAGAACCAAAAAAACACATAAGTCGGCTTCACAAGATAACATTTTGCTCATACCAATCTATTTTACTCAACCTTTTAGCTTGGACACAAAAAAAAGATATGTGGACCACCATAGAAGAAACATAACATGTTGAGAACATAATTCAATGATCCCCAACAACCTTAGAGCACTAGCAAGTTGAGAAATACAACATATTCCTCCACAACATCCCGAAACTGCATTATTTTTGAACACAAACATAAATAGTTCTCACAGTAAGACATTTGTCCATATGAAGGGATCAATATTCTATATTCAATCCACACACTTATTTGATATATATCTAGCGTAGCCATAAACCACTAGACAAAGACATAGTTTACCGACAATCACTTGAAATAATTATATAGCTTTCAGACAAAGCATAAAATCATCAATCCTCCTAAAACATAACTTATCATCAATATTTTCCATCCAAAACATCTTCAGATAGTTTCCACACATTCACACAATATTTATACATACTTAAACCATAGTGTCATCTTGTTGTTTCTCTGCAAGCCAAAATGTCTACACATGGACCCGATGTACACCTTTGTCATACTAGGCAAAGATAGCATAGCATAATGTTTCATCATTATAAGTATTTACCAACATACTGCCAACACATCTTCATCATATCACTTATAGACCAATTTCTAGACCATTAATGAGTTTAACACCAATATCAAAACTCACTCAAATCATTGGCAGACCATACACTTCTACATCATGTTGTAGACACCTAAAATTAATTAAATTAATATTTAATTAATTTAAGCCTATCAACATAATTAATTAATTTAATTGTGTTATCCTTATTCCTCTCAGAATCAATTAAATCTAATTTAATTAATCCTATCACTATTGTCCAATAATTAATTTATCAAATAAATTAATTATTCCCCTATTCTTCTAAAGTCATCTCAATAATCATTTCCTCTAAACCCACTCAGTTAATTAATTCTAATTAATTAACCTAATCATGTGATTCCTACAAATCACTTTTCCTAATCCCACTCAACCTAATTAATCCTTCTAAAAAATATCATAATCATGCTCATCATTATTCTCCTATTTTTAATTCCCACTCATGTCACATCAACATTGAGCCTATCAAAGAAATTCAAATTTCTTTGAATCCCTCAATGCATCCTTATTTTGGAATTTTTAATTCCTCATATTTAAAATTCAAATTTCTCCCCCCTTTTCCCAAGGAATTTTATATTCCTATTTATTTTCCCAAGGCACCCTTGATCCATGTGTTGGGACTCATTAAAATTGAGTCAAGTTTAGAGGCCCATTTCAAAATTTTGCTCTGCATGTTAGAAAAGTACCTAAATGAGTCAGTTTGAATGGCCTAGTTAGAGAGGGCAAAATGGAGATAGTTGATTTTCAGGGGGTAAGGCTTTGGAAACTTGTTTTAAACCTTTCATTTGGCCTATTCAATGATGTGCAACTTTCATAATTCAGTTTGAATAAGTGTACCAGGTACCCATTTCGAGGGGTGAGCTGAAAGTGCATTTTAGGCACAAATGCAGATTTTATTGGGTAACCTACTTTGAGTGTTTACATCTTTTGCCCTGTTGATTGTCATGAATAAATTCAAAATGGATTCAATTTTATGCATAAATGTGAGTTATCTTGCAAAATTTTAGGTCCTAATAAATCCATCTGCTCAGTTTTTGAGGATCAATCTGTTTGCAGTTTATGTGGTTTGACAAGTCCCTGTTTCGACAGCTAGTCGGAGCCCTGTTTTGCACAAGTGTAAAAGTTGCCTCAGTAAGTGTTATGACATAATGTTTGTTTTGGGATAATGTTGGTATAAATGATGAGATACGTTTCAAATTTCAAGCCTCTGTCAATCCGTTTGATCGATTTTCAAAAGGGTTCATTTAGCCATCATTTTCAGTTATCCGTACTTTCAGTGCTATATCAGTTAAAGTAGTTGTTTTCGTGAGCGTGCCATTTGCATCCTATCAGTCTTGTGATCAAACTGAGATTTCTAAGTTTTAATATGTACTTCAAGGTACCTATGTTTCAAATTTGAGGGACGAAGGTCATTTGATATTTTTGAGAAAGGCATCATGTGTTGCCAGAACATTGACTTCGTCAGGTCTGCAGTGTCGACAAAGCCAGTTGGTCATTTTTGCCGATTAATATCTCTTTGCTCAGGACTCATTTTGAGAAACTGTTTGGTATAATTCATTCTTGTATATTAGAGTACACGCTTTTAAATTTTCAAGATCTAGAAAGGTGTTTTGACCATGTTTGAAAATTACGTCTTCGCGATTAAATGCGAAAATGTGGCGCAAGTGCCTGAAAGTCGTAAAATATGGATTAATGATCCGAAAACGATGCCAATCATTTCCAGAGGTAATTTTAAGGTGTCTGAAGCATGCCAAAGGCCAGTTGTATGAAAACAATTTTTTTTTTAAGTCGGACCCACTTTGGGGCCCGACCTAGCCTATGCCCGTGCATTGTTTTTATTGGCGACTTTGTTTATTGGGGAAATTTCAGAATGTTCATCTTTAATGATGCAATTCACAAGTCACATTTAAGTGAAGTTCATATCAGTAGCAGCCATTGAAGATTCAAGGTTAAAGAAGCTGTGAATTCGAGGTTTAACAATATAGCTCAAATGAAGGAGATTTATAAATTTCGGTTTATTGAAGATTTGTCAAATCCATTTTATCCATGGCTATCAACTTAGGAAGAGAATGATCTCATCAATTCCTAATTCAAGCTTATTTGGGTGGACCTCAAGGTGTCGATGTGCAAGAGACTAGGCCTTTTTGGCTGAAATATCTTGATACATTGCCTAGATACGAGTCTAAAAGAGGGGGGTTTTAAATGGTAGCTGTACTGCTTCAAGTGAAAGTTGTAACATTTTGTGAATGCATATGGGATAACTGAGCTTGAGATATAGTTAGCACGAGCCATGGTTTGTATACTGGTGAAAATAGCTGCATATGCATCTTTAAAGAGGTTGATGTGAAGATGGACTTATGTTGAGTCTATCCTGCTTTCTTTTAACTCTTCACTTGCCATGGGGTAGAGATTCTTCAGGCATAGTCTTAGAACATAGTAGCACGTTGGGGATGGAGAAAGGCATCATAAACTTTAGCAAATGCAATCTGCCAATACAATTAGCAGTAACTCCCCTCTGCGTGGGACCAAATGCAATATGGCAGGTGTAATGCCATCCCCTGCGTGGAGTTTGGAGAGCCAAATGAATTTCTAAGCATGCATATTGCCAGGCATGAAGTTCTGCGTGGCTTATGAAGAACAATGAAAACTATAAAGAAAATTCCTTTTCCTCTACGTGGCATGGAGAATTGGGAGCAACAAACAACACTCTGTAACTGCACATCGAACGTAGCAGTGGGAGAATGGGGGCAGCGTTGAGGTCTGTTCAAGCAAATGCAATTTGCAGGAGTTTTCTTCCTTCCTCCCATGTGACATGTGGAGATAGCATAAAAAACCCCAAGTGTGCTCAGCCATGATGTTTGGGAGAAGCATAAAGGCTTTCGAATGCATAATGCCCAGCCAGGTCCTCATTTTCTTCAGCGTGGAGTGGTATTTGGAGTGAAGGTTAAGGCATCAAGTTAATTCAAACATCTCATGCCTCCCTCCCTTCACGTGGAGTGAAATCTTCAGCAATGTGTTTGGCATGTAGGTTGCAAAAATTTCATGGCAAATGACATTGGTAGGTGTTTGTTTTTCCCTCTGTCAGCTATCCTCCCCTCTGTATAAATTGGAAAAGGTTTTGAAGCCTTAGCAGCAAATAGAAGATGTATGATCTCGCTCCTCCAAGTGCACTGGGTGCCATTAAATCTTAGAGATTGTTCAATAAACATGTAGTCCCAGGAAAAATGAATTATCCTGCATTCGCTGGGAATTGGGGTATTTTGATATTTATAACCATATCTCTACAAATATAATATGTCAAAGCCATCAAGGATTTTGACGGACGGTGCCCGTTGGGCACCCAAGGTGGACCCACACGTGTGGGCATGTATCCCAAGGCAATCAAGAAGATGACAGATGAAGAGAGGTGGACCACACACAACTATGCTTCCCGAGGCAAGCTGGCAAAATTTTACAGAGAAAGGCCGACTTAACCAATGAGTAGGTTTGGAGAGGATCGACGGTCGACGTGACTTCACGAAGGGGAGATGCTCACAAGTTAAGCCCAACGAAATGGCGAAAAGCTCAGGCGGATCGCGAAGAGTTAAAGAGTGAGCAAGTTTGGAAGATCCGACGGCCTGCACGACTTTGTGACCCGAAGATGCAAGATCGTTAGCCATCGTGAAATGGTGAAAGATAGGTGGTAGGTCCAGTCAGAGGTCCAACAGGTGGGTCCCATCCCAATGGCGCCTAGGTGGTGATGATGTGGCACTGAGGTGGCCGACAGCTGGCAGTGACAAAGCAGACACATGACAGTGATGAGGTGTCAATTGAGGTGGCACCTAGTAGACCCCATCGACCAATCAGAGATTGACACATGGTAGAGCATTAGAGCACAAAAGGGCCAAAAATCAAAGTTAAATGCATATTAAACATATAGTTCAAACTATATCAAAAAAATGAAAAATTTAAATGATGTGCACACATGAGGAATTAATTCGCTCAGGGCTCAATGTTTGGCCAAAATATGATGTATTATATGTTTCTGGAAAGCTCTCGAAGTGAGGAATCCAATTATTTAGTTAATTTTGACAAAGATTAGATATTTTTGGAGTTGTTTGGTTGGGAATGAAATTTATTTAGAAAGATGGACACTTGGCATGTTCTGATGGAGACTTTTCTTTTTTTCCTCTCCTTCTTATTCCAATTTTCTTCTCATTTTAAGGGTTCCAGAAATTTGGAGAAATGCTCCAGATTTGATGGCTTCCATTTCTGAGTTCTCTTCAATATTGTATAGGGTAGGGTTTTTCTTTTGAGTAATAGAGTACTTTCTTGCTGTAGATGTTTTGTTGCAGGTTCTTGTGTATGTAAGGCATGCACAAATTCACACATAATTCATCTCTGGATGTATTTCTTGTTGTTATAAATTGAAGGCCTTAAGGAGGTTTGAAGGTTGTCAATTTCAAGGAGGTTGTAGTGATTGTTTGTAGGCATTCTTCAAGGAGGAATTAAAATTCTATAATACATCATAGATAATGGGATATACAGTTTTGTAGATCTGATGGTTTTGTGAATGAACTGAGTAATGCATTTTTGTAAGGCATTAATGCAGGGATATTAATAATGAAGATGGGTTTGCAGTATATGCTATCATTTACAGTTTGATATATGACTCTGTTGCCCTTAGATAAGGCACTGGTCTCACAAGTTTTGGGGATGTTCTCAGAGCAATATACAAATTAAAAGATAAATCTATATCCCTTTATGTTTAGGGGTTTGTGTTCCATTCTTTCCAAGCTCTATTTCATCTTATTGTTTGTACAAATCTAGCCAATCTGTAGTGTTTCCTAACCTGTTGAGCTTGTGAAATGATCTATCTGCTTATAGTTGATGCGGTTGTGTGTTTGTAATCATTGTATTCAAAGCATCAAAGGGTGTCCCCCCCTAGGTCTAGCAGAACCTGAAGTGCAGGAGGATCAATTAGGGTCCTATGTTATGTTGTCCAAGCCCTGATGTGTTTTGTAGACTGAAATTGGCCATTTCATAGAAGGATTGCAAGTGTTCTTGGGTTATCACTTTTGGTGAACAACACCATGCCTTCTATCTAAAATCAATCTTAACCCTTCATAATCAAATCAATCTTGGTCCTCCATTGGCCTTCTGCAATCTATAAATTGGAGCATATTATCCTAAAAAATTATCCACTTCTCATGTATTGTCATGCTGCTCTTTTCTCCTCTCTTTATAATCCTCTTTCTAATCCATCCATCTTTAATCCATCATCCAAATCCAATCTTTCTTGTTGAGCACAAAGGAGAGCATTCCACATCCAAAATCAAGCAAGGAGCACATCAAGTGGAGCATCATCAAGGGGTGCCTTCACTTCATCAAGCTCAATCCGAAGGAGAAGGTAAAGTAGCAAAGGTATACAATGATCTTTTGATGTTTTATGGTTTTTATGCTTATTTCATTATCATTTTGATCATTTGACCTTGTAATCCATTTTACCTTCTTCATTTTGGCACTCCCGGTGGGACCCACATCTCTATTTTTAACGCTTTTTGTGAGTTTGAAGTGTTTTTAGATCATAGATTATCGATTCAGCACGTCCGTTTGCACAACAACACGTCTACCTCACTGGTTTAGCATGGTTGATTGAAAATTTGAATTTTCTGGCACCTTTTCTGCAGTTTTTGGTCAATCAGCGCGTCCGACTGTGAATTAGCATCCACGTTTGGTAAAAAAATTCAATTTTTTCATTAAAACTGTCAAATAGCGTGTGCGTAGGCGAAACAACGCCTGCGCTCATGCCAAAAAGCGTGCACATAGTCAAAAAATCATAAAAAACTGTAAAATAGTGCGAGCGCCTCTGAGTCAACGTGAGCGACTGCAAAACTACGCGAGCGCCATGGGTTCAATGCGTGAAAAAACTGGTTTTTGTAAAATGGGCATAACATTTTGCTCGGATGTTAGATTTTGAAAATTCAAAATGCATTAGAAAGGGGATTCAAAGATCTAAAATGGGTTGTTTTTATATTTTTCATATCTATTTTCAAAAAATATTTTAACATGTGCAAAGTCAACCCTTCTTTTTGAACTTTAGATTTCCATATTTTTAGCATATAAAATCAGTTTTTATCAAACTTTTTTTTGAAACTACTTATAAAATCATAAGGAAACTAATTTTTGCAATCTTTTTGGGGCTAATCATCTTATGTTTGCAACTTCTTTTCTTTTGAATGCCCAAGAGCTATCATCACAAAAACTACTAATCCATCATTCTTGCAGGTTGCCTAAGGAGATACAAGCAAACATTGTGTCCTTTTAATCATTTTATTAGGATCCTAGATCTAATTAGGGTCAAAAATTATATTGTTTTTTCCTTGTCTTGAAGAGTCAAAGGGTAGGAGAGTATGCTCTTGCCTATCTAGGCAATCAGAAATCTAGACCCCTTTGGTCTTTTCTAAGTTTATTGCTTGTGTGACCCTTAGCGGGATTACCCTCCCAACTTTCTCTTTGAGAAGGTAAGAGGGGAATGACCCAAGTGAGTACACCTGGACCTGGGCTCCCAAATCACTATAATAAATAGGCCATTGACTACGAAAGGGTCAATGGTTGGGGCTATATGAGAGTTCACTCTCACATTGGGTGCTTAGTAGGATCCTAGAGATCTCAATCACGCTTGCGTGACTACTAAGTTATTGGTGTTTCATTGGGCTATAGGCCTCAATTGCGCTTGGACAACTTCAAAGGGTAGCTCCTAATGGGAAGACTTACTAAACACTTTGTTCATAGTGGCCAAAAACCTTCTAGTCATTGGTGCAGGAGGTCGGACCTCCGAAACCGCCCATATTTTGATGGCCCTTAGTAGAGACACAAAGTTTGCCATGAGGAGTTTTCATGGGAATTGATGCTTGGCTGCCCCAGAGAAGTGAGTGCCATGGAGGGGAGCCAGTGGGGTCAAGCATCTAAGTGTCCGCTCTGGGTAAGCGTAGCTGGGAAACCAATTGGGATCCATTGACTATTGTCTTTTCTTGCCATAGGATATGTTGTAAAGGATCATGAGTGTCTTTTGAGTCTAACTTCTTTTGACCATTGTGTTTTCTTTACTTGACATCTCTTGCCAAGTCCATCCCCCACAACCAATCAATCATCCCTCTTTCCAAATTCCATCTTTCCATCATCAAATCTTTAATCCATTTCTATCTATCCAATAAATTCTCCAGTCCCCAATCCACTTTCATCCATTCAAACAATCATCCTTCCTCAACCAATTTTTTTGTCCAAATCATTCATCCGACTTTGGGTAGCCTCCCCCTTTATTCTTCCTTCTATCTATCCATTCTTCCATAATCATTCTCCCTCTAATCCAATCAAACCTCCAAAATTCCAATCAATCAAATCCACCCATCTTCCTAATCCGGTTATTCAATCCAACCAATCAACCAATCTAATCTAATCCAAATCCAATCAAGTCCTAATCCAAGGACCAATCCAATCGAACCAATTCCAATCCAAATCTAATCCAATCCAATCAAATCAAAATCAAATCAAATCCAACCTAATCCAATCCAATTCAATTCAATCCAATCCAATTTAATCAAATCCAATTTAATCGAATCCAATCCAGTCCAATTTAATCCAATTTAATCCAATTCAATCCAATCCATTCAATCAATCAACCAATCCAATCAAGTCCTCATCCAATTCCAATCCAAATCCAATCCAAATCAAATCCAATCCAAAAGAAATCCAATCCAAATCTAATCAAATCTAATCCATCATCATTCCAAGCTAAGTCCTAATCCTCATCTTCATTTAACCTCATCTTCATTTAACATCATCTTTCCCCTCCAAAACATATTCATCCAATTCCAATCTAATCCTTCACTCTCAACATGACTACCCCAAATTTCAAAGCTTGGCATGAGAAGATGCTCATGGAAATTCATGAATTTTCCTACCAAGTTAATCCCATGATCACCCACTCTCCTATCATACCTTCATCCATCCCATCTCAACACATTACACCCAATTCCAATCTATACCATATCTCTTATCCTTCCTCTACCTTTGACAAGGGAAATCCATCTTATTCCACATCCATATCTCCATATTATCCCTCATCCACATACTCCTCTAATCCAATATGTATACCTCCATCTCCTCCCCCATCTACATCCCAACCCCCATCCGTTCACAACACATTCATTAACTCTACTCCCCATCCAAATACTTTACTCCATAGTCCTCCAATCATTAATCCTAATTCCCCAATCCATTATCCTAATCCTCCATCCAATCCCAATCCTCCAAAATCCATATTGTCCACATCCTCCAAATCCATCATCCATAATCTTATCCAAGACATGCTAGCAAAGGAGACAAAATCCTCACCTCAAAGCAAAGTGGCCAATTCTCCTCAAGTCCTCCATCCACCCCAATAACCTCCACCTCAAAGCAAATCCCAATCCTCCACACTTCATGCTACCCCCATTTCCCCATCTACTCACATCAAAGCTTCCATATCTTCCTCCATCACACAATCCCCGCAACTCCAAACATGCCAAAATATTGTTCCAAAGCATGCTAGCATAGAAACCTCTCCATCTCATGATGCATCTCCCTCCACTCCATCTAATGATCCCATCACCTCCACTTCCTCTCATGATCATATGATTCCCCTAGCATCACAAGATCCTCTTCCATCTCATGATCCAATCGCCCCTCCCACTCCATCTCATGATACCCTCCCTAGTCAAGATCAAATTATCCCTTCATCTCCATGTCATGATCCCAATTTATCTAAAGATCCTAATCTTCCTTCCACATCTCATCTCTCTCAAAATGGATTCACATCTTGTTTCCGAAATAATGAGAGTCCTCAAGATAATGCTGAAGATGTTGGTACATCCTCTATTCCTCCTAAATCCAAATTTCCCTCATACAAATCAAAATCCCGTTATCCCTCATCTTTCGTATCCATTTTGGGACCCTATGTTCCAAAGTTAAACCCTTCATTCCTTCCATCCATTTTGGGCCCCTATGTTCCGATGCTCAATCCTCCATCCCTTCCATCCATATTGGGTCCTTACATCCCTCCATCCGCCACTCCATCACCTCAAATAATCCCTCAGCAAGATCAAAAAAGGCACACATCATTGAATTCCTCCCAACACTCTCTTTCCACCATCCCATCCATAAAATCCATCAATCCTTCATCCTCATGCACCCATCCCATTGCTATTGGAAGCAATTTGGATGCCCAATTTAAAAAGCATAAATCTCAAAATCCACAAAAAACAAAGGATCAACATGTCCTCTCAAAACAACATACTCAAAAGAAAAATGTGATATGAAAGAAAGAAAAATAAAAAAGGCCACAAAGGCCCCAAAAGAAAAAATAAAAAACTATGTGGATTCCCAAAGAGGCAATGCATCTCAAAGAAAAATGAAAATTGGCATCCAAACTTGCTAATCCAAAAGCAGCATCCATTCATAAGTCCTCCAATCCTCCATCTAACACTCCTCCATCTTCAAAATCCATTTTGGGTCCTTATGTCCCAAAATCCACCATCCCAACTCCATCATCCCCTTCTTCTATTTTGGGTCCTCATTTCCCAAAATCCACACTTTATTCCCCATCCAATTCAAAACACTCTCCTCCACTACTCCACCACCCTTCAAGGTGTGTGCCAATGTTGATCTTCCACAAATTTTTCAAAACCCCATCCATTATCCACCATCCATTTTTCACAATCCCATTCCATTAGTCTAATCCTTTCCAAATCCTTATCTTCCATCCCCTATCCATTTCATCTCCCCAACTATTGTTACCAACATCCATGAGCATACCTCTAGTTCAAAGAAATACTAAGGGATACCATCTATGGAACTAGATGCTTGAGTCCTCCCTTCCTTCTTCACGCATCCACTATCTTCCATATCCACTCATCCTCATCCTTATCCATCCAAACTATTCCAAAAATTCAAAAATTCAAAAAAATCTAAAAATAAAAATAAAAATAAAAATAAATTAAAAAATCAAGAAAAATACAAAAAACATAAATAATAAAAAATCAAAAAAAGTAAAGAAAAATCATTTCATCCAATGGTGAAAACCACTTCTTGTGCGCCTTGGGTAAGTACCATGATGAAAACTTGGCAAACAAGCGTCATGTGTAATCCCCTCATCCCCTTGCACTCTACACTTGGGGGCAAGCTTCATCCACACAATCCTCCCATCCATTTGCATCATATCCAAGTCCATTCTCCTTTCCTATCTTTGATCTTGACTATCCTATCCATATCCTCCATCTCATATCTCTCATCCTATCAAAATAAATCCTCCATTCTTATCTTTTGTCTTGATCATATAAAGGTAAAATAAGGTATATGCATGCATGCATGCTTTGGAGCATTCAAGTCTTAAATCCTCTACCATCCATATCCATTACACATTATCCTTCCACCTCATACATCTTTACCCACTATCCTTGCATCCTTAATTCCACTACCTCTAGTGTGGGGAATTGCACTCCTTTGCAACATAGTCCTTGGGTCTCCATCACCCTCCATTTCCTATCCATATCCATCCACTTAGTCCCTCCATCTCCTATCCAAACAAATCCCTCATCCATATATCCTCTTACCAATCCTTGGTTCTCCCTTGTCATTGGTTCCATTGAATCAAATCCTTTCCACCAATCCAATTTCTAATCTAATCCCATGTTATCCAATCATATTCTCCACCTCTTCCAATTCAATCATTAATCCCATCCCCCTTTTTTTTTTCATCCTATCTAATCATTTATCCTTCTTCCAATCCTATCCAATCCATCAAACCGAGCTTTCCCCATCTACCTGAGCTTGCACTGACTTGTGCCTAATCCAAGCACCCATCCATACTTTGTTAATCAAATCCAAGTGACAATCCTCTCATATGGAGATCTTGCACATCCAACTTGTCTTTTGTCATCCATCAATCAATCCATCACCCTGCCCATCAGGATGTTTCCTTCCCTAGTCTGGTAGTTTATCCAAATCCATGTCCTACTCTTGGCAAGAGATATCAGTTGGTCATGTGCATGTTGTTTGCATGCTTGAGATTTTCTCTTTGTTTTTCATCTTGTGTCCCAGAATTATACTTGTTTAGGACTGCCTTGATCATCCTATATCTTGGTATCTCTTGGCTAGTGTATAATGGGGCATAGTTTTAATGGCATGGTGTGTTTGAAGGTCTTCCTTGTACGAAATGACAACCCTGCATTAGTGTTTATCAACACTTGCATGATTGTGTGCAAGGTATTCTTGTTTGACTGAGAGTCAGTCCATGCCTCAGATCTTCATATCATCCCGGTTCTTATAATCAATGGTGTAGACTATCCATGGCAATATCAAATCTAGGTTTGCTCTCTATATTTGCTCAAAAAATAAAATCCAATCCATTTATCTTTTCTTTGTCTCATTTCATTCACTCCACTCCAACCCATCCTACTTACCTCTTTCATTATCTTCATCCTTTCATCACTTATTCTTCTTATTCCTTTTGAGAGCACACCCGTGTTCTTTGAACCCGCATGTCCTCTCAAGGGGGCATACCACTGCTTCCTCGTCATCCTTCCTCCTCATCATTCTTCCTCATCTCATGACTGGGGCATCATTCTACTAGTCCTTATTTTATTCTTCTTTGATATAACATCATTTCATGATGCTATATCAAAGAGGGGCAAAATGTAGACACCTAAAATTAATTAAATTAATATTTAATTAATTTAAGCCTATCAACATCATTAATTAATTAATTTAATTGTGTTATCCTGATTCCTCTCATAATCAATTAAATCTAATTTAATTAATCCTGTCACTATTATCCAATAATTAATTTATCAAATAAATTAATTATTCCCCTATTCTTCTAAAGTCATCTCAATAATCATTTCCTCTAAACCCACCCAGTTAATTAATTCTAATTAATTAACCTATTCATGTGATTCCTACAAATCACTTTTCCTAATCCCACTCAACCTAATTAATCTTTCTAGAAAATATTATAATCATGCTTATTATTATTCTCCTATTTTTAATTCCCACTCATGTCACATCAACATTGAGCCTCTCAAAGAAATTCAAATTTCTTTGAATCCCTCAATGCATCCTTATTTTAGAATTTTTAATTCCTCATATTTGAAATTCAAATTTCTCCCCCCTTTTTCCAAGGAGTTTTATATTCCTGTTTATTTTCCCAAGGTACCCTTGATCCATGCCTTCTATCTAAAATCAATCTCAACCCTTCATAATCAAATCAATCTTGGCCCTCCATTGGCCTTCTCCAATCTATAAATTGGAGCATATTATCCTCACAAATTATCCACTTCTCATGCATTGCCATGCTACTCTTTTCTCTTCTCTCTTCATAATCCTCTTTCAAATCCATCCATCCTTAATCCATCATTCAAATCCAATTATATCAAATCATTCAATCTATCTTGTTGAGCACAAAGGAGAGCATTCCACATCCAAAATCAAGCAAGGAGCACATCAAGTGGAGCATCATCAAGGGGCGCCTTCACTTCATCAAGCTCAATCCGAAGGAGAAGGTAAGATAGCAAAGGTATAAAATGATCTTTTGATGTTTTATGGTTTTTATGCTTATTTCATTATCATTTTGATCATTTGACCTTCTAATCCATTTTCCCTTCTTCACATGTCACTTCCGAACCAAGGTCTAGACCACCAACAATTTTTACATCAATTATCTGGACCACCAACAAGTTTGACATCAATGACAACAAAGACTTATATATGCAACAATCTACTGCTTTATCATTGATGGCAACACTTGCAAATGTTAAAAAAAAATGTCTCCCCTTGTGACATCAAAGACAAAGGGAAACCTTGCCATGTTATGTTTGCACATTTATAACTCCCTCTATCAATAATAATTACTTGCAACGTAGATCTCAAAATTGAAAAAATTGGTTTATATACATGTGTTAGATGCAATGACAATCCCAAAGACACTGAGGGGGGGGGGGTGAATCAGTGTCTAACCGGTTAATGGAATATTTGAACCTATTTATAACTTTGCAACTCAAATTAATGTACTGGTAAACAAGCAATAGTGCAATAAAAAGAAAAGAGACAACATAAATGCACAACATAACACAAGATATTCTGGCGAGGAAAATCGGTGTGAGAAACCTCGATGGGATTTGTGACCCACAATATTTAATCACTAGCCAATATGAATAAATATTACTACAATATGGGCCTTCACATGCAGGAAGGCCAACAACCTAGAGCACACTTCTCAATAGAAGAGTATCACTGACTACAAAATGGATAATTAAATCCAATACAATGTACTGCTCAAAATAGCATCTGCAATGCTTGATTCAGTACTGGTTTAAGCTCTGTCAGAAAACTTAACCAAAAACCTGCCGGTGAATGATATTCAGTCACATAATACCATTACATAATTTCTCTCCATACTATATCAAAAATAATCTAGAAGATCTCATACATATATGAGTCTTAACAATACATTATGTTGGCATACAAATAATTAATTAAATTTATAATTCACATAAATAAAACATGTCTCATGTTGGCCTAAGTGTTGGTATGTTCTGTTGCTGGTGTAAACTAAAATGCTAATGAGTAAACTTTGTTGTGCTTGCCAGTGTCGGTGGATGATGTCTGCGTTGTCGATGAACCTGTAGAATCCTGTTACCGGGTGGTTGCCATCAATGACAACATCAACCATTATCATTAGAGTGTAGAATGCCAACAATCCCCCCCCTTTGGCATTGATGGCAACACTCATGAGAAAAATCAAAAACTATTGTCCAAAAATGAAGTCCAAAAACTGATCCCCAAAAAAGTGTGCTCCCCCTGAGCAAGTGATCTCTTCTGTACTTTTTTCTCCATACTACTCCCCCTTTGGCATCAATGACAAAGGATGTCAAGAAGAGTAAAAAATACTACCTCATAGCTTGTAACCGGTTGGTTACAATTTGAAAAATATCTGCCATAATTATATTCAGGCTCTGCATGAATTTGTTATTGTCTGCAATAATGATTTTTGTGTGCTGGATCATGTCAGTCAGATAATGCATTTTCTACTCTGGTGACCGTTCTCCCTGAATTGTTGCCTTTGATAGCTCAACCCGTTGAGTTATAAGATTGTCAAATCTAGGACCAAGCTTGTTTTTCAACTCCTGGGCCTTTAACCTTATCCTTTTCTTTTTCTTGCTCATGTTTCTCTATCTTTTCCTCAAAAACTATCATTTCTTTTTCAAAAACAGATGTAAGTTCCGAAGAACCTATCATATTGTCTTTCATGTCATCTATTTCCTTTTGTGTTCTCTTAATCTCCTCATCAATGTCTTCAGTAAGATGGTGAGGCTTGCAAGTTTCTCTATACAACTCCTTATACTCCAAAATTGTTGAATTTAGTATCGGTAATAAGGAATCAATGTGTTCCTTACAGTCCTTGATGGTCTTCTCAAATAATTCTCCTTTTTCTTTATTCACTTTTTCTTTAATAGTTTCCTCATTCACCTTATCTATATTAGAACATTTGAAGTAATAAATTTGGACAATGTGTCCAATTTACCTAAAGAATCCTCAATATGATCTATCTTACAAGTTGGTGCAATCATTTTCAAAATAGGTAGTGTATCATCAATAGCCTTGAATGCCAAGGTGTTACAATCAATTATCCTCCTTATAGAATCCAAAAGAACATCTGTCACATTCTTAGGTCAAAAATCAGCAGTAGATGTGCTTGGTTCAATAGTAACTCTCCTTTCAATTGATTTTAGACCGATTGCCTTAACAATTTCCTCCTTGTTCTTATCAACTGATTCCTCTTTATTTATAATTTGTGTCGGTTTCTCACTCTGTGTAATTAGTTCTTCTTTTGCTAGTTTTTTAGTCTGTGCAAGTACCTCTGCATCTGCTGGTTTCTCAGACTCCAGTTTCTTAGCTTCTGCTAGTATTTCAATGTTCTGAGAGTCAGCAGTGTTAACCGGTGACTTAGAGATCTCAATGTTTGTAGCATTAGATGCCTTAACCTCTAAGATATCCTTGTCCACAACAATACTAAGGCCCTGTGTATCTACATTCATACTGAAAATAATTTCAGAATCTAGATTAGTATCTACATGTGTTGTTCCTTTAGTCACCTTGTCCGATTGACTGTTTGTATGTACCAGTATCTCTAAAGTTATTGGCGAAGTATCCTGTGGTGGTGGAGGAATTTTATATGTGATCTTTATAGTAGGTATGCTACCAATTTTACCTTTTCCTTTATTCTTTTGGTATACCTTCACAATAAATTTATCCATTTTTTGTCTCTCCCTTTCCTCTTCCTTTTCTTTTTCAACAAAGAATATATCCCATTTGTCTGCAGTTTCATCAATTATCTCTTTCACTCTCCCAACCATTAGGCTAACCTGCTGGCGACCACTTATAAAAACTATCCGGTTGGCTTCATCAATTAGTTCATGAATTTCTTCTCTAGAATTTACAGGGTGAACAACCAATAATGCTTCAACCTTTAACTTTTTATCTAGTTCCATAACTGACATTCGTTTAGCCTCTAATATTATATACGAGTCAGATCATCTACAACCTCAATAAAAAATTTCTTGTAGATATCAAGATGCAAAAAAATACTTTCTTCTATGATATCCTTGTTAGAATCCTTTAATGAATGATAATATTTATTTACATTACTGAGATTACCTTCTTGTGTTATTTCATTGATTAAGTCTTCTGGTGTAAAGGTATCCGGTGTCTTAGTTTGTTTCTTCTTAGGAGTTAGCTTTTTCTTGGGCTCCCTTACAACCTGCTACTTTTTCCTTAATGTCCTTGCCTTTTTTGGAGAAGGAGAAGGTACCAGTGAAGGTTTTCTCTTCTTCCTTTCCACTCTTTTGAATTCTGCTACCTTACCACTGTCGGTATCCGAAGAAGTGGCAACCAGTGAAACATGGGCTACCAGTTCCAGTCCTTCTAGTTCACTGACTGAAATACTACTTATGTTCATCACATTCTCTTTTACTTCCTTAGCCATCTTGGATGCATATCTGATAAATTTTTCTCTTCTTTTTCTCTGTTTTTGCATTGAAACAACACTCTCAATAGTCTCAGCATTACCAAAGATTTCTTCAGATGGTTCCTTAGGTGCATCAAGAAGTGTTTTAGCATATGCTTCAAGAATATTTAGATCAACTTCATATCCCATTTCTGTTATCCAAATAGTTCTAGGAGTAACAACTTCCATCCATGTTTCATCTTGTTTGCTTACAAAACATATTTGCTTGTCATATTTATCTACAATGCTCTGTGGTATCCTTTCTCTAGCCTTCATTTTGGTTTGAAAGTTTTCAAAATAGTCTTTTACCATGTCAACACTATTAGCACTAATGTCAGCAATAGCTTCCTTGATCTGTCTACCTACCAGGATGTCATATGCAAAGTCCTTGTGGCCAATGTTGGGTATCTCCTTTGTGAAGTAAAGCATTAAACACACAAGTAGATTCCCAAACAGAATGTCCCCTTCTTGTCACCCTTAATTTTCTTCAGGTTATCTATCAGTTCATCCTTAAGCCACTTATAGATGTCAATTTTAGCATTTTTCTTAACCATCTCATATGCACTCTGAATACACAAACTAGGAACATAATTTAATCTATTTGCATGTGTAACTCTGTAACCAAGTATCATGCTCACATATCTCACATTTTCATCATTGATATCATTAACCCTAAGAGATCTATTATCATATGTAGCTTTGATTAAGTCCATTACACCCTTGCTTGGTATCTTTTTCTTTTTGTCGGGTCTAGCACCGATTGAAGGTAAACCAGTAACTACCTTGATTGCTTCCTTAGTGATTTTAAAAATAGAGTCTAGCCACATAAACTCCCCATGAACTCTACTTAGTACAAGACGTACTACCTCATCCAGAAATTCATAAATGTTCAAAATTTCAATAAATCCTAAGTCTCCTACAATCTTATGCTCTGGTTTAATCAGATCTTGTTCATCAGTGATAACATCATTCAATATGTTCTTCAAATCATCAGAACCTAAATTTTCTATGTTGCAGTGAATGTAAATCCTCGGGTTTTCAGCAAAAGAAACTCCCTTCTGAATCTTAGAGAAGGCTCCGATGGAATCATCTTGCTTTGCAATCTTGGGAATGATCTTGAATATAGCTCTAGGGAGCTTAATGTTTTCTACCACAGTAGGGTTTGCAATTAACTCAGGTATAGAAGATGAAGATGCCATTTCGAAAGATAAATACCTCTTGCTTGAAATTTTGAATGCCTGAAGATACTTCGCTACTTTGCCTTAGGATGCCTTTGCTCAATTTTGTGCTCTTCGAATGCTTGAATGCTTGGTGATTTGAAATGAGGGTTTTTCGGTGCTTTATAAAAAAAAATCCTTCATCAACCGCATTAAATGCTTGTCGGTTAAGTGAAATCTTAACACATCTGCCGATAAAGAAGAAATATAACTTCTTACCATCAACCGAGGGTAGAATGCATGATTTTCAATTTTCTGCCATACCCCCTAAGGATTATTCCTTAGTTAGATGAAAAATCTCCTCCCGATGGAGGGTTACTTTGTTCTACTGGTGCAGAGATAGATTCATCAACTCTTTGATCTCTCTTCTTAATCCATTGTTTTGAAAATTCTTGCTTTATTTCGTTTACTTTTTCTTTTCCCTTCTCATTAGATCCTTTGTTATTCGCTGATATAGTCTTGCTTCTACAAAATTTTGCAATATGCCCAATCTTGTTACATGCATAACAAGTTACATTATTCCTCTAAATAGCCTTTCCAAATCCTTGACCGGTTTGTGTTCTGCATTGATTAAATAAATGTCCAAATCTACCACAAACATAGCATTTCACATTCATTCTGTAATTTTCTGAGTTATGACCAACTTTATTGCATTTGGAACATTGACCGGTGGGTAAATTTGTATTCTGATTATTTCTAAATCTGCACTGATTTGCTCTATGACCAAATTTGTTGCAATTAAAGCATTTCCCATTAAATTTATAAGCATTAGGTTGTCTTATCGGTTTGCTGTGATCTTGATTATTTGCAGTCCAAAAACTTTCTCCATGTTCAAATCCAAGTCCAACTGTATCTCCATCAGGTTTTTTTCTTTTCAGCATGTCATCAAGTCTTTATTAACTTTTCTTGAATTTGTCTTTGTGTTCATTTGCAATGATCAACTCATTTTCCAAATTCCCAACTTGTCTCATAAGTTCATCTTTATCATGTTGTATGTGAATTAGATCTGTCTTTAGCATATCATTCTCATGACAAAGTCTTAGATTTTCATTACCTCCATCATTAAGTCTTCTAGTCAAGTCTTCTTCATTCTTCTTCCTGTCTTCAATATCTGTACATATCCTCATGGTTAAATCTTGCATTTCATTCCTCATGTTAGTGTTTTCTTGCCTTAACTTCTCTACAATATCTCTAAGAGTTTCCTTTTCATCATCATGTTTTTGCATTTTCTCATGAAGTTCCTTCCTCTTATTTTATGTTATAACCGGGTTCTCTTGAAGTCCTTTAATGAACTCCTGGGCAGTCCTCAGATCATCTTCAAGTTTAATATTCTTCAATTTTTCTGCATCAAAATCTTCAAGAGCTCCTTCTAACCGTTTTCTCAAACTCTCCATTAGTACTAGTTTCAAAATCTTCCTCAAGCTGTTAGGATTTTGCAAAAAGAGGACCAAGCTCCGATACCAATTGTTAGATGCAATGATAGTCCCAAAGACACTGAAAGGGGGGGTGAATCAGTGTCTAACTGGTTAATGGAATATTTGAACCTATTTATAACTTTGCAACTCAAATAAATGTACCGATAAACAAGCAATAGTGCAATAAAAAGAAATAATAGAGATAGCATAAATGCACACCATAGCACAAGATATTTTGGCAAGGAAACCCGGTGTGGGAAAAACCTCAGTGGGATTTGTGACCCACAATATTTACTCACTGGTCAATATGAATAAATATTACTTACAATATGGGCCTACACATGCAGGAAGGCCAACAACCTAGAGCGCATTGCTCAATAGAAGAGTCTCACTGACTACAAAATGGATAATTAAATCCAATACAATGTACTTCTCAAAATAGCATCTACAATGCTTGATTTGGTACCGGTTTAAGCTCTATAAGAAACCTTAACCAAAAACCTACCGGTGAATGATATTCACTCATATAATACCATTACATAATTTCTCTCCATACTATATCAAAAATGATCTACAAGATCTCATACATATATGAGTCTTAACAATACATTATGTCGGTATACAAATAATTAACTACATTTAAAAGTCACATAAATAAAACATGTCTCATGTCGGCCTAAGTGCCGGTATGTTCCATTACTGGTGAACTAAAATAGTGATGAGTAAACTTTGTTGTGCTTGTCGGTGCCGGTGGATGATATTTGCATTGCCAGTGAACCTGTAGAATCCTGTTACCGGTTGGTTTCCAACAATGACAACATCAACCATTCTTATTAGAGTGTAGAATGCCAACAACATGTACCTTCAAAAAATAGGCTATCCAATAATTGTTCATAAAACTAGCATACTTTGTGTTCTTGTACTGAGCCAAATATCCTTGAATTGCTTCTTAAGTCCCACAAGAGAAGAATCCCATGAATGAATGGTAGTATATGAAGATGAGGGAAGTGGTTTGAATCTAAGATTCAAAACTTCCAACATGAACAATGGAGTTCTTGTTCGCATTTTGGCATTAAGTTGTCATTGATGTCAACCGGCATGATGGATATTCACATGATGGATATGAGCAAAAAGGATGAAGGCTTACCGATAAGGCATAAAATGGTCTGAAGGATAGCTTCTTGTTTATGATGAAGAGGCAGAATGTTAAAGATGTCTCAAACCATTGGAGGTGAAGGTGGGTTACCAATATAGTGTGCACTATCGCTTAGCTAAAGAAGAAGGTCTTACCAGTTAAGGTGTGTACCGGTATGAGTTTGTTGAATGATCAAGTTTGAACTGACTATGTGTCAGTGAGCAGAGTGATTGACCATGGTGATGTCATGTGGAGCCAAGGTGGTAGATAGGCAAAGGTTGATAAAACCATCACTGACACGGTTGGTGAAACTGTTTGTCGACATAAATGAAACAACCACAAATCATGGGATTGTATCTGACCATTGTGGCTCGAGGAAGAAACAATGAAAAAGAAAGATCAGGGAGTAGTTGGCACCTAAATCAATGCAAGGGAAATCCAATTTAGGAAGATCATGAAAAGGAAACAGCTGAAGCATTTTATGGGTCGACAGATTTCAAGGCAGAAGATCTTGTTTGAGATTGATGTTTTCAGCAAACGAGTGTTGGACAATGGAAACCATGTACAGATGCATCCTTAAAGGACAAGTGATCGATCCAAGATAGGATGGATCAGATCTCATGGAGATTGTGTCGGGAAGAGGAAACCCTAACCGCTGTAAAGTTTGAATTGCTTTCTAGGGGGAAATCATTGGATAAGAGATGAGAGCTCAAGACAAAAAGTGTGGATGTTGCAGAGATGAAGAAGAGAAAAGAGTGAGTTATTAAAGAGATGAATTTCTAACCTTAGAAATTATTCTAAGAAATTTGTAGTATATGTGAGCAGGCATAGCGGTGAGAGGATTCTATCGGCATATCTATAGTCTTGCATTTGAGTGTAACTAGTGAGTTGTGGCAGAGCAGGCAACATCTAAGAGTAACACAGTGCATTGAGAGACTGTGTGAGAGAGGGATAGAAAGATAACAAAGGCCAAGAGTTAGAAACAAAAATCTCACAACCGATAGTGTGAGATTCAGTGGAGGAGAAAAGATTGTCAATCGACAGTGAGTTATTCGATCAAAGGGTTGCAAAATTTATTTGCAACAAGAAGCCTTAATTGTATTCAAATAGTATTTCAATATACTTTGCCAAGTTGAAGCTTGGTGCAGTGCAGGGGTTGGTTCTCCTTGGGTTGGTGCCCTAAAAGTACAGGGGTTGGTGCTCCTTGGGTTGATGCCCTAAATCTTTGTAAGTCAGTATTTTACCAGTGAGGCTGGATTGGAGCAATAGTCTCCAGCAACTATTCTCACTGAGTTTTTTCCCACATTGGGTTTTCCTCATTAATATGGTGTTGTGAGTTATATTTGTGTGAATGATCTCTTTGGCTTTCTTTCTTGTTCTACCAATTTGATTGGTTAGTGTTTAAGTGAATAATTGATATTCTGAAGTTTATCTTGAAAGTAAGAGAGGTTAGAAACCACTGATTCACCCCCCTCTCAGTGGCATTCTGTGTTCAATAGTTCCTACAAATCACACACACATGCAAATACATATATCTAATCTAAAAGAACATGCATGCAAATACAAAAATCACTCCATCGCCCTTCTATTCCTCAATATTTTGTATTTTAACAATATTGATCTCAGAAGCACATGCACAAAAGGCTATGAGAAAAAATAAATTTGAAAGATTCAAATGCAAATGATATGAAAGCTAGAGTGTGAGAAAACAAAAAATGTAAGAGTGAAAAGATGAAGTAAAATGATAGATGATTGAAATGAGAGAGCGAGATTTGAATTAAATAGATGTCTTCAAGGGTGAATCCAATATCAAGACGTGTGGGATAAAAGGTTGATGTATAAATGAAGACTGTTTATCACACATTAAGTAGGTGGATGAAATGGATAGGAATGGGAGATGATATATAGGAGATTTGGAAAATAGATTAATAACAAAATATATTAATGGATTTAAATGAATTAATGGAGAATAATATTGCTAAATGGACATAATGAATATATGATGAATGAATATTAAAAGATAATGAAGAATAATAATTGATAACATATTATGATATGAAGAAAAAAATAATGAATAATGGATAATAAGAATTTAATAAGGATCCACCTGACATTGGGAAAAATTGAGGTTGATTGCTAGGACAATTGTAATGAAATTTTTTATGTGTCTACAGTAGAAAAAATTCTACTATGACACTCGCACTAAAGATACAAATATACTTGTTGGTTGAAAACTTTGAAAACTCTCTAAGTTTACAAAATTGTAACTTCAAGCACACTGTGAGATTAAATCTCTCCTCTTTTATTAGGGAAGGCTCCCCCTTTCACTTACTATTCTATCTATCTTAAAAATGCATACAACTTCTAACTTCTAATCTAATATTGGGTGGAACATCATCCTATTCTCTTTTTTAGAATAGATGTTATTCTCTCCTCTTTCTTCAAGGAAAAATTTACAATATAGAGCAACAATAATTCTTACGATTTCATTGTTACAAGTTAAACCGAAAATGTAGGAATGATCAAATACAAATAAGTAAAGAAGTAAAGTTTCCATGAAGGCTCAACATACTCCATTGCTTCTGTAGGATGAGAATACAATGTTCAATCTTAAAGTATTGTAATCACTATAATCCCATCAACATTTTACAAATGACTTTTGTAACCCAAGGTGTTAACTAAGAAAATCAAAGTAAAGAGCAAAGTCTTTAACTTGATATCTTGTTACAACTTTGATAACCTTTCTTGAAATAATAAAATGAATCTCAAAGTCTTCAAATTAATATCTCAACAAAATCTTATCTTATAAATACCAAGATGAAGCTCAAAGTCTTCAAGATGATATCATAATTATCAATTCCTAATTCTATTAACAAGAGCCAAAATATGACACAAATTTCACAGATTAACAATTGCCTCTACACTTTAACAATATCATCTCAACAACAACTTTACTTGAGAAAAATAAGAATTTATAATGAAAATGACATAAGAACACTCTCACCATAAACACAAATAAATCCAACACAAAGTATGGATGCCAAAAGCTTTCTTCTTATTTCATGAAGTTTGCAAAATCACAAGAGGAACACAAAGTTTCACTTTTTATCTTCACTTCGATAGAGTTTTGACATATAGATTAAAGATAATAGATACAAATTACAATGAGAAACCTCATATATATAGAGGAGAGGTACAACATGAAACTAGGAAAGTTACAACTAATTTGTGACCAAGTCAAAGGTATAGTTCAATTTTACTTAGGACAAGTGCACATTCTAGATGCAAAAGCATGAATATAAAATGACACTTGAGGTGTCGATTGAGATTATAAAATGACACTAGACTTGAGATGCATAAAAATGACTAAGTGTCTGCAGCCTCATGTTGTTTCCAACATTCTTCACCAATGGAGTCTTCATGTCCTCGCTTGATAGCTTGTATTTCACAGTATTTTGGTCCCGATGTACTGAATCTGGCCTCTGAAGTAGAGTTGCAGAAATGGATTTTAAGAACTCCCAGAGTTGGACAAAAAGACCAAAAGGGGTGGAAGAAGTGCATTTCAGACTTATAAGTCTGATTTGCATTTGGGAAGGGTAAAAAATAATGAAGGTGCATATTGGACTTATAAGTCCAAAATTCACTTATGCAAAAAAAAAAAGAGAAATTGAGTTTGGTGCAAATTGGGGTTATAACCCTGATTTACACTTGAGAAAGGATTATGGTGCAAGTCGGGGTTATAACCCTAATTTGCACCAACACTTGGCACTTTGGAAAAATACAAAGGAAACTTTGTAGGTCGGGGTTGTAATTTCTACTTGCACCATTGGGAAAGAGATTGGCATAGATTGGGGTTATACCCCTGATTTACACCATTGGGTAAGACCTCGGTGTAAGTCAGGGTTATAACCTCGACTTGCACTGTGATGGGGAGACTCACTGTAGATCGAGGTTATAGCCCTAATCTACACCATTTTCATGGGACTTGGTGTAGGTTAGGGTTGTAACCCCAATCTATATTAAAATGGAAAAACTCGGTGTAAGTTAGGGTTATGACCTTGATCTACACAAGGATGGGCGGAATTGGTGTAGGTCAGGGTTATAACCCCGCCTTGTACCAGAAAGGGATAACTTTGTGTTAGGATTATAACCTTGCCTTGCATCAAAATTGGATGACTTGGTGTAAGTTGAGGTTACAACCCCGCATTGCACCAAAAACAAGAGTGACTTATATTTTTTTAAGGCTTTAGGTGTAGGTCAAGGTTATAACTCTGACTTGCATCTTACATGAAAGAATTGGCTATGAAGTGGTGTAAATTGGGGATACAAACTCTATTTGTACCAGACCTTAAAAAATTGAAGAGAAGTGTAATTCAAGGTTGTAACCCCATTTTACACTAGAGAACACAAAAGCTTACTCAAAAGGCCCAAAAAGGACTAGAACTTCTGAATTGAGAATTGAGGGTCCTAAATCACACAAGGGGAATAAAAACTACTTCGAAAAGCATGCTAAGAGCACACAAACTACAAATCAGACAAAAAATTGTAGGGGTTATTCGATTTTTGTGATATAACCAAAAATGAGGACAACACTACTACAACATAAATAATATCAAAATTATGCACACTTAGGTTTAACTTTTTGATATCTATAAGTAACTTGATAAAAGAAGACATCAAAAACTTCATTGCATCTTTAAGACCACAAAATGTCTGATGTATCCATCTCTTTGTCCTCGACATAGAGATAACTATGAATGTAGTTTTTGAATCCTAGATTGCATAACACCATTACCATCTTTGTAGATATCAAAAGAATATGCTGGCTCAATGGGATGAGACTCAATTGAGTTTACTTCTTCCTTAAAATTATTAGTAGCAGCTGGCCATATCAAATAGTAGTGATATAACCATGCAACATCATTAACAACATCCTTTCTAAAATTATCCAAGTTAAGTTTGAGTTTGTAATGCACCCTTGCACATTTCTCTATCATCTTGTTAGCCAAGTTCACTTCTATACATGATTCTTCTGAATTACTACTATCAACATCTTCTGAAGTCATACACTCAATAAGAATCTCCACTAGGACTTTCAAAATTAATTTAGTAACATAATTAAGATAAAGATCGTTCTAGAGAAAATATGTAACCAATGCTTGTTCAATAACCTCTTGATCATACGTAGGAACTGTAATATACAAACTACTAGTGTCCTTCAAACCATTGAGATGCCTGATTAAGTCAAGCACTTTGTCAATCTCAAGAGAACTTTCCATAGAAAATGTAGGGGAAGGAACCAATATTTCTTCTTTCTCATCATCTCCATGCACAATAAACTTCTCCGATTCTCCTTCATCACTCTCCACAACTAAAGTGTTTGCACTTTTCTTCTCAACCAAACTCACATGCTCATATTTTAATAGATTAAGAATAGAGGAAGAGGCCTATGCAGATGAAGTAGATAATTTCTTGGTTCTTTTCACCTTTAAAATACTTCCTTTTGAAGTCATATAGACATCACCTTTTTCTTTTCCAACACAATTTACCATGATTTCATCA
The DNA here is from genome assembly GCF_030272615.1 of Cryptomeria japonica. Lineage (NCBI taxonomy): Eukaryota > Viridiplantae > Streptophyta > Pinopsida > Cupressales > Cupressaceae > Cryptomeria > Cryptomeria japonica. The sequence goes on from NC_081405.1 coordinate 548,071,294, forward strand.
AACATACCAAATCTTTCTTTACTTAGATCCTTATGCAACTTGAGAATAATTTATTCAATAGTCATACATTCATTCTCAGATATTTCATAGGAGATCTTGGAGACCCAAGAAGTTTGCGACACTACTACCTCCATGTAATTGTTGTCCTTATCCACCATGAAGGTAATCTCATGTTTTTACCAATCTACAACATTAAGAGAAATCCTATTTCTGATAATCATCTCCTTCCAGAGATCCATGAAGAACTTAAAATAATATTTATTATTGTCATCCAACCTATCTAAATATTCTTTGATTTAAGCACCAATAGTCATGCCTTTTCTGCAAACTGTTGGCAATTGACACTCATCCAATGGATACCAATGCATGTATAATGGATTAGGGTTTTTATTTATGGAAACTCTCCATGGAAATCCTATCCGGTAGTTATGGATTTTGGTAACTAGTAGAGTGAGTGGTCTGATAATCTATCATAGATATTTCAGGATAGCATAACACTTTTGGTCTGGAATCTTTGCAATGATTTTGGTAGACAAAACCATGTATGAGATGATAGTGCCGACATGTAGTAATCATTTTGACATCATTTGGTTGATCCACATATGTTTTAGAGATCCGGTCTAAGTTGACACTTGGTTACACATTACATTGCATAATATGGATGACCGACTTGATGAATGTTTCATTTTGTGATTGTGGATATATAAGACCATGATGCATTTGGTGTGATCTGTGATGTGGTAGACTATTTTAGAGAGATTGAGTGTAGTTTCACATGCATGTTTCGATCTTGGTTGATCTGATAATAAGTTGCAGAGCAAAACAAAGTAGATCATTTTGCACTTAATCAAAACTTATTTTTGGCATAGTTAGATGCTATTTTCCAGTTCACTACTTGTTGTAATCATTTTGTAATCAATTATAAGGTGGTGAGCCTTCCTCTGGGTTGTAGCCCTTTGTAACTGAGTAGTGAGCTGTAGGGAGTGAGCCTAAATGCAAGTGCATTCCCCTTGTGTAATATTGTTTTACTACTGACCATAGTGGAATAATATTGTGGGTTCAAATCCCACCATGGTTTTTCCTATTTGGGTTTCCACGTAAAAATATTGGTGTTATGGTTGTTTGTTTTGTGTTGTTGTACTTTAATTTCTTTGTTATGCATCTGATGGTTAAATAATTAGAATAACAAGTTTAAACTTTGCAGAACATTGATTCACCCCCCTCTCAGTGTTCCTTGATTACAACAATTGGTATCAAAGCCTAGTTCCTTTGAGAAAGCCTAACAACTTGAGGAAGATCCAAAAATTGGAATCCATGGAATCTGGTTTGTTAAAATAGCTTACTATTGCACTTGAAGATCTTGATGCTGAAAGGAATGAGACAATCAAGCTCCAGAGAGATCTAAGAGAAGCTGAAGAATTCATTACATCTCTGAAGGACAAGCTAAATACCGCTAGATAAAAAAGAAAAGATCTTTTTGATCAATTACAAGAGAAATAAATTCAAAGCAGTGATGATGAAGCATTAAAGGACAAGTCGAAGGAATGTGAAAAGCTTTCTATAGAGAATGTTGTATTGAAGAATTAGATGCAATCCATTGTGATGAAGTTGACTAAGGAGATTGAAGACCGAAAGAAGAATGAAGAAAGTTTGACTCAATCATTGAAAGACAAATCAGATGAATTCTTTAGGCTTACCTATGAGAATGATCCGTTGAAGCTTGAGTTGATGCAATCAAGGAATGATGGGCAATAACTTGAAAGACAGATTGTTACCTTAAGAGATGAACTTTCTACTACAAATGAATACAAAGATAAATTTAATACTAGCTCAACAAGGCTAGATGAGAGTCAAACACATGGAAAAGACATGAGAGGACCTAAATATGAGCAAGGAGAAAGCCCCGGATCTGGACAAGTACAAAAAAATAGTCAAAGATAAGATCATGCCAAATCTCAAAAGAACCAGAACCGGAGACCTCTGGTAAGACAACCTAATGCTCACAAGTTCAACGATCAATGTTTTATTTGCAATAAATTTGGTCATATGGCAAGTCAATGTAGAAATGGAGTCAATCAAAATAACTCATCATTCTTTGGTCAATGTTGCAATTGCAATAAGTATAGTCATAAGTCAATTGAATTTAGAAGTATAAAGATGCCATGCTTGTAGTAGATTTGGACATATGGCTAATCAATGTAGATCTAGAGGAAATCAAAGCAATAACAAGGCTAGTCAGAAGAACAAAGTTGTTTGCCATGCATGCAACAAAATTAGTCACATTGCAAAGTATTGCAGAAGCAATAATATAAACAAGAATGCTCTGGTAGACAAGAACAAAGTTGATGAGAAAGGAAAGGCAAAGGTAGAAGAGATTAGGAAAAAGTAGGAGAAGATGTGGGTTAGTACAAATGAATACAAGGTAGCCAGTGGATCTGAACCTGAATCCGGTGTAGGATCTTCATCCGATAACTAAGGAATTTGGCCTTAGGGTGTGGTATCTTCATGCAAAATCTTGCAAAACCCCCTAAAGAGATTTGTGATCTATCAAGTTTAATTGAAGATGCTTGGAGATGATTATTCAGAATTCATCATACCAATCTTGGAATCTGATGGATTGGATTACGCTGATCAGGACATCCGGTTAAACTTTACAATTACATTTATTTCAACTTAAAGTTAGGGTTTGAAAAGTTGAAAAGGGAAAAGTGTGAATAATTTCTCACATTGCTAGTGAAGAGTTGAAGCTACAGAGTCATATGGCAAGTCAATGTAGAAATAGTCAATCAAAATAACTCATCATTCTTTGGTCAATATTATAATTGCAATAAGTATGGTCATAAGTCAATTGATTATAGAAGTATCAAGATGCCATTCTTGTAGTAGATTTGGACATATGGCTAATCAATGCAAATCTAGAGGAAATCAAAGCAATAACAAGGCTAGTCAAAAGAAAAAAGTTGTTTGCCATGCATGCAACAAAACTAGTCACATTACAAAGTATTGCAGAAGCAAGAATATGAACAAGAATGCTACGATAGACAAGAACAAAGCTGATGAGAAAGGTAAGGAAAAGGTAGAAAAGATAAGGAAAAAGCAGGAGAAGATGTGGGTTAGGACAAATGAATAAAAGGTAGCCAGTGGATTTGCACTTGAATCCAGTGTAGGATCTTCATCTGATAACTAAGGAATTTGGCCTTAGGGGGTAGCATCTTCATGCAAAATCTTGCAAAACACCCTAAAGATATTTGTGATCGATCAAGGTTGATTGCAGATGCTTGGAGATGATTATTCAGAATTCATCATACCGATATTAGAATCCGATGGATTGGATTATGTTGATCAGGACATCCGGTTGAACTTTACAATTACATTTATTTCAACTTAAAGTTAGGGTTCACAAAGTTGAAAAGGGAAAAGTGTGAATCATTTCTCACATTGCTAGTGAAGAGTTAAAGCTGTAGAGTGAGGCAAAACAAATTTCAAGGTGATTAGAAAGCTTGAGGTGATCCAACAAGAAGTTCTTGTGCATCTGACAAAAGAAAAAGGTATTTATCAAAGCGTGTTTATCCTTTGAACTCTAAATTTATTGAAATGACATCTTCTTCTATTGATACACCTTTGGTAGTAGAAATTTTTGAATGATCAAGGCCACAATTCAAAAGACATCCATTTAAATATGTTGAGGATGATCCTAATGGTTCTTTTTCATTTGTGCCATATAGAGTTCTACACATTGACGAATTTAGGGCATGCATTCACTGCACAATTGAGGAAATTGGAAGTAAGGAGATCTTAACCTTGTATACTAAGGACACAATAGATGAAGTTGGAAACCCCAAACCAAAATATGCATAGTTACAGAAGAAGGGTTTCACACAGTTTGCTCATTTTCTGACATTCGATGAAGATGAATGGGTAAGATATATTTTGAGCTGTGTCCATGATGAATTCATATGACTGGACAAACCTTATAAGATAACCATGCAGGAAGTTCATGCAGTCACATGTCTACACCAAACCGGTGGAAAACCTAATTTGAGGAAGGTAAAAAACCCAACCATCAGAAAACTAACCGGTGCTCAATATGAAAATAGGTCAATGACAATTGTTGATATCTTAGAGAATGATGTCAAATTTGGATCAATGATTATTGGGTATAAAGTTTATCAGTCTAGCAAGTTGAATTTTGGTCTCTGGTACTGCAATATATGCAACTTATCAAATGGTGAAAGAGGATATGTAGTATGACTTATTTATAGTTATTCTTGAAGAGATCCTGAGAAATTTGAAGAAAATCAAATTAGACAAGAAGTATTTTTTCAAATTTAGTTCATTGATTGTCTATCTAATACTATACTTTATGAATGAAATCCTCGGGATAGGCAGGGTCCAATATACATTTGACTTACTGATAGCTAATCAGATTAACCAAGGTCTACAAAGATTGGGAAATAAAGAGAATCAGACACCTACCCTATGGAGTTTCTTCAAAACTTTCCAAGGAAAAATGAAGAATAGGGAAAGGCTCCCTAAGGAAGTAGTGGTCAAATATGCAGATACTATCTGTTTCATGGTTGACAAGGACCAGTGCCATATGGAGGTAGTAGAGACAAGGAAAATATGGATAATACCAATGGGCTATGAGGTTGATGCTCAAACTCTTGAAGGCTATGCTCAACATCTTTTGAGCAAACTAGCTGACCCTTAAGAAACAAAACTTGGCACATTCAAAGAAAAAGATATGGAATTGCATAAGAAGTTCACTCAAACTGAAAGGAAAAGAAAGGTAACCAAAATAACCAAGGCATTGGCTAAACAGATTGGATTTAATAGAGAAGATATCAAGAAAGCCAAGGAGAAGAAGGCTCAGATGGAAGCACAGGAGAAATCAAAGAAGCCTAAGACTAAATCGGTTCCCTCCAAGATAAAGCCTAAGGAGACAAGGTCTTCTCCTACTTTCATGAAGACATCTCATCAATCAACAACTCAAAGATCACCTGGAAAAGAAGTATTGAAGCAAAAAAAGAAACTAAAAAGAAATTATATTGCTATATCTCCTATTGCATCTGAGATAGAGTCATATGAGGAAGCCAATAAAGTAAAGAAGAAAGGAGAATTTGTCATAGTGGTTAGGAAACCACAGTCTGGTGGTGCCCAACAAAGAAAGAAGACAAAATCAGAACTTGCTCTAACTGGTAGGCCAAAAAGAGGCAGAAAGCTAAGGATAGATCTCGATGAAGGTCTTGAATCTGGTACGGTGGAAGGTAAATATACTATCATTCCCCCATTGACTGAAAATGAATTGATTGATGACATAGTTAATAATGGTACTCTCAAGAATATTAGTGCATACTATGAAAATCTTGATAAGAATGATCAGAGGACAATTGAGAAAGCTGTTGTGTTGCATTTGCATAACTTCAACAAATCATTAATTGAGTTAGAACGTAGCATTCAAAAAGATCTATATAACATTCTTAATGCTAGAAGGATAACTGCAAGATGAGAAGATAAGGAAATGAAAGAATATGAATTGATCAATATCAGTGCTTGTATCTCACACGAAGAAGCTAATAGACTCATGGAGCAAGCCAATAAGAAGGAATTCCAAAACAAAAACAAAGTAAACAGGCTTATGGTTGGAAGGGTTGAGGAAGTTAGAAAAGAAACTGAAGAGATATGGAAAAATTTCAAAGAACAATCGGTTTCCAATCAACCCCAAGTATGACGATGACTCACAGAAGGAAGATACTTCCCCTCTGAAAGAAAAGGTAGGTGCTCTAGGTAATCAGAAGGATGAAATTTAGATAGAGGCCAATCCATAAGATCGGACCAATATAAACCTTGATTTAGAGGACAATCAAAATCCTCTAGTTGACAAGGACAACTCAGAGATGGTGGAAGGGAAAGGTGAAGAGGCTAAAGAGACACCAAAAGATGATATTGCACCAAGTGGTGACACCAGTGCAAAGTTTGAAGATAGAGATGAAGGAAAAGGAGATGTGAAAGAAAAAGAAAAGGATAAAGAAGAAGCACATACTAAGCATGAACTAGATTAAGAAAAGATATAGGAAAAGGAGAATCAAAGAAGGACAAGGTACAAGATAAGGTCAAGGAGGAGAAAAAGGGAAATCAAAAAATTGATGATGTCCTAGTGATCATGGAAATTGACACACCGAAGGACAAAGGGAAAAGGATTTTCCCAGAAATCTCCATCAATTTTGATGGACCTCTTGAAATTGGATAGATGTCTTCAGTTGAAAGGATGATGGTTGCTGCAGCAGTTCAGGCTCAAGCTATTCAAGACTTGGTTAAGTTAGAGAGTGAGGACAAAAATTTGATTGAGATGACTATAGGTGTTTTGCAAAAGGTGGTACCAGAATTGCAATTCGATCCAAATTCTAACCCCTTTGACAAGCTGTTATAGTTGATAAAAAATATCAGTACCAATTTTGAGTCATTGGAAAAGGCAACCACCAAGCAAGTATTGGACAGATTCAAGGAGGTGCGTATGCAGACATTCCAGAAGATGATTGAAGATGAAAGGGTCAAATTAAACATAGGACTACAGACAATCTCTAAGGCATTGAGTGAAGGAGGAAAGATATATAAGTCATGCCTCATATTTACGAAACTCACATAAGATATAGACAAGAAGATGAGTGTTTTCCAGGGCAAGATTGATGGTATATCTCAGTTGTTTGATTCCAAAGTAGCCCTTACCAAAAGTATAGAAGGACAAGTGATGGCTCTAATTGATCAAATATTGAGCCTAAATACATAAAAGGATAAAATACTAAGGCGAGTTGGTAAACTCCAAAACCTTATTACCTTTTGCATCGATACCATGCTGAGAAATAAAGTAGATTGCATGAAGACAATGGCACTGTTGGAAATTGACACTCAATTGGTTGGTTTCAATATGTTGTCATTGATGGAAATATGGCATCTTGTTCCAGTTTCATGTTTTGGTTTAGTTGTCTACCGACAGACACTTCACAAACACTTCACCGACAGCGACAGCGACAACGACAAGTATCTTCATCAGTTGGAAGAGAAATATTTGGTTACCGATAATGCAAGCCGACATAGTTTAGAATAAGGTTATCAGTATTGGAGGCCAACATCATTTGGAGATCCGACATTGACAATTGTTTTTGATAGTCATGTATTTATGTATCTAGTTGACATGTATATTGATATTGTAATTATCTTTGTAAGCTGACATAAGGCATTATGATTTGTAAAGGGTATATAGGTCAGTTGGTTAGATCATTTTGATATGTTGATAGATGAATAGGAGAACATGATAATGTTAAGTAATGCAAAATATATCAGAGAGATCATGTATGTGAGGATATTTATGTAAAGGGGTTATTCTGGTAAGGGTTTAGGTTTTCAAACCAGAATAGATAAAACTTAACTGAAACTGTATTCAGGCATAGAAGATGTTATCTTAGCAGTTCATTCATTTCTATGGATTGTAGTATGGATTTATATGTAGTCAGTGAGGCTCCTTTTGTGATTGAGCAGTGTGCAAGAGGCTATAAGCCTTCCTACAAGTGCAGGCTCCTATATTTTGTAATATCTCTTCATATGGCTAGTGAATTGATATTGTGGGTCACAAATCCCATTGTGGTTTTTCCTCTTTGAGGTTTTCCATGTATAATTTTGTGTGTTATGTTATTCATTTAGGTGATTGGATTATTGGTTGCTTTACTTCTTTCAATTCTATATGTATCGGTATATCAGTTGGTGTATGCATGTTTTAATAAGGTTAAAATAGATCATTCCGGTAGAACACTGGTTCACCCCCCCACCCCCTCTCAGTGTTCTTGGATTCCAATAGGCACAACTAGTTCTGAAAAACTTGAAAGATATTGAGATATATACTTTTATTTTTAGTGCCTTCATTATAGTTTTGGACAACTTAAAGAATGGGTGGGATACCCACTTAGGATTTTTGAAGACCCTTTTTGCAGATATCTTCAAGTATGTATAGAATATCTGATATATACCCTTGTATACAAGTTTTTTAGAAACACCCCAACTTTGGCATTGCTGTCAAAGGGGGAGAGTAGAGTGAAAAATGTACAGAGAATGATACAAGTTTTTAGTTGATACAAGTTTTTGAGTTTTTGGTCTAAGGGGGAGCCTTAGAAATTTTGATCCGGTATACAGGTTGACTCAACACTTAGTCATTTCTTATGAGTGTTTCCATCAATTCCAAAGGGGGAGATTGTTGGTAGTTGACACTCATCCAGTGGATACTAATGCATGGATAATGGATTAGGTGATGCACTTATAGGGCACTAAGAGGTGGGGGGGTGAATCAGTGCAAGTTAAAACAATGCAAATCTGATAATCAACTTTACTAACTTAAAACTCAATAGGCATAAAAGAAATAATACCAAGTATGCAATCACCATATGAAACATAAGCCACATGACACAATAGAATATACGTGGAAAAACCAAATGGGAAAAACCACGATGGGAGTTAGTACCCACAAGATCCACTATCTGCAGTATAGAGATTTGACCGGTTAAGGTCTTACAACACTCAGTTAGGGACACACCCTGTTAAAACTGTCTAAGCCCAGTTAAGAGAAATACAATAAGGCCTACAAGGACTAGCCTTTTTAGTATCTACCCAAGTTACTGGGATTATCAAACACAACTTAATGTGTCACCTGATTAGAGGATTTAATGATCAAAACTATTAGGACCTAACTGCACCCTGTTAGGAGTGACCTTATAAGAGGATTTTCTTGCTACAGCTGTTAGGGAGACAACAAGTACAAATGATCTCAATATAACACCTTCTGTGTCTAATAAGATCCACTTCAGAACATTACAATATCACAAAGATTTCATCTCTCAACTCCTTCGATCTTCACACTATCAGAAAATACAAGATTCACTAACTTTCTTCACACATTCATTCTTCATTCTATATCCTCCATACTTCATCACACCATTTTAAAGTATCATTAGGTCAGCTAGAACCTTGTTACAATTACCTAGGTTTAATGTATCTTGACATTCTTGCAATAAACACATTAATTAGGTCACTCACCGACATAACTAATCCGAATTTGTGTCGTTTTACTGATCTCAATGACTGACATCACTATCGGTTAGGTTTCTACCATCACAACTATTATGTCAAACCAAATTTGCATACTCGATCAAATCTGCTTGTGCAATCATGAATACAACTTCATTTGGTAGTCTTTTATGTTCTTGCAAAACCACATCCCTTCATCCTTCATGGATTTCTTGTATCGGTTGCTTGTTTGAGACTCTGTTTGTCAATTTACCGGTTGAGAACCTTCTTACTGATTTTGATGAAATTGACTTTGTTTATTGATTAACTCTTACTGGTTTCATTGTATAATATGAATGACAAGAAAAACATAGTTGCCATCAATGACAACATGCATTATAGTCATCACAAATAAGTCTAACCTCTTTTCATCTACATACAAGTATCGATTGCACCAAGCATCACATTGCATTACCGGTTGACCAAATGATCAAATGCCAACAATCTCCCCCTTTGGCATTGATGACAATAATTACAATTTTTTTTGACAACTAAGTGTGCAACACAAAAAGTGACATATACAAATTATATGGACTCATATCAACACATACTCCCACTTAGTAATTGCTACTAACAAACAAAATTTTAACCCTTAAACTAATTCTACTCCCCCTTTGACAACAATTCCAAATAAAGAAGTAAAATACATTACATCAAAATTGTCATTGAAAGCTATATATATATATATATATATATATATATATATGAGAGTTTTGAAGTCTTTACAATGCAAATCTCAAGAAAATATCACTGAAATGAAACTTTAACTTCTTAAGGTTATTTTCCCATGTTTCTAATAGTGTCTCAGTTATTTCAACATGTGTCAAAATCTATGCAACAAAATCTTCCATAGCATCAACAGTGCTCATCTTTGGTGTAACCAAAATTGCTTCAGACTCCTTATATGCTCTCTAAAGAAGTTCAACTTTGGGAATTAACTGAGTTTGTAGCTCCTTCAATGATCTGATCCACTCCACCTACTCAAAATCATATACTTCTAATATGTGTTGTAAAGCATCAACTGATTTACCAAAAGCTAAAGTGGAGGACTCTATTGGTATAAATGGTTCACTTATACTTTCTAGTTCCTTATCTGTATCTTCTCTCTTTCTCTTCAAGTCAGAACTAAATAGTGAGACATTTGATATAGTGGCCAAAACTTTACTTCCAGTTTCTAATCCGGTTTTGAAAATATCTTTATTCACTATTAAAGCAACTTTACTTGTGTCAATTTCTTAAACGAATTGCTCTCCCCTTCTCTTCTTGTAATATTTTTCTGCTGAAGAATGTGCTGCTTCTTCAAGTGATTTTAGTTGTTCACCAACATCAACAACTAACTCTCCAAGTTTAGTAATTGAGGTAGTTAAATGATCTATATTAGTCTCCAGTAGGAGACTTGACAAAATTTCAACATCAGTCCTAATAGTCCCTGCTTCTCGTTGTTGTTCTTTCAACCTCTTCTTATGTGCATGAGATTGCATAGCAGTAGCAATCTCCATTAACTCTTAGGAATTCAGATTATCCATATCTATAGGACCTTTTATGCTCACAGAGTCCTCATCATCATCAGTCACAATTTTTTGCTTCTTTTCCTCTGTTGTCTTTTCTTCTGACTTCTCTTTCTCTTTCTCTGCCTTTTCCTTCTCTAATGTTGCAGTGACTGGTGGTGGTTGACTTTCAACATGATGTTATTCTATCAATGGTGGTTGAATTTCCACACTTTGTTCAGTAGCCAGAATGTCTTCTAACTTCTTTTCCATATCCTTCTGGCTATTATTTGTAACATCATTTACATTTGTATCTATAGTTACATTTACTGGTGGTTTTTGTGATTCTGCAGATTGAACATTCACCGGTCGCTCTCTTGAACTCTTATCAGTTTCCTTTTCACCTTCATTATTTATATCTTGTTTTTTCTCTTGGGAATTATCCATTTGTACATCAATGCCTACTATATTTATATTATCTCTGGTATTGTCAACATTATCTATGTCATCATTAATTGCATTACCGATATCATCATCTTCTATATCTATCGGTTGAGTGTCAATAGGATCATCTTGTAGATATTTATTGTCTAGTTCAAAATCTGCAGGCTTTACACCCTTAGGAAAGTCTTCTCACTTTAACTTAACATGAGTATCATCCTCATCTTCTTCATCAGGAACAAGGCCTAAAGCCTTTTTCCACACAATTTCAGTCTCTTTAAAGACTGATTTTGTTTCACCAATGAGCATCCTTGTCAATCTCTTCTTTGATCTATGCAATGCCTTTACTTCAACTTTTAACTATTCAATTTCTTCTTCTGTAGCTTCTGGTTGTAAATGTTTCAATGCATAATCAATGAATTCTTTATCCTGTCTAATGGAAACTTTCCATCTTGCATCAATAAGATCATATAAAGGATTGGGAATTAGTACCTATAACTCAATGAGTGCTTTGCTATACTTATTCATACTGAAGATTACTGCATCTTCAATTTCCCTTCACTGACTTTTAGATAAATGGTCAAATAATGCATTCAAACCTTTATAGATTCCATAGTCCTTTATATAAAACATCATTTTTTTAAAACAATCTTCTAGAGTTAGAACAATTGAGGTCTTTCCCTTACCAATTTTCTTTTGCTTTTTAAAACTTTCTCTTAATGGCCTTTTGTCTTCCTCAGATTCAGTGACCTCTTCATCTGCTGGTTTGAGTGTCTTTCCTCTTTTTCTCTTACTAGTTTGTTCTAGTGTGGTAAGAGTATCCACAGTCTTCCTTCTCCTTCTGAATTGTATTTTGGAGGGCTTATCCCTCTAAGATTCAACATGTTTAGCCTTATCTTCTTCTTTCTTCTCTTCTGCTTCTCTGGCAGCTCTAGTTTTACCGGTTGTAGGACTGGTTGGCACACTGGAAGTGCCTCCTTGTTCAACTATATGTTTGGCCTTTGCTGCTGCTAGTTGCTCCTTTGAAATGCCTACCTACTCAACCATAGCTTCTTCTTTTTTCTTAACCTTCTTAGCAATTACCGGTTGTTGTAGTTCAGAGTAAACTTGTAGTGGTTTTTCTTTGTAAGTTCTAAATCTTTGTGTAGTGGCATCTACTAGTTGGCTTAACAAATGATCAACATAGGAAACAAGTAGATCCTTATCTACTTCATATCCCATGTGCATTACCTATTAGTCCCAATCGATGCTAAGAGGGGAGGGGTGAATCAACACTTCACCATTTTTACACAATTTAAAACTTTTAACTCAAGTTTGCACTAACTCAATATTCATCAATATAAACAATCACTGTAGAAGAATATGCATGCATGAAAAGATACATAGTGACACCAAGATTTATCTCGTGGAAACCCAAAAGGGAGAAAACCACGGTGTGAGTAGGAACTCACAAAATTTGTACTCTTCCAGAGTATGCCTAGTGAAGAGCCATCCCTGTTAGGAGATCACAAAGACACTGTTAGGCGCCACCCGATTAACGGATTTTATTTAAGGCCTTTCAGTGCCTTTACCCTGTTAAAGGTATCTTGGTTAAAAGACTTAAGAACACCAATTAAGATGTCACTCGGTTAAGGGATTTTACAAAGGGACCTATTAAAGTCCACCCAGTTAAGGGATTTTAGTTACAATAGTTAGAAAGCAACAAAAAGATGATATGCTAGAGTAGCTACTAACTGCTTGATCAGATCACAATGAAAATCATACTCTATCTGCACCAGTTGTGCCTACTCTACACAAAACTGGTTTTCTGCTTATACCTTCGGCTCTGCACTCTATTGGTCCTCTGACCCTCGACTCTGCACTCTGCTGGTCCTTTGACTCTCGGCTCTGCACTCTACTAGTCTTCTTACTCTCGACTCTACACTCTATCGGTCTAATTCATACACTCTCTACTCTGCTAAATCTTTTAGCACTTCCTCTCACTCTACTCTTCACTTTGGATCGCCTTTCACAGGATTTTCTCTTTGCAAATTTTATGATCAACAATTTTTGAATGAACTCAAAAATACTTTATACACTCTCTGCCATTACCTTGAGGTGTTTCCTCAATCAAAGCAATCATAGATTTTAGAGGATTTAAAATTCAAAATCTCCCACTCTTTCTCAGCACTCCCTACAATAAATCCACTAACTACTCACCCAAATTTGCCACTGCATCCCCTCAAAATAGTGACTTCTAGTTGAGTCCAGTCTTTTAAATGCAAACCTGAAAATCTGCAAGTAATAATGGCCTAACTACATGATGACTAAAGTTGACTTCACCAACCTTTAGTTTAGCGTAGACACAAACTCACCAAATCACCTTTTGCCACCACAATTGAATAACCGATCATCACTCCAATATTTTAGGCAAGCACCTATCTTCCTTCTGCTTCACTAGTCTACTGATATACCACTATGCTCTTCATTGACGGTTCATCCTTTGATGCTGGTTTGCAATACTTCTATCAAGTCTCTTCTCCTATTTTCCAATGAGGTTTTGGTTTGCATACAACCTCAAGCCTTCTTGCCTAGGTCACCTTTGGTGACTTCATTATCATCAAAATGACCAACCTGAAGATCAGACCTCAACACCAATCTTCTTGAGTGACAGACTGGTTAGCTCAGTCTATCTTCCATTGAGCTGATTGAACCTTGATCACTTGTCTCTTATGCTGCTTCCATGTTGTTTACAAGTCATCACCTTTTCTACTGAGATACACCACTCCACCGGCCAGTGTTAGACATCAATGACAAATCTCAGCAAATATACTAGTTTTCTAGATTAACCAGTTTTGTCAATGTCAACAATCTCCCCCTTTGGCATTGATGGCAACACTTTAGAATCTATCTTATCAGTTGCTCCTACATATACTCCTTCTCTGAGTAATGAATATCTCCCCTTGACACTTGCAATACTCTGTTTCAACAACTTCATCTCAACACTATAATCATATACTCCTGCTCTAAGTAATGAATATCTCCCCCTTTGACAATAATGCCAAACATATATTTTAGTACACTTACAAGACTGCTCCCCCTAACTGAAGTAGTCCATACTTATTAATCCAGTCTTAGAATTTTTTCATAAATAAATCATACTAGATTGATATAGAGCCCTTTTTCACTTTTTTTAATGCATGTAGGGGCATTATCCCTAGCTTACCTCTGAGGTATTCAAAGGTATCCTTCTATAGTGGCTTGGTGAAGATATCTGCCACCTTCTCTTTTGTTGGTATATACTCCAACCTCACTTCCTTTTCTTGAACCTATTCCCTAAGGTAGTGATACTTGATAGCTATATGCTTTGTCTTGGAATGCATCACCAAATTCTTGGATATATCAATGGAACTAGTGTTGCCACAATGAATCACTATTGGTTCAGTCACCTTTTCTTGGATACCTTCAAATAATTGCTTGATCCACACTATCTATGTGTAGTTGATTATAACAACCACATACTCTGCCTTGACTATGGATTGAGAGATGCAATTCTATTTTTTACTTGTCCATGACACAATTCTTTATCAAAGAAAGAATGCACCTCCACTGATGCTCTTTTTTCCATCAATGTTTCCTTCCCAGTCACCATCAGTGAAGACACTTAGGTTGAAATCACCCTTGTGTGGATACCAGAGGCCATACTCATCTGTCCCCTTTAGGTATCTAAATATTCTCTTGACTGCCACCAGATGAGTCTCTTTTGGATTTTCTTCAAATCTGGCAACCAAGCCAACAACTTGTGCTATATCTGGTCTGCTGTGTATTGCATACTGCAACTTACCGATCATGGATTAGTAAAGTGTCTCATTCACTTCATGGGCCTCATCATTTTTGGAGAGTTTGCAACTTGTAACCATTGGAGTTCCAATAGGTTTGTAATCTTCCATACCAAAAGTCTTCAAAATTTCTCTTATGTACTTGGTCTGGCTAATGAATATACCATTCTTTAGTTGAGACACTTGTAGGCCAATGAAGAATTTTATTTCTCTGATAATGGACATCTCAAAGCTTTGTTTCATTTTGTTCTACAAATCTCCTAGTCATCTCATCATCTCCTCCAAAGATGATGTCATCTACAAAAAATTCAGCAATCAGATGTTTTCCTTCTACTCCAGTCTTCAAATACAAGTTGTTGTTGTTGTCACTGGTTCTCATGAATCCTATGCTTAACAGATATGAGTGTAACCTCTCATACCAGGCTCTTGGTGCTTGTTTTAGCCCATATAGAGCCTTCTTCAGTCTGCATACCATGTCTCTTCCATCTTTTGATACAAACCCTTTTGGTTGTTCTATGTACACTTCTTCCTCTAAAACACCATTCAAGAATTCTGATTTGACATCCATTTGATAAACTTTGAACTTCTTGTAAGCAACATAAGCAAGCAAGTTTCTGACCCCTTCTAGCCTGGCCACTGGTGCAAAGGTTTATCCATAGTCCAAGCCCTCTTCCTGACCATACCCTTTGCAGAATAACCTTTCTTTGTTTCTTACTACTTGACTGATTTCATCCATTTTATTTCTAAACACCCATTTGGTGCCTATCACATATTTTTTCTCTAGTCTAGGCACTAGAGTCTAAGTTTCATTTTTCTCAATCTGTTCCAGTTCCTCCTCCATGGATTTGATCTAATCTTCATCTTTTAGAGCCTCCTTTGCTAATTTGGGCTCAATTTTGGAGAGTAGACAAGCATTTTCTCTTGCTCTTCTTCTAGACAATACTCTTGCATCTTTATCACCAATGATATTTCCAGCGGAGTGATTATTTCTGACATACCTTGCAAGTATCAGTTCATTTCTTGGAGATTTTTCTTCTTCCGTTTGTCTAGGTTGTACTTCACATGCTTCTTCATTTGCTTCTACAACAATATTTTCTTCAATAGGTTCAATCGGTACAATGTACTTGAATCCTTGATAATCCTCTAGTCTAGTTTTGCTATCCTATTCATTTTTCTCAGAGAACTCATCTACTCTAACATTAGCACTTTCCACAATCTTACTGGTCCTTTTGTTCAAACATCAATATGCTTTACTCTTTGTGGAGTAACCTAAGAAGGTTCCTTCATCACTCTTGGGATCAAACTTTACAGAGTACTCATCCCTCTTGATATAGCAGACATTGGGTGAGTATCCACACCACAATTCATAGGGAATTTTATTTGTCCCTTTCTTCACCTGTATCCGGTTCAAGGTGTACACAACAATGCTTACTTCTTCTCTCCAGAAGATATATGGAATATCCTTCTGTATCATTAGAGTCCTCGCACAATCAATTAGAGTTTTGTTCCTTCTTTTAGCAACCCCATTTTGTTGAGGTGTTCTAGGTGCAGACACCTGTCTCATAATCCTCTGTTCTTCATAATAATTCACAAACTAATGAGAGGTGAATTCTCCTCCTCTATATGATCTCAAACATTTCAGATTCTTACCGATTTCTCTCTCTACTCGAGCCTTGAAGACCTTAAACATGTGAAAGGCTTCAAATTTTTCTTTGAAGAATACAACTCACATCATTCTTGAGAATTCATCTATAAACAACATGAAATACCGGTCCCCATAGAAACTCTCGGTTCTCATAGGACCACACAAGTTTGTATGAACTAAGTCCAACACATTTTTAGATGAAAAAAATTTGTTGTTGAAACTAGACCCGATCAACTTTCCTAGTTGACATTCTTTACACATAGCATTTTTCAAGTTTCACAATATTTGGCATACCTCTGACAGACTTCATTTTACTGACTTTTGCTATGCTATCAAAGTTAACATGACACAATCTTTTATGCCACAACCAACTATCTTCTACCTTTTCCATTTGACAACTACCTATGGTGGTGTCTAGGTGAAACATATTACCTCTATATTGTTACCGGTAGCAATCAGACTTCTTGATTGTCATTTATTTTGCATATTCCTTCATTAAATTCTAACCGGTAACCCTTATTGTTAAGTTGTGCAACACTTAATAGACTATATTTTAGCCCTTCTACCCAATAAACATCTTCACAATTTGTTTATCATTTAGGGCTATAGATCCCTTACCTTTTAGTGCACAAGGAGCATCATTGCCGAATCTCACCATTCCTCCATTACAATCCTCCATGTTGAGGAATTTGTTTCTATCACTGATCATGTGGCGAGTGCAACCACTGTCAATTATGCAATCTCCACACCAGTTTGAACTAGAAATCAGTGCCATATCACCTTCCTCTCTATTATCTTCCTTTACCACCACAAATGCAATTCCATCTCCATCAGATCCTTCTGATTCTTCATCGACAACTCCTTCTTGCTTTTGTCTTTGTAGCTTCTAAAATTGTCCTTCCTATCATTGTTAGGAAATTTGGATGCAATGTGACCTATTTTATTGCAAGAGAAACACTTCAAGGGAAGTTTACATTTATACTTTTCTTTTCCTCTTGGCAGCCTTCTTTCTAATAGAGCTTCAATCTCATCTTGTTCCCATTCTTTAGATAATAGGTTGTCACATTCATGAGAATGATTGGTTCTTGCAGTAGAACTATTACATGTATCATGGAGGCTTTGAAGGCAACATCAATCTTTGGTACACTATTATCATAGTTTCTCAGTTCAAAGGCACTCAACTTTCCAATTAGTGAATCAATTGAAACACTAACTGTTCCCAAGGATCTGAGTTCTTGAATTGCAGAAACCCTTATGAAATATTGTGGTAGCAAGGTTCTAAGGATTTTGATGAACACATCATCCTCTTCAAGCTTTCCTCCAACATTTTTGATAGAATTTACTACATCCTTTATTCTTTTGCTATACTATTATATATTTTCCCCTTCCTACATTCTCATCTCATCAAATTTTCCTCTTAAGCTGTCCACCTTAGCTTTTTGAACTTGAGGATCTCCTCCATAAACAATCTTCAGTTTATTCCACATCTGATAGGTTGTTTTCAGAGCTTGGACCTCTATATATTCATTATCAGACAAAGTACTAGCAATTAGATCCATAGTTGCGGTTTTGCCTTGCCTTTCTTTGATCTGATCTGGAGTAAGAACCCCTGTAGGTTCATTGTATTCTATGATTACATGATTCCAGTGTTGATCTCCTAAGGTTCTTAGGTAGAGTTTCATTATGCCACACCATAAGGTGCGATTCTCCTTATAGAACTTAGGACCCTCCTTTCGCATCATCTTGGATCTTTCCTTAAGCTGTTAAGCTCTTATGAATCTAAGGACCAAAGCTCTAATACCAATTGTTAGTCCCAACCGGTGCTCAGAGGGGAGGGGCGAATCAACACTTTACTAGTTTTACACAATTTAAAACTTTTAACTCAAGTCTGCACTAACTCAATATTTATCAATACAAACAATTGCTACAGAAGAATATGCATGCATGAAAAGATACACAACGACACCAAGATTTATCTCGTGGAAACCCAAAAGGGATAAAACCATGGTGTGAGTAGGAACTCACAAAATTTGTACTCTTTTGGAGTACTCCCGGTGAAGATCCATCCCTATTAGGAGATTACAAAGACATTGTTAGGTGCCACCCGATTAAGGGAGTTTATTTAAGGTCTGTCAGTGCCTTTACCCTGTTAAAGGTAGCTTGGTTAAAGGACTTAAGAACATCAATTAAGATGTCACCTGGTTAAGGGATTTTACAAAGGGACCTATTAAAGTCCACCCAGTTAAGGGATTTGAGTTGCAATGGTTAGAAACTAATAGAAATATGATCTGTTGGAGTAGCTATTGATAGCTTGATCAGATCACAATGAAAATCATACTCTATCTACACTAGTTCTGTCTGCTCTGCACAACACTAGTTTTTTGCTTATACCTTTGGCTCTGCACTCTTCTGGTCCTCTGACCCTCGACTTTGCACTCTGCCAGTCTACTTCATACACTCTCCACTCTATTAAATCTTTTAGCACTTCCTCTCACTCTACTCTTCACTTTGGATCACCTTTCACAGGATCTGCTCTTTGCAAATTTTATGATCAAGAATTTTTGAATGAACTCAAAAATAATTTATACACTCTTTGTTGTTACCTTCAGGTGTTTCCTCAATCAAAGAAATCATAGATTTCAAAGGATTTCAAATTCAAAATCTCCCACTCTTTCTCTGTGCGCCCTGTGACAAATCCACTAACTGCTCAACCAAATTTCCCACCGCATCCCCCAAAATAGTGATTTCTATTTGAGTCCAGTCTTTTAAATGTGAACCTGCAAAAAACCGCAAGTAATCATGGCCTAACTGCATGATGACTGAAGTTGACTTCACCAACCTTTAGTTTGGCGTAGACACAAACTCACCAACTCACCTTTTGCCACTGCAACTTAATAACCTATCATCACTCCGATATTTTAGGCAAGCACCTATCTTCCTTCTGCTTGACCGGTCTACCGGTATACCATTGCACTCTTCATTACTGGTTCATCCTTTGATGCCGGTTTGTAGTGCTTCTATCAAGTATCTTCTCCTATTTACCAATGAGGTTTTGGTTTGTATACTACCTCAACCCTTCTTGCCTAAGTCACCTTTGGTGACTTCATTATCATCAGAATGACCACCCTGAAGATCTGACCTCAACACTGATCTTCTTGAGTTACAGACTGGTTATCTCAGTCTGTCTTCCCTTGAGCTAATTGAACCTTCATCACTTGTCTCTTATGCTACTTCCATGCTATTTACAAGTCATCACCTTTGCTACCGAGAAACACCACTCCACTTGTACCACTCCACCGGTCAGTGTTAGACATCAATGACAAATCTCAACAAATATACCAGTTCTCTAGATTAACCGGTTTTGGCAATGCCAACATTACCCATGCGGTTTGAGGAATTACAACTTCTATCATGCATGTATCTATATCAACCATGAAATAGATGGAATCTTCATACTTGTTTACTACTTCAACTAGTATCTCTCTTGCGTGCATTTTCTTTTGAAATTTCTTGAAGTATTCCCATATGATATCATCAAACTTGTCCTTGATCATCTGGATACTGTTATTTATTTTTAATAGTGTAGGGGTACCAAAAATCCATTGAATATCACCTGTACCAGGGAAAAAGTTTTGGAAATAAAAGAATAAACCCATGATTAGTTGGCCACATTTGAATCTAAGTTTCTTGTCTCTCCTAACAACTTCCAAATTTTCTATTAATTGGCTTCTCAAAGCTTCTGCCAAGTCATAGTCAATATCTTCCTTAATCATCTAGTAGGCAGTATGAATAGCTGTTGTCGGTATGTTGTTCAATTTGCTAGAGTAGAAAATTTTGTATCCTATTACCATCAAACCAAATTTGACAACAAGATCATTTATATTGTTTACAGTCATAGCTCTTCCCTCCTAGTTTGATCCTGTGAGCTTTTCTACTTCATTCTTGGACACTGATCTCAATAATGGTACTTCACCAGTTGAGCAAAAATTGGTTACCACATGGATTGCCTCTTTTATAATTTTATGTGGTCTGTCTAACCACATGAATTTATCATGAACGCAACTCAGGACAAATCTGATTAGCTTGTCATCAAAATCATCAATAAAGTTTATTGAATGATGAAACCCTTTATCGACAATGCTTTTAAATTGATATTTCAAGATACCCTTCTTGTCGCACAAAGTCTTGAATTGTTTGAAAATTGCTATTACATCCAAATCACCTAATTTGTAGTGGTAGAAGGATCTTACATCCTCAACATGTAAAACACCATTCGGTACACCAAATAATGCACCGACAGGGTCCATTTCTTCGGACTTATATGGATGCCTCTTAAATTCTGGTTGTGCCCTCTTTGTCACATCAATAAGATGCGAAGTATACATTTCAACTAAGCAAATTTCTAAAAACAGAGTAAGAATTCTCAGATAAATACCTTTTAACAAGGTTTTCAATCGACAAAACCTTCAACAGTTTGATCATTGAACAAAATATTTACTCCGATTGCTTTAGGTTGCAGGAAAATGGCTTGAAAGCTGCTGGCACACTTTTGACTGCTCTAGATCTCTCTCTAGGTTTTCTCAAAATCTCAAAGTGACAAGTGAAACTAAAAAAGGTTCTATTTATTTGCTTTCTACATCTGCAATAAATGCTCATTACCGACAAAACCCTAAAATATTAAAATACTCTAAAATGCATTACCGGTTGCTAAAACTGAAATCTACTTGCTGGTAATGATTTCAAAAACCTTATCAAAAACATCAAAATGCACAAATCAACTTACAGTACATAATCTTGGGGTACATCACAAGATATGATAATATGCACACCCCAAGTTATAAAAGCAACTTAGTTTGTCAGTGAAGAATTCTCCACACCTAGTGAAGAATTGGAATCCTCTGATGCTTTTTCATCACTCTTCTTCTTCCAGATCTTATCCATCTCGGCTCTAGTTTCTTCAACATCTACTGTCTTCTTTCATTTCTGATTTGCAGAGTGACTTACTGGTTGATTCTTTTGTGTTTTGAAAAACTTAGCAATATGTCCCAGTTTATTACAATGATAGCAGGCCATTCCAGATGCTCTCCAAGGTCCTGCATTACCTCTCCCTATTTTTCTTCTACATTTCATAGCTACATGTCCATAGTTGTTGCAAATTGTGCAAATCACATTGATTTTTCTCTCCATCTCATAAGGACTAAACCGGTTTGGATAGGGTTTTTGCCAATTCATGTTTCTCTAGTTACCATATTTTTTTCTCCAATCACCAACATGTCTTGTGCTCATGTGAGGTGTTGGGATGTTTTCTCCATACCCATATTCAACTGATCTATGTCCATACATATTGCATGTATAACAATAACCTTCAAATCGCCTAGGCACATATCTAGTGTTAGGTCTATAATCGGTATTTTCCTTAGATTTGCTTCTGCACACATTTGCAGTATGTCCTAGTTTGTGACAGTTAAAACAAACATGTTTGTAAGCTTTCTTACCGATGGGTTTCTGAACTTTAGGTGCAGATTTTCCTTCATGCAAGTTGTTCTTAGTACTGGAAGGTTCACCTTTTTCAAATATCTGACTGTGTCATTATTCATCCTTTGAGATTGTACCTGCTCATTAAGCATTGAAGAACTCTTATTGAATTTATTAAGCTTCTCATTAGCCTCAACAAGTTCCTTTGTAAGATCTTCATTCCTTTTCATGAGAATTTCTTTAAGTGACATCCAAATCTAGATCTGCTTGTATGCCTTCTTTTTCTTCTTTCTCTTCATGCCAATGCTCATATAAGGTAGCGTTTTCTTGTTTGATCTTGAAGATTTCATGCTCTTTATCTCTAATTTGTTCTTCAACTTTCCTTCTAGTTTCAAGTTCCTCACTCATCCAAATTGTTAGTGCTTCCAACTCTCTTATAAGACTAGCCTTCTCACTATTCAACTTATCCACTTCTTCAACTAGTGTAGCAATGTTAGATCCATCAGAATAACTACTCTAAAAAATCTCCAAGAACTGCTCAGTCAATTCCTTCCTTTTAGCTAGTGAAGCTTTGTACTTTCCTCTTAGGGTTTCAAGATCTTCCTTGGTATCAACAAGTTCCCTGGCCATTTCTCTATAACTCATTTCTTCCTTCATGTTTGCCTTAGGATAAGGAATCCCTTCCAAGCAGTTAAGACATGAGGAAGTTAGGCTCTGATACCAATTGATGAAGTTATAAGGCACTGAGAGGGGGGGTGAATTGGTGCAAGTAAAAACAATGCAAATATGATAATCGACTTTACTAAATTTAAAACTCAATAGGCATAAAAGAAATAATACCAAGTATGCAATCACCACATGAAACATAAACCACATGACACAATAGCATATACGTGGAAAACCCAAATGGGAAAAACCATGGTGGGAGTTAGTACCCACAAGATCCACTATTTGCAGTATAGAGATTTGACCGATTAAGGTCTTACAACACCTGGTTAGGGGTACACCTTGTTAAAATGTCTAATCCTGGTTAAGAGCAACACAATAAGGCTTGTGAGGACCAGCCCTGTTAGGAGCTACCCAAGTTACTAGGATTTACAAACACAAGTTAATGTGTCACTTGATTAGAGGATTTAATGATCATAACTGTTAGGATTTGATTACACCTTGTTAGCAGTGACCTTGTAAGAGGATTTTCTTGCTGCAACTGTTAGGGAGACAACAAGTACAAATGATCTCAATATAACACCTTTTGTGTCCTATAAGATCCACTTCAGAACATTACAATATCACAAAGATTTCATCTCTCAACTCCTCTGATCTTCGCACTATCAGAAAATACAAGTTTCGCTAACTTTCTTCACACATTCATTCATTCACATTCATTATGCATTCTATATCCTCCATACTTCATCACACATTTTAAAAGTATCATTGGGTTGGCTAGAACCTTGTTACAATTCCCTAGGTTCAATGTATCTAGACAATCTTGCAATAAACACATTAATTAGGTCGACCACCGATATAACTAATCCAAATCTATGCCATTTTACCGATTTAGTGACTTACATCACTACCAGTTAGGTTTCTTCCATCACAACTGTTCTATCAACCAAAATTCGCATACCCAATCAAATCTTCTTACACGGTCATGAATACAACTTCATCTGGTAGTCTTTGATGTTCTTACAAAATTGCATCCCTTCATCCTTCATGAATTTCTTATACTGGTTGTCGGTTTGAGACTATTTGTCAATTTACCGGTTGAGAACCTTCTTACCGGTTCTGATGAAGTTGACCCTATTTGTTGGTTAACTCTTACTAGTTTCATTGTATAATATGGATGACAAGAAAAACATAGTTTCCATCAATGATAACATTCAGAATAGTCATCACACATATGTCTAACCTCTTTTAATCTACAAACAAGTATCAATTGCACCAAGCATCACATTGCATTACCGGTTGACCAAATGATCAAATGCCAACATTAGGGTTGTCATTGATGGCAACTCACCATGGAAATCCTATCAGGTATTTATGGATTATGGTAATCAACCAAGTGAGTTGTCCGGTAATCTGTCATTGGTATTTTAGGATAGTAGAGCACTTTTGGTCCAGAATCTTTGTGGTGATTTCAGTGGACAAATTCATGCATGAGATAATAGGGCCGACATGTAGAAATCATTTTGACATCATTTTCTTGATCCACATATGTTTTAGAGATCTGGTGTAAGTCAACACTTGGTTACACGTTACATTGTATAATATGGATGACCGACTTGATGAATGTTTCATTTTGTGATTACGGATATATAAGACCGATTTGGATGATGCATTTCGTGTGATGTGTGATGTGGTAGACCATTTTTGAGAAATTGAGCCCTGTTTCACATGCACATTTTGATATTGGTTGATTCGGTAAGCACTTGTAGATCATAACAGAGCAGATAAGAAGATCAGTTGCAATAGATCGTTTTGCACTTGACCAGAATTAATTTTTGGCATAGTCAGATGCTATTTTCTAGTTCACTTCTTGTTGTAATAAGTTTGGGTAGTGAGCCTTCCTCTGGGTTGTAGCCCTTTGTACTTGAGCGGTGAGCCTGAATGCAAGTGCATCCCCCTTATGTAATATTGTTTTACTACTCGCCATAGTGGAATAATATTGTGAGTTCAAATCCCATTGTGGTTTTTTGTATTTGGGTTTCCACATAAAAATATTGGTGTTATGGCTGCATGGTTGCATGGTTATTTTTTTTGTGTTGTTGTACTTTAATTTATTTCTTATGCATTTGATGGTTAAAGAATCAGAATAACAAGTTTAAAATTTATAGAACATCGATTCACCCCCCCTCTCCCTGATTCCAACACAAACAACATTTTTCTTTCCAGGCAATGCATTTAGGATCTACAATACCGAGAAAATAATAAGTTATCCATACTAAAAGGGATACTTTTAATCCTTGGTCATTTCAATATTGTCCAACAAATGACACCTCAAGAGATCACACAAATTATAGTCCTTATTCCCATTTACCATTTGATAAATAACATAAAATATGGTTGAGGAGGAAGATCCTTTTCGGTTTCTGAAATAAACTTTGTACAAAATATCCATCATTGCATGCCTTACACCCAAATCTACCAAATCTATAAGGACATCACTTGTCAAATAAAAATCTAGTTAGAAAGGACCTTTCTAGTAGAACATAAACCACTTACATCTCTTAGGGATTCCTTGGAAATCAAATATGGTTGATCCAATAATAAGAAATATTTCTGTATCATGCACAATAAAACCCTAATTACTTCTTAAAAAAAAACCAGGAAAATTGCTCCATGTATCCAACCCCACGTGCCTTAGATTTGTTGGCATTTGTAGAAGATTGCATTAATGAAATGTTATGTTGTCATTGATGTCAATTAACTGGTAATGATGTTGTAATAATGTTGTTTTTCTACCAGTAAGTGAGCTTGAGAAGGAAACCGATATTACTAGAGAAGAAGTGAGATCAACATGTAAACCCTAACCGATGGAGTTTGGTGAATCAGTTGTATTGGTTCATGATCTAATGATGATAAGTAATGATTATGACACATATTCATGTTGTATGAGAAGAGTTTCAAATAGTTTTTGGCACGTAGAGATAACAGTTTTTATCTTGGGAATGAGCAAGTTCATTGCATGTAATGTAAACCACATGATGTCTTACAATGTTTGATGAAATGGTGATCAAGGAGAGGTCAATGATATCTTGAATGTTGTGCAATGATTGTTATGTAATCTAATGGTCATACTTGAACTGATTTGTTTGTAATCTCTATGAGATGTTTAGGTTTGTGATGTGTTACCGACCTATTGTTTTGTTTATAAGGTCGATGAGTTATTTTGTTGTAGAGTTGGCAATTTGTGATTGAGAGTAAGAGAGTGTGGTTACTGAACCAAATGATGTATCTGCAGTATGTGTAAAGGCAGATAGGAGTATGAAAAGGATCTGAACAAGCAAGTTTAGTGCTATTCAAATAGATTAGCAAACCCCTGTTGTTTTCTAACAATTACAATAGTCAAATCCCTTAACCGGGTAAGCTCTAATAAGCTTAGTGTTATTCAAATCCTCTAACCAGGTGGTCCATTAGATTGGATTTCAAATCCTCTACCGAGGTTACTCCTAACAGGGTATTGCTTCTAATAGGGCATTATAGTCAATCCCTTAAACTGGTGGTCCCTAAAAGGACTTGTTCTTAATAGGACTTATTGTAAAGCTTTAATAGGCTTGGCTCCTAACAACACGAACTTCAAAAGAGTTCAAAATACTTGTGGGTATTCATCCCCACCGTGGTTTTTCCCATTTGGGTTTCCACATCAAAAATATTGAGTCAAGTGGTGAATGCTTTTGTGGTTATGTTTACTATGGTTGAATTTCTTAACTGCTAAATCCACTTTGATATGTTATGATAACAGACAACAATCTGAAATATGTTTTAACTACTGTTAGTAAAGTATTTGAATGTTTCAGTTAAAAGGTTTTGAGAATTTCAAAGATGTTTTACTGTTAGTCTGTTATAACAGTCAACCGGTTTAACTTGACACTGATATTGTATTTTGTCAATTTAGAGTTTGTCTTGAGAGGTTGATTTTGAGACTAGTGAAAATCTATTCAGTTTTCTATCTACTCATTCACCCCCCCTCAGTAGTTGACCGGATCCTTATTCTTTCATCATACCATCAATTAGTATCAGAGCATTTTAGGTCCTCTAAGGTCTAAGCCTAACAACTTGAGGTAAAGATCTTGTAGAAGATGATGAAGAAAGAAGGTTTGAAGTTTAATAGAGAGAACTATAGAATATGGAGTGATAGAATGAAAATATATATCAAGAGTCTAGGAAGTCAATACTGGGAACATGTTGGTACTCAATATGTTGCACCTAGTAGGACTATGACTGATGATCAAAAGAAAGAGAAACAAGAAAATTGTTAGAGTTATCTTTTATTAGCTAATAATTATTTATTTAATTATTAGTCTATTATACTCTATGCTTAAGCTAAACTTAGGAATCTTATAATTCTTTAGGGTTTTCTCCTTTAGGGCTTCAAGTATCCTTTTATAAGGATTCTCTCTTTGTATTTTCATAACAACTCTAATCATTGAATTGCATTCTTGTTGCATAATCAATATGACTCCTCTTTTCAAGATCTCTAAATTTTGGCCTCCATAGCGATTTTGCTTCTCTCCTTCTGTGACAGGTTTGCATGCAAGTGATCTTTGGGACCTGTAGAGTTGATTTTTCATCAACTCCAATATGGTATCAGAGCTCGAGATCTACATGCCCATGTTCTCTTCATGAGAGTTTTTGGGCCTTGTTTTCAGATCTATGTATTCGAGGGTTTGTGCAGTTGTTTTTTTCCATTCTGGGGGTAGCTGATTTTTTGGCACATTTTGGTACCAAAAGGACCTCACGGTTGGATTCAGGAGGCCGATTCCATGAATTTTGATATATAATTTGCCTATTTTCGGTGATAGAGACATTTGGGGCATGATTTTTATTGGCATGTTTTTCAAGGTATGAAAATCTGTACGACTGTACCTACAAATGCATCAGTTTTTTTTTTTTTTTAAACCCTCTTTATGCCCTATAGAAGGTTTTTTTTTCTTTTGGTTGTAACTTGGTCATACAGAGGCACTTTTTCGAAAACCTTATATCTCCAGAAAGCTCTTTTTGAGCTCTATCGAGATCAGGAGGTTTGAACTTTTGATTTTGCTTTTTTGATGGCATTTTTTGCTATCAAAGCCAGAGGTTCCCTTTTGCACTCCGAGAGACATAACTTGAGCATTTGAACTCCATTTTTTGAAAAATTTATATCATTGGAAATCTTTTTCTGTGTTCTTTCCATTCATATGAGTTTTCTTTCCAGATTTTGCTAGTATATTTTATTCAGTTTTTTGTTTTTCAGCACTCGGGTGAATATCTTGGATGTTTCAGGTCTTGGGATCTCTTTTTTTGAGTAGGATGTCTCGTCTTTGGTTGTTCTTTCTATTACCTATCTTTTGTCTCTTCTGATCATTGTAGCATTTTATTTATGCAAACGAATTGAGATAAAGTGCCACCATGCATTGTATACTTGGGATCTTGCACATCTTGTGCCTTATTGTACATGCACTACTTATAAAGTGCCATGGGGAGGTTGATGTTTGCCTTTGTTTTCCATCTACCTTTGTCACGCAAGTGTTCCTTTCATGACATTAGCCTCATGATGTGTGTCAAGTGAGTGTTCCTTCCATGACACTATGTACTTTCTCTGCACCTTTGATGTTTCTAGTTCTTTGTCATGCAACTCTTGTTGGTTGTTCTTTTCAGTGTACCTATCCCTCTCCCTTTTCAGTATTATGGGGAGGTTTGTCCTATTGGTTCTAATGCTTCCTTGGTTCAATTGGTCAACTCTTCAAGCTTTGGTGTTTCATGCCATCTGTATCTTCAAGTTCAGTTGTTTGTCTTTATTTGCCATCTGATTTGAGTAGTGTCATTTGAGGGCACTCATGAAGATTACAATCTTCTCTACCTGGTTATGTTCTATTTTAGTGGAGGTTTTGTTTAGATCAACAGTTACTCTTTGACAATGTTTGCAGCCATTTCATGCTTCAATGGTTTTCTTCATTCTCTTTTTTTTATTCCTATCTTATGGAACAATCTTGTTTAGAGGCTTCTTAGTCCTTCACTTGAGCTTTCATCTCTTCTCGGAGAGGAGTTTTTTTCCCGTAGGGTTTTTTCTCCTTCTTCTCCATTTTACAGAGATTTTGTTGTACTTGGGTACCTCATCAGGCCTAGTTGCCAGGACCCATTGTTGCTTTCCTATATTTTTTACATGTTTTTTTAGTCCTTAGTTATTTTTTTAGCTACTCCCTAAGTTCATCTTAAGGGGGGGGGGTTCTTAGAATTATCTTTTATTATCTAATAATTATTTATTTAATTATTAGTCTATTATACTCTATGCTTAAGCTAAACTTAGGAATCTTATAATTCTTTAGGGTTTCGAGTATCCTTTTATAAGGATTCTCTCTTTGTATTTTCATAACAACTATAATTATTGAATTGTATTCTTGTTGCACTATCAATAGGACTCCTCTTTGCTTCTCTCCTTCTATGACAGGTTTGCATGCAGGTGATATTTGAGAGTTGTAGAGAGTCAAGCACTGGAGGCTATTATCAGTTCTTTGTCTGATGTAGAGTATGTAGATGTCTATGGTGTAGAGACTGTATATGAGGTATGGAAGAAAATTGAAGAGATTTATAGTGGTGATGAACATGTGAAGATTACCAAAGAAGAGAGTCTAAGAGGAAAATTTGATGACATGCAGATGGCTGAAGGTGAGAATATACAATAGTATCATCAGAGGATCAAAGAGATAGTTAGTGAGATCAATAGTGCTGGTGGTAAAGTGGAAGATGCCACAATGATTAGTAAGGTGTTGAGAACTCTTCTACCAGTCTATGCTATCTGAGTTGTAGGCATTCACGAGCTAAAGTCAATTGATAAAACTAAGGTAACCCTTGACTCCATCATTAGTAATATTACTAAATTTGAATTAAATGGTTATGATGGTAGTGTTCAGAAATCTGAATTTACTTTTAGAGATCCAGTTTCTAACCCTCCTATGAGGAAAAGTAGAGATGTTAGTCACAATTATGAATCTAGATCCAGTAGAGAAGTTGATGATGAAGACAATTTGGTTGAGCTTGAAGCATTGTTGGCCAAGCGGTTGTCCAGAGGTACTGCTAAGTACAGAGGTAAATTACCTTTGAAATGTTTTGCATGCAACAAGCTTGGACACATTGCAACTAACTATCATAATGGTGATAATGAGCACAAGCGTGAGAAGCTCAAGAAGTACAAAGAAAAGGCAAAAGAGATTGTCTCTTTGTAGTTGATGGTGGTATCACTGATGAGGAATTTGAGGGTGATGCTAATGAAGACATTGTCTTTGTAGCCATTAAAGAGAGATATCTGATCAGAAGGCATTAGTTTCTTGCATGGATAATTCTGCTGATTGGATCATTGATAGTGGTTGTTCACACCACATGACCGGTGACCGGAGCAAATTTCTTACTTTGAAGTAATTTGATGGAGGATTTGTGAGATTTGGTAATGACTCACCCTGCATGGTAAAAAGTAAGGGAACTATTTCTCTTAATGGAAAGAGCAGTGCAAATGATATCTACTGGGTTGAAGGATTAAAGCACAATCTTTTGAGTGTTGCACAACTCAATGACATAAGTTATCCATTGGAGTTTAAGAATGGAATGTGCAAAATATATGGGAGGAAAGGTGAACAAATTGTGACCAGCGAGAAAACTAAAGGTAACCTATTTTACCTAAATCCTAAAGTCAACAACTGTTTAATTGCTAAAATAGATGATAGTTGGCTTTGGTATAGGAGATTTTGTCATATAAATTTTGATAACATTGTTAAGGTTAGTAAGTCCAAGTCAGTGAGAGGTTTGCCTCAGTTGGACAAACCGGTTAATGCTTTGTGTAAGGAATATTAGTTGTGAATGTTAGGCCCAATATGGAAAGCTAAGAGAGGGAAGGGGTGAATCAGTACTCCAAAACTTTTCTTTAATAATAACCTTACTGTTATGCATAAACAGAATAGTGCAGTAACATAAAATAAAGTTAAAACAAACAGATAACAATCATACATGATTCACTCCATAACACATATATTTTGGTTACGCAGAAACTCTTAGTTAGAGAGAAAAACTGCAGTGGGGATGGCACCCACAACTTCACTACTGCAATAATAAAGATTGCTCAGTTAGAGCTACATGTTTAGCTATTTCTGATAGCTTACCCTATTAGGAGTAAAAAGATCTATTAGATCTACCTTGCTAAAGGATTTCACAACATTATTTTGAATGTTGCACCTGGTTAGAGGCTTTACAATTTATAGACTTGGTTAGAGTCTTTTACCCTATTAAAGGTTTCTTTTTCAACTTCACAATATTACAATAAAATCATTACAAATATCTACAACTTTACATCTAAAATGTTATAGCAGATTCCGTGTGCTCAGAATAAGATTACCTTGCTTACAGCATACCTCGGTAACCCATATAGTAACTCAGTAAACCCTTCTATTTACTCTGTTCTTTGACTGTTCTCTGAAAACCTTCTCGGTGACCTCTATGTCTCTGTAACAGTCTTCGATGTACACTATGTTCTGTGACTACTTTCTTCTGTAACCGACTAGACTGTGTATACTGACTTCTCTGTTTATACCGTCTGCTTGATTTAGTAGTGCTAACTAACTAGAATATATAATATGAATTTGAATATAAAAACTAATGGCAACTTGATAAGTAGTAACAATCTCCCCTTTTGACATTAGTTGAGATGTTTGACAAAAACTATTTTCAAAGTCATAACTCAAAATCTATATACTTTGCAAAATGACTATACTTGACAATATATACAATAGTCAATGAAATAGTATATGCAGATATACTCCCCTTATCATTATTCTGTATATTACTTGGATTTTGCATGCTCGGTGCTGTTTTGTGCTTGTGTGCTCTGCTTGCTCTGCATACTCTACTCGGTATACTCCCCTATATACAATACTCAAAACTGTATTACCAAAACTGTATCACTCTCCAAATATAGTATATTACTCCCCTTATGTAGTATTAATCCCCTTTTTTGACAAACATCAAAAACTTAATTTCCATCTGGGGGGGGTAACTGATCAAAAATAGATTTATACTTGTTCCGGGCGTCGGTGAGTGCGACTGAGAGTGCATCCTTTACACTTTCCATTAAAGAATTTTGTGCTTGAATATCAGCCAATAGTGATATTAAGCCATCAAGAGTGCTTCCCTCTTGTGTGGTAGATAGGTGTGTAGCTCAGTTAATCTACTCTTGAACTTATGAGAGATGAGGAAGAAATAATGTCTGCAGGGTCATTATATCCATCCTAATCTTATGTTCTTCATTTCTGAGTTCTAACTGTTGAGCCATGAGCTGTTGAAGCTTGGTATAAAAATTCTGAACTGAATTAGGCTCGGTGGTCAACTTAGTGGAGAGATCAGTGATCTCTTTCTCAATTGCATCAGTTTTATTCTTGATATCTTTAATGAATAAGGAAAATGTACAAAGTTTCTGAAATAAATAAAGAATATGCTTGAGTTGAGGGGACAACTCAGTAATGAATTTGACAAGCTTTACTTTGCCTATAGTGAGAGCTTTTTGTACCTCTTCTATCCTCTTTGTAGTAAGCTCTTTATCTTTTAGCTTGCTTAAGTACTCAAATGCATCAACTCCAGATGTTTCTATTTGAGTAAGGAGTTCATCCAGTTGAATGTGGATGGCTGCATCGGTTGACACTATTGCTGAAGGTAGCATATCTATTAGCAGTGTCTTCACCTTCTGTAGTACTTTATTCTTCTTTTGAATAGCCAATTGTTTTTCTTGTTTGGCTTTTGCTTTGCATAGTTCACCGAAATCAATAAGTGCTTGCCCTTTTAATTTTGAAATATCCACATTGGGCAACACTATTGGTTTAGTTAAATCAATTTTGAAACTATGCTTTCTCACCTTCTTCTCTTTACCTTTGGTCGGTTGCACTAAGACAAGTGCTTGTGAGGCTTGCTGACCCTTGGTAGGTTGCTCGGTAGATGCAACACTTTGGTTGGTTCCTATAGTCATTGTGGTGTCCTTGGGTGTCTCGATACTAGGGGTCTTAGCAGTAACATTTTCAGTGCTTGATGGTGCTTGAGACTTCTAACCTTTAGTTGTATCTTCTGCTGCTTCAGACTTGTGACCTTCGGTACTTTGATCTGTATCCTTAGGAGCTTCGGTAGAGACAGGTGGCTTGACTGGTGGATAAGGATGAACTTGTTCTAAGATAGATTCACTAGATACAAGTTTTGCATAGGTAGTGCCTTCTATCATTTCCTGCTCCGTTGCTTCTATATCCATGACATCTTCATCAATTTGAATAGTGTCAGTCGGGTCTTGCTCAGTAGCATCAGGATCTTGCTCGGTGACATCAACTTCTTACTCGGTGACATCAATAATTTCAATTTGAGATTGTTGACCAACATCCTTTCATTTGAAGATATCCAGCCATTTGGCTTTTGTCTCATTTTCTACATCAATGTATAGCCCATTCATCAATTTTAAGGCTCTCTGTTTGACAAGAAATTTAGAACTGTAGGTTGTCAAATGCTCCTTTATTTCTGCTACAGACATATCAGGAAATAGATGGACTAGACTTCTTTCTCTTATTTGTTTCTCTGAGTCCATTGCATATTTCCATCTATTATCAATATGTAAGTATAATTCACTCAGAAGTGACTTTACTAGTTCTAATGGAGCTAGCCGAAACTTTAGAAGTGTGCAAATGACAGCTTCTTCAATTTGTCACTTCTCATCATTATTCCTAGTCTCATACTTAACATATCTAAATCCTGCAAATCCACCATATTCTTTAAGATTGGCACAAAAGTTTTCAACACTATGAATATTTACCTTCTTGCTTTTTACGATCTGAAATTTGTTTGCATCATCGGATTCTGTATCACTAGACTCTTTTGCCAAAATGAGTCTCCAAGTAGATTTCTTGTAGGTCTTGGTTACCCTAGGAATAATAACACTCTTTTGTTTCGTACTTGGTGATGCAGCTGATGCTCTAGTGTTGGGTCTCTTTGTTGGTGGAGTCGGTAGGGCCTTTGTAATGTCCTGTTTCTTTCTTTTCAAAACTTTACCCTTAGGCAACTCGGTACTTAATGTTATTGCTACCTCTTGAGCTTCTGATTCCTCTTCGGTAATGGCAAGAGTGCCTTTGATAGGTGTAGAGAAGGATTCTTCTCCTAATTTTTTAGATAAAACCTTTATCATTTTGGTAGCCTTTCTTGTAGCTTTAGGTACTACAATGCTCATTTTCACCTTTTCTTTAACGTCTTCATAAGTACCATATCTTAGTTCAGTAGCATGCCTTGGCAATGACAGATAGGCATCAATTTGCTGTTGTGTAATATCATAGTCAATCTCATAACCCATTGGTGGCAAAGATTGAGTCCTTGGTTCAATAGCATTCATATAACAGTAATTGGTGTCTACCTCAAAACATATATCATCCTTATATTTCTCTACCAGCTATGGTGGAATCCTGTACCTGTTGTGCATCTTCTCTTGAAATTTGCTGAAATAGTCATCCATGATATCATTAAAATTATCTCCCAATTTCTTGATAAAGTCATTGATTTGATGGGTGATAGGTCGGTGTAGCTCCCAAAATACTTTACCAACTGAGGGAAAGAACTTCTCAAAGTAGAAAAACATGCATACAAGAAGTGAACCAAACTTCAGTGTATTTTCCGAGTTGTTCTTCTTTGGCTTCCTTATTGTGTTCAAGTTCTCAAACAAGTTCTTCAGTAACACTTCACATAAGTATACTTTCATTCCCTTTTTCACTATTTTATAAGCTAAGTCAACTGCTGCACATGGTACACTATTTTCTCTTGCTGATTGGAAGAAACAGTAACCAATTACTCTAATTGCAAACTTAAGTTCTGCATCAGTGACATTGTTCAACTTTAGTCCTCGGTAATCAGATTCTACTCTAGTTAGACTGATTAACTTCTTCTGTGATATCATTTTCTGTGCTCGTGCATGATCATAGATAGGATACCCGGTGATCACATGAATGATTTCCTTAGTGATTTTGAATGGTTGCTCCTCTAGCCACATAAAATCATCATGGACTCTGCTTAAAACAAACTTAACCCATTGGAGTTTGAACACACAGGGATAGGCTAGGGCTTCAGTTGATCCCTTAATTTTGATATGCTCGTACTTGCTATCCATTTTGCCATCGATACAAAGTTCATCATATGTGTCACTAATCTCAACATGACTGAGTTCTTCAACACGACACTTGGTGAAGAATCTAACATCTTCTACTAACAAGACTCGATTAGGGATGAGTGAGAATGCAATTTTGTCATCTGGTTTAGAGGCGACTTTAGGAGTCAAAGAGTACTTCAGTGAGGGCTTCTCCACATTCTTGACAACTATGTGATCTTGGATCTTGGGTGCCATTGTAGATTTCAGGTAAAAACTTAGCAAACTATCCTTAGGGTTTGACGGTTTACAAATGACTGACGCTTCACACTCGGTAGATAGTAGTAATTTGACAAGATCGGAAACCAGCTTAACAGTGTGATGAGATTTGATGTAAATACCTTGAAATTCGCTCTGAATGAAGTTTGATCGCCTTGATTCGCTCTACTTTGCTCTCTCAAAAACTTTGGTGAATGAGAATGGCCGTGAAAATACCTTTAAGTACACAAAATACCTTATTGGGCTCCATGCGAGTTAGGTCAAAACATTAAATGCACTTGGTTTACCTTTAACCAATTTACTCCTTTTTTTTCGTTTTAACTGAGTAACCAAGTTTCCTTCATTTATCGACTTGACAGGCTTCTTGTATACATCGACTTGACAAGTTTCCTATAAAGTGCTTTTGATAGAATTTCAAACTTACTAATGCATCTTAACTATGCAGATTTTGAATTTTGTACATAATAGAATAGGAACTATTATGATTTAACCTTTATAGAATGCATTCCCTTCATACCTTTTTTGATTAATTTGGAATAGGTGCACCTAACTCGGTAGGTAAGGTGCTTTCTACATCTAACATGATTTCCTTCTTTTTCCAAATCATCTTAAATTTTTCTTTTATCTCTTCAATGTCTTTTATAGGTTGATCTCTGCAATCTCCAGCTAAATGTCTAGCTTTGTGACAATGAAAACATGCCATACCAGGATTTCTCCATGATCTTCGGTTGTTCATTCCAAACCTTATAAAACAGTTGGCACTAATATGTCCTTATCTTCCACAACATTCGCACCATATCCTTGTATTGTAATCCCATGGTACTGCTGCATATTGTCGGTAAGGATTTGTGTGAGTTTGGTAACCACTAGTGTTTGCTCAGTGTGCACACCGCATGTGATTCTTTTTCTTAGACCAACACTTCTCAGTACTATGTCCATATCTATTGCAGTTTCTACAAAACCCTTTGAATTTTGCCTTCTGATAGTTGTTAACAGACTTTGTCCTACATTGATTAGATGTGTGACCATATTTATTGCAATTGTAACAATAATCATTTGACTTAGAGATATTCAATTGCTTACCTTTCCTAATTTAGCATATGTTGGTAGTATGACCTTGATTTCCACAGTAGTAGTAAATACGCTTCTTCCTTTTGATGTTATTCCTATTTCCAGCTTGCTTTGATGATTCTCCTCTCTTGGTAGTATGAATTCCTTTCTTGGTAGAGTCTTTTCCTTTGTAACCGAGTCTTGCATCTTTGTTGGGTCTTCTTGAATTCAGTTGCTCATCCAACATCTTTGATGCATCATAACTCTTCTTCAATGTTTCTTTGGATTTCTTCTTTGTTTCAAGTTCATTGATCAATCTTGATACTTCAAGTTTCAATGCTTGATTCTCATCATTCTTCAGAATTGCTTCATGATGTGCATAACCTAGTTGATCTGTCATATTTTGTTGAATCCCAATTAACCTTATGATTTCATCATTCTTATCAGATACTAAGAATTCAAGTTGTTGTTTCTCTCTTTGTAGATCTCTTGCTTTATCCTCAGTTGTCCTCAATGCATCTATATTTTTAGTCATCTGTGTACTGAAATGTTCATGTTCTCTTTTCATTTCTTTTAGTTGATCAGCCAATGCTTTGTTCTTTTCATTCAATACTACAATCATTTCTTCAGTCTCTTCAGATATACTGTTCTCAAATGATGTCTCAATTTGTTCCACTAACTCTTGAGAATCCTGCAAGTCATCAGATAATCTTCTTCTTACTTTTAGATATTTTTGCATTTGCCTTTGCATGTCTGCAATCACTTGATTTGCATGATCCAATTCTTCTTGCATATACACAATCCTCCGAGATTGTTTATAGCCTTCCATTGATAAGATCTTTCTCTTTAGGTAGTTAAACCCTTTTCCAAGATAGAAGCTCTGATACCAATTGTTAGGCCCAATATGGAAAGCTAATGTACTAAGAGCGGAGGGGTGAATCAGTACTCCAAAATTTTTCTTTAATAATAACCTTACTGTTATGCATAAACAAAATAGTATCGTAACATAAAATAAAGTTAAAACAAACAGATAACAATCATACATGATTCACTCCATAACACATATATTTTGGTTACGCAGAAACTCTTGGTTAGAGAGAAAAACTGCAGTGGGGATGGCACCCACAACTTCACTACTACAATAATAAAGATTGCTCGGTTAAAGCTACATGTTTAGCTATTTCTAATAGCTTACCCTATTAGGAGTAACAAGATCTATTAGATCTACCTTGCTAAAGGATTTCAAAACATTATTTTGAATGTTGCACCTGGTTTGAGGCTTTACAATTTATAGACTTGGTTAGAGTCTTTTACCCTGTTAAAGGTTTCTTTTTCAACTTCACAATATTACAATAAAATCATTACAAATATCTGCAACTTTACATCTGAAATGTTATAGCAGATTCTATGTGCTCAGAATAAGATTACCTTGCTTATAGCATACCTCGATAACCCATATAGTAACTCGGTAAACCCTTCTGTTTACTCTGTTCTTCGATTGTTCTCTAAAAACCTTCTCGGTGACCTCTGTGTCTTTGTAACAGTCTTCCTTCATACATATATGCACACACCTTGTTCTTTAATCCATGTTGTATAAATAGATCTCTTAAAACGATGATTCAATTCATTACTTCGATCTTACAAACAAGATTCCTCGAGTGAATAATCTAAACAAAATATTTCATTGGTTAGATTGACTTTGTAATCATACACAATCTTTTAGTGCAATTTCCAATGTATAACGGTTAGATGTGCCTTGATTCTTGTAACACATTTTCATATGCATGTCCAGGTTCAATGTATCTGGTAACACATTTCACTCGGTGAATATCAAATTGGTGTGTTAACTTTACTGCTCGGTAGCCATAAAAAGATACTCGGTAGATGGCTTCGGTGTACACTATGTCTGTGACTGCTTTCTTCTGTAATGGACTAGACTGTGTATACCGACTTCTCTGTTTATACTGACTACATGATTCAGTAGTGCTAACCGACTAGAATATATAATATGACTTTGAATATAAAAACTAATGGCAACTTGATAAGTAGTAATAGGGAAAGATGACATCTTCAACTTTAAAGAGAAAATATTTTTTAGTAGAACATTTGTTAGATCTGGTTCATACAGATCTTTGTGGACCCATAAAGACCAAAAGAATTCAAGGTGACAGATATTTTATGATCTTCACTGATGATTTCTCAAGAATGATGTGGGTCACATTCTTGAAGGACGAGAAAAAATCATTTAGTAAATTCAAGGCATTCAGGGCCTTAGCAGAGAAGGAAAGTGGCAAGAAGATAAAGTGTCTGAGGATTGATCAAGGTGGTGAATTTACTTCAGAGGAATTCACTAGATATTGTGAAGTAAATGGAATCAAGAGGCAAATTTCTGCACTGAGGACACCACAACAAAATGGTATTGTAGAGAGGAACAACTGGTCAGTTGTTGAAGATGCTAGAGCAATGCTGATTCAAGGAGGTGTAGCAAAAAATTTCTGGAGAGAAGCTGTTAGCACAACTCTCTACACCATGAACTGAATACTGGTAAAAAGAGGTAAGGATAAAACTCTTTATCAATATTGGTATGGTAGATCACCTAATGTTAGTTATTTTAAGATATTTGATAGTAAATGTTTTATTAAGAGAAGTGACTATGTTAGCAAGTTTGAGGCTAAAAGTGATGAAGGCATATTTATTGGTTACTCCACCAAGAGTAAGGCCTACAAATGTTACAACAACTAGACTCAGAGAATCATTGAGAGTGCTAATGTTCAAGTGGATGAGTATCCTGAAGTATCAGGGGAAACCACTGTGGAGAAAAAGGAAGAAGATCCTTGCATTCTATTTTTGGAGTCAGAATTGGTGAAACCTAAAACTGGTGAAGAGAATGTTGTTGTACCAGTTCAACCAGAACAGGTAGATTCAGAAGAAGGTGATGATAATGAAGAAGAAGAACCTGAAGATAATGATCATGTTATTCTAAGGTATGTGAGACTCAATCATAATCCTGACCAAATTATTGGAGATAAAGATGCTGGAGTATTAACCAGAAGAAGAATTAGAAAGAATTTTTGCATGATCTCCACCATTGAGCCTAGAACTGCTAAGGAAGCATTTGGAGATGATCACTCGATTAAAGATATGGAGGAGGAGCTTGACGAAATTGAGAAGAACAACACATGGACCGTAGTACCCAAACTGGTGTATTAAAATGTGATAGGTACTAAGTGGGTATTTAGGAATAAACTGAATGAAGATGGAGTAGTAGTCTGAAATAAAGCTATATTGGTTTGCAAAGGTTATGCACAGGAAGAAGGAGAAGACTATGGTGAGAATTTTGCACCAGTTTCTAGACTGGAAGATATCAAGACTTTACTTGCTTTTGCAACACATGAGGGATTCAAAGTATATCAGATGGATGTGAAGTCAACATTTCTAAATGGAATACTGGAAGAAGAAGTATACATTGAGCAATTAGATGGTTATGCTTTGATTGATGCAAAACATGGTATGTAAATTGCACAAGGCACTATATATGGTTTGAAGCAAGCACCAAGAGCATGGTATGAAAGGTTACATTCACACCTAATGAAGATAGCTTTTCAGAGAATCAATGAAGACAACAACATATATCTCAAATCTGAAGGAGATAAGATACTAGTTAGTGAAGTGTTTGTAGATGATATCATATTTGGAGGCAATGATGACATGAGTGATGACTTTGTAAATGAAATGAAAAGTGAATTTGAAATGTCTCTAGTGGGAGAGATAAAATTTTTCATAGGCTTGCAAATTCAACAGATGAAGAGTGGTATTTTTATCACATGGTCTAAATATATGAAAGAGATATTAAAGACATTTGGAATGAGTGACTGTAAACCAGCTGGGACACCAATGGTCATAGGTTGTAAATTGTCTAAGGAAGATGAAGCCACATCTATTGATAGAAAGGAGTACTAGTCAATGATTGGAAAATTACACTATGTTTTTCACAACAAACCAGATATAGTTCATGCAGTTGGTCTAGTTGCCAGATTTCAGAAGAATCCAAAGGAAACACATTTGATAGCAACCAAGAGGATATTAAAATATTTGAAAGGTACTATTGACTATGGTTTATGGTATCCTTATGTAGGTAACTTTGATTTGAAGGTGTATACAGATGCAGACTGGGTAGGTAATGTTGATGAAAGGAAGAGCGTAATTGGTAGAGCATTCTTTCTTCGAGGAAGACTTGTTTCATGGAGCAACAAGAAGCAGAGTTGTATATCTCAGTCTACTACTGAAGTTGAGTATGTTGCAGGTTATATGAATTGTACCCAGGCTATCTGGATGAAACACATTCTGGAAGGATTCAAGATGAAGTTTACAAAACTAGTAAAGATCTTATGCAACAACACCAGTGCTATAAATATTTCAAAGAATCATGTTTTGCATGCACAAACCAAGCATATTGAATTGAAGTATCATTT
This sequence comes from Cryptomeria japonica, assembly GCF_030272615.1. Classification (NCBI taxonomy): domain Eukaryota; kingdom Viridiplantae; phylum Streptophyta; class Pinopsida; order Cupressales; family Cupressaceae; genus Cryptomeria; species Cryptomeria japonica. The sequence continues at coordinate 548,111,913 of NC_081405.1, forward strand.
CTTGAGAGAAAAATTGTAGAGTAAAGATGTGATATTGGAGCATGTTTCTACCAAGGAGAAGCTTGCAAATATCTTTACTAAACCTCTGCCTAAGACTACTTTTGAGTATCTTAGAAGTTAGCTATGGATTGTACCCCTACATGAGGTCAATTGAGCATGATGCAAAATACATCAGTCCTAGAGCTACTTGCAAAATTTTACAACAGGATTGGTGTAGAGTGGAGCTATTCCATAGGGCGAGCATCAAGTTGAAGGTTGATGATGTTGAACAGTGAAGTTTGACATTGCATGTTTTACTTTCACTTTGGCATTGTTGTCAAAGGGGGAGAAGAACTATAAGACTATGAGGAGAAATGTATGATTGTGGTAAAATGTAAACCATGATTCCTATTCACAATCATAGCAATCAAAGGTATTGATACTTGTATTTCCATCAGTGCCAAAAGGGGAGATTGTTGGAATTTGCATGGAGATTGCATTAATGAAATGTTATGCTGTCATTGATGTCAATTAACCAGTAATGATGTTGTAATAATGTTTTTTTGCTACCAGTAAGTGATCTTGAGAAGGAAACCGATATTACTAGAGAAGAAGTGAGATCAACTGGTAAACCCTACCTATTGATATGATAAACCCTAACTGATGGAGTTTGGTGAATTGGTTGTATTGGTTCATGATTTAATGATGAGCGGTAATGATTATGACACGTATGCATGTTGTATGAGAAGAGTTTCGAATAGTTTTTGGTGCATAGAGATAATGGTTTTTATCTTGGGAATGAGCAAGTTCATTTCATGTAATGTAAACTGTGTGATGAGTTACAGTGTTCGATGAAGCGGTGATCAAGGAGCGGTCAAGGATATCTTGAATGTTGTGCAATGATTGTTATGTAATCTAACGGTCATACTTGAACTGATTTGTTTGTAATCTCTATGAGATGTTTAGGTTTGTGATGTGTTATTGACCTATTGTTTTGTTTATAAGGTCGATGAGTTGTTTTGTTGTAGTGTCGGCAATTCATGATTGAGAGTAAGAGAGTGTGGTTGCCAAACCAGATGATGTATCTGTAATATGTGTAAAGGAAGATAGGAGTATGAAAAGGATATGAAAAAGAAAGTGTAGTGCTATTCAAACAGATCAACAAACCCCTATTGTTTTCTAACAATTACAATAGTCAAATCCCTTAACTGAGTAAGCTCTAACAAGATTAGTATTATTCAAATCCTCTAACCAGGTGATATATTAGCTTGGATTTCAAATCCTCTACCGAGGTTACTCCTAATAGGGTATTGCTTCTAATAGGGCATTATAGTCAATCCCTTAACCGGGTGGTCCCTAACAAGACCTGTTCTTAACAGGACTTATTGTAAAGCTTTAACAAGATTGGGTCCTAACAGGGCAAAATTCAAAAGAGTTCAAAATACTTGTGGGTATTCATCCCCACCATGGTTTTTCCCATTTGGGTTTCCACCTCAAAAATATTGAGTCAAGTGGTGAATGCTTTTGTGGTTATGTTTACTATGGTTGAATTGCTTAACTGCTAAATCCACTTTGATATGTTATGATAACCGACAACAATCTGAAATATGTTTGAACTACTATCAGTAAAGTATTTGAATGTTTCAGTTAAAAGGTTTTGAGAGTTTCAAAGATGTTTTATTGTTAGTATGTTATAACAGTCAACTGGTTTAACTTGATAGTGATATTGTATTTTGTCAATTTAGAGTTTGTCTTGAGAGGTTGATTTTGAGATTGGTGAAAGTTTATTTAGTTTTCTATCTACTGATTCACCCCTCCCTCTCAGTAGTTGACCAGATCCTTATTCTTTCATCATACCATCAAGATTGGCATATTGAAATTAAAATTTTTGTAAATAATCAACTAGATGAATTCCCCTAAAATCATTGATTTTGCTATGATCAAATTCATCCAGTGAAACATGAATATAATAATGAATATCCTCTTTATGAATAAATTTTGGTAGGAATAAGAGAAAAAGCACCAATAGGGTCTTCCATTACGGAAACAAATGAATGAGTCTCAAAAACATATTGAGGCTCATCAAGAATATTGATAACCTTAGAATTTGCCATTTGAAGGATCACAATCTCATATATACCTTTGATCTAATGCATTGACACCTTTTCTCCTTTTCATGTCCAATAGCTCCTCAAATGCAATTGCACAAAATGAACTCAAGAAAACAATACACATTCATCACTTTAGGGTTTCCAAAATGTTCCTCAAAAAATTGATACTTTGTACCACTACAAACCATAATAAATACTTTGGAACAACGAATACATCTAGAAGCCACCAAAACAAAATTCCTAACATCTGCCATGTTGAAGACAATTCAACATCTGAATCATCATGGGGCACAACAGATTTTCATTAAGATCTCCCCCTCAGATAATTCTATTTGAATTAGTTTCCAAAAGAGGAGTCAACACCCATATTAGGTGCAAATCCATCTTCAACCTTCTCTGCAACTTTATCTTCTGATTTCTTTACCCACGCCATCTTCATTTTTCTCTTCTCATTGATATCAATTTTCTTTTCTAGACCATTAGTATTCCCATTACTTTTTTTTGCAGAATTTAGCAATATGTCCCACTTCATATATAACATACCCAATTTTATTTTAGTCCTCTTTCATTCATTCTGCGATTACCACTTCTTCTGAATCTCCCATTTGTCTTGCACTTAAAATTTTTGTGTCCCTATATATTTCAAGCATAACAATATCTATTGAAAGTTTGAATATCTTTGCCAAAACTTGAGTTTCCATATCTATTCCAATTGAACAAGAACCCACTTCTACATTCACTTACTTTGTGCCCAAACTTATTGCAATATAAACATTATCCATTAGAAGTTTGATTTTTGATCTAGTTTCTACATTCACTATCTCTATATTCAAATTTGTTACATGTAAAATAATTACCATTAAAAGATGAAGAATACTTGGATAGAGCAAGATGAGGTCTCTTGAATTTCTTTAGGTTTTAGACCATAATGAAATCTTTTTTATCATTATTAGGGTCCTCCAATTGATTCTTGACATTTTCCTTTCCTTTGTCCATTTTTCTAGATGAATTGGGAACATTCACTATTTTCAAACCAAGTCCACCTTTATCTTTATTTTGTTTTTGAGAACAGAGCATTACATCAAGCACCTCACTACCACCTCTCAGTTTTAGACTATTATAAATATACACCATTATTATTTTATTTATTTAGGCACGTTAAATACCAAACACTGCTAGGTTTTTATTTTCCAACTCCCTTTGTTTAGTTCTCTAACTAAGAGGTCTAACTCTTATATTCAAATGAAATTAACCCTATTCTAGTGTAGATATAATGGAAACCAACATTGAGAATCAAGCCACAAAATAAACTCTACGTATAAAGAAGGAAAGGCTCTTGAACTAGAATAAATGAGAGATCTACCATCTAACATCATGAAATATAACATCAATTATGCAACTAGCATGGATTAAATGAGAAAGTGTAACTTGTATAGAGATAACAAAAAAAGAATAAATGTGCCCCCAATGGCATTAAATTTTACGTCTTTTATTTTTCTTTAAAAAAAACCATTGATACTTAGAAAGGGAAGAAAGATTCCTTTAGTCAGCTTGATCAAATCTAAATTCATGAATTAAGTGAATCATCTAATTAAAAGGATCTACTTAGAGGAACCTTATGTTAAAATTCTTGGGAATGAATTCAAATTTAACATTCCTACTTAAGTTTTCCAATCACTTTGACAAACAATTTTTTTCCACTTATCTAATTTAATGTTGCCTCAATTTTAGGGACCAATTCCTCCCCCCCCCCCCTCTAGAATTTACCATTGATAATAAAATTTGGGTTTTCAATTAATGTAAATAAATTAACATATGTTTATATTATCACAAATATAAAACTCTTAAGCCAATAACACTATTATTATTTTATTTATTTACTATATCTCTCTTTTTATATATATATATATATAAATACATATCTAAAAATAAAAAAAGAAATTTGATAAAAAAAATGACTTAATCAAGGAACGACTCAAATGTCGATGAGGGGAAAGCAGGGAGTGGGGCCATGGGTCCCACCACCACTGCAGACCTGCATGTGCAGGCCTGTAGTGATGAGGGGATGACCATGGGCCCCTCCACTCCCTCTGCGACCACTGTCGTAGCAGTGACCGCAGGGGTAGTGGAGAGTACCACTACCCAAATGTATAACGTATAAATTTATCGATTAACATATTTTTTAATTTAAAAATATAATATAGCAAAGGGAATAAAATGTATAATTTGAGTTTTATTAAAATTCAAGAGGGGAATAAAAATAAAAATCTACTCACATGTATGAAAGATATTAGAGTAAAATGTTTTCAGATGATTTCACGGGAGCAGAAAAAAAAATGATTTTATCACAGAGGCATATTTTCTTTTGAAGTATATTGTTATTATTATTTTGTATCAGAAGTTATTGAAATAAATATTGTATCTTCACATTATGCTTGAAATTGAGGCAAACAAATACAACAAAGAGGAGATCTTATTTTAATTTCTCAGAGGGCAATAAATACAAATAAAGTTTCTCTCATGAAAGCAATGTTCATTTACAGAGAGGAATGAATTAATTAAAGGCTTTAAGAAGATCAAATCAATATTAAGAGATTGAGAAATGGATTTACTCTCAGGAATTAAAATAAGTTTTGGTACACATGAACAAACTTAAAATCAAAGAAAGAGATTTTCATTTGAATGATTAAACTCACAGGAGAGTGATAGGTATTATTCACACAAAAGGATAAAACCCAGAAACAAGATTCATACAAAGGGAATTAGTCTTTATTCCCAGTAAGCTTCATTCACATGAAGAAAAGAAGAAAACAAGATTCTTACTTGAGTAATTAATTTTCATTCACAGGAAAGAAAAGAATAAAACAAGAAAACTAGATTGAAATTAATCTTTATTCCCAGTAAGTTTCATTCACAGGAAAACAAGATTTCATACATGAGTAATTAATTTTTTTTTCTATTCACAGTAAGTTTTACTCATAGGAAAGAAAACAAGAAAACAAGATTCATGCATGGGAATTTTTTTGCACAAATCTAGACTTAAAAAGCAAGATCTCTTTCCTTTTTTTTTTTTTTTTTTTCTAAAGCAAAATTAATTAAATAAATAAATATCCTTACATGCATTTTTTTAGGAGAAAAAGATTTACTTCTTCCTCTTCTCTTTAAAAAAAAACAACAACAACAACAACAAAGAATTAATAGAATTTCCTTTCTAATTGACTAAGATGGTAGATCATTTATATGAAATATGTTCTAAGAGAGAAATTAAACTATTTCTTGCAAAATACAAAGTTCACGCATGTTAATTAAAAGAGGAGAACTTGGATACTCAAAGCTTGATGTAGAATCCCCTCTGAATTCTTCAACTAGCCTCCCTTGATCCTTCCTTGCAACTTTTATGAAATTTCTTCAAAAACAACTACTTAACAATCCTACAATGAAATGTCACTACCAGAAAAAAACTACTACTTGAGAAAACTTTTCTTCAAAAATAATCAACTCCCTCTTTTTTAAAACTTGCATACAATATATAGGAAAAACCCCTTAAGTCCACTATCTAGAGAAATTAATTGAAAATGAGATTCTTTTTCCAATATTGGATCCATGCAAAATTGATTAATATCCTAGTGGGGGGTGTTACATGCAAGGAAATTAAAGAATGAAGATTCCTCTAGAAGCTTCTAATTTCTCCTACAACATGTGCCATATTTGGAAATGGGAAATTAAATAATACCTATTTAAATCATATTCTCCGAGTGTGTATGTGGGCCCATTATTTAACCTTTTATAATAATTATTCAACCATATTCAATAGCTCAATCACAAAAAGATATAATAGTAATTGTATCAAATCAAAAGTGATAAAGGAGGGTTATGACATCCTCCCCCCCTTAAATTGTGCATCATCCTGATGCACTTATTGAATGTATCCATAAAAGAGTCTATAGTTCATGATTAGGTTAAAACAAAAAAGGAAACAACTGTTGCATTTCCCTAGTATCTTCCCATGTGACATTCTTTTCATCATATTGATTCCATTGTACTTTGCATTGATCAACCTCTCTATTGCGCAATTGGTACTGGCGCCTCTCCAAGATTCTGAATGGCTCTATCATTATTATCCCCATTTCTTGGACCTGTAAAGCATCCCAATTCAAGATATGTTTTTCATCTGGTACATACTTTTTAAGAAGAGATACATGGAAGACATCATGGATTCGGCTCAACTAGGGAGGTAAGGCCAATCGGTATGCAACTGGATTAATCCTTTCCAATATCTCAAAAGGCCCAACATAACGAGGTGCAAGCTTAGTCTTTTTCTCAAACCTTATGGAACTCTTGTATGGCCTAACCCTTACAAAGACTTTCTCTCCCACCTCAAACTCTCTTGGTGTCCTGTTCTTGTCCGCATAACTTTTCTGCCTATCTGAGGCTTCCTTCAATCTTTGCCTAATTTCCGTAGTTTTCCTTTCCATTTCCTTTAACATATCTGGTCCAATAATTACTCTATCTTCAAGACTATCCCAAATCAAAGGTGTTCGACATGGCCTACCATACAATGCTTCAAAAGGCGCCATTCCCAAAGAAGTTTGATATGTATTATTGTAAGAAAACTCTACGAGAGGTAGGTAATCTTCCCATTTCTTTTGTTGATCCATGCAGTACATGCGAAGTAGGTCTTCCAAAATCTGATTTGTCCTTTCTATTTGACTGTCAGTTTCAGGATGGTATGCAGTACTAAAATTTAGTTGAGTTCCCAGAGCTGATTAAAGAGTTATCCAAAACCTTGAAGTGAATCTAGCATATCTATCTGATATGATTTTCTTTGGCATTCCATGCAATCTAAATATTTCCTTAACAAAGTGCCTTGCCAAGGTAGGTGCATCATCCGTTAGATTCCCAGGTATAAAGTGTGCCACCTTAGTGAGTTTGTCAATTACCACCATTATTGTATCATGCCTAGAAGGTGACATGGGAAACCCTTGCACAAAATCCATGCTAATAACTTGCCACTTGTGTTGAGGTACATCATGTAACTATAATAATCCAGCTGGATGTCTATGCTCTGCCTTTACCCTTTGACACTCCAAACATTTAGCCACATACTTAACTGTCATTCTTCATCCCTTGCCAAAAGTATAGCTTCTGTAGATCTGCATAAAGTTTATTAACTCCCAGGTGCCCTGAGTAAGGGGTATTATGAGCCTCCGATAAGACTACCTTCCTTAAGTCGCCTGAACTAGGAACATAGATTCTATTATTGTATCTGAGCAACCCATCTTCATCTACTATATACCCTTCAACCTTAGGATCTATTGGATCATATTCTAAAGTCAATTTGACTTGCTCATACCATGGGTCATGTTCCTGCTCATCTATTACTTGCCTTTTGCAAGTAGTTTTGATTGTTGCTATAGTCATCAAGTGCCTCCTCCTACTTAAAGCATCTGCCACCCTATTTTCCTTCCCCTTAATATATTCAATTTCAAAATCATACTCACTTAAAAATTTTAACCATCTTCTTTGTCTAGCATTTAAGTGGGGTTGAGTGAAAATGTACTTTAGTCCTTGATTATCAGATTTTAACTCAAAGGGCTTCCCCAATAAGAAGTGCCTCCATTTTTGTAGGGCATGCACAATTACTGCTAACTCTAAGTCGTAGGGTGCATAATTAACTTCATGAGTCTTCAACTTCCTAGATTTGTAAGCTACTACCCCTTCATCTTGGATAAGTACTCCTCCTAAACCTTCAATAGAATCATCAGTTACGACTATGAAGTGTCCATTCGGTTTTGGTACCCTTAAAATGGGTGTTGAAGTTAGTTTTTCTTTCAAAATTTGAAATGCCTTATCACTTTGCTTTGTCCACATAAATTTTTTACCTTTCCTCTGTAATGATGTGATAGGGTTTGCTATCTTAGAGAATCCTTCCACAAACCTCCTATAGTACCCTGCTAGCCCTATAAAGCTTCTTACCTTTGAAATGTTTTTAGGGATCAACCATTCTATTATTGCCTTTATCTTATCTGGATCAACCACTTTTCCTTCCTTTGATAAGATATGCCCAAGGTAATGAATCTTTTCAACGAAGAAGGCACATTTTGATAGTTTTCCATATAACTTATATTCCCTCAACCTTTACAAAACCATTTGTAGGTGTACTAAATGTTCCTCCTCATTCCTAGAGTAAATCAAGATGTCATCCAAAAATACCAAGGCAAATTTGTCCAAGTAGTCATGGAGTACAATATTCATTAGGTTCATAAATGCAACTGGGGCATTGGTTACACCAAAAGGTACTACGGTGAATTCATAATGCCCATATCTAGTTCTGAAAGCTATCTTCGGAATGTCCTCTTCTTTAATTCTGAGTTGATGATATCCTGATCGGAGGTCTATCTTTGAGAAAAATTTTGCTCCTTTCATTTGGTCAAAAAGATCCTCTATTAGAGGTAAGGGATACCTATTCTTTATTGTGACCTTGTTCAACATCTTATAGTCAATGCATAGTCTTAAGGTCCCATCCTTCTTCTTAATGAATAAGACCGGTGCTCCCCATGGTGATACACTTGGCCTTATTAATCCCTTAGCTAAGAGTTCCTCTAATTGCATTTTGGGTTCTTGTAATTCAGTTGTGTTCATTCGGTAAGGTACCCTTGATACTGGTTCAGCTCCCGGTATTAAGTTGATAGAAATCAAACTTCCTTTTAGGGGTAAGCCTGGTAATTCTTCTGGAAATACATCCTTGAATTCTCGTAAGAAAGGGGTATTTTCAAAGGTTAGGGTATTTTCCTCTTCTCCTTCATCAATTCCAACCATATAGATTAGGCCTCCTCTTCTTCTTTCCTTCTTTAATTGCATGGCTGATATGGTTTCTATGTTAATGGGGTTAAACTTTCCTTGGATTTTGACCCTTTCCCCCCCATCATCCAAACATTCAACAACTTTGTTATAGAAATATACATTAGCTTGATGATCTTTTAACCAACTCATTCCAATAATTACATCATATAATCCTAGGGGTGCCACATAGAGATCTATCCTTGTTTCAAACTCAGAAAATTGTACCCTTGCCCTTGGCAAACACTTAGTTACTTCCCTATTTGCCTTATCCCCATATTGAACTGTCCATGATGACTCCATTTGATTAAATTTTAATGCATATTTGCTTACTAATTTAGGTGAGATGAAACATTCAGATGACCCAGTGTCAATTAGAATTGAAATTGGTTGTTCAAATAGTGTACCAATAGTTTCCACGGGAACATTCTGGAATCTTGTTCTTCGGTTCCTAACTACTACATGAATCCTTTGTTGAGGCCCTTGTTGTGGTTGATTGGCCCTAATCTGACCTTGCATCTTGGGATATTCTCTAGAAAAATAGTTTCCCCCACACATAAAACATCCACCTGGAGGTACCCTCCTGCCTTGATTCCTAGGGGGATCATTCCTTGTTTCATTGGCCCTGGGTGGATAAGTTATCTTGTTGTGTTGGTCATTTTTTATTATAATTGCCCCTATTATTATTGCCCCTGTATTATTATTATTATTTCCACTCCTCTGATATTGATTAGGGGGTGGCCTTCTTTCAGAAGAATTATTCCTTTGACTTTTGTTGAAGTTAGTGTTCCCCTTGAATTCCTGCTTCCTTTTAAATGAGTGGTTCCCATTATAGTTCTGCCTTGCTGCTGTTAGGGCTTGAATGTTTCTCTCCTACCTTAGGGAATTTTCAAGTACTTCATTCATGTTTTTGGGTCCATGCATGTCAACCTCTGCCCCTATGTTAGTATTCTATCCCAAAATGAACTTCCTAATTTGACCTTCTTCATCTTTCTGATACATAGGTATGTACTTAAGCAATTTGGCAAACTTATCCCAATATTGTTGGACTGATAGGGGCCCTTGCCGTAGATTATGGAACTCTATCACCTTCTCATCAAAGAACAATTGTGGTAACCACCTTTTACGAAAATGGTGAACAAATTGATCTTATGTGATCGTATCCCTGCTATACCCATTTTGCTCCTTTGTCTTGGTCCACCAACTAGCTGCCTCCCCTATGAGTTGATAGGAACCCCATAAGGCCTTGGTTGTTTTGCTAAAATCCCTTAGTTTAAAATACTTTTCCATTTCATTTAACCAATTTTTAGCTCCTTCACCAATTTTCTTCCCATCGAACTTAGGGGGGGTGATTTTCTTCAAATCCTTAGAGAGTTCCAACATGTTATTTTCTCTTCTATTGTCCATCAAATTCCCTTGATTGCTACTAGGGTTCCCATTTTCAATTCCACTTCGATTTTCAATGTCATTCTTCCTTGGCCTAAGGTCCTACATTGATTGCTCCAAGAAGTTTATCTTATCCCTTTGTTTGGTTAGCAGGTTGATTATAGCCTCGACCCCATCTTCATTATTCCCTTGGTTTTGTTGATTCCCTTCATGGTTTTCCTCATGGTTTTCTTCATGTTTTTCTTCATGATTTTCCTCATAGTTAGCTTCCCTTTGTCTCCTAGTGGTAGCACGTCTTCCATTTCCCCTTCCTCTAGCCATCTAGGGTTTACCTAAAAATTAAATTATATAGTTAGTTCTTGATTTAAGATCTTATAATTTAATCTCTACCATTAAAGTGAGCACAAGGCCTAAATTTGAACCTTCGCTCTGATACCACATGTAATAACCCACTACTTAAACCAAGAAAATTTTGACCATTTTTTTTTAAAATTTAATTATTTATGTTTGATTCAATCACATACTCTGGGCATCTATCCATTTGGATTAGGCATTCATCCATCTGGGATGAGCATCTAAGGCATCTATCCATATGGGACAAGAGGTTTCATCTATCCAATACGGGATAGACATCTACCCATACGGGGTAGGCATCTATCCAACTTGGGATAGGAGGTGCTTTGGCAAGAGACTTAGACTCATTGGGACCATTCAGGTCGTGAGTCACTCACTAAGTACTACACTCCTCTAATAGGAGTGCACCGAGGTCACCGTCCTTAGGAGAAATAAAAATAACATAATGCAAGCTTGAATTCCGCCTCAGAATTTGTCTTAAAGCCTCGAGAAGTCAAGTGAATCCATACAGGATTCCTTCTGAGTATACATTGAATTAATTTTTCCTTTATTTTCCTTATCTTTCAATTAGGAGGCTTTGTAATCCATCTATTATACCAAATCCTAGACCCCATCCCAAATGCTTGAGTACTAGGGACAACTTCATCCCTAGACTGCCTACATACCCGTTTCGACATAGGATTAAGGCGTAAAGTATGTAGTTCTATTTTCTAATCTATGGTTTAATGTAAACTGTTTGGTGGGTACGCAACCCTTTCTAGGGTCAATGTCCCAGACAGTTTCTCTATGGTTTCTACCCACGATGGTAGCATTTAAGCAAAGGCTCAAGGTAGCCTCTTGCTTGTGGCCTACAACCACTAGGTCCTAATACCTATCATAAGAGTCACACTTGACCCAATTGTCAGTCGTCAACAACTCTTCAAGATTAAGCCAAGTTTATAAAAGCATTCCACTCAATCAACCCTAAAGGGGTTTAGTATAGTTTAACTAGCAGATGTAAATTTATTTAAAGATTATCTTATTAGATTATCGATCCAAGGGGGATTACCCGCCACTTGGATTTTAACTTCCAAGTGTCCCTTATTACTCCCCGACGATTTATAGGGACAATGCCACAGATGTCGTTGATGTAGCTTTATTAGGCGTTAGGTGCAATAGTTCAACATGATGACATTACCCGTAAGCGTGACCCAGAGGCACCGTAAATACAGAACACTACTAGGTTTTTGTTTTCCAACTCCCTTTGTTTAGTTTTCTAACTAAGAGGTCTAACTCTTATATTCAAATGAAATTAACCCTATTCTAGTGTAGATATAATGGAAACCAACATTGAGAATCAAGCCACAAAATAAACTCTACGTATAAAGAAGGAAAGGCTCTTGAACTTGAATAAATGAGAGATCTACCATCTAATATCATGAAATATAACATCAATTATGAAACTAGCACGGATTAAATGAGAAAGTGTAACTTGTATAGAGATAACAAGAAAAGAATAAATGTGCCCCCAATGACATTAAATTTTACCTCTTTTATTTTTCTTTAAAAAAACCCATTGATACTTAGAAAGGGAAGAAAGATTCCTTTAGTGAGCTTGATCAAATCTAAATTCGTGAATTAAATGAATCATCTAATTAAAAGGATCTACTTAGAGGAACCTTACGTTAAAATTCTTGTGAATGAATTCAAATTAAACATTCCTACTTAAGTTTTCCAATCACTTTGACAAACAATTTTTTTCTAGTTATCTAATTTTAATGTTGCCTCAATTTTAGGGACCAATTCCTCCCCCCCCCCCCCACTTTAGAATTTACCATTGATAATAAAATTTGGTTTTTCAATTAATGTAAATAAATTAACATATGTTTATATTATGACAAATATAAAACTCTTAAGCCAATAACACCATTATTATTTTATTTATTTATTATTTCTCTTTTTTTTTATATACATAAATACATATCTAAAAATAAAAAATGAAATTTGATAAAAAAATGACTTAATCAAGGAACGACTCAAATGTCGATGAGGGGGAAGCAAGGAGTGGGGCCACGGGTCCCACCACCACTGCGGACCTGTAGGTGCAGGCCCGCAGTGATGAGGGGACGGTCATGGGCCCCTCCACTCCCTCTGCGGCCACTATCGTAGCAGTGGCCGCAGAGGTAGTGGAGAGTACTGCTCCCCAAATGTATAACGTATAAATTTATCGATTAACATATTTTTTAATGTAAAAATATAATATAGCAAAGGGAATAAAATGTATAATTTGAGTTTTATTAAAATTCAAGAGGGAAATAAAAATAAAAATCTACTCACAGGTATGAAAGATATTAGAGTAAAATGTTTTCAGATGATTTCATGGGAGCAAAAATTTATTTATTTTTATCACAAAGGCATATTTTCTTTTGAAGTATATTGTTATTATTATTTGTATTAGAAGTTATTGAAATAAATATTGTATCTTCACACCATGCTTGAAATTGAGGCAAGCAAATACAACAAAGAGGAGATGTTATTTTAATATCTCAGAGGTCAATAAATACAAATAAAGTTTCTCTCATGACATCAATGTTCATTTACAGAGAGGAATGAATTAATTAAAGGTTTTAAGAAGATCAAACCAATATTAAGAGAGGGAGAAATGGATTTACTCTCAGGAATTAAAATAAGTTTTGGTACACATGAACAAACTTAAAATCGAAGAAAGAGATTTTCATTTGAATGATTAAACTCACAGGAGAGTGATAGGTATTATTCACACAAAAGGATAAAACCCAGAAACAAGATTCATACAAAGGGAATTAGTCTTTATTCCCAGTAAGCTTCATTCACGTGAAGAAAAGAAGAAAACAAGATTCTTACTTGAGTAATTAATTTTCATTCACAGTAAGTTTTATTCACAGGAAAGAAAAGAATAAAACAAGAAAACAAGATTGAAATTAATCTTTATTCCCAGTAAGTTTCATTCACAGGAAAACAAGATTTCATACATGAGTAATTAATTTTTTTTTATTCACAGTAGGAAAGATAACAAGAAAACAAGATTCATGCATGGGAAAATTTTTGCACAAATCTAAAATTAAAAAGCAAGATCTCTTTTCTTTTTTTTTTTTCTAAAGCAAAATTAATTAAATAAATAAATATCCTTACATGCATTTTTTTAGGAGAAAAAAATTTACTTCTTCTTCTTCTGTTTTTTTGTTTTTTAAAAACAACAACAAAGAATTAATAGAATTTCCTTTCTAATTGACTAAGACGGTAGATCATTTATATGAAATATGTTCTAAGAGAGAAATTAAACTATTTCTTGCAAAATACAAAGTTCACGCATGTCAATTAAAAGAGGAGAACTTGGATACTCGAAGCTTGATGTAGAATCCCCTCCAAATTCTTCAACTAGCCTCCCTTGATGCTTCCTTGTAGCTTTTATGAAATTTCTTCAAAAACAACTACTTAACAATCCTACAATGAAATGTGACTACCAAAAAAAAACTACTACTTGAGAAAACTTTTCTTCAAAAATAGTCAACTCCCTCTTTTTTAAAACTTGCATACAATATATAGGAAAAACCCCTTAACTCCACTATCTAGAGAAATTAATTGAAAATGAGATTCTTTTTCCAATATTAGATCCATGCAAAATTGATTAATATCCTAGTGGGGGGAGTTACATGCAAGGAAATTAAAGAATGAAGATTCCTCTAGAAGCTTCTAATTTCTTCTACAACATGTGCCATATTTGGAAATGGGAAATTAAATAATACCTATTTAAATTATATTCTCCATGTGTGTATGTGGGTCCATTATTTAACCTTTTATAATAATTATTCAACCATATTCAATAGCTCAACCATAAAAAGATATAATAGCAATTGTATCAAATCAAAAGTGATAAAGGAGGGTTATGACAAGTTGATCTGGGTTATGGATCGACTTTAATGTAACATGTGGATAGGACCTATTAATGTATTTCTTGGATGTCTTATGCGTTGATATTATTTGTTTGGTTTAAGGACGACATGGTTTGTAATTATTTAATCGGTTTATTGTCTGGTGGCCAACCTGATTGTTTATGGTCGAGGGTTTGTATATATAGATGTAAGATCTCATTGTAGATTATCATGATTATTGTAAGAGGTCATGGTCAAGGAAGTTAACGTGCAAATAATGTAATTTCATTCAGGTAGAGCAGTTGGTCAATCGTTAGAGATCGAATTGGGCTTATGTAAGAGGATTTAGTCTTCTGGTATTGAGCTTAACCAGAACTATACTCAGGCATAGGAGATGCTATCTTTTCTAGTTCAACACTTCTTCAAATTATAGTCTGGATTTATATGTAGTCAGTGAGGCTCCTTTTGTGATGAACGGTGCACTCTAGGCTGTTGGCCTTCCTGCAAGTGCAGATCCCTTCATTGTAATTCACATACTTACTACAGAAGTATTATCTGACTGTGGATAGCTTTCCACCATGGTTTTTCCCTTTATTGAGTTTTCCATGTACAAATCTTGGTGTTATGTGAATGGCTTTTGTTCTATGATTATTGTTTATGCTTAATTGGTTTAACTGCTATTTTGGTATTAATGTTTTGGGTTCTGGTAGTAAAATTTAAATTGCTAATGGTTCTTGTAGTTTGTGACAACTGATTCACCCCCCCCCTCTCAGTTGTCTTCCGATTATTTGAACTGTCTAACAATTGGTATCAGAGCTTTGGTCCTCTCTGTAGAAAGCTTAACTGCTTGAGGAAGATTCTATAGTGACTAACAACTCAATTTCATCTAGTTCTTCTGGAGCTATCTTTCGAAGGGATATTCCAAGGCTTGATGGAAAAAATTACACAATATGGAAGATTCAGATGGAGAGTCATATGAGATGTCTTGGCAAGGAGATTTGGGAGATCACACGGAATGGTTTCACACCCTATAATCCAGGATTTGGCAATCCTCCTTCGGCAAACCTGGACAAGGAGCTTGAGAATGATTATAGAGCAAGAGAATCCCTCTTATGTGCACTTTGTGATCAGCAAATAATGGGATTAACTGACGAATCATCTGGAAAGGCTATATGGGATAAGATGGAGACTCTTAATGAAGGTGACCCTACAGTGAAGATTGCTAAACTTGATGGTTATTGGGTGATATATGAAAACCTAAAGATGGAAGAAGATGAAAGGATTACTGCATTCATGGAAAGGGTAAATGAGATTGTTATGAGAATTCAATGTTATGGTGGAACTCTGAGCGAAGATGAAATTGTTTATAAAGTCCTGAAAGCCCTACTGTCGGCTTACAAAATGAAGGCTACTTCTATTAATGAGTTAGGAACAATGGCTAATACATCTATCAATAGAGATAATTTGGTTGGGAAACTATCTTCTTTTGAGCTTGAAGAGTTTGGACCTTCTGGAGCTGGGAAGACTAAACTTACTTTTCATGCATCTACATCTACAACTGGTAAGAAAGACTGGAAAGCTTTATATGCAAAAGAATTGGAAGATATGAAGAGAGAAGATGATGGGTTTGAGAAACTTGAAGCACTATTTGCTAGAAGAGTACCTAAAGGACTAGTAGGAAGTAAGTATGAAGGAAAAGCATCTTTTAAATGTTTTGTATGTAATAAGATTGGTCATTTTGCATCTAGATGTCCTGAAAGAAATTCAAGATTTGAAGAAAGAGTTAGAAGATCATTTAAACCTAACCCTAGATATTAGAACAAGTATAAATACAAGAAAAACAAAGACAAATCATGTTACATAGTGAATGAGGAAAGCATTACTGATTTAGATGATGAATTGGTAGAAGACTTTGCTAGTGGATTCGGCAATGGGAAGGAATGGGTATTCCTAGCTATCAAGGAAGATGATCCGACGCTGGAAGAGAATGTACCTAAAGAGAAGGCACTTGCTGCTAAAATTGAAGACAAGGATGAATGGGTAATTGATAGTGGTTGTTCACATCATATGATTGGAGATAAAGGGAAGTTTCTATCTTTGCAAGAATTTGATGGTGGTCTAGTTAGATTTGGAGATGACAAGGCATGTATGATTAAATTAAAATGAACTATATCATTGGATGGTAAGAACAATACTGATAATTTTTATTATGTTGAAGGTTTGAGGCATAATCTTTTGAGTGTAGGACAATTGGTAGACAAGGGATTTCAATTACAGCTCAAGGATGGAAAATGCAAAATCATTAACAAATTAGGCTTGGAGATTGCAAGCGGTACACAAACAAAAGGTAATAT
This sequence comes from Cryptomeria japonica, assembly GCF_030272615.1. Lineage (NCBI taxonomy): Eukaryota > Viridiplantae > Streptophyta > Pinopsida > Cupressales > Cupressaceae > Cryptomeria > Cryptomeria japonica. Next base: position 548,128,827 of record NC_081405.1, read on the forward strand.
ATTTTATTTGAACTCTGGTGAGAAGACATGTTTGATTACATAGATTGATGAGAGTTGAATATGGTATAAAAGGTTGTGTCATGTGAATTTTGATTGCATTATGAAGATTAGTTCAACTAAGGCAGTTAGGGATATACCTAAGATTATGAAACCCTATAATCCAGTATGTAAGGAATGTCAAATGGGTAAATAGGTCAGAACCTCTTTTAGAAGTGTACAAGATAAATAAAATGATGTTCTTGATCTTATTTATACTTATTTGTGTGGCCTTTCTAGAGTTAAAAGTTTTCAAGGTAATAGATATTTCATGCTAATCATTGATGATTATTCTAGAATGATGTGGGTTACTTTTCTGAGAGAAAAATATGAAGCATTTGAAAATTTTAAAATCTTTAAGGTTAAAGTGGAAACTAATACAGGATTGAAGATTAAATGTTTGAGATTAGATCATGGTGGAGAATTAACATCCGGTGAGTTTAATAACTTTTTTGACAAGCATGGTATAAGAAGACAAATTTTTGCTCTCTGGACACCTCACTAGAATGGATTTGTGGAAAGAAAAAACAAAACTATCTTGGATGCTGCTAGAACAATGATGATGGAAGCTAGTCTATGTCATATCTACTGGAGAGAAGCAGTGAGTACATTGGTTTATACATTCAACAAAGTACATATCAAAGGAGAAACCGGTAAGACACCTTATAAATTATGGTTTGCCAATACACCTATAGTTAAGTATTTTAGAATTTTTGGTAGTAAATGTTAAATCAGGAGAGATGATATTATTGAGAAATTTTATCCTAGATGTGATGAAGGCATATTTTTTGGTTATTCTAATGAAAGAAAAACATATAGATATTATAACAAGAGATTGCAGAGAATTGTGGAGAGTGCTAATGTCAAAGTAGATGAGCTAAACAAAAGTCAAATCAGAGTTTATGAGAAGGAACCAGCAGTGGAAATGATTATATCTAAACCGGTAGCACCTTTACTAGAACAGAGAGTCAAACCAGTTACTCTGGCAACATCAGAGAATTCTATAGTAATTGAAGAACAAGAAAGAGGAACAAAAAGTCAGAATATCCCTAGATATGTGAGATTGAATCATTTTGAAGATCAAATCATTGGGGATAAGAAAAATGGAGTGATGACAAGAAGAAGACTGACAACTAATGAGGTATGTTTAATTTCATAGGTTGAACCGGTATCCGTAATTGAGGCATGCAAAGATGAATATTGGTTGAAAGCTATGGAAGAAGAATTAGATCAGATTGAGAAAAATAATATATGGACCTTGGTTCCCCGGCCTAAAAATAAAAAATGTTATTGGAACTAAATGTGTTTTTAGAAATAAATTAAATGAGGATGGTCAAGTTATAAGGAATAAGGCTAGTTTGGTTTATAAAGGATATTCTAAGAAGGAAGGAAATGATTATGGAGAAACTTTTGCACCTGTAGCTAGGATTGAAGCTGTAAGATTATTTCTTGCCTATGCTTCTTATAAAAACTACAAGATTTATCAGATGGATGTTAAATGTGCATTTTTGAATGGGGATCTTGATGAGGAAGTTTATATTGAGAAACTTGATGGTTTCTCACTATCTGATGATATAGATATGGTTTGCAGGTTAGGGAAAGCTTTATATGGATTGAAACAAGAACCTAGAGCTTGGTATGCAAGGTTGGATAAATATCTTTTGAAGCTTGGTTTTACTAAGGGCAGTAGTGAGAGTAATTTATATTATAAGATCACTGATGATGATATATTGATTGTTGAATTATTTGTTGATGACATTATTTTTGGAGGTGAAGATAAGCTATGCATAGAATTTTCTAAGAATATGGAGAAAGAATTTGAGATGTCTATGATTGGTGAGATTAAATTTTTCTTAGGTTTGTAGATTACTCAGACTAAGAAAGGTATTTTTATCTATCAAACTAAATATGCTAAGGAATTGTTGAAGAAATTTGGTATGGGAGATTCTAAACTGGTAAGTACTCCTATAGTTACAAGTGAGAAATTGACAAGAAAAGATGTTTCTGCACCGGTAAATCCTACAAGATACAAAACTATGATTGGAGGTCTGCTTTATTTGACTCAGACTATGGCTGACATTATGAATGTTGTTTGTATTGTTTCATGATTTCAGAGTGATCCTAGAGAAAATCATGACATGGAGGTGAAAAATATTTTTAGATACTTGCAAGGTACATCAGAATATAGCTTGTGGTACCCTATGGACGATAACTTTACTTTATGTGCATATACAAATGTTGATTGGGCTGGAGATGTTGATGACCAGAAAAGTACTTTCCATGGAGCTTTCTTTCTTGGAAAGAAGTTGTTTTCATGGATCAACAAGAACAGTCGTGTACTTCTTTATCTACTGTTGAAGCTGAGTATGTTGTTGCTGCTACTAACTGTACACAAGTTTTATGGATGAAGCAAATGTTGAAGGATATAAAGGTAGATTGTGATGCACCAGTAGTTATTCACTGTGATAACTCTGTTGCTATTGATATATCAAAGAATCTGGTATTTCATTCTAAAACAAACCACATATCTATCAAGTATAACCTTTTGAAGGAGAAGGTGGAAGCAAATGAAGTTAGACTAGTTTATGTGAACACTAAAGAACAAATTGCAGATATTTTCACTAAACCTTTGTCCAAAGAATCATTTGAGTACCCGAGAGACAGATTGGGAGTTTCTACCCCTCCGGTAGAAACTTGATTGATGCGGTTTGGCATTAGTCCAACATGCATTATCAGATATACTATTCATTCCGACACTGATGTGGGATGCTACTGCTCAAGGGGAGTAGTCAACTTTGTGATTCAATGGTTTATG